>NW_026575140.1:69928394-72328394 GCF_905146905.1 Nyctereutes procyonoides
CTTCAACTCATCCATGAAAATCCAGGCAGGTGTCTGTCCTCTGTGGAGCCCTCCAGGTCGTCTCGAGGTGCCCCACACTCTTCATGCCCATTAGAGACATCTAGGAGCCTCCATGCCTTTCCCTGCAAAATGTAGCTCCCTCTGCCTATGTCTCTGCCTCTCTCTCTCTCTCTCTGTGTGTGTGTGTGTGTGTGTGTGTGTGTGTGACTATCATAAATAAATTTTTAAAAAATAAAAAAAATAAAAGGTGTGTTTCCTGTTGAAAAAAAAAAAAAGAAAACTGCATGAGGAATGGATGTCTTTCATTTCAGGGCCACAAGACCCAACTGCTGCAGGGCCAGACACCAACTCAGACCAGGTAGGGAAAGAAGTCAGACTTCATCCAAACGAAAAGCAGGAAAAGTCATCCATTGACCCAGAGAGTGGACATCCTGCAGACAGGGAGAACAGAGTGAGAGTCTCATCCAGAATAAGCAATGGACATGTCTGCCATTCGGGCAGGACAGCCGGGAACCCTAGACTTGTTTCTGTAAAGCTACTGTCCCCAGAGCAAAAGTCTGGGTCTGCCAGGGAGGCCAGGACACTACGGAGTCCATGTGGCAGCCCAGGGCCGGGAAGCACATCCTAGGTCCTTACCCAGATTGGCGCCTGCCGGTCCCTCCAAATCTAGCAGCTAGCGGAACCTAACACCCCCTCCAAGCAGGATCAGCCAGCATGGGTATCAGCCAAGCCCATGAGGCTTTAGGTCACCTTGGGATATATATTTGATTAATTTGTCAGCTTTTCAAATATACTCAGTTTTCCATCTTTGCTTCATAATTTTTTCAAATAGGTCAGCTCATGTAGGCCAAGCTAAGGATAAAATGTTTCTCCCTCCCGGTGATCAAAGCACCTGTAGAGACCAGGTGAGATCAGGAAAGTCCAGCCAGAGATTGGCTCCATCAGTGTTTCCTGAGCACCCACTGTCTGCCAAGCCCTGTTCCACACACGAAGCAGAAACAGTCAGCAAAGCAGAAAGGGCCCTGCTCTCTCGGAGCTGAGGTCCAGAGGGAGGGGAGCAAACAATACAGTGCGAAGCAAATACTATAAAGTGAGTTCAGAGTAATCAGGGCATCCAAGGGTGACCACGGGCACCTGTCTAAGGTGGTAGGGAGGTACCTTTGAGCTGCATGAGGAGAAACAGCCAGTCTTGTAAAGCCCTGGGGAGAAGCAAAAGCAAACACAAAGGCCCTGAAATAGGCCTGGGCTTGGCAAGCTGGAGGAAGAGTCAGAGGGTGAGTGGGGTTGCACCTGGTGAATATCGGGGGTGGGGGCAGGCTGTGAGGTGAGGGCAAATAGGCAGGCAGCCTGGATCGGCAAGCTGAGCCCCAGGGGGACGTCACCTCTTTGCTGTGCCCCAGTATCCAGCTGAGCTCCTGGCTCAGATGCGTGTTTAATAAAGACTTGCCGAGTGGCTCAGTGGTTGAATGGTTGAGCATCTCCCTTCGGCTCAAGACGTGATCCGGGGGTCCTGGGATCAAGTTCCACATGGGGGTCCCCGCAAGGAGCCTGCTTCTCCCTCTGCCTATGTTTCAGCCTCTCTGTGTCTCTCATGAATAAATAAATAAATAAAATATTTTAAAATAAGATAAAATAAGCACTTGCCACATGAGCAACTCTGTGAGAGCATGCACGGGTCAATGATGAACAGAGCAAGGCAGATGGAAGTGATCGTGGGTGGCTTTCTCATGGTGGACCTCCTCCCACCCTCTGGATCCACGGTTGCTCCCCCACATGGTTCTCCTGGCAGGGACCCATCACTAAAGCAGAAAGGGACAGACCAGAATGAGGGCCTTTGAGTTGGGAGACCCTAGAGCTGACTTCAGTCTCTGTTCTTTGCAGAAAACTCCCCTCCTCTGGGAGGCCTTGACCAATTCACCAGCCAGACCTTCTTCCCCGGCACGTCACGTTTGGCACCCAGGGACTCCCAAGCCCGGTCATCGTGTGGAAGTTGCAATGAGTTTACCCCAAAGACCCAGGCTGGGCAAAGGGAGTTCTGTTCTACTGGTGCTGGTGACTGTTGGCCCTGCTGTGCAGATTTCATTTTTTAAGGAGAGATTTTTAAGCTTTGTTTGCATTCGTCTGGTGACAGAACTGAACTGAAGAGCTCCGTTGGGATCGATAAACATGTATCCGCCTGGCTTGCTAGCACCAGGCACTGGACTGGCCTGGGGATTTGAGGCCGAGTGAGGAGCCATCTAGAGCAGAAGACAGCCACGCAAACAGGGCACAAAAGCCCATTAACATTGTCGCACTGGTCAGTAATTGCCTGGGTCTTTTCTCCTGCAGAGCCCCAGGGTGGGACCTGAGTGAGGATTTCATTCCTGCTCTCCCTCCCTTGCTTCTCCATCTTTTGTTTGTTTGTTTGTTTGTTTGTTTGTTTGTTTGTTTTCTTCCATGGGCAGAACACACAGACACTGAAGTCTGGAATTCTGGAAGTTTGTGGTTCCCAACAGGAGGATGGTCTGTGGAAGCAGTATGCTTGTTAGTAACACACTCCAAATCTCTGGTGCCTGTAAGACTATGAGCCTCCAGGAGGTTGGTCTGTTCACACCAAACACTTTTCAGAGAATAACTCAGCATCCATTAGGATGCTTTTAGAAGAGTGGAAATGGCCCATTTCCCCCCGAAGATCTACTGCAGGGGCGAGGGAGAGTGCAATGTCTCAGCAGCCTGTCTTCAACCATTGCTGAAGGCTCAAGCAGAGCTGTACAAAATCCAGGGGACCCACCCAGCTTTAGGGATCTTGGCGCACCTCTCAGGGGTTTCAGTCATCTGTTCCTGCCTCTCACGGTCCCACAAGGCCTGCAGTCCCCGAACTGTACCGTCCACCCAAACCTCACAAATCTGCCCCTACTGCATGGTGCCCAGCCTCCCCTGGGATGACTGTGGCAGTCGGCACCCAGGGCTCCCCCTTGGAACTCTCTGCCCCCTCTTTACTGGGCCCCATAGACAGTGAACTTATCTAGAGCTCTGCCTCCCGCACTTGAACTGAAGATTTCCTGATTTAAAAGTACCACGAGTACAATAAATTCAATAATTCAATAATCAGCAGTTATTCATTCCCTGTCTGCCAAGGGTACTTGGCACTGATTTGAACAAATCAGACAAACTTCAGAGCATGTGGAAATTACTGAAACCTACAAAGAAGAAAAATTAAAATATGATCCATTAGGCAATTATCTAGGAGCAATGGGGTTAACGTTTTTAGTATATTCTTTCCCAGACATTTTCCTATATATTTTTAATATGGTTGAAATCGTATTGTAAACCTAATTTTGTGTCATGACTATCTCAGTCCATTTGGGTTGATATAACAAAAATACCATAGAAACACAGTTTCAAGAGGCTAAAAGTCCAAGATCAGGCCCCTGGCAGGTTCAGTGTCAGGTGAGAGCCCACTTCTGGTCATCTTGGTATGTTCTCACATGGCAGGAGGGTCACGGGGGTTCTCTGAGGCATAAAGGAACTAATCTCATTCCTGAGGGCTCCACCCTCAGAACCTAATCACCCCAAAGCCTGGCCTCCTAATAGCATTGCATGGGGTGCTAGGATTTCAACAAGTGAATTTAGGGGGAGGGAGACACAGATATGAAGTCCATCATAGTGATTTTTAAATGTAACACTATGTCATGACCATCTTTTCTCCTTTAAGGTTCCCAAATTTAGCAAACAAAAAAAAAAAAAAAAAGAAAAGAAAAGAAAAAGAAAAAAGAAAAATCAGGACATCCAGTTAAAATTGAACTGGAGACATAATGAATCAAGTTTTAGTATAAGAATGTCCCAAATATCTGCACGGGACCTGCTTAAACTAAACTATTATTCATTGTGTTTCTGAAATTAAAATTTAACTGCTGTCTTTTATCTTTATCTAGCAACCCTCTGGTTAAAAATTCACAGAAGCCTTTTTTTTGGTCTCATTTTTGCTGTTTGCCTACTTTTCTCATTCTGCTTGGAATGTATGAATCTCAAGCAGGTCACCTGCACCTGCCACAGAGCCTCCTTCTGCCTAGACACCCATGCCCCATAGTTGACTGACTTCTTCCTCACTGATCAAGAGGCCTCCCATCCCCCCACCTAAACACTCTCCATCCCTCCTTGTCCCTCTTTTTCTGACTAGTTTTCTTCATGGCGTTTATCCCCCACGTAACCTTACATAATTGTTTATCTTCTGGCTCCATCTATTTAAGTAAAAGATACTTGGGAACAGGGACTTCATCTGTTGGGATTTTGTTTTGTTTGTGTTCCTGTCATACCCGTGTGTAGACCAACACCCACTCAAGAAATATTTGTTAAGTGGATGATACATGTGTATACATTGTATGTATCTGGTTATGGATTCTACTGAACAATGGTCTATTCTTGAGCCATTAGCACCCTGATTTAATTATTACAGCTTCAGGAGTTTGTTGTTGTGGTTTTGCTTTTGGTTTTGATTTTGGTCTTTAATATTTGATAGAGCCAGCCATCTCATTAACCTTATTTTACACTGTTTATCCTTGGTCATTTTCAACTGATTGTTCTTCTATCTAAATTTAGAGGCATGAAAATGGCAATTATAGACCACTTACTCTGTGCTTATAAATGGGTAAGAAGTCACTTAAATATTGGGCTTGAGTGTGCAGGCAGATGGAGGCTCTGTGGCGTTGCAGGTGACCTGCTCAAGATTGGTGGTACGCTCCAAGCAACTAACCCCTGGGGCGGGTACTGTATTTATTCCCACTTTCCAGATGAGCAAGCTGAAGTAACTACTTCAAGGTCAGCAGAGCCGATATTTGAACCCAGGCTGGCTCCAGAGGACATTCTCTGAACCACCATTCTGTGCCACCACAATGAATTGCCACAAACTCTAGAGTGGCTCTAAGGCAACACACATTTATCATATCATAGGGCCATGGATTGGGAATCTGGGGTACAGTTTAGCTGAACCCTCTGCTCAGGCATTGGAGGCTGAAATCATGGTGCTGGTGGAGCTGTAGTTCTCATCTGAGGCTGGGGTCTTCTTCTAGGCTCACTGGTTCTATGGCATGTGGTGCCCACAGCCGCTTGCAGCACAGCAGCTGGCTGCTTCTTCTTGAAGCCAGTAGAAACACCTCTCTATAACTTCCTCTCCTGTCACCAGCCAGAGAAAACTCTGTTTTTAAAGGGATCCCGTGATTGGGTCAGGCCACTCAAATAATCTCTGTGTTTTAAGACCAGCTGTCTTGGGATTTTATTTACATCTTGTGAAGTCCCTTCACAGCAGTAGCTAGGTTAGTGTTTGATTGGCGTTAACCAGGGCCAGGGTTGTGAGGGGCCTCTCTTAAGAATTCTGCCCATGGGGTGGTGGAAGGGGAGGAGGGCGGGGGGTGGGGGTGAATGGGTGATGGGCACTGATGGGGGCTCTTGACAGGATGAGCACTGGGTGTTATTCTGTATATTGGCAAATTGAACACCAATAAAAAATAAAATTATTATTAAAAAAAAAGGGATTCTGCCCACCAGGCTGTTTATATGAGTTTAGTTATTATTAAGGTATAGTTAAGTCCAACAGATTAGGAAACAACTGCCCCTGGAAATATGTTTTGTTCTATTCAGAGATCCCAAGTTGAGGTCATGCCACAGCACAGAGGGCCCAGGGAAACACTGGGGTCAGTCAGAAATGGGGGCAGGGCAGGGGTGGGGAGAACAGGGAGGAAACCAAGGGTAGGAGACTTTATTGTCACTTCCCTGGGAAGCAACACTTCACATTGGCCACTTTTAATAATTTCAGCAGGTCTCTGTCTAGTTGTCCGATACCTGGTGCTCGGTGATTAGGGCAGAGAGATAGAAGCCCACGTATAATAAAAGAGAGGACTGGGGCTGTGGGCTCTGGATTGGCTGGTTTGTGTTTGAAAAAGACTCGCAGGCAATTTCTAGGAACTGGCTAACCCTGGGAGAGGGGGTCCCTCCCAGCTCAGCTCAGGGAGGCCCCAGGTGTCAAAGCAACAGAATATGGGAAAGATGCAGTGAATGCACACAGATGCCCCATTTGGTCAAGTTCCAGTCTTTTCCCCCATCTCCCACCACCTCTCCCAGAAGAAAATAATTCTTTGTCCTTCTGATTCCCTTTGTTTTAAATCTGCATGACAATTTAGGAAGAATGGCATCTTTAGGACAGTCTACCTGTCAAGGAACATAGTATACCTCTCCATTTATTCAAGTTCTTTTTATAAACTCTAAGTAAAGTTTTGTGCTGTCATTTATGTAACCCCTCACTCTTTCATTATGGCTGTTCCAGATATTGTATGTGTTTTGTTGCTATAACAAACAGGATTTTTCTCTATATTTCCTAATTTATTTTACCAATATAGAGGAGCTGCATGCTTTTACAGCTTTAATGAGAGATAATTGAGATCTAATAAACTACCCATATATAAAGTGAGAATTTAATATGTTTGACCAATGTATACACTCATGAAATGATCACTACAATTAGGACAATGAATATATCTGTTATACCCAAAATTTCCTCATGCCTTTTTGCAATCTCTCCCTCCCCACCCTCTGTCCCATTACCAGGCAACCACTGGTCTGCTCACTCTGTCCATTTTTTTTTTTATTGTATTTTCAGCTACTAAATTGTCATACTACTTTTCATAGTTTTTCAACTTAATCTGTAGAGTTTTCTAGTACACAAACAGATCATTGGTACATAATAACAATTTTACTTCCTCCTTCTGTATTTACATCACCTGATCCTAGCTCCAGCACAGTATACCAGCTAGAATGCCCAAAACAATGCCAAACCCCATCAGGGACTCTTGTGTCATTTCTGACTTTCATTGGAATGACTACAGTATTGTGTCATTGTTGCAATGGTAAATCTGTTGCCACCCGGGGGCCAGACATCAAAACACAGAGAGTTCTATGACCAAGTAGTGTCCTCTTTCTGAGCCTGGATCCATCCACATCCTAACCCTGTCTCCTGTCTTGTCATTTCCAACCCATTTTCATGTCTCCCTCCTCTGCATCTGGTAGAGGCATCTCTCACATTAGAGCAGAATTAGTTTTCATCTGTCTTTTTCCACTACCAGACTGAGAACTAAAGCAGAAATTGTCTTTTTCATCTTATTGAGCAAAACACCTCACATAGAGTAGATACTTCACCAATATTTATTAAACTAAACTGAAATACAATAATGTTTACCTAAAAGCATGGGTCCCAGATCTGGATCTACATTAGAATCACCTTAGTAAATTAGTGGAGGGAAAAGCAAAAAATATATAAACATATGTATTTTAAAACAGATTTTTTTCAATTAGTAAATGAATAATTTTTTTAAAAAAAGGATGTATTTTCCCATGTCCCATCCCACACCTCATAAACTTGAATCAATGGTCTGGTCCTAAAGCCTGGAATTTGGATTTTTAATAAGCTCCCAGATGATTCTTAGCCAACCAGCCTAGCATGGGATGATGATCAGTTTGGAGAACCAGTGTCTTTAAGTAATAAAAACAAGCTGGGAGCAAAGATCCTTATATTATAAAATGTTAGTGCTAAAGGAATTCTAAAGAGCTAGTCTACTCCTGCATTTTGCAGTGGGGAAAACCTCCAAAAAGCAAAGTGCTTTGCCTAGCACGTTTTTGATCACCCTGGTTAGTCTCAAACAAAAGCTGGGACCTAGAGGGGTCTGTCTCCACCTTCCCCTTGACCTCCCTGGAACTCCACCCGGCCCTTGGCAGAAATGAATGTCTCGTCCCAACCTATGCAGCAGCAAGCAGCAGGGGCAACTGGGGAAAGCATATTAAGAATAATTACTTGGGGAGGGATATGAGGACTATAAACCAAACCAAATTTTTCGACCAAATGCTTCGATCTGGGTTCTGAAATAATTCAAACTCTTCAGATAGTTAAAAACAAACACGAAGCCAGACAGCAGGCGATAATCCTCCAGGCCACCTCTGTCGGATGCATTATTTATAAGGTGGGAAATATATTTTGTGCATTTTTTTCCTTCATAGACATTCAATAAAAAAGCGAAAAAGCAAACAAAGCAGTTCTTACCGCTCGCTCTCTTGACACCGTTGGGCACAAGTCACATGCTGACTCATGTCCCTGGGTGCTCCCCGGGGAAGATGTCTTCCAGGCCTGACCAGATCACCCCAGAGAATGTGCCCAGGTACTACTCAGCGGCAAAACCCTCAAGACAGGAGAGAAGTTGTGGACCGTCTGGTGCAGTCTGGGGGTTTTCAGAGAAGAAAAGCAAAGCTCAGAGAGGGAAAGTGATTTGCCAACAGCCACCAGCGTGGCTGGGCAAAGCTGAGATGAGGACAATCCTGGAATCCAGGTGTGCTCTTGCCACCTTGAACACTGTGTGCTAAATTCTGTGACTTTATTTGTGGGGAAATGTCTTCATGTCTCATCAGATTTACAAAGAGGTCCATGCCCCTTAAAGTATTGAGTCACCTTCCAGAAGTGTCCAAGTCCTCACCACCCCATGACCCCCTCTCCTCTCTCAGTGCTTCTCTGCAGCCTTCTCACATATCACCTGCATTCGTGCAACACCTTCCTGCATGCCATGCTGCCTCTGGGTGTGATCCGTTTTCCCTGCTGCTGGGGCTGGGGGCGGGGGAGGACTTTACCTAAAATGCAAACCTACTTCGTTACCCTACCTATAGGACCACAGTATATCACAAGAGATCCTCCATAATCTAGCCCTTTTCTGGATCCCTAGCCTTAAAACTCACTATTTTGCTGCTTTTCCCACCCACAGTTGAGGACTGGGGCCTCACCAGGGAGATTTGCACCTCCATCAATCTGACATCAAAGCACTGTCTCTGGATGACAAAACAGTGTCCCATACCAGTGAAAAAGGCCCTTTCATCTCTATTCTTGCCCTCAATAGATACTTTTTAGGTGTTTTCTTAAACCCACAGAAGACCAACCAATCTGGCCATAGACGTATGCTCCCTCTACCAATGGGAGCCTGATGGGATTCATTCTAGGACTTAGAATTCAACTATCATGTGTTAAGCATCAATTTTGCCCCAGTCCATGTGCCAAGTGCTCAGATAGGAGCAGAAATCAAACACAGTACCCAATTATTAGCTATCTGGAAAATCCAAATGAAAACCATGGAAGACTCTTCACACCCACTGGGATGGCTGGAATAAAAAAAGACAGTATGTGTTCGTGAGGATGTGGACAAATTGGAGCCCTCATACACTGCTGTGAGAATGCAAAATGCTTTGGAAAACAGTCTGACAGTTCTTCAAATGATTAAATGGAGCTGCTATATGACCCAGCAATCCCACTTCTAGATACCTACCAAAGAAGAATAAAAACATATGTCCACATAAATATTTGCCTGTTGATGTTCATAGCAGCATTATTCCTAATCACTGAAAAGAAGGAACAACCCAATGACCAACGTGTGATAAATAGACAAATAGATGTGCCGATCCACATAGTGGAATATTACTCAGCAATTAAAAAGGAGCAAAATATCGACACATGTGACAACATGGATGAACCTTGAAAACATTACACTAAGTGAAAGAAACCAGACTCAAAGGGCACATATTGTATTACTTCATCTACATGAAATGTTTAGACAAATTCAAAGGAACAGAAAGTAGATTAATACAAGGCTGGGGGCATAGGGGGGTAGAGGTTCATTAGGCAGAAATGAGGGACTACTTGCTAACAGGTCTGGGGTTTGTCTGGGAGTGATGAAAATGTTCTGAGATTGGTTGTAATGATGGTTACACACTGTGAATGTACTAAAAACCCCTGAACTCTACACCTTAAATGGGTCAATGGGTAGCATGTAGTTACTCTCAATAGAGTGGTTATAAAAACACTCTCCATGAGGGACACCTGGGAGGCTCAGCGGTTGAGCATCTGCCTTCAGCTCAGGTCGTGATCCCTGGGGTCCTGGGGTCAAGTTCCGCGTTGGGCTCCCTGCATGGAGCCTGCTTCTCCCCTTACCTGTGTCTCTGCCCCCCACCCTCTCTATGTCTCCCATGAATAAATAAATAAACTCTTAAAAAAAAACACTCCATGAGAACTTTAGAGTGATCAGCTTGCCCTGGTTTGCCTGGGACTTGCCCAGTTTTGGCACTGAAAGCCCCACATCTGGGGAAATCCTTTGGTCCAGACAAACCAGGATGATATCACCTTTCTGGAATCCCCCCCAGCCACCGGCCTGGGGATGCTGGCACAGAGTCAAATGTCGAAATGACACCTACGGGAGGGCGGTGGGAGGCTGGGCAGGTACTCCAGAGCAGGGCCAGGAGTGGGGGGCGTCTGAACCTGAGCTGACAGGGCTGACCCTACAGGACCCTGGTCCCTCAGGGGGAGCTTGTGACCAGGGAGTTTTAAAGCACAGTGTCACCCCAGCCCCGTCTCTCCTTGAGAGCCGGTGTCACTGAGGGCAGCTGGTCCCCACTCTGCGTCCTGAGTGTTTAAGCTGCCAAACCAGGTTTAATCTCACAATCTGCTCTGGTGTGGCCTCAGCCCTGCCTTCCAGAACTCCCCTCCCAGCCAGCGGGCTCCCACCGGCCTGCGCGGCCCTGCGCCTCCCAGCGGCCGGGGGAAGGCTTCCCAGACAGCAGATCTGGGAGGCTGAATGGCGTTTGGTCTTTCTAAAGCACTTGTAGTCATATCCCATGTTTTCTGGCCCAGTTTCCAACGTGGCAAACGGTCCTGCCCCACCTGAGTGCCTCTCCTTGCAGCCGAAGGCTGAGGAGGAGGATGAGCGTGCAGCGTCTGCGGGGAGGCGGGGCCCAGGCCCAATCCCAGGCCCAGGTGAGGATGGCAGGATGGCTCCCCCTGCTTCGGGCCCCAAGCTGCCACCGCGGCCGCTTTGCCGATGGGAAGGTGCTCCCCGTCACCCTTCAGCAATCACACAGCTTCCCCAACTAACCCTGCGCTGTCTTGCTCCAGCTACAGGTAATCCCCTCTCCAGGGGCTCGGGTACCATGGGGCCTGTACATCACTTCCTGTGGGGCTGCTATGAGCTTAAGAAGCACTTAAGCACTTAAGGTTCGCAGCTTACTACTCTAGAACTGTTTTACAACTTAAGTCAGTTGGGGCATCTGGGTGGCTCAGTGGTTAAGCATCAGCCTTCGGCTCAGGACCTGATTCCAGTGTCCTGGGAGACTGCTTCTCCCTCTGCCTGTGTCTCTGCCTCTCTCTGCGTGTCTCTCATGAATAAATGAATATAATCTTAAAAAAATAAGTCAGTTGATTTCACAGTCCTGCTCAAAACCTCCTGTAGGCTTCCTGCCACCTCAAGAATAGAACCTCATGTCCTCTACGTGGCCCTGCAAGGCTTTGAAGGATCCAAGCCCAGGATGCTTCTCCCACCTCACGTCTGAGCACCCTCCCTTCCTCCCTCCCTCGGTCCCAGACACCCTGACCCACGTGCTCTTCTTCAAACAGCAAGCTTTTGCTTCAAGCTCTTGCACACACTGCCTCTTTGACTCGGAATATTATTCCCCCCAGATAAGCCTGGGACTCTCTCCCTCACTCCCCTCAGGTTTCACTGCAAAGTCACTCCCTTAAAGGAGACTTCCCTGAATATCTTGTTAAATAAAACAGCAGCCTTCTGTAACTGTCTCTCCCTTTCCCTTGCATTATTTTTCTTCATTGCATTCATCATTACAGGAAACACTTGTTTGGTTATTTGTCTACCTCCCTCCAAAAGAACTAAGGTCTATGAGAGCAGGGCCACTGTCTGTTTTATTCCTGTGACCCCAGGACCCAGGATAATGGCCAGTATATGACAGGTGCTCAAGTAGCATTTATAGAATGACCACTATTATTCAGCCTCCTGTATGAGGTGCTCATCAATCCACCTCCACTTCCCAGAGGAGGAAATGGAGCTGGAGAAAGATTATGTTACTAGTCCATAGTCATGTAACTGGTAAATGGCAGATATAGAACATGAGCCACAATCTCTCTGAAGCCAGCCCTATGTTCTTTCAGTTATACCACATTGCCTCACTTCTGAAACGGTCCTCTGTGGAACTGTGTGGGCAGGGAGCTTAAAAAGAGAAGAGACTTCTCAGAGAAATAAGGAACCTGCCGCCCTCTGGCTCCCACCCCCCAGATCTCAGCTGATGTTATGTGACATTGAGGTTGGGGCAACGCCAGCTAGAAACACTGATCGATTCCAAAGTCAAGCATGCTGTAAGTGCGGTATTAAGGCGATTCCATCCCAGACTTGAAGTCGGGGGTGACAAGAAAAAGTTATGACAAATCTCAAGGTGATAGCAATTATCCTATGCAGGGCTTAAATCCTTTTTGGGGAGAAGACTGGAAAGTAAGGGAGGAATGACTGAACCATTAGTAGAAGCTGCACAGTCAAAGTCAATTCATGGCCTAATATGAAACTTTAAAGAAGTTCCAGAAGATCAATCAGCTATTTGTTATCAAGGAGGGCCATGAACATAGTGTGGGTGTTTCACAGAAGTTGAAGAGTATCAGGAGTATAACGGTCTCATGGTTCAGCTAAACCAGAAAGGGCAAACTTGTTCTACGAAGGGGCAGGTAGTAACTATCCAGGCTTGCCAACAACACTGTCTCTACAACTACTCATCTCCTCTCTTGTGGCCCCATAATGTAAACAAAGGAGCCCAGCTGTGTTCCAATAAACCTTTATTCACAAAAACAAACAGTGGGCCAGATCAGGCAGTGAAGTTTGCCAAGTGCCTGTGTAGACCAATTTGCTTCTGTGACAAAAGAAGAAACTGAGACATGGAGAGATGGGGTGACTATCACAGCCAGTTACGAAGGAAGGAAAAGAGTTAGAAAGTCATTCCAGGGGCACCTGGGTGGCTCAGTCCGTAAAGCATCTGACTCTTGGTTTCAGCTCAGATTGTGATTTTTATGGGTGGTGGGATCGAGCCCTAAGTCAGGCTCCATGCTCAGCTTGCAGTCTGCTAGGGACTCTCTCTCTCCCCTTCCGCCTCTGCCTCACCCTCCACTCATGCTTGCTCACGCTTTCTCTCTCTCAAATAAATAAAATCTTTAAAAAAAGAAAATCATTCCACGTTCATTCAACAAATATGTATTGAGCATATATCACATTTCAGGCTAGTTTAAACAGAGAAGAAATGGTGCAGAAAACAGCAGAAGAGCTCCCTGCCCACCCCCTAGACCTCACATTCCGTTAAAGGAGCAGACAGTGAAACAAATGCCTGATGAGATTGCGTCAGACCCCCGCGAGGGCATGAATGCAATAAACACAGCATAAAACGGCAGCGGGCAGCTGGGCACCCAGGGGTGGGTGGGGAAAAGCAACTAAATTGGTTTCAAAGAAGACACTTGAGCCTAGACCTAATAAATGTTGCCCCCTGGGAAGATCCCATCTATTAAGCCGCCACCTTATGTATACACTCATTTACCTCCTAGAGCCCTGTTGTCACAGATGGGCAATCTGAGGCGAGCAGGGCTGAGGAACTTGCTCACAGAGTGGCCTGCAAGGCACCAAAGGATAGACTCTTTTTTTTTACACAGCAGATGACTTAGGAGTCCCTTTGGGAATTTTTAAAACACCCAGTCTCACATGTTTGGTTTGGGGCCTGACTGTGTATTAAATGCAGATTTAATGTTACCTAAGCTATTACGGCATCGAAACCTGCTTTGATGACCTGATGCTGGAAATGATGGGATTTTGCACTTTAAAAATTAAACTGGCTCATTTTTTTTAAATTGTTCACATTCTGTTTCTAAACAAGATAGGAAAGAAGGTTTCAGGCTGCTATTCTCGAGCTCTGCAAACAAAACCTTCATGAATATTATTTATTCCCAACAAATGAAAAGCTGGAATGAAATGCATGTTCTCTTTTTCATATCGGTTCCTGAAGTACTGCAGATGCTCAAAGCACTCTAACGGAATTTGGATTAGCTACATGCAGCTTGCTGCTTTGATCAAGATGGCCATGAAGCAAGTAATTCTCACCGTCTCCTCACATCTGCTTGAGCGTTCCCCATGCGGCCCATCTTCAGCCAGCGGTCCTGGTGCGGAGTCCACGCTACAGAACTCGACCACTGATGGGAATGCTTTCATCCGTGGGAGTGTGGGTGCTCACGCCCACCCGAGAGGCTGAAGGCCAGGCCACTGCACATGCTCACTCCATATCCACTCTGCGCACCCACTGTTCCTTCTGGAGGGAAAAGGATGTTTAAGTAATCATTCTGTTGGTTGACTGCTTTGGGCCAGAAATGGACACCAGGGCCTTTCAGTGGGAATGTCCACCCCCCTTCTCCCAGCCCAGGCCCAAGGGGAGGCAAGTGAGGGAGGGCACCCCCCACCGCCACCCGTGGGTCCCACCCTGCACCCCCACGATCCTGGCAGTAGGAGCCTCTTTCTCTTTTGCACCCTACCTGCCTCATACCCTTCATCCTGCTGCATGCAAGTGCTCGTGCACACACACGTACACACACGCTCATGCACACACACGTGCTCGTGGACACACACACTTGCATGTGCACACACACATACACAGTAATTCCACCTTGCCATACACAGTCAGCTGTTAGGAAACACCGTACCTCACCTACCAGCTCCTAGAACCTTCCAAACCAGACCTGAATTCAGTTTTCCAGCCCAGGGTGAGAGTGGGTATAGGGAGGTGGTTTGTGGCCTTAGCAGAGCGGCTGCTGCTGCTGCTCAGCTTGTGTCTGCTCCTGCTGGTTACCCCCATGCCCCACTGTGTCTCTCTGATGTTGGGTCTGAGGTACCTGTTTTTATGGCACCTTGGAGTATAACGAAAAATGTTTTCCTTTTTTTTTTTCTTTTTCATGAAATTCTGGTTTTTTTCTTTCTTCTTTCAGAAAGAAAAGGACCTTTGGAGGAAAACCCAAAACAACAGACATCACTGATGGCTGAAATCCCCAATGCAACCAGGCTGTCATTTGTGGAGCTCTCCCAGAAGGAATTCCCAGGGGTCCCCAGGTCCAGCCGCCCACCTCCACCCGGTCATGGCCATGCAGCGGCGTCGAGGGGCTGAGTGTGAGAATCCCGGTAGACAGAGCCAGACGACCCGGGGCTGCTGCTCACTCGTCACAGAGTACTGGCAAGTGCGTGCCGCCCTAATGTGCAGGAACGAATACCCACCCTGGGTACCTGACAGGGGCTTGGGAAGACCTGAATACAGCAAGTTACACAACAGTACTTTTAAAAAAAAAAAAAGGTCTTGGGGCACCTGGGTGGCTCAGTCAGTTAAGCATCCAACTCTTGATTTCAGCTCAGGTCACAATCTTAGGGTGGTGAGATGGAGCCCCAAGTTGGGATTCTCCCTTCCTCTCCCTGTCCCCCACCTCTCCCTCTCTAAAATAAATAAATAAATAAATAAATAAATAAATAAATAAATAAATAAATAAATAAATAAATAAATAAAGTAAAAAGTCCTGAATGCTACAAAATGAAAGAAATACTTGAACATCTCTAGGAGTAGTGAAACTTTAGAATCCCTTCACCGCTATCTCAACACATAGCCAACCATGTAGAGAAAGTTTATCCTCACTCCTAATTAGCTTCTCCTACTGCACATCTTATTTGTCTTCTGGAAGCTGATAAAACCATATTCAAATCCTGATGTCATCATTATCAGCTGTGTGACCTTAGACAAGTCACCTAACCTCTCTGGGACCCTGCTCCCTTATCTGTAGACTAAGGATGTGATACCTACCTCAAAGGGCCATTCCAAGGGCTGAGTGAATCAGTGTGGGGCTCGTTGCATGTCTCAAGAAATGGTACTGTCAAGAAACAATTTTATCACAAAAACAAAACTTCAGAGTTACTAAAAATCCATTTCATCCTCATGTTCTTCTCTGGAATCAACACCCCTGTTGCCTCTAACTGTTCCCAATTCTCTAATCCCTATTTTTCAAACTAGTGATTCTTAAGCTCTTTGGGGTTCTTAGCCTTATTGAGAATCTGATAAAAACTTCAGACCCTCTCCGCCAAAAATTTGCACACATTTCAAGAAGTTCAGGAACCTTCTGAAGTCCATCCGCACCCCCCCCCCAAAGTCCATACACCACAGCTGGAAGCATCAGGTTTAAGAATTCCCTTACTGTGCGTGCCCCTCCTCACTAACGTGTGGGCAGTGCTCCAGAAACAGCCCTTTCTGGCAGGCTCTGGTTTCTGAGAGGGGCCTGCCTGCCCTAGAGTGACCTCAGATACAAATTTTTGGCAGGCCCCGGAATCTGGAGGAGCCTGGGGTTTGGGCAGAAATAATCAAGCTGAGGAGAAATGCGCCTCAGCACAGCCTGAGTCTTGGCAGAACAGAGGCCCAATTACCAATCTCAGACTTTCAAAATGTCAGGCCCAGTTTATAGGAAATGTTTTGCAGTTAAGAGGCATTAATAGCACCAAAGGGGCAAAGCTGAGTCAGAGGCAGGAAACCCCAGGGCTGGCAGGGAAGCACCTGGGCGCTGGCAATTACAGGTCCCCCGACAAAATCACAAAGCCCTCCGGGGGGGCAGGTCTGGGAGCCCCTTCATGCACCAACGCTCCCCACAAACCCAAATGGCAAGGTCCACGTCCCTTCCCCACACAGGGGCTCCAGGGCAGGCTATTACTATCTCTGGCCGTGACCACAGTTAATCTCACCTGGAGCCGCCACTTAGCAATATTGTGAGTCCAGAGAGGGGTCCAGCACAAGGGTCCCCAGAACCACCCAGGAGAGGGGTGTGAAGTCAGACAGATGCCTGGGTGGGCGTCCAGCTTCTGTGCCGCTTAGGTTACAAGCCTCAGGAGGACACTTCACCTTTCTGAGACCGTATCCTGGCCCATGAAGGCTGGGTAATTCCCACCTCTTGGGGTTGTGTGGGCATTTGGTGAGGAAGATTCTGGGAAGCCCTCGTGAATGACATTACTCACTGGTGTCATTGCAGTTATCAATATACTGCCCACAGGAAATACTGCCATTTCACCAAATGTGTGGTAAGAGCCTACTGTAGCGATTAGATGAATGCAGGATCAAAATGGGAAGAAACCATTCTCTGGCAATTAGAGTCTCCATTTACCACACATTGCGGTGACACTCTGTCCTTGCAGACCTCCAAGGAACTCTGTCTTGTAGGGACTATTTGACTTGTTGCTCTATGTTTGGGAGAATGCAACCACCATCGAGGGAAAATCCTGCAGTTAGATTTTATGTTCATTCACACTGGCCTTTGCCCTAGCAAATCCTAATTTAGTGAGATTTGTCTATAAGGTTATTTGTTTATTTATTTGACAGAGAGAGAGGGCACATAAGCATGGGGAGTGGCAGAGGGAGAGGGAGAAGCAGGCTCCCCACCAAGCACAGAGCTCAACGCAGGGCTCGATCCCAGGATCCTGGGATCATGACCTGAGCCAAAGTCAATGTCCAAGGCACCCCGGTTTGTCTATAAGGTGAGAAACCCAATCAACTTACCACCTGTGAGCCAGAAGCTTTGAGAGCTGTTTTATTTAAGCATTGCAATCCTGCTAGGTAGGTATGATGATCATCTTCTGTAAGAGGAGACGTTTCAGCTTAGGAGAGGTCCATGGGTCGTTGGTCGTTCCTTTTGTTTGAGATCACAGGTAGACCTCTGGGCCTTCAGCACAAGTCACCTTGACGATGCTTCACGAAGCATTGCCTTAGTACTTCAACCTGCCAAGCCCTGGTATGAGCTGGGGTGGGCAGAGGCCAACTCAAAGCAGCCAAGTGTGGGGGCAGAGCAGGAAGGAAGAGGAGGACTTTCCTGTACCTCAAGGGTCCTACGGAAAATAAATTACACTGGACATTTCTTAAATGTGAATCTAGCTTGCCGAATTATCGAGGAGGGCCTGAACTCAGTTCCCAATACATCGGGGCCTGCTGGGGACTTCTGGCAACGGCAGGACGACAGAGAGTTTGGACAGCCACTAACAGGAGCTTGGTGAGGTATCAAAGATGGACATGATTGGGGAGGAATCTGAACACGTCAAGGGTGGGGGCGGTTCTCCCCGAACTGGCTTGGCAGGGTTCTTGCTAAAACTACTCTCGCTTGCCAGGCCAAGGATGGAGCCAGAAACAAGGCCTAGTTGAAAAGAGGCTCAGGCAAGAGCTTGGTTCATGTGCAGGTCCTTCTCAGTCCAATGTGGAAGGCTGCAAAAACGGCCCCCCTTCTCCATCCCTTCTTGTGTCTGGGCCTTCTGTGATGTGAAGGTACAGCAATTCCCTAAAAGGTGGTACCATCAGCGGCCCCCTCCCTTGAACCTGGGCTGGCTTTACTACCCGTTTCAGCCAAAAGGCAATGGTGGAAGCCACATGGCACCAGTTCTGAGCCTAGGTCCCTATTTCTCCTCTACCAAAAGCCTAGAATGGACTTACAGACGGCCAAGGAAATAAGACCCCCACACACACACCCTTTTCTTGCCCCTGCAACATCCCCCAGAGGCAGAGCTGCCCTCCTGGCCCTTGGCTGCCTGGAGGCACGGTGGCAACCAGAGGAACTGCCTAGCAGAACCCAGCCCCTGTAGACTCATGAACTAAATAAATGATTATTGTTTTAGGCCACAAATTTTGGGGCTATTATGAGGCAGTAGATAATTGATACAATGCCAAACATGTCCACAAATTGAAATCACTTGAGGAGCTTTAAAAAATATTGTTGCCTGGGGATTGCCCCTATTCCCTTTAGAGCTTCTCATGTTTTTGGCCCAGAGTTGACCTCAGCATCAAGAGCCTTACAGGCTCCCCAAGCGAACTCACTATGTGGCCCAGATTGAGCATCATCACTGCCCTAGGTCCTCTGGCCTGGGCCTGCCCGATACAGGCCAGCTGAACTCTCCAGGGGTGTGGAGGATACAATGGGGTGGGGGGTACACAGGTCATTAATGACTTGAGCTGCCGTGAGATCCAAGGGTCTATAGATCAGAGGCAGTGCTTCTCAAACCTTAATGTGCACACTCATCCCCTGAGGCTCTTGTCACAGTAGAGAGAGTCAGATTCAACAGACGTGGTGCAGGGCCTGACAGTCTGCATTTCTAACACACTCCCAAGTGACGCTTATGCTACTGCTACCGTCTGTGAACCATACTTTAGTAGCTCTGTGAAAACCTGCTGGGACTCACTCCTTCCTACCACTCTTCAGATGCTTGGCAGCCACCTTGAGCTGGACTTTCTCATGGATACTTTGTGGTCTGGAGGAAAGCAACCTCCTAAATGATGAGATTTGGGGCAGGCTGCCTCTCCCAGAGGCTCATAGGCAGGCCCTAGGGCTCTTCTTGGCTCTGTCAGACTCCCATGGGATCAATTCTAGGACACAAGCCTCTGTCAGATCCAAAGAAGGGCACTGTATTCATTTGCTGGGGCTGCCCTAAGCCAGTACCACAGACTGGGAGACTTACAGAACAGAAATCTACTTCCTTACATCTCTGAAGGCTGGAAGTCCAGGCTCGAGGTGTCTGCGGGGCTGGCTTCTACTGCAGCCTCTGTCCCTGGCTCGAAGATGGCTGCTTTCCCTCTGTGTCCTCACATGGCCTTCCCTCTGTACGTGTCTGTCTTGATCTCTTCTTATGAAGACACCAGTCATATTATACTAGGGCCACACCAGTGACTTCATTGTAACTTAATTGCCTCTTTAAAGACCCTATCTTCAAATATAGTCACATTGTAGGGGTTAGGATTTCCACATATGAATTTGGGGGGACAAAATTCAGCCTCTAAGAGGCACCTACTTTTCTCTTCCGTCCTGTGTGGAACCAGCAGCATGGCCATCTTTAGCTGGTTGCAGTCCCAACCGGCAGAGCCCGGAATGGGCAGCAGATGTGGGGCTCTGAAGACTTTCCAGGGTAGAAAGACAAGCCAACAAAGCCATGTTGGAAAGGGAGAGGACAGGCTGGTGTGGCCAGAGTGCATACAAAATACCTGAAGAAAAATGGCATCTTCTCTCAGAATAACCATATGATAGTGTGGATCTAGAGTATGAAAAGGCCTGTCCCAGCAAACCACATGCCTGACATGCTCAACTTGAACTAGAAAAATGGTCCAGGGATGATCAGAAAGGACCTGAGACCACACCAGGAAACCACAGAACAGTCTGGATCAGGACTCCTGGGCAAAGCTTGTAGCTTTGCCTCCAAACATTTTACCAACCTGGTTAACCTCTGAGCCTCATCTCTCCTATGTAACATGAGGTTGCTTTCACCTCCTTCCCTGGGTTGGGTGAAGATTAAATGATAGGATGTTTGTGACTAGGACCAGATTTATTGGCGTGTAAGTGTGCCAGTATTCCCGGACTCCATCCTTTCTCCACCTCCTTGGCCCCCACCTGCCTTTGGAGATTTTGCTCGGCATTTCCTTAGCCCTGATCTTTGAGGAGAGTTCAGTCTCTGCCCACCCATTGTCTGGATTTTTGCAGAGCAGTTAGGATGGACAGAGGGAGAGAGAGAGACTGTGCCAGAGAGGCAGAAGGCAGAGAGACAGGTTCCCACCCTTTGGGTCAGCCCCTGGTCTGTCCTCCACAGTGGAGATAGACCCTGCATAATGGGCAAGCAGGGGAGACACTAAGCCCAATGTCATAGAGGTAAAGATCTCAGGCAGAGGAGAGGCAAGGCAGAGGAAAGCAATAGCAAAAGCACTGAAGCATCAGGAAACATTCTGGAATGTTTGCCAAGTGAGAGCTTCCGAGGGAGGCCGCAGAGTGTGGGAGAAGGAAGGGGGATGCAGGCAGATTTTCCTGTGGCTGGAGTTCTGTTATTTAATGCTGTTTGAGAGATGCCAGTCAAGATTGGAATTCCTGTTGAATTACTTTTGTCTGCTAAAATTTGCTTCTTTCAACATGACTTAATACAGAGACTGGCGAACACGAAGCCCCGGGTTTTATAAGGGAGAGATCTGTCCATATTCATATCCTATCCACCTGTACATCTATCTCGTCTCTTGTTGCTCAATTAATGCTACTTCATAAATGGCAGTTTATAGCTGTTATTATTAGCCACTTGACATCCACATCCTTCTGAGAAATGACCCAATATTTTGGAAAATCTCCTATACCTGCCTCCGTCTCCCCAGTCCTGGTCCTCCTCCAGACTCATTTATAGAAAGTCTGTTCCAGGATGACTGCAGGAGAGACTTCCAAGGCTGGTTACCACCTTTCTGAGCCTCCTGAAGGAACCAGGAACTATAGACTCTAAGACAGAAGATCCCTCTAGTGCAATAACTCTAAACTCTACACCCCTGAGGACAGTAGAGCTATTGGCGAATCCAAGATCCAAAGGCATGCCAAGAGCGTGGTCCGTGGGCTGAAAAAATACGTCATCACAAAGATAAGCTATCTTCGAAATGTATGTGCTATACTAGAGTCACAGTACTTTCTGCTAGTCCTTTTTTAAAATAATTTCTTTAGATTTATATATTTTAGAGGGAGAGAGAAAAAGAGAGAGAGAGAGAATCTTCAAGCAGACTTCATGCTGAGCACAGAGCCCCGTGTGGGGCTCAATCCCAGAACCCTGAGACCATGACCTGAGCCAAAATCAAGAGCTGTCTGCTCAACCGAGCCACTAGGCACCCCTCTGCTATTGTTTATCTTCTCTATTAATGTACACTTTATAGGAAGACTCTAAATATTTTTTCTGATGTAAAAATAGTTCTTATAACCAGAAAAATGTTAGCAATCTCTAATTTAGGATCCTTTAAGGTAGGAGATGTGCCTTCTGTGGGTTCCGGACTCTCTTGCCCTTACCTGGCAAATAGCAATGGGATTTTGTTCTGAGTTGTGTAATACCAAGCATCTCTCCAGAGACTCACAGCATCTTGAGGGCAAGTGTGGAAGCAGTGGTGTCCCAAGGGAAGGAGACCTCCCTGCCCGACCACCCTGTCCTGTCTCTGGGTGCTTCCTCAGGGCCAGGCTTGTTCTTGGTCTAGCTGTGCCACCAACTAATATTGGTGTTGTTGTGGCCAGCTCATCTCTCCAGTCAGGATCTTAGGCTCCGACTGAATGGTGAGGTGGTGTCATTGGATGGTCTCAGAGGTCCCCTTCCCATGTTGAGCCATGTCTGCACGAGGGGGCATGAGGAGGACAGGGCACTTCTCTGGCCTCAAGCCAACAAGAGAGCACTCTCAAAGCAAAGTGTGGGCAAGTGCAAAGTGGTGACCCAACCCAGGGGCAAGAGTACTGAGGGGAGGGGCTGAGAGAGCAGAGAGCATGAGTGGTATGGCCAAGGAGGGCTTCCTGGGAGTAGTGCCCTGGGTCTCAGAGCACTTGTTTGCTGAGGAGCAGGACAGAGAACACTCTGTGCCAGACAGGCTCAGATTACATATGACGCACATGAATTTAAGTTTTTGCCCCAAAAGCCACATTATAAAAAAAATCCCTCCTCCTTTTACCATTATGCAAATCATCTTGGTACCTATTGATTGCATTTGCATGTGAAGAGGGATGCTGTGTTTGTAACTAATGTATTTGCATGTGCATTTTAATTAATCCACTTGCTGGCGCTGGTGATTAGAGAGGTAGGTATGGAAATAGGACTCTCTCCTGCTAATAGAATTTGGCACCTCCAGAGGAGGCTGAGAGCCGTCTGCCGGGGGCATTATTGCAGGCAGGTGGGAGCTGAGTGGCCGCAGCCCCTCCTCACCTGCCCGGCAGGACTGCACCCTGGCTGCCTTCCAAAGCCACGCACTGTCTGGCCCGGCCTGAGGACGAGGCAGAGAGCAGGTGAGCTTTCGGGGAGACCCCTTCTGTGTGGGGAAGAACTCCTTTCCCTTCACTCCACTGCGCTTTCATTTCCATGTGGCTTGGCTGGGGCCATGGAAAAGCTATCATGGGGTGTCTGCATACTAGCAATAGGCTCATCTATTCTGAAGAAAGCCTTGGGGCGTTTAACTCTCCCCTTTGCTCTTTGCAGCTAGAGATAATGTTATGTCTAATTTGCATCTAACATTTAAATGTACTCATTAAGCTCTAGAAGCCACAGCACCTCTTGACAGCCCAGTCTCCCGGTAACCGCTCCAGCTGCTTCAGAGGAATGGGGCACTTTCACAGAACAGAACTTCCTAAAACACATTTTATGCAAGGTTTTTTGCATACAGAGGAATCAGGTGACTTCTCTGCCGACTGTCCCCAGGGAACGGAGCAGAGCAGCACGGTGATGAGGAAGCTCCAAGGCGGGAGGTCAGGGGACACAGTCCTGACTGATCTCAGATTCAGAATTCTAACTATGTCTTTTGTCATTGATGCTTTTTCGTGTGTTGGTGCTTGTGTGTTTTTATTGACTCAAGATCTGCATGTGGAAGGAGTGCGTGAGACTGGCCACCAGCTTGAGGCCAGGGACTAGGCCTCAGTTCTCTTTTTTTTTTTTTTAAGATTTTATTTATTTGAGAGCACAGATGCACAAGCAGGGGGAGGAGCAAAGGGAGAGGGACAAAGACTCTCCCCTGAGCAGGGAGCCCTATGTGGGGCTTGATCCCAGGACCCGAGGATCGTGACCTGAGCTGAAGGCAGGCACTTCACTGACTGAACTACCCAGGCACCCCTAGGCCTCAATTCTTAAGATCTGAACTGTGTGAGTTCCCCTTTCGTTCACGAGGACCACCTAAGATCCCCTACAGGTGTACTTTTCCAGGAATTGGGAATAACAGGGGAGCTGGAGCTGGTACTCCAATAAACAGACTCCAGAAGATTGTTAATATACATTTGATACCTTGGGTGTGATAGCAAACAAGACAAAATATATCTTTGAAAAGAGACTTGAGTCAGTATTTTTGAAGTGAGTCAGAGTCCTAACATTAAAGTATACAACTGCAAGATTTAGAGATAGAGAGATGGTAGATAGGTAGCCAATAGTTAGCCGATAGATAGATAATATAGGTAGATAACAGATAGACAGGTAATAGATTGATAATAGATCAATAATATAGTCAATAGACAGATATATTATCTATCATTGATAGATTGATAGATAATTTGAAAAGAAAGAGGATCTCACTATTCAGAAGAATAAAGACATTGAGAGAATTAAACATTACAATATCTGTCACGTATTTCACATTTACCTGAGTTCTGGCTGGAGAATTGACAGTTCTGTCCTTGGCTCCCATCTCAACTCAATTCACGCCGAACTCCCTTGCGCATCTCTCCCATTCCCCCAGCTTTAAATCCCATCTCAGGGGGATCCCTGGGTGGCTCAGCAGTTTGGCGCCTGCCTTGGGCCCAGGGTGTGATCCTGGGGTCACAGGATCCAGTCCCACATCGGGCCTGCTTCTCTCTGCCTATGTCTCTGCCTCTCTCTCTGTATCTCTCATGAATAAATAATAAAATTTTTTTAAAAATCCCATCTCAATGCTATGCCTCCCAAATTCATGCCTCTAGCCCAGCTCACTCCTATGAACTGCAGACTCGTAGCCAACTGTCTTCCAACACCTCCACTGGGGTGTCTGATGGGCCTCCAAGGGTAACAGTCCAACACAGGACTCCTGATCCCCCCTCCCCACAAACGTACTCCAGGCCCACAGTCTTCCACGTCTTATTCTTCCAATTGCTCAGGTCAAAAACTTTGGTACCACCATTACCATCCTTCATTCTCCCACTCCCCAACCTGTTGGGAAATCCTATTAATTCTGGCTTCAGAACATATCCAGAGTCCAGCCACTCTCCACCAGTTCCACTGCTGGCACCCAGGCCAAACCCCCATCATCTCTCACTTGGGTTATTGCAGATGCCTCCCACTGGCATCACTGTTTCCCCTCCATATTCCTATAGAGAATATTCTCAGCAGAACACCTGGAGTAGTCCTGCTAAATGTCAGTGGGATTAGATCACTGTCTGCTCAAAGCCCTCCAGGTGCCCCTATCTCTCAGAGAAGAAGCTGAATCTTTTCAATGCCCTGCAGAGCCTAGCCAGTCTGCACCCCGCTTCCGCTCCCTATGTCCCAAACTCCCACTTCTCCCAACCCTGTCACTCAGCTCCTGCCCTACGGGCCCCTTGTTGCCCCTCAGATCCACGAGGCACACTCCTACCCCAGAGACCCTGCATTGGCTGGTCCCTCTGCCGGGAAGGCTGCCTGCACGCACCAGGCCCATACTCCCACATCCTTCCTGTCCTTGCTTGTATGTCATCTTCTTGCTGAGGCCTGCTAAGACAGCTCCATTTCAATAGCAGCTGTCACCCCCACCAGCACACCAGCCCCCCGCCCTGCTCTTGCTGTAGACTGCCTCCTGCCCAAACTGGAATGCAAGCCCCGCAGGGCAGAAATTATGGTCCACGTTTCTGTGCACCTAGAGCCATCCTTGCGACACAGTAGGCAACCAAAACGTATATGCCAGGTGAATAAGCAGGTATTTCGGTGGGCGGGGGTTGTCCCAAGTGCTTTAGATACATTTTTGTATTTAATAACTTGATCCCTGTTTTATTGATGAGAACACTGAGAGTCAAAAATTAAACAGTTGGCCTAGGATTTTGTAGTTAATAAATGACAGGGTCAGAATATGCATAGAGGCCTGTCTGACTCCAGAATGTTAAATAGCAAGCACAATTCCTGAACAAAAAGAGACTTTCCTCAGTTTCACATTCCTTGGTGAAGGATGCGACCCAGTGTCCACAGATGCGTACCTAAAGGGACAGAGGGTCTCTCCTCTCCAAGGTGGGTTCAAGGAGTTTGGCAGTGGGTGGACCCCGCCCTTCAGGTCTGCCCCTCCAACAGGTGGGCTATGTCCAGGAATGAGTCCAACATGTTATTACCTCACCTTCACCAGGGGAATCGCAGTGTGAATAACGCCTAAACACTGCTCAGCTGTGTTGGATGGTTAAAGGAGTAGGAGGGGAAGAAGACTTTCAAGGCCAGGGCCTCTGTCTCAGAATCCTAAACTTCTACCCCAGTGTGATTAAAAGAATCAAATTGGGGCACATGGGTGGCTCAGTAATTGAGCGTCTGCCTTAGGCTCAGGTCATGATCTTGAGGTCCGGGGATCAAGTCCTACCTCGGGCTCTCTACAGAGAGCCTGCTTCTCCCTCTGCCTATGTCTCTGCCTCTTTGTATCTCTCATGAATAAATAAATAAAATCTTTAGGGGCACCTGGGTGGTTCAGTGGTTGAGCATCTGTCTTTGGCTCAGGTCATGATCCCAGGGTCCTGGGATTGAGTCCCATATCAGGCTCCCCATGGGGGACCTGCTTCTCCCTCTGCCTGTATCTCTGCCTCTCTATATGTCTCTCGTGGATAAATAAATAAAATCTTTTTTAAAAAAAGAATCAAATTAAGGTTTATTCCAGGCATGAAAGTCACCACTATCTTGGCAGCTCCTAAAATAAGTAATTACTATGCTTCTAGCCCATGACATGATCTCATTGATCTTATTTGGCCTTCACAACATCCCTAAATGGGAGGTCTTATTGTCTCCATGGAAGTAGAAGTTTAGACAGGTTAAATAACATGCCTAAGAATCAGACATTAACAGATGGCAGATCTGGATTCGAATCCACGTCTCTCTACTCCAAGTCCATGGTCATCCCATAATTTCACATTGCACACATGACCCACTTTTCAGGCAGCTCCAGGGATAAAGAGTTAAGTGTGGTGACTAAGACCCTCCAGACACTGAGCTCGGGGGAAGCATGAGCAAGCCTAAATCTCACTCAAGGGGCAAGGGAGGCAGGTCAGGATGGGGCAGAGGGAAGATCTTTAGGACTTGCACAGAAAGAAGTGAGGGCAAATCAGTACACCAGCCTTCTTGGACCTCCCTGGAAGGGGCCTGTCTTTGGCCTTCAGCTAGATTCCCCCAGCCACCAGCCAAGCCATTCTTGGCTTATAGCACATGGGTTACCACAGCTCATTGGCCAGTGCCCCGGGTGGGTACACAAGCCGATGGTGTTGGGGTGCTCATGTCCAGAGGTTTCATGGAGAAGTAGCCTTTGGGGAGGATCCTAAAGGATGTTTACAGCCTAAGGGAGGATGTTTACAAGCCTTAATGGATATACAAGAGGGTAATTTCTGGCAGCAGCATAGATGCCAGGGGCAGGAAAGCAGGGGTATGTTCGCAGGATGGTGAGTGGCCCATGTGGCTAAATTGAGACCACGAGAGGAAAATAAGGGGATGATGGGGGCCCCAGTGCTCAGGGCCATGGGAGACCCCAGCTGCTGCTTCTAAGTGCTTGTTACGATCAAAGCTTATTTCCTGGAGATTAACCAGTACAGTGGGTTGGGAGGGAAGGAGCCAAGATGCTTGATAAGAAGCTAACTAATGGTGTGGTCAGGCCTGAGGCAGGACAGTGGCAGCAAGACACAGAAAAAGAAACAGATGTGACACTTTGTTCCATTCCCCTGAGGTCCCCAGCTCCCTCCTGCCTTAGGGGATCAGCATAGACTTTGTCCTCTGCCCAGAACCTTCCCTGCACACCTCACCCACCCTGTCCCACCCATCATGACCTCTGGCTACAAGTGGTCCCCCAACCTCCAAGACTAGTCAAGGCCCCCACTTCACAGCCTCCTTTTACTTGGTTTGCTACTTAGGAGCAAGGCTGTGGGTATGGGCCCATCCTGCCAGCCACAGTGTGTGCCCAGGCGCCCCCCGCATGGCCAGGCAGGACGGCAACCCCACGCTGTGACCCCAAAGCTCTGCTGCACTCTCTTCTTGCTGCTTTCAGATGCAAGTGGTTTGGGGTTCATGGAACGCCCCTGACACTTTGAGAGGTGCCACGTTTAGGGGGACGGGGACTCTAAGCTGGAAGCATTGCGGGGATAGGGAGCACCTACTCTCCCCACAGACTCCTGGCCGCCTCCGGGGCAGCCCCCCACTTCTCCAGCAGAGCAGTCGGTGGCAGGCTGGCAGGAGCGTTTGTCACGCCTCCAAAGTGATTGACTTCTAAGAGAGCTTGGCAGCTCAGGAGAGCCTCCTGGCTCCCAGTGTATTGTGAGTAAAAGAAAAGAAATAACAGGTACTCTTCAAGTGTGGGAGCTGAAAGAGATGCTAATTAAATGTCAGGGCTGGAGTTTAACCCACTTGAATCTGTGTTTCTATTCTGGAGTCACTGCGCTTCTGCTTCCCAAACCCGGGCTCCGTAGCACCCGAGCTGGTTTGCAAGCTCACCCCAGGAGTCGGTGGCAGGTGAGGGCTGGGCCTGGGACCCCGGGGCCCAGCCGGCCTCGAAGATCCTCCTCCTCACCTGGATCTCAGAACCAGCCGTGCTGAGGACCCACAGGGACCTGAGAAGCTGGGGGAAGCCACCAGGCCTCTGAGGCAGAGCAAAGAAGGGGCCAGAGTGGAAGGACCACTTGTTGGGATGGGGGCGGGAAGGGACATGGCTTAAATTCCCTGTGAAGGGATCCCTGGGTGGCGCAGCGGTTTGGCGCCTGCCTTTGGCCCAGGGCGCGATCCTGGAGACCCGGGATCGAATCCCACGTCGGGCTCCCGGTGCATGGAGCCTGCTTCTCCCTCTGCCTGTGTCTCTGCCTCTCTCTCTCTCTCTCTCTCTCTCTCTCTCTCTCTCTGTGTGTGTGACTATCATAAATAAAAAATAAAAAATAAAATTCCCTGTGAAGAAGGGGATGTGCGGGCGGATGGCCCAGGGGCCCAGCCCAGCACGCTGAGGCAGGGTGGGGACAGTGGCCACACATGGAGGAGGCTGGCCTGGCAGGGAGGGGGACTGGCCCAGCAGGGACCCCACACCCAGCTCTTGGTACTATCCTTTTGCATTCCTGTCTCCAGTCAAGGGCCCCGCAGAGAAAGCCCCGCCATGTGGCGGTTTGGCCGATGTACTCTGGCTGGAGACGCCAGCAGACAGGGCGCTCAGGCCTTGGCCCCTCGGCTCCCAGACGCAGCTGTCCCCGGACAGCCCACTCTTGCAGGACACGGGCGCTGGGGTCCTGCTTTCCTCCAGACCGTCCCCAGGACCCACTACGTGGGAAGGAGGACGAGGAGGTCCCCTCCCTGTCCCCTGCCCCACTGCCCCTCCAGAGGAGCACGGCTTGCAATACCGATCATAATCCCCATGTCCAACACCGGCTCCCTCCTTGGCAGCTTCTGGACTGCTTTTCCCAGCCCTACTGCTGCTAATCATCGTCACTGTGCTGGGAGGGCAGATGCACAGTCCCGCTGTGCAGCTAGGAACACAGATGCCCAGAGGTGATGTGACCTGCCTGAGTCTAACAGCAGAGACCGGTGGAGCTGGGACTCCTTCTCCACGGCTCCCTTTGGCCCAGGCCTCCGGAGCTTTGCCCTCTGGCCCCAGGGACCCTGGTGCACTGGACTCTCCCAGCCCGGGCGGTCTGAGCCTCACACCAAGAACCACTGCCCAGGCCTGCAAACCTCTCCCTCCCTCCTGGGAAGCCTGGCAGGACCGGTGGGGGCTCCACTGCCA
Organism: Nyctereutes procyonoides; assembly: GCF_905146905.1. Taxonomy (NCBI): domain Eukaryota; kingdom Metazoa; phylum Chordata; class Mammalia; order Carnivora; family Canidae; genus Nyctereutes; species Nyctereutes procyonoides. Next base: position 69,957,717 of record NW_026575140.1, read on the forward strand.
GGTTGAGGGCCAGAGAGAAACTCAAGCCGTGAGCTCTTGAAAACCGAAATCCGGGGATCCCTGGATGGCTCAGCGGTGTAGTGCCTGCCTTCGGCCCAGGGTCAAAGTGGAGTGGTCCTGGAGTCCTGGGGTCGAGTCCCACATCAGGATCCCTGCATGGAGCCTGCTTCTCTCTCTGCCTATGTCTCTGCTTCTCTCTCTCTCTTTGTGTCTCTCATGAATAAATAAATAAAATCTTAAAAAAAAAAACAAACTGAAATCCTCATTTTAGTCATCCATTTCAATGCATGCTAACCATTTTTCTATTTTTTCCTCCTACCATCCATAGGCATAGGAGGAAGGAAGGAGGGGAGGAGGTATAAGGCTGAGGAGGAATGAATGAAAGGTGAACAACCCCCCCCCCCACTTGAAGCAGCAGCATAAACCACTTATTATTAACAGAGGCCCCGAGAGAGGCTTGTTTTTAATATGGTTTGGATTAAGCAGAGAAAAGGAACATGGGCTCCCACACACACCTTGGTGTGATTAAATCAGCTGGGAAGGCAGGGAGCGGGGGGCGGCTCTGGCCATCAACGGGGTAGAAGGGGGTCCAGCCTCTGCACAGGGGCTGGGGATCCACACCACCTCTGACCCCCTGGAGGCCCAGCTCACGCATGCATGCCCAGGGACCCATCACGCCACCCTCAGAGCAGCCACAGACCGTCTGTCCTCTCACTACCCAGGGGTCCTCTCAAAATTGATTTTCTGTGTTCTCTGAAGGCAGGGAAGATCACTTAACCAGGGACCCAGCCCCAGCTCCCCACCCTACATGCACAAGCTCTGTCTGGAAGGGTGGGTCTGCGAGGTCCCTGAGGGCCCATGGGCTGGGCCGTGTCAGCACACAGCAAGCAGGCATCTTTCAGACGCTGCCATCGGCTCTGTACTGTGATGTCCCCCATCCCCCTGCTCACCTCCCTGCTGGGGACCTGCAGAGAGCCCAGCATTTCAAGGTATCTTACACCTGTTTGTTAAATTAATAAATAAAGGAACTTGCCTTTTTAAATCTGTGACCTGGGCAGACTGGACTTTGTGTTTAACTGAGCTCTGTGCTTTTATTTATTTTATTTTTTTTTTTAAGATTTTATGTATTTATTTGACACAGAGAGGGCACAAGCAGGGGGAGCAGAGAGAGAGGGAGAAGCAGGCTCTCCTTTTAAGCAGGGAGCCCAATGCGGGGTTGGATCCTGGAACCTTGAGGTCATGACCTGAGCCAAAGGAAGACACTTAAACAACTGAGTCACCCAGGCACCCCTCTATGCTTTTTTTTTTTCAATGCATTCCCCCTTTGGGGTTCTCGGGGGATATGGCAAATTTGGTTACTGAACGATCCAGTCCTCAAGAAGAGGATATGGTGCCAGGCCAGAAAAGGGGTTAAATATACGGTTTGCTTTTTGTATATACATTCAGGGATGGTGTTTAAAATACTTAACAACTGCATGGGCACCAAACCAATCAAAACAGATGCCCACTCTAACATTCAGTGCCTTCTCACCAGTGAGGTTTGGGCGTCTGTAGCAACAAGCATGCATGTAGACATGGTAAGACATGGCAGGCTCTTAATATGTAGCCTGCAGTGAAGGAGAGCCTCAGGAGAAATCACAGGCTGGCAGCTCGGAAATGGGTTCCAATGTTGTCACTGGCCACAGAGGTTACCAGGCCTCTCACTAGGCAAAACTGTATTATTGTCCAGCAGATGTCCACTCTCTAAAGCCCTCACCCCCATGGGAGCAGACACCGTCCACACCTTGGATGACAGGCTTGACTATGTGACTTGCTGTGGTCAGTGGAATCTGAATGGATGTGGCATATAGGTCCAAAGCTTCTAGAAGAGCTGTCCATTTGTGGCAGCCTTGGAGACTCCTTCAGCCTTGTCCTGGGATGAGAAAATTTGGGGAACAGACCTGAGGGAGAGTCAGATTCAAGAGCCAAGCACAGCCAGGGCCAGCAGAGCCACAGCCGCCCTGCAGACCTGCACATGAGAACAGAAGGTTAGCGGTTGTACGCCATGAGGTTTTGTTACAATAACAAAAGCTGACTCATACATTCACTTCCTTGATCCTTGGCAGCTCCCATCCAAATGTGATCTGAATGCTATTGTTCAGGGCATCATAAAGAGAAATTGATGGGCTTAGAAAGCAGATAGACCGGAGGGCTAATTCTGGCTCTGTCACTTCACTATGCGATGCTAAGCGAGTGACTTTAACTCTTGGAACCCAATTCCTTCCTCTGTAAAATGAGACTTGAAGAAACTACCTTAGGGAATTAACAGCATCACATATGAAAAATGTGTTCATATGTGTTTGGAGGCACTTTCCCTCGTTTCAATGAGCCTTAGCACCTCCAGTGGTAACAAGTAGATATTGAGCCAGTTGATCTCTAAGAGCCAAGTGCAAAGTCATTCATTCATTTATCCTACCCATCCATCCATACACCCACCCACCCACCTACCCACCCATCCATCCATCTACCCATCCATCCATCCATCTAAAAGCTATGGTTTGAGTAGCCTTTCCATGAGAGCACCGTGCTGGGCCACGGAGTCACAAAACTAACCAAGACAGATGTGGTCCCTGGTTTCACAGAACCCAGCTGGACCCCTTACCTCTAATATGAGCTCATTACTAAAGCTAAGAGCTTACTCCTCATGAAGAACACAGACATCGGGCGGCTCCTCAGGTATTTAAATGTACATACAGAGGGCTATGGGAGTATGCAATGGGGACCTGACCTGATCTGGGGGCAGCCAAGGCACCCTGGAAGAAGGGAGACTAGAGGTGAATGTTGAAGGGTGACTGAAATTAACCAAGTGAATGGCTGGTGAGGGAAGAGCATTGATGCTGAGGGAACAGCATGTTCAAAATCCAGCACAGCTGGAAAAGAGTGAAGAGGAGAGGGGAGGCAGGGGCATATCCCACAGGCCAGGATTGAAGCCACAATGAAAACTTTGGGCTTGAGTCCTAGGCAAACATCGGAAGCCCTGATTCTAAGCCAAAGACAGGTACGGACAGACTTGCTCCTGGAAATGATCCCTCTGCAACCCCTAAAACAGAATGTCTCAGAAAGCATGGAAATGAGAGCTAAACGTGGAGTTCTGAATACACTTACCTCTGTTTACCCCCCGAAGTGACTAAAAAGGTGTCAGTGAACAAATGAAAAAAGGCATAAAAACCATAATAAGAGAGAGAACAGAAAGAAGATGAAAGCAGGCAACAGAGTTTTGGAATTTAGGGGGGGAAAGGTAGAAGGAGTACAGAGAAACTACTTAGCTGACAAAGAGGAGGCCTAACTTCTGACAAAGAAGAGGCCTAACTTCCAGCAGTGGGGGCCCGGTGTGTGTGGCGGGGGGCAGGCAACACGAAGCTGCTTTCATGCACAGGGACCCAGAAAGCCTCAGGAAGGGGAAACACCAGGAGATCCCAGGGAAGGGCCTGGCTATGGCCCATAACCATGGCATTGGCCCAAAGTCTGCATAAGCAGCAGGCAGGCCCTGGGCCCCACCATCACCAGGCAGAAAGGAGGTTTCAGGTCTGGAGATGGAGAGGGAGACCCAGATGCTGAAGGTACACAAGACAGTCTGCATGTTAAGTGGTGAGACCCCCCTTCCCTGGCCTTCCTTCCCCACCTAGTTTCCACAAGTGGACTAGGTATATCTCTCCCCAACCCTACCCCTACCCCCAGGGCCAGAGATGGACACATTTCTCTCTGTACAAACTCACTGGTCAGGAGGAAAGATAATGTCACGGCAGAGGGATGGGGAGACCTCATGAAGCAAACTGCTCCCTGCCCAGTGACCTCCCACGGAAACCCACCACTGGAATATCTGGCCCACGGGCCAGAATTTCCAGTCCACATTATAAAGCTTCTCTCATAGCAACTAGCCAAAGACCAATAGACTTTAAAAAGTCTCTAATATGAAGCACAGACATCAAATAGAAAAACAGCTTAAAAGAAAGTGGATCAAGGTAGAGCAGAGAACACATCCCCAGTATTGATCCTCACAGAGATAAAAGGAATCTGTGACACCCATGGAAATTAGAACAGGATACAGAAAACTTTTTTTTATAAAGTGTTGTGGAGAGGAGATTCAGGAGACTATATATATATATATATATATATATATATATATATATATATATACACACACACACACTTATATATAATGAATTTAAAAGTTGAAAGAAAAGTAAAGAGATAAAGATAAAAACATTTTTTAGGTAGAAGAATAATAAGATAAAGAGATTGAGAATAAGAAAGAGAAAAATTAGAGGATTTATCCTGGAGATCAACTATCCAATAATATGAGTTTTGGAAGGAGAGAAAAGAGAACAAAAGGGATGAAGTTGTTCAAAAATATATCATGCAAGATACTTCCTGGAGCTAAAGATGTTTCCACGTGGTAAGAACCGATCATCAAGACCCAGCACAATTTGTCATGACGAGACCAAGTGAGGTCTGAAAGTGCTGAATCACTATATTCTACACCTGAAATTAATACAACTCTGTGTGTTAACTATACTGGAATTAAAATTAAAAACAAAAATAAAGAACCCAACACAATGCAAGAAAATGGATATCCAAACACATTATTATAAAATGTCAGAATCCTAGGTGTGAAGAGGTGGTCTAGAGGCCTCCAGATGGGCAGAACAAGAGATAGGGAAGTTGGGGTCACATCCAAAGCTTTGATCCAGAATCAGAACAACTTCTCAGCAACACTGGAAGCTAGAACACAATGACCTTTCAAACTGGAAGGGGAAATTATATCAAAGGCAGGATTCTCTCTCTCTAGCCAAACTATCAACCAACCATGGAGGTAGAATAAGAACATTTTCAGAAATGAGTATCTTCCAAAGTTTGATCCACCATGCACCATTTCTCAGAACACCATTGGAAATCTTATTCTCACAAAAATGAAAATGAACAAGAACAAGCCAAAAGACAGGGGATCTGACATAGGAGAAAATGAAGGGATTTCCTGGAGGGTGGCAGAGGGAGGCCCCAAAATGACAGTTTGGGCAGCAGGTGAAGAAGGCGACCATTCTGGATCAGAACAAGAGACCAGAGGCCTTCAAGAAGATATTAGTGGAGTTTTGAACACATAGAGACAAGAATAATACTCCCATCAGAGAGTTGGGAGTAAGTTAAATGATAAATACAGAGAAAACTATACAAAAGAGCAAGAAAGTCATTAGTAATTAGAAAAAAAAAAAACAGAAATCTGTACAAGAAAGGAAATGTAGCTGTGATTTAACACGTGGCTCAAGTCTAGCTAATATTCATATGATCACAATAACATAAACATTACAGATTTATTTAGTCCCCAAAATTGTAATATAACTGTATTAGGATAATCAAGAGGGGAAGTGGGGAAGAACAGAGTAAAAGAAATAAATCCACATTTTTCCATTGTGGAAAATCAGTAGATCATAGCTAAAACTTCATGAAGTTACAAAAAATAGCAATATGACTGTGGCTCAGTAGGTTGAGTGTCTAACTCTTGATCTTAGCTCAGCTCTTGATCTTGGGGTTGTGAGTTCAAGCCCTACTTTGGGTTCCATGCTGGGTGTGAAGCCTACATTAAAAAAGAAAGAAAAAAAAAAGAAATCTAGAGAAAATGCCAGAAACACTAAAAGGATTCCAAGTGATTGCCTTGTCTGAATAGAGAAGATGTGGATGGAAAGGACCAGGGAATTTTGTAAATATATATTTTAAAATATAAGCCCCACAGAGTGTTTGCCATTTATGTCTATATATTTCTACACATTCCTATGTGTTTCCATAAAAAACATAAGTGAAAGGGAAAAAGCAACACAATAAGTAGCTTCACTCAGCATCTCATAGACATCTACAAATGGATAAAACAACTGAATGAATCTTCAAGAATGTTCAAGAATGGGGGGTGCCTTCAAGAATGTTCAAGAATGTTCAAGACTGGGGGATCCCTGGGTGGCGCAGCGGTTTAGCGCCTGCCTTTGGCCCAGGGCGCGATCCTGGAGACCCGGGATCGAATCCCACATCGGGCTCCAGGTGCATGGAGCCTGCTTCTCCCTCTGCCTGTGTCTCTGCCTCTCTCTCTCTCTCACTATGTGCCTATCATAAATAAATAAAATAAAATAAAAATTTAAAAAAAAAATGTTCAAGACTGGTAGCTCAGTCATTTCAGCATCCAGCTCTTGATTTCAGCTTAGGTCATGATTTTGGGTTCATGGGGTCAAGCCCCACACCAGCTCTGCACTCAGCAGGGAGTCTGCTTGAGATTCCCTCTTCCTGTACCTCTGTCCCTCCCCACTCATTCTTTCTCTCACTCTCAAATAAATAAATCTTTTTTAAAAAAAGAATATTCAAGTATTGTAGCTTAGGATAGCTTTTGCAGTGACATTAGGACTCATGGATACAAAAATTGTGGTATCTCAGCTTTTAGAAGGAGATAAAGATGATGTGCTCTGGAAAATTGGGATAAATGACTCAGAACATTATCTCTAATGATGGAGAAGAAAACCGTAATCTTGAAAATGCATGCAAAGGGTTTGAACGAAATGATTTCATAAAATAATGAGGGTGGAGGAAACTGCATTTCTAAATTAAGATTTTATATAATATATGAGTTTAAACATGCATCTGCATGTGAACTAATTGATAAATTAAGTCTGAAAAATCCTAAGTAAAAATATGCAGGAGTATGAAGGAAAGTATGGACAAAGGCACACCGGGCAAATATATATTTGAAGTGGAAAACAGGGCAAAAGTACTAAAACAGAAAAAGTTATCTTACAGGAAAGGGAACAATTGACCATGAGGGTCTAACAGTTCTGAATACTTGTGCACCAATAATATAATGTCTACATTCATAAAATAAAAACTAAAAATGTGAAGGAGAAATAGAAACATCTGTTTAATAATACTCCCTATTGGCAAGAGTATGGGAGAAACAAACCCTCAGATACAGTGCTGATGGACTGGACATCCTATGAAGGGCAATTTGCAAAAATACAACAAATCCCCAGGACACAGATGTATCTTTGGCCCCAAAATTTCAGTTCTATAAATTTACCCTACAGATAGAATTGCGCACTGTGAGAGACACCTACAAGAAAATTATTGTAGCCTTGTTTATAAACGACAAAATACTGAAAATAATCTGAATCCGAATAATCTGTCTATCCAAAAGGTGGTCAATGGACCAGAAGAATCAGTATTCCCCAGGAGCCTATCCAAAATGCAGAATTGCAGGTCCCAGCCCAGAACTGCTGAATCAGAATCTGCCCTTAAACAAGATCGTCAGGGGGTATGTATGTACTTCAGAGTTTGAGAAACATTTGTCTGAATATCCATCAATAGGAAGCTGACTGAATAAATTACAGTGCATCATAAAGTGAAATTTTATATACAATCATTAGAAAATAAGGAACATTTCTTACATGCTGATTAAAGAGCAGTCTACAAAAATACGCCGTAAAATGGGGACAGAAGTGCAGTGTAATATGCTACCATTCGTATTGGGAAAATTATTTTTTTTAATTTTTATTTATTTATGATAGTCACAGAGAGAGAGAGAGAGGCAGAGACACAGGCAGAGGGAGAAGCAGGCTCCATGCAACGGAAGCCCGACATGGGACTCGATCCCGGGTCTCCAGGATCGCGCCCTGGGCCAAAGGCAGGCGCCAAACCGCTGCGCCACCCAGGGATCCCCGGAAAATTATTTTTTAATGTATTATGCAGCTACAACCTAATTGGTGACCTAATTGGTTGCCCAGAGTCTCCTCTTGCCCCAGTTAGGTCGGTATTTTTCCTCCTTCTCATTCCCTGGTGATCATGGTCAGCACTGACCATTCATTTTCATCTTACTCAGCTCCTGGAGGAGATGGTTAAAGACAAGAACTAGAAGGAAATATCTCCAACATCCCTAGGCTCCATGGAAAAAAACAACACGACAATTTTTTTTAAAAGAAACAACAGCTCAAAGCAGCACTAATTGTTGACATTTCATACCCTTGTCTGATGCCCACACAGGACTTAGAGGTGAGGTGGCTCCATAGGTCAAAGCCCTCCCCAAACTCATCCCAGACTCATGCTCTTGCCCTCTCTCTCTCTCTCTCTCTCTCTCTCTCTCTCTCTCTCTCTCAGACACACAGACACACACACCCCACTTTGGACATCCCCCTCAACCAGTCCCAGACTGCTGAGCACCAGCCCCTCCCCACACCCAGACACACCACAACCACATCCACACAGGAGGCTCTGTCGGAGTCCCTGCCAGGGCCACAGAGAGAACTGTGTGTCAAAGTGGGCATTTGTCACTTGTAATTATCTGCTGCTGTGGTCAATAGTCATTTTGTAAGTGAGGCACTAACAGCCCTTAAGAGCTGGCTGGGAGGCAGATATTGATTATGCCTCAAGGGCCCAGGCCCTCCCTGTGGGGCTCATGGCTAAGCTCTGAAACCTGTGAGCAACCCCCTGCAGATGGAAGGAGAGTGGAAGGAGGGTAACAGGTAATTAATGGCACCATCTGTTTCCCCTTTTAGCCAAGTGATTGGTGGGAAGGAAAGGGAAAGTGGCCCAGCCATCACCTCCGGGCCAGGTAATGGATGCCATGGACAAATCCGTGCTGTTCCCCAGCAGCCCACACCTTGCCTGCCTCTAAGTGACAAGACGCTTAATATTGAGGGTCTGAAAAACTGAGTTCCCCCAGACTTTTGGTCATGATGTCCCAGTTATCTGCTGCTGCACAACAAACTAAGTGGCATAAAAAAAAATTATTTCATTACATTCACAGACTCTGCAGGTGAGGCACTTGGACAGGGAACTGCAGGAATGGCCAGTCCAGACTCTGGGATGTCCGGGGCCTTATCTGAGAAACTCAACCAGCTGGGGATGGCACGAACAACCCTAGGGTTGCGATAAACCACTGGAGGCTGCTTCTTCACTCTCATGTCTGGCACCTGGGCTGTGGTGACCAGAAGGTCGAGCAGAGCTAGGGTTACCGCACCTTCGTGCAACTTCATCTGGCACAGGCTGCCCACAGCAGGCTAGCTGGCATCCAGGAGGGAGCACCTCCAGAGGGAGTATCCAGAGACAGAATGTTCCAAGAGAACCAGGCAGAAGCTGTGTGCCCTCTTGTGACACAGACTCAGAAGTCTCAGAGAAGAGTCTCTTCCGCTGTATTCTACGGGCCAAAGCAGTCACAATCCCACATGGATTCAAGGGGAAGGGACAGAGATGCCACCATTGAGGGGAAGGTACAGAGATTTCCTGTATACACCCTGCCCCTTACACGCACAGTCTCCTGCTTCTCAACATCCCCCAGCAGAATGGCACCTTCGTGACCAAGGATGAAGTTAGCTACCCTAACACCAAAACCACCCAACGTCCATAGTCTACATTAGGGTCACTCTTGGCACTGCACATTCTGTGGGTTTGTACCAATGGATAATGACATGTATCCACCACCATAGCATCATACAGCGTATTTTTCCTCTGTGTTCCATCTATTCATCCCAGCCCTGCTCCGACCCCCTGGCAACCAGTGATCTTTCAAATGTAGTTAGGCCTTTTCCAGAATGTCATAGACTTGCAATCACACAGTATGTGGCCTTTTCAGATTGGCTTCTTTCTTAGTAATATGCAATTAGGGTTCCTCCTTAACTTTTCAATGGCTGGGTAGCTCATTTCTTTGTCAGCACTGAATAATAAACACTTCATTGTCTGGATGGACCGCAGTTTATTTATCCATACCTACTAAAGGGCATCTTCGTTGCTTCTAAGTTTGGGCAATTATGAATAAAGTTGCTGTAAACATCTATGTGCAGGTTTTTGTATGGTCATTTTTTTTTAACCACCTAACATGGGGTCTTCTAAAAGGGGCCCTTCTAGAAACAGCTATATAAATAGCTGACATTCTAAAAAATATAATGAAGAAACCTCCCCCCTTGTAAGTAGGGCCAGCCCTAATCCAGAGGCAGCCCATCCAGTCTTCTTCCTGAAATTTTAGCAACTAAAAGCATTCTGTTTACAATAAGAAAACCGTTTCCCCCCACACACACCCTGACTGGAATGTCCCTGAATAGGTTCATGTTGACCCTCCCCAAAATTAACCTGGATGCTACCCGACTCCCGCGGTTCTTTTGTCTTTAGGCGGTTTCTTTCCTTTTGCCTTTAAAAGATCCCTGTAATTGCTAATCGGGGCTCTTTTCCTCCTCGGAGGCGGAGAGCCCGTTTGCGCAAACGTTCAATAAACCCTCTTGCTAATTGCATCTGCCTGTCTGGGGTCTGGGTCTCTGGGGCGTCCACCGGGCCACGTTGGCACCCGTGAGCCAGGGTCCAACAATAAGACAGGGAACTAAAATATAAACTGAGGCATTTAAAAGGGTTGAATTAGACTAAACCTTTCCTTGAAGCATTCAGATCTGGATATAAGCTTCTGATTGGCTTCTAAGACTACAGACTCAGGGAGCCTCAGTTTACCCATCTACAAAAGGGAAAAATAGAACTTGGATGCTCTTTCCTGCCAGATATCAAAGTCCAGTCTCTTTTCTCAATGAATTCCAGAATATCAGAGGTGGATATATTAGCTTCTGGTTTCCTGGTCTCAAAGGAAGAATTGGTCTTGGACCACAATCCTTATGAGAGAAGAGGACCAGCGTGGAGCAGAGATGAGGATAGAAATGGACCAGAGAATTTAGAGAGGAAGAGGAGATCAAATGGAGAGAGATAAGACTCAAACTTTCAGAAAACAGCAATCCTTTCTTTTTTTTTTTTTAAAGATTTTATTTATCCACTCACAAGAGAAACAGAGAGAGAGAGAGAGAGAGAGAGAGAGAGAGAGAGGCAGAAACACAAGCAGAGGGAGAAGCAGGCTCCACGCAGGGAGCCCGATGCAGGACTCGATCCTGGGTCTCCAGGATCATGCCCTGGGCTGAAGATGACGCCAAACTGCTGAGCCACCCGGGCTGCCCCAGGAAACAGCAATCCTAATGTGCTCAAAACATTAGGATGTTGGAGCACCGAGAGGGCTACCTCTGGTTTTTGAGAGAGGAGACCAGCAAAGGTCATCTCCAGAACCATCCTCTGTGTCCTTAGGAGGCTCACAAGTTGTCACAGGCTGTCCACTCCTCTTTGTCCCAGTTACCTCCACATACAGCCTTCCCATGGCCAACCCAATTAGTGACCCTGCCCTCAGCCGAACCTGGGGAGGGTGGGGAAGGCGGGCCAGGACATGTGATCACACAGTAAGAAGGCTGAACTTTGCCCTTGGGTGAGTCACCTTGGCTCTTGGGACTCGGTTTCCTCATAATCAAGATATTTTCAAACTCTAAGGTTTGATGAAACCGATCAATAGAAGACCTTTCCTCCACTCAATAAACTGTTATCGATCATATTCAGTGTGGACTGGGTGCTGGGGTTCGATAGCAAACCAGAAACAGTTCAGTTAGGGAGCAACATCCTTCACCTCTCCCCACACTCTTGCCAGCGGATAAAAGCAAAGCTCAGGCACACCTACACCGGTGCTGGCGTTCAACTACTGCAGAGAGGTGCCTGAATGCCTTAGTGGCCTACACAAGCAAACCCCAGCTTCAGCCTAGGGTACCTCGAGGGTTAGAGATGGACACCTGAGGACCACCAATCACAAACAGCCTGCTGAGCCTTCCCAAATAATGCAACCACTTACACTCTAGCCAGTCAGCGTCCTTGCTTGGCTTCTGCCTCCTCTCTATAAAGTCTTGCCCCAGCTCAGGTCGGGAGCACTCCTCACCACTTCCCATTTGGTGCCACCCGATTCCAATCAATTTTTGTCCATATAAACTCTTTAAAATTTCTAATATGCCTCAGTTTCTCTTTTAACCTTGGGCAGAAACAGCTGCTTCCTTCTCACTTGTTTCCAGAAGAAGGAATGACTACCTGTTGAGATCAGGCAAAGGGCCAAGGAGAGATGTGACCACCTGGCTATCCCTTTGGAGCTGCCTGCTGCAGGTCAGGCACACACTTCCTTCCTCCTCTGCGGCCACTGCCCTGCCCTTGAGGCCAGCAGTTGTCCTTTTCTGCTGCTAGGACTGGAGGAAGGAAGGCGTAGAGAGCTCATTGTGTCTTTGGGCCAAGTCACTCTCTGCAATTCAGCTTTACTAGTGATCATAAAAAGCCTAATAATAATAAAGAGCCTACCTGATTCTTGTGCTTACTTCTCACATCTAGAGGACAGGACTCGCTGGCTCCCCATTCCCTGTCTGTCCTGGAATGCAGGCTGATGGGAAAGCCAGACCAGCCACAGGCAGTTGTAATCCAGCATAGTCAATGGGATGTTAGGGACCAGCCCGCACTGCTTGGGAATCCTCAAAAGGCTCTCCCAGCCCAGTCCTGCAGGCCAGAGAATGCTTCTTGGAGAAAAAGATGCCCAAGAAGCTGGAGGGGAAGCAGGCGTCCAGCTGGTGACAAGGAGGAGGTACATGGGACATGGGACAGCTGTGTGGTGCCCACTCAGGAAGCGCACCTGGAAAGAGCGGCGCGTGCTGCATCTGGTTGTAGGTCAGAGCAAGGATTTGATGAGGGCAATCTGGAGGCAGGGAGACCAGTTAAGAGGCTGCCACCACCATCCAGGTGGAGGCCGATGGTGGTGCGCACCAGGGTAGTGGCCGCGGTGAGGGGAGGCTGGTGGAGGGATATGAGGCACACTCGGGAGGTCGATAGAAGTGACTCAGAGACTGATTTGTAGTGAGTAGAGGTGGGACAATGGGCAGGTTTCCTGCCCTGGGGCATCTTCCAGGTGTGGCTGGAGCTTGGGAAAGGAAGAGAAAGGGCAGAGATGACAGGAGAGGGAACTCGGAGCAGCGCCTGATGCCGCAGGCACGTTCATGTCACCTGGCCAATGCTCCCCTAATTAATACGCGAGCCTGTGCCTGCTACTTCACCAGTGCACTCTGCTGATTTGCCCCTTGAGACAAAAGGAAATTGGAATTAAGAAGAGACAATGGAATTGCTGTAGGATTATTAACTTCAATGAAGTTAATGAAAGGAGCTGGAGAGGAGGGAGGAGAGGAGGGCCTCAGGGGGACAATGGCTCAGTCTGGTCGCAGCGGCAGGACTGGCTGGAGAGGGTCACTATGGGTAAAACTCGGCGCGTCTTGTTCCGGGGTCCCAGGGGTGAAAAAAGGTCAGGGCTTCTGTGGGCGCAGGATCCCATGGGAAGAGGACAGGAGTTGGGACTGGGGGGATCGTCATCCTTGAGCAAAAGAAGCACAGCGGAGTGACAGATGGGATGCAAGCATGGGATGGGAGAGGTTCTCCCCCGCTCCCGCCCCCATCCCCCCTACCCGCCCCCCCCCCCCCCCCCCCCCCCGGGCCCAGGGAGAGGGGCTCCAGGCATTGAGCAGCCCCAGGCCCGGCCAGGTAGAGACAAGGTCCAGCTGTCAGCCCCGGAGTGGTGGATAGAGAGTTGGGTTTCTCCAAAGGGGACCCAAATAAAACTCCAATTTTTCTCTGGCAGCCAGACCCAGCTTAGTGGTCTACCCCAGGTGCCTATCCACAAGAGGGTCAGATCCGGGGGTTCAGCTCAGGTCCCTAAGGTCAGAGGCTACAACACGGATGGAGAGAGCAAAAATAATTACAACCCAAGCCAACAGAAGAGAACCGGCCCTTGGGTCAGGGCTCGTCTGCACAAATGCGCACATGCACACTATAAGCCCATGTAGTCACCAACCCACATGTGACATAGACGCAAACTGGAATGCACAGATGCACTCATGTGCGCTCACACTTGGGTTCTCACCTGATCGTGAGAGGATCTAATATTAATTTGGCAATAACCATCTCCTTTGCAAGCCCATTCACATGCCAACTCCTCTTCCCAGTGGCCTGGGACCGGGTTTGCATCCCCGAACATGGTTGACGGCCATCCTTCCCTGCTCCTGTAACACTGGACCACTTGGAGGGGAGGCAGGGGATGTGGTCACCTCAGCAGCGTTGCCGGGATGACAGGTCTCTGCTCCGACCCGCAAAGCCCAGATTTGCCCTCCCTGCTGAAGTAAGGAGATGAGGTGCTCAGCAGACAGATGCAGTTTCATTTCCAGGGTGGGTTTTTTTTTCCTTATATGTAGCTCATGAGTCACTAGATTAGCACCTTTCCAATTACTGGGAGGCAAAAAGCCTATTATCATATAAAAGCTCCTGCAGACTGACGGCTCTATTCTTGACGGCAGCAGCCAGTCCCACAGAGCTGCAGAGCTCAGCACGCTGGGGGCCCAAGTTCCAGGCAACTTTTTGTCCTTGTTTTAAAAGTGAACTTTTAAAGAACTCACATCACAGTCTCAGCAGCACTTCGCACTCTGAGCAAGATGTGCCGGGACAGCCCGAATGGGGACACTGAGGAAGGACAAGCGAGTACCCCCGCGGAAGCTGCACCCGGGGCCAGGGTGGCCTCGTACCCCCGTGGGGTCTGCAGCACGGAGACTGTCAGCGCTTAGGAAGACTGCGTGCCTCTGAGAGTTTGAGGTTCTGAAATCTGCTGGGAAGGATTGCTGGTGATCCTTTGTCTGGAGGCCTCTGGGACCAGGGCAGCCAGCCTCGCAGGGAGGTGGCCTGTCCAGCCCGGGTCAGGTGAGCAACTGGAGGTGTCAGACCTCAGTCAGGTTCAAGGGCCACCGAGCCATCTTCACGAGCCACACCCTGTGAGCAGTGGGCTGAGCCAGAACTTGGATCTGAAATCATTAATGTGTAATGTGTCCTCACTAAGGGACCTCTCGGAGCCTTCATTTTCTCGATTGTAAAATGAGGCTACTGATAAACTCCCTTCCACCTCTAATGTTCTCTTGTCTCAGTAACGCTTGCATCTGGATCCATCAAGACTGCCAGCTCCATGTAGATGCCCTGCCGGAACAGTTCAGGGAGCCTGCTCCTCCCCATTATCCCCCACGACCCCACCGTCCTTCTCCCCACAGTCCATGCTGGGTCCCTAGGATCCCTATGCAAAGTCCTATGCAGGTAGATTGAATGAATGACAGTCGCGATCGGCCCCACGTGGTGAGCACTTCTCATGAGCCAGGCCTTGCGTGTAGATTATTCCGTTATCTCCTCCCAGAATCCTGGAAGGAGGGGCTACCTCCATCTCACCCATGCACGAAGAAACTGAGCCTTAGGGAACTGAAGTCATTTGATGAGCAGGATTCAACCTCAGGGGTAGGGTTTGACTCAAACCTGGGCTTTTTTTTTTTTTTTTTTTTTTTTTTTTTTTTTTTTATTCCTGAGAGACACAGAGAGAGGCAAAGACATAGGCAGAGTGAGAAGCAGGTTCCCTGCAAGGAGCCCAATGTGGAACTCGATCCCCAGACCCCGGGACGAAGGCAAAAGCTCAACCACTGAGCCACCCAGGCATCCCCAAACCTGGGTTCTTAATCATAAGCTAGGTCACCAATATACCAGTTGCAGGTCACAGCCTCCAAAAATCTCAGATTGGCAGGTTGCCAATGATGGCAGCCCCCTGCAGGCTTTCCTCTGCCCCTCTAGAGGTACAGGTCATCAGGGCTTACTAGAGGTCAACTCCAGATGACAAACACCACCCCCTTCCTGCATCACTGGTTCCCAGAGCCCAGGGACACTCAGCCTCAACCAGATGCGTCCTCTGTGCAGGAAGGAAGGCCTGTGCAGGAAGGTGGGCAGCACCTGATCCCGTGTCTACCCTTCCTTCTACCTCTCTCTCAAAGCTTAAAAGTTTTGCAAAGTCAGCTCAGAAAATTTAAAGGATGGCAAAGGGACGGCCTGAGGGCAAAAACACAACCAGGAGCCAGGAGGTCTGGGAGGTCTGGGAGGTGTGAGGGGCTGGTGGGACAGGTGAGCCCCAGACCTTTAGGGGATCTAGCTTACCCTACTTTCCCTAATTTACATGTCAGGCCTCCTTACATGTTACTGTCCTTTCCTTTTGGGATTTGCTGTATGCCTCATAACAACCTATTCCTTCCTTTAGACAGTAGGTTGCGGCCTGTTGTGTCTTTCCTTTTTTCCTTATTAATCCATAATGAAATTCTATGCTGGAATCAGGGACCCCTAACCGGTTCCACTGTCCTCAGTGTCTTTTATGCTCTGTCTGAGTTTCTTACAAGCTCCAGGCCAGTGGGCCTGTTACTGCTCCCCAGCAGCAAGCCACCATCACTCTCCAACTGACACCAGAGCCATACGAGGGAACATAAGCCATTCCACCAAGAGACCAATTATTAAATTCTTATGTAGTATCTTAGCAATGAAATGCCTCTCTCAGAGACACACACACATAAAAAAACTCTAGGATGTCCTATTGCAATAGCTTCCAGCATTTTTCAGAGCTGGCTTTCACTCAGACAAGAAGATCATTTATTATTATTGATATTCACTTACTTTTTACAAATGGTCCAGCTCTATTTAGGAAGTCAGAAACAGGATCAACACCTAACCACATTAATTACTGGGTTGTAGGGTTTTTGTCTGCAAGCTACATCATCTGTAGCTCAGTGGATATCAACAGAATAATTAGAATTGGCTGCATTAATTAATCAATTAGAACATTTAATATTCCTCCAACTGTTCCTTTGAAGTCATTTGAGCTTAAATGGAACTCTATTGGAGAATAAAAGATTTCCATAAATATTGCAGTAAAAAATATAATTACACTTCCACTGCTCTGTGGATTTATTTGCATTAGTCAGGAAGTTCTCCTATACTCAGCTTCTCAGCTCTTTTTTGGGTCATTAATTAGCCAAATAACCATCTGGCTACTTGACAGGCCTCAAATTCTAATTTCATGGAAACCTTCAACATCCAGGGAGACAGGCCAGGCCCAGAAGAGGAGCATTACAAACCTGTCCCAGCTGAATTGCACCGTCTCTTCTTTCTACCATACCTGCTGTGAATGAATAGTGATCATAATATAAAATAACCATGTAATTGGGGTTCATAACTTACCAGGAATCTGTGCTGAGTACTTTGTACACATGATCTAATTCATTTCTTGCATCAGTTCTGGAAGGAATGTGTTATTACCCCAATTTTACTGGTGAGAAATCTAAGCACAGAAAGATTACATAATTTACCCAAAGATACATCATGAGTAAATGGTAGAGGTGGGATTCCAACCCAGACTCATCTTGTTCCAAAGTTTATTTATTCCATTTTGCCTTCCAATATGTACCACTAAATAGCCCATAATGGACAACATAATGGGTTACACCATGGTCCTTCCCAAACAGTTTCAGGTCTCTGATGACTACCTGAATGGTTATTCTCTGGGGAAGATACTCTAAGTCAAATGGATGGAGGCTGCTTATGGTCCACCTGCCCCTGGACAGCTGTTCTGCTCTTCTGGCCCATGGACCATACAATCTGGGAGTGTGAGAACTGGTGGAGGGGTGGGGAGGGCAGGGGTGCCTTAGACATGATGCAGCTAACATCCTCAGCTTCCATAGAAGGAACCTGAGGCCCAGAGAGGTTCAGGCTATTTGTCCAAGATCATCCAGCTAGTTAAGGCCAGAGCAGGACTGGGTACCTGGATCTGACCATTAAGATGAAGAGATGGGGCCCTTCCCCTGCCACCGCAATCAGACCTCTTTCCCTTTGAATGCATCACACCCTGAGACTAATTCATATAACCTCTTATTAAGTCCAGAAGGTCTATCCAGGACTAAGATTGTGGGGCTTTGACTGTTTTCAATCTGCACCACACCAGTCTCCTCTGTCAGCAGCCAGGAGCCCTTTGCTCAAAGTGGGGCCTGACCCTCTCTGCACAGGCCCTCTGAGCCCCATCTGCCCCCATCTGCACAGTGAAGGACATGACTTCTAAGGTCCCTTCCAACAGCTGTGGCTTTGGACAAGTGACTCTCCAAGTCCAGTTTCTTCATCTGTATATTGGGTATAATACAACTGGATAATATACATGCCCTGGGGTCTAACACACTGTAAGCTTCAATAAATGTTAGCCATTGTATTACCATTTTGTTATCTGGGAGCTAGTTTTGTCTGGAAAAGAGAAAATTGGGCAGGAGGTTAGAGGTATGGCCCATGTGCAACACGGGGCCAGGTGCTCCCAGGTCAAGGGCAGCCCGGGACAGATGGCCCACACCCACCAGCCCCCTTTCACAGTCACTGAGTCCAGGGCCACAGTCTGGAGGCTGCAATCTCATTACAGGCAGCAGGATGTCCAGTGCAGGAAGCCAGGCCCCATCCACTCTACCAGGACTTTGTGCATGTTATGGGTTGGATTGTGTCCCTCCAAAATTCATATGTTGAAGCCCTGACCTCTGGTACCTCAGAATGTGACTATACTTGGAGAGAGAGCCTTTAAAGTGACCAATAGGATAAAATGGAATCATTAAGATCATCAGGTGGACCTTAACTCAACATGGCTGGAGTCCTTATAAGAAGAGATTAGGACACAGAGAGACACACCAGCCATGGTGCAGTGGTGCCTGCACAAACAGGTACACGTGAAAGCATGCTGAGAAGGTGGGTGCCTCCTAACCCAGGATGGAGGCCCCAGGAGAAACCAACACAGCTGAAAAACCTGATCTTGGACTTCCAGCCACCAGAACGGTGAGAAAATACATTTCTATGGTCTAAGCCTCACCCTCCCCACAACCCCGCTGACCCCCAGCCTGTGGCACTGTGTTATGGCAGCCTCAGTAGACAAATACAGCGCCCTACTGAAGAGAATGGCTTGCTGAAGGCCTGAGATGGCTGAGACACCCGCCAGGACTTCCACATACCGTTTGCTGCTGTGAGTCCCCCACCCCTTTATTTATCTTGCCCTGCCCTTTATGCAGAAAGCTCCAGGGCTCCTGAGATGGGAGGGGTGAAGAGAAGTCTGTGGAAAAAAGAACAGAGAAGATCTCCATCCTATATGTAAGGGACATGTAAGGTCAGCTCCTGGGAGCTGAAGTGGTATTTACAACAGACAGATTATCCATCCTGAATTGGCCTAGACTGGTCACGGAAAGGTGGCCTCCAGCCTGTCTTATCTTAATGCTCAGACCAACTAGAGTCTGGGAGCAGAGGCCTCAGACTGCTCCCTTCTCTCTCAGGCCCCCATGTTTCACAAAAGTGGGGAGAGTAGAGCAGAAAGCTCCAATCAGGGAGACAAATGATGCACATCTGGTCCCTTCCATATAATCCTGACTGAGTCCCTTGGCCCTCTGTCTTTATCTACTAAATAAGATACCCATCCCTGCCTTCTTAGCTTGGTGTGAGGGTAAGCATGATCTTATCTCTGCAATTGCATTCAGCGAGCTTGCAAGGTCTCCTTGTTGCTGAAGATTGTTCAAACTTGCGTTATCACTCTCCATCACTCTCCGCAGGAATACGTGGTTGGAAACCAGAAGAGCGCTAGCAAAACCAAACAGCAGGCAGAGAAAGGACTCAGGGACTTGTGGCCTCAAGAGACTTGGCAGGCATTCAATGAAGTTGAAGTTGGTTGTTAGGGCCCAGGGATTGACTCCATGTGGGCAGAGGGGTCTGTGGAGCCAAGAGATTTAATAGCCATCTGCTCCTCCCCAGCTCCCATCCCCAAGGAGCCCAGAGTTTTTGGAGAAGCTTTTATCTGGACTAGTCTCTGATGAAAATAATCATTATGACTCAATGTTTTTAGGGAAAATTATCATGAAGATGCCATGTTCTCAGTGATATCTGTCTTGGGTGGCATACAGGTGATGGAGTAAAGGCAGGCTGGTGTACAGGAGGACTGGAGGATCAGGTGATGGATGATTCATGGTCCTAAAGCCTGAATCCAAGACCAGCTCAGGATGCAGGCACCATGCAATTCTGCTCTCCAACCAAAAATCTACTGAGGCCATCAGCCAAAAAGCTTTGGAAGAGAGAAGGCACAGAGAGAGCTGTAAATTTGGAAGAAGATCGTTTCCCTACAGTCAGTCAAGGGGAAAACTTCAGGAAGAAACAGTGAAATTTGACAAAGAGTTTTCATCAACCCCTTTCACCACAAAGAGAAACCATATGCCTACCTCTCAGAACCTTTTCCCTAGAAGGGGACAGAGGGAGGGGAAAAGAGAGTCTAAGAGGACAACCATCCTAGGCTAATCTTTCTTTGTAACAGCTTTCTGTTTCTATGAGGTCGCATAGAAATATAACCCTTGCATATACTTGAAGTGCACAATGGATACATTTTGACATATGTGTGCACCAGGGGAAACCATCACCATAATGAAGACAGCAAACACTTCCATCACACCCAAAGGTTTCCTTGTGCACCCGTGTGATCCATCCTTCCCTCTACCCCCACCTTCAGGCAACCACTCACGTGCTTTCTGTCACTATCAATTGGTTTGCTTTTCCTAGAATTTGATGTGAATGGAATTACACAGTATATATCCCGCATCAGTACTTTGTTCCTATAATCACCGAGAAGCATTCCGTTGTATGGATACACCACAATTTGCTTATCCATTATTGACATCTAAAAGACACATAAAGCTGCTGTGAACACCCAACAGAGTATGCAAAAGCAAGCCAATCTTTGACTACTGTTTGGCCAGGGCAGGGACGGTCTCTTTACCCATGACAACTGCATGTTCTCTAAGGCTTTAAATTCCTCAAGGTCTTTCATCTGTGTGAGCTCATTAGACATTCAAAACATCCTTGTACCATAAGTGAGGTAGTGGTAGGCACCCCTCAAATGCATAACAGCATGCTGACCACCAGCTATGTTCAGCCACTGTGTTAAGTGTCATGGGGTTCAGGACATATGTGAGATGGACCCTGGAAGATCTTATGCTCTGGTATTTTGTAGATGAAGAAACACATGCTCTCACCCAAGGACACATGGATGAGAAGTGAGAGTGGGAAGTAGAGTCCAGTCCAGTGTTCACTGCACGCACATCTGCTTCATTAGGTCCCCTGTTTTCAGGAGCCACATCTGAACTGGATGTTGACCAGGAGGCAAGAGAAAGGGAGAGAGAAGAGGATCAAGTTGCATCCACGTTGCCTTGACCTTTGACCAGATTTCTATCTGTGAGGAGGCAACAGGGAGGAGGTTCCCTACACAAGCTGGCCCAGGGCTTCCCCTTCCTGACTTATTTCGTGGACACAACTGCTAAACCTCTTTGGGGATCTAAATTTTGTTTTAGGGGGAATCCTTCTCTCAATTTTCCACCATATTGTGGTGGACCTTGCAGGTGGCCAAGTCAGGAAAGACCTCCCTGGTGGCTGGCTCTTGTCCTCTAGACTCCTAGGTAGCAGAGCTGAGAGCAGAAGGGAAAGCCAGGTGAAGTCTCAAACCCTGCTCTTGGGGCACCCACAGGAGGGACAGAACACAAAACTCCCACAGTGAATCAATACTTCATTCCTTTTTTTTTTTCTTTTGGCTGAGTCCACATTCCGTTGTGTAGATATGCTACATTTTGTTTATCCATTCACCAATTAATGGATATTTGGGTTGTTCCCACTTTTTGCCAACTGTGCATAACATCACTATGAACATTCAAGTTTTGGAGTGTCTAGAGACCATAATGTCTGTGTTACAGCCCTGCCACAGGAACGGTACAAATGACAGCAGCTGGGGCATAAGGGAGTTTGGCAGACTCATTCTGGAAAGACTACCTGGAAGGGGCATCTTCTGGCCTGCTTTTATTTTTTTTTTTTTTACATTTATTTATTTATTTATTTATTTATTTATTTATTTATATTTATGATAGTTACACAGAGAGAGAGAGGCAGAGACATAGGCAGAGGGAGAAGCAGGCTCCATGCAGGGAGCCCGACGTGGGATTCGATCCCGGGTCTCCAGGATCACGCCCTGGGCCAAAAGCAGGCGCTAAACCACTGCGCCACCCAGGGATCCCTGGCCTGCTTTTAAAAGCCTTGTTTTGACCCGAGGAGAAGAGCGGCAGGATGAGATGAGCTGATGGGCAGGAGGTAAGAGCTAAGGCGGAGCTATTCCAGGCTAACTGAGGAAGCTCAGACTTCCCTTACAGAAGCTTAAACATGGACTGGACCATCAAGGTGAGCAAGGATGAAGGAAGGGAGCAGCTTTGTGCTTCAGGTGTGATACCACATGAGCCTCACAAGCTCATTAACCTTATTCTAAAGTGAGGCTTTTAATGGGAAAAGCTTGAGATCCAAAATCACACTGTCCTAGTTCCTCTTTAGTTCTTATGGGATTGTAAAACTTCTGAGCCTCAGGGACACTGGTTGGTTCAGTGGCTGAGCATCTGCCTTTGGCTCAGGTCATGATCCCTGGTCTTGGGATCAGGTCCTGCATTGGGCTCCCCTGCAGGGAGTCTGCCTCTCTCTCTGTATCTCTCATGAACAGATAAATAAAATTTTAAAACCTTCTGTGCATTAGTTCCTTTGTATATAAAATGGAAGCTGTAATAGTAACCATCCCCAGAACATCCCCACATTTAATAAGTGTGTTTCTGTGAGATTCCATGGTTGGCACATGATGCTTGATACATGTTTAAAAACCAGAACATGGCCAGATAAAAGGCCCTCCAGCACCCCACACAGGGCTATCTCCAGCATTCACCCTCCCCCAGCTCTACCCTGCCCTTTCTGGGTGCTTTCAAGATAATCCCTTAGGAAGGGGCCCTTCCGAAACTCCTGCCTGCTCAGAAGCTGGCAGGCATTAACAGACCCAATCTGCCAAATCTTGACTCTGTCTCTGGCTGGCTCCATGCAAAACAGAGACAGTGAGAAGACCTGCCCAGTGAAGCACTTAGCACCATACTTGCATCTGGTAAGCCATCTACTTTTTAGATATTATTCTTTGTTATTAAAATAATTGTATAGGATTTTTAAAACGTGTGGCATTAGATAAGGGGTTGTGGTAGTTTCCTTAGGCTGCTATGACAAGTACTACAAATTGAGGAGTGGCTTAAAAGAATAAAAAGTTTATTCTTTCATAGTTCTGATTAGAAGTCCAAAATCAAGGTGTCAGCAGGGCCAGACTCCCTCTAAGACTCTGAGTGGAATCCTTCCTTGCCTCTTCCAGCTTTTGGTAGTGGCCAGCCCTGGGTGTCCTTGGCCTGCAACTGCCTCTCTCCAGCCTCTGCCTCCATTGTCACATGGCCTTGGCCCTGTGTGACTTTGTCTTCATAGGCTGTGCAGTTTCCCTCTTTATATAAGGACATCAGGCATATTGGATTAGGGTCCACCTTAATGACTTCATCTTACTTTAGTTATATCTGCAAACACCCTATTTCCAAATACGATCACTATATCAGTCAAAGTTCTCCAGAGAAATAGAACCAAATATATCCATGCACAACACTATATTTTATATAATGAAATAGAAAAAAGAAAGGAGAAAGATTGATTTATTTTTAAAAATTGGCTAAAGCAATTGTAGGGGTTGGCAAGTCCTAAATCTGTAGAGCAGCAGCAGGCTGGGAGGTTTGGAAAATCAGGGGAGAGTTGATGTTACAGTCTCAAGACCCAAATCCAAATCCATAAGGCAGGTCCAGCTAGAAACTCAGGAAGGACCTCTAGGTCACCATCTTGAGGCAAAAATGGGGAGCGCAAGCCCAGGTCCTGTGCGCCTCCCTTTGTCCAGCTCCCTTCTTAACCCAACTGGAGCAGCTCACACTGACGCCTGGGTCTTGATCTCTTCCCCCTTCACAGTTCAAGCCAAAATTCTGATACCGCCAGGGGAAAAGAACTCACAGACAGAATCCGCCAGCCATCTGAGAAGCATCACTGTAAAAGAAAGACAACAAACTGTACAACCAATACAGGATAAATTAGAACTATTGGTACAAATTGATTAATAATGTAAAATAAGTATAATAAATGAAGAGAAGGCAATGGTACGATGAAGCAAGACAAAGCAGTTATCAAAAAAAATCAAATAGAACCACTAGATGCAAAAAGTTTAATCATTGAAACAAAGCATTCAATAAATGTCACAAATAATAAAAAACGGATTCCATTGAACATAGACAAGTGAGAGAGGCGATCAGGTTGATGGATTCCCCAGGATGACACTGGGAAGGAAGAAAGATTTAACAGAATTAGAAGCTAATAAACAGAAAAATAAGCTAATTAAAAAAACAGATGTCATCATCTGTATAATAGGAAGTTTTGAAGCAAAGAAAGAAAGAAATCTTAAAAACAGTTATGTAGAAGAAAAAATACCAAGGATTAAAAAAAAAAGATGAAAAATATCAGACTACACATGAGCTCATGGAGTGTCTAATGAGAAAGACAAGAGAAAACTCATGCCTAGACATAGTAGAACATTTAAAAATGCGAAGACAAAGGCAAAACTCTAAAGGCTGCCAAAGAAAAAAGGATGATCCTTTTTTATGCCAAAAGACAGCACATAATATTTTCAAAGTGTTAATGAACTTCAAATCAAGGATCTACATTCAACAAAAACAAAGATTTAAAAAATATGCCATAAAAATAATCTCAGGCATAAAAGGGCCAAAGAAGTTAACACATGAAACTCTCTTTGAAACAAAACTTTCTCTTACAGAAGGTACTCCAGTTGGAAGAGAAATAAATCCATGAGACTGCTGTAAGATAAAAATGAAATGAGAGTCGATAAATAGCTTAGAAAAGTTAATTCTAGTATTAAGAAGTAGAGGGAGGAGAGATAGAGATAGAGAGGAGAGAGAGAGAGAAATACCAAGAATATTCATTACCACGTGGAAATAAACTCTGAGCAATACCAGCACTACTAGTGAGCTGTGGATGAAAAATAGTTGTTGTAAAAGGAGTCCAGTGCAAAGTGAGCACATACTCATTTTGTCATAGAGAAATGTATAAATACTGATAGAGAACTGATGAGAAAAATGTAAATATGACTTTGAATAAGTTTCAATGAAGTTTTAAACCCCAGCATCTCAAATTGTAACCTTATTTGGAAATAGGGTTGTGTCAGATGTAATCAGCTAAAGGAAGATGAGATCATACTGGAGTAGGGTGGACCCTAATTCAATATAACTGGTGTCCTTATAAGAAGACAGAAACACAGGGAGAAGGCCATATGACAACAAAGGCAGAGATTGGAATTACCCAGCAGCAAGCCAAGAAATGCCACAGATTGCCAGCAAACTACAAGAAGCTAGGAAGAGACAAGGAAGGATTCTCCTACAGTCTTCAGAGGAAGTGTGGCCCTAGGGGCTGATACCTTGATTTCAGGCCTTTAGCCACCGGAACTGCAAGATGATACCTCTCTGTTGTTTTAAGCGCCAGTTCATGGTATTTTGTTAACAGCTGCCCTAGGAAAGTAATACAGTTTGTAATGGATTAAACTCCCCAATCAAAGGAAAGATACTCATGCATTGGGTGGGGTTGTTTTTATTTTTTTTAGTAATATTCAGCAATGTTTTCTACAAAGGATATTTGTAAAACAAAAGGCAAGGCGACAGGAAAGGTACAAATAAAAGGATGGTAAAGGGAAATGAGGTCTTTTTGAACCAAATAAAACTGGGGAGTGAATTTAATATCAAATAAAACCGAATTCAAAGAAAAAAAAAACCTCATAAAGGGGAAAAAAATCAGAAATCCTAACAGTTTTGAACATACATGTCCTTAAAGATACAGCTTCAAGATATAAAATGCAACAATATAACTATAGAAACACATAAAAATTATAGAGACTTGTGCAACCATCTAAGAAACTGAGAGAATGAGCAGACAAACAATAAGCCATGACAGAGGATATTCAAATGACAGGATTCAAACACTTAAAATAATAATTACACGGGAAGGGAGAAGAACTTTACAAAACTGACAAACGAGTGGAAAAAGCACATTTTTTTAAGCACACGTTGAACATTTAGACAATTCACCATTTACCAGATCAGAAAGAGAACCTCACCACAGCCCCAAATATCAACATTATTATACACAATATTATCTTAACACATTGGATTAAAGTGATAAATTATCACCAAAGTACATTTAAAGCCTTGTACATCTGGAAAGTAAATGACATAATACTCAATAACCCTTGGGTTAATGAGAAAATATAGAGCAAATTATAAAACACTTGGAAATGAATTATAAGAAGAAAAGTGCATGAGAGAATTTGAGACATCTAAAACAGTCTTAAGCATAAAATTTATAGCTCTGAACACATTTATCAGACACACATGACAATTAAAAACAAACGAGCTAAGGTTTTAACTCAAGACTTTAGAGAATGAACAATAGAACAAATGCAAAAAAAGAAGAAGAAAGAAAAAAAAGGTCAGGGTAAAATTCAATAAACAAGTAGACCAAAGCAATAACAACTGCAAAATTAAGAACCAACCCAGAGGCTGGGCCATTGAAAAGATTGCTAAGTATACTAACCTCCATCACAAGTTGATAAAGGTGGAAAAAGATACAGCTCTCCAAAATTCAGGATAAAAAAAAGAAAAATACTTACAGACACCAAAGAGATTAAAATAACCATAAAAGAGCACTGTGGCTATATACACTAGAAAATAAAAGATAAAATACGTTAGAAACATTGAAATATTTAAAATTTTAGAAAAAATATAAAACTGGCCCAAGAAAAATTAGTAACTTTGAACAAATCAGCAGCAAATAAAGAAAGACCTTAGGCCATTTTGTTTTATAGATGATAGTTAAAAAAACAAGGTACTCCCTTCTGGAACAATGTGTCTCAGAGAGTAGAGAAAGAGTAAAAGCTATCCAACTTATTTTTTATTTTTTATTTTTTTTTAAAGATTTTATTTATTTATTCATGATAGTCACACAGAGAGAGAGAGAGAGAGAGAGAGAGAGAGAGGCAGAGAGAGAGAAGCAGGCTCCATGCAGGGAGCCCGACGTGGGATTCGATCCTGGGTCTCCAGGATCGCGCCCTGGGCCAAAGGCAGGCACCAAACCGCTGTGCCACCCAGGGATCCCCAACTTATTTTTTAGATTAGTATTAGATTAATTCCAAACCCTAATAAAAATAGAAGCAATTACAGAACAATTCTTTTGTAGTTATTGATCCCAAAGTCTTAAATAAAATATAAGCCAACCAAATTAAACAAAATATTAAAAAGGTAATAGATCACAATTAAATAAGTTTATCCCAGTAATGTAAAGATCATTTGGCACCAGAAATCATTAGATATAATCCACACACTAGACTGAAGGAGAAAAATCAAATGATTTCTCAATAGATTTTTAAAATATGACTAGAATTCTACATATATTTAAGATAGAAACCCTCAGAAAAAAAATGAAAAAGAACTCCTTTACCTTAATAAAGGATTTATACCCAAAATATACTGCAAATGTTACACTTAATGGAGAAGATTAGATTAGACGTGGTGTTCATTATCTCCATTTCTGGGTATCCTGGTTAATGCTGCCTATGACTTCTCATAATAATAACAACAGCACAACAACGAGAAGTTGCAAGAATTGAGTAGGAAGTGATAAAACTGCTATTATTTGCAAATTATATGCTTATGTATGAGGAATGCCAAACTGTAAGATCTAATAAGAGTTTAGCAAGGAGGCTGGATACTAAATCAATCTACAAAAATCGGTAGCGTTTCTGCAGACCTATAATAACTGTCTAGAAATAGGGGGGGAAAAAGAGACATGATTCACAACAGTAACAAAATCTATAACATAGCTAGGAAATAAGCTACTAAAGAATGTACATCCTTCTAAGGCATAAGTTTAAAACACTATTAAATTTTTTAAAGCTTGTTTAAAAGATACAAAGAAGATGACTAAATGGAGAGCTCTATTTTTTCCCAGATTAATCTATAAAATCAATGTAATCCAATTAAAATGCAAACTGAATTTTTGGAGAAACTTGACAAGTAATTCTACACTTTATTTGGAAAACCTGACAAATAATTTTACACTTTGTCAGCTAGCAAAAATCAACTTAAAATACATACTCAAAAAAAAAAAAAAAAAAAAACATACTCCAGGGCAGCCCGGGTGGCTCAACGGTTCAGCGCTGCCTTCAGTCCAGGGCCTGATCCTGGAGACCCAGGATCCAGTCCCGCGTCGGGCTCCCTGCATGGAACCTGCTTCTCCCTCTGCCTGTGTCTCTGCCTCTCTCTCTCTGTGTCTATATGAATAAATAAATAAAATCTTAAAATAAAATACATATTCCAGGGATGCTTGGATGGCTCAAGGGTTAAGCGTCTGCCTTCAGCTCAGGGCATGATTCTGGAGTCCTGGAGTCCTGGGATCGAGTCCCACATCAGGCTCCCCACAGGGCACCTGCTTCTCCCTCTGCCTGTGTCTCTGCCTCTTTCTGTGTGTCTCTCATGAATAAATAAATAAAATCTTTAAAAAAATACATACTCCAAATTATTGGTCATTAGGGAAAAGCAAACAAAATTACTGGTGGAAATGTAAAATGGTGCAGCTGCCCTGGAAAATATTGGCAGTTTTTCAAAAAGTGAAATAGAGAATTACCTACCATATGATCCAACTATTCCACTTCTAGGTATGTACCCAAGGGAACTGAAAGAACAGATATTCGTACACCCATGTTTACTGCGACATGATTTACAACAGTCAAAAGGAAGAAACAACCCAAATGTTTATCACAAACAGCTAAATATAATGTGATATGTGCATACAATAAACTATTACTCAGCCGTAAAATGGGATGAAATTCTGCTACAATAGAATTTGCGAAGAGAAGTAAGTCTGTCACTAAATGACAAATACTGTGTGATTCCAGTGAGAGGAGGTCCCTAAAATCAGCAAATTCATAGAGACAGAGATTAGACTAGAGATTACCAGAGCCTGAAGGGGAGGAAGGAATGAGAAGTTACTGTTTCATGGGTGCAGAGTTTCATCTGGGGTGATGAAAAAGTTCTGGAAATAGTGGTGGTAGTTACACAATATTATGAATGGACTTCATACCCTTAAAACCTGTTAAAATGGTAAATTTTATGTTATGCATATTTTACTACAATAAAAAATACAGTAGAAAAAATAACCAACACACAACATAGAAGAAAACATAAAACCCCTAGGATTAGACAAAAACTCAGCTGATGTACATGATGATACATGTACAATATGGCTGGAAGATATTAAAGACCTGAATCTTTTGAGATGCAGAACATACCGTTTTCCTGAATGTGGGAGTTCCATATCGCAAAAATGCCCATTTTTGCCAAGTAAATCTATAAATTTGTTGCAATTCAGATTAAATTGTGCTGTCTCTGGAAACACGCATATACATGTACTTACACATAGACACCTTTGTATCTAGGTGTGTACAGAAACTCTAGAGAACAAAGGGGAAAATGATACTCTTGCTCAACCTGTCATCTTAACCCAATCTGCCAAAATCGTTTTCTACTTTGGGGGAAGGTAATCAAAACAGAAACAAACAAAAACCTGCTCCAGGCTGACTAGATGAGCCGAATCCATTTCACCATCATCTCTTTTCTGGAAAAAGAAGCTTCCTTCTATTGCCCCTAAGAAATGTCCTGAAGATACTGAAGTGGCAGGGGGCGGGGGATGGGGGGATGCTGAGTGGCTCAGTCGGTTAAGCATCTGCCTTCAGCTCAGGTCATGATCATCCTGGGATCCAGCCAGCATGGGGCCCCCTGCTCAGTGGGGAGCCTGCTTCTCCCTCTTCCTCTGCTTGTGCGTGCTCTCTCTCTCTTTGATGAATACATTAATAAAATCTTTTTAAAAAAATTTTTCTTAAAGATACCAAAGTGAGCAGATTCCTCTATGGTCCCACAGATTCCCTCTGAGTCTATGGACAGATGGACAGACTTCTGCTCCTTCATCTTACAATGCTTTAAGAACAGAGTGAAGTGGGGAGAAATGGAACAGAGACCCTGCTAAGCTTATTGGAAAGGCAGAAGGGACCTCTTTCTAGGTGTCTATATGGCAGAGGGCCCATTCTCACACCTGGAGGGACCCAGACTCCCCTGCAGTCTTGGTAAACAGAATTTCAGGGCAAGAGAAGCCCTGTACTGAGAGGAAACGCTCTGTGCTGAGTGACTGCTCCAGCCTGAGCAAAATTAGGAAAAGGAGGAAACTCAACTGCACTCTATCTCCCGGCATGCTTTCTCCTTGGTCTCCTCTGTCTTTCCATGCTGTGTCCTTTCCTCACTCACCTGCCCACTCAGAAAATACTTATCAAGCTCTTCCTGGGCGTCAGGCACTATGTCAGGCATCAGGGCAGTGGGGAAAGCAAGGATTTAGACACCAACCCAAAGCACTGGACACGTAAACTGTGTCCTCTGCCAGTTTCTTTCACGAGAGAAGGCAATTCTTAACCCAAAGGTTATCACTTCCCTAGTAAGGATTTTAAGATATTGCTATCTATTGGGAAAGAGAAAAATACTTTGGCCAACAAAAACTTTTCCATTATTCCTCAAATCAACAATAGCTAACATTGCAGCTCAAAATAATGTCTCCCAAGGCCATTCTTCATTTCACTCTGTAGTAAGATTCACTATGCAGCAGTGATTTCCACCATGGGATGTGTCAGAAGATCTATGAAGTACAAGAAAAGATCATGAGAACTTCTAATCCTTTAGAGCTATCGCAACCTACAAATTTCCTATCTTCTGTATAAACTCTGTAACATACATATTAGTACAAATGTACATGTATAGAATTTAAGAATAAATACATAAGCAAAAACTGGAGTGTGTACTCAAAAATGTATTACTCATCAGGAAGCATGATCAAAAATTGTAGATCCCTGATGTAACAAGCAATCCAGTTTGTTATACCTAAAACCAGCCTTGGTAGGCATAGTATTGGCAGGTGCCTGGGACGTTACAGTTTGTGTCTCCAGAATAAGGCGCAGTTCCATTAACTCTGGGTCATTTCATCCCAGTCCCACAAGCAGAGGGAAATTCTGGTAGAACAATAAGGGAAATGAGGGAGTCAGAAACATGGACTGGAGGGAGAATTGGCTCTTCCAGGTCACTGGTTCATTCATGGGCAACATACCAGGATCTAAAAATAGAAGAACCATCTGCAGTTTGCCTCCTAGAGCTGGGGCTTGGATGAGCCCCAGGATAGGCCCTCACAGACTGGTGGCCGTGATGACAGCATTGGCCTCTCAGGTGACCTCAGCAGATAATGGCCAGGAGCCAAAGCAAAGATGCTTGCAAAGATGCTTGCAAGACCCTCCTGGTAAACTAGAGAACCAGGAATAAGCAGGGATGTTAGCTCTGTAGCCAGAAAGCTGACTTTGGCTTCTTAGTCAAGATAAGTGAAGGGAAGCAGTGTAGGGAAGGGAAAGGAGAAGTTTGGATGAGAAGTTCAGAAATCAGATAGAGTCTCCATTCTCAAGACTACACACTAAGTGATTCCAACTATAAGGCATTCTGGAAAAGACAAAGCTCTGGAGATGGTGTAAAAAAAAAAAAAAAAAATCAGTGGTTGCCAGTAGTTGGGATGGGGAAGCATGAATAGGCAAAGCACAGAGGACTTTTTAGGGCAGTGAAAATGCTCTGCATAATACTGTTATGATGGATATATGTCATTACACATTTGTCCAAACCCACAGAATGTACAACACCAATTATGATATGTCAGTGTAGGTTTATCAATTGTAACAAAGGCACTCTCTGATGAGGGAGGGATGTGATAATGGTAGATGCTCTGTGTGAGTTGGGGTAGGGGACATACAGAAAATCTCCTCACCTTCCCCTCAATTTTGGAGCAACATAAAACGGCTCCAAAAAAAATGAAGTCTTAAAAAAAATGAAAGCCCTTGTAGTCCTGAATTTGAATTGGAAGAAGTATCAGTATTAACTAATGATATTGTGTTTTTTTTTTAATATTTTCTAGTTTTGCCCCTGAAAAGACCTAAAAACAATGGCTAAGCCTATAGTAATGAGCACCCCTAGAACTAGATTATGATCTTTAAAGTCATTCCCAACTAAAATGAACCAGGACTCCAAGGAGAAATGGTTGATACTCAGTCTTAGATAATTTACAAGATGAGTTTAGAATATCTTATCATACCAGAAATCTATCAAAGACACCTGGGGCCATGTCTAGAACACTGAGAAGCCAACCTGAAAGACTCCTATGGGCCAGAGATGGAATAATGTAAGCCTTATTAAGAGTAACTACAATTATTTAAACACACTAAATATGTTTAAAGCCATGAGTTCATAATGCTACATTTTTAAAAACCTCATCAGCTAATTATCTTTGGAGAATGCCAAGAAGCCAATGCATTATCTGAAAGCTGGCAAATGATTCAAAAAAAAAAAAAATCAAGATCTATATTGTCTTTTTAAATGTACTATCTCAAGAAAAGCAAATAATTGATGAGGGTACATTTCTTTTTCAGGTATATGGCAGCTAATAAATGAAGAAGGCATGCAAGAATTTGGGGGAGAGAATCTAGTTCCATCCACTATATGGTAGTGGCTATTTAGCACTTGAAATGTGGCAAGTTCATTTTGAGATGTGCTTTAGGGATGTCTGAGTGGCTCAGCAGTTGAGCGTCTGCCTTTGGCTCAGGGCGTGATCCTGGAGTCCCAGGTTCGAGTCCCACATCGGGCTCCCTGCAGGGAGCCTGCTTCTCCCTCTGCCTGTGTCTGCCTCTCTCTCTCTCTCTCTCTCTCTGTGTGTGTCTCTCATGAATAAATAAATAAAAATCTTTAAAAAAAAGAGAGAGAGAGACATGCTTTAAGCTAAAATCCACACTGAATTCCACAGACATATAAAAAAGAATTAAAGTAATCCATTAGTAATGTTTATATTGATTTCATGTTGAAATGATAATATTTGAAATAGATTAAATAAAATATATTAAGATTTTTACCGATTTCTTTTTATCTTTTTAAATATAGCTACTAGAAAATTTTAAATTACTTATGTGGCTTGAATTCTATTTCATATATAATTATATTTCACATATAATATATATTATATTGGTAGCACAGATTAAAGCAATACCCAGCAATACAGTAAGTACTAACAATACAAAACAACAGCTAACCAGATGTTATATGCCTTCTGATAAAAGTATACAACGTTACCAAAGATGTATTCTTACTTAAAAATATTGACCCTGGGGGCTGCTGGCTGGTTCAGTTGGTAGAGCATAAGACTCTTGACCTCAGAGTCATGAGTTCAAGTCCCCAATTGGGTGTGGAGCCTACTTAAAAAAAAAAAAGTTGACCCTGACTCTGATAAAGATTTTATATTTAGCGGCTAAATTCAGTAGATATAGGTGGCAGAAAGACAAGGTAAATGACACCATGAGCATGTAATCAACAAAATCCTGAAAATAAGAAACTAACTCTACAAACAAATTGTCCTGTTTGTAAAACAGAGAAATTGCAAGGGAGGGAAAAAGAGGAAGAGGAAACCTAGCAGTGAAAAGAGATTTAAAAACATATCAACTGGGACACCTGGGTGGCTCAGCAGTTGAGCATCTGCCTTCAGCTCAGGTCATGATCCTGGGGTCCTAGGATCAAGTGCCACATCGGGCTCCCCACAGGGAGGCTGCTTCTCTCTCTGCCTGTGTCTCTGCTTTTCTCTCTGTGTCTCTCCTGAGTAAATAAATAAAAACTTAAAAAAAAAAATAAGTATCAAGTAATTGCAAGGTGTGGACCTTATTTGAATCTTGTCTTGAAAGAACCATAACAATAAGTAAATAAATTAGAATACAATAGGATTGATCTGAACACTAACTGGGTATCTGGTTATATGAAGGAATTATTCATAATTTAGGTAATGGTATTACAGTTATTTTTACAGATTGCTCATCATTTAAGGCTACAAACAGAATATTTATGAATAAAATGGTAGGATCTCTAGGATTTGCTTGGAAACAGTCTAGGGATAGAGCAATAGGAGTGGTGATAGTATGAAATGAGATTGGCTGCAAGTTAATTATTGATAAAGCAGGATGATCAGTCCATGGCTGCTTGTTATACTATTCTACTTTTGTATATGTTTGAAATTTCCCATCACAAAAAGATTTTTCAAATGCTAAATGTCATAGTATTCATTATTAAAAGTAGAAAATCAGAGAAAAATATCAATACTTTTACCATTACCATAATTTAATATGAACAGGGTTAATGATTTATTGTACTTCCTCCTGGGTTTTTTCCTACATATTTTACATATATACCTTTTTTCATTCTGTTTGCTTAATATTTTATTCATTCAGCAAATGACTGTATCTGGCAGTAAATATTATTGAGTCAATGAATTAATTATATTTTTATGCTCCTACGTGTTCTGTGCATCTATCTTCGTTAATAGCTGCACGATGCTTCATTAAGCAGATTACATCATTTACTCCAGTGGACTACAGCAGTTAAGAACTCAGTCCATGAAGCCTGACCTGGGTTCAGATCTCAACACGTAACACGTAACTTAATAGCTATGTGACCTTGTGGAAGCTCATTAAACATTACTTTTCCACTTTCTAAAACCAGCGTAATAATAGTATTATTATTATCAAGAGTTTGCTATAAGGAGAAAATGAGCTAATATGTGTAAAGCACTTGGCCTGGACCCTAATAGATAGTAAGCACTCAATCAATGTTATTATTGATAGAAACTGTTTCCTTTTTCTCTCTTATTGATAACACCAAGGTAAATATCTACATGAATATAATTTCCCCTAAGTTCTGGATTATTTCCTTAGGCTAGAATTCTGAAAAAGAAATGACTAGATCAAACAAAATAAATGAGCACTTGCATGGTGCTTGTCACACTTGCCAAATTGCCTTCCCAAAGGCTTGTACCAATTTTCAATACCATGTGTCTCACCATCCTTGCCAACACTAGGTATCATTATTTTAATGTTAATTTAATAGAAGTCATCTATATTTTAGGACTTTTGCTTTTTGAACACTGTCCAACTCTTATGAATTGCAGTTAATTTGCATACAATTAATATCACTGTATTTTAGGGTTTTGCTTCTATTTCCTTTTGGCATGGGTGATTGGGTGATCCAGCTGTGAGAAGAAAAAAAGAAGAAGGAACAGGCTTAGGAGGAAGCTTTTTTTTTTTTAAAGATTTTATTTATTTATTCATGAGACACACACAGAGAGAGAGAGAGAGAGAGAGAAGCACAGACACAAGCAGAAGCAGGCTCCATTCCATGCAGGGAGCCTGATGTGGGACTTGATCCCAGTCTCCAGGACCACACCCTAGGCTGAAGGTGGCGCTAAACCGCTGAGCCACCCAAAGCTGCTCAGAAGCTAATAATTCAGATTTAGACAGGTTGGGTTTGAGACACCTGTGGGATTTCTAGATGGAAATGTCCAAGAGACACTTGGAATTACAGTCTAGAGCTCAAGGGAGAAATCTGGGTTCCAGACATAAATTCTGAAGGTATCACTGGTAGCAGTGGAAAGCGTGTATCTAGATGAGATTGCCTAGGAAATACATTTAGATTGAAAAGAAGCAAGCAATAGAACAAACCTTACATTCATAACGAACACTTTTAAGCATTTGCAGAATTTCAGACTGCAAACAGATATCTTAAAAACTGAAGAGGGAGGGGCTCCTGGGTGGCTCAGTCAGTTAAGCATCTGCTTTGGGCTCAGGTCATAATCCTAGGGTCCTGGGATTAAGCCCTACATCAGGCTCCCTGCTCAGTGGGGAGCCAGAGCCTGGTTATCCTCTGCCTGCCACTCTCGCTGCTTATGCTCTCTCTCTGTCTCTGTCTCTCTGTTAAATAAATAAATAAATAAATAAATAAATAAATAAATAAATAAATAAATAAAATCTTTTTAAAAAATTGAAGAGAGAGTGAGAAAGAGAGATCAGATTCATAACCATGTTCCTTTAGGGGGACAAGGAATTGGAATAGAAAGAAACTAGCCTTTTTAGGAATGCTCTTGTCTCTGTGTATGTGTTTGAGGAAAATATATTTTTGTATTATTTTCAAAATCAAAAATGAATTTTTTTAAATTGGACAAGTGGATTACAAAATCCACAGGGTTAGCATGTGGTGTCTTACAAACAAAGCAATAAGCTTATTTCATGTGGTCCCAGAAAGGGGGCTCCTGTGACTGTGCCCAGAAACACAGCAGTCAGTAAATACAGTCATGAAAGATTAATGTGGCTCCCAAGCTGAAAGAGACAAAGCCCAAAGGTTCTGGATGCTTCTGTCAAAATATGTCCCAGAACTTAAGACAGAATCCTGGGTTCTAGTGATGGAAGAAGTTGACTCAGTTGCCTACGTCTGTAAGGACCAGCCAACACCCTGCTTGGCATGTGATCGATTTTATTTTTTTAATCTAAGGTAAGATCAGAAATTCTTTTTTTTTAAAGATTTTATCTATTTATTCATTAAAACACACACACACACACACAAAAAAAAAAAAAAAAAAAAACAGAGAGGCAGAGACATAGGCAGATGTGGGACTCAATCCCAGGCCCAAGATCACGACCTGAGCCAAACGCAGATGCTCAACCACTGAGCCACTCAGGTGCCCCAGGATGAGAAATTCTTCTGCATGCCAGGCACATGATTGCTTCGCTGCTAGCAAATACGAAGGGAGAGTAATAACCTCCTCTTGTTCGCTGCCAGCTCAGTGTCAGAGACTAAACCAAGACTTTCATTTAAATCTCAGATCACCGGATGTGGGTATTGTTCATGGGTCTTCACAGAGGAGGAATCAGAGACTTGGAGCATTCAATTACTCACTCAGGCTCACAAAGCCAACAAATGACAGTGCGGGGACTCATACCCAAGTCTTACTAATTCCAGAGCACTTATTTTTATACTTTAGGTTATGTTGTATCTCTGTGAGCATGCACACTAGTACTAATGTGGAACATGACTCAAGAGTGAGTCAAGAGAGGTGCCTGGGTGGCTCATTTGGTTAAGTGTCAGACTCTTGATTTTGGCTCAGGTCATGATCTCAGGGTCATGGGATCGAGCCCCGTGTCAGGCTCCGCACTGGGTATGGATCCTGCTTGAGATTCTCTCTCCCTTTCCCTCTGCCCCTCCCCAACTGCATGTGCATGACACGCATGCTCTTTTTCTCTCTCTAAAGAAAAAAAAGAGTCAAGAACGTTCACAATTATTCTTTCTATGTCAGTGATCTTTTATAATGCCCTGTTTTATGTTCTACTTGGGCCCCTTGCTGCTCAATGTTCTTCTCGGACCAGCACCATGGGCATGGAGGCTCACTAAAAATGCAGGATCTTGGGCCTAAGTCAGGGCAGCTTCGGTGCTTTGAAACCCGAAGAGTTCAAAATGACACAACCGATTCACTCGATTGTAAATAACTAAATGTTAGCTTATTAATTGATCCAAGCGTCTTCACATAAATGCCATGCCCAACTGTTCTTCCTATTCTTCCTGTGCATGAGTTTTGTGTTAGCTAATCAAATGTTTTAAAAGTTTGGTGAGACCCTAAAGGTAGACCTCATCGGGTGCCTTAGGCTATAGATCAGAGTGGCAGGTTTCTGGCCTCCTATTTGAATCTCTAGTCTTTTGTTTTTTTAAAAAGATTTTATTTATTTATTCATAAGAGACGAGGGAGAGAGAGAGAGAGAGACAGAGACAGAAACACAGGCAGAGGGAGAAGCAGGCTCCATGCAGGGAGCCTGACATGGGACTCAATCCCAGGACCCTAGGATCACGCCCTGAGCCAAAGGCAGAGACGCTGAATCACTGAGCCACCCAAGTGCCCCTGAATCTCCAGTCTTATGACAGAGACTCAGAAAGTGAAACCTTCCTACCCTAGTTCCCAAGGCTTCCAGATTCTCTGATGGTGAATGTGTTGGCCTCATTGTAGAAGCTGGTAGACCTTATCTAAATCTGTGTGCTCCTCACCATTTCCCAGTCCCCTTGTCATCGATTGGCCAAGTGACAGAGTTCTGGTCAGTAGGGTAGAGGAGACAGTGATGCGTGCCCCTTCCAGACCCGGCCCCCAGCAAATCCCACACCAAATTCCATCTGACACACTGGCAGAACCACAAAATAGGAGCCTGGCTCTCCCTGAGTCACTACTTGAAGGAGAGATGCCCAAGAGCATAACCCAACCCCATCAACATAAAGTTTTACATTGATGGGCCACTGAGATTCAAGGATTGTTATAGTGGCCACCATTACTTACAAAGGCTAGATAGCTTTACTAACAATCATGCCAGCTGGAATCCAGCCCAAGAAGCCAAAAACGTAAGATTTTCTGAACATATGAGACAAGAGTAAGTGAAAGTAATCGCTTGTATATTAGTCAGGGTTCCTCTAATGCACAAAATGAAACTTTGCCAGAAAATAATGTTTAAAGTCTCATTGGTTTTTATACTATGTGTTTAGATGAGTTTCACAACTGATAAATGAAGGTTCTGCATTACAATAGAGATGAAAATCATATCTAAAGTTAGAGAATTACCAATGTAATACAACAAGTGATTATTTGCAAGGGTTGGGAGAGGTTGGTAAAATATTCAGTATTTAGACACTTCCAGAAACAGCCAAAGAGTCTTTTTTTTTTATAAACATTGACTATATATTTGTTGTTAGAATTAATAGCCCTATTTTATATATTTAACTGGATACAATTGTGCTAAGTTAGAAATCTTATCTCAAGTGAAATGTAGAATAAAAAGCAGCCATTTCTTGCAATAGCAAAGAGTGCATATAAGAGACACTTTTGAGAGTTGGATATTGAAAATTACAAAAAGTCATAAATGTGTAGAAAGAAATTTATGTCCAAGAAAGGAAACTAAATATTAGAAGTGTGTGTATTCTATGAAATTAGAGCAAGTGTCCAAATTCACTCTGTCCAAATTCACTCTGATTTTTATCAACACGGACATTATGTTGAAGGCAATCTGTTAATGTTTCAGTAAGAGTCAAAATATTAAGTGGTTGTCAAGACTGTTTAGCTGTTTGCTTGTACCATAATTTTTAAACAAACACAGGTTTGTTATAATTTATTTTGTAAGGAACCTGCGGACTCAGTGGAGCCCCCTTCAGGGGGGCTTGGGATGAGCAGTTTGGGTTTGACAGGGTTTTTAGGGTCAGAAACCATAGACAACAGAAGTATTTTTGGAGGATAAATCTTTCATTGAGTGCAGGGTAGATATATTGGGAAAAAAATTCAGCCCTTTCTTCCTGAGTAGTTACAAAACCAATTCTCTCTCCTGTATGTCTCCTCTGCACCCACACAACTACCACAATCACAATTCTTCTGACACCAGATATGTAGGGTGAGAGCGTGGGGGAGTTCCCACCAAGCAATTCTCTGTACACCAGCTGAGTGTCCTACAATTTCACTCAAGTCTGACACTATGTACCTGGAGACAGCATCAGGTCCCACAGGATATGTTTCAGTTCTACAACACTGTGCCTTGCCCCACATCAGAGGCCAATCAAAAGTTTAGGCTCTCATTTGTGCTTCCAATGGATTTGCTGTAAGTCAGAGGATCCCAGGACCCCCCTCCTCAGATTCAATTAATTTGTAGAGCAGCTCACAGACCTCAGATAAACACTTCCTTGCATTTTATGGCTTTGTTAAAGGATATGACAAAGGATACAGATGAACGGCCAGATGAAGAAATACATAGGGAACTGGAAGGTCCTGAGAGTGGAAGCATCTGTCCCTGTGGAGTAGAAACGCTTCACCTCCCAGCACATGGATATGTTTACCAACCTGGAAGCTCCCTGAACCCCACACCATAGGGATTTTTACTAAGACTTCCCCATGTGGGCATGATCAACCATTACCTTCTCTCCCAGTCCCTCTCCCTTCCCTAGAGAATGAGGAACAGAGCTGAATGTTCCAAGCTTCTAATCATGGCTCCGTCTTTCTGGAGACCAGCCCCCATCCAGAAGCCATCCAGGATCCCACCCAGAGTCCCCTCATCAAAACAAAAGATGCCCCTACTGCTCTTATCACTTAGGAATGTAGAAGGATTTAGGGGGCTCTGTGTCAGGAACCAGGAACAGAGATCAACTTGTATATTTTCTATTATGTCACAGTAGATGGCATAAAGAAGAAACTAGAGGTGTCACTAAGGCCAGTTTCAGAGATTTACAAGGATTCAGAAAGCATGAGGACTAGAACAATAGCAGTGGAATTGGAGAAAGAAATACATTGGAAAGAGGAAAGAAATACATTGGAAAGAAGACAGACCAGAAGTGACAGCTGGATAGAGGTAAAGGAGACAAAATAATTAAAATCTTAAACCTGGGTGCCAGGGAGAAGAACAAGCCTGACAGGGGTGTTGGAAGGGGTTGCAGAATAGAAAGGAAGGTGTTGATGAGATGCTTTGGGAGAGCAGGGAGGTCATATTTGGTCAGAAAGCTATGTTTCCCCTGGCAGAGAAGCAGGCACATGAGCAGTGTGTCTGTCAAACAAACGCCTAGGCCAGCCTGAGAGAAGCTTCCTGGAGACACCTGGAAAGTATTCAGGAAAGAGCCTGCACCTGGCATCAGGCAGCTCTGCCTCTGAATCCTGGCTCAGCCCTCGTGAGCTGTGTGAGCTTAGGCAATTTACTTAACCTTCCTGAACTTCAGTTTCCCTCTCCATAAATGAGATAAACGATAGGTCACCAAACAGAAGCTATTGCTTTTCCTTGACCTGTAAGACTATTTCCCAAACTCATCTCAGATACAGCCATTCCTGGGGTCACAGGGGAAATAATTTCTTAATCCCCCATCCTTTGGCCCATCTGTAAAAGAAGAATAATATTGTTTAGGTCTGTGGTTCTTGAATATTATTTATGCATCAAAATCATTGATAGAATAGTTTTAAAATACAGATCCCCAAGCTCTCATCCAAGAACTTCTGATTCAGCACTTCTGGGTGAGGATCCATCAGCATCTGTCTAGTCAAGAACCACTAACCCATGTTAAAAAATGTGGTGGAGATTGAACAAAACAATGGTTTGCAACCCACAGAGCACAATTCCTGGCATCCAGTGTTTGCTTACCACGTGGCTCTGGTTGCAATGGTGAGATGGTGATGTGGATGGGAGTGGGTTGGGCTAGGATGGTGGTGGGAAATGGTGATGGAGGGTGGGGCACACCAGTGCAAGTGGGGAGTGATGGTGGTGACTGGCAGGTGGTAGAAGTCAGCTCCTTGGAGATTGCTAACTCAGCAAGAAGATTCAGACTACCTCTGGTAGAGCATGAGGAGACAGAAGATGGGAAGCTTCCATTGGGAAAAAGCATTCCCTCTGGCCTTCATCAGGGATTTCTTTTTTTTTTTCTTTTAAAGATTTTATTTATTTATTCATGAGAGACAGAGAGAGAGGCAGAGACACAAGCAGAGGGAGAAGCAGGCTCCATGCAAGGAGCCGGACATGGGACTCGATCCTGGGACTCCAGGATCACGCCCTGGGCCAAAGGCAGACATTCAACCGCTGAGCCACCCAGGCATCCCTCATCAGGGATTTCTTTGTGGACTGTATCAAAGAAGCAGCAGCTCTTTGGAAATCATGTTCTCCTGTCTTTTTTTTTTTTTTTTTTTAATTTATTTATGATAGTCCCACACAGAGAGAGAGGGAGAGGCAGAGACACAGGCAGAGGGAGAAGCAGGCTCCATGCACCGGGAGCCCGACGTGGGATTTGATCTCGGGTCTCCAGGATCGCGCCCCAGGCCAAAGGCAGGCACCAAACCGCTGTGCCACCCAGGGATCTCATGTTCTCCTGTCTTGAGAGATAGGAAGTAAAAATGAAGCCACGGACTACAAAACTGTACTGACTCAAAAGAGATCAATTGTGTGAAACCGTATCCTACAATCCAAACTAAGATCAAAATATTTTCACACTGGTTCCTACAGACCCAGTGGACTCCATAAGATCATGAAAATGATTTAACAGTAATTCCATACGAACTCAAGTTCCAGAGACTAGACCACCGACAATTCACTTATTTGCAAATTCTGACCCATCCTTGCCCAGATCTCACTTACTAACATCTTCCCTAAAGCCATCCTATCACAAGAGCCCACTAACTTCCCACTTTTCAGCCGCTACTGAGACTCTATCAACATGATGCTCCCCATGTTGTAGAAATCACCGCATTTCCCAGGGGCTTTTATAAGGGGGCTTCAACAGGGAAGGCAGAGATCATGACCCTTTGCTCTTAGAATGTCAGCTCCTTTTCTTAAAACACCATGTGGACCCACTGAATGTGGGAAATGGCTCATTGGGGAATCAAATACTTTGAAGAATTCAACAAGTTACCAACTCCCTGCCCAAAACAAATCTCTGGAATGTTGGAATAAACCCTCAAAGTTAAATTTATTTGAATCTCTTAGTCCTCATTATGAAGAGAGATCTGGGGCCTGGAGGAACCATCAACAGGACACTTAACCTTCCCACACACAGAGCCCTCTGAGCATCTCTTGAAGAAAAAAGGCCAGTGGAAAAGCAGGGGTGACTTAGATCTGCAGAGGCCATTTTTCTGACAAAGGTCAAATTCACTGGATCCAGGGGTCAGAACACAGACCTATATTTTGGGGGCCACCTTTCAACTCCCTATCCCTCCTTGACGCTGTGAAAGTAAGAGATGCCTGCTATCTGTACAAACCTGGCTCTAAAGGTATCCCTTGGAGCCCATCTTAAGAGTGTCATTTTATTCTTCCATGCAATGTTCCTTAGTTTTACCTACTTAAGAAGACTTTCCAAGTTACCACCAGCAAAAAGATGTCCTTAACCTTTTCTAGAAAAGCCCGGACCCTGAGAAGCATAGATGTTGACAGGAAGCAAACGCATTTCCTCATCCTGAAAGCTCTGCTCCCCTCGGCCTGCCTGGCTGTTCACCAAACCCCATGCTACTCCTTGAGGCTTCCTGGAAGCCGCCCCTCATCCACCCTATTCATAATCCCACAGAGATTCGGCCAGTCTTCTGTTGCCTTCACTATGTAGTGTGTGACTTCCTGATGCTAACTTCATCTCCATCTCCCCTCCACCCCCACCTCCCTGCTTGGTATGAGGGAGGGGGGGATGGGGAAGCAGACAGTTGACCTTGAAGGTCCCTAAATTCTAGCCAGAGTTGAAGCTATTGAGCTGGGAAACCACGTCCCTCTTGCAAGACCTCCACTTGGCCTCACTTCCCTGCTCAGGGATATGTCATCTTCTCCCCTCAATGCGAGCCAGCTCATCCTCCTCCTGCCCTTCCAGGGCCGTCTGTGGGGCTGGGCTCCCTTCCTTCCTGGCTCTTGGAGATCTGTGCCTCCAGGCAGGACTCCTCACTTCTTACTCCCACCCACTTGGTTCTCACCTCCCCTCTGAAGGAGTCAGAGCAGAATTCTTAACTCCTCTATTCAGCTCCTGTTCCCTTGCCAATAATTAACCTTATGATTATTTAATGAAGACACACAGAGGACTCCAGCATTCTTAGTAAAGCACCACAAAAGCCTGATTCCAAATGCTATTATTTACTCATCACGTTACCAGCCAGAAAGTGAGAAAGATGATAAAGAACTTTCTATAGGTCTCTGTGCCTTCTCTGTTAGAGGCGGCAGATGGTTCTCAACCAAAAATAGACTTGGTCATGCTTGATATAAAAAAATTTAAAAAATAAAAAAAAAACACAACACACAATGCGTACACCAGACCAAAAGGACAGAGATGGAAAGCAAATCAACAACTATTACTACTACAGCTTTATTTTTGCATTCAAAGGTACTGGTTTGTGGGCACTCAAATCACATCAAATCACCATAATAGAATCTATATGGAATTTGAAGAAAACTAAAAAAAGACAAACCTGTGTGCGGTATTTTTTCCAGCAGACATCAAGCTCAAACACTAGATTTTCAGTTCAAAACCAAGCACATAATAACCCTGCTGCCTGCAGGGGCCTGGGGCCCAAACATGGCCTGTGTGATACCCTCAAGAACAAGTCCAGGGGCAAGGCCAGCCCTGTGGATTCCAGGGATCAATTGCTTCAAATAATTGTCATCCTGTGACTGCCTTCCCTACCTCCCTTGTGGGCTGGCTTGGAAACTTCCGCAGTGGCTGATCACCTTAGTCTTCACCAGAACAGCAACCGTGTTCTCTTTTCCAACTGTGCACAGGGCAGCAGGTGCTTCACTGCCTACTCCAGCAGGTCTGTGAGCAGCAGAGCCAGCCCCAAGTCACCCTCCCTGCTC
This sequence comes from Nyctereutes procyonoides, assembly GCF_905146905.1. Classification (NCBI taxonomy): domain Eukaryota; kingdom Metazoa; phylum Chordata; class Mammalia; order Carnivora; family Canidae; genus Nyctereutes; species Nyctereutes procyonoides. Next base: position 70,001,728 of record NW_026575140.1, read on the forward strand.
AAAGCCCAGCCAGCAGGGCAACTCTAGGGAGACCACAGGGTCACTCTCCCCCAAGAGCTGGCAGCAGAATTCAAAAGTTTTCATCAACCATAGGAAGTAGAAAAAATATCAAATGGGGAGGGGGGAGGAATCCAGTGAGTTGTGCTGTAATAAGCTTGCCCTGAGGAGTTTCTGCAAGTCATTATTCGGAAGCCTAGAAGCAATGTCTTCCCCAGGGCTGCCTTGTTCTCACAAATACTGAGAAGCCAAACAAAAACACTCAATCTCAGAGCTTCCAGGAACCCCTGACGAGGCTAGGGATGGCCCCCAGCGGCACAACAGTTCTGTGTGTGAGGAAAGATCAGAGGCCAGTGCCAGAGGCAAGGGACATGAAATCCAAGAACCACCCCACCCAGATAGCTCCACACTGGACTGGTTTCCACCCATCCATCCATCCATCCATCCATCCATCCAGCACCTAATGTGTGTCAGGGGTTACAGCAGTCCTGTCCTAGTAGAACTTTCACAGGAAGATAAAATAAGATTTGTGATCATAAAATACCTATTTTCTCGGAGACATGCAAGTTGAGGTATTGAGGTACACAGAGAAGGAGGAAGGTCTAATGCCCAAGGCAGGAGGGTGTCCTAGAGGAAGTCATGTCTAACCTGAGAACTGGACATAGAGAAGGACCTTACAAGGAGGAAGGAGAGGCAGAGTGTGGCAGACAGTGATGGTGACTGTGACCATATTCTGTGACACTGAAAGAAGGTCTACACCTGGAGCAGAAAGGAAAGGGGAGGCACATCAGTGGAAGAGGAGACTGGGTGGTGGATTATCGGTGCTTTAAGGAATCTGGACATGCTCCCAAGGATATCTGGATAGTCTTAAGTAAGGGGGAGGTGGGGGACAAAGTGGAGATGGGGAGCAAATTCTATAATGAGATCTGCAATTTAGAATCACTTCTCTTAGAAGCAGCACCTTGGCCTTGAGCTCTTCATTATCTTTGACATGCTCAGCACGGGGTCACGGCAAGTGATAAAAAATTAAATTTAAAAAAATAATAAAAGGCAGGAGATAGGAGGCAGAAGATGGAAGGAGTCCTTTAATATTGTCTGAGTGTCATTGTGGGAGCCAGCAGAAGGCCTCCAAGGTCCAAGGCTCTCTAGAATCCACATATGAAGGGAGAGCCCTCACTACCTCTGATGCCCAGGAGAGGCCAGGCCACCACCCTTCCTGCACACAGACGGGCTCCCTCATACAGCCTGCCCACCAGCTGGGCCTTGGGTAAGCATTCCACTGTTTTCTGGCCAGTGGCTCCCCATCACATTAGGTCGAGTCTGTGTTCATAGAAGATGCCCAGAGACTCCCTCCACATGCTCCACCACCGTCAGTGCAATCCTAGAGACCAGCCCCTCTCTCCTGCCCAGAGTCAGCATATTTCCAGAGGGTGGCTGTTGGGGTGCTCCAGGACATCCCTGGGGAGCACATGGCCTGAACATTGAGCTTCTGTTGGTAGGTGCATTTGACACCTTTCCTAACGGACTTGCCTGCTGCCTGTTCTGCAGATGGGGACACTGCTAGTGGACACTGTGAGGAGGCCACTGTGGGCCAGGCCCCACGTGGGCTCTTCTGGGCAACCTCCCTCAGGTCTCTGCCTGGACAGGTTTCCCACACCCATGACAAGAACCTGGAACTGGGGGTTTGGGATCATGTGGCCGGAAGGAGACGTGGAAAAGTATGGAGGTGCATGGAGCAGTGAGAGAAGAGTAAAGAATGAATTAAAACTCTTCTAACCAAGACAAATGGGCCACTTACTTAGAAACAATCTATTGCCAGGTACCAACAGGAATCCTGAAGCAACCAAAGACCTGTGACCCTATCAGGGGTTTATACGTTTCCTGTGCAATTCAGAGCTCCTAGAGGTTGACCCCTTGATTTAGGTGAAAATGGATGCTCAATAAGGCTCTAGAGACACAAGCATACATACATTGATAACTCATGTTTGTATAGAGCCTTAGAGTTTGCAAAACTTTATTGCCACCACATTGGGTTTTCACAAACCAGATGAAGTAAAAATGGAAGGTATTACTACTTGACAGATGAGGGAACTGGGAGGAGGTGAAGCAAAATAGGTGTGGCACAAAGGATGTGAGATTTCGGTCTGAAAAATTGAGAATCAAGCCCTGACTCTCCACCAGCCAAATCTGTAGTAATAATTGTGTTTGTGTATTAATTCTGGCAAAAATGGCTGTATTTCCCTTATTTCCAAGTTCCTGGGGTGGGAATGGGCCCCTCACTGCTACCCCCAGGCATGGGGGTAACACAAGCAACACAAGTCACATTCTTTCCATGGCTCCCAACAGCTTGTGGCTCTTTCAGTTCCAGTATACAAAGTGCTTTAAGCAGAGCCTGGCCTGCAGTAAGCAGTATATGAATGTTAGCTGCTATTGCTTATCTCTCTGTCCCCAAAACCTAGCACCATGACTGGCACATGCCGAGCACTCAATAATGCTGAGGGCAAGATTGATCAGAAGGCCTTCATCGTCCAGTGCAGAAGAGAGACATACATACATATAATGGCAATGAGATGAGTGCTGTGGAAGGTAGAAGTGTGTGGCAGTGGGGAGTGTGAGGGGAAGCTTCTGGTCATGGGAGGAAGGGTGAGGGAAGATGCACTGAAGAGGTGATCCATTACATGGGTCCGAAAGAGGGAGAGTGTAGAGCTTGGACATCTTAGCAGGGAGGTAAGTATGTAGGAAAGTCCGTAGTTAGGATATAGCAACGTGTACTCAGAGAAGAGCAAATAGGGGCACCCGGGTGGCTCAGTGGCTGAGCATCTGCCTTCGGCTTGGGGCATGATCTTGAGGTTCTGGGATCAAGTCCTGCATCAAGTTCCCTGAGAAAAGCCTGTGTCTGCCTGTGTCTCTGCCTTTCTGTGTCTCTCATGAATAAATAAATAAAATCTTAAAAAAAAAAAAGACAGCAAATAATTCAGTCTGACTGGAAGGTAGAATCATGATGGTGAATCATGGTGGGGGGAAAAATGGTAGAAAAGGTTGGAGCCAGTGGCCAGGGCCAGACATGAAGAGGTTTGAATGTCAGGCTAAGGAATTTGGATCTAATTCTCTAGCAGTAATAGAGACCCAGTGAAGGCTTCTCTTTGAATCCAATAAATGGATATTTAGTAGGGAGAATGGATTTGAAAGGAGTAAGACCAGAAGCAGAGAGGCCAGTCAGGAAACTACCTTCATAGTCCAAGTAAAATACAAGAAAAGTTTCAACTAAGGTTGGATCCTAACATAAGGTTGAATCCCTTGGATGTGTCAGGGGAAAAGAAGAAGGAGGCAAAGATGGTGTTGAGGTTTCAGACTTGAGTGCCCAGGTTAATAAAGGCACCACTAACTGAGTTTAAAAAACACTGGCCTGAAAGCACATGAAGGTTTCCCATATAGACATGCTGGAGACACTTGTCCAGTGTGCACAGCGAGCTGTGCAGCTGCTGGCTGAAACTAGAAGAATTTGTCAAGAGCCTGTAGGAGAGCCAATCCTGGAGCTGTAGGTTTGGGGTTGTCAATGACAGGCTTGAGCCACAGCAAAGGGTGCCATCAGTCAGGGAGAGAAGGTGACCTGGATTTGCCATGCATGGGAGCCATGGCCAGATGCTCATTCTGCCCAAGAACTTGGAGATGAGAGAAATACAGTCTTCTACGAATGAAATAGTAATAAACAGACAGCGGGTATGAGGAGCTAACTGTGGGAGTTAACCAAGACGTCTATAGTCAAGCACCCCAAGAACTGAGAAGGCCTAAAACACTGATCAGAACAACCTGGTGTGACCCCCTACCTTTGAACCTTGTCTATAGCTATGAGGCCTGGGCTTGCTGCAGGATACCAGCCTGAAGACATGTCAGTGTCCCAAGAGTATCTCAAAGAAACCAAGCAAGAGCCGTGTTTGCATCATGTTCCACCCCTAGCCTTTTTCAGTAAACCTAATCAAATAAATTTCTTTTACTGTTTTTAGTTTATTTGAGTTGGGTTTCCTCAGGCACCTGGGTGGCTCAGCGGTTGAGCATCTGCCTTTGGCTTAGTTCGTGATCCCGGGGTTGTGGGATCGAGTCCCACATCGGGCCCCCCCAGGGAGCCTGCTTCTCCCTCTGCCTATGTCTCTGCCTCTCTCTCTGCCTTTTATGAATAAATAAATAAAATCTTTATTTAAAAAAAAGTTTGAGTTGGGTTTCCTGATACTTCAGCCAAAAAATCTGAAACTAACATCCTTAGTCAGCTTATAAGCATAGCAAGAGGAGTAATGAATGGGTCCCAATAGGGATATGGCTGGGACCAGGGGACTCAAGTTTAAGGGACAGACCATGCTTTCCAGGCTCATTGCTTATATAGGGTTGAGATCTTTGGCTTCCCATTTTCAGAACTCTGGACTCATCAAGGATACAGTTTCTGTGGCTCTGTCTTAAGATTGAAGAAGCAGGACGCCTGGGTGGCTCAGCAGTTAAGCATCTGCCTTTGGCTCAGGGCATGATCCTGGAGTCCTCAGATTGAGTCCCACATCGGGCTCCCTGCATGGAGCCTGCTTCTCCCTCTGCCTGTGTCTCTGCTTCTCTCTCTGTCTGTATCTCTCATGAATAAATAAATAAAATCTTAAAAGAAAAATTAAAAAAAAAGAGTGAAGCAGCATCTTTCCAAGCAGACTGCAATAAACTTGCCCCTGGGTTTCATTGGACCAAGTGGGTCACAGCCCCTCCTGAACAAATCCTGGGCTAATCCACATTGGCCTGGATTCCTAAAGTCAAAAGAATGCCTATTCTTAGGCCCAATAGGCCCGACTTTGGAGCTAAAGGCAGGGTTGGCTTCCTCTCCAGCACATGGGAGTAGACAAGGGTTGGGGACCCGAAAAAACAAAAACAAACAAACAAACAAAAAAAAAAAACAGGATAATTCCTAAATGACAGGGAAGCGGATGTCAGGGAGGCAACAAAGACTTCCACTAGACAAACCAACTTTACCAACTTTGAATACAAGCTGGCTTCCTAGTTAGACCTACCTGAGGAGAAAATAAAAACACTGCTCATACAAATATCAGGGCCCAAGTTTTATTTCATATTAGTAAGGTTGTTTTCATTTTCAAGCAGCAGCTATAATAAATAAACCCAGAAATTTAATGGTTTAATATACTGAAAGTTTTTCTTGCCCAAACTCTAAATAGCATTCAGAATGATAGGAATGTCTGCTCTAAAGATGGCAGGGTCCCTCCTGCCTTCTTCAAAGTGACTCTGAAAGTCATCCTGGACATCAGCATTCAGCCAGAAGATGATGGAAGAGAAAGTGGAGGATTGAGAGGGAAGTTCTATGGGCCACACCTGGAAATAGGGGACTTTACCTCCGTCCATGGTTACATGTCACATATAACTGCAGGGAAGTCTGGGGAAGGTGCTCCAACCATGTGCCCTAGAGGGAGGGGTATGTAAGCAGCATCCAGTCTGTGCCACAGAGGCTTCTTAGCATTCCCTGGCTACCTTCTCTGCTACCACCCAACCTTACCCTATCTGCTCCCTCCACCCATTTCTTTTTTGTTTTAAGATTGTATTTATTTGAGAGAGAGAGAGAGTGCACAGAGGGAGAGGGACAAGCAGACCCTTCAATGAGCAGGAAGCCCGATGTGGGACTTGATCCCAACACCCTGAGATCATGATCTGAACCAAAGGCAAGTTGCTTAACTGACTGAGCCACCCAGGTTCCCCACCCTCTCCTCATTTCAGATGCCAAAGAGAGAAAAAGAAACAGGAGAGAGGATGGAAACCTGGAGAAATATAACATGTAATCTGTGACCCAAGTAGAAAAAGAAGCAATGAAGAAGATGGAGAGAGGAAATCCAAGAACTAAAGACAAAAACCATGAATGTGGACACATAGAGTTCGTTCATAGAAAGGAATCCCAAAAGAGAAAGAAGACTTAATCTGTCTTCCTGCCTCATCAGATGGTTCAGAGGATTGAATGAGCTGGGAAAGTGGAAGCATTTCCAAAGTGGTAAAATGCTGTAGCCATGGAAGACATGACTTCTGATACCCTATCGGTTTCTTGCCACCGTCAAAAACCCTGCCTGCCGGCAACATTCCCAGCCCCTGGAATTGCCAGTCCCACCCTACTCCCTCACTTTCTGCACTCCCAGCAGTTCTCCAGCCAGGAAGATTGGACAACTACTCCCACAACCTGAAAAAATGCCCCATGATTCCACAATGCCAGGTAGAGCTTCCAAAGTGAAGACATGCCCCTCAACCCACAAGAGGTCATGAGGGCTGGCATCCCCAAGTTACAATGTCCCAGGACCCCTTGCTCACACTGGACTGGACAGGACTGCACTTATACTGGAAGAAGAGAAAAGAGAGAGAGAATAAATACAAGAAATCTCTTGTACAGGCGGTGAGATGGGAGGGTAGGAGGAGTGTTTCAAAAGCTTTTCTAAATTTAATTATATGTCATTTTCTAATTGTACTTCATAATTGTGTAATTATCCCCAAGTATTTTTCTTTAAGTAATAGAACTCATAATTACATGCTAATTGAAATGTGTAATCTCGTCATTAGGATATGTAAATACATAATAGTGTGAAGATAGGTAATTAAAATTCCAGGGATGACTCTGCCATAAAAACCTGTAACATGTTCCTGCTTCTGTCCCAGGATTCTCTGCTCCAATAGGCTTTGAAATTCCACGTGGATGGGAGAGATAAGCTCCAGGACCCAGGAAACATGGAATGAGACAATGCATTTACCAACAAAGACAGGCCAACAGGCAGTGAGATTGCCTGCCTCCCTCTACACGATCCTAAATTTCCAAAATTCCTCTCCAAGATTTCCCACTTTCACACTTTTCCCCAACAGGAAGGAACCCTAGACTTTCAGAACAGCTAAATGTGGGCCCTCTGATAACTCTACCCCACCTGAATACAGAGCTCAAAGAGGGCTAGATTGGCCATGACACCAGACCCAAGTGATGAACAAAAGGAAGAATCTATATCCCCTCTATATTAGGGTTCTCCATGGAAACAGAACCAGAAGGATCTACACAGACATATTCAAGAGGAGATTTATTCTAGGAATTGCCTTATGTGGTTATGGAGACTGAGAAGTCCCATGACATGCTGTAGGCAACCTGGAGAAGTAGGAAAGCTAGTGGTATAATTCAGTGCAAATCTGAAGGCTTGTGCATCAAAAGCTGAAACAGAAAGTTCTGGTCTGAGTCTGAAAACCTGAGAACCTGGAGCACTGATGTCCAAGGGCAGGAGAAGATGCATGTCTTAGCTCAAATAAACAGAGTAATTCCTTTCTCCGACTTTTTGTTCTATTTGAGCCCTCAACAGGTGGGATGATGCATGCCCATATTGGTTAGGGTAATTTCCCTTACTCAGTCTACCAATTCAATGCTAATCTCTTCTGTAGGCACCCTCCTAAACGCATCCAGAAAAAACGTTTTACCACCTATCTGGGCATCCCTTGGCCCATTCAAGTTGACATATAAAATTAATCATCACACATCCCTGTTTCCCTAACTCCCTAACCCCTGTTATGTCCCAAACCAATCACAGATCAATATCCAAGATTTCCTTCATGGGTAGAATCTGCCCCTTTAGGGCATCCCACTAATCAGGATCACTCTGTGAGAGGTTTCAGCCAGCTGGACAGTCCCAAGGGCAAGGCAGAGAACCACGGACACAGACCATGAACAACCTGGTCGATGTGAGATGACACACTCATGCCTTCCTCTATAGGGTGACAAACGTCCTCATGGAGTAATTCAAGAGCTAAGGAAGCACAGTAGAGGAGGGGAATTCACTCAGACATGGGCAATGGGGAGGGTGTGAGGACAAGCTTCTTGGAGGAAATGATACCTCAACTCAAGCCTGAGGGTGAGTGAAAGATGAACCTAGTAGAGAAGTGAAAGTAAAGAGGATGTTAGGTAGGGGTGACAACATGTACCACAGCTAGGAGGTGAGAATGTGGACAATTCAATAGGGTGTAGAGCATGAAGCAGAGGGTCAGGAGAAAAAGGCCAGAGAGGAGACAAGGCAGGACTGAAGAGCCTTGTAACCTTCATTAAAGTTTGGACCCTCTGAAGATAATGTCATTGCCTAATTTGGAAAAAGTAAAAGGCTGGAAGGATGGAAAGATGAACAAATTGGAGGACTGATGAAGTGATGGCAGATGGGAAGGTCTCGGATATCACAGCCAGGCCTGAAGCAGACCTACAAGCTGGGCTCCCTGGAGGCTGTGGTGTTTTGTTGTTCTCCTTCTGATTGCCTCGTCCCACAAGGCCAGCAGCAAAGAAGAGCCTAATCCTCTAGACCCAGTGCTCTCTCCAGTATGTGAGCTCATCCTGAGAACATAGAGAGGTTCCCTTTGTCCATCCAATATTTCTTACTGGCTCTAGTCACTTCATATAGACACGTACACTCCAAGACACGCATGGCAGCACTAAAGGCCCTTGACCCCCCAAGTCCCAAAGGAAAAACCTCTCCAAGCTAACACACTTAAAGAGAGAATTTTACGCCAAACACATAGATTGATATTTGTTCCCATCATCATATTAAAAAATGAGGATTTCAAGCAAGCTGCTAGGAGATTCAGGGTGGGACATTCAGAAATCTCAGAATAAATGGGCCTACAGCCCAGATGTGACAGGGCAGACACTTTTCTGGGAAGTGGGTCACTCCCTTGCCTTTCAAGTGCAGGACCTGTTGAAGTGTGGCTTGAGTGCCAGAGAGGAAGAGGGAGGATGGCTCTCTGCAGGAACCTAATGGGACTCCTTGGTGACCACTTTGGTGTGGGAGGGAAGAGGAGGGGAGATTAACGTCAGAAATTGGAAAGAAGGGAGGTAGAGTCCCCCACCTGTGCGTATTTAAGCATTTTCTCTGTATACCAGTCAGATGAGGGTTGAACTATGACTTGACTCAGTGTCCCCAGATGCCAGCAATCTGTTACAAGACCCCCTCTAATCACTTACACTGAATAATTCTTATTACAAGTCCTTTTTTCTTTCTTCTGAGATGTCGTTTGAGGAACATGAAGGATTCAGCCCCTGTGCACACAGAAATCCCCATGCCGATGTTGGCGGCCTTGTTCTACCATGATGAGCTGGAAGGCTGGGGATAAGGCATGAGAGCAGAGGGATCCTCAGTACCTGTCCCTGTGCTACTCTTTAGAAGATAACGGGGACCTTCTTCCTGATATTTTCCTGGAAGCCTGGAATCTCAATTACAGTCACTGAGGCCTCAGATGCCAATTTTGGCCAGATGGCTTAAACCCCATCCCATTTGTTCAGAAAAGTAACAGTTGCTGTGGTTTAGACATATTCTTTATGAAAGTTTCTATAATTGGCTGCCTCAGAGACACACACAATGGGGCTTACATGGTAACAATACAGCAGTGTATTAAGTTAAATTACATTTCAAAAGCCATTATCTACCTCAGAAGTCTTTCCCAATAGGTCTGGAAGATGATGCTGGATAGTTCCCAGCTGAGTCATTACCCAGGGCCTCTCTGGCGAAATCAGCAGGTGGAAGGGCAGGAGCAGATGGGATGAGGCAGTCACCAGCAACCAGAAAATGCACCTGAGATTCTTGGATATAACTTGTGGCCTGACACCCTGTCGTCTAATTGTGGTCCTCTGTCTTGGGTTGTTCATTTCAGCACCCTTATGTCAGAGGCCATGCTGTGACAGATGGGGCATGATGAACTTCCAAATCACACACATGTGAGTTCAAGTCCTGGCTTTGCCACCACAAGTTGAGGGATGTAGAGAATTTTACTTTACATCTCTGAACTTCATTTTATTTCAGTAAAATAAAAATAGACACATACATCACAAGACTGTTGTGAGGATTAAATTAATGTCGTTGAGTACTTGGCACATAATAGGTATGCAACAATGGTCTTTTCTTGCCTCCACTTGACATAAAATATGTCCTACCCTCAGGGCTCTTTCCCTGCCCCAGAAATTATCTCTGTCTAGTTGGCTGGCTCATCTCCTTCCTATCCACCCTAATAAGAAAATGGCGAGTATTTACTGAGCAGTCACTAACAAGGAAACCATAAATGGTGAGTAATAAATCTGGAGGGATGGGGAGAGTGGTCAGCAAATGATGTCCTAGAGAAAAAAAAAATGATGTCCTAGTCTCATAATTAAAGCCATTCATCATCCAGTAGATGATAAGATACAATCAGTAGATGATAAGATACAAGGGTTGAGTGAGGGGGTAAGTGAGACTCCTTGTAATGGAATACAAGGGATGGAAGATTCCAGAGGCTATGTGCCAACCACTACTCCATACTGCCTATCTTTAAAAGTTTAGACAGTTGGACAGTCTGGGTGGCTCAACAGTTTAGCGCCACCTTTGGCCCAGGTTGTGATCCTGGGGACCCGGGATCGAGTCTTGCTTCGGGCTCCTTGCATGGAGCCTGCTTCTTCCTCTGCCTGTGTCTCTACCTCTCTCTCTTGCTCTGTGTCTCTCATGAATAAATAAATAAAATATTTTTAAAAAAAGTTTAGACAGGGATCCCTGGGTGGCTCAGCAGTTTAGCACCTGCCTTTGGCCCAGGGTGTGATCCTGGAGTCCCAGGATCGAGTCCCACATCGGGCTCCCTGCATGGAGCCTGCTTCTCCCTCTGTGTCTCTGCTTCTGTGTGTGTGTGTGTATGTGTGTGTGTGTGTGTCTCATTAATAAATAAATAAAATCTTTAAAAAAAAGTTTAGATAGTCGGAAAGAGAAGAGAAGACATGCAAATACAAACCAGGTACAGCCACAGGATTATGACGTTATGGTTAGTTGGGGGACCATAGAGCACTCTGTGCAGCCAATGCTAGTTCAGATGGCCAATATTTGGCAATGCAAAGACTAGAGGAGACAAGTTTGAGAAAATAGCATGAGGACTCAATTATTGTGAAGCTCTCCTTTATTGGTTCTGGTTCTCCCAAGAAGCTGAATATAGAATCAGAAATGTGGATTTTAATCCCAGCTATTCTGTTGTTGTTGTTGTTGTTGTTGTTGTTTTATTTAGAGAGAGAGAGAGAGAGAGCATGAGCAGGGGTAAGGGGGGTAGGAGAGAGAATCTCAAGCAGACTCTATACCCAGCATGGAGCTGACACCAGGCTCCATTTCACAACGCTGAGATCATAACTTGAGCCAAAATCAAGACTCAGACAATTAAAAAAAAAAAAAAAAGAGTCAGACACTTAACTGGCTGAGCCACCCACATGCCCCCTAGCTCTTCTGTTTAAAAGTTAGTAACATTGGACACATCACAACCCTCCTGATCCTTAGTTTTCTCAACTGTAAAATATGAATAAAAATATTGGCTTGGCTGGGGTACCTGGGTGGCTCAGTCAGTTAGGCATCTACCTTCAGCTCAGGTCATGATCCCACAGTCCTGGGATCAAGTCCTGAGTCTGGCTTCCTGCTCAGTGGGCAACCTGCTTCTCCCTCTCTCTCTCTGCCCCTCTTCCTGTTCATACTCCCTCTCTCAAATAAATAAATAAAATCTTTAAAAAAAAAAAGAATATTGGTTTGGGTTCCAAGATTAAAGAAGAAAGTGGTAAACGGTATACAGATCAGTGATTCCCAGGCATACCCAAATACTAATATTACCTAGAGTGAGGCTAAAAATATAGATTTCTAGAGTTGACACAGCTCTGATTAGCCAGGGCAGAGCAGGAACATGTTTACTGACCAATTGGAGGTCCTGCCAGGGCTCCCTTGGACTGAACCTAGCCAGAAGCTGGCCACCATGGAAGGTAGGTGAGGCAGCTTCTGGGAGTGTTTCTCCTGGCATATACAAACAAAGGGATAAACACAATAATTTGTACTCTCCCCTTCTCAAAACCTTCAGTGGCTGCCTATTGCCTACTAAACTAAGCCTTAACTCCCTAGCTGAATGCTCTGGTCTTTTCTAGAGTCTTCCTCCACTCTGCTCACATACTTAAGTCTGAAATGGGAGTCAGTTGGCACCACTTCTTTTCTAGCACATTTAGCCTTCTGGTGTCATTCCACCTGCTGGAATGTGCTCCCCAGCCCCAGCTCTGTTTTAGGAGATCCTACTCAGCCTTAATTTAAGGTCTATCTTGAGCTCTGTCTCCTCCATCACATCTTTGATCACCTCCAGCTGGAAGGATTCTTTCCTTCTGCTACTACAAATTTCATAGCTGGGTCTTATATGATTCATCACATGCCATACCGCCATCCATGTCTATCACTTCCACTGTTTGATTAAAAGACCCTGGAGGGTAGAAACTCTATCTTGTATTCCCTGGTTCTCAACACTGTCCTGCTCAAGTTGTCTCTCCTTTCTTCTGCAAGCTCACGGATTTCTATACCCTCTTTAAGATCCAATCAACTGCTAATCCCTCTATCCAGAGAGCTGGACAGTGTATCCCTGGCTCCCTACCCCACCTAGGGAGGCAGTGCTGTGGTTGGGAGCACACACATTCAAATCTGAGTTCAAACCCTAAAACTCTCTCAACTCAAAAACTGTGTAACACTGAGAAATTTATTTAACCTCTCTAAGCCTGTTCTTCATGGCACCTTTCACAGCAAATGGGTGAATATATGTAAAGCATTTAGCACAGTGCTGGGCATACGTATTCAATGTTGAATAAGTGTTAGCTTAATATTAAAACTTCACTCTAAGCTCCCTGAAGACAGGACCTGCATCTTGATCTTTGTTTCCCTGCTGCCTACCCAATGCCTGGTATACAGTAGATAGTCAGTATATGTCTGTGGGCTGCACAAATGAATGTGCATTCAATATTCAATAAATGCTGAGTTAATTTACTGATTGGTGGTTGATTGGTGGTTGGTTGGTTGGCTGATTGGTTGGATGTATAGAGGGATAGGTGGTCCAATAGTAGGTACTTTGTTGCTTATTGATGGCATGGATAAGTAAATCAGTAGTTATTCAATATATGTTGGCTGGTTAGTTCATCGCTTGAAACAAATGAATGAACAAGGAAATGAATGAATAATAGGTATTTAATAAGAAGGTTGGTTGTTTTCATGGTTGAATTAACAAACAGATTTTCCACAAATAGCAGATGTTCCATAAATGTTGGCTTGGTTGAGTGAATGAACAAACATTCCTAAAATATAACAACAGCCTGGAGCCAAAGCCAGAGAGGCCACAGTTAGAGCGTTGGAGGAGGAGGGCTGATAGAGCCTGCCCCCCATTAACTGCCTCGGAGGAGGTTCCCTTCTGCCTGCCACTTCTGAAGCTCTCCCCCCCCCCACCCCAAAGCTGCGTATGCACGTTGCCTGGGGCTGCAATAGGACCTGGGGGTGGGGAGAGGACTGGAGATGGGCCACCCCAACCCTCTTCTTCCTACTCAGTCAAGGACCAGCCTGTACAGGCTCCAGAGGCCCCCGGGCTATCCTCCCTGCCCCACCCCTGGGTGGAGTGGGCTGTACCTCTGAGCACAGAGTGAATTCTAGATTACCTCCTCACCCCAGGGGCAGGGATGTCAACTAATTGGCTCACACATCCTTGGCCCCATTCCTTAGCCCTGCTTTTCCCCTGAGGCAGCCCCAGCAGTTCACGTCTCTAGTTAATGAATTATTTTGCAACACGTCTGGAGATGCATGAACTCGAAATCTTACACATGTTGGAGGATTTTTGCCATTTCCATTAAATATGCCATTCACTTGGTGGGTAATTAAACGTGCAATAATGGGCTCTAATTTCCATCTTAAATAACTTCCTAGGAGCAGCAGAAAGGGAGATGCAGGGTGTAATTTTCTGGAAAAGCCTCCCCCCAATCCTAAAGCTTTTTGCACGTAGAAGAAGGGAGAATTCAGTAAAATAAACTTAATTTTGATCCTATTCCACCTGTGAGTCATCTGCAATTAGCCCTATTGGGGAAAGAGAGGAGAGCCTACAGGACAATAACAAGCCCCCACCCCAAAGCCCAGGGGAGCCTGGGGACAGCCTGAAGGGGGGAGGTATAGAGCAGCAACAGCAGCTAGGGTATGGCCGGGAGGGAGCATCTCTGCATACCCCACACCCTCCTCCATCTCTCCATACTTCACACACAGTACACGTGTGCTGTAGGTGAGCACACACACGCCTGTGAGGACACCCAGCACGGGATTGGCTTCCTAGGCCTAGAAGCTCCAGTCTGAGCCAGCTGCAGGGAGGCAGCCAAGCAGCAAGGGGGAAGCAATGGGAATGAAAAGAGCCAGGTGTGTGATGCCCCCTCCTAGGGAAGCAGCATGGGCTTTGAAGTCAGATACATCTGGGTTCAAATTCAAGCTCCCCCACTTGCTGTGAGAACACAGTTGGATTACTTCACCTCCCTGAGACCCAGATTCCTCATCTGCAAATGAGAGTAGTCAAACCCAACTGAGAAGATGATTGTGATAATCAAAGGATAAACCATGGATAAAGTCCCATGGTAGCAAGGTCTCGATAAATCACATTCCACATGTCCTTCTACCCTCATCCACCCTCAGCTGGCCAAGAGGGCCAGGCTTGCCTGGGTCAACTTTTAGTTCCAGGGCCCCCAGAGACACTCACCCTCCAAGAGGTGCTCTGATTCCTCCCTGCTCTACAGCATCACTCCTCGGACTGGCTTGCACTGGTCCCACCTGCCCTTCCCTTGGTCCCATCTCCAGGACAGCATTTCAGGGGAAATGGAACTTTCAGCCTATCTCAGGGCCGGCCTGAAGTCACAGACAGGCTGAAGAGGCCCGACGGAAATGGGCTCCTGATGGGAACACAAAGACAGCACAAGGCATGAGGCCAGGCTGAAAAGGCCAAGAGCAAGCCCTCGATATTCTAGCATGGTCTGTGGTGACTTCCTGGCCAGCCCCCAGAGGCATTCCTCCCTCAGTGAACCTGCAGAAGCTGATGGCTGGAGGCATGGAGCCAGGCTGTCCTGAGCTTGGAGGGCCCAACACCAGGGCTGTGCCTGACTGGGTCTCCCCTAGGCTTAGTAGAGCCGGGGAGCCAGGACAAGCATGCTGGGATGGGGCTGAGGGCCGTACTTCAGGCTGCCTCCCTGCTCCTCCGACTGGTCTGCACTCTGGGCGTCTGGAAAGGAGACTGAGTAAATAACTGAGGACATAAGCCAGGTTGTCTCCAGATTTCAGTCCAGGAGATAGGCTGCATAATGGCCTAGCTGGAAATAGACTTGGGGTAGAGGTAGAGTGAAGACGAAACAGGAAAAAAAAAAAAAAACTGATTGACTCAAAGCAGAGGCTCCACTCAAATGAAAAAGGAGATACGGGTGAAGGTGCTGGGAGGGGGTGTGGAGTCCTTTCTGAGGTGAGAGCAGAGACCAGAATTGAAAGGGACTCGGAAGACAGTTACCCAGCTCCAGGGCCTGGGCCCCATTCAGTGAGGTGAAGGGGGCGGCCCGTATCCGCCTCAGGCCTCTCAGGACCTGCCCCTGAGTGTCTTCTTCCACTCACTCACTCTCCCTGGCCTTACTCTTTACTTACTCACTTACTCAGCTAATCTTTCTAGATTGTCAACGTTACACAAAGCAGACTCTTCCTATGATAAACATCATGGCTTTTAGAGGCAGGAAGGCCCGGGCTGAGTCCCTTTTCTGTCGTTTACAGTTTTATGACTTTGGTTAAGTTACTTGAGGTCGTTGGACCTCAGTTCACACTTCTCTGGAATAGGGTAGGATAGTCGTGCAGAGGAAAGAAGGAAACGCCTACAAAGCACTTACTGACGGAGGGCACACGATTCTGTGTGAACTCTAAGATGAGTCATTGCTGTTACTATGAAGCCAATGTGCTAAGACTTTGAGGTGCTCAAAACATGATTATCTCCTTGGAAAATCAGCGCGTGAGATACACTATATAAGATTGTGTCCCCAAGGAGAAGAGTGCTCTGTTCTTTTTACTGCCTATGGCATGCATGATAAGGTTTTACACACAATAGGAATTCAGCAGCTATTTGATAAATGGAGTTAAATTCCTTAACCACTGAGGATGAACCATTTCTGGTGACAGTTGATAGAGAACGTGACCTTATATAGGGACATTGGGCTGGAGAGGTGGCCACTTAAGTTTGGGCATTGACACAGACCCAAATTTAGACCAGCCAGGTAGTCTATACCTGGACAGTCTCCAGAAGTTTGCCTTTATGATGTTTCATTTGAATTTTTCTTAAGGACATAAGAGATCAAACATTACACATAGGTGGCCAGGTATTAGCGCTACAACATTCATCTCTTATCTTTTGTGCACTGTTTAATCCTTCCTGGAGCAATGCTGATGTGCAAAGCAATTCCAAATTGTGAAGAGGAAGGGAGAGGTATTGAGGGGGACGCAGGGAGAATTCATAAAATCATAGGGCATGACACGAATCTGGAGGCTCCGCGCATAATACGAGACCACAAGGGCAAAAGGGGCTTAGGAAGTCACCCCCAGCCTTCCTGCTCATCTGACAGATGAGCACACAAGGCCCAAGGAGGCTCCGAGACTTAGCCAAGGCCACTGGCTGCCTAGTGACAGAGCTGGGACAACGTGTAGTCTCCTGAGTCCACTTGGATGATCCACTACACCTGGCTGTCCTGTTCCTTGAACATGAACTCATCAGAGAGAAGCAGATGACTGCTTTCCCTCCCAAGCAGGCCAGAGGGACCCCAAGAACATCACTTAGCAAGAGAGAGCCAAGCACAGCTCCTTGTGAGAAAGAAGGCAATGCAGCGGGCCATGGCCACGCTCCAACAGATCCCTGTTCTTCTTGACTCCCCAGCCACCACTCCTTGACTCCCCAGCCACCGCTCTCTACCCTGGCTTTTGAAGGGATTGGTGTTGTTAAGCAATTTTACATCTGCAACAAAGCCAGCTATTCAGGAGACATAATCCTGGACACAATTAGAACTGACACCTGCTTTGAATAACAAAAACAAGCTGAGGGATATTTAAGTGAGTCACAGCGCAGTTGCCACATTAAAAAAAAAAAAAAAAGGAACATGGGACCTGAGAGATGACCCTCCAGGAGGGATAGTGGCCATTGGGGCCAGGCTCTCCAAACTCAGGAAAGCACACAGAGCCCCATCTGCCCTCTCTTCCCAGACCCAGCACACCAAAAAGACACAGGACAGCAACGTGCAGCAGAAGTGAACACGCTGGGGCCCCAGGGGGCGTGGGGCACACTGAAGGTCTGGAAGCTACGAGTGGACCCAGCCCCAACCTGACCACCTACGCAGGGTCCCTTGCTATCTCCCTGCCCTCACACCCAGTCCACTCATTCTCCACACCATCTCATTCTTCCTGAGAGCTGTTGCAAAGTCTCAAGTGAGAACTGAGGGACCTCTCTCGTCCTATGATATCCAGAGCCTGATACAGGTTGAGTGTGTAGTGAGCATTTAATAAAGAAGTGTTAAATAATTGCTGTCAAGTATTAGCATTCATTTCCCTGGCAACTTTATAGCTTAATTCTATCGTACCTACTCCTTACTTGGGTATTTTATGACCTTTCAGATGTGGGTGGCCCTGAGCACCATTTCACGGATGGAACACTGAAGTTTGAATCAGTGAGGAGGACTGGCCCTGGATCACCAGGTAGCCAGAAAAGCCAGGAATCCAGTAGCTCTTTTGGCCTGTACGCTCTCTGCCCCCATCATGTGCCTCCCTGCCCTGAGATGTTCCACAGAATAGCATTTAAAAGGGAACTCCCCTGGGGCACCTGGGTGACTGAGTCAGTTAAGTTTCAACTCTTGATTTCGGCTCAGGTCATGAACTCAGGGTCCTGAGACGGAGCCCCACATCGGACTCTTCACTGGGAGTGGAGTCTGCTTAAAATTCTCTCTCTCCCTCTGCACCTCCCCACAGCTTGCTTGTGCATGCTCTCTCTCTCTCTTTCTCTCTCTCTCAAAGAAAAATTAAAGAAAAATAAAATAAAATAAATAAAATAAAATAAAATAAAATAAAATAAAATGGAACTCCTTCCTACAGTCCAGGACCTACCTTGGGGCCATGCACACACATTGGAGGAGCTCATTAGCTAAGATAAACCAATTTAGAGGTATTTGACTTTGGAGGCTATTCCCTCACAGGGGCCAGGGGATGAGTGGGGGAGGTGATCTAAGCCTAATGGTAGAGGTAGGGGCTGCTACATAGGCAGTGGTGAGAGGAAGCAGCAAGAAAACAGAATAAGGGGTGCCTATGTGGCTCAGCTGGTTAAGCATCTGCCTTCTGCTCAGGTCATGATCTCAGGATCCTGTGATCCAGCCACGTGACAGGCTTCCTGGTCAGTGTGCAGCCTGCTTCTCTCTCTCCCTCTGCCTCTCACTCCCACTCCTGCTCTCTCTCTCAAATAAATAAAATCTTTTTTAAAAAGAAAAAAAAGAAAACAGAAGAATAAGACAAGTTCAGATAATAATAAAGAGCTGCAAAGATTGTCACACATGGGAAATTTTAGGGGAAATACACAGGACAGAATGCATCAGTGGAATCAAGGACTCTTGTGTGAGTCAGACTCTACGTGCTCAGAAACTTGCGGAAGGAGAAACTAGGGCGGATGAGGTCTGAGACACTTTATGGACGTGGAGCCCTGTGTTGGGCTTGAAGAAAGGTTAGAATCTGACTGAGTGAAGGGCACAGGAGCTGCGTCTTCCCCACATGAAATCCAGAACAAGGGAAATGGAAGCAGGATGGGTTTATAGAGCAACTATTACGTGCCCGGCACCGTGACAGATGCTGTCCCATCTATAAGAGCTCATTCCACAGAAGAGAGAACAAGCATAATGGGAGGGCATGGTGACAGGGGAGACATCAGACTACAGCAGGGGGCCCAGGTAGGAGAGGAAAGGAATGAGAGGCAGAGGCAGAGGAGTTCAGGCTAAGGCATGAGCCTCCCAGCTCGCATGCTGGGCTGGGAAAGCATCCCTAACCTCCCACATGCTTGCCACAGCGCTGTTTCCTGATTGCTCAGTAATGGAAGCTAAGCCAGGAGCAACGTGAGAGTGGGAACCGATTCCTACATCCCTGCAGTGGTCCCAGACTTTAGCATGTGCATCAGAGGCACCTGGAGGGCTTACTCAAACACCGATTGTAAGGCCCCACTTGCACAGATTCAGTAGGTCTTGGGTCAGGCCTGAGAATCTGCATTTCTCACAAGCAGCCAGGTTCACAAAAGACCCTCATGATCCTTGCTTCCAGGTTCACAAAAGGCTCTTTGCTTCATGAGGGGGTTTCCTCCTACATTGAACAGAGAGCTGGCTTGTGTGACCAACAGGATATTGTGGAAGTGATGGTGTGGGACTTCCAGGCGAGGTCACAAAAGAAGTTGCAGCTTGCCACGTTTATCTGGGGCTGTTCCAGCCACCATCCTGTAAGGACACTCAAGCAACATTGAGGAGAGGTGCACAGGGGTGGGAAGTGAGGCCTCCCAGCAGCACCCAACACCGCCGTGCCAGCTGTGTGAATGGGCCACCTTGGAGGCGGGTCCTTCAACCCCACCCAAGCCCCCTGACTGCAACCTGAGCAGCTTCCTGATAGGCCCTAAGCCAGAGACTCCAGGAACTATGAGGGATGATAGATGGTCACTGTTGACTTAGGCCATGTAGTCTGGGGGCCATGTGTTAGGCAGCCTAGGTAACTAACACATCAGATGGTGCTGACACAGCTGGCCCAGAATGACTGCACTACTTGACTCATGGTCCCTAGCATGTGCCTGGCATACAGGGTGCACTCAATAAAGGGTTTTCAAATGAATTAATGAGTAAGTGAGTGGATGACTGCATGGATGCGGGTGGGTGACTTACAGCTGCACGTACTGGGGAGCCACGGAGTTGGTGAATGTTAGGACATCAGAAGTATCTGAGGATAAGTGCTGAGAAAGGTCTGTAGAACTGTGGTTTGAGGAGAGGCCCTGATGGCAAAATTGCCTGCTTAGGGCACAGTGCCCTCTCTAGTTTCCAATGCCTCTGTCCAAGAACGGGGCAGCCAGGGAGACTCGGCCTGGAGCCTGGTCTCTCTCATTCTCCTTCCAGCATGCAGGAGACCTGCCAGGACATCCATCCACCCTTGCATTTCTATCCCCATCAGGGATCTTTCATCCCTCTCCCTGCTGTCCTAGGTCAGCCCTTCTGCCACAATTCTGCAGCCCCCTCTTCTATTCCTCCAACAGTGGAGGGAAAATACTCTGCTGCTGGCCCCATGATGACTTTCCTCCCTCCCAGCCTAGGATGTTTTATCCCTTCTACATTACTCTTGTAAAGCAGTTCCCAGGACAATGCCACAAATATTTACCCAGCACCGGTTGCCTGTGCCAGCCAGCACCAGACTGAGTAGATAGAGACAAATAAGACCCATTTACATCTGAAAGATTTCTGTTAAGGACTTCACAGTACTCAGGACCAGTATCTCTGTTTTAGTTAAAATCTCTTCGTGTCAAACTCCACCCCACACCTCCCCACACCTCTAAACCACTGTCATCAGTTTGGGGCTGGTGTGGGTATGGGGATTGTGACCACAGGCCTAAGCTAGGCACCACCTCACTCAGGGGTAGAAATCTGCAGAAAAGTGTTAAGTAAGAGCACCTCTATCAGAGGGGACCGTTTGCTACAGCCCTAGCCCAGGAAACGTTCTCTGCTCCTCCAGATATTTGATTACTGCATTTGCAACTAGCCTGGAGTCTCGGAAGAAAATTGACTTTACTTTGATGCTTTGCCAGCTCGCTCTCTTGCTCTATTGGATTCAGTCACTCTGCCAGGGCTTCGGACTTGTTTGTCTTGCCTTGCATTTTGGCCCGCAATGTTTGTGCAAGCAATGCTCAGGATTCAGTTGGGATTTCTAAAAAACACAGTATCTGATATGCTGCAGGAGGTTGGGGGTGTCTAGCTCACTTCTGAGCAGAGCTTGAGATGCTGAGCCATTTATTTTTAGCATCGTCATGGTCAGGGTAAGTGAGCCCATCTATGTCCCCTTCTCCCCTTTGGGTCTCAGAGGTCACTTTCCAGGATGCCCAGAGCCTCCCAGACAAATGGAATCAGGGTAAAGGGAGAGGGTTGAGACCAGCCTCAATTGCTAACCTCTCCCAAGCCTTCCCCATAGGAGCTCCGGAGTAGCTTGATGATACTTGTAAACTTCTAGAGAAACTCTCGTCCACATGAGGAAGCAGCTCACATGGTCCCACAAAGGATACAGACCACCTATGTCACCTCAGGCAGTGCCTGTCCCAGGAACACTTCAGCCCTATGTATTCAGGCTCTCAGAGTGTGACTTCCAGCCCCTTCCCTAAGACTGCCTTCTGTAACAAAAGCACCTCACACCTAGCAAGACCAATCAGAACATTTGACCTTCCCCTCTATCTGCTCACACTCCTTAATATCACCACCAACCAGAACGTCTCTACGTACCAGGAAGCTATCCAGTTCCCGGTGGGTACAAGCATGCAAAAACCCTAATGTTCACTTGAAATTTCACATGTCATCATTATCAACTCATCAGTTGTTCCCCTCAACTAGTAGACTCACTCTGTTCATTTTTTTAAATCCCTGCAAAATATCAAATCTGAATAACCATAGTTTTTCCATCTATAGGTTAAATGACATTCTGTGAAAAAAGTGGCTAGTTCAGCTTGCAACTCGGTCATACCAGTGCTTTTCCTAGACACACCCACCATATTTCAGTGCACAGCAGAAGGGCTCTGTGGGTGCGCCACACAAGCTCAAAAAAGATATAAATGTCTTGTCTCAAAAGTCAAAATTTAATACAATTAGTGCTCAGTTGCTTCATCTAAGATACTCTTTAGGGACTCCTGGGTGGCTCAGTGGTTGAGCATCTGCCTTTGGCTCAGGGCCTGATCCCAGAGTCCCAGGATCGAGTCCCACATCAGGCTCCCTGCATGGAGCCTGCTTTTCCCTCTGCCTGTGTCTCTGCCTCTCTCCCTCTGTGTCTCTCATGAATAAATAAATAAAATCATTTTTAAAAATACTCTTTAGTGAAACTGGATTTTTTTTTTAATTTTAATGTGAGTATGTGGTGGTGAAAACCTGCTAGAACAGGTTGGCAGCATTGCCTTGATCTATTCCAGGGTGCCAGTGGTTTTATCCACCACTGTTCTTGAAGTGCCAATATTATGAAAAGGGCAAACAAAATATTAGTATTATCATGAAAAAAGTTTTAAACATACAGATCCCTTGAAGGAGTCTCAGATCCCTGGGTCCTTGGACCATACTCTGAGTACTACTGGGCTAGAGCAAAAATAATAGCTAGGACAACCAGGTTCCCTGTCTGAAATTATTTAAAGTGAGAAACACTTAACCAACAGGGTAACTAATAGGAAGAGGTAAACTTGAGAACAGTAAAACCCTTAGATCAGAGCCCATAGGCCCCTGTCCTGGGTGGGCCTCACACCTCAGGGGGGCCAGTGCTTTCTTTCATAAGCCTAAGACCTGTGGTGAGAAGGGCTAGAGGTATCATCTAGATGGGACACCACCAGCCTGAACTAGGACTTGCAAAGGTCTGTTCTCTATTTCTTTCTTTTGGGAAGCTCACAGATGCTCTACCTCATATGTGGGATTTTTTTTTTTTTTTTTTTTTTTTATTTACTTATGATAGTCACACACAGAGAGAGAGAGAGGCAGAGACACAGGCAGAGGGAGAAGCAGGCTCCATGCACCGGGAGCCCGATGTGGGATTCGATCCCGGGTCTCCAGGATCGCGCCCTGGGCCAAAGGCAGGCGCTAAACCGCTGCGCCACCCAGGGATCCCTCATATGTGGGATTAACCAGATTCCCAGAAAGCTCTAGGCTCAGAGCAATGTGGTTGTCACAGGCTCTCATAGGTGGGTCCTGGTTCCAAGAGGGCAGCCTGGTGAGATGATCTGCTGGCCAATGCAGTAATTCCTTCATGGAATTACAGAAGTTTAGGTGACCAGGATGGTATTGTCACATTTCTTTTGTTGACACTCACTTGTGTCGACATAAGATGAATCCAGGATGTTAGGCTACCAAGGGTCCACCACCAATCTTTGGGCTCATGTATCAGCTCTCATCCATCTGTGTTCATCCATGGTCCTCCCTTCAGTCTACAGCATCCAAGGACAGGGAGGCACCCATGCTCTCCCATAATTAGCACCTTTGCCTTCTGCAAACCCCATATCACATATCAGACCATCCTCTGGGGATGGCTGGGCCATCTCCTCCTACAGCTTTAGAGATAACAGTTCCACCATGCCAACAGGCCTTTCTTATTAAAAATGTCTTCTCTTGATTCTGATGGATATGATGACATCATATTCTTTCAGGTTAGTCTTCAACCATCCAAGACAAGGGACTTAGCAACTTCCTCCACCTGGTGTCCTTCATCTGTCCTCCCTGCAGGTGGCAGTGTACCGTACTGGAGTGGAATCAACACTGAAAGAGATCATATTCTAAAGCACCCAAAGAGGTCAAAAGAAGACATGATTGGGAAATTCTTAAATTCACTTTCATTTTTAAAGGATTTTTGTGCTGAATATAAACTTCTTGGCTGACAATCTTCCTTTCAGGACTCTGAATATGTAACCCCACTGCTTCTGGCCTCCTTGGGTTCTCATGAGAAGTTAGCTGTTAACTCCATGGAGGATCCCTTTATTTTTTTTTTTTTAAGATCTATTTATTTATGATAGAGAGAGAGAGAGAGAGAGAGAGGAGGCAGAGACACAGGAGGAGGGAGAAGCAGGCTCCATGCCGGGAGCCCAACACGGGACTCAATCCTAGGACTCCAGATCACGCCCTGGGCCAAAGGCAGGCGCTAAACTGCTGAGCCACCCAGGGATCCCCGAAGGATCCCTTTAAATGAGTCATTTCTCTCTTGCCATTTTCAAGTTTCTCTGTCTTTGGCTTTTGATCATTTGACTATAATGAGTATAGGCATGAATTTCTTGGAGTTTGTCAGGCTTTTGTATGTATGTATAGATTAATGTTCTAAATCAAATATGTTAAATTTTTAGCCATTATAAGTTTTCTCTCTTTTCCTCTCATTCCTCATTTTCTGGGACTCCCATTAATGTACATTTTGGTGACTTGATGGTGTCCCACAGGTCTGAGCTCTGAGTTGAGTCAACTAAAGACACACCTTGAGAATGGCTGTCTTTCAGGGAACTTCCATATGACTCAAATAATAACATTTCTCTTTTTGGAGAGTCCGAACCCATTCTGCCCTCTTCTGTGGCTACTATGCTGCTGGTTTTCACAGAAACCATAGTTGTGAGGCTGTTGGCTTCCAAGGTTACTGTGGAGCTGGGGAAAGGGGAATGGAAATAAGGCAAGATAAAAATACTAAAGAAACACAGTATTCTTGCTGACATTAGGCCATTTCTTGAGTAAATGATCCACAAATTGTTGTATAACTTGGTTAAATTCCATAATTCTTGAAGTTGATTTTGACTATTTTTGCCAGTGTTCTCATTACTTTTATTTTTTTTATGATTTTATTTATTTATTTGACAAAGAGAGAGAGAGAGAGAATGAGAGAGCACAGCAAGGGGAGTAGCAGACCCTCCCTGAGCAAGGAGCCCAATTTGGGGCTCAATCCCAGGACCCTGGGATCATGACCTGAGCAGAAGGCAGACGCTTAACCAACTGAGCCACCCAGATGCCCCTCTCATTGCTTTTATGAAGAAGATTTTTGGAAGTCTTTCCTCCCCCATTCTAGAAGTGCTTTAAACTGAACACCCTGGTTGTAGCCCTATCTGAAAGATTGTCAGTGAGGTAGAACATAAGCCATGGCTCAAGCTAAAGTTATAAGGAAATACAAATGGAGTAAGATGAGGAGGAGCTGGCAAAAGCTATAAAGTGGATGAAAAACAGAGTACTGGGGAAGCTTGTTAGTTAGTAGAAGGCAGAATAAGGAGTAGACACACAGAGTTGCTGAGTCACTCAGTGGCCAAACATTTGAGGAAATGCACGCAAATTTCTGCTGCGAATGTCCCTTCAGATACCTTGAAATCACAACCACCCACCTCTTCCTGCTCTTCCTGAGATCTGCTCAGCCTCCCTTGGGATCTTTAAAATAAAGTCCCTATACAATGAAGTAATTTGAGTGAGGAGCTGTTCCTTCTAACCAAAAGAGGCAAATAAAACATCCAGATGGAGAAAAGGGAAGGAAATCCCGGCCACAGAATTCATCATGTGCAATGGCATAGCCAAGTCATAAAACAGACTGGAGTGTTTGAAAAGATAGAAAACGGGAGCCAGAAAAGAAGAAAAGACTGAGAGGCAGGAGAAAAATCGTCAGAAGGACAAGGATTGTATTTCGTAGTCGTTAAAGGAGATGCTGGAGGAATCTGGAAAACGTTTGCTCTGGTGGTTTCTGTGAGGAGAGGGCCATGCACAGCATTATATCCTAGATTTCCACTAGGCCAGGGTTTGATTCTCCCTAAATTGGGTTAATACCTGGAGAATCCAGACTGAAAGGATCTGTTCTCTTTCTTTCTTTCTTTCTTTCTTTCTTTCTTTCTTTCTTTCTTTCTTTCTTTCTTTCTTTCTTTCTTTCTTTTCTTTCTTTTTCTTTTTCTTTCTTTCTTTCTTTAAGATTGTATTTATTTATTCATGAGAGACACACAGAGAGATGCAGAGACAAAGGCAAATGGAGAAGCAGGCTCTTCTCAAGGAGCCTGATGCAGGACTTGATGCCTGGACCTGGGATCACGACCTGAGCCAAAGGCAGAGGCTCAACCTCTGAGCCACCCAGGGGTGCCGGGTCTGTTCTTTAAAGCAGAAATTCTCAAAATGTGCTGCCAAGACCAGCAGCATCAGCACCATCTGGGAATTTGCTAGACATGCAAATTATCAAGC
Organism: Nyctereutes procyonoides; assembly: GCF_905146905.1. Lineage (NCBI taxonomy): Eukaryota > Metazoa > Chordata > Mammalia > Carnivora > Canidae > Nyctereutes > Nyctereutes procyonoides. The sequence continues at coordinate 70,027,511 of NW_026575140.1, forward strand.
CCCACCCTAGTCCTACAGAATCTCTGCGTTTAACAATCACTCCAGGGATCCCTGGGTGGCGCAGCGGTTTGGCGCCTGCCTTTGGCCCAGGGCGCGATTCTGGAGACCCGGGATCGAATCCCACGTCAGGCTCCCGGTGCATGGAGCCTGCTTCTCCCTCTGCCTATGTCTCTGCCTCTCTCTCTCACTCTCTCTCTCTGACTATCATAAGTAAAAAAAAAAAAAAAAAACAATCACTCCAGGTGATTCTGATGCATGCTAAAGAACCTCAGGTCCACCAGCTGAGAGAGGTCTCTGTTTGAACCTAGTGAGGAAAAGCCCAGGTAGATTAGAGAGACACATGCACAGAACTTGGCAAGGTGAGACATTCACCCTCCATGAGCCCACCTGCATGTGGCTAAGACTGAGGAAGTCTCACTCCTGGTCACAGGAGTCTGTGCCTCTCCATCACTGGCTTAGGGAGGAGGTGTGGAGGAAGGAGATAGAGAGGGGAGCATTGCATGTGGTAAGGGCAATGAACTTGAGCCCCTCAGTGAGTGGAGGGATCCAGAACATCCTAGATCCAGATTTATCTTAGCATTATTATAGGTTCCCACCTTAGTTTTCTAGCTGATCAAAGCTGCACTGTGCTGATTTCAACATAAACTCAAGATTGTAGAAGCAAGAGAATGAGTCGTCCTCCCCCAGGTTCTGTCTCTTGTCCCCCTTAATCTGGGACTAGAATGTTCAGGATTGCCTTGGTCAATTAGAGACAGTTCCACCTCTACTCTTACCTCAATGGTAGACCTGGGTGCAAAACCAGCTCACTCCTCAGCCCTCAGCAGCTTTGATCACACAATTTATCAATCCTCAACATTAGATCCAATAGAGGAGCTTTCAAAAAAAAATTTAAGTCTGAGCCCCAGCCCAGAGCGATTAAATCAACATTTCTGAAATGGGCCTATCATTGGTATTTTTAGGGTGATTGCCAGGGTGATTCTAACACACCCTGGCAACCTAACACACCAGGGTTGAGAACTACTGATGACTCTGGTTCCTTTGTGAATCCCATCCTCCTGCTGTGAAGGAAGAGAACCCTATGGCAGGGGCCTGGCAGCTGTGACAGACACACCAAATCTGCAGGTGGCTGGATATCACAAAAGGTTCAAAAGATGAAGTGAGGGAAATTGGCCTAGGGAAGTGGAAGGACCTGGAATTTCTATGAGTATGTGTACCCAACTCAGGAGCTCAACGGTATCCTGAGGACACTGAGACGCTGTAGACAGACCTGAGATGGGGAAGTGTGTATCTAGAAAAATCATGAGGTGGTGGTGGTGTAGGGTGAGGACCAAGTGGAGGTAGCTGTATTGAACCAGTGTAGTTGATATGTCTGGTTCAGTGCCTGATACAAAGGAGGTGCCCCAAGAGCACTGTTTCCCACCCTGCTCCTTTCAACCAGGAGCAGTGGTCTGGCCACATGGAAAGAGACCACACACTCATTCTCAGAGCTGTAGTTGGGCTGGAACCAGCTCCTTGCTTATAGAGAGACCTGAGCTCGGCACACTCTCTGGGAGTTGACACCTAGAAGTGTGTGGGTTGTGAGTAGAGGTATGAGATCTCTGAACATGATGCTCAGACTAACCCCCAGGGATATGTACAGCACACTGGAACCTGAGCAGAGGCCCTCGAGGGTCACATGGCAATCATTGGCTTCAGTTTACTAGGGTCACAGTGCCACCAGGAGTCCAGGGAAGCGGCTGAACTTCCCAATGGTGATCCCACAGGGTCAAGAAGCTTCCCCAAACCTCTCTATTCCCCTCACTAGTCCTTTTGCTCTCTAAGCTCCAAGAACTCATTAAATCCTTCCTTGATGTGATTTTCATGCTCTGGTGTGAGCACCAGAGATAACAAGCTCTCCCAATAGGAGATTCCTTTTGTTCATCCTGAAATAAACTCTTTCCAAATTCAGCTTTGAGACCCAGCCAACAGGTCAGCTGCTATTCTGACCATGACCTGCTTCTAGAGTGTGCTGCTCATGCCAATCCGTGCAACGAAGACTTACATGTCTTCATTTATTCAGTCTGCTCAGCTCAGCATTGTTCTTGAGAAAAATCCAGCCTGGCCTCTCGGGACCTTGTCTTAATAGACTGGTTTTGCAATGGTTGCCCCCACCCTGCTGTTTCCTATCAATTTAGCTGCTTTGCCAATTCACTTTCATTATAATCTCCTCTTAAGCTTCTCAGCCCCCTACCTTCAGTGGAGGCTTAATGGGCTGTTTTTCTTTACTTGGAAGGACCAATGCCAGGAAAGTGTGGATGTGAGGAGGGCCTAAGAACCAGGACCACACCTCACCCAGAGCTTCAGCATCCCACCACGTTCTCTGTACCGGGTCTGTCCTACTCTCTTGGTATCTTAGATCTTGCAATTAACAGACAAAGAAAGGCTGCCTGGCTCATAGACCCCGGGACAGTTTATTGACTCCATGACACCTGATGCTTCATGATAGTATCATGAATCCAGACCATGGAGGGTTCAAGCCCATCTCCAAAAAATACATTTCAACAAAGTTCACATATATGTTAATCCCATTCCCCATCTACACTGCACACTGCATAATTTCCACTAAAAGTCCCATCCTGAACATCATCAGAAGAACCTATATTCAGGTGCCTGGGTGGCTCAGTCGGTTAAGCATCCAACTCTTGGCTTTGACTCAGGTCATGATCTCAGGGTTGTGAGATTGAGCCCTATGTCAAGCCCTGCATCTGGCTCTGCACTCAGGAGGAGTCTGATTGATATTTTCTTTCTCCTTCTCTCTCCACCTCTCCCCGACTTGTGCATACTCACGCTTGCGCGCTCTCTCTCAAATAAATAAATCTTTTAAAAAAGGAAGAAAAACATGTTCTATGACTTGTACTGAGAATATTCCTGGGAAAAATTAAGGGACAAATGCAATGTTCATTCTAATTAAAAGGTATTGGAGCTCAGGCATCTAATGTAAACTCTCACCTTGAAGAGAACAAGACAGGACAGGGTTGGGTATGCAGGCTCTAGGGCCAGACTATGGATTTGAAGCCCAGCTCTGCCACTTACTAGCTGTCTGACCTTGAGCAAGACACTTAACCTCCTTGTACTTCAATTCCTTCATCTTCAAAATGGGGATAATGATAGCAATCATCTTCTATGATTGTTGCAAAGATGAAGAGTGTCCGTAATATAAGATGCATGAAACAGTGCCCACTACATAGCAGGTGTTTAGTAAAAGGAGCTGTTACCAGTTTCCTCTTGGGGGGCTTTTGTGCTTCATGGAAGCTCCACAAGTGTACATGGGTAGAAGTTTCCAAATGCATGTGAGGTCTCCCAATATTCTGATATTTTGCTTGGATTCTCCCAATGCCACAAATCACAGATAAGTACCAAGATTATACAGATACCATATGCTGTCTAAAGGAAAGACAAACCTAATGCACCCACCCCACCTTCCCACTCCTGCCAATTTTGAGAGAAGTGCCTGTCAACATCCAACTGAAGAAGTATATTAAGTATTAATATAACCCACACCCCAAAAAGTATTAATGTAACCTAATTGTTCAACTTCAGCCATGGTAGGACCAGCTGCTGTCACCTGGTTAATGCCCAACACAAATAAGCCACTTAATACCCTTAACTCAGGCTAGGAATAAAATCATGTCTTCAATTTCCATCTGTGGCTTGGGGTTTCTTGAACAGTTGATTTAAATTTCATTTTAAACATATTTTAGCCATCTAAACCATAATGAAAATGTGCTATATGTTAAAAAAAAAAGAAAGAACATGTGCTATATACCCAATTTTGGTATTTGGAGACCACCAGCCATTAACCTAGGTTACAAAATTAACTCATTTTTATACAAGCCTCTGAATGAAATTTTCCTCTTTTAATTAACGCATGTCCTGAGACTGAAAGTCAAGCTGTGCAAAACTCATTGCTATTAGCAATGACTTTGGCGGGTAAGTCAGGATTCCTTGGTGCTATGCAACCAAAACCAAAATCTGCAAGTAAAGTGGATCTGGAAGTGAATATAACTCTGTAATTTGATGCATAGCCTGTGACTTCTTATACTTCTTATATTCATCAAAATGACACTACTGTTCTCACTGATTGATTTTATACTAAGTACATGTTGTCAATTTGCAATGATAAAATAAAGGCATGCTAATAAAACACTGCTTTGTATCATATATTTAAGGGCTCCAAATAAAGATCTTATCTTCAAAAGCAGTTTGAAACCCTACACTAATGGTTATGATGGCATGCCAGTGCCCCTTAAAGCCCACCTGCCCGTCTCTTCCAGAATACTCTCTCCATTATACATTTATACTCTTATTATATATGACTATGACTCTCTCCTGATTTAACAGTCTCAGAGGCTCCCTCTCCACTTCCCATTAGATAAAGTGAGGACCTCTTGGTCTGGCTGCCACATACTCACTGGAATCAGACCCTGTTTTGGGTCCACAATCATAGAACTACTTGCAAAGAACCACTTGCTGTTTCCCAGGAAATACCAGGTATTTCACATTGTTCCATTGGTCCCAAAGGCTCTGCTCTCTCTTCCCACCCCCAGCTGTATCCCTGCCCCTGCTTCAGCTCAGTTCTGACATTCACAGAATCTCCTTACACAGCCTCATGCCTTATTCATGCTCCTGCAGCACCTGACCCTTGGCCCAGTACTGAAATGATTGGTATAAGGGATCCACACATGACTAGGAGTTTCTGCTGAAATAGTGAGATATTTATCTCTACATTCTGGTACACATGAGGCACGTGATAAAAACAAAGGAAAGGCAAATGGGGAGTCGGGAGAAGGGAGGACAAAGGGAGGAAGGGAGGGAGGGTGGGTGGGCAGAGGCCAGCAGGACAAATCAGGGAGGATTGGATCCTCCATGGTGACGTCCTGACAAGGTGGACACAAAACTGAACACGGCCTCTCATGCCACGCTGCCTGCCTCCTAGGAGTGTGATTAGACTATGTTCTGGACTGTGTGACTACTCTGTTACTTGCTCTTTCAAGATAATAAAAACTTTAATGTGATTTCAGTTTCATGATAATAAAACCGATGAGGCAGGATCACTCCTACTATACAGATGAGGAAGCTGAGCCCCAGACACATACGGTGATGGGCCAGGGTTAGAGCCCAGATGCCACTGAGAGCCTGACCTGACCCCTGGAAAGGCCCCAGCTCACCTACCGTTGTGTGCTTGTGTGTCTGTGTACGGGAGCACAGACAACATGGCAGGGCGCTGAAGGGGCTGGGGGCTTAGTCTTTTCTACTAAAAACTTGATTCAACCAAGGCTTGCCTTCTTGTGAATCAGAGGCAGCTGTTCTGTTTTGGGCTTTCTAGTCTGCACAAATATGTTGGTATGGAAACCACACTTTGGAGATTACGATCGAAACATCATTTGCCTCCACTGGTTTTCTTAAAACCCTACATGCTGATAGTAGGTGGGAAATTTCTACATTTATCACTTCAGTCCTTTCTTGGCAACGAGCATCTGTCTGTAAATAGCTGTACAGTAATTGCAGCAAACTCTTTCAAAATATTTCATATCTGTGCTCTCTCAGCAAATAAACTGCTCTCAGACCAGTTTTTGGTGCTTGTCTGCAACCAGATCATGAACCCCTTGAAGACAGCGTTATTTTATTCAGTTCTGGGTGCTCCAGGCTTGAGATGGGTCATGACACCGAGGAGACATCCAGCAAATGGGGTTTGACTGGATAAACATGACAACTGGCAGATGTGCCAGTACAGATTCGAATCAATAACCTTTTACATTTGCCTAGCTCTACATGATCTCTAAAGCTTTCTTGTCATTTAATTTGCCTTGACTCTGTGAGTTACACAGGACATATGTTATTAGTCCCATTACCTAGAGGAGAAAATAGGAACGTAACAAAATCCAGAGACAGCTGTGCTCAGTAACAGGCAATGAAAGCTAGATCAGAACCCAGACTCCGGGGGTGCCTGGGTGGCTCAGTGCTGAGCATCTGCCTTGGCTTAGGGAGTGATCCTGGGGTCCCAGGATCGAGTCCCATATCAGGCTCCCCGTGGAGAGCCTGTTTCTCCCTCTGCTTCTCTCTCTGTGTGTCTCTCATGAATAAAAAAAAAATATCGTTAAAAAGGGAGAAAAAGAAAAAGAGCCCAGACTCTGGGGTTCCTGGGACCAGCACTCTTCTCTCCCCACTGACCGGGCCTCCCCTAACTGCCTCCCACACATGGTGCAACAGATACCTGAGCCACAGACTCCACATCAGACTGAGACACCCCATGCTTGCTCTTGTATTTATTCTCCTGTTTTATGAGCATCTTCTATGGTGATTTAGTTTGATATTAATCGGCAAGGGCTGCCCTAACAGAATACCACAGAGGACATGGCTTTAAGAACAGAAATCCATTTCTGAAGCCTGAAGTCTAAGACCAAGATGCCATCAAGGTCAGTCCCTAGTGAGGACTCTCCTCCTGCCTTGCAGGTGAGCACCTTCTCACGGTGTCCTCACATGGCCTCTTCTCTGTGCTTATGAGGAAAGAGAGAGCGTGCCGGTGTCTTTTCCTTTTCTTATAAGGCCACCAGTGAAGACCTCATCTAACCTTAATTACCTCCCAAAGGCCCTGTCTCAGTATACGATCACACTGGGGGTTAGGACTTCAACACAAGCATTCAGGGAAGACAATCTGTCCATACAAGGTTAATCCAGATCTCTCCAGAATGCCTACAGACTGTATCCTGGCTCCTCTCCTACAGACCTTCCCTGACCCTACACAGCCATTTTTCTAATCAGCCTTGACTCATCTTCATTTTTTTTAAAGATTTTATTTATTTATTCATGAGAGACACAAAGAGAGGCAGAGACATAGACAGAGGGAGAGGCAGGCTCCTCGCAGGGAGCCCAATGCGGCACTTGATCCCGGGACCAGGATCGTGCTCTGAGCCAAAGGCAGATGCTCAACTGCTAAGCCACCCAGGTGTCCCAACTCATCTTCATTTAAAGTAATTTGGTTCTGTGACAGAGTTCTGGAATACAATCCATTTATCCACTAGAGTTTCCCCCTGTGCTTATCTCAATTAATTTCTGAGTGGCCACATGAGTGAGAATCACAATGAATGTCTCTATTTTTCCATTGAGCAAGAGGGCAGGGGCTGCCATAGGGCTGAGCTGATGTGAAGGGGAGTTCCCTGAACTGTGGCCAAAGGTGCTTTCTAGTACTTTAGAGGAGTGGAGGCACACAGAAGAGGGGATCTACCTCTGCAGTTTTAACCTCTGTCTCACTCAATGGGCTGCAATAAATTTCAGCTCCCATAGAGACCAGAGAGAGAAGCCCACCCTGCTTTGAGCTGCTCACTCTGTAAGATCCTGTCCTGTAGGGCCAGTACCAGCATGAGGGAGGAGCCGGCCCATCCTGTGTGATCCCGAGAGCCCTGCCTCACTTGCCTCACCCTAGGCCTGATCCTGCTGTCCTGGCTCTTTCTGACCATACCCTCCCTCAAGGGAGAAGCTCACAGGGCTGAGGCAATGTGCCCACCCACAGCCCATGTGTCCCCTTCTAGATCCTAGAATTCAAGTGTCCCTGAGGCTGCACAGGTCTCTCCCAGAGGGCAGACCCCACTGGTGGACACAGCCCTAGGCAGGAGGAATGCCCACAGGGCTGTCCACAAGGCTCTGCATAGGAGGGGGTGGGTCAGGATGTGGGAAGAAAAGGTGGCCACATGCCGACTCTTCCCATTCAGCCACATTCCGGGGAAGAATCCAGGGATTCTAGGAATCTAAATTTGAATCTGGCCTTCCACATCTTTAAGAAGGTTTATTTGTCATGGCAAGACATTCCTGACTTAATTATTTGCTAGTTTGATATGTTACTTTTAACTCTTTAGACAAGGTGGTATATGGCCTTCCACCCACACTCCTGACCTAAGCCCCACAAATATTAAAGTGGACCTGGGGGAAGCAGTCTTGAGAGGCTGACTTAAGATTCAGCAGCCCCTGTGGGGAAACAACCACACCACACACACACACACACACACACGTGCACACACATGTACAAACAAGTGACTACAGGTCTTTGTTTCCTACATATGACCATTGTGATGGCCATTGTGTCCATTACCAGGGCCATGAATAATTACTTCCTAGTAATTTATGATCATGCCTGGCAGGGTAAAATGTTAAGGTGGTGTGTGTGTGTGTATGTGTGCACAAAGTGTGAGCACAATGGGGAGAGAAAAGCTAAAGGTGGTGGGGGCCCTGTACATGGAAACTGGCCAGAATTAGATCCACCTCTTCAGGGTGAGGGGAGAAATTCTGTAGAGCCTCACACATAGGTATACACACAAAACCACACACAGACCACACAGATACAGACACACACCATATGGATATCACTTCCCAGGGGCCATCCCCGGTCCCTAAGACTTTCATCTCTTCCACTCCCTCCCACCACCAGTTCTGACCTGTTGGGATTGACTGTATAAAAAGTTGGGATGCGGGATCCCTGGGTGGCGCAGCGGTTTAGCGCCTGCCTTTGGCCCAGGGTGTGATCCTGGAGACCCGGGATCGAATCCCACGTCGGGCTCCCAGTGCATGGAGCCTGCTTCTCCCTCTGCCTGTGTCTCTGCCTCTCTGTGTGTGTGTGTGTGTGACTATCATAAATTAAAAAAAAAAAAAAAGTTGGGATGCCTGGGTGGCTTAGTGGTTGAGTGTCTGCCTTTGACTCAGGCCATGATCCTGGGATCTGGGATCGAGTTCCATGTCGAGTTCCCCACAGCGAGCCTGCTTCTCCCTCTGCCTGTGTCTCTGCCTCTCTCTGTGTCTCTCATGAATAAATAAATGAAATCTTTAATTAATTAATTAATTAATTAAAAAGTTGTCCATCTTTTCTTGGCCCCAGAAACAGGACAATGTCACCAACATATGGTTGTATGGTCTTAGACGTGTATGGGGAGGTAATACTGGACCCTGTCCAAGGTTGCTCACAGCTGAAGGGTTCCTAAGCCCAGCCCCAGCCCCAGGCCCACCCAGCCCCAGATGAGGCTAGGCCATGATGAAAGTTATTTCTCGATTGTGTCATTACGAGGGCCATGGATGATGAATGCGCCCAGCTGGAGCCCTCTCTTTGGGGTCCTCGTGGCAGCACCCTGTAAGGCTCACCACATGCCGCTGGGTTTATAGGTCCTGGGACCTGAGCTGCTTGCTAGGGGTTCATGGTGGCAAGAAGGTGGGAGAGGGGAGAAGACGCCCCAGCCTCGGGGGTTGGAGACATGGCCAGAAAGCCCCCTTGCAGCCTTGCCTGCAGCTCTAGCCAGGGTCCTCATGAAAAGACTGCCAGGAGTCAGACTTTCTCCCTGTGCCAGCATCGCCCCCACCTGCTCCAGCCCCTCCTCCCCCGGATCCGCTGTGCAAATACAGGGCCACTGCCAACTGAGGGAACAGTAAATCTTCCCTCACTCTTTTATTCATGGCCTTACCTCTGCAGACAGTGCTGAGGAAAAACAAACCCCACAAAATCCCTGTGGGCTCCAGCAGTCTGGCAGCCTCTTCTTTGCTCTTCTCTGGATGGTGGAGGCCGGAGGAGAGGCCCACCCAGACAACAGCACACCCTCCTCCGCCCCAGTGAGCTCAGTGGGCACCCCATGCTGAGCCCCATACCAGTTCTGGGGAGCAGAAATCAGTGAGACCTGGGGAAACTGGGAAATCACCATTTGTGGCTTCCAGGAACGGCACTACATCCACCTCACCTTCCTAGCCTCCTTCAATTGCAGGAGAGCTTCTGGGCCTGGGCGGGGGCCAGGCTGACATGACAAGGGGAGGTACAGCTGTGCTGGCTGCCCACTGAGGAACCACCGTCAGAAAGGAGGGGCAGCCAGGACCCCAGGACACTCTTGTTCCAAGGATCCCAGGGCCAAGGCAGCATCTGCTCATGCTGTAGCCTTTGCAGAACAGCCAGACCTCGAGAATTCCCGGGAAACTTCTCTGCCTCCAATGCCGGTCACCGGGGGTGGGCTTCTTCTAAGCTCGGTCAGAATGAAAGAGGACTGGAAGAGGCTGAGGGGCACTAGATTTTACAGAACGCCTTTTATATGGAAGTCAGGCAGCGGACTTCGTGTGACCCACTGTCCTGGTTTGCCCAGACGGTGGTTTCTGGGGACATGGGGCTTTCAGTGTTAAAACCAGGACTATCCTAGACAAACGGGAAGGAAGGGTCAATCTGAGGGGCCATGGGAAAGGATTCACCTGTCACATGGCCAGGGCCAGAGGACACCTTGGACCAGCTTTTTAACATGCCTGTTAATGGTTCTAACCAAACCTTTCCTCTCTGCTCCCCCTCCTTGTCCGCAGGGGTAGGCAGGGGAGCGGAGGGCATCCTGATGCTGGCTTAGGAGCTGCCAAGAGAAAACAGGCAGAAAGAGAGCATCTGTGGTCTTTGTGGGAAGGCGGAAATCACCTCACTGTCTTTGGGATGCTGGGGCTTGTGAGGCCCTACACAGAGCCTAGGGTGTCAGGAGGGAGCTAGGAGAGCACGTGTAATACTGCCGGTCAAGGGGCACTACCCATCCTGGAGCCCTTCACCCCAACACAAACGCTGGACAGATGGACATGGGGAAAAACAGCTTTAAAACAGTTTGCCTGGGGCACCTGAGTGGCTCAGTAGTTGAGCATCTGCCTTCAGTTCAGGGTGTGATCCCAGGGTCCTGGAATCGAATACTGCAACAGGCTCCCCTCAGGGATCCTGCTTCTCCATCTGCCTAATCTCTGCCTCTCTCTGTGTGTCTCTCATAAATAAATCAATAAAAATCTTAAAAAATAAATTTGTTTGCCTGGTGTTGTGCCTACTGCTGCCAGGACCCAGAGGGCAAGCCTTCAGGGAGATCAGCTGTGAGTGGGGTCCTGGTGTGAGCCTGGGGAGCCAGCTTGATCCTTCATCTGTCCCAGCACCACCCTACGGAACCTATGGTGCCCCCCACGCTGGGGCAGACGCCTCCAGAGGGAACAGAGGTTTGACTTAAAGCTGAGGAGGCAAATACCAAGGAGACAAATCCCAAGGAGACCACTGGGCCCAGACTCCTATTTGACAGGTGGGACATCAAGTTCAAGGAGGCTGAGTCACTCGCACAGGGACACACACTCTTGCGTGGTTGGAGCCCCAGACTGGGCCTGTACCCCATCGGATGCCACAGCCAAAAATCCCTCAGAAGGGAGGAGGCTCAGAAGATGAGCCCAGCCCGAGAAAGCCCCTGCCTTCCTGGAGTCCACATACTGCTCTATGAGAGGCACATGAGTGGGAGATCCGCGGCTTCTGGAGCAAGGCTGCTCTCTCCATTCTGTCAGAGTCCACAGCCTGGTCTGCTCCAGCACGGGCTCCAGCACCAGCTCTGGCACCGGCTCCCAGTGGAAACCCTCCAGTAGGTGCCCTGGGACTGCTCTACTCCCGGGGCCTCTGGAGCAGAGCGGTGAGTCTGCAGAGGTGCTGGCCTGCTCCACCTCTCACTTGCCAGGTGCTGGAATATGTAAGAGAGATCAGTCTGCCCTCAGCAGTAGGAAGCTACGCCCCATCTGCTACCAGGAGCCCCCGTGGGGGTGGTGGCATTTAAGACAGTTTAAATAGCTGTTAAGAACCCTGGACGGGATGTCCGGGTGGTTCAGCGGTTGAGCATCTGCCTTTGCCCAGGGTGTGATCCCGGGGTCCTAGGATGGAGTCCCACATCAGGCTCCCAGCCAGGAGCCTGCTTCTCCCTCTCCCTGTGTCTCTGCCTCTCTCTCTCTCCATGTCTCTCATGAATAAATAAATAAAATCTTTAAAAAAAAAAAAAAAAGAACCCTGGGCTGCAGAAGGGGAAGTGGGTGGGGGGATGGGGCAACTGGGTGATGGGCACTGAGGAGGGCACTTAATGGGATGAGCACTGGGTCTTATATGTTGGCAAATTGAATTTAAATAAATAAATAAATTTTTAAAATTAAAAAAAAGAAAGAAAGAAAGAATGAACCCTGGGCTCCAATCAGTTAGCAGGAAGCAGAGTCCCAAGGGCAAGGCATACCCCCAGAGTGCATTCTGATGTGTCTGAGTAGAAAGGTGTTGTGTGTGTGTGTGGTGTGTGTGTGTGTGTGTGTGGGGGTATCCAAAGCAGGGATGCTGAGAGAGGCTGAATAGTGCAAGCAGGTGTAGCTGGGCTCTCTCTTGAGTAGCCAAGAGGGCCCTAAGTGCATGGCCAGGAGAAGGCAGGGCACGGAAAACAATGGAGACTGGGGAAAATCATCTCCCGACAGCTCCCGTTCCCGCTTTTAGCATTCATAGCATTTCCAGTTTTGTCCTATTATGGGTGAGCCCAGCACTTCCAAAAGTAAAATGTAGGAAAGAGCCTGAGAAATGTTTCCGAGGAACGACAAGTTTGCCCCCTTGTTCACAGCAACGCTTCTAGGAAAAGCAGGACCCCACAGAAGGTCTAATAAGGACAGAGAGCCTGTGCCCACTGTACCCTCCAGACCTTGCAAGCACGGAGAAGGAATAGACCGTGGGCATGGCAGCCAGGAACAACCTACTTGGGAGGTCTCAGGGAGCTCGCCAGCTCTGCCTAGGCAGGTGGGACACTGAATCCTTGGACAGGAGAGACAGGTTTCCTGCACAGAAATGCCCTGACTTATTCCACAATAGGCCCTTGGAGCTCCCTTAGCAATTACTGCTTTGTGCCTGGCTGGCCACTATAATTTATTGCAAATAAGTCTCATAGCTCCAATAAGGCAGTCAGCTTCTCTACCTCTGAATCCCCTATAGAGCTTAACACAGCTGGGCACCCAGCTGGTCTCCATTAAAATCCTTCTGGACCCGAATCTCCCCACCCTTTCTTGCTCCCATCTCCACTGCTGCACTCTGGCAGCTGGCCCAGGGGAACAGGGCTGCCCCCTCCACTCCCTAGCACACTTCCTCACTTTCCTAAGAGCAGAATTGGCAGGTGCTAACAAAGGAAAGGCAGGTGGGAGCCCCTGAGTCTGCAGATCACACTGGTAGCCTGGCAAAAGATACTAGGAGCTTCTGTAGGTAAACAGGAACCCGCTATTAGCAAATTCTCTAATTAGGGTTCTCTTTATCGTCCTCCTGTGGAAGATACTCATTTGTAACATTTAAGTCACACCATGAATCTCACGGAGAACTAGAAATCTGTAAGAATATTGCCTAAGAAGGATTTCTGGCAGGAGCCACTTAACTTCCCAGGTTTTGCTTACCTCACCTATAAAAAACAAGGATGGCAATGCTTCGTGTAGACAGGTGACTCAACTAGGTGGTAAAGCACCTTCCAGTGTCCACTTCTGCATAACACTGGACCATCCCGTTCACCCACGTGCAAAACAGTGATGTGGATGTAGAGTAAAAAGACCCACGGTTCACTGGCACTAGTGGCGGGTCTTGGGGAGATACTTAATCTTTCTGAACTAATCTTCTTGCCTGTAAAATGGGCACACGAATAATAATATCTTCATCTCGTAGGTATTATGAGATTGAAGTGAGATACACATGAGCAGTGTCGATAAACTGTAAAACCCAAACGTTACTGATTATCAACTGGCTATAAGGACTGTGATAAATAAAAACCTCCCTTTAAATAAGCCAATGCTTCTCGGTGACATGAGAAACACCAAAACGATCCTAGTTGATGGATTTCCTGGTAACTCTTCCCTGCTCAGGGGGATCAGCTGCCCTGAACCTGCCTCTTGGGATGGGGGCTTTCCAGAGTCAAGGAGTAAATGCTTGAGTTCAGGGCAGGGGCTGGAGTCTAAGAACACAGGGTGAGGCTATCTGCCACCCGCCAGAGCCTCTCCCATGCTGCTTCTGCAGTTTGAGAGCCAATGCCCAGCTATCACCTCCCAGGTAATAGAGTGACAGTAAATCGAGGCCCTTATGTTTTAGTGTACTTCACGCAAAGGGAGCAGATCCTTCAGGAAAGAATATTCATTTGTACTAAAAAAAAAAAATGCTGATAAACTCACAAAAAAGTTGTGTTATTGCTAAATGCTAATTGCATTTCCTTGGGTAAGCACCATAAAAAATTCATTGCAGTTTTTAGAAACAAGATGCTGGCCGCGTTTTAATTGCTAGAGAGGAGAGAGTTGGGGAGAAGCTGAACCAGGAAAATGCTAACTGGGCATAAACTCAGAAAGAAATCTCCCCAAGAAAGAAGGCCCAGTGTTGAGGTAGGAACTAAGGAGACATAGGTCTTGGGAAACCAGAACCTCTTAAGAGAACACTGACTTAATGGTTCTCAGGCCTGTAACATCAGCCCACTGGAACAGATGGGGCTTTTAGCTGCAGATTGTGACATGTAGATTTAAGAAATGTAAAGAATTAAATTAAGGAATGCCAATATTCTAGAGAGATGAGCAGGAGTCAGTTGCAGAGCTTTAAGAAACATGTATGGGAGGAAAATTATAATTGTATCCCTTAGCGTGTGTGTGTATGTGCATGTGAGAGAGATTGAGAGAGAATGAGAAAGAGGGGGTGTGTGTGGGTGTATGGGAGACAGACAGAGATAGAGAGAGAATGAGAGGTGGACCGAGACTGTACATCACTTCACTTTAATAACAGTGCTCCTTAGACCAGTTCACAGAACTGTCATTTTAAAGCCAACACCCTTACCCAGCGCCAACCAGAGTGCTCTTGCAGTGCCCCCCACCTCAGCAGGGCCAGCCAGAGCCAGGTGAGAAGAGACAGTGAGTGAGAGGACTGAAGAATGGGGAAGATCCTGTCTCCATGGGCTCGGCCCTACCTTGACCCCATCTGCCCAGAAGCCACAGGGCCAGTGGCTCCTCTAGGGAGGCACCTGAGAGCCTGAGAGCACATAGAGAGGTGGTCCCAGGGCATCCCTGAGCATCCTCCCAAAAGATGTGCACAAGAGCTGGGGAGGGAAGAGGGCAGAAGGGCAGGCACCCAGCTGCTGCCAGCAGCCTCTTCCTCTCCGACTCCATTCCCACACCCCCCAGCTCCCCCACCTGCCCAGCCCAGCTCCACCCACTCTCCTGTTACTGAGGCTCTCTGGTGAGGAACAGGGACTCGAAATCAGGCCCAGCTCCAGGGACTGGCCCGCAGCTGGTGACTGTCTGATGTGATAGGAGGTCCGTGCCTTCTGCATCTGAGGGTGCTGCTTCTCCTCCATCTAGTGAACCTGCCGGAGACCCAGGAAACATAAGGCTGCATGCAGTCAGATGGAGGAGCAGTAGGACTAGGGGAGGGAGTCCTGGGCTGACGGTGGAAGGAGCCAGACCCATGGCACAGCCCCATCACCTCCCAGCCCAGTAACATTCATTCTAGTAAGTCTAATAAGTCACTTCACCATTCGGAACCTTGATTGCTACTTGTATCAAATGCAGCTAAAAATATGTGCTTGAATGAGAAAGTGGGTGCATATGTCCCCCGTAAATTCTAAACTGTTATTACCAACTAACAGTGCCTGTGCCCAACCCTGCAAAAAAGGTGCTCTTTGTCATCACGCCCTGCATTTGTAAAGTTCTGTATATATATAAATAACACACGATCTTAGCCCTCCCGCTAAACAGAGGAAGCTGAGTGCCCTGCCCAGCGTCCCACAAGAATTAATCCCTTGCTGAACCCAAACTGTGAAATGCCGGGCTCTCTCCATAGTGCAGGAAATGCGGGCACGGGCACTCATCACCGCCTTAGAAACCAGGAGAAAACATGCACACGAAAACCACGCGGACCACTTGCTAACCACTCGCTAACCAGCGTGGCACCATGCAGCTAGCTGCTCCTGGTCTTACCTCACTCACTCATCGCAGGAGCATTCCGGGCAGCTGTGGTGCTATTACCAGGAACCTGAAGCTTGCCAGGGTTAGGGATTTGCCAAAGCTATCACAGTAAATGGCAGATCTGGGCCATGAACCCTGGTCTACTCTTACTCAGTTAATACTTAAATTGATAGAAATCCAGTGGATTCGGTGTTATAAGCATCACTTCCTCCTCCCACTCTAGGGAATATTCTCCAGCCCTGAGCAAAGCCCAGGTCTAAGAGGTGAGGGTCACAGTTTCTAAGGGTTGGGACCTTACAAACTCGCCCGCCTCACCCCCACCTCCACACTCACCCTCGCCGTGTCATGGATCCAGTCCAGGAACTCAGCAACCTTGGCGTAGACACCCGGGTGATTGGGCTCCGCACAGCCACGGCCCCAGCTGACCACCCCCACCAGGTGCCATGTGTCCCCATCTGGGCACACCAGGGGTCCCCCACTATCCCCCTGAGGCCATAGAGACACAGAGAAACAGGCCATTAGTCCTCCCTGGTAGAGGGAGCAGATCCTCTATTCCTGACCCCTCCTGCTTCCAGCTTGGGATCTCCACTTGCCTAGCCCCCCCTTAAATCCTTAGCACACAGTTTGACTTGTCCAGGCACCCCTCCTCCTAGAGAGGCTGCTCAGAGCAGGGGCCAAGCCAGAGCAGATTCCCCCATTCCTGCTCTCCACTTTGGTCTCCCTCACTGCCATACCTGGCATGCATCAGCCCTCCCGTCCATGTAGCCGGCACACAGCATGCGGGGGGTGAGTGCCCCGCTATACATGCAAGAGCTGTTGCAGAGCTGGGCGCTGAGCAGAGGCACCATGGTGTCCTGGAGCGTATCTGAGTTGTGGGCTGCGGGAGGTAGACGTGGAGATGGAGGAAGACAGAGCCAGGCCGCGGAGCACAGGGCAAGGCCAAGAAGACACAACGGCAAGAGGGAAGGTGGTTAGAGGCCCCGGAGACACAAGACCCAAAGAGGGGAGCCCAAGGTGGGAGTTGGGAAGGAAGCACGGGGCTGTCAGACCAAGTGTGAAGAGGGGGTGGAACTCACATGCACGCCCCCCCCCCCAAATGCTGAGGCCACAGCTCTCCCAGGATGGAGGGCGGCTGTGTGAAACACCTGGCTTCAGGGGAAACTCAAGGAATGTTCTCCCAGAAAGACCCAGGCAGGGGAGACGAGGTCCCCAGAGATGAAGAGGGCTGGTACTGCCGATTGGCTGGGGAATGGAGGTGGATAGCAGAGGTGCCTCACCTTGGGGCGAATGTCCCCCCCACCCTCCCACCCCTAGGTTCCCTGGGGCCCTGGGAGCTGACTCACTGTGGCTGGGGTCCGTGTGGCCCCAGCCAGACACCCAGCAATGAGAGCCCCTTGGAAAATCTTGCTTCTCAGCTGGCAGGCACACAGCACCCACTGTGTCTGTGGAGAGGCACTCAGGCTCAGCTTCCCTTCCCTACCACCTCACCCTCAGCCTGGGGGAAGAAACAGGGCTGGTGGGTGTTCCTCACTCCCTCTCAAACCACCCTGGCTCCCGGCCTCCACCAACCAGGCCCCCATGGGGCCCGGGGGGAGGGGGGGCAGGTTGCGCACTGCACCATGTTGGCAGGGAGGTCACCATTCACACAGAGGACAATGCATAAACTGCCGTGTGCATGGTACCTTCTAGGCTGGGCAAGGTACACACTGCACCCCCAACCTGGGGACTGAGAAAGAGTGGGAATTCCTTCTGGGTGCTCATGCCCAGCTTCTCCTAATGAGGATTTATTTTGGATTTTCCTTAAGGTGTCTGATCCCTCTTGAGGCATTGTTTCCAAAAGCATGTGGCAAGTCCCACAGGTCGGGCCCAGACTTGTTGTTCTTAATAGCACAGAGACGGGCCATTCAATAAACACTAATTCACATGGGAAGAAAGGATGTCCTTCTCAATGCTTTCTGTCCCTCAAACTGTACCAAGGAGAAAGATTCCATCCAGTGTCCCTCTGTGGCTCGCCCAAGGCCTGTCAACCTCCACCTAACACAGAGGGGGCCAGCCTCACAGACTCGCCCAGGCGCTGCGAGTCTGCACAGGGCACCTCGCTGGGACTGGAACACTGTCTAGTTTGCATACTGTGTTTTGTTTTGTTTTGTTTTGTTTTTAGATTTCTTATTTAATTATTCATGAGAGACACAGAGAGAGAGGAAGAGACATAGGCAGAGGAAGAAGCATGCTCCCCATAGGGAGCCCAATGCAGGATTCAATCCCAGGATCCTGGGATCACACCCTGAGTCAAAGGCAGATGCTCAACCACTGAGCCACCCAAATGCCCCTACTTTGCACTTTGTATTTTTCCGGCTGTTACTTTGCTACGAGTAAGATGGGTTCTCCTAGGTAGGTAGTAACCTAGTTCCCCTTTCAAATGTACTTAAGTCAATTTAGAAATATGAACTGCTGGGATGCCTGGGTGGCTCTGTGGTTGAGCGTCTGCCTTCAGCCCAGGGCGTGATCCTGGAGACCCGGGATTGCATCTTACATCGGGCTCCCTGCACGGAGCCTGCTTCTCCCTCTGCCTGTGTCTCTGCCTCTCTCTCTGTCTCATGGATAAATAAATAAAATCTTAAAAAAAAAAGAAAAGAAATATTAACTGCTGAGCAACAGCTCAGAGAGTACAGGTAAGTGGTGGAATCTGTGAAAGGCAGGCAGCAAGCACCATGATCTGGGAAGCCTGAGGCTATAGGTGGTGGTGGGAGGGAGGAGCATAGAGTGTATGCGAGTGTGTACCTATGTGCACGAGTGTGTACATGTGAGAGAGTGTGCGCATGTGTACTTGGGTGATGACCACATGATGTGCACACGTGTGAGTGCACGTGTGTGTTTGTTGGTGAGGGTGCATGCACGCGGGTGTGTCGGCGGGAGGGGAGGCGGTGCTCTTCCAGGGCAGTGGCCGTGGAGAAGCCAGACCCAGAGTCAGGACACCAGGCTCAGGAACTATTGGCTGCGTGATCTTACAAAGAGTCACCTTCCTTGCTAAATGTCACTGCCCTTCTCTGTTTATACCTGCCTCATCTACCTGGCAGGTCCTCTTATGAGGACCAGGGGAAAATAAAGCCTATTAACTGTAATGCACCACACGGTGGCTGGGACCTGGGGCCCGCCTGGGGACAGGGACCGAGCAGCCTGTTGGTAGAGCGACAAAGAAGCTCTGCTGGGGACTTTGAGGCAGGTCCCCTTGCAGCCCAGCTCTGTAAAGGGTCACACAAGAGCTGGTGCAAGCCTAGGTCCAGGTGATGCCAAAGCTCACTGTGGTCCCCAAATGAACTGAATGTGTTAAGGTTTATACCCCTGGGAGGGAACCTCAGAAATGAGCTAGCCTCCCTGCTCCCCCTACCCTCCCCAGGGCCTGCCCCCCTCGCCACAGCCTGCAGTTTGCTAGCTTGCTCGCCCCAGGGCCAGCGCCTCACCTGAGAAGTTGAGTGGTGTCCGGAGCCTCAGCAGAGCAATGTCGTAGTCATGATTCTGGGTGCTGTAGAGAGGGTGAGGGATGATCCTCTCCACCACAACCCCCTGGTGGGGCCTGACGGCACTGTAGCTGACCAGCCCGGCATGCACCCGCCAGCTGGACAAGCGGAATAGCCTAAAACTGCACACAGGAGTCATGCTGAGCCCGGGGAAGGACGGGGAAAGAAGAGGTTGGCCTAAGTGAGGTGGCAGGTGGGGGAAGCTGGCCAGAGAAGCCATTAGCGGATGCCCCCATCACCAAGCTGGGAGCTCCCAAAACCCGGGGACCATGACTCCCAGTGTCCCTGCAGCAGCTGGCAAGACACTGGGCACGCAGCATGTGCTTAATAAGTGTTCTAGAGCTGCCAGAGAAGTCAGATACTGTGGGTGATCTCAACTCCCACCCTCTCTGTCCTGAATAACTATCCTCCATGTTTTATAACATCAAAGGGGCTTCTGTGATAGCCTAACTGTGAGGCAGGAAAACTTCTAGGAGTCCTGTCTCTCCACTTACTACCTATGATCATGGGGAAGTCACCCCTCCTCTCCCAGCCTCGGTCTCCTCATTGTAAAATGAGGAGTGCCTTATCTGCCCTGCCTGCTGCCAAAAGAGGCCCAAAGAGATCGTTCACTCATCATTCATTCCTACGCTGCTCCAACCAGTATTTATGAGGCACTTATTATATTCCAGGACTGTTCTAGGCCATGGGGACATGGTAGTGGGAAAAATCAACAAAGAGACTCAGTGGTAAACAAGATGGAGAGTCTCTGTTCCCATGGAGCTTCCAGTCTAAAGGGGAAGAAAGGCATTAAACAAATAATTACACGGAAGGTGATTTAATTACAGCTGTGATAAACATTAAGAAGCACAGAGTGCTGTGAATGTGAGAGCGTTTGAAAAACTTCAAAACTGAGCAAATATAAAGAACCAATCTTTGTATTAATGCAATTCATGCAGAGTAAGTGGACGTTATATAGGACATACCGACGACCAAACAGAAAAGGCCCCCCAAGGCCTCTGCTCCCCAGCAGCCCCTGAGACTTGCCTGTGCATGCAGTGTGCAGCGGTCACCACCCAGCGCGGGGCCAGCACAGAGCCCCCGCACGTGTGCCGGGAGCCCAGGGCCACACTGGCCTGCCAGGGCCAGCGCCCAGGAGCCACGGCCTGCCCGCCGACTATCCGGGAGGCCAGGGGCCTCGCCCCACACTCTGCAAACCGAGAAGCAGGAAGGAGATGGTGAGCGAGGAGGGAGGTGGGTGTCAGCATGGTCCTAACTCTCCGGGAGTGTGAACAGCTCTCATTTATCACTCCTGCCCCTAAGTTTGGGGGATGGGATGGTAAAAGTGCTCATGACACATCTGTCTGCCCCATCAGGGGTGACCATGCCTGCATTGTTCATGGAGCCCCAACACCTAACAAAAAGCCTATCCCACAGGAGGGGCCAAAATGGACAGGTGGCTGGAAGAGGAGAGGTGAAGAGACGCATATATGACTGGGGGTCAGACAACAGGAGCTCCAGACTCTCCAGCGTGGCTCTGAGTTCGCCAACTTCCTTTGTCTCTTGGAGGTGTTAACCAGTTAGCAGCCAATAGTAATCCCTTTGGGGCCCTCCAGATGAAAGGGGGCAGGAGCTTCCAAAGTCATGGCAGGTAGTGCCAGGAAGTGAAGCCAGGAAATCTGCCCAGATCAGTGGCTGGTGGGGGACAGGACAGAAGCTTGGACAGGGCTCTGTTGGGGCAGACCTGTGTCTGTAAGAAGGGGACCTGCAGGCAGAGGGGCAGGTGGCCAAGGAGCTCCACCCCAGACCCAGTTGAGCCTGTCTGTGGGGCTTTCCACGCTTAGGACAGCGGGGAGACTCCTTCCTTCCACCGCCACCTTCCTGGACCCGAGATGTGACTCACCAGAGCATCTGAGGGAAACGATTAGGCCGGAAGCACAGCTGTCCCTACAAAACAGAGGTGGCAGCAGGAGGCTGGGCAAGGCCCACCTGAGGTCATGGAGGCCATGGGTAGCTGCCAGATGGAGCCTGAAGAGGCCTCTGGGGCAGCCCCCCATCTGCTTCCTGCCCCATCCACACCCCTAGTCCCCTCCCCACAACAGGTCTCCAGGTCGGCAGTGCTACTCTGCTCCATCAGCCCAGAGCACGAGCAGGAGCTTGTGGCCCTTGAGGGCTGTCTTGGGCAGGGCCCTAGGTGACAAATCGAGTATTTGTAGATAGGAAATCCAGCTGTGCTCACTGAGGGCCCCTGAATAAACATGTGTTCAGGGGATGGATAAAGGAGGAAT
Source organism: Nyctereutes procyonoides (assembly GCF_905146905.1). Taxonomy (NCBI): domain Eukaryota; kingdom Metazoa; phylum Chordata; class Mammalia; order Carnivora; family Canidae; genus Nyctereutes; species Nyctereutes procyonoides. Next base: position 70,049,064 of record NW_026575140.1, read on the forward strand.
GAAGAATAGCATGCTTCGCCCCATGCCCTTCCTGGGCTTACTCTGTTCTCTATCTCCAGCCCTTTGCCTGGCTGACACATCCTTGCCCTCCTCTTCCTCCTCCTTCCTAGCAAATCTTAATCCCTGCTGTACCAAAGCCCTCTTCCCTCTCCTACTCATCTCTGGCTCCAGCAGCCTAATGCCTTGATCCTTCTAGTGGCCCAAACCCACAGTGCTCTGGCTCTCCTGGAAGAGTCTGTCCCTACTCACGTGAACAGAGTTTGTGATTTCTGACTGGGAAATGGTCCTCTATGTCCTACTTCACACAGCCAGTGTCCTCACCACCAGGCTCCCATGACAGGAAGATTTTTGCTGAACCGTCCGCCAGGGAGTAAGGGACCTCACTCAACCTCTTCAGAAGCCCTACCTGGGCTGCCACACCTCCTCCAGGAGGCCTTCCAATCTGGGAGAGAGCCACGCAAACCCCTGGGAGCTGTTGAGCTTGATGTCAGACAGGTTCACTCCCTTGTGGTGAGTGAGTCTTGGCAGAAGAGAAGAACAGAACAGGAAGAAACTGGTTTACACTGCAGCACGGGAGATGCTAGAGTCATGACCAAGATGTGCATGAGATACAATCCATGCAGCAGTACAGTCACTGAACAAGACTTTGACAATGACCTCTTCTGGGATTTCTATTTGTTACAAAGCAGGGATGTTCAAAGAAGAGAAACTAGCTGGGGCACGATCATGCCCAGAGGCCAGGAGATGGCCAGAATGACCTCTTGCCACTTCCTGATCACTTTGATGGGGACAGGCAGGTAGAGGTCTCCAACTCTCCTTCCCCACCTCCCCACCAGCCCTCCGCCCTCCCCGACCCCAAGTGGGAGCCCTGGCCCCATTTACCTGAGATGCCCGAGGTTCTGACAGATCCTCAAACCCAGGGCGGAGCTCCAGCCCTCGTAGCAGACCAGGAGCCAGTCTGGCCGTGCCCTCACCTGCACTTCCAGCAAGTCCTCCGTGTTTATCCTGAAAGATACTAAAGGCGCAGCATGAAAGTTACATCCTGCCTGCCGCAGGATGGAGGGGCAGGGTGGGCAGGGGGAGCTGGACCTGGCCATGCTGGGACTGAAGAGGCCTCAAGACAAAGCTTCTAGGTCACCCAGTGTCAGGCTCCCTGTCTCCCATGGCATCAGGCTGGTTCTAAGAACAAAATCACCCCTATTTGTGCTGCATTCCAGGTTTTTTTTTTTTTTTTTTTTTTTTTTTTTTTAAATTTATTTATGATAGTCACAGAGAGAGAGAGAGAGAGGCAGAGACATAGGCAGAGGGAGAAGCAGGCTCCATGCACCGGGAGCCCGATGTGGGATTCGATCCCGGGTCTCCAGGATCGCGCCCTGGGCCAAAGGCAGGCGCCAAACCGCTGCGCCACCCAGGGATCCCGGTTTTTTTTTTTTTAAGATTTTATTTATTTATTCATAGGGACACAGCTAGAGAGAGAGGCAGAGACACAGGCAGAGGGAGAAGCAGGCACCATGCAGAGAGCCCGATGTGGGACTCGATCCCAGGTCTCCAGGATCACGCCCTGGGCTGCAGGCAGCGCTAAACCGCTGTGCCACCAGGGCTGCCCTCACCAAGTACTTTTTAAACTGCTCTGTCGCTCATTGTCACGGCAACCCTGTGGGGTGAGTGTGACCGTCTTCCCATCCTGCAGAGGGAAAACTAAGGCATGGAGGGTTAAGAGACCTGCCCCAGATCACAGATCTGCACGTGATGGATCCAGGACTTCGGTCCGGGTCCTCTGGTATCAAATCTTGCAGTAATACCAATGATGGTTACCACTGAGCATATGCTTTCTCCAGGTTCTATGAGAGGCTCCTTTCCACATTAGCTCGTATTATTCTTACAACTTTAAGTAGTAAATAGTCCTGTCTCCATTTTACAGGAAGGAAACGGAGGTCCCAAGAAGCAGTGTGCCCAAAGTCACACAGCTAGCGAAAGGCAGACTCCACGCTTATTCTAACTTCTATAACTGATTCCAGCCCCTGTCTGGGAAGATGATCTGATCCTCGGTGGCTCGTGTTTCGTGGGGAGAGGACAACATGAAAGGAAGGTAGGGGGGTGGGCAATGTGCAGTAGGTGAGGCCCCTGCTGCCTACACGCTTTCTCCCCACATGCACCTGTTCCCTCTTCCCATCCTGCTGGCTCACTCTGCCCCAAATGACAAGTTGCCATCCTTACTCCCCACCTGGGTTCCTGGCCTGGGGTTCTGGCCCTGCCCCATTCCCCAGGTAGTGCTGAAAACTCCACATCAGAGATGGACTTTTCAAGGCTGGACCACATCACTCCCTTCCCACCAGAAGAAAAGCCACAGATGCTGGCAGTGATGTCATGACCCTTCATTCTGATACTCTTGCCCCTGGCTGGAAGTGAAGATCCCAGAGCTGTGAAGGGGTTTGGGGCTGGGGTTAGGGGGCAGTCTGCAGGTTTGGGGGTGTGGCCTACCTGTTCTGGGGAGCGAGGGGAGCAGGGCTTCCTGACCGCTGGCCTCAGAGCAACCCAAAGGCATCTCCTCATCCTGCAAGTTCCCGGGAGTAGGCTGAGAGGTTGCTGGCCACAGATATAGCACTTCAAAGGACAAGGGTAGGAAGAGGGTCACAAAGAAGAGACTAGGAGAAGGTAGGGACTCCCACATGCAAGGGCCAAGGGATAGAACAGAACCCCTGTAACAGAGGGAGACAAAAGCAGCTGCCTGGGGACTCCTCATGAGCCACCCAACCTTAGATGGGTCCCCACGTACCACACTGAGGAGGGGCATAGCTCACTTGCTCCCTCTTGCTCTCTCTCTCTCTCTGACTGGGAAAGATTTCTAGAGAAAGTCTGTCTTGGGCCTCCCTGGGTTATCCATTCAAGTACCTTCCACTTCCCACTGTAGGACTAAAGCATTCTTTACACTAAGCCTAAATCCCTCCTGCAGCCTCTCCATCCCTTCTCCCCTGCTGTCAGCTCAGAGTAGGTGAGAAAGATGCTCTTGTCCTGTCTGCCTCTTATATCGGGTTGTATCTTCCAACAGGCATCCCCCAGACCCAGTTCCTCAGCCCTTCCCAGAGCACTGATGGGTCCCAGCACTGACCAAGAAGCCACACGCCAACACTCGCACCAGCCAGCAGTGCCAGGGCCCCCAGCCCCACATAGCAGCGCCGCCCTGAGCACCAGCACCCCAGCGGAGAGCCTGTGGGAGAGGCCAGAGGAGTCTGTGTCCCACCCCTGCCTGCCAGCCCCCCTCTGCCCTGAGGCACTACCATGGGGCCAGTTTGCCCCACTGCACCTGCCCATCACCGCCTGCCCCATCACCCCTGAAGCCCACTGAGCCCAGTCAATCCCCAAGCTGGGAACAGAACACAAGCAGGTCTGGGATAAACAATGAGGCAGCCTCTCACCATCAGTGATTTGGAGCTGTCCCAAATGTAGGAAGATTAGGGGAATGTAAGAAGATTACCCATTCACTGTCCCCACCCTGTCATTCCCCTATAGCCCAGTCTGGCCTACAGGGTTGCTGCCGGGCCTCGGGCCTCTGCAATGGGTCTCCTGGCTTTGCTTTGAAGATCCCAGGTCCTGGGGTCTCTTCTGCATACTGAGCCTCCATGTCAGCGTGGCCATCCGGCATCAGGCTCTAGGGAAATAACCGTTGGTCACTCAGCAGGATCTCCACACCAAGGGGAGAAGAAAGAAAGAGAGCTTACTTCTCATCAGGAAATCAAAAAAGGCTTCCTAGAAAAAGCAGCCTGAAACAGTCCCTCATAGGTGAAATGGGCTGGACTGGACATACATGAGCTTTGGGTATTCCAGGCAGTTGAAGAGGCAAAAGCATATGGGTAGGAAAGCATAAAGCAGAGTAAGTTATATGTTTGCCTGACGTTCATGTGCCATGAAGGGAAGAGTAATGGAAAATAAGATCTTGGAAGAAATACCAGACCAGCAGTTCAAAGCTAGATCTATGTGCACTTAACAGCTCTCCAAACTTCAATCTTCTCATTTCTAAAATAAGAGCGATAACCACTACTACCCAACAAGCAACCTCCCTCCTCTAGTATCTTATCTCCATTCACTTTCCAAGTCAGAGCAATCCTCCTATAATCTAAACATAAGCAAGCTAATCCCATCCTTAAAGTACCCAGGGAATCTTCATACTTTTTATGAAAAATCCAAAGTCCTGTGGCCTGGCCCACAAAATCCTCTGTGATCTCACCCTTCCTCGCCTCTCCATCGCCACCTGCCAGCATGGAACCCAAGGTCATACTAATACACATGCCAGTCCTCAGGGCCTTCATGAGTTCTCACGCTAGAGACTTTGCACTGGCCTTTTGCCCATGGGGCTGACTCCCACGACCCTTTAAGACCAGCTTAGATGTCACTTCTCCAAGAAGCTTTCTTCAATCTAGAAGGCACCTGTTGGGTCCCTATATTGTGCTCATTTACTTCTCTTTCTCTCTGTACTTCCTCACTGGACTAGGCTCCCAGAGCCTAGCTCAGGGCCCACCACAAAGTGGGAATTCAGTGTGTCCACTGAATGAAAAGAAGGAAGGCAGGCAGGTGGGGAGACCACAAAAGATTATATGATCAAAAGGGTTTTATAAATTACAAAGTACAATGCAAATGCTAAGTACAATAATAATATTAATAAGAAATATGTAAAAGCTATGGATCCTTTCTTTGAGGAACTTAGGACACAGTAAAATAGATAAAACCTCTTAAAAGTTAAAATGACTCCAGGGGCACCTGGGTGGCTCTTTCAGTTAAGCATCCAACTCTTGATTTTGTCTCAGGTCATGATCTCAGGGTCATGAGACTGAGCCCCACATCAGACTCTTTCTCTTAAGATTCTTTCTCTCTCCCTCGACCCCTGTCCCCACCTCCACCCACCCATGTGTATGCATATACTTTCTCTCTCTCTCTAAAAAAAAGTTAAAATGACTCCCATCTCCCCTGAAGACCACAACTTACCCTGTCAACACCTAGAGTTATACCCAGTGATCATAAAAACCTGAAACACTGACTCCAAGACAATGTTGGCTTACATGGGATTTCCATGTGTCACATGGAATGTTCTTGTCACATTCCTCAGTCCTGTTCAATTGAACTTCATGCTCCTGCCCCTCTGGCTGGGAGAAGAAAAGGACTTTGAAGACTCATCCAGGTCAGTCACTTCTAAATCACCCTGGGAACTGCTCTATTGGGACTGTGAACACACTTGCCAGTACAGCTCACAAGTAGGGCAGCAGCCCCAACTTTCATATGAAGCAAGACCCCACTCCTACCTCCCATCACCTACACCAGCTACAGCCCAGGATCTGTAGGGCTGGACCTCCCCCCAACAAAAGGGCTTGCTTCTCCACAGGAAACATGCAGTCTTGGCTTGCCCCTTACCATAGATACTCCTTGTGTCTAAAGATGAGTCTCAGGGGTACAAGCAATGAAACTGAAGAAACACAAGTGGGGGAGAGTGACTCAAGCACCCATAAGAAAGCAGAGAAGCGGCAACGGCATTTGGGATTTGGGTTTCTTCTCTGAGAATACAGTTTCTCTTGAACTGAAATCCTTCTGAGCAAAGTGGCAATGCTTGGTCTAGAGAGAATTCTAGGGCATGGCCAGGATTTCCTCCTGTCTCAGTATCAAGGGAGCTTGGCTTTCAGTTCAGCTTCTGGACTAACTAGCCTCACCCCAGGAATTGCTCTACCTCAAAACCCACATGTTTGAGCTTATGCAGTAGCCTGGAACAATGGTCAGTAATGCTGCAGGATCTCCTGGTCCTCCTTTTGAATAGCAGTTCAATGTAATTATGATTTGCGAAGCACTGTCTATGTGCAAAACACTTGGATAGGCCTACAGGAGATAAGAGAAAAGAAAAGTCTGTCCCTGGAGAAATAAAGAGAAAGTTGGCCACACAGGGCCCCCTCCAGGATCTAGCCCTTGCACCAGAGCTGCCAGAGGAGGCTCTTTCCACTTGCCTAAAGTCCCCAGGGTGGGGGGCAGGGAGAGAGAAAGAGAGAGAGAGGCCAGGTCAGGGATGCCCCAGATGCATGCACGGCCTTACCATCTGGGTCAGTGGCACCGAGGTAAGCCCTCAGGGTCTGCTAGCCAGAGTTCTGCTCCTGTTCTTGGATCAGCACTGATTAAATAGCCCAGCCAGCTTGGTTGGAGGGTGAGGTTTCCCTAGTTCACATATGGGCCCCTCCCTGTATCCTCTCCTCTACACACACACACACACACACACACACACACACACACACACACACGTGCCAGAGAGACAATCAATCTGCTCAGAAACCATGAATAGACCCCTTGTTGCAGGAGAGGGGGCCACGGGCTGGGCTGGGCAGCCTCAGCCCCTCCCATTTGCTAACTAGAAGCTTAGAAACAGAGAGAAAGGTTACAGGGAGGAGGGGAAGCCAGCTACTGTTGCTTAGCAACCAGGTCCCTTGTGCCAAACAGTGTGCCCCATGCATGCTAGCACAATTCCCCCTTCCTGCTGACAGGACTGTATCGGAGGGACGGATATAGGATTTTTGGAAATGTTTCTGAGCCCTCTGGATCACATCTCATCTCTGTGTGGGTTGGCTTTCCCAGCAGTCTGGGGTTGTCATCATATTGGAATTGGGATGATAATGAGGAATCTCTGCCATATCTGTACTCAGGGCTACACCTGTCATCCCCATGCTGGGGAGATGGGGCCTCTCCACCCAGCTTTCCTGGGGGCAGTTACTACAGGAACCCTCAGCGCCATCTTGCTTTAAAGCACAAGTGGCCCAGCTGAGCCCAGGGTAGGCCGAACACACCTGGGAACCACATCTCTTCAGGGAGTCGTCAGAACAGGGATGAAAAAGGCTTGTGTGGTTCCCCTCCTTCAATGCTTCTCAGAGATCCCTCAGCTGGACCAGTTAAGAATATAGGCTTTAGAAGTCAGGCCTTCATCTAAGTCCCATTCTGCTTCTTCCCTTCCTTAGCCTCACCTATAAAATGAGGATAATAGTACTTACCTCATAGGATTGATGTTGGATGGAAATGAATGAGATAATTGAATATAAAGCTCCCAGTCTGGCATCTAGCATAGTATCTACTCAGTAAATCTTGTCTGCTATCATTACTATTACCACTGAACCCCATCCACACAGGTTTTATTTTTGCTGTCTATTTCCCTCACATAGTCAGTCAATTCTGAGCTTATGGTAATCACACAGAGCTCCCACACTTCTAAGACAATGAAGAGACAGAGGTCAGCTATGAATCATAGGAGCAGGAGGAGAGAACTTGTCGCTGGCGCTGAGAGAAACCCCTGGTTAGGCTCTGAGATCTTTTAAAACAAAGACCCCTCAGCCTACAAATATGCATGCTTACCTTGTGTCCAGAACGAGTTTGGGCATGGCAAATGAATAAGTCACAAGCGAGGAAACTGTAAGCTGAGAGAAGACATGGGAGCAGATATAAATAACTGTTATTAATGAAAAGTGAAATAACAGAGGAATGAACACAGAGGTATAGGAAGATAAAAAAATAGCTGACTCCTTTGCCCAGAGGACATGGAAAAAAACTTCATAGTAGAGGAGGCATTTGAGCGGTGTTTTGAGAAATGAGAAGGCAATCATATAGAAGAGCATTTCAAATACACTACAGGTGATATCAGTGAAAATGCCAAAGACCTCTGAAAATTCTCTTCTCCATAAAAGCAAGGAGAAAACTGACAAAATAATTATCAGAATCAACTTTTTAAAAGTCTGGAAATTAACCAAAGGCTTACAGCAATGTGGAAATCTTGGTAAGAACAGTGAACTTTGTGGCATTTTAATTTGTTGTATTCCATCACCCTCTCTCCAGCTCTGAAGTAGTCTTAGAAACTAACATCCCATAGTCACATGGAAAACTAAGGGCAGCCCCAGTAACTCAGTGGTTTAGCACTGCCTTCAGCCCAGGGCATGATCCTGGAGACCCAGGATCGAGTCCCACGTTGGGCTCCCTGCATGGAGTCTGCTTCTCCCTCTGCCTGTGTCTCTGCCTTTCTCTCTCTGTGTCTCTCATGAATAAATAAATAAAATCTTAAAAAAAAAAAAGGAAAACCAGCACCCTGGCACCACAGGTAGAACAGGATGGAAGTTCCTTCAAAGTCTCATTTCCAGAGAGTTGGCATTATTTGAACTGTCTGGAAGATCCCTTTATGGAGACCATCTTACTTTGGACTTTGAGCTTACCCAGTATAAACAGCTTTTTCCCTAAAATTTGTTGAAGACAATCAAAGACAGTTGTTGAATTTTATGGCTGCCTAAGACAATAGATAACGGTTGGGGCAAACAATAAGCTAATCAAAAAACTTTTAAAACCAGGGGCAAAGGTGTCCACAGAGGCTTTGAAAGGCTCTGAAATATTCCAGAGAATCTAGAAAGCAGGCTCATGCACAGGAATGGCACATACTCAGGGCTGTGTACATATTTAGGAAAGACTTCGAAAAGGTCCTAGGCTCTCATCTCTGGCTAATCTTGATATTCTGAAAAAGAAAGAAGTGAAGGCTAAGGCAGAGTTGTAAGCTTTCTGGCTGAGTGTTGAAGGCATGCCCCCAACATGCCAATAGAGTCCTTCTGCAAAGAGTGAGAGACTTCTTGGTTCTAGGCATCAAAGGCAAACCTCTGTCCAATCTTTAGCTGACCACTAAGCTAACTGAGCAGAGCCGTCAGTTGCCACACAGGACAAAGAATACAGGCATTACAGAATTCATTCAGAAAAGTCACTAAACAAACAGCTAAACAATAAACACTAGGGAATGGGGAGAATCTGATTTCCAGAGTTGATGTATTATATTATTTAAAACCCAGTTTTCAACAAGAAATTGTGAGGCACACACAAAAAATAAGAAAGTATGGCCCATATACAGGGGGAGAAAATGGAATCAGTAAAAGGTTCTGGTTCAAGATACTGAATACAAGGCTCCTGAATTCACTTCTTTCGAGACACACCAAATCTATGGCTACACAGAGAGCAATTCTCTCTGAAAGAGTGACTAGCTAAGTGACTCTTACAATAGGGCTAACAAGGAAATATCCACATCATAACTGGCAGGGAAGTTTGAGACATACTCTTGCCATAAACTCTACTCATGGCACAGCAATATATAATCAGGAGGGAACTTAGAATTCTCAAGTTCTCCCTAAGTGTTTGGACCCCACATCTTGCACTCCAACTTTTAAGACTTCCATCTGAAGGACAGGCTCCCAAACACCTTGTTCTGAAAGTGAATGAAACTTGCATCCATGGTATCCACTATCAGGTCTCAGCACCTTATTCACCTTATAACTCAAATAAGTTATAACACGGTAACTATAGTCTGTAACAGTGCAATATATAATTAAAATTTGCTAAGACTATAAAACTTAAATGTTCTCACCAAAAAGTAAGTAAATAAATATGTGGGATACAGATATGATAATGAACTAGATGAGAGGAACCCTTTTACAATGCATATAAATATCAAATCATTAAGATGTACATCTTAATTTTACAACCATAATTTTGTCAGTCATTAAAAAAAAAAAAGAATGTGTTTTAGATTAAGCTAGGACTGGCCTTTTTTTAGCCATCCTTCTCTGCTTTGCTACCTAAGAAGGCTCTCTTCTCTTTCTCTCTCTACTCCTTCCTTCCCAGGTGAGCTAAGTACCCTGGCTGTTTCCTTGGTTTGAAGAGGATACCCACCTCTAAGGTAAGGTAGCAGAGGCCTACAGTACAAACTTAAAGAAGGCACTCACTAGTAAATGGAGTGTCAGTACTTGAATATCCTAAGAGTAATGTCTCCTTAAATTTTGTGCCCTAGGGTGCACTATCTGAAACCAACTGAAGCATGACCCCTCTGCATGAAGGTCCTGGGATCTCTATTTTTACCATGGTGACTCATATGTATCCTGACCCTACTCCCCTACTTTCTTCCCCCTGACAACTCGACTCCCAGAATCATGTCTACAGATAAGCTATGAATCATGAACCTTGAAAGTTTGCTTTCTCTCCTAATTCAGTCACTATTCTCAAAAACAACAAGGGCCTTTCTCACTTGTCCTTTGGACAGAACACACTCTTGTATTTCTCCTTTGTCCAAATGGAAATACCTGATTTCAAGTTATACAGAATTCTCAGAAAGTTTGTTGAAAGAATCTACCATTTATGCTGCAAGAGGTTGGAGCCCATCCAAAACCAGGTCTCCTGACAACTGGCCCGCATTTTCTCCCATTCCTATCACACAGACACACCCCAAAAGTCATATGTTCATAGAACAGGCAGGCTCAGAGAGAGTTCCACCTATGGACTACTGCTCTAGCCAGTGCCTGTGGAGTTCCATCCTGTTCATAATCTTCTCTTTCTGACTGCCTACCCCACAGATTTCAGACTTGCTTAGATAGCCCTGATAATCACTCTCTCTTTCTTTCCCAGAGAAAGAAAGTTTGGTACTCTCTGTGGAGGTTGTGAAAGCATGCGTGGGATGAGATGCAGGATCAAGATTCTGAACAGCTCTGTACATCCTTTCAGTGCAATCCCATTCCTCTCTTTAAAAGCTTCATCTCTCCCAAGAACACATATCTCACTCTCATCTAGCCTCCATCTGCTGCACAGTCCATCTGTATGTACAATATCCCCAGGTCCCCTCAAACAAGTCCCACTGCCTCCCAGTTGGGTTTAGATCATCCCACTGGGGTTAATTCAAGCCACCAGACTCTCTAATACCATCCCACAGCCTGATGAGGCCCAACTATGTATCTCGTTCCCTCCAGCCCTCTGGAGAGTGGTTTTCTCAATGAAGAAATTAATGATTCCTAAGTCTAATATAAGAGAAGCTTTAACATGTGAAAATTGGGAAAAAGCGAGATCCAGTTAACTTATTCCAGACCATTACTGTGTCTTAATAGGCAGTGAAGAAACCCTGTCTGTTGCCATTTTGCTTGCTTTGAATACAAAGAAATAGATAAAAGTGTATTTAGAATGAAAAGAATAGCTATGTGGTCTCATATGGTAATCAGTTGCTTAATCATTAGCATACTGCTTTCTGAGTACTCTCTTCTGTCTTATTCTGACCAAAATCTAAAATAGAGGATGCCTAAGTGAGTGTGGAGGGCAGCCTCTTCAGAAGGGTCCTGAAGAGCCTAGAGATGGCCCCTACTTTCCCTTCTCCCCTCAGTCCCCCTTCTATCCAGCAAGACCCCACTGGCAAGAAGTTGACTCTTCCTTGGCAAATAGAAATCTTGAATATCTAGGGGTCACCTTTGCCTGCTCCCAATTCCTGGCCTTCCATCCAGTCATTCAAATTGGAAATCTCTCAGATCTACCCCTTTTTCTTCCAGCTCCACAGCCACCACCCTAAGCATCCACCAGCATCTTTCCCAGAATTACTGCAACAGCTGCCCAAACGATCTCCTGCCTCTTGTCTATTCCATTCTAATCAGTCTGTGTCCCTTCACTCCTTTTGAGCAAATCTAGATGTTCAACTATCAATATGGAAGGATAAAATAAGTGAAATGGACTGCCTCTTCTTTTCTACTGTGCTGCCAAAGTTACATTTTCTAGAGCAAACCTAAAAATATTTTAAAAACCTTCATAGATCACCATAGCTCCCACGATAAAAGCATAGATTCATGTGCTCATTCATTCATTCAACAAGTGCTTTGCAGGTTCCTATCAAGTGCTAGGCAGTTTTCTAGATTCTGGAAGTAGATCAATGAATAAGTCAGGCATAGCCCTTGCCCTCGAGGAGCTATTTATAGGCTTTTACTGCCAAGCTGACAATAAGAATGCAATCCCTGATGGAGGAAGAACAGGGTATAAAGGGTACATCTAACTTGCACCCAGGGTATCCTTATCATGGCAGAGGGTTTTTCCCAAGTTTACCTAACATACTTTTCTAGTCTCATTGTTTTTCCTCCCCTTTAACCTCCCTCCCATTAGCCAGTCACTAGCTGTTTCCAGAATATCCCTAGAATAAACCATTGCACCTTTGTTCATGTTGTTTCCCCATTCCTGAAATGCCCTTCCTCCTTTAACTAATTAATTATTGTAGTCCATCAATCAGCCAAAATGCATTCATTGAGAATGTACTATGTGTAAGGCACTGTGCATATACTGAAGATAGCAATGTTGAGCAAAACCAGACACAATTCCTGCCCTAAAGAGCTTACTATTTCATGGGAGGAGACACACATGAATCAAAGGACCACAAAAGGTACTTATAGCTCTGAAAAAGTGCTATGAGAGAGAGTTACAAGGTACTAATGGAAGCATGTAACAGAGACGTGATTGAGTCTGAAGACTCGGGAAGGATGTCTCCAAGGAAGAGATGATTCAGATGGGATCTGGGATGGGGGGGAGACTGCTCCAGGCAAAGATAACAGGCAAATTTCCCGTGGCATGAGAGTGTCTGCTGATACCAAGGGACTAAAAGAAGAGGAAGCCGAGAGCATAAAAGAGATGATGTGCGCAGAAGCAGGAGCAGTGGGTAGACCAGATTAGGCAGAGACTTTAGAGCTAAGGTAAAGGTCGGTCATTATTCCCAGAACCATGATGATCGTTTTTAAAGATTTTATTTATTTGTTTGAGAGAGAGCATGGGCAGAGGAGTATGGAAGGATAGAGGGAGAAGCAGGCTCCCCACTGAGCAGGGAGCCCAACAAGGGGCTCCATCCTAGGACCCTGGGATCATGACCTGAGCCCAAGGCAGATGTGTAACTGACTGAGCCTCCAGGCACCCCATGACTACCATTTTTAAAAAGCAGCCCAGGGACATAATCAGATTGCCACCATCCTTTAAGACCAAGTTGAATGTCCCTCTACCTCCCCCAATAGCCCTTGCATTATTAGCTCATGAATCTCATGCATGTGGGACATGGCTGAGGGCTAATTGGTACTAAGCCCTCAAGATCAGGGACACTCCATCTTTGTCTTTTCTGCTGCACACAGTGTCAGGCATGTGTTAAGTGCTCAGTAGAGGTTTGTTGAAGCAATCAATCAACGTGTGCAGTTGCCAGTCTGTTTTATTACCTCTCTTCCACCATCCTTTCAGTCAAGAAAGTTCTACTCACCACACCCCACCCACCCCACCTGAGTTCAGACTCCTGTCATCTCTTGCTTTCCAAACAATCTCCCTGCCTTTCTTCTCAACCACATACAACCCATCTTCCATGTGGCTACCAGGGTTCCTCCCTAAGCAAAGGTCAAACCAGGCCACTCTGCTCCTTATATAAACCTTCACTGACACCTCATTCCTCTCAGGGTCAAATACAAATTCTTTAGTCTAATTATTCAATGCACATCATGATCTAATCTCAAACTAATCTTTTTGGCCTCATGTTGCATTGCATCCTTTCTCCTTCTGTACCTTATATTCCAAGTATAGTCAAAGTCCTAAAATATTCCTCAAGTAGACCGCCACCCCCACTTCAACTCTTCGCTTAGCCTGTGCTCTCAGCCTAGAATGTACTTCACTCAGTTTTCATAAGGAGAAAACTGCTCAAGATACAGCTCAACTGCCAGCCCATCACCAAACTTCTCGCCTAATTCCCCAAATCCAGAATTAGTGGCTTCTTTTTGTACAGGCGTACCTTGGAGATATTGCTGGTTCAGGTCTAGGCCACAGCAATAAAGCAAATATCACAATAAAATAGTCAAATGAGTTTTTTGGTTTCCCAGTATATATAAAAGATATGCTCACACTATACTGTAGTTCATTAAGTGTGCAATGATAGCATTATGTCTAAAAAACAATGCACATACCTTAGTTAAAAATATATTGCTTAAAAAATGCTATCAGCTGAGCTTTCAGCAAGCTATAATCACTGATCACAGATCACCCTAATAAATAAAATAATAATGAAAAAATTTGAAGTATTGCAAGAATTACCAAAATGTAACACTAAAACTCTAAGTGAGCAAATGTTGTTGGAAAAATGGTGTCATAGATTTGTTTGGTGTGGAGTTGCCACAAACCTTTAATTAAACAAAAAAATACAGTATCTGCAAATTACAATAAAGTGAAGTGTGATAAAGTATGTCAGGGCACCTGGGTGGCTCAGCGGTTGAGCATCCGCCTTTGGCTCAGGGCATAATCCTAGGGTCCTGGGATCGAGTCCCACATCAGGCTCCCCACAGGGAGCTTGCTTCTCCCTCTGCCTGTGTCTCGGCCTCTCTGTGTGTGTCTCTCATGAATAAATAAATACAATCTTTAAAAACAAACAAATAAACAAGGTATGCCTGCAGAGATGGAGTTATTCCTAGTACTTTACCCAGGAAACAGCCCATCATCTCCTCTGCACTGTACTGTCCCTGCATCAGCCACTGTGGCAGCCATAAAAAGTGGGAAGGACAGAAAAAGCAGCTCTCTCCTCCCCACGCAGGAGCATGCATTCCCCAGAGGATAGCAAACAAGGCCTCTGTTGTTCAAATATTCAGACAAAATATTACCCAAGTTGTATTCTAGGAAATGATTTCTAAGCCTACAAAGATCTGTCCATCGTTTCTGGCTGATTTCTCAAGCTCAGAGATAAAATACGAAGTTTGTAATTCACATGCTATAAATAAAAGTACCCCTGCCTCCCAAATTGCTCATTTTGTTAAGCAACCACTTTTTTTTTTTTTTTAATTTTGTTGAAAGCCATTTATACTTTGGGAGCCATTCACATTTCTACCTGAGGATTTAGGCTTGCAGAATACACAGCCGGGTCTGGACTGTGAGAAGATTTTCCCACATGGTGAGTTGGTGGTGTCACCACTGGACAAAAGGACATTATTCATCCTGCTTTAATTAAGACAAAAAGGAGTAACAAAAAATATCAGTCGTAGGGTTCATTAAAAATAACTGCAATGTCTGCTGTAGTTCAGCAATAGCCATCTGACACTTTAAGTCAATGTTTAATGACCCATAGGACTGTAAACCTTTGTGACTTAAAGAAAATAGGTCCCTCTCTCCAAGTGCCACCTTCTTGGAAATCCACATTGTTACCCACGGGTCTTTCCTTTCTTCTCCTAAGACTGGCTATCATCCATCATCTGAAGCCCATTCAGGCCTGACTGTGCATCATGCAGTTGGGGGCACCACACTCAGTTCTCTGCCTTCTTGGCATCTGGTCCAGCTCGGCGCTCCACGTGCAGAACACAGAGACCAGTCATGACCTCAGATATACGCCCAGAGGTAAATCCAACATATGCAAAATGAGAGTTTTCTTCTTTTTCACATGGGCTTGTGTAGGGGCAGCTCCTTTGACATTTATTCTGTCTTGGTGACCATCCTGGAAAGTCAAGGACTTCTATCTGCATTTGGCAAGTGACCACACTCAGAGGGCAGAGGAGCTCAGTGGTTTGCCCACGTTCATGCTGCTGGACCAAGTGACTGGAGCAGGAAGAAAATCATGTGTTCTGATCCTGCTTCCAGAGCCGCCCCCCACAGCCCCTTCCACCCCATCTCCAGGGCTGCCCCGCCCCCCACAGATCTGGGAAAGCCAGTGAGAGACTGACAAGATGAGGACCCCTTGAAGGGAGAGGCGAGCCTAAGACTGGGTTGAGGTGGGGGAGACGGGGAGAGGTTTGGTGAACCATATCAGCTTGGACGGGAAGGTGGGAGGGAAGGGTGGAAGTGGTTGACAAATCCAGCATCATCAGCCCAGGAAGGTTCTGCAGGGAAGGAGATTTTCAGAAACCCTTTATGAAGAAACCTCCCCCCTTGTAAGTAGGGCCAGCCCTAACCCAGAGGCAGCCCATCCAGGCGCCTTCCTGAAATTTTAGCAACTAAAAGCATTCTGTTTACAATAAGAAAACCATTTCCCCCCCACACCCTGATTGGAATGTCCCTGAATAGGTTCATGTTGACCCTCCGTGAAATCAACCTGGATGCCATGCGACTCCCGCGGTTCTATTGTCTTTAGGCGGTTTCTTTCCTTTTGCCTTTAAAAGATCCCTGTAATTACTAATCCGGGCTCTTTTCCTCCTCGGAGGCGGAGAGCCCGTTTGCGCAAACGTTCAATAAACCCTCTTGCTAATTGCATCTGCCTGTCTGGGGTCTGGGTCTCTGGGGCGTCCACCGGGACACGTTGGCACCCGTGAGCCAGGGTCCAACATTTGGGGGCTCGTCCGGGATCTGGGACGCCCCAGACTCAATCCTAAGACCGGTAGGAGGTAAGACCGAGCTCGCTAAATGTCATATCTGTCTCGTCCGTTTGTCTGACTGGCCGGGTCTGTTTTGTGCCGGGTCTGTATTGTGCCTGCAGGACGCTGTACTCTGTATTCTGTATTTGGACCAGCGGGGGAGGCGGACGTGCCCGAGACCCCTGGTCCCCCTCCGGAGTCGGACTCCGGAGTGGTCTGGAAGAGGAACGGAGCCCCGGCACTCCCTCCTCTTCGGGGAGGGTCGTGTTCGCGACCGCTCCCATCTGAATCTGCTGCGCCAGTCCTGTCGTTCGTGTGCGTCTGTTCGTTCCGTGTTTTTCTTCCTTTCCTGTCCTCCTCCTCACTGCTCACCCCTTCTCTACACCCATGGGGCAGACTGTAACCACCCCTTTAAGCCTCACTCTAGATCACTGGAAAGAAGTCGCCGGCCGGGCACACAATCTTTCGGTTGAAGTCAGAAGACGAAGATGGGTCACCTTCTGTGCCTCAGAGTGGCCGGCTTTCAACGTCGGGTGGCCCAGGATAATATTGACATTATCTTGCAGGTGAAGGCCCCGGTCTTTCAGCCAGGACCCAATGGACACCTCGACCAGCCGACCTGGGATGACCGCCAACAGCTCCTGCAGACTCTCCTCACCACGGAGGAGAGACAGCGCATCTACCTCGAAGCTCGGAAAAACGTCCCGGGGGCAGATGGGAGGCCGACCCGGCTGCCTAATGAGATTGAGGATGTTTTCCCCCTTGGTTCGCCCGACCTGGGACTACGACACTACCAGCAGGTAGGGCGCAGCTCCGTCTGTATCGCCAGGTACTCTTAGCGGGTCTCAAAGGGGCAGGGCGTCGCCCCACCAATTTGGCAAAGGTACGTGCTATATAGTGCAGGGAAAAGATGAGACGCCGGCAGGTTTTCTGGAGAGGTTAATAGAAGGCTATACTGGCCACCATAGTACAGGGCTCAGGGCAGAGTAAGTCAGGACAGAGTAGGGACCTGGGAGACAAAAGAGGACCACGGGTTGAACGAGACCAGTGTGCCTACTGCAAGGAAAAAGGACATTGGGTTAAAGATTGCCCAAGGAAGGGCCAAACGCAGGGACCTAAAAAGAAGCCCATTCCTGTTTTGTCCCTAGAAGATGAAGATTAGGGGTGTCAGGGCCAGGAACCCCCCCCCCGAGCCTCGGATAACCCTTAAAGTGGGGGGACAGCCGGTGACCTTCCTGGTCGATACAGGGGCTCAACATTCAGTTTTAACTGAGGCAAAAGAACCTTGAGCTCTAAAACGTCTTGGGTTCAGGGGGCAACTGGAGGCAAGTTATATCGATGGACAACCGAACGGAAAGTCCACCTGAGCACTGGGCAAGTAACGCATTCTTACTGGTCCCAGACTGCCCTTACCCTCTCCTAGGCAGAGACCTTCCTTCAAAAGTAGGGGCCCAGATACATTTTCAGCAAAAAGGGGCCACTATTACTGGCGCAGGAGGGCAGCCCCTCCAGGTACTGACCTTGCGCCTAGAGGATGAACACCGGCTGCACGAGGACTCTCCACCGTCCGTGCAGCCCCTAGATTCTGAATGGCTCACTAACTACCCTCAGGCCTGGGTGGAAACGGCCGTAATGGGACTAGCTGTAAACCAGCCGCCCTAATTATAAACTTAAAACCCTCAGCCACCCCCATATCGATCCGGCAATATTCAATGAGCAAAGAGGCCAAAGAAGGCATTCGGCCACATATACAGAGACTATTACAATTGGGCATTTTAATACCTTGCCAGTCACCCTGGAATACTCCTCTATTACCCGTAAAAAAAAAAAAAAAAACCAGCACAGGAGATTACCGGCCGGTACAAGATTTACGAGAGGTTAACTGGAGGACAAAGGACATACATCCCACGGTGCCGAATCCCTACAACTTGCTCAGCACCTTATCCCCGAGCCCTGTCTGGTATACCGTGTTAGATCTAAAAGATGCATTCTTTTGCCTAAGGTTAAGCTCTCAAAGCCAGCCTATTTTTGCCTTTGAATGGAAAGATCCTGAGACGGGATTCTCAGGACAACTCACTTGGACAAGGCTGCCACAGGGATTCAAAAACTCCCCCACTTTGTTCGATGAAGCCTTGCATCGGGATTTGGCAGATTTCCGAATTGGCCATCCGGACCTCGTCCTCCTGCAGTATGTGGATGATTTGCTCCTGGCGGCTAGGACAGAACAGGATTGTGTAAAAGGTACGGGGGCCCTGCTTGAGAGACTGGGGGAACTGGGGTATAGGGCCTCCGCCAAAAAGGCCCAAATAGGCCAGAGACAAGTGACCTATCTGGGATATCTCCTGGAAGGAGGCCAGAGGTGGCTGACGGAGAGCCGCAAAAAGGCTGTAGCCCTGATCCCAGCACCCACTAATGCCAAAGGACTACGAGAGTTCCTCGGCAGTGCTGGGTTCAGCCGCCTCTGGATACCCGGGTTTGCGGAGATGGCGGCTCCCCTATATCCTCTCACGAAATCCAACACCCCCTACCACTGGGGAAAGGAGCAACAATTGGCTTTTGACAAAATAAAAAGGGCCTTATTGACCGCCCCTGCCCTGAGCCTCCCAGATGTAACCAAGCCTTTTACACTATATGTTGATGAACATAATGGAATAGCCAAAGGGGTCCTAACTCAAAAACTGGGACCCTGGAAAAGGCCCGTGGCATACTTTTCAAAAAAATTAGACACCGTGACTGCAGGATGGCCCCCATGTCTCCGAATAATAGCGGCTATGGCAGTCCTGGTAAAAGACTCAGACAAGTTGACTTTCGGCCAAGCCCTCACTGTGGTGGCCCTCCACGCCGTAGAGACAGTCATCCGCCAGCCCCCTGATCGATGGCTCTCAAACGCCCGGGTCACCCATTATCAGGCCATGTTACTGAATTCTGAGCGGATACGGTTTGGAACGGCTACATCTCTAAACCCGGCCACCTTGCTTCCAGAAACCGAGTCCCCCTCCCTAGTAATGCATGATTGCCACCAGATCCTAGCTGAAGTCCATGGCACCAGAGGGGACTTGACGGACCAGCCTTTGCCGGATGCTGAAGCAACCTGGTACACCGATGGGAGTAGCTTTCTACGAAATGGTGAGCGTAAAGCCGGGGCAGCCGTGGTAGATGGGAAAGCTGTCATTTGGGCCAGTGCCTTAGAGCCTGGGACTTCAGCTCAAAGGGCAGAGCTTATAGCCCTAACTCAGGCCCTAAGAAAGGCTAAGGACAAAAAGGTCAACATTTATACTGACAGCAGATATGCTTTTGCAACTGCCCATGTTCATGGAGAAATAAACCGTAGAAGGGGTCTCCTAACCTCAGCAGGTAAAAACATCAAAAACAGAGAAGAAATACAAGATCTTCTCCATTCCCTCTTTCTGCCGAGAAAACTGAGTATAATTCACTGTCCTGGGCATCAGCGAGGCAATGACCCAGTAGCAGAGGGGAACAGGATGGCCGATGAAACAGCACGGGCCGCTGCACTAGGCCCACAGGCCCTCTCCCTACAAGTACCAGAGGCTGTCCGGACACCGGGGCAACTCTCTCTCGAGTACTCAGACAGCGACCTAGATATCGTCCAGCAAATAGGGGCAAAATATGACGAGCAAATGAAGGTCTGGAAACACCAAGGGAAGACGGTCCTGCCCCAGAAAAGGGCCAAAGAACTGGTGACTCACCTCCACCGATGGACTCACCTCGGACACAAAAAATTAAAAGCACTCCGCCAGAGAGAAGGTCAGACCTATTACATTCCCAAACTCCCCTCCCTGATCCAACAGGTAACCGACGCTTGTGTACCTTGTGCTAAGGTAAATACCAAACACCTCAAGATGCCTGAGGGAACCAGGATGGGGGAGAAAGACCCGGAACTAATTGGGAAGTAGACTTCACCGAAATCAAGCCAGGTAAATATGGTAACAAGTACCTCCTAGTGTTTATAGATACCTTTTCAGGCTGGACAGAAGCATTCCCCACCAAGCGAGAAACCGCCCAGGTGGTTGTCAAGAAAATCCTGGAAGATATTTTCCCCCGGTTTGGACTGCCCAAGGTAATAGGGTCGGACAACGGCTCCGCCTTCGTCTCCCAGGTAAGTCAGTTGGTGGCCAGATTACTGGGGATAAATTGGAAATTACATTGTGCATACAGACCCCAGAGCTCAGGTCAGGTAGAAAGAATGAATAGAACAATTAAAGAGACCCTAACTAAATTGACATTGGAGACTGGCACTAGAGACTGGGTCCAACTCCTCCCTATGGTTCTGTTCCGAGTCCGGAACACTCCCGCGCGCCATGGGCTAACTCCTTACGAGATTCTCTATGGAGGTCCCCCACCAGTAACGAACTTACTAGATTCTGCTATTGACCCTCTTGTTAACACTCCCGGTTTACAGGACAGGCTAAAGGCGCTCCAGATTATCCAGCACCAGATCTGGAAACCCCTTGCGGCTGTCTACCGCCCCCTGAGACACAACCAGCCCACACCCGTTCCAGATCGGTGACTCCGTCTACGTCAGGGGACATCAGTCCAGGACGCTTGAGCCCCGCTGGAAGGGCCCATATACTGTACTACTGACCACCCCAACCGCCTTAAAGGTAGACGGCATTGCTGCTTGGGTCCACGCCTCACACGTCCAGCGCGCCCCATCAACAAGCACCGCTGATGCCAGCCAGGAGCCAGGACGGACCGGACGAGCCACTCCAATGGAAGCTCCACCGCACCCAAAACCCGCTCAAGATAAGACTTTCAAAAATTGTTCAATGACAGTTGTTATATTCCTACCTCTCCTAGCGCTCTTCACCTCCGCCAAAGGTGACCCTCATGCCCTCAAAAGGTTAACCTGGCAGGTACTAACGTCTGGGGGTGACGAGGTCCGGTCTATAACTAAGACCGCCCCCGTGGGAACCTGGCGGCCTGACCTATATCCTGACCTATGCAAGCTAACCATAGGGGCCCCTAGCCCATGGGACCTAGAGGGATACTTCGACACCTCTAGAGCCCCTAACCAAGAAAGCCCTCCAGGGCGACTGGGATTAGACCCATGGGGAGGATGTGGCACGCCTGACAGTAGGGCCATGCTAAGCACTCTTCCCTTTTATGTCTGTCCCGGGCACCACAGAGATCGCAGGCTAAATCCCACCTGTGGAGGAGGGGAATACTTCTATTGTAAAAATTGGGGGTGCGAAACTACGGGGGATACAGAATGGAGGCCCTCCTCCTCCTGGGATTATATCACTGTCAAGGCTAACTATACTCACCCGACATTTAGCAAATGGAAAACCCTTAATTATGGGCCCTGCCAAGGGTGGTGTCATCCCCTACAGATACACTTCACGGAGCCCGGAAAAAGGGCTACTTACTGGGCCAATGGATATACGTGGGGATTCAGGTTATACAAAGAAAGAACAGATGATGGTTTTATATTCAGAATTAAACTAAAAATAGAATCCCCAGACCCCGTGGCGATCGGGCCTAACGCGGTCCTCGGGCAACAAAGAGCTCCTGCTAAACTACCAGCCCCGGCCCTAGCCGCAGGGAGTGCCGCACCCACTAACTTCGTGGTCACTCCAACCCCTCGGTCGTCACCCGAGACGGGACGACTGTTTAATCTTATCATAGGGGCATTCCTGGCCCTTAATCGAACCAGCCCCGATGTAACTAAATCCTGCTGGCTCTGCCTTGCATCCCCCCCCTTATTATGAGGGAATTGCTACTTCAGGGACCTATAATAACATCACTAGCACTCAGGGATGCACACCCGAACTCCCAACCACAACTCACCCTTACAGAAATTTCAGGACAGGGAACCTGCATAGGGGCTACCAGAGACTCTGCAACACTACCACCCCGATTTTGGGGACTGATTCTTACCTGGAGCCCCAGCCGGGAACTTGGTGGGCATGCAACAAAGGCCTCACCCCCTGTGTGTCGGCTAAGGTTCTAAATAGCTCAAACGACTTCTGTGTCCTGGTGCAGATCATACCCAGGGTGTTCTATCACCCTGCTGAAACTCTAGAAGATCAGTATGATAAACATCCCACCCGTTTTCGGAGCGAACCTGTCTCCCTAACCTTAGCCGTTATGTTGGGACTAGGGGTCGCTGCTGGGGTGGGTCCTGGCGCAGCTGCTCCGATCCAGGGCTCACGGCGTTATATACAACTCCAAACAGCTGTAGATGAGGACCTAGGGACACTAGAGCAGTCCGTTTCTAAGTTAGAACAGTCCCTCCCCTCACTTTCAGAAGTAGCACTTCAAAACAGGAGAGGCTTGGATTTACTATTCCTGAAAGAGGGAGGACTGTGTGCGGCCCTGGGAGAGGAATGCTGTTTCTATGCAGACCATTCTGGAGTCATCAGAGACTCCATGGCCAAACTCAGGGAAAGGTTAAATAAAAGACAAAGGGACCGGGAGGCCCAGCAGGGCTGGTTTGAAAGCTGGTTTAATCAGTCTCCCTGGTTGACCACCCTAATCTCTACCATTCTGGGCCCTCTAGTTATCCTGCTCCTGCTGCTAACTTTCGGCCCCTGCGTCCTCAACCGGCTGCTCCAGTTCATCCGAGAAAGATTGTCTATTACCCAAGCTCTGGTATTAACTCAGCAATGTCGGGCCCTCCAAACTGAAGAAATAAATGTTCCCTAAGATTTTAAGGTTAAAATCAGCCCAAACAAGAGGAGGGAATGAAGAAACCTCCCCCCTTGTAAGTAGGGCCAGCCCTAACCCAGAGGCAGCCCATCCAGGCGCCTTCCTGAAATTTTAGCAACTAAAAGCATTCTGTTTACAATAAGAAAACCATTTCCCCCCACACCCTGATTGGAATGTCTCTGAATAGGTTCATGTTGACCCTCTGTGAATCAACCTGGATGCCATGCGACTCCCACGGTTCTTTTGCCTTTTGGCGGTTTCTTTCCTTTTGCCTTTAAAAGATCCCTGTAATTGCTAATCAGGGCTCTTTTCCTCCTCGGAGGCAGAGAGCCCGTTTGCGCAAACGTTCAATAAACCCTCTTGCTAATTGCATCTGCCTGTCTGGGGTCTGAGTCTCTGGGGCGTCCACCGGGACACATTGGCACCCGTGAGCCAGGGTCCAACATTTACATTATGGGACTGACTTGATGTGTGGTAAGGTGAGGAAAGAGGGGAATGAAACTGCAGGGTCTTGCTTTTTTATTCTGGTTCCCATTTAATTTTAAAAGATACATCCAGGGGCACCAGTGTGGTTCAGTGGTTGAGCATCTGCGTTCGGCTCTGGTAGTGATCCTGGGGTCCTGGAATCGAGTCCCACATCAGGCTCCCTGCATGGAGCCTGCTTCTCCCTCTGCCTGTGTCTCTGCCTCACTCTCTGTGTCTTTCATGAATAAATAAAATCTTTTAAAAATAAAATAAGGGATGCCTGGGTAGCTCAGCGGTTGAGCACCTGATTTTGGCCAGGGTGTGATCCTGGAGTCCTGGGATCAAGTCCCACATCAGGCTCCCTGCATGGAGCCTACTTTTCCCTCTGCCTGTGTCTCTGCCTCTCTCTGTGTGTCTCTCATGAATAAATAAAATCTTAAAAAAAATAAAAATAAGAATAAAAAATAAAATAAAAGATACATCCTGGGTGGAGAACCCCAAATGCCCCTTCAGCTCTCCTCTCTTTTTCCTGCCAGAACAGGAGCAAAGTTCCTGGGGCCCGGGGCTGCATAAAGATGCCTGGAATCAGCAGTGAGCTCTGTCAGTCTCGCCTCTGTCCTCTGCCAGCCTGTGAACTGGGGTTACAAAGCAGCTGTCACAGTAACTTGACTAATTAAATTAGAACCCACTGAATGCTTTATTGACCTGAAACTCACTCCAGTGAGCAGGCCCAGTTAAAAGGTGACTATGTTCATGGCTGTGAGTTAACAGATTAAATAAAACAGACAAAGATAACGATGGGCAAGAGGAAAAGTCCTGTTACTGTAAACAAAGTGTGTGAAGCACAGCTGCCAGGGTGTGTGACATGTAGATGTGTCTCAGGCATGAATTGGGGTAAATTGTGGGTTGCCCCCCCATTCAAATACCTATGTTGAATGTGACCTTATTTAGAGAGAGAGACTTTATACAGGCAATCAAGTTTTAAAAAGGCCATTAAGATGGGCCCTAATCCAATATGACAGGTATCCTGAAAATTAGGGGAAATTTGGATAGAGACACATCAAGGGAAGATGTACAAAGAGACAAAGGCAGAAGATGGCCATCTACAAGCCAAAGAGAGATGACTGGAACAGATCCTGCCCTCACAGTCCTGCCAACACCTTGAGTTTGGATTTCTAGCCTTCAGAACTGAAATAAGACATTTCTGCTGTTTAAGCCACCCAGTTTCTGGCATTCTGTTATAGCAGCTCTTGCCAACTAATACATCTGAAGACATATAAGAGGCAGAAAGACACCTGGGTGAGGACTTTTCATAAGAACAATAAAAAGAGCACCAGCTCTGAACTCAAACAAACCTGGGCTGGGACCCTGACTTCCTATTACCAGCTGTGTGCCCTCAGGCAAGACACGCAACCTCTCTGTACCTTGATTCCTCATCTGTAAAACAGGGACAATAGTATCTTCTTTGGGGCACCTGGGTGGCTCAGTGGTTGAGCATCTGCCCTCGGCTCAGGGCTCAGGACGTGATCCTAGGGTCCTGGGATTAAGTCCTGATTGGGCTCCCCGCAGGAGCCTGCTTCTCCCTCTATGTCTCTGTCTCTCTCATGAATAAATAAATAAAATCTTAAAATAATAACAATAATAATCTTCCTCAAAGGAGTGGTTTTAGAATTAAATGTGAAAACACAGTCTTTGGCTTAGACTCAGGTTGCACACGGCCCCTCAGCAATTAAGCACAGTTGCCCCTGTAAATTCTGACCACCCAGCAAAGACTGATGATACTGATCATGAGTCCCTTTTGTAAAATAACTACAAAGTGCACATTACCTTGATTATTACCATGCCGTCTATGGGATTCTGTGAACATTATGATGAATGCTTCCCATCTTGATTCCTTCTGCCCCACTGAATTTATTGCACACTTGCTCTTCCTCCTGTCTCTCTGACTAAAGACTTCAGCTTCCTGTTCCTTGGTCCTCCTCCTTCATTTCTCCTGCCAGACTTGGAACAGAAGGGGAGTATGCTCAGCAGCCCCCAAGGCCTCTCTCCCTCATCACTTCCCTCTCATGCTCATTTCTGGAGACAGCCATGCAGACTTTGCAAAAAAATGTTTTTGTTCCCTGCTTTAAGAAAAAAAAAAAAAAAAGCTTGTTACTTAAATCCTCCCACTTCCACCCATAAATAATCATCATTGTAATAAAACCAAATGGAAAAAAATTAAAAAAAAAAAACAAATGGAAAACCACTTCCAGTAGTAGTAGTAGTAGTAGTAGTAATAATAATAATAATAATAACCTCAACTACCCTGTTTGTTCAGAGTAGTTGGCAAACTGGCTGTTTTGGTTAACTGCCTGCCTGTTCTATTTAAAAGTTGCCCCCCCAAAATAAATAAATAAAAAATAATCAATCAATCAATAATCAAAATTGCTCGATCAAAGTTGAAGACCCATTTTCAAAGAACTAGAATATAAATCACACATGCTAAACTCCAAGTACACTTGGATGGTTTCATCTTCACCAGTCCAGAAGCGTTGCAGAATTTGGCAGGGTTCAGGGCTTCAGTCAGTGCCGAGGACTCCTGGATAACAAGAACTGAAGGTATTTTGTGTCTCTGGGTGGTATAAATCCTAAACAAACAGGCTTTTAAACATATATGCAGGGGCACCTGGGTGGCTCAGTGGTTGAGCACCTACCTTTGGCTCAGGTCATGATCCTGGGCTCCTGGAATCAAGTCCCACATCAGGCTCCCCACAGGGAGCCTGCTTCTCCCTCCGCCTGTGTCTCTGCCTCTCTCTCTGTGTCTCTCATGAATAAATAAGCAAAATCTTAAATATATATATAAATATGAATATGAATATAAATATATATATATATATATATATATATACACACTAATATCCACTCACAGCCTAGAGAAGAAGTCCCCCTGGGACCCAAAATCAACCCTTTCCCATGTTAGAGGTCTCACGGGTTACTTAGAAGGACAGTCCAGCCCACACGGCAAAGATGTCCGTTCTCTCTGCATGTGGGCTGCAATGTCCCATATTGTATGGGGCTGACGTGAAACCACTTCAAGGTTATCACTAAGGTTACTCTGTCCAGCTCCATATCAAGAGAGGCATTAGACACCATTTCTGCCCTCAGAGGAGTTCCAGTTTCGTTGGGGAACCACCTACATAAATAACCTCTAAAACTGTATACACTGAGCTCAAAGCTCTGAACACTGGCATTAGCAGGTCTGTGATGGCTCCGCTATGTCAGGCTCTGGGCTGTGTGTTTTACATAGATTATCTCATTCAATCTTCTTAGCAGGCCCATGAGCTCTGTCACATTATTATCTCCGCTTTACAAAGGAAGATTCTGAGTCAGAGAGAATCAACAGCTTGTGCAAGGTCACAGAACTAAGGAAATGCAGACTCGGGTTACCCGGGACAGTGTGACCCCACAGCCACCCTCTTCTGCCCTTCCTCCCTCACGAGCCCAGCCAGACCAGCTACCAAGAAGACCCATCACAGGACCAGATTGAAATCCCTGTCCATCTTTCTTCCCTTCCCTCTTATCCCCATGCTCTCACCAACCGTTCCCACTAGTCTTTCCCAAGATAAGATGAAACAAAAAACCAGAAAACTAAAACTAGAGGTTCTCTTGGGAGCTCCTTTCTCCTACTCCACAGCAAAGTCCAAGGCAAAATATACTTTGGTGCAAATTTAAAAAGGTGTTTATTGTCTTCACTTCATGGAAGAGTAATATTGCTTTCTTTAAAAGAAAAAAAAAAGATTTTAATTATTCATGAGAGAGAGAGAGGCAGAGATGTAGGCAGAGTGAGAAACTGGCTTCCCACGGGGAGCCTGATACAGGATTTGATCCCAGGATCCCTGGATCATGACCTGAGTCAAAGGCAGATGCACAACCACTGAGCCACCCAGGTGCCCCTAATATTGCTTTCTTAATGAGACTGTGACTTTGTCTTTAGGAAAAGAAAACTGTCTTATGGGTCTGATGGTTTTGGAATATAGGTGAATTTTTTTTTTTTTTTTTTGGATTTATGATAGTCACAGAGAGAGAGAGAGAGAGAGAGAGGCAGAGACATAGGCAGAGGGAGAAGCAGGCTCCATGCACTGGGAGCCCGATGTGGGATTCGATCCTGGGTCTCCAGGATCACGCCCTGGGCCAAAGGCAGGCGCCAAACCACTGCGCCACCCAGGGATCCCAATATAGGTGAAATTTGGTGGGGTGAGGTCCAGAGCTGACGACCAAGAAAGAATTCTTGAGACGTCTATGGTGCAAAATGACTGTTTTATTAAAGTATGGAGACAGGACCCATGGGCAGATAAAGCTGCTGCCTAAGGCCTGTGGGGAGTGGCTGATTTTACACCCAGAGGCTGGGAAGGTAAGCAAAAGGGAGATTTCAAAAGGATTTTCATATGCTAACGACGACTTACAGGATACTGGAGGCCTTGCCATTGTCAAGTTAAAGATTGCCTTTCCCTCTAGCAAGGTATTAACATTAGAACAACAAGTTTCCTGAGGAATGTGACACACATCCCACCCTGGGCAGTCCTCTGTGGGTTATCAGCTGTGCTTTGTCCTCAGCTAGCCCTGTTCCCTCATCAGGTCTGTTTCTCCTCTAACTGAATCTCTCTTTCCATCTTACTGCTTTGCTGGCAAAAATTACTAAGACAAACAAAATGCAGAAAGTTAAGCCTCTATGGAGTTCTCTCAGGGGCCCCAAGTTAAATGATCGTAGGTTGATAAAGTGAATGTGAAGCAACCAGGCACATGAGGTGAAGGGAAACAGAAAGAGAATCAGAAGTAACATTGCCTTGTGCGTGTACTACAGCGCCACCCAGCTAGATGGACGAGGTAGCTGGTGTTTTCCTAAAATGAACAAGAAGGTGATATGGGGCTGTGGGCGATTTCAGAAGCTCTCTGTAAGCCTGCTAGAAGTCCCAATCTGCTAAAAACCAGAATGCCCGATGTGTTTTTTAACCAGTAGCCTTGCTAATAATTGCTTTCAGAAAGTCAAGGAAGCAAACAGGGGAACATTTTATCCAAGACATCCGCCGGAGAACAATTGCAAATTTCACAACAGGCTAGGAAGACAAGATGTGGCCTGGCGCAGGCCCTAGCTCTAGGAAAGCCTATTTCAAAGACCACAGCAAGGTGCCAGAACCGGTTTCATGGCCGCTGCCACAGACTTTAAAAGACAGACATCATTCTACGAATGAAGGGGGGGGGGTAGGGAGTTCAAACCCGAAAATCTGACAATAAAATATGATGCTATTAAAAAAATATGCGGCTATCATACAAAAACAGCAGTATGGCTGCAAATGGAAACCGACGGTTGTGTTCTCCAAAACACCACCACAAAAAACAAAAAACAAACGGGCCCTTCATACACAAAAGTATCCGAATGACCTGGACAGAGGTCAGGAAGATCAAAGCCCAGGATGTGCTGAAGTTTATGAAAAACATTATTTCAAGAAATTTGCAGGGAGGGAGTGTAGTCAGTGAAAGGAAAGGAACAGAAAGGGCTCAGCTCTGCTGGGAGCTGACAGGGTGGTGTTAAAATCCAACAGAGAGCAGGCTGAGCGATTCCGACACTGTTGTGCTTCTGTATTTCCTACCAAGGAGAATTTCTCTGAATTCAGCCTGGAGAGGATAGAATGAACATAGTTGGAGGAAAAATAAAGCCCGGGGTGGGTGGAAAGACAGAAAAAGGAAAACTGGGTTTTAGATGAGCTCACAATTCTAGCCTCAGATGAATTCTATCCCATGGGACTTAATAAAAGAAACTGCATGTGTAGTTGCACACCCAGGCTATTCGTGAGCATGAGCAAGTGCCCTGACTTTGAAGGAGGCAAATGATCTACTGGTACTTCGGACCAATGTGATGGGCTAATGCCCTAGTTTAAAAAAGATCCTAGGACACATTACTAAATAGACAGTTGGTGAGCAAGAAGTCCTATTTTTTAGTTTTAAATAATAATGAAAATGTAGATAGAGATATGCCAAATGACCTCGACTTTGCATTTAGGAACAGAGCTTGGTATTGAAATGAAATGAAATTTATAACCTGGGTTAATCTGACATAACATTACGCATAATTTTTGTCATACTACACGTTAATCAAGCATAAATGGAGCCCCTCATGTAAATGAAAACAATTACTATTCTCTTAAAGCAGCATTTCTGAAGTCAGAGAAATGGGAATGGGAGACAGAAGCCAGGAAGTGGCTGCTCCACACCCCACATCACTCCCTCCTTAAGGAGAGGGGGCTGCCCTGCCTTAAACTGAGCCAGCCCCAGACTCTAGCCCATAATCAGTCCCTGGATCCCCTAGCTGGAGCTGGGTCACCATATCTGCTGGAGTCTCTTGTGAAAGAAACCCAGGAAAATCTTGTTCTAAGAGGGCAGAGGATATCCTCTGATGAAATAATCAACAAGATGAAGTCTTTACTGGTCACCTTTACAACACTCAGAAACTATGGGGTTGGGTTAGCTGGAGTGAGCAGCTTGGGGCAGAAGAGGACTCGACGTGGGGAAGTGGTGGTGTGAGTCGGCTGTCAAGCATAGTTCGGTGCATACACAGAACTCACACCCAGTGTTCAGGGAATGGGAGTCGAGGGGAACAGTCTGAGCCTGAGTGGAGAGGTAAGGATGGGGACACAGGCAGGGAGGCAGGCAACCAGAGGACACTCCTGCTGGTGGAGACCGGGGAATAACAAGAGCTGAGAAAGGAAACAAAATTCAGACTTTACACAGGAATGAGCCCTGGGTTTGAATAGATATGCTGTCTGGCATTTGCTCCAACACCCGGTGTGTTTGTGGGAGCAAGGAGGACGGGGGCATACAGATCAGATGGTCATAGTTGTATTGCTTGTATGATCATAACTGTTGCAGATGGGTGATGGGTCCCTAGGGGTTCACCATACTGTTTTCTTTTTTTTTTTTAAGATTTTATTTATTGGGATCCCTGGGTGGCGCAGCGGTTTGGCGCCTGCCTTTGGCCCAGGGCGCGATCCTGGAGACCCGGGATCGAATCCCACATCGGGCTCCCGGTGCATGGAGCCTGCTTCTCCCTCTGCCTGTGTCTCTGCCTCTCTCTCTCTGTGTGTGTGACTATCATAAATAAAAAAAAAAAAAAAAAAGATTTAAAAAAAAAAAAAGATTTTATTTATTCATGAGAGACACACAGAGAGAGGTAGAGCCATAGCCAGAGAGAGAAGCAGGCTCCATGCAAGGAGCTCAATGTGGGACTTGATCCCAGGACTCCAGGATCACACCCTGGGCTGAACGCAGGTGCTCAACCACTGAGCCACCCAGGCATCCCATGTTTTCTGTACTTTTATATATGCTTCTCCCTACCCTTTTTTTTTTTTTTTTTTTTTTGCAGCTACTAAAGCTCTTCCATTTACTTAGAGTTAAAAAGAAAAACAACAACAGGGCAGCCCCGGTGCGCAGTGGTTTAGCGCTGCCTGCAGCCCAGGGCGTGATCCTGGAGACCCTGGATCGAGTCCCACGTTGGGCTCCCTGCATGGAGCCTGCTTCTCCCTCTGCCTCTGTCTCTCTCTCTGTGTCTCTATGAATAAATAAATAAAATCTTTTACAAAGAATAAATAAAAACTTAAAAAAAACCAACAAAACAAAATCCTTCTAATGGGCTACATGAGCATACCTTCTGTTACTTCTCTAACCTCCCTTCCTCCCACTCTCTCCCTCACTCTCTGCTATTCCGGGAGTTCACCTGGCACACTCCTTCCACCCTAGGGCTTTGCAAGGGCTGGTCTCTCTGCTCAGAATTATCCACACCCAGGTAGCCACAAAGCTTGCTGGCCTTCTCAAGATGTACTCTGACCATCCAATTTAGAATGACAGCTCACTCCTTCTTCCCTCTTTCTCTGCGACTCTGGTGGTCACATTTATCCCTCTACATTGATGTTTCCCATAGCATTTAAAATCTTCCAACATCCTAATTTGCTTACTTTATGTTTATTACCTGTCTTTGTCACTAGAATTTAAATCATTAAAAGGACAGGAAAGTCGGGTTCTGGGGTGGGGTAGTGGCATCCTTCAGTGACTAGGGCAAGGCTCAGCACCCAATAAATATAAGTGGAATGAATGTAGGAAGTTCTAGAACTGCTGAGACAAGGTAGGGGGTAGGTGTCTTTGGTCTTGGTACCAGTTTTTTCCCACCCCACTCTTTCACACTAAACAAGAAATCTAGGGCACCTGGTTCCTGAGGAGGAGTGCAGAACTTATACATAGCTCATCAGAATTACTGCCTTCCTCCCAACCTCTAGGCAGGGATTTCATAACTTGGTTTTGAGACCTCGAAGGCTGTCCCCAGTCATGTCATGTGACATCACAAAATTCTTAAACCACACTCCTCATGACACAGTGAGAAATTGTGTCTAAACCATATGATAATTGAAAAACTCAAAATTAGAGCTTTGCTGCTTTCAAGAAATTTTAGGCTTCAGCACAATGCATATACTCAGGAGGAAGTCATCACAAATGTTCAAAATCAAGTCTATGAGGAAGAATGAGCGCACCAAAACCCAATTTGAAGACTACTTTGTGTCAAAACTTTTTTATGTGAGGCAATTTCCAATAGCTTTATCTCTTCCTGCATTTATAACTATCTCCCTTCGTGAAGAAGTTACTCCTATACACAGCCTCACTGATCCATGGTACTAACTAGCTGTGGCACCTGGGCACACTACTTTGGGCTAGTTTTATGTCAAAACTATCCTCGGTGTGTGTGTGTGTGTGTGTGTGTGTGTGTGTGTGTGTGTGTTTACACATACCACTCAGGACTTTCAGAAGATAGACAAAATCTTGACAAATTAAATTAACAATAGAACGAAACCGGGGGAATCATTGCCGGGATAGCATCAGTATTTGCAAGTGTGGGAAGCAGATCATCCAAAGAAAATACCATTCTATTCAGAATCTATTCATTCTAATACCATGATCTATTCACAGGTGATTGTTCGATGACATTTCACAGGTTATAGTTACTAAGGATGCTGTTCAGAGTCTGAATGACCCTCCTGGGCTGATCCAGGCCAACATATACACCCAGGGCGAAATTTCCACAGACCAGCCCTACAGGCCTTGTGATGCTCCCAGGCTTGAGGTAAGAGTGCCATCTGGAGGATCCCCATTTTTGAGAGAAATCCTTGTGCAAAACTGACCATTGGAAAAACCAAGAGGAAAATCACCAACAATTCAGTATCCACATAGGGCCAGAAGTCATTAGCAAGTAGATTCAAGTTATTTACAGTCACGCCTTTATTTTTTTTTAAAGAATTTATTTATTCATGAGAGACACGAAAGAGAGAGAGAGAGAGAGAGAGAGAGAGAGAGAGGCAGAGACACAGGCAGAAGGAGAAGCAGGCTCCACGCAGGGAGTCCGAAGTGAGACCCCATCTGGGGTGTCCAGGATCACACCCTGTGAAGGCGGCGCTAAACCGCTGAGCCACTCGGGCTGCCCCAGTCCCGCCTTTTTAACAAAAATTTTTCTTTCCTCTGAAAGCTTGGGGAACCTTTCTTGAATTTCATTCTTACAGTCATTCGTCTAGTTCTGGTTGTTATTTGGAAAGAGGTTTCTTCTAGTCGGCCCACGGCCACTAAATGAGTCCTTGGTCAAGTTTGCCTCCTCCCATACTTTGCAAGCTCTCTCTAAAAGCAGGTTCCACTCCCCTTTCAACTCAGGTTCCCAGTCAGAACAGGTACCTTCAAGGTCCCTGTAAAAGCTTCTAGGCAGACCCACTCCCACATGCTCAGATGGCTCTTCTCTAACTGAAATGAACACCCACTGAATCATCGGCTCTCCATGGCACTGGCCAGGGAGAAAGATGCAGTGCACCTGCTCTGTGTGCCACGGCATTCAAACTATTCATTAGGGGAAAACAGTCCTGAGAGACCAGAGTCGACACAGCCTCAGAAGAACTGCAATGCAATTTTCTTGCTGAAGGGAGGGAAAGAATGCAAAGTGTGCTTTTCAGTTACAAGAGATCCCACCCCCAAATTGCTGTACCTGTCAAGCAACAGGAATAGCTTCTATGAACAAAAGAAATCTGCTAGTCGGTGTAATAGTCCTGTGATGCATTTATTTCAGTTCTGTCCTTAGTTCCCCATTCTCTCAATTGCTGAAAGAAGAATGCTACCTGAAATTGTGCGCATTTTCAAAAACAGATATTTTCTTCACCTGTGAAAATGGCTCCTTTCTCTCTCAGGAGAGAGACAACTCCTTTGTTATCAAAAAAACTAAAGTTGGTTCAGGCAATTCTTTGTTCTGTGAGTTCCCATTGTAGGACGTGCTCAGTATAGACAAACAGCTTATCATTAACCACAGCGGAGTTCTGTTATTAAAAACAAAAACCACCTTCTTTCTTATTCATTATTCTGCGACCCTTTGAGCAAGAAAAGGAAAAATGAAGCAACTGCCATGAGTATGGGCCGAACATGAACTGAGGGTAAAGACAGAACATGTGAGGACAGGAGGAAAAAACATTGTTCTTGTGTGCCAGGAATCAAGGCGTTAAGCCTAAGGAAGCATGCCCAAGGTCCTAAAACTTCTTCCAGGCCACATCTGCCTGGACAGCACCTAAAAATCACCCCTTTGCCCTCTTTCTGGGGACAGGAAACCATATTTCAGTACTAAGAGTCCTACCAAGGTTCAGAATAACCTAGACATAATGCATACCTCCGATGGCCGAAATGAGTTAAAAACAGACTCAGCTGAGCTGAAGAATTACCTGTGTCCAGCAAATGAAGGGTTAGGATACAGAGCCCAGAGTTAGCATCTCAGGGCATATATATGTGCCAAAGGAACATCATCAATTTAAAACTTTTGCCATTTGATAAGGTACGGAAAGAGTGGAGCTTAAGAAAAGAAGGTGAAAAAAAAATTCCAACCAAGAAAACAGAATTTAGTTGAAAGAGCAAAGTGCCAAAAATGTATACTGAAGGGAAGTCCTAAGAGTCCTAAGACTTCTTAGAAATTACCAGAGAGTTATGAAGAAGACAACAATGAGTGAGTTCTCTGTGAGGATCATAAATGTCAATAAAAAGAATGGCAGATAAGTCAAGAAAACTCATTGGTCTCTTTTGTCAAAGCTCCCAGGTTATTAAAGACGCTCACCCTTAACTCTGAAAAGCATTATTTATTGGAAAGAAATATTAAAGGAAGTCTCCTTAATCCAGCAAGGACAAATACAGTTCCCCTATCCCCCAAAATATATCTCCCATCTGCTCACAAGTTCTCCCCTTGCCCCAATCTCTTGGGATTCCCTGAATTTGTCAATCTGAGGCCAGGGCCTCCATCTGCAATGGAGTCAGTTCCCAGAAGGCCCAGAGCAACATGAAATAGTGCTACCCTATACTTTCTTATCAAGGGATGGTGGCCAGAAAGACGACAAATTGGGGTGTTTTGCTTGACAGCTCATCTTAACATCCAGTTCTTCAACAAAGCCTCATACAAGCCAGAAGGTAAGGCGTTCTTAGGTGAAATCAAACTTCCATGATAAACTGGTTCACCGAAACTAGCAGATGATTCCAAGAAGTCTTTAAGGAATAATTATGCCAAGAGAGGAATCCACACAGTCAAGACATGGCTTTCTTAGGAAGATACAGCTATTTAATCTTAGCAAGGGCAGCTGCTCTTCTTTCTGTGTTCTGGAACAAGGCACGAATTAAAGCTTTTACTTCACTGGAAGAGAATGCAGCTGCCAAGGGCCCCTTTCCATCTGCCCACCTGCAAAACAAAAGATAAAATTCTATTTCCTCTTATGTCTCTGTATAAGCAAGATTTTAAAACTGCTTATCTGTTCCCAAATGCTTATTTGTCTTAAATAAAAGTAAAACAAATCCTGGCATCCTTCTCCCTCTTGATGGCTCTACTACTCTATCTCTTTAACTTCTTCTGCTTCTTGGAGGCATCCTGGTATCAGCACAGTTAGATGAAGAGATCAGGTTGGGAAGATAAGACTATTCCCTCTTATTCTATACTAAGTCCTGTTTGAACTTGAGAATTATGGCCACATCCTCATATGGTTACATGGAATCTTGGGATCAGTAACTGTTTTTAAAAATAAGCCACAGGCAACAAACTTTAACCAACAAAGGACTGGTATAAAAAATACATAGTAAATTCCCATGAATCAATAATGAAATCACAAACAACCCCATAGGATAAAGGGCAAAAACCACACGAACAGGCATTTTACAATAGAAGAAAAATAAATGATCAGAAACAAAATATTGAACAAAAGAAGCAGGTGATAGAAAATTCCATTTATAGAAAGTTCAAACACGAGCAAGTCTAAACTATATTGTTCACAGATATGTGAAAGTGTGGTGAAACTATAAAGAAAGGAAAGGAGAGAAGTACCACAAAATTCAAGACTGTTTGTGGCTGTTTGGTGAGAAACATCTGGAGAGGGGAATACGGGAGTCTTCACAGGACAGGTAATATCTTTCTTACATTAGGTAGTAGGTACACAAACACTACTGGTTTTCTTTAAACTGTAAGTAGATTATGTATATATACTATATTCCTTCATATGTATATTTTTATAATATTAAAACACTTAAACTACACAACTGGAGGTAGCTTCTTCAGTAAAAAATTTTCCCCATTAGTTACCATCCCTATGTTTACTGAGATCTCTGTGTTTACTGAATTCCTTATAGGCAGAAAACAAGAAGCTAAGATACACTAGTACTATAACTGTTGTCACAAAAAAGAATTAATGATTACGAGGCTGCAGCAATGTCCTTTATAACTGCAGAAAGAAAATGTCTTATCTGCTGCCTCTGGAGTCTTACCTAAAGACATCTTATTACCCACTAAGGACTTGTAAATAACAAATAAATAAATCAAATTTTGTACTAATGTAATTGCAAGTATTTTGATGTGATTTTTTTTCAGGCAGAAATCTCATTTTCATTTTTTAAGATGGACAACATATGTTGAGAACAACTCAGACACATCTGTGAAGACTGCTCTAATGCACTGGAGCATCTTTAATAAAGTAATAAAGCAAGCCAAAGCAGGCAGACAAGTAGCTGTAAGGACGGAGAAGGACCTTAAGGCCTACTCAGGGAGTTTCCTCTGCAAAGTATGCATACTCATCAACAATTTACCAGACAATAATGGGAGCATCCATAAATGTGTAACCCATATCTTATCTTTTCTGTGCAGCATCAATGAGCTCTGCACACTAAGTATGATGCAATAAAGCATACAACTACTGCACATGGCAACATTAACTGATGGTCTCTGGTGTCGGAGAAAAATATCAGGCACTTTATTTAAGAAAAGATGAATCCTCTCTATGTGTATGATGCTTAATCTCTAAAGCCACTGTACTCCCTACAGAAGAACTGCTGGTCGATCAAACAGTGGTTTGATGCTGACTATTCCATACAAATAAAAGTCACTTTTATGTTAACAAATCAAAGCCAATATTAAAATGGATTCACCGTTGGGTTAAAACAGGCAACAATTTCCATCCAGGTCAGAAGGTTGTACTTCTTACAAATGTAAGATCATTGGTGCAGTGTGTCAGAACAATATGCTCAAGACCAAAATAACATGAAAAAGCCTTTATGTTATCAAATATGAGAAAGTGGTAATGAAATCTACACTATTACAGGCCATGCAAAGGCCTCAACTACTGCTACTCAATATGAAACTCTTTCCTAAGCAAAATTAAGAAACAGAGAAAAGTACTGCTATCAATGGCACTAATACTTTGTAGCTATCTTTGGAGAGACAGAGAAAGAGAGAAAGAGAGAGCATATGAGTGATAATCCCCTATAAAAAGGGTTATACCCACCGATCCCCAATTTCTTGCAGGCTGGCTTGTAACATCATCATCAATTCTTTGAATGGCATCCATTTTGGCACATAGACTGGAACTTCTTCTTGGTATTTCGTGTTCTTGCTTTCTTCAGACAGAGGTGCGAATACGTGGGGTCCCTCATCCATCACTGTTTTGCATAAGGAATACAATCTATCACCATCTTCAGTAGAGATGTCCTGGTTTTGCAGAGAGGGAACACAAAAGAAAAGAATTGGGCCAGCTCACCAGTAAGGAAAGGGCAAATCTCTGGTGCATGCTATCCAAGGGGTCAGCTATAGCAACATGTTTTCCAACCAATTTAGTACACCTTAACAGACATAAGAAGGTATCAGCAGCTTTCTGACAATACTCCTAAAGCTAGAATGACACAAAATATGTTTCAACAGATTGTCAATAATTTAGTTTGCCTGCATGAAAGAGCCCATTTCTCCAGCAGAATGCTGCACCACTTGCTGCAAAGCAGGGGATATTTTTATAAACAAGGACTTAACCAATCTATGCTTTAGAGACATCAGCTGGCAGAATCCAGGCAACCTGCACATTGGCTCACATTTAAAATCCCAACTGCAACAGTGTGTTACAAAAGTACCTGCACCAGGCTGCACTTCACTTTACCACAAAATTTCATGCACTTGCAAATTAAATAAATATAGGACTTCCTACCTTACAATACATCTAGGGACTACCCAGTTTCCAGACTCCTCCTCCATAATTCACACAGATGCTAAAGGGAAAAGCAGTATAATCCTACTTTCTTATTTAAGTATAAAAGATAGAAATTAGCATGTCTCTAGCAAAACAGAATTAAGACGAAACTGAAAAAAAAATAACAGTATAATGAGTTAGACATAAAACATGAGCAATTTCTTCTACCATCTGTGTTGACTAGAAATGAGATTTCAACATCATTTTCTTAGTAAAGCAACAATCGGAGGCAAGAACTGCCATCCCAAGTCTGGTGAAGCACCTAATGGCCTTTTACCTCTAGAGCAGTGATTCTGCCAATGATCTCAGAAATTGCCGTATTGAGTAAAGTCCCCATAGCCTTGCAATATATATTCACTGGCAGGACATCCTGCCACACGATTCCAAGTCTCTTCAGCTGGTGTAGTACCTGTCAGGAGAATATAGCTGTTGATGTGAAAGAGAGACTGTTGCAACTCTATTTTTTACATTCACATTTATCACGCGTGTATGGGAAAAGAGGCATTATATGAAGGTGAGGTGAAGTCATCAAAAGTATGAGCTTCTTGAATATATGACTCT
The DNA here is from genome assembly GCF_905146905.1 of Nyctereutes procyonoides. Taxonomy (NCBI): domain Eukaryota; kingdom Metazoa; phylum Chordata; class Mammalia; order Carnivora; family Canidae; genus Nyctereutes; species Nyctereutes procyonoides. The sequence continues at coordinate 70,087,471 of NW_026575140.1, forward strand.
GGTAATATCCCTGCTGGATGAAATGTACATTTATCCTGAGAACGGGAAACCACTGTAAGAAAATAAATCATATGGACGCCTGGGAGGCTCAGCAGTTAAGCGTCTGCCTTCAGCCCAGGTCGTGATCCTGGAGACCCGGGATCCCTGCATGGGATCCCGGGACCCGTCTCCCTGCATGGAGCCTGCTTCTCCCTCTGTCTCTGTCTCTGTCTCTCTCTCTGTCATGAATAAATAAATAAAATCTTTTTTTAAAAAAAGATAAATCACGAGCATTGAAAAATGTACAGAATTGTGAACTTACTATACTGTAGATGTGAAATCAATATAATACTGTATGTAGTTTTCACTTCAATAAAAAATATCAATCAATAAATAAAATCCATGTGCTCATTAAAAAAAACACACACACACAAAACAGAAAGAACCACGACAAATCATATAGGAGAGAGGGACACTGAAATAAAAGCTAGTATTTCAAATTTCTCAAACTCAAGTTTATGGATCAAAACCTTGCTATGACAGACTTATTAATAACTAGTCACGTTATTGGGTGGGTAGAAAGATAGCTTCCTGTTGGCTTGGTGGGACAAGGAAAGGGAAGACTGTAAACGTGACTGTAAAAGGTATCTGTATTTTCTGATGGGGGTTGTGGTGAATCAAGTGAGCTACATATTCTTTGCTGCTTAAAACACAAGGGGGAGGGCAGCCCCGGTAGCTCAGCGGTTTAGCGCCGCCTTCAGCCCAGGGCTTGATCCTGGAGACCCGGGATCGAGTCCCACGTCGGGCTCCCTGCATGGATCCTGCTTCTGTCTCTGCCTGTGTCTCTGCCTCTCTCTCAATCTCTGTCTCTCATGAATAAATAAATAAATAAAATCTTAGAAAAAAAAAAAAAACAAAACACAAGGGGGAGATTATCTAGAGAAAGAGCACAAATTTCAGAGCTGAAAGCAGTTCCCACCTGCCGGACTGCTTTACTTGCTGCAGAATAATTCTCTTCGTCATCCATGTTGGAAAAGTTTCTAGCACTTGATAATCTTTCCAGGAGTTCTCCCTTCTGTGCCCTCATTTGAGCCAAAAAACACTCTGTCCCTATGGTGGGGAAGTAGAATAAAGAATTCTAAAAGTTGTTCAATTACACACTACAAATCCAGGGTGGAAGATGGGAGACAACCATGAATCATACATTATTCTGCTTATTTGAAACTGCTTGCCAGATGACATCATAAAGCTGTTTTAAGGTTGCTAGAAATAATCACTTCTAATACATTAGCCAGTCCCTCCAAGCCCACTCTCAGGATAATAAGTCTTTCCCAATAGTCTGTACAGGGTCAGATAAGAAACATTACTTATTCAGAAGCAGCTACTTATTTTTCTGATATATCTATGCCACCTAAGGGAAAAGTCATGAAATAAAAAGCTAAGTGAATCATATACGTTCTCTGCTTTTCTTAGGCTATCATTATAGTAAACATATTGATTCATCCCACACTTCATTTCTTTTGATTTTTAATAATCCCAAGTAAAGCTAGGTAGTAGAATGGAGAGCTACCCTAAGGTTTTGCAAAAGAACAAGCCCTGACATTAGTAAGCTCTTACCGACAATGCTAACAGAATTATCACAATACAAATCTCATTACGTGTTATTCTGCTGACAAGACTCTGATTTGGTGAATTCACTGTGCACCAGCAATGCAGCTTGGATGTCTAACGTACCATGAAACCATGTCATGAAAAAGTAATACTTCCACAAAGACTACATTCACTTTATAAAATTAAATAAATGGGAACAGTTGCAAACTGAATGCTCTCCCACTTTCCAATATACCTCAGGACCACCACCTAACTTCTACCTGCCTAACTCACAAATTACAAAGATACTAGGCCGAAAAGCTGCATAATCAGTATGTTTTCCTCAATTTAAGGTATGCGTTACCGAGTCTCCTGAAGCTGGGTACAAGATCCACAAAAGTAGCAGTGCCATCACAAAGAATGGGGGCCAGACGTGATCTGAACTGATGCCCCAGGGTCAGCAAGTGGTGAGCAATATACATACAGTTGTTGTGGTGAATGGCAGCCAACTGGGGCAGTGTTTGAAGGTTTTCCCTAGGTGAAAAGGAAGAAAGAAATCACAAATTGTTGAAGCTGAGGTGGATGAAAAGTTACTTCTCTTTTAACATACTTAGAGGCTTTAACAACTGTCTCCTGTACAAATATATGACGAGATATAGTCTCATCACTCCCATCCCAGGCAGTGTGAGGCTGTTCTGAGTGCAACCAGGTCCTGAAAGACGATTCCAGATTAACAAAAAAGAAAGGGCAAGGGAACCCAGATGTTCACGTGTCTGACTCTATGTATGCAAACCTAGCAGAGTGGTACACAGTAATTCCCTTCAAATCTAAGGCTGACAAGTCTGTGGAAGTGGGGACTCACTTCCTCTTCCTCCAAATTCCCTTTTTCACTTACACAACCAGGCACTCAACTCTTCTAATTCACTAGTTTCCAAAATGGCTGCAGATCAGAGTCACCTGGGAAATTTTAAACTATATTGATGTTTAGACTTTAATAACCAATATTCTTTAAACATGTGGTTTTTTAGTGGTTTATTCCAGTTCATTGTGAATTTCAGTAACCCAAATATTTTTGGTGGAAATATAAAATTGGTGGTTTTAACCCAACTTACATTTTAGACACATCATATCATACAGAAATCAGACACATATCACTTACTTGTGATATGTTGGTACAACATCATGGAACAAATGGAAGATGTTCCTCACGGAGTAGAAAAGTTGAACAGCACTGAAGAAAAAAAGTTTCAACAGAAATGCATAAGGATACTGACAATGAGAAAAAAGGTCAAACTCGGTGCACATTAGTTGATAACTAACTTAGTTATCAACTAATGTGCACTAACTAAACTACAGTTTAAGAGAACACTGCCTTGGTCAGTGCTGAAAACACCCTTAATCTAGGTAGAAAAATATTCTCCACCAGTATTTGCTAACTAGACTGCAGTTCTAAAAACCTGGATCTACTAATAATTTTAAGCACAGCAGCATTAGCCCAAAGCCTCTTTCCCATTATCAATTTGTGTTCTGCCAATACCCAGAGTATCCCTTCAGTAACAAATGGAGCTAAGCCTCAAGCAAATGTCACCTGCTCACTGACGCACTCTGCAAAGGGCAAGGTATCAATAAAGGCATTCACTTGGTTCTTTTAGAATCAGTCTGACTTTCAGCTTTCACCTTTTCTCCTTCTTCCCCCAATGCAAGGAGATGAATCAACATTTCTAGGATAGGATCTAACCTCAAAATTTTTTGCCCTTTAAATCTGGCCTTAGAACACCTGAATATTATTATTAAAATGCACTCAGAGCAAATATACGGTTTGTACAGCTTACTTCCACAAAGGAATATCTTTTTTTTTTTTTCCACATAGGAGTATCTTAAACTATGTATGTACCTTGAATAAGTCACAGGAATTCCACAAATATTTAGAAAAGCAACTCATGGTTACTAGATCCCAAAACACTGTTACTACCTGATTACTAAGATACCTGATGAGATTATTTCATTTTATTTTTGCTGCACGTGTTGCTATACAAGGTTTGGTAATAGGGAAGTGAGTTATAACATGCCTGTGTTTGTCTGTCCTGGTAAAAAACTATTTGTTTTGGAGGAAAGAATGCATATAGATACATGGCACACAAAACGACTGTTTGGTGTTCTGTGTTATCAAAAAATGGAGGAAATACTGCCTTGTATCTCTAACTTCTGGTCTAACATATATCAGGTGAAATAACAGTTACTCTTAAATTTATTTTGCCAAAGGAGTATATACTTTTTACATGTTATTTTTCTTCCTACTTATATTTAAAATTGGATGGACTTGTGAACACAACCATTCACTGAAGTCATGGAAATATCTTGGTAAATATATTCTTTCTAGTGCAGAATAAAATAAAGGGGTTTGTTTGCAGGTAGAGATCGAAATGAAAGCTCTGGAAGCCCACCTGAGATGCAATGTGGTTAAGTCAGGTCCAGGTGGGACTGTTCTCTCCTGTAAGGATGAAAAGTAAAGAACTGCTACCCACAGATTCAAACTAGAGAGACTTTTGTCAGTCTGCTCTACATCTTCTCAATTCTAAGAGTAGGAGAGGTGCTCACAAAGCAAAAAGAGATTCAGAACGAGATGTGGACTAGAGTTGGAGGTACCTGAATATAGTGTAGATTAAGAGAAATCATCCTACAAGGGTAAAATCAGATCTCCAGAACATTCCATGCTTTTCCTTCTACCTTTGGCCTTCCAACAAACCATTATTGCATTAAAAACAAAAACATAGGGGCACCTGGATGGCTCAGCAGCTGAGCATCTGCCTTCAGCTCAGGATGTGATCCTGAGGTCCTGGGATCGAATCCCGCATAAGGCCCCCCCTTGAAGAGCCTGCTTCTTCCTCTGCCTGTGTCTCTCTGCCTTTCTCTGTATCTCTCATGAATAAATCATCTTTTTTAAAAATGTAAATTAAGTATAATTAGGGTCTGTTTTTCAAAAGGTAAAATGAATTCTAAGCTAAAAGGCCGGGGCAGACTGGAGTAGATGGTGTAATAACCATTATTACCACCGCCACCGGTAATAATAAAATAAACATTTGAGTACTGATCATTTTCGAAGTGGTATTCTAACTTCTTTACGTGTGCCTTCTCATATAACATCATTCAATTCATATAAAAAGTAAAAGTCAAACAAAAATTAAAAGAGCTTTTTGTAAAAAAAAAGTGATTGTTAAAGAAACTCCACTCGTCATCCATACACGTTTCCATTTTAAACATATGCTGTGAGAAGTACATGCTACTGTAAATAAAAGTTAATTATCAGTATGTATCTGTGTGCTGCACTGTTTTTCTAGGAAAAAAAATACTAACTAATGTTAGGATAAGAGAACCCAAAGAATTCCAACTAATTTTCTTAATAAATGTCTAGGTTCGATATGCATTTAACCCAGTCACTGCCGTTTTCAGAACGCTTACCACTGATCACTGCTGGTTGTTGCCTCTACTAAAGTCTGATAGGCAAGTTCCATTAACTGCTTCACAGATTCACTGATGCGGCACGTGGGCAAAGAAAAGGAATGTTGGTCCAATGTATTTTCAGGCTCTAAATTCACCACCTCATTAAACTGAGTTTTGGACATATTTTGTACTTGTGGCTTCTCATCCTTCTCAGGACAGGGTAAGACTGGCACACTTATCTTATAATCAGGAGTAATCTAAGATTCAAACACAAAACACAGAAAATGTATTGTCCTGAGAATAATGCAAAGGCAAACATACAGAAACGATGAGATGCTGGTGGCCTGCATGATGACCCAGCTGTGGCTCTACAGAACAATCAAAAGATTTGAATAAATACGGAAATGATTTTAATGACTGCTCAATCTTGGGTAAGAGCATGTCATAAGAAAATAAAGAATCCCCTTTACTATGGCATTCTTCCATTTCTTCTGTGTATTCTTCATAATGGTGGAAACTGGCCCAAGATTTCAGGTAAATGAAAGGACCTCCAGAAATCATCTTTCTCAGGCCAAACTATGAAATTATCACAGACAAGTATAATTGTGTGTCCTGTTGTCATTAAACACATTATTTCCTACCAGGAACGTGTGTTGGTTCAGTCTAAAAAATAACCCATTCAGGCTAGCATATCGTCCACTAAACAAAACAAAACTTCAAATCAAAACCAAAAAAGCTTCCCTTACATTTATACAGAATGGAAATTCCTAGATGTATCAAGACCCTGAAAAAACACCAGGCTGCTAGGCTGCAAACATCAGTGATATTTTTAAATCTGACTTTTAACAAAGTCACTTAATCTCTCTAGTCCTCAATTTTCTCATAGTAAAGTGAAGAAATTGTCCTACAATAATGGTCTTCAAACCTCATTTTCCAAACATACCAGAAGGGCCAAGGGAAAAAAAAAAAGAGATTAAGCAGGTGGGAACAGCAGGCTCCGCTGCAAGAGCAGCAGCCCTGTTCTGCACATGCTGGACTCCCCACCACATTTCTAACAGAAAAAGCTCCAAGTTCTAAAAAAATGGTTATGTCACCAAATTTGCCTTCCTGATCTATAAAATGATATAATAAAACCTACTTCAAAGGGCTATTAAGAAGTTTAAGTGACAATACAAATGTCTCAGGGTCGGCAAATTTATGGCTAAGAGAGTAGAAGGAAAACATTATAGAGGTGATTTAAAAAATGCTAATGTTTGTCTGAAAAAGAGTAGGCCCAAAATACACGTGACCCAATTAAGTGATTTCTTAAGGAAGGTGAGGGAACCCGTGATGGAAGCATGTAAGATCTAATCTGCTGCCTGTCAGGTTAAAATGTCAAAACAAGACCCACAACAAAACGTAGCTTTAGATCTTAGGGGAAAATAGTGGCTATACACAAGGAATGGTTTAGAGGGAATTTAGATGAAAACAATGAAAGGCCATTTAGCTGAAAATGGTTTTTAGAAAAAGGAAGAGGATCTTTTCAAAGTTGGGCAATGGAGAAGATCTAATCCCAGGGCCTAAATGCCAACAGAAAGAATCAGGATCAAATCCAGAGCAGTGGTTCTCAAACAGGAACAATTTTGCCCTCTGGAGGACATCTGGCAATGTCTGGAGATATTTTTCATTGTCACCACTGGGAGAAGTGCTACTGGCATCTAGTGGGTAAAGGTTAGGTATACTACTACTAAGCATCCTACAAAAGAGCCCCCCCCACCCCAACCAACAGCAAAGAATTACCTAGTCCCAAATGTCAACAGTGCCACTACTGAGAAACCCTGACCTAGAGAAAGCTACTATTAGGATTTGAGTTCTTGAGGAAAATGCAGTCACAGTGTCAGAGCTAGTTGAGTATACGGAGCTCAGAGATTGTCTCGTTCAATTCTGTCACATTACAGAAGAGGAAAATGAGGTCCAAAAGGTTAAAAGATTTGGCCCAGGGCCACAGAGCAATCCAGTAACAATCCTATTTACATCAAGAAGTCATGAGACAGGAAAGTGGGTCATATATGAACTCATTTGCTAGATATTTACTGAGCACTAAGTACATAGTACTATGTACCAGTATTCTCTTGGTACCGGAGATACGACAGTAGACAAAACAGTGGGGAAGAAAAAAAAAGCCCACGTGGAGCTTATTTTCCAGAGAGAAAGAAACAATAAATAATAAGAGATTCAAAGAAAAATAAAAGCAAGGAAAAAAGGGCATAGTAATAGGAGGAGGTCACAATTTTAAAAAGAATTGCCAAGAAGGGGAACAGTCATACCCCTAGTCATACAGGTAAACATGTTCCAACAAGAGGGAACAAGAGATTCAAAGGTTCTGCAATCAAGTGGGCTGAGCCATTTCAGGGAACAGCAATGAGTCCCAAGTGTGTGCAGCAGAGTAACTGAAGAAGAATGCAATGGGAGATGGGATAGAGAGGAATGGTGGGACAAACCCTACAAGGCCTTGGAGACTACAGTCAGGCTACTCTTTTTCTTTTCTTTTTTTTTTTAGGCTACTCTTTTTCTAAATGAAATGGGAAACCCCTGGATTTTGTGCAGGATAATTACATAATCAAATGATATTTATGTAAAAATAAATAAAACCCCACAGCGCAGTTGCTGGTACTGAGTGGATTACAGCTCCTTAATTATCCAAAATACCTCAAAATGTGTTCAAACCTGTACCTCAAAATGTGTTCAAACCTGTGCCTCTCAAATGGCTGATGAACTATTTTGTTAGGTGGACACAGTAACAGGGCACCTCCAAGGGAATATCGCAAAAGAAGGGACAAAGGGGGAAAAAAAAAAAAAGAAGAGACAAAGGGAAGAGTCTCATCCCTATCACTGTGACATGAGAAAAAGAGCTGAGAAATGTTCTATTAAGGGACTACCTTAGTTTACATTTTACTTTAAGTAATACCTTACACTTACCAAATATTATTTGATATATGTAAAACTTGAAAAAAAAATAGAAAATACATAGAGGGCAGCCCGGGTGGCTCAGCGGTTTAGCGCCACCTTCAGCCAAGGGCGTGATACTAGAGACCCAGGATCGAGTCCCACATCAGGCTCCCTGCATGGAGCCTGCTTCTCCCTCTGCCTGTGTCTCTGCCTCGATCTCTCTCTCTCTCTCTGTGTGTGTGTGTCTCTCATGAATAAATTTAAAAAAATAAAAGGAAAAAAAAAGAAAATACATCGACTTATCTAAGGTCAAAGGAGTAAATTACCCTTCATGCAAATTAAAGAGCCCACTGACTTTGCAGGTAACTGTTGGTACTGTACAAAAATTGTATCTTTTTTGTTTGTTTTATTACTCTGACTTCAAAACTAGTGCCTCTGGGCACCTGGGTGGCTCAGCAAGCAGTTGAGCATCTCCCTTCAGCTCAGGTTGTGATCCCGAGGTCCCCAGATGGAGTCCTGCAGCAGGCTCCCTGCAGGGAGCCTGCTTTTCCCTCTGCCTATGTCTCTACTCTCTCTGTCTCTCATGAATAAATATATAAGATCTTAAAACAACAACAACAACAAAACTAGTGCCTCTGCTAGCCTAAGAGATGAAGTCAACATTTTTACAGCAATGTATAATCTCTGGACTCAGAAGCCAAATTACATATGTCACAAAATTGTGGATTAAAAACTCAAGTAATAAAGTTAATTTTCAACAACAGGAATCTATGATATTTACTTGGGTTTTTCAGTGTATACTATGCTTTCGGGTACACTATCTTATCTGGGCCTCACAGTAACCTAGGGAAGAGGCAGCTATCAGGACCCCTTGAAAGATGAGAGAACTACCCGTTGCAAGATGAGTAACTTCTCTCACTGAGCTCAGCAACTGTCATACTCTCTTCCACTCTACCAAATTTGTCTCAAAAATGCACGCGGCTCCTAAACACAACATAATACGTGATAAGCCCCAGTACCTTCACAGTGTTGTGAATTTCAGAGGTCATTAGGTTTCTAGCTGCCACGATCACATCCTGACATTTCTTGTTAGCAAAATGAGAATTGATGTTGCGGGCATATTTCAGCAAATCCGTAGTATCTCCTTTTAAAAACCTCATCTCTTTTAGGGCTTTTTCAAATTCTTCAGTGGACTGTATGATCTGAGAGAGACAAGGGGGAAAAAAGAAAGAATTATATACACATATTCCATTTCAGTATTGGAATTTCAAACCCAATACACAAAAACTAACAGGGACCAGGTAGGCATTTAAGTTTTACAACAGACCAGCAGTTAGCAGGTATACATATATTAGGTATTCTTCTGGCCCCAAATCCATTAGGAATACTATCTTCAATATGAACTTCTTTTTTTTTTTTTTCAATATGAACTTCTGATTCTACTTAATAAAAGTGCAAAGATCTCTAAAATAAATACACTTATTTTAGTGTTCAAGGAAATGCTAAAAAGAAGCAAAAAAGTAAAGTGTCACACAGTAGCTACAATAGTTGATACAAATATAAAAGAACAATTGTTTTCCAAAGGTATCTTACTAATGAAAATATACTTAAAAAGAAAACATACTTCCCAATCAAAAGGTAGAAAGCAGGGAGAGAAGTGAAGTAACAGAGAATTTGCTTTCACTCCCTATTAATAATTTCCTTAAAAATCTCACTAAAGTGCAAAAGGTCCCCAAGGAAAAACAAAAGATACCAATAGGTACCTACAGTCTCTTCCAACCTTCTGTAATATCTCTGCACTCACCTTTTCATACTGCTGCAACTTGCTGCTATTAGTTGGGATAGAATAAACCAAGCAGTTTTTAATGAGGCACTCAGACAAGTCCTCCCAGATCATGTCACCAAGCATCTCAGCCAATATGATCTTAGATGTTTTTTCATTTTCTAGGTCAGTATCAAGAGGTAAATCTGAAACAAACAAAAAAATTTTAAACAAGACGCCATTCACAGTTAAGATTATTCTCAAGTTTCCTAGTTTTCTAGAATTCTAGAAATTTTAGCATGGGGAAGAAAACAGCACAGATCATTCTACAGCTATCTCAACTGCCTGCGTGGGACAAAGCATGGCACACAATTATTACTTTAGTCTCATTGCTGAACTGAGCAATCTGCACTGTTTTACTGCCTGTACTTTACAACAAAAAAGTATTAAGCCATCCACATTATACAGTAATCATCTACTGCAAATCTACCGATCGAATTACACGACAAGCACTCCGAAGTTCTGCATACCAAGTTGAAACTCACTTCAATAAAATCCCAGTTCTTTAATAATGAATGAACATCCTCTGTCATCTTTGCCTAGGAGCTGCATGTTTATCCTAAGTGAAATATCAAAAAAACACCTTACATTACAGCATGATAACTAACCTAGCAAACAGAGTACTTCAATACCTCTATAGTATATTGTATGGTGGCTATTTTCCCCAACATATTTGGATGAAATTATTGAAAATATATTATTAATTAATTAAATAATTAAGAAACAGTAGCCAACATAGAGGGAAGAGGAACCATAAAAGACATAAGTTATTTTTAACCTAGTCCCAATTCACCGACCTTAGAGGATAAGAACCTTAAAAGAAAGTAAACATATTATCTCAGAGCCTTGAGAGTCTTAACGATGTCCAAAGTCTAGACTTGTACAGCCACCAACCACACTTGGCTGCTGAGTACTTGAAATGTGGTTGGTGTGATTGAGGAACCGAATTTTTAAGATTTTTTAATCTATTTCAGTTTAAAAATGAATGCAAAGAGGAGTGGCACCTGGGTGGCTCGTTGGTTAAGCACCTGACTCCTGATTTCAGCTCAGGTCATGCATGACCTCAGGGTCATGAGATCAAGCCCTGCATCTCTCTCCTTCTGCCCCTTACCTTGCTTGTGTGCTTGCTAAATGAATGAATAAATGAATGAATGAATGAATGAATGAATGAAATATTTTTAAAAAATGGAAGTCAGGGTATGTGATTATAAAGAGAGAACACAAAGCAGGTTGTGGCAATAGAATAGTTCCATATCTTGATTATGGTGGTGCTATGTGGACCTACGTATGATAAAACTACACAGAGCTATACACATACACACAAATGAGAGCAGATAACACTGGTGAAATCTGAATAAGCTCTGTTGAATTGGACCATCGTCCATTTGCTGGGTTTGGTATTATACTAAAGGTAGACGAGATATTAATGCTGAGGGAAATAGCTGAAGGGTACATGGGACCTGTATATCTTTTGAATAAAAATTTTGAAGTAAAAGAAAAAAAGGAAGTAGTGTAAAGTAGTTTTGTTAAGCACAACTTCGTTGTTTCGGTAAGACTGCAACCTCACTTTAACTACTGTACCATGTAAGCTATTACGCTGTCTGTAGTGCTCATGTTAGAGGCACACATCATTTCTAGTACGTCACATGAATACCTCACCAAGCCAGTCAGCGTAAACAGATCCATTCCGTTCTAATTATTTTTTTTCTATGCACCAGTGTAACCCTGTAATGCATTTATCTGAATACCTATGCATACAGCACAAGCTACACTGGTACCTAGATAAACTGTAAAAGGCAATTAAATTGAAATGCTAATTGTAATTATAATATAATTATTTTTCTAAATTTAAGAAAAATAACCATGGACAAGGTATACTACCGATGAAGAATTAAGTGAAGATGTAAAAGTGAATAGTATCATGGGAACAGTAAAGGAAAAAAAAGACTGGAAGAGAACATCACACATTTCACAATAAATGGCAGCTGCAATTTACTAACACAGAGCAAAACAAATCTGTTTTAAAAAGAGAATAAAGTAAACAACATTGAGACATTTTTAGCAAATATACATATTTCACTATACTGTTCAAAAGTACTCTATTCTTATTTTAGTTTTTAATTAAAAAAAGGTAACTGAATTTTGTCATATTTTCCATATCTAATGACATGGAATTTAATATGAAATCTATTATTAAATTCAATTTAATATGCTGACATAATGAACTGGTTGATAGCTTTCTTATGTTAAATACCTTTGCACTCCTAGAATAAGCAATGGCTTTTTTTTTTTTTTAAAGATTTTACTTAAATAAAAAATTAAAAAAAATAAAATAAAATAAAACAAAAAATTAAAAAAAAAAAAAAAAGGGATCCCTGGGTGGCGCAGCGGTTTGGCGCCTGCCTTTGGCCCAGGGCGTGATCCTAGAGACCCGGGATCGAATCCCACGTCGGGCTCCTGGTGCATGGAGCCTGCTTCTCCCTCTGCCTATGTCTCTGCCTCTCTCTCTCTGTGTGACTATCATAAATAAATAAAAAATTAAAAAAAAAAAGATTTTACTTATTTATTCATGAGAGACACAGAGAGAGGTAGAGACATAGGCAGAGGGAGAAGAAGGTTCCCTGCAGGGACCCTGATGTGGGACTCGATCCCAGGACCCCAGGATCACGATGTGAGCAAGGCAGAAAATCAAACACTGAGCTATCCAGGTGCCCCACACCCCAGCAAGGTCTCCCCCCTTTTTTTAAAGATTTATTTATTTATTTATGATAGACATAGCGAGAGAGAGAGACAGAGACACAGGAGGAGGGAGAAGTAGGCTCCATGCCAGGAGCCTGACGTGGGACTCGATCCTGGGACTCCAGGATCGCACCCTGGGCCAAAGGCAGGCGCTAAACTGCTGAGCCACCCAGTGATCCCTAAGGTCTCTTTTTTATAGATATTGGATTTTTAATTTACTACATTTTGTAAATGTTTGCATTTAAAACCCAAAGGTAAAATTGTTCTACAGTGTTTTCTCTGGGTGTAAACTATCATTATTACATTTTGGTATTGTTTATGCTGGCTTTTTTTATTTCTATTTTTTAAGATTTTATTTATGTATTTATTTGAGGGAAGGAGTGTGAGAGCATGAGCAGGGGGCAGACAGGCAGAGGGAGAGGGAGAACCAGGTTTCCCACTGAGCAGGGAGCCTGACATGGGGCTCGATCCCAGGACCCTGAGGTCCTGACCGGACCTGAAAGCAGACACTTTCTTAACTGACCGAGCCATCCAGGCGCCCCATGCTAGTTTTTAAAAACTTACGTAGGACATAGTCATATTTTTCTATTGACCGAAAGAGTTTGATTAACACAGGGATTATCTATAATTTGAATTATACACAGAAATGAGTATAAACTCTCTGTGCCTGACTAGTGACCTTTTTGGTGGCAAGTCTTTGATAACCTTTCAAATTTCTTCTACAATTATTTGTATGTTCAGAATTTCTGCTCCTTGGTAAAAATGTGTAATCGATACTTTCTAGAAAATCATTCATGGCAAGAACAAAATTTGCTTGTTATGACAAGTCCCAAACCACTAAGATTTATAAAGAAAAAGCCAAATTTTCTTTCTCTATATCCACAAGCTTCTTTCTCCATGCCCAAGTGACCAATGCTATCATTTTGGTTTGTATTCTTCTTCTATTATAGTTTAAAAAAAAATGTGTGTGTGTGTGTATATATATATATACATATATATCTAAAATATACATTAAGGGATCCCTGGGTGGCGCAGTGGTTTGGCGCCTGCCTTTGGCCCAGGGCGCGATCCTGGAGACCCGGGATCGAATCCCACGTCAGGCTCCCAGTGCATGGAGCCTGCTTCTCCCTCTGCCTGTGTCTCTGCCTCTTTCTCTCTCTCTCTCTCTCTCTCTCTCTCTCATCATAAATAAATTAAAAAAATAAAAATAAAAAAATATATACATTAAAATATATAAAAAATATATACATATATAATATATATATATTATATATATATATAAAAGGAAGGGCAAAAGTCCTTACAAAGTTTCAGAAAAACTAAAATTCAAAGAAAATAGAGGATTCCTAAAAGAATTAAGGATTCAAAATATGATTCTCAGGTTATATTTAAATCAAGAAGATGAAGGAAGGGAATGAATGCTGGCTGACCGATATCAGAGACAACACAAAATCCCTAAACTCCTTCTATTACCCTCTTCTTTATCAAAGGTAGTGATCTCTAAGCCAGAAGAGAAAGAATAAATGGTAAGAGAGAAACTAGAGCCTAATATGTATAAAAAGATTAGAAAAGCATCTAGCAACACTACATGAGTTGTCTTCTGCTCTGAGAATCCTAGGTGTAAGAAAACTAATATGTAAGTCAACAGGTATAGCATGGGTTGACTTAGTGGAACAGAGTAAAACTATATAGAAGACTGTACCAGACTCCTCAGAGCACCCTCTGAATGTAACCCTATCCCAGGCAACAATATCATCGCTGACTTAAACTATATGAAAGCATGGGTATCAATTATGCATGCAACATAATGGAGAAAGGACAGTTACACACATTGCAAACTTTTATCAAGTAAAATTTAACAAAGATTAATGCTAATTCCCCAAAGTCACACATATGATGGGAGATAAGCAGTTTGCACTACATCAAGTATGACACACGATTTTCACTTAGGTTAAGTTCGGTGAGTTAACTATGTAATAAATTAAAAGCCTCTGGCTAAAAAAAAAAAAAAAAGCCTCTGGCTAGACTCACACAGGCATGGAACTGAGAAGGAGGGCAGGAATGCTCCTAAACTACTCTGAATTGGTTCACACCAGAACACTTTGTTCTGTTTTGAATACCACACTTTAATAAGACCATAGAAAAAATGGAATATATTTACAGAAGAGCAACGAAAATAAGAACTTAAAACTACATCATTCAAAAACACCTAAGGGTGTTTCTATTGGTAATAAGATACAGAGGAAGTAACATCTACTGTAAAGAGTTTAAAAGTCCATCATGTGTAATAGGAATTAGATGTGTTCTATACAACTCCACACAACAGAAACAGCATCAGTAAAGCAGGCATTACAGAGCAACGTATTTTGAACAAATGTTTTAAAACAATTACCTTGATTTAATTTGCAAAATGGAGGTTTTGCTGATGATATTTACTATAGATACAGGAGACATGATTTTTAAAAAACAAACAAAAACTCCATAAAACTGAGAGCTTCCCAGAGGCAGGAGAGAATGCAACAAAAAGAAGGGACCTCGCCCTCATTAACAGTGCTCAGGTTGGCTCTGTGACCACGGACCTGACCAGAGTGTCAGAGGGGATATTCAAGCATTGGAGAGCTCTGGTTCTTTCCAGTCCTTGGATATTTTGTTTACAACTTTGTTTATACCTATGCATTATGTCCCTAACTGAAGGCACAAGAAAAATACCTTGGATTTCTGCAGTTTATACAAGTCTGAAGACTTTTTTTTCCTTCTCTACTACTGTTAAAACTAGAACCAATTCCTTTCTTTACACAGAAGTTATTTTATAAATAAGTAAATTAAATGACCACCAGGAAGGCATACAAACACCAAGAGCATTTTAAAATTCTTTTCTACAACAAGAAAGTTTAACTATTCAGTAAGACAACTGAGAAAAGCTTAAGTCTAAATAAATAAATAATTCTTTAAAAAAAAAAAGGTAAGTCAAATAACTAAAAAGTATTAAAATACCAGAAATATTTTATTTTTAATAGTATAACAACCAAAAAAATTATTCAAAGCAATACAGAAACTGGCTATTTCAATTGTGAATATACAAAGATCTAACAAATAGGCTAAGATGGAATGTAATCTCTTATGTTAAATCTAGTTTGTTTCTATCAGATTAATGGGGATTTTCCTATTGAAATATGTAAAACAATACTTGGTCCAGGGCGCCTGGGTGGCTGAGTTGGTTAAGTGTCTGACTCTTGATTTCTGCTCCAGTCATGAGATGGCAGGGTTAGAAGACTGAGTAGGAGTGGAGCTGCTTAAGTTCTCTCTCTCTCTCTCTCTCTCTGCCCCTTCCCCACCTCTCTTTCTCTCCCTCTCTACAAAACCAAAAAACCGTACTTAATTCACCTCTGCTTCTCCCATAATTAAAGCAAAAGTCCCAAAATGTGACATTACTAGAAGTCCAGTGAGAGAAATATATCCTAGAATTCAACTAAATATTACAAATGCAGAATCTGGGGTAGCACTGGTGACCCTATTTTCAATACAGGGAGGAGAATGAATGTAAAACAGGGCATGAAGTAAGCAGGTGATGACTTTACTCCTGTGGCATAATTTACTCCCCTCCAATCCTCTATATATTCAGATTGGGGGCATTTTTATCTACTTTAAAATATTACTTACTTTTAAAAACAATACTGCCTTTTCCTAAATATAAAAATACAAAAGCACTACCATGGGGCTACATACCTAGAAGGTGTTTCTGGAGCACTTCCAGTACCAGTTTGATCTTTGCAAAAACTTCAGATGGTGACGGATGTTCCAAGTCAGTCATTACAGATTCAAAACGAATAATAATGATGTTAGGCTGCCTTTCTGTAATAGCACAAAGGGATGGGCAAGATGCCAGAGGCTTAAGGATATACTTCAGCAGCAGCTGACCTGAAAAATTGTGTGAACACTCATCAGAAATCACTGGAACAAACTTTTAAAAAGCAAGCATGCCCCCCCACCATATCAAAAAAGATCTTTGAACCTAATAATAAAAATACCTATACTGTGACATCACACACCACTCATTATGCACTGCAGGTTTTCCCACTGACGTTTCCCAGGCTGTCTACAGATTTTTATTTAAATCATTCAAAAAGTCAAATTAAATAAATAGCAGTAGCTGGTTTGAAGAAAGGAAAAAAGGAGACAAGAAAGGATCCAAGCCTTTAATAAAATGGGTAGTATTTATAAGAATTCCATTTGATGAATCAGAAAGCCAAACCTTAGGTTTCATCATCAATATTATCTGGAGAATAACTTTACAAACCTCTCTGTCATTCCTTTAACACTGAACCTTCTGAGATCTCATGAAAATGAAACAACATAGTATGCCTTACCAAATGATTTAAGCTTCATTTGTAGCTCCTCAAGAATAGAAAATGCCAACAGGACAGAACTGATTGGTGGCACAGGGGTCTTCTCTTCTTTCTGAGACTGTTCAATGCATAAATGAAGTTCTGTTTGTAGGAAAGATTCCAAATTGCTGGTATCTAAGAAAAAGGGGAAAACATCAGCTGTCTCAGCAATACAAGATATTCTCACTTCTATTCCTCAGGGGTCATTCTCTACTGAGATTCCTAAATATGTGGTTTTGTTACAATACACTTCTAATGCAACCAAATTTTAATTATGACATACATGTCCTTGGCATCACTTTAAAACAGGAAATGACTTTCTGGTATATTCAAAGAATCAAACTAAGTGAAAAAGCAAAATGATGTGCCTAAATAAATTGTTTATTATACATGTACTGAATGGAGGTAAAAGGAATGACGAGTGGGGTCCTAATCTCACTTAGGATCTCTTTAATTTTTTTTTTTTTTAATTTACTTATGACAGTCACAGAGAGAGAGAGAGAGAGAGAGAGAGAGAGAGAGAGAGAGAGAGGCAGAGACACAGGCAGAGGGAGAAGCAGGCTCCATGCACCGGGAGCCCGACATGGGATTCGATCCCGGGTCTCCAGGATCGTGCCCCGGGCCAAAGACAGGTGCCAAACCGCTGCGCCACCCAGGGATCCCTAGGATCTCTTTAATGTTCTTTTTACCAAGTAAAGAAAGAAAATACCCTGCCTAATTACAAGGGTGTATTTTAACAAAGAATTATATGACTGCTATCTTCTCTTAATTTTAAAGTCCACTTGGAAATATACCCAAAATTTTCTAGATTACTTCCTTCAAAATGTCCAAAATACATACGTGTGTGTGTCTATATATATGCACACATATTCAATGAATCTGGAGGCCCAAGTGGATATGGAAAAGGGGTGGGTAGACTGAAACAAACTAAATTTCAAGATTCAATGCTAGAAAATATAACAGGTATAATGGCATGTCCTTTATATATACTCTCAGAGCAGATCAAAGAAGACTCATACCTACAAGTGAGCAGAGAGGCTGAGAGCCAAGCAGCATAAAGCAAAAGCCAGGACCAAAATAATCCTATTTCTTCATCTTGCAAAGCACCCCCTATGTCATGATTTTGCCATTTTTTTCTGCAAGGACTGAAAAGGACTGAAAAAAACTGCACCAAACCCCTGTCCTACTGACATCTCCCCCCCACCGACCCCCCCCCCAGTCTTGTCTTCTTTCCTCACCAAGAGAAAAAATGGTTGAAGAGCTTTTCAAAGCTTTCTAGCCAAGGTAAACTGCTGGGATTAGGGCTATTGGGAATGGGTATACCTACAAAGCAGTGGAAACTGTGTGGTCTTAAACTGCTACCACCTCCTCCACTACACCCTCATCACGTGAATCCCATCCACCCAATCATCTTCCCCTCCTGTGCTCCTTCCTCGTGACCAGGATAGAGAAAGAGATGTAAGGAAAGTAAAGTGAGGACACATTTTCCAGGTGAGTTGATCCTAACAAGCATTTTGCAGAACAGAGGAGTCCATGCAGGCTGATAAATGAAACAACCTTATCCACCAATATAAAATATTTAGAACATATTCAGAGGCCACACTGGTTCAGGCAGATTAAGCAAAGCAGTCCACCTGAGGTCAGCAGCACCTTTTGATGGCGGGAACTTCCATACAATCAGCTTCTGCCACTCTTCTCCAAGGTGATAAAGTATGTTCTGTTTTTGTATTGTCAGCTCCATGCTGAGAGATTTCAACACTTTTAAATCAAAGCATTTTCTGGATTTTAGTAACTTCAAGCATTTCTGTGCCTGGCAATGAAATGGAATCATCGTTAGACATTCCATCTGGACTCAGGGCAATGAGAATATATTTTTATAATGATAAGGGATACATGGAACACAAAATTTACTAAAAACAAGAACAGAACAGTGCTAATTGCTTATACTGTGGAGAAAGCATTTAGTACCTCTTCCAGACACTGAGCAGCAGTGACATACTTCTTCTCCGTTAATGCACAATTATATTCTTCAATAGCAGCAGAAAACTAAAACGATAAGCATAGTCATTAGGTATTTCGTTTTATACATCCTATAATTTCAAGTCTGTTGCTTATTTGTTTTTAAAATTTGAAAAAAAAATACCTTAGAATCAGGGGGATACACATTTAATAATGAGACCAATTGGAAAAAAATGACTTTCTCACCAGCAAAACACTGAAGTTTGAGTTGAGTTTACTGACCTGCTGCAGCTGCTTAAGCAAACTTAGGACTACTGAGTCTCTTTCCAGCTGTTGTTTCAAGTCTGTAAATTCAGCAGTTGATACATGAAGATCCCGGCGAACCTAATCCACATATCAAAGATAAGTGCTTTTAAGCTATACTATATCTAAGAAATAAAACATTTATGGCTAATCAATAAGCTTTATTATGTGAACATAATTCTTGCTGAAATTTAAATGCTGGTTAAGATAGGAATAACAACAACAAAAAATCACAATGAATTAGGAAGAGATCTTAAACGGTCCAGTCCACTTAGTCCAAACCATTATCCTATGCAGCAATACCCACTGCCATGAACATAATAGGCTCGTGTTACCACCTATCCTTAATTTAAGCAGTATTTTTCACCAGAGAGCTCATCCATCCACCTGGATGACTAGAGGGGTATCCTCACTGCCAAGTGACAACTCATTCTACAGCTGAGAGCTCTAACTATTAGATTTTATGTTGAATCAGAAGCCACCTCCCATTCTGTCTTCCCTTTTTCAGGAACTGTACACTATTGATTCCTATTTTCTATATCCTTACCTCTTCCTATTCATTCTTCATTCATGAAATATACACTGACTGAATACCCACTACAGCAAGGCTTCTTCATTCGGGCTTCAACACGCTAAAATTTCCCCCATCTTTGAGAAAAACTTCCTCCATCTCAGCAACCCCCTATTTCTCAGTGGCTACCTTATTTCTCTCCTCTCTCTCACAAAATGCTTCTTGAAGGAATGATCCATACTGTCTTTCTCAACCCCTTCATTCTACAATTCACCAAGATCTTGTTTCTACCCGCATCATTCCATCAAAACTATTACAAAACAGTGCCCCAAACACCAATCAACTCCTTGTGAAATCCAAAGCACACAACATCAGTGTTTAACTATATATCAGTACAGTTACTTCCTTCCCTTCTCTGAAATTTTTCTCCATTGATTTTCCTCCTAGTTCTCTGGCCATTTTCTTTGGGGAACTTCATTTTCCCTCTGACCACTTCATACATATTGACAGTGCTCTTTCTCTGACCCTCTTCCTATTCTGAACCAGTGGTTCTCAAAAAACAATCTTTCTCCTTCTCCTTTTTTTTTTTTTTTTTTTTTTTTTGCCTCCCTCCCATCCAAGGACCCAGAGACATCTGGTAGTGTCTGGAGACATTTCAGGTTGTCACAACTGAAGTTTACTGGCATCTAGTGAGTAGAGGCCAGAGATACTGTTCTATACCCCACAATGCAGAGGATAGTCCACCATAACAAAGAACTATCCAGCCCCAAATATCAACAGTGCCGAGGTTGAGAAACTCTGCTCTATAAATTCTCTCTGGACAATCAGTGGCTCATGGCTTCTGCTTTTAAGGACTCCTATCTCAAGTCCCATTACTCTCCTAAGCTCCAAACACATGTATGGATGGGTGACGTGCACATGCAAACCGTTGACTAAAATCCATTTCTCCATTCTCCCACAGTAACAGGGCTACTCAATGAGACTATATGCTGTAGCCTCTCCCAATGGAATGTGACCATGGGAATGAAATAAAGCAGCACCAATGAAATACAGCAGCAGAGATGTGCACCCTTTCCAAGTCTGAGTCAAGAAAACAGATGTGTGCCCTCTTTGTTCTTAACCTCTGTACAAAATGTTCAGTCTGCCCACTGCTGTGAGTAATCAATTGTCCATCTCTTACTCAAGGAGTCTCATGTCTTCTAGTAGCATCCATGAAATTGTGACAGGCTAACCTGCAAGTAGATTAAAATCTCACATCCCAGTGATCCTGGGTGGCTCAGCGGTTTAACACCTGCCTTCGGTCCAGGGCATGATCCTGGAGTCCTGGGATCAAGTCCCACATTGGGCTCCCTGCATGGAGCCTGCTATTTCCCTCTGCCTGTGTCTCTGCCCCTCTCTCTGTGTCTCTCATAAATAAATATATAAAATCTTAAAAAAACAAACAAACAAACACCTCACATCCCTTCACAGTTCTTGAGAACTGTGAAGAATCAGCCTGGAAGCCTAGACGACTACAATTCAAAAGCTATTTGAGCTGCTGCATTTCAAGGTCTGTCTGTCTCTCTTTTTTAAAGATTTTATTTATTTACTTGAGACAGAGGAGAGAGCAAGTGTGAGTATGAGCATGGGGAGGGGCAGAGGGAGAAGCATACTCCCCCCCTGAGCAGGGAGCCAGACATAAGTCTCCATCTCAGGAACCCAGGACCCTGGGATCATGACCTGAGGCCAAGGCAGATGCTTAACCGACACTGCCACCCAGGTTCTCCTCTCTTTTCATTAAGTCTAGCCTTCATCTTAATACACTCCAACCGTGCAGCTCCGTTTGAATATCCCACAGGTACCCCCACGAAAACCTACTACTCCTTCTCTAGATTCTTTCAGGGAATGGCATATCAATGACCTTGTTCTCCATGATCCTTGGATCCTTGGAGATCCGTCTTTCACTCCCCACATCGAGTCCCAAAGATCCCATCTCTTAAATGTCACTAGAATTCATCCTCATCCTCCTCTCTATTCTCATTGCCTTTGACTTGAGAGTAGGCCCCCATCCTTTCTTCAAACTGCAAGCAGAATGGGATTCCTAAAATCCAAACCTGATGTCATCACTCTGCTTAAAATCCTCGATGGCTTCCACAGAGACATCAAGATAATGTCCACACTGCTAAACCATATACAAGGTCTTTGCTTACCTTTCTATTCTCTTGTGTCCCTTCCCACCACACTCCTCTCTGAACATGAGTCATGGGGAATCACCACAGCTCTCCAAAAGCAACATCTCTCCATTACATCTATGTCTCTGCAATGCTGTCCCCTATGTCCACCTAAAATACTCTTCCCTCCTCTTTGTCTAACTACCTATCACTCCAGGTTTTGGTCTGATAGTACTTCCTACAGGAAGCCAAATTAGCTGTATTCTCCCCCTGTAACTGAATTATTTCTAGTTAATGTGTATCATACTATTTTAGTCATGAGAGTCACATTTTGAAATAAAAACTCTCGCTGGAAGGATCCCTGGGTGGCACAGCGGTTTGGCGCCTGCCTTTGGCCCAGGGCGCGATCTTGGAGACCCAGGATCGAATCCCACATTGGGATCCCGGTGCATGGGGCCTGCTTCTCCCTCTGCCTGTGTCTCTGCCTCTCTCTCTCTCTCTCTGTGTGACTATCATAAATAAATAAAAATTAAAAAAAAAAAAAAAAACTCTCGCTGGAGCACCTGGGTGGCTCAGTTGGTTAAGCATCTGCCTTCAGCATGGGTCGTGATCTCAGGGTCCTGGGATCGAGTCCCACATCGGGCTCCCGGCTCAGGATTCTGCTTGTCCCCCTCCCTCTGCCCCTCTCCCCACTGCTCATGCATGCACTCTCTCTCAGATAAATATAATCTTTTAAAAACAAACAAACAAACAAACACAAAGCTCTCTTGTTCAGTAACTACCACAGTATTTGGCACCTTGTAGATGCTCAATAAGTATATGAAATGACTGAATAAATCACTTTATAATATTTACCTAATAAATCTCATTCTCTTTCTCCAGCCATTAGCTTGAATCTTACTAAGGCTAAATACCCTCTGTTTCTTTCACTGTTCTTCCAACAACAAAACGGTTAGGCGTGAACCTCCTCATTTAGACAAGGCACCTTTCAAAATAACAACAAGAAGTGAATAAATTTCACCAATCATAATCTGGTTAGGGAAAGGTACAGATAATACCTGACTCTCGTTTCTAATACATTTCTAATAGTACATTTCTAATAGTACAGTCTAAGATTACACTTTTGATTCACTGATCAATCAACTCATTACAAATATACCTCCAAAGTATTATTTGAACTGTGCCAGAGTTGTAGAGTAATAAATTATTTTTATTAAAATCTTTAATCAGAATTATTGATGAACTGCCTATTAAACAGATTTTCTAGGTAACTAGAAATCCCCATTTGTGATTAAAGTTTCATATAGAACTTTTGAAAAACATATCTGCTCACTTTCCTTATTTAGTAACTATCACATAGAGAAAAGACTTGGATGTCTTTCCTTGAGGACTTTGAAAACACTTCACCATCTTGATTTGGGGTATCAATGAGCCCTGTCCAATAATTTAGCAGCAGATGTAGAAGGCTTCTAAGATTATACCTGTTTAATATCAGCTCTACTTTCTTCAAATGACTATGTTTCCTTAAAGTAAAGTACAGGAAAAAAAATCCTGGTGAAATAATGTGAAAAATGTTTTTGAAATTAAAGTGGCTATTTTTGTTTCCAGACTGGTTTACTTCTTTTTGTGACAACCGCACTCTGGCAAACATGATAAGCATTTCTAAACCCCACCAGACCTTCCATAGGAATAGCAAGCACTGGCCCTACACAGTGACATGGTACAAGAGGGCAAGAATTCTCTAGGCATCCAGATAAAGTGGCTTTATGACAGGAAGCAGAGAGGCTGTAATTGGCAAATCAAGCCAATCTTCCAGAAGAAGGCCAAATAACCAAGATTATGCTGAAGTGGGAATGTGTAGAGGTCAGCTACAGATATAAAAGAACGTTGATCATTAAGAGATGAAAGTATTTTAAACTAAGAGACAAGAGAAAGGCCAAATGATCCAGCTTTATTTTGAAGACAATAAAATTCTGAGATTTTTTTTTTCTGATTTACAAAGTGCTATTCAAATGCATGACATTAGTATTATAGCTTTAAAATTTTACTATGAAAATCATTTAAACTATAGTTTTGGAAAATATTTCTATTTTAAAATTGGAAGTTACTCTAAAATTATCTAATGCAACTTCCATTTACCAATGACAGTGAGGTCTTGAAAACTTACACACAGAATTGAATTGTCTTAAGAATCAGGAAGCTGAACCACCACCCTACAAACCTAACCAATATAATGAACCATTTTTACCTCACTCTCTATCCTGGATTTCAGCAGGTCAATGTCCTCAGACAGCTTATCCACTTGGGTAACCAGGTCTTGGGCACTCTGCATGCTAGGCAGGAATTCACTATACTTCTTGCTGATCATAGTGCACACCTCACCCTATAATATAACACAGAAGAATTACAGTAAGATGAGTGGAGAACTCTATTAAAAATACACTGTTTGTCTTCCATAAGGAATCCTCCATGTGGGAGTCTTCTTGCCAGTTACCCACACCCCTTCCCTTTTCCTCCAAGCCAATGGTTTTCTTGAAAAACACATTTCTCTCACCCTTAAGGATTCTATAGCATTATTAGGATGCAAGAAGACAGTGATCACCAAATTCCACCAGTGCCCAAAAGTTGTACAAACTCTGGAAAAGAAAGGGGGAAGCCAGAAGTTCCCATATTGAACTAGACTAGCTCAGACTGTAGCCACCAATTTAATCACATAGCAACGAAAAAAGCAAATGGATAAATTAAATCTACAATCTGTATACTTCAATTTACGAATTTCTATCTTCTTGCTTATAAAATTTTAAGGCCTAATCTTAAAACTCTAATTTAATCTGAGCTTCATCAATAAACAAATTATTGAATACTTTGCACTGAATGCTTTAGAAGATACCAGAAAAAAATTATGCCTTCCCACAAATATGTTATTTTTAAGTAGGAAAAATACTTTCAGTAACCAGAATATAAAGTAGGAAAAATACGTCAAGTAACCAGAATATAAAAATGTAATACAGAAAAAGCGTTCATGTCCTCCAGAAACACAAATGAGAAAGAGATCACCTTTGTTTGAGGAAAAAATGGAGATCTTTTTCGTGCAGGAAACTAGATTTGAGATGGGACATGAAAAATGGGTAGAGGGATCCCTGGGTGGCGCAGCGGTTTGGCGCCTGCCTTTGGCCCAGGGCCCGATCCTGGAGACCCGGGATCGAGTCCCACGTCGGGCTCCCGGTGCATGGAGCCTGCTTCTCCCTCTGCCTATGTCTCTGCCTCTCTCTCTCTCTCTCTCTCTCTCTGTGTGACTATCATAAATAAATAAAAATTAAAAAAAGAAAAAAGAAAAATGGGTAGAAATACTACAGGTAATGGTGGAGAAGTAGCAACATAAGCAAAATCTGGGAACCAGGAAAAATATTGAGTCTGGAGCATAGAAAGTAATTGCCAAGGGCACCTAGGTGGCTCAGTGGATGAGCGTCTGTCTTCAGCTCAGGTCATGATCCCTTTGGGAAGCCTGCTTCTCCTTCTGCCTATGTCTTTGCCTCTCTCTGTGTCTCTCATGAATAAATAAATAAAATCAAGAAAGAAAGAGAGAGAGAGAAAGAGAAAGAAAGAAAAGAGAAGGGAAGAAATAAATTGCCAGTTGGGTGAAAATCCAAGTTGGTGAAGGAAACTGAGTGAAAGGTCCAGAACAGTAGGAGCCTTCAGTGCCATGCTAAGGTAGCTTAATAGTCTTTCCACCATTTAAAAAGTGGTGAAGGGCAGCCCGGGTGGCTCAGTGGTTTAGCGCCGCCTGCGGCCCGGGGTGTGATCCTGGAGACCCGGGATCAAGTCCCACATCAGGCTCCCTGCATGGAGCCTGCCTCTCCCTCTGCCTGTGTCTCTGCCTCTCTCTCTCCGTGTCTCTCATGAATAAATAAATAAAATCCTTAAAATAATAATAATAATAATAATAATAAAAAGTGGTGAAAAACCCTAAAGCCCATTAAAGAAAAGATGCTCACAACAAGAGTACATACAGGTGAGGAAACCTTTTTTATAAAATCTCGTTGTCTGTAAGACCTACTTCCTGTGCCTTTATTATAGGGTGGCAGACTTGCTCCCTTAAATCCAGACTTAAGAGGTGTGCACACAATTTTAAACGAAAGCAACAAAGATGTGGGCAAATACTTGCAAGGTAACGATACCAAGAGAGAGCGAAACTGTGACTAGCAATGTGCTTTTTGTGTCTGTATCAATCTCCAGACAGCAGGGTCCACTGAAGGGCTCTTTGCGAATGTTTTACAACACTCAGAGCAGCCTCAAGCGACTGGGGGATGAAGCCCAGAGTTTCATCAACATGTGGACAGACTGGAACTACATAAATTTCAGAGGAGAGAATGGTAACAATTCTCCCCAAAGCTATTTTATTCCTCAGCAAAAGGTATAAAAAGGAGTGGGCGGAGGAGAACACAGATCAGGGAGTGGTCCTGTCCCCCTTTCTAGCCTTCAACATGCTCGCTCCCTGGACACCTCGGGTCCCACCTTCCAGTCCCACCTGCCCTGCTGGTCTCCTGTCTTCCTCCCAATCCCCGGAGCCCAGCCTGCCGATCTGCACCCTAGCCCCAACCCCCAGCACCCGCCCAGGACACCTCAGCTCCCTCAGCACCCCCCAGCACCCTGAAGTTCCCCCCAGGAGCCCGCAGGACTCCCAGGACCCCTCAGCTCCTCCAGGACCCTTCAGCTCCCCCAGCATCCCTAGCACCTCCCAGCACCCCGCAGCACCCCCAGGACCCCCCAGCACCCCGCAGCACCCCGAGCACCCCCAGGACCGCCCAGCACCCCGAGCACCCCCCAGCATCCCGAGCACCCCCAGGCACCGCCTCCCCTCCCCTCGGTGCGGGGCGTCCGCGCCTCCTTTCCCCCCGACCGGAGCCGGGGCCCCCCTCCGAGCCGCTCCCCCGTCCACACAGCCCGCAGCCCTCCCACCTCGCGTTCCTCGCGGCTGAGCCTGCACCCGACTCGGCTCACACCCCACCCGCGCTCAGCGCCCACGCCTCTCCCCGGCCCTCCGCAGACCCACCCGGCGTCCCCGCACCGCCAGCCCCTGGCTGCCGGGCCTTCACCTTGATCTCCTCCACCCGCCGGGTCAGGCGGCTGATCCGAGTGCCCAGGTCCTCCTTCTCCAGCCTCCCCGAGTGCGCCAGGACCTCCGTCACGAAGGAGGCCATCGCCGCGCCCGGAACCGACAGCGACCGGGTCACTCTCCAGCCGCCAGCGCAGCAGCAGCCCGGGCCCGCCGGCGGCGTGGGCGCGCGGACTGCCGGGAAACTGAGTCTCGAGCTGCCCAGACCGCCGCTCGGAAGGTGCGGCCGCACTACAACTCCCGGCAGGCACCGCGACTGTCCTAGCGTGGAATTTCCACGGTGTCCCGTAGTTGGCAAACTGGGGAAGACGCGTTTCCTCCCTGGTGGTTTTCAAATAGTCTGTCGTTTCCCGCCAGTTTTTCCCCTAAAAGAAGTGAAATCTTTTTACCTAAAAACCGGCCGTAAATGAACCTCTCTCAACTTCAGAGCGTTTACCTGTGAAATGTATCCAGCCAGACTACCCGAGGAACGCACTTTGATCTTTTTTTTTTTTGTGAAATACTCACCTTCGAGGGCTGCAGCGTGCGTCAGAGTCCCCATGAACAGTGCCCTCTGGAGGTGTGCAAAGCAAGCGGCATCACCCCGCAAATGAGAGTCTAAACTGCACTCCTTTCGTGTTGCAGAGTTTACAATGCAATCTAAGTACGTAGATTACGTAATCCATGCGCAGATTACTACATGTGTATCTGTGTGACAAATACACATGGATTTTTTCTATGTGATACATTTTTATATTAACATTATTTCTATTACCTAAGCATAAATATCATTAGAACTGTGTAGACTAGAACAAGATACTTGACACCTTCTGACATTACAAATCGACTTTACCAAAAGTTTTAAAAAATTGTTTCTTGTTTACATGTGTTACATACTGAAAGATATTCACAATATACTAGGTACATGGTGATTCTTTTTTTAAGATTTTATTTATTTATTCATGAGAGACCCAGAGAGAGAGAGACATAGAGAGAGAAGCAGGCTCCATGCAGGGAGCCCGACGTGGGACTCGATCCAAGGACTCCAGGATCAGGCCCTGGGGGCTGAAGGCAGGCGCCCAACCGCTGAGCCACCCAGGCGTCCCAGGAATGGAGTGATACTGCTACACACTCACAGTCCATGCCAACATGAATGAATGAATATTTGAATAAATAAAAAAATAATAAAATGAATGGCTTCTGTTTTCCCTCACTAACTTGATCTCCTACATAGTTCACAGGTTTTTATGTCTCTCAACTCACAGATTTTCACAAATTGTCAAGAAAGGGCTCTGAAAGGGTCACCTGTGTGGCTCAGTCAGTTAAGTGTTCAACTCCTGATTTCGGCTCAAGTCATGATCCTAGGGCCGTGGGATTGAGCCCTGAGTCAGGCTCTGCTTCTGCTTTTTTTTTTTTTTTTTTTTTTTTTTATGATAGCCACAGAGAGAGAGAGAGAGAGAGAGAGAGGCAGAGACACAGGCAGAGGGAGAAGCAGGCTCCATGCACCGGGAGCCCGACATGGGACTCGATCCCGGGTCTCCAGGATCGCGCCCTGGGCCAAAGGCAGGCGCCAAACCGCTGCGCCACCCAGGAATCCCTGCTTCTGCTCTTAAAAGGGAGTCTGCTTGAGGTTCATTCTCTTTCTTTCTCTCTCTCTCCCTCCCTCTGCCCCTCCTCCTACCATGCACTCTCTCTTTCTCAAATTTTTGAAAGAGAGAGAAGAAGAAAGAAAGAAAGAAAGAAAGAAAGAAAGAAAGAAAGAAAGAAAGAAAGAAAGGAAAGAAAGAAAGAAAGAAAGAAAGAAAGAAAGAAAGAAAGAAAGAAAGAAAGAAAGAAAAGCAAGCTCTGGAGAAAAGGCAGGGGAATAAGGAGCAGCACCGGGAGGAATTTCTCCTGACCTATCAGAGCTCATACACATGTGGCATGCCTGTACATTCAAGAACCAAAATAAAAAATGCAAACCTGGATGAATATAGTACAACCAGACAGCATTTCCAGGGATGCATAATATTTTGCCCCTGTGTTGATTAGAACATGTGGTTGTTACAAAAGCAGCAGAAGGAGCCTACAATTTGAAAGAGCCCCCCATTTTGCTTCAAAACAGTGTGGAGGGAGGGATGCAGATAGTGGTTGTGGGCATGGATGAAATAAGATTGGTATGTGTGGATAATTTCTGCAACTCGGTGGTAGGACATGAAATTTCTTTTTCCATTTGCTCTACTCTTGTACATATTTGAAATTTTCTACAATAAAACATAAAAGGAAAACAAGGGGGGACATCTGGATGGCTCAGTAGTTGAGCGTCTGCCTTTGGCTCAAGTCATGATCCCAGGGTCCTGGGATCGAGTCCGCATTGGGCTCTCTGCAGGGAGCCTACTACTCCCTCTGTGTCTCTCATTAATAAATAAATAAAATCTTTTAAAAAGGAAAAAAAGGGCCTTCAAGATGATTCTGGTCACCTCCCTGCACCCCCACACCACTGATAATCTGATCAGACTGTATTGAGACATCATGCAGGTAAAGTCAAGGTCATGTTGTCTTAGATCCTTCCTCCCTGCTTCCCCTCCCCACGCCCCTGCTTCCACTTCGTAGGGCACCACAGGATAATTAGGAGGTTAAAATATGAATAGAGGGCTCCACTGGTCAACATTTATGTCTTTGTTAGAAGAGATGTCAACTTTCCTCTGTGTTTTGCTATAAAGATGAACCCTTCCCACATGCTGTGTCACCAGGGTGCAGGCACAGTGCAGAAGAAATCTCTGCGGCAGCCTGGAGACCACAACACGAAGTGACAATCTGAAACCCCCCGGCTCAGGAGCTGGATCCATTGCTTACCATCTGGGGGACCTTGGCACATGACCTAACATGTATCTCGCAGTGGTGGTGTGAAAATTAAATAAGGACAAAGTATCTAGTCAAAGTCTGGCACTTAGCCATGCTCAGTAAATGCAAATTATTTCCTTTCCTGTCGGAACGCGCTTCTTGGCAACAGCAAATAGGAATGAAAGCAGGCCTGAGTACCAGTTACTCTAGCTACTACTGCCCTTCAGCCGCAGGAGGATGGGGAGGGAGCACTACCCTCCTGGTAGATCCTGGGTCTGGACAGGTTCCTTGGATGGGGCATTTTCCATATTTTTTCCTGCTTACAAAAATATTAACTTGTAAAATGTGTCAAATACATATGCAATCACAAGGAAATAAAAATTATCCATAATCCTTCCACTAAGATAATCATGGTTCACAGTTTGTGGTAGATGATATGTATTTACATAGATATAAATATACGCTCTTTTTTGAAAGTGAAATTGTACCCTACATACTCTAAACACTGGTCACTTGCCTGTCTCACTTAACAACGCGCCAAGAATATTTTTCATGTCATTGAAATTTCTTCTACGTCACTTCAAAATAGCTGCCTAGTGTTAACCAAAATGTATAATCATCAATAATATCTCCACATTTTCATGATCTTTGTATATATTCACAATAAATTAGTTAACTTTCTAGAGGTAAGTTAGTGGGTCAAAGTATATTTAAAAGTATGGAATATAATGGTACACCTGGGTGGCTCAGTGGTTGAGCATCTGCCTTCAGCTCAGGTTGTGATCCTGGGGTTCCCTGCAGGGAGCCTGCTTCTCCCTCTGCCTCTCTCTGTGTGTCTCTCATGCATAAATAAATAAAATCTTTAAAAAAATAAAAATGAAAGTATGAAACATGAGAGCTGCCTGGGTAGCTCAGTTGGTTAAGTGTTTCACTCTTGATTTTGGCTTGGGTCATGATCTCATCAGGGTGCCGGGGTTGAGCCCCACATGGGGCTCCGTGCTCATCAGGGAGGCTGCTTGAGGATTTCTCTCCCTCTCCATCTGCCCCTCCTCTCTCTCTCTCTCTCTCTCTCTCTCTCTCAAATAAGTACATAAATCTTAAAAAAATTAAAATATGAATTATGAAATCATGTTTCCCTCCAGAAAGGTTACATCAGTATGTATTCCCAGGATATCATTCTCATCTTAGAATTGGGGAGTGATTTTACCTTCAAAATTCATTCCTTTTTGAATTTACTCATCAAATAGATATTGATGGCTTACTGTCTGGCCTTTTTTGCCTCTCCCGGGGCCCTCCTCCACAACCCACGCCCACATCCCATCTTGGGCACACCCCCAAACCCAACATTGCCAAGTTCCTGGCACCTGCCTCAGCTGCTGCCTAAAAACTGAAACAAGAGCCCTCTCCAAATGTGAATGACCTTCCACTGGACCTCCCCAAAAGTACTGCCCGCTAACCAGTCACCAAGCCACCTGTCCTTCGCTTTCTGCGACTGTAGTGGGAGCAGCCATGGCCTGGAGTTTCCGCGAGAAAGCCCAGCTTGGAGGGCTGCTCCTCTCTCTCCTCGGCTGGGTCTGCTCCTGTGTCACCACCATCCTGCCCCAGTGGAAGACTCTTAATCTGGAACTGAACGAAATGGAGACCTGGATCATGGGGCTTTGGGAGGTCTGCGTGAATCAGGAGGAAGTTGTTGTGTGCAAGGCCTTTGAGTCCTTCTTATCTCTGCCCCAGGACTTCCAGGTATCCCGCATCCTCATGGTAGCCTCCCATGGGCTGGGACTCCTGGGGCTTCTGCTCTCTGGCTTTGGGTCTGAATGCTTCCAGTTGTACAGGAACAGATGGGTATTTAAGAGGTGGCTTTGTCTCCTGGGAGGGACTTTCGAAGCATCCGCTTCAGCCACCACCCTCTTTCCAGTCTCTTGGGTGGCCTACGCCACAATCCAAGACTTCTGGGATGACAGCATCCCTGAGATTGTGCCTCGCTGGGAGTTTGGAGATGCCCTCTACCTGGGCTGGGCTGCTGGGATTTTCCTGGCCCTTGGCGGGTTGTTCCTCATCTTCTCAGCTTGTCTGGGAAAAGAAGAGGAGTCCTCTCTCCGGATGGTTGGTCCTACAGCCCCACCATTCTATGCCCCAGCAGATAGGTCCAGTGACTCCTTCTATCTAACACCAAGACCTAGGAACCTGTTCATCTAGGACCGGCCTCCTCCACGGAATCTCTGGAATAAAGGAATGTTAGAAGAATCGTTTCTCCTCCTTATCCTTCACCACTCTACATTTATTTGCCTCCTTTGGGGGTGGTAGTCACTCTCCCTTTTGTTAAGGATTTGTCTATCTTGGTGATACAGTAATTCATAACTTCAGAATGAAAAATCAAGGCGGAATTTCTGACAAATGTGTTTTTCTCATTTAGATTTTACTTGTATAAAATGTTTTTAAACTCATAACATTAATTGTATACCTGATTCATTACTAAATATATTGCAAAATTGCTTCTATCATAGGAAAAACCTAGTGTGACCAGCCACTGTATATATAATGCTATGGGGCACCTGGGTGGTTCAGTAGGTTAAGCATCTGCTTGTGGCTCAGGTCATGACCTCGGGGTCCTGGGATCAAGCCCCGAGTTGGGCTCTCTGCTTAGCGGGGAGTCTGCTTCTCCTTCTCCCTCTGCCCCTCCCCCCTATTCGTGCTCTTTCTCAAATAAATAAATAAAATCTTCAAAAAAATTCTGGAGAATATGTCTTGGCAAATGAAAACGAACTATTGGTCCAGGATAATACCTTGAGAGGAAGCTTCCTTGTGTTTATTTTCCTCCTCAGGTACACAATTTGAAGGGGGGTTTCACAATATATCTGTGTGGTTTTGTAGATTCTTACTATCCCAGAAGGGAAGATATATTCCCCTTTCTGCTATATTATGAGGTTGTGAGTGGTCAGCTCTGTCTTCCCAGCATGAAGTTAAGAAACAGTGTGAATGAGAAGTAGGGTGAGCAACTGTCCTGGTTTGCCCAGAACTGGGCACTTTCCGTGCTAAAGCTAGGAAAGTCCCAGGCAAACCCGGGCAAATCAATGACCACCAAATGGCTGTGCCCAAGAAGTGCCCAATGTGTGTGGGTGGGTGTGTGGAGAAAATTAGCAGTTTCTCAGAAATGTCTTTTACCTATGCAAAATGACGTTATAAATCTTTTAAAATGGAACTCCAACGTCAGCAGATCTACCCAGGCAGTGGCTACAAATAAAGTCCCCTTCATGACCATGATCCAAGTTCCTTTGCTTGTCCCACCTGCTCTGGCAGGCCCTCAGACTGACTACCTCACCCCTAGGTCTTTCTCAGGCATTTGTGCAAGTCCTCAAGGAGAAGCCTCATGCTTACTCATAAACCTGTGGGTCAGCTGAAATCACCATGCATTACCCACCCTGTTCCTCTCACTGCCATCTGTCCCCCACTCCCTTAACCAGTCGATAGAGTTGACAATTCCTATAGGAGAAAAAAGGTGCTGGCTCCCAATGTCCCCAAGCAGGTCACTTCACCAAGTTCAGAGGCATGCCAGATTACTTGCAGGGCTGGGGAAACGCCTTTCCCTCCAAGTCGGTGCTTTCCCTCCAGCCTCACGGGCTGAGCTCTGAGGCAGCACTGCTTGTTCTCCATCAAGTAGCCCTGGCATCTTCAGATGGCTGCTGCTCAAGCAAGAATGCACACACCAACACAAGTATACATAAGTTTGCCAGCATAGGCCAAGCCAATTCCCTCCTTAGAGAAATAACATGAGTTTTTTGTTGTTTTCCTGAGAAAATGAATCTTTTCAGGTGCAATTTTATCTCCAGCAACGTTTACCTTCTTACACGGAGTGGGGTTCTCTCTAGGAGTCATACTTTCTCCAGATGCATGTCCTTAGGTCTATGTCCACTTGATGTACACAAGCCCAAATGTATCTAAGTCCATGACCTTAGATAAATAAATTTCTGAGCATAAAAGGGCAGTTTGCACCAAAGTCATATTCTGGCTTTCTACGGTTCCAATGCCCATTTTGTTAACTACTCCCTCTCAGGAATGAGGCTCAAATACCCAAGAGTTACACTTGAATCGCATGGGATCTACAGGATGGACTCATCATTCATCCATCTGGTCATTTATTCATTCACTTAACAAATGCACTAAGCACCTACCATATACCCAGCATTGTGATAGGAACCAGGAATAAAATGGTTAAAGACAAAATTTATCCCCCCCTCCAATACAGGCAAATAGGGGAGACAAACATTAATATGAGATCATTTGCTAAAGGGAGATTGTAACCATGACAAACTTTACGAATTTGGAAGGGTACATGCTTCTATAAGATCATGCAATTGGAGAAATTGTAACCTAGTCAGGGAGTCATGGCTGGATACCCTAAGGAAGTGATAACTGGCTAAAACCTGAAGGATGGAGAGCAGTTCTGGAAGGAGAGGAGTGTAGAAGGCAAGGTTAGTGAGGTAGGAAGGAGCCAGATCTTGCAGAACCTGTGGATCACATTATGGAGCACTGTCTCTATTTTTGGGACCACAGGAGGCCGAGCAGGTGCCCAGGAGTAGGAACGCAGCTCCCAGGTGACCACAGCTCTACCCACTCCCTCTCCTCTCATACCTCATCCCCAGTTTCCCCATTACACAGTTGTGTAGGGTTTCAGAGTTTATATAACATCTTCATGTATCTTGGTAGCTTTATTTAACACATCATGAGAGTTGTTTTTGAGGTTGGGAGAGCAGATATTATTTGTTTTGCTAAAGAGGAAACAGATTGAGAGCATTTGGGCAACATGCCCACAGTGAGTCATTAGCTGATCACAACTTGAATCCAAGGCTTTGATGCCAGGGCAGTCTTTCTTCACCACATCCTATTGCTTCATGAAGATGGGTTGCTGAGACAATCCGCCAAACCAAAGGAAAAAACTAGCACTGGAGCAGAAGAAAAAAATCAAAGACCTACAAAGAAAAATCTTGTCCTTTGTGCTCTGCTGAGACCTAAACAGGATTTTTGTTGCCAGGTGGCTCACCTGTTCCTGCTGGTGGCTCACAGCGCTTATCCTAATCCCATGTTTGCAGGTGCTAACGGTATACTCATCATCAGCATGTGATTATGGCTTCCACTGCCAAAACAAAACAAAACAAAACAAACAAAAAACTCCACAAACTACAAACTAAAGATTTGTTAAGAAAATATTTTGTCTTCCTAATTCTTCTTAGACAGGACACGAGGCATTTTTTAAAAATGGGGATGGGTTGGAAATTGTTGATTGAGTCCCAAATAATCAACAGCATGTTACTCCCAGAAGGAAATGTAAATCCACTTTTAGAGAAAGAGTCTGAGGAGGAAGATGTGTTTCACTTACAACTGCCACTGTTTTCATCTACCTGTTTTGTAGGGGAAATAATGAGAAATAAAAATAGAAGTAATTAAATCTTCGACTCAGCCTTTTCTCGTAAAGACGTGTGGCATATTATTCGAACATTAGGAACATTTCTTTTTTGTGATTACCCATGGAGAGCTGTGTTGTCATGTGTATTAGAAACAGCAAAGGACACCAGTCAATCAGAATTCCGAATCAAAAGCTTTTATTATGCGCAAAGCATTGTACGAAAATAACTCAGGGGCTCCCCAAATTTTATGTTGTTAGAATTGGATGTGTCTCAGTGCTGTCTTCTCCAACAGCCTGCCTTTGGGTCTGAAAATCTCACCATTAGCAGATAAGGCATTCCAGAAGGCCTCTAGTAAAATACTCATCTGTTGGGGATCCCTGGGTGGCTCAGCAGTTTAGCGCCTGCCTTTGGCAATCCTGGAGACCTGGGATTTCCCACATCGGGCTCCCAGCATGGAGCCTGCTTCTCCCTCTGCCTGTGTCTCTGCCTCTCTCTCTGTCTATCATGAATGAATAATTAAATCTTTAAAAAAATAAAATAAAATACTCATCTGTTACTCTTGTCAGCCTCTGAGACTAGATCTAGAGAAAGCATCCTAAGGGAAGCCAATGTGAATTAGACACATTTTGGGATGGGAGAGAAGTCAGAAATAGTTTCATGAGTTTCTGGACAGTAAATGTGTCTTAGCAGGCAGGACTAAGACAATTATGACAGTTAGGAAAATGTTCGTAGTCACTGGCCTCGAACATAGAAACAAAGAATCTGGAAGTCACTTTCCACTCTACTAATTGATGGATTAATTTTTTAAGCCATTCTTTTTGCTATTCCATCCATGTTTATAAAATGTAGAATGGACTTCTCTGTTGCCCAGAATTTTTAATAAAGCCTCAAAGTCAAGTCCCATGGGTGCTATGTGTCCCATATTCTAAAGAGAGAGGCTCAAGACACTGCTTCTAAGAAGGGGCCAACCTGGCCAGCCCCACACCCAACAGACTACATAAGAGAAGCGCACAGATTCATTAGGGAGGATTCTTAGAAGGGAATTCATAGCAACTGGTGGGTATTGTGATGTTCCCTACCCATCCATGTGAGGAACAGGGTGGAGATGGATCTCAAGAGAACCACACAGAGATGGGGGTTCTTTCTAAGAGGGAAGACAGTGTCTGAAACACACTCATTCCACACTTGCTGCCCTCAGGATGATGCCCAAGAAAGTTCTTGAGAGAACCTGCTCTGTGTTGTGGAGGCAGAGAAGGGTACCTGATGCCTACTAGGGCAGTATGCAATAGGAGGCTGGCCAGAGGGGCACAGAGGCGGCAGCTGCACTTGGCCTTTTCGGGCGGGGAGGGGTGAGCTTTCCACAGCCCCAGTGGATGCGGGGCAGGCAGCCTGGGTGACACAGTCCCAGAGCACTGTTGGGAGGGGTGAATGACTTAACTAGGAACTTAGAAGGTCTGTAAGAGGTCAGCCAGGAGGTCCAAAAGCCACATCAAAGGACAGCATGGAGGTTTTCTACAGGGTTCTCTGGAGAACCCATAAAATACCTGACACAAGAGCTAATTAATAATTGCATTCTTGACATAACAAAGGATGTTTGAGAACCTAGAGAATATTTACTGTTTTTATGTAAAAAGTAGACACTATCTTTTGCCTTCTCTTAAAAAGTCTCCTCCCCCAGACTCTAGGGGAGCCAGACGTTGGGAGGAGGAGGGGCATGGAGCAGAGAGAGTGGAGGAACATTCTACGGCTCCTTCCCTCCTCTTAGGCTCTGACCCTCAGGCCTTGGCCTGAACTCAGCCAAGAGAAGCACATAAAAATGAATGAATACATTTTCAATCTAGGTGGGTCTGGGCTCTGCAATACATGAAAATCATTGTTTTAGTACTCCTACGTGACAAGAAAGCCATACCATCTTCCTGGGATGCTATCAGGGACAGGGAAGAAGGAGATCCATAGGACTATATTGGAAAGTGGCAGTGGAAGAAAATGAAAGCTACTGACTTGCTCTACCTTATCGAGTTCAAGCCTTTAAATAACATGACTAAAGAAAAAAATGTATCTGAAACGGAAGAATTAGATAGAAGATGTCGTGATTTTTCTATCTATCCAACATATCCTTTCAGCACCTCTTTCCCCGTCAGATTGGCCAATACCAACACTTCTATTTGCCAGAGGCCCTTAGGCATCTACATATGCCTCAATCCTTAGGACTCACCTGCGGGCCCTGTACAGGCTACGCCAACTCTTAAAATTCTCAACCCAGATTTCCCCACAAGAACTGCATCCAGGGCTCTATTCACACTTAGTCATTGCTACTACTCTTTTCTCCTTGACTCTTAAAACATAACTACGAGGTATTTTCCTGTTTTATAGACCAGGAAAACAGGTTCAGCCAGCATCTGTACTCAGGTCAGATTCCAATGTCAATATTCTTTTCATAACATCTTTTTATGAGACATTGGTATAGCAGTGATTTATAAATCAGGAAAGCTGGGGACCTGTTCGACTCAGGGAGGAGATCTGGCTATTTCTTAAGCAGGGACAGTCATGATGACTCCGTGAGTGACCGTGCCACTTTTAGGTCATCACTGGGAAATCTGTCCTTATTGTTAAAATCTGAATGCTAATTTGGGAAGACCATCTCCCACATGCAACAATACCTCTAGCCCACCATCAAGACTATAGACAGAAAAACTGACCATCCTTCTATGAATATGATGAACACTAGGACTAAGACTCATCTAATTTTCAAAGCTAACTACTCATAGTTCCTGGGCACCACTTTTGTGCCAGCTTATCAATTCCAAGTCTCCTACATTTTACAGAAGGTTTATCCTCTACTTTTCAAAGTTAATATTCTTGCTCATTGCTCATTATCACAACTTCTCCTCCTCCTGGTATCATAGGGGCAATCAGGCTGATCTTATTTTGAGAAGGGAAAAGACCAGGTCTCTGTCATGTAGGACCCATTCACCTGTCTATAAATGGTCAATAGGAGGTCGAGGGTCCTCATAACTAGCCAACCACCTAATAGGCAACACAACAGCAAGAGAGTTGAAAGAGGGAAGATATGGAAATGTCCTGAAAATCCCTCTTAAGTGAGCTCTACTCTGACTTGCAGTAGGTTAATAGGTCAGTTTATTGTTCAACAATTTAGAAAGAACGTGGAGAATTTTTTTCAAGGTTCAGAAAAAAGTAACAATGACAAGTAGGTGAGAAGTTGAGCTTCTGAGCAAATTTTAAGGAACTGATATATTTATAGGAATTAAAGGTGAATTATACAGAAATACATTTTTCTGTATCTCTATCAAAGTCAAGTGCAACAAGAGGAATGTTAAAATATATTCAAAAAGCATGAAAGCCTGTAAAGTCTCATTGAAGGAGGTTCTATAGCCTTTTTATGAACACACAGAATTTGGGTGTGTTGACCATGTAAAAGCCACTTTCGTAGCAGGCATAGGAGCTCTTTAAAGGACTAGCTGTCAGATGTGACTGTACATCAAAATCACCTGTGATGCCTTCTAAGCATGAGCAACAGGGGCCCAGACCAAATGTAACAAGTTGGTATCTGCAGGGTTGAGGCTCAGCTGCTGTTTTGTTTTAAGTGACACAGCTGACTCTGGATTGGCAGCCAAGGTTAAGAACCACTGCTGAAGAGCTCTGGATTAAAAAAAAGCAGGAAAAGAAACCCACAAGCCCTTACAAAAGGGAGACCTAAACAAAAGCAAAATATAGTTCTCTGAAAAGACTTAATAAACCCCTGATAATACTAACCAAAAAAAAAAAAAAAAAGAAGTACATGTCACCCAATATCAGTAATGAAGAGACATCACTAAAACATCATAGATCCTATGGTCATTGAAAAAAAAAAAAGAAAAATCATGAGGTATTATGAACTTTCTTCTAGTAAAAAAACCACACAATTCTAAGTTCGGATGATTTTAAAAAATGAATTCTTCCAGACATTAAAGAAGAAATAATCCTATCTTACCCAAACTCTTCCAGAACGCAGAAAATAAGAGACTATTTCCCAATTCATTCAATAAGGCCAGAATAACCTTGATACCAGAACCTCCAGAACCTTGAAAAGGATGTATAAGAAAAGGCCAATCTCTCATAAATATATATGCAAAAATCCTAAACGAAATATGAAAAACTGTGTACATATAAAAATACCACAATCAGTGTAT
Source organism: Nyctereutes procyonoides (assembly GCF_905146905.1). Classification (NCBI taxonomy): domain Eukaryota; kingdom Metazoa; phylum Chordata; class Mammalia; order Carnivora; family Canidae; genus Nyctereutes; species Nyctereutes procyonoides. Next base: position 70,126,788 of record NW_026575140.1, read on the forward strand.
TCTGGGAACACATGGTTGGCGTAGCATTTAAAATTAATAAATGTGGGCAGCCTGGGTGGCTCAGCGGTTTAGCGCCGCCTTCAGTCCGGGGCCTGATCCTGGAGACCTGGGATCAAGTCCCACATCAGGATCAAGTCCCACATCAGGCTCAAGTCCCACATCAGGCTCCCTTCATGGAGCCTGCTTCTCCCTCTGCCTGTGTCTCTGCCTCTCTCTCTCTATGTCTCTCATGAATAAATAAAATGAGTAAAATCTTTAAAAAAAATAAATGTAATTCACACATGAGCAGAATAAAGGAAAGATCCATATAATCATTCTAATAGGTATAGAAAAAGCATTTGATAAATTTCAACATCTATTTGTAATATTTAAAAAACTCTTTGCAAAATAGGAAAAGAGGGAATCTTTATTTATATAATAAATGGAATTTACTAAAAGCCTACAGCATGCTTAACGGCGGAATACTGAAAACTTTTCTGACAGTGGAGGACAAAGATGCCTACTACCACAACTTCTATTCAGCATTGTACTGAGGCCCTCAAGTAAGTGTTATCAGGCAAGAAAAATAAATGTTGAAACGAATAAAAGTCATCCTTCACAGATAACATAATTATGCATAGAGAAAATCTTTAAAAACTACTGATCAACTGTTAGAAAGTGAACTTATGTCATTGGATACAGAGTTGAAAATATCATTTTCTTTCCAGATTTGTGTCTCATCCTTGCACAGGGGCCATGATCACCTTCTCCGTATTGTTCTAATTCTAGTATATGTGCTGCTGAAGCAAGCAGAAAAATATCCCTTTGTTTCTAGATACCAGCAAAAAACAATTAAAGATATAATTACAAAAATGACACATTTAAAATAGCTTGAAAAGAAAAAAAAATAGCTTGAAAAACATTGAAGATCTAGGAATATATGGAAGAACTTTATACAGAAATTAAAAGAAAATCTACATAAACAGGATATATTGTGTTCATAGATTAGAAGATGTCAATTCTCTCCAAATTATCTATAGTCACTGTAAACCTAATCAAAATCCCTTGAAATCTGTGTCCGTGTGTGTGTCAGTGTGAAACTGACAAATTGATTCCAAAATTTATATGGCAATACAAAAAATTAAGGACAGGATAATCTTGAGGATTCAAAACTGGACAACTGACTATACTGGAAATCAAGACTGATAGAGCTACACGAACTAAGACAGTATGACATTGGTGCAAACAGAAGGGTCCAGAAACAGGCCTCTACATCAGACACTTGATTTATGACAAAGGCACAGCACTGGGAAAAATACAGTAAATGGTGCTGGGTCCATCACCTGAATGGGAAGAGTCAAAAAGCAGACACTTCTGGGAGGTAACAACACAATGTCTTCATGACCTTGGATACTGATTTCAACAGGGTAAAATAAACATTAACCCTGAAGGAAAAGATTGGGTCAACTGTACTACATTAACATTAAAAAGTTGTTTTCATCCAGCCATCAGGGGTGAAAAGCTAGAGCCAGAGGATCTATGCAATGCATATGTCCAAAAAACTGTCTGTAAGTGGCTATTTTTTAAAAACTCCTATAAATCAACACGTAGCAAGTCAGTAAATCCAACAAAAAAAAATAGGCACTTATACTTAATTAGGTATTTCACAGAAGAGAATAGCCCAAGGCCAATAAGCATATACAGAGATGCTTGTCATTAGTGAGCAAGTCCAAATTAAAACAATATCATGCACCTGCCATAATGGTTAACATTAAAAAAACTCAAAACCAAATCTTGAAAAGGATACAGGGCAACTGGAGCTCATAAACTGCTGGTGGGAGTTTCAGGCGGTATGGCCACTTTGGGAAATTGTCAGGCAGTACCTAGTAAAGATAGCCCTCTACCTGTGACCCACGTACCCCACGATAAAGCAATTCTGCTCAGTTCATGCCAACAGAAATGCGTTTGTGTGGGCATTGAAACACATGCTAAGGACTGCTCCTAGTAGTATTATGGGTAATAGCCAAAAATTGCAAACAATTCAAATGACAATTAGCAGAATAAACTGTAAGATAGTCATACAGAGCACAGTAAACCAAGCAATGAAGTGGATAAACTACACAATGAATCGCCCCTTCTATCCCAGCTCTGCTGCACCAGCCCTTGCCTCTTGTTCCTTCATTATTTAAACTGTTTTATGTGTCTACTTCATACTTCTCTCTTGAAGCAAGTAGGGTAAAAATGAGTTTGTAATGCCTTAAGAGTTCTTAAAGGAGCTAAGAAATCCACACAGAAGCAGGTTGCGATTCTGGTGAACCCCAGAAAGTCTAAGCCCAGTGTCAAGGGAATTTATGCTGAGGTCAAGTGCCCTGGCCAAGCCCTTGAAACACTTTAGGTTAAGAACCATATAGGTTTCTCCCCACCCCATCTAGGCCCCACCCCCCTACCTCTGTGGCCCTCATGCTGCTTTTCCACAATCCTTTAAACGCTCTTAATCCTTTAGTCCAGTTTGTGGACTCCTTAAGAAACTAGGCTGTACCTAAAGCAGCCAGCAAATGTAAGGAAAAAGAAAGGATTCCCAGCACTGCACTTGGTGGTCTGAGTGGATCCAAATGACAGAAAGTACCCAACACCACGCATACGTATGTCCCTCTGTTCCTTTCTTGGTCAACTACAGATTGCCAACAGCCCACCAGGAAGTGACAAATGTGGAAAGGTACAAAGCAAAAGATTTTACAAGACTTCCAAGGGCAGGTGAGCAGTTGTTAATAGGCTGTGGAGACACAGGTTAGCTTCCTGGCTTCACTACTTAAGACATCTAGGCCCTTGGACAAGCCAGTCCCATCATCCCAGGGTTGTTACGTTAAGACTATAGCTATGCACAGTTCTCAAATAATAGCGGAGATTAAAAAGGGAACAGCAAATGCTGGTCCTTGGAATCTCAAGCAGCAAAGCAAATCAATGGTAAGAAAATTGGTCAATTTCCCATGAGACAATTATCTTGGCAGTGAGCTTTGAAACACAAAAGCACCTCTGAAATCCTGTAAAAGATGGTCTACCCCTAATTTAGTCAAAATGGAAGAAAGTCTGTTTAGGATACTTTTTCCCCTTCTAAATTCGACAAATTATAAAGTAGATGGGCCTATGGGCAGCGCAACAGCAAATGCGATGGAAGGCGGCAGTCACCACTAGGTGCTGCTCAAGAATCGGCTGTAGCCTGTGCTCCCCCCAGCCACCCCCCCCCCTCAAGACTCTCAACCCTGTCACCTGCTTTTTTTTTTTTTTTTTCCCTCGAAAACAACGAACGACAAACTTGACAAATGCTTACTGAGTCTATTTCCGGAAAAATGTGTTTAAATGAAAGCCATTCCGCACACCAAAGGTACAACAAATACTTTTATTGCACATTTATAAAATCTGCATAGTTGTATCAAGTGTTCTTCCTGCCTACTATGCTCTCATTCATGTTAAAATTTGGTTGAAACATGTATCCAATCTGGAACCTTTTAAAAATGGTCAACAGGGGATATTTCTCTCTCTACATATACATATATATATAGATTTTTCTTTTCTTTTTACAAACCCATATCCCTTATCTTTTAGAAGCAAAAAAAGGGGAGGGGTATTCAAATGTTTTTTTTTTTTTTTTTTTTGTGGGGGCCAGCAGCAGCCTTTGACATCTATTGTTGACGATTTTTGGATGCTACAAGATTTTACTGAAACAGTGAACAACTCTCACAATGCTATCGTGACTCAATCATGCTTCATGACGCCGTTCTGTCTACGGTCCTTAGTGCTTTCCTTTCTTTACTCAGGACTGAGTGTGAGGTTTTCTGGTTTATTTAAAAATATAAAAATAAGGGAGAGAGAGAGAAGAGAGGAAAGGCAGCTTTCTTTTGACTTTGCAGCATCTTGCTGCCACATGCCCTTATATTTCTACCCACATGTAAAAGGGCAGCAGTTCATCAGCAACTCACTGTCATCTCCTGTCAAGAGACAGGCAAGGTTTAGATTTCTCATCTCTTGCAGTTAAGAACTTTTAAATGTCACCTGTATTTGATAAAATAACTAGTAGCTGTTCATCTGGTTCAGGTTCTGATGGATCACCCTTCTATTCACTGTCAAAAATATTTATGCCTGAAGGATAATTTTAAAAGTGGCAAGAGTCTTACAAAAGCCCAGGCACTTTTGAAGGTACAAGAGTCATTTAAGGTCTTCTGACATAATTCAATACCTTAATACAATGGCTCTTGTCTTTTTTTAGTGAAATTGCTTTTATGATTCTGTACCTAAAAAGTGCAATTTTATTTTCAATCCTTCTTTACACGCAGAGCATGGTTGGGTCTGGATCTGAATCTTACTTTCCCACCTAATCCCTTCCCCAGGGTAAACACTGTGACAACAGACTTCTGTGCAACAGGCAGGCAGCCGTAGACCAAACTGGACCTTGACCATGTGGGGGCTTATTTCACTGTCACAGCTGAAACCCCCTGAATTGACTCCATGACAGCTGCAAATCGGCTACAAAGGTCATAGGGAGAATTAGGTCGAATAGTTGGAGGCTCCTTCAAGACAATGATTTCTGCAGAAGGATCTAGTAGCCTCGGTAGAAACTCCCCTAAGCACAGTTGTAGATTTTCTGTGGAAGGAAAATGAATGGTTACATATACAGCTAAACAGCTCTCTGAGTACAAACTAGTTAAGTCTGCAACTATAATGGGAAAGCCTTCCATAGAGCCCACTCATTCTCCAACCTCAGAGGTCAGAGCATGGTGCTGGCCAGCTAACAACAAATGATGATTCCTTTAAGTCCAAACCAGGAACAAAGAATACTTGGCCAAATAGACCAAAGCACTAGGTCACTGCTTTAAGCCATGTGATGTGTGACAGGATAACACTAAATATTCATTTCAATGTCAGGCCTTCTAATGTATCATCCTTTTAAAACTTGAGAAAGTGGATTTGATACTCTATGCCATTAACACAATAGTGCTATTTCCTTTCAATGATTAAAACATACTAGCGTGTACACATGACCTTAAGTAAAGCTCTACCACACAGTCTAAAGAAAAACTGAAGACCTTAAAAGGAAATTTGTAACTACTAATTATAGAATTTTCCAGTAAATATTATAAACATGAATACTTTAACAAGTCAATAGAATATCTTTATATCAGTGAGAAACTAACAAAGAGGCTTCATGTTAGAACATATACCAACTTTCTATGTCTATCAAAACTCACCCAAGCTCTTTGGCACCCTCTCCAAAATGCTTTGGACAAGCAAGGCTATTCCACTTACCATTTTATTAATTCTGAGGGCATTGTAGCTAATAAGAGGTGTTCTGTCTTACAATTTCAAGTCATGGGAAAGTTTAGTTATGGCACCACCAGGCAATCAAGCTACATAAAGAGTTTGACAGATCAAAGAGTAATACAAGTCTGACATTCCCAGAGAAGGGTAATTTTTTTGAACAGGGCTTGTAGCCAGGCTGTTTGCAGAAGTGCTTTAGTGGCCACAGAGGAGGTAAGGGAAGCTAACAGGGACAAAGGTCTAGGATCCTATCCCTTGTTTCACTAGAACAGATCCACTTTTAACTCACTTATAGGCTTCAATAATCCTTTAAAAAGGTTTGATAACCAGGGCTGTAGAGTGAGAACACTGTCATTTCTAAAACTGTGAAGAGCCTCAGAAGTTATTGCAAGTGCCAACAACAACATACCAGCAATATCTTGCCCAAGGTAAGAGCACCAATGGTTTCTCATGATCTCAATGGCATGTAGGTCATCCTTGGAGATGTCATTATTAATGATAAGGTGAATGCAGGGAATGATCAACTCATTCATCACGTTAATGCCCTCTGTTACAGAGTGGTCATCGTTTGTTTCAAAGAGAGAAGCTGCTTTGGCATTCAGCTCCTACAGGTAAAAGGCAGATTGGGGGGAAAAAAACAGTCTGAAACAGATAAATACCTATTTCAGAAGAGCCTAAACAAGTGGTTCCCAAAATTTACTGCATGTTGCCTGGGAATCTTTACAAACTACTGGTGCCCCACCCCCGAGCATACTGATTTGATTGGTATGCAGGTGACTGGGGCACTAGGGTTTTATTTAAAAGCTCCCAAGGTGATTCTAATGCAGCAAGGACTGTGATCCATTTACCTAAACTTGCAAGTCAAGGTCTTGCCTATCATTGTTTCTACTAAATTGCTCATTCAATGGCTCTCAATCTCCACTGAGCATCAGAATCATCTGTAGAAGATACGCTGATGCCTAGGCCTCTCTCCAGAGCCTCTGGTTTGACAGTCTGGGGAGGAGTCACCACAGGGTGAAAGCTCCCTAAATGACTCTAACACACACTGGGGGTTGTGAGCCTGTGATGCGAAGACCCTCAATCACTATTACCACCGACTGATGGAAGATGAGCAGGACCTTCAAAATGTAATCTGTACTTGGTGATTTAAAGCATAATAAAATTCAGACATCACAGCTACAAGTCCTCTTTTTCAGCTCCAAAACGCCCTGCCACATCCTCTAACTGAAGCAGAAATCAAGGTATAAATCAGAAAATGAAGCTCTTGAGATGAATATGTGTCATGACTTAATCTCTTCCATTTGGTGTTAACAAGGCAGCAACAGCAATGTTGGCTGGACTCTTCTCAGGAAGAGCAATCGTGAGGGATGTCAGGGAGGACAAATCGAGGCTCCCAATGTGGGGAGAAGCTTGCCTTTTGTGGTTCTCTGAAGGACAAGTACCTGTCCAAACCCTTGGAGAGGCAGAGGGCACACAGGTCTGCCATTCTCCAAGAGGCCAAATGCCAAAGAGGCCAGGCTAGACATTCAGTGCTGTAGGACCGTGAGATTAACAGAACAGCAGGACCAAGTCTTATGGTTTATACCTTTTTTTAAAAAAACTGGAGTCTCTTAGGGGTTGCTAAAATTCCCATCTACTAGCTTAGCAGGTAGCATTGCACAGAACGTAGAAAAAACACTGCATTCCTTCAACATGTATCTGTTGCATGCTTACGATATGCCAGGCACAGAGAAAACAGCGAAATAAGAAAAGGGTCTGTGCGTGAATTCACGATCCAGCAGAGAAGCAATGTGATGATAAATACCATAATGCAGTTGTACATAGAGGGCACAGAGAAAGGGGTAACTGATTCTTTTTTTTTTGGGGGGGTGGTAACTGATTCTTGTCCTAAGAAGGGGCTGAAGAAGAAGGATATTCATTTAAGTAACTTAAAATAATCTGTTTCAATTTACAGCTGCTCTCAAGAGTTTAGAGAAATCTAAAACCAATAGAAGATTAGTTTTTAAGTTGTATTTCTTTGTGGCTTCAAGGAACAGAGATGAGGACAAAATAATAAAGATCGTTAAGGCTTAATGAGCAGTACACACCAGAAGGCATTTTCTTCGGTACAGAGCGATGACCGATTCCTTCACCCCGCGGCGGGGCCCCTTTGTCAGCAGAGCAGCATTGCTCTGGTAGGCATAGACCAGGTAGGACAGTGCCTCTTGGTACCTTAAAGAATGGTAGATCATCAATAGCTGAGTCCTCCTTTCTCCAAAACCTAGGGCTTCGACCCCTCTGTCCCCCAGTGCAAACATTTACATGGCTGCAGTTACAGCCAAGTCCTCAGGACAGAAGCAGTGCGGTGCCCTGGGAAAAGCCAGAGGCCCAGAGACTGCAGTCACTCTCAGCTCTTCTGCAAACTGGTCAAGAAACCCAAAGTGAACCATGAAACTTCCCTGGGCTTCCTGGATTCTAAACCAAAGGAGGGGACTGTGTGATTACTAAGGTCCATTCCAACTCTAAAATTCATTTTCTGAGTTCATCTTCATTTACCACAAAGAAAATCTGGCCATTACGTTATCCTCACCAACATATCTACCACTGCCTGAAGGATGGCCTACCATGTGTGTTCAGTAAAACAGCAGGCAAGGCAGGGGGGCCCTGGTGCGTGGGGCAGGGGAGGGGATGCGCGGCCACGGTTCTTGGTATTCCCAGGTGGGCATTTGTGTGGGTAGTTAAGAGGGCCGTGACCAATAATCCAAAAGACATAAAAGGCCCACATACTTTCCTTTCTGGTAGAGCTCCAGGCCTGTTAGGAGATACACAGACACTTTCCGAAACAAACTATAATCTTCATGCCACTTCTGAAAAGGAATGAATGCCATTAGCGATTATGGTCACCATAAACATCACTACCCTTCCCACCATGGTAAGTCTGACACTGCGTACAAGTGCTTATCCAGCACATATGGCCAGGCACAAAAATCACAAACACAAGAGCTTTCTGATCATGACATAGTCACCATTTACAATAAAGTCCACTGTTGACCTTAATTTTCAGTGACCTGTTACTTCTTCTGAGGGACAGAAATATTTATTTCATATGAGCTTTAGAATGTATTATCTTAATTTCCAACATCCCCATCAAGGTCCTGCAGCTCTGGTTTAAACAGATGCCTGTCGGGCAGCCCCGGTGGCTCAGCGGTTTGGCGCCGCCTGCAGCCTGGGGTGTGATCCTGGTGACCCGGGATCGAGTCCCACATCGGGCTCCCTGCGTGAAGCCTGCTTCTCCCTCTGCCTGTGTCTCTGCCTCTCTCTCTCTGTGTGTCTATGAATAAATAAACAAAATCTTAAAAAAAAAAAAATAAACAGATGCCTGTCGAGTTCTGACAAAATTGTGCACCTTCAGGAACCACCAAAGGACAAGGCCATTCCAATTACACAGAATGACACTCAGCTCAGCAGGTGTCAGAGGCACACTGGGTGTCACAAAGCACTGTTTCACTTCTAACACAATGCTTTTGGGGAAATTTGTATTTATATATGCATTTTAATGAACGGAAATTTCATTTCAAATATAGAAATATAAAAAGAAAAAAAAAAGAAATATAAAAAGCCACACAATGATTTTAAAACAAACCAAAACCAGGAATCAAGGCTAAAGTAGGTATTAAAAGGAAACGAAATGTTAATTTATTCTAACAGAAAAATGGAACAAAGAAACAGGTTATTCTGAGGGTCAGAAAAGATCATTTATCTATTCTCACCCACTTGTACTTTTTGGGGGTTGGGTGGGGGCAAGTCAGTTTGCAATAACACAAAATTGTTAGCTTGGCCTTAAGAAGTAATATTTTGTTTTATAGACTTAAAAGATTTCACCTTGTACTCTTCCATATTCATGTCATCTGGACCAATCTCCTTCAGTTTAGCTTGAGCCACCTTCATGATGCTGATCGATCTGTGTGGGACAAGGGTCAGAAAACTGTGAGGTGCAGGGCACAGCTTTCCCAAAGTCAGAGGAGGTCACGGGGCCCAACCCAGAAGCATTGGGCAATGCACCTGAGCGCTGCATCTCACCTTTCATCATAGCTAAGATTTTTATCTGCAAACTGTTCCAAGAGGGTCCGTTCTACAACTCTCTTGGGTGCCTCATTTTGGAAAAAGTAGACCAGCACATGCTGGAGCCGAGGGTCGCTGTGAGAAGTGGGCGTCTCTTTGGCAAGCTGGTAGAGCCTGGAGTATTCTTCATGGAATGCCTATTAAGGACAAAACTGGTAGTCAGAACAGGGTGCGCTGTGGGGTTCTGCTCACAGAACCTGATGCCTATGGGCTAGAGAGATTCTTGTAACTCCAAGGAGACTTTTGAGAAATTCATATTGGGGAATTACAGAGGCAACCATGGAATCTGTACGTTGTTTGCATTTCATAAGGGCGAGAACTCCTGTGGCACCAAAGATGTACTGCATTCATGAGAAATTCATTTTTCTCATAAGGTTTTAAGAAAATCAAATATTTAGTACTAACTAGCTCAGGCTAACCTTGGGTTCCAAGGACCTGAACTTTTTAAAATGCACATAAATGCAATTTATTCAAGTACCTTAAATTTTATTCAGGTACCTTAAAAAAATGGCCTACTTTCTTGTTTTATGGCTCCCAAACCATAAAAGCAATGCCTCACTCCCAGCTTTATTAACAGATATCTATCTCCTAAGGACAACAGCAAGCCCCCCAGGCCAGGCCTAACATAGTTGGGCATAGCTCACGAATGCTACGCTAGCACTGAGGGGAGGCACTGTCGGTATCATGGAAGGGCTGTCTTGTCCATTAGTGTGACTGGAAATGGAGTTTTAGGTGTTACTTGAAGGAAAAACATTCTTCATCCCATTTTTTACCATCTAATAGAATTATGGTCTTGTTACTATGATACCGGTGGTATAAAGATTAGATTTTTAAAAAGAGATACCTTAATAAGCCCTGCTTCAGACCCATCTCGGTCAAAGGTCTGACGGGCTTTAGCTATGGCCAGGATGACCCCTTGCATGGCGGGGCTCAGCATCACCTACCACAAGAGGGCACAAAACACAGAGAGAAAAAGAAGAGAAGAGAAGTTCAAAAGAAGACTGAATGGAAGAAAGGCGAGTAGGCTGCTGAAGGGAAGAGAGGCAGTGTGCCCACCGGCAGCAACTGCTAGTGGTCCAGATTTGTGCACCTGCCCCCATGCACACCCACGGCCCCGACCCTGTACCCTGTGGTGAAAGCTGGCCCAGGAAGAGCTGTTCCTATATACTCTAATTTAGCAGATAAATAAAGAGGGACATCTGAGAGCATCTACAGACGGCACTGCGAAAAAATCAAGCTAAATGATAGCTCTCCCAGGGGAAGTGTCCACAATGAGAATTCCAGTGGAGTTCTGTAATTTGGCTGTGTATCCCAGTACACAAATATTTTATTAGAGTTCTACTAAAATAATCAGTACGCTTAAAACAGTCTGGAAATTAGGTGATATACAAATATGACTTTATAGGGATCCCTGGGTGGCGCAGCGGTTTGGCGCCTGCCTTTGGCCCAGGGCGCGATCCTGGAGACCCGGGATCGAATCCCATATCGGGCTCCCGGTGCATGGAGCCTGCTTCTCCCTCTGCCTGTGTCTCTGCCTCTCTCTCTCTCTCTGTGACTATCATAAATAAATAAATTTAAAAAAAAAAGAGAAAAAAAAAACAAATATGACTTTATAAAACCAAAACTTTTCAATGATTTGGGAAAAAAAAATATCCCACAGGAATAAAAAGAACCCCAAGGGATAGGATTCATAACTGTTACATGCAGTGCCAACTGAAAAGGACCAACCGCAAGGAGCTTGGGATCCCACAGCTTCTCCCAAAAGCTTCGGAATCAAAAAAACTTCAATTCACATTTGTTTTGCTCACTAGACAACTGAAAATTTTATATTTGGAGGGAAAACAATAAACTAATATTTCCAAAGACAAAGGCTCCTAATTTAAAAGGCCTTTTTTTTTTTTTTCTCAAAATACCAAAAAAGTAACTGAGTGCTACCCTTCCGAGCCATCTAGACTCTGAGGTGCCTCCATCAGTATATGCCTGGGGAGATATACACCAGGCGCAGCATTCAGTGGGAATGAGGCTATCTTTTACAAAACAGCATATAAGGTCAAAACCAAATGGGCCCTCTTTTCGTTGCATGTTTCAATTATAACTATTTGTTCCAATATTAACTATCGCCAAACATCTTAGACAAGTATATCACAGTCACAGGGGAAGGAACAGAAGACTGGAGACAGACAGCTGAATCCTGCACTCATCTGTGTACCTCCTCATCATATCCATCTGCATCAGATCTAACCAGAATCCTTCCCACACTGGGAATCTCGACTTCAGAGGCCTCAGAATTAGGCTGGGCGGCAGACTCTGCGTCCTTCGCCTTTGGGGGCTGCTCTGATTGCTCTGCAAGGTTTGTTTCCGGGGGCGGGGGCTTCTCGGGTTCAGCTTCCTGAAGCTGTGGCAGCAGGATGGAGAGAAAGAGTAAGGACAAAACAGGAGAAAGAAAGAGGGACTGGTTAAATACAGCAGAGACACAGTAATAGAAATGTGAGAAAGTGGCGGTCATGGCTGTGAGCCCACCCCTCCTGAGTATGGGCTTCTGCATCACTGTCACCTCGCTCAGCGCTGCTTCCACGCCGCTCCTCTCGTAGGCACGTGCGGTATTGGCAATGGCCTGCGCCGTCTGCTCCTTCACGATCACTGCGTGCTCGGATGCCAAGCAGCGGACCCCGTGAGAAGAGGCTGCTGAAGGCTCTGGTAATGAATGGTACAAAGGGATTAGCATCTGATGGTGAGTGACGTCTAGAACACTCTGTGTAAAAGGGCAAGCAAGACAGACAGAGGTTCATCTACAACCCTTTTAGCAAACATTTAAAGTAGAATCTGCAAATCTCCCCTAGAACCTAGTGACTCAAAGAAATGTCTACTTCAGAAAGAACCCACTGATGGTTTCGGAAAATTGAATGTGCTCCCAACTTTGTCATATTGCTTTACGTTAATGAAGGCTTCCAACAAATGGCCTTCCGTTAGGAAGACTGCCTCTGGGGAATAGGTTTCATAGAGTCTGCTTAGTAATCCTACATAGCTTCTCCGGCAACCTGGGAAACCATGAAAACCGAACAGATGAGAAGTACAGGGAGCTGGTCTTTCTGCTCTTACTTCTGCTCATCGCAAAGGACACCCTCAAGCCACAAGTTATTCTGTCAAGTTGTGCAACACCAGCAACGCTTCGTGCAACATCAGCTACACTTGGGACTATACATAGTGCAGACCGTGGAAGCCCTCAGTCAATGGAAGCGCCAGAGCTGGCTGACGGGGAGCATGGTGAACACCGCCAGATCATGGAAACACAGGCCCTCCCCAGTTACCTGGGGACGGAGAGAAATCCTGTGATGCTGAGCTGGTGGAGGAGTCCATTTGTGGGATTTTGCAAGACTGCTCTTCTTCCCACTCTTCGACTTCCTGCTCAAACCTCCAGTTATCTTCCTGAATGTAATGCTTCAGCTCAACAGACAGGGCATCCACTTCTCCTAACATCTGATCTGGTTCACTTGGGGCTGCCTCTGAGATGAGAACAAAAACAGAGTTAAAATGCAGCGCCATCCAGCCGAAGGTCACAAGGAATTAGAAGGTCCTTTCTAGAAAGAAAACAAAAGAAGACACTTTGTCCTTTTTCTTACTCCACACAAAAAATACATACATACATAATCCATCAGAAGTAATGACAGTATAAAGCCAACTGTCATAGCACACTAGTAACAGGGCCTGGCAGATTAGTAGGTAGGCATGCAGGGGTATCTGTTGAATGAATGAATGAATGAATGGATGGATGGATGAGTGATAGAAAGCAGGGATTTGGAATAGAGGCCAAATCACTGGCAAAATAGCAAGAACAGACCCAACATTTAGAAATCCAGAACAACATTAGATCCAGTGGAAATTTCAAGTTGAACAGTTTTATCAGTGTAACCACAACTATTACTGATAAAAATACCCTTCTCAAGATGGTTAGAGATGAATTCCAAGACATCTATACTGCTTCAGGTCCACATTAAGTGGGTGCTATCAGAAAGCAATGTGATACAACAGTTAGATGGTAAATAATACCTGGGGGATAATTTAAGGTTTGGAAGAAAAATGGCAAGAATAACAAGAACATATGAAATCTCATTTTTTTTTTTTTTTAAGATTTTACTTTTGTTATCTCTACATGGGGCTCGAACTCATGACCTGGAGATCAAGAGTCGCACATTCTTCTGACTGAGCCAGCCAGGAACCCCAAAATTTCATTTCTAATCCTGTGACCAAATCAAAACAAGAAGCTTACAGTAGAACAACACATCCACTCCCAGGTTGCCTTTAATTCGTCTTTTCATTAAGTAAATGACAGTTTCCATTTATCAGTTTCTATAGTATAAAAATGAACCATATATGTAATAACAAGGCTCCTATACACTACCAACAATAGTCCAGTCATTTGTACAACTCCCACAAGCAGCTGTCCCTGCTCTGGTGCTGCAGAGATGCAATTATGAAGAGCAGTTACTGCTAAGTGATCATTCTGTCTCTCCCCTGTCCCTGGCCACACCAGATCAGAAAGACAGTGCACCGCCTGAACAAAATGCCTCCTGTGTTTTCTTACTTACTCAACCCAGTACAGTCTGAATATGAAACGGAAAAGTCTTCCATGATCTTAGATGCAAAATGCTGCTCACAAGACTTCTCCCAGAAAACGTAAAAGGAAGAGAGAATAATGTAAATGGAAGAAAGCACAGAATTTATTTTATTTAAGATTTTACTTATTTATTTGAAAGAGAAAGAGAGATAGCTAGAGAGAGCATAAGGGGAGGGCAAGAGGGAGAAGCAGACTCCCCACTGAGCAGGAAACCAGACTCAGGGTTGGATCCCAGGACCCTGGGATCACGACCTGAGCCAAAGGCAGACATTTAACCAACTGAGCTCCCTAGGCACCCCTCACACCACAGAATTTAGAGTCAGAACTGGATCTGAATCTTGGGCCTGCCATTTGTTCACTGGCTGTGAGTCTGGAGGAGAAGGGTAACTCAGCTGGAACACATTGGCAAGAAGAATTCCTAGCCTGTTATGAGAGAAATAAAGTTTGAAAGCACATAGTAAGTAGTAAAGTTCCAATATAAATGATAATGATTGCTCTCACAATTATAGTATTATGAGAAGTATAAAATTGTTCAGGCAAAGCCACTAAAATTTAGCTATTCTCAAAGGGTCCAAAAACATGTGCACAAGGATGTCCCTAAAAAATTAAAAAACAAAAACAAACTAGAGACAATATAATGGTATGTCAATGGAGGCTGGCTTAAAAAATTATATATGGAATTATGGATGGAATTATGATGCAGTTGTTAAAAAGAGTGAGTTGGTTCTATTTATAAAAATACAGAGGTTAAAAAAATATAGAGATTACCTAATATATATGAGTGATGAAAAAGATGCAGAGTAGAATGAAAAAATGTCCCATTTGGGGGAAAAATCGGGTGGGGACATATATTGATAAAATCTTACTTCCTGAATACTCCGTAAGAAACCTAAGAACAAATACATGCCAGGCTCCAGGATAGAAATAGGAAAGCAAACTTATTTTTTCTTAATTCTCTTTTATACTGTTGTTTGTAAAATGCATTATTATTTTATAATAAATTGTAGTTAAAAAACTTTTTTTTTTTTAAACCACAAGACTGTTCCCTTCTGTGAGCAGTAGAGATTTTCCCCATCTCTGGCTTCCACTACACTATGTTTACCTGCGTTGAAGTGTGGTAGCTTGTCGTTAATGTACATCAGACAGTAAGCACTAACATTTCTCAGGCCCCCATAAGAATCTCTTTCAAGTTCTTCCCAGGAAGATTCAGTAACAGAGATGTCATTGTACTTGAGCCAGACTTGTCGGGGCTGATTATAAATATAGGCCCAGTAATGTCCAGCATTTGCTTGCCCTTCATGAACGAGAACAGCATGTAAGCGGTAAGGCACCTGCCAAGGAGAAGATATTTTCCTGAGTCAGATTAAGCAAAGTAAATGAGAAATTTTAGGTAATTAAAATTCAAACTTATGGCCAGCTAGCAGACATAAGAAAATTGACTATTTTATACATGTGTTTGAGATAGGGTTAACGGTAAGTACCTTGACGATACAGTATGAACAAAAATACAGTCTTGGAATCTACCAATGTGTTTCAATTCCTGAATCTTTAAAACCACACGTCTGAACGAGACGACCTCTTTGATGACTCTTTAAAGTCTTTAATCGCAGATCTCAAGTCAAAGATAACACAGATATATGCATCCCTCTAATCCCAAATTCAGTTTATTTAAAAATAGAAATCACCTTCACCACTCATGTTGAGAAACATGTGCTGCATTTAGGACCTACAGCAAGTTTAGTGGCTCTCTTGTTCTACACCGATTTTATTTGGTACCGAATTTCACGTTACCATGTTTCATCATGAATCAGTCATATGATCCCTACATTTCACCTGCCGAGTGACTCATCCACCTATCTGGGGTGAGGACCCTTTCAATTCCATACTTGTTTGTTTCAGTGTTTGAAAAGCATTTTTTTGAGATGGAGAAAAACAGCAATGCTATAGGTACTGATGAAAAAAAAAAAATCAGCCAGAGAATCATTCAGTCAGTACCTTCACAGATTTTCCTGGTGGGGAAATTTTTGAAACACAGAAGGGTAAGTGAAGAAAACCCAAGATTTACACAGCACATTCCTGCTGTGCCTCCATGAGACCTGGCAGCTGACAGGGTTCTCCTCCTCCAGCCACGCACAAAGAAGCCACACTGAGCACTCAGGCCCTGACTGCAGCATCTTATCCCCTTTGTGCTCACGATGTTATCCCAAACAAAAATTTATGTGGACAATAAAAATTTCTGCCCTGACCCATTCCCTTCTGGGATTTTCAGGGAAACAAATCTTGAAAGCACGCTGCTAAGCCAAGCATCACCAAGGATGATGATACTTTGGAAAAGGGTGCGGAACCATTCCCTGTCTGGGGTTTTCCCCACCACACAACTTCAATTATCACTTTATGAGAAATTTCTTAACACTTGACAGCAAACCTTTCTACTGTATGAAAAAAATACCATATGGCAGAATCAAAACAAATCTGTTTTAAATGTTACTGTTAGAAGATATAGTCCTTGTTTTGGCCTGAAAAGAAATAGAAAAATACCTATTTCTGTCCCAAGTTTATTCTTCTAACTCAGGGAGGTTCCCAGTCAGTCTCAAAGAAAACTATCAAATTTTCTTTTGGATCTACCATCAGTACACGAGGACATGCCTTAACTACTTTCCCATCAATTTTCATTCTACCTGACGAAGGAGAGGGTCACAATACATCTGCTCAATAGTCCGGGTAGTGCTCGCAATACAATTCTTTAAATCTGTTAAAGAAACAAAAAACAAGAAACATAGTTAAAATGATGTCATTCTATGCCACACAGGGTGCTTCAGCTAAGCAAAGAGCACGGATTCTCTGTGCCTGGGTTCTGACAATTTCAGCTCTACTCTATGAACCACGAAGGAGTACAGGCTTTCAAGGCACCTAGTGCTTTTAGCTTAACATAATTCCATCAATGGTTTAAAAAATTATCTCTTCTACTTGGCACCAGAATTTCTCCCAAAAGAAACCACCTCTATGTAGAAAAAGACCTTAATGGGTCACTCTGGGTATAAAATACATGTCCCTGAGACAGGACGAGAGAGGAGAAGGCAAGGCAAAAGGCAAGGTAAAATATATGTGGTAAGAACTTGGGAGGGGGATCCCTGGGTGGCGCAGCGGTTTAGCGCCTGCCTTTGGCCCAGGGCGCGATCCTGGAGACCCGGGATCGAATCCCACGTCAGGCTCCCAGTGCATGGAGCCTGCTTCTCCCTCTGCTTGTGTCTCTGCCTCTCTCTCTCTCACTGTGTGCCTATCATAAATAAATAAAAATTAAAAAAAAAAAAAACTTGGGAGGAATCTGGGTTTGATGATTTAATTTGATCTGACTGATGTGATTTGATTGATCTGATTATTTTATTTATTTAGCAACATGACAACATGATGAGGCCAAAGGACTTTTAAAACAGAACACTGAATAATTCCATTTTACATTGTGTACATTGCTCAAACATTCTCTGCCTCATTCACCTTCAGTAAAAACATGCTTCATATACACAAGACTCATAAAAAAGGAAAATCTAGGAGCGCTACATTTTTTTTTTTTAAGATTTATTTATTCATGAGAGGCACAGAGAGAGGCAGAGACACAGGCAGAGGGAGAAGTAGGCTCCATGCAGGGAGCCCAATGCAGGACTCGATCCCAGGACCCCAGGATCACGACCTGAGCAGAAGGTAGATGCTCAACCACTGAGCCACTCAGGCGCCCCTAGGAGTGCTAAATTCTAAGTCTGGGTCTAAAGCCTGGGTTCACATAAACTACAGGAATAGAAATCAGCATATGCAGAAAAATCCTGACAGTGATCACAAATGTCTAAGAGTCCCAGGAGTTCCCAGAAATCTGGGGGAGGGTTTCTAGGAGGGATCTTTCCGCAGTTGTATGCTGGAAGCAACTGAAAGTACAAAAGCAGTCCCAATCACCGTGTGCCTGAATTGTGCCTCTCCATCATTTATGCCTAACTTCCAGTGGAAAGGGAAAGATTAGTTGTCCAACAAGTTTTTAGAGAGCCAACCTTGTATATCTTGTTCAATCTCACTCCTCCACCTCTGAAGACAGGTTTTAACAAAGTTTATCTCCTCATCCGTGACAGTTCGAGGAGCTGGCTGTGCAGGCATTTCCATGGAAGACCGGGAAGATGTAAGTGGCTTATTCATTGCAATAGACTCGGGTAGAGAATCTTCAGGAGAAGAAAAGGTACCTTCAACATCCTGAGAAGAGCTTTCCTTACTTGTACTGAAAAAAGAGAAAAATTGTATTTGCATGATAATTTCCAAAATATGCGTTGGCCTCAATTAGTGTGCTTTGTAAAACTAACTGCTACATGGAAAAGTACTGCTATAATTTAATGAATATTTGCTCTATAAAGGCACTAAGACAAACCATTTCTTTATATGCATCACCTCAGTTAATACAACTTGCTTATGAGGCAGATATTGTTACCATCCCTAGTTCACCAATGACAAACCCAAGGTTTAGAGAAGTTAAGCAACTTACTCAAGCTCACTCAGCTAGTAAATTATGGGATTTAAACCCAGATCTGAGTCTATGGTTCATGCTCTCTAACCACTTCTTCTAAGAAGGAACATGAAGGAAGAGTACAAAGACGACTGGACTGGAAGAATCAAGGAATCACAACAGAGTTTCCACGATGCAGATAACTGAATAAAACACACAGAAGCAATAAATATGAAGTATGGGCTTTTTTCACCATGGGTTCTAGTGATGGTATTAGCCAGGACACACACATATCTGATCTGGGCTCATGTGACTTGGTCTCTTGGTTCTTACACAAGTAAGCCCCTCTTGGCTGTCCTCTTCAATTTCTAGCCAGTTCTTTAACTGTTTTGTCTACTCATGAGTAAGTCTTTCCCTGAGGTTGACTTGGTTGAGCATCCTTCTCAGCAGATTTGAGAATGAGAGGTTTTGGAAGATCAGGGGTTGAGAGGCAGCGAGCGTACTGCTGGTTCAAAACAAGGTGACCTTGGTGGGGCATGGACACCATTGCAAGGAGTTCAAGAAGCCTCTGAAATAATCTAACTATCCTGTGGGCAAGACAAGTGAGCACCCTGGTGGGAATCAGAAACATTCCCAACTACATGGAACAAACCCTTCCCTTTAAGACAAGGAACTCATGGCTTTTGCCCTCTTCATGGGGTGAGTGCTTATCAGGTGGGAAGATGGTACACAGTTCAAATAAAACAAAAAGCCCTAATGTGTACTATCTTTTTAAAATTTTATTTTATTTTATTTATTCATGAGAGACACAGAAAGAGGCAGAGACACAGACAGAGGGAGAAGCAGGCTCCACATAGGGAGCCTGACGCGGGACTCAATCTCGGGTCTCCAGGATCAGGCCCTGGGCCGAAGGCAGCGCCAAACCGCTGAGCCACCCGGGCTGCCCACTTTTTTTTAAATCTCTTTTTAAAAAAAGATTTTATTTTTAAGTAATCTCCATACCTTTTTTTGTTGTTAAAAATTTTATTCATTCATTCATGAGAACACAGAGAGGCAGAGACACAAGCAGAGGGAGAAGCAGGCTCTCTGCAAGAGAGCCTGATGTGGCACTCGATCCCTGAACTCTGAGATCACGATCTGAGCCAAAGGCAGATGCTCAACTGCTGAGCCACCCAGGCGTCCCGTAATCTCCATACCTAACATGGGGCTTGAATTTACAACCCTGAGATCAAGAGTCACATGCTCCACCAAATGAGCCAGCCAGGTGCCCCTCCACCCCCCAAATGTGTACTATTTTAAACACTTGTTTTCATTACCTTTCCTTGGATGCCAGGTCAGAAACTGGGCAGTGCACAGAAGAAAGTGGTAACGTCATGTGTGCATCACTTTGACACGTGGGGCTTTCTGAGGCAGGTTTTGTGCTAGCAAATTCAATAACGTATTTCAGCATGTCTGGGAGTGGAAACCGAGCTGGGCCTGAGCCGTACTTCACATACCTAAGAGGCAAAGACAGTGGTGCTCTATTGGCCAAGTGCATCTAGTACTTTGCGGCTTGCTGACAAAAGATCTCTTACTGTGTAGAAAAGACTTATTCCTAAAGGCTGTGCAGTATTTGATGCGTCAGTCTGCAAAGTGAGAATTCTCTAAGTACAAATGTTAAAACTGGGAATGATCTACATGTTTACATCTGGGAGAAAACATTTCAAACGGGCTCCTGCTTGAAGCCGTGTCTGCTACGCTTTCTCTTGATGTTGCATCACATCCAGGCTCTGGGCATAATAAAAGTAAATTCTTTGTCTTAAAGGAAAACAGATATATTAGCAGTACTCATATCTGAAAATAATGTTGGTGAACTGGTACCCAAGGCTTTATAACCAAGGCTCCCCTTAAGGCTCCTACTTGGAAATTAGAAACTAGGAACAATGAAAAAAAGCTGGAAATGTAAAGGTGTTAATAAAGATCAGAGTTTAAGAAAACTGGCAAATCTTTCTTCTGCAGGGTCCTCAGTACCCTCTTATTCATGCATTCAACAGCATAGGCCAGCCATAAATTATTGACTGTTTCTTTGGGATTAAATAAATAATAAATATTTTTAACATGTAACCAAAATAATTAACAAATTATTTTAATGCTATCCAATATTCTGGCATTACCAGGACGAGTGAGACTCAAACAAAATATGTACTTTGATGAACTCTGTAATGACAGCAATTAAATAGTACTGGGTGACTGGCTGGTACAGGTAAACACTATCATTATAGAGTTCCATTAGAGAGGGAGAGGGAGGCACTGCATATTTTTCTTCCCCATATAAAGTGAAAGAAACAGGTATAGGACTGGGAAGAAAGAAAGTTGTGTCCATATCAAAAAGGACATTATGAAATGAAAATACCAGTGGGAAATAAAAGAATATTATTCAAAGTCAACCACATGGTTAGAGGGTAGGGAGCAAAGAAGACATTTCATCCTCACTAATTTGAAGGGGAAGTAAAAGTAAGCAGCTGCCTGCTGTGGAGGGTTGCGGCTTTTACTGAAAAGGACATCAAATATGTAACTAAGAAAACTGTACTACTCCTTAGATGTATTTTCTTGTCTTTATTTCAGCTACTACTGGCTTATTGAACTCTACTTACCCTTCAAGATCTAGTTTCTTCATCTCCCAGCTCTGAACTTCTAAAGACAGGACCTGAACCTTGTGTATCTATACCACAGACATGGTTAATAGGTCTTCAGAAACACAGTGTTTGTGGAAAGCAATTACTTTACACATGACTGGCTTGGACCAAAGGAAAACATTTTCTTACTAGAAATGCAGCACAGATGTAATAGGTGATAGGATTTTAAGCCATCATTTTACACTGTAACTCTTCCCAAGTTTGCTGTATTTTAATATGATACTTATACAAAACTTCAGGAAAAATATTTCTCTAAGAAACTTATCTTCAATTTCCTGACATAATCATTGTTCTGTTCTACTGAATGAATTCCTTTAAACCCACTACTTCATACAATGCAGCATCTGTATTCAGTTAGTAGAATCAGAGCAAAAGTTTCAAAAAAGGTGTTTACACTATATGCATGACATCTTATTTTTCACATTACATCAAGGTATCTTACAGAAGAAATGGTGAACTTTTTGCTTAATGATGAAAGTAATGCAACACACCTGGTATGAAAAGGCAAATACAAAAGAGTGTAAAATAAATCATAAAAGTCACCCACTCCCATCTCAATTCTACTTCCTACTGGCATCCACTAACAGTTTCTGTATATTTTCCCAGGAGCAAGTCACTCTTAGAGACAAGTGATTTTTTTTTTTAATTACCCAAATAAAATTATCTGAGATTTTATTTATTATTTTTTTTAAGATTTTATTTATTTATTCATGACAGACACACAGAGAGAGAGGCAGAGACACAGGCAGAGGGCAGAGGGAGAAGCAGGCTCCATGCAGGGAGCCCGACGTGGGATTCGATCCTGAGTCTCCAGGATCACACCCCGGGCTGAAGGCGGCCCTAAACTACTGGGCCACCAGGGCTGCCCCTAAAGGTATCTGAGATTTTAACATTTCTTTTTTTTTTAAATTTTTATTTATTTATGATAGTCACACAGAATGAGAGAGAGAGGCAGAGACATAGGCAGAGGGAGAAGCAGGCTCCATGCACCGGGAGCCTGACGTGGGATTCGATCCCGGGTCTCCAGGATCGCGCCCTGGGCCAAAGGCAGGCGCTAAACCGCTGCGCCACCCAGGGATCCCGGTATCTGAGATTTTAAAAGTCATATTATTTATTTATTTTAAAGATTCTACTTTATTTTTTTAGCAATCTCTATCCTCAACATGGGACTTGAAACTACAACCCTGAGATCAAGAGTCACATGCTTTACTGACAGAGCTAGTCAGGTGTCCTTAAAAGTCATTTTTTTTCCTGAAATAACATCATAGTACAGAAAATGCTCCTATACTTACTTTAAAATCGAAGTAAGTCAGAATGCCCTGCTGGTTACTGGTAAGTTGAGTTTTTGTATGTTATAATGCATCAGGTATATTTGGTGCTATAAAAACAATTATAATCTTATAAAGCATCACTAAAACCTTAAAAGTAAAATATAGCTGCAAATCAAGTCCTGTAAATCACTTAGAGGATGGTATTTGAGGATTCAATCCTCAGCTTAAGTCTATATAAGACAATGAGAGAACTCATCACCGAACACCTTGGATAAGTTCTCCCTAAGAGAGGATGCTGGAGATGGGGACTTACGGGTGCAGAGTCTACCTTGGGCTGGTATGGAAAGTGTTGCCTCTTAGGGAAGTAAGTGACCTAGCAATGGAGTGAGTAGAACTGGGGTGGTGGTGACAGCAAAACTGTGGGGTAGCTAAAGGAGGAAAAAAACACCATTGACATTATATGGGATTTCCTTCTAAATGCCAAATCAATGGGATAGATAGATAGAAAGAAATTACATTGACTCCTCTTCCTTAGGAAGTCATGGGGTGATTCCAAAGAAATAATCAGTGGCAAACAAATCAACAAAAAAGGGGGAGATTTCCCTCCATGAGAGAGAAGACTTTGTGCCAGAACTGTTAGCCCTTGGAATCACTTAGCACCTGCTCCAGGTAGAACAGCACTTTCTGTTTGTGTTTTTATCTCTTCCAGATCCTTAAGAAAACATTTTCCCAAGACAGAGGGCCTGAAGTATGGTGACAGTTACCTCTCTTGTGTTTGTGAGGAAGATGACGAGGGAAATAGAAAAAGTAAAGGGCTATGAACTCAGAAGCTGAGCTCCCATCGTGTATGTCAGGGACTGACTCCGTGCCTCTGCATCCCACCAGTCCTTGGGACTACTATTCACCTATGGATACTACAGCTCGTCTTATAAGTGGCTTCATGCTTAGAGAATAAGTTTTCTTAGCTATTTTGTGTATATAAAATTGTGTGTATATGTGTAATGTGTGTATAAAAACACACTCATTAATACTTAAAAAACTCTAAACCAATTTTTAAATTTAAGCAAATTATCCAATTTTAACGCTCTACTCTCTCCTTCACATTTCTAAGCACAAAGATGTCACGACTTACCTTTCCAGTTTTTGCTGCAGAACTTTTATTTCCTCCTTCAACTTTCGAATACACTCTCTCTTACTTCGAATAAGCTCTTTGCTCTTGTACATGTACCTAAGCAAATGATAACACCACAAACACAATTTATATTTAAAAGCATTAATGGCACACGGTGCCAGCAAATCAGAGATACAAGGGAACTTCTTCAAACAGACAAAGAGCATCTATGAAAATGTATAGCTAAGATCATACTTAATGGTAAAAGATTGAAAGCTTTCCCCCTAAGACCAGGAACAATGCAAGGATGTCCACTCTTATCTCTTCTACTGTTTTACTGGAGGCATGGCCAGTGTGAGGAAGGAAGGAAGAAAAGAAAGGAGAAGGGGAGGGAGAGGAGAGAGGAGAGAGGGAGAGGGAGAGGGGGAGAGAGAGAGAGAGAGAGAGAGAGAGAGGGAGGGAGGGAGGATGAGACAGGGAGGGAAGGAGGAAAAGGGAAGGCATACAAATAGCAAAGGAAAAAGTAAAACTGCCTTTCATTGCAGATGACATAATCATTTACACAGAAAGTACCAAAGAATTTACAAAAATGCATCAGAACTAGTAAGGGAGTTTAGTAAAGTCAAAAGATATAAAGTCAATTAAAAAAGAAGGGGGGTGGAAATCTAAAGCTGGATTTTTTAGAAACCATTGTAACATCAAAAGCATGAATTATTTTAGTATAAACTTACTTAGATGTATGTTAAGACCTGTACACTAAAAATTAAGAAACACTGTTGAGAGAAATTAACGATTTAAATAAATGGAGCTATACCATGTTCATGGATTAAAGAACTCAAAATAATTAAGACATCAGTTTCCTCAAATTCATCTATACATTCAACATAATGCCAATCAAAATCCCACTGGTGAAAAAAAAAATCCCACTAGTGGGCACCTGAGTGGCTCAGTGGTTGAGCATCTGCCTTTGGCTCAGGTTGTGATCCCAGGGTCCCGTCATTGGGCTCCCCATTGGGAGCCTCCTTTTCCCCCTGCCTATGTCTCTGCCTCTCTTTCTGTGTCTCTCATCAATCAATAAATAAAATCTTTAAAAAAAAAATCCCACTAGTTACTAGGGAGTAACTGACAAGCTAACTCTAATACTTACCTAGAAATGCAAAGGACTAAAGTAGCCAAAACAATTTTGAAAGAAAAAAAAGGGGGGGGGGCAAAGTTGGAGGATTTACATGATCTGATGCCAAAATTTACAGTAAAGTCACAGTAATCAAGACAATGGGTCACTGGTCTAAGATTAGACACAACAGATAAAACAGACTCTAGAAATAGACCCACAACTACATGCTCAATTCATTTCTGACAAAAGTACCAAGGTAATTCAATGGGGGAAAGGATAACTGGACATCCACATGCTTCCTTTCCTTGCCCTCCAAAAAACAAAAGCCCTTCTCTCATATTATATATAAAAATAAACTCTAAATGGGTCATAGACATGAATATAATAGTTAAAACTAAGTCATTTCTAGGGGAAAAAAAAGAAGAAAATCTTTGTGACCTTGGGTTGGCAAAGATCTCTTAGAACACAAAAACACAAACTGTAAAAGAGAAACTGATAAATTAGACTTCATAAAAACTAAAAACTCCTGGTCTCCTAAAGACAGTGGTAAAAAAATGGAAGAGACAGCATAGGCAGGGATTATGTGGATCTGTCTCCAAAATCTGTAAAAGAACCCACTCTTACAACTCAGTATGAACACAACCCACTCAATTAAAGAATGGACAAAACATCTGAAAAGATGCTTCACCAAAGAAAATATACAAACAACTGTTAATTAAGCATGCAAAAAGAAACTCGGCAACTCAGCATTGTTAGTTATCAGGGAAATGTATGTCAAGAGAAAAATAAGATATTCCTAACAAACCCACTACAATGGCTAAAATTTAAAAGCCTGACAATTCCAATTATGGGCAGATCTGGAACAAACAGAACTCTCACACACTGTCAGTGGGAATGCAAAATCATACAGTTTTAGAAAACAGCTTTGAAATTTTTTATACAATTAAACATGCACTTTTCATACAACCTAGCAATCTCACTCCTAGGTGTTTTACCCAGAAGTACTAAAAACCACACCAACACTTTGGGGGTGAATGTTCATAGTAGCTTTCTTCATAAACTAAAACTGGATACATCCAAAATGTCTATCAACAACTGGTGAATGGAAAAAATATTGGAATACTACTACAGTGGGATACTACTCAATATGGATGAATCCCAAAAACATTATTCTCAATGTAAGAAGATACA
Source organism: Nyctereutes procyonoides (assembly GCF_905146905.1). Taxonomy (NCBI): domain Eukaryota; kingdom Metazoa; phylum Chordata; class Mammalia; order Carnivora; family Canidae; genus Nyctereutes; species Nyctereutes procyonoides. The sequence goes on from NW_026575140.1 coordinate 70,152,638, forward strand.
CTGCTGTGTAAGAAGATATAGCCACAACAGGGTGTATTCTGAATAGTAACGTCACTATTGTGACATTCTAGAAATGGCAAAACTATAGAGCCAGAAAACAAGTGGTTGCTAGAGCCTAGGGGTGAAAAGAGATTGACTGCAAGGAGCATGAGGAAACTTTCTGGGGGAAGGAAATGTGCTATATCCAACTGCCTTGGTGGTTATTTGACTATATACATTTGTCAAAACTCATTGGTTCTACACCTAAACAATGATAATATTGCTTTGTGTATAAACTATACGTCAATAAACCGGACTTTAAAAAGAATAAAAATGTACAATATAAGTCTAAGTAGTTGTGTTTTGTTTTGGTTTTTTTTTCCCCTAGGAATACAAATAGCATTGAGATTAGAAAGAAATACACTGTGGCTACTCCACATACTGTTCTTCGCCCTAGAAGGAACAGGGCTTTCATCTGAAGCCTACCTACTCAAGTTGTGGTCCCGAGATCAAATGTATCATTTGCGCATCACCTCAAGAGCCTCTCAGAAATAGCAACAACTCTTGGGCCCCAACCTAGATCCAATGAATCCAGTGACTCTATATTTGCGATTATCAAGACCTCTAGATGATTCCTATGCACAATACACTAGTAAATGCTCCCCCTTCTTCTTCTGTAATACATTAAGAAGACAATAACAGAACTCACCTGTCCATATAAATGATCTGAGGAAACTCCAGCTTATTGTGAATTTTCTCTGGCTGACCAAGGGACTGATTGAACTCGAATCTTGAGAGTTCAAAGGTCAACACTGGAGGTAGCTTTGTGAACCAACGCTGTGTCAGAAGCAGAAATATAAAAGAAGTTATTTTTAGGAAATAGCAAAAGCCACATTTAAAACATCCCTCATCAAACTTTCTTCTTCTCATATAGAATTTATATTCAAATCAAATTCACCCTACAGGTTTATTTATCCCAAATATTAAAATGACCACTTAGAATCATGCCCTCTTAGAAAATGTGGTTAAACATTCCTCAAGACTTCAAATTTATGAGCCAGTCAACAACATTTTACTCAACTATCATCCTCGGAAATAAGTGCCCTTAAATAGGTGAAATTGCACCAAGAATCTACACCACTTACTCACTAAGTCATCAGTATTCAAAAGAGGGTCAAAGCCTAGAAGATATCAGCTAGCCTAACCGAAGAATCAGAAAGTAGGACCTTAGCAGCATATATATACCTAAGGAGTCAATTATCTCCACGAATCAGCTCAGAGAATATGTTGAGTATATATGTGTGAACATATATACTATTTACAGTCTATTAACCATAATTTGAATCCCCTTTATTTCTAAAACAAGAAACTTGAAATAGCCTCATGATTATGAGTGCTCAAGTTTCTGAGAAAATCTTTGATTTTTAAGACTTTACAATATCTCAGGAGGGACCTGGTCAAATCAACCCAGGGTGTGATTTTGAGCTTCAAGAAAAGAAAGCACTGACTTATAAAAAAATATCTCAACTGCTCCTGACCACAGATATGGAAGAGCTAAACCAGGAGAGGCATTTCTGTTCAATTCACCTGTATGCCAGCAGTCTGCAAGAACAGCTTTGAGACACTCACTCTACCAAAGGTTTAAACAGCTAAGTTCCCTTCTCTTGTTGGCATGAGGTGAATCCAGACAGCCTGTCTGACTACCTCGGGGTAAATCTACATAAGCATAATGATTTTCTTTCTTTCTTTCTTTTTTTAAAATAGCATTCCCTTTCTTGAATAAAGGTCTCCAGGTCTAAGGAGCTGGTGAACATCCCTTCTCTTTTGTAAGAGCATGCCTCAGCTGTGTCCAGGCAGGACTGACATTATGCCCCCCAAGCAGGTGTTAGGGGAAGCAGTAGCTCTCTCCTAGTGCTCGCGCTGCCCTGAACTCATGCCCTCGACAACGCTCACATCAATCAGGAAAAGCTCTGCTTTCTCCTATAGTAATGACTGAGTCAGACTCCCATAAGCCCACAGTTTTATTTCAAAATATATGAAAGGAGATCAAGCCAAGCTGTATGCTATTATCCACAGTTATGCTCCAAATTCACTCATCCCTAACCCAACTGGAATTCTCAGGCATTAGTTTCTCTTGCTCTCCCCCTCTAACTTTCCCCTTTTCTTTCCAACCCACAAAAATAAATGAATATTAAATTTGAAAAATTTTTAAAGCAAAGGCAGAATTTACTATGAAGAACAGTAAATATTATAATAGGGAAAATATTCTAAATGGCATACCATAGGAGTTAATCACTGTACTTTTACCCTCCGAAAATATGGAGGCAGTGGGTTCTCCCTACTGGTACAGGTAGGCTTCAACAGAAAAAGAGAAACTTGATCATACTTAAAACATCAGAAGCAGCATACAACCTTTATATGATTAACTCAAATTCATACTTTCAGTAAAGAATTTATTTACTAAACACTCAGGCTGACTAATAAATATCAACTCACAAGAGACTTCAGGCTAGTTCGACATCTGGTAAGCGTACAGTTATTTAATATCTGATGGGAAGACAGTTTGCCAAAAAGCCTCAGCCCTACTTAACTGGCTCTGTCACTGGCACAGCAAATAAAAAAAAATATTCAACTTACCTCTTGTCCATACGTCACCGAATGATCGGAAGGAAGCAGCTCAATGTCACCCTCCACCATGGCCCCTTCCAAACATTCGTCTAAGTTGCGATAACCATTTACCTGAAGGGGATACTGGCCGAAGGTCTCATTGTTACAAAAGGGCTTTCCTAGGCAAAGAAACAGATTGCTTTTTAAAAGACCTCACTAGTATTATCTAAAGACTTTTTTTCTGGCACCACACAGACAGTATCTTCCTAATTTAGCAACTCGCTGAGAAGCTTTAGAAGTGTCCTTCAGCCTGTATGGCAACTTCCAATGAATGGTGGGTCTAGGCATTGACCATAAATAACTGCTACTGTCATAAAGGAAAGACCAGCAGACATTACGTGCCTCCTGATCAAAGACTACCCCACCTCTTGCGAATTAGTCTTGCCAAGGAAAGCCTTACCTGAATCTGGTCAAACTCTAGATCCAACTACCAATTTATAAAAAGAGAGGTAGAGAGGAACGTGTTAAACTATATCATAGATGTGCAAGCGGCGAAATTTCAGACTGTGGGGAATCTCAGAGAACAATCTGGTTTCTTAAGAAATCCATTTCAAGGGAGAAAGAGACTGGGGGCATAGCGCAGAGATTTTGATAAGAGACTTAAAAGACCAAGATTTTGATGAGACTTAAAAATCAACTAAATATAAATGATCCACATTTGGATCCTGAATAAAATAAATTGTAAAAAATAACACATCACACCCCCCCGCCCCGTATATAAAATTATAAAACAACTTGGATACCTGAACACTGACTAGATATTTGATTTTTTTTTAAATTTTATTTATTTATTTATTTATGATAGTCACAGAGAGAGAGAGAGAGAGAGAGAGACACAGAGACAGAGACAGAGACACAGGCAGAGAGAGAAGCAGGCTCCATGCACCGGGAGCCCGACGTGGGATTCAATCCCGGGTCTCCAGGATCGCGCCCTGGGCCAAAGGCAGGCGCTAAACCGCTGCGCCACCCAGGGATCCCTAGATATTTGATATTAAGTGCTATTTTTTTTTGGAGTGAATAGTGGTATTGGGTTGTTATACAGAGAATATCAGAAGCATAAGAGGAAAAAGGAGTTTGGGGATGTCTGGTCATGGACTAATGGTTGCTGAGTTCATGGGGGTTTTTAGAATGCTCTATCTGGATGATAAAAATTCTCCATTGTGAAAAAAAATTTACAATTACACATGCAGCTTTGATAAGTCTCTAAAATAGAGAAAGATCTTTGACAGTCTAACTCATCAAAACCTTTTGAGATTAAATATTAAATTGGGGGACAACTGGGTGGCTCAGCGGTTGAGCGTCTGCCTTTAGCTCAAGGCATGATCCCAGAGTCCCGGGATCAAGTCCCACATCAGGCTTTTTGCATGGAGCCTGCTTCTTCCTCTGCCTATGTCTCTGCCTCTCTCTCTTTGTGTCTCTCATGAATAAATAAAATCTTAAAAAAAAAGTTTAAAAAAATAAATAAAATAAATAAATACTACATTGGAAGAAACAACACAGAAAATTGAGTAGCATCACCAGGTCTGACATTAATACTAGGTTTGGGCTGTGCAAAGTATACAATTTAATTAACAACTCTGAGATAAAAACACTATGCCCATTTTATAGATGAACAGACTGAGGATCCAAGCATTCACACAGTTTGTCCATGTTACACACATACTAAGAGGTAGAGCCATACCCGTAAATGCCTGACTCAAAAGCCTTTTCGACGAATACAGATAGTCACACAAGTCTAGAACTAACATTTACAGCAGAGAATTTACCTTCACGAACCCCTTCAGTGAGGAAAGTACCGTAGAATAGCTGCACCATTGGATTTTCAGATTTGTTCCTGGGATTGCTGCTTTTAAGAAAAGGAAAACAGTTCTCTATCATTTGGATCAGATAAGCACTACACGAAACCTAACCAACATTCAAAAGCAAAAATAGTACATTTTCATCAACCTCCAAAGAGCCAAGTATGGTCCAAAAAGTAACAGGTTAACTCAGTTTAAATACTCATTGAGCAAATATATAGGCATGAGAGCTGGCTGTGAGGAGCTGAAAGTCTAACGGGAGAGTCCTACATGCAGAGAAATACTTGTATCTGTATACATTCAACAAACGCATCTACACCCAGTGACAGATGTATATAAATTCTAGAATAGGACAGAAGCAACAAGAATTCACCCTCTTTGCACAGTTCTGCAAATAAACAGAAGTTTTCCCAGTAGTACAACAGAAATGGACAAGCCCACCTTAACATCTTAACATGTGTATTTCTTTTATTTAGAGTTAAAACGATTTAGAAAATTTCTCGCCATCTACATTCAAAAGGGGATTCTTTGAATATTCTTTGCCCTGAATTTCACTTCTGAAGTTCATTTCAGTGACTGCAACGATTAAAGTTGATTAACCCGTCTTACACCGCCACGTTCACATCTAGGATTGGTTCGACCTTTTAACACATTGGGTAGCACAGGCTATGATTTTACAAAGTTCAGGGTTATGGCCCTTTCAGTAAAAGGTGGCAGGTTAAGATGATTATCTGCATCTTCAGGGAGAAAAACTAAAGGCAAGGAGGATAAAAAAATGACAAGTATCTGAATGGTTACCCCCTTGAAGTTTGGCAAAAACCAGCAATTCCTACTTGAGAAGAGTAGTTGCCCTCCCTCCTTGAATTCTCATTGGACCACTGTGAGTAGAAAGGCTATACAAAAAAAAAAAAAAAATCCTCAACACTCACTGAACATTAACAGCTAGCTGGAATGCGTCCTCTAGCCAATCCAGGAGCTTGTGTGTGAATTCACTCACATCTTGCTACAAGAGAGGCACAAATTGCATAAGAGTTAGACCCAGTACCATACTTAGGGACACAAAAATCTGCCCTAATCCTACCAATGATTAAGATTCTATTACTATTGAAGGATTTATTAAGGACAAGCAGCATGAAGAGACAAAGGAACACCGGAAGCCAGCTAACTGCAGAGACGAGCAGCCACTGACCAGCATGTGGCTACGAGGAGATTGGAACACCACCAATTCCAGCCACGTCTATTTGTAAGAACACACAAAATCTTCTAGGTAGGCCTTAAAAAAAATAAAAAATAAAAATAAAAAAATTTTTTAAAAAGGTCGGGAGAACAGAGCCTAGTGCTGTAGAACAGGAGGAGGTCAGAATGGAGAAAGGACACTTTGATGAAACATTTTGAGTGTTCGATAGAACTGTAGGACCTTTGGATAATCAAAGGGAAAACTAAATTTTATGAAGAAGGTGCTCCTCCAATGGTGATGGCTGTGTTTTCTAACAGAAGATAGAGAAAGGCAATTACTAATGTCTAGGAGAGAGAAATAGCTCAGAACAGCTGCTCAACTCAGGGTCTAGATGATGCTGCAAATGGGATTTTTATCTGGGCCGTTCTGAGGCGCAGGGGGAGTCACAGGGCTTTACTTTTGTCAGCAACCCTTTGCTCTGATTCACCGAGGTTATCTTCTGACCTCCTCCTCTCTACTCCAACAGCCCCAGTCTGCTTCCCATCCCGTGTAGTCACGTTCAGAGCTGATCCGGAGCCACATTACTTGGATAGCAACAAGGTGTGACTTCAAACTTCACAGACTTTGAGGGAAACATGGGGATAACAGGCTTTTCGTACCTGCTGTTCCTCAGGTGATCGGAATGCTCCCTTTAAGAGATCCAGGGCTGCTGAAGGGTCTACAAATTTGCGATTTGATCCCATCATCAGAGCAAACAAGTACTGCAGCTCTTGCATAAACACGATATTTCTCTTTTCCTGTGGAGAAGATGGCAATGTGTGCTCTCACAACCCCCCATGTAGGAAATCAGAACGCATGAAAGAGAAAAGTTGTAAGAGATCCCTCCCTGACATTTACCTAGCTCTAGGTCAGTCAGGACACAGACTACCCCACAGGCCCTCTGATCCGGTCTGTGGAGGGGATTACCTTAACTGAAATATCCATGTGGAAGCCAGGAGGGGAGTGCTGTTGGAAAGGCAAAATGCTTATTTTCTGAAGCTGCCCTCCCTCGCATTAGGAAAATGCATCCCCAAAGTGAGATCCTGGCGAGGGTTGGATCGCTGGCAGGAAGCCATGTCCTGTGGCGAGAGCTGAACGACCACAGGCTCTTCTAGAAGGGTCCAGGCCTCCAGCATTGGGTCACCCACTTTGCAACCCACACCTGAGCGGGAGGGAAAGGAAAGGACACTACACGAACATTCTGTGACTTAGAATTTCTGAATCTCCTGCCCAGAGGCAGAAGAGCTGAGGCTGTCAGATGACTTGCCACTTTCTGGGAACTGTTCTCATTTTATTCCTACTTCATTTTCATTTCATGTTACAAAGAAGGAAAAAAGCCATCTGGAAATGAAAACAAATACTAGCACAAGCCAGAGGACATCACAGCTATCAGTGTGGGCCAGAACTTAAAAGCCTTTGGGATGAGAGGGACCAAACACGAGTGAGGACTTCTCCACACCAACTTACTGTGTGACTTGGACAGTTTTCAAGAACATTCTGTGGCAGACTGTAGCTGAGAACAAGTCTTCGAAATTCAGGCAGTTGAAAGAGAGACTGAAATAAACAAAGAGATTCATAGCCTTGCTTTCAAGATAACTGCAGCAGAAAGATCTTTTACCTTGAAAGTGCATGTGACTATCACCTGCTATTTCTACCACTGCGACATCTGAGGGAATGATGGCTATGTGTACAAACTGAGCCAACGGAATAGTAATTCTTTAAGGAAAAAACCAGAAACATCACGGGTAACAGGAGGGATGGATTAAACAAGGTAAAGTTCATGTACACAATAGATCGTTATATAGTCATTAAAATAACGTTCCAGAAAAAAATATTTTCCTAAAATGAACTAGTACACAGCTGTGAAAGTGAATGCCCAAGAGCTTTAGGATCAACATGGAGAAATCTCAGAGCTATATCCTGTGTGTTGAGGGATGCGTACAGCTATGGTCTTATCTGTGGGGAAGGGAGGCTGTGACTGGAATGGGGACAGCAAGGCCTGGAGAGCACAGGGAACCCACCATTTATTTCTAAAGCTGGGTGCTGAGTGCAGCAATGTGGGCTACTCTCCACTCTTTGTCACAAGAACTGCATTAAAAAAAATTCAGTAGCAGTAATCTCTGGCTTATTTATAAAGCATACGTAATCCTACTATGAATATCTTCTGAAGATTAATGTTTGTAAAAATCCCTTGTATGAATAGAACTCCGCATCCCAACACACTCCTCAGACGAAAACCCCTCAGGAAAGACCCAGATGAACCACTCTGGAATGAACGTCCTGGGGAGACAACAGCCTCTGGCTTCCCTCCCACTCCCCCAGCGAGGCGGGGATTCAACCAGCAGGGTGAGCACACAACTGGGTGGTGCCTTTAGGATCAGGTCACATTGTTCCATCAACGTGCTACCTGGAGCCAGGGCGAGACTGCTCTGCTCTCGACTTGATCTGCTCTCTCCTCTTCCCACCTCACCTGTGCCCTCCCACGTGGGGCCACTCTCACTCTGCTGACGTGGCCCTGACTCTTCCCAGAACTTCTGCTCTGCCATGGGAAAACGGGCTTCACATTTCCAAGTCACTCCTCTCTACCTCCTCTCCTCGCCCAAATCTGGATTTCCCCAAAGACACCGCCATTCTTAAAAACCCTCCAAGTGTGAGCTGATTACATTTCCCAATCCAGTATCCACATGACACTCTGGCATCTGCTTCTTCTCCTGTGTCACTTAATTCTATCCCCCTCCTCCACTCATCAAAGTTCAGAACTTCAGAAGAATCTTCGAATCCCCTCTCTTTCTTAACCATGCACATCCAAGGAGAAAGAAGTCACCTGGACTCTGGGGTGCTCCTTAGAACCACCTCCTCCTACTGTCCCTATCAAGTGCCCTCATGGGTCTCCCCTCACTGCTCACCTGGCTCACTGCACAGGGTCTCTCTGCCTCCAGGACCTCCCCTGTACCACTTCACCTGCCACACAGGTTCCTCTGTCTTCCTAACAGGACTGAAATAAAGCTCCTGATTCACTGACACCTGCCATAGGTTAACAGCTCTTCTTCCTTCCCCAAGTCCTGTCTGTACCCAACCCAACAGGACACCCTGTTAGCTCTGCCCTCTGAATAAATCAAGAATGCACTTCCATGGCTACTGGCTAGGTCCAGGCCAGCGTCACCTGCCCCATGGACAAGTGTGGCAGCCCCCTGCAACATTCACTCCACCTGTCCCTCACCCCCTGCCCCCGTTCTGCACTCCTCACAGCAGCCACAGCGAGCCTTTTAAGACACAAGTCAGAGTCACTCCTCTGCTCAGAGCCTGCAGTGACTCCCCAGCCTCACCTCCAGTGACTCTTCCCTCTGCTCCTAGCATCCCAGCCGCTCGAGCCTCCCGGATGCCCCAGGAGCACACCAAGCCTGCTCCGACCTTGGGGCCCGTGCTCTCGGGTTTCCCTCACCTGGAATGTTCTCCCCCAGAAGCTGCCGGCCTCCCTCCCTCACCTCTTACATATCTGGCACCTGCTCCAACCTCATCCTCCTGGTCAAGGAGGCCTAACCTACCTTGCTGCACCCTGCTCCAATCTCTCCTGCAGCAATTCTGCTTTGCCTTAACCTGCTCCTACTTCTATCACACCAATTGCAACCTAACATGTTATATACATTTAGCTGCTTAATTAACTAGTTACTTCTGCAGTTTACTGCTCCTTGTCAGTCTTGCTTCACAAAAATTTAAGTTCCATAAAGGCAAGGCCCTGTCTTGGTTCTATTCATTCCTTTATCTTAAGGGCTTAGAATAGAGCTGGACATACAGTGAGTGTTCAACTGATATTTGGTGAAGGAACACAAGCACTTCCAGCCCGCGGACCCCTTGGCTACGCAAGCATCTTCTCTCTAGTGAGGCAGTCCTCTATTCCATCTCTACACCGGTATCTAAGGTCACACCCAGGATATGTCAATTCCTGAGACTTGGCCAATTCTCAGACCTCAAATTCAAAAACTCTGCTCTTGAATCATAACCTATCCTCTGGCATTACTGACCCAAGCACCCCCAGGACATCTGTTCTGTAACTTCATCAAGGACCCAAGCAAAAGGACGCTTCCTGTTCTCCCAAATCACTAGTCCTTCCTGTCTTCATTCCTCTCTCTCTCTCTCTCTCTCTCTAGCTTTGATTCCATGGTCTTTAACCATACTTCATTTCATTAACTCCTCAGACTTTCATCAAACCCAGGAAATTTAGGAAAACCTAAATTAAGTTTCATTTTCCACTGAAGAGTCTCAGAGTGCTGCTAAGAAGTCCTGAGGAAAACATGTCCTACTGACATCGCTATGCATCTAAGGTCAACACACTCAAGTAGACATGCAGATTCTAGAAATCCCACTATTGTATCCTGGTGCCAACGGGTTTCCCACTGACCATGGCAAGCCTCCTTTAACTTCCGAGTCCATCCTTTCTCCATGGCTTCAGAAAGTGGCTGCTCAGGTCACAAAGATGATGACTTTAAAGTACCTCAACTGTAGTCTGCAGCCCTCATCTTCCTTCCCCCCTCCCCTACCACTCTCCTGCCCCTTTCCTACTCAGGGCCAAGCCCTCGCTCTGGGCTTTACATGCCCTCTGCCCAGGCTCACTCAAGAATCTTGCTCAGTGGTGACCTCTGTTCCTTTCAACATGCCCACAAGTGTGAAGGTTGAGGAGGCTGTGAATGCAGGTAAGGTGCTCAACCTCTCTACTCACCCCACAAAAGGAATGACCGATGTCTCTAATTCCACATTCCTTTTGTCGTGCTATTCACAACACAAACACCAGTCATCTTTAAATAGTAGTGGCATCATCTCGCTTCTCTGCTCTAAACCTTCCAATACTTTCCTACCTCATGTACAAATCTTAAGTCCCCATCATGACCCCCAGCACCCCCTCACCTCCACTACCTTTTTGATATCGTCACTGTCTGTTCCCCACACCCTTGAGCACTCAGTCCTGTCTTCTTCCTATTTCTCAATACGTTAAGCAAGTTCTTGAACCTGGGTCTTTGTACTTGCTCTTCCCTCTGTCTGCAGGGTCCTTTCTGTAATTAGAAGATGCATTCCCTCACCTCCTCAGGCCTCTGCGCAAACACCCATCTGATCAGAAAGGCCTCCTTCTCCGTCCAGCTTCTCTACCCTCACTCATGTTTATGGCACTTCTCACCACCTGATACATATTTTACTCTCTGTCCCATTCTTTTCAAAGGAAGCTCTAATAGAGCAATGGCTCTGATTTATTCATGCTGTTCCCTCAGTGCAAACACAGTGCCAGGCACAGTCAGCTGAATGAGTCCAGATCTGACGTGTGGAAGGGGAGGTCTCTGTTTCTGGCTGAGCAGCTGGGTAGATGTCAAGTGCCGTGAAGGACAAGACTGGAGGGGCAGGATTATCTGCTGCTCTGTGGCCATGTTAAGTTTAAAGGCACCTGGGAGTTATTTCTAGAAACTCTCTCTAGGGCATTTCGTCCACTCCCTTGGCTTTATCACCATCTATATACTATTGATTCCCAGAGCTGCATCTATAGTCCAGTTCTTATTACCAAACTACAGATTCATGTAGTTAACTGCCTACATGTTTCTTCACGTGACACTCTGAAGGCAGCACAGGTAAAACTGAAATGATATCCCACTCTTCACGCACACCCAAACATTCCTCTTCTGGCCTCAAACAGTACTATCACCCACCTGGTTCCTCAAACTAGAAACCCTGGAGTCTTTCTCAACTCTCAACCCTATATCCAACTGCCCCACCAAATCCTGTAGATCTGATGTCCTACCTAACTCTAGAATGCTTGTATTTCTCTCCTTCCATGGCTACACACTTCTCTGTTGCAAGCCACCATCATTTCCTGCCTGGATATTTCTGACCGCTTCCCAGCCAATGCTTTTTCCTTACAAACTCTTGCTTGCTCTGCTGCAACATGTGATTCAATAAATGCTGATCCAAAACACCTATTCACCATTTTTACAACTACAGGATAGTCTGTTTTTAGTATTGCCCAATTTGGACACCAGAGCATCTAAATCCAAACACAGGAAATCAACCAAAACACAATAATATCATGAAGAAAATAAAACACCCCAGTCTTACATATCTGTTTTCATTTTTTTAAGATATGTTTCTCATATTTCAGTTTAATAAATTACAAAGTTGTTTCTGGAAGACACAGTTGTCTCTTAAAAATATCATACCTGAGGGGCACCTGGATGGCTCAGTCAGTTAAGCATCTGCCTTTGGCTCAAGTCATGATCTCAGGGTCCTGGGATGGAGCCCCGAGTTGGACTCTGCTCAGCAGGGAGTCTGCTTCTCCCTCTCCATCTACCCCTTCCTCCCATTTGTGCTCTCTCTTTCAAATAAATAAAATTTTTAAAGAAAAAAAAATCATACCTGTATAACAGCACTAAACCAACACGTATTGCCAATATTCTTCAGCCCAACTGGCCACCCATCAACTCTCCTCCAGTCATTAGGATTGGGATTTTCTCCCCAGACTTCACAGCGTTTTCTCTTGGAGCGTTTAGTTTCTGCAGAGGCTGCCTCGTGCATCCTGTATGATGTATTATATGTGGAGAATGTTGGTAATCTTTCATAGATAATTCAAAATGCCAGATAAACTATTTGCTGACTGGGCTGCATCATTGCTGGCTATACAGTAACTATAAAATTATAATGCAAGTGAAAAGTAAGGTTTAGACATAGATGTTAATCCTTCCATCAGAAATTACTACTTATAAGGCCCATGATGGAAGCGAGCTGATGCTCAAGACTATTTACAGCTACTGTATTGAAAGTTTTAGATTTCAGCAATAGTGCCTGATCTCAGATCTTGCCACTGAGAGAGGCAAGAGAGACACTCAACTAAAGATAAGAGCCTTTAAACTGCCTAGCACACAAAACCTGGCCTTATGTTTCCCTGAAAGAACAACTCTCTGGTGTGAGGGAATAAACATGTCCGGAAACTGACAGGCCACCACTGGAACTGGATGTTTATGAGCAATACCAGACAATCACCAAATTGGCACCAATTCAAAAAAGATATCCTTGGTCACTCCTGAGACAGGGTAGTTGAGTGATAACTTTGATTTTCAAAGAGCTGACAACACGACCCTTGAAGTTTACAAAGGCTCTGGGTTTATAAAGGGAATATATAATGTTAGATGCTTGCACCAGGATGGGGTTTCTACCTCTAGCAATTGTAAACTACAAAAGCTTACAGACTTCTATTCAAAGACTCCCAGCTACTGTAAGACCCTTATCATGTTTGGCTTTGCCAAAAAGTAAACCCAAGAGTAAGTAGCCTAATGTGAACTTAAATTATCCTCTAAAAGAAATTTCATTTGGATGCAAATAAAAGAGGTCAGCAGAATGGTCCCTCAGTGGCATCCACAGCTCTTAACCCTTCTACCTACATGCTAATGCGGGGAGCTAATGACAAATTATAACAATAACCTGTTCAGATCTCTCCCATCAGCTTGAATTTTGGGGGATTCCAGTAGACTTAAAGCAATGGCAGCCTGAAGATCATCTTTGTTATCATGAGTAAGGTCTATCACTTCTGTAAGATAAATAGAAATTTAATTAGTCTACATGTAGGCACCAATGCCCTTCTGGCTATATGGTAGGAAAAAAGGCAAAAGCATTCACAAAACCTGATATGCTCCCTAGCTCTCACTACAGTGGCTCATCTGTGGAACAACTTTATCACTCTATGTCAAAGTCACATGTGTAACTCACAGTTATATGGCAAACTTAAGATGAGCCAATAAGCTGTGAAAATGCAATGAATACCCACTTCTGCAGTCTTATTCCTGTATCTTGCAGGTTAAGTTGTCTCTTTACCTGTCATCATAAAATGTCAGCTAAGCATTGAACATTCAAGGTACAGATATTTTCAATCTCACACAAACTATTTTAGAGGATAGAGGACATACTCCTCAATTCATTTTATGTAGCCTGCATAACACCTATCCCAAACCAGCCAAGAATAATAAGAGAAAGGAGAAACAACAAACTCACACACAATCACAGATGTAAAAAGAGAAACATGGTATTAGCCAATAAAATCCAATAATGTACCTCAAAAATCAGATATTAAGACCAAGTTGAGTTCACTGCAGAATGCAATACTGAGTTAACATGAGAAAACAGACCAGCAGGATATGCTTAGAGGAATCATCACCCTTACCAGATACAGAAAAAGTATTTAATAACAACATTCACCCACTATTCAGGAATAAAAACCCAAGCCAACTGAAAAGAAAAGAGAATATTCTTAGGCTTAGAAAAAGTAGCCATGAAAAGCTCACAGCAAACTTTATACTTAACTGTGAAAGGTAAAACCAAAGGTAAAACCACTTAAATCCAAGACTGTGGAGATCCCTGGGTGGCTCAGCGGCTGACCGCCTGCCTTCGGCCCAGGGCCTAATCCTGGAGTCCCAGGATCGAGTCCCCATCGGGCTCTCTGCATGGAGCCTGCTTCTCCCTCTGCCACACACTCTCTCTCTCTCTCTCTCTCATGAATAAATAAATAAAATCTTTTCTAAATAAAAAATAAAATAAAACCAAGACTGAGACAAAAATGTCTACCATCATGACTTTTATTCAGCAGGGTTCTGAATGTTCTGGCTAGTTCAATAAGAAAATAAAAGAAACTAGGGGCGCCTAGGTGGCTTAGTCACTTAAGCGTCCGACTCTTGGTTTTTGCTCAGGTCATGATCTTAAGGTCGTGGTATCAGGCCCTGCATCAAGCTCTGTGCTCTTCTCCCTCTGCCTCTACCCCTCCGTTGTCTCTCTCTCAAATAAATAAATAAAACTTAAAAAAATATAGAGAAGGATCAGAAAATAAGAAAAACAGCTGTCATAACTCACAGATAATAATCACCTATGAAGGAAACCCAAAATAATCTACAGAAAATAGCTATAAATAATAAGAGGTGATGAGCTAAAAGATCAATGTACAAAAGTTAAGTGAATTTCTACATATGAGCAATGAAGAATATTTAATTTAAAAAGGAAAAAAACAGGGGATCCCTGGGTGGCGCAGCGGTTTGGCACCTGCCTTTGGCCCAGGGCGTGATCCTGGAGACCCGGGATCGAATCCCACATCGGGCTCCTGGTGCATGGAGCCTGCTTCTCCCTCTGCCTATGTCTCTGCCTCTCTCTCTGTGACTATCATAAATAAATAAAAATTAAAAAAAAAAAAAAAAGGAAAAAAACAAAGAACACAAAACTGCAGTAATCAAGAGTGTATGCTTCTGGCATTAGAACAGGCATATAGATCAATGGAAAAAAAGAACTAGGAGTCCAGAAATAAACCCTCCTATTTATGGTCAATTGATATTTTTTTTAAATGTACACAATCTGCCCACTACGGAGTCCAATGCAGAGCTTGAACTCACCATCCTGAGATCAACACCTGAGCTGAGATCAGATGCTCAATTGACTGAGCCACACAGGTGCCCCAATGGCCAATTTATTTTTTGACACAGGTGCCAAGACAATTCCACGGGGAAAAAATATCTCCTCAACAAATGGCACTGGGACAACTGGATAGTCACATGCAAAATAGTGACTTTTAACTCCTACCTCCCACCCTTTACAAAGATGAACTCAAAGTGAAACAGGCCCTCAATATCAACTCTTAAAAGAAAACAGAGGTGCAAATTTTCATGATCTTGGATTACACAATGGTGTCTTAGAAATGATGACGACAGCCAAAGGCTGTCACTAATATTAATATTATAATATAATATATACACATATATAATACCTTATATTATATAATATAATTATAATTATAATATAACTGATAATATTCTGAACACACTAACAATTTTAAAGACATAAAAAGAGGGCAATGGGATGGAACTTGCTTCTTCGATATGACAAAACAGACTACACGCAACACTATCTGTAACACAGTCATGCCAATTAAGCATCTAAATCTATAGGAAAGACAAGGGACAGGAAAAGCCATTGAAAAATAAAACAGGAAAAGATTTTACATTGGCAATGGATAAACAACCATAGAAAAATAGATAAATTTGACATCATCAATATGAAAAACATTTAGGCTTCAAAGGACACCATCAAAAAAGTGAAAAGACAACTCACAGAATTTTTATAAATCATGTATCTGCTAAGACACCTATATATGGAATATGCTTTAAAAACTCCTGCAACACAATAAAAAAATAAATAGCCCAATATTAAAAATGGGCAAAGAATCTGAATAGATATTTCTCCAAAGAAGATATACAAATGGCCAATAAATACATGTAAAGATGCTCAACATCATTAGCCATTAAGGAAATGCAAATCAAAGCCACAATCAGATATCAGTCTGCACCCATTATGATGGCTACTATCAAAAACAAAAAACAAAACAGGAAAAGTAACAAACGTTGATAAGGATTTGGAGAAACTAGAACCCTTGTGTGTTGTTGACTACAAAATGGTACAACTGCTATGGAAGTTTGAAGAACTGAGTTTGGCAGTCCTTCAAAATGATAAACATACAAAGCTTCAGGACACTGGACTTAGCAATGATTTCTTGGATATGAAACCAAAAGCCCCAGAACAAAAACAAAAACGGACAAATGGGACTAAATCAAACTTAAAAAAAATTTTTTTATGCATGAAAGGTTATAGCCAATAGAATAAAAAAGCAACCTACAGAATGGGAGAAAATATTTGCCCATCAAATAGCTGATGAAAGGATTAATGTCTAGAATATATAAATAACTCCTACAACTCAGTAACAACAACAAAATAATAAAATAACCCAATTAAAAAATAGGTAAAGGACTTGAATAGATGTTTCTCCAAAGATAACATACAAATGGCCACCAAGCAGATGGAAAGATGTTCAATATCACTAATCATCAAAGAAACTGCAAATCAAAGCCACAATGAGGTATCACCTCAAACTCATCAGGATGACTATTAAAAAAAAAAATCAAAAAACACTATACCAAATAACTAGTGTTGGTGAAGATGTGGTGAAACTCTGGAATGCTTGTGCACCACTGGTGAGATTGTAAAATGGTGCGGCAACTGCTCTGGAAAACAGTACTGAGGTTTGTCAAAGAAATAAAAATAGAGCCACCACATGAACCAACAATGTCACTCCTGGGTATGCATCCAAAAGAAATGAAAGCAGGGTCTCAAAGAGGTATTTACACACCCATGTTCACAGAAGCACTATTTCAAACAGCCAAGTAGTGAAAACAGCCCAAATACCCACCGATGAATAAATGGGTCAACAAAATGTAGTACATAGATACAAGAGAGTACAATTCAGCCTTAAATAGGAAGGAAATTCTGACGTGCTACAATATGAACCTCGAGGACATCATGCTGCGTGAAGTAACTAGTCACAAAAGATTCCACTTAAAAGAGGTATTCATTCAGAGTAGTCAAAATCATACAAAGTGAAATGGTGGCTGCCAGGAGCTGAAGGGAAAAAGGAATGAGAAATTACTGTTGAATGGATACAGAATTTAGTTTTGCAAATGAAAAAGTTCTGGAGATAGATTTCAATATGAATATATTTAACACTACTGAACTGTACATTTAAGAATGGCTAAGATGGTAAATTTTATACCATTTGGTTTTTACAACTAAGAAAGAGAATCCCAACCAATAAATTATGAAGTGATGATAGAATATTACCATTTTGAAATCTCCAATAAAATAATCTCAGCAATAAACACCAATGGCTGCAAAAATAGATTTTATAAACAAATATAGCTGATAATATTCTGAACACACTAACAATTTTAAAGACATAAAAAGGGCAATGGGACGGAACTTGCTTCTTCGATATGACAAAATAGAAGATAGACTATACACGCAACACTATCTGTAACACAGTCATGCCAATTAAGCATCTACGTCTATAGGAAAGGCAAGGGACAGGAAAATCCATTGAAAAATAAAACAGGAATGAAATCAGCAAATTTCAGAACATGTAAAATATGACAGAACAAAGGATTTAATTTCTTTGGACCTTAAACTGCAAGAAAAAAGGGGGATTATTGATAAAGAGTCTCTTAAAAGACATTCAAACATATTTAATGCTTTAATGTCATCTGAATCATTATTTTCACAAGCCAACTGCAAACATATTGTTACTGAGACAATCAGGGAGATTTCTACACATTGGCATTTGAGCCAGATTAAGGAATTAATCATTTTTAAAGGGTGACAATGTTGCAGCTATGAAAGTAGTCCTCTTTTAGAAATATTAAAACAAGAAAGTTAAACACAGGACTGTTATATGACCCAGTAATCCCATTCATGGGTACATAACCCAAAGAATTAAAAACAGATACTCATGGTGCCTGGGTGACTCAGATGGTTAAGCACCTGCCTTCGGCTCAGGTCATGGTCCCAGTGTCCTGGGATAGAGTCTGGTTCCCTGCTCAGCAGGAAGGCTGCCTCTCCCGCTCTTTCCCTCTGCCTTTGCCTCTCCCTTGCTTATGGTCTCTCTGATACTCAATGAAATAGAATGGGAAACATGAAAATCCAATGTAACGCATAGCTGATACTACAGATCGTGGTCAAATAAAGCCTTCTTAATAAAAAGCACCAGGATAACTGAGTAGCTGTATGGGAGGGTAAGGGGGATGAGGAATCAAACCGTATCCTTACTATATGCCTTGCCCCCTCCCCCACTTTAAATAAGTTAAAGAATGTGAAAATCAAACCATCACAATTTTAATATCCTATGACTTCAGGGTATAGAAGGAGTTCTTAAAAAACACAAATCACAGAAAAAGACATAAATGTATCTACAATAAAATTTAGCTATTTAGTTATAATTTAGTACATCACCATAGTGTGAAAACACAAGTCACCGATAGGGAAAAGATGTATGCAACACACAAATCCAAAAGAATGGGTTAATATCACATATGTATAAGGCCAGTATCAAGAGATGTATCTTATTATCAGTAAGATAATATCAGGAATCAATTAGAAAAAAGCAAACAAATAGAAAAATTGAGGCAGAAGACACAAAGAAATCTCACAAGGAAACATGAATGGTCAGAAGGAAAAAGATGCTCAATCTCATTACCAATGTAAAAAAAAATTCATTGAAAATTCACAAGACATTTTATATCAAAAATATGGGCAATGATTTTATAGACTAACAAGTTTGAGAGCAATAGCTATTGCCAAATCCTGTTAGTGGGATTGTAATAAATAGTTAAAAGAATCATTTTGGAAAATATTGCCCATAAAATTGAAGACAAGCGTATTTTACTACCCATCAATTACACTCCTAGGTACATACATTAAAGAAGCCCTTGCATACATGTAATAGAAACATGAATCAAATGGCTCACAGCAGCCTTGTTTATAATAGCAATAAATATATTTTAAAAAAAGGGAAACTACCCCAAGTCAATAAACAAATACATAAAATTGTAGCATATTCACCCATAAAATACTACACAGCAGTGAAAGTAGAGGAACTAGTTATAAACTTCAACAGAAATGAGTTTCAAAAAGAAAAATGTATAAATAAAATAAAAAAAAAAAAGGGGTCAGCCCCGGTGGCTCAGTGGTTTAGCACCGCCTTCAGCCTGGGGTGTGATCCTGGAGATCCTGGATTGAGTCCCACGTCAGGCTTCCTGCATGGAGCCTGCTTTTCCCTCTGCCTGTGTCTCTGCCTCTTTCTGTGTGTGTCTGTCATGAATAAATAAATAAAATTTAAAAAAAAATTGCCTTTAAAAAAAAAAGAAAAGAAAAATGTTGGAATGCCTGGGTGCTTCAGTGGGTTAAGTGTCTGACTTTTGGTTTTGGCTTGGTCACCATCTCAGGGCTGTGAGATGGAGCCCAATGTCGCGCTCCACACTCGCCCAAGAGCTTGCTTGGGATTCCCTGTCTCCCTCTCCCTCTGCCCCTCCCCCCTCTCTAAAATAAACTTTAAAACTCTTTAAAAACGAAAAATGTTGACTGAAAAGAATCACTATTTGCACTGAAATATATATACAAGGGTACTCTTAGCAGCATTATTCAGAGTAGCTCAAAACTGCAAAAAGTCCAATTATCCATCAACTCCATCTGCCCTAGCTGATGGCTCCTTCCTCCTGGAAGTCTCCTTGGCTTTCAGAGTCCCATTCTCTCAGCTCTTCCAGCTCTCCTGGTCTTTCTCTGACCTCCCTGGACACTGTCCACACTCTCCACCTGCCTCGGCCCCTGATCACTGGGAGTGTCCAAGGATTAGTCACTGAACCCATTCCCTCCCATGCACCCCCCAAAAGCTCACCGGGTCTCCTTCCCATCCCAGTCACAGGTTTATGATTCCAAGTCTCCTCTCTCTGCAGCCGGATCTCTCCCCTGAGCTGCATGCTTGGATCCCCACTGCCTTTCCGACACTCCACCTGATGTCTGGCAGGTGCCTCAAACTCAGCATTTTTTTCATCTGCCACCCATCTGCTCTAGTGGCAGTCATTCCCAGGGTGCTTAGTATAACTCCAGCATTTTCATTGCTTAGGAAAAAAACCCTGCAGCTATCTTTAAGTCCTCTCTTTCTCATGCCCCTTATCTCCACAGTAAGCACAGCCCCTTCAGCAGGTGCCCCTCACCATCCCCACTACTACCCCCCGGCCCATGCCGCCAGAACCCGCAAAACCTCCTGACTGTCTGGGGCTCCCTGCTCTGACCCATGTTCATGACCTCACCCCTGCAGTTATGTTCTGAACAGAGCTGTCAGAATGACCTTTAGGAAATGGAAACCAGTGGACATTGTTCCTCTGCTCCAAGATCTCCACTGGCTAGCCTCTAGCTAAAGGGAAAGCCAAATGTGCATGAAGGCTCTGCAGGCCATGCCTCCTGGTCCCTCCACAGCCTCACCTCTTACCCACTAAAGCCTAAGCTCTGGCCTCCTTGCTGTCCTTGAGCAGATGGTGTATATATCAGTCTTAGGACCTCACTGATTCACTCTCTCATCTCCCTTGTATCTTCTCAGAAGGCCCCACCTGGTAAAAATCCAATTACTGGTGCTCCTTTTTTCATTTCTTCCATTCCATCCTCTACTTTTCTCTATGGTATTCGTCATTTTTATAAGCTATATAACTTACCGACTTGTTGATCCCTTCTGTGAGAAAATAAGCTACGTGAAAACTGGGGTTCTTATGCTTCTGTTTATTTCCAGTGCCATACAGAGTGCTTAGCACATAGTAGGTACTCGTTAAATAAATGCAGAATGAATGAATGAATGAATCCATGTAATTGCTTAGCACTGTGCCTAACAGATAATGATGGTCCAATAATTAGCTATTATTAACATTATTCTGAAAGAGTTGATGTATTGATAGGAAATACACATATTTTCTGCTAGTTCAGAGCAGGACTAAGACAGCATATACCTACTTGCTAATACTTCTTTGTTGGCAGCACTCCCCTCTACTTCAGATGGTTCTGTAGCAACCGTGTCCTGACTGGGCTCTTTAACTCTTTCCTCAGTGAGAAGGCTGACGGCTTGGGTGATGTCACCATTACTGGCCTAAAGAAAGGGAAAAAACAGAAATTTCAAAAGTAAAGCACCACAGCATTTAAAATAAATGGTGAGTTTGTTTTTTGGTTTAACTCCTTACTACCCGAGTGACTGAGTATGTCAGGGCGTAATTCTAGGGTAGAAAGTCGAAGAAAGACAGTATGGTGTTGGATAGTGAGTGTACCATGCTCAAAGCATATATCAAACTCCTGGTTACAAGAGGGTTGTTGCTGCGCTCTGATTTCCCACAACAAGCAAACAAGAATGAAATCTTGCTGGAGATTTGTTCTCACCGCTCTGGATGCTACTACTGCCAATTTCACAGACTAGCTAAGGCATGATGTGTCGAAAGCAGGTCGGCAATGAAAACAGAGATTTAAATGAAGTCAGCCTCTTCAATAAACATGCCAAGCAATTACCATATTCCAGGGTGGTGACTGTATTTCTATTTGTTTTTAACTTTTAATAGGACAGGGACGCCTGGGTGGCTCAGTGGTTGAGCATCTGCCTTCGGCTCAGGTCATGATCCCAGAGTCCTGGGATTGAGTCCCACATTGGGATCCCTGCAGGGAGCCAGCTTCTCCCTCTGCCTGTGTCTCTGCCTCTGTGTCTCTCATGAATAAATAAATAAAATCTTAAAAAAAAAAACAAAACCCAAAACTTTGTATTAGGACAACCTTCTAACATATACAATGGTAGAGGCAGAGGGAATGTCTAACTGAACTCCAGGCACCCATCACTTGGCTTCAACAATTATCAAGTTATGATTAGTCTGGTTTTAACTATTCTATTCTGTTTAACCTCTCTCTGACATTTTTTTTTCTCTCTCAGACATTTTGAAGCAAATCCTAAGCATCTCATCAGTACATCAGAATGTACCTTTTCAAAAACATAACCCACAATGCTATTACCACACTTCAACAGTGTTTTAATATCAAATCACCAGCTCAAATTTGCCTAACTCAAAGATTTTTTTTAGCGTGTTTGAGTCAGGATCCACATAAAGGCTACAATGTAATTGGCTGATATATTTCTTAAATCTCTTCTGACCTGTGGGGTCCCCCCAAGTTGAGTCTCCCACCCCCAACTTCCCCCAAACCTTATAATTGACATATTGAAGATACTGGGTCATCTGTCCTGTAGAGCTTCTGTTCCTATATGCACTTTCATTTTGGCATAAAAATAGCTTGCCCTGACAGAACTATGATATTGGACAACTGTTTTAAAGCCTGTTGGCTAACAGCGGCCTTGAAACTAACCTTCAGAGCTTCATGAAGAAAGGAGGGGTCCTGAATGCCTGTGATTTCTCTTAGTTGGTTTAACAGCATTTGGCAGCTCTGTATTTGAGAAACAAACAAACAAACAAAAAAAAAAAAACCACACACAGGTCAGTCAGAAAGCAAACCTGGATACATTTAAAGAATTTTAGTACAAGCCACCTGGCTAATCAGGCCTAAGACTTGAGTATTTTATTTTAAGGAACTGACGAGCTCCAAACAAGAAGGTACTGTCAGACACATTCTAAAATGCCAAATCTTGGAGTGCCTGAGTGGTTCGGTCCATAGAGGATCTGGCTCTTGGTTTCAGCTTGGGTCACAATCTCAGGGTTGTGGGAATGAGCCCCACATTGGGCTCCACACTCGGTACAGTCTGCTTGGGATTCTCTCTCCTTCTCTCATCCCCAACCCCCTATCCCTGGTTGTGTGCTCTCTCAAACAAAAAATAAATAAAATCTTTTAAAAATAAATAAATAAAATGCCAAATCTATTACTCTTTTAATAGCTTAATCATGAGGGACACCTGGGTGGCTCAGTGGTTGACCATCTGCCTTTGGCTCAGGTCGTGATCCCAGTTCCCTGGGATGGAGTCCTGCATCAGGCTCCCGGCAAGGAGCCTGCTTCTCCCTCTGCCTATGTCTCTGCCACTTATGAATAAATAAATAAATAATCTTTAAAAAACAAATAAAAGCTTAATCATAAAAAAATGCTTTTGGAACCTGTGGAAAAAATATGAATAAACAATAAAACTAGCAAGTATATAAAATATTTAAATGTAATATTTAGCCCTTGTAGTAGCTGAAAGTGCCTGAGGTTTTTTTCTTTCTGAGTAACACATAACTAGGTCATATAAGGAGTCCAGGGAATTTGCATGGATGTGAAGATGTACTATTTTAAGCTTCACTGCACATGCCATTTTTGTGTGTCATTTTTCACTGACAATAAATTTCTAATCACATAATTAACAAATGATACCACCGACATCATATTTAAAACCACAGGTTTGATTGCTTAAAAAGCATGGACAAAACTAAGATTTTCTGAATTATACTAAAAATTCCCGAAGGAATAAAAAATGGAATACTTTCTCTTCGTTAATCTGAATCATGGAAAAACCTATCTTGTTAACTTTCAGCTACCATAAGATCAGTGTATAAGCCCTTTGCAGCTCTCAAGTCTTTAGTGGAACATTTCCATCGTGTTTTGCACAGAACACCTGTTTTTTTTTTTTTTTACAAGCAAGCTCAATGTAAATATAAAAAATTGGCTGGCCCAATTCTTTTAGATGATTATTGAAAACAAAATAATTCAGGGGGCGCCTGGTGGCTCAGTGGGTTACACATCTGCCTTTGGCTCAGGTCATGATCTTGGGGTCCTGGGATCGATCCTGGAGTTGGGCTCCCTGCTTTGTAGGGAGCCTGCTTCTCCCTCTCCCTCTGCTGCAACCCCTGCTTATGCTCTCTCTCTCTCTCAATTATTTTTTAAAAAAGAAAAATAGTTCAAGTTTGAGAGGAAATCAAATTTATAAACATGCCTAAGGTTATTCTAGAATTAAGCTCCAATTCAATCCTTGATGCTTCTCATCAACTACCTTTCAGTGAGTGATACACAGTCCATGTTCACTGTCAGCTGTAACAGAAATAGGATCCTATGTTTTTCAACAGCTGAGGGCCCAATGCAACACTTAAATATCACACAACAAGAAATAAATAACTGAAACAGCCCTGCACAGTGCTCAGAAAAGCATCAACAGCCTTTCTGCTCTAGTCATGGGCCATGGTCACAGGCTAGAAATGGAAGCCGACTCTGCTGAGACCAGCAGTCTTGGAGGGTAGAGTCTTGTCAAAGGGAGTCATTGCCTACACACTGGGAGAGCTCTCACACTAAAAAGTGTCCAGATTTAGCCTGAGCAAATGCTGGAAACTAAGCAGGGCATTTTTAGAAAAATAATGTATTAAAAAGTTTTTTGGGGGGCACCCAGTTGGCTCAGACAGTTAAACATCCAACTCCTGATTTCAGCTCAGTTTATCATCTCAGGGTCCTGAGATCGAACTCCAAGTCAGGCTCCCTGCTCAGCATGGAGTCTGCTTGAGATTCTCCCCCTCCCTCTGGCTCTCCTCCTGCATGTGCATGTACTCTCTCTAAAAATAATAAAAATAAAACTTTAAAAAATAAATACGATTTTTCTTCCAAACGAATTCTAATTCCATTTTATTGTGTAAAAGTGTGTGAATCTATATTAATCTCAATCATACACTATTGTCCAAAAAATCATAATCAAGGGGCACCTGGGTGGCTCAGCAGTTGAGTGTCTGCTTTTGGCTCTGGTCGTGATCCCGGGGTCCTAAGATCGAGTTCCGCATTGGGCTCTCTGCAGGGAGCCTGCTTCTGCCTACATCTCTGCCTCTCTGTGTCTCTCATGAATAAATAAAATCTTTTTAAAAAATCAAAACTAATATGCCCCCAAAAGGGTGGGATGATATAGACCTTCCTCAACTTATGATGGGTCACATGCCAGTAAACCCATTGTAAGTTGAAAATATCATTAAGTGGAAAATCCACTTAATACACCTAACCCAGCCTACCTAGCTGACCTTAGATGACTCAGAACACTGAACATCAGCCTGCAGTGGAAGAAAAATCATCTAACACAAAGCCTATTTAATAATAAAGCATCGAGTTTGTCATGTGGTATATTGAATACTGTCCTAAAAGTGAAAACCAGAATGGTTGTAGGGGTGCAGAAGTGTTGGCAGTGTATTACTGGTCATTGACCCCCAAGACAGCATGGCTGTGTGCCCTGCCCAGCGTCTCCAGAGAGGAGCATATCACACAGCGCTGCTAGCCTGAGAAAAGATCAAAATTCTAAATGCAAAGTATGGTTTCTACTTCTGTACCATTGTAGAGTAGATCTATCATAAGTCAGGGACTGTCAATACTTGGGAGAAGCAAGTGAGTAGCATTATTAACCTAAATGGAACCAGTGAGGTAGCAATGGGATTGATAACCATACCTTCACATCTCAAACTACTCTGGGTACTGACCCCTAGGGTTCATAGAAAATAATTCCAGTCCAAAATGGCAGCTAACATACACTGCTTACTTTCAGCCAGGTGCTGTTAAAAATGCTTCGTCTGTATTAACTAAGTTAACTAACTTCCCCTTTGTAACAAGACTGGGATAGGTGCTAAGCCCGTGTAACACAGAACAGGCATGGGGAGGTCCCGTACACAAGATTATCACTAGTTAAGGGCTGGAACTGGGATCTGACTCTAGGCCCCTGGGCTCCAGAGTCTACATGCTACTCTATGCCCAGCTGTATCTGAGAAGACAGAAAAATAGGCAAGAGCTTCTATTTAATGCAAAACCAGGTAATGATTTTATTCCTGTATTTTGACCTTGGTCTCTGCATCTTCCCAAGCTCCCTATGATCAACAATCACGGCTTTGATAACACAATAGTACAATCAGTTCTAAAGCAGCTACCACCAGGAAAGTACTGCCTCTGAAGTAAATGCTATTTCTGAATGAATCTAAGGGGCCATCAGTTATAAGGAGCACACTTATCTATTGTGCCACTAAGGAGAAAAACTGTGGCCACTTAAAACTAGGACATGAGGCCTTCATGATGGTCCTAGGAGACACATGAAGTGGTCACACCAGCTTCCTGCAGCTCTACAATTCATTTATGTTGAGAAATATAGCAGTTTCCTCTGCTCCCAGGGACACTGCCCAGCACATGACAGGCAATTCTTTTGCATGTTTCTCAGTAACAAAACTAATATACCTAGGCTATTTTCCGTTCTTAGGTCACATTAAACACTTGATTGTAGCTTTGCACGAAAATCTGACACTGTGCTCATTCCTCCAGGGACAGATATTTTGCCTCAGGTAAAATCAAATTTATACCCTGCTGTTCTGCTTCTATGCCTTTCTTCACCCAGTTTTTTTTTTCCCCACCTAAATGTTAAATCACAGTATGATCTTTTAAATTGAAAAGTAAACTAACCATGTGGTACCAACGGTACCTGTAACTCACCTGTCATGACAGTAGGAACAGCTATGACCAAGCCCATACACATGCAGACAATGATTAAGTATATCATATCTGCTGCTGGCAGGTAGTAAATGGAAGGAATGTCTCCATTTCAGAGATCTCAGAATGCCAAATAAAAGTAAATCAATGAAATACAGTATTCAACTGTTAAACAATTCACCAATCCTTATATTTGGCTGTGGATTAAAGCTCCACTCCCCTTTCTCCACTTTGTAATAGATAAACAGTGGAACATTAATACATCTAGAATAATACACGCGGAAAGAAAATAAACTTTTGGTTTCCCTTTTTTAAAAGTACTACTAGGCACAGATGACAACTATGTAAAATCATTTTGCACGACTCTAAGAATAATACTCTACATGTTAATTCAGATCCAAATCTCAGATCCTGCTATTGGAAAACCATTATCTGATTCTACCCTTAACCCGCTGAACCTTTTCTCCTACTCATTTCCTTACCTCACGAATGCACCCACTCTCATGCTGTCAGGCGTTCCTTCTATTACCTCCAAAAATGCCTCCTACATTCTGGAAACCCAGTCAAAGGCTTTATTCATCCTACCTCCCCTTTAAAGTCATCCCCAAGAACTCTGGTTCCCACTCTTCTCTCTCTTTCTAATCTCCCATGAAGGAGGGGACTTCACCATCTCTACCTGATATTTCTCATCGTGTGGTCCTCTAAATGTTTCAAACGGGAAATTCTTGCCCATGTAAAAGGCAAGAATCATACAACATCCTACTTAATTTGAAGGACAGTGATGGCAACAGTTGGGACGAGCATACAAACACCTTCTCTGTGTCAGGGACCTTAGGTGCCCTGCATACCTGTAATCCTTGTACGAACCCAAAACGGTAGGAATCATCCTCTTCATTGTGCAGACCAGGAAACCAGAGTTTACAAAACTTATTTTGTCATCAAATGTCTTAAAAGACAAATCAGGGACACCTGGGTGGCTCAGTCAGTTAAGCATAGATGCTTTTTTTTCCCCCAAAGAGTTTATTTATTAATGAGAGACACAGAAACAGAGAGAAGTAGAAACACAGGCAGAGGGAGAAGCAGGCTCCATGCAAGGAGCCTGACGTGGGACTCGATCCTGGGTCTCCAGGATCAGGGCCTGGGCCGAAGGCAGCGCTAAACCGCTGAGCTACCCAGGCTGCCCAAGCATAGACTCTTAATTTTGGCTCAGGGTCATGAGATCGAGTCCCATGTTGTGCTCCCCACTCAGCCTGGAGTCAGCTGAGGGTTCTCTTTCCCTCTGTTCCTCCCCCTGCTAGCGTGCGTGCAAGCACTCTCTTTCTCTCCCCCTCTCTCAAATAAATAAATAAGATTTTTCAAAAAGACAAATCACAGATAACTATTACAAGCTGGAATAAATTTCCCAAGGATTAAGCCACACTACTGATATACACAAATAACAGCTATGGTATGACTCAAGTCTCATGAATGTTTAGCCAAACCTATGTTCTATGTAAGACCCTCAACCCAAATCCTAAAAAGTGCTATATGTTAAGTATTTGTTTTACAGTAACAGACATATTAAGCTTATTAGAGTCCTACTGTATCACTAACTCAGTTTTTCCGGGTACTTCACAAGAAGCTGATTTAAATATTAACTTCACCATAACTACGGCATTATATACATAGTACACACCCAACAGGAGACAAGACAAAGCCTGTGCTCCAGGCATAATGAAGTCAAATAACTGGCAAGAGCCGACAGGTTTGTATTTCCTTGGCTAAATTCACATTGTTTTCACTAAAACAAAAAGGACTCTCTTTTCTTGCCCAGAGGCAGTGAAAAAAGACAGGTATACACAAATCTCTAGAAAGAAGAAACTCAAGCTTCCTGATTTCAGTTACTCGGTGATTTTGGTTCAATCCAGTCCACTTCTCAGGATGGAAGTTTTCTTTTCCTTCTTTTTTCTTTTTTATAAAAGATTTTATTTATTTATTTGACAGAGAGAGAGAGAAAGAGTACAAGCGGGGGGGGGGGGCGCAGGCACGGGAGCAGGAGACACGGGGCTCAACCCCAGGACCCCAAGATCATGACCCGAGCTGAACTCAACCGACTTCCCCAGGCACCCCAGAACTGAAGTTTTCTTAGAGCAAAGAGAATAATTCATCTCACAAAAGCAGTGAGCAGGACTACTCACATAACAAAAACATTATAGCATCGAGTTTTATAACAAACACTAACTACAACTAAAATCAAATTCTTTGATCAGATGAGGCAAATTTGTGAGATTACTAATTAAGAGTTTTATCTCTAAACACCAAGTTTAGCATCATGATGAGGAGCTTTATAGACTATTCCATACCTTCAAATGGAGATAGTGTTATCATTCTGACATCACATTTCCTGACCTTAATTGTCTATTCTCCCAAAGACATTTCTAAATTTGAAACTTAGCAAACTGATAAATGTTCTTTTACTCCAAAGTGTAAAAGTTCCTTGTGAGTCTGCCCAATAGAATTCCCTCCAAAATTAAAGATCTGTTCTTCCAATTTTAAAACGAAACTTAAGTAGCCAAGGAAAGCAAAAAGAATAGCTTTAGGAATCAAAGACACTATATAGCAGCAACTCCAGAAATCTAGTCTGGATATCAGGGTCTGAAATGCATTCAGAGACTGCCCTACTGATTCTTCCACCTCCCACAAAATAAGGACCAGCCATGGAAGCCCTCATGTTGTTTTCCTTTTAGCAACAAATCATGTTTATTCCAACAACTCCAATTTACTCACAACACGCCAGAAGGCTAGGACTCTCTAAAAATGACAGACGCAGTTTTTGGTGGGTAAAAACTAAACCCCCAGAAATAAGGCTACTTGATAACTTACTTCAATGATGTGAAAAGTAGGTACATGGTGAAAAGGACTGTTTCAGTTCATCAACTGACCCAAAGTTTTCAAACAGCATTAAAAGCTTTTAAGAAGGGGGCCCCTGGCTGGCTCAGTCGGTGGAGCTCTTGATTTCGGCTCAGGTCATGATCTCAGGGTTGTTGAGATCCAGGCCTGCGACCAGCATGAAGCCTGCATAACATTCTTTCTCTGTCCTTCTGCCCTTCCCCTGCTTGTGGTCTCTCTCTCTAAAATAAATAAATTAAAAATAAAAAATGTGGGGGCCCTGGGTGGTTCAGTGGTTGAGTGTCTGCCTTTGGCTCAGGTTGTGATCCCAGGGTCCTGGGATCAAGTCCCACATCACGCTTCCTGGAGGGAGCCTGCTTCTCCCTCTGCCTATGTCTCTGCCTCTGTGTCTCTCATGAATAATTAAATAAAATCTTTTAAAAATTAAAATAAAATTTAAAAATTTTAAAAATTAAAAATTTTAAAACAGCTTTTAAGATGTTGCCACTCTTATATGGCAAAGAAGGGGCTGACACTAGAATTAAATGCCAGGAAAAAAAAGGAATTGTTTCTCATCTCTTTTTTTCGAATGCACTAAACAAATCCAATAGCACAAAAGGATATACAGAGAAAAGGAACTTCTGTCTCCTGTCCATCCTAGCCCCACTTCCCAGGAGTAACCACTATCAATAGTTTCTGATATATCTTTCTAGAAGTGGCCCCCCTGCACATGAATATATCTTTTCATACTGGACATCGTGTCCTGCAACTTGCTTTTTTAATGCTGTTGAACACATTAAAGCAATACTTTTTCATTTCTTTGAATACATGCTCCAGCCAACTATAAGAAATGAAGCTGGGAAGTTTTTACAGTAAGGACATATGGAATGCATCTTCACAAATCAAAGAAAATACCACTTTTAGCAATATATCGCAAAGGTTGAGAAACTAGCAAAATAAGGGTAAAGATATAGCAATCAAATTTACATGCTTATAGTGTCACAAATCTAACACCAAGATTAAAAGTTATTATTAGGTAGGACTTGGAGTGCAGTTTCTATTTGTGATAAACAGGAGGGATGTGAGAGGGTGATGTGAGAATGGGTTAGGAAAGGCTCTAAAAGCAGGAGTTTGGCCTTGATCTGATGAACAATGGAAAATCATCACATGACCCTGGATAGTGCAGAAATATGAGGGAAAATGATGGTGCTTTAAGAGGATTGATCTCGCGCGCCTGAACATCTAGTTCAAAGAGAGATAAAGAAAAAAAAAACAGAGATAAAGACTAGGGAAAGAAAGTTCAAGCATGAGAAGACAACGAATAAACAGGTGTGAGATAAGGAGGATGCTGGGAGGAGAAATGAAAAGGTAGGACACCTACGGGAACATCTCAGAAAACGGAGAAATGAAGTTTTAGTCAAATATTTGAAACTGGATGCCTGAGAGAAAGCTGCTGGCAATGACATAAAAAGGCGCCAGTGGGAAAACCAACCAGTATAATATACCACACTACCAAGATGAAGGGTCAAAACATCTGATCACCTTGACAGATGTAGGAAAAGCATTTGACAAAATTCAACACGTTCTCATGATAAAAACCATCAGAAAACTAGGGACAGAAGAGAATTTCCTTAATATGACAAAGGATCTTTATTAAAACAAAAACAAAAAATTAAAACTCACAGATAACATCACACTCAACAGTGAAAGACCAAACGCCAGCCCCCTGAAATCAGGAACAAGACAAGGATGCCCACTGTTAGCAATGCTATTCAACAGCATACTGGAAATCCTGGCCAGAGCAATTAGGCAAGTAAAAGGTGTCAGAATTGGAAAAGAAAAAGTAAAATTATCTCTATTCATAGATGACAGGGTTTTATATAAAACCCCAAAGAATCCACAGGAGTTACTAGAGCTGATAAACACATTCGGCAAAGTTGATAAAAGATCAATAGGTGAAAATCAATGGTTTCCATACAGCAGCAATGAGCAATCTGAAAAGGAAATTAGAAAAACAATTCCATTTATAATAGTATTTGGAAAAAATATAAAATACCTAGTAATAAATTTTATCAAACAGGTGAAAGACTTGTACTCTGAAAAGTGTGAAGCACTGTGAAAAAAAGTTAAAGGAAACCTAAATAAATGGAAAGATATTCAGGCTGATGGACCAGAAGACTGGATTAGTCAAGGTTCTACAGAAAAAAGAAGAGGGTGTGTGTGTGTGTGTGTGTGTGTGTGTGTGTGTGTGTAAAGGAACCCTGTATTCCTAGTTTCTGTTGGGGTGGGGGTGGGGGGAGTTATTTATTTAATTTAAAGATTTTATTTATTTTCTCAAGACACACACACACACACACACACAAACAAGCGGAGGGAGAAGCTGGTTCCCTGTGGGAACCTGATGAGGGACTCAATCCCAGGACCCCGGGATAATGACCTGAGCCAAAGGCAGAAGCTCAACCACTGAGCCATCTAGGTGCCCCAAGAAGTCATTTATTATAAGGAACTGGCTCTTGCAATTATGGAGGCTGATTAAGTCCGAAGATCTTCAGTCGGCAAGCTGTAAACCCACGAGAGCTAGAGATGTAGTTCCAGTCTAAGGGCAGAAGGCCAATGGCCCAGTTCAACAGTCAGGTAGGTGACATTCCCTCTTACTCAGTCTTTTTTGTTCTATTCAGGTTTTTAAGTGATTGGATGAGGCCTACAAACGTTAGGGAGGGCAATCTGCTTTACTCGGTCTACAGTTCAAATGTTATCTTATTTAAAAGCACCCTCACAGGGATCCCTGGGTGGCGCAGCGGTTTAGTGCCTGCCTTTGGCCCAGGGCGCGATCCTGGAGACCCGGGATCGAATCCCACGTCAGGCTCCCGGTGCATGGAGCCTGCTTCTCCCTCTGCCTATGTCTCTGCTTCTCTCTCTCTATCATAAATAAATAAAAAATTTAAAATAAAATAAAATAAAAGCACCCTCACAGACACACCTCGAATAACATTTGACCAAATATCTGGGTACCTTGGTTCCCAGTCAGGTTGACACCCAAAATTAATGATCACAGAAGACTTAATATTATTAGGATAGCGATATTACCCAAAGTAATCTACAAATTCAATGCAATCTCTCTCAAAATTCTAACAGCCATTTCTGGAGAAATGGAAAAGCTCAAATTCACAAGGAATTTCAATGGCCCTGACTAGCCAAAACAATATTGATGAAGAACAAAGTCAGAGCACTCACATGTTTAGATATCAAAAGTTATTAAAAAGCTACAGTAATTGGCACCTGGTGGCTCAGTTGGTTGAGCACCTGCTTTTAGCTCAGGTCAAGATCCAAGGGTCCTGGGATGGAGCTCCACATCAGGCTCCCTGCTCAGCAGGAGGCCTGCTTCTCCCTCTCCCTCTGCCTTCCCACCAATGCTCTCTCTCACTTCCTCAATAAAATCCTTAAAAAAAAAAAGCTACAGTAATCTTGCCAATTGAACACTGCACAAGACATAAACATCAATGAATTAGAATTGAGAATTTAGAAAAATCTACATCTATGGTCTGGTAAGGGTGCCAAGATCATTTGATGGGGAAAAAACAGTCTCCTCAAAAAATGATAGGGCAAGTAGACATCCACATGCAAAAGAATCAAGTTGGGGCAGCCTGGGTGGCTCACTGGTTTAGCGCCATCATCGGCCCAGGGTGTCATCCTGGAGACCAGGAATCAAGTCCCATGTCAGGCTCCCTTCATGGAGCCTGCTTCTCCCTTTGCCTGTGTCTCTGACCTTTCTCTCTGTGTGTGTGTGTCTCTCTCACGAATAAATAAATAAAATCTTAAAAAAAAAAAAAAAAAGAACCAGTTTGGACGCCTACCTCCACAATACACAGAACCTAACTCAAAATGGATCAGCAACCTAAGTATGCGAGCTAAAACAACAAGCCTCTTAAAAGAAAACATAGAGGCAAATCTTCATGATCTTGGATTTGGCAATGGATTCTTAGATATGGCACCAAAAGCATGAGCAACAGAAAAAAATAGGTAAGCAGGACTTCACCACAATTAAAAAGTTTTGTGCATCAAACAATATTATCAAGAAAATGAAATGAGAACCCACAGGATGGGAGAAAATATTTCCAGATCATAAATCTGATAAAGGTCTAATATCCAGATTATATTACAACTCAACAATTCAAACAACCAAAGACAAACACATGCAATTCAAAAATGGGCAAAGGACCTGAACAGACATTTCTCCAAAGAAGATGCCAATAAGCACATGAAAAGATGCTTAACACGAGCCATTTGGAAAATGCACATCAAAATTACAATGAGACACCCCTTCACATACGAGGATAGCTGTTACAAAACAAAACAAAACAAAAATGGAAAATAACAAGTGTTTGGAGAGGATGGAGGTGGAGAAATCAAAACCCTTGTGCATTGCTGGTGGGAATGTAAAATGGTACACCTGCTGTGGAAAACAATTTGGCAGTTCCCCAAAAAGTTAAAGACAGAATTACCATATGACCTAGCAATTCTACTTCTAGGAATACACCCAAAAGAGCTGGAAACAGGTACTCAAATGTTTGTACACACATGTTCACAGCAGCACTAATCATAAGAGCCAAAAGTTGGATACAACTCAAACGTCCACCAAAGGAAAAATGGATAAAATGTAGTAAATACACAGATTGTATTATTCAGACATTATAAGGAACAAAGTACTGACAGATGCTACAACATGGGTGAAACTTGAAAACATTATACTAAGTAAAAGAAGCTAGACACAAAAGGTCACGTATCATATGACTCCATTTATGTGGAATATCAAGAATAAGTAAGTGAACAGACAGCGGATCAGTGCTGCCAGGGGCTGGGTGAAGAAAGGTGTAACTGCTTTGTGGATATGGGTTTTGAAAATGTTTTTAGAACTACAGAGAGGTCACAATATTGTGAATATGTATGTTAAATGTCACTGGACAGTACACTTTAAAATAGTTAATTTGGGGGGCAGCCCCAGTGGCACA
The DNA here is from genome assembly GCF_905146905.1 of Nyctereutes procyonoides. Taxonomy (NCBI): domain Eukaryota; kingdom Metazoa; phylum Chordata; class Mammalia; order Carnivora; family Canidae; genus Nyctereutes; species Nyctereutes procyonoides. The sequence continues at coordinate 70,187,002 of NW_026575140.1, forward strand.
GCAGTTTGGTGCCACCTGCAGCCTGGGAGTGATCCTGGAGACCCGGGATCGAGTCCCACATGGGGCTCCCTGCGTGGAGCCTGCTTCTCCCTCTGCCTGTGTCTCTGCCTCTCTCCCTCTGTGTGTGTCTGAATAAATAAATAAAATCTTTAAAAAAAATAAAAAATAAATAAATAATAAATAAAATAAAATAGTTAATTTGGGGGTGCCTTGATGGCTCAGTCAGTTTAAGCATCTGACTCTTGATTTCTGCTCAGGTCATGATCTCAGGGTTGTGAGACTGAACCCTGCCGGGCTTTGCGCTGAGCGTGGAACCTGCTTAAGATTCTCTTTTTCGGGGCAGGTCGGTGGCCCAGCAGTTTGGCACTGCCTTCAGTCCAGGGCATGATCCTGGAGACCCGGGATCGAGTCCCACGTCGGGCTCCCTGCACGGGGCCTGCTTCTCCCTCTGCCTATGTCTCTGCCTCTCTCTCTCTCTGTGTGTCTGTCATGAATAAATAAATAAAATTTTTTAAAAAATTCTCTTTTTCCCAGGATGTCTGGGTGGTTCTGTTGGCTAAGTGACCAATTCTTGGTTTTGGCTCAGGGCACAATCTCAGGGTTGTGAGATCAAGTCCTGTGGCAGGCTCTGTGCTCAGTGTGGAGTCCGCTTGAGATTCTCTCTCCCTCCTACCCACCATGTGCATGCTCGCTCAGTCTCACAGTCTCTAAAACAAATACATAAATCTTAAATAGAAAAAAAAAAAAAGCAAGGCTCAAACCCAGGACCTTGATATTATGATCTGAGTGGAAACCCAGTTGGATGCTTCACTGAGCCACCCAGGTGCCCCTACTCCCGCAGATCTTTGATTTAGCTTTATCTGTCTGGTATTTTGACCTCCATTTTTATGTAGAAAGCCCAGATAGTGGGGATAGCGCTACGTACACCAGATCCCAACACACATTAGCCTCTGTGGACATCTCAGCTTTCCAGGGTATCAATGTCCACATCTGGAAAATAAAGTACACTATAAGCTGTGACAGCCCTGGTACCACCATCAAATGAAGTAATGCATACAGGATTTGTTAGTAAAATGAAAAAAATATAGAAATGTCAAATATTGTGACCTGCCTGTCCCACAGAACCCGCCTAGAGATTGGGAGGGGACTACCTGCGCTTTGGTTTTGGTGAGATCACTTACTAGCTGTACAACGTAGCAACTTCTACTTCCTCCTACTAAATCTTACTTTACAATGTTGCTCTGTTGCATCTGGGTTCAATGAGAACATACCCTAAAGCATGTCATCCCTCCATCCAGTGACAGTTGAAAAGTTTGGTTTTAGAAAGGCATGTGTTTCCAGGTAGAATGTGGTAGAGTGGTTTGAAGTCCCAGTCCGGCTACTTACCATTTAACCTGGAGTAAGTAAGCCACATTTCCCATCTGTAATACAAAGGCTAACAGACTTTGGTTTCAAATCTCACATTAGGCCTTTATAAGCTATATTAGGAGCCAAGTCTGAGTATCCTCATTGGTAATAAGACATAATAATTCATAACTTGCAGTTTTTGTAAATACACAGAACACACCAAGAAGTGCTTAGGGCCATATCTGGCAATATGGCAGATACTATTATGACAGGTATATATTTCCATGCCCTGTGACAAAAGTCACTATGCAGCACATGGTTATTACCAAGGATGCGGATACACAAGCAGAACTATTTAATAAGCATTTGCAAAGAGAGGGGGAGAAGTCACTTGCAAGCTGGGATTACCCATGCAGATTGGGAAGAAGTTAATAAAAGGAAAGCTAACAGGTTAGCCCTTAAATGAGAAGCAAGATAGAAGAGGTCCTGGAACTGAAGCCTTAGGCGAGAATTTTGCCTTAGGTTATGAGATCAACACTAAATCAACTCCCTAAACCCATTACTGTGTTTGTAAGATGAAGATGATAAACTCAGACATCTTTTCCAGGGCTAATTTTCCTAAGAAAGTTGTAAAAATGATGTAGCCGTTTGGAAGTGAGGGCAAATGACAGTATTTCTGTGATAAGACTGTGGCAAATGATTAAAAAAATACACACTAGAAGTTTTTAGGAAAAAAGCAGAACTGATAGTAAGTATAGGAGTAAAGTCAAACGCCAAAATAACCATCAGCCAAACAGTGGAAGTGAGGGATCATCACATACAAAAGCATGAGAATGAGGCTCCAGTTGATACTTGAATAACCGAGGTGGAATGGGCAAAAGAACTACTTCTGTAATGCCACAGATTTCACCAGAGGGTGGTTAGTCACTGGTCACCTCCGAGAGATCCCTTTCGTTCCCAAGAGACAAATACTAAAAGCCTACTACTGGCAAGGCTCTCGTTGGGTGGCCTGGGGAATGCTGATCCCATAAAAACAGTCATTGCCCTACAATCTAACCTTCTGCTGCCTGGTCAGCCTCTCTGCAGGCCTCTGGGCAATCAGCCCTTTTCTCCCTGGAGCCTGGACAGGTCCCCACAGGCACCTCCTAACTGGGTTCCTGCCACCACGGCTGCTGCCACCACAAGCTTTGCGGTGCAATCTGGGAACCAATTCGCCTCGGTCTGGGGGCTGTGCCTCCTCTCTTAGCCAAGAGCTAATCTTGCAAGGGTCTGTGTTTTCTGAGTTTTCCACAGTGACCTGAAATCAAAATGTGACTGAGAAAACATTTAAAAAAAGAAACAGGGGATCCCTGGGTGGCGCAGCGGTTTGGCGCCTGCCTTTGGCCCAGGGCGCGATCCTGGAGACCCGGGATCGAATCCCACGTCGGGCTCCCGGGTGCATGGAGCCTGCTTCTCCCTCTGCCTGTGTCTCTGCCTCTCTCTCTCTCTGTAGCTATCATAAATAAATGAAAAAAAATAAAAATAAAAATAAAATTAAAAAAAGAAACAGGTGGACTGAGAAACTCTGGGACACAGGGCCATAGATGAATGGAAAATGGGAATTCTGCACAGCAGGACAGAGCTTCTCCAAGTTATCACCCAGGGATGCTACCAAAAGGTAAGCCTCGATGCAAGCGGTCTAGAGTGGAGGCCCCAACAGTGGTGTGCTGATTTGTGGAGCCTCTTGATTCCCTTGGTATAAATATTTCCACCGTGATGATTTCAAGCTACCATCATGAGGTCGCTGGACACAAAGTTGGGAAGAGATGAACCCATTCAGCTGGAAAGACAGTGCAAGCTGGCTCTCGCTCATGCAAATCTCTACCATTTCCAAACTCCTGGGTGATGCAGGTGCTGCTGGTCCAGACGGTATTTTGAGCAACAAGAGAATAGAAGACAATGAAGGTGTCTGCCACTTAAGCTAGAATAAAGGAAATGTGAGATAATTTAGAAGGGCAGGGAGAGACATCGCCTAGATCAGGGTTTCTCAAGCTCAGCATTACTGACATTTTGGGCCAGATAACCCTGCACATCACAATGTTTGGCAGCATTCCTGGCTTCCACCCACTGAGGTCAGTAGCATCCTCCTCCAGTAGTCACAATCAAAAAGCTCTCCAGACACCACAGATCTAGATTCATCTCTAAGAAATGAGGAAGGGGAGGGTTTACCTCTTACACGAGAAAAAGAGATACTGAAGAGGAAAAACAAAAAGCAAAAAATATATAAGATACCTCCTTATAAAAACAAAACCCTCCACTCATCTCTTTGGACAGTAGCAGGCTCAGCCAAGTAGAAAAGCAGCTATATGTTTAGGAAGAATGCAGAGAAGATTCAAAGTTTAAAACATCAGGAGAGTTCTGGAGGGTAAAAGGTTCTGACCTATGACAACAGGCTCATTGACTAAAAAGTAGGATCAAGGCTACATTGGTCTCTCAGAATTGCTTGAGTTCAATCCTGGCTGTACCATTTATTAGGTGGGTGATCTTGGGCAAATTATTTAGCAAATATAAGCCTTCCTGTATGAAAATTTCATGAAGGGAAAAAAAAAAAAAAAAACTTCATGAAGGGCAGCCCGGGTGGCTCAGCAGTTTAGCGCCTGCCTTCAGCACTGGGCCTGATCCTGGAGACCGGGGATCGAGTCCCACATCGGGCTCCCTGCATGGAGCCTGCTTCTTTCTCTGCCTCTCTGTGTGTGTCCCTCATGAATAAATAAATAAAATATTAAAAAAAAAAAAAAAAGAAAACTTCATGGAGTTGTTTTAAGTACTGAGATAGTATATGTTAAGCGCTGAGCACAGGGTCTGGCACACAGTACATGCTCAATTAGCATTAGCTCCTACTATTACCAGCATCATTATTTTCCTTAAAAAAACATCTGCTTCACTTGGCTACTGCTTAAATTTCTTCAATGAAATATAACACATAGAAAGATCTTGCCTGGTGAGGCGGTACTTGTCAATGCTTTTTATAAATATTGTACTCATTGTGTGAGCAGAGACTGTAGCTGAAGAGGCCTTAAAACTGTGAAAGCCAACCAAGACTGACTGATGTTCCAAAAATCACAACTAATGAGACAAGGTAAACGTGAATGAAAAGCCAGTAAGTCAAGAGAAAGCAAAAAGGACATTAAATTTTTACTGAAACTGGCAGGTTTTCATAGGGCTCCAGTTAGTGGTAAGGAGCATGTGATGAATCCTAGTACAGCTGCCAGGGATGACAGGTTTATAAGAACCAACCTGACTTCAAGTTGTTTATCCTACAAAAACAGTAAATGGTGCTGCTGGTTTTTATCTAAGTCAAGAACTGATTAAAACACAGAAACCTGGGAACGCCTGGGTGGCTCAGCGGTTTAGCACTGCCTTTGGGCCCAGGGCCTGATCCTGGAGACCAGGGATCGAGTCCCATGTTGGGCTCCCTGCATGGAGCCTGCTTCTCCCTCTGCCTGTGTCTCTGCCCCTAACCCCTCTCTGTATGTCTCTCATGAATAAATAAATACATTTTATTTTTTTTTTTTTTAATTTTTTTTTTATTATTTATTTATGATAGTCACAGAGAGAGAGAGAGAGAGAGGCAGAGACACAGGCAGAGGGAGAAGCAGGCTCCATGCACCGGGAGCCCAACGTGGGATTCGATCCCGGGTCTCCAGGATCGCGCCCTGGGCCAAAGGCAGGCGCCAAACCGCTGCGCCACCCAGGGATCCCAAATAAATACATTTTAAAACAACAGCAGCATCAGCAACAACAACACAGAAACCTGTCTGGAAGAAATCTCTGTAGATATTGGAGTATCAGTCTGCAGTATGCGGTATTTAGCAATATCACAAAATATTCTCTTTCAGACTCTAGTACGTACTGAGAACATATTCCAAAGGTGCTGCATTTTTCTCACTAAAATTCTTGGGAGGCTATAAAGGGTTGCCTGTCCCCTGGACAACTGACCAATAAGGGAGGAGAAGCATTCTAGGTTTTAAATAGCTTGTGAGCGTCAGGGGAGGATAGCTCGTCTCACTAGAACAATTAAAGATGCTTTAAGGGAAACGCAGAGTGCTTTTCAGAGAATCCCAAACAGAGTCCATTCTAACATGACACTCCTCAAGATGAGGAAGTTATTAAAACCTTTCCTCTAAGATGTGAAAGGTACTTTCCCCTAAATGAGATTCCTTCAACCTAGCCTGCTGATTTCAAGCATTTTCATTAGCAAAAACAAAAGGGGCAAACATTATCAAGCATTCCAAGCTTATCATCTGTCTCTATGGGGCGAATCACTGGAAAGAACAGTGAATGTCATCACTCTGCAGGTGGCCAGGAGTCAGGGGTGCTCCAGCCAGCCACAGCCAACCGAGTTCCAAGTTTTCCCAAAATAGCTATGACTTACATACAAGTGCTCATCAAACACCTCACACACAGACTCTCAGAGTGCTGAGAGAGGGGTCACTACTTAAACTGTGGCAGAGGTAAACGAAGATGCCCGTTGATGAACAGGCACATGGCTGCGGACAAATTTAAATATGACCTACCCTCCCTTAAAATAGCCTCTTCTCTAAATCAACACAACTGTCTCAAAACTCAAAAGATTTTCCCCACCTGTTTCGAAGTCACTGTCCTAAAAAACAAATAGAAATGATCTGTGAAACCAGGGGAAAACCCTGCCTCAGATCCCAATAGGTATCTGGGGACTCCTAACAATAGCATCTCCATTAGAAATCAGAAGCACGTGAAGTACCATCCACGTTACTTTCATTTTGGAGCCCAGGACCTGGAGGAGATTATAAAAGGAAATGTGTGCGCTCCTCCACCCCGGGGTCTCCCGTGTGCAGGAGAAGAATAAACAGGCACAAAAGGTTCCCCACGTGGAGGTGTCTGACAGTTTTGCCTTGTAAATATTTTTTTACGAAATTTCCTCCTTCCCAGACTCTGGCTGGAATACTTGGCACAGGTCTCCCATTCGGTCTCGAAAAAGCACAGCAGTGGGGGGGGAGGGGGGTGGGGTGAGGAGGTGGTGTTAAGTTGTAACTTTTCCAGAGTAACGTTAGAAGACGTTCTCAAGTGGCTCACTTCACCGAGCTTCTACACGCGGCATTGTCAGCCTTTTGATTTTTCTCCCAAACCAGTGTTCCACTCTCACCGACTGAGCCCAGAAATCCTTGTATTGATTTCGATCTTCCTAGATAATAGGAACAAGAAGGCATTTATGAGAATACCTTCTATTCATCGCTCTGTCCCTCCTCCCTCCCTAAGACTCCACTGGTGAGGGGGCGGGGGGGCGGGGGGGGCGGCTCTCAAGTTTACTTAAAAAAAAAAAAAAAAAAAAGAAAGAAAGAAAGAAGAGGCCGGGGCGGTGGGGCAAGGGAAGGTAGGGAGTGGCAACCGGGACCCCCGCTCTTTCGCAAGGTGTCGGCCCATCCCGGCTGTAAGTCGGCTTCCGACACTTTTCAAACAGCCACAAAGGGGACTCCAGACTGCACGCCGCGCACCCCAGCCAGCCGCCCCCGTCGGAAGCTCCGCACCCAGGTCGGGGCCCAGGAGCGCCCCCCAAGCATCGCCGATGCGCACAGCCCCACGTCCCGCCCCGCGGAGCCGGCTCTCCAAAGCCCCTACGGTTCCCGAACTTGAGCTCGCCCCGGCCCCGGAGCCCCGCGAGGACCTCAGACCCCCGCCCCGCCCCGCCGGCCGCCCCGGCGCCCTCCGCCGCCCTCCGCCGCCCCCGCCTGCCCCGCGCCCCGCGGCCCCCGCCCCGCCCGGGACCCCGGCCCCCCCCCCCTCGCCCGCCGCCGGGCCCACCGAGCCGTGTCGGTCGGCGGCTCCAGCCGCGTCGTCCTGCTGCAGCTCCGCAGTCATGGCCGAGGCGCCCCTCCGCGGGTCATCCGGCTCCCGCCGCCGCCGCCGCCGCCGCCAGCCCAGCCTCGCAGGAGGAGGAGGAGGAGGCGGAGGCGGAGGAGGAGGGAAAGGAGGAGGAGGAGGAAGCCCCGCCCCGCCCTCCGCCCCGCCCGCCCCGCTCAGGCCCCGCCCCCCGAGCGCGCCCGACGCCCGGCCCACAAGCCCCGCCCCCGGCCTGCGCGCGCACCCACGGCGCACGCCGGGCTCTGACCCCGCGCGGGCCACGTGACCCCGGCCCCGCCCGCGCCCGACGGGCACCGTCGCCGCCCCGGCTCGGTGGCGGCCCGCGCTGGTGGCCGGAGGTTGCGGCGGCGCCTTGCTCCCGAGCCTGCCTCTCCCCCCTGCCCCCAGGGCCCACCCGTGCGCAGGCTCGGTGGGTGTCCGCGCCCCCGGCCCCGGTTCTGCCCCGTGGCTCGCGGCCTTGGAGGCCAGCGCCGTAACGCGGATTCAGAGCTCGGGGGCGCCCCCGCCCCCCGCAGCCGCCACACCTGAGACCGCGTTGTCAACCACTGGGTGGCGATGCGGGCTACTGGCCGTGAGCCACGTTTATTCCCGCGTATCACGGCGACAGTGCGGTGGCACCTCCGCCTCGGCGGCCCCAAACGTGAGCGGCGCGGTGAGACCCCTTTCCTGGCGCGGGCCCCTGGCGGCGTCCTGGGCGGGCATTAGAGATGGAGGGCGGCCGTTCCCGCGCTCCTGGCGTTGCGGTCGCTGCGGCTGTGGCGGCCCCCCCGCCGGGGCTTCCGAGTCTGCAGGTGAGCACCGGCCTCCCCCCCGCCGGGGCTCCCGAGTCTGCAGGTGAGCACCGGCCCCCCCCCCCCCCGCCGGGGCTTCCGAGTCTGCAGGTGAGCACCGGCCACCCCCCCCGCTGGGGCTTCCGAGTCTGCAGGTGAGCACCGGCCACCCCCCCCGCCGGGGCTTCCGAGTCTGCAGTGAGCACGGCCCCCCCCCCGCCGGGCTTCCGAGTCTGCAGGTGAGCACCGGCCACCCACCCCCCCGCCGGGGCTTCCGAGTCTGCAGGGTGAGCACCGGCCCCCCCCCCCGCCGGGGCTTCCGAGTCTGCAGGTGAGCACCGGTACTCCCCCCCCGCCGGGGCTTCCGAGTCTGCAGGTGAGCACCGGCCACCCCCCCCGCCGGGGCTTCCGAGTCTGCAGGTGAGCATCGGCCCCCCCCCCCCGCCGGGGCTTCCGAGTCTGCAGGTGAGCACCGCCACCCCCCCGCTGGGGCTTCCGAGTCTGCAGGTGAGCACCGGCCCCCCCCCGCCGGGGCTTCCGAGTCTGCAGGTGAGCACCGGCCACCCCCCCCCCCCCCGCCGGGGCTTCCGAGTCTGCAGGTGAGCACGGCTAAGGCGCGAGCACGCGGTACAGTACGGCGCAGCTGCAGCCCCCCCGGGAGCAGGCCTGCCTGCTCGTCCTACCTGGACGCGCACAGGTGCCCCTTTCCCTGGCAGGTAAACCGGCAGAGGGATCAGAATCTAACGCAGTCACCGGGCTGACTGTGCGTGCGTGGATGGTTGCAGAACTTTTATGTTTATGTCTTGGCCTCCCCCCCCCCCCCCATGAATAATCAAAAGCTGTGCTTGGCCTCAACTCAGGGGTCATTGCAAAACAAGTTGATTTCTCAGCCTGGTTTATTCACAGCACTGCATACCTCTAAATGACTGGAAAGCTCTATTTCTGTATGTCTTTGCCATGTCTCTGGGGCAACTCCTGTTTGTCTTTGCACATTCATCGTAGGAAGTCGCCGATTTAATGTGAGCAAACGGGAGTGGAAACATAACTTATTCATGAAAATTTCCTTAAAAGACCCACCAGAGACCTCCTGTATTCCTGAAAGAGCTATATACAGGCCATTTGGTAATAAAGGTCTCTGAATTTTGGTCAAGCGTCTCTCTGCTATGTGGTTCTAAACAGAAGTCCAGATCTAATAAATCTTATATAATCACTTTGAGGACTCTAGATCTGATAAATCCTCTTAGCCTCCTGGGGCTTAACTACCCCCTGATCTTGGACAGGGTAATCAGCTAGAGACACCCCGTTCTACCAGAGTATTTGATGAACAGTCTAAGTCAGTGCTTGGGCATCAGTCGGTGAGTTTCATGGTGATCAAATGTCAAAAGTAGACATCATGGAACATGTGCCCTCACCACAGAAAATCCCGGCTCACTCCTTCTTACAACGCACACGTGAAGGCTCCAGAATAATTACATCATTAGTTGATAATCATTTCAAGAGTGGGGAAAAAATAAGGAGCAATAGCAAGTAATTGACATATTTTAAAAAGGGAATCGTTTTCCAGGTATTTCCCTAAAGGAGAAACTGATTTTTTTTTTCTTTTTCTGGAAATCTTCGGTCCCCATGCCAAGTTACTTTTTCTTAAAGATTCATAGAGTCAATGAATTTATAGTTCTGCTTCTGACTTACCTCAAAGCCAGAATATAGTTTGTATTATAATAAAATGATCCCGTTTCAATGTTACTGAATACTTGTGTGGAGCTTGTGTGGGATAAATGAGAATGAAGAGTAAGTGAGGAAGAGAATAAAGGGGCAGAAGGATATGTCTACTTCTGTTTCTTCTCTGCCTCTCTGTGTAACTGGTGCTTGCCACTGGCTTTGAAGGAACTGGATCTGAAGGCTGGGGCTGACAGTCAGGAACGACTCTTCTTTGCGCTATGGATTCCTTTCCAGGAAAGACTGAGTCAGAAATAGCCTTACTGGCAAGTTTCTTATCAGTTGGGAAAATGGCCTTTCTCACTAATCTTGCAAAGAGTATGACTATTTGTTATAGCCCCTGAATTAAACAATTAGATGATATGCAAGGTTAAATTATAGGCGTTAAGAAAGTGTTCCAGAAATGCCTCCCTTTGGCTACTTGAAAAGTAAATGCATTTCTAGCCTTCCTGAAATGTACTGTAGGCAAATGTAGTTTATAGGATCAAAACTTTCAGGGATTCCGGGGTGGCTCAGCGGTTTAGCGCCACCTTTGGCCCAGGGCCTGATCCTGGGGTCCTAGGATCGAGTCCCACATCAGACACTCTGCATGGAGCCTTGCTTCTCCCTCTGCCTGTGTCTCTGCCTCTCTGTGTGTGTGTGTCTCATGAATAAATAAATAAAATCTTTTAAAAAAAACTTTCAGTGAAGTGAGTTCATTTCCAGTTTTGAGGTATTTGGCCTTGCTACTCAAAATAACTCAGGTCCCGTTCTTTTCATTTCTCTAGAAAATAAAAACAAACACTACAAAAATGAAAACAAAACATCCCCCCAAAAAACCTTTTAAGATCTGTTTTATTCAGAATTCGTGAAAACCTTTAACTCGTGGGATTCGGTTTTTCTTTTATAGGAAGGTGAAAATAACTTTAGCCTCCAGATTGAAAGGTGATAATAAAAGAACAAGAAATAAACCCATTCCTGCAAACTTGATTTTTGACAGCATTGCAGACCAGTGGATGTAAGACATTTAACAAATGGTGCTTAGACAGCCAGTTATCCATATAAAAATTAATTTGGACTCTTACATCCTAAATAGAAATCAGTTTTAGGTGGATTAAAGACTTGAATGTAGGGGATCCCTGGGTGGCGCAGCGGTTTGGCGCCTGCCTTTGGCCCAGGGCGCGATCCTGGAGACCCGGGATCGCACTTGATTTTAGCCAAAAGGCCGAGAAGCGATGGAGACCCGGGATCGAATCCCACGTTGGGCTCCCGGTGCATGGAGCCTGCTTCTCCCTCTGCCTGTGTCTCTGCCTGTCTCTCTCTCTGTATGTCTATCATAAATAAATAAAAATTTAAAAAAACGTTAAAAAAAGATTCTAAAAAAAAAATAAAGACTTGAATGTAAAAAAGCAAAATTAAATTTTAAAACTCTCAATTGGAAGATATATTTTGAGGATGGGGAACTTTCTTAAATCAGAGACATAGAGTCCATAAAAGATCAATAACTTCAATTATGTTAAAATTAAGAATTTCATCAAAAGGTACCATGAAAAAATAAAATATCCACAAATTGGGAGAAAATATTTGCAACACATGTAACTGATAACATTTTAGTATCTAGGATAAAATTTTTAAACCTTGGTACTGGTACCATATTGGGGCAGAGACTTCTTTGTTTTGGGGGCTGTCCTGTGCCTTGTAGGATGTTTTAGCATCATCTCTGGCCTCTCCCTACTAGATGCCAGTGGCTCTGCACTACCCGCTTGTGACCATCAAAACATCTATAGACATTGCTAAATATTTCTTAAATAGCAAATTCTCCTCCAGTTGAGAACCACTGAACTAAACTAGGTGAAAAACCCTTACAAAAGAGACAGGCAATGCAATTGAAGAAAGAGCCAAAGGCTTACATAGGTACTTCACAGAAAAGGAAAGCCAAGTGTATGAAAAGATGCTAAACTCACTGATAATCAGGAACACAGGAATTAAAACCACAAAGATACCACGCCATGCATACAATTGACAAAAATCTTAAAATACCACAATCACAAGTGTTGACAAGAATACGGAGCTACGAGAGAATACTCTTTGGTAGTGTAAACTAGCACAACCACTTTGGAAAACAAGTTAGACATCAACTACTAAAATCTGAAGTTGCGCATGCCACACAGCCAAGACATCCTAAGTAATATCCTAGAAAAATTCTTGAATAGGGGTGCTTGGGTGGCTCAGTGGTTGAGCCTCTGCCTTTGGCTCAGGTCATGATCCTGGGGCCTTGGGGTCAAGTCCCATGTCAGGCTCCCTGCAGGGAGCCTGCTTCTCCCTCTGCCTATGTCTCTGCCTTCTCTTTGTGTCTCTCATAAATAAATAAAACCTTAAAAAAAATTCTTGAACATCGTTACCAGGATATACGTACAGAAATGTAACACTTCTAATAGCAGATGAAATAGGAATCATTAAATATATATTGACATACTGATAAATATATATCGATATATTGACAAATATATTAACAGTAAAATTGATCAATTTTTTTTGTAGCCGTTAAATGGAACTTTATACAGCAGTTAAAATGAATTACAGCTATGCAATATCATGGATGAATCTCAGGAACATAGTGTTGTAGGATAAAAAGCAAATCACAGAAGAATGGCATACAATATTTCATTTGTACATGTTATTAAAACTGTCAATATATTATCGAGGGACGTAACACATGGTTAAACTACTAATAAAAGCCTGAATGTTATAAACACAAAATTTGGGATAGAAGCACTGAGGAAAGGGAAATGAAGGGATGGTATGAAGAAGGGGCGTGTAGGGGAACTTATGGATATTAGCAATGCCCTATTTTCATAAATCAAGTGGTAGATATATGAGGGTTCGTCATGTCATTTTACGTACATTTTATTAACTAAACATTGAAAGACCATTCTAGGGATCCCTGGGTGGCGCAGCGGTTTGGCGCCTGCCTTTGGCCCGGGGCGCGATCCTGGAGACCCGGGATCAAATCCCACGTCGGGTTCCCGGTGCATGGAGCCTGCTTCTCCCTCTGCCTGTGTCTCTGCCTCTCTCTCTCTCACTGTGTGCCTGTCATAAATAAAGTAAAAAAAAAAAGAAAGACCATTCTAGGGCAACCCTGGTGGCTTAGCGGTTTAGCACCACCTTCCGCCCAGCGTGTGATCCTGGAGACCCTGGATCAAGTCCCATGTCAGGCTCCCTGCATGGAGCCTGCTTCTCCCTCTGCCTGATTCTCTCTCTCTGTCTCTCTCTCTCTAATAAATAAATTAAAAATCTTTAAAAAAAAAAACCATTCTAAAATTAAGATCAAAAGCATATATCTTCACTCTAATAACATTTCTCTGCCCTCAGGAAATACTGAAAAACACAAGTCTCTGTAGTTTACAAAGATTACTTTTTTATGCTGGCTGATGCATTAGGCAGAGATTTAACATTTTGTCTTAATAAGTAGAAATTATAAATTGACTATCTTCAAGATAAAACGAAAAATATTACCATTCCATTTTATGCAAAGTGTGCCAAAAATCTAGATTTTAGGTGATGTCCAATGAGTTAGAAAGTCATTTTATAAAACATTTTCCCTTTTAGCTTCTAGATTTGGGGAAAGACTTCTGTGTCAAAATCGTGGCTTCTTACAGAAACCAGAAATAAGCTTTAAGATAAAAGCCAGAAAGCTACCCAGGAAAAGCAAATAGAAACTTGTATAATGCAGCAAGCACTAGAGCATAAATTGGAACTCAAGATGACTTAATTTTTCACCCAGAACGCCACTGAAGCGAAAAATCTTTCTCTCCTCAAAATATCGGAATTTGAAAAAAATAGATGAGGCAAAAGTAACTAATACAAACTTGCCTTCAGAAATGCAAATGTTTTTACTGATCTGATACTTAACTCTGGAAGAAAAGAGAACATTTTTAGAGGAAGTAATAACTTTCCTGAGCATTTATAGACTAGGTGGTGTTCTGAGTGCTTTGCATTCATGAACTCATCCTCATAATACCCTATGAAGTAAGTGCTATTATTATTAATATCTTGTTTACAAATGAGGAAACCATTTCAGAAGGGTTAAGTACTTTGCCCAAGATTTTTCTACTAATAAAGACAGAATTATGATTCCAAGCTAAGTACTCTAGCTTTCTTTCTATAGGCTGAGGTCAAAAATAAGATAAGTAGGAAGAAACAGCCTCTAAAGATTTTTCTGAGGAGGTGCCACTTGAATGGAGTTGACAAAGACAGAGAAAGTTGAGTAAGACAATGGGAGTCTTGGCACTCCATCAAAAAGGAGTTATACGTAGAGTAACACTGGCCCCAGTTTGCTTGGGGCAGTTATGGTTTACGCCTGTTTTCCCAGCATGATTGTTAGTAAACTTCTCCTTTCTCAAACCTCTAGGTTTGGATGATAAATTGTATGGTCATCCTACTTATGGAACAGTTTATCTTGAACATAAGGAATGCCTGGAGAATCTCACCATAGTACATCCCAAAGTCTTGAGGTATAGCTAAAATGCAAATCTAGCCAAGTCTGATAAGTATGCCTCAATAACAAGAATTGGCTAATCTGTTTATAAAGAGCATAGCCAAAGGGAGTAGAGGGTACTGCATTGAAAGTGGGTGGGATCCCTGCCTGCAGTTCCATGGCCTTAAGGGACTGTAGCTTTTTCAGTTTTGTAAGCCAACTTCTATGGCATTTAAGACTTAGAGGGGCCTGAGAGCCATCCCTGGAGAGTTGGAGACAATGTAGAGTTAAAAGGAAGGAAAATCTTTGATGGTCTCTGTCAAAGGAGCAGAAGTCGAATAGGGTTTTCTTGTCCCCATGGGAGAAGAGAGTTTAGAATTTTAGATGTGGGGATGTTGACAGTAAGAACTTTAACATTCTGAAACAGTTCTTTGTTGCAGTATTTATTGTCTCCTCTACTTCTCCAGAGTAAGAAGAAACTTGAAACTAAAGGAATGGTGTGCTGAATAGACCTTCTGGACTCTTCAGCCATTTTTGTGAGGAGCTGCAACCCTATGGAGGGAATGTCCATTGCTTTACAGAGTACAGGCAAGTAATGTATTCTCTGACCAGGCAGTTCACAGAGTTGGTCTGTGCAAATCAAAGTGCTCTACTTACCAGGGAGTACACAAGATTTAGAAAAGTACTTAGCTTAAAAGTATTAGTCATGTTATTTGAGGCAGAGGATTCTCAGCTTTTATTCCCACTTTATGAAAAGATAAGCAGTGATCCCAACAATTACAGTTGTATGCTAAATCTCATCATTTAATTCGCAAGACAAAGACAAAGAAAATCGGACAATGACAACACTGATTTGGTTATGGTGAATAGTACACGATCTGGTTATAAGCTAGTTGGGAGAACCTGATGAAAACATTTTCAACATTAGAAGTGACAAATAAGTTTTGATTTCTACAAAGACTAAAAAACTGGGTAGGATAAAGAGCTCCTTTTCTATCACTCTGTGACATTACCAAGTAAACCTACATTTAGGTTCAGAATAGATTCTTGAGATTCCTGGGGGGAGGCTTCTTGAAACAAAAGTTTAACAGAAGTGACATTTTTGTTTCTTTTCTTGGCTAGGAATTCATTCTCAGTATTTAACCATACTTGGAAAGCTATGATACATCTTTTGGCTTTCCCACCCACATACATACATTAATTGGGAATCTCTGAGTTGGTTATCATAAAAACTAAAAATCTGGGGCCACCTGGGTGGCTCAGTTGATTAAGTGTCTGACTCCTGATATCAGTTCAGGTCTTGATTTTGGGGTCGAGGGCTCAGACCCACATTGGGCTCCATGCTGGGCATGGAGTCTACCTCAAAAAAAGAAAAAACCCACTGAGGGCGCCTGGGTGGCTCAGTCTGTTGAGTGTCCGACTCTTGATTTTGGTTCAGGCCATGATCTCAGTGTCTTGAATTATTTTTTTTTTAATTTTTATTTATTTATGATAGTCACAGAGAGAGAGGCAGAGACACAGGCAGAGGGAGAAGCAGGCTCCATGCACCAGGAGCCCGACGTGGGATTCGATCCTGGAGCCCGACGTGGGATTCGATCCTGGGTCTCCAGGATCGCGCCCTGGGCCAAAGGCAGGCGCCAAACCGCTGCGCCACCCAGGGATCCCAGTGTCTTGAGATCAAGCTCCGCATTGGACTCCACATCAGTGGGAGTCTGCTGAAGATTTTCTCTCTCCCTCTTCCTCTGCCCCTCCCCCTGCTGGCATATGCTCACTCACTCTCTAAAGTAAGTAAATAAATCTTAAAGAAAAACAAAACAGAGTCAGAACACAAAAGGTCTGACAAGGGGTGTGTGCCCTGGTTTTGCAGCATCGTTCAGGGAACATGAACATGCCATAGTCACAGCATGACATGAGGTGGTTGAAGTGCTCCTAGAAGACCAATCAGGCTCACAGCCTGAAGAACCACAAACTAGAAGTTAAGACAAATACAGTCACCCCAAAGTGAGAAGGGGGATTGTGAAAAGGAGAGAGGTAGAGAAAAGGATCCCTAGGTTTTTCTGCAAATCCTCTCCAAGTCTCTGGCTGACATTCTTCCATAGACACAGAGCACTGCAAAAAGGACAAAAGAAATCAGATGAGGTTTGAGCTGTTGCCTACATGAGACAGCTTGCAGCTTGAGTCTCACCAAATTCACTTCTAAACCACAAAAGCATCAACATTCATTGTAGGAAGATTTTACACACACACACACACATACATACACCTCCTATACCCTTTAGACATAACAGAATTCAGAGTCTCAGTAAAACATAATATGCAGGTTATAATCCAAAATTACATGATGTATAAAGAACCAGGAAAATATGACCCATTATCAGGAGAAAAGAGAAGCCAGACCAGGATGTTAGGATTAATCAGACAAGAACATTAAAGGATCTATGATAACTATCCTCTGTGGAGTAAAGGAAAACATACTCATAAAAAATGAAAAAAGAGAAAAACCTCACCGAATAATTATAAAATATCAACAAGAACAAAATGAAAAATTTTCAAACTTAAACACTCAGTCTCTGAAATTAGAAAGTCATTGAATTGGCTTTGTAGTGTGTAATAGAAAAATGATAACATTATCTTGTGTGTATTAAGGTGTAATGCAGATGACAACTAGAGCATAAATGATGGCAGGGCTAGTAAATGGAACCAAATAATTGCAGGATTACTACATTTTATGGGAACATACAGTAGTCACTCTAAAAAGTAGACTATGAGAAGTTAAGAATGTTTATTTTAATTCCTAGTGTACCCACTTAGCAAACTGTGCAAAAAGCATAGCTAAAAAGCTAATAGGTAATCTTTCATGGATATTAAAAATCAAAAAATCCAAAAGACAGAAAAGGAGGAATAAAAAAAACAGAAGAATATAGAGAACAAACTATAAAATGGGAGGTTTAAATCCAGCTATATCAATAGCTACTTTAAATATTAGTGGATCAAATATTGCAATTTAAAGGCAAAAATTGACAACACAAAACTAAAAGGAAAACCCAGGTGTGCTATATGCAAGAAACGCACTCAAAATATAAAGGCACATGTAGGCTGAAATAGAGGACATACCATGTGCCATGGACTGAATGTTTCTGTTCCCCCAAATCCATATATTGAAATTTTATTTATTTTATTTTTAATATTATGTAAATATTTTATTTATTTATTTATTTATTTATGAGAGACGCAGAGAGAGAGGCAGAGACATAGGCAGAGGGAGAAGCAGGTTTCCTGTGGGAAGCCTGATGCAGAACTCAATCCCAGGACCCTGGAACCACAACCTGAGCTGAAGGCAGACACTCAACCACTGAACCATCCAGGTATCCCCATATATTGAAATTTTACCCCCTAAAGTGATTTTATTTTAGTTTTTTTTAAGATTTTATTTATTTATTCATTGAGACAGAAACAGAGAGAGAGAGAGTCAGAGACACAGGCAGAGGGAGAAGCATATAGCATACCTGGGTTTTCCATGCAGAGAGCCTAACGTGGGACTCGATCCAGGGTCCCCAGGATCACACCCTGGGCTGCAGGCGGCGCTAAACCACTGCGCCACTGGGGCTGCCCCCCAATGTGATTTTAGTAGGAGATGAGTCCTGGGGGTGATTAGGTCCTGAGGATGGAGCCCTCGTGATGGGATTAGTGCCCTTCTAAGACACCCCAGAGAGCTCCTTAGTCCTCTTTCCATTATCTGAGGACACAAGAAGTCAGCATTCTGCAACCCAGAGGAGATCCCTCACCAGAACTTGATCCTGCTCACATCCTGATCTTCAGACTTCCAGTCTCCAGAGCTGTGAGAAATAAGTTTCTGTTCTTTATAAGCCACCCAGTCTGTATCCTGTTACAGCAGTCCAAAAGAACTAAGACACTGTGTAAACAGTTAGTATAAAAAAGCTAGAGTGGTTATTAGTATCAGACAAAATAGACCAATGCAAAGAGTATTATCAGAAACAAGGAGGGTCATTTTGTAATGACAAAAGCATTGATTCGTCAGGAAGATATAATAACCATAAATGTGTATGTGCCTAATAACACAGCTTCAAAAACACATGAAGCAAAAATTGGAAGAATAAAAGAAGAAACAGACAATTCCACAATAGAAGACTGTAGCACCCCACAGGAAGTGGGGAGCCAGAGAAAGAAAGAAAGAATGAAAATATAATCTCAGCAATGCTATACATCACCTTGATCTAAGTGATATTTGCAGAACGTTACATCCAACAATAGTGAAATACCCATTCCCTTCAAGTATACATGGTGCTTTTACAACAAATCATATCCCAACCCATAAGACACCTCTCAATCAAAATAAAATTATTGAAATCATAGAATATGTTCTTCAACCACAACAAAATTAAAAAATCAAGAACAGGGGATCCCTGGGTGGCGCAGGGGTTTAGCACCTGCCTTTGGCCCAGGGCACGATCCTGGAGACCCGGGATCGAATCCCACGTCGGGCTCCCGGCGCATGGAGCCTGCTTCTCCCTCTGCCTATGTCTCTGCCTCTCTCTCTCTCTCTCTCTCTCTCTCTCTCTCTCTCTCTCTCTCTCTGTGTGTGTGTGTGTGTGTGTGTGTGCGTGACTATCATAAATAAATAAAAATTAAAAAAAATAAAAATAAAAAATCAAGAACAATATATATAGTACCCAACTTGTGATGATTCCACTTACGATTTTTTCAGCCCTCTGATGGTGTGAAAGTGATACACATTCATTAGAAACCATACTCTGAAATTTTGTCTTTTCCTGGGCTACTGCTTTGCAGTCTGATTCTCTCTCATGATGCTGGGCAGCCCCAGTGAGCTGTAAATTTCAGCAATGGCTCCAGTCAGATCACAAGAGTCAACAACTGATCCACTTATAATCATTTTATAATGGGTTGTACCCATACAAAAATCATTCTGGTTTTCACTTTCAGGATAGTGAAATTACGTGAAGTACTAAACACTTTATTATAAACTAGGTTTTGTGTTAGATGATTTTCTCCTACTGCGGGCTAATGTACATGTTCTAAGCCTGCCTCAGGTCAGCTAGGCTAAGCTATGATGTTTGAGAGGTTGGGTGTATTAAGTGCATTTTCCAGTTAATGGTATTTCCAACTATATGGTTTATGGAAATATAACCCCATCATAAGTCAAGGAAGATCTATACAATATCTTGAAAAACATCCCAAATGTTTAAAATAAACAACTACTAAATAACCTATAAGGCAAGAAAAATCACAAGAGAAATTAGAAAAGTAATGAATATACAAGACATCAAAATTTGTGCAATGCCACTAACCCAGTGCTTAGAGGAAACTAAGTATGGTTTTATTTTTTAAATTTGAGTGCAGTTGACACACAATGGTACATTAGGTTCACATGTACAACATAGTGATGCAAGAAGTTTACACATTATGCTGCATTCACCACAAGTGAGGCTATCATGTGTCCTGATATGTCACTATTACATCATTAACTATATTCCTTATACTGTGACCTGTTCATTCCGTAACTAGAAGCCTGTATCTCCCACTCCCTGTCACTTGTTTTGCCCAACCCTCCACCCACCACTCCTCTGGCAACCATCCATTTGTTCTCTGTGTTTATAGGTCTGATTCTGAGAAGGCCACATACTGTATGGTTCTCGCCAAATGACATTCTAGAAAAGGCAAAACTTTCGCACATCAAAATCCTATATGGTTTTGAGTAATACTGTTTATAACTTCCCAGGAGTGGAGAACCAAGGATTTATTTATTTACATTCTTAGGAAGAAAGTAGGGAAAGTAGGGAAGTTACCTACAGTGACTACTGAGTCACTGGAAAATTTGGGTACTCCTAGGGACCAAGAGTTTGGAGAAGCAAGAGTAGTTAGAAAGTTAGGCAGGGAGGAATTTGCTGACAGTAGATCAGGTGGGTTGGTGTTGGGGAACCTGAAGAGGAACCTTTAGAGCAAAGAAAGAAGACTAGTGAGTTGAGGCGTGACAAGACTTTGGAGGAATCCTGGAAAAGCGCGCGGTGCAATAAAACACCCGGTAGGTCCGAGTTCTCTGAGGCTGCAGGTGCTGTGGCTGCCACGAGGCGGTGCTCTGACTACATCTGCTTTGGTTTCCACTGTGCTTTTCATTTCCCCGCTCCTCTCCGTCTCTAAGGGTTCTAACTAAAGGTCTGTCACACTCCAGCCATCGTCAGCCAGCCTATTATTAGTGCCAAGCCTTCCTCCTGGACCAATGACAGTGTAAATTTCAGCAATGGCAGAAAGGGGACAAATACAGCTGTTGTGCATTTTAGAATAATTGCTACAGGCCATTTGGAGACAGCTTTATAATAACGGCACTTATGCGGACTTATACAGTATTTCTCTTTCCTGTTTTTTCCCCCCTCACCACTCTGCAACATGAGTTTGTTAATCCGCGCATCTCATGAGTCTAGAATTATCTTCTCCCTAATATTATTTTTATTTATTTATTTTTAAAGCAACAGGCACTTATTTGGGCAATTGGAATTGCAATTCAGAAGACAACAGATTCGTGTAGAAACCTGTGTTCCTTCTGCCCCCCAGTTTTATAGAGTGAGGTTTGCAGCCCCTGGGAAGGTACCAATCCTGCCTTTTCATACCCTAGTCCTTCTGCTAGAAGCTCCGCTCTCCGTGCCCTTAACCAACTTGACTGCCCTTCCCCAACACAAGTGGTATTTATGAAAAACCTGTCTTTACCCCACCCCAAGTCTGACTCACGTTTTTGCTTCCATTGTCGCCAGTTCACTCATTGGCTTGCTAGTGTTCATCTCATTGCATTCTAAGTGTTTCTTACCTATCACCTCAGTTCCAAGTTCCTTGAACTTTCTTAACTTTGTATTCCCCAGTGTCAACCACAGTTCCCCACATAGTGAGCAAGTGAATGGGTAAATAAATAGAACAAGCTCTACTGGATCGAAGCCCTTGCCCCATCTTAAGTCCGCAGCACAATTAGAAATATCCAAAAATTTAGACCTGAGTGAGAAAATCATACTGGCTGCTGTGGTTGACCATGGCCTCTCCACAGGAAAGTTCTAAATGGGCCTAAATGGAGAAGCCCTGGGTCCGCCATGAGCCACAGATCAGGGAAGATTCCCAGAGCTGGCATAGCAAGATTTCAAGGCCCATAATCTGCACAGAAGGCTTGGACAGCATGGATCGCTGAGGAAGGCTACTTGCCTTACATGTGACGCACTGTCCTGGAACTGATGTAGGCCAGAAGTATGAAGAGGAGCAACAAACAACAAACCCATGATTCCGTGTTCCTCCAGTTTTTTTGGGGGGACATCTTACCCCAGGTAATTACGAGAACCCTGAACTTTATCGTCTGAGACCACCAAAGAAGCATGAACTATCTGTGTCTGTGTCCCACATTTATCCTTTGCACTGCTTGTTAGCTGGTTCTGGAGCAAACCAAATAAAAGCAATCCTGCCGCAAAGATCCCACCTGTCCTTTGTGAGATGGTGTGAAAGTGGCATCTGGATGTGGTTGTGAAAAAGCTTGTCCTTTTTGGTGTCCTCTTTCTTGCATAAACCAAACTTCTGTTCTGCCCACTTGTTAATTCTTCCTTCTTTCTCTTTTTTCCATCCTTCTCACATGTTTATTTATTTTTTTAAAAAAGATTTTATTTATTTATTCATGAGAAACACACACACAGAGAGAGAGAGAGAGAGAGAGAGAGAGAGGCAGAGACACAGGCAGAGGGAGAAGCAGGCTCCATGCAGGGAGCCTGACATGGGGCTCGATCCCGGGTTTCCAGGATCAGGCCCTGGGCTGAAGGTGGTGCTAAACCACTGAGCCACTCGGGCTGCCCCTTCTCACATGTTTAGTGAGTACAAACTAGGTTCCAAGCTCCGTGCTGGAGATAACAAAGATGAATAAGGCACAGTACTCTATCTTCAGGGAAGTCACAGGATTCTGAAGAAATAGGAAAGTCAACAAATAGTCTTAATTAAAAAAAAAAAACAAATAGGGATCCCTGGGTGGCGCAGCGGTTTGGCGCCTGCCTTTGGCCCAGGGCGCGATCCTGGAGACCCGGGATCGAATCCCACATCGGGCTTCCGGTGCATGGAGCCTGCTTCTCCCTCTGCCTGTGTCTCTGCCTCTCTCTCTCTGTGTGACTATCATAAATAAATAAAAAAAAAAATTAAAAAAAAAACAAATAGTCAAATATACTCAAATAAATGCTATAATATAGGAGGTCTCTATGAGGCCTGGAGGTTCAGGGAGTGGGCCATGGTGCACTAGCAGATGTCCAGTGGCCAGCTGGTGGGGGGAGCCCTGATCGGTAGTGTTTGCTGATTTCCAAGCATGGCAGACATTCGCATCATGGCTGATTTCAAGCTACTAACCTGATGTCACTAAACACAGAGTTGGCTCTTTTGATGCAGTAGGAGCCAGCTCCAGTATACCACCATGATTCCACCTTCTAAGACCCTGAGCAGAGAATCCATTCAAGCTATGCCTGGGTTTCTGAACTACAGAACCATGAGCTCATAAATGAGTTTTGGTTTAAGCTGCCAAGTGTGTGGTAATTTGTTATGTTGCCATAGAAAGCTAAATAGAGCCTGTTCTACCCTTTATATAGATGTGAAAACTAAAGCTTAGAAACAGTAAGCAACTTGACCAAGGCCATGAGCATCTAGCAAATGGTGGAGCTGGGAGGGAAAATGCGATGTGTCAGACTCCAAAGCCTGGAAACTTTCACCCATGTTCTTTGGAAAACCGTGAAGGGTCAGAGTCATGAGGGATACTGTTCCTCTGTTTTTTTTTTTTTTTTCATTCATTCATTCATTCATTTTTAAGGACCAGGAAAAATTGTGTATCATCATAAAAAAATGAAATTCTGAACCAGAAGAAAATGTAGAGTATAGCTTTGGACTTGAAGTGGTGCCCCAGTGGTTACCTTAATATTTATTTCAGAGGATAATGCTATGGAGAAAAGAAATTTCATGTGGGACTCTATTCATTAAATATTTGATTTTGGCTAGTATGTCCATTTCTACTTTTCTCCTCCAGCCTGACCAGATGTGCTCTGAAAATTTGGTTTCCCCCAAATATGTACATCTGTCAAAATTCCTGTCAATTTTAGCACCACTGCCAAGGGAGTGAACAAAGAGAGTTAGCGATTAACTTCAAAGAACTTTGTTGGAGAGGAATAAAGATATTTAAGGTCTATTTTGTGAACTAATTGCATTTGCATATTTATGGGATTTACTGATATAGCAGTAATTAAAAACTATTTAGTAGTCTTAAAGGACACATAACTCAGTTGCTGTTTGCATAATAAACACTTCCTTATTATATTTGCATAATAAACCCTTTCCCCCTCCTTCTTCCAAAAGACACTGGTCCAGCTAAAAGTGTCATATCTTACTTGGGAATAATGGAGGAACAAAGTGCAAGGGCTCATGGGAATGTGGCAAGGGGCTTCTGAAAGAAATACATCTCTAGGCACTCTCTTAATGGTAGGTCTGGTCTAGACCATGTTCGGGAAATAGCACATTCAAACCTCAGATTAATAAGTCGTTCTTTTCCCAGCTGATATTTAAGAAGCCTGGATGCTTAGTTCCTGACAATTCCAATTTTTTATTTGAATACACTGATCTCCTTAAACAGCTTGAATGGGGTTCACCTCACATTCATCCTTCCTAAGAAGCTAAGGGCAGGGTGGTGGAGGTGGTGAGATCTTTAAGTAATGGATTATAAGAAACAATGTGAATGGGGGCGGGGCACCTGGGTGCCTCAGTGGTTGAACATCTACCTTTGGCTCAGGTCGTGATCCTGGGGTCCTGGGATTGAGTCCCACATCAGGGTCCCCATAGGGAGCCTGCTTCTCCCTCTGCCTATGTCTCTGCCTCTCTCTCTCTCTCTCTGCCTCTCTCTCTCTCTCTGTGAGTCTCTCATGCATAAATAAAATCTTTTTTTTTAAAAGAAACAATGTCAGTAAAAAGTACTATATTAAGGAGAAGAGACAGTTTTCATGAAAAATTAAAGGTTTAATGGGGAAGAGATACCAAATCTAAAGGTACTGAGTAAACAAACTACATCTAGACAGGTCAGGATGGTAAGGTTGGAAAAAGAAATATCTGAGCCATCTGGTGGTGCAGAGCAGGGCGATCAAGAAAGATTGGGAAGCGTGTGTATATAAACTATATTGAAGACAAGTCACTCACACATAACCTTTCCCATCTTGGCAGAATTCATCAGCCAATAAAGAGCTGTAATGGGCAGGATCACCAGACTGTTGTTAAATTAGCTAATGAAGGTCATAATGTACCTGTATTACACATCATTAGTAATGGCCTTCCAGTAACAGATGGGTATATGAGGAAGTGAGAAGAAAAAGGAGGGGAAGCATGTCCCAGAAGGTTTGACTTAGAGCAGGCTTACTAAAATGCATGGCAAGAATATAATGTTGATCATCATCTCGATTAAACCTTTGCATAAAGGCAAGCTTCTGTGTTGCCTTCCCATAAAAAGGGCTGTGTACGTAGATATGCTGCCTGGACAGTGCTGGGACTTTGATGGCCAGATCAATCCTTGGTGACCTTCTCTCTTGATAAACCCCCATTTATCTGACCATCCTCTTTAAAGGATATTTCTCAAATAAACTTTCCATAACTTTGTATCAAATTTCCTCTGCCAGGTTAGATTTCTTTTCATTTTTTTTCTGAAATATTTTTAAACACACAGCAAGACTGGAAGACTAGCAGAATGAACCGCCCCCAACCATTTGAGAATAGACTGCCAACAGGATGCTCTGTCACCTGTGAGTACTTAGTGTGTGATTCTTACAAACAAGAACATTACATGATCTCAATTCCATCAAAGTCAGGGAATTAGCATTACCACCTGATTACCATCTAATCTACAGGCCCCAGTTAGAGTTTTACGAATTCTCCCCAAGATGTTCTTTTGTAACAACAGGATCCAAGCCGAAATCACACGTTGCACAGAGTTATCATGTGTCTTTAATCTGCTTTTGTGTGATATAGTCTCTCGGTCTTTCCTTAACTTTCATAACCTCAACATTTTTGAAGACTGTATGCCTGTTTTGTAGTGTCCCACAATATGGGGTTGTCTAGTATTTCCTCCTGGTTGGATTCAAGTTTTGAATTTTTGGCAGGATGATAACAGAAGTGCAGCTGTCTTCTCAATTCCTCCTATCTCGTTGCATACAACTCCCATGATTGGTAATGTTAATTTTCATTGTTTGATTAAGGTGTTGTCTGCCAGATTTCTCCATAGAAAGTTTTTAAAAAATCATTGTGATTAATAAGTACCTTGTGTAAGTCTCCTGTTTCTCATCAAACTTTCACCAACTAGTTTTTATCAGACATCGATGTTTCTTGAGTGAATTGTTACTACAAGGATATTAGCATACCTTCTACATTTGTCGGTTGGCATTCTAACATAAGAAAAAGCCATTTCTTCTTTCCATTCATTTATCTAAATCAGCATGGGCTTGTGGATTAGTACTTTATTTAGTGAGTTATAATTCTTCACCATCATATTGATTCTGATGTTTGAATTGTCCCAGATTTGGCTAGTGGAAGACCCTTCAAGATGATCATGCCCTTTGATCATGTCCCTATTATACTTTCTAGCACCTCTTTACTTTGTGATGTAAGGAGATGTTCTAGGCTCTTCTTGAACTTCCCCTGTCCAGCCCTGAAATCAGTCATTTCTCCATTTCTTACTTTTAGGTCTATATGTTATTTAGAAACTAAGTGCTGGGTGTTGGATATACTCATTGATACTGGGGTGTCTCTGCCCCCAGACCCACTGGTGGACATAGCTAGAGATATATACATGTAAAGAAATGTGTACACATACATTTACACTCTGTGTTTATTTCTATATTTAGCTACATGTATTGAGAATCATGAGTTCACACCGGTACTTCCAAAACCAACTCAGCACCACAGGGTTTGTCCTAGTTTTCTCCCTTTCCATATTTGTAACTCCTGTCACCAACAGTAGGAAACCGATCAGGCTACATTTTACTGGTAGATGAAAATTAAGATGAGAGCTTCATATATTCTAAACAAGGGGACTGAATAGGCAAGAGAATAGGGGTTAGGTATGCACTTTTTCACTCACATCGCTCTATGAAACTCATCTCAATCCCACTTGTAGTAAAGAGACAGATGCTGGAAATGGTATGAAATTTAGTTTTTGTTTCTAGAGCAGCTGGAAGTCTACCCATGGCACATAGACTTATATAGAATCATTCCTCTTATTCCTTAATAATGAAGAGTGGATGGGTACTCAATCAAAAAGTGAAAAAAAATTTATCGAATGATGTTAAACTTCAGTGCCTCTCATCTTCAGTAAGCCTGGGAGCATCCTCTCATACGTAGTTACTTTCTGAATTATACACATTGACAATTTAAGAAAGCACTCTCATTTATCAAAAATCAATGTTTCTTTTAATTAAAGGGGCTTAGGAAAAACAAAAAGCACTTTTCCCACTGTATTGTTAGCAGTTGTTCTTCATTAGACAATACCAGGTTTCCATTAGCTTTGTGTAATTCCAGAGTCCAATAACCACTGTCAAATGCTGAAGATGTAGCTGCATAAGTCTGATTTAGAACAGCTATTTAGATCTCAATTATTAATGAAATTAGTGTCCTGAATGTCAGCAAGAGCACTGCCTTAGGTAAAGGCTGTAAAGGAAATCATATTAGTGTGGAATTTCCTCTCCTTAGGGGCTCCTCTTAGATTACATTATTCACTTAGCTATCTCCTGTCAGGGAAATTGAAATGTTGGCCATGATCTGATCCTGGGGCAGAACCAAATGGAGAAGTTAAGGGGTATCACAATGGCATTGATTCCAAAACGTTTGTGTGGTGCTGGCATTGCCTTTGGTCCTGTTATTATTTACAAAATAGCACCAGCAAGGACAGCATATATGGCAAACAGAAGAATGAAGTGAAGAGGAGCCCCTTTAGGGAAAATTGAGTGGCAGTCCATCCGATAGGCAAGTTGCATTTCTTCTCTTTGGGCTGTGCCCGGGAACACTGGCAGGTGCCATGGCTCCTCTGTGGCCCTTCATCCTGGTGGCTGCCTCAGGTGGGTCCTTTTACTGATTTATTTTAGGCACTGAATATTAATTCTTAGAAGTGAAAGACAATATTTTTCTATATTGTGCTGTATAACTCCTTACAAGTGTTTTTTATTTATCATCTGTAAAATGCCAGTCCTGTGAGGCTACGTGGAGCCCAGTGATTTGTTATGTCTTTGCTCCTACAATTACAGTTACATATATATAAACAGAGTCACACAGTGGGACTCTTTACACATGGCTGAAAATACGGTCTGAAATATAATTGTTTGATAAAATCTCTGCTCCTTTAGAAATCAAGCTCTCTTTGCGGCAATTTACCCTGATAGTTTGGGGCATTCTTTTTCAGATTTGCTTTTATGTGTGAACAATATATTTTTATTATCCAAAATAGTCTTGGCTTTGTTATAAGCTTTCAGTAGCCCAGAGAAAGAGTCTCTTGGATACAGCATGGCTAAGACACCTAGATATCGTTTTGGTATCAGGGGTTTCACCCAGCTGTACAAAGTCTATATAGATAATGAGTATATCTCTAAAGACAAGTACTAGAAACTTGCATGTTTTGAGTGTGCAATTCCCCTTAAAATACTTCAAATTTCTAGAGCTAAACTTTTGTGGTGCCAACATTAACTCTACTGAATTGGGCCATTGGCATTAGGATCCAATTGGTTCTTTAAAACACATATAGGTCAAGAATATATGCTTATTCTGGTGTTCCCCTAAAACCCCCACTTTCTTGAGAGGCCTCCTAGAGCTCATATCTAGGAGTTTCTGTGTTTTAAAATATAACTGGAAGTGGAATGAGTCAATTATGGAGATGAGGAAGGAATTTGGTAACCCAGCAGCTGGAATTGATTTTTTATTGGGTGGAGAAGAAAAATAGCCACTTATCATTAAAGTAGAAAAATCCTGAATATTGAACAGAAAGGATAAAAGCATATCTTAATTATAAAAATGAAAACAGGAAATTTCATTAAATGCCAAATGGGTTTCTTAGCAGAAAATAATTGTGAACATTAAGCTAAGTAAGATAAAATAGAAAAATAAAGGTAAGGAAAAGGAAGAAATTCTTTTTAATGAGGTCTCTTTCTAATGTTTTGTATTATGCTTGGTTTTTGTTCTAAATGTGACAGAAAATGTGTATTAATGGTGTCTAGTAATCAGTACTTGACCATAAATCATACTGGGGACATGTGTTGCAGAAAAATCTGCCCTTTGGAATTTTTGCTGGGTTAATATCCAGATGATTTGTAAATACAGGAGCACTAAACCAATCACCAATTCAAGGCCGCTGCCTGAAGGTAGTGTCCCAGGCAAGAGGCCCAGATTAGGACACCCGTTTAGTTTCTGCTGCGCCACTCACCAGCCATGTGACCCTGAGCAAGTCAATTAATCTTTTAGAGATTCAGTTTTCCCGTAAGTTAAATGTTTATTTTGTATATCACGAAGATCAAATAAGATAGCATTGTGAAAGTATAAAGTACAATGCAAACAGAAGATATTTTTGACCTGAAAACACACATACACAGAAAAAATAACAATGGGCTGTTTTTGCCCAGTGATGTACACCATGCAACATGCCAATCTTTCTTTTGAAGGGCTACTCACTGCTGTCCCTAATATTCTCAGGGAGCCAGGTGGGTGTAATGTCATGGGCTTTGGATCCAGAGCAGTTATGTTTAAATTTCAGCTTCTTCATTTGCTGGCTATATGAGTTTGGGTGGTACTAGCCTCACTAAGCCTATAGTCCCTCACCTGTAGTAAAGTGACTCTTCATAGGGCTGGAGAGTACCTCTCTCATAAGGCTATTGTTGTGAAACCCAAATGAGATAATTCGCGTAAAATGCTCTTAGCCCAGTGTGTGGCATACAGCATGTACTCAGTCAGATTTGGGAATTCAATAGATCACACACCTAAATCTCAATTTCCTTGTAAATTATCAGGTATACGTATAACTCTTTTATAATCCTAAAGATGACATACTAAAGTGAGAACAGCTCTTTTCATGAGAGTGCCAGAACACTTTAGGATAGAATTTGTTGAAACAGGGCAAACAAAAGAATAATTCTATTGTATTCTGATCTTTTTTTTAATCTCTCTTCTCTTAAAAGTACTTCATAGCTCAGTCCCTAACACATGCTACTTTCCAGAAATCTTACCAGTGAATTATTTGGAGCCAATTATTCGCATCCATAGAGGCAGTGCTAACGAGGAATCTTTCCTGGGTCTGTGGATAGCTCCCATCAGTGTCTGTTGAAACATCACTGAACTGTGAGTCATTTAGTGCTTGTGTGAATGTCACATTAGCTTTCAAGGGGCATAATTTACTGTTAATTAATGGTCACTTAAATCCTTAATCTCTCTCCTGTAATTGATCTTTCTCCTCAGGCAAATTTGCATTCATAGTAGAAATGTAATTTATTATTTCTTCCCATTTGAAACAAAGAACTCTCTACCCTTATAGTTTATTTAAGCATACTTGCATTTCCTTTCTTATTTTTCCTCTTACCATTGCCTGTTTCTCTGTCGTTCCTAGTCCTAGACTCTAGGACTTTCTCTTTTTACCTAAAGACTTTGACATGATCTGGAAAATAATGTTCACCCTAAGGGGACCTATGGATTGTTTCCTAGAAAAGATAGCAGTAGGGAATTTGAGTCTTTATGAGCAGAGGGTATAGAGAAAACACATTCATTTCTTAGAATTATGTTTTTTAACTCTGTCTCAGATAGTTTCCTATATCGAAATGCGCACATTCCGGTGTTTCCCCAACTGGGACTTGAATTGGGAGCTTCCAAGCGAGGTGAAAGTAAAGTTGCCCAAAGCAAAGTTCACAGGAAAAGCACCAGACAAGCTTTGCTTTGTGCTCCTCCTGACTTCTCTCCCCTGGGGTACACCAGCAAGAAATGGTCTCAGGTAGAGAGCTTCACAGCACATTTTTTGACGATTGTGGTTCACAAAAAAACCTAAAAATGATGCCTGATGCAAGCCACCTACCTTAGTCCTGCACGCCTGAATAGCTGATGCCATTTTAGGCATCTTCTTGGGTGAATAGTTAGGGGGTTAAAATGCTCATTAGCTTCGCAGTTCTGGTGGTAATGAAAGTGAATATTCCACTGCCCACGATGAGTCTGCAATTGCACCTCCAGCGTCGTTGTTAGCATTTTGGTCACACTGACATTGATAAATCATAGAAATTGCTGCCTGTGGCGGCAGGTGACATGACATCGTTCATAAAGAAATGGGTATAAACAGTCCTGTCGCAGAGAGAGAAGATATCTCATTTACAGTTTCCTGCTGGATCCTCCACACCTTCAGCAGCTCATCAAAATAACCATCAAAACCACTGAGAGGTGAGGTGAATTCACGCACAGGACACTACAGATAGATTTCCCTCACGCACTGTGGCAGGAGGTGTGCAATTTGCTTCAGTCCAATGACTTAGCGAAGCTTTGAATCCCCCAGGAGCTGGCAGGGTTTGTGAGCAAAATATCTTTTTGCAATTCAGAGGAAGTCCTCACAAATTTGTCACTTCCAATTGTTGGTGCTCGTTTCTCTTGCTTCTTTTCCCCTGGCCACCCCTACCTCAACACCAATCACCGCTCTTCTACAAATCAGGTTTCCCAGGTCATAACAAAAAAAATAAAAATAAAAAAAATAACCCACACACAAAAAAACAATGGTTGTTCTCTGAAACCAGAAAGAGTTTCCCAAAACGAAGATCTCATTTTCTGACAAGTGCATTTTATTTAAAGATGGTTGAGTGAGAAAAGAAAAAAAATTTTTTAAGGAGAAGAGTATGCATTGAAATCTCATTAATTCCGTTATTTAGGAATCCTCACAGATCTCTGGACTCGCTGGTTTGCCCCCATTTCTGCTTGGGTTTCCTATTAACTGTTGAGTTATGAATGGAAAAATCAGAAGAAAAATCCAAGGAGGAGATCATTTTTGGCTAAGTGTACAGGGTAGTTTTTTTTTTTCCTGTGTTTTAGGAGGGGGTGATACAGAAATAAAGGATTCTGTCTCCAAGACATGTGATTGCTGTGAAAACAGAATTGTAGGTGCAGTTTGGATCCTTGGAGACGGGGTTGATTTATTTATCTTTACAATGTGATGTCTCTATTGGGCACTTAGGTCATCAGCTTACTTTAAATAAGTGTCTGCCAAAAAGCCCACCAGCTGGCTGTGAACTTCAGCAGATTGGGGATAAGCTGAACACTATGCTCTGCTAGGAGCCACCAAGTCCTGAACAGTCTGAGATCTCCTAAAGATGCTAAACTCCTCTTATTTTCATTCTCACAATGACAGTTTTGTTTTTCAGAAATCCTAGCCATAGATACGCCTCATTCCAGGAATTCTGCTCTGTACCGTCTCACGAAGCAGCTATTACAGAAACATCACAAGAAAGTGAGGCCAGTTCACGACTGGACCGTGGCCACCACGGTACACCTGGACGTGCTTGTCCATGCCGTATTGGATGTGGTAAGGACCACCTTACCCTTTCCAATTCCTGTTTCCCCTTTGTAAAACCACCTGCTGTTAACGCAGGAGCCCAATTGAGCTGGTGGGGAAGTTGTGCTAGACTCGTGTTAGCAGTGAGCAGGAGGTAAAATATTTATTAGGTAAATCATGCTGTCTAGCCCTCGACTTGCAATGTGAGAGGCAGATCGTCTCAAAACAGGAGTTCCATGGAATTCAGAGGTTTTAAGACTTGTGGTCATAGATCACTGTACTATTTTATGAGTTTGCTGAAACCAAAACTGATAATAGGTAATTATTTTTCCTGTGGCTTATATTTCTTAGTGATAGTTGTAGATTTAAGAAAAACATCTACCACTTGCTGCCTGAAATTGAGAAAAAGAGAAAAAAGTGCCCTAGTGCTAGAGTGTATACCCGATGTGTTTGCTAAGGATGGTAAGGGAAGATTTGTTTATAAAGCTGTCTTTCCTTCTATATCTAGAAAGTGGGTTGTTGTGGGAATTAGATGAGAGACTCCATGGAAAGCAGTTAGCAGAGGTCTTAGGACACCTTCAGGAAATGATGGCTTATTCCTGCTTCCTCTTCTTTTTTCTTCATTGTAAAGCCTTCAATATCAGTAGGTTCCAGATTTATTTAGATTTTTCTTAAAAACTTACTCTACTGAACTTGTTTGTTAATGTAGTTTAATATTTTTTTCAATTTACTACTCAAAACTTTTTTTTCTAATTGAGTTATAATATACATATGTTGCAATGCACAGATCTTAAGTATATAGTGCACTGGGTGCACCCAGAAAATTCACCCCTCTATCAATATAACCAATATTTCCATCACCCCAAGAAGGTCCTTTGTTGACTTCTCAGCCAATCCCCATCCCTCCATCCACAGGGACAACCACTGTTCCAATTGCTTTCACCATAAATTATTTTTGCCGGTTCTAGAATTTCATATGACTGAGATTTTATTGTATGTCCTCTATTGTGTCTGGATTTTTCATTCAGCATCATGTTTTGAGGTTCAGGCATGTTGTTGTGTTAATTAGTAGTATTTTTTTAATTGACGAATAGTATTTGGTTATGGTTATACCATGATTTGTTTATCCATTCTTTTTCTTTGTTTTTAGAGAAAGGAGGGAAGGTGAGCCAGGTGGGAGGGGGAGTAGAGGGGCAGAGGGAGAGGGAGAGAGAATTTTAAGCAGGCTCCATGCCCAGCACAGAGCCGAACATGGGCTTGATCTCACGACCCTGAAATCATGACCTGAGCCAAAAATCAAGATTTGGACACTTAACCAACTGAGCCACCCAGGCACCTCTGTTGATCCATTCTCATGTTGCTAGGCATTTGGTTTCCAGTATTGGGATGTTATTAATAAAGCTACTGTGAACATTCCTATACAAGTCTGTTTATGCACATGTTTTTATTTTTCTTTGGTAAAACCTAGAAGTGGAATAACTGGCCGAGATAGGTGTACCCTTATTGAGAAACTGCCAGACTGATTTACAAAGTGGTTGTATATTTTACACTCCTATGAGTCAGCTATGAGAGTTCCCATTGCTCCACATCCTCATCAATATTTGGTGTTATCTGTCTTCTTAATTTTAGCCATTCTGTTGAGGATGCAATAGTATTTCATTGAGGTTTTACTTCAAGTTTCTCTGATGGCTAGTGACCAAGAATTCTTTTTTGTGTGCTTATTGGCTACTTACGTATCTTTCTTTGTGAAGTACCTTTTTAAGTCCTTTCCCTATAGACTCGTGGGCATTGTTTCTATATTTTCATATGTATACATTGCAAATATTTATCACCAGCCTCTGGCTTGTGTACTAATTATTTTAGTGGGTCTTATGATGAATAGAAGTTTTAAAATTTAATGAAGTCCATTTAAAATCAATTCCTTAGTTGTGGTTAGTGCTCTTTGGGTACTGACTAAGACATATTCATGACTCCAGGTCCACAGAAGTTATTTTCCTATATTTTCTGTCTAAAGATTTATAGTTTTTAGCTCCTTAGATTTAGTTCCATGCTCTAGTAAGAATTAATCTTTGTGATGGTGTGAGATATGAGTCAAAGTTTTTGTTGTTGTTTTTGTATTTTGTTTTTGTTTTTATCTGCATTCAGACAGGAGTCATCTCAGCAGTATTTTTGAAAAGGCACCACTTCACCATTGAATTGATTGGTGCCTTGGTTGAAAATTCAACTGCCGGATAAGTGTCAGGCTATTTCTCTTGAAATCAGGCGGTGTAAGTCCTCTGCATTTCTACGCAAATTTTATAATCAGCTTGTCAGTTTCTATCTTTATTTTTATTTATTTATTTTTTAAATAATAAATTTATTTTTTATTGGTATAGTTTCTATCTTTAAAAAAACTGTTGGGAGTTTGCCTAGAATGGTATGGAATCTACAGACTAATTTAGGGGAGAATTGACATCTTAATAATACCAAATATTCTAGTACTTGATTATGTTATGTCTCTCCATTTTTTTCGGTCTTCAGCAGTGTTTTATAATTTTCAATGTAGAAGCTTTACATATATTTCTATTAAATGAATCCCAAGTGCTTTTGATGCTGCTATAAATATTACTTGAAAATTTTTATTTTGTACTTATTTGTCATTATAATAGAGAAATACTAATTTTTCATATTGACTTCATATACGTGGCCTTGCTAAGTTCACTTATTAATTTTAGTAGTTTTTTATAGATGAATATTGTCTTCATATACAATCATGTCAACTGAAGATAGTTTTACTTCTTCCTTTCTTTTTTTTTTAAAGATTTATTCATTTATTCATGAGAGATGCAGAGAGAGGGGCAGAGACGCAGGCAGAGGGAGAAGCAGGCTCCCTGTGCAGAGCCTGATGCAGGACTTGATCCAGAACCCTGGGATCATAACCTGAGCCAAAGGCAGATGCTTAACGGACTGAGCCACCCAGGGGCCCTACTTCTTCCTTTCTGATCTGTTTTTACTCTTTATTTTTTCATTGTCATATTGTATCACCTAAGATCCCTCCTACAATTTAACAGAAATGGTGAGAGCAGACATCCTTGTTTATTCCCATTCTTGGGAAAAATTTTCACTGTTAGGTATAATGTTAACTATAGCTATTTTTTGTTGATGTTCTTTATCAGGTTGAAGAAGTTCCTTCCTATTTCTTGTAAACTAAAAGTTTTATTTTGTTTTTTTAAATCATGAATGTATATTGAATTATCTCTAATGTTTTTTTCCATCTATTTGCACGATCAGATAATTTTTCTGTTTTATGCAGTTAATAGGGTAAATTATTTTGATTGATTTTCAAATGTTAAAGTGTCCTTGCATTCCTAGGATAAACTCCATTTAATCTTGACATATTATCCTTTTTATATATTTCTGGATTCAAATACCTGCTTAATATAGATTGCATCTATGTTAATGAAGAGTATTGGGCAATAGCTTTTATTTCTTGTAATGTACATGTCTCTCTTGGTGTTAGGGTTATGTTGGTCTTTAAAAACTGCTAAAACATCTTTCCTTTTCAATTTTCTGAAGGAGTTGTGTAATATTGATATTTTTCTTTCTTAATGTTTGATAGAATTCATTAGTACAACCATCTAGATAGGATTAGAGTTTTCTTAGTGAGAAGATATTCAAATGTCAATTCAATTTCATCAATATGTATAAGAATGTCCAAATTTTCTATTTCTTCTTGTGTCGCTTTTAGTAATTTGTATTTTTCAAGGAATTTATCTATTTATCCAAATTTTCAAATTTATTTGTTTATAATATTGCCTTTTCCATTCCTCATGTGGGTAAATTGTGTTTTCTCTTGTTCAATATTGTGAAAGTTTTATCAATTTGACTTATTTTTTCAAAGAACCAAATATTCATGTTGAATTTTATCTGTTATCCAAATTTTCAAATTTATTTGTTTATAATATTGCCTTTTCCATTCCTCATGTGGGTAAATTGTGTTTTCTCTTGTTCAATATTGTGAAAGTTTTATCAATTTGACTTATTTTTTCAAAGAACCAAATATTCATGTTGAATTTTATCTGTTTATTTCACTGATATCTGCTCTTTTTAAAAAGATTTTATTTATTTATTCATGAGAGACACACAGAGAGAGAGGCAGAGACATAGGCAGAGAGAGAAGCAGGCTCCATGCAGGGATCCCAATATGGGACTCGATCCCAGGTCCCCAGGATCACGCCCTGGGCTGAAGACCCAACCACTGAGCCACCCAGGCATCCTTGATATTCTGCTCTTTATTTAATTTCTTTCTTTTAATTTGTCTTTCTTTACCTAGTTTCTTAAAGTGGAAGCTAAGATCATTGATTTTATGCCTTTCTCTTCTAATTTTAGCATTTATAGCTGTAAACTTTCCTTTAAGTACTGATTTAACTGTATCCTACAAAATTTTGCATTATTTTAAAATCAAGACATGAGTAAAATGAGACATCTTACTAAGGCTGATTGCTTCCCCCTACCCCCAATACCAATGCAATCAGTGATCTTATCTTTCTCACTATAGTTTTGCTTTTCCAGAAAGCCACATAAATGGAATCCTATAGTATTTTACCCTTTGTTTTGTCTTCTTTCATGTGGCATAATGCCTTGGAAATTACACGTTTTGTTGTAGAGTCAGTAACATTCCATTGTGCAGGTGTGTGTACTGCAATTGGTTTATGTTTTTACCAGGTGTTGGACATGTGGGTTATTTCCAATGTGGGGAAATCATGAGCAAAATCACTATACACATCTGCGTATGTTTTCACTTCTCTTGGATAAATACTTAGATGGAGGATTGCTGAGTTATATGTATGATAAACCTGTGTTTAACTTTATAAGAAACTGCCAAACTGTTTCCCAAAGTGGTTGCATCATTTTGAGTTTCAGTTCCTCTATATGATTGTCAACACTTGCTATTGTTAGTCTTTCTAAATTTTAACCATTTTAATAGATTTGTGGTGATAGCTCACTGTGGTTTTTAACTTGTATTTCACCTAAGACTAATGGCATTGCCTATCTTTTTGTGTGCTAATTTGCCAATTGATACCTTTTTTTTTGTAAGTGCTCAAATCTTTTCCCCATTTTTTAAAAAGTGCTGCTTATTATCTTACTGAGTTGCACGAGTTCTTTATTTATTTTGGGTCTATTTCTGAACTCTATCCTACCCAACTAATCAATGTGTCTTTGGCACCAGTACACTGTCTCAAATACTGCAGCATTACAGAGGTCTTGAAATTAGAGTATGTCTTCTAACCTTTTTCTTCTGTTTTAAAATCATTTTGACTCTTCTAGGTCCTTTACCTTTTCATATAAACTTTATTTATGTATTTATGTATTTGTGCATTTATTTTAATTTTTTGTATATTTTCTATTGGAGTTAGATTTGCCAACATATAGCATAACACCCAGTGCTCATCCTGTCAAGTGCCCCACTCAGTGCCCATCACAAAGTCACCCCATCCCCCTGCCTACCTCCTTTTCCACTACCCCTTGTTTGTTTGCCAGAGTTAGGAGTCTCTCATGTTCTGTCACCCTCACTGATATTTCCCATTCATTTTCTCTCCTCCCCCTTTAATCCCCTTCACTATTTTTTATATTCCCTGTATGAGTGAAACCATATAATCTTTGTCCTTCTCCAATAGACTTACTTCACTCAGCATAATACCCTCCAGTTTCATCCATGTTGAAGCAAATGATGAGTATTTGTCGTTTCTAATGGCTGAGTAATATTCCATTGTATATATAGACCACATCTTCTTTATCCATCCATCTTTCGATGGACACCGAGGCTCCTTCCACAGTTTGGTTATTGTGGACATTGCTGCTACAAACATTGGGGTGCAGGTGTCCCGGCGTTTCACTGCATCTGTATCTTTGGGGTAAATCCCCAGCAGTGCAATTGCTGGGTCGTGGGGCAGTTCTATTTTTAACTCTTTGAGGAACCTCCACACAGTTTTCCAGAGTGGCTGCACCAGTTCACATTCCCACCAACAGTGTAAGAGGGTTCCCTTTTCTCCGCATCCTCTCCAACATTTGTTGTTTCCTGTCTTGTTAATTTTTCCCATTCTCACTGGTGTGAGGTGGTATCTCATTGTGGTTTTGATTTGTATTTCCCTGATGGCAAGTGATGCGGAGCATTTTCTCATGTGCTTGTTGGCCATGTCTGTGTCTTCTTTGGTGAAATTTCTGTTCATGTCTTTTGACCATTTCATGTTTGGATTGTTTGTTTCTTTGCTGTTGAGTTTAATAAGTTCTTTATAGATCTTGGAAATTAGCCCTTTATCTGACATGTCATTTGCAAATATCTTCTCCCATTCTGTAGGTTGTATTTTAGTTTTGTTGACTGTTTCTTTTGCTGTGCAAATGCTTTTTATCTTGATTAAGTTCCGATAGTTCATTTTTGCTTTTGTTTCTCTTGCCTTTATAGATGTATCTTGCAAGAAGTTGCTGTGGCCAAGTTCAAAAAGGGCGTTGCCTGTGTTCTCCTCTAGGATTTTGATGGATTCTTGTTTTACATTTAGATCTTTCATCCATTTTGAGTTTATCTTTGTGTATGGTGTAAGAGAATGGTCTAGTTTCATTCTTCTGCATGTGGATGTCCAATTTTCCCAGCACCGTTTATTGAAGAGACTGTCCATTTTGCAGTGGATAGTCTTCCCTGCTTTGTCAAATATTAGTGGATTATAGAGTTGAGGGCCCATTTCTGAGTTCTCTATTCTGTTTCATTGATCTATGTGTCTGTTTTTGTGCCAGTACCATACTGTCTTGATGATCACAGCTTTGTAGTACAACTTGAAATCAGCATTGTGATGCCCCCGGCTCCGGTTTTCTTTTTCAATATTCCCCTGGCTATTCAGGGTCTTTTCTGATTCCACACAAATCTTAAGATTATTTGTTCCAAATCTCTGAAGAAAGTCCATGGTATTTTGATAGGGATTGCATTAAATATGTAAATTGCCCTGGGTAGCCTTGACATTTTCCCAATATTAATTCTTCCAATCCATGAGCATGGAATATTTTTCCATCTCTTTGTGTCTTCCTTAATTTCTTTCAGAAGTGTTCTGTAGTTTTTAGGGGTATAGATCCTTTACCTCTTTGGTTAGGTTTATTCCTAGGTATCTTATGCTTTTGGGTGCAATTGTAAGTGGAATTGACTCCTTCATTTCTCTTTCTTCAGTTTCATTGTTAGTGTATAGAAATGCCACTGATTTTTGGGCATTGATTTTGTATCCTGCCACGCTGCCAAATTGCTGTATGAGTTCTAGCAATCTTGGGGTGGAGTCCTTTGGGTTTTCTATGTACAGTATCATGTCATCT
This sequence comes from Nyctereutes procyonoides, assembly GCF_905146905.1. NCBI lineage: Eukaryota > Metazoa > Chordata > Mammalia > Carnivora > Canidae > Nyctereutes > Nyctereutes procyonoides. Next base: position 70,226,066 of record NW_026575140.1, read on the forward strand.
GCAAAGAGGGAGAGTTTGACTTCTTTGCCAATTTGAATGCCTTTTATTTCTTTTTGTTGTCTGATTGCGGAGGCTAGGACTTCTAGTACTATGTTGAATAGCAGTGGTGAGAGTGGACATCCCTGTTGTGTTCCTGATCTTAGGGGAAAGGCTCCCCGTGCTTCCCCATTGAGAATGATATTTGCTGTGGGCTTTTTGTAGATGGCTTTTAAGATGTCGAGGAATGTTCCCTCTATCCCTACACTCTGAAGAGTTTTGATCAGGAATGGATGCTGTATTTTGTCAAATGCTCTCTCTGCATCTATAGAGAGGATCATATGATTCTTGTTTTTTCTCTTGTTGATACCATATATCACATTGATTGCTTTATGAGTGTTGAACCAGCCTTGCATCCCAGGGATAAATCCCACTTGGTCATGGTAAATAATCTTCTTAGTGTACTGTTGGATCCTAGCCAATTTTTGCATCTGTGTTCATCAGGGATATTGGTCTATAATTCTCCTTTTTCATGGGGTCTTTGTCTGGTTTTGGAATTAAGGTGATGCTGGCCTCATAAAACAAGTTTGGAAGTATTCCATCCCTTTCTATCTTTCAGAACAAGCTTTAGTAGAATAGGTATTGTTTCTTCTTTAAATGTTTAATAGAATTCCCCTGGGAAGCCATCTGGCCCTGGACTTTTGTGTCTTGGGAGGTTTTTGATGACTGCTTCAATTTCCTCCCTGGTTATTGGCCTGTTCAGGTTTTCTATTTCTTCCTGTTCCAGTTTTGGTAGTTTGTGGTTTTCTAGAAATGTGTCCATTTCTTCTAGATTGCCTAATTTATTGGTGTATAGCTGCTCATAATGTTTTTTAAATGTTTGTATTTCCTTGGTATTAGTTGTGATCTCTCCCTTTTCCATTCATGATTTTATTAATTTGAGTCTTTTCTCTTTTGTTTTTAATAAGGCTGGCTAATGGTTTATCTATCTTATTAATTCTTTCAAAGAACCAACTCCTGGTTTTGTTGATCTGTTCTACAGCTCTTCTGGTCTCTGTTTCATTGAGTTCTGCTCAAATCTTTATTAACTCTCTTCTTCTGCTTGGTGTAGGTTTTATTTCCTGTTCTTTCTCCAGTTCCGTTAGGTGCGAGGTTAGCTTGTGTATTTGAGTTTTTTCCAATTTTTTGAGGTATGCTTGTATTGTGATGCATTTCCCTCTTAGGACTGCTTTTGCTGTATCCCAAAGATTTTGAATGGTTGTCTCTTCATTTTCCTTAGTTTCCATGAATTTTTTACCTCTTCTCTAATTTCCTGATTGATCCTTTCATCTTTTAGCAGGATGGTCTTTAACCTCCACGTGTTTGAGTTTCTTCCAAATTTCTTCTTGTGATTGAGTTCAAGTTTCAAAGCACTATGGTCTGAAAATATGCAGGGGACGATCCCAATCTTTTGGTATCAGTTGAGACCTGATTTGTGACCCAGTACGTGGTCTATTCTGGAGAAAGTTCCATGTGCACTTGAGAAGAATATGTATTCAGTTGCATTTGGATGTAAAGTTCTGTAAATATCTGTGAAATCCATCTGGTCCAGTGTATCATTTAAAGCTCTTGTTTCTTTGGTGATGTTGTGCTTAGAATATCTGTCATTTGCAGAAAGTGCCATGTAGAAGTCTCCCAGTATTAGTGTATTATTATATAAGTATGTCTTTATTTTGGTTATTAATTGATTGATATACTTGGTAGCTCCCACATTAGGGGCATGAGTATTCATGATTGTTAGGTCCTCTTGTTGGATAGATCCTTTAAGTATGATATAGTGTCCCTCTTCATCTCTTACTACAGTCTTTGGGATAAACTTTAATTTATCTGATATGAGGATTGCTACCTCTGCTTGCTTTTGAGGACCGTTTGAATGGTAAATGGTTCTCCAACCTTTCATTTTCAGGCTGTAGGTGTCCTTAGGTCTAAAATGAGTCTCTTGTAGACAGCAAATAGATGGGTCTTGCCCTTTTTTGGGGGGGGGTCTTGCTTTTATATACAGTCTGAAACCCTGCACCTTTTGATGGGGTCATTTAGCCCATTCACGTTCAGAGTTAGTATTGAAAGATATTAATTTAGTGTCATCATAATACCTATTCAGTCCCTGTTTTTGTGGATTATTTCTTTGGTATTCCTCATTCTTTTACAGAGTCCCCCTTAATATTTCTTGCAGAGCTGGTTTGGTGGTCACATATTCTTTCAGTTTCTGCCTATCTTGGAAGCTCTTTATCTCTCCTTCTATTCTCATTGAGAGCCTTGCTGGATAAAGTATTCTTGGGTGCATGTTCTTCTCAATTAGGACCCTGAATATATCCTTCCAGCCCTTTCTGGCCTGCCAGATCTCTGTGGAGAGGTCTTCTATTAATCTACTATTTCTCCCCATATAAGTTAGGGATCTGTTGTCTCTTGCTGCTTTAAGGATTTTCTCTTTATCTTTGGAATTTGCAAGTTTCACTATTAAATGTCAAGGTGTTGAATGGTTTTTATTGATTTTATCGGGGGGGACCTCTCTATCTCCTGAATCTGAATACCTTTTTCCCTCCCCAAATTGGGGAAGTTTTCAGCTCTGATTTGTTCAAATATGCTTTCTGGCCCTCTGTCCCTCTTGGCACCCTCTGGAACCCCAATTATATGTAGATTTTTCCTTCTGAGGCTGTCATTTATTTCCCTTATCCTTATCTCATGGTCTTTTTTTTTTTCCTCATGGTCTTTTAATTGTTTTTCTCTTTTTTCCTCAGCTTCTTTCCTTGCCATCAACTTGTCTTCTATGTCACTCAGTCTTTCTTCTACCTCATTAATCCTCATTGTTAAGACCTCCAGTTTGGATTGCATCTCATTTAATTGATTTTTAATTTTGGCCTGATTAGATGTAAATTATGCAGTCATGAAGTCTCTTGATTCCTTTATGCTTTTTTTCCAGAGTCACCAGTAGCTTCATAACTGTACTTCTGAACTGGCTTTCTGACATCAAATTGTAATCCAAATTTTTTAACTCTGACACAGAGTACTGTTTCTGATTCTTTCTTTTGTGGTGAGTTCTTCTTTATAGTCATTTTGCTCAGTGCAGAGTGGCTGTATGAGTGGGCTGCGTCAAGAATATCAAACACGACCTAAGTAAATTTCACCCTAGATGATTCTTGTTAGAAGCGAAAATCTTTCTCTCTGTAGCATTCCAGATGTTCTCTCTTCAAATCTCAGGTTAAACTGGTAGGTTTTCAGGATGATTTGAAAGTAATCTAGGTAAGTTGGTGGGGCCAGGTGAGTTGAGGCACCTACTCCTCCACCATTGCCTTCCCCTCTCATATAAACTTTAGAATCAATTTCTATTTTTAAGAAGTGCTGGAGTTTTTATTGGGATTACATTAAATCTATAGATGAATTTGGATTAAGGAGATCTTAGTCTTGCCCTCCATGAGCACATTTTATCTCTCTGTTTATTTAGTTCTTTAATTCCTCCTACTAATATTTTGTAGTTGTCAGTGTTTTACACAGATTTGGTTAAATGTATCCCTAAGCATTTCACATTTTTGGTACTATTATAAATGGTATTTTTAAATGAAACTGTTTATGGCTAGCATACAAAAATACAGTTGATTTGCATGTATTGGCCTTGAATCCTGGGACCTTACCATCTCTTATCCAGTTTTAGAGGCCTTTCTATAGATTCTTGCAGATTTTCTATGTAGAAGGTCATGTTGTCTGTGAATAATGACAGTTTTGCTTCTTTATCTCCATTCTTTATACCTGTATTTCCTTTCATTGTTGCACTGGCTCAGACTTCCAGTTGAATAGAAGGGTGTACTATCCCATAAATGTCAATTTGATAAATGTGTTCCCTAACTCTTTAAATTTTTGTTTTTCTACTAATTTCATAGTTAGGAGTATTAAAATCCCCAATTATAACTGTGCTTTGTCTATTTTTCTGCTCTGTTATTAGGTGAGTATACATTTAGAGTTACATGTCCTCTGGATGAACAGATCCTTCTATCATTATGAAATACCCCTCTTCATGTCTGCTAATATCTTTTCCTTAAAGTTTTTCTCATGCTTCCTTTTTACATGGAAGAAGAAGAGACTTTTCAGTCTCTGTGTGACATATTCAAAGTCATTTCTTGGAGACAGCATATAGTCGGGTCTTGCTTTCCTTTTTTTTTTTTTTAATTTTTTAAATTTATTTATGATAGTCACAGAGAGAGAGAGAGAGAGACAGAGACACAGGCAGAGGGAGAAGCAGGCTCCATGCACCGGGAGCCCGATATGGGATTCGATCCCGGGTCCCCAGGATCGCGCCCTGGGCCAAAGGCAGGCGCCAAACCGCTGCACCACCCAGGGATCCCGCTTTCCTTTTTTAACTTTAATTTTTCAATAATTATAAATGTACAGGAAGTTGCAAATAAATTTACAGGAGGTTCTGAACCCTTCACCCAATATCCCCCAATGTTAACATCTTAGGCAAGTGTCGTATAGTACCTGTACTAGAAAATTAACATTGGTTCAATCCATAGAACTTATTCAGATTTCTCCAATTTTACATATATTCATGTGTGTGTGTATGTGTTAACTTTATCATATATGTAGCTTTGTGTGACCACCACTACCACAAATGGAGCTACACAGTTATTACCATAGAGCTGCCTGGTTCTGCTCTTTTATAGCCACACCCCTGTCCCTGTCCCCTGTCTCTAACCACTGGCAACCAACAAATCTTTCCTTCATCTTTGTAATTGTGTTATTTTGAGAAGATTCTGTAAATGCAAACATGCAATACAGTAACCTCTGGGACAGGTTTTTTCATTCAGTGTAATTCCTTTCAGATTCCCCCATGTTGTGCAGTTCTTGAGTTCATTGGGTTTTGTTTTTTTTAATATATTTTTAAATTTTTATTTATTTATGATAGAGAGAGAGAGAGAGGCAGAGACACAGGCAGAGGGAGAAGCAGGCTCCATGCACCTGGAGCCCGACGTGGGACTCGATCCGGGGTCTCCAGGATCGCGCCCTGGGCCAAAGGCAGGCGCCAAACCACTGCGCCACCCAGGGATCCCGAGTTCATTGGTTTTATTGCTGAGTAGGATTCCAGGGCATTGCGCTTTTAAAAAATTTTTAACCTGTCAATCTATACATTTTAATTGAACCATCTTGTCCATTTACCAATACCATCTTGCTATTTCTTTTCTAATTGTCCCATCTGTTTTTGTTGTTGCTGTTCTTTTCCTTTTCTCTTGCCTTATTTTAAGTAAATTAAACATTTTTTAAATATTTGACTTTAGTTCTTCTGTTGGCTTTTCAGTATCCCTCTGTATTATATTTTAGATGTTATTTTAGGGATTTCTATAACCATCACTCACTTCATACTGTGTACTTAGAATTATTGTTATTACCCTTCGCATTAACTGTACAAATCTTACAACAGTAAAATTCCATTTACCTGCTCCTCTGTCCTTTGTATTATTTTTTGTCTTCAATTTTACATTTACATACATAATATGTTACTATTTTAATGTATTTAGTTAAAATAAGTTAATAATTTATTTTTATTGAAATGGAGATATTTTCCTATGTTACTGTCTAATGCTGTGCTGTGAATCATAGACTCTGATTTTTTTACTGAGAATTAGGCATTGTAATTGATAAAAAAAAGTTGAAACTAAAAGTATAATTGACACAACAAGTTTTTTTGTTTTGTTTTTTTAAGATTTATTCACTTGGGAGAGCAAGTGAGCATGTGCATGAGTGGGGGAGAGGCAGAAGGAGAGGGAGGGAGAGAGAATCTTCAAGCAGACTCCCTGCTGGGCACAGAGCCCGACATTGGCCGCAACCCTGAGATCATGACCTGAGCCGAAATCAAGAGCCGACGGCTTAACCCACTGAGCCACCCAGGCGCCCCACAAATTATTTTAACATCACTTTCCTCCAGCTTAGATAAATAAATCCCTAATCATTATTTCTTTGTAAACAGGAACTTTAAATGATATGCACACACACACAAAAAAAATCAGTTTTAGCAAAAGTTCTAGATTTAAGATTCTGGAAACTATTAATTAAATGCCAGGAAATATCCACCCAACTCCAAAGCCTGGTCTTACATAAAGCTTCAACAGAAAACTTCCTTAAATTTCCTCTGTAATTGGATATTGAACTAAAATTTTTGAGAGTAAATTTCCTGGAGCTGTATCTTCATGTACTTAAGAGATATTAGTCCTTGCTACTTGTCAGTGGGTTTTCATGCCTGCAGTGCTTACAGACATAGTACAATGGGAATAGCATGGTCTGAATAAAGACACATGATGTGAGCCATGTCATGCAAAGCCCCAGGACATGCTGATGATCAACTTTGGATAAAGGAATAAGACCACCCTAGGTCAATCCTCATTCTCCCTCTTTCTACCTCATACTTCACTTTCCTCCAGAGGATTATTTGGAGATAAATATAGAAAAGAAGTAAAGTTTCTATATTAGTATTTTCCCTTAGGACAACTGTGTCAAATTGAATTTTTAAAAATCTGTTTCTTTCTATCCTGATAAATGAAAATAAAACCAGATTCTTTCTGGTCATTAAGGAGAACACCATTATCTTTTCAAAGATATGTTTTTCTCCACTATCATGGAATATACTAATTTTTAAAAGGATTTATTTATATATTTATGAGAGACACACAGAGAGACAGAGACATAGGCAGAGGGAGAAGCACGATGCAGAACTCGATCTCAGGACCTCAGGATCATGACCTGAGCCAAGGCAGATGCTCAACCACTGAGCCACCCTGGTGCCCCTAGCCTAATTTCTTACTAGAATACGTTATGACAGTAAATGTGTCATATTGGATATGCCTGACTTTCCTTCAGAAATCTGGAAAAATCTCATAGCCCATCCCTGTAGTTTTATCCCTGTCTACTACCTTAGCCTCATCTCCTCAATACTGCAAAGAAACCAACCTCTTGTTGTCTCTTGCCTATATGTTCTTTCCTCCACAGGAAGTCTTTGTCTTCATTCTCCATCTGCAAAATATAACAGTACTTCAAATCTCAGCTCCCGAAAGAGATTTCCCTCATATCTGCAAGCTGACAGCAATGTCTCCTTCCTTTAAATCCATTGAAGTCTACATATCTCATAACACACAGAGCTATTTGTTAAGATGTCACATGCACTAATTTACTAATAAGCTGCCTGCGGGAAGGACGGGCTTACTAATATTCATATTCCCCAAAATATGCAGTGCAGCATATCTTACTTCAAACATACTGGATAGATACCCATCAAGTAATTAATTGATTAAAATAGTCTAATATGCTTCGCAAATGTCTCCATTACATTCAGCAGGGCTGAGTCTAAAGTTCATTGTGGAGGTGGGACCAGTTCTGAAAGACTTGATGAAATCCTGCACAGGATCGGACAAGAATAGATAACTTGTTGGGTACATCTGCCAGCAGCTGAGCTTCTGGCAACTTTTGTTTGGAGTGAAGAGCTTTCAGCCCTGCTTTCACCATGGCACCTCGCTCCCATTATAATGTTTTGCCTCCTGTTTTGTTTATATGAAAGACTACAGTCTCGTCTTAGAATTTCTGGGTATTATGAGTACCTTAGGGAAATCTGATTATAGAGATAGTCTACTCAACAGTGAAGAGTTTCAATTTGTTTCTATTGAGTTTTGTCAATTCCGAATCCCAGATACCTTTGTATTCCAGTCCATTGACTAGAGCCTCCCAGCCAGACGTTGAGGCATCTGTTTCTATAGTCTTTGGAACTGGGAAAGATAAATAAGAATGTGCGGGAATTATCTGTATATTTGCTAACCACCAATTTAGATCTAAATAGACTCCCTCTGTTAGGAAGACTAATGAATTCCAATTCTCTGAAATATCCTTTGCTTTTAACAAGCAAGATGGAAGGTATCTAAAGAAAAAAAGAGAGAGAGAGATACACAGAGGGAAAAGCTGTGAATAATGCCACCAGAGAACCAATTATGTTCACCAGCTGGCATTGAGAAACTTGTTTCCTTTGACAAAAAAAAAAATCAGTTTTAGTTTCAAACTCCTTTTTGACATTGTGTTCTTTAGGGCTGAATGACAAATGCTCCCAGACCCCCCCCCCCCCACGATATATTGGGGAAAAATTCTTAACACTTGTTACATGTAATATGACAAAGCAATGGGCAGGAAGAGGAAAATGAGCTAAGGCATCAACATGGCAGTTAATAACAATCAACTGGATAAAATAATAGTCTCCCCAGCCACATGACTGAGTCAGTGATACATTCAGGACTTGGCATGACAGAGATTTAAAAAAAAATGGTCAGGATGTTTCACAGTTCTAAAAATATATTTGTTGTGAAAGAATAGTTAAAACCTATATTTTCCAGTAATACAAACTGTATTTTGAACTTGATTTACCCCCCTATTTGGGGGGACCCCTCATTGATGGCCGCTAAGCCTAGAACTGAGCCCTTTGTGCTTTAGTGGGGGGAGACATCACATCAATGTTAGTAAATCAAAGCCTAGTTCAACAGCATGAGAGCTTAGAGGAAGAAAATCAAATCTAACTAAATAATGCTGATTGTAAAAAACATTATCTATTTCAGAATCTCTCAGCTGGTAAAACTTGGAAGGAAGTGGTGTCGCCTCAAGGTTCATTCATGCTGTAGCATGGGTCAGAATTTCCTTCTCTTTTAAGGCTGAATAATATTACGTTGTATGTATATGCCACATTTTGCTTATGTATTCATCTTTGATGGACACTTGGGTTGCTTCCACCCCTTGGCTATTGTGAATAATGGTGCTGTGAACATGGGTGTACAAATAACTGAGCCTTTGCTTTCAGTTCTTTTGGATTTATACCAAAGAATGGAATTGCTAGACCATATGGTAATTCTATTTTTAATTTTTAGGAACTGCCACTGTTTTCCATAGCAGCTGTACCATTTTATATTCCCACCAGTAGTGCACAAGGATTTCAATTTCTTTACATCTTCACTAACACTTATTTTCTGTTTTTGTTTGATTTTTTTTTTTTTGGTTTTGTTTTAGCAGCCATCTTAATGAGAGTAAAGTGGTATTTCACTGTGGCTTTAATTTGCATTTCCCTAATGATTAGTGATTGTATAAGTCAGCTTGGACTGCCATCACAAATACCACAGACTCTATTTTTCACAGTTCTAGAGGCTGGGAAGTCCAAGATCAAAGTTCTAGCCAATTATATTCCTGGTGAGAGCTCTCTTCCTGGCTTACAGATAGCTGCCTTCTTCCTATATACCCACACGGGGGAGAGAGAGGGATCATTCTGTCTTCCTCTTCTTCTAAGGCCATCAATCCTAATAGATGGTGCTTTCATTTAACTTTAGCTACCTCTTCAAAGTCCTATCACCAGGGATCCCTGGGTGGCTCAGCGGTTTGGCACCTGCCTTTGGCCCAGGGAGTGATCTGGGAGTCCCCGGACCAAGTCCTGCATTGGGCTCCTGGCATGGAGCCTGCTTCTGCCTCTGCCTGTGTCTCTGCTTCTCTCTCTCTCTGTCTCTATGTCTATCATGAATAAATAAATAAAATCTTAAAAAAAAACAAGTCCCATCTCCAAATTTAGTCATATATGAATTTTGGAAGGACATAATAACATAATTTGATCCACAGCAGTGATGTTGAATATCTTTTCATATGTTTATTCGCCATTTGTATATCCACTTTGAAGGAAGATCCATTTTGAAGTAGGGTCATTGTTTTGTTTTAATTTGTAGAAATTCTTTGTATATTCTGGATACTAACTCCGTATCAGATATATGATCTGCAGATATTATCTCCATTCTGTGGGTTGTCTTTTTACTTCTTGATGTGTCCTTTAAAGTACAAAAGTTTTTCATTTTGATGAAATCCCATTTACGTGTTCTTTGGTTTCATGTGGTTATGGTGTCCAAACTAAGAGTTGACTGCCTAATTCAAGTCACAAAGATTTACTTCCATGTTTTCTTTTAAAAAAAAAAAAAAAAAGATTTGTTTATTTGAGACAGAAAGAGCAGGCACACTTGAGTGGGGGGAGGGGCAGAGGAAGAAGGAGAGAGAACCTTCAAGCAGACTTCCCAGTGAGGGGCTCAGTCCTCAGACTCCAAGATCATGACCTGAGCCAAAACCAAGAGTCAGCTGCCCAACCAACTGAGCCACCCAGGCACCCCTCCTATGTTTTCTTCTAAGAGTTTTATAGTTTTAGTTCCTACATTTAGGTTCAAAACAGTCCATTCTGAGTTAATGAGTTAATGTTTGTACATGGTGTGAGATAGTCCTCTTAATTCCTAAGAACATAGTAGTTTTAGAATATGCTTTACTAAAGTAAATATGAAAACAAGTAAGGAAGGGGTTCTTTTTTGGTTGTTATTCTTTGGGGCCTTTTAAAAAAATTTACTGACTCATTGCAGACATAGAGAAATCACATCTATTTATATCACCAAAAATGCATTTCATTTACATTAAGCTCATTCAGTCTGTTTGATAAGCAGAGAAATCTAAACATAAGGTAACTTCACAGGAATGGCTGCCAAGAGCAGTTGAGATAACACTCATTAAAATATTATGAATAATATCGTGATTACAAATAAAAGCTTGGTCTCATCTTTTTAGCCCAGAGTTGGCTAAGGCTACATGTCATTTTTTAATTTGATTAATGGCAGAGTAACTAATTGGGGTGGAAAGGGATTAGCAAATCATTCAAGATGTCAGGTGTAGTCATAGCACCATTTTGTCAGAGATGCTATAGCAAAGTTTGTAATGACAGACGTGTGTAATAAATAGGAGCCAAGAATACTCAGATTTAAACAGTTAAGGAGGTGCTTTTAAAATCAACATTTTTAGTTAGATTTGATTTTCTTTCTCTGAGTTATCGTACTGTGGAATTAGACTTTGATTTATTGACATTCTAATATTTGGTACCCATTTTCGTTTTGCTTTGCAGGATGCACAGAACCAAAAATTAAAGACAAGTATATGGTACCAAGAGGTAAATGATGTTTCCTTCCATACATGCTGGACTCTTGATCTTAATCTGTTGCAAAATATAATTATTCTAAGGAATAGATATTTTCTTTGTGTTTGCAAGTTAGCTTCTGCAGCAGACCTAATTTATTAGAATCTGTGTAAGATACGTGGCCATGTTTTCTGGTTAGGGCACCATCTTTAGGAGCTAGAAGGAAAGTCCTCTCCCCTAATAGTGCCAACAAGCAGATCAGTTGGGTTATTCAGCCAAATCCCTCTTCGGTTCTTTGGTGAGCTTGACATTTCCCCCTTTTAATAAATTTCTGTTCTGGCTACTGCTAACAGGTTTGGGATGATGAGTTTTTATCCTGGAACCCCAGCATGTTTGATGAGATTAGAGAGATTTCTCTACCTCTAAGTGACATCTGGGCCCCTGACATCATCATTAATGAATTGTAAGTGTTCCGGGGTGTATTTCCATGGGGTTTAAGCTGCTTGGACTATTCAGGCCCATTGCTGTTTTGGTCATTGTTGCTATTTTTTGTTTCTCAACTTGAAGAGAATCACAGTGTTGGGAATATTCAAGTTAGAAGGACCATGGGTTGACATCATTTAAGATAGATAGAGATTTGATTACAAATGCTTGAGGTTACCCATGGGTTATACCTGTGTTGCAAGAGTAGCAAGTAAATTAACTTTTGAGGCATTCCTGAATCCATCTTTGCCAGGGTGAATTCTATCATGGGAAATGTGAATCTGTCTTTGCACTTCTAGGCTAGTTCTGGATATCATGGTCACTACCATCTCATAATCAGTTCCGTTTGTGGATTGAAATGACGAAGGCCCTCTCTGTAACAGCAAGGTCTCCTGTGTTTCTCATAGGGTGGACGTTGAGGGGTCACCTGACCTTCCGTATGTCTATGTGAACTCTTCTGGGACCATTAAGAACTCTAAGCCTATGCAGGTTGTTACTACATGCAGTTTAGAGACATACGCTTTTCCGTTTGACATCCAGAACTGCAGCCTGACCTTCAGTAGCATCCTGCACACAGGTAAACCACGACAGGCCTAGTCTGCTGGTGGGAGACACACTCATGCTGGGTTGGCACACATAGGTGAGATTCTGTCTATGAGGCTTATTTTATTCTTGCACAGAAGTGACAAGAACCTAAATCTCTTCTTATAGTTATTTGGTTTCTTTTTTTTTCTTTTCTTTTTTTTTTTTATTTATGATAGTCACACAGAGAGAGAGAGGCAGAGACATAGGCAGAGGGAAAGGCAGGCTCCATGTACCGGGAGCCTGACGTGGGATTCGATCCCGGGTCTCCAGGATCGCGCCCTGGGCCAAAGGCAGGTGCTAAACCACCACGCCACCCAGGGATCCCAGTTAGTTGGTTTCTGTTGTAATTCAGACAATGTACAGTGCTGTGCCCAGATACATAGCTCACTGCTGCTGTTGGTTTGGGAATGCCATATTCACCCTCTGCTGCCATCAAGAAGGTTATAGAAATCAGGACCAGCACTATCATTCTACGGATAATGGAGTACAAACTGTAAATTCACGGTTAGGTTGTTTGTTTGTTTCGCTGCTAGAAAGGTTTTATTCCACATCTCTATCCCTCATTCATAATGGTTGTATGGAACCCCATCTCAGGGAGATTGTGCACGTGGCAGCAGGAGCAAAGGGAAGAATTTGAACTGGAAGTTGGGAAAGGGGGCTATTACGGGTGCCTCTCTCTGTGGGGAAGTCACTTGTTTATGTTGTTTTCAGTGGAAGATGTCAACCTGGCCTTCCTGAGGAGCAGAGACGACATTAAGCAAGACAAGAAAGAATTTATGAATGACAGTGAGTGGGAACTTCTTTCCGTGTCCTCAACATACAACATCCTGCAGAGCAGCGCTGGAGATTTTGCACAGATTCAGTTTAATGTAGGTCCTTCTCCTCCCTGATCCCGCTGGCCACTTCCCTGCAGGCTTAGGCTTGCCATGCTGGGCTGAGGAGTCACTGCTCTGTTGCATATTCTCACTCATTACCTCTGAGAACAGATGATTCTGGAGGCTCTGGACATCCCCTTGTGTTAAGGCATTTCACAGCCCAGAGATTTAGTCACAGATGCAGGACTTCTGTATGTGGGTATAGAAAGAATGATTTTCAGGCACCTGAGCCACCCACCATAGCAGACATCCTCAAGCCTTCTGTACATACTAACATCCTCATTCCTAATTGCTACAGAGAGGGAAAAAAGAAAACCCACATACAACAACAAAAAAAAAATTGGGAGAAGAGTGTCTCTTCAACATTATTGTCCTGTTTTTAACTAAGTAAATTATTAATCCCAGATACAAATTTATAAGATTATCATTATTAACTGGACTATCTTGAGCAATTAGTTAACAAATCACCTACAGGGTCCTCAGAGACTATGGTGGTTTCTGAATCAGAGAGAACAACTGCTCAAAAAGGACTCATTGAGAAGCCAGACTTCTCAGTTGCACCACCAGGTATATTCTTGGCTGCATTGTCATGGAGAAATTTGTTCCAGCAGGAGCTTAGGAGGTGGGGTGCAGGACAGTGAAGCCTAATGTTTTACATTCCAGAGGCAGCCACCCTTCCTTCCCTGGCCTTTCTGGCAAACTGTTCTGATAAGTGGTTTGCAGCAAGTTTATGCAACTGGTAGACCCATGATTAGTATTCATTTCTGCTTTTCTGCACCAAGTCAGCTAGTGGTGGTGGTAGTTGGGTGGGGAAAAGTCCTTCATGCCCGATGATGTTTGATTGAAAAACAGAGACTATAGACAAGTCAGGGTCATACACAGGGTGAATTCTGGAAACAAACCCTTTGAATAAGAAGGAAAATTCAGACTAGACTAGGTGCTATGGTTATGCTGGATAATTCTATGCTAAGAGAGGGTGGTATTGAAATAAGCTAGTATTGAGGCCACAGATGCCCCTCCATTGTTAATAGGTGTCCCATGCAGTTTTCTAGCAAAGCTCTTGTTAAATCAGGGCCTCCCAGAAATAGCTGTTGTTTGAACCTGACTCAATGGATAACTAACTAATCACAACTCACACCTTCTTGGTGGTGGGGTTTGGGTGTTTCCCTGTTCTGCTTGGATTTTAACAAAGCTGGCATTGTGGCTTGTTTGTCCACCTTTTTTTTTTAAGCAAGAGAAAAGGAGGGGAAGAAAAGAAAGCTTTTTTAATTTCAATGAGTTTCTTGGCTAAGAGTAAACACCTCATTAATTTTAAAGATATCAGCCCACAAACATTATTAATGCAGCCCGAATAATGGAGAGCATTAAAGGGAAATGTGAGGGAGTAGCACGTGCAAGGTGGAACATAGGCACCTACCAAGCACTCCAGAGAGCGCTGCACACACCATTACCTACACTGCACGACGGAGACAAACACAGGCAAGAGATGGGACAGATAAAGGAGTACGCGCACGCACACGCACACACACACACATGCATGCACACACACTCTCCATAAAGCAGCCACTATTTGTGGCTACATGTCACCCCTTGCCCTGAATATTAATTTGTCCTCTCAGTAGTGGCAAAAGGTTTTCTCTGTAGTAGCTCCATTTTAAATATGATGAACAGAGACATAACAGATTATTTAAGGAAAGGAGAAGCTTCCCTGCATGTCAGGAACGGTGATCCCATTCTTCTGTTCCATTCACTGTCATACTTCATCTCCATGTACAGGGTCATACTGAGGCATGCTAGAGGTGGGCATTGATAGGATTTCATGCTTTTGGAGCTTTCTCCTGGGTCCCTTTGCCCTGGGGCTAATGTGGATTCTCTAGCAGGGCTGGCTTCCACCCTGGCCCTCTGGAACAGGGTAGGGAAAGAAGCCTGAATAGTCACAGATCATGTTTCCCAGGGCAGGGAGCTAGGCTCAGCAGCAGTTCTACAACTTTGAAAAGACTTAAAGTAGATTCAGTGACTATCTCAGTCCTCTGTCTCCTTTGATCTCTCTCAGCCTCCATGCCTCCCCATGCCTGTTATGTGTATCATGGCTAGGCTTATGTTCTTTTACTCCATACCAATCATCATACTCTGAAGTCAACAACTCAAGTATCCTGGTGTCCTTCAGTAGCCCTTGGACAATGATGTGAAATTCAGAGCCTGGTTCCATGCCAACATTGGGTCTACTAGGGTCCTGACAGCAAAGGGCCATCTCCCTCTTAAACTAATCATGTGCTGTTTCCTAGTCCAGGCTGCCCAGCGGGGGGTTGAAGACAAGTGGGGGCAGGCAGGAGGAAGAATGATCTGTTCCAAATATTTTTGTCACTCTGGGCCTGATGTATACTGCTGCCCCTGATATGAAATCAAATGCTCAGAATGCCTTGTTGGTTCCAGCGAATGTGCAATCATATCTGCTGGCTCCAGGACACATATTATTTATCAGAGGGCACAGCTAACACTTTGGAGTCCGGCTGCATTCCACAGGGGGCCCAGAGCACAGGCACTTCTGCCTACAGAGATGGCTGTGTGCAGCCCAGCTCCCAATCCAACAGCCATAGGAGGGGAGGTTACCTCCAATACATTATCGGAGGTGCTGGTTCCCAGAAACAGCAGGGTGAGGATTTGATTTCTGTATGGCAGCTTTTTGTTTTTGGGTTTTGGGTTTTAGGTTTTTTGTTTTTTTGTTTTTTTTTTTAAGAATGAGGGTAGAAGTGGGAGGACGTAGGAATAAAAATGTGAGAATTCATTTTGGATGTAAGAGGGTGGACAACTGTGGGAAGTAAAGTGAGCCCAACACTAAGCTATCCTCACACTGAGTGAAGTGTTCACGTAGGTGGGAGGTGGGGGCCATGCAGGGGAGTCCTAGAAAAATGCAGAAGGGCACTGGAGAAAGAGAGGTGCCTTGTCTATCCTCTTTCTCTAACATAGTTGTCCTTTCTAGAGTGGTTTTGTTGAGCTATCTATTGAATGCAGCTCATAAACTTGATAGAAGATCTTTCTGAGCTCCACCAGATTGAGAGAGGGAGAGAGACAGAAAAGAAAGAGAATTTGGAGTTCTAGATATCTCTCTAGGGTCACTCAAGTATCCCTGGAATCATGGACTTTCTGCTAATCGAGCCTGACTCATGGTCCAGACCCAAGAAACCTTCCCTCCTGTGCAAGGATCTTACTTAGATGGCAGTAACTTTCCCATTCTTTCTGAGTTGGGAATGTTGGGAGGGGCTTGGGAGAGAAGGAAGACAGGCGTCTGTATGAAGCGTGAGTCTGGGCGTCAAAAGTTCCAACTATGTCATAAAGACGGTCATGCAAAATTGAGTACTGGTGGGGTCTACCATCAAGGAGGCAATTAGAGGCTAACCTTGGGGCCTATTCCATCTCCAAGGAGCTCTCCACACACACATTCTGAATTAGATTGATCTCTTTCATTAACATCAATAGGCTCCAAATACCTTTGTGTACTTATTATTACCTGGCTTTAATGGATAATGAAATTGTGGCATAATATTGCTAACACCTGAAGGGTGTCTAATGGAGAACACGGACTGAAACTAAAGTGCTTTTTCTTCCCTTTCTGTGGAATTTAAAGGCACCAGCTCCCTTAGTCCATTAGAAGTGATGGGCTCCAGGTAGGGGTTCCTCAGAGAGCAGCATCTCACCATTCTGGTGACGTACTTTCCTCCCCAGCATCGGCAGGCAGTTACTGTCTCTGACATGACCTGCAGAGAGGTAGCCCTTGGAGGACTGACCTCATGAGGGGAACCCCCATTTGTGCTAACTCCACACTCTCACCCTACTGAAACTAAAGTAGCAGTACTCATGGACTCCAGTATAACTCAGCAAATGTCTTTTGAGCTCTTATCATGTACTAGTCTCAGTGGACCCACCGAGGACACAAGCATAAGTAAAACAGGGCTCCTCAAAATGCCGCCTAGGGAGACATTGTAACAATAACCACAAAACTGAGCATTTACTTGACACCAGGCACCATTTTAAGAGTTTGTACGTGTCAACCTCACGTGTCTATGAGATTGATGCTCTGAGTACAAATCGTACAAATGGATGAACTAGAGTACAGAGAAGTTAACTTGCCCAAGTCCAGGTCACTTGCCCAAGGTGTATAGGGTGACTATGGAGCTTGGGCTTGAACCCAGGCAGTCTGACTCCAGAAACTACATGCTAATCCTATATGTAGCTCACAAATCAACATAATGTAGCAATTCCAGCCCATTCTTTGGCATTCGTCCACTGTGTGTTACTGAGCAAGTTGCCTATAATAGTTTCCTAGGGCTTCCATAACAAAGTACCACAAACTGGTACCTTAAAACTAATTCATTCTCTCACAGTTTTGGAGCCTAGAAATCGGGGTGTCAGCATTAGTTCCTTCTGGGAATCCTCAGGGAGACCCTGTTCCATGCCTCTCTCCTAGCTTTTGGTGGCTGCCAGGAATCCTTGGCTTGTAGATGTATCACTCCAGTCTCTGTCCCCATCCTCATGTGGCATTCTCCTTTGTGTATCTCTTCTCTTCTTCTCATGAGGACACCAATTATTTTGGAATAAGGGTCCACCTCCTGGAGTAATAAGACCTCATCTGAACCAATTAATTATATCTACAGTGATCCCATTTCCAAATAAAGTCACATTCTTAGCTTCCAGGAAGGACATTAGTTCTTTGGGCCATTATTCAACCCATTACAGTCCACTGCCCTCTGGCTCCCCAAAATTCTTGTTCATCACATGTGCAAAATGCATTCACCCTATCCTAGCATCCCTAAATGTCTTAACCTATTTCATGCACCAACTCTGAGACCAAAATATAATCTAAATATAAACTCAGAAGGTCCCAAATCCCTTCATCTAAATCAGGTACAGGCTCTGGGTATAGTCCATTCTGGGACAGACTTCCATCTGCAGACTAAAACATCCAACCACCAGAGTCTGGTTGCAGATTCCATGGGATGGGGAGGGGCAGAAACCCATCCTATTAACTATTCTAATTCCAATACTTAAAAAAAGTACTTGACCCTCTGTTCATGCTCAATTAATGTCCCTTGAACAAGACAATAAAGGGATTTGAGGATCAAACGAGATGCGAAAACAAGCCATTTCTGAAAGCTATATGATAAAATAAGAATTTCTTTAGGCTGTACTGGGCTTGTAGAGAAAATTAGTCTAGTCCATAAGTAATATTTCCCCTAAGTCAAACTAAGTAAAAAGGAAGGTCCTTTGTTCTTGAAAAAAAAAAAAAAAGAGGGGGTCTATTTAGCTGTATAATTTTATGAGCCAAACACAGATGGGGGAGATTGCTACTTTATGTCGAGGAGCTGTGTATCCTTGTAGCTACATGTCTCCCTTCCACTTTTGGCCACTGCTGATCTCCAGGGACACATATCCTCCTGATAGCACTGGTTGCCTGGCTGGTGGGGCCCAGTACAAAATGAAAATGTGGGGCTCCCTGTTAAAAAATTATGAGTTTCAAAATGGCACCAGCAGAGCCTGCAACCAAGCGCCAGGCCCTTCTAAGTGCTGGGCCCTGTGTACCTTCCCAAGCCGCATGCTCCCAGAGCCAGCCTGCCTCTCCCAGTCCCTTGGCTCTTGCCACACTTCTTCCCTGGCACCATGGGGGGCATGTGGTCTGGTAAAACTGGGGAGCCATCTTTGGTTCTGGCCCAGGTTTATGTTCATTCTCTACATGAGCCTCTGGGTAGAGAGGAACCACCTAACCATGTGCTCATTACACAGGAGCGTTATTGACACAGTACAACAGCCCATCTCAATGATAGCCAAGATGTTCAGCAAGAAAAAGCAAGGTGCTTTTTAATTTTTTAAAAGTTCTTTTTAAAAGATTTATTTATTTATTTTAGAGGGAGAGAGAGAGGAAGGGCACAGGGAGAGAAGGAATCCCAAGCAGACTCCATGCCCAGTGTGGAGCCCAATGCAGGGCCCAATCTCATGACACTGAAATCAGGACCCAAGTCAAAACCAAGAGCTGGATGCTCAACCACCTACACCCTGTGGCCTTTCCAATAAAGTGCTTTTAACAAGTGAAAAATCAAGGCATATACCCAGGATCACTTAAACTGGCATGTATCGGGGCACTTGGAATTGAAGGCCTCTGGAGCTTGATTCTCTTGACTAAGTCTGGGCTGTTTCTGCTTAACCATCGTGGCTACTTGGACATTCTTTAGGGTGGTGTTCTTACCCTTTCCAACCTCTTCATGTCATATCTGCCAGGAAGTCTAGGGGAGTCCTGGTCACCCCCCACCACCCCGCCGGGCACACCACAAAGACCCTGGTGGACTCTGACCACTTGACTCCCGTCCTACCATCCCCAGCTAACCACTGCCATTTCTGTCACGGCATGATGAAGACAGCTTGAGAGGCTGAAATGGACAACAGGTCATTTTGTTGTTGTTTTCCTTGTTGACCATGCTTTGGTAGAAATGTGTTTTAACTGAATTATTACAAAGCCTGAGTGTTGCTTTTGTTCAGATATTTGTACCCAGTTATGCCTAATAGACTATAATCCTCCAAACAGCTCTGACCTGCCAAGCTCCACAGAGTCCGGATATGCTCCCAGACTTAGTGGCTGGGGAGCCCCCACCCCGTTCTCTTCTGCAAGGTGCTAGATATCTGGTCTCAACCAAGCTCTTCCCACCACCATCTCCTCTGACCCTGGCCTCTGCCTGGGCTTCTCCCTATGTGCTTGCCTCACACAGTAGGAGGCGAAGATGAGGGAGAAGAACTCAGCTCAGATGTCTGGTCAGATCAAGAGTTGTAGCGACTCTGTGGTGGAAGAGAACCGGGCACAGCCCAGCTCTGCCATTTACTCAACTTACTTCAGGAACCGAGCTTTATTTTTTCGACTCTAGAACGGCGGTGTTCCATGACCTGCCAAGAAGCTCACAGTGAGAATTAAATAAACCACGTCACATGTGTCAAAGCATCTCATATGTTATTGGACACCTAGAAAGCTTTCAGTTGTGTAGTGAATCAGAGAAATGGGAGACTCCAGACACTATTTTGTTCCCAGATCCCACAGCAAAGGGCTCAGAACCTTCATTTGTTCAGTAGACATGTCCTGAATACCCACTATAAAATAGGGATTATTTTTGGCCCCATGAGGGATTTTTTTCATCATTGCTGCTCTTGCCCTCAAAGTGTCAAGGGAAGCAGTCCTGTCATTCCCTGATGAAAATAGTTTGTGTTTATTAAAGACATTTCCTACCACCATCCCAGAGAAGTGAGGCATACAAAAAATGGCAGTAGCAGAGCAACTTTGAGTCTCAAATCCCCAGCTGCAAACCCCACTCAGCAGCTCTGTTTACCTGGCCATGCTGCTGGGCATCTTCACTGTCCCCCCCCTGCTTAGATCCGCTTCGCCCCCTCTGCTGTCCTGTGCTTCTGGAGATGAGCCGCAGCCTCGTTGACCAGTAGGAAGAGGGAATGGATTGGCAGGAGGAGGGGGAGGGAGAGTAAGATGGTTATCTCTCCATCTTTCTCCCTGTGGAGTCACCACCAGGCTGGCTGTGCCCCTAAGAGGGAGCCCCAGATCCTGTGTGAGCTCTCCCTCCTCAGGTTCTAGTCACATTCCCAGCCCCGGGCCCCATCAGGGCTAAGGGTAGGGATAACTCAGTCAGTCCTCTCAAACATCCAGGGCACCACCCTCCTTCTTGTGGTTGCCCTCTGCCTGCCCACACCTTGTAAGCGGTCTCTTTGCTAAGCTCTCCTCAGATCTCCCAGGGGTGCCATTTGTTCCTGCCCAAACTCTGACAGACACACAAGTGCTGAGGTGTTCACATTCCACAGAGGAAGTCAGGGTAAGCCGAGAACAGTGCCAGATGTTGCATAAGTGGCATAAGGAGAAAGATCTTAGTGTAAGACCTGGATTTAAAACAGTTACTCGCTGGCTGTGTGAGTTTAAACAAGCAGTTTAATCTCTGTGAGCCTCAGTTTCCTTGTCTGTAGAATGGAGATACTAATGCCCAGCCCTTCAAGTGGGTGTGAGGATTGAACAGGACAGGACACAGGAGACACTTAGGCTAGTGCCTGGCACATGGCCGGTGGCAAACAAATAGATGCTGATGCTTCTTCTTATAATTAGTAATGTTAGTTCACATAAAAGCATAAAGGGTTTTTTTTTCTATTTTCTAAACCACAAAATAATCTTTTTCTAACCTACATAGTCTTTTCACATTATGCAGAAATGTTGGGATGTCTATGGATTCTATTTTTTTAACTTTTATTTAGTTTTTAAAAAGATTTTATTTACTTATTCATGAGAGAGACAGAGAGAGAGGCAGAGACACAGGCAGAGGAAGACACAGACTCTCTGCAGGGAGCCTGATGCAGGACTCGATCTTAGGACCCTAGGGTCACACCCTGAGCCGAAGGCAGACACTCAACCACTAAGCCACCCAGGTGTCCCTGGCTTCGGATTTTAGCCCCTCAGTGCAGACCTTCTCTTCAGTAGACGCCTTGTCCCTGGCCAGGTGGTGATTCGCAGGCGCCCACTGGTCTACATCGTGAGCCTGCTGATTCCCAGCATCTTCCTAATGCTTGTGGACCTGGGGAGCTTCTACCTACCACCCACCTGCCGGGCCAGGATTATGTTCAAGACCAGCGTGCTGGTAGGCTACACCGTCTTCAGGGTCAACATGTCTGATGAGATGCCAAGGAGTGCAGTGAGCACCCCTCTGATTGGTAAGCACCCACGGGGACACCAGACACCCAACTTCCATCATTCCTGTCACAGACCTGATGTTGCATTTCAGATCAGGGGCAGGAGAGCCCCAGACATTCTGGCTAATTCCACCTCCTCTGGTTCCTTCCCTCAGGGGTCTTCTTCACAGTCTGTATGGCTTTCCTGGTTATCAGCTTATTTAAGTCCATCCTGTTGGTCAAATTGCTCCATGATGAGCGGAACAGTGGGCAGGAGCGGCCCCTCTTCTGCTTTCAAGGGGACACTGATGTCGATGGGCCTAGAGTAGATCCCAGAGCCCAGCTTGCTGGGGTTCCAGGTTAGTGAAAAACCTCAAGGTCCCTACCCAGGCTTGCTCTATCACACTCTCTGCACCGGGTCCCATTAGTGGAGCACCAGGCCATGTGTCCTGCTGTGCAAAAAGTTTGAAACACTTGCTTCCTTGCTTCTGTGATGCATTTATTTTACTTCTCTGGAGAACTGTTGGCTTTCCAGAAAGCTGCACTTTAGCTCAGAGGTCAGGCCTTCAGTTGACTTTGCTTTTTTTGTTTGTATTTTCCAGTTTTAACCGGTTAGCTAAAGTGACCGAGCAACTGGCCCCAGAATCATAGAGTACTGGTGTGTGTGCGCACATGCTTGTATGCATTTGGGTCCCTGTTGCTTAATGGGAACCAGTGTAGGAATTACCCCACTGCTCACTTTGGCAGCACACATACTAAAATCAGAACAATACAGAGGTTAGCATGACCCCTGTGCAAGGATGATAGGCAAACTTGTGAAGCGTTCTGTATTTTTACTGTATACTTGAAAGTTGCTAAAGAGAGTATATCCTAAACGTTCTCTTCACAAGAAAAAAAAGTGTGTAACTGTGTGGTAGTGGAGGTTAACCAGACTTATTCTGATGTACTGGTATATATGTACATTCGTCTGTGTCGTGAGTCTGCTGGTTCCCAGCATTTTCCTAATGTTTATGGACCTGGGGACCCTCTACCTACCACCCACCTGCTGTTCCAGGGTTATGTTCAAGACATAATTTTGGTATATATATAATTATTGTGCTGTACACCTGAAATATAATGTCATATGTAAATTATATCACAATTAAACAAAAATAATCATCCCAGTCCCTAAAGCTACGAGTCAGTGGGGCTGGCCCCCAGCTCGGAAAATCTCCTGGATGGATCTAGCCTAGATGTCCTTTCTGCACAACACAGCTCTGCTTCCTTCTGCACAGCCTATCCTCCCTTCAGCAGGCTGGGGGGGCAGGGGGGGAAGGTCCCAACCCCAACCCAATCTGCCACCCTGTTTTGCCCACAAACCTTCCTTGGTAAGCAGCTTACCAAGGCTTCCATTGGCTTCCATTGGCTCCAGTGGGAAGCCCAGGGGGCTTTGGGAGCCCTTGGCTCACCTAGGATGTTTTCCTCTCTCATACAGAGCCCATCTGTCGAGAGCACCTGGCCCCAACAGGAACCCTGGAGGAAGTCTGGTTCCAGCTTAAATCCATCAGCACCTACTTCCAAACCTGGGACCAGTCAGACCAACAGGAGGTTAAATGGCTGGCCCTCCTGGAACGTTTTGACCGACTGCTCTTTCAAGCCTACACCATCATGCTGGGGCTCTATGCTATCACCCTGTGCTCCCTCTGGGCCCTGTGGGGCAGCTCGTGGAGACTCAGGGCAGGCTAATGGGTTTTGTAGAGAGGAAGGAATGGAGCATAATGGGTTAAAAAGCTCCTCACCTCTTGTTACAGTGCAGGTGTTCACACCTGCTGAGGTACTGAATGACCTAGGATGAATGTATTCATGACAAAAATGTCCAGATATCTCATGGTATACAGTGAAAAGGAAGCTTGCCTTCTTATTCTATTTCACTCCCCAAAACTGACCACCATTAGCAATCTCTTTCAGAAAATGTCTAGGTACATTACATACATACATGTTTTGACAGTTTAGGTTTTTTTGTTTTTTGTTTTTTAAGTGTAAGATCACTTCATCTCCCAGTTCTATCTTGGTCATTCAGTAAACTGAATGACTCAGTTTACTGAGTGTCAGTTAAGCCTTAGGTGTTATGTTAGGCAGACCAGAGAATACAAAATATGTCATTCTTCACTCGACTCGATTCCCAAGGACAATCTTGTACAAAGCAGGGTGCAAGATTCAAGGCACATCTGTGTCCTGAAGCTCTTGTTCCCGGTGTCTCAGATGAGCACCTCTTCCCCTGCACCACATCACTGTTGGAGAGAAGCCGGGTAACAAGCCCATCAGACCCAATCTAGCACAACATTTAGCCAACACACACTATGTGTAAGGCCCTGAGCTGGGGGATAGGCTTCATGCATGGTCCTTGGGTTCAAGGAGATTATAATCCACTATCGTTTTATTGGTCTACAAGGGCTGCCATAACAAAACACCATAGACTTTGTGGCTTTAACAGAAATGCCTTTTCTCACAGCTCTGGAGGCTGGAAGTCTGAGATCAAGGTGTCAGCAGGGTTGGCTTCTTCTGAGGCCTCTGTCCTTGGCCCACAGATGGCTGCCTTGTCCCTGTGTTCTCACACGGCCTTCCCTCTGTGCATGTTCATATCTGTATCCGAATTTCCTCCTTTTACGAAGACACCAACTATATTGGATTACGGCCCACATTAATAATCTCACCTAACCTGAATCACCTCTCTAAAGGCCCTACTCCAGATATGCATTCTGGGGTACTGGGGGTTAAGACCTCAACATGAATTTGAGGGTGGGTAACACGATTCAGTCCATAATACTCTCATGGCTGTGGATGCTTGACAAGTCCAAAATCTGCAGGTAGGCTGGCAGGCCAGGACCCCCGGAGTAGTTACAGTTTGAGTCCAAAGCAAAGGCAGGAGTGTCTGCTGGCAGGATTCCCGCTTATTCCAGGTAGCCCGTGTTTTACTACTGAGGCTTTCAACTAATCAGATGAGGCTCATTCTGGAAGGGAATCTGTTTTACCCAAGTTTACTGATTTAAATGTTAATCTCATATAAAAAATACCTTCACAGAAACATCTAGAATGATGTTTAATCAAATATCTAGGTCCTGTGGCCTAGCCAAATTCACACACAAAACTAACCATGACAGTCCCAATGGTCCTGTACCTTCCCTCTATGCCCACATTTATTTGTTAAGACAGAAGAGCCCTAATGACAGGGCACTTGGGTGACTCATCAACTTCTGGCTCTTACTCTCTAGTAGCCAAATCTGCACCAACTAGCTTATCTTATGACAGTTCCCGTGGCCCCATAGCTTGAATTCTAAGGTTAGAGCTCAAGTCTTCCACAAATTTTCCTTCCTCTTATTTCGACTTTCTTCATTTCGCATTGCTTCTTTTATGGAGGCTTCCGTCTAGCCTAACCGGCTTGCCATTCCACCCAAACCTCTGCTGCTAGTTGACATATTCTTTTGTTTCACCAATCTGTGTGCCACTCCGTCTAAGAACCCTGCTCAGAACAGCCTTCCCCCACCTTCTTCTTCTGATCATCTCATGACTCTGTCCCCTTCTCTCTATCTTTGGTATTATCCTCTTCTATGTCCTTCCTCCTTTGAATATTTTATGGCCTCCTATGTTTATGTGTACCTATGTGTGTGGAGTGTGTGTACATAGGTGTATGTGTTGTGGGGTATGTACGTGTGTATGCATGTGTGTACGCAGGTGTGTGTGTGATGTGGGATGCATGTCTACATGTGGTGTGTGTACATGTATACACATGTGTATGTAGGTGTGTGTTGTGGTTGTGTGTACATGAGTGTGTTGTGTGTACATGTGTGCTGTGCATGTGCATTTATATGTGTGTGTACAGATGTGTGTGATGTGGGGTATGTGTGTACATGTGTGCTGTGTATGTGTGGATATGTGTGTTGGGGTGTGTGTTGTTGAGTATGTGTACATGTGTGGGGTGTGTGTACATGTGTATGTGCATCACCTGTCACACAGACCACATACTCCTGGAAGAGTCACCCTGTTTTCTAATTCTAGTTTCTGTCCCATCTCTGCCCGGGTCCACACAGAGTTTTGCTCATGGCAGCTGTGCAATAACCATCGCAGAGCAATTCATCCTAGTTCACTGCTGATGTTGGACACATTTCTCGCGTGTCTTCCCAGGTCTGAGGGGAGAGTCGCCCCAAGGTCAGACTCCCTGTCCTCCTGCGTCCCTCTGCCCGCTGTCAGGGCAGCCATCGGGAGCTTGCTGGGTAGACCACAGTAGGCTGAGCGAGAATCAGCACTCCTAATACTGTGAGTGGAGGACTCAAAAGTCCAAAGCTGTTTGCTAGGAACTTTTTGCGGCGCTAAAATTGTCTTTAAAAAAAACCTACCCCCCCTTCCCCCTAAAGAAAAAGAATTTAAATTCAAACAGCCTTTACCTGCATCCTCCCTCTCTCATTACCTCCCAGTTAGTGCTCAACGCCAATTGTCCATGAAATTCCACTGCTGCTGTTAATGAAATGAGGAACATAAGAAGTTTGTGAACAGGAAGTGTCCATGCAAGCCTCCACCTGTTTCCCTCCTCACTTCCTCCTTTCTGTTCCTGGCCTCCTCTGCCTCTACCTGCTGCCACCACCTGCTAGATTGCTCTTCACTTCCTCGGTTATTAGAGGGGCAAAGGCCTGCCGTGAGCTCCTCACTACCAAGTCTCCTTCCTTTCCAGCTGTCCCTGGAGAAGGCATCTGGTTTGGGTCCTGGCTCCATCACTATCTAGCCAGGGGACCTGGAGCTAACTTCTCAGAGCTTCAATTACCCTATTTGGCATTGGGGTTGCTCCGACTCACTCTACCCAAATCACAGAACTCTGAGGATCAG
Source organism: Nyctereutes procyonoides (assembly GCF_905146905.1). NCBI lineage: Eukaryota > Metazoa > Chordata > Mammalia > Carnivora > Canidae > Nyctereutes > Nyctereutes procyonoides. The sequence goes on from NW_026575140.1 coordinate 70,252,517, forward strand.
AGTGAAGCCATGTATTTAGTGGTACTTTGAAAAGTAGATGATACATCCCAAAATAACAACAAGACCTGCCTGCTGTCAACAGATGGATTCTCGTCTTAAGGTGTGAGGTCCTTGTTCCAGTACTTCAATCAGAGTCCAGTTACGGGCTCTTGTTCTCCCTGCAGGCGCCCTCATTCCAGGATCCACAGGCCAAGGACTGAAGCCATCGCAGGCCTTCTAGCAGGGGCCGTGGGTGGTGGGGCTTCCACTCTCCATGCAGCCCCCCTTCGCTTCCTCCCCAGAGAACGTCTCCAGGTTCTTTATGTCTGCTTGGAAGAGTCAGCCCTTGAGGAGGGAAGCCTTGGACCTCCGTCCAAGCACCAAGTGGCCGTGACCTCGACCTGGCAGCCAGGGCCCAGAGGCCCTGTGCAGAGGGAGGAAGACAAGGCGCCCGCAGCCGTTATTTACAGAGCAGCTTCAGCTCGGCTCCTCCAAATGCTTAGAAGTTTCACGATTCCTGTTTCACAGAGGAAGGAAACTGAGGAACAGAGCAAAAATGGGATTCTCCCAGCTGTGAATGCTCCGACCATCTGCCGTTTCCCAGAATCTAAGGTAGTTTCAGAACTCACCAAGAAATCGCAGCTCCAATTTTGGGGACTTCGCTGACGTCGAGAGTAAAGGCTGAGCTAAGCACCCAGGCTAGACAGGCAGCCCTCTATTTTATATGTCATTGGATCTCAGAATAGCTTCCAGAGCTGCTGCCGTGCTCCCCCACAGCCTGCCTGCCGCCCCGTGCACAGCCCATAGCCGGGGGCTCTGGCTCCCTGCGTGTCCTCCAGGGGAGGAGCTGTTGTGGTGGAGGAAGCTGAGCCCCTCGCCTTACACCTCCATGACCTGGCCAGCTTCTGTGCTCCAGCTTTGAGCCTGGACAGGTCAGACCAGGAAGCAAACCAAAGAGATCACAGCTCCAACCCCAGGGACAGCCAGCATGGAACTGCCCCTGGCTCTCCGGGGCCCTCTCCCTTCCCAAGGATCTAAATATACACATAAAGGCAGGGTTAGGGATGCCTGGGTGGCTCAGCAGTTGAGCTGAGCATCTGCCTTGGGCTCAGGGCATGATCCCGGGGTCCTGGGATCGAGTCCCACATCAGGCTCCCTGTGAGGAGCCTGCTTCTCCCTCTGCCTCTGTATCTGCCTCTACTTCTGTGTCTCTTATGAATAAATAAATAAAATCTTTAAAAAAATAAAAAAGACAAGGTTAGCAAAAGGAGGTGGAGCTGAAATTTTTATCCAAAGGTGTGGCGCTGAGGTTTCTAGAAAACTTCAATCTTGTGTTTAAGGTAGGGAATTCCTCCCCCAATTCCTGGATGTTGGGTGATCGTCCCAGGGCAGAGACCCCAGTTCTCCTGTTCCCTCCAGGACGGCTGTGCCTCCCTCCCTGCGACCCCATCTGTGCCCGGGCTCCCATCCCAGGCATCTCCCTGTCCTGTTCCCTGGCTCATGCTCCATCTCAGCAGCCCGAACCTTTCAGTTCTGAGTTATTTACCTGCTGAGACAGTAAGAGCTTCATAATTAGCTGAGCAACAGCATGGAGGCTTTTATGAGCAGCCAGGTCCCCCACCACACTCTGGTGTCCGTAATTGAAATGACCCACGCCAGTGATTAGATTAGGGGGCTGAGGCAGCCCAGTGTGCCACCTCCAGCCCCCTCCCCTGTCCTGTCGGGGGGGTGATGTAGTTAAGTTTGTGCTTCATTTGGCAGAGGCCATAAAGCAGGCATTGCAGCAAGGCTTTCTGCAGGGGTGGGAATGCACTGCTGGGCAGTGGGCAGGCTCTGTGGCAGGCAACAGATTCCAGATTGGGGGGAGCCCCTTGTTTCCCCTTTGCCTTGGCCCCTCTATCATTCCCCCAGCCTAGTGCCAGCCTCCAAAGACCTGGGCCTCATGGGATTATCAGTGATACTCAGTGTCCCTAGGGACCAGGTCTGCACATGGTTGGCCAGACCCTGATCAGACCCTGCTGCTGGTCACCCTGCTCAGGACCTCCTCTCTGGAGAGCTCCAGGCCAAGAGCAAGAGAGTTGAGGTGCTGTGGGCATTTCTTTTTCTCCCCACCTCCCTGACTAATCTCAGCTTCTCAGCTCTTTCCTGTACAAGCCTTTGGCACCCCTGTCTCCGAACCTTGTGACTTCTTCCCAAGGGGGCGGACAGCATGGGCTTTGGAGTCCAAAGCATTCATTTGTTCTGTTAGAGGATGGTTGCTCAGAGCTGACATGGTTTTGTCCTCCGTGCAAACCCAAAGGTTTGGTAGAGGCTGTCTGGAGTGCTGTCTTGAGACAGGTTTGGGGGCCCTAAGTGGGTTCTGTGGGAAAGAAGGCAGTGATCCATTGGTGATGACTGCCCCAGGAGAGAGAGGAGGGTAAGAGGAGAAGCAGAGCTAATGTTTATTGAGGCTTTGTCATGTGCCAAGCACTGTGCAGAGTGCTGAGGTGATAGTATTCTAGGACCCAAGAGTGTCGGCCCCAGGAGAGCAGGGAGTCTATCGTGCTCACTACTGTGCTCCAGTACCTACCACAGGGCCTGACACATAGTAAACAGTTAGTGTGGCAGCATGTGTTGGGTGAACCACACAAGGTTCAAATTCCTCTCTACCGCTACTTAGCAATGTGATTTGGGCAAGTCATTTGAACTCTGTGCCTTCAGTTTCCTCGTCCATAAAATATGATTAATATTACACCTAGTTTATAGCATTCCTAGGAGAATTATGAGTGACCATATGTCAAATGCTTAGAAAAGTGTCCAGCACATGCTAAAAAAACTTGGTTAAGTAATAGTTTCTATTGTATCAATATTCCCATTTCCCTAGTGCTCAACATCACTCATATCTGCACCAGACACTCTCTAACTGCTCTCTCTAGGTAATCTCATTAGATAGATGATTGATAGATGATAGATAGATGATAGATAGATAGATAGATAGATAGATAGATAATACCAGGGTTATTGTGAAGATTATATATATTACAAGATATGTATGTGTAATGAGACCTCATGGTGTATATAATCCTCATAATAACCCTAGTATTATCATTGCTGCTTCACAGCTGAAGAAGCTAAAAGCACAGGGAGGTTAAGTGCGTTGTCTGAGATCACTAAGCTAGCAAGTGGCAATGCTAGGATTCAAGTATAAGCAGCCTGGCTCCAGACTCCATGCTTTTGGGGATCCTCCTAGAGTCAGGCACGCGCTAACTCCAGAGCTTGCACCCTTGACCCTGGCTTCTTAAGAGGCTCATCTTTGCTAACCTTGTATGTGGCTAGAGGAGGGGGCTGCCGTAGAAGAGATGAGCTTGAATTCTAATGTTACCACTCATGAGGTTCACGACCTGGGGCAAGTAACTGAGTTAGCTCAGAATGTCAGGTTTTTCTTCTCATCTGTAAATTCTGAAAAAAGAGCGCTATCACCGAGGTGTTGTAAGGAGTGAATGAGGTAAGATTTATAAAGTGCTAAGCACAGCACCTTGCACCGGAGGCATGAAGAGTGATAGCAATTATCAACATCATCATCATCATTATTATTCACCACCTTTCCACAGGGCTGTTACCAGAGCCCAGACAGATTGAGATTTTACACACACACACACACACACACACACACACACACACACACACACAGGCTACATAAACTCTAAAGATCTCCTACTCAGTGTATAGTCTCTGCATCAGCATTCTCAGCAGCATGGGAGCTGTTAGAAATGCAGAATCTTGGTTCCTCTCAGACCTAGTGAATCAGGAACCTGAATTCTCACCTGATCCCAGGGGACCTGTCTGCACATTGCAGTTGCAGAAGCCCGGATTTAAGAATGATGGTCAGGGACACATGGGAGTTCCTGGAGGGGGCCTCACGGCAGGCCTGGGAGCTGGGGTTCGTGAGCAGCTCAGCGTCACGTGGAGCCCGCCTCTGCTCCCTGGGCAGCTGGGCCCTCAGGGCACCTGCCAATCACCCCGCTCACTCAGTAATCTGGCCTCCCCGCAATCAGAGCAGTCAAGCACTCGGTGCAGCTGGGCGGCTGAATTATAGGCTGTGGGCAGATGGCGGAGATGGCTCTGTGTGTGCCATCCAAGGGGAGAAGGGAGTGAAGGGCCCTCCTTCCCCTGACAGCAGACACCCTCTTTTCTGGAGAGCCAGGCTGCCGGCAGCAATGCTCTGGCGACCCCTTTCCCCTGGAACTCACCCGGGGCACAGGGCAAACCGCCGAGCCCTCCTGCCTGCTGGGTCCAGGCCATGGTATCTCAAGGGACTTCAGGCGTGTGACTCCCTCTTCTCAAGGAGAAGCCTCCTCTAACAAAGTAGCCTCCCAGAGAGATGTAGCTCTTTGATCCAAAGCTTGCCTCTCCCCAGAGCTTGTTGCATCCAGTGAGATGGCCCTGAGGCTGGAGGGACCCCAGCACGGTCATCCTTCCTGAGTCCAGGATGAGCCCGGCACAGAGCACTGGGAACACAGAATACAGGTGAAGGGCCAGGCACGCCCGTTTCCCGGAAAGCCAGGCTACAGTGGGGGAAGGCTTTGTCGCTTTCTCCCAGCAAAGCCCTAGGTATGGGGGTGGGGAGGGGAGGAACCCAGGTGACAGGGTAAGCCATGCTGCTGTCACAGCTCCTGCCCCCCTCCACTAGGTGGAGCCTACACTGTCCGCTCAGCCAGGTCCCCAAGGCTGCAAGTGGCCTGTCACTCCGCCACTGTGTCTCAGCCCTGGTTCCTGGGAGGGATGAGAGCTCTCTCTGCCTCCCAGACCTTCCCTTATGCTGATACTTCACATATCCATTAGGTTTTATGGGGCACTGCTTCCAGGCCTGCGGGGAGTGAGGGAAGGCTCTGGGGCTCCCCTCAAGGCCCCAGGTCTCTCTACAGCCTGCTGTTCCTTCTGGCCACCTCCCCTTGCTCCCTACCCTCTTGCCTTTCAGCCACCATGGCGCTGTCCCTGCCACCTGAACTTGACATGGAGGAAGCCCAGGCTTGTCATTTTGGCTTTGTAGGCTTGGGGCCCCTTGTTCTGCCTCATTGGGCAGCATATGTGCTTGCATGTGTGTGTGCCTTTATGTACATGCACATGTGCGTGTGTGTTTGAGGTGGTCACTCAAAGTTGGAGGGGAACTAGACCAGCTTGTTTCAAACTCTCGTTTTGCAGATGAGGCTGGGACAGGATAACAATAAACCCTAGATAATGATAAAGATGATGGTAATGATGCTGATTACGGATAGCCACTAGCTGTGGGGCACTTACTGTGTGTCACTCTACAAATGAGGACTCCTCATATTGTATCCAATTTAGTTTTTACAGTAGGATAAATAAATACAGGAACTGAGGCCACACAGGTTAAGTGGCTTGCCTAATATCACACAATGAGTAGATGAAAGAGTAGGATTTGAACTCAGGATCATCTCACAGAGCATCCAGAAATTCGGTATCTAGGTGGATTTAGTATCTCTGTGTTTGGAGAGATGGTGGTAGTAGCTGCTGGCCTCCCTGTCACAGGAGCATAGCAGAGCTAAATGAGCTCCTGGGGGTTGAAGATGCAAAGGTAAGAGACTATTATTCTCAATGTAGAGCCCAGAGGAGATGTAGGCTCTTCTATTTCCCAGTGCAGTGTGCTTCCCTTGAGGTCTTATCCTGCTGGGCAGGAGGCCCCAGCCCCAGTGCCCTGGGGTTAGAAGGTACACAAGCTGTCTTAGGCTAGAATCCTGAGAACCCCATGTGCTCCCCTGGCCAGGCAAAGAGAAGCAGGTGAAGGCAGGGGAGGGATCCCAAATGAGACTGGGCTCCTGCAGGTCAAATCAGGATGCACACGGTCCAGATTCGAGGAGGAGGCTGCAGAAGGCTGGCATCTTGGAGCCCATGACAAGCCGAGCTGATGTGGGAAAGTGATGGGGCTGGTTGGAGGGTAGAGTGGGGGAGGTGGGGCTTAAGGGGGTAACGTATGCCTGGCACTGGGGGAATTCTTCCTTTAAGTTTTTATTTTAATTCCAGTGAGTAACCATACAGTGTTATATTAGTGTACAATATAGTGACTCAATACTTGCATATATCACCTGGTGCTCATCAAGACAAGTACGCTCCTTCATCCCCATCACCTGTTTCCCTCATCCCCATGCCCCACCTCCCCTCTGGTGACCATAGTTTGCTCTCTAGAGTTAAGAATCTGTTTCTTGATTTGTCTTGCTCTCTCTCTCTCTTTTTCCTTTGCTTGTTTGTTTTATTTCTTAAATTCCACATATGAGTGAAATCACATGGTATTTATCTTTCTCTGGTGACTTACTTATTTCACTTAGCATAATATTCTCTAGCTCCATCCATGTTGCTGCAAATGGCAAGATTTCATTCTTTTTATGGCTGATTAATATTATATATATATATATATATATATATATATATATATATATATATCACATCTTCTTTATCCGTTCATCAATCGATGGACACTTGGGCTGCTTCCATAATTGGGCTATTAGAGATAATGCTCCTATAAACATTGGCATACATGTATCAGTCTGAATTAGTATTTTTGAATTCTGTGGGTAAATGCCTAGTAGCACAATTGCTGGGTCGTAAGGTAGCTCTATTTTTAACTTTTTGAGGACCTCCATACTGTTTTCCGGAGTGGTTGTACCAGTTTGCATTCCCACCAAAAGAGCAAGAGGGTGGGTGAGTTCTCTTTCAAGAAAGATAAAGAAGATAATAGGGAGAAAGTCACCCAAACATAAATTCAAATTCTGGTTCCACCACTTAATGACGCTGGACAACTTAAATAATCCTCTGAACCTCAGTTTACTCATCTGAAATACAGGGATTTTGATGTCCAACATTCAGAATGAAGACTCTGAAGGCATAAAAGACATAATAGTTGCTCAAAAAAGTATGGTGCCTTCCTCTTCTCACACTCTACCAACCATTCCTAACTTAGGGACTCTGGATAATTAATTTCATTTATAATAACAGTAGTAACAAGAGTGACTACAACTTTCATTTACTGAGCACTTACTACATGACAGACATAATACTAAGCATCTTTTTTGTAAGATTATTTATTTATTTATTTATTTATTTATTTATTTATTTATTCATAGAGACAGAGAGGAGAGAGAGAGAGAGAGAGAGAGGCAGAGACACAGGCAGAGGGAGAAGCAGGCTCCATGCAGGGAGCCCGATGTGGGACTCGATCCCGGGACTCCAGGATCACACCCCGGGCTGCAGGCGGTGCTAAACCGCTGCACCACTGGAGCTGCCCTAATACTAAGCATCTTAGTCATCTTATCTCATTCTTCCCCAGAACTCTGTGCTAGATTCCATCCAGCCAAGCCCTGGAGAAGCTAATGGACTCATACAAGGCCATGGAGCTAGAAAGTCACAGAGCTGACATTGGAACTGGGTTATTTGGGAGAGGCTAGGTTATGCTATGGTGACCCAGGACCCCCAAACCTTAGTGGCTTACAGCATGTTGGGTGCCCACCATAGGCCAGCTCCAGTTCTGGGCCATGTCCTCTCTGAAACTGAGACTGATGGAACAGCTTCTATCTGGGACCTGTCAGTCACCTTGGCAGAGGGAAAGGACCTCAAAGGGTCATGATAGGCCTGGAAGACATACCTCTCTCTTCTATTCACAAACTAACTCATTGTTCCATTGTCCTCATCATGCAACCCACTCAACCACCAGGTCACCAGTAATGGCAATCTTTCCAACTACCCACAGAAGGAGATAGCCAGAATATTTGGAGCATAACACTAATGACCACCATATCCAGTTTCTAATCCTTATGCTTGATGGGTTCCCACAGTAGAGTGAACCCCAGTGTCCTCATCTGTAAGGAAGGAATAACAATTCTACCTTTCAGGATGGTCATGCTGACTACAGGACATAGTCCACAAGAATCCCAAGCCTGGAAACATGGAAACATGGTGATCATGTGTGGGGTTCAGAAATACTCTGGACTGGTCAACTCAGCCATTACTCTGTGGAATGACAAATCTCGCTATAGAATTCAGAAGTTCCCAGGAGACGAGGGTTCATGCTTTGAAAAACACTGTTGCTCTCAGTGCCCATAAAACCACCTCCGGGGGAGCCAGAAGGAAAGGAACATTTCCAGGATGATGATCAGAGGCAACAGCAAATGCGATTATGTCAGCAAATGTGCAAAAGTGCTGTATGCTTTTGGAGGACTCTTCATTTAGGACTAATTAAATACTTGGAAGCAGGAGATTGAAAGGTCCGCTCTGAAAAGCTACTCTAGGCCAGCAAGATGCTTCAGGGCCTATTTACAGCATTTGGAGAGCTCTAGAGGAGGAAATGGGTGGCTCTACTGGGAACCACACAAGGCTACCGGGGTGAAATCACTCAGGACCTTGTGGCGTTCCCCCTACCCCAACCTTGGTCTCCCAGGGTCTGCAGTTTGGGTGATGTGAAAAGCATACCTGGGGTTTATGCTGGTGGCAGTGAAGCAGGGAGCTGCCTATAGAATGATGTGTATTAGATTTCTGGGGCTGCCATAACAAATCACCACAAACTTATTGGCTTAAAACAACACAAATTTGTTCTCTTACAGTCCTGGAGGTCAGAAGTCCAAAATCAGGGTCACTGGTTGAAAATCAAGATGTTGCAAGGACTGGTTCATCTGGGAGTTTCTAAAGGGAGAATCGTTTCTTTGCCTCTTTCAGCTTCTAGGGGCTACCAGAGCGTGTTGGGTCAGGGCTCCTTCCTTCACCTTCCAAGCTCATCTCTGGTTTCTGCCTCCTGACTCCACATGGCTTTCTCCTCTTCTATCATCAAACCTCCTCTGCCTCTCTCTTAAAAGGACTCTTGTGATTCTATGTAGGGCAATCAGGATAATTCAGAATAATCTCTCCATTTCAAGATCCTTAACACAATCACCTCTGCAAACTCCCTTTTGCCATATAAGGTAACATTCACAGGTTCCAGGGGTTAGGACCTTTGGGGCCATGACCCAGCCTACCACATGCGGCATCTGTTGGGTTGGAAAGCCAAAGAGCAACCACGAACCAGCTGCACTCCACAGATCTCTCATGGGGCATCCTCTAGGCCCTGGCCATGGTGGAACCTGTAGGGCAATCCCAGAAGAGCCTGTGACACATCTGTCCCTTCAACCATGTAGGCAGCACATGATACACAGTGCTACAGAGCAGCAAAGACTTGTCATATAATCAATTAATCCATGTATTAACAAATATGTGGGCAGCCTGGTGGCTCAACAGTTTAGCACCGCCTTCAGGCCAGGGCGTGATCCTGGAGACCCGGGATCCAGTCCCACGTCAGGCTCCCCACATGGAGCCTGCTTCTCCCTCTGCCTGTGTCTCTGCCTCTCTCTATCTCTCTCTTTCTGTGTGTGTGTGTGTGTGTGTGTGTCTCATGAATAAATGAATAAAATCTTAAAAAAAATATGCATTCAGCACCTACTATGTCCTGTGGGAGCTGATTCAAACCTGGGGCCCTACCAGGTTCTCCCAAGTAGGAGATTCATTCAATAAATATTTATTGATCCCCTACTAGGTGTCAGGCACTATTCTGGGTACTTGGAATATAACAGTGGACAAAACCCCCAAAGCTCCCTGCTTTCATGGCACTGACATTCTATCAATGGAGACAGACAATAAGGAATCATCATAAGTCAATCACATAGAATGTTAGGCGGTGGTAGAACTATAGAACAAAAGGAAAAATAAGGCCAGGTAAGAGGGGTCAGGTGTGCCCAGGTGGGAGCAGGCTGGTGAGAGTACTAAGTGGATTAGTCAGCATTGGTCTCATTGAACAGGTGAGGTCTCATTGAACAGGACAGGTTGTGTCCGCCCTGAAGGAGGTGAGGAGGAATTAGCCAAGTGGACACCTGGGAAAAGGGAGCTCTGGGGAGAGGAAAGATCGAGAGCAAAGGTTCTAGGTGGAGTGGACAGAATGGTGGGAGGGCCACAGCAAGTGAGCACAGAGAGGGAACAGGAGCCAAGTGGGCTACTTCTGTGGCGCTAACCAGGCCAAACCTGAAAAGAGAGAAGATACAGTAAAACAACGTCTCTGAACACTCCAGTATAGAACTCTGGAAAGTCCTCTGAACTAGGAGCTAGTTCCAGGGTTGGGGATTGCAGGGCTTTTGCTGAGGTCACTTAGCCTCCCTGAGATTCACATTCCTCACTTACAGATTGAGAAGCTTGCACTGATTCACTCACTCATCCATCCATTCAGGGGACTCCATCAAGCATGCCCAGTCCCCCGGCAGATGGCACACACCTGCAGATTCCAAGGTGAGTCATCCACAGCCTCTTCTCTCCCTGTCCACGTCCTTCCTGATCCACTCTGCTGACAGACGTGAAGGGTTTGGCCTGTACAAGAGAAGGCATGATGGTGGAAGGCCTGGTATCGATGAAGAATTAGACTTTTGAATATCCCAAAGGATAGCACTGGGTGGGCAGAAGCTTTAGAGAAACACATTTGGGGAACAGGATGAGAAAGATCTCTGCAAAAATGAAATGGATTGTCATGAAAGATCTCCTCATCACTGGAGGTGTGCAAGCAAAAGCTGAGAGACCATTGGTGGGAGATGTCATAGAGATTTGGGTGCCAGACAGAGGCTGGACTAGATAGTTTCTAAGGCCAAAGGGAGCCTGGTGTCTCTAACTCTGGAAGACGTTGACACAAGGACAGGTTGTGTCCGCTGAGATGTGTTGAAGACCTTGCTTTAGGCAGATTGTTTTCTCATAAATGTCAAGGGGAATGAGACAGTGGCCCCTGAAGTAGGAGGGCCATGTGACCTCCTTGTTGGGTCCTGCCTCTCTACTGGGTGGTGTGGGAAGATCACTCCTTAGCCTGAGTCCTGTGGGGTCTCACTGCCTCACTCTTGTTAGGAACAATGCTGGAGTTTCTCCCATGCCTGCCCTCTCCCCATTGTCCATCTCTCCATCTATTCACACAGGACCATAGGCTCTATGTCACAGAGCATTTCCTCTCTCCAGTTAGTGGCACCTCAGGGACCCAGGTGGTCCCCATTCCAAGAAATGCATTACTTTCCAAGCCACTTGGTAGCCAGCCAAGCCGCCCTGTGTCACTGCCCAAGAGAGTAACAGACCAGAGCTGTACCCACAGTAGGACCATGGCAGTGTGCTCAATATATCCCCAGAACCAGAGGAGGTGACCAAGGATCCCAGCACCAGGCTGGCAGCATCCTCATAACCTCAGTTGACAGCTACCTACCCCCCAACCCCCACTCCAGGAAGGTCAGGAGAGCTCCAGAGCAGAGATGACTTTTGCCAACTGGCCCCATTTTTCTTCCCTTCTACTAATGCCACTCATTTGTTTACACACAAATATTAATTGAGCATCTACTATGTGATGGGCACTCCTCTAGGTTCCAGAAATTAGACAATCTACAAAACAAATAAAAACCCCTGCTTCTAAAGGACCATTTCTTCAATAAATGGTGTTAGGGAAACTAGCTATCCACATGCCAAACTGGGCCCCTTCCCTACATCACTCACAAAAATTAACTCGAGATGCATTAAGGACTTCAATGTAACACTTGAAGCCATAAAAATCCTAGAAGTTAACATAGGGCAAAAGCTCCTTGGCATTGGCCTTGGCAATGATTTTCTGGATATAATACCAAAAGCACAATCAGCAAAGGCAAAACTAAACAAATAGGGGTACATCAAACTAAAAGTCTTCTGCAAGGAAAAGGTAACCCTCAACAAATTGAAAGGCAACCAACAAAATGGGAAAAAAATATCCATAAACCATCTATCTGATGAAATTTCCAGGTACAAAATATATAAAGGACTCATACAACTCACTAGCAAAATAATAGTAATAATAATAATTAATAATCATCATCATCATCATCATCATCTGACTTTAAAATGGGCAAAGGACCTGAATAGACATTTTCCTAAAAAAGATATTCAAATGACCAACAGGTACATGAAAAAGTTTTCAACCTCACTAATCACCAGAGCAATGCAGATCTAAACCACAATGAGGTATCACTCCAGACCTGCTAGAATGACTGTTATCAAAAAAGAAAAAAATTAATATTTGTGAGAATGCGGACAAAGGGGAGCCCTCGTGCATTGTGGGTGGGAATGTAAATCAGTTGTGTCACTGTGGAAAACAGTATGAGGTTCCTCAAAAAATTTAAAATGGGGATCCCTGGGTGGCTCAGCGGTTTAGTGCCTGCCTTTGGCCCAGGCCATGATCCTGGAGACCCGGGATCGAGTCCCCCACATCAGGCTCCCTGCATGGAGCCTGCTTCTCCCTCTGCCTGTGTCTCTGCCTCTCTCTCTCTCTCTCTCTCTGTGTGTGTGTGTGTTTCATGAATAAATAAATAAAATCTTTAAAGAAAAATTTAAAATAGAGCTACCCTATGATCCAGAAATCCCACTTCTGGGTATAATAACTACTTGAAGAGATATCTGCACTCCCATGTTCCTTGCAGGACTATTCACAGAAACTAAGATTGGTAACAACCTAAGTGTCCATCAATGGATGAATGGACAAAGAAAATATGGTCTATACATACAATGCAGTATTTATTATTCTGTCGTTAAAAGAGGAAATCCTGCCATTTGCAATGTGATGCACCTGGAGGAGATTATGTCAAGTGAAATAAGCCAGACAGTACAAATACTGTATGGTATCACTCTGTGTGGGATCAAAAAAAAAAAAAGTTAAATTCATGAAGCAGAGAATAGACTGGATGGTGGCTGCCAGGGGCTGGTGTTGGGGGGCTGGGGAGACATTGTTCAGGGGTCCAAACGTTTAGTTACAAGATGAACAAGTCCTGAGGATCTAGTGTAGAGCCTGGTGGTTACAGCAACAACACTGTATTGTATACCTGACATTTGCTAAGAGAGTACACCTTAAGCCTTCTCACACACACAAAAAGATAATGTTGTGAAGGGGGACGTGCTCATCAACTGGATGGCAGTCATCATTTCACAATGCATATGTGTATCCAATCACCACTTTGCACACTTCAAATGTACACAATTTTATTTCTCAGTTACACCTGAGTAAAGCTCCACGGAGCTCACATTCTAGTGGGGGAAACAGACGATAAACAAGATCTACACACCGACGGCGTTGGGCATGAGACGGTGACAACCCCATGCAGAAGGGGCACAGGGCATTGACGTGGGGGCAGGTGATGGCAGCCGGGCTCACAGACACACCATTGCCTCCCAGTTCCCTCCCCATCTCCCAGCTCCCTGCTGGGGCTGCAGGCCAGCTGCTCCGAGGCCACCCCTTCCAGGTTCCGTTGCTGTATTTAACTCTTCTAGAGAGTTCGCAAGCCATTACTTCATTTATTTATGCATTCTATTGATCCCTTTTGTTTATAATGGGAAGGAAAACTAATAGCTTCTGAGTCTCTGCTATGTGTGGGGTGCAGTGCTCGTGCCCTGGCTCCCTCACTCCTTGAGGCCCCCCGAACCCCTTGGGGGGGATACATGTGTTATCCCCACTCTCGGCTCCAGAAAACTCAGGTTGGCCGCATTAGGTGTCTTGACCAGGGTCCTCATATGACTGGTAAGGTGAGCCACGGAGATTTCAGGTCAAGTCTGACTCCAGTGTCTGTGCTTTTTTCATGACACATGAATTAATGATTTTTATAATTGTGTCATGGGGAAGAGGGAGTGGGTCTTAGAAAATCTGGGAGGGGGCGTGCATGATTGAACCAGGGGAGGCTGATTCCATTCCAGATTCATAATTACTGACCTGGATTACTCTCAGAAAGAGTCCGTGAATTTGGTAGACAGGTGAATTTAGTAGGCAGAGCAATTATTCCTTTATTCCCATTTTGTAGCTGATAAAACTGAGGCCCAGGCAGCTCGGTTCGCCCGCAGCCACACAGGGTGTTTACAGGGGAAGCAGGACTAGAGCCAGCTTGTAGTCCATTCTTCCCCTTGCTTCCTTTTAAAAACCCAACTAGTTGTTTTTTTTTTTAAGATGATATATTTACAAGATACAAAATTTAAGTGTGTAACAGGGTAGACAGAGAAATGTCTCTCTCCCCACCGTGTCCCCAGACCCACATCTCACGGCCCCTGAAGCAATAACCACTGCTGGCTGCTGTGCTTCTCTCTTCTCTCTTTCCCCCGGTTGGAAAAGGTAGAAGAGAGAATCACATCTTCACGTGTGCTGCACCCTTGCTTGGCTTAGGGTTTTATTATTAATTTCTTATTTTTTTAAGATTTTATTTTTTTAAAGATTTTATTTTTACTTCATAAGAGACACAGAGAGAGGGGGAGAGACATTGGCAGAGGGAGAAGCAGGCTCCCCGCAGGAAGCCCGATACAGGACTCGATCCCAGGACCCCAGGATCATGGCAAGAGCCGAAGGCAGACACTCAACCACTGAGCCACCAGACGTCTGTGGTTTAGGGTTTTATTTATTTATTTTTAAATCTTTTTTTATATTTATTTATTTATTTATTTATTTATTTATTTATTTATTTATTATAGTCACAGAGAGAGAGAGAGAGGCAGAGACCCAGGCAGAGGGAGAAGCAGGCTCCATGCACCGGGAGCCCGACGTGGGATTCGATCCCGGGTCTCCAGGATCGCGCCCTGGGCCAAAGGCAGGCGCCAAACCGCTGCGCCACCCAGGGATCCCATGGTTCAGGGTTTTAAACCAGGCTCAGCCACACTGAGTGACTTAGTGACCTTGGGCAGGTCGCTACGTGTCTCAGATTGGGGACTCTTCAGCTATAAGATGGGGACACTGTCACCTACCTCGGGGAGCTCTTGGGAGCATCAAAGTGAAAGAGAGAACATGCAGGAAAATGCACTGTAAGACATGCAGAGCCATATGAAGGTTGGTAAAATGTTTTTATTCTCTGCCTTAGGATGAGCCCAGAAATGATCACGATGTTCTCACCACCTCTCAGAGACAATGGAGAGAATGGAGAGGAGATGGAACTCATTTCTACAGGATGAAAGGAAATGATTCAAATTGTACCAAGTGCAATTAAAGTTTAATATTAGAGGAGACTTTGCTTTGGAATCCCAAGGGGGTTGTGAGGGTTCTTTCTTTGAAAAATTTTCAGAAAATACTAATAACGATATATTAAGACACTAATCTTCCCAGAAGCAAGGGAATGGAAAAAAGACCTCTCCCATCCCTTCATCTCTAGAAATTAGAGCTCAAGGAAAAGAGAAATTTAAGCCAAAGAACCTTCTGCCTCCAGGTCTAGCTGTGGGGTGACCACTGGGCTAATGACCCATCGCCAGCCACACTAAGGCCTGGCTTCTGCTACCAGCTTGCTAATTCTAGATGCACCTTCCAGGGTGGCTTCCTACCGTGGAGACCACCCTGGAGTTGGCTCTGTTGTTTGTGACCAACAAACGGAATTTGATGGAGATTTGGGGAATGAGGTAGGGGAAAGCTTCATCATATAAGAAGGAGATATTCTCCAGAAGCTGGAGCATCCAGGTCTTGGATACTTGCACGGATGTGCCAGGAAGGAGGGGAGGGCAGGAGAGAGGCAAGACAGGCCTGCCTCTCTGCTGTGTCTCATACCTATGATTCCCACATAGCCTGTGTGAAGGATTGCCACCTCCCTTGTGAAGATAGGTCCCTGAATCTGCAGAGTTTCACAGTAGGAGGTTCTCTAGGCAGGTGGGCCGGGGAGCCAAGCAGCCCAGCACGGTCCCTTGGGTTTCACTCTGCTTGGGTGCGTGTCTCTCCCAGACCATTGCTGCTGCTGCCATACTGGCCTATTCAGGAACCAAGCCCCCTTCCTTCTCCACCCCTTAGTGTGGTGGATGAAGGCTGGGAATCCCTGCACAAACACATATTAAGCGAAGAGACAGAGGAAGGAAGCAAAGGAGTATTTGCAAACTGAAATACTTGGTCTTGTATGGCTCAGGGTGCTCAGGTGTCCTAGACCAGTCAAATTCCTCCTCGTGTCCCCACAATATTTTAGAGGATCCCAGAGGAGCAGCACAACTTCACAGGCCCCTTGCTTGGGTTTCTTCATTTCTCCTCCTTGCCTGTCTGCATGGGGGACGGCGGGAGAGGGTGGGTAGTAATATGAGCTCCTTAGAACAAATAGCCATCTTGACCTTTGGGGTCAATATTGAGACAAAGGGCCTCACTGCACCCTTTCCTTCAGGAGTCCCATCCTGTCTGCTGGGAGGACTGGAAAAGGCCTCTTCTCTAGGTGACAGATGATAAGAAAACTCCATTCCTCCTAAGGAAGCCCCACCCCATGCACCCAGACTCCACAGAGTAATATTACACCCCAAAACCCCTACATCACTTCCATACCAGGAGGGGCTGCAGAGGTTCCTGGTCCCAAATTTACTGTGAAGTCCTATAACCTGGCATATTTGCAGAGACTGGATCTACTATATTGGGATCAGGATGGTAAAGGGGAGTATTTCTGAATCCACTTTGTACTGGGGAAAACAAGAAACATAAGGGTCCATAAAGTTTTCATGTATTCTTACTCACGACTACTCTTTAATAAAAATATCTTTAATTTGCAGCCTTATGTAGAGTAAGCCCAATGAGCCTGCCTTTTCAATTACAGCAATCAAGGCAGGACTGGGACCCCCATCCGTACATGGGATTGGATCCAGAGTCCAATCAACCTGGGTCTCAATTCTACCGAATGTTCTGGGACTCAGTGGCATCAGGCAGTTACTGACCCGGGCTTTCGAGTCTGTGGGACCTAACACCACGCTCTCCACTTATCAGCTATGTAATTCACACAGGTTGCTTAACTTTCCTGTGCTTTTTTTAATTTTTAAATTTTTTAAAAAGATTTTACTTATTTATTCATGAGACACACACACAGAGAGAGGCAGAGACACAGGCAGATGGAGAAGCAAGCTCCACGCAGGAAGCCTGATGTGGGACTCGATCCTGGGACTCTGGGATCATGACCTGAGCCAAAGGCAGATGCTCAACCACTGAGCCACCCAGGTGTCCCTTCCCTGTGCCTTTATTTTCTCATCTGCAATATGGGAATCATAATATCTTCATAGGAAATAGAGATTAAATGTGATAAAGTGTTTAGCACAGTGTGCTTGGCAAATGGCAAGGACTGTTGGTGGAGTGGTTCAGAACCAGGCATTCCAAGGACCAGGAGCTAGACAGAGAAAAAAAAAAAAAAAGTCATGATGTGACATGATGGGACACCAAAGAAAGAAAGGCCAGGAGGGAAGAGACTGCTCCTCCTGTCTCCTCCCTGTAAAGGCCACTGCTGCCTCTTTGGGCAGAGAAACTAGGAAATGTGAGTCAGGCCTCCTCCCAGCCTGCTGGCTTCCACCATGCCCATGGGGAGACCACCCCTAAATATTTCATCCTCCATGCCAGCATGTGTCGGGTCCCTGGAAGTGGCTGGAGGAAAGGCTCACCTGCCTGCTCCCTACGCCATCCTCAGAGAAGAGAGGCAGAGCCCGTAGGGCCCCTATGATCCAGTGCCAGGTGTGGCTATGCAGCCAGTAGGGCTCCGTGGACCCCCCTCCTCAAATGGACGAGGGAGGGTGAAGAGGCCTCTCCCATTCGGAACAACCATGACAAGCCATAAGCCTTCCCCAGCCCTTCCCTAGCAGGTGGGCGCCTGGTGGGGCCAGCTGTTACTACAGGTTGCAGAATTTTTCTAAGTTTATGGGTTTTAAAAGGTCAGGCTCTTTGGTGGTAAAAGTTTTAGAGACCAGTAAAATTTACTGGAGAAGATGGGAGACACGGCTCTAATGAAAAGGCTGGAGCCAGGGGCCTACAGGATCTCAGCTCCCCCCTTATGGGCCGTGGGAACTGAGGCAGGTTCCGGAGGCTCTCTGGGCTCTGTGTTTTAACCTGGAACATCGTGCTGAGGGGCAGGACAGTGGAGGCCAGCATTAGCCTGGGCTTGTCACTACCTCATGACACCGAGTCCCAGAGCTCTTTCTAGGATTTGGACCCAGGTGCGTTGAATTCTAGAAAGCCCCAAACCCATGTGTGAGGCCAGTCCTCCTCGCCCTGGTGTTGGGAGCCCGGGCCTACAGCTCCTGCATTCTCAGGGCTTTTCATTACCCACGCTGGGGGGCTGCCGACTGCGTGTCTGCCTCCACTCCCTGGGAGGAGCCTGGCCGTCTGCAGGCAGAGCTTGGGAATCAAATTAGCCAAGGCCTCTGCTTTTCCCTCGTCCCCACTGGCCAAGGAGAGTTCATCAAGGCCTCGAACTAATTTTTATCTTGTTTAAAAGGGACAAAAGTGACTCCACAGTTTCATTGGAGGCAATTTACACCCCGCCCCTGGCCACAGCTCCAACCACCCCCGGTCTGTTGTGCCATCAAATCCATTAATAGGAGATTTCTTCAGGGGAAACTTGATTGCTGCTCCATCAGAGAGGCACGCAGGCAATACATCTCCATTCCAGGCCGTGGCCTGCCCGGCTCGCTATAATCCTATTACCTAAGAAGCTAATTCTCTAATGCACACACTGTACCGAGACATCCTCTCCCCACCCCCACCCCCACCCCAGCACAGTCGGGCAGTCCCAGAGGATCCCAGGAGCTCAGTGCAGAAACCGAGGCCTGAGGCTCAGACGACAGGGGCTCCAGGCTTTCTCGCTGCCCCTGCGTGGGCCTCGGCATACACCCCACAGCAGTGCGGAGGGCCAGCCACATTTAGGCCATGCCCGCCCCCCCAACCCATCCCCTGCTTCTCGGCTCAGCCTCTCCTGCAGCCTCTCCTGCAGCCTTCTCTTCTCTTCCTCCCTCTGCGCCTCTTGTGCATCTACTCCTAGCTTCCTTTTCTTTCTCAGTTTACTGCCCATTTTTTTCCTTCTTCTCATCTTCCTTTTATTTTTTACTTCTCTTCCTTCTTCTTCTCCAGATCCCCGTTTCCTGTCGTCTCACCTTCTGTCTCTGTGCACCCTACTTGGGCTCTGCACCTCGCACAACGAGCTCAGTGCCCGATGCTCCTTCCTGCTCTCCATCTCCAGGTGGCTGGGCTCCGTGGAGGGAATGGGCTCCAGGACACAGTGGCCTCAGCCTGGGGCAGGAGAAAAGTGCCTCATGAGTGTATGCCAGGAGCCCCCGGGGAGGACAAAATGGGGCATTTGGGGGCAGTGGTTAGGGCATGCGGAGGGCAGCAGCTAAAGGTTGTTTGTTCTTGAATCATCGATGAAGCAACTGTAATGGAAACCCCAGGTGGCTTGCTGCCAAGCGCCCAAGCTGGTGATGCCCACATGGAGGGACCCGGTCTGTGCTTGGTATAATGCTACATGCAGATTCTATAAAGCACATCAACGAGAGGAAAGATCCTTCTAGAAATTTGCAACAGATTTCTAGGTGACAATGGCCAAAAATGGAAACGAGCATGAGCCTAAGAATCTTTGCATATCAAGCCAGATGCTGGACTTGAGGATGCATTTAGGGATCCACTAGCACCCCTTCTGAGTCTGGACTCCCTTAAGACCTCAGCTGGGAGCCTGGGGACAGGCTGGAGGCCTGGGGATGGCCTGGTTCTTCTTGCTTTGTCCTGTTGTCAAACTTGGAGTCTGAATGCATTCATTCTGGGCTGGGGGTGTCTAGCTCTCTAACTTCTCTAGAAGTTTGGGGGGTACCTCTTATCTTCTATTTTACCACTTGTCCCCATCTCCATTCCTCCAAAAGGAATTCCTAGAGGTGATTTTCCTTGTTTTTCTGGATTGTGCAATGAAGAAGCACAGACTTACAGGAAAGGCAGCCAGCCTCCTTGAGCTTGACCAAACGTTCCAGAACCAGACTCTGGCTAACAGCCATATGAAGGGACTCCATCGGTGAAAGGTATAATGCAAAATGCTGATTTCATCACGAACGTGAATAAGGGGAAAAATCCAGATAAAACCAAAAAGGACTCGTCCCTGCCCAAGATGATCTTTTTTAAACTTAATTACAATTCAGAAAATTCTTCCTTCCTACAGTGTTCCTAGCCTCTGCCATACTTAAATTCAAATGGAAAAGGAATTGAAAGGAATAAGAATGTTTTGTTGGTTGAAGCTTGCTGTAGGTGCATGTTGCTTTTAACACACTCAAGGTAGAAAGGTCGGCTCCTACTCCAAATGGTGAAGTGGGAGTGGGATTCACTCAAACAAATTCACAGTGATACTCTTCTCAGACAATATTGTTGGCGCACAGTTGGATATCTGAAGGATAGATCCATTCCTATTCAATTTACAAAGGAAAAAGAAACACTTCTTCCAAGAAAACATTTAAAAGGAAAGTGTTGAGAATGCTCATGAATTGATATTAAGCAAAGAAAGGAATGGGATGCAGAATTAAATGCGTGGTATATTTACTTCATTGTATACATAGTAGAGAAGAATATTATAGGGGAATATACACCAAAATATTAACAGTGGCTGTATCTGGGCAGTAAGTAAGCCCACAGATGATTTTAATTTTTCTTCATATTTTTCTATAATCATGTATTACTACTACGTTTTATAACACATATTTATTATGTCTATTAAAAATATATAAATAGGTTGGCATATTGTTAATTATATATACATATATGTATTACTACTTAAATATTCAAATTTAAATATTTAGATGAGAGATAAATATTTAGACGAGGACAAAGAAGCAGACACGTGGTAACCCCAGGTCCCCTTCCTCAGTCTGCAGAGATGCCAGGTCACCTGCTTAGCTAGGGGCACATGCTTCCTGCCCCTGCTGCCTCACCCACCCTGCCCCAGCCCCGTGCTACCAAAACATACTTGCCACAATGAAGGTAGCAGCCCGAGCACCTCCCAGCAGACAGGCTGCACCCTTGCTGCAGGGGGTCCTGCCGCCCCTGTCCCCCAAGCTATTCCTTGGGGAATCTGGCCAGGCCACCTGGCTGAAGGGGCAGGCTGAGCCCAGCCACATGACATCAGCTGGGCGGGCTCCCCTCTCACTGGCTCCTTCTCCTCCTTGCCTCCCGCCCTGAAACCTGATCCAGCTGGAGGACTGACTGCCCTGGTGGCCGGGGCAGTGTGAGGCTCCGGCCTCAGAGGTGTGGAAGGCAGCCCGGAGACACCACAGGCTTCCTGGGACATGAGGCTGGCGACGTGTGGGCAGGCTGCTCCTGGGCGCGACTCACCCTGAGGCCACTCCGAGGCACCCCACACCCTGGAAAGCTCACCATGCTGTTGTGGGTGCTGCAGGCACTGCTGGCCTTGCTTCTACCCACGCTCCTGGTAGAGGGAGAAGGTAAGGGGACGGTGGGAAAGCACACAGGATTTGGCTGGCCACCTGCAGAGGCAGGGCAGGGGATGCTTCATTCCCCCAAGGGTCAAGGGAAGGAGGGTTTTGGAGTGGGTGGCGCTGCAGGAAAGTCAGGGATCTTGCCACATGTAAGCACGAGAGAATTTTAAGGCACCGTGGTCTACCTCAAAAGTTGGGGCAGTTGAGTGCCAGGTGAGAGCAGCGCTTGCTGAGTGGGGCCCAGCAGCAGCCTGGTCTGTGGGAAATGTGTCCACAGGTGCCAGAGAGGGGCTCCTCTCTTCTTTGCCCTGCCCCTAAACTCATCGCAAGGCAGCTACAAGGTACCTTGGAGCTCATTTGTCTACCCCTTCTGGCTACAAATGGGAATGCGGTGGTTCAGAGTGGGGAAGTGATTCACTCAAGGTCACACAGCGCCTCAGCAATGGAGTGGGGACCAGAGCAAACATAGCCATCCTTCCTCAGCTTCACTAGTCCTGTCACATGGGTTCCCTGGACTTCCTTTCCTTAAGTTCCCTTCCAGAGCTAAATTGTGGTGACACCAAACTTCTCTACATTCCCCCACCCACCCTTTCCTGCTTTCCTGGGATACAAGGTGGTCAGGTCACAAAGGGATCTATTTTCTTTTGCTACCAACAATAGTGATTCCCCATCCCAGAAGGTTTCCGCCCCACCCAGAGCTAAGCTGGAGTTGGGGCACAGTTAGGATGCCATCCCGCGGCTGGAGGGATGGAAAGGCCTTATGCATGCAATGGTTTGCCTCCCCTGAGCTGTCACTGGGACAACACAACCAGGCTGCGTGTTAAGACTCTGGTCTGGGGCCTCCCGGGCTGAAGAGAAGTCCTGTTCCTCCCAGCAATGGCCTTTTGCTCTGAGGCCTGCCGGGCCCTCTCTTCTGCTGTTCAGATTCCCCAGCAATAGGATCAGGGCTGTTGTTGGTGTAGTGAAGACACACTGAGATTTGCACTTGAATCTCATTTCCTCCCCTTGCAGGGCACAGCACCCACCTTCCTGAGCTTTGGGAATTCTTATCTGTAAAATATGCTGTCATGACAGCCACCCCTGTGGCTGCTCCAAGATTGAAATGAATAATATGTTAACTGGTATGATTCCATAGGAGATGCTCAATAAATGGCCTTCTGCCTCTCTCTGACCTTCTCTGTTGTTCTGAGGGAAACTGAAAGTTTGTCAGGGCTAGGCGGGTGGGGAGAGGAAGCGGGGATCTGTAGGAGAGATCGGCTGTACGGGTTGCACACATTATATAGACAAGACGAGGGAAGAGGCAGCCTTGTTTAGAGAAAGCCAGGCCCGCTGGCACCTGGTCTGTGAAGGACCTAGGTGGTGCCCTGCCAGGCTCCTAACACCCTGTGCTCTGGGCCTCTAGGGGCTCCCCTTCCCTACCCCTTGCCTTTCACCTTCATATTTCTTCGCACCTTTCAGGAAGTGCTTCTCCTATGCCCCAGAGGGATGACAGGTGCACATGAAATCCCCATAGAATGGGGACAAGCACCTAGGTGTTGGGTTTTCTCATCACTGTTTTGTCCTTGGAGGCCTCCAGTTCTGGGAACAACCCAGTTTCTCCTCGCCTCCTGTACACCGCACACCTAACCCTCTTCCTAACTCCACCAGGTCTGACCACAAGCAACCCTCTGAGGGACACCTGGCCAACCCACCACCAGGAGTTTGTGTATATATGTGGCTGAAAGGAGGGCATTTTGCAGGAAGGAAAAGGAATGTCAGATTTCACTGGATGTGTCCTTTCTTTGTCAATAGCAGGCTGGGGGCCCAGGAGCCACCGGGGACCTAGGCAGATGCTGAGATCTGACCTTAACTGAGGCAAACCTTCATGCAGACCTGCGGGCTTACAGATGGATTGTGCACTTGGGGCCACCTTTCCTTGCAGCCCCCCTCTCTGTCCAGGACCACCTCCTGGAGTCACTCCTCCTTAGCCCCAGTGCCCTCGTCCATCCCCCACGGGCTCACCTCCTCTAGGCTGGGGCCAGCCTGTGGCCCACTTAGACCTCACCTGTCTTGCAGCACCTGCTTTGACAGCCAGCTAGCACCTTCCTCAGGTGAGTGTGTCCGTTACCCTTAGGAGACAACAGCTTCGGATTGGGGCAGGACTCTCTGCAGACACAAGGTCCCAGTGGTGGGAATTTCAGTCTGTGGGGGGATCCGGGGATCTGAGGTGGAAATAGTGGAGATGTTTTCCTTTAAATAGCTTTCAAACCAGGGCAAGAGAACTGGGGGAAGCCTCGGGCTCTGATGCCCACTTTGAACTGTTCTTCCCAGCCAGGCACTGGAGGCACCTCCAGGCCCAGAACACCTCCAGGCCCGCTCTGCTGAGGCTGTCAAATTACCTCCTGGCCAACTACCAGAAGGGCGTGCGGCCCGTGCGGGACTGGAGGAAGCCAACCATGGTGTCCATCGACGTCATTGTCTATGCCATCCTCAGCGTGGTGAGCACTTGACCCCAATCTGCCCACCTCAGAGGTGGACCTTTTGGGATGGGAGACCAAGGAAGGCCAGGTGACCCCTGAGCAGTACAGTGGACATTCAGGTACCCAGAGTACCCGTGATCCAGCACAGACCTGCATCAGGACAGACTACATCATCCACCACCTGCACAGCTGCCCAAACCAGAAAACTGGGGTCACCTGCCTGGCTGCCTCTCCCAACCCTTACGGTTAGAGAGTCACTTACCACAGGTGGTTCTTCACTCATGGTAACCACGTCTCCACACAGGTTGTTGAGGCTTCAACTGTCCTGTTCATCTCTAGGCCCTTGGTGTCTTACACAGGTCCCTGACACACAACAGGTGTTGGTAAATGATCGTTGCAGAATTAATCCTAAACCAGTGATGCATCTTTCTCTCTGTGTGGTTTTGCACCTCTTGACCCCACACTAGGGCAGGAAGAGACGATACAGATACAGATACAGATACAGATACATAGGCATACAGACACATAAAATTATATAGACATAAAGAGAGATGATATTTTTTATATGTCTCCTCTTATCTTCTACTATGCTATATATATTATACATGTAAAATATATGTAATGTGAGAGACATATATATAACATGTAAAACATAATAGAAAATAGTAGAAGATATATATATATATGAAATTTTAAAATATTGTTTATATTTCTTTCTAGGTGTGTCTAGTAAGAGACCAAATCTTCCTGGTTGACCCAATTTTCCCTTTTCTTCACCGTCACTTTCCAAAGGAATAGAGACACAAAGCAGCAACTCCTTTGGGGGAGGGGTGTGCAAGGTGGACACCCGCCCACAGGGCCACCAAAGTTGAGTTTCCTTTCCCTTCACAGGATGAAAAGAACCAGGTTCTGACCACCTACATCTGGTACCGGCAGGTGAGCCCCCAGCCCTGCCCCCAGCCCTGCGCCCAGCCCCATTTCCTGGGACCAGGGCTTCCCCTTCCAAGAAGGACTCCTCCATCCCAAAGGAATCAGGAATCTCAGAGGCCTTGGTGAGGGAAGGGGAGCAGGGAGGTTCAGAGGCTGACTCACGAGACCTGGGAGTCTGGGTCTTCTCCTCTCAGGACTGGCAATGGAAGGAAGTGTAACGCTCAGTAAAGGAGCAATCCTCCCAACCCCCTCTGGTTTCTGAGGGTTTTCAGAGTCCCTCAAACAACCATCTGTCGTCCAGCCTCCATGGATGGAATACCTCTAGTGACTGGGAACTCCATGAGCGGCAACTACACTTTCAGACAACTCTAATTGCTACAAAGTTCTTCCTTCTAATTAAGCCAAATGCAATGACAACCAAATTGGGTGATTGACATGGGGCGATTCCATCCACTAAGTCCTCACACCTCGGCCACCTCCCCACTCTCCCAGCTTCTGACCCGTGTTGCTCAGGTACTGGTGTAAAGGCCTCACTCTCTGAGGCCTGTAGAGCACTTCTGGTGGGGAGCTAGTGGGGAGCTGGCGGAGAGGCAGGCAGACATGGGGGTTCAATGCACAGTCTGGTCCTGCTCTGGTAGCCCCTGAGCTGTGGGGCAGATGTGAGAGCCCGAGAGAACCGCAATGGCTGGAGAGGGGGTGCAGGAGACGGGCCCAGTTCATAGAGGTCAAACCTGAGAAACACTCTGTCTGGGGACATGCCTAGCATATGTGGGTCTCGGCTAAATCCCTCCTGCTCTTCACGAGCATACTCCACTACCACCAGCTCAGGGGGCAAAGAGTGGGGTGGAGGAAGATGCTAGAACGTTAGTTCCTGCAAGACTGCTCTCTTCCGCCTCACAGAGATCTCTCTCTCTCTCTCTCTCTCTCTCTCTCTCTCTCTTTATTGGAGTTCAATTTGCCAACATATAGCATAACACCCAACAGAGATCTCTTAATACAGTGCACACCCCATGTCAAGGGAAGGGGCCCAGCAAGAATAGGCAGCCTGGAGCTCCTTTCCTGGGACATCTGGCCTAGGTCCCATCCCTCTAGGTCACTTCTCTGCCCAGCAGTGAGGGGACACCAACCAACCAAATTCCAGTGACTGTGCTAAGAGACCAGAATCAGAGACACAAACTAGACTCAGGCCCTGCCCACAGTGAGTTCACAGACTGGTGGAGGCCACAGACCCATGAACAGACAGTTGAATGCAGCAAGACAAGCACCCCAATGCAGCAAGAGCAAGAGGCCAATCATGAGAGCACAGATGAGACACATAAGAACCCAGCCTGGGATGTGGGGGTCATGGAAGGTTCCTGAAGAAGGCAGCAGACAGATGCTTTGGTTAAGTCTGGAGGGACGAGTAAGACCTCCCTCAGGGGAGAAGACGGGGAGTGCAGAGTGGGAGAGCACGGGCATGCATGCAGAGACGTGGGGTTCCACTGCATGCGGCTGGAGAGGAGAATCCCAGAGAGGCCTGGCAAAATTAATGAGGCTAGAGAGAAGGCTGGAGGGCAGATTATGCAGCCCTTTGTTGGCCGTTTAGCTCTATCCCAAGTGCAAGGGAGGCCACTGGAGTTTTAAGCAAGGGAGTAATGTGATTAAATTGACATACTTTTTTTTTCAAAGATTTTATTTATTTATTTGACAGAGAGTGAGAGTCATGGGTCTTGGTCTGCTCATATGTAAATTGGGATAATAACCAGGTGAGAGCTGGTTATTGTTAAGTTTTGATCAACGTGTTGTTCACCATCCTGTCAGAATGACTGATCTAAAATGTCAATTCAGGGGTGCCTGGGTGGCTCAGTCGTTTAAGCATCTGCCTTCACTTGGGTTATGATCCCATCATCCTGGGATCAAGCCCCACATTGGGCTCTCTGCTCAGCGGAGAGTCTGCTTCTCCCCTTCTCTCCCCCGCTCCGCTGCTCATTCTCTCTCTCAAATAAATAAAATCTTAAAAAAAAAAAAACACCAAAGTTGGGGATCCCTGGGTGGCGCAGCGGTTTAGCGCCTGCCTTTGGCCCAGGGCGCGATCCTGGAGACCTGGGATCGAATCCCACGTCGGGCTCCCGGTGCATGGAGCCTGCTTCTCCCTCTGCCTATGTCTCTGCCTCTCTCTCTCTCTCTGTGTGACTATCATAAATAAATAAAAATTAAAAAAAAAACCACCAAAGTCCTAGCACAGCACATCTCTCCCCTGTGAGGTGCATGTTATTTCCTGCTTTACATATGAGCAGACTGAGACCCAAGAAGCTATTTAAATGTCCAAGATCCTGCAGTTGGTGAATGGGATTTTTAAACAGGAGAAATGACCCCATGCCTTCCTGGGTACAGCTTCACCTGCCTGGGTCACACTTGCGTGCCAGGAGTGTGTGCGCACAGAGGTGGGGGGGCTCTGGGGTACTGCTGATTCGGGAGCCACCAATACCCAGCTTCCCCTGAGAAGATGATCACTGCTGCCTGGCCACTGAGTGGTGAGGTCATCTCGAGTTGTCACTGCCCACACACACCCTCCGCCCGAGTTGGAGGGGGCTGCCTGTGACCATCCCCGCTCCTCCCCTAGTACTGGACTGACGAGTTTCTCCAGTGGAACCCCGAGGACTTTGACAACATCACCAAGCTGTCCATCCCCACTGAGAGCATCTGGGTCCCAGACATTCTCATCAATGAGTTGTGAGTGCTGTCATCTGCTGCTGGGCGGCCGGGGCTGGGGAAAGACGGGGCATGGGCACAGGGACAAGCTCTGCTGTTGCCTGAGTCCCTTGCAGGCTTGCAGAACTGGAGGTAACTGGAGGATTTGGCTCGGGTCCCCATCCCCCTTTGTTATTTTTTTTTCTCCTTTTTTTCTCCTTTCTTTATCTTTTCTTTTTAAAACTCCTCTTTTTCTCTGCCTGATATTGAATCCTTGGTCTTGGTCTGAGGGCTGCCTCCCTGGGGAAGAGAAGCCAGTGAATGAATTCCCACTGTTACAATAGCCGAATGAGGGACAGCTCCATTTTTAAAGTGAGATTACCGAAAGAGATGAAGTCTCCCAGTGGTCACCACTTCTGGTCACAGGGGCGATTGGAGCGGGGAGATGCTCAGACCTCTCAGGTCACATGAGTGCCTGACTGGCTCCAGCTTGCACCCCCAGTGAGAAGTGGGCGCCGCCATCCTTTTATTACCAGCAGCTGAACACTGTCTCATGAAGCTCCGGCCAATATCTCTTCCCCACATCCTTCAGGCTCCTCCAGGCTCCACTGCCTGGGCCTCTGAATGCTAGGGTTGGAGGATGGCTTGGCGAGACGGATGGAAGGAGGAGGTGGCCCAGAGCCAGTTGCCCCCCACCTAGTACGCACTGCATTGCCCAACGTCCAGAGCGCCACTCACACTGTTTTTCAGGGGAGGCAGTTGACCTTGCGCCCCATGACCTGCATCGCTCAGGCTGGAGGGATCCCAGTGCCTGGCTGGATCACCAGTTAAAATGTGAAGTAGCCTGAATCTTGGTTTCTCATCTCTCAGCCTGATTCCACAGAAGGGTTCAGGCTCAGGATCTCCAGCTCAGGCCATTCTGTGCCACAGTAGTCACTTGGGAGACTCTAGGGGTTGTGGATCTGCCAAGACAGTGGAGCTAAGTTTTACAAGACTTTCTCACCTTGCCTCAGTTTTTCTCAATGATGTCTCTAGTTCCTTCTTCTCCAGGCAAGATTATTCTCATGTCAACAGGACTTCTAGGGATGGGAAGCAAAGAGAAGCCCGAGTCAGGATGGAACCCAGGGTTCTGCTTGCCCACCAGGCCTGCCCATTGCCACTGAGCTGCTAACCCTGGGAGCTGAGTTCTGCCCAGCTGGGCGGGTGGTGGAGCAGGGACAGCTGGGCATGCTCCTTCTAGCTGGCAGCTGTGAGGTACATGGATTCCCTGCTGGCTCCCTGTGGCTAGGTTGCCAGGGGGAATAAAGGAGAAATGCCCTCTGCTGCTTGGAAAGTAGCCTTGACAATGGCAGGTAAAAAAGCCTAACATAGATAAGAAAACTGGAGAAACAGGCCAGAGAAAACTGCGCCACTCAAACCTGTCCTGAATTTCTATCCATGCCGGGCGGCTCAGACACATTGAGTCTCCCAGAGCTTCTTGAGCCCCCAAACTGGCCTCTTCCCTGACCAGTGTGGACGTGGGGAAGTCTCCGAGTATTCCGTACGTGTACGTTGGGCATCACGGTGAGGTCCAGAACTACAAGCCCCTCCAGGTGGTGACCGCCTGTAGCCTCGACATCTACAACTTCCCCTTCGATGTACAGAACTGCTCCCTGACCTTCACCAGCTGGCTGCACACCAGTGAGTACTGCACCTGGGCTCCGGGCAGGGGGTGCAGCTTGGGAGTAGAGCACCTGTGGGAGGAGGACCCCCCCCCAGGAGGCTTTCTCCTTTATCCAAGTTGTGTATTTTCTCAATGTCACTGAGCCTGTTCCTCATCCTCCAAACCGGACTCTATGGTCGCCCTTGCTGCCTCCCTCAGCTGTCGTGAGGGTCCAGTGAGACAGTGTAGCTGGTGGCAAGACACTCAGTGAGGCCAGGATATGGCCCTAAATGTCCCTCACTTGTCTTTTTTTTTTTTTTTTTGGTATGCAAACAAAGTGGAACTAGGCTTTATTTTAAACTATGGAGGAAAATCCTAGAACATAGAAAGAACATGGGGAGGGCAAGAGTCAAGTGTGGGCCGAGGAGGAGTCCTGTGTGCTGCAGGACTGGAGGCAGAAGTGACACAGGACTCTGTGAACTATCCTGGGGCCTGTAGCCACTGGGATCTGACACAGCCTCGAGCCACCCACCTTTGGGCAAAACTGCGGGGCAAGGCTTGGGAATATTCCGGATGCTGGCTTTTGGGATGCCCAGTGTTGCTCTAGGACCACAGAGGTCCCTCACTTGTCTTCTCTTCTCCATTGATACACCCCCCTAGCCTTTTGCAGTAACCTCCCCTAGCCTTTTGCAGTAACCTCCTAGCTGGTCCTTCTCCAATTCATGTTCCTCACAGCAAATGGGGAGAACTTATTAAATTTAAAATCTAACCATGTCACTCTCTGCTTAAAAATCTCAGTGACTTCTGGCACTCCTGAGGCAGAACTGAAATCTTTCCCGCCATTCCAGCCTTCACCCCATGCATGCTCCCCTGAGCTCAGCTCCAGCCCCGATGCCCTCCTTTCCAAGCCTGAGGCTCCTTATTCTTTCCCTGTATCCCAGGCTGCTTCCTCTCCTGGGCTACCCTACCCCTCTTCCTTCCTCTCCCCCCCCCCACCACTCCTGCCCCCAACCCCGCCTAGTGTGGCCAAGTCCCCTGCTCACTTAATCCCAGCATTGGCTCAGTGCCTCTGGGAAACCCCTCTCGTCCCCAGACTAGGCCTCCCTGTTACCCAGTTTTGTAGCATCCTCTTCTCCCCACTGCCATTGCACTTGTAGGTGCTTGTGCAATGTCTGCTTCCCTAGCAGAGGCGAACCCAGAGAGGGCAGGACCATGATCTCTGATCCACCTGTAGGTCCCTGGCACAAAGGAAGGTGCCCGGCAACTTTTATTTAGTGGATGAATGCAAGATGGTCACTAAAGTCTCATGAGGTGAGTGATCCTTGTACTCCTACAAGAAGCTGTCCCTCATTTCTATCTGATTTTATCACATTAACTGTAAATTACAAAAATAGTAATACCTAAGTTCCTTGGACAAAAACCAGAATTACAAATAATCTTTGACTGTTGACCTCTACCCTCAATCCCAAATTTTTCATGGACTTCCCACACTAAGACTTCACAGCTTTTATCAATATGAGCTTCATATAGTATATTCACTCTTCCAGATTCTTCTCTATCCTTTGCATATACGCTACATACACATCTATGGAAAGAACATGAAAATTATTTCATAGGTTTTTATTTTACGAAATGTATCATCTATGCTCCTGCTACCTGATTCCTTTCACTCAACAAGAAGTCTTAGACATTTTTTCCAAATCACTACATATTTAGATCATTCTCATAAAAGAGAAAGCTATCCTGCCAGCTGTAGGATAGCTTGGAGCTTGGATGCATCATAGTTTATTAAGTCTTTTCCCGATTGGTGGACATGTAGATCTTTCTATATTTTGCTGTAATGGATACTCCTGGCCGTCTAGTGTATGTCTCTTTCTCTAGCATAGATGCAGAGGAGTAAAACTGCTATTCTCTAAGTGAAAATTTCACTTATTTCCCTAGTTCTGTTTCTTTCTTTCTTTCTTTCTTTCTTTCTTTC
The DNA here is from genome assembly GCF_905146905.1 of Nyctereutes procyonoides. Lineage (NCBI taxonomy): Eukaryota > Metazoa > Chordata > Mammalia > Carnivora > Canidae > Nyctereutes > Nyctereutes procyonoides. The sequence continues at coordinate 70,283,382 of NW_026575140.1, forward strand.
TTTCTTTCTTTCTTTTCTTTCTTTCTTTCTTCTTTCTTCTTTCTTCTTTCTTTCTTTCTTTCATCTTTCTCTTTCTTTCTTTCTTCTTTCTTTCTTTCTCTTTCTTTCTCATTCTTCCCTTCCTTCCTCCCCCTTCCCTTCCTTCCTTTTTTCCCCTTCTTTTAGAGAGAAAGCACACATGGACAAGCAGGGGTAGAGGGGCCAGAGGGAGAAGAAAAGAGAGAATCTCAAGCAGGCTCCACACCCAGCACAGAGCCCAACGTGGGGCTCAATCTCATGACCCTGATATCATGACACAAGCTGAAATCGAGTCAGATGCTTAACCAACCATGACCTTGGGTCACCTTCAAGGGTAGGCAGCCCTATCAGGAGAAAGGTGAAGAATGTTGACTTTTGCTCATTTCATAAATGGGCAACCCTAATGGAAACCTAGAAAACCGTTTGGAAAAGAGTGGGGGAGACACAGCGAGAAGGAGAGAGGGGCCTTCCTAATAAGTAGTTTGGTTCTGGTTCTTTGCATTTTGCTGTGTTTTCGTCCAGGCTGTCACTCCCCTCACTGCAGCCCCACCCCCAGAGGGCACCGTGGGCGCTGTCACCTCATTGTGCAGCCGAGGAGACCCAGGCTGCCGGCCAGGAGCCAGTGAGCTCAGCCCGGTCCCAGGTCCTGCCGGCTCTGCACACCCCACTCCACAGCCGCCTCGATTTTCTTCCCTCTCAGTCCAGGACATCAACATCTCCCTGTTGCGCTTGCCGGAAAAGGTGAAGCTGGACAAGACCATCTTCATGAACCAGGGCGAGTGGGAGCTCCTGGGGGTGCTGACCCAGTTCCGGGAGTTCAGCATGGAGAGCAACAGCTGCTACGCAGAAATGAAGTTCTACGTGAGTGGGAGAGGGCATGCTGGGGGGGATGGCTGGGGGGTGGGCTGGGGGGATGACGGCTGGAGGGCGCGGGCTGGGGGGATGACGGCTGGGGGGCGGGCTGGGGGGATGACGGCTGGGGGTGCGGGCTGGGGGGATGACGGCTGGAGGGGGCGGGCTGGGGGGATGACGGCTGGGGGTGCGGGCTGGGGGGATGACGGCTGGGGGGGCGGGCTGGGGGGATGACGGCTGGGGGGGGCGGGCTGGGGGGATGACGGATGGGGGGCGGGCTGGGGGGATGACGGCTGGGGGTGCGGGCTGGGGGGATGACGGCTGGAGGGGGCGGGCTGGGGGGATGACGGCTGGGGGGGGCGGGCTGGGGGGATGACGGCTGGGGGGGCGGGCTGGGGGGATGACGGCTGGGGGGGCGGGCTGTGGGGGATGACGGCTGGGGGGGCGGGCTGGGGGGATGACGGATGGGGGGAGGGCTGGGGGGATGACGGATGGGGGCGGGCTGGGGGGGATGACGGCTGGGGGTGCGGGCTGGGGGGATGACGGCTGGGGGTGCGGGCTGGGGGGATGACGGCTGGGGGCGGCGGGCTGGGGGGATGACGGCTGGGGGGGCGGGCTGGGGGGATGACGGCTGGCGGGGTGCGCTGGGGGGTATGACCGCTGGAGGGGGCGGGCTGGGGGGGATGACGGCTGGAGGGGCAGGGTGGGGGGATGACGGCTGGGGGGGGCGGGCTGACGGCTTGGGAGGCGGGCTGGGGGGGATGACTGCTAGAAGAGGTGGACTTCAGGAGGCACGGGGGTGGGGTGGGGAGTGGAAACCTCTGCAGCCCTTGCCCAGCTGCAGGGACACACTCCTGCCCTGGAACCACAATAAAGTGGGCAGGGAAACTCCTGGGTGGCCCTTGCTCCTCCTCGGCAGCCACAGGCTGGAGGGAAACCATCCAGGGCCTTCTCTGGGCAGCCCTGCTGGAAGCCGCAGGAAGCTGGCCGGGCTGGTGGCTCCAGGGGGGAGCGGGTCTGCCCCGGGTGCCCCCACCGCTCCTGTCCTGCCCTTAGGTGGTCATCCGCCGGCGGCCCCTGTTCTACACGGTCAGCCTGCTGCTGCCCAGTATCTTCCTCATGCTCATGGACATCGTGGGCTTCTACCTGCCTCCAGACAGCGGCGAGAGGGTCTCCTTTAAGATCACACTCCTCCTGGGCTACTCCGTCTTCCTGATCATCGTGTCTGACACGCTGCCGGCCACGGCCATTGGCACTCCCCTCATCGGTAGGGCCCACTCTGGCGGGGGGCGGGGGGGGGGGCGGGGGGGGGAGCGCAGTGTGGCCAAGGCCCTGAGAAACCAGCCCCCTCCCGACCCTGCCGTGCGCACAGGTGTCTACTTTGTCGTGTGCATGGCGCTGCTGGTGATGAGCTTGGCAGAGACCATCTTCATCGTGCGGCTTGTACACAAGCAAGACTTGCAGCAGCCGTGCCTGCCTGGCTGCGGCACCTGGTTCTGGAGCGAGTGGCCCTGCTCCTTTGCCTAGGGGAGCAGTCAGCTTCTCGAAGGCCCCCAGCCACTTCCCAAACCACCAAGGCTGATGACTGTTCAGGTGAGAAAGGGAAAGAGCCAGGGTGTGGGGACATGGTGGAGAGTCTCTGGCTGGATGTGACATGCCCGAGTCTGGGTGGGGCCTCAAACTTGGGTGCTGTCCTGCATCTGGCACCCCATGCCAGGCCTCACTGGGAGGCAGCAGAGTTCAGCCAAAGGCCTCAACGAGCCCGCTTCTTACAAAACCTCTACCTCCCCTCATCAGCCTGGGCATGGGTAGAGAGAGGGAGAGAGTTCCAGAGGCTGAGCAGGTCAGGAGCAGAGACTTCTGGGCTGGGAGTAGTCCTTCTCCAAGATGGACCCCAAAGGGAAGCAATTGGATGCCACCCAGGCAGTTATGGGATTTCTTACCTCACGTGACTAGGTCTGCAGCCAGCATTTCCAAAACTCTTGCACTCCATCAGCTCAGAGACCAGGTCCCTTTGAATTTCAGACATCTATGAGACAGAGAGACAGGGGGGCAGGGGACGTGAAATGAGGAGCTCATTCTCCCTGAGACATTGTTGCCGCCACCATCTGGGGGTGGTGTTCCTGGTTTGTCGGTGTATTTGGGCACGTGCATTTCTGGTGCACTATCACACATCATCCACAGGCTCCCTGATAGGATTCTCATTCTCATTTGTCAAATGAGGAAACGGAGGCATAAGGCCAAATAGTTTACCTTAAGTCACAGAGCCAGGAACTGGTGAAACTGATTGGAACCCAGGCCCATCTGATGCTAAGTTAGTATTTTTTAACCACTCCACCCCCTTTTGTCCTACCCTCTGGCAAGAGCTAGGCCTTTTACAGAAGGTCTATGACTAACCTGAGACCACCTCAACATGATCCGATGAGCTAGTACACCAATCTAATGACTAGCTTCACTGCTCACCTGTAAGGGCCATAGCCAAAGGTGTATTTCCTGGTGCAGAAGGACTTAGAGTCACGGAGAAGAGGGCGCCAAGGTAGTATGGCATAGTGGAGAGAGCAGTGAATTCACAGCCCAGAAATCTTAGGGCTTGGTGGCCTCATTTCTAAATGATGCTCCAGCTGTGTGACCACAGACTAGTCACTTCACCTCTCTGAGCCTTTGTACCTTCATATAAAATGTGCACGTAGTAATCACTCCTACTCTGCTTCTCTCATGTGGCAATTATGAGGCTCAAATGAAATAATAGATACTAAATTGCTGGGAAGTAATAAACACCGAATTCATGATCTCAATGACTGGGGAAGTGGATGGAGGATGTGCTAAGGAGGAGTATACAGGAATCTTCAACTGTGTTTCTTTCTTTATTTGCATAAGTCAGATGATGGGTTGACAAATAGGAAAGTTAATCTCTATACTCTTTACACCTGAAATTGTTCATAATAACAACTTCTGCAAACCACCACAGAAACAGAAGGGACGGTGTTTGCACCATCCTGCTGGGCCTCCCTCCTTTGCCAACACTCCACCCTTTTTCCAGACATGGGAAACCACTGCAACCATCTGGGAGTACCCCGGGACTTGGAGAAGACCCCAAGGGGCCGAGGCAGCCCCCCACCACCACCACGGGAGTCCTCCCTGGCAGTGCGAGGGCTCCTGAAGGAGCTGTCCTCCATCAGGCACTTCCTGGAGAAGAGGGACGAGAGCCGAGAGGTGGCCCGGGAATGGCTGCATGTGGGCTCCGTGCTGGACAGGCTGCTCTTCCGCATCTACCTGGTGGCGGTGCTGGCCTACAGCATCACCCTGATAACCCTGTGGTCCATCTGGCAGTATTCTTGAGTGGGTACGGCCCAGCATGGGTGTGGGGGAGTCAGGCACTGGTTAGAATGGAGATGGGAGAGTTTCAAGGCCCAGAGGATGTCACGGACTTCTTCAAGACCCTGTCCAATGCCAGTGTGTCTCAGCAGTTCTGAACTAGGGCTGCAACTCTTTCCCAGAAAGCTTGGTGTTGCAGACCCTTACATTCCCACCCCCTGCCTCCCACCCCCACTAACCATGGCTATACAACACACAGTCTTAGGGCAGCCCGGGTGGCTCAGCGGTTTAGCGCCGCCTTCAGTCCAGGGCCTGATCCTGGAGACCCGGGATCGAGTCCCACATCAGGCTCCCTTCATGGAGCCTACTTCTCCCTCTGCCTGTGTCTCTGCCTGTCTCTCTCTCTCTCTCTCTCTCTCCTACATGAATGAATACATCAAATAAATAAATAAATCAATAATAATAATGATAATAAAAAACACACAGTCTTAGATGGGGAAAAACCCAGGCATTCCCTAACTTCATTCTATTTATCTGTTCATATCTATTTATCTATTTATTCTATCTATCTAAGCCTTAGTTTCCCCCTTGTCACTTCCCAGCATAAGGCACTTTGGAATTCTGCTCATCTCCCTCAACCTTGTTTTTCGATTCGAGGCAAACCAACTCTCTCCTGCACAGGCCTGATAACACTGCATTAGGTTTATCGACCCTAAAGTCTCCTCCTCCACCTCACCTATGGCCACTTCCCTGGACACTCGTGTTCTATCAGATGATGGAGAGTGAGGGTGGCTGAGGGGAATAAAATACAACTAAGCCCTAAACTCCCTTCTTAACCGTTTGTCAGAAGCTGGGTGGGTGGAAGAAGTTTAACGTTACTGGTGGAAATGAGGTAGGGGTATTGTCCGCAGTTTCCGTTGTTTGGTGCTTCCTGCCCCAGAGAATCGGGAGAGGTGACCAAACAGTGGCTGTTAAGAAGACACAATAGGAGGTGGAATTCAAGGCGGGAGGATAAGGACCACCAACACTTAGCAATGGAAAGGTGAGGAGGGGGAAGCTCAGATCTGTTAACCCCTAGAAAGATGCCGGACGTGTCCACACAGTCCCATTACCGTTCTGGACTCATGGTGAAGCTGGTAGCGAGCTCTCTCCCTGCAAGAGGATCCTGAAGCGCAGGCAAGGGCATCAGCACCACGGTCAGCAGCCACTGGTTTGGTCTTAGGAAAACCAAGGCTGGAGCTTCACGATGTCCTTTGCGAACTCTCCGCAGCCAGGTCCCGGCACGTTCACCCAAGAGCAGGACCCTGAGAGAGGCAGAGCTGGCGTGGTCTTTGATGTTACCTATATCTTGGTCCCGTCTCCCAAACACGAGGGTTTATAAGACATGCTGAGGAGGGCCCCAACTCTATCACTCCGTCACTCCAGCCATCTAACAAGTGTTCAGAGGAAAGGAATGCCAGACCCGCTAAGACGGCCCTTAGCGTCACAGTGTTTGCCTGAGGCTTTCTCTGGTTATCCCTTTCTCATTCCAGCCTTATCCCTCTCCCCAACTTGGCTGCCTGTCCCTCAGGGGAAGACATGTTTGAGATGGAATGAACCTGGCCAGTCTAAAAGGAAAGGACCCAAAAGAATATCTCGGATGAACTGTCCTGGACTGGCCAATCATAAGGGTTTCAATATAGAACACCTAAAGTGATACCTTTTCATGACCCCAAACTGCAGTTCTAGTGTGTAGACCATCCTGGGAGGTTGGGTGGAGGGCAGGCCTAGGGCCCTTGGGAGCTTCAAGACTGGGAGATCCTGCAGACTGAGGAAGGAGACTTACCTGTCTTAGCTGCTCTCAGCTTCACATGTTCCCCAACATGCAAAATGAACTCATTAAATAGTGTCTAACTGGATGCCGGTTCCTAAGGTGAACTGGGAATGAAGTTGCACCTGCTATTTCCACCCCAGACATATGTGCTTTTGCAATTAATTAGGGATTTAGTGTTTATCTTTGTTTTGTTGTTGGGTGGATGTCAGGTCCTTCAGCAAAAAGCAGGAGACCATGGGGCTGGGGATTGGCCCCACTCATAGTTGTTGTCTCCTGTTGAGCAGAGATTGTGTTAACAGTGGGCATTGTTCATCCAAACTCTTTCAGGATGGCTCTGGAAGCTCCCACTTTGAAGCCTAGTCTTGGGACCAAAAGCTGCCCCACTCCACTAGGATTTGCTGGAGCTGCTCATGCCACCAGCTGATTCTCATGCCTCAAGCCAGAGAGAGAGAAAGGTGGACAGTCTGGCACTGTCAATGCACCACTGGTCAGTAAGTGGGTGGCTATTGACGAAGTGTCCGACCAGAGAGCTACTAAGACACTAATCAACCTATCGATTCCTCATCTCCCCCCTCCCCACCCTTCACCCACAATCAATGGGGCAACAGAGCCCAGCATTGAGGCAGCCAATTAACCACCTTGAGAATGAGCTGCCACGTGTAACATCTTCTGCTCCACTAGCCACAGCCAATCAGCTCATCGATCCGGCATCCAGACTGTGCTGCTCAGGGACAGGAAACTGAGGCCCAGGGCCAGAGAACCCCCAATGTACTACCTCTCGTCCATCAATACCGATCTTGAGCTTCTCCCAAGGAGACCTTTACCCTATCTGGGATATGACAATGCCCAGAATTTCCTCCTCACCTGTTATGTCTTCCAGAACCTGCTCCCTTTCTTTCTCCTGCTGCTTCAGCTCATTGGTTCTCATAAGAAAACCAGATAGAAAACCAGAAACCACCTATGTCTTTGTGTATCTGAGAAGCTTGCTGGTCCTCTGTCTTCTCTCCACTCCTCTCCTGCAGCCTTCCCTTGCTACCCATGATACTTCAGCTCTCACCTCCTTTTCCCATTCACCTTGCTTTCCAAACCTGTCATGTCGATGTAAAAGATCCTACTGAGTGAGGGTCCGAAGCCTTCTAGCCCTCTGGGAATTCATGGCTGGTACCGCTCCAGCGTGGAGTGCACCACCACCATCGCATCTGGGAGGCTGCCTTTCCTCCTGGGCACTAGTCACCTGGGCTCCATGACCTCAGGGCTCCTGATAGGAGTGGACCTCCCCTGGCTTCCAGGATAGTCCAGGGAGAGGAGCTGAGCTCAGGGTCAAGAAACGAGAGATTTCCCTAAGAGAACAGGAGAGAGGAAAAGTTGCCCGATGGGGTGAAGGCGGGGAGGGAGAGCATGTGGAGAGGTGGGGTTCAGCAATCACTAGCCAGCTTCTCTTCCCTCCCCTACCTCCCCCCAGCCTCTGAATCAATACATTTTGAATCTAATCTAATAACAGAGATTTAACGAGGGGATAATGCGCGTGGAGCGGCCAGGCGCTTTGTCTCTTCTTTCATGCGGCAGCTGGGGCCGATTATCCGGGGACAATGTCCCATGCTAATCACTCCCTCTTTCCTCCGAGTGTTTGGGGAGGGGTGGTGGGCAAAGGGGGCAGCTCCTCCCTGATTGGAGAGGAGGTAGAGGGGGGGGAGGAGGAAGAAGTCGAGAAGGGTCTGGATGGCCCCACACAATTGTCTTGACCTGACACCAACTCATTGGCCCTCTCCCCAGGCGCACGCTGTCCGCCCTGACCAGTCAGGGGCAGGGAGCCCTAACTGAGCACAAACAACAGATAATTACCTATCAGCTGCAAGTCCCAGTGGCTGGGAGCTGGGTGGGTTTTTTGTTTTTTTTTTTTTCTTTTCTTTTCACTAACTTGGTCCTCTATAATTTAAGCTCTCCCATTAATGCTTGTGATTGGCCAGCCCTGACTGTCATGGTTAGAGAATTAAATCGTGGTTTTAGAGACCAAGAATGTCCCTCCCTGAAACACAGCCACTTCTTCTCTCTGGGACTTTGTAAATGGGCTTGACCTGCAGGAAGAGGTGTGAGGTTAGACTAGCAAGAACTTCCTGAAAATCACCTTCTTGACACAGATTAGATTGGGCATCTGAAAGGGAAAGAAGGGAATCTCATTTTTGAGAAGCCTTGAAAGAAAGAGAGCCCTGTGTCTAGGTTGGGAAGGGACAGACCAGGGAGGAAAGATCTGCCTCAGTTTCCACTGTCAGAGCTCTAGCTGGAGGGAGCCCGATACCTGCAGTGGCCACTCCCCTTCATTTCTGCAACAGGTATGGGGAGCACCATAGGTGAGCCCAGTAGCTGCCACAGACTTGCATCTTGGCCCCATCACATGCCAGCTGTGAAACCATGGACAAGTACTTAGTCACCCCACCACACCCCCGTGCCTCAGTCTTCTCATCTGCAAAGTGAGGATCATATTAGTACCTGACTTATCAGCATTGTGGGCACCATGCTCCCAACATGGGACAAAAGCTCAGGGAAGCATGAGGCTGGGGTCCAGAGGTGTCTCCTGACAGCTCAGCCCTTCCTCCATCTGCTCATATCACATTTTGAATGGGTGAGCACTTTCCCCAGGGAGACTGGAGATGAGACCTTCATCCTTCTTGTCCCCATTTCAGAGACGGGCAGGGCGAGGCCAGAGGGAGTTCAGGTTCCTGTTCCCAGCAGGCTGGATTCAGACCTCTGTGTCCCATACCTCTGGGTCTCCTTTTCTCCTATTCCTACCCCCCTCCCTTCCCCTGCACATTCCCAATTCCTTTGCACAGAGTTCTTCCTTAAAACCACAGCTATGGGGATCCCTGGGTGGCGCAGTGGTTTGGCGCCTGCCTTTGGCCCAGGGCGCAATCCTGGAGACCCGGGATGGAGTCCCACGTCGGGCTCCCGGTGCATGGAGCCTGCTTCTCCCTCTGCCTGTGTCTCTGCCTCTCCCTCGCTCTCTGACTATCATAAATAAATAAAAATTAAAAAAAAAAAAAAACCACAGCTATGACTTCCTGCTCTGGGAAGGTCTTTGCATGCCTTTCCTGATCCCAGACCACTTTCTCCTCTTCTATCCCCGTGTCCCTCTGGGAAGAGAAGGAAACTCTTGGCAGAGGGACACACCATGAGAATGACAGCGGGGACGGTGGGAACCTAGGGATCCACTTCCACGTGTCTGGGAGAAGCCTTCCCCGCCCCCCCACCCCCCCCAAAAAACCTTAGGCCTAGCCTAAGGCTTGGAATGAGATGTCAATCTTTGCCCAGGGGAAGGACAACCCTGTCTTTCTGAAGTCTGTCCACAAGGTGGCAGCAAAGTCCAGAGGTTCTATGGAGAGGTCTGGAAACCTTTTATTACCCCCTTCCCTTCTTCCCCCAAGGCCTCTGAAGCACCTTCAGGTGGGCCCTTTTGTCCCATTGCCCCCTCCATGCTGATCCCTGAGCATCTGACCCTCTTGCTTCTGTGCTCAGGCCTGGACTCCACCTTAAGCCACACATTTGGTTGCTCCTCTGCTTGCTGCTTAGGCAACGAAGATATTGGTGCCTGATAGCAAAGAAGCTGTTTTACCCAAACCTGTACACATACAGGCCCATGGAGGACTCTCGGCCCTTCTCTTCTGCCCATGTCTCCAGGGCCGCAACCCCGGCCTGTCCCAAACTGGCTGAGATGGTCCTCAGCGGTCCCAGGAAAAGAAGGAGAGAGGCAGGTGGTGCCCAGAGCAGGAGCTTGTTGAGGGTCAGTAGTCATACAGGGGTGGTAAGACATGGAGTTCAACAGCTCTGGGGTCAGCGGTGAAGATGTAAAGTTGGTCCCAGGTAGGGGGGACGAAATAATGCTTTTACCCATCCCAGCACAACACTACCACGTTCTCCTGCTGTAAAAAATCACCAATCTAAAAACACAAATGTGTTATCTTGCAGTCCTGAAGTTCAGAAGCCCCAAATCAGCATTGTGTTCTTTCCAGAAGCTCTAGGGGAGAATCTCTTTTCTTGCCTCTTTTAGGTTCTTGAGGCCACCTGTACCCCTTGGCTCATGGCCCCTTCCCCATCTTCAAAGCCAGGACCAGAAGAGCTTCAGACCTCTCTGCTTTGTCACGTCTTCTCCTCTGGCTCTTATGCTTCCTTCTTTCTCTTACAAAGACCTTCATGGTTACAGGGACTCACCTGCATAATCCAGAATCTTCTCCCCATCTCAAGGTCCTTTTCCCCTGGTTGTGGTGAGATCACAGGCTCTGGGAATGCGGAAGAGAGTATCTCTGGGGGAAAGGCACTGGTCCATCTACCACTGTGAGATCTGGTGCAAATTGCTTAGCTTCTCAGTTACCTCATCTGTAAGATCCATTCAATCACAGTACCCGCCTTGTGGGATTATTACGAGGGTTTAAAGAGCCAACACAAGTAAAGAGTCTAGCACAAAGTAAATGCTTGATGAATTTTAACTACGGTTTTCTTATTGCTCTTATGCATAAACCTAGAAGCTTCCCACCCAGACCTCTGCACAGCAAAATGAGGTGTGGTCCATCTCAGGCCCGTTTAGTTCATACATTTCTATTAGGCAATGTTTGTCATGTGTGCAGTTGTTCATGGTGATGCTTCCTGCATTGTTTTATTACTTAGGAGGAGGGAGTATGAAAGCAGACCCTGGAAGCATGAGCCCAAGACCCCAGCCTGGCTAGAGATGTGGGATTAGGACCTGCTGGTTTTCCCAGCGGGGAGAGGTGCCTGACCATGGGTGGTGAGGTCTTCCCAAGGCAAGAGGTGTTCAACACAGAATGGGGTTTGAAATCCCTTCCCCTCTCCCGAACCACTGCCTTTGTCTGAGAAAGCACACAGAGGCAGGAGAAGGGGCAAGATGACCTCTCAAGGACCTTCCCAGCTTAGGGTGCAGGAAATCCTGCCTTTCCATCGAGGTAACACTTAATCATGGCATAAGCTCCAGGTCTACACTCCCTCCATTTCTCTTGCCTGACATATCCAATCCCACTGCCCTTTCACCCAAGGACTCATTTGTCTGGTTCTCACCAATGAAGCTCCAATCTATCTGCCATATGCGTTTGGCACTGGGCTTAAGATTCCCACCAAGGGCTCACTCCTCAAAAGCCTTGCGAAGGCGAGTGGGGCTGGTCCTCCTACTTGAGCCTCAGCCAGCACGTGCTTGCTCACATGTGCCGGGTCCTTTACAATAATGGTAGTACACTTATTTGTTGTTGAGTGATTTGTTTCACGTTTATTCCTGGCTCTCAGCCTGTAAGTTTCCAAAGGCAGGTGTTTGTGGTCCTACTTGCCGCTCACGCAGCGCCTGACACGCAGCCCGTGCTTTGCATCTGGTGAGCGATCAGTGAATGCACTGCAGCTGGGGAAAGCGGCCTGCATGCAGAGGGAGACCTCATCTGAAACTCCGTGTCTATGCCGCCCCTCGGCCCTCACTGTCTCTGCCAGTTTGGGTGGGAGCAGGGAGGCCCATACAAGAGCAAGACCCCGGGCAGCTGAAAGGGCCCTGGGAACTGTGCGTGGCTGGCGGTCCTGAGGACACTGGGTGTCCGTGAAGCTCCTGATGCCACTTCCTCAGTGACCCTTAAGAGAAAGACCTACTTTCTGCTAGAACTTCCAAGTTGAGCCGTAGCTGGTTTGGGGCTGTATCTGCCAAAGTAGTGGGCTCCCACAGCGGGGGCTGACTGCTTCTTACTCGGCTCTGGATCTCCGGGGCCAGACATATGCCTGGCACAGGGTAGAGGCTTAATGTTTGTTGAATGAATGAATGAATGAATGAATGAATGAATGAATGAATGAATGAATGTGGTGGTGTGGATTCTGTTTGAATCTGTTTCTCCTAGGATGACCATATAACTTGTCATCCAGGCCAGAGCGGTTTTGTCCTGGAAATGGAGGCAGTATTAATAGCTGCACATGGACAGCCGGCCCTAACGTGGGGTTATCCTGGGCGAGCGGGATGTATGGCCACCCTGCCTGTTGCCTCTTGAGGGCTCTTTCCATGTCTGAGACCCTACCCCCAGCTGGCCAGCTGGGAGGCTTCCACTGCCACAAATTCTAGACACAAGAGATCTCGGGCCGGGGGAGGGGAGGAGGCCTCAGCACTGCCCTTTGTCCACTCTGGGATCATGGTTTCCCTCCTGAGGTTTGCCTCAGAGGTCGGAAGGATTTCCTGTGGGGTCACAGGTCAAATGCCACATTCCTTAGCAGAGCTACATGGAGTCCTGGGCTGGCCTCTGCCCTCCCACCTCCAAGAAGAAGGATGGGCTGATTCTGGAGCAGGAAGCAGCGTGAGGCAGGCTCTGGCAGGGTGAGGGGCTCGGAGGGCCCCACCATCCAAAGGGCTTGACCCCCCCTCCACCCGCCAGCTGGAACTGCTGCCCTGTGCTTGGGTGGGTGAGTGGGTGGGTGGGATACAGTGTGGAGGGGCTCTGCAGACAGAGGGGATGTGCCCCATGGGATTGAGAGTTTGCTAAATGGGGCTGGGTTGACAAGGAATCCTCAGATAAGCCTTAGAAGTCTACTTTTCATTAATAATCCATTTTTATGGAGGGCAAACCCCTAAGCCCCCTTCAGAGTCGAGAAGGAGTGCAATTGTGCTGCTAAAGGGGTAAATGGATCTGGATCTCTCCCTAGCTTCCTGGTCGTTCCCTGGGGGCTCCCCAGAGTTTAGGAATGGAACAGGAAGTCCCCTGGGGCCAGGCCATATCTAAGCTGTAGCTCTCCTGAAGGCTTGCTATCAGGGAGATGGTGGGAAATGGGGGTGAATTGAGAGGTTCAATCCTGAGGGCCTACTGTGGTGCATGCTGGGATTGGGATCAGTCTCACCATCCCCGGCACGCACCTGGGCCCCAGCTTAGGGGCTTCCATGTGAGGTTGCACAGGTTGTGTGCCATACAATCCTGGGGATACCATTTACATGGACCCCAATCTGAACAGAGCCCCTTGGAGTCGGGCCCCTTAGGAAGCTCTATGATGAGCCTTTACATCATGCGAGTCCCTCAACCTAGAATGTCACTCTGGCCAGATCACCTTAGATCTTAGCGTAGTTCTTAGTACCGCCTCCCCGTACCCAGCACCCCCCTACCCCACACACACCTCTGTTACACATTTACTGCATGGAATTGCCACAATCGGCTTCAGTGCCCGTCTTCTCCGCTCTTGCTCCCTGCCTTCTTCCTAACACGGCACCTGCCATGTCCAGGAAGTTCTCAGCAGCAGGGATTGGGAACGTGGCAGGCTTGGGGAGCGAGCTGCCCCTCAGTACTGGAGGCGGGGCGGGCTTCTGGGAATGAAATGACAGTGGTCCCTATTCTGAAGACACCTGGGGCCCCGACCCTCCTTCTGGTGGGTCGTTCCCTCCTGTCCTTTTCTCCTTCTCTCTCACTCTCCAGTGATGGGGATTTTAAAGGCTCTTTTGACTCTCTCTGCTGTAATAAGAAACTAGCAATTAACTATTATAAGGCTGTTTTATAATCGTGTGGAAGCCCCTTTTATCCACTTTGCTTTAAATGGTTATATCTTTTATCCCTAGTTTTCAGGAATATAAAACTTAACAGCATTTGCTGCAAACCTTCATACTTTGCTTTACAGTTTATTGTTCCCTCTGCAGATATATCTTTCACATAAATAAGACTTTCATCTGTACAGTTCTGGGCTTGGGCCACCATGGATCTCCACGCCTTCATCAATGGGACTCACCTTGGACACAAGGTGATTCACAAGGAGTCACTGGCCTGGTCGGTGGTCCCTTGTCTTCTGATCAAGGGCTGGACCAGAAGTCCTGCCAGGAAGGAAGTCATGAGCCCCAGGAAGACAGAGTCATGATGGGGAATCCCTGAGGGGATGCTTCCCCTTCCTCTGTGTCTGATCTGAGGTTTGGGTCTCCACAGAAACCAGCCAAGAGCGTGCTTCTTCTCCCGCCCTCGGGTGGGGAAGTCCTCCCTGAAAGTACATAGGGAGAAGCAGCAACAAGCTTTGCCAGAGCTCCTGCCTGGAACCTGGTACAAACCAGGTTCATGGGTAGCCATGACCCCGGCCTTCCCAAGGCATCAGCCTGAAGGACTCTAGGCAGAGGCTTCATCTGGAACAGCCAAGGTGGCAAGGAGGACCACACAGGCCATTATATCCCCAGATGAATTCCCCAAGTTTGAACTGATTTTCTATTTTCCAGTGTGGAATGTTTGCATTAAATACAGAAATGGATGGCACCTCATATGGGGGCCTGGAGAATGCACTGCCCTGGACCTCCAAGTATGAGGAGGAATCGATCAAGGGCTCCAGCTGCCAACTGACATCCATGGGAGCATTTGGCCCAGGCCACTCCTTCTGTGGCAGGGATGCTGGGACACGGGGACTCATCTCATGGCCAACTGGCTGGAGGACTCGTCAACAGCCTTGTCCAATCTTTCTTCTACTGCATGGCAGTCTGGGAAGATTCCTTTCCCTCTGTCACTCAGACTTGCAGAGCAGACCTGAGCTGGCTCGCTCTCCATTTCCCCTCACAGGCATTTCCCCTAATAAAATCCTGTGCATTTAATCCCACATCGGCATCTCATTCTCAGAGGACCTGGACTAGCACACCTCTCATTTACATAAGGACAGACAGTTGTATACACTGGCATTGCTAATAGAGATTTTGTGTCTACGTGTTGTTTCTGTAGACAGACAGGTGGCATATGTTTATATGCAATGCTAGAAGCAAATGCATGCATGCATAACCCTATAGGGTTAGGGTAGGTGGGTATAAGTCATTAGACATAAATATACTTTTTAAAAGATTTTCTTATTTCAGAGCAATTTCAGATTCACAGCAAAACTAACTGGAAGGTACAGAGATTTCCCGGATGCCCCCACCCCCTCGACACACGTAGCCTCCTCCATTAGCAACATCCCCTCCCCCAAAGTGGCATATTTGTTATCACCGATGAACCTATGCTAATACATCTCAATCACAGAGTCCTTAGTCTTCCTTAAGGTTCACCGGGGGTGGTGTACATTCTGTGGGTTTAGGCAGATGTATAACGATATGTACCCATCACTATAGTGTCCTACAGAATAGTTTCACTGCCCTAAAAACCCTCTGTCCTCTACCCATCCCTCCTGCACCTCCAGCTCTTAGCAACCACTGATCTTTTTAATGTCTCCGTCATTTTGCCTTTTCCAGGATGTCACATGGAATCAGACAGTATAAATATACTTTTAAAATTGTACTCATCCTACACTTAGGAGCCAATTGCTAGTTAGCTGATGATGTTCATGTGTGGAGAGAGATGGATGTGTAGCCATAACAACAATGATCTTACATACACACACATTTTTATTTATATGCATGATCTCACTTCATTCTCACAATTCCATGAGAGACATAATTATGATCTGCATTTCACAGATGTGAAAATGAAGGCCAAGAAGAGGTATTCCAGAAGCAGGTGGTCAAACGTGGGCCTGTCTGTGTGTCACCGTGCAGATATGTGAAGTGAGATAATAAGCGTGCATGGAGGGGGAGGTGGGGCTAGATGGGTAAGTAGACATAGCCAAACATATGTGGGGACAGATGTGTGCTCCGGCAGATAGAGGAAGATGTGCAAAATCTCCCCCCACAATCAAGACCTCTTGTCTGTAGCTCGGGACTCAGGATGAGGCTGCATTTAAACTTGAGCTCAGAACAGAGTTCTGTCTCAGTAAACGTACTTCACTGCTCAGCAGTAGGACAAAGCCCACTGCCTCCTCCTATCACTCACCTTGTCACCTGAATTCAGGAAAGCCGGTCACTACCCTAGAAATTAGTCCTAGCATCTGCCATCCGTAACAGATAATGAGAGGTATGTGACTTTGTATTTTGTACAACTGTCCCCATGGTTCGTTTTCAAAACTGCTCTTCCTAGATCAACAAAGACCTCCTACTTGTCCGATCTGATGGCCACATTTCACCACTTGTCTTGACCACTCTCTCCTTGAATCTTCTCCGAGGCTCCCTTGATATATTCTGTTCTGCTGTCTGGACACCCTCCTCCTCAACTTCTTCCAGGCTGTTCTTTGGCTACTCCAGAGCAGACACTGCCAGTTGACTACCTGAGAGTGTTCTACCTCTCTCTACTACCTACTACCCTAGTGTTCTGGTTTTCTCCTAGACACTGGAATCCTGAATTTGATCAAGAATCCTCCCATCTTTGAGCGGCAATATGTTTGCCAGGAGTTGAGCCCAGTCTCTGAGGTGAATCCTGATTAGTCTGAGCCACTGGTTCTCCCAGGATGAGTGCACCTGGGAACGAATCCAAAATTCAAATCCTCAGACTTCACTCCAGACCTACTGAACTGGAAGCTCTGGATGGGACCCAGCAATCTCCATTTGAACAAACTCTTTCCTTCTAAGGACACTGGTTATACTGGATTAGGGCCCACCTTACACCAATATGACCTCCTCTTAACTTGATTACATCTGCAAAGACTCCATTTGGAAAACAGGTTTACATTCTGGGGTCTCGGGAGTTAGGATTTCAATGTTATTTTCTGGGGGGTACAATTCAATTTATAAAAACCATTTTAAAAATGATTTTATCTTAATGCATTTATATAAAAATGCTAACAGCTGAGAAAATCTTGTAAGAAGAAGAACAAAATTGGAAGATTTACATTTACCGGTTATCAAGACTTTTTACATAATTACAGTAATCAAGACAGATTGAAATAGGGACAAGCATAAATATACCAATGGAACCGAATACAAGGTCCAGAAACAGACTCAAGCATACAAAGATACTTGGTTTATGGCAGAGATGACACACCACACGGTGTGGAGCCTTTTTAAGACGTTGAGTGTCTACACTTCACATCTATCACAAATGTGCATTCTAGGTAAATTGTAGATCTAAAAATGAAAGGTAAAACAGTAAAGCTTTGAAAGGAAAACATAGGGTATCTTTATGACCCTGTAATCGTCAATGATTTTTTTTAAGCTGGACACAAAGTATTAACTGTTGTCATAGTCTGTTATGCTGGTGGCCCTTGGTGAACCACACCTGACTGTGTTCATACCTCTGTGTAGTCCCTTCCCCCAAATGTGGGGCTGGGTTTGTGACTTTACATGATCAACAGAATGGGGCAGAAGCGATGCAGTGCCATTTCCCAGCTGCAGGAACTGCTGTCATCCAGAACTCAGCTAAGGATTCAGGACCCCAGAGGGAACTCTTGCCACTTTCCTCTGGCATCCCTCATGGTAATGGTAACATTCCAGCCTACCTCACATCCCTACTGACTTAGGAACCTCTAGGAGCCCAGGCCTCTGGGGTCATCCATCATCAGCACACCACCCCCCAAACCTCTTGTCATTACCCTTTAACCTGACCCATTTCCCAGCGCTCCCAAACCCTCCATCTCTTCTCTGGGGGCTTCCATTTCATAGCCAGCTCACTCCCTTATATCTCCACCTCTGTCTTCTGAGACATAGCCTCCCTTACAGTCCTCTCATGTTGTTTTGGGGTGAGGTCCCCAATATGCAGGCGTAACAAGTTCCCGGTGATCCTCACGCTGCTGGTTGGGGAATCACACCTTGAAAAACACCACGGTTGTCCTTATTAAATTATTGCCCCACGCACATCCTCAGCTCTCTGCTCAGCTCTCTTGCTGCTGCGTACCTGGCAAAGCCAGCGCTGGCTGAGCCCAACCACCCACATTCTCTGCTTCCCCAGCTGAGGAGCTGAATGGTCTAGGAGAAAATCAAACTGAGCTGACGGGTTTTACTATAAATCCATGGCCTCAAAATACAATGGGCACTTGACACCCCTCTGGCAAACCTATATTTCTCTTTTTGATTTCTCACTCTCCAAATAATTATTTTATTATTTCCTCCCTTTTCACAAACCTCCCACACATCTTTCACTCTGCTTCTTATTGAGACCTCATTCTTTCATTCACTGGGAAAATGGGAGCCACAGAAAGGGACCCCTTCATCTCAAGAACATCAAGGCCTCAGATGAACTACGACTGTTCCCAAGTTCTCACAGGTTAGAGCAGGGGGGGGGAATGCTTTCAAAAGCCACCCCCTCTCTTGTGCTCTGAGTCCTGCCCTCATCATCTTCTCAAGGACTCTGCTTCTGAAATCACCTTTCCTTTGCTCTGCATCACCAAGCAACCATGTCTACTGGAACATTCTCAGGAATGAACATATTCTAGTGCCTCCTACCATTAAGAAAACACAAAAGCAAAGAAACTTTCCTTGAAAATGCTCCAAAGAGGAATCTCTCAAATCATTTTCATATTTCTCTTTCCTACTTCCTTATCTTCAATTTTTTTTATTTTTCAAAGATTCATTTATTAGAGAGAGAGAGAGAGAGAGAGAGAGAAGATGAATAGGTTGAAGGGGAAGCGCAAAGGGGTGGGAGAGAGAGAGACTCTCAAGCAGACTCTGTGCTAAATGAGGAGCCCCACCTGGAGCTCAATCCCATAACCCTGAGATCATGACCTGAGGCAAAATCAAGAGTCAGATGCTGAGGGAACCTGGGTGGCTTAGCGGTTGAGCATCTGCCTTTGGCTCAGGGCATGATCCCAGGGTCCTGGAATCAAGTGCTACATCGGGCTCCCAACAGGGAACCTGCTTCTCCCTCTGCCTGTGTCTCTGCCTCTCTCTGCGTGTCTCTCATGAATAAATAAAATCTTAAAAAAAGAGAGATGCTTAGCCAGCTGAGCCATCTAGGTGCCCACTTTAAATTCTTTCTTTAACTTAGTGTAGCTTCAACAGCCATCACTCCCATGAGCCTGTCCTTGCCAAATTTACCAATAATTGAATACAAACGGCCAATAAGCATGTGAAAGTCATCTGGGAAATGCAAATTAAAACCACAATGAGTTACCATTTCATACTCCCTAGCATGGCTAAAATTAAAAAGACAGGCAACAACCAGTGATGGTGAGGGTGTGGTGAAAAGAGAGCCTCCGGCCACTGAGAATATAAAAGGGGGTGGCCACTTTGGAGAACAGTTTGGCAGCTTCTCAAAATGTGAAACAGAGTTATCCTGTGACCCAGCAATTTCACTCAAGGTGTGGGCCCTAGAGAAATGAAAATCCGTGTCTAGGGGATCCCTGGGTGGCGCAGCGGTTTGGCGCCTGCCTTTGGCCCAGGGCGCGATCCTGGGGACCCGGGATCGAGTCCCATGTCGGGCTCCCAGTGCATGGAGCCTGCTTCTCCCTCTGCCTGTGTCTCTGCCTCTCTCTCTCTCTCTCTCTCTCTCTGTGTGACTATCATAAATAAATAAAAATTAAAAAAAAAAAAAAGAAAATCCGTGTCCAAAGAAAAACTGGTGTACAGATGTTCATAGCAACGTTGTTCACAAGAGCTAAAAAGTGGAAACAATTCAAGTTTCCATCAACTGTTGCATCATAATTAAAAGGTAGCATATCCAGACAGTGGAATATTATTCAGTCATAAAAAGGAAGGAGATACTGATACATGTAACAGCATAACTGGAACTTAGAGACCTTGTACTTAGCCATAGTGTTGGATGGAAAAGGCTACAGACTGTATGGTTCTATTTACAGGAAACGTCCAGAACAGGCACATCTACAGGGAAAGAATGTGCATTAGCGTCTGCCTGGAGCTGGAATCGGATAGGGGCGGGAAGGAGAAAGGGGAGCCACTGCTGGGAGGTATGAGGTTTCTTTTCAGAGCGATGAGAATGTTCTATAATTGTGCTGTCTGCCCAATTCCACGAGTATTCGAAAAATCACTGTACTGGACACTTTACACATGAGCAAATACCATGGTGTGTGAATTTTATCACAAGGATCTAGGTTTTTTTAGGTCATTAAGAAAAAGTATTAGCAGCCCTCACACTGCCCTTTCCTGTCCCACACTTCCTGGCTCCTATGTGGCGCTGGAGAGTTTTCCACCCCCTCCCCACTTCCCCCCTTCCTTCTGTGACCTCCTGCCCTCTGGGTTCACACCTACCTGGTCACACCTTCCTCCCTGGTCACCCCTTCTCGGAGGCTTAGCTGGCCCCTCCCTTTCCACCCAGGGCTCCCTGCAGGACCTTCTTATCATCTGATACTTTCTAACTCTGGGGGTTCAGCGAATCCTATCCCGATATGTTAAATAACTGTCTTCTATGCTGATGCTTCCCCATAAATCAAGACGCCTCCCCATTACTCTCTGATTTCCCTGCATAAACTGCTTCTTCAACATCTTCCCAGTGACCTCTGAGTGATGGCCAACTGAATATGCTGAAGTCTGAGCCTTCTATTCTCAATCTCCACAGCCCACCCCAATCCTATTTCTTCCCTAGTTTTCCTGTCCCAGTGAATGGCTCACACAATTCTCCAAGCCAACCTTGATTTATATATTTTGCTCTTACCCTATACCTGATTGTTCACTGTGTCCTACCTTCTACTTGCAGAAAGCGTCCCTAACCCACCCACTCTTCTTCATGGTTTTGCCACTAAGCACAGGTCACCACCACCTTCTATCTGTAAAAACCTCCTAACAGTTCTGTTTCTACTTATCATATTACTTTTCCAGTAATGATGCCTCATGGGTGCCCCATGACACGCTAACCTCTCACCTGCCTCAGGGCCTTTGAACGTGCCATCCCTCTGCCTGAAAGTCTCTTCCCTCAACTTCCCATATAGATGGTTCATTTTCTACCTGTCTCTCTCAGCTCATATTCCTTCCTCAGAGAAGCCTTCCCTGCAGACCTACCTACCTTCTTTTCTCATCTCAATTATTCTCTAACATGTCATGCTGTCTTTTGCTTCATTGCATTTACCATAATCTGTAATTATCCTCTGTATTTTACTTCCCCCGGCTAATTAATATGATAAATATTTCTTGTGTCTCTTCTATACCAGGCACTGTGTTTGATGCTAGGGATAGAATCATAATCCATTGGACAAGATCCCTGGTCCAAAGGAGCAGAAAATACACTGGAAGATACAGCTATCAATCAAATAATCATAGAAATAAAAATATGATGACAAACTCTAATAAGTTCTTGAACAGCTGTTAGAGAATAAATACCTAACACGTGTTGCCCACTTATCATGTTCTAGGTACAGAACCAAGTTACAACCTGTCAAGGTAGGGACTCGTTATGCCCAGTTTACTTATGAGCAAACTGAGCCTGAGCACAAATGAGAAAGTCAAAGTCACAGAACTAACTGGTGGCTGAGGCGAGGTTCAGCTCAGCCCAGCCGTGTCTAACTTGAGAGCCAGAGTTCTGCAGCACCACGCAACCTGGTTCATCCTGTCCTTGCCTTTCTTGGTTTTCCTCCAGCCTTTATAACCCTTGGTTTCCAGTCTCCACCATCATAGCACTCCTGACATCCTGGTGCTTCCCCAGTTTCTGTTCTCAGCCTTCTCTTCCCCGGGTGTCCCAGCTGGGCTGGAGCTGAAATGTATGCATTACTCACAAAGAGGCAAATTCTGGAGAGCAATCTGGCACCACTTACTTAAGTGACAACCCAGCAATTCTGCCCCTAAGATCCCAAAGCAATTCTCACAGCGGCCTTTGAGGCTCCCCGCACGAGGAGCATCACCGTGGGGTTTCCCGTGACGGGGTGAGGCTGGGGGCCTGGGCACCCATTACCTGGCACGGGCATCCATGTGTGTGGTAGTGGTACAACACGGAGCATCGTGCATCCCTGAGGAGCAATTGAATCGACATAAACATGAACAGTGTTTAGTGAAAAAAGATAAGCAACAGAAATCAAGCTATAAGGAATATCATCTACATAAACTAAAAATGCATGCACACATAGTAAAAATATACACTTTGTAAGTATATATAAAAACAAAAGGGGCACCTGGCTAGCTCCATCGGTGGAGCATGTACCTCTCGATCTTGGGATTGTGAGTTCAAGCCCCCTGTTGGGTGTAGAAGTTACTTAAAAAAAAATAAAATCTGGGATCCCTGGGTGGCGCAGCGGTTTGGCGCCTGCCTTTGGCCCAGGGCGCGATCCTGGAGACCCAGGATCGAATCCCACGTCGGGCTCCCGGTGCATGGAGCCTGCTTCTCCCTCTGCCTGTGTCTCTGCCTCTCTCTCTCTCTCTCTCTCTCTCTCTGTGACTATCATAAATAAATTTAAAAAAAAACCTTTTTAAAAAAATAAATAAAATAAAATCTTTTTAAAAAACCACGCACATAAATTAAACAATGTGGCACGTGTGCACACCTGGACAGAGCCCCAACTTGGTTGCTGATGGCAGGCACGCTGGATCTCTGGTTTGGCAGGACCACATTTCTGCAAAGGTGATGTCTGTGAATAATGACTCAGGTTGACTCATAAATGCTGGTAAGACTTTTAAGACACCAGGAGTTCTTTTTTCCCAGGTCTTTACACGACCTGTCCCTCCTGCGTGGTGTGCCCAAGCAGGACAGGCCCCACTGGTCCTGGGCTGAGGACTTGACAGCCTGACCAAGAACCTGCTGGGCATCTGGCCCTGTTCCAGGCCCACACACGGAGTTCAGGCAGGACCAGGCTGTGCGGTGGAGTCTGAGTTGGGTCTTGATTACGCCCCACCATACAGTGTGCTGTGTAGCCAATGTGCTCTGGGATGGCCACGTACCCGGCCTGGGGGAGGGGGTCCTGGCAAGAAGGTGTGAGGTCCCATGCATGATGCTCTAGCCTTGCGTCTAGATGCAGGTATGTGTTTCTGTGCATAGATGGAAGCCGACTCACCAGAAATTAAGTTCAGGACTCTCATCTGTACAGGTTCCTAGAAAAGTGAACGTTTGCTATATTTATTAGCCTTTTGAAATTGTGCAATTCATTCTGATTTTTTTCATTCTAAGTATTCACCTATGTATTCATAATTTTATTATTTTTCTTAGAGATGGCCTTTTCACATTGTTTAAGTTTCATGCCCACAAAAAAATCAATATGTTCTTGCCCAGAGGAGAGATGCTTCCAGAAAATCCAACGTGACTCTTGTTGACTTAGAAATCCTCACCCGGGCAGCCCTGGTGGCTCAGCGGTTTAGCGCTGCCTTTGGCCCAGGGTGGGATCCTGGAGACGGGGATCAAGTCCCATGTCGGGCTCCCTGCATGGAGCCTGCTTCTCCCTCTGCCTGTGTCTCTGCCTCTCTCTGTGTCTCTCATGAATAAATAAATAAAATCTTTAAAAACTAATTGAGGGCAGGGGACACAAGCCTCCATCACACAGGTAGCAGGTTGGGGAGCCAGGTCTTCTGATTCCAAATTCTGGGGCTCTCTGCTATATCCTATTTCTGCTAGTCTCCAGGACATAGCCCTGTCCCCTGCTCCTAAGAGCTCTCTGTCCCTATTGTCATCTTCTTGCCATTTCATTTCCTGCAAAATAACTTATCTCAACATGCCACATGAATGCTGCTGATCACCAACCCATAAAGGGAGAGTGCACGGTTGGGAGTTCCTAAGACAGCATAGAAAGCTGCAGGGCTAGGTGGGGGTTTGAGGGTGGGCTGCAGTGTAACACAGAGGTCAAGGGTACCAATTTTGAAACCAATCCACCCAGTTTTGAATCCTGGCTCACTCATTCTCTATCTCTATGATCTTGGCTAAGTTACACAGCACTGCAGTACCTCAGTTTCCCTATCTGTAAAATGGCATTGATGACAGCACCTGTCATTGTCCATTGAGCTGACTCAGTGAATCAGGCTGTGAACAGTGGCCAGCACTCATCATGCCCTGACTCGGTGACGGCAATCATTGTTACCAATTTCCAGAGATGGGATTAGTTCGGCCCCATAGTCTCACTGCCCTTTTGGGTTAAAATTCTTTGAAGCAGGAGTAATCTGTGATTCCTCATTTCCGCTTATAGGAGGGAAAGAGCAGGCAAAGATAGATGGGTGTCTAAACAATCTCAAGGGCTATCATACCTGCCCTCACCTTTGGACCATGAAGTTCAAGGACACAAGGATCCTTGGGATTTGGGGCTGGCAGTGCCCTGGAGAGATCTCTGTGGCTGTTCCTCTCTGGCCCTTTTTGTATGCCCTCTGCTAGTACGAGGCCCTGAAGAGCTGGGTGACAGCGTGCGGCTGCCAAGAAGCTTTATGGTGCTCCATGCTAGCTCTGACTTCTATTTCGGGACCCACAAAGGTCAAAGTCAGTCCCCGCCTGAAGCAATGGTGAGGTGCATGCCAGGAGCAGCTGGGTTCCCCAGCCTCCGGGGTCCCACTAACCAGGAGGCATGAACCTCAAACGCATCAAGCACAGGGGCTGACATAAACTCCAGGGCTGAGCCCCGGGGGGCTTCTCTGCACAGAATCCCCAGTGAGCCAAAAACACAGAGAAATACACCTTCTCCAGGCTCATTCTGGAGCTTGCCTGCCTTTCCCTTCTCCCATTCCCTCAACCAGTGAAGTAGCTGGGTTAACAATTAAATACAGTAGCAATTTAAAACTGCCCTGTGGTCTGGGTCCCCACCAGCTGAACTTCTCCCTGCCTGCCCAGACTGCTGTTTATTTTGGCAGGGCTGAGCCCCTCACCCCGCCCTAATGCTGGCACTGAAAACTTGCCCATAAAACACCCTGTAAAAGGAGCTCTAGGGGCCAGTGAGCAAGCTTTGTGCCTGGGGCCTCCATCCTCAGACCTTCTGTCCTTGCACTGAGCCCAGAGTATACGATGCTTGCTTGCACTTTATCCGCTTCCCCAGAGGCCTTGTATATTTACACGTGACCCCAGCTCATCTTCACGACTTCCAGGTGGAGCGATTTCAAGGCATTGATAGAGGTCCTACTCAGGTGTGCTGCACAGGGAAGCCCACTGAGGTGGGCAGGAAAGAACCCCAGATTTGGGATGGAAGCTGTGGGTATCAACTGTAGCCATGACCCTGGAAGCTGGGGCCCTGGAAGTCTGGCCCCTGAGCAAAGGCCTCCCCATCATCCAAGAGCATGCCAAGATGCCCCAGCCCCAACCTACTGAGTCAGGAAGCAAGCAGGAGCCCAGAAACCTACATTTGAACCAGCCTTCTGGGTGATTCTGGTACAGGTACCACCAGTAACTAAGCTACAGGCTGGAAAGAACAACAGACAGAAAAGGAAATATATATATAATAAATACGCACACACACATACATATATATATATATATGAATATATTTTAATTTTTTTTAAGAGAAGGGACACAATCTCTGCCCTCTAAGCTATTACTGTCTGGTAACTTGGGAAGAAAAGTGTGTTCTGGCACCTGAGACAGCCCATCTCTTACAGGAAGCTACACTGGCTGCTGCGCGTCCGTGGGGTATGGGTGTGGCCCTGTGGGATGGTGTTGTCAATGTGGATAATGTGCACATTATCATTCACCGTAGCGCTAGAGTGGAGATGGCCATCTTTGGTTTTGCTGGTGAGAAAAGCAGAGGCTGAATGGGTTCGTGTGACCCGGCCAAGACTACAGGGAACCCAGCTCTCTCTGACTCCAATGGTCTTTCCACAATATTACCCAGCTATTAAAGGGTCCTCTGTATCTACCACTCATTCATTCAATTAACATCTATTTTTGAGCACCGATGATGTGCCAAGCACTGTGCTGGGCACAATAGCTAAAATAGAGTTCCTTCTGTTTCCTTATAAATCGGCTCCTTCCTTGTCCTTGTTACTGGGGGAAAAGATGCAAATTGGTCAAGGGGGTTGAAATAATATGGGAACATGAAAAATCTGGGAAAAAAGTTGCTTCAGTTCCTTAATTCTCTCTGATTTGTTACTCTCTCTTGCATTTCTCCACCAGGTTGGGAGAAAGGTTGGAGATATTCATAAGCAGATGGCGGAACCAAGGGAAGGTCTTTAAGGTCCTTTGGTGCTGGGGCCATAGCTTTGCCCTGCTAGCTGCTGCTAACCCAAGTTTTACATTCTTTTTCCTCTGGCACTATCCTCTAAGGGCTGCCATTGGCTTTCAAAATACTTTAGAGTTAGGACGCCTAGGTGGCTCAGACTTTGAACATCTGCCTTCAGCTCAGGTCATGATCCCGGGGTCCTGGGATTGAGTATCACATCGGGTTCCCTGCAAGGAGCCTACTTCTCCCTATGCTTATGTCTCTGCCTCTCTCTCTCTGTCTCTCATGAATAAATAAATAAAACCTTAAAAAAATACTCTAGGGTTTTCCCAACCACTCGGGGTAGAAATAAGGAAGTCACTAGGATGCAAAATGGCAGATGTGTCCCTCTCAATATGACAAAGAACTATAAAAAATGGGCCCAGTTAAAGAAGACTTTGAATATGTCATTGTTATGGAAGCAGGCTGGCTTGCACATGGGGCTGCTATATAGACGTCAAGAGTTGGCCTGCAAAGGGGGACACCTCCCAGCTGGGTTGCTATTTTACACACTTGCTTTCAGCTGAGGCTGGCTTCCCTCCATGCTGGATGAGCCCAGGAGGGAAGTTACTGGACCTTCTGGTGACTGACCATCCACCAACCCTAGGCTGCCTGGCTCCTGAGTTAAAGGGACAAGGTTGCTCAGGACCCCAGTTATTGCTGATATTACGTATCACTAATAAACTTCCCCTTGGTTTCTAGATCATCAATTCAAAGGGAACTGGGTTGAGATACTGGCTGCCGTGACTACGCCGAAGGGGGAAGTACTTAAGGAGAAAGGGAGGACTTATCAAAGGCATTGGTAGAGGTCCTGCTTTCTGGAGGACAAAGCTCAGAACCCAGCATCAGAAGAAGCCCTTGGTATGAGGCCCCTTGAAAATGTCTATTGGTGTAAGTGGCCGATTCTGGATGCCCTGAAAGCTTAAAAAAGATCGAGGACTGTGGTTGGTTGTATAAGGACACTGGTTGTGAGGACTTTGGTCTGTGCCTGGGGCACTTGAATCCACTCATTTATTCAATAGGTTCTTAAAAGGCCCTAATTCATGTCCCTAAAAATAGTCCTGGTTTTAGGCCCTGAGGGGCCTGGGCACCTCTGTCTAACCCCAACCCCTCTCCGTGTCTATGTGTTTACACTCATCCCTCTCCGGATCTCTAGGAAACTGGTGAGATTTGAACCAAGTCTGTAGTTTAGTTAGTGGCACAGCACTGATGTGAATGGCCCGGTTCTGACAACTGTGCCCCGGTTATGTAAAGCAGTAACTGAAGGGGAAGCTGGGTGAGCTGTATGTGGGGATTTTCTGTACTATTTTTTTCAGCTTTTCTGTGAGTCTAAAATTAGTTCAAAATAAGAAGTTAGAAGAAAGGAAGTCTCACTAGGAGTTTCATTGACTCTCTCTGGCTGCTTTTCCATCTCTTAGTCTCTATCATTCTGTGTCTTTCTATAATCCTTTTAATAACTCCTGGCCCCCCTCCATTGCCTGTCCATCCCTCTCTCTCAGGCTCTGTCCTTCATTTCTCCTTCTACGGGAACCTGCTCTCCTCAAGGGCTTTTCCTCCCACGCCAGCCACCACATTCTGTTGACTAACCTTGAATCTCCGTCAGTGATTCCCTCCTCTCCAGTGCTACTTCCAAAGCTCCTGGGTCATCACCCAGGCCACGCAATCACCCCATTACTCCAGGGGCCCCCTTGTTGGGCTCCCGGGCTGCAGCTCTGTCCAGGTGCCCAGTTAACACCATCCCATGTCTACACTGCCTGCTAGGAAAAGCCTGGCAGAGCTTCCTCATTCTCTGGCTCCATCTTCCCAGCTTGAACCCCCCAACAGGGGCAGAACTATGTCTTTTTTAATATTTTATGTATTTATTCACGAGAGACACAGAGAGAGAGACATAGGCAGAGGGAGAAGTAGGTTCCCTGTGGGGAGCCCAATGCCGGACTCAATCCCAGGGCCCCGGGATCACGACCTGAGCCAAAGGCAGACACTCAACCACTAAGCCACCCAGGTGCGCCATGGTGCAACTATTTCAATGGAGTCCCAAAGCCAGGTTGGACAGGGCTGCTGCATGGAATGGAGGGAACTTTGCGAAACTGGGTTTTTTATATGTAAATCGGGGGTTCCTGGGCTGGGTGTGGAGGTGGAAGGAGGGAGGAGGGCAGACAGGGAAGAGAGGTTTTCATTTCAGTATTGGCAGGGGAGCCTAGAGATTTAAAAAAAAAAAAAAATCAGAGGGAATGTGGAGAGGAGTCTCAAGCCTTCTAACGGTGGGCTCTAGGGGCTTGGTTACTGCTGGGCCAAGACTCCAAGAGCTTCCATGGCAGCCAGGTGGATGGGAGAGCCGACAGGTCCAAGCAGAGACTGTAGCCCCATCCCCCCATACCTGCCCCTGGTCCAGTCCAGCTTCCAGTTTTTAGCAATGCCGCCCCAGCCTGTCATCAGAATGAGCCTGATCAGACCCTGAGCAAAGCGTCAGCTGCATCTCCCCGGTTTTATAACCGCCTACCCCTTCCTCGGTATTTTATGTTTCAGCAATACTGAAATATCACAGCATCGTAGCCACTGGGGGCAAGGGAGCTGGAGCAATCGGAGGTTTGCGTCCATCAATCACTGGTTAAGGGCTACCCCCACCGGGGATGGGGGCCGGGTGATAGTTCTCAGGCGCTTCCAGCAAAGCGGGATCCAGCAACTCGAAGGCAGTTCCCCTAAAAAGAGACACAGGTGCTAGCTGCTGGGAGTGAACACACACTGGGAATCCCCGCACACAACGGCAAAGGGATCCGAGAGGATATTGGCAGAGCAGGACAGCATCTGCTGCAAAGAGGGGGTTGCGGTGATCTTGGGGGGGGGGCGCAGGGCAGACCTCACGGAGAAGATGACATTTGAATAAAGACCTGCAGGACGTGCAAGCAGGCCCATGGTGGGCATTAGGGAGACGCTCCGAGTCGTCTGTGGAGTCGATGGCCGGGGCTGATGGATGATGCCCTGGGTCCCTCTTTGCGCACCCCCAGCTGCAGGTGTCCCCGTGGAGGGGGGGGTCGTGCACCCAGCGGGCTCAGTGGGGAGGTGGTGGGCATCTTCCAGCCTCCCCTGCTGACCACCCAGAGCTGGGAAGGGACTCGGAAGCCCCGGGACCCCGGGGATCCCGTGAAGGGAACGCTCCCAGCGCTCGGGGGCTGCAAACTTGCTGGGTGCGCGCGGGCTGCCTCGGGAGCGACAAATGAGCCGGTGCAGATGGCGCGGAGATAAACGGCGCCATCTTCTCCCGTCGCCGCGCAGCCATAAGTTTCCCGAGACATTTATTGGGCGCAGCTCCCTTCTGCAGGCCCGCGCCGGGGCTGGGGCGCAGGGCAGGGGCGGGCCGGGCCGGGCCGGGCCGGGCGGCCGCGGGCAGGATGCGCTCGGGGCCGGGACCCCCGCTGCGGCACATCCGCAGAGAACTCCGGCAAATACCCGTCTTGACTCGTATTTATCCTCCTGCTTTGCACTTGATCTGCATCGCGTGCAATGGTGTATACTGCCCGGTGGTCTTCTCGGAGGAGAAAGGCTGCTCCGCGATCGCAGAGCTACTCCCGGCCGCGCTGGGTGCTCGCCCCCGGCTCTGCGCCTCCCGCCCGCTGGGCAGGGCCCTGAGCCCCGGGGCTGCTGTGCCCAAGATCGCGAATCCGAGAAACCACCGAGGAGCCGACGCCGATGCAAACACACGAGGGTTTACTGACAAGCTCGAGCTTGGGTCCAAGAGCACCCGACACAGCGGAGCAGGGACTTGGACCCCGAGGTGGGTTTCAGCTTAGTTTTAAGGGCTGGTCTAGGGGACCTCCAGAAGGGTGTGGGGGGGGGATTTTTCAAGTTCTGTTTACGTTCTGATATGGGGCTTTCAAGGGCATTGAGCTCTGTTCTCATTCTAATATGGGGCTTCCTGCCCCTGGCTTGGGCTCTGTTCTCATTCTAATATGGGGCTTTCTAGGACATTAAGCTGTAAGCTGTTTTCTTCCTGTAACTGAAGTAATGTAAATTTCAGCTCTTGTTCACAGGGGCCTGGGATGGCTGCACTTGTGCTAACGCTGAGCTTAAAGTGGAATGGCCTTAATTTTCTCGGCCTCCACACGGGGGTCCTCACCACCTTCTGGTGGCAAAGGAGAGCAGGCGCCACTGAGGCCCCAGGCTCAGCCCACAGGCCCCCACGACACGGAGAAGCTGGCTCAAGAGCCCACCCCCTGGGGCACCTCGACACCCCCAACTTGACCTCTCTGCTTAGGATCCCCAGTGAGCCCCCTTTGCCACAGGGAGTCTTGACCCAACTGGGTTAAACTTTCCCCGCTTCCCAGAATCTAGGAAATGTGAGGGATCACCACAGCGCTGCAGCCGGGACCCACAGCCCAGATCAGGGCCCCCTTGCCTTGGCATCACTGGGCCTTTCGTGTGCGCAGAGCTCCTCCTGCTAGATGGGAAGCTCCACATGCGCAGGCACACCTTTGCCCTTCCTCGATTTCCCCAAAGCCTTTAGCATAGAGCTGAGTGATCACCTCACAAGGAACAGTAAGTTCTTATCACCCTACATCCCCTTCCAGGAAGCACGCTCTCATTAGGCCCTTCGTTCCGTGACCCTGGTGCTCGTGGGAACTTGCACGTGATACGGGGCTTTACAGTCATCCTAAGAATCTCTCTACATAGATGACCACCTCTTGCAGCATCTTATGTTCTCAGGATCAGAACCTCCTCAGGGGTCCCTCTGTCCCTCTCATATCCGATGCACAAACAGGAATCTTGGATTTTCTTTTGCTTGTTTTACCTTCCCAGTGCCTAGACTGGACAAGTGGGAGGAAGAAAGGGCTGTTCTAGAAAAAGCACATACTTAGGAGCGCCTGAGTTAGTCAGCCAAGCATCCAACTCTTGATTTCGGCTCAGCTCATGATCTTGAGGTCCTGACATGAGCCCCACATTATGCTCTGTGCTCAGCGTGGTGGCGGGTGGGGCAGTCTGCTTGAGATTCTCTCTCCCTCTGCCCCCCCTTCCCTCTTGCATGTGCTCGCACACACTCTTTCTCTCAAATAAATCATAACAACAAAAGAGCACATACTTAGAATCAAGATATCTGGGTTCTGACCATTCCTAACGTACCGCCCATCTGAGACCACAGACCTTTCTGGCCTCCAGTTCCCTCATCTATAAAATATGGAAATACTTAGCCGCAAAAACCAAAAATCTAAAGGCCATTCAGCTCATCCTTCTGTCTCTAGATGTGTATCTGTCTAATCTGGAAAGGCTGCCAGAGGTGGAAATGCAACAACCTTGCCTGTGCCCTTGACCCAGGGGTCAATCACCTGGAGTTAAAAATGCCTTCCTTTTGCCTCTTCATTTTGCTTATGGTACAAGCCAGAATCTCAGGGTTCTCTCAGCTGCTTCCCAGGGAGGGGGTAAGTAGGTCTCTGTCCACAGTCAGGAGCTGAGCAGGGAGGGTAGAGTCAGGGCCAGGCCAGAGGGATGTAACTCCCCCGGGGAGCTAGTTCTCCATCCAGTTCCCCATCAGCATCAGCTGTGCAATTTTAAACTACATGGACTGGGGCACACCTTGGATCTGCAGGATCAGACTCTCTGGGGTTTGGGCCTCTGCATCTGTGGCTTTTAAAAGCTCCCTAGTGGGGGATCCCTGGGTGGCTCAGCGGTTTGGCACCTGCCTTTGGCCCAGGGCGCGATCCTGGAGTCCCGGGATCGGGTCCTGCGTCGGGCTCCCGGCATGGAGCCTGCTTGTTCCTCTGCCTGTGTCTCTGCCTCTCTCTCTCTCTCTCTCTCTCTCATAAATAAATAAATAAATAAATAAATAAATAAATAAATAAATAAATCTTAAAATAAAATAAAATCTCCCTAGTGGATTGTGCAGCTTCTTCAGAGTTAGAGGGGGCTTCTGGGGGTCCTATGGCCCTACCTTATCTCCCAGGGGGTATGCACGCTGCTGCTAAGATCAGATGGGTTTCCTGCTTTTTTTTTTTTTTAATGATAGTCACACAGAATGAGAGAGAGAGGCAGAGACATAGGCAGAGGGAGGAGAAGCAGGTTCCATGCACCGGGAGCCTGATGTGGGGTTCGATCCTGGGTCTCCAGGATCGCGCCCTGGGCCAAAGGCAGGCGCTAAACCGCTGCGCCACCCAGGGATCCCGGGTTTCCTGCTTTCAAGAAGCTTCACACTTCTAGCAACATCTCATCCTCCATCCTTCCCCTGGGCCTTGGACTCTGCTATGTGCCCAGAACTTCCTGATGCCAGGCCTCATGAGGCCTCTCCTATAAACCCTATGGCTGGAGCCCCAAAATCTATGCAGAATCCCACATGAAGCTGCAATGGCCCCCATGCAGAGCAAGGAATGGGCTTTGTCCTGAGCTCTCTGGAAAGGAGCCACGTGGCCATATGTGGTCACCCCTTGTAGGGTCTCACATCTTGGGTCAGAGCCTTCCTCTATACCTCCCTCTGCCACCTGCCTGGTCTCTCTTCTTCTGCACGTTTTCACTTTGCTGGATTCTCAGGCCTGAGCTTCTCCTGGTGTCTTCTTGATTTATGGGAAGATTCCTTATTTCCAACACTCCCACCTCTCAGTCTTCCCTACTCACCCCTCTCTGAACGCATAAGGGCTGAGCCCAGGGAGCAATTGGAGATGTTTCCCATCTCCTTCTGAGTGCTTTTCTGGAAAGGACATTTCTGAACTCTCCAAGCCACAGCCTGACATCACCGAGGGATGAGAGGTGCCCTGGGGGTCTGGGTCTCCTCGGAGAGTGCTCCACCCTCAGAACACCCCCTCCTCTACCATTCTCCTCTGTCTTGGCCTGGACTAGAGGCTGAGCAAAGCCACCACAAGCTCCAAAAAGAGGTGGGAAGAAACGCCTTCTTCCTGGCTCCTCTCCCCTGTTGCGGTGTGCTTCTCTCGCCCAGGGAACCTTCCAGACACCATTGACAGTTCAGCGGCAGCTGTTGAGCATTTATATTTTACACAGTGCAAGGTTATTTGACTGCCACGATCTGATCTTCTCTAGTTAATAACCTTGACTTATAGAATAATTGCAGTAATGGCTTAGTTTCTTTTCTTGGCCAGGGATGCTTGCTGCTGGGAGGTGGGGGGAGTGGCCGAGCACACACCCCTTTTTCCAAGACCCTCTGTCTTCTTGCTCCATAGGGCAGAGGACCCTGCAAGACTAGGAAAGTCCAGTAGGCTCTATCTACGCTCAGGTTCCTCTTCCCCAACTTCTCTCTGAGGAGCAAGACCCCTGGTTCTGGGGCCTTCCCAGGCCCCACCCCATTCCACCTGTGGTCTCATCATCCTCCGAAGTCCGGAGCCACAGGTAGGACGGGCTGCAATCTTGCTCCCTCTTCCTCTCTGGGAGTCATTCCTGGCAAGGGTTAACTGTGTGTATAAAATTGATTGCGATTTTAGTAATTCGGTATAATCACAGTCTACCAGCAGGTTGCTTTTCCAGCAGGAGGGTTTGGAATTATTTTCTGGAGTTTGCAATATAGAACTTAAATTAAGCCTCAGAAGTCAGGGGAGCTCCACAGCATTCCTAATGTGGTGCTAAATTCTCAGCAGCACAGTCTCTGTATTAAAGCCTTTGCTGGCAATTAGGTTCATTAACTATCACAATACCTTATTTATTACTCGTCGTGCCATATGGTTTCCCAGCTAAAGAATGGCGCCCGTTCTCCTACAGACCATTTGGCATCATAAAAATGTTAACAAATAATATTATGGCTCTCGGGGGCACAAGGCCTTGCTGGGTTCTGGGTCTGAGCGGCGGGAGAGAATATGAAAACATTTTTCTTCTATGGCGAAATAAAAAATTCCTCAAGACAGAAGTATTCAAAGAATATAGCACTTGCATAACATAAATGGGAGTTTTATTTACTCTCGTAATGGTTATGTCAATATTTGCATCAGCGAGGACTTTCGCTCATCTTCGTCTCCACTCTCTTTTGGGTGGTTTCCCGTTCATCTTTCCCTCTCTCATCTACTTCGGCGACAGGGGGCCCCGCCAGCCAGCACCACCATGGGCCTGGGGGGAAGTGCCGGTGGGGTGCGGCTGCACGCAGGACCCTCCTGCCACCGCCACTATTCACCTGTGTTCTGTCCGGGTCCATTGCACCTCTGCCCCCTGAGCGCCACCTCCACCTCTGTTCACATCCCACCTCCTCGGGCCTTTGGGTCCCACTTCTGTCCTCAGCTAGTGATCTGCGGGGGAACTGGCAAGCCATGCCCGCCCCGGTGTCACCCTGTGGTGAGCAGACGCTCTGCTGCCTGGGCTTCGCCAGCCCTCCCGCTGCGGACGGTGGGCACCGGGGGTTTTGCAAGAGTGGAAAGCGGAAATTCAGGAGGACGGGAGAGACGCATTTCAGAGGGCCAGTCTGAGGAAGCCACGTCCCTGCTCCTCATCCCCTGGACGTGGAAGGGCAAGCCAAATGCCTGGGGGCTACCAGCAAATATGAACTAGAATAGAAGAATCTCTGCCAATTCTTCAGTGTGCGGTAAGCGGATCCTCCAGCTGGGAGGGCTCCCCTCACCGCCTGGCCACGGCCTTCCTCTGAAATGGAAGGTCTGGCTGGGCAGTGTTCCAGCGCAGGTTCCAGAGAGGGCTTTGTGATCCTCCTCCCAAGTGACTCTCTAGACCTGGATGGGGACGCACCTTGGGAATCCATATAATGCAATGATTAAAAGAGTGAACACTGGAGCTAGGCCCCCTAGTTTGAAATTCTAGTATTGCCAACTCCCAGGTGCGTGACCTGTCCTTTTCATGGCTCAGTATCTTCATCTGTAAAATGGGGATAATAGTATCCACCCCTGTAGGGTTATTCCAAGGCCCAAATGAGGTAGTGTCTCTAAGATCCTCACAGTAGCTGGCACCAAGTGAGTGCCAAGCAGGGGGACAGCTGGATTGGAGTAGGTCTCCTGGGCTCCCCGTTTTCTTTGCTCCAGTGTTTCCTTGTACCCTTTTAGGCATTTGGGAGGGTGGGTCACTCCCAACTTCACAACCACCCTGCACTATCACCACAGCCTTATTGTGACCCTGAAATCCAGCCATGTGCACAGCAGCAGTGCCAGGATGACATGTGCCCTCATTCACACATTTCCTCTGTTGTGAGGATACATTGCTACTTGGGGCTCACCAATGCAATGAACCCCCCCTTCCCTACCACGGTGGGCTGCAGCTGATGGGGATCAGACTGAGACTGTCAGGCCAGATGAGTCCTTAGAGATGACTAGACAAGGTGATGGGGATCAGACTGAGACTGTCAGGCCAGATGAGGCCTTAGAGATGACTAGACAAGGTGGTGACATGCCTACAGTCAGGAAAGGGAAGGCACAGGGCCCCAGGCTAGGTACCACCCACCCCCGCCCCCCTCAGCCCAGGTCCCCTCAGCAGATCACTGAGGGAGGGCACAGAGTGCCTCAGAGGAGAAGTTGACATGAAATTCCATTAAGTGTCAATTACTTACAAAGCACAGAAAGGGTCAGGCCTACCATCATCGTTGGCAGGTGAGGCTTTGGGTTACATTATGCTGCCGCATGGTTACATTATGCTCCCAGTGCTGGGTCCTGGGGGCCCCAGAAAGCAATAGGTTCATCTGGGAGAGGCTAGTGTCAAAGGAAGCCTGTTCCTTTTCCTACAGGCCTCATCCACAATTTGAGGTGTGGGCCATCCCAGCTGGTTCCTGGGGAATCACTCCCTTGGTCCAAAGGCCACTAACTTGCCTCCCTGCTACTTTTCTCTTACTAAAGTCCCACCGACTAGTTTGTTCCTCTTCTGCTTCTCTAAGAGGTGGTCCTCTTGGGGAAATTTTTCCAGAAGAAAACACGCGGGACCTGGGACTATACAATGACAATATACAAAGACACATGTGTGTGCTCCATCACAGAGAGAAGCAAACACTCTGCCCAAGGATGTGCACAGCCCAGTGATACCTTCTCCAAGGACATGGCCTCTGATTTCCAGAGCTCACACTTTACTTTCCAGGTGTCCTTGGACACCTTTCCTGATACCTGTCCACCTCACATTCCCATTTGTAAATGAGGATGATAAAAAGATTCCCCTTAGAGCATTGGCGTGATGGTTAAATAGCACATGTAGGGAGCTTCAAACATCATCCTGTAATGTGTACTGAGTAAATGCTAGCTGTTAATATTACATATGCCCATCCACCATGGAGCAGGTTCCAGTCATCATCAATCTATATGTCGTGGGTATATTTTTTCTATCATCTCATCTTGTCTTTTTTTTTTTTTAATTTTTATTTATTTATGATAGTCACAGAGAGAGGGAGAGAGGCAGAGACATAGGCAGAGGGAGAAGCAGGCTCCATGCACCGGGAGCCCGATGTGGGATTTGATCCCGGGTCTCCAGGATTGCGCCCTGGGCCAAAGGCAGGCGCCAAACCGCTGTGCCACCCAGGGATCCCTCATCTTGTCTTTACAAGAATCTGTGTGGTAGATCATCTCCTCCCCCATTTTACAGAGAGCAAGACAGGCTCAAAGAGCTGAGCCAGCTGCTGGAAGCACAGGCTCTGAGCCCGCATCCTGGGCCCTACGTGTGACACCTGCTCTAACCTAGCATCTTGAACTTCCTCTGCCCCATGAAAGGACGGGCATAGGGAGCACAAGGCTCCAGGTTGCCTGGGAACCCTGTGAGGGCTGAGGCACCCCGACAGCTCAGGGCCCTGCTGCTCCCAGAGGGTGGCTCTGCCCGGCTCCCTCGGCAAGTCCGGAGAGGGGAGACTCAGGCCGCTCTGACCTGGGCTCAGTCTCACTGGGGCTGTGGCCTCCAGCCAAGCTGATGACAAGGAAAGGCAGAGCCACCGGGAGTACGTTTACCAAAAGCTGTGACCACAAGGACGACAAATAAGTAGAAGGAGAGGATCAGGAGATTGTTTTCAGGAACATTAGACAGAGACCAGGGAGAAATGGGTAATTTTAATCCCACGCAGCTGCTGGAAATTAATTTAATTGTGTTGGCGTTGGCTCTTCTCCCTTCCAACCCACTTCATGGATGCCTGATGGCGTGCTGAGCCTGAGGAAAATCCAGGCAGCCTTGGGTACTGCACTCCTGGGCGGACTTACCAATCCTACCGGCTACCACAGCTGATGGTAAACTGGCATTTTTTCAGCCTAGACTCAGGGCACCTGGCTGATCAATGCTACGCTTGATCTCGAGGTCCTGAGTTTGAGCCCCACATTGGGTGTAGAGATCACTTAAACGAGCATATAAAAACATTCTTCAAAAAAATCTAGAGTGGGCAGCCCCGGTGGCTCGGTGGTTTAGCACCGCCTTCAGCCCAGGGCATGATCCTGGAGACCCGGGATCGAGTCCTGCATCAGGCTCCCTGCATGGGGCCTGCTTCTCCCTCTGCCTGTATCTCTGCTTCTCTCTCTCTCTGTCTCTAATGAATAAATAAATAAAATATTTTTTAAAAAATCTAGAGTCTTCTTAAGAGGGGCTTAGGTGGGAGACAACAGGAAGAAATTTCCCTGGGGATCCCTGGGTGGCTCAGTGGTTTAGTGCCTGCCTTTGGCCCAGGGCGTGATCCTGGAGTCCTGGGATGGAGTCCCACATCAGGTTCCTCGCAGGGAGCCTGCTTCTCCCTCTGCCTCTCTCTGTGTCTCTCGTGAATAAATAAATAAAATCTTAAAAAAAAAATAAAAAGAAATTTCCAGGAGCAAAGAATGTGACCAGTGGGAACAGGGGAAGGGGGCTGTACACTAGCTGTGGGGACTTGCAGGGACAAGAGATACTGACAGGGCCCTTTACGTCTTGAGTCTGCGCCAAGGGTAGGAGCTCCACCCCAAGCAGCCACCCACTCAGGCTCAGGACCCCCACCGCTGCCCCAGAGGCTACCAAAGCCCAGACGCTGGTGCTCGGCCAGCCACGTGGGCACATAGGAGGACAGACATAGCCAGATCCAGACACTGACAGCATAGCCACCTGCTCTCCCACGCAAAAGCCCGCTTCTGAGACCACCTGGCTGCACGGTGGAATTACCTGGGGAGCTAAAAAAAAAAAAAAAATATATATATATATATATATATATATATATATATATATATATATATATAGAGAGAGAGAGAGAGAGAGAGAGAGAGAGAGAGAGAGGCCTAGGTCCCAGCGTCGGAGATCTTGACCTAAGTGGCCTGCAGCGGGGTCCGGGCAGGGCTGTCCTCAGAGCTCCAGGTGATCCTGGTGTGCACAGCAGGTGAGAGCACCGCGCAGGTGCAGGTGCGAGACAGACGCCCGCGCTCTGCACTCTGGCCCCGTCCTGTTCCCTTCTACCGCGTGGCCGCTAGGGGTCAGCAGGGCCTGGAGGAAGCGGCGGGCGGGGGGCGCGGGGAGCCCACACCTCGAGGGCCGGACCCGGCCTGTGCGCCACGCCGAGTCAACCTCACTTAGCCGGATTTAACAAAAAAATAAACTATCCCTGGTTAAAACCTTCCAGTGCAAAAAACATAATTAATTAATTAATTTTAAAAAAAAAGCCCTCCCCTCCCCGTGCACGCCCCCCCCCGCCCGCCCCGCGGCGAGCCCGGGATTGCCCACCCGGTCACCGCGGGAGCCTGTGCGCTGAAGGGGCGCGCATCCCCGGCCCGCAGCACAGAGGACGAGTATTTTGCCTCCTGTAGGCGGAGCCAGCCTTCGGATTCCAAGGGCTGTTTATTTTGACTCACTGCTGTTTTTGCTGGAGAGGAGTAAAGCAGAAAGTTCCTTTACTTTGGCTAAGATGAGGCCCGCGTAGCCGCACGGAGCCCAAGTCTCAGAGGAGCAGATAGACGTGAACCGGCGCTCAACCTCCCTTGGTCCTCTCCAGGAACGATGATGCCAAAGAGAGAGAGGAGGCTTCTCTACATCTCCGTTTAAGAGAAATCTACACAAGGGTAGTCTGTCTGCTATTGACAATACCTGAGCTCATAAAGGAAAACCGGGTAGGCCTCGCTGGGCTCCTCCCTGCCACTGGCTTCCAGGTGCCCTCCCTGGACACCTCCTTGGCCCATGGCACGTGCGTGTGCCCCCAGCGCTGCCCGCAGCCGTGTCCAGTCTGCTCTTCACCTTTTCATCTAAACCGCCAGGCCGCTTGGTGGCCGGATGAGTTCCTAGCCCATAGCAGGCGTACAGCACGCATTTGGCAAACCAAGGTGTCTGGTGCCAACCTTGTCCTGAATCTAACTTGCATGACATTTAAAAATCAACCCACAGAGATACTTTTTTTTTCTAGATCTATCGTCTGTTCACCCCCAGAGACCCTCACATTCTTTTTTTTTTAGATTTTATTTATTTATTCATGAGAGACACAGAGAGAGAGAGGCAGAGACATAGGCAGAGGGAGAAGCAGGCTCCCTATAGGGAGCCTGATGTGGGACTTGATCCCAGGACCCTGGCATCACGCACGACCTGAGCTGAAGGTAGATACTCAACCACTGAGCCACTCAGGTGCCCCAAGACCCTCCCATTCTTGATCTTCACTGGAGGAAATTTATTTAAAATATAGGTTCCTGAGCCTCACACTCCTAGAGGTGGTGATTGGTGGCTTTTAGAGTAGATATCAGGAACATGCATTTTCCTTCAAGGGCTCTAGGGGTTTTGAAATCTTTGGAAGGGGTGGGGAGGTTGGGAAGGGTGGGGGGATGAGACATCTCCTGCCACTACCCCACAACTCCCCACTGTACTCTTTACCCACCCTGGGCTTCAGCCTGGACTTCAGCCTGGACCAGGGAGATAGGCCAGGGCGATTTCTGTGCTTCCCCCACCGCCTGCAGGCTTTTCCTGGGCCTGTGGGAGGGCTGTGAATTGCTCTCTGCCCCTAGCTGGGAGGAGTCAGAGTTCTCTTCTCTCACTCCTCCCCGGATCTGGTTCACTCCCTACCTTGCAGCTTCTTAATTTTCTCCTCCTGTGATGCTGCCCCTTTCTTCGTTCTCCCTAGGCACTGCCAGCATCTGGGACAGGACAAACATGGCAGGCCCCTATCCCAGTAAGGGACAGTTGTGAGGGGCTCTGGACTTGGGGCCCTTGTGGATGTGGCTCTGGGCTTCAGCCTAGCCCCCTTACTGGAATGAAGGGATTTAGGGTGGCCGGAGGAGGAGGGGGGCTCTTAGGCCCTGGGGTGTAACCAGTGGTCTGGTCCCCTCCTGTCCACTGCTTGGACTCCCATCAAAACTCTCTTCATAACCACTTAAGGCACACGACTATGATGAGTTCTAGAGCCCACTCTTGCTTCTCACAAAGACACTGTCAAAAAGTCCACCCTATGGGGAGTCATCTCCATGAGTCCAACTAGGGTAGGGGTGAAAAAACTATAATAAAAATAGCTACAATTCTTGAGCCTTACTACATTGTGGATATAGACGAGGCACCTTCTACATTATATTAAAATTTCTAAGAAAAACCACCCTAAAACTCCTACCCATGTTGAAATGTGGCGACACGTACACATTTCTCTCTCATTTTACAGATGAGACAAGGCTTAAACAATTTGCCCCAGTCACAGCTAGTAAGTAGCAGAGACAGGATTTGACCTCATATCTGTCTGGTCAACGCTCCAAAGCTCAACTTCAAAGACTGAAGAAAGAGTAAAGCCTTGTATATCCTGCTCAGGGCTGTGGCATGTGGAAGTTTTGGAGGCAAAGTCCCTAAAGCCAGCAAAGGTCTGCAAAACTGCCGCCCTGAAAATGACCTGGACTCTAAAATACAGAAAGGAAGCGACAAAATATAAGTATTTAAAGAGATTTAAATGACCAGGAAACAATATTACGATGAGTGGTTAACCACTATTCGCATCTCCAATTTTTTTTACAAATGTTGTTTAATGAGGGCCTATGCACCTTCTGATAAACTAGGGGTAGCTCCAGGAGGAGGGCCTGTGGGCTACCATCCTCCCCTCCACCGCTGCCAGAACCTTCTCCCCACTACCCGGCTATCACCACACCACCATTGCCAGGCTCCTACAGTAGAATCCTGCAGGAATGCAAGGAGGACCAGGTGTCAGGAGATCTGCTCTGAGGGATGTCCGACAGCCACCTCTTATTGCAGTTTTCCTGCCTGCAGAATGGGGATAATGTATTTGTCCTACCTAACTCCTAAATAGAAGCCTCAGATAAAACCATATTTTTTGGGTAGCCCTGGTGGCGCAGCGGTTTAGCGCCGCCTGCAGCCCGGGGTTTGATCCTGGGGACCCTGGATGGAGTCCCATGTCGGGCTCCCTGCATGGAGCCTGCTTCTGCCTCTGCCTCTCTCTCTCTGTGTCTCTATGGATAAATAAATAAAATATTTATTTATTTTAATTTTTATTTATTTATGATAGTCACACACAGAGAGAGAGAGAGAGAGAGAGGCAGAGAAGCAAGCAGGCTCCATGCACCGGGAGCCGGACGTGGGATTCGATCCCGGGTCTCCAGGATCACGCCCTGGGCCAAAGTCAGGCGCTAAACCGCTGCGCCACCCAGGGATCCCTATAAATAAAATATTTAAAAAAAAAAACAAACCATATTTTTTAAAAAAAGATTTATTTATTTATTTGTTTATGATAGACACACAGAAAGAGAGAGAGAGAGAGAGAGGCAGAGACACAGGCAGAGGGAGAAGCAGGCTCCATGCCAGGACCCTGATGCGGGACTCGATCCCGGGACCCCAGGATTGCGCCCTGTGCCAAAGGCAGGTGCCAAACCGCTGAGCCACCCAGGGATCCCTTCTTTTTTTTTTTTTTTAAAGAACCATCTTTAAAATGGATATGTAGCAGTCATACCCAGAGGATTAGATAATAAAAAGGAGGGAAAAAAATCACTCAGCACAGTTATTGTATGGCACTCAGCAAATAAAGATATTTATTATTGTGTTTTTATTTATTTTAGTATAGTTGTTATCAGAGCATACATACATATTCTTTCTTCCCCAAGCTTCTGCCAAACCAATGTGCGCGCGCGCGCGCACACACACACACACACACACACACACACTCTAGCTTTCTTTCCAGGAATAAAGACTTCAGATCTGAGCTCCTTGGGGAGACTGGGCCAAAATGTCAGCCTGACTTTGGCTTGATTCTCAAGATCATGCAAAGACAGAAAAGTTAGGCATAGAGGAGGAAGATGAGAGCTTAGCTGGAAAGAGCAGCTCCAGGCAGAAGGCTGGGCTCTGCAGGGCCTGCATTTTCAAGCTAAA
The DNA here is from genome assembly GCF_905146905.1 of Nyctereutes procyonoides. Taxonomy (NCBI): domain Eukaryota; kingdom Metazoa; phylum Chordata; class Mammalia; order Carnivora; family Canidae; genus Nyctereutes; species Nyctereutes procyonoides. The sequence goes on from NW_026575140.1 coordinate 70,325,359, forward strand.
ACCAGTTATACATTCCTGACCCTGGGGGCTTGGGAAGCCTGATGCCAAAGGGCAAAGCCTACAAATAGGCCCTGGGTGGGCAGGGAGGTCCTTGGGAACCTGGTGCCATTTCATTATCAACAACTTGGATCCACACTGTGGCAGGAAAAGTATAAACAAGTTTGTTCAAAAGCTGGGGTCAAAAAAAAAAAAAAAAAAGCTGGGGTCACACTCAACCTGGTTGTGAAGTTAGCATTAGGTATGGAAGGTAATCCTCCTCACATATGCCCTGTTAGTGAGAGATGGTGGGGAGGGAGCCCTGGAAGGCCCTGGCTAGATGGCTTCTTAGGTCCCAAACCCCCGCCTAGCACTGACCTCCTAGAGCCGGCTACCCCTCTGGCCACCGGTGATGAGCTGGTTCACAGTAGCTTCGCTCCAATTCTTGAGCCGTCCTGAGTGGGGGTGACCCTGGAGTTAGACTCTGAAGGGTACATGGTTCTGGCCTGGACAGACAAGGAAGGATATTTCAGGCAGAAGGCACAGCCCATCCAAAGATGTGGAAGCATGACAAGGTTCATGAGGCAGAAAAGTGCCAACTTGTAAAGGTCTTGAAGGCCATGCCAAGGAGTTTAGGCCCTTTTCTTTCTTTTCTTTTCTTTTCTTTTTTTCTTTTTAAATGTAGTCCTAAGAAGAGCCACTGAAGGGTTTTCAGTTAGAAAAATGATGGATCTGTCCTTTTGAAAAATAAATTTCAGTTGCTTTTTGGAGGAGAGATTGCTACCAAGTGGAAGGAAGGAAGGAAGGAAGGAAGGAAGGAAGGAAGGAAGGAAGGTCTACCCCAAGATAAGTCTACCCCCTGATTATTTTGATGATATTTCTAGACAAAGAAGTATCCTATGACATGATAAGAAAGAACCAAAAACTTGCAGAAAGCTCCACAGAGCCGAGCCGGGACTAGATTGGGCAAGCATGGTGCCAAGGGTGCAGAATTTTCGAGGCAACATTCTTAGAATCCTGCAAATGCCCCAAGGGGGAGGCCTCCTTGAGTTAGGCGCCCTAGGTGTCTCCCTGGCCTCACCCCAGTCCTGGCCCAGCTGGCTCCTAGGGACAGTCAGCTGTGATCTGTCACAGGGGGAGGCTGCAAACCTGGGCTCACTCCTATGATGTTTAAATGCAAAGGCAAATGTGCCAGCGGCAGGTGGGAGACCTGGGGACCCAAGTACTGACCCTGCGCTTGATCTCACTGGAGCTGGTTTCCTCATTTATGAAATGGAGAACTGATGTGAAGGGACTGGATGTAGTGCCGTACAGATTCCAGGCATTGTCACTCGAGGCCGGCACACTCAGAAATCACATGCCGGAGGGGGCATTTCGTACAGGAGCAAGTCTATGCAAGGGCACACTCCTCTCACCTCCTTGGTTGTTAATGATTTGGGCCTAAATCCCACATTCTCAGGAACAAGCTGCCCTGTTTGTCTAAAAGGTCTTCCTGGAGAGAGAGAGAGAGAAAAAAAAACCCAGCATATTTCTAGTTTTGTTCTTTCAACTCTTTGAACAAACATTTATTGGGAGCCTATAGGAGCAAGCATTGTCCTGGTGCTTTGGATACAATCACCTGCAGGCCAGAGCCCAGCCTTCTCTACCCTCAGCAAGCTTACATTAACTAAGAGCAGCTCTAGGGAGGCTCCAGGGAGGAGGAGCCAGGAAATAAACCAGGGGTCACATAAACAAAGGAAACAATTTCCCCTAGTAACAAGTGCTATGAAAACAATAAAGCAGGGCAGAGGGCCTGGGGGTGGGGGGAGTAGGAAGCAGCTCCAGATAAGGCAGTTGTAGGGAGGGTTTCTCTGGGGAAGTGCGGTGTGAGTTAAGATCTTAACAGGGAAACAAGTGTATTGTGTGATAGGAGGAGAGATTTGCATGGGGAGGGGGTAAGACATCAAGTGCAAAGGGCCTGAGGTGGGAAGTAGCAACCTTTAGGTATAGCGTTTGCTTTGAGTGGAGTGTACGGAGTTTGGGCATGATTTCTAAATACTGGAGGAACAAATGTGTTTCTGGCCCTGATTCAAAGTAGCATATCTGTATTCGTATCTGTATCTAATCCTCCATCCCCCTCTCTGCCAAGGACACCTTATTTGGGTCACAGCTAAATGCTCCTGTAACTACAGCTGCCCTGGCCCCATCCCCCACGCCTTCCTCTATGACCTAGCCATGGCTTCACCACTGATATTTCCTTTCCTTTCTAGAACCACTGAGAGCCATCACCGACAGAAGCACCTTACCATTTCCTGCCCTGGCCAAAGACCAGCTTGCCCTTCCCCCGCTTTGCCTACTCACGCATAGAGGTAGGAAGCTCCCCAACACCTGGCTTCTCTCATACTGGGAATCAAAGCTATGATAAAGAGGGACCTCTTCCCACATTATACCATCCCTCCATCAGCAGGTGCTGGCATGTAATTTCAGTGTACCTGATAGAGTTCATAGAGTATTACAGAATTTCATAACAGGGGTTGGCCTGGCGAGAAAACAAGACTAATATTTTCTTGGTATCCACAAGGAGCCACCCCCTCCTTGGGGCCTGGAGGAGAACTAACTTGCTCAAGGTCAGAGGGTACATTAGGGAGAGGTCTTAGGGCTCTCCTCAAAGAACAGGGCAAACACTTTAATATGGTTGGAGACATTTCCCATGTAATATTTCCATTTCTACAAAGGAGAACATTGAAGCACAGGGAGGTGAAGTGACCTGCCTAGGATTGCACAGGAAGCATTTGGCAGAGTCTTCTAACTGGATCTAAGTCTTCTAACTGGAATTCCAGTGTTCTTACAATTTCACCATATTCCCTCCAATCTGCCTAACCAATTAAAAAAAAGTAAACATTCCAGAATGTTCCAAAGAAATGTATGTAGAGGGAGAAATAAAATTACCATCCTCTTATGATTACTTTTTTTTTCCTTGTTATGGAAGGCACTCAACAGACAGTAAACTCAATAGAAGGAAAATCCGCTTTCTGGGAAAATGGGATATTAAGCCTTCGAAGAGCGCTTCCATGCAGTCAAACATCAGTGCAGTTTGAGTGCTTTCCCTTGAAAGAAAATCCCCTCGGATGACCCGGAGTGCCTATAGAACGAAGCTTTCATAAACCAGAGAAATCCATTTCTTGCAGTAGACTCTGCAGTCAATTTATAGTCTTTCCTGCTCTTCACCAAATTTCTCTTCCTGGTAATATTTTTGGCGTTTTAATTTTAGATATGGGTGAGGGAGTGGGAGAGAACTTTGTTTTAAAACTTAAGTATGACATATGTATCACTAGAATCATACTTGATCTCAACCTATTTGTTCCTTTGACACAGAGGTAGAAGAGAGGGCTTTAAAAAGAAAAGGTCGGGGGCAGCCCAGGTGGCCCAGCGGTTTAGCACCGCCTTCAGCCCAGGGCATGACCCTGGAGACCCTGGATCGAGTCCCACGTCAGGTTCCCTGAAGGGAGCCTGCTTCTTCCTCTGCCTGTGTCTCTGCCTCTCTCTCTCTCTGTTTCTGTCATGAATAAATAAATAAAATCTTTAAAAAAAAGAAAAAAAGAAAAGAAAAGGTCGGGCAAGGTATGGACCTCCCCTCCAATCCCAGCAACCATGTTCCTCAGAGGGAATAACCCTCTGCTTCTGTAAGCATGGGGTACAGGCAGGGGGTTCCCAGAAGAGGGGCAGCTGGGGGAATCAGCTAGACCTGTTTGTGTCTCAGCTCTGCCCCTAACAAACTGTGGCATCATGGCCAAGTTCATTAACTTCTTTGAGATTATAGAGACCTCAACGTTCAAGTTAAAAAATCTGCCACATTTTATATCACTGTTAAATGACAGATCTGGGTTTGACACCCACGTTAGTTTGACTCCAAAGACCAGATGGCAGGGCACACTGCTTCTCCATTGGATTATCACCATTACTAACCCCCAGAGGAACATGCTCATGGATTGTGCCTGTAGGAATCATGACTGTAAAGTACCAGGATCAGTTGTAAACTAATATGTCAGAATGGAGATGCATAAGTGTGCATGCATGCATGTGTAAGTGTATACATGAATACCCATCCGCGCGCACACACACACACACACACACACACACACACATATATATATATATATATATGTATATATATATATATAGAGAGAGAGAGAGAGAGAGAGAACACATCTCCAAATGTACATGACATGCTTCGAACTGGCCGCATGGGAAAGGCTGATATGCTTGTTACAACTCTATTGCTATTATTGCTAGGTTATGAGCCACAGGAGAATCTCAGCCTTGTGTCTCCAATCCCACCAGTTTTGACCTCAAATTTTATTATCCAGCTTCATCACCCCCTTGAGCTAGTTTTGAAAATCAAATCTTTCCCCTCTGGGCAAGACAAGATACACCACAACTGAACTTTGCAAACGTACATGCTATGTGCTTTGCAGGTAGTCTCCCAAGATTTCCAAGAATGACTGAATGACACCAATGACACCCTCAGGATGGCCCCCAAAGGGCTCTGGTCCCAAGTCCTGACTCCAAGTGGCCTTGGGAACATTGTACTGCCTCTCTGTGCTGCTTCCTGTCTTGTAAAATGGTGAGATTGGACAAGATGATGATGCGTAAAGTCCCTTTCGGTTTTGAGTCTATCGGGCATTTTCTGAAGTGGGCAACACTTTTTGGTTGTCGCAGCTCTAGTGTGCTTACCAGAAAAGTTAACCGCCCTGCTTTGTCATCATGCCTAACCTGTATGAGCGGCCACGAGTGCCTGGGGGCCTCATTCGGCAATGAACAGAGCAGCTCTTCCAGCCTATGCAGTCTTCATATTAACCCACCGCCTCAGTTCTTCCCTTCAACCTACAGGCCATGGGTGTGAAAGAAAGATATTGGAGTGCACCACCTCCTTACAACCAACGTGTTCAGGGGCCTTTACCTCTTTCCAGAACCTGGGCTCCCTTCTCATGACTCCTGCCACATGACACCAGCACTGTATCATTCCCTAAGTTCTCTCACTACGAAGGATGTCCCTTGGTAAAGTTTTTCACCACCTTCTCCTCTACCACTTCCCTAGTGGGTTAAGCTGAAAAATCACTTTTTTCTCATCGCTTGTAGGGAACTGTTGAAGAAACTCAGGCCACTGGGAAGCCTGTTCCAGACTTACCCTCTTGCCTCCAAACAAGTGGGGGAGGGGGTCTCAGGGTTCGAACCCCAACAAACAGAACCCCCTGACTTCCAATGGCCTAGGGGTTAGAGCTCAGAGTGTGGAAGCTGGCTGCCCCCTCTTCCTCACTATGCGGCCAAAGGAAGGGTGCTTTCTTTCCCAGTCTCAGTTTCTCCAGCTGTAAAATGGGAGAAGCAGCAGTGCCCACTCTGTGGAGTTACCCAGAGGAGCAAATGGCCAGTGGCCTGGAGTAAGTCCTCAATATGTGTCAGTGGTGGAAATGCCCCATTAGCAGGATCAGTACAGGGTATGGTGAAAATAAGTTGGAGGGTATGACTGAAAGATGTTAAGCCTATCAAATCAATAGTCATTCTACATATACTACAGAGTTGATCATCCTGCTGGCAGGGGCCCCTCCCACATATTGAAAGAAAGAAGGAATGTAACAAGATCAGAGGAAATGGGGAGGTCAGATTTGGGCTTCTTTGATTACTTTGTTATCTTTGGTCCCAAGCAGGTTCTGTGTGTGTGCCTGGGGGTGGGTGGGTGGGGTGCCTGTCGGCCCAAGCGCCTTCCCCCTCCCCTCCCCACTTTTTATTCTGGAAAACAAGGAAGCAATAACACACACACACACCCCACCCTCACCACCTGCACTCCCTGATTTCCAGCTTTGCTTATTAAACTAACCTTCTGAGGGCAGAATTTGTTTTGCTTTATCTGGATACTTCACTCAGTGTGCATTACAGGTACCCTTGGATTTTCAACAAAGAAGCAACATAAAAAAGGTGGGGGTGGATGGGGGTCTTTTCTTCCCAGAGATTTTACAGAGACCAGAGTGTTGAGAAAAGCAGAGCAAGCTGTCCACATTCAGGGAAACCTATCTCTGCCAATTTGTGATGAATCCACAAAGAAGAGGTTCCTTTAAGGAAAGGGAAAGACATATGGAATGGGAGAGAGAAGGTGGGGAGAGCTGTGGATATGGGGTAGAGAGAGCTCACTAAACTCTTTCTGGGAACACTGTAGCCCTCTGTGATGCATGGTCCCCAGTATATCTGCGATCTGCGTGAGCCAGCTAGCAACGAGGAGGTGGCCACTGTCCCTGCAAGTTGCAGCTGGATAACTTAGCATCTGCCTAATAAATATTTGGCAAAGAGAAAAAAAAAATATCAGGCAAGTGACTGCTGAGTGTCATGGCACCTAGCTTTCTGCAACTTTTCCAGTTTTCCCATCACCCCCTTCCTATCCCCAGCCAAACGGAACAGAGGACACCCAACACTTCCCACGCATTCCCCAGCATGAGAGATCACTCAAACCCAGGTGGGTGCCCTGGAGCCTCCCTGCAAGGCCAGGGTGAACACTTGCAGGTGGACTGGGCGGTTGCAGGTGGGTAAGAGTTGGCAACCACCTGCCCGCCTCACCCTGGGCGTCTCTGCAGACCCCCTGGTCTTGTGAGCGTCATCCTAAAGGTTAATAATAATCACAACAGGCAGCCCATCATTGCCTCCCTGTCTGGCTGAGAGGTTTACAACTTAAACTCATGGCAGAGGGAGAAATTGGCTCAATCACTTGGAGTAATGGTACATGGAGAGCCAGTTGGGCATGACTGCTATTTAACTCGGGGAAAACAGGCTGCCACGCTTAACGTATGTATAGACTAATAAACACGTCATGCTACAGGGTGGAAATTAACACCCCCCCACGCCCCCCACCTTGCTCTCCATTCGCTTGTTGGCCTCACCCCACCCAATAAACAGGGCAAGACTGAGAGAATGGGGTCAAGAGACAGATGTGCATAGCTGTGGTTACATCAATACTCACAGGTCACTGCTCCCTCTTTAAAGTGATTTAAAGTTTATCTATCACAGACCTTCCCCCAGATATTTGTAAGAAGGCATTTTGTAGGGGGAGGGTGGAAAAAAAGATGACCTGACATCATCGTTAGCAACAGCTAACATTTTCAGATCTTCCTTTCATTGTGGGCCAACGCACCCCTTGGGCATCTTCCTCACTGGTCTCATGGGGTGGGTACCATCATCGACTCAGTTTACAGGTGAGGACACTGGACCACCCAGGGCCTGAGAGGTGGGAGGTGGTATTTGAACACAGACTCAGGAGAGTAAATCAGAGCCCACTCTCAGCCTTTATGCTGCACTGGGTATTAATGGGACCGAGGAGGAGCTCATTGGCCTGCAGTGTTCTCTGCAATGGCACTTTTATTCTTTAAGGACCTGGGTAAGTCCACATTAAGATGCCTTCCTATCTGCCCCAGCAGTCATGCTGCTTTCCACCACAAACAAGAATTTTCACCACGTGCCAAGTGTTGCAGATACAGAAGTAAAACCCACAACCCACCCTGTTCCCATAGAGCTCACACAGTACGTTTAGCAGAAGGGGCAGTTAAAGAAAAATAGGTTTGGGGACACCTGGGTGACTCAGTGGTTGAGCGTCTGCCTTTGCCTCAGGGCATGATCCCGGATTCCTGGGATTGAGTCCTGCATCAGGTTCCTTGCATGGAGCCTGCTTCTTCTCCCTCTGCCTGTGTCTCTGCCTCTCTTTCTGTGTCTTTCATGAATAAATGAAAAAAATATTAAAAAAAATAGGTTCGTAGATAAAAGGATGAACCAGAAACTGCCAGGATCTTTCCGAGTTTTCTCCTTGGCCCTGTCCATACAAGATGCTCCAGTGTCCAAAGGCACCTGCCTTACTGAGGGGTCAGCCTTGGGGACAAGCCCCTTCTCCCAGGCCAGAATTCCAGCTCAGATGTTGTGGCCCTGCTGCTTCTGACAAATGAAATAAAGTGTATTCAGGTAATGCTAGCTACTCTAACAAACAAACTCTAAAAGAGCTCAAGACCAGGGCTGCCAGATTAAGAACAAAAAAGGTATTAAGTTTAAATTTCAGATAAGGGATCCCTGGGTGGCGCAGCGGTTTGGCGCCTGCCTTTGGCCTGGGGCGCGATCCTGGAGACCCGGGATCGAATCCCGCGTCGGGCTCCCGGTGCATGGAGCCTGCTTCTCCCTCTGCCTGTGTCTCTGCCTCTCTCTCTCTCTCTCTCTCTCTCTGTGACTATCTTAAAAAAAAAATAAAAAAAAATTTCAGATAATATTTATTTATTTATTTATTTATTATTTATTTATTTATTTATTTATTTATTTATTTATGATAGTCACAGAGAGAGAGGGAGAGAGGCAGAGACACAGGCAGAGGGAGAAGCAGGCTCCATGCAGGGAGCCCGATGTGGGACTTGATCCCGGGACTCCAGGATCACGCCCTGAGCCAAAGACAGACGCTCAACTGCTGAGCCACCCAGGCATCTCAAATAATTTTCTTAATATAACTACATTCTATACGATATTTGAGATATATGTATACTAAGAACTATTCATCATTTATCTGAAATTTAAATTTAACTGGGTGCCCTGTTTTTGATTTGGCAACCCTAGTGAAGACATCAAAGATTTATTTCTTGTTTATATAAGTTCATGGTGGGTGTTCTTAGGCGGCAGGCAGCTCCTCTACAGGTTGCAATTCAGGGATCCAGGCTCCTTCCAGCTTGGCTCTGCCACTTTTCTTCCTTAGCTTCCAAGGTATCTATATACTCATGGGGTCAAGTTGCAGAAAGGGACAGGGCATGGAGGATTTCATGTGGGAGATTTTAATGGGCCACTCCTGGAAATGCACATCTGCTCACAATCCATCCATTGGCCGGGATTCAATCACATGGCCTATACCTAACAGCAAGGTGAAGAAGAACAATGCAAGCCAGTATGTGCTCAGAAAGTTATTTGGAGAACACCTAGCTGGTCTCTGCTAACCTGTCAGTACTTGAAGCTCATGCATGTCTCATATGTGAGTGCTGGGTTCAGTAAGCAGCTTTCCATACCCCTGCCACACACCCCCTCCCCAGTGTGCCTAGCAGAAGATCAGGCTCTCTCCTCTCAGCCCTGGACTGGTTAACTTAAGCTCTCTGGGCCTGGGATTATGAGGCTATTGTGGAAATAACAAACAGTATGATTCAAATCAATTCATTTTAATCCAATGCAATTTAATAAATATTTATTAATGCTTCTAGGATATTGAGACAAGCTTGGTTCTAGGCCCCTGAAGGAGACAGAAATTAAAACAGAACCCAGTGATGCCCTCAAGGAGCTGCATACAATTGAATTCAACAGTTATCCTCAACTCTTATTTATATCTCATTGGTTTTTTTTTCAAAGGTTGGTGGAAAGCCCATAGTTACAAAGAATCCTGCCCTAAATGCTGGGTCACAAAATGGTCCCTCCACTCCCAAATTCCTAAAAAAATTGGTGTCTATATTCACTCATTCATCCATGCATGCATGCATGTGTGCATTCATTCAGTTAGTTCATTGGAAATTCAACAAGCAGCTATTTGTTCTGTTTGACAGTGTATTAGGCTCTGTGGGTTGGGAGTGGAAGCATCAAGTTGAACGAGATTGAGACCTTGCCTTCCAGAAACTCACAGTGGAGGGAGTGGTCAGAATGCACATACCTCAGATACAAGGCAGATGAAGGTAAATAGTAAAAATGTTCAAACAGCACTGTGGGATTTAGGGAGGAAGGAGAAATTAATTCTGACTGGGTGTGGGGTGGAAAAGATTACATCAAGATCCAACAGTGATTTCCCAAAGAGACACATGAACCTTCCCTGGCAAGAGAGGCCTTGTCAAAGCTTCAGCTCGGAATTCACAACAGCCTTGGCCCACAGGGCACCCCCAATCTCCCACCTACTCAGCCCTAAGAGAACAAGGCAGTGAGCTTTTCTCAAGGGAGAACTCCACAGCGGCCTTTCACTTTATCTTAAAATAATTCATACGGATTTTGAATTCCACTCCACAGGGTAGCAACATTTGTTTTGCAATAATGATTTTAATATAATTGGCTTAAATTACCTGTCATTGAGTAAAATCACTTCATCTTGTGACTTGTGCACCCTGACGTACCACTTCTGCTCGTAGAGTACCTTCTCCAGAAATCAGCTTCTGAGACCAGAAGTTCAATTGTCATGTATCCAGTGTCTTTTCTCCTTATCGGGATGAATGAAATATTTTGCTTTCTGGGCTGTGAGACTGGTCATAGGCTTTGTGAAAAGACAACACAGGAATCATAGATGAGGCCTGCATTAGCTGACCGCAATACTTTTTGTACACTTTTCTCACTTCGGGGGAGAAAGAGAAAGAATAATGCAACTTGGACATGAGTTGTATTTCTGGGCCACGGTGCTTCCAAGTGGCACCTCTGAGGAGGGTTGACCCTCTTTCCCTGCATGCCCTTCTAGGTTTCAAACAGAACTAGAGCGCTCCTGTTGTATAACAGCTGCCTTGGATTGAAATCTATACCATTAAACACCTTCAAAATTAAACAGTTGGCTATTTAAAGTTAAACAGCATAAGAAAATGTGGTGTACTTCCCCTCTCCCTGGTATCCCCACGATGAAACACCAAAGTGTTAAAAAAAAAAAAAAGGGCCCCGTTTGTGATGAGGACTTGGGGGTTAATTTTCAGCATGGTGCCTGGGGATTTAGCTGTGGGACTCCCATTACAAGTAATGGGAGTCCTGCTGCTTCATTTCATGCACACTATATGGAAACCGCACCCTTCGACAGCTACACAATTTTAGTTTTGAAATTGAGGCCGTCTTTCTCAGGGCAAAGCAGATTTTCAGAAACACCAAACTACTCAGTGTTGGCCCGGGGCCTGTGTGTTTGTGCTCATGTGTTTGAGAGAGAGAGAAAGAGAGAGAGAGAGAGAGAGAATGTTTTTCTCGTAAGTGCAGGTGCCCCTTTCAAAGACAGCAACATAAAACGTGCCACCCAATAGCTGACAGCAGTGGTTGCTATGTCTCATCCCAAAGCTTTGTCAGGAAACCCCGTAAAACTGGCACATGGTTTGTGACACCCAGTGAAACCCTGTGCTTCTCCCATAATAACCTGAACCCTGCTGCCTGTCATTAAGGGACCTCTCTTATTAGACATCTCTTTTTTAAATAGCTGCCATCATCTGGTCCCAGTGTACATTAAATCCCATTATAATTATAAACACACTTCCCCATAACATCCGTTGCAGATTTCATCCACACTGCCTACCCCCTCAGGGCATCTTTGCGCTAATAACAACTCAGATTTGCTATTTGAGTTGACAACATTAAGGTCCCAACACCATTTGCAATATGCTGGGGAAGAGAGAGAGGAGAAAAAGCTTTCTCTTTCTCAGTCAGGAAGATCTTGGGGTCACAGTGACCCTAAGGCCTCAGGAGCTAAAAGGAATAACCCTCTTTCCTCTCTCTTTGAAAAGTCACTCTCTGCTCAATACATGAAAGGAGGGGAGTGCTTAGCACCTGGAGGCGAAGCCCAGGTTGATAAATACCACTAGCCGGGATTCCACTGGGAAAACAGATGGCGATTACTAATCAGAGAGGCCATCTTCTTATTTGGTTTTCTGCACTTCAACTAACCGGAATCCACATGGCACCTGATTATTCCCCCCCCCCCCCCAGTTTTTGGAGGGGGCATTTAAAACATGACAGAACAATAATAATAATAATAATAAAAGACAAACCAAAGAAAGCCATAGACTATGCACGGAGGACAAATCTGATTTTGGTTGGTTTTTGGCATCATTTGCGTCTACCTAGTAAATATCTGTAATCATGACCTTGAAGCCTTGTAAGGTCCTTTGCCTCCAGGAGAGGCCACAGTAGGTCTGCAGTATATTACCCCAAGAGTCCCCAGTGGGGAAGAGTGCCTGTGACAGCCTGGTGCATCTTCCAGTGGTGGTCACAAACGCAGAGGAGACTTTTTCTATTCAGGGGCTTTACTGCCCGCATCCCTCCGTGAACAGGCTTTATTCCCAACTCCTGTCAAGGTTTTAGTATGCAAAGTAGCTGCTTCTCCCCCAGAGGTAGGAGTCTTTGATTTATTTATCACGATAGCAAAGTCTACCTTTAAATTTTACAACTATTTTCCAGCTGAGGAGTTGGAATGAAATGAGTTGCAACATTTCATTAACACTCAATCAGAATACAGAATGTTCAGAAAGCAGCTAGAGCCTTCTTCCCGGGCATCTGTTTGGTTGAAGTTTTACTGTAATTCAAAACTCCCTCCTCAACTTTTGGCTGCAGTGATGATGTTGAGGAGGCAGGGAAGGTGACCTAAGCCTGTTGACCTGGTGGCCCAATTCAGTGGGGGACCAGCAGTAGTCCTCAGCTTGCCTGGCTGCCGGTAGGTCTCTGCCTCAATGGAGGAAGAGGAGAAGGAAAATCAGAAGCTCTTGTTCTCCTTTTTCTACCTTGCTAGAGGCTGTACAATCTAAAAGTGAAGATCGTGAGCTCTGCCCCTGGAATGGTCTGATTTAAAGCCTCAGCTCCGATGTTCATTAACTAGCTCTGTGGTCTTGGGCAAGGCGCCTAACCTCCCAGTTTTCTCATCTGAGAAATGGGGGAAATAATAGCACCTGCCTGAATAGGGCTGTAACGAGGATTAAATAACACAAGATAGATAATGTGTTGAGATGTATAGTCTGTGTTCAGAACGAGTTCTTACACACACCATCTTTTCCCCATAAGATCCCTTAGACCTAACATAGCCCCCTCTTCTACAAACTGCGCTGGGAAAGGCTGCTACCCATGGAAGGGATGTGAATAAAGGAGATAAAGGAGTAAGAAGATTTAACATGGAATTCTATTCAAAGGTCAATGCCTCTATTCCCGTCTCCAGCATGATCTCTTCGGAAGACTGAGGTCTCTCCTATTTTTAGACCTGTCTGAACGGTTGTCCCGGCTTCCCTTACTGTACGCTTCAAGCAAAATAAAAAAAAAATCACTACAAATACATGAACATCAGAGAGAGAAAGAGAGAGTGAGAGTGAAAGAGAGAGAGAGAGAGAGAGAGAGAGTTTTCTCCTATAATTTTCCATCCTGCTTGTTTTTAGGTGCTGCTATATGAAATCTCTGAACTGGGGATTCTCATCAGCCTTTCGGGGGACCCAAGGACATAGCTCTGGCTATAAATGGTGCCAGGTTTGGTGGGGGAGCTGCTGCTGCTTTATCTGGGCCCAATAAACCTTATCAAACTGCTGTGCAGCCAGCCTTCAGCGCTAAGTGGAAACGCTTGGAGCCCAATGCTGGCTCTCAGCCCACAGCCTCGCCTGCCTTCCTCCTTTTTGTTACCTTCTCCACCTCTTAAATTCAGGCATTAATCTCTCTTTAACACTTACTAACAAGGGCTGGGCTTTTTAATGGGCAGGGTTTATGAAGCAAGGGGAGATTTTCACATCCAGTGAATATGGCATGGAGTGGGGGGGGGGCAGGGCCATGGAGGGATTGTTCCTGTTCTCCCATTGTTTCCAAGGCTTCTCTCTTTCTCTGATTTGAGGATTAATAGGAGATTAAGATCAAGGGTTAATTGTGTGCTTCTCCTGCTTCTGCACTTAGGAGGGGCTGGTAGGTGGATGTGGATGGCAGGGCAGCAACCTTCGCACAGGCACCATCTCCAGGCAGAGACTCTACAAGTTCAAAGATGGTTTCTTCTTTCCACTGAGAAAAGGAAACCCTTTTCTCTAGCAGAGTTAGAGAAACTGACTGAGGCTCTAGCAGAGTCTTTCTTCTCTTCTTCTATCCCTCTCCTCCTGCTCTCCTGGCCGACCAGTGCTTTCTTAACTTTCTTTAAATGCCTTCCTCTTGAAGATAGCATAGACCTTAGCTAGGTAAACAGTCCATAACCGAGCTGGCTCTCTATTGTTTTTTTTTTTTAAGATTTTATTTATTTATTCATGAGAGACACACAGAGAGAGGCAGAGACACAGGCAGAGGGAGAAGCAGGCTCCCTGCAGGGAGTCCGATGCGGGACTCGATCCCTGGTCTCCAGGATCATGCCCTGGGCTGAAGGCGGCGCTAAACCGCTGAGCCACCCGGGCTGCCCTGGCTCTCTATTGTTAATCAGAATCAATACCCGGGGACCAGACTGTTCCTTCCAGGGATGTGTTAGGTGTTGCTGTGTTCAGGGCTATCAGAGGGTCATTGGCTCCCTCCCTCCACTTTGAAGTGTCCTTCTCTGCCCTCTTCTGTCTTCTGACTCCAGCAGGGCTGAGCCCTTTCCCCGCTGAGAGACAGGACCATGCTTGCAGGGATGGAGCTGCCTGTCCCTGGGACTATTCCCCCTTTGCCTGTTCTTGTGATCCTGAGCACCTTGCACTCTGGCCTTCCGGGGCCCAGAAGCAGATTTTTGCCTCTAGTTGGTGTCTGCCACCTTCCATGACCCTACAGTTCTTGGGGCCTGACTCTAGATCTGGGGCAGTACCGGAGACAAACACCGTTATTATAGGAGTCCTGAGCAAATCTTTGACTCGCCAGTGTGTCAGGGACAGAATGTGGGGATTCAGGTCTCCCTGAGTGAAGCCCCCGCGAGGCTAAGACCGCATGCCCTCCAGGGCTGACTGTCCGGAGACCCAGGGAGGGCGCTCTCCACCACCAGGCTCACCCCAACGATCCCAGACGTTAGCCAGCCACCAAGGCTGATGTTCAAAAGAGAGCTTCCACCTCTTGCGTGCGCCCTACCTCCGCTAAGCTCCAGGGAAAGGGGGTTAGAAGGGGTCTCTCCGCTGCCCACCGCCCGAGGAAGGGTAGATTTCCTCTGGCTTCTCTACCCTGAGGTTAGTGATCTGAACTCCCCCCCCCTCCCCCTGGAGTGGAGAGGCCTGCCGAGAGGAAGAGGGTCTTTTGGGGGCTCTGGAGCTTTTTCCGGCTTTCACTCGCCCCCTGAAGGCTTTGCGCTGAGCAGGACGCGGTTCTCGGGATCCGTCTCCAACCAGGTTCCCGGGAGGGGGGCGGGTAGGGGTGGGAGGGCAAGGAAGGGAGCAGAGCCCAGGGGATGCTCAAGACTCCGGGGAGAGAAAAGTTGCTCTCGGCCTCCCGGGATCCCCGCAGCTAAAACGGGGGAGGGGTCTCCCTTGGGCGGCTGATCCCCGTGGCCCTCCGGCACCAGCTCCCCAGGGCCTGGGAACCGCGCCCGGAGACGTCTCGCGATCCGGATGCCCGGCGCCTGGAGGCACAGAAGGCCTGGGCTCGGGCCGCGGAAGGGACCTCCGGCCACCGATGTCGCGGTCCCGGGGAGGCGGCCCCGAGCCCGGAGCAAAGTGAAAGGCGAGATGACACGCACGGGATTGGGGCAAACACTGGAGCCGGGGACGAAACTCCGCGCCCGGGGCAGCAGGGAAGAAGAAAACCCGCGTCCAGAGGAAAGAAAAAAACCTGGGGTGGAAGGTGGGAGCTGCCCCCCCCCCCCCCACTAAGGGTCCCGAGTCCCGGGCACTGCTCTCCGCGAGCTCCCTCCTCCCTCTCCGTCCGGGCGGTGAGCGGGGAGCGGGGAGCGGGGAGCGGGGAGCGGTGAGCGGCGGCCGCCGGCGCCCCAGCAGCAGCTAGATGTCAGGCGAAGCCCGGAGCGCGGCGCGCGGGGAGGGGAGGGGACGGGAGGGGAGGCGCGGAGGGGAGGGGAGGGGAGGGGAGGGGAGGGTGGGGCGGGGAGCGCGCGCGGGCTCGGCCAGTCGGGGGGGGTGGGGGGGGTGGGCGGGCTGAGGCCGGGGACGGCGCGGGAGGGGGGAGGGAAGGGGGGCCGCTGTGGGCAGCGCGCCGGGCTCGGCCGCCAGCACTAAAGATGGAGAGGCGCCGGGGCCTCGCAGGGGAGGGGGCTCGGCGTTGACGTGGGACGCGGCGGAGGCGCCGCAGCCGGTGGTGATTTGCTAACCTCGCAGCAGAGAGGAGTTGAGGGCGATGAGAGCGGGTACTGCGAACTGCCGGGCGATGCCGCCGCTGCCGCCGTGATACGAGAGCAACAGTTCCCAGCGACAGCCGGCCCCGACGCGGGCACACACCCCGGGGCGCGCACACCCACCCGCGGCGCCCGGCTCGGCGGCGGTGAGTGCGGGGCCGGCGGGGGCGCACCGCTCGCCGGGGGCGCGCGCCGGGGCGCCCCGGGGCCGGAGAGGTCGGGGGGCGCGCTCCCTCGGGCCGCTCGGCCGCGGGCTGTGCGCCTCGCCTCGCTCGGCTTGTCCCCTTCCTGCTGCGGCCGCCGCGGGTTGGGGGTCGGCTGCGAGGGGAGCCCCGGCTGTCAGCTTGGGCGCAGCTGCCTCCCAGCCCTTCCGCTCCCGGGCACGGCCGGGCGGGAGGTGGGGGCCGGGCGGCCCGCGGGCGCGGAGGGCGCGGGCGGAGGGTGGGAGAGCCGGAGGCTTTGTACCGGCGGGGCCGGCGGGCGGCGGGAGCCGGAGCCGGAGCCCGAGCCGGAGCCCGAGCCGGAGCCCGAGCCGGAGCCCGAGCCCGAGCAGGCGGGCGGTCCCCGGTGCGCGGCCCGTGCGCGGGCGCGACAGGGTCGTGGTCTATTTGTGCTTATTTGCCGGCCGGCTGCGAGGCTAGAATCCGGGGCTCCGAGGAGCGGACCCGGGGCGGAGGGGAGCGGGGCTCGGGGCTCGGGGCTCGGACCCACTTGGGCTTGCTCTCTCTTTGAAAAACGTGGTGGGGTCTTTTCCCTCCCGACTGGGCTCGACCCCCACCCGTTTCGCGGGGCGGGGGAGGGGCGGCCGTGGCGGGGCTCCGCAGGGTCTTCGGGGCTCCGGGCCCTCCGCGGCTCTCGGCGGGACCGGCCGTGGCGCGGGAGCTGGCGGTGCGCTGCGGGCGGCGCTCGGGGGTGCCCGGGCTCTGCACCTGATGCGTCGGGACGCGTCCCCCCGGCCGGGCGCCCGCAGCTCCCCGCGCGGCCCCCCGAAGGCTCCCGCACGCGCTCGCGGTGCGCTCGGCGGCGCGGCCCGCGGACCCCTCGCGCGCGCGGACGCGCCTGCAGCGGTGCCCTCGCGGCTCCCCGGGGCGCTCGCCCAGTGCCGCGCCGGGCAGCCTGCCCGTGGCCGCCGGGGGTCACGGCCCTGGGCCGGCGAGGGAGGGCCGGCGGCTCCCTGCTCGCCTCTGCTTCCCCACGCCGCTGTCGGGCTTTTGTGCTTCCCCCGGGCGCGGGCCGGGTCCGCCTCCTCGCGCCGCTCGCGCCCCGGCGTCCAGCCCGCCCGGACTCTGCCTCGCGCCCGGCTCCCTTTCTTCCCGCGGTCTGGCTCCCCGGGAAAAGTTGCTTCCCCGAGTTTGCCGAAGTCGCGTCCAAGTCTCCGTGGGGGCGGCTGGGACTGGGGCGCGTGCGAGCGAGGTGGATCCCCAGAGCCCGAGCGGGTCGGCGCCGGCGTCCCCCCGCCCGCGGGGCCGGGCGCTGCAGCCCGCGCCGCCGAGCCGAGCCGAGCCGAGCCGAGCCGAGGGTGCGGGTCGGCCGGCCCGGAGCACCCTGGTGTGCCGCGGGGGGACTCGGGGGGCCCGGCTTCCATTCCTCCGGCGGCCCCTCCTCGATCCCCGAAGCCCCTCGGGCTGACGGCAAGCGCGCGCGGCGGACGGCGCGGACGAGCGGCAGCTTCACTCCGGATGGCCTTAGTCCCCACCCCAGGGTGGGCAGCAGAAGTGTCCCGACTGTGCAGCCCTGTTAACCCTTTCCGCGTGAGATCTGTGGCTCTGGAGCCAATAGGGCTCCTTTTGGGGGCGGAGGCAGGCAGCGTTTCAAGAGCCAGGGAGAGCCTGTGCTCTGCTGGGCTCCCCGTTCCTTTCACTGCAGCGTTGGCCACGGCAAGGCAGAGGCTGGGGGGCACCTCGGTCTGGGTGATGTCTTTCTAGCACTTTAAACCGGCTAGGGGACTCCCAGAGCCCTGCTACTGATCCCAAACAGCGCTTTGGGAGAGGCCTTTGTTTCCCAGCCTGTTCTCTCTTCCTCCTGTTTCTAACACACACAGTACATGCTGCACCACTATCACTTCTGGTGCCTCCAAGCCATGTCCAGCGCCAGCTGTGGCTCCTGGGCACAGGACTTGGGAGCCTGTGGGACATGCTTGGAGTTCATGTACTCGGCATGTGCGCACCTGGCTATCGGGGTGCATGTTTTCTATGATCTTTCTCTCTAGATCTTTCATAGCCTGTTCCCCTACTTCTTAGAGATCCTCTTGTCTGCTGGGCACTCGTGGGCAGGAGGTAGGTTGACATCTCCTATAAGTGTGTGCACACGTGTTGACTCTCCCCCTCTGGCTGCTGCGTGCACATGCATGCCCATGTGCACACACAGGCCAGATTTTGGATTACCCGTGCAGTAGCTCTGAGGCACCTATGGATGGAAGCAAGCCAAACTAGTGTGAAGGTTACAGGTGTGTGTTCCCGTTGTTGCCTGGGCGGCGAGGGGGGCAGTGGTCAGGGCATGAGTGGGTCAGTCTCTTGCAGCCCTGAGAAGAGTGGAGGGGCAGAGGCCTAGGAGGCACTGGCTGGGGGGTGGGATGGGCCAGAGAGGAGCGCCCTTGCTCAGAGGTTTCCGTGGGCCAGGACTGTCGGCTGCTAGCCCCAGGTAGGCTTGCCTGTGCTCCTCCGGCTGCCACGGCGAGGCACAACGTAGAGAGACTTTGTTGAGAAGCTGAGGTTTACTGCACAGGGGTTGAAGGTGAAATCCAGGGCTTCAGTGGACTAGAGGAAGGGGTCAAATTCTTACTTAGAGTGTGTGCCGGCACTTTCTCATCATGCATCTTGGCCCTGTATGGGAACCTACCCTCAGACTTCAAGAAAGCCCAGGATTCCCAAGACTTCACTGTAATTCCCATTTCGCTTCATCTGACGGACATCACAGAGCAGTGAACGAAGCTTATGCTGTGGCAGGACCTTTTCTTGACTCTCTTCCTACCTGGGTTTGTAAAGGCAGATGTGCTAGGTTATAGGAAGCTTCCTCCCCTCCCGCCTCCCGCCCGGTGAAAATCGCCCAGGCTATCTTATTACTAGGGGGTTATGGGGGTGCTGTGTGGTTTGACTCCTTGCATTTTGGGACACTAACCTATCTTTTGTTCTCTAATTTTTTTCCCCCGCCTCTCCCTTATCCCCTCCAGCCCTCTTGCTCGGCCCGGACACCCACCCAGCCCCACCACGCACGCAGAGCCAGAAAGGAAAGAGAGCCTCATGCCTAAGCCGAGGGGAGCGCCATGGATCTGACGAAGATGGGCATGATCCAGCTGCAGAACCCCAGCCACCCCACAGGCCTCCTGTGTAAGGCCAACCAGATGCGGCTGGCTGGGACGCTGTGCGATGTGGTCATCATGGTGGACAGCCAGGAGTTCCACGCCCACCGGACTGTGCTGGCCTGTACCAGCAAGATGTTTGAGATCCTCTTCCACCGCAACAGCCAGCACTATACTCTGGACTTCCTGTCGCCGAAGACCTTCCAGCAGATTCTGGAGTATGCGTACACGGCCACGCTGCAGGCCAAGGCGGAGGACCTGGATGACCTGCTGTACGCAGCCGAGATCTTAGAGATCGAGTACCTGGAGGAACAGTGCCTGAAGATCCTGGAGACCATCCAGGCCTCAGATGACAATGACACGGAGGCCACCATGGCTGATGGTGGGGCCGAGGAGGAAGAGGACCGCAGAGCCCGGTACCTCAAGAACATCTTCATCTCGAAGCATTCCAGCGAGGAGAGCGGGTATGCCAGCGTGGCTGCACAGAGCCTCCCCGGACCCCTGGTGGACCAGAGCCCCTCAGTCTCCACTTCCTTCGGTCCTTCAGCCATGAGTCCCACCAAGGCCGCGGTGGACAGTTTGATGACCATAGGACAGTCTCTCCTCCAGGGAGCTCTTCAGCCTCCCGCAGGGCCCGAGGAGGCAGCAATGACTGGGGGTGGGCGGCACGCTGCGGTGGCTGAGGTGAAGACCGAGATGATGCAGGTGGATGAGGTGCCTGGCCAGGACAGCCCTGGGGCCACCGAGTCCAGTGTGGTGGGTGCCGTGGGGGACAAAGTGGAAGAGAGAGGCAAAGAGGGGCCCGGGACCCCAACTCGGAGCAGCGTCATCACCAGTGCTCGGGAGCTGCATTACGGGCGTGAGGAGAGCGCTGAGCAGCTGCCGCCTCCAACCGAGGCTGGCCAGGGGCCCCCCGGCCGACCGGAGCACCCTGCGCCCCCCGCTGAGAAACATCTGGGCATCTACTCCGTATTGCCCAACCACAAGGCCGACGCCGTGTTGAGCATGCCCTCCTCAATGACTCCTGGCCTCCATGTGCAGCCTGCCCTGGCTGTGTCCATGGACTTCAGCACCTACGGGGGGCTGCTGCCCCAGGGCTTCATCCAGAGGGAGCTGTTCAACAAACTGGGTGAGCTGGCTGTGGGCATGAAGTCGGAGAGCCGGACCATCGGGGAGCAGTGCAGCGTGTGTGGGGTGGAGCTTCCTGATAACGAGGCTGTGGAGCAGCACAGGTAGGGTCCTCTCCAGCCCCGCACCCCACACCCTAGCCCCAGACTTCCAGCTCTGACACCCTGCCTTCATGCCCAGCTTCTCCCAAGCCCTGGGGCCTGGCTCCCCTGTCCTCCCTGTTCTTTGTTAAAAACAAAACAAAACAAAGCAAAATGATTTTTCTAAGTCCTGATGGCAGGGCGGGGTGGGGTGGGGTACATAATCTTCAAATGTGGCAAGAGGGCCTTGGGTCTTTCCTGAGCATTGGGGAACTCAGGGACCCAGCCTGTTACCAGGCTCTCTTCTCTTTCTCGTTGCGTTTGAGCACCCGTCTGGTCCTTCTGTCGTTGGGTCTGGTTGCCTTTACCTGGAGTGACTAATAAACCAGAGGGAGGGAGAAGGGCAAGTGGGATTGGGGTAGAGGGTCTTCCATGGTCTGGATCTGGCTGTGTTGCCTGGTTTCAGGTCCCCAGGTCCCTGGGTAGTGCTCCCTGCCGAGGCTGGCAGTGTGCAGCTCTGGAGCATGGGAGGGGCTGGACACTGCTTGGGCTGTGTGAGCAGCTGCAGGTTCTACACGTCATTCCTGGTGACCATTTATCACCAGGAATGTTGCTTCCTCTCCTTCCTCATTCTCTGCCCCTGCAAACACATTCAGAGGGAGTTGATTTAAATTCAAGGGGGAAGGATGGGTACGAGAGTTTCAGTGTTGCAGCCCTGCAGTCTTATTCTTATCCTATCTCAAGGTTGAATTAAATGCAACTTTGGGCTAGCATTGGCTCTCCTCTGGCTTCTGTTTTTTTTTTTTTTTTCCTCTGTGAAATGGCCATTTGTTGAGCTCTTAGGACATACGTGCCTGGTGCAAGACTGACTGCTTTAGATGGAGTCACGTTTTTGTGACAACAGTCCTCCGAGCTGGGTGATGTTTTCCTTCCAGGTAGGAAGATGCTCAGACCTTTTCCTGGGGTCACCTATAGACCATAAGAGACAGGGTTGGATTCACATTGAGATCTTAGTCGCCTTGTACTTTGTCGCCTCTTGCAGTCACTTGGCACTGAAAAGGATCACGTCTATAGAACAGAGGGTTTTGAGAATTGCTCATCATAAGTGGAGTAAATATGGACGGACTCAGTAGTGCGTTTGGCTTTTACTTGGATCTCTTGTGACCATGTGCCCGTCATTTTGCCATCTGGTCCCAGGGTCAGGTGAATGGTGTCAGGGAGTCCCCTTTGGTTGCCATCCACAATAACATTTCCTGTACACCCTCTCGCCTGCTGTTTTATTGATCTTGGGGGTATTCTGCACTTTAGCAATGCTTTTCCTCCACCTGTTCCTCTGTTGCTGGGTCAGGTACAGGAGAAGGGGATGTGAGAGGGTGTGGGGGCCGGGGAGGCCTCTGGAGGTTGGCTGACTACCCCAAGCCCAGCCGGAACCTGCTCCGACACTGACTGATCCGTGGCTCTGAGACTGACTTCGTGGAAATTGCTGCTGAGCTAAATGTAGCCGGATTTTTCCGGCGGGCACAAAAAATAACCACCAGCAAGGTGTGTCTTCTTGATGCTTGTACCACTCGGAAATAGACCAAGGATGTGTTTGTTTTTCATTCAAACTTTCCTAAAGAGGAAGCCCCCCTCCCCAAACTTGACTGGATAGATTTATCATCTTTTCTAGATGTGAATTATTTCAGATAGGTGCTATGAGAAGTGGAGTACGGTGGAAAGTAATTATATTTCTGGTTCTCTTCTGGTCCTGGTTGTTTCTATACTTGGGTGGGCTACAGAAGATACCTGCCCCCAGGAAGTCTAGGCACCCATTCTGTGGGGACCCTCTGTCCTCTGGGGAGAGGTGGAGGCCTGGCTGTATTACACTGCGCGGAGGATGGGCCATGGAACTAGCTTCATCTCTCCGTGAGAACTTGGGATAGTTATGTAACCTTCCTGAGCTTTGTTTTACTTTTTCAAACAGAGATGCGGCGTCTAGGTGATTCATTCCATCAAGTATCCTGATGCTTGATCGCAGCTCAGGTCTTGATCTCAGGGTCATGAGTTCTAGCCCGTGTTGGGCTCTGTGCTGGGTATGGAGCCCACTTAAAAAAATTAAAATTGGGAGGGTCAGTGGAACATGGTGCTGAATTGATGAAGTAACCTCCAGAAATCCCTAGAGTGGTGAGCTAGTGGCACACGGTAAGTGTGCAGGTGATGCACTGACCTATCGGTCCCCCGTTTTGTTCAGGTCTCTGGATTGCCTCCCTTGACTCTGAAGTCTAGAGAGTAGTATCCACAGCGCTGCCTTCCCTCGGGGCTCTGCTGGCCAGGAGGCAGTGCGGAAGATGTCCCCATCCCTGTGAGCTTAGGAAGGGGAGGGCACTGGTCCAGGGATCCTCAACTGCGGGCTGCTGACACGGCAAATGTGCTTTTGACTAGGGCACAAAGTAAGCTGCTGCAGCCCAAGAAACTATAGCCTGGGCAGAGCCTTGGGTGGAAAGCCATGGGATTGAAGAAATCAAGGAGGCATAAAAAGGTTCCTGTGGCCGCCCCCTGGCTTCTGGTTAGGTGCACTCGGTGGGAGGTTTTTTCCTCTCTCCCTCAGAACTCCTGGATTGTGGTGCCACTTCCCTAATTCCTGTTCTCTGTACGTCCCCATACATCACAACCTCTAGTACAAATAAAAGGGTGAGACAAAATAGTCTGAAGGGGAGACTTTGACCTCAGGATGCTGTGGGATTGGCTGTAAACAGCAGTGATGAACATGACAAAACAACAGCTACAGGTTTCATTTTATTTTACTTTTAAGCCATAGACTAAAATGTTGTTAGAGGTTAAGGTACCTGGCAATTCTTGGTGCTGGATCCTCAGGGAGCAGAAGGGCATGGAGGGGAGGAGGAGAAGGGGGAGAGGGCAGGAAAGGTACACAGGTGGGAGAGTTGGGTCTGAATCGGGTCATGAGGCTGCTTGAGTCCCAGGCTGGTGAGGGAGAGAGCTGCAGACAGAAGATACTCGCAAAGATGTGGTCTCTGAAGAGCTTGGTGCTCGGCAGGAACAGCATAGCAGCATCACCTGTAGTCGTGGACTGATGGGAAGACAGGACAGAGGCTCCTTGGGTAAATTAAATGGGACTTACTTACCTGAAGGATCCAGAAAGTTCATAGACCCCAAAGACCAGTGGCATTCTGCAGGCAGGTGCAGAACCCAGATCCAGGTTCTGGACACCACAACCTTCTGCGGTGTGCTCCCATCACAGAGGACAGGATCTGAGGGAGGGAGGGCCCCAGCAGGCTTCTGGAAGATTGGACTCTGCTTCTTTAGCTTCATCTTTCTTTTTTTCTCTCTCTCTGCGTCTGCAAGGCTGGAGCTGTTCTGCATGTCGGCTTATCTGGGTCTGAGAAGCTAGGGATAAGCTAGGGACCAGCTCACCTGAGCCAGGTGTACCTACCTTCTCCTTCTCAAAGGTATATACATGGGTTGATAAGATTACGGCTGTCGGTATGGTTGACTTAGGTGTGAACATGGTCCTCATTCTGAGCCCCCCAGTCTCCCCAGGCTCACACAGCCTGGTCTGAATGTGTTTCTGAATTGAGTGCTGCAGAAACAGAGCTGGGTCTGGTTTCCCGGGGACTCTGAATCTTCTTTTTTGTTTTTAATTTTAATTTTAATTTTAATTTTTTTAAAATTTCTTTTTATTGGAGTTCAATTTGCCAACATATAGCATAACTCTGAATCTTCTACAGCAGACCCCTAGATTGGTTAAGGCCTGAATCCTGCAAACACACACACACACACACACACACACACACACACACACACACATTAGGACCTCTTGCCTGGTTCTTGAAGGGAATCTCGGGAAGCACAAGGATGGATCTCAGCCAGCTCCCCAGGCCCATGTGTGCCGCCCTTCCAGGCTGCTTCTTAGGACCAGCTCTAGGGTGCACGAACCACATAGTCGAGATGACCAATTTCTGCCTGGCTCCTTGCCTTGGTCTCTCTCAGGTGGCCCGCTGCTCTGTTTTCTGTGGTTGACCATGTAAAGGGCCAGCAGCTGTTGACCTTGGTTTCAGCCACTTTGGGGAGCTTAGCAGTTGCCCTTACTCTCTTACTCTTGGACCCCTTTCATCATCCTGCCGGCTTTGGGCACCTCTGAGGTCAGACCTAGCCCTGCTGGGAATGTGCTGTAGAATAACGACAGCAACGGCGATAATATTAACAGTGCCTTGGATCAGTTGTAGCACTTTCTTCTTTGCCCAGTACTTTTGATGACTTTCTCTCTCCTCACTCTGCAGCCTACCCCTGAGCAAGTCCATCATTCCATATCTGTGAATATGAAGTCTGAGAAACTCTGAAAGCTAAAAGGTTTTGTGCAACTCATTTAGTGGCAAAACCTGATCTGAACTGATGTGAGACTATATTTATCCTGCCTATTTTGAATATTCATATGTTTTGCTGCAAAAATATTAATGTGTTTGATTACAGAGTGCTTCCCTAGACTCCTCTGGGATTGGCAAATACGGTGGGCTCTGTAGTATCTTTCTGAAATACAAACAATTTGGATTTCTGTAGTAGCCAAGAGTTTTGGATCAGGGATCGTGGACCATGTTCAGCATCACCTTGCAGACGAGGAAAATGAGCTTCGGAGCCAATACGTGACTTGCCCAAGGTCACATAGCCATAAATGGATAAGGGTCAGGAGCCCGGCTCTCCTGATGCCCAGCCCTGAGTGCTCTGCGCCAGGCCATATAAGCACATGGACACTGCCCTTCTGGGGCAGATCCATCTGACCTAGTCTTTAGGTGCCAGCACCATCCCTAAGATACCACCGTTAGAGGCCACAGCTATCTTCCTTGACGTCAATCTTAAAG
This sequence comes from Nyctereutes procyonoides, assembly GCF_905146905.1. Classification (NCBI taxonomy): domain Eukaryota; kingdom Metazoa; phylum Chordata; class Mammalia; order Carnivora; family Canidae; genus Nyctereutes; species Nyctereutes procyonoides. The sequence continues at coordinate 70,350,643 of NW_026575140.1, forward strand.
GTCAGGTGTGAAGCCCGACGTCTCTGAGTAGCTATTTGTGGCTGTTCTGTCATTCACAGATTTGCCCAAATCCTTTCTGAACCCATTTCTATTTCCAGGAAGTGTCCTTTTGGGGGTGATGAATGACTTATGTGTATAAACTCCTGGAAATCTAGCCTTTGGAGAGGTCGGTAGTTGTGAAGTTGGGAAGATGGCAGGAGGCTCTGTGGTGTGGTGCCCAGCTGGGGTGGAGGCCAGGCCTCTAGACTCCACTTTGTGGTTTTTAGCTCCGTGACCATTGTTGGGCTCTTTCCCATTCTGAGCTTTACGCCTTTGTTCATAAAACGAGGTGCTCAGATGAACTGTTTCTGAATTGTTGACTTCTTAAAAAAGTTCTCTTAATCCATGCTGCTCTCCCATCTTCTCGAGGTCCTTTTGGCTAATAGCATTTTGCTCTGTCTGGGAATCTGGATTGGCAGTCAGCCAGTGAAAATAGGGGGTCCCTCTGGTCTGTTCCTGTCCGCTCTGACTTCGTTTTTTAATACTTACCGAGTAAGTATTAAATGGGATCGAGACTGAACTCTGGGACATTTTGAAGACGATTTCTTTCGTTTTCTTTCCAGGGGAGGGGAAGTGGCCTGTTCTTTCATCTCAGTGAGAAAAGTCCCATTTTAATTTGCTGTCACTATTGGATGGAGCTGCTAATTGCTGGAGGGAGAGGAAGGAAGAACACTTCAGTGACACGTTCGCCTCCTGCTTGTTCTAGGAACTCTATTTATGAATCTTTAAAATAGTGATTATCCTAAACTGTTAAAATCAAACTCCATTCACAACTCTTTCATTTCTTGCTAATTCAGGGGAAAAACATTTCCAATCACTTAAAAAAAAATTTTTTTTAAATTAATGACTTTAAAACAAGTCCAATGGAAAGACTCCAGAATCTCGCTAAATGAATACAGGCGTGCCTCAGTGTGCCCACTGGAGGGTTACCGAATTTTCCTTGATAATGGGAGGTTTTCTTAGGTTCTGGGTCGGTGGTGTTAGGTGGACGTCCTGACTCGATGGCAGTTGTTCTGGTAGAAAGAAAAATTTCCCGGGGCATCCCCACTGCCGCCCCTCTGATGTTTTACATGTAGTAAATGTGCATCTCAAGCAAATTAGACTTTCAGGGCCAGAATCCTGATTTTACCGCTTACCGGCTGTGTGACTGTGGTTGTGTTACTTAACCTTTCTGTGTCTATTTGGTCCTTAGTAAAATGGAAATAACAACAGCACCTACCCACTGAGTTGTTTGTTACAAAGATTCATCAGCAAATGTTTGTCAAGTGCAAGGAGTGGTGGCACCAAGTAAGTGCTCTGGAGGTGTTTGCTGTTGTTGTCTTTTTACAGCTCTTGTGAAATGGCACACTGGTGGTGCAGGGCAAGAAATGCATTTATGTCATCTGGGTCCTGCTTCCGCTCGGAGGTGTCAGTTCATAGAGCACCGTAAAAAGTGCACGTCAGGCACTGTGTGGGGCCGACACCCCATGAGCACCTGCATCCCCCTCTGCCCCGGCCCCCCAAAGCTCATCTTCTGTACCCTGGTGGCTAGGGTACTCTTTGTCCTATTGACCTGAGGCCTGATGAGTCATTGCAGTTCTCATTTAAATTTAGCTGGGCAGCGCTCCACCAGCAGCAGTTCCAAATACCGAACAGTCTCACCCAGCGTCCAGCAGCCAGTGCCTGTGGCCAGGCCAGCAGATCCCCGTGGCCGAGGCAGAGATGAGGAACACAGGCCCCAGCTTACTGAGGGAGGGGTGGGCTTGTGGTTTGTGGTGGGTGGGCATTCTAGAGCCCCCCCCCCCCACTCCTGCCATGCAAGGTGCGGCTAAGGGTGGATGTGGCCAACAGCAGTTTCAGTGCTTGATACCTGACGGCCTCTGTGCTAAGTGCATTCGGAGCCAGATGTCCTTACAGGCCCTAGCCACCCTGTAAGGGGGATGCTAGTTGCAAATTCCCTGATGGGCAGAGGGAAGTGTGAGAGGTTAACAGACATGTCCAAGGGAAGACTGAAGGGAGCATTGCCTCATACCGCACCATCTCTCACTGACATGAAGAGACCAGCTTCTAGTGATGGGGCCTTTTATGCTGACTCAAAAAAAAACAAAAAAAAAAAAACAAAAAAAAAAAACAAAACCACACACACGCACCAGAAAAAGAGAGGGAAAAAGAAACTCACTTACAAAAATAAAAATCCCTTGCTGTTAATTTCATGCCAGCATAATCAGAAATCCCCCTTTCTACTGTCTCCCCTTAAAAGCCCCGGTGTCCTTATGCTGGCTCAGTCTGGAAAAACCATGGTTGGGTTTTGCCTACGTGAGGCTTATCGGTGCAGCTGCAAGCAGGGGATCCAGTACTTTATTGCTGGTATGGAAACTTCGGCTGAAAACTCGCCAAAACCTTCTCAGTTCTAAGTTCCTAGCTCACTTTCCACTCTGTCCCTCAAGCCCCGAATTCCTTCAGCAGGAACGGATTGTGTTGGGCTTTGCAGTAGGACGAAGCTGAGCTAGACAGCATAAAGAACTTCCTGAAACAGTGGGACATCACTGGGCAAAGTTATTAGAAGATTCGGTCACAGAAATTTCGATGAAGGGGAGAAATTGCAGGCCAGTTGGAAGTGATTTTTAAGAGTTTTCCCCTCTTCCGGGCCATTTTTATTTACTTCTCTTAAAAGTTTCTTTCTTTATTTAAGTAATTTCTGCACCCAACGTGGGGCTTGAACTCACAACCCCCAGATCAAGAGCCGCATGCTCTTCTGACTGAGCCAGCCGGGTGCTCCTTTGGGCCATTTGGATTCCCCAGAAATATTAAGTAAGGAGTTGTACAGGGACACAAACCACCACCGCTGGGCATGTCAAGAGCAAGACAGACAGATGGCCAATCTTTATAGGGGGCCAGGCATGCAGTGCAGGGCCAGACCGGTGTCAGGCACACGTGGGTGAGAGAGCTGGCGCTCCCTTGTGAATCTGGGCTTCACCTGTCCGAATCATCAGGATCCTCTCCTGTGAAGTGAGGTTAGCCTCGTACCTCTCCATGTGGTTTGAAACCTGTCCCAGCGAGGTAGCAGGTAACCTAACACACCCAGCAGGGACTCACACGTGAGGCTGCCTCCCTGCTTCCCACTTCCTTTGTGACCCCAGCCTGACAAGGGGGGCCGCTCCCTCACCGAGCCCCCTGCCACCCTTGCCCGGTGTCGATCTCTAAGTGGATTAGCTGAGCATTGTGATCTTAATGCCATTAGGCCTGTTGGCACAACTCTCCTTGCCATAGTGAGAAGCAGATGTGGCCGACCGTAATGGCCCTCGGTGATCCATCAGGCCTGGAGTGCTGGGGGAAGCATTATTAGTGTTAATTTGGGGGAGCCTTTTATGGTAGGTGGGGGAAATGCAGAGGGGTTGTTTGAAATGTATTTATTTAAGCCATTCAGCAGGTTAGATGCTGTCAGGGTCTACCGTGGCTAAAACCACCCTCCAGCCCCCCCTCTCTTTAAATACGGCCCCTCCCCAACCCTGAAGCCCAGGCCTGATTACTTCCAGAGTTGGAGAGACAACTTAGCAGGCTCTTGTTTCTTGCCGATGTACCTTATTAGTAGCACCTGGCATCATAACCCACTAATGGGAACCAGCGTTCTCCTCCTGCGTGGCCAGTGACAAGTAGCCCTGTCAGCCGGAGCTCGCCGTGCGAGGAAGTTCCTATTAGCTTTATGGTCAGGAGAACTTGTCCTGTTCAGGAAATGAATGTTGCCTCTAAAGGTCCGCGGCCCTGACCCTGGCGGCATAACCTGTGCGGGCCGCTCAGGATGCTTGGGATTTCAGCCCCTCTCTGGTTCTTGTCATATGTAAAGAGGGAATCATTGTGGTATGTTGCAGCCTTGAACTTTTGATTTATTCAGTGAGGACGACTTAACCGTTTCCATGCCTGGATGGCTGTGTGGTGCCAGAGCGGAGCGTGTCCCTAGATGTGTGTGGGGAGTCTAGGGGTGGGTGGAGGAGAGACCCCCACTTGTGAATGGGGAGCTGTCTCCCGGGGGGGGGGGAGGTGTTCAGGGGATGATTAAACTTGGGTTTTGCATTCCTGCAGTGTCAGAAGTTTCTGGAGTCGGCTGCAGGACGATGGGCAGCTGGGAAGGTGGGTTTGAATTTATCCCCTGCCTCTTAGAAGCTCTGTGGCTCTGGAGAAATACCTTACCTCTTGCTTCCTCAGCTCTGAGAGTCCGTCCTAGCGTGGACTGTATATAGTGCTGCCCTGATATTATCCATAGGAGGAGGATGCACTTGGAATATAGAGCCTGGGGTGGGCACATGGCATGGCCTGTGGCCCTCACTGAAAGGATTTTCTTTCTTTCTTTCTTTCTTTCTTTCTTTCTTTCTCTTCTTTCTTTCTTTCTTTCTTTCTTTCTTTCTTTCTTCTTTCATCATAATATCATTTTAAGACATTTTGAAAAGAATGGCCTAGCACTTTTTCCCATCTAATGTATCAAGACTTTTTTCCTCCATCGTGGCCTTGGAATCAAAAAGAAGCTTTTCGTTGTTCCTTCCTTTTCTTCTGCCTGCGAGTGATGTTTGTAAATGTGATTTTTTTTTTTTTTTTTTTTTTGCGGAGAAAAGCAGCGTTTGACCTCGTTCTTGGGGGAAGCTTTGGCCTGACTCTTAGAGAAGAGAGGTTTGTGAGCTGTCTGGCAAATGGATGCTTGCTTCTGCCTTTGCCTCTGCTGCCCTGTGAAAGGCCCCCGGTGTCGAGGGAGTGAATTGCACTCGGAGGCGCAGCCCGTGGAGCCTGGCCCCGAGGAGATGATGGGCCCGTGGGGGGATGCGGGGCTTGGAGATGATGCTTCCTTCCGGAACTTTAAAACAAATCTGTCCATCTGTCTCTGGCATCACTGACAGCAGTTCAAGGAAAAAAATAAAAATAAGTTCTTACCCAGTTGGCGGGCCAGGTGCAGAGAGGAAGGATGGGAGTGGTCAGTGTGTCCAGGCAGCTGGCCTGGCGCTTGGGAGATGGGACAGTGGCTCGTTTTGGGGTGTATGTGCCCGCAAGAGGCAGGTTCGCCCCTCCATCCTCTCCATGAAAAACTGTGCCCGTCTCAAATGAATAACAGCCCCTGCCTCTCTCGGAGCAGGTGAAAGCCACTTTGAGGCGTTCGTGGAGTAGGGATGGGAAGTGTTCAGTGCAGAAGTTAAATCGTGACAGTTGTCCCCTCAATGCTCTGCTAAATTAAGGATCTGCTAACATTTGCGAGTCTACCTCCCTACATCCCCCCACCCCCGTCCCCTTGGCAGAGGGATGAAGATGGGACCTAAAAACAATGTGAAGCGCTGCTAAATCGAGTGACTCTAAAAACATTTTTCTTCCCTTGACGTTGAGTGTGGAAAACCAGGGCTGGACTTGTGAGCGCTGCACACCCGTTTGGGGCCCGTGTGCCTGACCCCCTTCTCAATTTCTAGCACAATGGTTTTCACTGCCACCTCTCCCCCCCTCCCCCCTTCATAATTATCCACTATTTTACTTTTTTGTGTCCTGACAGCCACAAGAGTGGTTTTTGTTTTTTGAGCTGGGTAGCTGCTAAATATTCCCCAGCAGCTAGATTCAATGGCTTGGGGGCTAGCGGGGATAGGCCAAGCCTTGGCATCCCCTGTTGCAAAAGTGAAAAATATTTCTGTTTGCAGTTAATTTTAGTGGCAAGCAGATCATGTTAACTGGATGTAATTGCTTCCAGATATGGCCGAGGGTTTTGTGTGTTGAGATGAAGGGTCTGGTAAGTGCTTACTTCCTGTGTAAATTAGGCTATTCCATTCAGTCTTTCATTCTGGCCAGCCCTGGAGTCTGTCATTCTGCCCCCCTCCCCAGCCTGCAGCCTGGTGTGAGAGGCAGCTTGCTCCGTCCCTCTGAATGCAATTCTTTTGTCACTAGGAGCCACTCACCTCTTGGTTCTTGATGTGAGTTTGCCCTTCAAATAATGAGAAAGGTTTGAAAAGATGCCACCTGGACCTGCTTCTTGCCACGCAGAGGCAGATCCGCAGAGCCCAGCGGGGAGGAGGGAATCATCCCCTGGTTGTACGGATTGTGGCCTAGTACCCAGAACCCCGGTTTTCCGTGGATGTTTTTTCCTCCACCCTCTGACCCCACTCCCACCTTGGAGAATACTATTCTCTCCCTTTCTGACGAGAGCTCGTTCCAGTGGGTCTGAAATCCTAGAAAAATGGAGTGTCTGTTGCAAGGAGGTGAAGCCCGTGGTCACTGGAAGGAGTTCTAAGACACGAAGCTACCGCTCTTCTTCGCCAAGCAGGTGGGATCCACGCACCCCGCTGCCCCTCCCTGCGAGAAAGCAAGAGGAGAATCCATCCGGAGAATCTCTTCCAAGCTCCTGCGGTTTCCAGGGTTGGAACCTAGGAAAAGCGTTAAGATTCACGTCCTCCTAAATTCTGATTTGGTCCTCTGGCCTGTCCCACATCGTTAGTGCTATTTGCATAAGAGGTTGCTGTTTATCTTCCTGTATCAACTCCACTGATAACCCCTGTGGTCTGTTTAACAATATATGAGGAGTAGATTACTTGATAAATGCCAGTTTTCCCAATAGGCAAAGATAAAGTGTCGGGGTCAGGGTGAGGGGTGGTGTGTGAGGAAGGAGGGACCAGGTGGGGAGCCAGGACTCTCTCTCAGATCGGGGTGGAGATGTGTGAAGGCACCTGATGGAAGGCAGCTGCACATGTCACACGGTCTGTCGGCTTCCTGCCCTCACTGGCTTTCCGCCTCCTTCATGTGGACATGCAGGGTCTCTGAGAACATTCCATCGAGGGGGCTGCTGATGCCTGTGTTCATACAGGAGGGGAAAGGGTGGAGGTAAATTTGTGCTTCTGTGGTTCCTAACCTTTCCTCCTTTCCTCCTTTAACCCCTTTTCATTTTTACAAGTCGTCAGCTGGAGAGTCCTTTCTTTCTTTCTTTTTTTTTTTTTTGGCTTGCTGACTGTATAAATCTGAAATCTCCACTGGGTGGATTTTTCCCACCTGCCCTGCGTTTGCTTCTTCAAGCCAGGTGCTTGGTTCTGGAAGAGGCTAGGTGAAAAGCAAACTTCTGACCCCATCACCTGGTCAATAAGCTGTCTGAGAGTCAAACAAAAGAGTTTGGACTGGCTGCTAAAGCTAGGAACCCAACTGATAACTTTGTTTTGATGTCCTTGTAATGTTTGCAGATCGGGGAGGGGGCTGTTCAGAGCAGGGGGTGTCTACTGGAACAGACATACCGGGAAGCTGAAACAGCTAGCACAAAGTCCATGAAGTGCTGGAGATAGTGAACTCTAGGGCCCAGGAATTGGGGCTGGGTGGGGGGTTGGGGGGTTCCTTACTCAAGGCAGAGGCTTTCTGGGAGGTGGTTGGAGGTGGTGTTTTCTTGGGACAGCGTGGAATGATGGGAAGAGCAGAGGCTCTGGATGAGAACCTAGGTTCCAGAATTTACTGTGTGCCTTCAACAAGTTACTTAGCCTTTCTGAACCCCTATTTCCTTTTTTTGGGAAAAAGTGAGACCAACACTTTTTGGTGGTTCTGTGGATGAAATGTGTGAAGTGCATAGCACAGTGAATGTACTTTGTAAATGGGAGCTACGGTGCTGTCGAACCAGGCCCTTCAGAACCTGCTATTGTGGCCCAGGGGAGAAACTCTGGAAGGAACCAGTGAAATCTTTTATTTGGAGCACTGCCAAATTGATGATAGTACTAGCCCTGTGCTACCAGCCTGCAGACCAAATAATGGGTGAGTGATGCAGGTGCATGGGAATCTAAGGGTCTCATAAGTGATCACTTAATCCTGTGATGTGGCCATAGCCCCAGCCACTTTGGAGATCCTCCTTTGGAACCCTTTCCAAGGTCTGTGCCACATTCCTTTGCCTTGTCCTTTGGGAGGGTAGATTTGACTTTTGGAAATGATCAAAATAATTCGGTGACAGGTCTGGTGAATATAGTGAGTGATGACATCGGATGACTGTGGTCTGATTTCAGAGGTAGATTCTGGAAAGAATGTGCAGAGCACGCTTGTCAGCTCAGTCCCAGGATGAATGTTGGCCTCACTTCTTAGGTGGGAGATGAATGAGGCCGAGGGGCTAGTGATTTCCAACTGCTGCCACTGATTGCCTCGGCCTGGAGCAGATTCCTCTTACTGCTGTAGTGTTTCTGCATTTGTGGTTTGGACCTTCTCTGAGTTTGGGGTCCCAAGAGGCACTTCTCTTGTTAAGAAAATCTACCACCCAGCAGCCCAGCGGTTTAGCGCCGCCTTCAGCCCACGGCCTGATCCAGGAGACCTCAGATCAAGTCCCATGTTGGGCTCCCTGCATGGAGCCTGCTTCTCCCTCTGCCTGTGTCTCTGCCTCTCTCTCTCTGTGTCTCTCATGAATAAATAAATAAAATCTTAAAAAAGAATGCATTGAGTTTTGACACTCTAAGGGAGGAGGCATGGTGGCCTGCATTTGCACCTGACCTCTGTTTTTGGGAAGGTTCTAGAAGGTTAAAGGAACTTGTGCATTAAAACCCCCGTGCAGCCCCTGACCCATCTGCATATAACAGTCTTACATGTCCTAAATACCCAAGAGTGGAGGGATGCATTTCCCTTTCCTGTCATGAGGGCCACCGCTGGGCGATGAGGTAAGCTCGCACTCACCTTGGGATTGTCTGTGGGACCTGGGTCTGTAGTGACCTGGCTGTGCAGAGGCCTGGTGTTCAGTCCCTCAGCCGCTCCCTCCCTCTCTCTCTCTCTCTCTCTCTGCATTATTTATAGTAAACCATATTAGAACAGAGTGTTAAAGAGGAAGGATGAGTCATCCCCATTGAAACCATTGACGACATAAATGAAAGCAAAATGCTTACTATGTGTTTTGCACAGTATTTAAGGCCAGGTTGTGCTAATTTGAACACTCCCAAACTAGATATGTGAAAGTATACATATGTGGGAAAAAATTCAGGTTTAACTGGAAGTTATTGACCATCCATTTCAGTATCTTTCTCCTTTTATTTACTTCAGATCCATATTCAAATTATGGCTGTTGTCTTTCCTAGGAGGGCGTTGGACTGGCTTAGTTATTAGCTACGGTTTCTTTTTTTCTTTTTGAGGATTGAGGAATAGTGTAAGGGGATGTCTAAGTGTCCTTGTCTTCATCCTTCTTCTTGCCACCTGTTGAGGGGGAGGGTACTCTCAGCCCTCCACCTGCCATACATATGTGGGTCCTTATGGTGGCCAAGGGTCATAGAAAGATGTTAGAGCTGGAAGGGCTCATAAAATAATTTATGACAACATGCTTATTAAGGGCGGAATAAGTGGAGGTCCAGAGACGCTCTGTGATGTGCCTAAGGCCACACAGCAAGCTAGTGGCAAAACCATGGACTGGAAGCCATGTCTTTCATTCTTTGCCTACATTAATCCTTCCTTCACAAATTTCCCTACAGCTACCGTGTCCGCTCCCTGTTTCCACCAAGGAGGAAGTAACAATAGGATCTGATTTGAGAGCTGTTTCAGATCTTTGGAGATGAGGGGTATTGGGTGGATTTTGGCCTGGCTACTTGTCTCTTATTCATTAACCTCTTTGATGCTTAGCCTGAGTAGATTAATGTACATTGAGTCCTTTAGATTTATAGGTGATATACTGTGTTAGTTTTTTTTTTTTTTTTAAGATTTTATTTGCTAGAGAAAGAGAATGAGCATCAGCAGTGGGAGGGGCAGAGGGAGAGGCAGAAGCAGATTCCTGAGGCCAGGACCCCGGGATCATGATCTGAGCTGAAGGCAGATGCTTAACTCACTGAGCCACCCAGGCGCCTCTGTGTTAGGGGTTTTAAGATTAAGAAGACATGGGATTTCCCCTTGAGGAGCTAATAATTGGAGCAGAGGAGTTAAACTACTTTAAATGTGTGGATGTGTGTATGATAGAAAGTAGGAAGTGAAAAGGTTATATAGATACATAGAAAAAGCACAGGGAAATTTAGAGATGAAATGCCTTCCACCTGGAGGGATTCACTTACTGTGTGCTGGGGGCTAGACTAGGCCCTAGGAATTCTGTGATGAGCAGGACAAACAGAACCTCTGCCCTTGTGGGCTTCCCTAGTGGGGGAGAGTTATTTAGCTGACAATCTTGTGAAAAGCTATGAAATTGCCATTGTGATAAGTGCTCAGATTCCTGATGAAGTACCTTCCTTCGGCTGGAATGAGGGCGATTGTACTGGACTGCTAGGTTGGGGTCAGATGGAGATGCTGTGCATGCCAGGCCAGGGGGGAGGGAAGGCGGCACAGCACAGAGGAGCAGAGAGGGCACGGCGGGGCTGGGGGCAGATTGTCACGCTGCTGCTTGCACACCGTGTGATCTTGGCCGCTTGCCTAAAGCGCTGCAAATTGGGGTCTTCCCATCGCTCAAGTGGGGCTGTTGTGTGGGATAGCATGTGGGGTAGCCTGAGGATTTCAGATAATGCATTTAGCACATCCTGCACGCTGCCCGGTACCAGGTAGTTGCTCAATGAAGATAGCGGTTAGTTTTCAGACTTCACTCCGGGGCAGCTGGGAGCCTTTGAAGGCATTTGAGAAAGAGCATGGCACGAGGAGAGCTTTCGTCGTGATAGGGCCACGAAGCCTGCATTCCGCTGCCCAGGCTCCTTGCCTGCCTTCCAGGGTGCGCCCAGGAGGGAGTTCCTTGGGTGATCCACATGGCACTCCGCCAGGGTTTGATGAAGTGACATGAAGTGGACCCCTTGCCACCCCTCCTCGTTGGTTGGAGGGCCTGGGAGAAAGGGAGGTGGACTGAGGGGGGCCTTCGGCTGTGCCAGAGGAAGTGACACCGTGAAGCTGGCCAGCCGGACTGTTACCCGTCTCTCTCTGCCTCTCTTTTAATAGCAGCCCGAGTGTGTGAACTGAGGCTAACCGTCCGGACCCCTCTTGGCTCTCTGATAGCAAGCAGGGAGACGGCTATCTCCCTGGGGCCAGTCTCGGCTGTGGTCGTAGCACTACGCAATGTCTGCAAACCGACAGTGGCACGCGGGAGATAAGGGCTGGCGTTGTGTAATGAGGGGCACGGTCTGTTTGCCCGAGTGGCTCCTGGCCCCTGGTTAACTGCTAACCTCAACGGAGTAGCGGGCCCTGGCTTGGGAGGGCCGTTCCAGGGCCCCTCGCTGGTTCCACTGATGCCTTTTTGTGGTTGGATAAAGGAAGCTCATGTAGGCCGCCCACAGTGCAGACACCGGCTGGGGCTATGGGTGCTGGGTGGTTTTGTTTTTCTCTTTGTCTTTCTGAAAAAAGAGAAGCTGAAAGGGGGACAGTCTTGCTGGGCACCTACCCCGTAACCCAAAACAGCATAAAGCAAACAGTTCCTTAAACGTAGGTTAAAATTCCACAGGTGGTAGAGATGCCCTCCTGCCTCGCTTGCCACCCACTGGTCCCCAGAGGCTGGAGCTTCAGGAAATTAGTCTTGGGGACTCAGGGTCTGGCCTGGAAGCTCTTGTGCAGGAAGCTTTCTGGCTATCCCAGTCTGTGGCTGGGAGCAGGAAGCAGCGTGGAAATGCACACCCTGTTTACCTTCTTCCTTCCACCTTCCCTCGATGCTCACTGTCCTTTCAGGAGGAGTAGGTAAGCCACAGTGCATGCTCCCTGCACATTACGGGTGACAGAACCCTGTGCCCTGGCTTCTGGGGTGGCCCTGTCCCGCTGAGGGGTGGGCTGGAGGGGACCTGGAGGCCAGCCCCCCATTCTGAGGCTTTCATGGGTTCCGCGCTGCCTCGCTTCTCCTCAGATCCCCCAGGGGAGGGATGTCACTGTTCGCAGAGCAGGTGATTCCATTTCCAGAGAGTGCTTAGCGTCCCCACTAATCCTGCTCTCCAGAGTCACAGACACTCTGCCCCACAGTCCTCAAGATACTGGTGAGGTAGCTACCAGGTCTTCCCAGGTTAGGCACTGGTTTTCCCTATATCACCATTCCAGTTCCTCCCACCGTTCTCACAGTCCCTCTTTCAGATACTTCCAGGCTTGTAAATTTTACATCGCTGCTTGATCTCATCAGGACGATTATACAAAGTGACATAACTAAGTGGGTTTGATGAAGAACCAGATTTTCACCTCCGCTCAAGATGTTACACCTTTATTGATATGTCTTCTGAGTGTTTCCCTTCTGTGTTTCCCTTGTGTGTACTCGTGGTTATTTCCCTTGTTCTTGGCTTGTCTGTGATTGCAGTGCTTTCTTTTCTTTTCTTTTCTTTTCTTTTCTTTTCTTTTCTTTTCTTTTCTTTTCTTTTCTTTTCTTTTCTTTTTTTCTTTCTTTCTTTTCTTTTTTTTCTTTTCTTTCTTTCTTTCTTTTTCTTTTCTTTTCTTTTCTTTTCTTTTCTTTTCTTTTCTTTTCTTTTCTTTTCTTTTCTTTTCTTTTCTTTTCTTTTCTTTTCTTTTCTTTTCTTTTCTTTTCTTTTCTTTTCTTTTCTTTTCTTTCTATTTTATTTTTCGTGGAGGAGGGCCTGGGGAGGAATCAGGAATTGGATGGGAGATGATGTCTCTTTGAATATTAACTTGAATGGTTAGTTGCAGACCTGCAGGTTGCTCCATGCCCACTGCAGGGGTCTGGCTCAGGGATGGTCTGAGGAGGGAAGATGGTGATTTAAAAGACTCAGAGGTGGTGGCTTATATTGATTTTAGCTTATGTGACCCTGTAGCTAGAGGTTGCCCTTCCCTCAAAGTACCTAACTAACTCAAAGCAACAGAGAAATGTATAGCATCTCTTTCTTGGTATTAACTATGGCTGGCAAATTCATTATTTAGAAGGATAAGAGCTCCTGAGGAGGGAGGCTTTGGGGTCAGTATAGATGTCCTTGGCCAGACTTCCTTATTCCCAGGTGGCAGGTGTTGAGGGCAGGAGGTGGTAAGAGGTGAGTGGTAGAAAGGAGTGATGCCCCCGAGCCATGCCCGATCAGATACCCTTTTTCTGAGGAGCCCAAGTTAGCAATCCTGGGAGCAGGCTTCGTTGCCCTGGGTCTCCTGGGAATGTTGCTTTTTTTAGATTTAAAAAAACAGTGTTTATATTAACTGCTGCTCAAGACACATCTTCTGGTTAACGAAGGGTTAAATTCCCCATTCCCCTTTAGTCATAAAGCTAGTTGCAGATCTGTCTACCAAGAGTTTGAGTGCCTTCCTCCTTGGTCAGCAGAGTCTGGAGGACCTACTAGAATAATCTGTGAGTGAGGACGCTTGTCCATATTCCAATCCCCTACCATGATGGTTCTGTTCTGAAGCTTCGCAGGTGTTAGTGAATGAACAGAGGGTGTAGTGACCCCACTACCCCAGGAATTCTTCAGAAGTTATGTTTTGGGCAGAACCTCTGATAACTTGCTTTTTTAGTGGAGGCTGAGGCCCACAGTGAACAGTGTATTTTTTTATCCTGACCCAGAGCGCATACCTCAAACCAAAGGTTCAGTGAACCTTGGTTTATCTTTACATGATGGACTCTCTTATTTTTTCTTCTGTTTTATATCTGTTTCATTTAAAAATGTTGATCAAGACTCCCTACTAGTTTGCCATCCATCATTTGAAGAATACTCCGACACGGTAAGGACTTAAGCCTTGGGTATTGCTAAGTGCTGTGGGGAGGTACAGAGATATTAAATCAATCCCTTTGAGCTGACAATGAAACAGAAGTGTCTGTGTATTGGTCTTTGTGCTCAGTTATGACGTGAGTGAGGCATGGGGGAGCGCAGGAGAGGAATTGAACGATTTCTGATTGAAGCTGCAGGAGGGCTTCATGGAGGAGGTAGTATTTGGCTGGTCCTTAGAGGATGGCTAGGCTTTGGACTAGTGGAGATGGAAAAAACCTGTCCTTTCTAGCTAGGAGGTGAGCAGAGGTGTGGCTGTGCCTGAGTGGGGCCTAGGGGCCCCCATACAGGGAAGTGTGCTGGAGAAGGGGGGTGGGCATGGCAAGGGCTGGGTCCAGGCAGGAAAAGGAGATTGGAGCCGGGTCATGGAATGCTCTGAATGCCGTGCTAGCAATTCTGAACATTTGTGAAGCTTTAGTCGGTTGGAGGTTGGAAAACTGAGATTTAAGTAGAAGACAAGTGACTGGAGGAGGCAGTGAGAATGCCAGGCTCTCTGTTATCCTCCAACCTCTGTGTATTCGGTGGGGGAGTGGGGCATTAAGGACCTTTGCAGGCAGCCTGGACGGGGTGCTTGATCTTTTTCTGGAGTCCTTTCCCGTGGTATCCTGCTCACATTCCATGCCCCAGTGTGGGGGTGGGGGGCAGCGAGAACTGGCCCGCACAGCTCACTGGTCAGCGATACTGAATGGGGACACATCGGACTTGGTGCACACCTGTCCTTTCTCACGTTCACGCTCTACCCTCTGCAAACATGACCTGGCAGCGCACGCACAGCCCTGGGCCTTGGAGGAGCCAGGCCGCTGCCAGGAGAGCCCGACTCGGAATGAAAGTGCTCCTGTTGTTGGCATCGGCGTCTCCCCTACCCCACCCCACCCCGGGTTGGCCTTGCTTTTCTCCATCTCCTTGTCCCAGCCAGCCTTCCAGCTCCTCTGGGAGATGTGGTCTCCGGCAGCATCTACAGGATGTGCCGTGTCCTCATGAGCCCTGTCGCCTCTGTCCTGACCTGTTTATGTCTCGTCTCCCCAACTAAACCAGCAGCGCTGTCTGCGGGGACGGTGCCCCTCTCCCTGGGCTGCGAGCCAGGGCTGCCCCGCACCTGCCGTGGGTACTCCTTGCCGCCACCCCGGAGGTGGGCACTAGGAGAAGGGAGTACCTGGGTGCTTCCAGGCTGACTTGAGGTTCGTGTGCCCCAGGGAGCTCCTCAGCCCACTGCTATCCACTTTCACCGGGGTAGCTCCATTGACACTGTTCTTTCCAAAGTTATTTGCAACCTCCTAGTTCTTGAAAGCATCGCACTCTTCTGGAATCAGGCATTGATCCCCTTGCTCTCCTCCCCCCTGCACTCCCATATTTCCAGAAACTCTCTCCCTAGAGGGTGTGTGACCCAGCCCACGGAGCCCTGCAGGGTCTGTGTTTGAATGCCGACAGTGTCTCTTCCTGGGTGGCGAACATTTCGGCCCCCTGGTATTTCCTTCTTCTTCTGCAGAATGTTGTTCTGTCTCTCTCTTTTTAAAGATTTTATTTATTCAGGAGAGACGCAGAGAGAGGCAGAGACATAGGCAGAGGGAGCTCCCTGCAGGAGCCTGATGCGGGACTTGATCCCAGGACCCCAAGATCATGACCTGAGCCAAAGGCGGATGCTCAACCACTGAGCCACCCAGGTGCTCTTCCTCACACTTTATTGATGCCATTCTTCCTCTTTGCTTCTTTTTTTTTTTTTTTTTAATTTTTTTTTTTTTTTAGTTTATTTATGATAGTCACAGAGAGAGAGGCAGAGACACAGGCAGAGGGAGAAGCAGGCTCCATGCACCGGGAGCCCGACGTGGGATTCGATCCCGGGTCTCCAGGATCGCGCCCTGGGCCAAAGGCAGGCGCCAAACCACTGCGCCACCCAGGGATCCCTTCCTCTTTGCTTCTGATTGGAAAGAACAGGTCCTCCCTTCATTGAATTCCCACGCCTGAGGAGTGTAGGTCAGACTTAATCTTTCGTAACCACTGCTTCTGGTCATTTCTTCCCTAAGACACCCCGAGATTTTGCGGGTAAGATCTGGATCCTATTCAGCTACACGGCCATGCACCTTCCTTGCACTCCTTTCTCCCCAGAGTCCAGCGCAGTGCCCCGCACACCGTTGGCATGCTGTTTGCGTGGCTTGTTGGCTTCGTGAATTGGAGGCTGCGTGATGGCCAGCAGTGCTGCCGCAGAGCGGGGTGGGCTGAGCTTTCTACATCTCTGCCCTGTGGTGCTCGAGGCTTCACCTCTGAGCAAAGCTGATAGTAAGGGGGAACAGAACACATGCCCAGGCTCACTTTTTTTTTTTTTAATCAAAGCAGAGCCATCTTTGTTTTGGACCTTTTTTCTTTTTCAATCTTTTTTTTTTTTTTTTTTTTTTTGATCAGTGGAAAATTTGTCCTAATTAGCATCTTTATTACAGCAGGAGTAGGCCAGGCAGGCGTGAAGGGCTGGGAGAGTGTGAACACTGTGTGGAGGGAGGTGACCAGAGGCTGCACACAATGCCCGATTGTATAGGCACGAGTATTAATGTACCATGCCTGTGTTTACCCACCAGGTGACAACGAGCAGGCTAGCCGGGGCCAAGGACCAGGAGCCCCTGCAACTGGATCCTCTCTTCCCTTCCCTCACCCTCCAGCGCTGGCGTCTAAGACCCACCTGACTGGGCTACATCCCAGAGAGAAGCAGTCTTTGAGGAAAAGCTGTCAGGGAGAGTGCTGCTGGGTGGGAGGCCCAGCTCTGGGTGTGTGTGTGGGGGGGTGGTGTGTGTGAACATTTGCTGATTCTGCAAGGGGCTCTCTTGTGGCTTCAGGGAAGCTGTGAGGAGTGAATCCTGAGGGCAGGGCACCAGACCAGGTTTCTTCCCTGGCACCTGCTTGCTGGTTAGTGCAGTTAGCACACTATTGTATTTATTTCCATACCATCCCTTCAGTAACATTGGGAGCCCTTTGAGGGCAGGGACTGTGTCTTTTTCTTTTTCTTTTTCTTTTTTCTTTTCTTTTCTTTCGATTTTATTTATTCATGAGAGATATACACAGAGAGAGGCAGACATAGGCAGAGGGAGAAGCAGGCTCCATGCAAGGAGCCCAGTGCAGGACTCGATCCCGGGGCCCAAGGATCAGGCTCTGAGCCAAAGGCAGACGCTCAACCACTGAGCCACCCAGGCATCCCAACCGGGCAGGTAGCACAGGTAATGATCCATGGTGTGTTCAATGGGTGGAACCGTAGAGGGCTTGTCTGACCCCCAAGACCAGGGAAGGGATCTGCCCTCTCCAAGCCCCTAGAAATAATCTCCCCTCCAACTTGGCCTTGGACAGGGTAGGAGGCAGAGGCTGCTGAGTTAGCTGGTGGGAGACGGAGGGGATGATGATCTGGCTAACAGTCTTAAAGTCCCCCTTGGGGACTCATCCTTTGGCATCTGTACTTGTCAGAGTGTTGCATTCTCTGCAGGATTTGTGAACCTGGTGCAGGTATGAGCTGGGTCTGGAGATGAGAGGGACAGGGTGGCTGGACCACTCTTCTTGCAGATAGGTCCTAAGCTGGAGTGTAGAGGTCCAGGGGTTTCATAGGCACCCAGATAGCAGGTGTAGGTCTGTAGCTCCACTTGGGGCCTCCCTGGGGCAGCCAGCCAGGCTTAGGGCAGGAAGTGGCTGATTCTGGGTCACTTGGCTGCTCTGGTTTGCTGCTGAGATTGTTCCTATAATCAAGATCTTAGATCTGGAAGGGACATTAGGAGGTGGTCTAGTTTAGCTTATACTTTCAGGCAAGAAAAAGTGGCATTATTATTCTCATGCCTGGTTCATGGACAAGGAACCAAGGCTCAGCTTCATGGAGTGGCTCTTCCAAGTCATTCAGTGTGGCTCCTTATGATCTTGTCTTCTGTTCCCTGGCAGGGCATGTTGTGGATGGCTGTGGGAGGGTGATCACCTCACTAGTGAGAGCGTTTCCTGTGGGGGGAGGCCATGCTTATCACTCAGATGTCTGAGGCCTGAGAGGGTCCGGAAGGCCGTCCTTGCTTTATTCCTAGATGCCTAATGCAGAAGGGTGGTGGAAAGATAGCGTGGCCTCTTGAACTGCTGGGTTTCTCTGAGTTGAGCCCTTGCCCAGCTAGGCTGTTGGTATCCTGGGAAGCAGAGTAGGGAGGCCCAGCCTAGCCAGAGAGCTTCTGGTCTATCCTCTGCCAATCCCACATCACAGAAATGCCTCCTCCGTTGTGTGGCTGAAGCCTCATCTGGGGCTCGTCCGAAGTCTGAATAAGAACTTCCCAATCAGTGGGTTAGAGGCTCAGGCTTCTTGTCCGTCAGTTCTGAGAAACTCATTTTAAAATTAAAAAAAAAAAAAAAAAAAAAAGAGGACTTTGTCCTCTGGGATGACATGTGGGCCGGCCCCAGGGCCGCTCTAGAGAGAGTTTCTGCCTTTAGGCCGCCAGGCCAAGCTGTGTGTGTGTGTGTGTGTGTGTGTGTGTGTGTGTTGGTATGTGTGTGCATGCATGTCCTGGGGCTGCCAGCCCTTGCTCATGGGATGCTAATGCCCCTCCCCAATTCTCATCGTTTCTGCCTTTTTCTGCAACCTTTTACCTTTGTGGGAAATTTAAGAAAACTGTACCTGGCCTTGTTTATTTGCTTTCCCCTCCAGGTTCTAGATTCCCTCCTTCTCCCACCCCTGCCTTGCCCAGGGTGGCAGTAGTTCAGATCACAGCGATGGGCAGTCACAGCTCTAGACCCGCTCCTGCCTGGCTGCAGAGACTCCGGGAATGAGCTTTGGTAAAGAATGTTTCACCATATTCTCACATCTACCGCCCCCCCCCCCCCCCAGGGTCAGTCCAGTAGCTGGTACAGGTGAACCCTCCTGTAAATGCTATGGGAGGCAGCTGGGTGGACCCAGGGGCTTGGGCTATCTTCTCTGTGTCTGTGGGCTTGGTTGTTCCTTCTGGGACTTCTTTTTCTTTCCTCCCATCTTCCTTCCTGATTTTCTCCAAGCGTGTGGCACATCTGGTGTGACCCGGCTCCCGTGAGCTTCCCCGCCCTCCGGAACAAGGTCCGACGGCCGCAGTCAAGGGTGGACACTGGCCTCTCCGCCCACTCCCCTGCTCCTTGCTTTTGTCCGGTTGGCCAGACAAAGAGGACAAAACCAAATGGCCTCCCCTCCCCCTCTCCTAAACCACTCAAGCAGTGGTGTTGGGGATGATTTTCCTGCAGCCATTTCAGCAAGTGCCCGAGTGATTGAAAGTCACTGGGACTGACCAGGCCTGTCAGCCCCCGTCACTGGCACGGTCCAGGCAGCCAGGGCTGCCTCCTTTTGTCCTCGTTGGGCACCGCGGGGCAGTGGGACTGAGCAGAGCCTCTGGGGCTCTGTTGACCAGCAGCTCAGCTACAGTAGAGTAGGGGGAGGTCTGGGGGCCGGAGGGGCAGGTCACACAGGCCTCTTTTATTTACAGTACTCTCTTTCACGGCCCCAGTGAAACAGGAGCCCCGAGAGGCTGCAGTGAAAGGGGACTGTGTTTGTGCATTCAGGCCTTCCAGGGCTTGCTACAAAAGGTGGGGGCGCCCAGAGCACTGAAGGGGCTTTTTGTCATTGACAGTTTGGCTTGGGGTGGAATAGGGGGCGAGAGAGCGGGGGCCGTTGCCGGGATTGTGAACGTGTGCGTGTTTGGATGGCTCTCAGCAGCTCCTTAAAACTGAGTCTGTGTCTGGGGTTGATGGGGGGCAGTTTGTCTTGACCCTCTTGTTTTGTTGGAGCAAATGATTCCTTCCTCCCTAATGTGTCTCCTGATGGTCTACTGGTCCTCACGTGAACTGTGGTTGGGATAGAGAGGACCTCCTCTCCTGCATCCCTCTCCTCTCTCCAAAGAGCAGTTTCATGGACAGCGACCAGCTTCCTTTGATCCTTAGAGCTGCCTTTTCCGGATTCCCCCTGTCCCCATGTTCTCTCTCTTAGCCTTAGTTTGGCCTTCTTGAAAATGGGGGGTGTGATAGCACCTACCTAATTTATCAGGTTGTTGTAAGGATTAGGTCAGAAAACACATGGGATCCATGGGATCAGCTGGCACACAGTTCTTCCCTTTCAGACTGCCAG
Source organism: Nyctereutes procyonoides (assembly GCF_905146905.1). Lineage (NCBI taxonomy): Eukaryota > Metazoa > Chordata > Mammalia > Carnivora > Canidae > Nyctereutes > Nyctereutes procyonoides. The sequence goes on from NW_026575140.1 coordinate 70,370,338, forward strand.
GCCATGGTCCCTTTATGAATCTGGAGAGCCAAATTGAGCACCCCACTTTGTAGTGTCCCCAGTCTTCCTTTTACCTTCTCCTGGCTTTTGGGCTTCTTTATACCTGTCGCCCTCTGGGTCGGTACTATGTGATAAAGACAACTTTTCCAGAAGAACAATCAAAGGATTATGCTTTGAGATTGTAGAATATGTGAACACACATACACCACACCACACTCAAAAATTGCCCTTTAAAAGATCAGAAACTGGGATCCCTGGGTGGCGCAGCGGTTTGGCGCCTGCCTTTGGCCCAGGGCGCGATCCTGGAGACCCGGGATCGAATCCCACGTCGGGCTCCCGGTGCATGGAGCCTGCTTCTCCCTCTGCCTGTGTCTCTGCCTCTCTCTCTCTGTGTGACTATCATAAATAAATAAAAATTAAAAAAAAAATAAAAGATCAGAAACTTGCCCCACTTTGGTAAAATCTGACCAGCCCAGCAGTCTCTGACTTCCAGTGGCTGAGTGTAGTTAGGTGTCCACATGTTTTTGCCTCTGCCTTTTAATTCTATCTTTGAGATTTTATTTCCAGAACCAAAAATCAGGGCCACATATTAGTAGTAAAACGGAATGTTTATGTTCTAGCCTATCCTAGAGAGCTGTGGGCCATCAAGAAGCCCTGAGTGTGGTCTATGCTGTGAGGGAGTCCAGAGCTCATGGGTGTGATTGCTGTCCTCAGCTATGGAGAGGCATCTTCCTTTCTGACTTTTGTTCTGTTTCCTCTCTCTTCCTTAAACTTATCACCGCTGCTCCCAAGGGGCCATCCCTCTCTCCTCTTTGCTCCTATTCCAGAGATGTGGTTGATAAAATAGCAGGACAAGTAGAAGGAAAAGGACACCTGGAAGGAAACGAGTGAAAGGCCTAAATAAGAATGGCAGAGTGCTAGTGGTGGAGTATTGGCAAAGGAGTGTTGATGGTAGAGCGTTGGTGGTGGTAGATCATTAGTGGAAGAGCATTGAGGTTGGGGCATTGATGCTGAAAAGTTGATGATGTAGTGTTGGCAGTGGAGCATTGGTGGTGGAACATTGATGGTGGAGTGTTGGTGGTGTGCTAGTGGCAGAGTGTTGATGTTGGGGCATTGATGATAGAGTATTGTTGATGGTGAAGCATTAGTGGTGGAGCATTGATGGTGGAGTGTTGGTGGTGGGGTGTTAGTGGTGGGGCATTGATGTTGGCATTGATGGTGGAGTGTTGGTGGTGGAACACTGATGGTGAAACATTGGTAATGGAGCGTTGATGGCAGATCATGTGCTTGAAATGTAGAATTAGAAAAAAAAAAAACTCAGAAAAATCTCTTTACCATGTACTCAGGCCATTTGTGTGTTCTGCCTGGCAGGTGGAAGCAGCCAGGGCCTATAAGAAGATTGGAAAGACACAGTAAATAAAATTTTCCTCTTTAGCCAGCACTGATTTCTCTGCTGCCTGGTCTTTCTGAGGGACAAATCTATGCGAAAAATGAGGGACCTTATTTCTACCACTTAACTCATGTCCATTTTCTAGATGGTTTATTGAAAGGGCATCACGCTAGCACTGTGGGGCAGTACACTGTATGCAAGGACTGGTTCTGAATGGTTCTTGTGTTGTGAGGAGGCACTTTTTCTTTCTGTATTTGTCTCTTAGGAATAATGATGACATCATTGGTTCAGACTTTGAGCCCTTATCTGGTTAAAGTCCTCAACATAGTACCTTAATAGTATTTTATTTTTAGATTTTTCACTAAAGGAAAACCAAACCTATTGGTCCACTAATATACTGAGATACTGGTTCATTCCCACACTGGGATATTGAAACAAGCCACTTGGCAAGGTATACTCTCCACATTAGTGAGGGCATGGCCAACCCCTCATGGATTGCAGTACTATGGCTGTTGGGCACGCAATCCCTGGGGGTCAGTGGGAAATGTGGGCATGAAGACAATAGGAAGCAGATGTTGGCCTTCAGAGAGAGTCATTGCTGCTCAGGCAGTTTGTGTGTAGCTCAGTCGTGGCTTCTAGGAGTCCTCATGGTACCCCTTCTTGTGGGGGGATGCAGCTCCTACCAGGACCTATGACTTGATGAACTGAAAGGGGCAGGATTTCAAACCTGCTTGTCCCTCAGTCAAGTGCCCAAGGCCTGTGGCCCAAGGGGGCTTCAGTGGTTGGAGTGGTCCTAAAGTACAGGCTGTTTGGGTGAAGTGCTTTGAGCCATCACCTCACTGAGCATCTGTGGGTAAGAGTAAGAGTTGCCAAAGGCCAAGGCCTCCCGGGATCTGTTTCACTGATCCTTCAACCAGCCTGTGTGCCCCATTAGCCCAGAATCCCCCATCCCCCAGGGCACTGTGCCCACAGCACCAGGCTCAACTCCTTAAAAGCGGGTAGGGGCCCCCTCTCTGCATGTCCCGGCCTCCCTAAAGGTGCCAGAAGTGTCAGGTAGGGTTTTTGGCATCCTTCTAGCATGACCGCCTCTTGGGATCAAGGCCAAGTGAAAACAGCATGAAAGGGCAGGAGTGGCAGAAAAGGTGGGCACAGTGACGTGCAGGGCACTCCCTGTCACTGCAGTGGCAAGGCTTGCTTGGGAAAGCACATCCTCTCACGCAGCCAGCTTCTTCCACTTAGACATGGGGCGCGGAGAAAGAGACCAGTTAACAAGGCAGCATTCAGCCCTCTGCTAGAGGATCCGGTTCTCGGCTCCCCAAGGCTGAGTTGTTGAAAAGCAACTGCTAGGCATGGGCCAGCGGGAGAGAGTACGCTTGAGGTCACGTTAGTCTGAGCACACGTGGGCACTGTGTTGACAAGACTCTGAAGTGCCCATAGTAAGTAGCCTGAGAATAATTTCCATTTAACTAATTATTATTCTTACTGCAATAGATTTGAAATCTATTTAACTTTTCAGGGTCCCATAGCCTTTTAAATGTTTCGAGTGTATTCTCTCTGATAGGTTACCTTTTCTCTCCCTGTAGGCTATAATTAGTGTCCTTTACACCAAATTGGCTTAGAATTGGATGTAGAGAAGATAAGAATCAGATTACCAGTATTTATCTTGTAAATTCCAAAAGATCTACTGAAGACACTGTATTAAAAGGAAAAAAAAAAAAAGGAGTTTCAAAGAAAAGTTTATTCTATGAAAAAGTAAATCTCTCAAGGTCTGAGCATTCCAGGGACATTTTAATATTAAAGCTGCAGCCTTCCCTTGGAGGAACCGAAGATTGCCTTTTCCTTGTCTCTGTTTTTATCTCCAATTGAGCTTCTGAAATATGTTGCCAGGCTTTGGATGGTGGAGGGCGGATGTGGTCTCAAGTTTTCATTAAAATTTGGAGGGTTCGTATTATCTGTTATTTCTGATTTGTGGTAGGACATAAACCTCTAAATATGCCTATCTGAAAGATGTACATGCAATTTTTATCTTGGCATTTTAAGTTATTAAGCTTTTGGGGGGAGATGGGAGGTCCTGCACGTTTGCATGTTCCCACATGTCAGCATACTGGCTTTCACGGGCTGCCTGGTACAGAGTGTGCCCGGCAGGTTTAAGTAAGGCTGGGTCAAAAAATATGCCTGTGTTTTCAACACTGCTGGCTCATAAAGGTGCCAGGCAGTAATGGGATGTTCAGATCATTGAGGAAGCTGTTCACGTGCATTCCCTGTACCTGACAAGCCCTTCCTTTTCTGAGGCACACTTCTGGTCCGGACTCTCCTCTGTATCAGGTGAGGAAGTGAGGGGTTTTGGCTGGAGCCCCTGCTACAGGCAGGGTTGGGGGTAGGTTGCACCTTGCTGGCGCTTTTGCAGCCAGGTGCACGCTCCATGTTGCTTTCTGCTTCAGCAGAAGTGTTGACTCAATTTCCAGGCCAGTTCTCTCTTTTTTCTGTTTTAGGTCTGATGAAGGTATTGGATGCCAAAGCACAAATGATGGATTCCTTTTAAGAACAAAAATGTATTTTGTGGGGCACCTGGCTGGTTCAGTTGCAAGAGCTTGCAACTCTTGATCTGAGGGTCATGCGTTCGAGCCCCACATTGGGTGTAGACATTACTTTAAAAAGAATAATAGCTACACCTTTAAAAAACGTATTTTGTGAGCAGTTCCACTTCTGAGTATGTACCCAAGAGAATTGAAAGCAGGGACTTACCCAGATAACTTGTACACCCAGGTTCATAGCAGCTTTATTCACAATAACGGGAAGGTGGAAAACAACCCAGATGCCCATAGAGAGGTATGAGTGGATCAATAAAAATTTGGTAGACACGATGGAATATTATTCAGTCTTAAAAAGCTGGCAAACTCCTGACAAGTGCTACAACATGGATAAACCTTGATCAGAGAAGCATGATGCTAAGTGAAATAAGATAGACACAGAAGGATGAGTATCGTATGGTCCTGCTTCCATGAAGCCAGTTCACTGAGACCCAGGAGCTAGGGGTGTGGAAGATAGGGAGTCATGTCTAATGGGCACAGAGTTTCAGTTCGGGAGGATGGAACAGTTCGTGGATCGATGGTGGTGCTGGTTGCCCAACAGTGGGAATGCCACTGAACTGCACACTATTTTAATATAAGTTAAAATAGCCATACCTGGCATCTGAGACAAAATGTCTTGGAAACTGCTTCGACCATTATCCTATTAAAAATCCTTTGCTAAAACAAACAAACAAACAAACAAACAAACAAACAAACAAAACTTTGCTAAATAAAAAGAGTCACTCATGACCCGTGCAGGCTTGATAGTGGCTGTCAGCCTAGCAATTTTCCGTGAACCATCCTGATTGTCGTTAGCTGGACAAAGTTATTTTCAGCAGATGCTGCCTGTCAGGTAGTATGATTATTTATTGGGGCCCTGGGCTCTTACTCCTTGTGTGCTGCTAGACGAGTCTCCTCCTCTTTGGCCCTGGGACTCTTCTTGAATTGACCACTTCCTACAGGCGAACTTGAAGAAAATATTACACTCTGATTTTTTTTTTCCTTACCTAAATCATTGAAAAAAAAAGTGTCTGTGGCTTTACAACATGGGGAGGTTTTGGTGAGGAAGGAAATGCATTCCTGGCCTGCAGAGTTTCTGCAAATCATAGAAGAGGGGTCTGCATTTTCGGACGTGGTGCCTGCGTGATCGGATTCAGAGGGGCTTCGTGTTTGTCCCGCATGCTGTCCCTTCCCTCCCCGGGACCAGTCCCCACCCCCGGCAGCCAGAGATCCGGGGAGCTTCCGAAGAGAAACCTTCCCAGCCCTTCTGCCCTCCCACTTTGCTTTTCGCTTAAATGAAAATGTAAAAACTCTTGAGGAAATTCAGAGTGAAACTCTGCGCCCAAGTAAGTTAGAATCTCGAGATGAGCATGTTCAGTTCTGGGAATGGAAGTTTCCTCTACCCGCTGGTGGCATTGCCGCCAACAGCCTCGTTCTGTGCCTCGGAGGGTTTAATGGCCAGCATCTGAAGGTACCGGGCTCGCCGTATATATAGTACCAGGCGTGTGGGCGCTTGGCGCTGATCTGAAAAAGCTTAACTTTGGCATTTCTAGATTTATTTTAAACCTACAACCTTTAACGCCAGACACAGAGCTGCCTTCCCACTTAATGTAACCATACATTGATTGCTTTTAATTAGTGTTGGATCTTTTTTGGTGTTTTGCAGCTTGGGATATATAAAAAGTCTGATTTAAATACATACGTATATATATGTGTGTGTGTGTGTGTGTGTATATATATATATATATATATATATATATATATATATATATATATATGTAAAAGGCAAACTGGCAACATTGTCATGGGTCCTGCAGAAACCTGCATGAGAGCTTTTGAAATATTAACCTCCGTGTCCTCTTTATTTTCATCTTGGTTTGGGTGGGCCCAGAAGCCAGCGAAGAAGAGTCCAACTTAACCCACGTCCGGGATGGAGGTAATCTTCTTGTAGGGTTTTGGCAGAAACAAAACATCTGTACTTAAGCGACCACGGTGGCGGTGGCGGCGGCGGCGAGCTGGATTTCCATAGCGTAAACGTAGTGGCCGAAGATCAGAAGTGCCAAGGGGAATGGGTCCTGGGCTTGGGTGAGACAGGTGGGGCAGGGCCTTTGGGTTCAACAGTTTGGAAATGCTAATGACAGCCCAGAGGTCTTCCTATTTGCTTGCGTGTCGCCACCCCTTCGTGGGAAGTCCTCCACACCACTGTCCAATTCTACAGTAAATATTCCAGACATCCTGGGTCTGGCTCCCCTTTCCCTGCAGTAAATTACATATTAAAGTACCCTGGTAACTGAGCACTGGTTGCTGAGAGATAAGGACTGAGAAATCAATATGTTTGCCATGTGGCTGCTTGTTTATGACACCTGCCTCTAGAACAGTTGAGCAATGTTCTGTTTGTTAAGGCTACATTTCAGAAGCTTGTATCCTCCTAAAACAACCATGATCTTACTGGGGAGAGAGAAGTGCTACAACAAATATTGATTTTACTTCTCTAAGTATGGAATTGCACTTCTAAACAGTGGTCTCACAGCCTGTGATCCCCCCCATTGGAAAGGTGGGGAGGAGGAGGGAGAAGAGGGAGAGGAGGAGGAGGGGAGGGAGAAGAGGGAGAGGAGGAGGGAGAGGAGGAAGAGGAGGGAGAAGAGGAGGAGGGAGAGGAGGAGGAGGGAGAGGAGGAGGGAGAAGAGGAGGAAGGGGAGGAGGGGGAGGGAGAGGAGGAGGAGGAGGTAGATACTCTGCACATTTGTATCATAAATCTATTTTATAACGCCCGTGATGTGGTCAGTTAAAAGGAGGAATGTAGCTTATAATAAGGAAGTGTAGGCGGTGTTTAGATTTATCTCTTCTTTGGCTACCTGGCTTGTACCAGTTTCACTCTCTGGATCTGCCCTGATAGATGGCTTTTCCAACAACAGCAACAAAGGCAACAAGAAACATAGCTCTAGCAGTTGGTAAATAAACATTTTAACCTAAGTCTCCAGGGGGGTTTTATTTTAACTAACAGGGTGATACTATTGTCTTGGGACCCCGCCTGCTGGTGAATCAGTGCTTTTTAGAGCCGAGGAGTGTCCACTCAGGCCGGTGAAAGTGTGTGCGTGTGTGTGCGCGCGTGTGTGCGCGCGTGTGTGCGCGCGTGTGTGCGTGCACACGCGTGTGTTGGAGGGTGAGGGAGTGCGGGGCAGTCCGCTTGAGAGACAGCCCGGAGGCCGCCTGGATGCTCATCGCTTGGCCTTTGATTTTGGAAAAGGGCATCAGTGATAGCGACTTCTTTCCCTGCCTTCGGGGCGCAGGAGCATGAATAAATTTTCAACCGTATTTGGATGTCAGGGCGTGAAACGTGTCTTGTGTTGGTGTCCTTGGGGGTGTCAGCGGCACACGCCCTCCCGGCGTTCCTGCACCTTTCTAAGAATCGCTCTGCTGTCTCCACCCTGGTTAGCGTTTGTGACTTCAGATGGACTCCCACATAGACGGGTCTGCTGTATTTTGCCAAAAAGTGAGTTAAAGGTTGAGAAGGAAACACAAGCTCCCTTGTTCAGCGCTCTAGAGGCAGCCGCCACTCAGCTACTGCCCGGTGCCCTGTCCTGGGGAGATGGTCTCTTCGGGACACCAACATATCCTGGGACCTGATTTTTGTTTGTGTGCTTTTAACCAGATGGTCAGGTTCTCCTTGATCAGTAGAGGCAAAATGTTGCTTTCCTTTCTGTTTTCCGTCTGATGGGAAGTGGCTTATCCGCTCATCTCTCCCTGCTCGTGTTCAGCCCAGGGAGATGTAAAGTTGGGTGGAGGTGGCTGGGAGGAGGGCTTGGTGAGCTGAGCTGTACCATCCCAGCCGAGGGAGGCGGAAGCCGCATCTGCACTGGCTGATGAGAGACCAGCGATCCAGGCAGGCAAAAAACTTGCTTCCCCGCCACCCACCCCCCATGCCTTACTCCTCAGAAATGCAGGTGACCTCTGAACAACGTGGAGGTGAGGTGCACCCCACCTGCCACCCGGCACAGTCGAAAATCTACATAGAACTTTTGACCCCATGTCCTTATCTACCAATAGCCTCATGGTGACCAGAAGCCTCATGGATAGCATGAACAGTGGATGAACACATTTTGTATGTTATGTGTATTACATACTGTGTTCTTACAGTCAAGCCAGCTAGAGAAGAGACAATATTAGTAAGGAAATCTTAAGAGAAAGTACCTGCACTATAAAAAAAAAAAAAGTCTGTATGATTGGGCTTGCACAGTTCAAACCCGCATCGTTCAGGGGTCAGCTGTATAGTAGGCAGGGCAGTGGACCTGTTTGGAGGAGGCTCGTCCATACGTATTTGTTGCATTTTCCATTTTTGTAGTCCTGGCCTGGGGCCGGATGACAAAAGTGTTAAAGCTGAGACTGGTCAAAGCAATTTCATTCTACTCAGAGAACTATGGTCCTGGAGCTGGATGCGAATTTGGACACATTGGCGAGCTGGCCTCTTTCCTCTTGAGCTTGCTCTGCCACAGTGGGAAGAGGGTGAAACTGAACTCAGACCCTTCCTGTTATTTTTAATCACAAGGCAAGACTGAAAACTGCAGTGACTCTGACCTTTCTGACATACTTTTGTGAAATAAGACGCATCTAGCTTTACGAAATAATTAACCTTTTGTAAGAACCAGGGTAATTATAAACTGAGGCCAGACAGTGAATGTCAGATTCCTAGCTTTGAAAGATCCCACATTTCCTGCTTTTACAAAACCTAGTGCTGGCTTGGGAATCCAGAAAGCCCCTTGGGTTGGTGGGGGAGACCCTAGAGTAGTTGTTAATGAGGAGGTAGTCTTGTGAGCTGGCATGTTGGGTCCAGAGGCACCCCTGAGGGCCAGAATGTTGCAGCCCAGTTTGTTTTTTGTTTTTGTTTATTTTAGAGTTGCCTCCTCCTCTAAAGGGATTTGGAATATTCATTCACTTATGATCCATCCTTTTCTATATTCTCCAGCTCAGCATTGGCAGTCTTCGGGGCCATACAGGATGTTTTCCTAGACAGCATGATTTGTCTATTTTACCAAATTTATTTGAGGGACTTAGTGGAAACTCGAGAGCAACATGGTATGTGATAGTAGAAAGAGTCCTGAGTTCTTGGGGCGCCTGGGTGGCTGAGTCGGCGAAGTGTCTGACTCTTGGTTCATGATCTCAGGGTCAAGGGATCAAGGCTGTCATTGGGCTCCACACTCAGTGGGGAGTCTGTTTGGGATTTTGCCCCTCCCCCTGCTCGCACATACAGACGCAGTCTCTCTCTCTCTCTCAAAAAATATAAAATGAAGAGTCCCACATTCTGGTGTCAGGACAGACCTAGATTGAGAGCCTGGGTATTTTGTAAATGGTGTGTCCTAAGACACATCACTTAACACTTTCTGAGGTTCTTGTAAAATGGGGGTGCAGGGCTATTGTGCAGATCAAAGGAAAAAACCTAGAGATCTCCTTGCTATTATTGTAGTGCCCAATGAGCGGTAGTTTCCTTAGTCTCCTTTCTCTTCTTGAGAGCAGAGGACCTGCTTTTATTTCTTTGTATTTTTCATGTCACTGCACACAGTGCAGATGCATTCGTGTATCTGTGACTCATTTTTGTGTCCATCGTGGTGGTGATAAAGAACGGGTGGTGCCCTAGCTGGGGAGGGGGCAGGTAAGGCTTTTACCAGTGGTTTTTGGTTTCTCTCCCTTATGAAATCAGGGGCTGCTGTAGGGAATGGAAGTCCTCGGCAGAGTCATATTTTCCCTTGTGTTTTAACCTCAGCATCAGGGGCTATTTTGGGGGGAAGAAGGGGGTTGGATGGTCTGTGTCCAGCGCTGTTGTGGGTCTCATCTGGCATGTTGGGGTTGGCACTGCCCACATCAATGATGGCTGAGATGTCCTCTTTCACAGACCTCCAAGGCTTGGGCCTCAGCTGCTTTGCCCTGCAGACTCACTCTCGGTTGCAATTTCCCTTTCCAGGAAAAAAAAAAAAGCCTTAAGAAAATGCTTTGGGAAAGCTTTCTTATTGTGGCTGAAGGCACTGGTGAGCCATTGGCAGCCAAGTTTGGGTTTGAATCTCCCTGGGGTTTGAGGCTGCTGAACTGCTATTCCTAACATGCTCTTTGCCTTTTTATGCATGGACTGTCCTTGGGATCCTTGGTGAATTTTTCACTCTGGGGTTTTTAGGAGAAAGGTTTGTCATTCGTCATCACACTCCTCATCCATCACAGCTGCATAAGAGTGGTTAGAGGGAAAAGGTGGAATCAGTTGTTCAAATTTTTCTTTCTTCTAGTAAGTAAGTCTTTCCCCCAGTCTTTCTGAAATGAACCAATTGGAAAATGCTTGGCCTGGTGTTTCTAGGATGATTTTGGCACATGCAGGCAGAGGGATGCTTTTTGCTGATAGCCCTGGGGTTGGTCCGTACCCCTGAGGTGTGGTTTAGCTGGGGTGAGCAGGCACTTAATTATTTATTAGGTGCCTGGAGAATTTTATGGACAGGAGGGCCTAGGGCCATTCTAGAAAAAAAAAAAAAGGCCAATCCTGGAGCTTTTCTAGCAGTTTCCTTCTTGGGCTTGAAGGCTTTGCTTCCTGACATTGAACATAGCCCCCAGTGCCCTCCCTGCCAACTGTCAGGTGGGGACAGAAGTGTCAGCTGATGTCCTTACTTGGCATGTGCCCGTGTTAACTGATCCACTCAAATGTGGCTGTGTTTCAGACCATTCCGTCTTGCTCCTCTCAGCTGCTGAGAACATTAAAGGACCTTATTTGAAGGCAAGCATTACGGTATCAATGATGCTGAAACTGGAGGCACTGTCTTACTGATATAAAACGGTGCTTGGCTGCATTGATAATTATTCCTACTTTGAGCCACAACACTGTGATTATTGAGGTTAAGATGTAGGGGCCGAGACGGCCTTGAGGTCACTGAGAACATTGTCCTGCCTTTAGGCCAGGCCCCATGTGGAAGGAAGGAGGGAGAAGACTGGATCGTGTAGGAAGGGAAATCCAGTAATGGCTGGAATGCAGGGGGCAGACCCCTCGCCCCCGGCCTGAGACCAGAGCACCATTAACTGGGTGATGGGCATAGAGGGAGCGAGGACCACACCAGGGCTGCGGGTGGGCGGAGCATTCTGCTTAAACACACTTTTTTTTTTTTTAAATCTCTTTTTTAGTGTCTAGGACTGAAGAGGTTTTTTTTTTTTTTTTTTTTTTTTTACCTTTGGGACATAGAAGTCTCTACTTGCATTTGTGTTTTGGTAACCACATGTAACAGCCGGTGGAATCTTTCTTCCCTTTGCTTTCTCTGAACTTTCCAGAGAGTGGGCCCCTATCTCTTGGGGGATTAACTCCTTCTGGCCCCCGTGTCGTTAGAGCTCCCCCACCCTGTGTCAGCATCTAAACCTATGTACACAGGATGTTTTCTGTAGCGCTTATCAGATGGTTTTAGGAGATGCAAGGTGGAGATAGAGGTAACGTTTAACCCATCCTGAATTCCTTTCATGAGCTGGGGGCCCAAGGCGACCTCAGCCTCAGCGCAGCGGGAGGGTTTGGCTGGAGCCCCTGATACCGGGCTTCCTATCTCAGAGGGAGGTGTGGGGGCCTGTGGCGGGGTGCACAAAGGAGCTTCATTTCTCGGTGGCTTATTTAACACCCCTCCCTGACAGTGGTGTGTGGGTTAGGAGCCCGAGGAATCAAAGAGAAATTTAACAAACGATTCTTTCTTGTGTGTGGGCTGAATAATCGAATTTGTGGGATAACCACACTAGTTTTCACCCCCTTCCTCCCTCCTACCTTCCCTGGCATTTTGGTCAAGGTGCCGGGTTGGAACGCTTGCCGAGGGTAGGTTCTGGAAGGGAGCTGCCATCAGATCAGGCCCCTCTGCAGCAGCATTTCCACAGTGATGCATTTGGATCGTGTAGAGGTTTAGATTTGTTTGATGCTCGGTTGAACGTGCCATAGACAACTGGGATCTAACCATGTTCTACTCTTCAGCCCCACTAGAGTTCCTGCTTCCAGGGCAGAAAAGATGGAAGCAGAATTGGGAGTGGTTTGACACAGCTCTGTAAGGAACTAGCAAGCATGTGGCGTCCTCTGGATGTTACTCGCCAGCTGCAGAAGGACATCCAGTGCCCCACAGTCTCTTTCAGGACCCCTCCTGTCACTACTTTGCCTTTTCTTCCCTTCTACCCCTTTGCCCACAGCAGGAAAGGAAAGGAAAGTGGCCCAGAACAGCCACAGTCAGTGCTGTCCCTAGGAGGCTCTGTGTTACCAGGGAGGAGGCGGAGCGGGGGACACAGGAGAGTGGATCTGGGGGTGTTTTGCTGTGGTTTGCTTGGCATTCTCCAGAATCTCTCTGGCCGTGACTGTTAAATACAGTGAAGGGATGGACCTCCTGGAAGCCAAGAGGTAGGGGCTCTTGTGGCCAGGGAACCAACACGCCTGGGCCCTGGGAGCAGCAGCTCACTGTGGGATTTGGCCCACCCATCTTCCAGAACAGAGAATGCCTTTCTAGCTTCTGCATCATGGGTTCACTGGAGAGCGGACATTGACTAATTCTTACTTCTCTTCTGGCTCACACAGAAGAGGAAAGTTGTGCCTCTTACCATTGGGACCTTCTCTGCAGGGGCACCAGGGTGCTCTCAACCACTTTGAGTAACAGGATTGAGTCCACGTGGGCATGGGAAGGGGGAGTGTGTCATTATTCTCTGAGATCGGGGTTGATTATCCCACTGACAGCCATACTTGCCTTTTCCTGATCCGTTTTGCCAGGTGAGCTAGCAACTTCACCCATAGCCATCCACCCACCTGGGGAAGGCATGTTTATAAAAACTTAGACCGTGGGGCACCTGGGTGGCTCAGCAGTTGAGCATCTGCCTTTGGCTCAGGTCGTGATCCCGGGGTCCCGGGATCAAGTCCTGCATCGGGGTCCCTCAGGGAGCCTGCTTCTCCCTCTGCCTATGTCTCCACCTCTGTGTATGTGCCTCATGAATAAATAAATAAAACCTTAAAAAGAAAAAAAAAGACTTAGACCATGTGGAGGTGTTTTGGCACCTGCTGGGTGGACACAGCGGTACAGTTAGGTTGTTCCTCTTGATGTCTAATCTTCGTTTCTCTTGTTGCAATTCAAACATACCTCACTGATTCTTGCCACCAGCCTGTGAGCTGAGGCTGGCCAGACAGCCCCAAACTCAGAATTAATTCTCTTGGGTGGAACCCTGGGTGCGGTTGTTTTTTGGTGGAGGTGACAAAAAGGAGGTGTGGTTATCTGTTTTGGTTGCACGCAAGGCAGAGAGCTGGCCTCTGTCTGAGTTCCCTTGTTTGTTTGTAAACTGTGCTTAAATGAGGTTCTTTTCTTCTCCCAGACTGACAGTCTCATAGGTAAACTTAGGAAGAAGACAGATACTTTTCAAACTGTCACCGTGGGTGCCATAAAAGAGACATTTGGACAGTGGTGCTGAGAAGAGCCTTGTCTTCGCTCTGTGTTAATACGTGGGGATTGGGGTAACCCTGATCACCAGGGGAAGGCGGTTTTTCTTCATTTAGCTTTTAATTGCTTTCTTTCACTTTTATGTATAAAAGATTGTCCATTTAATTAACTCAAGAATGCAATTTCAAAAACACTAATGCTTTACACATGATGGCTTTTAAAATAAAAGTAGCATTCTAATATTGCATAATGTTTTCCTGTTCTCCCACTCCTCTCTGCCTCCACCCATCACCCTCTCCAATCTGTATTAACCTTTAGCAGCATCCTTAGGAGGAAAATGCTGGCCTGCCTCCTCTTTCCACCCTCAACAGGGATAGGACGGCCACTCCCTTCTGAAGTGTCACTTCTGTGAAGAGGAGGTGGCTTTATATACTCTTTTTTGGGGTCACGGAGCCCCGACTCTCGTCGCCTTTAAAATGAATGATGGTGGGATTATATGGGAAAAATGGAAAAGAAAATAAAACCCTAGTACTTAACTCTGGTTTCCTGTGGACATTTCACTAGGAGAAGCCTGCTTGCATTGGCTCTGGGGTTGATGATTTCACCACCTTCTTTTTTTTGACTGTAAAGAAATCCAGATCTTTCTCTTGCCTTCTTATTCCCTTATCACTCCCCACAGTGTTGTGAATTGCCCCCACTAGATGGCTTTTTGAAAGCGCAGTCTTGTGGACAAGTTTATCTTCACCAGTTGGGCTGGGGAGTGGGGGGCAGGTGTGCACATGGAGGTCCGTGCACATCTGTCCACAGGCCACTGAGCAAGACTGCTCTGTTACCTGGGTTGGTGATCCCAGGCCCCCAGTAGAAGGGGTCCTGACCATCACTCTGATTTTGTAGATAAGGGGGGGTGGAGCCCTGGAGGGGTTGGCGACTTGCCCCTAGCCTGCCTGCCAGCCAGGGTTATAGCCTGAATGAGATCTGCTTACCTGTTCTCATCCTGTCTTCTTGGATTTTCTGTGTTGGATTATGACCCGGGTCCTGGAAGGGACCTTGGTAATCATGTGACTCACTTGCCTCGAAGCCGGCTTATGTGTTCCTCATATTTTGGTTTTGATGATGTCCAGAGAAGAGCTTTATGGACCTGGTAACGTGCACTGTAAAACACGTGTTTAGATCTCATTTAGCTCTCTCTGTTGCCACCTGCTCTGGCCTCCTTGGCAGTGAAATGCTTGGTCATTTGGAGTGAACAAACCCGGCAGCCGCAGGTCACTTTTCAGAGGGATCCTCTCTTGCATGGTGTCTCTTCTCCAAATAAAAGGACTTTTGAGCCGACTGAAGGGATTGCTAAGAATTTCCACCCCCGAAGAACAATTGTGTGTTTACGAGAAGTGACTAAAAGATTCTTTCTTTCCCTGCGACTGGGTGTGGAACCCTGACTTTTTCTCAGCCCTGTGATGTGGATAAATGCAAACGCATCTTGGGAAAATACATGCTCTTGATTCCATGATATGCTGGTAAAAAATGACCTTGGAGATAGATGTGTTTCCAGGAGGAACAGCACCAGACGGGGAGGGCCGGAGGTAGTGTGTAGTACAGGTTTTTGGTTTTGATTTTTTGTCCTACTGGGGGAGAGATTTTTCAGATTAACCTGGTGATGTGACTAGAGAACATAGTGGGAGATTTGGGACTAGGTTTTGGTGTGTTTTTAAGTCTGCCTTGTAATGGGATCTCTTCCCCCCTCCCACCTTCATTATTATTATTGTGGGCTCGCACTTAGGGAGCATTCATCGCGGAGATGCGGGGAGGGTTTGCTGCTCGTGGGAGGGTTTGCTGCCGGGGACCATACGGCTTCATCATTCATTAATTCCTAGGTTCATTCATCGAGCTATTTAAACTTCTGTGTGTAAGACGGCAGCCCAGATGGTCTTTTGGTGCCCGCGTTCATGCAGAGACCCCAGGCCCTGATGCAAGAGGGCACGTGGAGTAGCTGAGTGTACAAAACATTTGCAGCCATTAGGAAGCAGCTCCTGAGTCTTGTGGCTCCCGAGCGAGGACACCCATCCTCTCCAGCATCTTCGCGATCTTTTTTCTGGTCCTCTTCCTTTTTAGAAAAAGCCCTGTGTGAATCAGCGAGCCAGCTTCCGTGTTTACAGAAGCAGTCACAGCCTCTGAGTTTTGAAGTGGAACCGGGGTCCCATGTGCTTGTTCGTGGGTCTTTCCTCTGTCATAGCTGTCTGCTTCCTTGTTCTGGAAGGAGTTCTCTTTAACATCGCGGTGAAACGTTAAGCTGGTCCGCCTTCCCTCCCACCCAGCTCCCTGCAAGACACCTGAGCTATTAGGAAACTGCCCATGGGGTTGAGGAGGGCTGATGGGCAGGGGCGGCTGATTGCCCTGGGTGTCAGGTGTTGGGGAGCTCCCGTGGGTCGGCTCACCTGTGGTATGGCAGGCTCGGAGCACAGCGTTGGTACCCATCACCTCGTTCAGTCCCCACAGTGGGGATGCTTTTGGATGACTGATGTGTGCGTGTCTGCAGGGTGCTTAGACCTTCAGGGTGCTACAGATGAGAAGCCTTATTTATACACAGAAGTTCAAAGAAGTTGGGTAGTTAGCCCATGCTTTTAAGTTGGATGGCTGGAAATCAGACCCAGGTCTGTCTAATTGCTTAGCCTGTGCTCTTAAGGCCTTCGTGGGTTTTCTCCATGGCTGTTGGGATAGAGTGGCTTGAGTGCTGATGGGTAGGCAAGGGCATCTGGCCAGAATTGACTTCACCAGACTGCCGGTTATGCTTCTTCAGTGGGTCAGTCCCATTTTGGGGCTGGGGCGCATCTGTTGTCCTGACCCAAGGCTTTGTTGACAGGAGACCTGGCCCTTGGGGAGGGGAGCCCATGGGAGAGGACGTGAGCATGAAGGGGAGAGTATGGGGCATGTCCCCTTTATTGGGATGTCTGCATGTTTCTTCTAGTGGAACTCCCTTTGGCCTTTCTGTAGCTCTCCATCTGAATGTGGCAGTTGGCTAAGGAACTTTGTCTCAGTGCCGCACTGGCCTTCTGGAAAGTCCTGGTTCCCCAGAAGTCATAGCTGGTCTGTGCTGAGTGAGATTGGTTCTTTGTGCTTTGAGGTATGGGATCCTTGGCTGAGCCTGAAAATATTTTGCAGCTTTCCCTGGCATCCCTGACCCTCGAGGCCACTCCCTGCCCCTCATGCTCTGGAGCTGCTCACTCTTGCGGGGACCTGAAGGTTGAGGGGAGTTCCCCAAGGCCAGAGTGGGGAGCACAGAGCTGCCCAGATGTTTTGCATAGTTTTTTCTATTGCCCCGATCAGGAATGTGTTCCCTCAGGACGGGTTATGGCCTGGAAGTGAGCCTAATGTAAACATCCTAGCCGCAGCCAGTCCCCTTAATCGAATAGAAATGGTTTGGGGATAAGCAGACTTGGGGAGGGAGGAGGGGGAAGGGTGAGATGGAGCACTGGAATTTGGAGACCAGGGTGTCCTGGGGGTGTTCTGCCAGCAGGTTCCCTAGCAGATGCGGGGCAGGAGCTGGGTGTGCAGAGCTGGCCAGGTGCAGACGGCACTAGCTCTCGCAGGGGGCTTGGTTTTCTTTCTTTTTCTTTCTTTCTTTCTTTCTTTCTTTCTTTCTTTCTTTCTTTCTTTCTTTCTTTCTCTCTCTCTCTCTCTCTCTCTCTCTCTCTCTCTCTCTTTCTTTCTTTCTTTCTTTCTTTCTTTCTTTCTTTTTAAAAAGATTTATTTATTCATTCAGAGAGAGCGAGAGAGAGGCAGAGACACAGGCAGAGGGAGAAGCAGGCTCCATGCAGGGAGCCTGATGTGGGACTTGATCCCGGGTCTCCAGGATCACACCCCCGGGCCGCAGGTGGTGCTAAACTGCTGCGCCACCAGGGCTGCCCCAGGGGGGCTTGGTTTTCGTGGGCAGTGTGGACTTTGTGGTTCAGTTGAACCGCTGGGCAGAGCAGTGAGGGAAACTGAGGTATGCTACAGGAACCAGGAATGGGGGGAGGAAGGGGTGCCTGGGGGACTTTTGGAGGGAGCCGGGTCATTCAAGTACTTTGAAGATGTTCAACATCATATGGAAAATCATAGTACTTTGAAACACTGTTTTGAAGGCACTAGACTCCCGGAGAAGGGTGTGGAGAACGTGGGCCACTGATGTGTGCGTGTCTGCAGGGGGCTTAGACCTTCAGTGTCAGAGAGAGGCTGACCCTCCTCACTGTGCCCCGCCCCCATAGTCCTCTCCGAAGGCTCGGACTTTCTGGGAGATTTGGGGCACTTCACCCATATGCAAAGTTGACAGTTGGACATAAAGCGGTCTTCAAGCACCCGGCGTGCAGAGCTCCCCCCCAAAGCGGTAACCTGGGGTTGCCACGGGCAGTCACGTGTTCCTGATCTGACCCCTGGACAGTTTCCCCTTTTTGTAGGGGTGTCTGGCACGCTCCATGCAAAGCCACAGCAGCTGTTCAGGTCCGGCTTGTCAACTTTTAGGGCTTTTGTATGAGTGCTTCTGAAACAGCTGGCAGAGATGCCGAGACTGGCCGTGCTGGTTTTGCTGGTGCAGGTTCTAGAAATGAGGGTCCGGCATGGGGGGAGACCACAGGATCAGGGGGGCGGCGGAAACCTTCCTATTATTCTCACACCTTGGAATCTCGAGGCGCGCGTGTGCCAAGGAGGGGGAAGATGTAAACAATTTAGTTTGCCTTCAGGATGCAGGATCTAATCTAAACATGATTAAGCTGATTTGATTTTATAGATTGGAATTTCTAAGTGATAGAAACTGATGAGGTTAATGTGAAATATTTACTTAATAAAAAGCCTCATTACCTGATGCTGAAGGGTAGGGGGAAAAAAGATTCTCGGTAACGCGTCTGATCTTTTGGAAATGAAGTTGGGTTAAAGTTTTCTTGGTAAAAACTGAATTCTGTGATCTTGTTTTTACACATGCTGTGCTTAAATATTAACACCAATTGAGCAAATTGCCTTTTAACTGCCTTTATTTGCTTTCATTAACAGTATAATTTAAAAGCTCCAGAATTTGCATGGAACCTGTTGTGCATGTTGGGGGGGAGAACTATTCATAAATTAATTAATCGTGAGAACATTATCTTTAAGGAAGGTCACGAAACACGAATGTGTGTTTCTGAAAAGCAGTGACATGTTTTTGCTGTTTCTTGGGGACTTGATGTACTTTTGGCTTAGAGATCTGAGAGTGTGTGTGTGTGTGTGTGTGTTTGTGTGTGTGTGTAATAACTTGGCTGGATCAAGAAAAATTTTAATGACTGGACATGTTTTAAGTTAAGTTGAGTGAACCTAATTACACTGTAGTTTCCAGAGAGCTGAAGGCAATACCATTGGTATTTAAGTACTAGTTTCAAAATTAAAACCAACCTGTATAATTGGCTATGCTCCTGAAATGGTTTATCTCTCCTCCCCTCCTCTCCAAACTCCCTCTCTCTCTCTCTCTCTCTCTCTCTCTCTCTCTCTCAAACACACACACACACACACACACACACACACACACACACACACACACTTCCACACCGATGGGAGAGAGCGTGACTGGCCAGTCCTGCTAACCACAAGATTGTCCTCCCAGTGCGAACCATTAAGCGCATTGTCCTTTCATGAAATTACTCTGAATATGTGAAAAGTTTCCAGAATGATTTCATTGAAATCAGTTGCTTCCTTCTGTACAGATGTTTTTGTGGTTTAGAACCTCAGCCAAGGCAAACATTATGAATGAGATGCAGAGACCACCGTGTCCCATGAAGGGCTGAAAGTTCCTTTGGGAGTTCTTTTACACAAGCTATTCTGACACTTTTGTTTTGACAGAACTTCATCCTCGCATTCTTCTTCTCCTGTCCCCCTCTCCTGGTGCTATTGGTTTGTGATGGGTGGTTTTCCTAATTAATTTAATCTGTAGTCTAGGTTTTCAGGATCTTCAGATGCCAGGATGCTGATTTTATTTATCTCTGGTGTTTTTGTTGTCTATTGAGGAGACACGTTTTCCCTCTTCCCTCTTTTTCCCTAACTCTCTGTTTTTTTTTTTTTTTGAGACTTCTAGACTTACTTCAGTAAAGAAAGAACTTATTTCTTGTGAGCACTTGTCAGATGCATTTTCTTGGGTGTGTGTGTATAGAAATATACATTTTGAATAATGTAATATATGTTTTTGAAAAGTTATATATAAAACCCAAAGTATATAGAAAAAAGATGGATAAACTTGGCTACATCACAAATTTAAAACATTTTGCATGTTTTTCTATTGGGTTTTTATCTCCTCCTTAAACATATATTGATTCTTTTTATTTTTTTATTTTTTTAAAATTTTTATTTATTTATGATAGTCACAGAGAGAGAGAGAGAAAGAGGCAGAGACACAGGCAGAGGGAGAAGCAGGCTCCATGCACCGGGAGCCCGACGTGGGATTCGATCCCGGGTCTCCAGGATCGCGCCCTGGGCCAAAGGCAGGCGCCAAACCGCTGTGCCACCCAGGGATCCCTGATTCTTTTTTTTTTTTTTAAAGTTTATTCATTTGCAAGAGAGAGAGGGGGTGCCCCTCTCTCTGTGGGGGTGGACAGAGGGAGAGGGACAGAGAAACTCAAGCTGACTTAGTGGTGAGATTGGAGCCAGATGTGGGGCTCGATCTCACAACCCTGAGATCATGACCTGAGTCAAGACCAAGTGTTGGATGCTTAACCAACTGCACCACCCAGGCACTCCTGATTCTTTTTTTACATGAGTCAGAAATATTAAGCCTTTATCTGTTGAAGAAGCAAGTGTTGGTGAGGATATGGAAAAAGGGAGTTCTCATGCACCATTGAGGGGAATGCAAATTGGTGCAGCCACTGTGGAAAACAGTGTGGAGGTGCCTAAAAATTAAAAATAGAACTACCCTATGACCCAGTAATTCCACTGTGGGGTATTTACCCAAAGCAAATGGAAACACTAATGGGAAGAGATAAATACAAGCCTGTGTTTATTGTTTATTGCAGCATTATTTACAATAGCCAAGATACGGAAGCAGACCAGGTGTCCATCCATAGATGAATGGATAGAATGGATAGAGAAAATGTTTATATATATATATATATATACACACACACACACACACACACGTGTATATATACATATGTGTATATATACACACATATGTATAAATACACACACATACATGCAATGGAATAGTACTGGGCTATAAAAGAGAAAGAAATCTTGTCATTTGAAACAACGTGGATGGATTTAGAGGGTATAGTTCTTTTTTTTTTTTCTTAGAGGGTATAGTTCTAAGTGAAATAGGTCAGACGGAGAAAGACAAATGCCATATGATTTAATTCATATGTGAAATTTGAGAAATGAAGGAAATGAATAGAGAAAAAGACAAAAAACTCCCACACTCTTAACTCTAGAGACTAAATTGGTGGTTGCTAGAAGGGAGGTAGGGGGGATGGGTGAAACAGGTGAAGGGGATTAAGAGAACATTTATCATGATGAGCTCTGAGAAATGTATAGAATTGTTGAATCAGTATACTGTACACTAATATAATACTGTATGTTAATTATACTTGAATTAAAAAAATAAATTAAAAAAATTAAAGTTTTAAGAAAAAATGCAGGAAAAAACCTATCTGTTGAATGCATAGCAGATATGTTTCCCAGTTGATCATCTGTGCTATAATTCTATGGTTCCTTTTATCATATAATGTCTTCATAATTTATTGAATTTAAAGATGTCACAATGATATCTGTAGAATGGATATATAAAGCCTTTAACGGTCACATTTTAGAATTTGCATTTGGGGAGAGTATCCAGAGAGAGAGAGAGCGAGAGAGAGCACGAGCGCTGAGTATGATGGAGGGAGAGGGCGGGGAAGAAAAGAGAGAATGAATTATGTTAAAAGGTTGATTTTTCTCTGTCAAGAATTCCACTGAGAACCACTTCTCTCTCTCTTTTTTAAGATTTTATTTATTTATTCATGAGAGAGAGAGAGACAGAGGCAGAGACACAGGCAGAAGGAGAAGCAGGCTCCATGTGGGGAGCCCGATGTGGACTCCATCCTGGGACTCCAGGACCACGCCCCAGACCAAAGGCAGGTGCTCAAATGCTGAGCCACCCAGGGATCCCGAGTACCCCTTCTCTAAGGCGAATATTGGTCTGATACTTTTAGCACATATACACAGCACAGATTTCCCTATTTTGAAGACACTCCTCCTGAGAGTTGTCTTTCCACGGAAGGCAGACTCACCCCATCTTTTCTACTTGTCCTACCCAGTCTTTAAGACTTACTTGAAAACTCTATAAAACCATCTCTAGTTCCATATACTTCATTTTTACCTCTCAGAGTGCCTCCTGCTTTCTGACTTAGGGCAGAAATAGTTCTGTATATCTCCTCTTCCTTCTTAGAGTTTTGTTTGAGAGCAGAGATCTTGTCATTCTGTTTGACTCATCTTTGAATTCAGCGCTGTCTTAGCCATCAGTGTATAATTTATGAACAGGTAATTTACCAAACAGATCAACTCTCCTCCATTCCTTTATCCCATACACCCTTCTGAGACTGGCCCATCCTTCAAAAGAGGTGCGTGGGGCCTCAAGGTCCAACATTGTGTGTATTTTGCATAGATATGGTGGAGGCATTGACTTGGATGCTGGTTAGGGTTTGGGGAAGAAGAAGGGAAAAAACCAAAGAAGAGGGGATTCCAGAGCATTGATCTCCAAATATTCCCAAATGGGGCAGCCCGGGTGGCTCAGTGGTTTAGCGCTGCCTTCAGCCCAGGGTATGATCCTGGAGACCCAGGATCGAGTCCCACGTCGGGCTCCCTGCATGGAGCCTGCTTCTCCCTCTGCCTGTGTCTCTGCCTCTCTCTCTCTCTCTCTCTCTCTGTGTGTGTCTCATGAATAAATAAAATCTTTAAAAAATCCCACAAATATTCCCAAATGAAAAATGCATCTGATCCTGTCCTTTTCCCAGACAGAGGTGAGTTCGTGGCAGCTTATTCAACAGATACTTATTGAATACCCGACAGGTGTTTTGATTTGAGTAAGATGACGTAGGACAAATAGTCATGATCTTTGCCCTCGTGAAGTGTTTCCTAGTTTGGCATTTGTTCAGGAGAGGAGGTTTAAAAAATTCATACATTCTGTAGATGACCCTTCTGTGTTGCCCCTCATTCTATTTTGATCTCCTGTCCTCCGTTTCCTCTTCCTACATGCAGCTAGCTGGGATTGCCTTATTCCAAGCCAAATCTGTTGAGGTTCGCTGTCTAGTCCTCCAGTTGGTCTTCTACCAAAACCTGGCATTCATTCTTGTGTTTACGTATTCATGTATTCGTGTAGTCAGTCATTCAACAAAAAGTTGATGTTGGCTAGATGAACCAAGTTTTAAGTAACATGAGGTTACCAAGCCCCTATCCTTTTTCTATTAGAAAGTTGATCTATTAGTAGTTGGAATAGATCACAGGGAGGAAATTGTTACTGAAAAAATAATTCTACTGGCTCTTATACCCTCCAGGTGATGGTTCAGTAGAAATACTATTTCTATTGCCATGACATATTTTTCAGGAAGTAAGTAGAAATACCATGATTCTTCTCTTAAGTATCTAGAATAACATGGTAATCTAATTGGAGATGTCTGTAGAATGTGCCCCTCATACTTGGTGCAGTGTCTGCCACAAAATGGGGGACCAGTTGATGTTTGTTGAAAGACAGAATAGTGGATAGAGACTTGAAGTAGGAAATCAGTGAGAGAAATGTCCTTGGAAATCTGACTGGGGAGGGGCACACAGGAGGCTTCAGTGTATATGGGTGGTTTTTTATGTCACGCTGTAGACCTTTGAATGTCCGAAATATTTTAACAGTTTCTCAGTTCTCCCACCTGCTCGAACCATGTGCTCACTGCTGAACTGAGCCTTAGTGATATAGAGGGAGCATAGAGTATATATAGATACTACAAAGTGTCTGGAAAAAAAAAAAAAAAGAGAAAAGTTTACTTCAGTTCTTGCTGGAGTTTCTTCCAAGAACAGAACCTACATTACTTTTTAGCACATGGGATGGAATCTGGAGGGGAGTTTAAAGTGTTCCCTGGAACTTTTCAGTCATGAGCTGATTTTTGTAAAAGCCCTGCAGGTGGGTACAGGGGCCTAGAAATAAAGATCTCAGGAGCACAGATCCCTTCCTTTCCTTCTTTTGTTGGGGGTGGGGGCGGATGTAGGAAGAGGTTAGGTAAGGCTGGAATATAGCTGCAAACCTGTAGATCCCTTTTAGTTTTTCTACCCTCACCTGAGAAACTGAAGCTTTGCAATCCTGTCTCTGGGAAAGACGTTCTAGAGGAAGAACCCATTGGTTTTGTATGTGGATGTGACCAGAGCAGGGAAAGAGTGTGTGTCCTCTAGCACTGTTTAAAGTGTTTGGAGGTCTGTCTCCTCTCCAGAGGTCAAAGGTGAGACAGACCTTTGTTGGTGTTGTTTTCCTCTCTCTCTCTGTCTCTCTTTTTTTTTTTACTCCCTTGTTATCTCAACTTCCAAACATCAGCTTTGATGTCTATTGTTGGAACTTCAAGAGGACTCTTAGCACATCGGCAGGTGTTGGTTTTAGTGAGAAGGCGAGAGTCTGCTGCATTCTTCTAGGGGGAGAGACATGGGTCCCACACATTTCTTCCCAGAGCAGGAGCTCATTCGAGGTAGGAGTAAGAGGGTGTGCAGCAGGACTTTCTCCCTGTCTGAAGGGATCTGTCTTCCTTCAGTGGCTGACGAGAGGCTGTCTAACGGCCTCGTATTAAGGTTTCATTAATCAAAGACACTTCCACTGCCCCTTTACAGAAACACAACTGCTTTGGCTGTCCTCTACTGACAACCCACTAATTTATCTTTCCCAGGGAGAGGGAGGGGAGGACGGAGAGGCAGGGTGTCTGCCTGCTGTGTGGAAGGGATCGCCACACCAGCTCCTCATATATACACGTGTGTTCACGTGTTGACTTCCACGTTTTTGTTGGGAGTGGTGGGCTGCAGGCCGCATCTGCTCCCCACGCTGTCCTCTCATCAGGGGACCAGAACCACTAGAAATAGACACTAGAGATGGGTTTCCATGGTCCTTTTTTTTTTAATTTGCCTAGAAAATGTTCCTTCCAACTCCCAGCCCCAAGGTTTGCTAAAATTGGTGGCAGAAAGTGCTGAAAGAAAGAAGTAACGTGTTTAAGTGTGTTTAATGGACATTCTAGGTGAAGTAGGGGGTGATGGGGATGTGAGCATCTGGGAGCCACTGACCTGAAATGGTCTAGTCTTCTTTTTCAGCTTGATGGAACTTCACCTCGTTCTCAGGTTGGAATCTGACCTTCTGTAACCCTCTGCTCAGAAGATGGATATTTGGGCATTTGGAAACCTCTCAGGGCCTCCTAAGTAGGTGATTGAGCATTGTGTATGTGTGAGTGTTGTGTGTATGTGTTTTAAAGCCAGGTCTTTAGGTCCTGGAGAGGAGCTTTGAACTCACTTTATTCAATTCATCAAATATTTACTGAATACCTACTGGATGAGTTTGGCTGTTCTGGAGATGTAATGGGGAAGCACAGTCCTTTTCTTAGCTCTTAGTTTAGGGTTCAAGCTAGTACTCAAATGGCTGTAATAAAAAGTAGAATAAAACCTGTTGCCTTCCACTTATTAGAAAGTGCACCAGAAACTTCAGGAGGGCCAGGAGTACGTCTAACTCCCTCAGTTATTTATTGAGTCCTACTATATACCAGACAATGGATGTACAGAAATCCAGAGATGTAGTCCTTGTCCCTGAGAATCTCCTAAGCTAGCAGGGAATAAATGTGCCGTACATTATAGTATAATTAAAAAGTCGGAATCAAATGAAACACAAGGTGTAGAGGGAGAGGAGGCCTTGGGAGGGGCCGCACACAAAGTTGCTGAGAAGACATCTAGGCAGGGTTTTGAGAGATAAAAGAGGACTGTCACCGGTGAGACCAGGGAAAGGCATTCCAGGTGGAAGAGAGCAACATATACCAAGGCCCAGAGAGGACGGGGCAGAGGACCGGCAGCCATTTGATTTAACTGGAGCTCGAG
Organism: Nyctereutes procyonoides; assembly: GCF_905146905.1. Lineage (NCBI taxonomy): Eukaryota > Metazoa > Chordata > Mammalia > Carnivora > Canidae > Nyctereutes > Nyctereutes procyonoides. The sequence continues at coordinate 70,395,762 of NW_026575140.1, forward strand.
GTGTGTAAAGAAGTGGGTAGAGGTGTTGGTCGGAGGTGACGTTGAGCCCGTTATGAAGGTCTTGCTTGCTCAGCAAAAGGACCTATGTTCCATTTTGTAAGATGCTGAAAGATTTTTATCAGGGGAGCAAAATAACAGGAAGTGTGTTTTAGAAAGAGAGTTCTCAGGAGTGCCTGGCTGGCTCCGTCGAAGGAGCGTGTAACTCTTGATCTCCAGGTTATGAGTTCGAATTCCATGTTGGGTGTAGAGATGACTTAAATAAATAAAACTTTTAAAAAAAGATTTTATTTTTTTTATTCATGAGAGACACACAGAAAGAGGCAGAGACATAGGCAGAGGGAGAAGCAGGCTTCCCACAAGGAGCCCAATGTGGGATTTGATATCAGGACCCCAGGGATCATACCCTGAGCCAAAGACAGATGCTCAACTACTGAGCCACCCAGGCGTCCCTTAAATAAATAAAACTTAAAAAGAGCATTCTGAGTGTGGCACTGATGGATAGGTGGGAGTTAGCCCGGAGTCAGAAGCCTTTTGGGGATGGACTGAGAATGAATGTAGGCTGAATTATGGCAGTGGTGGGGTGGAGCATGCAGGGCACATGGTAGGGGTGTGGTGGATGGGTCCCGTGGATTAGGCAGGAGGGTTATGAGGAGAGAGTTGAGAGAGTCCTGAGCTTTTGCTTGGATAGATGGTTGATGGGCGGGGGCGGGGGGGGGATATAAAAGAAGTTCTGGGTGGAGAAATAGTTATTTATATTTTGGACATGCTGTTTGAGATTTTGGAAAAACTCTGAAGACGTAGTCTGTATAATTGTAGTGGGTCTTGAAGGAAAGATATTTCGATAAACAGAAGTCTGTATACTAATTCAGTTGTGTTCATTGGCGTTTGATGATCTTTTAGAATGTATAAGAATCAAAAGTGTCTTAATTCCATGGCAGAAAACAGTATTTTTGGAGTCCCCTGAATAATGAGAAGTGTTTTCATCAAAGACCTTTATTCGTTTGTGTGCTGACATCTGGAGAGCAGAGATAGATATTTTCCTTGGGTCTGGGTTCCCGAGCCATGAGCTCTTCGCTGGCTCCTAATTAATCCTTTGTAGTTGGTGACTGATGAAATCATGGCTCTCTGAAATTTTCATCCTTGGTTGCATAGACACAACTGACTTTATCACAGGACCCCAGGTGTGTGTCTGAAATTAGTGTGTTGGATCTAATGCATATTGATTGCTTCATAAAATCTACAGGATCTGGGGGAAACAGACTAGAGTTTGGGGGAGGATTTTTATTTTTATTTTTGTAGTCTTGACTAATTCTTGAACATATATCATGATATCTTAGAATTTGGAGAGTACCAGCCCTCCACTGTCCCCTTTGGGAACCCTGGAGTCACCTGCAGGATTTCCTCCGAAGAATCCCTCCAAAAGACCCACTAATTCTGTGTCCACTGCTCTTCTCAGTGGCACACAGGCCTGTCTCCCCATGAAGTTAGAACAAGATAACCTAATAGGGGCTGTGTTAGAGGTGTGGGACCACAGAAGGTTATGGTTGGACAATGTGGTGGAGGACTCTGGTCTCACCTGGATGTGGAAAACTTTTGTCTGGGTCTCTGCAGTGATTAGGACTGTGGGTTTTTACCAACAACCGGAACAACAGCCCTCTTCTTGTGAATGCTTATGTTAGGTCAGTCCTGTGTTAGGCGTTATTAAAAGCCAGATCTTGGGGGATCCCTGGGTGGCGCAGCGGTTTGGCGCCTGCCTTTGGCCCAGGGCGCGGTCCTGGAGACCCGGGATCGAATCCCACGTCGGGCTCCCGGTGCATGGAGCCTGCTTCTCCCTCTGCCTGTGTCTCTGCCTCTCCCTCTCTCTCTGTGACTATCATAAATAAATAAAAAAATTAAAAAAAAAAAAGCCAGATCTTGGGGATCCCTGGGTGGCGCAGCGGTTTGGCGCCTGCCTTTGGCCTGGGGCGTGATCCTGGAGACCCGGGATCGAATCCCACATCAGGCTCCCAGTGCCTGGAGCCTGCTTCTCCCTCTGCCTATGTCTCTGCATCTCTCTCTCTCTCTCTCTCTCTCTCTCTCTCTCTCTCTCTCTGTAACTATCATAAATAAATTAAAAAAAAAATCAAAAGCCAGATCTTATTTAATCCTCACAACAGGTTTGCGGCAAGTACTGTAAAATCAAAGTATAGATAATAAACTGAAGCTCAGGGTGGCCTAGCACCTTGCCTGGTGTCACACAGCGGAGGAGGTGGACTAGCCGGGATCCAGCCTCTGACATGGCAGTGGTGCTGCTGGGGAGGAGAGCTCTTCCCCAGGCAGGCTGTTTGCTCTGGAGCAAGGGTTACCTCTCTTCAGAGGAGGGATCTCTCAGATCACAGTCTGCGGGTCTGGTCTGCAGACTTACGCTCTTCAAATCTCCAAATCTTCAGGACCCTTCTTTCCCTCTTATCTCCAAGATGGCACCTCCTTTGCCAGGGCTTTGCCAGGATGCTACTTTCTACAGTTTGATGGCTGGAAACGAAACTTAGAGGGCCAATCAGGGATACGTAGTTGCATTCCTGGGTCCTCTGAAATCCTGTTTATCCCTGTTCAGAGAAACCTTAGATTGTACCGACTCTCAAGTATAAAATGTTTTTCAGATCCCTCTTCCCTGGTGAGGAAGCTTTTCACTGATGTGCTAGGAAATGTTTCATAACAAATTCTCCAGGATAGAAAAAGGTACCTGATTTGTAGCATTTACTGATTTGCATGATAGATAACTCCCACCACAGTCAATTTCAGGCTGCCACTGGGAGGTCACTGAGGGTAGAGTTTGGAAGAGGTGCCCACTGTGGTTGTGAACTGTCTCAGAGTACCAGAGCTTCTGAATGGGAGCACTGAGGTCCTGGCAACCCTCCCCAGGTTTTGGAGTGAAGGTCTAACTCATGATTGGGCCTCCAGTGAGATGAGAAGGTTATTTCCTCCCCAAATCAAGACATGAAATCCATGGCTCTGTTCTTTGTCTCTGCTTTCCCTGAGTCTGGTTCTTGATTCTGGCTAGCACCGTGGGTCCTTAGTAAAAATACCACGTACAGGGATCCCTGGGTGGCGCAGCGGTTTGGCGCCTGCCTTTGGCCTGGGGCGTGATCCTGGAGACCCGGGATCGAATCCCACGTCGGGCTCCCGGTGCATGGAGCCTGCTTCTCCCTCTGCCTGTGTCTCTGCCCCTCTCTCTCTCTCTCTCTCTGTGACTATCATAAATAAAAATTAAAAAAAAATATTTAAAAAAAAATACCACGTACATTGCTGCCATGAGTTGAATACTTATGTATATTATCTTTTCTTTTCTTTTTAAAGATTTTATTTATTTGACAGAGAGAGAGAGAGAGAGAGAGAGAGAGAGAGAGAGAGAAAGCGCACGCATGAGAGGGAGAGGGAGAAGCAGACTCCACACTGAGCAGAGAGCCCAACATGGGACTCCATCCTAGGACCCTGGGATCATGACCTGAGCTGAAGGCAGATGCTTAACTGAGCCACCCAGGCGCCCCTACTTATGTATATCATCTTGCTTAATAATTTCAGTAATCCCATGAATTAGGGCTATTATTATCTTCATTTTACAGATGAGAAGAGAGACACAGAATGGGTAAGTGACTTGCTAAGGACTACGCAGCTTCTAGGTGGTGGAGCCCAGTGTCCGGGAGTGTCTGATCCCGGATACCAAACCTTCACCCATGATGTTACACTGCCAGCTTTATAGAATTTCACAGATGTCTCCAAACTGTGACTCTACTCTCAAGGGAGGGTCCTCTAGTGTAACCTCAGCTTCTGTTGGCAACTCTTCACTTTTGACTGTCAAGATAGATTCTCTGAGATGTGAGGTATCATGTCCCTGTCTTAGGTCAGTTTGGTTACAAGCTACTGGCTGTTGGCTAAGATGCTTCCCGAGCCCCAGGCCCCCAGATTTCACTGAGTACGGAGATGGCTGCGTTCTTCATAGACTCTGGGTTTGCCTGTTCCAAAAATGGTGATTTCTATAGCAACCATTTATTCTAGCAGATGTGTGCCTGGTATGGTTGGCAGAGGGTGGGATCAGAAATGGAAACGGCCTTTTATTCTTCACTTGCTGAATGCATACCCTGTATGTGAGGCACATAACGGAGAAAAAACATGGTATCCTTAGAATCTGTGTAAAAGCTATGGCCCGGCAAAGAGGTAATTATTACTTAAGAGTGATTTTTGTCTGGAACTTGAGTTGGCTGTGTTCTGTTTCTGGTTCCTCAGGGAGCATTTTGTGGCATGTACCCATTGGTTCAGTTCAATGGACAGTTGTCACCTTGGTTTCTGTAGAATGCAAACATTAGAGTGGGGTAAATAAACATGGAGGGCACGGCACTATCTCGGCTTTTAAAGGCCTCAAAGTCCTTGTTCCTATATACTACTTAGGGCTTTTTTGGTTGTAAGTTAAAAAAACCCAAACAAAAAAACCAGAAAGCCCCCCCACCCCACCCCAATTTGTGCTGGCTTAAGCCCAATAAGAGGATTTGTTATTGTGATCTAGCAGTGTTTCCTGGAGCCCAAGGGTAGGGATAGAGCCCCACCTTTGAAGGCAGGTGAATGGAACCAAGAGCTAGTTGTCAGAAACTCAGGCAGAAAAAAAAAAAAAAACAAACAAAAAAACAAAAAAGGGATCCCTGGGTGGCGCAGCGGTTTGGCACCTGCCTTTGGCCCAGGGCGCGATCCTGGAGACCCGGGATCGAATCCCATGTCGGGCTCCCGGTGCATGGAGCCTGCTTCTCCCTCTGCCTGTGTCTCTGCCTCTCTCTCTCTCTCTCTCTCTCTCTCTCTCTCTGTGTGTGACTATCATAAATAAATTAAAAAACAAACAAACAAACAAAAAAAGAAACTCAGGCAGTATTCTCTTTCTTTGTCTCATCCTCACTTTGGGCCGTGCATCCAGTTTCATTTTTATCTCTCTGCAAACAAGTGATCTTTAGATGCTGGTCTGGGACTCCCCGGTTTACGTGTGATAAGACCTAATAGAATTTTCCATGCCCATATTCCCAATTCTAGAAGAGAGGGAATCTGGCTGATATAGTTTGGATGGGTGTCTGCCCTATAGGTCAGTCATTCACTGAAGGCTTTGTGATGAGGGCTTTTGTCTTCATTTGCTTGGGCTGCCATAGCAAAAACCACAGGCTGGGTGGCTTCAATGATACGATTTGTTTTCTCACAGCCCTGGGGGTTGGAAAGGCCAAGATCAAGGTCCAGCATGGTCAGAATCTGGTGAGCTCTCTTCCTGGCTTGCAGATGTCTCCCTTCTCCCTGTGTCCTCATGTGGTAGAGAGTGGGGAGAAGATAGCAAATAAGAGCGAGCAACCTCTCTGGTGTCTCTCTTATAAGGACACTAATCATTTCCAATAGGGCCCCACCCTTGTGATCTCATTTAACCTTAATTATCTCCGTATGGGGTCCTTGCTCTAAATATAATCACACTGGCTTCAATCACAATCACATTGGCTGTCAGGGTTTCAAGAATTTTTTTTTTTAGATTTTATTTATTTATTTATTTATTTATTTATTTATTTATTTATTTATTTATTTATTTATTTATTTATTCATGAGAGACACAGAGAGAGACAGAAACATAGGCAGAGGGAGAAGCAGGCTCTCATCAAGGAGCCTGATGTGGGACTCGATCCCAGGACCTGAGCCAAAAGCAGATGCTCAACCATGGGGCCCCCCAAGTATCCCTCAATGTATGTATTTTGGGGTTACATGGTACAGTCACACACAATAGCAGTTATGTAGTACGACATGGCTGCTGGGATCTACCATTGGGCCTGTGGATTGGAAGGGGCCTTATTGGGGCCCCCAGAAGGAGATCCCGGTAGATGGGAAGGCTAAACACAATGCCAAGACAGTGCTGATGCCAGATTAGAATCTGAACCTCATTGTCGATGTCCTGCATTTAGGATGAATGGCTTCATACATGTATAAATATATATACACATATGTATGTGTAAGTCTAGAGAGGACTTTGTGGAGAAGGAATGAAGGCATGTGTGAGGATGGCCTTGGGTCCTGTTGGCTATTAACACACTAATGAGCTGCTCTCCACATTGGAGCACACATGGATTTGAAATTAAGCATGAATTCCCATTTCTCATGCTTAATGGTTGCTCTGTCCCGAGGAATCATCAGGAGCAAGTGGATTTACAGTTTGTTGGTCTCTTAGTTCCTCCGTCCAGAGGAGTTAAGGCTCTTATTGACAGTGGCCTTAAAATAATATTTTTAATAGAATAAAAAGGGGTGGTGTAAGGCCAGGCATTGCTGTCACCTATGGCTAAATGACCATATGGGCACCAGGCCGGTGCGCGGAGTCTTTGGCGGTGTATGTTCCGAGCCAGTGGGATATGTTCTACTACAGAGACCAGATGATGAATATATTTTTAAACTTGGAACCCATGAACCACTTATTATTTTTGAATTAGGAATCAAAACATATGAATAATCTCAACAGGGTTTCAGCAGATGGATTTTGCTTTTAAGGTCACTTTGCTTTGGGGAGATGGTCGGAGGATAATGGGGAGCAAAGTCCAGCTTGGTTCTGTGACTCCCAGGACATCTATGTCATGTTTGCTCAATTTACCAGCCACCGTGGGTGTTATGCGAGGCACATCGCCGCAGGGTCAGGGTAACTCATGGAAGCAAACAGCCTTCTTTATTTTTTAATACATCAGTGTCACCAGTGCTTAACAGCAGAGGCTGTGAGAAGACGACGGGCTCCGGTGGCCATGTCTTCCTGGCTGTGGTGACAGAAAAGGCAGCGCTGGTAGCAGACTTCTCAGGTTTGCCCCCAAATGTCTCTCCCACCCTCTCCTGCTGCCCCTCGGAATCTCTCCCATAGTTCCGGCCCCCGACCTCCTACCAAACAAGGTCCGGAACTGAGGTGTTCTGGAATTCCACCCTTGCTAAGCTCTGGGATTAGGGCTGGGCATTTGGAGAGGGGACTGTGGGACAGGAACAAATACCCAAACATTAACCCCTTGGGCCCATAGCCCTGAGAGGCCTCAGCACTGTGGCTACTGGCAGATCGGCGTCTCTTGGCCACATCCCGGAAACCCGAGCTCCTTGCACCAGAAGGACACAGTTAAGCCAAGCCAGGCTGATGAAAATGTCCGTCCTTGGTGGCTCTGCCCACACACCTGTTCCAGCCTCTCACTCTGCATGGTCAGTCGGACACAGGTATTGGAGGATCATCAAGTGCAGAGTGCGGTTCAAGGCCATGGAGGAAGAGGGCTCAAGAGCAAGACAGAGTCAGCCTGCTGCCCTCTGGGAGCTTGCATGTGACCAGGGCATGGCCATCCACGTGCTCGCCCAGCCCTAAGGGAGGGGACGAGCAGGTGCGGGCAGGAGAGCATTAACTATTACTCTCTTTTCTGTGCCTTGTACAGATCCTCATCTACCTATTGTCCTTTAAATTCTTGTTGTAGTTAAAAAACAAAACAACACAATAGCAACACATACACTCATCTTTAAAAATGCAGCCATACAAAGATAGTTAAAATTTCTCATCCTCCCCATTTCAGCCCCCTCTAAGGAAATTACTGTGGATTTCATTTTCATGAAATGATTTGAAACTTATAGAAAAGTTTCAAGAGTAATATAGAGAACTCTTCTATCAGGGGCGCCTGGGTGGCTCGGTCGTATGAGTGTCGGACTCTTGGGTTTGGCTCAGGTTGTGATCTTGGGATCATGGGATTGAGCCCCACTCAGTGCGGAGTCTGCTTCTCCTCCCTCCTCCTCTGTTTCCCCTCCTTGCTCTCTCCCCCAAATAAGTAAAGTCTTTAAAAAAAAAAAAAAGAACTCTCCTATCACCTTTACCAGTTTGGGATTTACCAATTTTTAACATTTTGCTCCCTGGCTTTCTTTCCTGATGTATAACCACAGGGTGGCCTGCTGTGGTGGGAGGTAGGCGGCATGAGCCTTTTCTACTTCAGATGTGCGGATCCATGGCCCAGAGCTGTTGAGCAACGTGCCCAAGGTCGCATAACTATCAGAAGGCACAGCCAGTGTTCCCACACGATTCCCCCATGATGTCACTCTTATTTTCATTTTTGTTTTCCTCCCAGAGCTTTTTTTTTTTTCCAGTCAAGACTGCAGAAGGCTCATCCAGTTCCTTCACAAGGAGGACATGGTGACAGAGAAGTAGATGGTGGATGTTCTCTTCCTGTGGTCCTCTCAGACCAGTGACCTTTGCTCCCCCACTTCGGTTTTCCCTGGGCAACAGGCAGGCTGGCAGGTGGGGGGGGTGTCTAGGGCGCAGCTTGTTGTAGAAGTGGCCCCTTTACCTTCCTTTGGACCCTTTTTTGCTTTGGGCAGCAAGATGAGGTCTTGTAGGGTCCAACCCAACCCCCATTGAGGGAATTCAGTCCACAGATGTACCTGTTTTTCCTGGAAGAGGCCACAGAGAGAACAGACCCCCCAAAGCGGCCCTTCTCGGTGAGAGGCAAAGTTAGCCCTGCTTTGGGGCAGATCTGCGTCTGCGTGCTGCTAGCCGTGGGGCCGCTGTGTCCACCTCCGTAACAGGAGCGGGCGGGCCGGGCCGCTGTGCCCTCCGTCAGGCCCACGGCCTCGCGGCCTGGCTGCGTGGGTAGTCCGGGTGGAAGGGCTGAAACACGCCGTGCTCAGAGGCTCTGCCGTTTGAAGGATCTTCCTGGCTCCGAACCCTTTGCTTCTGTGCTCCGTCCCTGGAATCCGTCCCTTCTGCCCAGGCACGGATAATGCCTTCATCTCCCGCCAGCTCTGCCCCATCTGCTCTTAAAGCGAGGTGAATCTGCTGCTTGTGCTGAGCCATCTAGATGGAGCCACAAAGCAGGCGCCTCGTGATCGCCTTCTCCCCGTTTCCTTATCCAGGCAGAGTTTTCCTGGCAGCCACTCCTTCTGGCTGTGTGTCTCCCTTCGGGAGCATGGCAGGTTACTGGGGTGGCAGTGGCCCTCAGGGTGATGTCACTGTGGACTGGCCTGCCCCACTGGGTCCTGGCAGGGGGTGCCCAGGAAATCTGGCGGGGCAGGGGCCGGGTGCTGTGGTCTAGGATGCAGAAGTTAGCGCAGCTCCTCACCCCTGATGAGGGGGAGCTGAGTGCTGCTGTTGGGAGGGACCCCGGCCTTGTCTTCATCGAGGTGGGTTGGTTAGGGACTTGAGCTGCAGTGACCACAGGGCCAGGAGAGCTGGGGCCATAACCAGACATACTGCCTCTTGAGGTTCTGAGCACAGTTTCCCCAGACAGGTGCGAATTCCTGTGTGTTCCCGACTGAAGCCAGGGGCCCAGGTCCATGGGCTTGGGAAAGGCCACCCTGACCTTTCCACCTGCCAGTCCACGCAGACTCCATTCCACTGCATCACTCTTCCTCTGGGACTAGCTGTGGCGTACCCTGACCGTTCCTGTAGAGTAGCCCGGGTCCCTCTGCAGATCGGAAGCATCCAAGGCCAGAACCTATCCTTTTTCCAGTTGAGCAGAGACAGGGAGTGCTGCCCCTGGCCCCTACTTTGAGCCCTGGCTCTCTGGTGCCTGGACCAGGGCTGCACTACCTCTGCCCACCCTTTCCCCTCCTGGTACCTCTCCTTCCGGGGGAATCCGGGTCGCACCCTTGGCTCCCATAGCCTGGTGGCAGCAGTGACTCCTGAGGGACAGTGTGTATCTCAGGATGGAGGCGAGAGGGGAGATGTATGTGCATTTTAAAAGCCCCTTCATGTGTGAAGTCCCTTCCTGGCATGTCCTCCCCTGAGAATCCCTACCCTGGATAGTTCTCTTCCACAGCAGCCCAGAGATCACAGGGTTTTCAGAGTGGCCTGCTGATCACCTGCACGGGAATCCCACAGGCTACGCATTAAAATCCCTTGGCCCACAGGGATGGATGAATTCAGAACCTGGAGTAGGAACAGGAGTTTGTATAAATGAGCTCCCAGGTCATTCTGGTGTGCACTAAAATTAGAGAAGCACTGTAATGGTCCGAACCCTCACTGCCAACCCCCCCATAAGCACGTGTGCGCGCGCGCACACCCACACCCACACACACACACACACATGCACACACCCTGTGTAATGGTTGCTCCTGCTGCTGAGAATGCACTCATTCCAGGTGTGGGTCAGGGGGAGACGGAGCCTGAGTGTGGGGTCAGATGGGCTGTGCATCATTACTTGGGTCGGCAGTTAGAAGAGGGAAGGAGAACAAGGGAGAATCTCAGAATGGGGTTCTTTTTTTTTTTTTCTTAAAGGTTTTGTATTTATTTATCCATGAGGGACAGGACAGAGGCAGAGACACAGGCAGAGGGAGAAGCAGGCTTCCTGGAGAGCCTGATGTGGGACTCGATCCCAGGACCCTGGGATAATGCCCTGAGCCGAAGGCAGATGCTCAGCTGCTGAGCCATCCAGGTGTCCCCTCAGAATGGGATTCTTGTGAGGTGCCGGGGAGGCAGGAGGGCTCAGGGTGGGCAAAGCCATGGCCTTGCACAGCTCTGTCTCACTCATCAGGTGTCACATGTTTTCCCCTTGGCTTTGGGAAGGGTTCTGTGATTCATCTTGTGCACTGGAGAATTCAGCTCTATGTGTGTCTTCAGGTAGAGCTCTAGAGTCCCCATCTGTCACCTCCCAGAGGGCTGGAGGCTGGGGCTGAGTGTAGAGAAGGCCTCCCTCCATGCCTAGCCCTCCTGATTGCATCACTGTGATATGAGGCCGGTTAATCAAGATCTGATGGGGAGGATACGGGACTCAGAGTCAGGCCTGCCCCAGTCTAGGCCTTCTTGCTTCATTTTGGTGAAAATTTTGGGAAATCTCTTTCCCACTCTGGGAGCTCATTCTCCTGGCCACTGGCAGCATCCACAGCCACAGTGAGGAGTGAGAAACCTTTAGAGCCACACAGCTTCCTTAGGAAGGCCTGGGTAGGGGGGGATCCTGGGGTGTCAGTGATTGGGGGGGTGATGCACCCTAGTGATGCAGTGTCCACTGGCCTGCATGCCTGCCCCATACCAGCATCAACACCCAGAAGTACTTCTGGGGGGCTGACTCCCAGGCTGAGGGGCAGGCTGCTCCTGCTTTATGGGAGGCAGCTTCCCAGGCACTTCTGCAAAGGCCATGTGAACAGTGGCTGAGACGTGGTTCTGGAGATGAGGGATGCCATCCACGTGGGCCCAGGTCGGGGGTGGGGGTGGGGGTGGTCAAAGATCTCAGCTTCAGGAATCAGACGATTCTGGGTTTGAATCCTAACTCAAACACTTGTTAGCTGCAGAGTCTTGGGCAAATAACTTAAACATCTGACCGTTAGGTTTCTCACCTGCAAAATGGGGGATTGGAAGAGCTGCCTCTAGGATGTGTTATGAGGATGTGGTGCCTTTTATTAAACTCTTCCTAGCACCTGGCTCACAGTAAATACTAAATGAGGGTTGGCAGCACCGATCGTCCTAGGCGTGTTTTGGAAGACACTCGTCATCGTGGAAAGTGGAGCTCAGGCCTCAAAGATAAGCAGCGTCTGGTTTGGGGTACTGACTGGTGCCACCCTTGGCTGTTTTGAAGGGGCCTAGGTCGGTGCAGTCAATTTGTCTTCCCCAGAGTGTGCCTGTACCTGTCTCCTGCCCCTTGTTGTACCATTTATCCTACCCAGGTTCCCTTTGTTGGGGCACCAGAGCAGCCAGGGGAGTCTGACAGCCACGCTGGGGTTGAACAATCTTCGAGCATCTTAGGTCACGCAGCAGGAAGGGAAGGGACAGGGTGGGCAAGGTGGAGAACCAGGTCCCAGAGTGCATCCAGGTGCCCCAATCCTTGGTTTTCGCCTTGGATCTGGATGGGAGGCAGCATGCTGCAGCTCGGGGCCTGTTTGGACCGGGGACATACAGTTCCCTCTTGAGCTCCGGAGGCCACTTCTCTCTCCTTTTCTTCACTTTGAAAAGAGTCAGCAAAATCCTTATTTCCATAAGCATTTTTTCTGGCTGTAAAAAGCTGAATCCCAAACCTGTTATTATAGCTGTTCATGCTATTTTAATCTGCTCTGTTTAGAGGTAAGAGGGTAGCAGTGACTCTGCAATTATGGAGTACATTTGATCCATGGCACAGCTACCAGAGCCGGTGGAGGGCCCTCAGAGTGGGATGGTGCTGTGTGTGGCAAATCACTTTCGAATTTACTAAAAATATGCCCCTTTGCAGCCATGCAGATATCATAATTTTCCTCCCTGAGGCTTGTTGAAATTCCCGTTTGCTTCCTGCTGTACGCTGGCTCCCAGCATGTATCCTTTGGTCCCCCTGCCTGTTCCTTCTCATTCTTTGTCTTGATCTCAGACCTGTCTGGTCTCTCTTCCCCCGTGGCCCCACCCCACCCCTGTGTTCTTCCTCCCTCTTCCTTTCTGGCTCGAAGAAAACATTTTATATTCTACTGACCAGCATGCTGGTGAAACAGGTTTTTCGTTTGCCATGGTCAGGAGAAAAATACTTGGAATTCTAAATCTACCAACTCTTTCACATTTAAACAAGCTGGCACGCTTGCACGGACGCTGCGCCTCCTACATACAGTAATTGTCACATCCCTAGGCTCCCTTCTCTCTCTCTCTCTCTCTGCTCCGATTTCATTCACTTTTCTATTTGCAGCCAGTGCAGAATATGGGCCTCTCCCCCTCCCACCCTCCTGCAGCCTGCTTTCTATCCAGTGACCTTGGCTTCCCCGAGTGCTGCACTGTAAATGAAATGTGGCATCGCCACATGTATCTTGATAAAATATATCAGTGGATGAATTGATTTTCATATTGATTTCTTTGGACAAGCAAGGTGTGTGTAGAAATCAAGAGTCTCTTAATGATAGTCCTAGAAAGGCAGGATGCCTAGGGAAGAGCAGGCTTTTTCTTCCACTTAGGAAAAGTTTCTGCTCTTTGGCTTCAGGAGAGGCCTCTTTGCTTTGTGGGCTCACCCTCTTTGTGGGAGGAAAGAGCAGATGTCACCAGGGTGTAAGCCGACCCCCAACAGGGCTGTGCCATCCCTGTGACGGTGGCGTGAGTCTCTGGGGAAAGTGTTATCTGGATGCCCCCAGCTACTTTGTCCTTGGAGAGAAGCAGAGAAACTCTCAAGCCATATTGGAGGCCCAGCAGCGTGGAGGGACCTGGTTGGGGAGATGGATTTGCACGTGATCTGCATAACCCCCCCACCCCCCCGCACCACTTCCCACTTTGGTTTGTCAGGTTAGTTGAGATGTGGCACTTACGAATTCAGGTCTCGTGCTGGGACCCAATGGAGCCACAGGGATGTGCTGGATCAGGTGTAATTCCTGTGTGTCAACATCGGTGAATGGGTGTGTATCTGTACGTGTGCTTGGCAAGTACACACGTATCAAGATGTGCATGGGCGTGGGTATGGGTTGAGTGTGAATGCAGGTAGACAGTGGTCTCCGGGGCTTGCTGTGGCTTTTATTAGCAAGCTCTGGGCAACCGAAAGGACAGTATCCAGTGAGGTGATCAAAACTTCATTTTCTCTCCTCTGCAATTGCTTTCCCAATTCCCTCTCCCAACTGCTCCTAAATAAAATAGATGCTTTCAGCCTTCTATTCGATCCAAGAAGTGAGCTGATAGTTGAATCTTTTTATGAGGGTAAATAAGCATAGCTTAAGGTGATGATACTGTGCCTGCATGTGTGTGCTCGTGTCATAAAACACAGTTCATTGGAATATGGGGGATGGCGTGATGGTAACTCATTACACTTTCTGGCTATCTGGCTAACTAAGGCTTAACCGGAGAATCCTTTTGGTTATAAGCCCTGCTGACTTGCTTTACAAAACAGAATAGTACATTTTCCTGCTTTTGTGAGTACCTCATGGTGAACTAATTGAATCCTTTGACATTTCGTGATCGTGCACCCCTGAGGGCTGGTATTTTGGTTATCACTCATGATTCTGTGTGTCATGTGGAAGGTGTAGACCCGGCTTGAGTGAATGTGTACCCTAAGTAGGTGGTTGTTAACAGGGGCACGCTTGTCAATGTATGGAGACGTTTTTGGTTGTCAGAGCTGAGGGAGACCTTGGACAATGTGCTGGAGCTCCCTGAGCCTCATAGTGAGAGCAGCACCCACCCTACCCCCTACACAGGCTTGGTGTAGCACTGGGATGGTAGAGGGTAGGGGCCATGGCTGCTTCTACACTTCTGACAATGATCAGGACAGTCTCCTTCTCCACTCTGCACCACTACAGATTTGTAGCACTGAGACTGAGAAACCTCCATATAGGCCGTGTGCCTAAAAATTTTTGGAGAAAAATTTTTACTAAATTCTTGCACAACAAAATATTTTGTTTCCGTCGATCTTCTTTTTCATGAGAATCAGGTGCTGGAAACGTTCTGAATAATTGAAGCTTCTCATTCATTGACATTTATTGTTCCATAGAACAAATAGGGAAGCCTGCCAGTTTGCAGATAGGCAGGCCTGTCCCCAGATGTCTCGCCAGTGAATGCCCAGATTTCATTGAAATCATTTAGGACCATTAAAAACCATTAGGGCCACACTGGCTTTAAATGGAACTAAGCAAAATAAATAATCCCAGAGGGGCCATAATTTACCCTTTTCTCTTTGTCTTTGCAACCCAGACTGAATTCCCAGAGACTTGAGCAGAACTTGGTGGTAAGACAAGGTTTGTTCTTGCTTTACTGCACGTCAGAGACAATCTGGCCCTGACACACTTAAAAGTGCTTCCAGAATAGGTAGACATGTTCATTGGTTTTGAATGGCCCCAAGTGCACCTGTGGTGCGATGGGTATGTATCCCCGAGGGCAAATGGGGAGATTCTGTGTACTCTGCGTCTTTGACTCACTTTCTTTGAAGACATTGTTGGAAGTCCAGGAGTGCATATTACTAAGAAAGTCCTTTAAGCAGAATCTAACTGGTTTTGGGGGGAGATGGGAAGACGGAAAGACCCTTTTTGTTAAAGGAAAAGCTTTTTTTTTTTAAGATTGATTGATTGATTGATTTATGAGAGAGAGAGAGAGAGAGAGAGAGAGAGAGACAGGAGGAGGGAGAAGCAGGCTCCATGCTGGGAGCCAGACATGGGACTCGATCCTGGGACTCCAGGATTGTGCCTTGGGCCAAAGGCAGGCGCTAAACCACTGAGCCACCCAGGGATCCACAAAGGAAAAGCTTTTACTGTGAACTTCATCTTAGCTGAAACTTCTGTGTCGAATATTCTGGAACAGTATTGCATATCACTTTATTAAGCTACACCCTCTCTGTCCGGAATGCTGTAAATGAGTCTCATTAAATGAGGTCTCTGTCTATGTTTCTGATGCATGCATGTGAGTAGTCCGAGAACATTCAACGCCTAGTTTAGTGGGCAATTTACCAATCCATGGTAACCTCTGGCAGGGGTTCATTACTTCATATAAACGGAAGAGGAAAAAGCTGTCCCTGCAAGATTGAGTGATGTTCCCCATCAGTCACAGAGGGTGGAGCCGAGCAGCTGAAGTATGGCTCACCTCTCATGTTGAATTTCAGGGTATGGGCAGGCTGTGTGTATCCTTGGTGGGAGGACTGGAGGTGGGCTTGGACAGCCTAGGTTCTCAGCCTGGTTCTGCTGCCTTCTGGCTGTGTGACGTTGTACAAGTTGCTTCACCACCCTGGCCCTTGTAGCCACAACAGCACCCACCCTACCACCTGGGCTTGTATTTGGGACCAAAGGATGAAAGAGCATTGTGTGAATTGCAAAGAGTTGAGTACACATAAGGCACCCTGGACGTTGGTTCCATTGTTAAGCAAGGGCAATATTATTCGTAAGCCAGGTTTTGGGAACATCCCAAGCATTGTTTGTGAGAGGAGCCAGAGCTGCTCTGCATGCACTCCTTTAAAGAACTGGTGTCACGATCACTCCATCTGCTGTTTTCTAGCTGAAATGCTAAGTGGATCGTGGGTGTACCTGGGGTCTTTCTCGTTACAGTACAGACTCTGAGGGGGGCTAGATGTGTCTCCCCTCCGTTTGCTTAGATGGAAGTGTATTTATAGCCTGGTATAAATACAATCAGAAGGTTCCTATAAAACTCTGTTATTACTGCAGTACAAAGTTAGAAATGCTTGAGGTTTCGGCTTCTTGGCTCTTCCATGCAGCAATGAATATTTTATGGGAAAGGAAATACTTCGTGTCTGACTCTTTTTATAGTGCAGCTACTCACAGGGCTGGTAACCTTCCAGATCTCTCCAGAATCAAAACCGTGGCCTGTCCATCTCTCTGTTCCCTTCTTCACAAATCCATTGGTTCCCTGCCTTGCTGAGGTGTTCATGTTCTCTTGCTGAATGGGTCCCTTGACAAAATGTGTGGGGTACAGTTTCCAATCCTAATTAGTGCCTTAGACCAGAGGTGCTGGCCACTTACCAGGTCCACCCCACCCCTTCTGGCACCCTGTGGTGCTGGTCAGCCCCGGTCTGGGAGGTATGGTAGCAGAATGGCCTCTGGATTCCCCCTGAAGATCTCCACCTGTGTCCTTTGCTGAGTGCCTAGTATCCTTGGAATTAAAAAAAAGTAACAGGTGAGTCCGAGGTCCCACGGAGCCTGAGGGGCCTTTTGCTTGGAAGGCCTGACCCCGAGTAGGCATCTTTTTTTTTGTTGTTGTTTTTAAAGATTTATTCATTTATGATAGACAGAGAGAGAGAGAGAGAGAGAGAGAGAGAGAGAGAGAGAGAGAGAGGCAGAGACACAGGAGGAGGGAAAAGCAGGCTCATGCAGGGAGCCCGATGTGGGACTCGATTCCGGGACTCCAGGATCGCGCCCTAGACCAAAGGTAGACGCTAAACCGCTGAGCCACCCAGGGATCCCCCCAAGTAGCCATCTTGATGAGGTTTCCCCGTCAGGCCCTCTTGCTCTGATCCCTTCGGTGACCCTCCAAGCAAGGCAGGAAAATGGAGCCTCAGTAGTCTTGGCTCTGGCTTGCCAGGTCTAGGATCTTGAGCAGGGGAAGTGGGTCTCCTGGCAGGTGAGCTTCTGTGGAGCTGGCTCCTCTGGCAGCATGAGGCCATCCTGGCACAGTGTTCAGCTAGGTCCTCAGAAACCTGTTATGACTACAGCAGCACCACAGACCGGGCGTACGGCAAGAGTACGGTGTCACAGGGCACCAACCTCAGGTAACTAGCCCACATGGTTCTTCAGAGGCCATCGCAGGCTGGCAAAATACTTCAGGCTCCTGTGGACATGGGCTCAGCGGCCTGTTTTTTTTTTTTTTTCTTTTTAAACCAGGGCTCAGAGAGCCCCCAGTGGGGACAGATTGGTGGGAGAGAAATGGGGCTTCTGAGACGCACAGGAGCAGAGCAGTGCCTTGGCTCTGGCTCAGGACAGTTTTTTCTTAGCAAGGGTAGGTCTGTGAAAAATGCTTCATGTAATCTGAATATGGGCTCCACACTTCGTTTGGTGGGACTCTGGGAGCTCAACAGTTTCACTGTATTTGCCTTCTGCTGTTTTCTGCCCCTGCTGCTTGTCTTGGCGCCAAAGTAGGTATAGGGAAGGAGTGATTTGCAAGCCTCGGGTGGCTTTGGTTTGATCCCTACTCTGGTTGCATTGCCACCAAATAGAGCTGTGTTTCCTCACTACTGCTTTGTACTGAGCCCTGCTCTGTCCTCTGCCCCCTTCCTTTTCTACTTTTCAGTCTTCAGACTTTGTGGGACAAGGCAGAGTGGGGAGTAGAAGACTTTTGGTCTTGCAGGCCTACAGGCTCGCTTGTCTCTTCAGTTGTGCAGGTGAGAACAGGGTATTTAGTATTTTTTAATAAATGGGAATGGGATCAGCTGGTGGCTTCCTGGAGGAATCGAGCCCAGGATTTTATACCTAGAATCGACTATGCAGTTTGAGTGTTGAACAGTTGACATTTAGGGTTCCTATGACCACCAAGTTGATGGGTGGGATATAACAAGGCCTGAAAAATTGAAAATCCTCACATGTTCTAAAAGCCTCACTCATATTTTAACTCCCTCCCCATTCTGAAGAAACAATGAACATGGATAAAAGAAATGTAACCAGAGAAAGAAGAAAGAGGGAATTTTTTTTAAGGTGCCTATAGTATATTACAGACACTGCTATGTGTTTCAAATAAATAACCCTTTAGTTGAATCCCAAAGCCAAAATAAAGCAATTCACTTGTTTTGGGACCTGGATAATCCATAGATGGGATTATTGGTCCTAGGATCAGATAAACCATTGATATTGAGCGTCTCCATCAGTGTCTGGATCCCATGGAAGACTCAAGGACATATGTACTATAATTCCTTCTCTTAGGGCTGGAGACCACATACCTTATACATATGTGCACACTCGTACAAACACAGATAACAGCTAGTGGATCATGCCAGTGTGGGCTGTACATTCCAGGGCTCCAGAAATTCATGGAGCACTGTGACTGGAGTATCAGGAGGGTGACGGGAGACACTACCTTCTTAGCAAAGTCTTGTGGGCTGCCATGATGGAAAGTGCGGACAGCCTCAGGACATCAGGGAGAAGATGAGAATAAAAAACCCTGCTCCTGAAGATGTATGGTTAGTGCTTAGTGAGTGCCCCACCCCTGAACCCCCACCCCCACAACAGTGTCCATGACTTAATCCCTGGAACCTGTGAGTAGTGTTAGGTAATTGGCAATGGAAAAGTGAGATTGCTGATCAGCTGGTTTTAAAGTAGAGAAATTATCCTTTATTAACCCTGGCAGGTCCAAAGTAGTCATTATACCCACAAAGTGCCTTTAAGTGAGGAAGAGGGAGGCAGAAGAGTCCGTGTCGGAGTCTGGGAAGATGTGAGGACAGAAGCTGAGGACTAGAGATGACAGCCAGGGAACGACTCAGTCTGAGGTCGGTGGCTTTGAATGAAGATGGGCAAAGGGGCCTCAGGCCAAGGAATGAGAGCAGCCTCTAGAAGCTCCATAGACCCTCCAGGGGGGCACCTGGGCCTACCAACACCTTGACTTTAGCTCAGAGAGACCCATTTTAAACTCCCTGCTTACTTAAAGAAGTGTGAGGTTGTACACTGGCGTTGTTTTAAGCTGCTAAGTTTATGGTAATTTGTTATAGCAGCCAAAGGAAACTAATACAGCAAAGTGGAAGAAAAATGAGCAGCTGGTCCTCAGGGTTGATGGGAGCCAGTGCGATGGTCTTTACTCTTCTCAAAAACTCCTGCAACAGGGAGTGACCTGTTTGAGTCCCTTCCTGGGAAGCCAAGTGAGACTGACTCTTACCCTGCCCACCTTCTTGTGTGGATTAGAGGATCGAGACCCTGCCCATCTCTCTGCCTCAGTTTCTTCTTTGGGATGGATGGCTCCTCTCTCCTCTGCAGCGCCATGCGTCTACTTCGTGGGTTTGGAATGTTATGGTGGGGCTCTGGCTGAGTGAGGGAAGTGGATTGTGTGGAATTCAGCTAAAATCTTTTTCCCCCGGGGGACAGCTGTAGGCTTGGACCCTGACGAGAGTGATGTCTGGGGTTCTGATGTCATTCCCCGCCTTCCTTCAACCAGGTCCTTCTTTTAACTTGTCTTCCTTGTGTGAACAACCTGGTGAAGTTTTAAAAATAAGTAGATTCTCCCAGGAAGGACTAAAAATAGCATTAGCCTTCTGTCTTGGCATTTTGCGAAGGTTATTTACCACTGTTTGGAGGGTATGGGTGCTCTGTGTAGGGCCACCCAAGGGCAGCTGTAGAAATGGGGTCTTGTCCCCATAAAGCAGATGGGCTCAGTGAGCTCACGGATCACAGATCTGTCCACGGGCTGTCAGAGTCTGAAAGAACAGCCTCCTTTTACAGATGGGGAGACGGGCCTCGGGAGCTCATAGGGTCTGTGGAAGATCTTAGACGTTGGTGACCTTCTGAGAGCTTTTCTTCCCTACTGGCTCTGGAATGTTCTAAGATTCTTGCCTTCTAGTATCGTCCATCTGGCGGCTGCGGGTGAGTCGTGGTGGTAGTTACAGAGATCAGCTTTCCAGTGTTCTCCCCGAGAGAGGAATGAAAGTAATCATCAGGCGGAACATTGCCTGCCAAAAGGTTTGGTGGGGGACGTTTTACTCCCCATCATGGAACCTGAGAAAAACGTCTCCTGAGGATGACTTTGTCTTGGGCGTTTTAGTTTTATTTTTAAGATTCAAGTGTAGATTGAGCGGAAGGGCACTGATCTCCTAGAAGGTCGGGCCAGCCTGTCTCTGGGCTTTATGGCAGCTCTTTTGCTGGGTAAGGTGTTCTCTACTCCCTCTTTTATTCTCCCGCTCCCCAGGTCTCCACAATTGCCCCATGTCCTGTGTGGCATTTCTTTTCTGGAAGTCTTTACAAATATTGTAGGCGTTCTGTTTCTGATGCTTGAATACATTTATTCCTGGATGCACACAAGGCCCGGGGACCTCCCAGACCCTCTGCTCCTTAGAAGGTTAAACTATTATGGAAACAGACACTGCATCTGTGTCTTCTCTTACTTCTTATATGCAGGGGTGACCTTTGGGGTACATTGTTCGGGAAACCAAGCATTATCTACCATTTGAAGTCGGCTGCTCTCATCTCTCTACCAAAAGAGAAACGAAATCTCATTGTCACGATTAAGGTCACAGCCACCAGCCAACGGTTAAAGAAACCCTTATGTCCCACTCGCTTCTCCCCTTCTTCCCCACTCTCCTGTCCTCCCCAAGACACGAGTGTCTTAGGAAAGAAAGGGAACGGGAGTAAGCAAGAACGCGGGGAAGGCCTGCGGAAATTTCTATCTCCCAGCCTCCCTGGAGACACACCTTGGCCATGTATTCAGGGACACTGAAGTGGCACTGCACGGGTGTTGGGATGGCAGTCAGGTGTTTGTATGACGAGACCTGAGGATTTCCAGGCCATGACACTTGCGAATCCTTCCAGCCCAATAGACACGTGGATTAGATAGTGTCTTCTGGAAGGGCAACCAATGCCCTGCCCTCTCTGTAATAGTTCATCTCATTATGGTTGACCTTGTCCTGGTCTTTGGGCAGAGAAGGTAAGGATGGTAGCCATGGACAGCTACTCAATTGGAAGTTGGGGGCTTTCTGAGACCCTGGCGGAGTCCTTGTTCTTCTCAAGAGCTAGGGGAAGGTCCTGCCTGGCTGCTCTGAGCATGTGCCCCTGTTCTGGTGATGAGCGTGGCAAGCCCCAAGCTCTGCATTGATGAGAGGTGGGCAGGTAGTGTCTGCAGGTGAGCACTGCTCTCCTGGGTGCTCCTAAGGAAGGCAGGTGAACAAGGAGTGGCCTGTGCAGTGGCTTGAGAAGAGACATATTGGGGAGAGGATGAAGGGGTGCCCCAGAGTAGTTGACAGGCCTACCCCTCGGTTCTCTGTCCCCTCACTGGAAAGAAAAGTGGGTGGCATGGGAGAGCAGGGGAACAACTCTTAGGGCCACCATGGGGTTTAACCCAGGGATTTCCCTGTGGTAGAGAAAACCCAGCCACGTGATTGAAGATGAAGATGAATCCATGTGTAGGATTAGCAGCTCAGGCTTGATGGACTTAGAACTTTGCAGCAGAGCAGGAGAAGGCATAGGACTGTAGGAGTGGTGCATGGGGGGTTTGGAACAGGGTGTGGTTTTCCCAGACAGCAGTAAACCTGGGCTGGAAAAGGCGCGGTTTTCTGCTGTGTTGCTTGGAGCCCACATGCAGAACTTCTAGCATCTTCCTCTGGCACTTAGTCACATCTCCCTTGCTCCTGTCCTGTGTTACTGATTTTTAATCTTGTACATGCAACTGTCTGGGGCTTCCCACCAAGTTTTAAGGTCCTTGCAGGTATAGCCTACGTATTACATTTCTTTGAACCTTTCTGTAGTGGTGAGCACCATGCCTTGCATTTAGTAGGCAATAAATATTTGTCCGCTTGGATGAATGGCACTGCTGCTCCCTGTTCCCTTTCTCTTAGGGCAGCTGCTTACTCTTGTCCCCACTGTCTCATCAGCCCAGTGTTCCACTTCAGAAAAGAGGTGGTGGGGCCAAACTCTTACTCCTCCAGAGGCAATGGTGTTAGGACTTAAAGATGCACGGCCTGGGGCACCTGGGGCACCAGTGGACGTGTGGGGACAGAGGGGCCCCTGGAATGTGGACTCTGCACTTCAGCAGGTGGAAGGAGACCTTCTTGCGGGCTATCCCTTTGATATGTGGACCTGCCACCGCTCCCTGGTCAAGCTGATGCCTCTGATACAAAGGGGAAGGGGGCTGCCTGTTACTGCCTGGCACCTCACGACTTCCCGCCCCCCCTCTGCCCCGAGGATCCTCCCTTTGTCAGCTCTGCCAGCCTGTTCCGTAAGATGGCTTCAGTTTTATTTAGAAATCAGAAGCCTCGGGATCCCTGGGTGGCGCAGCGGTTTGGCGCCTGCCTTTGGCCCAGGGCGCGATCCTGGAGACCTGGGATCGAATCCCACGTCAGGCTCCCGGTGCATGGAGCCTGCTTCTCCCTCTGCCTGTGTCTCTGCCTCTCTCTCTCTCTCTCTGTGTGTGACTATCATAAATAAAAAAATTAAAAAAAAAAAAAAGAAATCAGAAGCCTCATTTGACTATAATAGTTTCTTAAGGATTTTCTTTCCTTTTTTTTTTTCTTTCCTTTTTTTAAAAAAGAGTTTATTTATTCATGAGACACACAGAGGCAGAGTCATAGGCAGAGGGAGAAGCAGGCTTCCTGCAAGGAGCCCAGTGCGGGACTCGATCCCAGGACCCCCGGATCATGACCTGAGCCAAAGGTAGACGCTCAACCACTGAGCCAGCCAGGCGCCCTCCTTAAGGATTTTGTAAATGAAACTCATATCACAAAAGTTCCCCAACTTTTCAGATATGAAACAATTATCTCTAGGAGAGTTCCCTCCCCCCCCTTTATTTCTTCCTTTTTCCTAGGAGACCAGCAGTATGCTCAGCCAGATGGTGAGAGAAGGAGTGTGTCATGGGGGTGATGCCCACTGGTCCACGGGTGTGTGGTTGGGGACTCTTTGAGACAGTGCTGGTTTCTCTCCAGCCTTTTCTTGCTTTGTTGGCATCCAGCTGTGGAGCAAGACGGAGCACCCTGGCAAGTGACCAGACACAGAGTGGGTGGCAGGAAGGCTCTGTCGCCCTGATAGCCCTGCGTGGAATCCACTTGTCTATGAATGGGAGGCTGTGGGGGAGGTCGGGGAGGAGCACGTGTCTGGCCAGCGTCCAAGGCCAGATGTTCTTTAGTGCCATATGTCTTGATAGGAAGGGTTGGCCTTGAGGGCTTCTGGAGTATGTCCGACCTCTGCTCTTGAACCACCACCATCCTCGTGTCCCCCCTGCCTCCTCTGTCAGGGGCCTGTGATGGCTCCCTCTGTGCCTACTCTTCCTCCCCACCTTGTCCCGCATCGGTGCTCTGGTCTATGGGACGCCACGATACCCAGCTCTGCTCCTGCTCACCCAGCCCTGGATTGACCACACCTTGTGCAGGATTGATGGTGTTCTAGTGCCTGCTTCACCTCCATGCCTTCTCCTCTGCCTCTGCCATCCTTGATGCCTTCCAAGCCCAGCCTCACACCCACCTGCTCAGGGAAGCCTCTGGGTTTTGGATTCCCACAGACTCTACGTGTGACGATTGTAGTTGGGATCTGATATTTGTGCACGCGAGTTAAGAACTGGTTTATGTTAGTTTGTGCATTGTCTTCTCTAAGTTTTAGGGGCTCAGGTAATTGTCTTGTGCTGTTGTACCACCCGCGATGCCAAGTAAATACCTAAGTGATTCTCAACCTGTCCAGGCTCATGAGACATGAAGGAGACCTGAAAGTTCTTGCCCCCCTCCGACCTTGCCGAGTTGGCGACTGGCTCAGGGTGCCAAAGGGAAAGTAGTAATGCAATCTAGCTCCTCCACTGCACATTTTTTTCTTTATTTTTTTTAATTTATTTATTCATAAGAGACATAGAGAGAGGCAGAGACGTAGGCAGAGGGAGAAGCAGGCTCCCTACAGGGAGCCCAATGTAGGATTCGATCCCAGAACCCTGGGATCACGACCTGAGCCAAAGGCAGACGTGCAACCACTGAGCCACCCAGGAGTCCCTGCCATCTGCATTCTGATAAATAGATGATGGCCTATTTAATCAGATGGACGTTGCTGCTAGGTAGCAAACAGAAGCAGGAGCTCTTTTGAGCTCCCTCCCTTAGTAACTCCTATTCTGCAGAGCCAGGCACTTGTGCTAGTCAGTAGATAGAGATAGGCGGATCATTCCAATTTCTCTCTTCTTGAACCTTCTTGGGGGCACAGAAGTATCTTACAGACTCATGGCAGGGACGTCGTGTTGGCACTGTGTTTTGGAAGGCTGACCTAAGTACTGTCTCTGGACTCTCCTCATTCTTAACGTGGAATCTGTACACTTTCTCTGTCCTCTTCTGCCGTGGTTCTTGCTCACCCTGAGGCCTCCCTTCCCAGCTGGCTCCATTGTTCTAAGGAGGGTTTTTTTCTGGGTGGCTGCTTAATGATGGCAGTGCTGAAATCAAAGTCTGGCTCTACCTCAGGACCCCGCTTCCTCCAGACCACTGTGTGACCTTGGCCAGCTTCCCCCTGCTCACTTCTCCCCCTGCCTGCTGCAGGTGACCAAAGTCTTGTCCAGCATGACTTGTTCCTATTGGCGGGTGCTGGCTCATGTGGTGCCTCCAGCATGTGGAAATCTCCCTGATCCCAGGACTTTCTGTTTTCAGTGCTCTGTGACATGGTAGCTAGAGTCCTTCAGAGCCCCCAGAGCCCCCGAAGGGACCAGCCCAGTCTCACTGTGTCCTCAAGCTGTCACCAGCCACACCACTGACCATTCGTTGGCACCTCTTCTGCACACCCGCACATTGGCTGCTTGTTGACGTTTTGGCACATCATCACACCCTCTTTCAGGATTCTTCTTTTTTTTAATTTTTAAAAGATTTTATTTATTCATAGAGACACACACACACACACACAGAGAGAGAGAGAGAGAGAGGCTCAGAGACACAGGCAGAGGGAGAAGCAGGCTCCAGGCAGGGAGCCCAACGTGGGACTTGATCCCGGGTCTCCGGGATCACGCCCTGGACTGAAGGCAGCACTAAACCGTGGAGCCACCCAGGCTGCCCTCCTTTCAGGATTCTTTGTGTCTTTTTTCCTCACCAGCCAGATTGTGAACCGGGCCAGGTTACAAAGGGTTAATCTTGCTTCTTCCTCAGCCTTTTGCTACCTAGTGTTGCTTTAAAACAAGATGTTCTTGAGACTGTGTAGCCCTTTACATGCACAGTAGGATTTTTCCTACCCTCTAAGGGAACAATCTTATTGTCTCACTCAACAGATAGAAAAACTGAGGCTTACAGAACCCCAGCATCTTAAAGCTGCTATGTGGCAGACCCAGGGTTTGCGATCAGGGCTGGCGTCAGACTCAGAGTTGTTGAACTTTTTTTGTTCTATGAATTTGGTTTGTTTAGGCGCCACCACTTCCAGGCTCTGTGATCCCGGCATGTTTATTACTTTGTGCCTCAGTTTCTTTCTCCATGAAACAATAAAAATAAAGACCCCCCTAGGGTCCTTCTGAGGATTGGATGAGATGATGCATAAAAACACAGAGAGTAGTGCCTCTCAGACGTCTGTGATTCTTCTAGTTCTGTGTTCATCTCATATTAACATTGTGGTTGGCATTACTGTTGTCACTTCTTGTGTCTCCAGCATCATCTTTAGCTCCTCAGACAGTGTGAGGCACAGGGCTTGTGTCCAGGAAATGCTCAGTTAATGAATGAGAAGATGACTTAGCGACGGTCCTTGGGGTGATGTTGTCTTTGTGGCAGATGCCGATGGTGAGGGTGACTTGGTCCCAGGGTGCACCGTTGGTGGGTTCTCGTGGTAGCAGCAGTGGCTGGGGGATGAGGCCTCATGGGGTGCGGTGGATGTGGCAGTCGAGAACCTTCCTGTTGCCTAAAAACTTTTTTCCTTCCCGCCCCCTTCCCCAGTAGCTCTGAGCCCTGCCAAGTCTGTGCACAAGCCTTGAAATGACAAAGTACCCTTTAGTTAATTGCACAACGGATTGCCTAGAGTTAAAAGTTCTGATTTATATGACTATAGCTCTAACTGCTCAATAACACAGGCCTGTAATCTACTTTCATTTCAAACAGAACGGTGATTTATAGGGCAGCATGCCGCTTTAGCTCAGAAATGAGGTGTTCAACATATGCTCTGTTGACATAAATTTGGAATTTATCGCTGTTGTCAAAACTGCCTGTTGGACAAAGGTGGGTATTAAGGCAATAAATGACTCAGAATAGTTTTCTGTCACATTTCCTAACCATTGTATTCAGTCTATTTGAGGGAAAAATATATACTTAAAAGTAATCAAATGTCCAAAATCCATGCGTCTTGTTTTGAATGGCGAGCAGGGAGGATGCAGGGCGGGGGGTGGGGGGGTGGGGGGTGGAGGGACGTGAGACGTGGGGGGAGGGGCGGGTGGCTGGGGTGTTGGCAAGGAGAAAGCTTTTCATGAAGTTATGGCCCATTTTTAAAAGATTCCACTTTGCTTCCTCTCCCCCATCCCCATTAGGAGGTGGGCTTTCCTCTCTCATTTACCAAGAGGGGGAGGAAAATGAAAGCTCATTAAATAAAAATAGTAAAGGACATTTTTATGTGTGGGCTTAAAGCCAGCAATGTCAGGGAGGAGTTAGTGAGTGGCGCTGTGAGGGAGGCAGAGCAGGATTTGGTTTATGGGGAAATAAAGCCCACCGGCTGGTGTTGCTTCTTTGCAGCCTCGGTGAGCGTGGGCTCGCCTCCACCTTCCCCTGCAGGCTCCCGTGGCCACACGAGCCCTCAGCTGGCCAAGGAGGGCGAGGGGCAGTCGGGGGTTGGGCCGTCTGCCAGGTGCCCTATACGCGGGTCCCGACTCATTCACGACCCCCCTTTGGCCAAGACGCATGCACCCATCCACTCACCCAAACGTGCCTCGAACCCCCACTGCTGCTGTGGCTTTGCCGGGCTCGACAAGGCAGAGCAGTGAGGCAAACCTCTGTCCTCGGGCAGTTTGTCAGCTGCCTGCCTCCGAAGAGACAGGCAGGCAAGCAGGTGCCACTGGTGCAGCAGTGGACGCACATGCAAAGGCTGGGAGTGACATGGACCAGCTTTGGGGGCAGAGGACCACGGGGGCTCCCCCAGGATGACGCTGGCTCTCCTGCCTGGTGACATGGCTCTTTGTGGCCATCAGGTGTCTGCAGGGAAAAAAAAAATGCACTGGTGATAGAGGCCTTTTGAAAAAGATGTCCAATTTTGTGGTCAGGTGATGGCCGACGTGTGTATCGGGCGGGATTTTCTGTGGTGTGTGTTAGCAGAGCGAGACCAGAGGCCCTGTGCGTGGAAGCTGCCACCTGCGTTCCCATGTGCACCCACACCGTGCGTCGAGCATCGTCCATGTGCAGGGGCAGCCGGCAGGCAGCATGGCAGATCTAGCGAGCGTGGTCAGAGTCGACTTTGGGGATCGCTCTCCTCTGGCCTGCGTTTTAAGATGACATAGCCTTGCGGTGTGCTGTCGGTAAGTACGTGTGTCTGTCGGCGAGATGGAGAGCACACCCGCATCCAGAGAGCCGGCTGTGCCTTGGCTGTCGCTGGGCCCGGAGTGCTTGGTGCTCTGCATTTCCAGCACTCTGGCTGCCAGGTACCTCTCCCGTGAAAACAAGGCCCAGCAGGGAAGAGGCTGAGTATCTATGGCTTTTATTTTATTTTTGCCTTTTATCTCCATGCCCACACTCTCAGAGCCTCTCGGCGTTGATAAATGTGTGCTCTCACACATACACATGCACACCGTCTGCTTTCCTCTTTGCCTGTGTGCGTACCATGCACACACACACACACACACAGCCCCTCGTGCACTGGGTGTGGACACCAACTCTAAGCCTCCTCTGTGTGGCTCTCCCTCACTCTGCCACCAACCCCTGTCCTTTTCACACAAAGCTCCCTGTTGGGAAAACTCATAATTTTTACACCACACAGTCTTGACTGGCCATTGCTGGAATTACTGTCTCTTTGAAGTGCTTTCTGCTGGGGCATTTACAGGCCGTTTTAATTACCTGCAGCTTGCAAGAGGCCTTGCTCTGTCCCAGCCTTTGTTTGTTTGTTCTTTGCAAGGAGTCTGCAGAAAGGAATACGGCTGCCTTCTTTTTGCAGAGAAAGAAGAGAGGGGCAAAGAGAAGTTTGAGGGAGCCCTTAGCACAACTGCCCCCCCCCCCGAAGCCGGTTCCAGGACACCCTGCTCCCCTCGAACATGCTGAGGAAGGGAAGCCGGCCCTTGCTCTTGGCTTGCCCATGCTTCCCGTGGTGGTTTCCAGTGCCGTTGGTCTCTCTCCTGGGCTTGTTTGTGTGTGTGTTTTGGTTTTAAGTATTATTAAATATATTTCCAGGCTTCCTGTCACAGACAGTGGGGCTGTCAAATAAACCTCCCCTCTGTGCTGACCAAATCAGAGTCAGCTGCCGCCGAGCTGGGATCCTGCTCATATTTTTTCAACTAAATTTGTTTAAGGAGCGTGTGTTATTAAATTCTTGAGCCTGGACATGGGGTGGAGGGTAGGGGTTGAAATCTCATGCGAAAGCAGAAGGTAGCGCCCGCTTTGAAAGCTGTCTGGGTTTTTCCTTTTCTTGTCTTAATTTTTCATTCGGTGCTCTCTCTCTGGAATGAACTAAATATAAATAGCCTTCTTTGGGATTCCTGTTAAACACAAGTGTGGCATGTCATGTCTGTAGACGGAGATGCTAGTTTACCGGAGGAGCCTTGGAAATGAATCCCTTTCTCTGCTGGCTTCTACAGCAGAAGGAATCTTCATTCATATTTATTCATTTAGTCCAAAAATGTACTGAGAAATCGGAACCCTCATACATTGCTGATGGGAGTGTAAAATTGTGCAGCTGCCTTAGAAAACAGGCTGGCAGTTAAAAGGTTAAGCATAGAGGTACCAGATGAGCCAGGGGGCTCCACTCCTAGGCCTCTACCCAGCAGAAGTGAAACCGTATGTCCTTTTGCCCTTATTACAAGGGCTCCACTGTATTACAGTAGCTCTTATTACCAGAGCTCTTACAGAGCTATGCCCTCTTACAAGATAAAACTTGTAAGCAAATGTTGATAGCACATTATTCACTGTAGGTGTGGTATATCCATACAATGGAATATTATGTTGCAATAAAAAGGAAGTGCAGACACCTGCTTACCATGTGGCTGAATCTTACATTATGCTAAGTGGAAGAAGCCAGACATAAAAGGCTGCACGTACTGTATAATTCCATTTATATGAAATGTTCAGAAGAGGCAAATCCATAGAGGCAGATAGCAGATGAGGGGTTGCCAGAGACTGGGGGAGTGAGGGGAATGGGGAGTGACTGCCAGTAGGTGTGGGGTTTCTTTTTGGGGTGATGAAAATATTCTGGAAGTAAGTAGTGGTGGTGGTTGCGCAGCTCTGCGACTAAACACCACCAAGTGGTAGACTTTCAGAGTGAATTTTGTGGTATGTGGATATCTCAGTGAAAGTGTGACATGAAAACAGTGGTGGTGAAGCCTGCTCGGTACCAGGGAGCACCGTGCCAGGCTCTGAGGATGCAGGAGGGGTGTCTCCTTTCTGGTGGCCTGCAGTCTAGGGCAGGTGAAGAACCCTGCCGGGGAAACCCCATGCACACCTGTGAGCTGTGTTAAGGGCTCTGAAGGGAACCAATGAAGTGCAGTAATGCAGAGTGGTGTTGATGTATACGCCACCCAGACGGACTGCCGTTTAAGTGCACTTTGACTTTTCCAGAGCCCTGCACATAGTAGTTGCATCACGGGGCAGTGTAAATAGCGAGCCGCAGTGGGGGATGAGGGTGGTGTGCCTCCCCTGAGTCTTCTCTGTAGGAGGTTATCAAGTTGTCTCGAGACTCCACCTGTCTGTGGACTCTAGGTGCCATCATTGGGCTTCTGTGTTTTCCTAGTGGCTTCTCTGTTCTAGCTTCTCTCTGATTAGGGTCAAGTGAATCCTAGACATCCTCTTCACACCCACTTCCTGTGCCTTTTACCAGGAGGCTCTGGGAGGACTTTATAGGTGGGATGGATAGTGTCTCTGCAGGTGGGTCCTTGTGCATGTGGATCCTGAGATGAGGTGAGGTTGGGCCTCAGTTTCCTCATCCATAAAGCGGGGGCAGCACTCTCTTCTTCCCCAACCAGCAGGCCGTTGAGGGGATTCTCAGCAAGCCCTTTCAAAGTCGAATGTGATCTAGAAATACATGTGCATTATTATTCCAAAACCTCAATGGACTAGATTTCCTTTCTATATTTTTCTAGAAGAAAGAAGAAACGAGGTGGATATCTATTTTGTTTTTTTTTACCTTTTGCTTCAATACAATGAGAGTAACTCCCATAATGTAATTTGCTGTCCATACAGGTTCACCTGCCCAGTCTCTCACCTTAGGTTCATAACAGAGGTTGGGAATGATGGCTCTCACAGCACAGAATCCTCATAGGAAAGTGATTTTAATTTTCAGTGTACCAAAGCAGAAAGAATGAGGCAGTATCTATTAAGGAGATTTTCAGAGGGCTTTAATTTGAAAAGAACTTCCTTAGGTCCTGATAAACCTGGGGTATTTCGCACAGTCTCTGAGGATCCATGGCTGGGCGGTGGGATTTGAAGGCAGGTAGCATTGCAGCTTCGTGGCTGGAGTGAGAGCATGTAAAAATGAGCCCAGATTACCAGGAGACAATGCTGCGTCCTCACGCCCAGGCAACACAGGAAGATAAAGGAGGAATCTGGAGCTTTCTGAAAACAGTTTTCCCAGAAATTGGCTATTTGTGCTGGTTGAAATGAAAGCCTCTTATGGGTGTGAGAGAGAAAAAGCAAAAACCCTGCTCATCCATAACCATGGTTCAGTTCCCTTATAGGGCCTTTTCGGATCTGGAGAGAATATTTTGGATTTATTTTTGTTTTCCTTGGGCTGACGTCACAAAGCATGCATCATGGTGCCCTGTTTTGGGTTTGGAGAAAGCTCTAAGAAGCTATAAATCATAAAGCATTTTACTATTTTTCCTCTTCCCTTTTCAAAAAGCACAACTTTTCTGCTTTCTTTAAAAAAAAGAAAGAGAGAGAAAGAAAAGGAAAAACCTACAAAAGTGTGTATTGATCCCTTCCCCTCAGATCTTAACTGCTCAGGCTGTAATACCTTGCTTACATCTGCCAGGTTTTTGTGCAGTTTTGCAACATCTCCTTAATCCAGTGAGCATAAATAGAACATTTCAATCATATTTGGCTACCAGGAACTTTGCAGATAAGCACGCTAAGACCTTGTTGAAAGAGACTGTATGAGATTGTGTGTGATAAGATCATCCTATAGCCCGGTGCACAAATGAAAAACTTTTGTTCTTGGTAAAATTTGTTGATAGAGATATTTCAAATAAATGACTTACAAGAACTCAGTATTTTAAAACAAAGGACCCGTTACGTAACTGCCCCGAAGCCCAGGCCTCCTGGTGCTCAGCAGCCATGAAGACCCTTCTTAGAGCAGTTGCTGCAGGGAGATTAGCGTGTCCCTTTGTCATTTCTGACATGGTATTTTAACACTCACGTGGGCAGCCTTATCGGAAAGCACTGTACTTGGTGTGGTTATGGCCTTGGGGAATGCCATTGTCCTGCCCTGAATTTTCAAGGCTTGGGACAGCTACTTCCACTCGTTAGTCAATTCCAGGTTGGCCTTGATCCTAGGCCCATGCAGGATGCATGGTCTTCTAAGAGCCCCAATGGAGACCTTCTCTTTTGGACAGTAGGGACAACTGTTCTTGGATTGATACATGTTTGTGTGTGTATGTGTGTGTGTTGGGAGTTTTTTTTTGTGTGTGTGTGTGTGTGTGTGTGTGCTGTTTTTACCTCTGTGGTTTTCTTTTTGAATTTCCTTCTGTGTGTTCATTCATTCAGCGAAAATGCACTGAGTCCCTCCTGAGTTCTGGGCTCTGCTCGATGATGGAGGCTGAGGGGGCTGAATCTGGGATGGATCCTTCAGGGAAGGCGGTTATAATCTGGTGAGCACAGGCCCCTGTCAGCCCCACAGCATTTCAGTGTTGTAAACCTGATTGGAAAGGACCTAAGAAATCATCTACTCAACCCCTGCATTGCTTCAGAGGGCATAAAGTGCAATCTCCAGAGGGTAAGTGGTTTGACCAAGGTCATTTGATGGTTACTGGCAGAGCTTAGAGAGAACACTGGGTGTCCTGCCCCCAGAACAGGATCTCAGCCAGCGTGCTACACTTTGATTCTTGAGTCTTGAGAAAACATGCCTTCTTTGCTATTCTGTCCCCCACCCTTTAAAAGTCTCCAGAGCAACCAAATGGCAACCAAACAGTTTTCCAGAGCTCCACTGGCCTGGCTTCCCAGGAGAGGGGCACACGCTGTGCGTCCTGGCCACCTGCCCCCCCCCCCATTCCTGCAGCACATAAGGCGTTAACTAGCACTCTGTTAGTTCATGGTTGTGCTTTTTAATCTGTTGTTTGAAATCCTTGCCTTTTATTGGTATATTTACTTTATGGCATACATAAAGAGCTATATTAAAAAATAAATTGTGTTGTAAAAGCATTCGGTAATGTTTATTAATATTGACTAGTCAGGGAGCAACGAACTCTATTGCTACAAGGATAATTTGTGGTAATACCAGCTAAGCATTCACAGCTTGTCCAATGACTGTCTAATCTCAACATTAAAAAAAAAAAAAGTGGGTAGAAGGATAATTTCCCTTATGCCTTGAGAAAATGAAAGTGACCCACTCCCTAGCCAAGATTAGAACTATTCTCTTTTCTGCCTTGGGGGTTCTAGGCCTCCTCACCGATACCAGGCTATCTCAGAGCTCATCCCTTTGTCATGGGACAGTTGATGACTGCTTCGTTAGCAGTTGCTTCTCACATGTCTACTCTGGCTGTCTGCATCTCTGATGAGGGTTTGGAGGCAGAGATTAGAGACCTCTTCCCCGTCCTTGAGGAGCTTATAGCTTTGAAGAACTGATAAATGGCATAGTCTTAAGTAGGTCATGGACTTGACATTTGAAGATAGTATATAAGGAGAATGATATCGGGTGTGACTTATGACCCACTCGGACTGGAATCTGTCACTGCTGGTAGCATGAAGAGGCATTCCTCGGGACAGGATAATGTCACCCTTAGAGAGTAGGGAACATTCCCTGAGTATCCCAGATGCCCTGGTTTAGCGAGGAGGTCTCTAGTAAAACAGGCTCTGTTCACAGAGTATCCCATCCTCACAAAAAGGCATGTGTAGAAAGTACAGGAGATTGGACCAAATATGAGAACAGCTTGAAATCTTCCTGGAAGTTGCCTTTGGGAGGAAATTCCTGATGGCCTGGTAACTTTTCATTCATCCCTTCTTAGGATTGGAGCTCAGAACACACTAGCAATTGGACCTTCCTCCTGCCATTTGAATTAAAGGTCAACGGACATGGAAGGTGTGTTTTGAACTTCAGAGTCTTAGAGAAAAGAGTAAGCTCGCTGCCGAAGTCTGTAAGCTCTTTCCTCTCTTGGTTCTGTTTCTTCTGGGAGAGGCAAGCAAGGCCAGGGTGAGGTTCTCTGATGACTGGGCTTAGGAATCATTTGTTGTTTTCGAGACTGAAAGAACATTGGCGTCCTCCGTGAAGGGATTGGCTTCCTACCATGCCCACATGTGGACACGCGGCAGCATGCCAGATCCTACTCGAGGGAGGTTTGATGGTGGCTGGATTCCCTTGGTTAGAAGAGGATCCTGGAGAAAGAATATTGATTCCCATGTTGGCAGCAGACTTTTGAGAGAAGAGGGTCATTTAGACCTTGGTTTGGATCTCACTCTCAGGATGCCCTCCCTGTCTCATCCATGCCTGTTCTGAGTACCCTTTGAGGCCCAGAATAGGTCAAGTTGATGGTCACAGGATCTGAAAGCAAAAGCCCCCAGCGTCAGGGTGGCTTCTGCAGAGGGGACAGCTCAGACAAAGGAGGGGGTGAGTTGGAAGAACTGTGACGTGGGCCACACTGGCCAGAGCCAAGTGTTGGTTCAGGGCGTGGGATCAGTTGAGCTGAGAATAAGGAAAACATTGCCTTATAAAAACCCTTATAGGGTTTCCCTACCTTATTTTTCAAAGATGGGTAGTTCCCTCTCACTTGCTTGCCCCATTGACAAACTCCAGTGCTCCGTGTTGACCTGTCCAGCAAAACTCACAGACACTTTCAGATCCCCAGGAGCAGAGGGATGGAGGGAGGGAGGGATTGTAGCCAGTGGGTTATTGGGACCGAATTCCCTCTCTAAACCTTCTTGCCCATTGGTCTGCTTTGACTGCTCTTGTCTCTGGCTAGAGGAACTTGAGCAGAAATGGAACGTTGGTAGTTTGGGGCCAGGAACCCCTCTGTCAGGCAAGCCCTGCTGCTGGCTCTTCTCCTGGCATTCTCCCTTTGGCCCTCAGCTCTGTGGGATGGAGACAGGCTGAGCTTTTCCGGCGGAGAGTAGATTCAAAAGGCAGTCTTAGGGAGCCCTGTTATGGTCGGCTCTGTCTGGAGGCTGAGCGTGAGGAGGACAGAGTAAGGCATGAGTTGCTCCTGGCTGCCACTCCTCCTGCTGTTGTGTTCCGAGGCAGGCTGGGGAGATGAAGGCTCTTCTTGAGAATGAAGGGCTGGTCTGAAGCTCAGGCTTTATGTGGCTATGAAAGAGGAGCCATTGGCTTTCCTCGTGAGGACTACAGGAGCCATAGGACAGAGTCCAGCTCTGTGTTGGAGCTCTTGTGCTTAGAATACCATTGAAGATGGGAAGAGGGATGTCTTGACCCCCACATGAGATGGAGGAACTGGTTTAGCAGCATTGAGCAATCCCTTCTGAAACTAGACCCTATGAAGAAAAGGAGAATTCAACAGGACTTCTGCCTTGATATAGTTTATAGTCCAGAGCGGATGGAATCTAAGAATTGTCCTACTTCCAGTGGTACAGAGACAGCTTGGTTTGACTAGCGAGGGTTGTGTGGTTGAGAATCAGTGAGAAGGAATGAGTCTCTCTAGTTACTTGTTAAAGGGTTCAGATTTGCTTAGCTCTAATTTCTCATAATGATTTAGCTCTCTTGAGCTAGAAACCTGCTAAAGGTCCATTTTTTCCTTTGTCTTTTTGGATATGATTGAAAATCGGTTATGATTCTGGTGGGTTTAGCCAGTGGACTGATGGTGGGCTGTGCTGGGACAGCAACGCTATAGGGGGTTAGGGGTTGGGTTGTGGTGGAGAGCCTTAGCCCGCTCCCCGGGAGTGCATGGCGGGGACCTGATGGGCCCTCCAGCAAGCATAGAGTGGAGGTGCTTGGGCCATGCTGGAACTGGGTTACTTTCAAGATGCTGTTCAGCAATGTTGCTGCTTCTCAGAGGAGGGGAGTGTGAAAACCAAGAGAGTATGCAGAAAGGTGCAAAGATGTCCCCAGATGCCCTCCTTTCCTGTGCTGCTGTGGAGGCTGGTGACCTCAGATGGCCATGAGCAGTTAGACCTCGCGAAAAGACAAGACCAGACTGGGAAATGATGCATGTGAGGAGGATGGAGGTGAACAGAACTTGCATTTTAATCAAAATCAGTGGCATGAGGTCATGAGAGTGGTGGTGGTGGTGGGGCTGTGGTCTCCAGAGGGGAGAGACCAGGAGTTCATACAACTTTGCACTTCTGCTCAGAAACCAGTTGGAATTCTGTTTCCTTGATGGTCATTCTGCAGGCTGTGCCGTAGACAGTCTGCCAGTAGCCAAGTCTCTTGAACACACTCAGATTCTTCACCACTTCCTTTTTCTGCAAGTTAGAAGTGTCTACCTTTCTACATCCGTCTCTTGGTGTTCTGAACAATAATGGAGGACAGGAGCAAACCAGTGCTGGGCTCTACTCAACTCCTAGGCTTGGGAAGTGCTTTTTCTCTCCTGAACTTCATGTGCTTTGCTCTTGTCTCCCTGCCAACAGGGTAGGACCTTTGTCCTTGTACTGCGTGTGGATCACATGGATGTCACACCCACCTCTGGTAATCTGTGTGGGGCACTGAGTTAGTGGGTCAGGTGCAGAGCAGTATCCTTACACCAAGGATTGGACAGGATAGGGCATCCGTGTCTCTGAAGGCTAGGAAATGTGTGGCAGCAGAATGGTACCAAAGAAAGCCTGCGATGGGTTCCAGAAGTTTCTTTCATTGAAAGACCACAAGTGAATAAAGGAGGAAACTCAGGTCATCTGGATTAGAAGTTTTTAAAATGACCAGATTTCTGGGGTTGGGTGTCCATTTTTGCTTGGCTTGTCCTAGCCTGACTGCCTAAACATCATGGGACATCCCACAGTGGGACGTGGCTCAGAGAGAGTAATAGTGCCCTATAGGGGAGTACCTTGGAAGCTCGGTAAAAGGATAAAATACGGTTCCATAAGGGATCTTAGACATCACCCACATCATTTTACAGGTGAAAAAATGCAGAGAGGTTGTTATAGCATGATTTGTCCCAGGTCATAAAATAAGTTAATGGCCATGTCAGGCTGAGGATCTGGGTCTTCTGGTTGCTTGCCTGGCATTCTTCCCTGTACCCTGCTACCTCTGTAGTAAAGGTTCTGGTTGCTTGCCTGGCATTCTTCCCTGTACCCTGCTACCTCTGTAAAGGTTCTCATCGCCTTTCATACCATGCTGATCTAGTGGGCCAAGGAGCTGCTCTCCCCAATTGCCAGGCAAATCCATTCACATCCAGAAAAAAGACAGTGGGGTTACCCAGAAAGTGTTCATCAAGGTGAAAGATTTGGTCTGGAACCCTCAGGGAGAAGAGATGGGAATTCAAGGATAGGGTTGGGGATGCTTATCTTAGTGGTGGCTGCTGATGCCAGAAGACTGGTCACTACCGTGTCCTTTTGGAAAATAAATCTGAGTGGGTATTGATCCTCCTGTAAGCCACCGCCTGAGAGGTGGGCACTCCTGAAAGCTAAGAAATCCCTAGTGTAGAAAAGATGACCACGAATGAGGGGGAAACCCATCCACTGCCATCTACCACACCTGACCATGAGTGTGTGCAAGAGGGTCCCCTGCTGAACCATTTGTGAGTTGAGCTTTTGCTGCTCCACAGAACATCTATGAGAAGAGCAAACATCTGCCATCCTGGGTAAGTGACAGGAAGACTGTCTCTCATGTGTGTACATGCACACATACACTCTCAGTTGCTGGGGTGCATGTTTAAAAACATGGTTGGCCCAGAATGCTATTAGGACATGTCCCAGTGTCCAGCATTGTGAAATATATTTGGAGTGAAGAATGTTCAGTTAAAATGTTCTGTACTGTTGCTATTTCTCAATTGGGTTGGATCAGCCAGGGCCAGGAGTAAGATAATAGGGGGGTGGGGTCCATTACAGTGTCAGGGATGAGGGTGTGTATGTGTGTGTGTGTGTGTGTGTGTGTGTGTGATTGAGAAATTATTTGTTGCCTTTGGCAAGGAGGTAAAGGGAAAGCGAGCAAACAAAACATTGTGTGATTGAGAAAGAGTTCTGTGAAGGGGACTGGGCGTGTGGCCGCGGCATGCTGTCTTCAAGCATCGTGGCCCATAGACCATGGTGCTCGCGAGGCCCACCTGGGGGCCTGCATTGATTTGACTTACCACTGACTTCTCCTTAAGGGATTTGGAAGGTGGTGGCAGTGGGTGCCTTGGTTCAGTTATTATGGCCTGGGCTCCCAGGCTCAGATCTCGGTGTTGCTGGCTGGAGTGTATAGTATTTCCCCTCCATGCTCAGGATCTTCTCAGTATCAGGACCAGCCGCCCTCGAACCCTTCACTGTGGTCTTGGCCCATCACTACCTGGTGGCAATAGGTTGTTGCTCTAAGGGGACCTCGTAGGCTCTACTCCCTGCCCTCCCACTATCAGCTCCTGCTTCTGGCTGCCGTTGCCTTGCCCTGTTCCTAAGGGCAAGGCACGGAAATGGGGGTGGAGGTGGATCTTGGATCTGGCAGTGGCAAGTAAGGGCCTGAGAGAGTGTGGGTGGGAAGAAAGTCAGCGTTCCAGGCCAGATGGCCCACATGCCAGCCAGCAGCTCAGAGCCCCAGCGGCCTGCGGTGCACAGACCTTCTTCCCAGCCCTTGGCTCTCCGCTGGCCCGCCTGCTTCCCTGATCTTCTCCAGTTCCACTGCTGTCCTCTACCAGAGCAAGGCAGGGGCCTGGCAGGAAAGGGCCTGTGGCACTTGTTCCTGGAACCTCTGTCTTCCTATGTGATCCTACGTGTCAGGCCCAACTCACAGAATTGCAGTGTTGGTAAACTGAGATCAGGTGTGTGGAAGTACTTGCAAAGCCCAGAATGACATTTATAGAGTGATGCTACATGGTTTCTGGAAATCTTTCTTTTGCCGGGGCTCCACCCCTGGCCAAAAACAGGGGGAAGAATGAAGCTAGGACTTCAGGGAAGGGCATGTATGTTAGGCACTCAGCACAGTGAATCCCTGAGAACATCTGGAGGCCCTGAGAGAGAAGCACTTATGTCCATAGAGCCAGTGAGTCATTACTGAGCTTCTTCAGAACTTACTGTGGTGCCAGTCACGCAGCAGGAGCCGGGGCTAGGAGAGAGGGAGGGTGCAGGTATAGCCCTCCTGAATCTGACGGCGTCCTGGGGGAACTGGACACCTGCTCAGCTGCAGCTCAGTGAGTCATGACATGGCCAAGGTAGGCAGAGGCCTGGCGGCCCCCATGTGAGATCAGTGCCAGTTCAACAGTGAGCGCTATGTCCGACTGACCGTGCCGTCCATGCTGCTACTTCCTTCTTGCCTTGAAATTGGATCTGATCTTTTTCCCCTGGTCTCTGTGCCAGTGAGTAACGCAGTAGGAAGTGTCCCGTTCTTTAGCTCTTAGACAAGCTCCGGAGAAGACTCTTCCTTGGCAGCAGGCCATGGGTGGAGAGGCGGACTTTGGGCCATGTGAGCATGTAGGGATGGCTCATCCATGCCCACCTGCAGCAGCCATGCCATCCGTCTCTCTCCCTCCTGCTCACCTACTGCAAGGGTGGCCGCAGGACCCCCAGGTACAAGCGGGCTTGCCTTGCATCCAGCCAGAGCAGCCACAGCCTATCTTCTCTTTCCCTACAGGAAGCTGCACAGTGGCATGAAGACGTATGGGTGTGAGCTCTGCGGGAAGCGGTTCCTGGATAGTTTGCGACTGAGGATGCACTTACTGGCTCATTCAGGTAGGTGATGCTGCCCTGACTGGCCTGCTGGAGTGCAAGCAACTGCCTCCTGCCCACCTTCCCCCCGCTCAGAGCAGGGGTGTCCCCGCTGCCAGCCGGTGCCTTTAGGCCACTATGCCCTGTGGATGCTCCCTACAGGTTCATGGAGCACAGACTGTCCTGATGGTATGACTGACTGTCCACACAAACCCATCCTCATACTCTTGGGTTTCCCGAGGCATTGTGGGCACTTGAGTGATAGACCTTCCAAAGTAGACAACGGTTTTGTCAGCATGGCCGTGGTGGTGGCATTTGGTTCACCTGGCCTAAGGAATCTGACTCTTGGGTTTACATTCTACAGAAGTCCTTAATTCAATAGATACAGAAAGTCTAGAACACAGACTGAGTTCCAGTGTGCTGTCTTTTGCAAGTTAGTTTTATCCGTTTCTAGTGGGGTCAGCTGTGTGGCTATGGGAACTTTTGCCTGTGTTGGCACAAAGCTGTTCTGCCCGGTGAGACACGGGAAATGGAGAAGCCCCTAACTGCCAGCACCCCTGGGCATTCTTGGTGGAGGGAAGGATTGCCAGGTCTGATGGTGCTGCTTTGAGGCCAGGGGGTCGCCTGGGTGCAGTTGTAGAGGCCTGTAGACTTCCCTTCCAGGGCAATCCCTCTTCTCCTTCTGATGCCCTTCCTTTCAACCTTGGAGACCCATTTTGGGGAAGTGGCAAAGGCCTTCTTCTTCTGGTCAAGTGTTGATGTCTACTCCTCATCCCACATTACCTTTAGCACGTAGCCCTCCAGCATTTGTGAACTGAGCATGAGCTTTGGGGTTTGGCAGGTGTTCAGTCCTCGTCTGTAGTATGTGCTCTGTGACCTGGGGTGGATCTGTTTTCTGAACCCCATTTTCTGCATCCATGAGGTACAGGTGTTGCCGAGCTCATATCAGGTTTTTTTTTTTTTTTTTAAGAATCGGTGACATGATGTATGTGATGGGCATCTATAGTACCCGCCCTGGCATACAGGTGGTGTTTAGTAAACGTTAACTGCTTCTGCTTTGCTTTCCATTTCCCTGATTCTGGATCTGTGACCCTGGGGCACGTGCCCATCACTTTGCCACAGAAGCTTCTATCTGCTGGCTGTTTGTGCTCTGCCCTCCCATTTCCCAGTCAGTCGTGTAAAGGCTATTTGGTGCTTTATAGGCTTCGGCCTGCCACAGTCTTTCTGCAGAGCCAGAGCCTGCGTGGCTGTGCATGGCATGGAATGCCCTCTCCTGGGCCTCCATGGCTCCTCCTTAAGTTCCCTAATCCTTTGTGCTTTCTGTCCTCCAGTCCAGGGCCAGGGATTGTGTCACGCCAGGTGGCTGGCTGTCCCAGCTTGTGTACTCTGTCCCCACATCGATGTGTGTTCCGTTCCTCCTCCTTGCAGGGTCACCCACACCCACCTGGCTCCCCTGAACTGTCCTCATCCTGCCCACCTCTCCCACACTGGTTCAGTTATTTTGAATCCAGAGCCCTCTGAGTCCAGACGCCCCCGTGTCCGACATCTGCTTCCTTTGTTCAGTTTTTTTAAAAAAACTCACCTTGTATCTTTTTTGCTTCCCTCTAGTCTTATAGGTCATTTGGGGTTCATTGTGGAGTTTTGAAGCTATCTGCCAGCCAGCTTGGCCACCCCCCAAGTGCAGAGTGTGGGTCTTGGTTTTAGGCACTTCCTGCTGCGGGCCCCTGTGTGGTCTCTCACTGTGTGGTGCTGGACACTTCCATGCGGGTAATGCACTTTGCAGCCTGTGGTTAAAGCTTCCTTGCCCACTTCGGAACTTGGCCCAGTGAGCATCCTTTCTCCTTACCGTTCCTTGAGTCCAGCACTCTAGCCAGACCCATCTACTTGTTGGTCTGTGCTGTATGCAGACTGACATAGCTTGCTTCCTGAGCTCTGTGGCTTTGTTCATCCCATTCCCTCAGCTTGGAATAACCCTTCCTGAGTCTTGTCAGATCTACTAAGATCCCTTATGCAATGCCATCCTCCACATGTCCCCATCTTCAGCCAGGATCAGTCGTGCCTTCTTCTAGGGCGTTTGTATGTCTTTATCTGAAGCTCTCCGGGCACAGTCTTTCCTCTTTGTCCTCTGGTTATTTATGGACTTGCCTTATCCCCCTACTTGGGAGGCTGGGAGAGAAATTTGGAAACCTACCTCCTGACCAAGATGCTGGTCAAGAAATGTAAGCTTTTCAGTATCCTCATCTGTAAGTTGGGAGCATTCGACCCTCAGAAATGCTGTGAGGCTCCCATCAGACACTTAGCACTAGGCCTGACCTGTGATCTGCTCTCAGTAAATACAATTTCCCTCCCCTTTTATTCCTCTGGTGGGCTGTCAACTACGGGAGGTGGGGTCTGTCCCCATTATACATAGCACATTGCCTGACTTGTTGTTGTAGTTGGTAGATACTGGTTGGATGGATGAATGCAGCCAGGAGGACTAGGAACGAGCCAGGAGAACTCCAGTCTCCCACCAGGTTCCTCCTGCAACAGGAACAGTTGAGACTGTACCCCAGGGGCTCACTGGGGGGCAGCCAGGAGCCCGCCCGGCCAGTAGTGGCTGAGCATGTGAGCCAGTTCCTGCCGCGTTGGTGGTGCCACATGGGAGCGGCAGAGAGGGGGGCACTGCCTACACACTTGCCGTGGGCCCAGAGCTCCCCAGTTGAGACAAGATGGCTCTGGAACCAGCCACCACCCGAGGCCACGTGCTCCCGTCCTGGCCGAGATGCCACTTGGGGGTCCCTCGAGTACTGTGCCAGCTTGGGCAGCTGGGTGCCGTCTCCCTGGGCTTTCTTTTCCATACCTGTCCTCCTCAACACTGCAGTCTGGCTGTGCCGAGTGACTTGTCTTTCCGAAATGCACTTGCCAGTGCCCTTGGAAAGGAGGATTTGGTGATGGGGCAGGTGTGAGGGTCATTATAGTGCTTTAATCTGCCTTTGCAGATCACTCATAGGCTTCTTAAGACTCTGCTGTTTCTCTTCTCTGCTGGGTCTCTCTCTCATCCCGCCTGCTTCTCACCCTTGTGCCGGGATGTCTTGATCAGAAAATAGCAACAAGGGCTTAGAGCGGCTAGACCACTTCCTGAGCCGTTCACACCCCCTGAGAAGCGGTGAAGGCCCCCAGGGGGGCGTCGGGATTCAGGGCTGGCCGTGCCCGGTCTAGGTCTTCTCTCTGATGCCCGTGGCAGAAGCAGGATTGGTTCTACACCATCTGACTTCTCTCCCAGCCCCACAATAACAGAACTGTGCGATGTTTCAGAGGAGCTGTAGGTGAGATGCCACGGATTGCCAGGCTGCTGGATCTGGAAGGCTCCCTGCTGGGAGCCCACAGCAAGAATGGCCCAGGGTGCCGACCCACTTTACAGACAGTCACCCGAGGGTTGGAGCAGCAGTGCAGAGCCTCGAAGAACAATCGGTCCTCCGGAACTGTGGGCACCTTTTTTTTTTCTTTCTTTCTTTCTTCTTCTTTTTTTTTTTTTTTTAAAGGAGCAGGCCATGGAGAAGTGACTCTGGGACCTGGGTGCAGGTCATGGTGCCCCTGGCTTCCCCTAAATGTTGTCGCTGCCTAGGACAGGCACATTCCTGCTGTTTTCTTCTGCTCGGTGGAGCTGAACGGTGCTCCTCACTCACTTCCTTGCTCGGCGCGCTGGCTGCCCCCACCCCCTCTTGGCTAGCATGGCCTGTGTTTGTTATTGTAGTTCTGGCACTGGGCCAGGCCTGGCTGGGCGCCAGCCTTGTGGGTACAGTGTGTACAGTGAGTGCTGAGCCAAGTTTGTCATCATACACGATTAATTTTTTTTTTTTTTCTAATCTGGTAGGGGTGGGGTGAAGGAGGAGGCAAGACAAGAGTTTCTCGATGCTTGGAGAACAGGCCACATTGAATCTGCGGAGAGGTTATTTATGAAAGGATAAAATGCTCTCGCTTGTTCTTCCTTCTGGGCTCTTCCCACTTTCTCACGTTGTCTTCCTGTCCTCTGCATTTCCCCATCCAAGGAAATCAGCCTGTATGAGGCCGACAATGTGAGGTTTTATTTTCAGTGACTGGAATACTAAATTTACACTCCTAAATCAGTTTTCATTGTGTTGAAATTGACAATTTGTTTAATTAGAAGTTTGCCCTGTAGGAGGCCCTTCTTGGAGACAATTCTTTCTCTCTCTCTCTCTCTCTCTCTCTCTCTTTCTCTCTCTCTCTCTCTCTGTCTCTTCCTTTTTTAAGACCCTAAGTGGTAGTAGTGAATGTTCAGTTTAATTGAGTTTTTATTTCGATTTGAATGCGTTAACTAATCAAGTGTTTATGAGATATACCTGATTATAACAATAAGTTTAAATTAACAAACAATAACCTAACTCATTAACTAATGAGATTGATCCGGCCACGCCCTGCATTCTCAGAGGCGGGTTTGGGAAAGGAGGTCAGGTGGGAAGCAGGACCATCTCGGAGGCTTTGCAGAGCTGCTCCTTCTCCAAGGAGAATATGGGGTGTAGGATTGTGGCAGTGAGCAGGGCAGGAACCCAAGCCCCTCTGTGTCCTAGGATCACTCTGACGTCTTCCTCCCCACCCTTTGCTGCTCCATCCCTTGTGGGGATTGGCCCCAGAGCATCTCCTTGCCATTCCTTGTTCTCATTTAAGTGGTGATTCCTAGCTCTGGGATGGCTGTGCACAGACCACAGACCCAGGCGGTGACTCCCATTGGTTCTGGGACTTGCTGGTATAAGGTTTCCCATTAGGTGGGATTTCCCACTGCTTGGCTTCAGGACTGGTGGATTACAAGTGAGCACACCCAGAACTGCTTGCCCCTGTTTGGGACTTGACTGCATGCTATTTAGAGGCCTGCCTGTTTCTGTGGCCTGCCCCTATTCTGGGAGTGTCATTCATTTTTGCAGCCAGCAGACATTTACTCAGCCCTGACTGTGTGTCAGGTTCTGTGTCCTTAGCACTGGAGAGAGCTGACAGCGTCCCTGCCCTCAAGGAGCTTATGTCCAGTAGGAGAGATATTTGATTATAAAGTAATGATCAGAGAAAGTGGTGTGCGCAAAGCACCAGGAGGGAATTCCAGGAGGAACTCACAGGGGGACGGTGCCCCTTTTAGAGGGTGGTAGGCTGCTGAGAATGGAATTTTGAAAGGAACTGGTGGGAGAGGCCACATGGTGACATGCAGTGTCGCTGGGATATGCAGGGTGTATCTGGGTGGGGGGAGAGACGGCAGGCTTTGGAAGGGAGCAAGAGGCAGGATTGTGGGGCCCCTGAGTAGCAAAGCTCTGTGTGCCTTACCTGCAGTGCTGGGGAGCCAATCAAAGATTGAGCAAGGGAGTGACACTTTTTTTTTTTTCTTGGAAAGAAAGAACGATGAGTTTTTTGAAGTAGACTAGCCTGGAGTATAGGATTTCTCAGACCCCCTTGGAGAAATGGCATGCCTGATGATCTTAGGGTGTGGTTGGAGGGCAGACAGGCCCCTGCCTCTAGCCTTGGGGTGGCCTTTC
Organism: Nyctereutes procyonoides; assembly: GCF_905146905.1. Taxonomy (NCBI): domain Eukaryota; kingdom Metazoa; phylum Chordata; class Mammalia; order Carnivora; family Canidae; genus Nyctereutes; species Nyctereutes procyonoides. Next base: position 70,440,352 of record NW_026575140.1, read on the forward strand.
TCTGGGAGTCCGGTCCTGCCAGAGGTCGGCCCCCTGTTCCTCAATCCTCTTGCCCTCTCTGGGCACCGTGAGCCATGGCTGCTGAGAAAGCTCCCCTGATACCAGCCTCTTCCCCATATCTGAGGCACTGGGAAGGAATATGGGCTTCGGCTGATGGATTTCCTGATTCCAGCAGCAGCATGGGGTGGCCAGGGCTTATCATTGGGGGCCTCGGTCATCTGTCTGGGAGGGAAAGGGCTGGAGGGGTTGGGGCCAGAAACTAGATTGGTTCTCTCGTGCTTTCCCCTTTCCTGATCCAGTGGAAGGGAAAAAACAATTATGAGATGTCAAAGATCTATGGATTATACTTGTTCTTTTTTTCTTCTTCTTTTGGAATGCTTAGCTTTGTGGGGTTCAGGGTCTTCCTTCCCAAAGGCAAAGAAGATGGGAGGATGCCTGGTAGCTGGAGAGTTGGGGGTGGTGACGAGGCACGTCCCCCCCCCAGCCTCCCCCCTTGCTGGGGATGGGAGAGGCACCTTGGGGTCTCTGAGGGTGGCCTCTCAGGACCTGCCGCTGGCCTCTGGCACCTTAGTCTTCCCAGATCTGCATCGGCTACGAGCCTGAACCCGTGGGCAGTCCTCCCTGGGCCTGCTCCCCTATGAATGCCACCGTCCGTCTCTCGGGTGTGCTTTCTGCCGTGGGGCTGAACCAGGAGGACGTGACCCAGGAGAATCTCCCTCGGGCCCCTGGGGGTTTGGGGTGGCGAGCACAGAGCACAGAGCAGCGGGCAGCAGCAGTGGAGGGGCCTGCGGTCCTGGAGGAGCAGCGCGCGGGCGGGAGGAGGGACAGCGGCCCCTGGCTCCGGCCTGGCTCGCTCCCCCCACCCCTCCCTGCTCTGTTTGGCCTGCTTCCCGAACTTTTTCCCAGAGTGGTGTCGTCACTGGCCTGCCGGCAGGTCTGGATGTTCTGCCAGCATTCCAGAGAGTTTATGATCGCTTGCAGATGTGCCTCCAAGAACACACTGTACCCAGAGCAGAAATTAATGCAGGCTTGACTGCTGTCCAAGCCCATACACGGGAGGGAGGAAAAAGAAAACAAAAACTGTTTAATGCTGTTTATAAATTATACACTGGCTGATGAAAAATACATTTCTTCCCCCTGCCCCCTTCCTCCCACCCCCCGCCCCCACCCCCTCTCCTTTCTGCCTCAGGAGCCTAAACTGAGACCAGAAGAATATGGTTTTGCTGCGCAGCTCCTGTTTTGGCTGGGCTCCGAAGCCCTGCTGCTGATTCACAGCCAGAGTATTTTTCCCCTTTACCTGATGAAATATACTGATTTTTCCAGCCCAGATGGGGTGCTTTTTGGTTTTGTTGTCTGGGTTCGTTTTTTTTTTTTTTTTTTTTAACTTTCTTTTTTTGGTGGTTGGGGGGGCGGCAGCTAGGGGCTGTGTTTATAGCAAGTGACAGATCCTGTGATCGCATGGGGTGTGATGCCGGCCCCGGGGGGCATGTAGAGCCCCACATCTGTCCACCTCGGGGCTGCCGGGTGCGCGTGCCAGGCTCCCCAGCCCCGAGGACCGCGTGTCGGGCCGGCCGGATGGAGGAAGTTTGCAAAGTTCATTGCAGGTCACTGTATTAAACACTGTTCCACCGTTTTCTCTCCCGCCCCTGCACCTACAGCCCCTGTGCGAAGAGGGGTTCGCATATCCCTCCCCCCAAATACACATGTCTCTCTCTCTCCATATGGTGCCTTAGCAGGGGTTTGGGAAGCTCGTTGCATCTACCCCTCTGGATCCCAGCCTCTCCCCCTACACTCAAGTCCCCCATCCCAATTTATTCTATAAATTCGCTTCCACATTATGTCTATCCATTTACATGGCTTTTGTGTTTTTTAATACTGCTAATGTTTATCATTTGCCCAACAGGCTCGACAGATTTTGCTTCCTGTAGAGCACTGAGGCTTTAGAGCCCCCTCGTTGCTAAGTAGCAGTCTCCCTGTACTGTAATGGGCTGATTTTGTATTCCGTTCAGCGCTGTATCTTATTTTTGTATGCAAGACAAAGTGTTTTGATGGAGGACGATTGCGGCAGTGTCTGGAGGCTGTTTGGAGTTTTATGGGCTGTACAGTACACTGTGTGCTCTCCGAACAGAACACAGGCTGTTGAATTTTGGATTGGATTTGTCATTTTTCCCCCCTCAGAGAGGAGCCTGTCAGATAGAACATTACTTTAAGGGTGGAGGAAAGAAAGTGGAAATTATGTAATAATCTCTCTCTCTCTCTCTCTCTCCTCTCTCTCTCTCTCTCTCTCTGTGTGTGTGTGTGTGTGTGTGTGTGTTTCTATCTCTGATTTTGTCGACCCCAGGAGGATGGTTTCCCCCCCCCCACGCCCCCTCCCACCACCCCGAGGTGGTGGAGCCAGGCTGGGTGATGATGCTCCTCTGTGGAAGTGAATGCCCCGAGGGGGGTGGGTGCCACAGCTCCTTGTCTGTCTCCTGTTCTTTATTCTCTCCTTTTCTCTCCCCTGCTCCTTCCATCCTTCCTAAGTTCTGGGCTATTTTGCTGACCCTTGCTTTGGCCTGAAGATGACTAGGTGCTGGGCTGTAGGTAGGGTAGGAGGTTGGTATGGGATCCACCCAAAGGCAGTGCCACTTTCTTTCTTCTAGGGGCCTTTCCATCTGCCTTTGGCTTCCTGGACATGCTCCTCACCAGGCTCTGTGGACAGGCGGCCACTGCTCTCCAGCCCTGGTGCCTGGGCCCACTTTGCAGGGCCAAGGTCATTCCCACAGCGCTGCACCTGGCGGTCCTTCTCAGCGCCCTCTGCTGGGCTCTCTGTGGTGGCAGGAGGCTGTGTGTGGCCCTCCACTTTTCCCAATTCCTCTCATTCCATCTCTTTGTCCCTGTCCTGGCAATTCTGTTGGCCTCAGCCCTGTCCTGATGCTCCTGTGTATTTTCTGCCTTCCTTCTGAGGTCTTCATCTGCCTTTGTCTCCATCTGTCTCAGTTGGTCTTCTGTCTCTCTCTCCCTCTCTGTCTCCCCCCTCAAAGCTTCTTAGCTTGGAAGTTGGGTGGACTTGGGGTGGGGAACAAAATGTCCCACCAGCCCAGAAGGCCCTGGGGAGGGCTCCTGAGTGAGTGCTCAGAGAATGCTCCCAGAACCTGGAACCTCGTGTGCTCCTGCCCTGGCGCCTTTGGGGAGCAGTGTGGGACTGCTCTGGCTCCACCTCTGCTTTTCCTGGGTCCCTGGATGTTTTCTCCAGTTGAGCTGAGCATGGGCCAATGGGTGAGCAGGGTTTGGTTTTGTAGGGTCCATACTGGACTTTGCTACAGAAAAGCACATCTTCCTGGCACTGTGCTTGTGGAGCTCTGTACCAGGCACCTGGGTGCACAGCCCACCAGGCACTGTGTGGTTTGTGTCCCCTCATGGACCAGTGACCTGGCGTAGTGCCTGGCACACAGAGGGCTTTTGGTAAGTCTTTGTGGATAAAGTGAATACCCTGTTGCTGAAGTGTTTGTGTTTCTGGGACAGATCTAGGCTTGGTGGGGCCTGGGGCTTATACAGTTTTGGGAGCTGTGTCTCAGGAGAAGATAAGTGTAAGAACGCTTCCCGGGGAATGGGCTAGTGCAAGGGAGGGGCTTGTAGCTCCAGCTTTATTTTAATATATGTGCTGCTGAACAGGTTTCTTTGATCTGCCGTGAGGAGCTCCTGGTCGAAGGCCCCACAGTTGGAGCACCTGAGTAGGAAGATTCAAAGCTAAGGCCAAGATGGTGATATCTGCTTAGTTCTGGGGACCCCATGGCCACAGGCCTCAGGTTTGCATTCCACAAGGGGTCAGGACAGATCCTGCTGCCTTTGGTAAACTGCCTGTGGTCACAGTGGACCTGGAAGCCTCTGTGGATTTCATGCTGTCTTCTCGATGAGGCTGGTTGGTTAGGGACAGACGGGAAGTTCCACTCATGCGGCGCCGCCAGGTAGATTGACACACCTGGTAGCACCCTGGCCTCCAAACCAGCCTTCAGTGACTGTCAGTGAAATGGCATGACAGCCACCCTTTTTCTAGGTGCTCCCTCTGCTTGGGTCTGTGGCTTCGGTTCTTCTGCTTCCTTGGGCGCTAGAATTGCGTCTGCCTGGGGCTGATCACTGGTTCTCTTACGCAGTGTGTGTGAGTCTTGGAAGGGACCATGAGGGTGAGAGATCCTGGAGGTGGTGGCACGTGTACATAAAGGTCTGGGAGTCTGTTCTGTGGAGCTTCCAGACTCTTCAGTTACTTAGGTCAGTGGAGAAAGTAGGATGAAACAATTCTTTGGGAAGGACACTGTTTACTCCTTGGAGGGTGGAGGGAAGCTGCAGTTCGTTTCCTAGAAATGAGGGGCATTTGTGTGTGTGTGTGTGTGTGTGTGTGCGCACACGCACGTGCATGTGTGAGAAAAAAGAGACCGAGAAGAAACGTTTACGTGAAATACTCAAAATTGTTCCTTTGCTGTAATGGCCCCACACAGACCATTACCTTGCAGATTTAAAAACTAAATGAGCTCATCATATCTAGTGACTTCCACCGACATTCATGCTTGATTGCCAAGCTCGCGTTACCTCTGAATTTGAACTTCATTGTTTGTTATGAATCCTTTGAACATTGGTGGTGTGTTTCCCTCTCTTGGGTTCTGCCCCGAGCACATCCGTTTTGTGTGATGGGCGGATGGACGGACCGACGGACGGATGGATGGATGGGCACGTTTCTCCACAGGACCCCACCAAAGAACCTTTTCATTTTAAAAATAGTCCCATAGCCTCTAAGGGCCGAGTCTGGGGTTTCCGAGGAATCCAGGGGGCTGGGGTGGGGGGGATCCTGGGTTGACTTCGGAGAGGGCAGGCGTCTTGCATTTTTTAATTTAATTTGAGTTTCATGTGAATGATGGTGCGTGCCATGCAGTCCTCTGCATTTTCCTAACTGTCTCTTCCACTTTGGGTAGAGGGAGGGAGGGAAGAGGTACCAGCAGCAGCATTCTGTGGGCAGAGGAAGAAAACAAGAGAATGGGGCAGAGAACGGGCTAAATTTAAAATTGTAATTGGCTGACTTCCACTGGCTTGCGGGTGTTTTAATGACTCATAATAACTTCATTTAAAACCAGCTGAGCAGAAAATAGATTGGAGAGGAGCCTCGGGCCATTATGGATTTGTTTTTTTTGACAAGCTCGGTTTTGAGCAGCCAGGAAGGCTCTCAGAGAGGGCTTGGCTGTGTTCTCTCTCTCTCTCTCTCTCTCTCTCTCTCTCTCTCTCTCTCTCTCTCAGGGCTGGTGGTCTGCCCAGGAGAGATTGTATAGAAACCAGGGCTGCTTTTTTTTCACCCCCCACCTTTTTTTTTTTTTAAACTGATTAAAAATAGATGCCTTGAGGTATTATTTTAGCATCAGTAGGATTTTTTTTTTTACTTTTGATGTGGTAAATGGAACATAAATAAAATTGTTTTTGAAATTACTGAATTAATTAGGTAGTAAAGCAACTCTAAAGCATGCATTTCTTCGCTGGTTGCCCTGATCCATATTTGGGGGGCATTCATCTTTTTTCCCCTGTCTCCTCCCCCCCACCCCAGCGCCACCTTCCTCCCCGTGCAGACCCTCCCTTTGAATGGCAAGGTTCTTTTATCATTCTGGCAACAGCTAAATGATTTTTTAAAAAAAAGATCTGTAGGATTTTGACAGGGTTAGTTCTCTCCAGCTACCCAGCCAGCTCGAGGAAGCACGAGTTTTGGGAATTGCCAGAAAAGGCTCTAACCTGCCTCTGGTCCTTTTAAATAGATCCTGCCTGTTTCCCGTGCTAGGAATGGTGCCAGCCGGCTAGTGCTCCTTTTTCTCTTGTCTTTTGAAAAGTCAGCCGGCTCAGCCATAGGATGTGTCTGTCTGGGCAGGACAAGAGGCCACCCCCCATCTGATTGCTCATAGCCATTTATCTAGCCCCTCTTATGGCACCTGTCACCTTCTTTGTGTCATAGCTATTTATTTGCTTGCCCTTTTTTGCCTGCTAGACTCTGAGCGTCTTCAGAACATGTGATTTATTTCCACAGCCCCCTTACTACCTCGCAGAACAACCTGCACGGTGGTTATAACTCAGTCATTTTTTGAATACACAAACGGGTGAGTGGGTGAGTGTGTGGATAGGCGTCTGGTAGGGAATGGCTCCGAAGCTCCCTCCTTCCTCCAGGCCTGGGACTCAGCAGTCTGGATGACAGGATGGGGAATGGAGGCAAAGCCTTATCAGTAGCATGCTCTGTCGCACCTCCACAGTCAGACACATAGCAGGCTCTCAGTAAAGATCTGTTGCATAAATGCATGGCTCAGGGTGGACGGCAGGGACAGGGGAGGAGAGAGAGGCACTTCACTGAATGCCCGCTGTGTTTCAGGCACAGTGCTTGGCGCTCTGTATGTCTGAACTCAGAGATCCTGTGTTGACTTTGGAGTGTAAATGTGCTGCTTCTGTTTCGCAGGTGAGGACACGAAGGCTTGAAGAGCTGAAGTCACCTATCTAAGGCCAGACAGCCAAGAAGGGGCAGAGCTAGGGCTCTCTGCTTCCCCTGCCCTCTGCCCCCCAACTTTTCTATCATCACACTGCTGTACCTGTTCCAAAGCTCGCTTTTCTGTCTGTGGGGATAACCCGTGTCTCAGAGCCTGGGATGCCTAGATGGGGAGAGCCAGTAAGACCCCATCCCTAAGGATCCTGGGGGGGGGGCCCGTAATTGGCTACTGCTCAGGGCCTTGTACCTGGGCCACCAGGAGCAAGTGGGTGGCTTATTAGCCCCTTCCTGCTCTGCCCGAGTCACATGTTTCGTTGTCCTACCCTGTGACCATTACTCCTTCCCACTGCCTTCTAGGGCTGGGGATCAAGGGCCCTGTGAGCATTGCTAGAGGCCCCCTGGGGGTGAGTCTTTGGCCCTCCCACACCGGTGATAACTTGGTCAGGTCACTTTCCCAACACCATCCCACACAGGAGAGGGATAGGACCAGAGGGCTGCCCGTGGCCCCTCCTGCATGGCAACCCAGCTGGGTGCTGTGCTCCTGGGGGAAGCCCTCGGTGAGGCCGTGTCGGGAGTGACAGGGTCAGCTGACCAGCACCGCACCCCAGAAAGGGGGGGCTCTGACTGCTTGGGTTGTCACTAACTCCTCAGACTATTAGTGTCTTGGAGCGGAACACATCAGGGAGATTGTGGCCTCCCTGACCTTTTGGATCCTGTCTAGTGAAACTGGACCGCTTGGCATGAAGCTCATTGTATCTGTTCTTCTACAACCTTCTCCTCCCAGGCTGGCGCTGTGGATCCTGGAGCCTTCTCTGGGGATGGAAGCATCAACCAAATGGGACCCAGATGCAGAAGGCCAGGCAGTAGAGAAACCCCTCTAACTGTTCTGGGTCACTATGCGTGGCTTTCTTTAGTGAGGGCAGAGGTCATTCCTGAATGGATTCATCACTTAGCGGTTACCCAGTGAGGGCCAGCAGCAGGCAAACCATGCAGATTGGAGGGGCCGCCACCTGGGTCCCTACCCGTAAGGGGCTGTACATCTGGCTGAGAAGATGGTGTGAGCCGTCAGCAGGGCTGGGCGTGCTCCCCATTCCTACAAGGGGGATGAGTAAGTGCTACAGTTTACAGGAGGGACAGACTCCCGAGGACCAGGGTGATGAGGAAGGCTTCAGCTCCTATGAGGGAGGGAGCATTGTGGGATGTCCAGATGGCATATTGCGGTGGGGGAGGGGCCTGCGTTTCTGGACAGGAGGAAGCAAGAGCTTTAGGAGTTGGAGCCAGCCAGGCAGGTGCCTCTCCCTCCTCCTCTCCTCCTCCTCTCCTCCTCTCTCATCTTCCTTCTCTGTCCACAGCAGCCTGTAGGAGGTTTAGAGCCCAGTTTCCTGTACTTGAGAATTCTCAGAGTTCTGAGGATGTTAGAACTGTCCCTGACCTGCAGGTTGGGAAGTCTTGCATTAAAAATTATAAGCTGGCAGGGGATCCCTGGGTAGCTCAGCGGTTTAGCGCCTGCCTTTGGCCCAGGACGCGATCCTGGAGTCCCGGGATCGAGTCCCACGTCAGGCTCCTGGCACGGAGCCTGCCTCTCCCTCTGCCTGTGTCTCTGCCTCTCTCTCTATATATATCTATCATAAATAAATAAAATCTTTAAAAATATATATATAAGCTGGGAAAAAAACAAACAAAAATTATAAACTGGCACTTGGGGTAGTCCTGTCATTTTTTTTTTTTTTTAGTCCTGTCATTTTGAGGCACAAATATGCAAGTGAGGTTCAAACTGGACCTAGAGCCAGAGTATTCTGTATTTCTCATATGAGAGTAAGGGAAACCCCCAAATAGGCTGTGAGTGCCCAGGGCTCCCCGAAGCCCAGGTTAAGGTTGCATAGCCTACAGGGCTGTGCTTTGGTGAGAAAGAGGTCAGAGGCTTGGCTACCCTGGAGGGACATGGAGCAACATGGAGGACCTGCGCCCCGGCCTTTCTTGAAGGTGGAAGGATAGCTCCGTAGGTGGGAGAGGTGGGTGCTCTGTATTTAGATGCTCTTTTAGTTGAACTCTCTCCAGAATCGAACCCAACAAAGAGGTCTTTGCTAGGCTTTCCCCTCATAGTTAACGTGTTCCCTCTACTTTCCCTCCAACCATCCCGTTTTGATTGGAATTCTTGCACTTGCCAGGGAAAGGGGAAAAAAAATAGTAAGTTCTAAACTTTCCATTAGGTAGTTGGGATAAGAAGTCTTCTGGGGTAGTTGGATTAAGCCCCAGCAGCTTTCTCACTATTACGAGCTAATTGAGCACTGGGAGCTCATTGGCGGCTGCAATGAGCATTTTGTTGGGGTAATTATGCAAGGCCACAGTCATTTTCAGTAACAAGGTAACTCCAGGTAAGGAGAGAATTCCCTGAAACTTTTGATTTGCTGGAGTCTTCCTCAGTTGCCTTCATTAACATGAGCTGAGGACAAAGGTATAGAGACCAGATCTTTTGGGAGGCTGGCATCCATCAGGGATTTCTACCTCTGCCCGAATGGCCCAGATCTCACCATCCGTTTGCTGGGGCCTGATGGGAATAACCTGGTACATCTGGGAAAGCCCTGCTGGGTCAATTTTGCACTGATTGAGATTTTGGGGGTCCAGAGTCAGATACTCTGAAAGAGAAGATGATGAGGGATAGATGCAGGCTTGGAACCCCAGGGACAGCTGACCAGGGAGCAAGGAGAGTCCTGGCCAGTGTCCCTTTCAGTGACTTATGTGCTAAGAGCAAGGCCTGACCGCAAGCAAGAAGGCCCCAGTTGTGTTCTCTCCGTCTCTCAGCATCTCCCTCTCTCTCTCTCAGGACCTGTGTGTCATGGGTGGGTGGAGTGTGGGCCTGCATAAATGGGACCAGTGCAACTCCTGGGGGCGGGGGGCGGTGACCTAGGGGTCTTTCTTATCCTAGAGGATTCATTTTTTCTTGAGAGAGAAAGTGTGTGTGCATGGGGTGGGGGGTGGGGGGAGGGGCAGAGGGAGAGAGAGAGAATCTTTTTTTTTTTTTTTTTTTTAGAAATTTTATTTATTCATGCATGAGAGACATAGAGAGAGAGAGGCAGAGACACAAGCAGAGGGAGAAGCAGGTTCCATGCAGGGAGCCTGACGTGGGACTCGATCCCGGTTCTCCAGGATCCCACCCTGGGCTGAAGGTGGCGCTAAACCACAGCCCCCGGGGCTGCCCGAGAGAGAGAATCTTAAGCAGGCTCTGTACCCAGGGCACAGCTGGATGCAGGCTCTATCTCACGACCCTGAAATCTTGACCTGAGCTGAAATCAAGGGACGCTTAACCGACTGAGCCACCCAGACACCCCTACTGCCCCACCCCTGCTCGAGAGGATTCTTTATGGTAGAGCTTCCTTATACATGCTGCCTTCCCAGCACACCTCATCCTCAGCCAGAACCTTCATCAGGAGGGAGGAGCCTGAGCCTGCTGTCCACAAGTCCTTGGCTAACTGGGCTGGAAGGGGACCTCTCTGTGCCCTTTGAGAGGGGTGCTGGGGCCTGGCCAAGCTGAACGTGTCCTCTGGGTGGCCCTGTCAGGCCTCTGACCTGCCGCTTATCAGCATTGAATCATACCCCTCAGAGGATAGCGTGTAACTGTGCTTCCAGACACGGCCCCAGGCCCCCTGGCTCCCTGGCTGGGGTTGGGGGGCAAGGAGGGTCACTGTCACCAGAGTGCTCCATCTTTCTGACACCATGGGCTCCATGTGGCTTTCTTCCCTCACTTCTCAGCCCCAGACAGCCTAGAATTCTACTCTGGAGCATATGCAGAGCTGCTTCACACCCCCCTCCACACCCCACCCTTCTGTTTTCTTCTGTTCTCTCTCTCCCACTTGAGTTTTCGAGACTCTGCCTCGTCTCCGGCCCGGATCACCTTCTTCCTCCATCGCACAGCTATAAAAGTTGGTTGCAGGCATAGGCTGGCTGCATCAAGGCAGGAATGTGGTATTTGGTTAAATTGTAAAATTAGCTAGGGAAGTTAATGAGGCATCCCGCCTCTGCCTTCCTCTGAGCACCTTGCCTACGAAGGGGAGGAAAGGAGGAAAGGAAGAAAGGAGAGTCTGGCCAGGAAGACAGTAGAGCCTCTTCCAGGTGAGCTTGTGGGCCTGGGACGCAGCTGGAAGGGGCCCCGAGAGGTCATCCCGCCCCTCAAAGCTTCTGCTTTGGGACAGACTCCATCAACCACTTTGAGTCCATGGAGCTCCTTACCCCGTGTCCACAGACATCCTGAGCTTGCACGTGACCGGCTGGTGATTAGCCAATTCTAGCATCAGATTCCTTTTTCTGTCGTGGCAAGGGCCAAACCCCTTGTCTTTGAAGGTGCCCACAGCAGAGTGGAGAAGACCGGGGACTGTAAAACAGTGGCTGCTGATGATATTGATGGAGGGCCGACAGGTGCCAGGGAGCAAGCCAACACGTCATGGTCTCGCTCGATCCCCACGAGCCCCCTCTGAGGTTGGCGCTCTTAGGACTCCATTGGATGGGGAGGAACCTGACTTGACTTGCTTGAGATCCCCCGCAAATAAGAAGCGGACTTGGGCTGTAAACACAGGCTGGCCTGGGTGGCAGTGGTCCCTGCCACCGCTGGTCGTAACTTCTGGGGCCAAGGCATTGTCATTCCTTTTCCGGGCTGCTCTCGTCCCCCAGCCCCTCATTCACAAGGCACAGATTGCACGCTCGCAAATGTCACCCCAAAGCTTTGGAAGTCACGATCTCAAAGGTGCATGCGAAAGAGCTGCCAACAGTCTATTTTCTGCACGCACCAAATTCTCAGGTCCTCTAATTACACCAAACAAACCTTCCTGTTTTCAAGCAGCAATTCGATGTCATTTTAGTTGTCAGATTTTGCTTTAATAATGCTTAACATGGGAAATAGTTATCCTCCCCCCCCATCCCCCAGCTCTTCGCTGGAGGTCAGCCAGAAGAGGCGAATTGGCGTTTTGTTGTTTTGGGTGGGGGTGGCTCATGCTAAGAAGGGACATTTGGGTGTGACAGGCCATATTTCTGTTTTGCAAAGTGTGGAGTCTCAAGGCTTCTGAATTTTGAGCCTGAAAATGTCAGCGCTGGAGTTGTAATGTAACACCTCAATTATGGTGCAGGGGGTAAGGAGGAAAGACTCAGAAACCTGCAAGGTTCTTTAGATCCACAGCCTGGGCCTCAATTAAGGTCTCAGAAACACCAAAGGCAAGCCAATGAGTGTCATTTTTAACCAGTTTGAACATTTTACTACTTCCTAACATCAGAAGCGCCCGGGCTGGAGAGCCTGCTTCTTGTCCTCAATAAAGTGATTAAGCTGAATGGGTGTTGGGGGGTATTATTAGGCTGAGATGGCCCCAAAAATAGAAATGCTCTGTTTTCTGAAAGCCACAGCAGGCCTGGAGAGACTGGCAGCCGCGACGTGCCACCGAGGGGGCCGCGGGAGGGGGAGGGAGCGAGGGAGGGTGGCAGTCCCCTGGGCTCGGTCTGAGATGGGCGGTGGGTGTTGTGACGGGCGAGCCAGGTGACGGGCCTCTTTCCCAGCTGTCATCCGGAAGAGAGAACAGTGGCAGCCGTGGATTGGTTGCTTCTGCCTTGGCGTTTGCCAACGGGGTGTGTGTGTGTATGTGTGTTAATGAATTTACAGCAACTGACAACTCTGCAGTCCAGGATGGACACCTCAGCCTGAGATTTACATGGGGAGCCCCAAATGAATTGGATTTGCTTGCTGTTCTTGGGGGAAGGGGTCCAATTTGGGCAGTGAATAAAGAGCAGGTTAGAAGGGGCGCAGGCAGAGGGGTAGGGAAGGGGGGAGACCCTTGCCGCCGAGGGTGAACATCTGTTCTGCAAAGCCTCGATTAGCAAAGCTGCCCAGGAAGGGGGGAAAAAGAGACTTTTTGGTTAAGTGAAGGTCAACTGAGAAAACCTTGTCTATTTCAACCTCTGAGAGAATGAGTTTTTTCTACTTTGGAGACATTTTTTTTAAAGGTTTTATTCATTTATTTTGAGAGAGGGAGAGAGTGTATGCAAGCAGGGGGAGAGGCTGAGAGGGGGGTTGGAGAAAATCGTCATCAGGCTCTCAGGACTCTGAGATCGGGACCTGAGCCGAAATCAAGAGTCGAACACTTAACTGACTGAGCCACCCAGGCGCCCCAACAAATTGACTCTTTTTTTAGGATAGAATATCTTAACTTGCTTAGAAATCCAAAGAGAATGCCAAGGAGCGCAGTCCATCATGGAGGGAGGTTCCTAACTGGGGTTTTATTGTAAGTCAGCCCTGAGGATCGGTCCTACGTTTTCGTCTATAAAGTCCTACATGTTTTTATGTCGTGGACCTCATGCTTCTCCTACCATCATCAGGTGGCGGGGATGGGCTATTTCACAGATGGAGAATTGACGGCCAAGTAATTCAGGACTCTAGAATATACCGATGTGCTCCATGGAGCCAGAGCTAGACCCTGGTGCCACCAGCTCCCAGTCCAGACTCTGATGGACCATGTTGTCACGCCTCGGCGCTGGGAAGTAGGAATTGCTTTTAATCAAGGAAGTGCTCAGAGAAGAGCATTTGGCTGGAGGAGGATGGCCTCGGAGCTTGTGGGAAAGACCCGTCAGCTCCAGAGTGTGGAGGATGACAGAGGACTTGACTACACTGCCTTTGGGACATTTTTCTACTGCCCTGCCCTATTATTAATAGGAATGTTTTATTCTTTTAGCCTTTGCTGTCATCAAAGGCCTCTAGTTAGGTGGGCTATCCATGCTGCCATCCTGATTTTGTTTCTGTTTCTTTGATGCTCTGAGACCTTGGCTGAGTGAACCAAGTTTCTCAAGCTTTCATTTTCACATCGAGGAGATGGGGATAATCTTAGGCTTGATGGGGGAATTGAATGGTATGTGTTACGTTAAGTCATTAGTACGGTGCTTATTTCATAATATTCTTAATATTCAATGTTTGCTATTCATGTTCTTGTTATTACTGTCAATGCTACGGTAGAGGCCTGTTGTTCCACATTGCAGGGTGATCCTTGCAGGACCCCTGGAACCCCAGATGGGAAGGGTGAGGGTGCGGTTGCCCAGAGCCTGTTCCACGTTGCCAAGTGCTTTCATGTGCATTGCCTCATTTAAACCTCCCGGTGCACTGTAGCCTCACTACTGCATGAGTGGTGTCCCCTGGAGGTGTGCACCTGTAGGGGGGATGGGGGGCAGGTATCAACGCCTCCTTGGCAGGTGAGGATACCGTGGCTCCCAGAGGTTAGAGGCAGGACCAGAATGCAGGCAGGGCTGGGGAAGACTGCCCTGCCCTGCCTTCCCTCTGAAAATAACTTAAGCGAGAATATAATTGGAGGGAGTGTCAGGGAATGTTGGGGACTGGGGTGTTGGCGACCTCAACTCAAAATTCTGTGGACAGGGAGGGCTTTGATCTTGGCCATTGCCCTTGGAGTGGCCCGGTTTGGCTTCTGTCCATGTCCGGACAGTACTCATGAATCTTATGCCCTGGGAGGTGGGGTGGGTATGGGGAGCGGCCTCCAAGCCCAATTTCAGGGGAATGCCTGTGATGGAAGACTCTGAAGGTACTTCTGCAGAAAGGAACAGGGTAGTTGAGGTTGAGAGGAGGCAGCCAGAGGCTCAGGTAACTTACAGACCGAGCTTTGAAGAAGGCTTTTTGAAATCCTCCTTTCCATTCTCAGCTTCTCTCCTGAGATGCCTGTGTCAGGTCCAGGGGAGAAGACAGTTGCTGGTATCCAAAGGTTGAGGGGATATCCCACAAAAGCACGGTAGAAATCCCCACTGACCTTTATACCTAGTCTCTTACAGATGCCAAGACTTCAGCCTTATCCTCCTTAAACAAAAGCTGTGAGCACCTGAAAGGCTTGGTGTTCCTGGAACCCCTCGGTCAGCCTTTCCCTTGGCCACATTGGCTCGGGCCAGCTGCATCTGGCTAATGATTCTCCCAGTGTCAGGACTGTCTCTTCCACTCGGCCTGCCTGATGGGGCAAGTATTTCCTTGAGAAGGAATCCCCTGGTGGAACCAGAGAGCGCAGCCCCAGCGGGTTAGCCAGCACCTCCCAATTGCCAAGGGCAGTAAGCACAGGAGCTCCCTTTCAGAGCCGCCCTTAGCTTTGTCCAGCTTCTTTTTTTTTAAAATCTTATTTATTTATTTATTTATTTATTTATTTATTTATTTATTTATTTATTTATTTATTTATTTATTTATTTATTTATTTATTTATGATAGTCACAGAGAGAGAGAGAGAGAGGCAGAGACACAGGCAGAGGGAGAAACAGGCTCCATGCACCGGGAGCCCGACGTGGGATTCGATCCCGGGTCTCCAGGATCGCGCCCTGGGCCAAAGGCAGGCGCCAAACCGCTGCGCCACCCAGGGATCCCTTTGTCCAGCTTCTTTTCACACAACACCCCTTCATCTTCTCCTCGCTCTTAAACCTGTCCCAATTGCAAACTTGTCATCCACGGATGGAGAGATCAAGAGGCTCACCCAAGGCTGCACAGCTCAGGTGGGGGCAGTCGGGTCTTTGAGTCCATTTCTCTCTATGGTGCTTCCAGAGAGCTGTTCTTGGCCTGCACAGCTCTCCGTGAGCCCGTTCTTCACCAGCCTCACCTTAGGGTACCCCTTGGCCACCCCAAACAGCTGAATGCCTTGTGTGCAAAAGCCCCAGGGGATACATGGTCTCCTCTCTCTAGGACACTCATTGCAGGTGGGCCTTCCCCCAGAACTGTGGGGCTGGGATATTATGGACTGGAGTTCCAGAAAGCTCAGGCTGGAGACTAGCTTCCTGAAGCTCACAGCTTGATGAAGTGAGGTTACTCTGTGATCATAATAGCTCTTCAGGCACCTGCTGTGTGCCAGGTATTTCATGTAGGGTTCATATAGGAGGATTGATAACCTCATTTTAAGGAGAGAAGTGAGGCTACAGTGTTGGCACCCAGGACCATATAGCCAGTGAGGGGAACTCCACTGCCCGGTCTGGCCACTAGCTGCTGGAGGACTTCATCTCGGGGAGATGCCCGAGTTGGAAGGAAGCCTAGTCCATCACAAGAGAGGTTTTTGTGTCATTGCATTGATTACCTCCATACCTCGATCAGCCACTCATGGAGCCACTCATGGATCAGCCACTTCCCCTTGGCTGGGGAAGAAATGGGTTAAGGGCAGCACTAGGGTGAACCCCCAAATCAATACTCTTAACTTCAGGAAGATTTGCACATTGTTGTTTTTGCTGTGACAGATTTATTTTCCTACTTTATTTAAAATAATTCACCTTAAATAGGTTTGTACTCATTTCAGTAGGAGGTTGATAATGCTGTCAAAACTTGGCCAGGAGTGTGGAGAGCTGACTGGAGAGGTGCCATTTCTTTGACCTTCTCCCAGGGAAGAGTAATTGGGCCGTGTGTTTACTTGTACATTGTTGGTTTGTTTCTGTTTTGTTTTTTTTAAAGGGGGGATGGGCAGAGGGAGAAGAAGAGAGAGAATCTTAAGTAGGCTCCACGCCCAGTATGAGGCCCAACGTGGGGCTCCATCTCACAACCTTGAGATCATGACAGGCAAAATCAAGAGTCAGACACTTAACTGACTGCGCCACCCAGGTGCCCCTGTGCATTGTTTTGGTTTGTAGAAGGCCTTCTTGGAGGTACACAATTGTTATTGTCTTCTGCCTCTTTTTATCTTCTACTCACCAGAGAATGCCTGCTGAAGACTTGGCTGGGGTGGTAAGAATTTTTAAATGTCATGATATCTTTGTTTCATGCCTTTGATGTATACATGGGTCCAGACATTAACAGTGGGGGAGACTAGTGGGAACAGTGATGCTGTTAATGACAAGTACCATTTATTGAGTAGCTAGTGTGTCAGGTATGGTGTCACAGACTTACCATATACTTTTAAATGGATCCTCACTCAACCCTGTGAGGTAGTTGCTCTATGCCCAATTTTATAGGCAAGTAGCCCAGAGATGAGAACTAGCTTGCCCAGGGTGTGAGCTAGAAATGATAGAACCAGAACTTGAATCTGGTCTGTTTGACCCCAGAGCAAGGGTTCTTAATTTCTGTAGTGCACAGCTGTATACTGAGCATATATATTTGTACCGGCCAGGGGCTGTGTTGTTAAGCCTATTATTGAGTCCCTGAAAGTGATGACAAAGGAGCTCTCCAAGGCTCTCTGAGAATCAAGTTGTGGGGATCAGAGACAAGGAGGGCCTGTTCTCTGTGTGGGACTTGAGACTAGGACCACAGGATCCCAGTGACAGCCAAGGGCATCAGGGTGCCATGGGACCTCCCGACAGCATGAAGTTTATTGTGTAGGGTAAGAAGTGCTCCCTTAGACTAGGAATGCCTCAGCATCTCCCTTTGACCCCTTCTACGGTCTCATCTTCTGCCGAGTGGACATTTCACCACATGTGCGAGGTTCAGCCCCTTAGCAAGTCATTGATGGGAAACTGACTTCTAGCTGTCTGAAGACCTGCTGCTCGCAGTGCCCGGTTGGTCCCGGCCTGTTGCCCAGCTTGGAGACTGTCCGGGTGGCTTCCTCAATCCTATCTTTGATTGGGACCTGTGTTGGGAGTTCATTCAGCCTGTCCTGTGGTGGGTACCCTTCTCCCACTTCCCTGTTGGGTAAAACTCTCCTGCAACCACATCCAGAACCAGAATTCTGGATCAGTTTTTGTTGTGTTGATTAAGGAAAAAGAGTCAGCGAGAGAGAGAGAGAGAGAGAGAGAGAGAGAGAGAGAGAGCGAGAGAGAGCGCAAGCGAGCTTGCCTTCCAGATCCTCTTGGGGAGTACACATCTCCTTGAGTGAAAGAACACGCAGTGCTGGGCTTTGGAATTGGCAGCCAGTGTACTGTTCTCTGTCTGATAAGAGGTACTGTAAATAAAACTGTACACCATGGCCCGTGGTAAAATGCCCCGTGTCTGTACTCATTGTTCTGACAGCTTATGCTTTTTTTGGGTCTGCTGTTTCGGTACACTCTGTACTTCCTTATGTAAGCAGGCATGCATATCTCATCAGAACATTCAAGATGTTTATTTTAAAATCTCAAGGAATTAAAAGAAAAAGCACACACTACTCAACATTAGATGCTGGTGAATGTGAAGTGCTTTTTTCAGTGGCTCCCCCCCATACCCTGCCTCACCCCCCCCCTGCCCTTCTTATTAGCATGGGGGTGCAAGAGGGAGGGATTTTGCATTCTTTTTTCCTTCTTTCGTTGGCTTCTGGCATATTTCCCTCAGAGAGACACCAGCCCACTTCTGATTGTGTTCAGCATCTTCTGCTCCCCTTCCTGGATGCTCGGGACCCCCACCCCTGTTCATGGTGGGGAGGCCAGTAGGGAGGGAGGCTACCCACTTTGCTGAGGGGAGGTGGCAGTGGGGGGGGGACCCGGGGGGGGGGAGGACAGCTGTGGGGAGCCTGACGAGCTTCTGCTGGATCTCAGCTCTGTTGTTGGAAGGCTGGGCGGGTATAGAAAGCTTTATGGTTTTGAAACTGCTTTCCTGGCCCATGTCTCCTTTGATTCCTGCGAGTCTGGATGATCCTAAGCACGGAGCAAAAATGGCCTTTGCACATGGAGGCCTTAGACCGTTTCCAGCCTCCTTGAGGGCTGTGATAACTACCTCCTTTCTTTCCACTGCACTCTCACCTGCTTCGAACCCTCCACCTTTCCATAGCCCCCTGTCTGACCTTCTGGAAGCGTCTAAAAGTCAGGGAGAAACAGGAGAGAGGAGGAGTCTGGGGAATTCAAAGTGGTCAGGCGCTCCTGGTCCCCCAGGGTAACACATAAAGGCACCTTGGGTCCCTGGGAGACTGGCAGGGCAAGGACGTCTGTCTGTCTCCTTACCACTGAGTCTTAGATAAACTCTGTGCCTGGGCTGGGGGTGGGGGTCACTCAGCAGAGTGTTGCCAGCCACCCCAGGGTCTATTCTGGCTGTCGGAGGCCTCTGGGGCGGGAGGCTCCTGAGTGTACTGACGTGGAGGGGGAAGGGGTGTGTGTGCTTTTTTCTTGCAGGGCTGTGAGTCCCGGGCAGCTGGGTGGGTAACAGGGCTGATAGAAAGAGGATCGCCTTCCAGGGAAAGCAGACAGCCCCATTTCCATCCCGTCCCTTCTCTGCCCCAAACTGCCTGAGTGCCAGCCGAGACCAGGTCCTTGACTTTTATCCAGGGCCAGTGGAGAACCCGGAGTCTGTAGATTAAGGACTCTGACACCCCCTAGGGGACAGCCTGGCAGTGCCCTGAATGGCCACTGCTCTCTTCCCAGGCCAGCTCCCGGCCTGGAGGCTGCTGGAGGGCTTCTTTGTTTGTCAGGCCTGTAGTGGGCACAGGGGCAGGGCAGGCAGGGAGCACGGCCCCGGGAAAGAGCAGGGGCAGGACAGAGGCCGGCCCTGCTTGCACAGAGCTTATAGTCTGCCGGGGATGAGCCAGGAGAGCGAGGCAGCACAGGACAGCGGCCCGGGGTTCCTGGGTGCATCCGGAGGGGGTCTCAGAGCCACATTGGGACTGGCTGCCATTCTGACATGTGGGTCCTTTGACAGATGTTCCTGTTCCCCTCAATAAAACCATCACTCACCTTTCAATTAGAGGCATGGGGTGGGGGGGAGAGCGGGAGAGCGAGGTGATAGCGAAATATGTCTTTATAAACGTGAGACTGACTTTACACAAGATGAATGACCCCCAAATAACTGTACATTGAACTTCAGTGAAATCAATCATACTTTGCACAAAGATGTTCTGTAAAGGAATCACGACCCCGAGCCTGACTGGCGGTGGTGGTAGCTACTCCTTACTGGGTGGGTGTGCATGCCTGCTGCCCCGGATGGAGGGCCGAGCCCTTCAGCCACCCCGTCACGTCCTCCGAGGGACCCCCTCTGGTTCATTCTACAGGGAAGGCGACAGACCCCCTGAGGTCAGGCAGCTTGCCCGGGTCAGGGTCACAGCTCGTGACTGGCCTGGCTGGGATTTGAACTCTGACCCGTCGGACCCGAATCCTAAGCTCTGGAGCACACTCTCCTGCCCCCTAAGGTATATATATAACGTCCGTGAGCTCCTGTATCTGCAGACTGCTTGGTGATTGACAGGGAGTTTGTGTTCACTATGATCCAGCTTCACCCCAGGAGATCCCACTTCACAGCTCAGAAAGGCGGGTCGCTGTGGTGTCGGTAGTGAGTGGCCGGCCGGGCCCTGGCCCCGCTTCTCCCCACTCTAGATGGTGCTGTTCACTCAGATCTGGGATCGCAAGGGAGGATGGCCAGGGGCCAGCCCGCTCCACTGTCCAGGCGGTTCTCCCTCTCGGCTGCTAATCTGTGTCCCTGCAGCCCATCCCGCACTTGACCCTGTCTCTCCCCCTGTCCTCACTGGCTCCCTTCCAGCCCGTC
Source organism: Nyctereutes procyonoides (assembly GCF_905146905.1). NCBI lineage: Eukaryota > Metazoa > Chordata > Mammalia > Carnivora > Canidae > Nyctereutes > Nyctereutes procyonoides. The sequence continues at coordinate 70,460,202 of NW_026575140.1, forward strand.
AGCCTTCTCCTTCGTCTGTGATGGGCTTCCTTACACAGGGGGGTATTGCTTCTTCCTTCAGTTTCCCCGCTCAGATGCCAGCTCATCAGAGCGCTCCCCTGTGCTGACCCCCTATAAAGTAGCAGCGCCCTGCCTTCTCCATCCTCTTCACTTAATTTCTTTCTCTTTTTATCGCCTATCACCATCTAGATGATATTTACAGAGTTTTTAAAGTTGCTGCCTTCCCTTCTAGAATGTAAGCTCTCTGAGGGCAGGGGTTTTGTCTCTCTTATTTATTTACTGTAATCTACCTTTGGGCATATTCTTAGTGGACATCCAGAAAGCAGCCCTGTGTATACAGGAAAGGTGTGGCAAGAAGGCACGGCCGTCCCTCAGCTGTGCCCTGCTGTTGTCCCTGCTCCAAAGTGAGCCCCAGGAAACATTTGCGGGGGGTAAATGCTGGTATATCCCCAAGCACCCATGTGTTCAACTGGCATGACCTCCTTCCTTCCTCCATCACTCCCTTGCATTGATGCTTTATAAATGTATTAGTGCCTGAATGATGTCACTGTAATGCATTTTGGGAATAGCCATGTGGTTTATACACACTTGAATTGCTTTGAATGCAAACCTGACATCATAGTGAAGGCAGCAGCGAACAACATATGCACAGTAAACAGGCAGAGACTGTCTTATTGATTAACAGATGAGGCCTCTATTATTGATCAAAGCTTGGCGAGGAAATTTATCACTTTTAATTTCAGGGCTGCCAAATATTTCTGCCTCTGAGCCAGCCATTACAGAGACAATTTAAAGGCACATGCTTCCTTGGGAAGAGGGGGTTTCTGGCTCTCCTTACGGGGCTCCTGTGCCCCGGAACTGCCTGTCTGTGCCGCTGGGCTCACCCCGGGGACCAGGGGGAGTCTCGATGGGGGTGGGGGTGTCCCCAGGCTTCACAAATGAATGGGGCCTGAGGTGGGAGCTGACAGCGTTTGTGGTATTTGCCTGTGATGAGAGTTCTGACCAGCCTGGGGGATCAGACTGCACCAAGGCCCCGGGGACTTTCACAGCCTCAGCTCAGAGCCGAGACTTAAGCAAAGCAGGCAGGGAGAGGCGAGGACGCTGAGGGCAACCAGATGTGGTCAGGCTCAGGCCAAGCCGGCAACCTTGACTAGATCACATGTGCTGATCTGTTTTTATCTTCATCTGAACTTCTCTGATGGCACGCATCCGGCCCTTTATTTCCTACCTGGCCTCCTTCCTTTCTGCTCCTCAGTCATTAGAACAGATGCTACTATAGCTGTGTGGATGGCTGTTTTCTAAGAATCCTGCATACCACATCCCTTTGAGGCGATGGTGCAGGGGCTGCTCACCTTGTTGTAGGCTCCCGCATGAGGCTGAGCCCACAAGGCCCTCCAGTTCCTTGCTCTCCGACTCACGCCTCTCCATCTACTTTCTTCTTTAGGGAGCCCTGAGAACAGTGAGAACCAAAGAAAGAAATGCAGTGAAAAGTCAAATCCTTTACAGAGCCACAGAAAATCATTGCTGGCTAATGATTCGAGACTGGGGAGAGTTTCTCAGGGCAGGAAGGCTGTGGCTTCATCCACCCACCTGGTCTGCTCTGCTCTTTGAGGTACTTGCTGCATTTCCAGTGTAAGTGGATGAAAAGTGGTCCTGGCCGCCACCTGAGTGAACACACATGGTGACTGTCTTGCCGTTAAGTTCCTTTAAAAGCTCTTTCTTGAAGCCTTATAAGCCACGTATAGGTCCTTGGTCCAAGGACACCCTGCAGCTTCAAGGGACACCTGGAGGTGATCATGACCTCCCTGTCTTCAGGTAAACTTCACCTCCAGCTACCTAATACAGCTGGCAATATTTATATTTAAAGCTCTTGAGGAAAAGTGACTCCCTGTCTTTCCTAGGGCACTTAATCACTCATTTGTTTAGCCAGTCAACTAATATTTATTGAGCACCTAGTAGAGGGTATAGTTTGCTCATCATTTGGATTATAGACAAGATCGATGTTCTCCCAGAACCTGACGCTCTATACGTACTCTGGGATCCTTTTACCCTTCACTGGCAAGAACTGTTTATTACTGTTTAATTTAAGCCAATACCGGTATAAATTGTATTCTGAGTTCTGTTCCTTATAGCATGTGCTGTTTACTCTAAGGAAGAGGTTTTTAAAACTTTTTAAAAAGTAGCAGAACCATTTCTCCAGTTGGATTTTTATATAGAACTTTGATGTATAAAAAAGGCATATTGGATTTTTTTTTTTAATTTTTGAGTTGAGGGAAGGAAGCCCATACCTCACCTTCTTATCCATGAAGCATCTTTGCAGATGGAGCCCTAGGGAAGCCAAAATATACAGAGATTAAGAGCAAAGGCTCTGAAGTCAGGCTCCCTGGGTTTGGATCCACTTCTGTTGCCTACTGTGTGACACTGGGCAAAGTGTTTAACCTCTCTGAGGTTGGGATTTCTCATCTGCTAAATGGAGGCAATAGCAGCGTGGACTTTTTTTTTTTTTTAAAGATTTTATTTACGTATTCATGAGAGACACAGAGAGAGAGGCAGAGACACAGGTAGAGAGAGAAGCAGGCTCTCTAAGGGGAGCTTGATGTGGGACTCGATCCCAGGATCACCTGGGGTGATCTTTGACCTGAGCCAAAGGCAAATGCTCAACCACGGAGCCACCCAGGTGCCCTGCAGTATGTACTTTTAAAGGTTGGTGGGATCAAAGGCAACAATACATCTTAAACGCTTAGCATTGTGCCTGATATATGGTAAAGCCTCAGGAAATCAGAGATGATTGGGAAGCAGCACTACGTTTCCACTACAAATATGCGTAAGAAGTTCTGCTCTTATGAGACTCTAATACAGATGTAACACACAGGCACACTTAGGGCAATGCTAGGATGTGCTGAAAGGAAGGACGTGCAGGGCATCTCGGAAAGGACAGAGGAGGGCCTGCGTGTTCGGTGCGTACACACTCCGGTCTTGAGAATGGGATGGGATGGGAGCAGATGGAGACCTGGGACCTGGCTCTGCTCACACACGGAGACTCGAGGAGGGTCCAGTGGTTCCATGAGGGCTGGTGAAGACAGTTCCATGGCCACATAGAGGAATTTGGAATCAGAACAGACTGTGAGCCATATAACTTCTTAAGCAAGAGGTAGGAAGGAAGCAAGTGACCGACAGGACCTCTGTATCTGTCGGGTGAATCGGGGCATCTGGTGGTGTGGCTGCCATCCTCAGTCTACCAGTATTCTGGATACCACCCAGTAGGGCCCACATAGGGGCAGCGACCATCGACACACAGTGCAAGAGATGCATCTAGAAGACATTTCAAATGAAAACTGCCAAGGCTTGAGACAGGTGCCCCCTGAATGAAATAACATATTAGAGCCTTGAAGACTGTTAGCAAATGGTTAAAAAAAAATCTTGTTTGTCTTGACACTGTAGCATTGTCGCTTTGAGCCCTGTAAATAATGGTTCTGAAAAAGTTTATCATTTTGAATTGCACTGAATTGATTTTGTTGATTCCACAAATATGTACAGTAATAGGTTCCCACTGGGTGTCGGGCTGATGTAGCTGTGCATGCAATGACATGTTCCCTCGGAGAGCTTCTAGTGTAGCAGGAGATGGGGACAGGTCCACAGGCATTTAGAAGAGCATGGGGTGAACCTTTGATCTGGAACATACAGGGTGCTGTGGGAGCACAGGGAAGGGCCACGTCCTCTAGAGGAAGCCGATGCGTAAGGGGTGCTATCGTGTATGGTGGGAGTGAGGGCCTGGAATATCAGACACAGGAAGAGCAGAAGGATGTGCAGAGGCCTCTCAGTAGGGAAGAGTCTGGCTCCTTTAGGAAACCAGGCCAGCTGAGTGGGCCTGGAGACCAGGGAGCAAGAGTAAGGGGCAAGAGACAAAGCAGGAAAGATAGGCACATCAAGAATGCTTTGTGAGTCTTGGTGAGGAGTTTGGATTTTATCCTAAAGACACAGGGGTGTCATTCGGGGATTTTAAGTTGTCAGGTACAGGGGGTTGTTGGGGCAGACTAGTTTTGGACATACTGAGTTAGGGGCTATAGAAGTACAGGTATGTCAGCAATTCCTACTTTTCTGTAAGGTATCTTTTTAATTATTATCAATTTTATTTATTTATTCATGAGAGACACCAAGGCAGAGACATAGGCAGAGGGAGGCTCCCTGTGGGACTCAATCCCAGGACCCTCAGAATCATGACCTGAGACAAAGGCAGATCCTCAACCACTGAGTCACCCAGGTGCCCCCACTCCCATAAAGTATAATCTAAGCAACAGGGCACATTTCCCCTCATTGAATCCTTCACTCTTCTGACCATTCCTCACCTGGAGCCAGCCCCCCAGAATCCTGCTGCTTCTTGGGGTATCTCATCTGGACGCCATCTCTGTGTCTGTTGGTTATTCTGATTTTGTTCTTTTCTCTGGGAGACCCCTGGATGGTGGCATTTGGAGCTCAGTTGGTCACGGTGGTCAGCTCAGGGTGGTCACGTCCTGGAGGAGGGACTGGGCTGGCTGCCAGAACCAAGGACTGTCCCTGACTTGGGGTCTTCACAGGTCTCCAGCCGTCTCCTCCAGCATCCACCTACATGATTACGGCCCAGGACCCCTTCCCCGCAAATGGAATATCACTCTCATGGTGACTGCCTCCTCTTTCTTTTCAGCGGGTGCCAAAGCCTTTGTCTGTGACCAGTGCGGAGCCCAGTTTTCAAAGGAGGATGCCCTGGAGACACACAGGCAGACCCATACTGGTGAGTTGACTGATCCTCATTCTCCAGGTCTTGGTCCTCCAGAGTGCCAGTGCAGAGATATGAGGTAGCTAGGCAGCACCTTCTTCCAGCAAATGTGACATCTAGTCATGTCCTGAGGAGCTGTGAGTCAGGATGGCCTGTGCCACATTCAGCTACTCTCGTGGTGAGGGCTGGCTGATGGGAATGTCCAAGTGTGACCTTGCCCCATAAGAGTAGCTGCCCTGGTTTAGGTCGAAGAGGCCACTGAAGTCCCGTCTTCACAGAGCCTTCTGGCATATGTTCTCATTGAGGTCTTAGAAGATCCGCGATGTTATCTAGCATCCCCTTCCCTTGGCGATGGGTCAGGAAACCTCTTGTCCTCTATATGAATACCTCTGAAACCCTCAGTGGCCACAGTGGGCTGGTCTTCCCGCTGTGAGTGCAAGTCATTGTCTAAAAGCAGTGTCTGCATAAGGATACACATTTGAACCTTTCAGCAGATGATGAGGTCACTGAATTTGATGTGAGAGCACTGGGTGCACAGCCATCATCGTACCACCATCATCGGTTTCTGATATCATACCTGATGTCACCTGGGCAGTCTCTCAGTAACTCTATAAGGTGGGAGGCTCCTATCATGTCCTAGATGAGGACCCTGCGGCTCAAAGGAGGGACAGTGACTTGCCTAAGTTAGTAGTGGGGCCAGGAGCATTATAGCTTGCATGGCCTGGTTCTCCACTTGGCTCTGTCCTTAACTGCCTGCGAGACCAGGGATCTGCTTATTGAAACTCTTCTTACGTTGAGTCACCTCATCTATTAGAAAAGTGGAATCATAAGAGTACCTACCTCCATAGCATAGTATTGTCATGGGGATGAAATAAGATATTTTATTTGAAGTACTCTGCAGAGTGTTTGGCTCATAGTAAGCATTTAATAAATAGGAGTAGATGTATTTAAAATTTAATAAATATTTATTGATTTCCCACAGCGTGCCCCAGCATGCTTATTGCATTTACGGTATAGTAACATACGAGACAGATAAGCACTCCTGTCCCTCATGGAACTGAGATTCTAATGGGGAGACGGTAGAGGCAAGTAAGTATGCAGTGTAATGTCAGGTGGTAATACGGCTGGAAAGAAAATGAAGCAGGATAAAGGGAAGAGAGTGAGAGGGAGAAAAGTGGTATTTTAGGTTAACTGGCTAGGCCTCTCTAAGAAGGTGACATCTGAGCAGAGTCCTGATGTGAGGGAGTGAGCCACTCAGAGGAACAAACACTTGCAGGAGCCCTGAGGCTAGGCTGACTTGACTGCCTGTTGGAGCAGCATGAGGAGCAGCATTGTGTTTGTGGTGGTGGTAGGGGTGGTCAGGGAGGGAGGTGCAGAGAGTGGTGGCACATGAGGTCAAAAATCAGGTGGTCTCTGAACCCTAGTAAGGAATTTAGCTTTTATTCTGCATGTGCTAAAAGTCCGTTGGAAGGGGATAAAATATTTGCAAATCGCATTCCTGACAAGAGACTTATAGTAAGAAAATATAACTCTTATAACTCAGTAATAACTCATAACTTAATAATAAATACAAGGGATCCCTGGGGGGCGCAGCGGTGTGGCGCCTGCCTTTGGCCCAGGGCGCGATCCTGGACACCCGGGATCGAATCCCACGTCGGGCTCCCGGTGCATGGAGCCTGCTTCTCCCTCTGCCTATGTCTCTGCCTCTCTCTCTCTCTGTGACTATCATAAATAAAAAAATAAAAAAAAATTAAAAAAAAAGAAAACATTAAAAAAAATAATAATAAAATACAAATAACCAAAATAAAAAACAGGCAAAAGATCTAAATAGACATTTTTCCAAAAATAGTCAATGAGCACATAAAAAGATGCTTAACACCACCAGGCCATCATAAGGGAAATACAAATCAAAATGACAATGAAGTCATTTTTTTATACCCATCGGGACGTGACTGTCATATATAATACAGATAGTAAGAAGTGTTGCAAGGACGCGGAAAAATCAGAGCCCCTATACACAGCTGGTGGGAATGTACACTTTGGACAGCAGTCTGGCAGCTCCGCCAAAGGTTAAACATAGAGTTACCATATGCAAAGCAATGGTACTCCTAGGTGTCTACCAAGGAAATGAGAACATGTTCTTGCCAAAACTTGCACATGAATTTTTATAAGCAGCATTATTCATCATAGCCAAAAGGCAGAGACAACCCAGTGTCCACCCACTGAAGGATGGGTAAACAAAGTGTCATTTATGTGCAGAATGGAATATTATTTGCTATAAAAGGGGGTGGAGTAGTGATACACTCTACAATGTAGATGAATCTTAAGAACATCATGCTCAATGCAGGGAGCCCATCGCAAAAGGCCACATGTCATATGAATCTGTTTATAGGGAGTGTCTAGAATGGGCAGATCTATACACAGAAAGTAAATTAGGTACCAGAGGCTGGGGGAGTTGAGGGGAAATGGGGAATGACTGAGGGCTGATAAAAATGTTCTAGAATTGATGGTGATGATAGTTGCACAACTCTGAATATATTAGAAACTATTGAACTGTACCATTTAAATATATGAATTACATGTTATATGGTATATAAATGATATTTTAGTAAATCTGCACACATATATACACACACCCCACCCACTCACACATGTGTACAAACATGTATTGAGTAAAAGAAATAATGGTCCATTGGAGGGTTTTGAACGAGAGAATGACATGACTTGGTTTGTGTGTTTCAAAGCTCACTCCGACTTCTGTGTTGGGAATTGACCACGGGGCATATGTCAATTAGTAATTGCTGTGTAATGAACCCCTCACCAGTAGATTAAAGCAACAGAGTGTTACTATCTGACAGTTCCATGGGTCGACTGGGCTCAGTTGGGTGGTTTTCACTTGGGGTCCCTCTTGAGATTGCAGTTGGACAGTATCTGGGTCTAGAGTTCTCTGCAGGCCTAATAGGGCTGGACATCCAGGATGACTTCCTCACCTTCAGCCTCTCTGCTACTTGGCCTCCCTCTGCAGCAGAGTGGCTTAAATTTCTTCCATGACAACTTAGGGCCCCACAAGTATGGAAGCATAAGCTGCAAGCTATCTTCAAAGCTAGGCTGGAAACTGTGAGCATCACTTCTGCCATGTTTTATTGGTCAGAGCAGGCACAGGTCAGCCCCAGACTCCTGGAGTGGAAGACTAGGCTCTTCTTCTCAAAGGGCAGTGACAGACAAATGCAGGGTTGTGTGTGGCGGTCATTTCTGGAGACTGGCTGCCAAGCTGCTATAGGGGGCTAGGGGTGAGAAGAAGGAAGACCGCTCAGTCACTGCTGCTGCCACCATTATGTCAGCAGTATTTCCATGTCCTGTGACCTCACACGGTCTGCCTTTCCCAAGTGGAAAACATGGTATCATGGACCTTGGTCTGGACTCCCTGGCCTGTGACAACTGGAGGAGCACTTTCTAGGTGAGCTTGGTTGTGGAGAAGGTGGCTTTGTTATAGAAAAGGTGACTTGGCCAAATGATTTTGCCCCAGGTTCCAGAGCTAGTTATCTTGAAAGCCAGTGCAGGACCCCGGTGGTCCCCAGGTCCCAGCCAGTTTCTTATTGCTGGACCACATGTATCTGAGAATTCCGATCTGGGGCCTGTGGAGAGTGAGCGGTGAGCCAGCTTTGCCAGGCAGGTTGATCTGTCCGTGCAGATTAAATCAGCAGCGGGGAGCAAGCCACCTTTCAGCCAGGATCAGAGAAGGAGTGAGCAGATGGGAGGCTGTTTGTGAACAGACCCCATGCGCTTAGTGAGCACCTTCTGTGTGCCTGGCACCCCCCAGGGATATAGCAGTGACCAATACAGACATGCTATCTATGTTTTTTTCCAGACAATTTTATTGAGATAGAATTCATATAGCATACATTTCACCTGTTAAAAGTACACAATTCAGTGGTTTGTGGTGTATTACACTATTTTTCAAGCATACAATTCAGTGGCATTGATGACATTTCAATCTGTTCTTTAGAATCTGAGTTGATTCAGCTTTGAAAGTTGGGAGTCGTCTTAGGGCCAGTGCTTTTCTAGGATTTATTCAGTCAGTGAGAATTTGAAAGCGGCTGGCACCTTCCAGAAAAGGATATTTGATTAGTGGTTGGAAAGAGCCCGGAGTTTGGGTCAGAAGCCTGAGATGTGGCTCTAACTCCACACTCTAGTGGGATGGCTTTGACTTGTTACTCATCCTTTCTGCCCTGGAGATCTCCTCACCTGCCAAAGAAATATAGAGTCATCCTTCCTATGACAGAGGTAGACCCAACCCATCCGGCCTCACTTTTGCTTTATCTCTAGGTTGAGTCAGTGGAGCTCTTGAAAGGGGTGAGAAATGGAGAAAATGAATCCAAATCGGGGATGAGAGGTGAAGGTGGATGCCTTAGGGAGGGCTCCCTCCCCGTGGGCAGGCTCCCCCAGTGGGCACGGGCGCTGGGCCACTCCTAGTGTAGACACGCCGGGCCGGGGCAGAGCACAGATGCACAGAAGCCTTATCCTTGGGTGGTGAGGTGGCTCTTCCCCAGGCATGGTAGAGCTTATTTATAGCGCCATTGCCTGCAGAACCCAGGTAGTTCTCCAGACTCCTCTGATCATCAAAGAAAAGAAAAGAACACTACTTGAAATCCATTTGCCGTCTCTGTTCTATGGCGGCCCATGAAGCAGGGAGAGGCCTAATTGTAAGGGATGCTGACAGTAATGCTGAAGTTATCGGACTAGGTAGAGACAGGTGGGGGGCCAGGTACGGTTGGAGAGCCAGCAGGAGGGCAGAGAGCGCTCGGAAGAGGAGAAGGAGCGGAGACCCTGGGAAAGGCAAAGTCATGGTAATGCCACTCGTATTACTGGTACCTTGTTGATAAAACACATTTTTCGATTGTACCCATTTAATAGATGAGAAAACAGGGGTCTCTAGAAAGTGGAGAGCTGGCACTTGACCCAACTCCAGTGCCAATGTTCTTTTCACTGGCTCCTACCTGCCTCCAGAGTGACTTCCTGTTGTCACAGGTGTGTGTGGCTAGATGACTGGCGTAAGACCTGTTCGGAGATCATTTTGCTCACTGCCCTGCCTGGGCAGGGCTCTTTTGGATCCATGTGACCCATTCAACTAAGAATCCTCAACACCCTAATACCCGCATCCCCTTCCTGGGACAGGCTACAACTCGCTTGAAACAAACAGAATCTGGAAGTCCCATGCCCAGAGCGGCTGTGCAGGGGACTAATTAGAGCTGACCTGGAACATTGTGTCAGATGGGTGGTTATGGTGTCTTCTAGGGGTTTTTGAAACTGGGAAATGAATTTCATAGAAAGTCCTTCTCACTCCATTTTAGCCAAACGAATGGCATCTTCACGTCACCCCCTTTTGACCTCACTTCCCCCGGATTTCTATTGTGGGGTGTGTATGGCTTCTCCTACACCCCTTCCCCCAGGATCTTGCCGGGCTCCGGCTGGTGCGCTGGGAGGCCGGGCTTATGGTTGGGCTGGGCTCAGGCTTTGTTGTCATATTTCAGCTTTCTGTTTTGGTACAGCGAAGTCTTTGAGGAGATAAACAGAGATCACTTTACACCTTTTATATTATGACAAATACATATTGCAAAACACTGCTGCTTCCAAACTGTCGGGTTGCAGAGCAGCGAGGAATTAACAGCTATGCAGCTCCCCGAGATGCTTGTACTTCATTTACACATCAGATTTTTTTTAACTGTTCAGAAAAATAAAAAAGTGAGAAAACACGCATACACACGTGCGTACACACGTGCACACCCAGTGCACCGCGTAGGTTCTATATCGAGAGTGTCTTAAATTAGTAAGCAGTTCTTTAAAGTCCAGATAAACTGATAAATACCATTAATGGCTTAATTTATACTCTGGGTTTGAAATTTGACACATGGACACTATCTTGGCTCAGGAAACACAAGTGGTTCTGTGCCAGAGGTTTTAATGACCGATCAGTAATATAAATTGCTGCATCACTGAACAGAAATAGCTTCTCCATGTCATTTGATCTGGAAACTTCTCCGGCCAGGCAGCAGTTAATAAATTTAAAAATAATTACCCTCTTTATTCAAAGTCAAACTAATTAGGAGTGGGTTTTACAAATCATAATGTTGTTCAAGCCACCACTGTACATCCCCATTTGGGACCTGAAGAGGCCTGGGGGCGACAGACGGGATCGGGTGGCGTTAATTAGAGGGCAGAGGAGCTACCTTGGCTCTGAGCTGAAGGCGACGGGGTTGAGACGGTCTGGAGTGTGCCTTGCACGGGAAGGAAAAGGTGTGGGTGAGGGGCCTTAGGGAGGACCTGTAGGGACTTTCAGCCTTTTCATTCACATGTGAAGACATCAGAGCAGCCGCCTGCCTGGCCTGGCTTGGCCTGCCTGTGCAGTGACGATGGGAAAAAACAGGGCCAGTGCTGGTCTGTGTGCATCAGGTCAGAGAGACTACGAGAGCCCAAGGAGCAGGAAGGGTGGCTGTGGGCATGTCTGCTTGGGGAGGACCACCTGCCCAGAGGCAGAGGAATGGAGAGGAGGATCTCTAGAGGGCTTTACTCACTGGGCAAGTTTGGGCCCTAGCGGGTGGCTCAGATTTGCCTTACAGGCCTCAGAGAAGGTGCCCCTTTAGGGCCTGAAGTCAGAGTGTGAAGTTCATAGTGTCCTGTACTTAGTACCACTCCTTCCCGCCCCCACCCCCTCCCCGCCCGCTCCCCCCGAACTTGGGATCTGGTGTCAGATTGTCTAGATTCCAATCCTAGTTTTATGACCTTGGGCATATTGCTTCTGCAAGCTTTCGTTTCCATCTTTCTAACATGAGGATAATGATGGTGTCTAGTGTATAGGGGGTATTGTGAGGATTTCATTTGAGACTCTGTAAGTACTCAGCACAGGTCTTGCAGAGAGCAAACGCTCAGGAGATGGTGGTGCTGGTGACTGTCACTGCGTCATCAGGCTCCTCATCAGAGGCCTCGGAGGGCATCCATCCCAGCCTGGGATGGGTGAGAGGGGAGGGGCGGGGTTGTTGGTTTTGGTGGGTGAGCAGCAGCCATGGTGTAGAGTTGCTTTGCCAAGATGGAGGTGGGGTCTTCCAGGATTGTGGGCTTGTCCTCTGGCCAAGAGGACTTTTCCAGGATGTCCAAAGAGCTAATGGCCACTGGAGCCTCTAAGAGCAGGTGGGAGAGGCGAGGGCGGAATGTAGTTCTGAACGGTCTCACAGAGCAGATTTGGTAGATGTCATTTAAGATCCTGGTACCTGGTGAATGCCCACAGCTGTCCAGGAGGACTACTCCCTACCAATATCCAAACAGATGACATTTAAGCCTAGGCCAGACAAGCTGCGGAGCTGAGAATAACACCTAGCAGGTATTGCACCCTGCAGGAGCACTGCACTGAGAGCATGCCCAGCCACGTTTTAGAGGAGGCCTCATTGGTTGGTAGCCTCGAAGGCTCAAGAATCTTAAGTCTCCTACTGGTATCATGGCCTGTGTCTGTAACCATCAGGAGCCTGGGGATTCTGGATCCCTGCCTTCTTCAGGGAAGATTATCGTGTCTGTCATCCCCGCTTAGGCCCTCCTAGTGCCCTAGTGAGGAAAAGAGGCAAACACAGATGGCCAAAGCCATTGCCAGGTTTAGGAACTCTGGAATTAGGAAGTTAAGGGTCATCTTGGAGGCTCAGAACATGAGGTTGAACTCGATCTCTAAACTTGTTGCGAAGACATTGAGCTCTCTCCTCCAGCTCCCCAGGTTAGTGACTTGAGTTACACTCTGCAGCTGGTTGGTCCCATCATTCCTTCATTCACTTACTCCCTAAGTTTTAAAGGGCCTACTATGTGCAGGGGGCTTTGTGAAACTAATACATGATGGTAAACAAAATCGGGTCCCTGCTTTCCTGAAGATTATGGTGTTGTGACGTAAATGAACTGATGGGATCTACTTGCCTTGGGTACAGACAATACACTGTTGGATACTTTGTGGAGTTCTAATTTTATTAATGTCTTGGCGACAGTCCTAACACAGATACATTTTTCCTCCCTATTCTTTGCTAGAGAAAACTTAGACCCCAAAATATTAAGGCCAGTCAGTCCCCAAGGTACAGCTGGCACAGGTGCCTGGGCTTCTGTACCCCAGAGCCCATGTTTCAGTGCTGTCTTCCCTCCCCAGTGGACCTTGCACCTGATGTGCAAATCAGGGGTGCACTCTGTCTGTTTAAGTAGCCTATGAAATCAGAAGTCAGAAGCCCATATGTGTAAAAGAGGGTCGGTTAGGAACAAACAAGCCAAACTCAAATTAGAACCCACGAGTTCTTACTTCCACCCCAAGCCTTCTCTCTACTCTGACTACAAAATAAGGGCTTTCTTTTACTGGCCTAGAAAAAGTTGCCTAGTTTTCACATTCCTGTGTCACAGAAGAAGCCACTCAGGCAGATGCAAATGTCGACATGCTGGTTCCCGTCCTCTTGGTGTTCCCTGCGAGAGGGTTGGTGCTGTGGTCTAGGGGCAGCTAACACACCTGGGGGCCACGGGCAGCCCTGCTGTGGGATCTGCTGTCCCCTGAAAGAGAGCAGGTGCTGGAGAGAGTCCTGCCCCAGAGTGCTCTCCTTTTCAATGTGAAGGAGGCTGGGGGGCATCTTGCTGTAGCTCTGGAAGGAAGAATCCGTGAGCACACACATGCACATGCATGCACACGCTTTGCAGCTGGATGACCATCTCCTCCCTTCGAAGGTACAGAGCTGCACCCCCTACCTGCTTACACTGGTCCCTCTCTCATCCCTGGTACGTCAGCGATGCTTGGGAAAAGCTGCAGGGACGGTCTCTGGCTCTGAACCTCAGAACAGAAAATGAAGTCCTTATTTGGAGGACATTCTGTGGTGGGTGAACATGGAAAGGGTGGCAGGAGCAGCAGGTGGGGGAGAGGATTTAAAAGGGTGAGCAGCCACATTCCGTCCCTCAGGATGGCTGCCTGCCTTGCCCCTCTCCTGCCCCAGATCTGGCACAAAGGCAGCGCTGGGCACTGAGAAGCCTCGTCAGGGGTGCTGGCCCCCGTCCCACAGCAGTAGGAAAACCAGCAACTGTTCTGGTTCCTCCTCCCAGAGGGCGGCTGCCAGGTGCCCGCCCCAGTGGAAGAGGGGCCAAGGGAGAAGAGGCAGATGACAACAAACAGCTTCATCTACCTAAAACTTGATGTGGGCAGAAAGGCAGAGTGAGCCTCAAACCCCTGCCCACGCTGGAGGGTATGGGGAGGACGGGGCAGGCGGTCATTGGAGGAACACATGGATCCCATGCAAGCTGGCGTGACCTCCCCATTGAAAACATAATAGCATTTGACTTTTATAAATATCAGGGGTGATTTGTATAGCATTTCACGCCATGTGCCAAGGAATTGAACATGAGAAAGCCCGAGCTCAGGAACGGCCAGGGAACGTCATAGGCACTTTGGGAGGGAGAGTCATATGCTGTTCCTTCAGTCAGTGCACCAGCATAGACTTACTCCTGACCTAATTTCATGCTGTTACTATAAAGGCATATTTGATGCCTAATATAGAGTTTTATTTTCCAAGCACAGGGCTCTTGGCTTTGTTGGAGCTGCTTGCTATGGAGTAGGGAAGGATAATTCAGCTGTCACTTGCTGGCCCAGACAAGCCATCCTTTACCCTAGTGGCTCTAGGCCCCTCTGGCCACCGTATGGAGGGGCCACCTATGCTTTTTTTTTTTTAAAGAAACATTATTTTTAAATTTAAAAATTCTTTTTGAATTTAAAATTTTTTTTAGATTTTTTAATTTTTAAAGATTCATTCATTTATTCATGAGAGACACAGAGAGAGAGAGGGAGAGAGGCAGAGACATAGGCAGAGGGAGAAGCAGGCTCCTTGTAGGGAGCCCGATGTGGGACTCGATCCTGGACCCCGGGATCACACCCCAAGCTGAAAGCAGATGCTCAACCACTGAGCCACCCAGGTGTCCCCAAAATTTATTTTTTTAAAGCGATTTCAGGTTTACAGCAATATCAAGTGGAAAGTATAGAGAATTCCCATATACGCCCTGCCCCCACATATCCACAGCCTCCCCCACTGTCAACATCCCCTGCCACAGTGGAACCTGTGTTATAACCTGTGATCCTACACTGACACACTGTAAGCACCCAGTCTAGAGTCTGCATATGGTTCACTCTAGGTGTCCTGTGGGTTTGGACGAATGTATAATGACATGTACCTACCAGAGTTGCATCATACAGAATAGTTTTACTGCCCTAAAAATCCTTCATGCTCTGCCCATTCATCACTGCAGTACATTTCATGTGAAGCATTGATGCTTTGAACGGTGCTTTAAGGGGATTGGTAGTGGTTGGCTGTTTTAGGATTGGCAGATCTGGGTTGGAGAAAGTTGAAGCTCTTTCAGGTGATCTCTTGGGTGTCTGCTTTGTGCTAGACATATATGCTACAGCAGCATTTGGGACCCCCAGGGTCTCTGCCTTGACTGGCCTCCCATCGTCACAGAAATGATGGTGCCCATCCTTGTCGTGTGAGGGGTAGCATGGTATGTGGAAGCCATAATGAGTCACAAGAGGAAAACTGAGTTCTGATCTGGGCTCTCTCACAGTCTTGCTTTCTCTTCTTCTCTCAAATATTGGCTGTGTGAATTGGCGGTTCTGTGGTTCTAAGCACAGCCTAAGATTCTGATCTCCTATTGATCATCTCCATTTTTCTCAACCTTAATTTTCACATTTGTAAACTATGATTAGAAACTGTTCAATGGGGGCATCTGGGTGGCTCAGTGATTGTCTGCCCTCGGCTCAGGGTGTGGGATCAGGTCCCACATCGGGCTCCCCACAGGGAGCCTGCTTCTCCCTCTGCCTATGTCTCTACCTCTCTCTATGTGTCTCTCATGAATACATAAATAAAATCTTAAAAAAAAACCCCATACAATGGTTTTTGTAAGGCCTGAATAAAATACTACATATCAAGGGCTTAGCCTAGTGCCTTGAATGTAGAGCACACCTTCAGTGGGAGCTTCTTGCTCTGACTGTTTAGATGTCTATGGGTTCTGTTCCTTGCCAGCAGACACCTGTTTCTGTCACTTTATTTAGAAGCTTATTCAATAAAGGTTTAAGTAAATGCTGTGTCTGAAGAAGGGATTAAAGATGAAGCTCTTTTGCCCCTTACAAATTATTCTGGAAATTTGAGGGGAAGGAGAGAATTCGATGTTTGAGGACTGTTGCTCAGCGCTCGGGACAGCTTGGCGCCTATCAGGGACAACCTCACCTGGTGTACCACCACCCCTGCAACACATACAGGCAGAGGTTTATTTTTTTTAAAGATTTTATTTATTTAATCATGAGAGACAGAGAGGCAGAGACACAGGCAGAGGGAGAAGCGGGCTCCATGGGGAGCCTGATGTGGGACTAGATCCCAGGACCCTGGGATTACGCCCTGAGCCAAAGGCAGACTCTCAACCACTGAGCCACCCAGTACCCCAGGCAGAGGTTTAGAGAGTACATCCCGTTCATTGGAAGGGCTGGGATTTGAGATGAGGTGCCCTGGTGCTGGGTCTTCTGGGCTTTCAGGATCCTCTGTCATCCTGCTGTTCAGAGCTGCTCCTTCTCTCTCAAATCCCCATGATCAGCCTCACCAACCACCCCCCACCCCCCGCCCACTCTGACTCGGGGTCCCCTCCTCTCTCTGCCTTCCCATTCTTCATCCCCTGTGTTTCTCCTTTCTCCCCCTGACTCCACTTCCAGCTCCCACCCTTTCCTCTCTGACTGCTCTCTCGTCTCCCTCATGACACCATCGCTGCCCCGTGATAGAAAGGAGTTAATAAAAACCCATGTGTAACTGAAACTTGAAAAGCCATAAATCGCCTTGTTTTTTCTAGGATGTTGGTAGCATTTTGATTTAATAGTTGGACAAACACAAGGGCCTATTTTATTCAGAGTTTACAGGCCTCAAGGCTGTTATTCCTCCAAATTTAATAGCATTGAAATTGCAGGGTTTGCTATAATTTGCCTATCGCTTTCTGCTCCACCATGGATGTTTATTGTCAGCGGGATGGAATCTCAATCCGACTCACTTAGATAACATGTCTGTTAAACATTTAGATAATTGTACCATCATTAACTTGTCACATTATTTTAGAGATTCAAAACAGAAGCAGGGTAAGTAGAGGTAGTAGAGGTGGGGGAGGAGGAGGAGGAGGAGGAGGAGAGGAGGAGGAGGAGGAGAGGAGGAGGAGGAGAAAGAGAAAAGCTCTCCTGGTTAAACGACCAGGAGACAGATGAGAGTTGATTTTACACCCTTGACATTTCGCTGGAGGTGTCTAGGTTAAGGAGGTGTGTCCTGCAGAGCGATTCGGAAGGCTGCCTCCTGCCAGGGCGGGGTGCCTCTCTCCTGGGCCAGGCCCATCCCTGGGACTGTGCAACCGATGCTCAGAAACCCACGGTATTTATTTCAACCCCAGCTTTGGCCTTCATGGACCAGAGATCAATTTTTTAGCCTCCCTTAGGGTTGCTGATTACAACATTATATGTAATTACAAAGCAATGAGAGCAACCTAAATGTCCAAAGGTAAGGAATCTGTTAATTATAATACCTGACACGGAGAGATGTCCATGATGTTTTGTGTGATAGAGGCTGGTTAGAGAAAACAGGTTGTATAGTGTGGTGCCATTTACTACAAAACACTGAAGCCATCCTGGACGATTCTATAAGGCTCTCTAGCTATTAACAATGAGCATCTTTAGAGAATAGGATTACAGAGCAAATAAGG
The DNA here is from genome assembly GCF_905146905.1 of Nyctereutes procyonoides. NCBI lineage: Eukaryota > Metazoa > Chordata > Mammalia > Carnivora > Canidae > Nyctereutes > Nyctereutes procyonoides. The sequence continues at coordinate 70,477,726 of NW_026575140.1, forward strand.
TTTTATTTTCTGTTTTATCTACTTCTGAATAATTATTTGTAGCCATGTATCATTTATAAAAACTTAAAAACTAAGGTCACATGATAAGGGAGAAAAATAGCACCTTGAAAAGGAGAACTTAAAAAAAAATAAAAGGATAACTTTTTTTTTCTTACTAAGAGAGCGAGAGAGAGAGGGCACCTGGGTGGTTCAGTGGTTGAGTGTCTGCCTTCGGCTCAAGTCATGATCCTGGGGGTCCTGGAATCGAGTCCCACATCAGGCTCCTTGCAGGGAGCCTGCTTCTCCCTCTACCTATGTTTCTGCCTCTCCCTGTGTGTCTCTCATGAATAAATAAATAAAATCTTAAAAAAAAAAAAAAAGGAAAGAAAAGGAGAGCAAGAAGGTGGGTGGGTGGGGGCAGAGGGAGAGACAGTCCTAAGCTGACTCCCTGCTGAGCATGGAGCCCATGACCCTGAGATCATGACCTGAGCTGAGACCAAGTGTCAGATGCTTCACCCACTGAGCCACGCAGGTGCCCCCAAGAAGGAGGACTTCCTAAAAGGAAAGGCTACACGTTTAAATAATTGGATTTTGAGAGATCCAGGACACAGTGTCCCAGCTACACTGGCAGGTGCCTTGGTTTCCATCGTAGGTCATAGCTGCTGTCCATGCTCACCAAGGGCCTTAACGGGGGAAGCAGATAGCAAGAAAGATTTTCATTATGCCTATATGAGAAGTAAGGTCAAATCCAGAAGGGTGATGGAGACCGGGAATAAGTAAATGTGAGATTCTGGGAACAGTGAAATGTCAGCAGTGGTGGGACGAGCTTGGCATCTAAGACCGCCACCCAGAAGTTTGATGATGCGTGCCCGCTGGTCCTTCAGGGTTGACAGGTGGGACTGCGATTCTGATTGGCAGCCTTTGGAGACTGCCTTCCCAGGGCCTGCTCTGTGACTCGGGTGGAGGACTCAACTATTGCCTCTCACAGGTTGTGCACAGCTGGTGACACAGTGGAATAGGGGAGAAAATGTGCAAGTCAGAACATAAGGGTTAATGTTTTCCTGATTGTACTGTAAATAATGCAGATATCGGGGGTGGGTGGTTGGGACAAACAATGTGAATATTTTATAGACTGTAGGCTAAATAATATATATATTTAGGAAACCAGCTTAAATATTTCATATGCTGCAGCACAGATTTCTGCAGAGGGGGGTGAAATGGGCTGCGGAGGCCAGTGGGGAAGGAGGGGATGGTGGTGCCCGAGGTGAGGACACAGAGGACTTACAGTCCAAACGTGTGTGAGGCTGGGCAGCAAGGGGTTAGGCAGCTGGCAGATTCCTGGAACCTGATTAGCTAGAACCCTTGGATTTTTGGAAACTATCCTTTAAGTATCCTGTACTCTCTGTCTTGTCATTCTTTGTCTTCACTTCTACCATGGGAGAGAGACAAATGACAACCTCATCACATGCGTTTTATTTTTAAAAAGCAACTTCCAACCCAAGAGAATGGAAAACCTAGGTCCACACACAGACTCATACATGAGTGTTCACAGCAGCCCCATTCACAGTAGCCAAAAACTAGAGATGGCCCAGGTCTGCCCTGCACTTGACAAGCAGACGGAGTGTGGTAGGCCATGCCGTGGAGTACTACTCAGCCATGAAAAGGAGCAGAGTGCTGATACCGTGCTGTCACGTGCACGCACGCATGTGGACAACAACGTGAAAGAAGGCAGGTACAAAGGCTTCACGTTGTGTGATTCCATTTGTGGGAAGTGTTCAGAATAGGCAAGTCTTAGAGGCAGAGCAGATTAGTAGTTGCCAGCAGCCGACGGGAGAGTGGGGAATGCCATCCAATGCATATGGAATTTCTTTTTTAGGCGGAGGAAAATATTCTAGAATTGATAGCGTTGGAGACGCTTGTATAGCTTTGCGAGTGCATTCAAAACCATTGAATTGTATATTTTAAAAGGTAGTACTTCTAGGGTTTGTGAATTCTGTCAGCTAAAACAAAAAGCCATCCCCAGGGATGTTGGTTTGTACAGGCTCAGCCGGTCCCCTCTACTTTCTGCGTCATAGGCCTTTCTAAATAAGTAGCAGTTCACATCCAAGTGACCGTTCGGACAGTCCTGCTGTTCACAGAAGGCAGCAGAGGGCTCGGCCCTCCTGGGCTTGAAGGTGCTTCTTCCCTTTGCTCCCCGTTCTTACATTTTTCAGAATTGGGAAATGGAAGAGGCAGGAGGAAGGAATCAGGTCCAGGCCCTCAGTGGGAGAAAGATGTGAACCTGACATCCGCAGTCAGGGAGACTGGGGAGCTGCCTTCTGGGTAGATCTCAAGAGGAAAAGCTGGTCCTTACCTTCCTGGGGAGGAGTCACTCTTGCCAAAGGCAGCATGATCAGCATGGACCCAGGGAGAGCCCATTTTAAGGAAAGAATCCTATAAATAATATGTGCTCAGCGTGGGGAAATGAGAAAGTACACCATCTTTTTGTTTTCTTTTGAACAAACACGGAGCCATCGTATGCGATGTGTGCTGTTTTGTAATCTGTACCGTGCATGCCAACAGACCTGCATCTTGATAATCATTTGGTTTCCTAGGATGCTCCCTACACCCATTCATTTCTCCTGTAAGCCCTGATGGGCCTTCCTTGTGCGCAGACGGGGATGCGCCTTTGCCTTCCATGCTTTGGTCAGGGCACCGGGCCCCACATCCGAAGGCCCTTCTGGGGACCGCAGGCAGAAGTAGCTAACAGAGCTGCAGCGCATTATCGCCTCTTACCTATCGCTCCTTCTGTCAACAAGATAAACTGGGCTGGCCGGGCACTTTTGCAGCAGCTGTTTACTTGGCCATTCAAGGCAAGCTTGAGAAGCTGGGAACCTATCCAGTCCTCACATTTGATCTTCTTAAAAGCTGTTTTCCTTTGGTTTTCTCCAGCCTTGCAAACGGCCACTCGCCCTGGGCAGGATCTGAGCAGGTAATTTACCTCCTCTCCTAACGTAATGAATGGCCCCGCCCGGGGCCTGGGCAGACCCAGGAAAATAGAGGCATCGATTTATTTGCCAAGTTAAAACCCAGGGTTAAGTAGCAAGTGAAGCATCTCCATATGTTAAGTGTCCCAGGGCCAACTAGGGGGAAGATACCCCAAACAGGTATTAGGAGAAAGGTTTTTCTTTTGGAATTTCCTTCTGTGAACGTTAGGAAAAGTTACTTAGCAGCAGGATTTCAGGTTTTGGGTCAGACAAAATGTTCCCTGCCCCCTCTAGAAGATCCATTACAGATTGGAAATGACTTTGTCTCTAAGTGCCCATTGTCAGATGGGATACACATTCCCCTCAACCAAACAAATATAAAATGCTTCCAGCCTCTGCCTCGGATTTTCTATTACTGTTTCACAGGACTCCAGAGAGTTTTTAAGATAGCAATTTGATTAAGCTTATGGGGAAGATCCCATCAGATAACATTCTTTTTCTGCAGGTAGAGATAATGTGTTCAAGTATTAAGTATGTTTTAAAGGTAATTATCTTTTCCATATTCATTTTAGTTACAGGAATTGAAAAGGGGGAGACTTTGCATCTGAAAGCTGCCCCCTGGGCCCTGGAGTCGCTCTGGCTTCTCTCCTTCTCTCCTTTGGGAAACACTCTTGAGGTTTTTGACAAATGAACGAGCACCAAGTGTTTTTCTATTCCCGAATGCGTTGGGATCCCTGTCTCCAGAGAGGTGGTCTGGAAGGCGGGGTCTTGGCCACTGCCTTCGGCAGGCTGCCTAACTTGGATTCCCATTCTAGAATGCTTCTGGGCTCCCCATCTTAGGTTCCTGGATGCCAGGAGGAGGCCTGGCTTCTACTCAGAAAGAAGTCTTGCTTGATCCAGCGGTCAAGCATAGTGTCACATCCCTCACCTTGTAAAAGCAGAGCCTGGGATTACCATTTCCATGTCCTGGGCCCTGTGGTGGGATGTGCTCATATTGGGAAAGACTAATTTGAGGTCTAGAATTCTAACCTTTGTAGACTGCCAGACCTCAGAACTAGAGCAAGAAGCTCTGCGGAGGATGGTCCTGAGCCTCAGAGAAGTTCAGTGATTTGCCTGGGATCACACAGCAAGTTAGAGAGGGTCACTGTGGGTTAGCACCCAGGACTCCTGGTCTTAGACCACTCTTCCTGTCCCCCAAGGATACCCACAACTCTGTCACCTCCAAAGAATAATACTCTTTCCCCTTGCCCACGAATCTCCTGTGTGGGAGAGTCTGTCCCATGTGGCGCTCCTTGGCAGTCCGTTACTCAGTCTACTCTGAGGGCTTCCAGGCCCTGTGTGGGTCTGATGCCCTGGAGCTCCTTAGGCCTCATTCTGCCTACCAGCCATGCAGTTCTAAGCACTCTGAATTTTGGCAAAAAAACAAAACAAAACAAAACAAAACAACAACAACAACAACAACAAAAAAAAACAGATCCAAATCCTACCTTCAGAAAGCTAACCATTGCTAAGGAGGAAAACAGACCTATCTAAAGAGATACTTAAAAAAAAATAAAAATAAAAATAAATAAATAGATAGATAGATACTAACAGTGCAAGGCGGTTGAATATGATTTGTGCTGTGGGGGTTCAGCATAGTGTTTATAGCATCTTGCATTCCTTTGCCCGCCTGCAGCCCTTCTGCTGCAGCCAGAAACCCATAACTCCTGCGGATGGCATTTGTCTGAGTTATATCCTCACCTGATCGTCAGGGAACACTCTCAGTCAGATGGGCTGCAGCGTGTTGGTCTGGAGGCAGCTAAGTCTGGGAAAGGACCCGAAGTGACGGTTTGTCGTTGGAGACTCCAGGTGGGTGGTGTGCAGTGCCCCATGGTCTCAGCCTGAGGTGGCAGTGGAGGAGTGGGTGTCAAGTTGGACGATCCAGGCTGGGGTCGGTGCTTGGCCTTGTAGGCTAACTATATCCAAGGTAAGGAAGCTCTGGCATGCACACCCGGTGTTGCCTCTCCTAGCTTATCCCTCGGAAGATCGTCACTGTCTTACCCTGGCTACATATGAAAATCATTTGGAGGAGCTTTTAAAGAAAAATAGCACCAAACAAGGGCTCACACCTCAAATCCTCAAACATGCAGGCGTGGATGTTTCTTACAGCCTTCAGGAGATGTACATGGAGAGCTAGTGTGGGAAACTTCTGGATGGCATAGAAAGTGCCCCCCAATGACAGCCTCAGGCCTCACCTTCTACCCCCTGTAGTGGGTTCCTCCTGAGTCCTGCTGTCCTGCTGTTTTTCCCTTCCATGTATCTCCCCCAACTCTGTCATGCTCATCCTATTCCTTATCCGCCTGGCATATTCTTCTCAGCTCTATTGTGTCTGTATGGACCAGATATCCATGTCCTCTGAGTCCATATGTCAAAGCCCTCAGCTCCAGTGTGACGGTATTTGGAGGTGGGGGACCTTGGGGCAGGTTTGGAAGAGGCTGTGAAGTGGAGCCCTCAGGATGAGATTAGGGTCTTCACAGGGAGAGGAAGAGGCTGGAACTCCCTATCTTTGCACCATGTGCGGACACTGCTAGAAGGTGGCTGTCTGCAAGCCAGGAGGAGGGCCTCACTGAGAACCCAGCCATGCTGGCACCCTGATCTCACACTTTCAGCCTTCAGAACTGTGGGAATAAATGTCTGCTGTTCAAGCCGCCTAGTTACGGTATTTTGTGATAGCAGGCTGGAGCAGACTAGGATGGCGCCCTTCTGTGTCACACCATCACCCCAGCGAAGCAAGGGGAGAAGTGTATGCTCTCCAGTTGCAGCGCTTGGCCACGTTGCTACTCTGCAAGTTAGAAGTGATGTCTGAACCATTGCTGGGTCCCTGGGCCCTTGCACTGTGTTAGAACAAGTGCCCATGGGGTAAATATTTGTTATGCGACTAATAGAAAGCAGTGAGGGAGCTTCCTGATTAGAAGCAGGAAAGGGGAATCTGATTTCAGATTTTTTTTACTCTTCATTTCCCAGCTGTATGTCCTTAGAGAACTCACTCAACCTTTGCAAGTCTCAGCTTCCTTGTCTGAAAAATTAGAGCAGTGTACTTGCACTCTGTACCTCAAAGATGGATGTGAGGATCAGAGTGATCTTTTAGGAGTTGTTATTCATCTTCGTAAGGCATGAGGCACAATTTATATTTCAGGCATTGTTACACTTGTGACATCTCTCAATACCCCCGGGGCGCTTTGGCTTCAGGGCACCCTGAAGTGTGCCCTACTCTGTGCCTTCCACGCTGCCTCCCATCCCAGCTCTGCCACGTGCTTTTCTTCCCTTGGCTTCTTTGGTTGCACCTGCCGTGCTCTCCCCTGCACATGGGGTGAATGCCGCATGAACGCAAGTCGACTGCTATTATAACATATTTTGAATTATAGAGAAATTATAATGAGGAACGCAGCCTAGTCCATTCAGTAATTAAGGATTCCGTGTGGCATGGTGGGCAGAAATTAGGAGGAGTGGTATCCTGGGATTTTTGACCGAATATGATCTAAATGGGTCAGTGATATAGATCCCGCATCTAAGCCCATCCAGATACATAACCTCTTGTGTGGAGAGAGTTTGAGAAGGAAGATATTCCCTAAACTCTCATCCCTTCCTCATTCATCAACTCGGATTTGAACACCAACCACCGGCATAGGTGCCAATATCCAAAGAGTGTGCCTTGCCTGCCCTCTGGGGGCTCACAGACCCAAACAAGACTGTGACAGAGGCTTGGGCCTGTCATATGCAGGAATGCCCAGCCCTACCTGATGGGAGGAGTGGGCAGGGAAGCCTTGGAGGCAGGAAAAGAGCTCAAACTGAATTTGCTTTGCTTCTCATTCTCATCTCTTCTGCTCCAGGGTAAACTTATTTTGTGGGGATGGTGAATGATTTGCTCACCATGCCTTGTAGAATAAACCTTTGTGTGTATGCATGTGTATGTGGGCTGCTGCTAATCCCCTTCCTTTCTTGGTCTCCTGTTTCTGAGGCTAGTGGTGTCTGGGATTTGCAGAGGGAGGAAGGATATAAAAGGGCAAGACAGGAGACCCCAGTGCCTGGATTCAGAGCCTCTGCATTCCGGAGACCCCCCAGAGGCCCCTCTCCCTGGACCCTTCAGCTCGAGAAAGCCATTGTGCTCTGTCCTGGCCTCTGACCCCGAGGCTCTGGGAAGCAGCAGGTTGTTGACACTTGGACAATCATTTCTTGCAAGGCTACTGCCTCCCTTGGGAGCTCCCCTCTCTGCCTTGGGGTGGTGACTGTTCCCCCAACCAGGAGGGGGGGTGGTGAAGGAGGAGGGAAGTTAGCTCTGGGTCAGAATGGGAGGCAAGGAGGGGGCTCCTGGATTTGAGCCCTCTCCCTCCCCCCACTCGGGGCAACTTCCTCCATGGGCCCCATGGTTCACTCCTCTCTCACCTGCCAGCTCAGAGGCGCCCCTCCCAGGGCTCAGCTTTGGGAAAATGAATCCAGGAGACCTGTTTCTGGACTTCTGCTTTTTTGTTGTAGGTCTCCTGTTTGTCGGGGAGACTCTGGTGTCTTCCTGGAGGATACTTATACCTGTCCACCTCTTGCAGTCGTAGAAACAAAGGATATTCCTAGTCCTGGTGCTGCCTGTTGCTCCTAGTAGCAACATTTTGGGCAAGTCACTTGCCCTTTTGGAAGTTAATTTTCCTTGTTGGTAGAATGGGGTCAGGAAACCCCGCTTACCTAGGGGCCTTCTGTGAAGCTCACGTGGAAGAAGACATTTGTGAGCACTTTGCACTCTGTGAAGCAAATGCACGGCCTGGTGATTTTGGTTTCTGTTATTGCCGGGGCTGGCGCTTTGCCTGAGTGATTCTTAGAGTTTCTGAGTGTGAGGTTCCCAAGCATTTTTCTCCTCCTTTCTCCTTTCTAGAGCATTTCAGAAAGCATTTTCAGAAGGGGGCAGAGTGGGACAGAGGGACTCTTAAAATTTGTAAGTGCCACTTTGCATTCCTTCCACCTCCATCTCAATAATAAATAACTAAGGATGCAGCCAGGAGCTGGGATGTTCTGTCCAAAGGAACGCGAGAATGCATCTCCGGCAGCCTGGCATCCCCATTCAGCGGGCCTGGACGGTACCATTTCTCCAGCAAGGAGAAGAAAAAAAAAAAAAAAGCTCTCTTGCTAAGCTACAGAAAAATCTCCCTTGTGCTTTAATTCTGGAAGAAGCGGATTAGTGTGGCCATATTTAACCTTTGACCCTGACACAAAAGCATTATCAAAATTAGTTACCAAGAGACTCTGTCTTCCTCCTCCCTGCCCCCATGTCCCTCTTTGCAGGGGCTGGTTTAGGATCTCGGGAAACTCCTTTGGAGTAAGAGCTCTGTTCATAAGAGCCTTGTTGCCCTAGAGACGCCGGGCCTGGCGCTTGCTGCCAGGGCGTCTGGGGTCCAAGGTGGGCTGAAGGGCAGAGATGGGAGTCTTGCACTGTCCTGGGGGTCAGAATTTGTGGGCTGGGTTTAAACCTCTTCCTCCTTTCAAACCAGCCTGGTTCTTGGCCTTCCAGTCAGGTGCCAGGTTGATATATAGACCCCCTTCCTCAGAACTTTCTTTAACACCGCCCTCTGCCTGGCGGCTGTATGACCTAAAGATACCAGTTGATCTGAAGGCTTAATTTCCAGCATCTTCCTCTTCTGACAGAAATCCATAGACTCGGGGGGAACAGAGTAGGGGGTATATCTGGACCTGCATCATCAGTGTGGATTCATATCCCATCCTCCCCACCATTTAGTCATTGTGGCCTTGGGCAAATTATTTGAACCCTGAGCCTCTCTCTGTAAAATGGGCATAGTAATAATACTAGTGCTCACCTCCTACAGTTATTTTTGAGGATAAAGAATAGGATACTTGTGAGGTGCTTAGGACGTATGGCCCCTTACCAAGCATTCAGCGGCCATCAGCTACTGTTATTGGTGTCATCGTTATTGATCCATCACCACCTCCTGGGGTCCTGGTGGGCTCCTGCCACCGCATCCCTCCCCGGCCCCCAGGCACACGGGGGTTTCATGGGTGCCCTGCCCCATTTCCTGCTCTGCAGCCTGCCTAGCTGTCTTTGCAGTCATGTTAGCATCTCCTCTTGGATCAGGGTGTGGGGGGAGTGGAGGCGGGGGTGAGGATTGGCTGCGTTTCATACCAGAAGTCCAGCTTGCCGTGGGGGCGCAGGAGGCAAAAGCGCTTTATAAGCTCTCGATGAAAAGCTGTGAAACAAGATGGTCAAGGATCTGGCCGGGCCTGGTTCAGGATTATGGCCGGCCCCTGGAATGCCGACGGGGCCTCTTTTAAGAAGCCAGTGTCTATTTACAGTGTATCTCTCATAAACCCCAACGCTGGGGCGAGGGCAGGGGGACTCGCCCTCCTGGCATGTGATTGATTATCTGGTATTTATGCCATTGAGGACTTGTCAGCGGTTCGGGGTCAGAGGGTCATCTCATGTGTCTTGCCGCCCATCCACGTCCCTTTGTACAGTGTGGACCGGGTGAGCCGTGCACAAAACAGCTTTTTCTTTACCTTGGGAACAGGGGGAGGGGGTGGGGGTGGGGAGTGTCAATGAATTTTTTTTTTCAGACTTTTCTGAATAGTGTCCTTTTAATTCTAAAGAACTTTTAATTAAAAGTAGCAGGAAAATTCATCTCGAGAAGGTTTAGCTTACTTACCTTAACAGATACTTTTGTGTCCTGAGAAGCTGGGAGTGACTTTCCAAAAAAGAAAAAAAAAAAAAAAGAAAGAAAGAAAGAAAGTCAGGGTTTTTGTTGGATCTTTCTGACCCTCCCCAGCATCTTCGAAGTCCCCCGGAGATGTCCTGCCCTCGCTGTCTTAAGTGTGGCCCCTGCCTGGGAAGCAGGAAGGAGGGAGGTGCTGCCTCGGCTTTAACACGGCGAGGGTGTTTAGAAAGGACGGCTCTCCCTCTGGTCCGGCGTTCTCCGTCCCTCTGCTCCAGCCTTCTCCTGGTGCTGGATGAAGACACAGAGTCTGGAGTCACAGCAAGTCACAGCAAGTCGGTTGCAGAGTCAGGTGCTGGGCTCCGTTCTTCTGACCCCCAGCTGGCGTTCCGCTAGCGCACCCCATCATTCCCCGAAGCCAAGTGAACAGAAATGTGATCCTACTGCTGCTGTTTGCAGATGCTGGGTGTTTGAGAGTGGGCAACGGCTCCTGCAGGGCCCCCCCGACTCATCTCCCTGTCTCGGAGCAGCAGCCTGTGCTCTCCCTATCCTCCGGGAATTGCTCTGTGTCCCCCTTCTTCAAAACCTGCGGAGAGAGAGTCTCCCTGTCCCTGTTGCTAGAAAGCAGCACCCTTCCCCCTTGTGACTCTGGCGATCTGGATGTCCTTCTTCAGAACAGGTAGCTCTATTTCGTCCTGCTATGGCTCAGGAGTGGCCAGTGTGGAAGCTGTCACTCCGTCCATCCACATGCCGACAGGGGAGCTTGAAGAGCTCTGACGGGCCAGGGCACCTCATTTTTTTTAAGATTTTATTTATTTATTTATTTATATGAGAGAGAGAGAGAGGCGCAGAGACATAAGCAGAGGGAGAAGCAGGATCCCTGTGGGGAGCCCGATGTGGGACTTGATCCTGGGACCCCAGGATCATGCTCTGAGCTGAAGGCAGACGCTCAGCCACTGAGCCACCCAGGTGTCCCTGGGTACCTCATTCTGTGTCCTGCTGCACTGTGGGCTCGCTGCCACAGGGAACCCTCCACCCTCTAGGATCTCACCTGGGTCCCCTCTCCTGGGGATGGCCCAGGATACTCAAATGAGACCATGGTGGGGGACTGCCCATGGCTGTCAGCTCGAACATCTAGAGCTGTGCCAGGTTTCTGGCATAGAACAGTGCTGGAAACCGCAGCAGAGAGATTATTTACCTGGAGTTGGCTATTTGTGGGAGTCATGGGAAACTCACACTCCCCATATCATATTCCTCGTTTTGTCTGCCTTGCATACCCCCCCCACTTAAAAAATGCAATACAAAGAATCGTCTTCCAAATAATAGCTTTAGAAATCCTAATTCCTTTCTATTCCCTCCATTCCCATTCAAGTTAAATTAGTGAATGCTAATTTGGACTGGTAAGGCATCACTATGAGAGAGAGACTAACGTGGTGCAGGATCTGATTCTTGCTCATGAGAAGAGTACCCCGCCTGTCCTGAGTTCTGAAGAATTTACTGAGTGCCGTGCACTGTGCTGGTATTTTCCTTAATCCTTTTTCTTTTTTTAAGATTTTATTTATTTATTCATGAGAGACACAGAGAGAGAGAGGCAGAGACACAGGCAGAGGGAGAAGCAGGCTCCCTGTGGGGAGTGTGATGTGGGAATCCATCCCAGGACCCAGGGATCATGCCCTGAGTCAAAGGCAGACGCTCAGTCACTGAGCCACCCAGGCGACCCTTCCTTAGTCCTTATATCAACTTTTTATTTTTTTATTCATTATTTTTAAAAATATTTTATTTATTTATTCATGAGAGAGAGAGAGGGAGAGAGAGAGGCAGAGACACAGGCAGAGGGAGAAGCAGGCTCCACGCTGGGAGCCCGACGTGGGACTCAATCCCGGGACTTCAGGATCGCGCCCCGGGCCAAAGGCAGGCGCCAAACCACCAAGCCACCCAGGGATCCCTTATATCAACTTTTTAAAGTGGAACATCTTTGTTTCCAAGATGAGGAAGAGAAGGACAGCTTTTCCTGGGTTATATAGCTGATAACCATTATCGCTAATATTCATCAAAACCAAACCTTGGCTTTCTGCTTGGGAGCATTAACCTCCTTGAGGCCACGTGAAATCTCCGTGAGGTAGGTATGGTTATTACTCTGATTTCACAAAAGACAAAATAGGCACAGAGGAGTTAGGTAACTTGCCCCAGGGTCACATAGCAGTGGTTAAGTGGCCAAACTGGATCTGTGCCACAACGAGTGACAGCCGAGTTCACAGTTAACCTGCTATACCTGTCTGCCTCTGTAGGTTTCAAAGCGGGTCTGGAACTTAGAGCTTTCAGATGCCAGTGCTCATGTGGTCTTTTCCCACTATCCTCACGTAAATTTGCTGGGAGACACTAGATCTAGACATATATAAATCAGCCAGAGACCAGCAAAAGGTCACTGTGTAATCAGATGCCAGCCTAGGTGGTGCATGGAGAGGAATTTAGAGGAGGAATATGCTAACAAGGACAGTGTTGAGTCTCCTCTCTGAAAACTCACAATAAGGGGTCAGTGACTAATTCTTCTCTCCGTCCCCAGGATATAACCCAGGGTCAGCCACACATTAGTGTCCCATAAATGCTGGTTAAGCCCCCAGAAAATATTTCACAGGGGAGGTAGGGTTAAACCAAATTTACCCTTTGGGCCAATGATGTTGAGAATTTGCTTTTGTTGCATGCTGACTGGGTGCCTAAGTACTCAGTGAGGTGTGTTATTTATGCTGTTCTTTCCCTTTACAACAGCCCTCTGGCCATTATCATATCTGAGGTAAACTGAGGCCCAACGGAGGCTCCATACTTTTCTCAAAGTCTCAAAGCCTTTTTTCCCCATACTGACTTCAAAATCCATTCCCTTTCCTAACACAAAGAAAGAGGCAGTAGCCAAGTGGGGAGGACAGAAGTGAGTGGAGCCTGCCTGGAGACTCTCAGTTGGCTTGGGGACCTGGGATGCCAGAATGGGGAACATATCCACTTTTCCTGTTGCTTATGGTTGAGAGTTGCCACTTTGATATAAGGATTTCTGGATCTATGAACTTAACTGTGTCCAGTTAATTGAATTTATAATTCAGCACCAAAATGCTGAAAAGAATGGTCTTTTATGCCCCTTAATGAGTGCTATAAAAACAAGTGGTGAATCTAATTTTATGAATGATCCTTTATGACTTACCTGATAACTAGTGGTTGTTCAGCACAAAGGACTCATAACTCAGTGTGGACCTAAGCTGGCTGCCTGCAGTAAAAGGACTTGCTTTAAAGTTGCCATCTTGCTCTTGCTGAGTGTCCCTGGGATTTATTTTTTTTAATATTTTATTTATTCATGAGAGACACAGAGGCAGAGACACAGGCAGAGGGGGAAGCGGGCTTCCTGCAGGGAGCCTAATGTGGGACTTGATCCCAGGACCCTGGGATCATGACCTGAGCCAAAGGCAGATGCTCAACCATTGAGCCGCCCAGGTGCCCTAGGAATTGGGATTTAGTTGTTCTTTCTCTACTATCCCCTTCTGGTAGAGGACAGGACATTCTGGGGAAATGTGGAGAAGGGTCTCCCGGCCCATCAGCTCAGGGTGACCAAAAACTCACACCTCCTGGAATCAGCTCTTCCCAAGAAGAGGAATGGAAAACCATAGCAGCTCATTCCTTCTCTTTATGATGGCGGCTATTGATTCTGCCTAGGTGTTGCCAGCTATGCTGGGGAAGAGAATAGAAACAGAAAGATACCCAAAGGGAGGCAAGAAAGTTCTTTTTACCTTCACCCTCCAATAAGAGGCTGGGAGCTTTAAAAAAAAAAAAATGGCCGGAGGATGAAGTAGAAGCTTCTGTCAGATGCAGGTGAGAATTTCCTGAGTTGAAAAGATGTTCCTAAGAAAGACCAGGAAACCTCCAGCTCTAGAGCTGCTTATATGGAGTATGTACACACAGAAGTGCCTCTAGCTTTTTTACAGGTTTTGGGGGTCATTTTTATACTATTTAAAATTTGGATGATTTTGTGATTATGAATCTAACTATTAATAGATGCTGGCTGTACAATTCAAGCATCATCCATGCACCATTCATACAGCTTAAGAAAGGTTGGTTATTCCCATCTGGGAAGCTAGAGGCAGGGCGCTGGACTCAGTGGCCAGTCTCTGCCCATGGTGCCAAGAGATGGAATAGCCTTTGGCATAGGGAAGCCCTTGAACGCAGCAGCCAGATTAGGGGTGTGAGAACGTAGAGGAGGGAAGGCCAAGATCACACTGTGGTTCCCCCTTGTTATCGCTTTTCTTGCTTTATCTCGGGTAAGAAGAGGTCCTGCAGCCCTGAGCAAACCTTTCCAGGAGGCTGCTGAGCTGTGAAGAGCACAGTCACCTCCTTCTCCACAGAGCCCTCTCTCCTTTGTACATGCTGCACCTGTAAAGCCTGAAGCCTTGATATATTGGGTGGGTGGGGAGAAATGCAAACTGGTCTCTGATCTGGGTGCTAATTGCTTTCTAGCAGAGCAAGGGTGGGTGGGTTGGGCTAGGACCTTCAGTGCCCATGCTCTAAGCCTTGCCTCAGTTGGCCTTGTGCCCAGATTGGCTGGTGGACCTGCCTCTCCCTTGGCCCACCCTCACCAGGCTGATGAATTGCTCTTAGGGTCAACAGGGGCTCTGACTTGACTGTAATCTTTGGTCAGAAGGAGGCTGGGTGACAAGGACAGGGTAAAGCATGTCTGATGACCTTTTGCAGGGGAATGCCCACCCAACTGGTCTGGAAAAACCTGTTTGGGCCCCAGAGAAACCTAACAAAACTTGGTGCTATCAGCCTACAAACATCTACATTGGAAGGAGCCTGTAGCGTGCACATGTTCCTTTGGCTGATGGGTAGAGGGGGAGAGGAAGCACCACCAATGCCCCCCCCCCATCAAACCTGGATTCTCACTGCACTGGCACTAAATGACCCCTACTCCTTTTATTTTCAGAGGAAACAAAACAGCTGGCCGTTTATTCATTGAACATTCATTGCATGACTCCTGTGTGATTAAGTGCTGGGGGGATACCCAGATGAATAAGTCCTGGGGTCTTGATTCAGGGAACGCAGAGGTAGGAAGACAGACACATAAGCAGTAATTATAGTGTACAGAGCTCAGTGCAGTGGGGGAGATGTTTGCATCCGAGGTACTGTGGGAGCCCGGAGGTGGGGTACACAGTGTTTGCCCAGGGATTGGGTAAGATGTCCTGGAGAGGAAGACCTCATAAGGTTTTAAAGAAGCTGAAATCTGCAGAAATAAAGGGAGATCTGGCCAAGAGGGCGAACCGTGTGTGTTTGGACATGGTGGTGGTGTGGCCTAAGCATCCTGTCTGAGGTGGAGCACAGGGAGGGACAAACAGGCCAAGACCACAGAGACCTTGTTAAATTGTCTTAAGGAGCCTGGATTTTATCCATAGGTGACAGGGAGCCCTGAGAAGCCTACACAAGGAAGTTAAGTTAGGTCATGAGATCAGATCACTTTCTGGTAGGCCGCTGCCGCTGTGGTGGTTGTATGGGGGTCAGCTCTGAGGCAGATGAGCCACACCTGGGAGCCCCCAGCAGGAATCCTGGCACGGATGCTGGTGGCTTGGGTGAGGTGGTACCTTTCTGGAATGAGAAGGAAGGGACATGTTAGGGAAAGATTAGCTGGAGTGGGATGCATGGGGAAGGATACAAGAGGGGCCCAGCCAGCTGTCTAGCATGGGCAACAGAGTAGATACGAGTGCTGACAGCTGAGACAGAGTTCCAGAAAAAGGGAGCTGGTTTAGGAGCAGAAGATGTGGGGTTTGTGTTTGGACACGTCAAGGGTGCCTGTGGAACCTCCAAGAGACCTGTGGATTTATGAAGTTTGCACTCAGAAGAGAAGCCCAGGTTGGAGGCACGATTATTAGCCTCAAAGTGGTCACGGACACCATGAGGATAGAGTTCACCTGGGAATGATGGAGGGTGGGAAGCTCAGGGGGAAGAACATTGGGGGCAAGAAGCTTCCCTCTGGAGGAACCTCAAGATATGGCCTAGGGCAGAGATTCCTACAGGCAGATGTGGCTCTGCAGGGTGGGGGCTCCTGGCCCAGGGTGGGAGAGAAGAGGCCAGCAGGATGATCTTGGAACTGCTGGGCTTTATGGGATTACAGGTCTATCCTGCTGCTTCTGGGGGGTCGAGGATCTGTCCTCTGTGCAGTTCCAGGTAAGTTCTTAGAGAAGGACCTGCCCTGCTGCCAGACCTCTCTGGAAACCCCCCTGAGCAGGTGCATCCTTCCTGCTGGCTCTATTGCCCCGCACCCCATCCCTGGAAACCTCCTGGAGTAGGTGCATCCTTCCTGCTGGCTTCGTTGCTCTGCACCCCATCCCCTAGCTCGTCTACCTCTTCTCTGAGCTTCAGTCTGCTTGCTTCTATCTCAATTTCTGGAGGGGATATAAGCACCCTGATCACCTCCAAAGGAAGCAGAGAACATTGGGGTTTTACTCTCCCTAAAACTTCTTTCCCCCTCTTTCCCCTCTCCCACAAGGACTCCTAAATGCACAGATCGTTTGGGATGCATGTCCCACTCTCCCTCTGCACCCTCCTCCAGTGGCGTGGCACTTTGGGACCAGCTGCCAGAGTGATTGACATAAAGCCAATCTATAAATAAAGTCTTTTTCTTTTCTCATAAAGACTTTGTAGTAGAGTTTGCCTTCAAGGTCAAGGCCAGACCTTTCTAAATAAACACATATCAAAGGATCATTAGCAAAGCAGCACTGTTAAATTGAGATATTAACTTCTGTCAACTGCTTGTTTCTTTTTTGTTCTGTAACTCATGACTGCAGTAGGTTTTTATTATTTTGTCCTTAGGCAGTAGCATCTGGCTTCTGTAGAGACTGTAAAAATTAAAAAGCAACACAAATCATTGCGAGAGAAAAGCAGTAAATTCAATGATAAGAATTTAAAATTAAAATGTTTCAGCGCTTTTATATTCTGCAAAACATGAAATGAATGAGTTTGCTGCCTGTTGCCATAAACCTAACCCGGCTAATCGTCCGCTTGGCTTTTTTTTCCCCCTGTCTCCTTCGCTCATCACCATCAATTCTGTCTTGGCACCAGACAAGGCATAAAAGTGAAAGCCACGTGTGTGTGCGCGCATGAGCATGTGTGTACACGTGTGTGTGTGTGTGTGTGTGTGTGTGTGTGGTGGGGCTCGGGCAGGATGGCAGTTGCATGGAGGCCCACCCTAGTTGAACGGAGAAGACAACATCAGGGTCAACTGGTGGGAGCCAGGGTGCGGAAGGGAGGGGTACAGGATTGGCACATCCCCGTGGATCAGAATTCTCTTTTCACTGTTTCCAGTTAGGCACAAGAAACAAAACAGCAGAACAACAATAAGACCCGCAGATCACAAACACAAACAGCAGCAACTTGTAGCATCCAGGTGAAATGCTAAGACTGAATTTTTCTGGCAGGTGTAAGATGCTGGGTTAGGGTCTGAGCGGGTCCCGGCTCCTTCCTGTCCCAGACCCAGGCCTTTGAGTAGAGTGCCAGGGATGAAGCAGCATTTTAAACTCTTTATTCCACTGAGTTGGGGTCATTCAAGGCTGGTTGGAGCTGTTAGCTATGTGCTGGGTCGTGAGGGAGAAAACGTGGAAGATCCTTTCTCTTCCTTGCCCTTGGACAGTAGTTAAAGAGAAAGTAGATGTGCTGCTCCCTGTGTCAGACAGCTGGAGGACCATCGAAGGCAGTTGTGAATAAGCGAGTGGTGGTGTTACACAAGCAGAAGTGCTGGTGGTGGTGGACAAGCTGTGCGGGGTTATCCGAGTGCAGTGGGGCCAGTTCACAACTGCTTTTAGGACCTTGAGCTAAATTCTTGAGTCTAGCTGGCTCGGGGCCTGGCTGCCCTGGGCAGCCGCGGGGAGGAGGCCTTGTTGGGGGGAGTGGATCTCTCCATGTCCAAACAGGGTGGTGGGGGCCCGGGTGTGTGTGTGGGGGGCACTGCTGGTTCCTTTTCATGCAGCCTCTCCCAGTTTGACTGCTGGACCCACAGGCATGAGGGCAGAGCTCTTTGTCCCAGATGAAACTTCTCCAGGCTCGGGAGAGGTGAGAGAAGAGAGTGAGTCCTTGGCCTCCGTCAAAGGGAGTGAAGGAAAGTGTGAAGATTAGGGGACAGAGGGGTCGAGTCAAGAGGGTATGACTAATAGGGCCGGTCATTCACATAGGGGAGCACATTGTTCTCTGCGCCCAGATGGTCCTCGGAATAAATCAGCTCCGGCAGAGGCAGCTTCCAGTACGGGGAGTTGGGGCGGCGCTGGCCTGCTAGTCTGTCGGGACATAGCCCAGGCCCAGCCCCGAATAGCAGCCATTCAGGTCTCCGCTGTGGGTGCTGGCACGGGGGCGGGTGTGCGTGCACACTCGGGTACCTGTGGGTGTGTAAATACGGCACTTACAGCCCCTGACAGAAGGGTGCATGGGTTTGTCTTGTGAGAGGTGGACGCAGAGACTCTTACAACTTGGAGACATTCCAGCCGGCAGAGTTTTATAAGTGGTCACTTAGGTTTGTGTCCTCGGGGTGAAGGGAACCTCCTTGAGGGCAGGGACTGTGTCTGATGCATCGTCCCCAGGCCCCATTTGGGCCAGGAGCCGTGTGAGTGAGAGGAAGGCTCTAGCAGCATTCTCCCATTGCTCTCTTGCCTCGTGGTAAGCACCCATTAATTAATTAATCAAGCTAATAATTAATTAGTACGTAAGTAAAATGCTCAGTAATCCAGCGACTCCTCACGCTGCTCCCCCATCTGGGGACAGGTGTGAGGACTTACTGATTAGGGAGGGGGGCACCAACCGCAGCAGTTGCTGAGAAAGTTCTGGAAGGTGCAGGACCGTGGGTAGCCGTCTTTCCAGTTTCCCTGGTTGAAGGGTCGCAGGTGCACAGAGGACGTGGACAGTAGGTGAGTGTCACGGCGCCTGGTGGTGGCTTTTCCAGCACAGGGGCCCCCGTGCCACAGAAGGACCAGCCCGTCCCCTTGCTCACCCTGTGGTCCCCATCCACAGGCTGCGCTGCCTCCTGCTCCCTCACGGCATCCGTGTAGCCTCCCTAGGAGCGAGGGGAGGCAGTAACCAAGCAGCAACATCACTGAGTAAATAAGAATAATCAAACAGATCCTCCCTGGAGAGAGTTTCCTTTCTATGAAGATGTTAATTAATATGAGCGCTCTGTCCTCGCATTCAGAGGCAGCCTTTCCGTGCAGACCGCCCACCCAGCCCCCAGCCAGTGGTGTTTTGGCGGGGGCAGGGGGGTCTTCATCCTTTGGAGAATGAGCTGCATTTGGGGGGGAATCCAGCCAGATCCTGCCTGCTCAAAGATTACATAAGTTGCTTTGTCCAAAATTTAGCTCCTGTTGAACAGATGGCAGCAGAGGTAGGTACAGATACCTTATATCTTGGACGCACCAAGGTAGAAAACCTTGTAGGGACTCCATGAGTGTGTCCCCCTTGACCACACCACCTTCCTCTCAGGCCCTCCTGATGATGTCCACCACCCTCGCTCCATTTTCCAGAAGAGCCCAAGCTCACAAGCTGCCAAAGCGTCATTGTTGGGAGACGGTTGGGTCTAGGGGAGGGTAGTGGTGGTTTCTCTCCCCTGGGTTTCCTGAGCCCTTTATTCTCCGGGTCCCTCAGACGAAGAGGTGGCCTTTAGCATTCTCCAGCTGTGTGGTGTTACTAGGAAACTAGTCTTCTCTCAATAGGCCACCGTTGCAGAAAAACAACTGCACAGGGAGCCACAGGGAGGAGGAAAGAGAGGGGGAGGAGGGTGGGATGTGTGGCCCGGGGAGTGTTTAGAGTGTGGAGGTGCCTAGGAGGGAAGAGGGATCGGTATGTGCCGAGGGCAGACCCACATTACAGAAAGTGCTAGGATCACAGGATGCTCCCCACATGGACTACATTCGTGAAACAAGACAGGCCTGGGTGAGGGCGGGTGGGGAAGCGTTCTTCACGTAGACATCTTTGGCAGAATGGGATCTTTCTTGCCTTTGCCGCTGATTCCAGGGCCATGGAAAATTTACAGTGCTTCCATCTGAGCTCAGAGGGGAACGTTTTGAAGATTCCTCACTCCTTTCAAGGACCATTGCCCAAATCTTTGAAACCCACGATGACTCTAACCTGAATGAACAGAAAGTGCCATCAATGTGTTTGAATTCTGAGTGGCCCCTTGTAGTAGCCTGAAACATCACAGCTCCCCATCCCTCCCTCGAACAGGACAGAGCATAATAGGTGATTGAGTAACCACTGCTCTTCCTCATTCTTAGGGGTTCTTTGGACTTGAGAGGTGGAAAGTCAGGAAGTAGGAGTGAGCCATGGTGTCAGGACACAAGGAGGGACCTAATGGCCAGGGCACCTTTGCCTGGGAGCCAGTAAGTCCTGGGGCTGCCTGGGTCATCACCTTTGCTTACAAGAACACCTGTACTGCGTTCACCACTGATAAGTCATCCATCCATAGTCACTAGAACTGGGGTTGTTGGCCAGAGCCAAGAGTAACACTGAACCTAAATCTGACAAAAGTCTGTTCAACTCTTTAAGAGACACCAATCTTTATTTTTCTTGCAGGATAGCAGTGGAGGTCACAATTTACGTGCGTGGTAGTGACATGGATTTGGCATTTCCATTAGCAGCCTATTTTAGGTGTTTTCCATCTGCTATAGAGATGGAATCTCTAAATAGTGTATTATACACCGTCACCATCTGAAAAAGGATGAAACCCTCTAAGAGTGTGATTTTGAGGAGCCTGTTGCCCTGGTTTAGAGGGCTCTGATGCTGGGGCTAGCCTTGTGTGTCTGCGGGCAGCTCATAGCAGCCCCAGAGGGAAGCCAAGGGCCTCCTATGGTCCGAGTGAGGAAATGATAGGAAGTGTGTACCAGGGGTATCTCAGTCTGGGGTCCATGTGCTGCCAGTGGCCAAAGGAGGTGCCAGCAGGTCCCAAACTGTGAGTCCTAGTTGGTTGCCATCTCCCAGCTGTGGCCGTGGAGTAGTATCGGGTAACTCCATACTGCAGATCTGGGTTCTCCAATGATGTGAATGACTTGCCATCTTGAAGAGATATCCCAGTCGTTCTATACCGGGTACCCCTTGAATGATTACTTCCAGGATGGGCAGAGAAGCCACACCCAGGGAAGCTCATACTGTGGTTCTAAAGCACGTGGGTATGCATGTGCATGCACACCTAAGAGTCCTGCATGTTAAAGAACCTGCAACAAGGTATATGGGCTGGTGGGGGGTAGGTGACTGAAGAGGGCAAGGAGGTGTGTTTCCTTGAAGTTAGTAAGAGTCAAATATTAATCTTGAGCTTGAGAAATCATAATCTGCCAAGGGAAGTGGCCCAAGCTCACAGATATTCATAGGTTATAGGTTTTTAAAAAATGTTATTTTTTTTAAAAAAGATGTTATTTAGGGGGACCTGAGTGGCTCAGTGGTTGAGCATATGCCTTTGACTCAGGGTGTGATCCCGGGGTCCTGGGATAGAGTTCTGAATCGGGCTCCCCACTGGGAGTCTGCTTCTCCCTCTGCCTGTGTCTCTGATGAATAAATAAATAAAATCTTTTTTGAAAAAGAGAAAGACTTTATTTGTTTATTTTACTCTTATTTTAGAGTAAGAGGCAGGGGGGAAGAGTAGAGGGAGAGAGAGAGAGAATATCGAGCAGATTCCTCACTGAGTGCAGAGGCTGATGCAGGGCTCGATCCCACAGCCCTGAGATTACAACCTGAACCAAAATCAAGAGTGGATGCTGAACTACCTGACCCACCCAGGTGCCCCAGGTTACATTTTTATGTGTTCATTTGTTTACTCACTTATCCATTCAGGAAATATTTATTGAGCACCTGCTATGTGCCTAATCCTGTATTAGGTTCGAGGAACACAGTAGTGAGGAAAAGAGAACCTCTGTGCTCATGTGTCCTAGGGAGACAGTGAAGTAAGTGAACAAGTCATCATATACAGGATAAATACTGTTATGTTGGAGGTGTAAGCTGTTCTAAGAGCACATGTGAAGGCCTCCAACTGGGGAGGTCTCCTGGAGGTTGTGTCATCAAAGTCATTAAGTAAATGGAGCGAATAGGAGAGAAAGGGAAGAATGCCAGTCTGAGGTCAATGTGGGTTAAGGTCCAGAGCTGGGAGAGAGTCAGGCAAGTTCACAGAACTGCACACAGGAGTGGGGAAAGGGAACAAAGACCAGAGGTTGTAGAGGTAAGTGGGCATAAAATGGGAAGGCCCCTGAAAACCACTTTCAGTAGCTCTGCCTTTTTCCTGAGGACAAGAGGAAGCCATTAAAAGGTCTTAGTCTGGGTAGTAATGTCCAATTATGTTTCAGAAAAACGATTGACACTACATGATTGTGAATGAATGAGAGGCAGGGAGATTAGTTAGGAAAATATGGCCATAATCTAGACAAGAAGGTAAAGTAGCTCAGAGGGTGAAATCAAGGATGGCGGCCCCCTTCCTTGCTTGGGCGATTGGGTGATGGTCATGGAACTCTTGACTGAATGGTGAGCTTTTTCATTGTTTCAGTCATTCAGATAATGAACAGCTTGGATATCACAGCAGTAAGATGTTCATGGGGAGCTTTTTTGGAGACATTTAGATCTACAGTGGTGTCGGGAATTCAGAAGAGAGACCCTCTGGACATGTATGTTTGGGAGTCATCAGCATGCCAATGATCTTTGAAGCCCTGGAAGTCAATGAGTTTATAAAACTAGAGTGTATAGAAAGAGGAGAGAGCTTAACACAGAATCTGGAGGAACCCCTACATCATGTCTCTCTAGAACAATCGAAACCCACACGGAGATTGAAAAGGAATTGCTGGAAGAAATAGAAGGGAGCCCAGGAGAATGTGGTGTTAAGGAAGAGGTATCAAGAAGGAAAAAGTGGTCATCAATCTTAATGCTGCTGAGAAGTCCCCTAAGGGGAAGACGAGAAAATGTCTGTTGGATATAGCGACACATAGGGGTCACTGGTTATCAGAAGTGAATGGTTTTGGTCATGGTGGGACAGTGGAAGCACGGAGGAGATGATGGTGGGTGGAGGGGTTAATGAGTCTCGGGAAGTAGAGGCAGTATGTGCAGGCGGCCCTAGGAGTGGAGAAGCAGAAGAGGTAACTGAGCCAAGGTTGGATTTGGCAGGGTGGGTGCCATGGAAGGCTGATGGGCCAGGGAGTTCAGGAATCAGCAAGGAGGCAGCTGGCACTTGAACACAGCAAGAAGTAAGGAAGGGAAGGGCATGCTAGGGATGTTTGGAGAATCAAGGGCCCATTCTGGATGGGAGAACCTTGAAGGGTGGGAAGGAGGTTTAAATTTAATGCTTTAGAAGAATAGCTCTGGTTGGTGATGGAAGGCCTCTCTAAGCACCTCCTGCAGTGGGCCCATTCATTCAGTTCATGGTACCTGTTACAACACCACCGTCCACTTAGACGTGGCCCACACCCCGTCCCCTGGATCAATGTTCTCAGCAGCTCCCATTTCTCTGGTCTCTACCATTTGGCACTTTGGTAGACACTTTGCCCTTATTATCTCCAGTCTTCCTCACAATCTTGCATGTGGGTATTATGATGCTAGTACAGATGGAAGAACCAAGACCCAGAACCAATAGGACATGCATATGACTCTATGGCTGGTAAATAAATGGCAGAGACAAGATTTGAACCCAGGTTTGGTCTGACTTCAAAGTCTAGGCTTTCTTAGACTGTAAGCTTCTTGGTGGCAAGAAGTTTCTTGGCACAGTAGCCTTAGGATTGGTGCCTCTACAGAATGGGAACTCAAAAAATGCTAGATGCATGAGTGAGTGGGAATATGCCTGAGTGGTGCCTAAAGCAATGCTCCATGCTGTGTCCCAAGGGAAATAAAAGTACCACCACCCAGAGAGAGAAATGAGGAGAACTGGAGAGCAGGAGACCAGGACAGGAAGATGTGGCAATCAAGCAATGTTGAGGCTTCATACAACAGAGGAGTCTCTCCTGGCCCCGTGTTTATGACCAGAAACACCTGGCCGTGGCATGAGGGTCAGCCATAAAGTCTCCCATCTGTTCGGGGGCCATCTGCAGGCCCCGGGCCTGTCAGAAAGTGTCCCAGAAACTCCAGCGGAGGAACTGAAAGGGGAGGAACCTAGGAAACAAAATTCACATGGGAGGAAATAGAACCCCGAACCACTAAGTGACATTCAATCTTACGTTTCCTTTTTTAGAACCTAAGCTGGAATTCTTCTGTAGACCTTCCTTCAGACGTCAGAGGGGTGCAAGTGTGTGTGCATGTGTGTGCAGTGCGGGGGAGGACCAGGTTGCCTGCCCATCAGCTGTCCAGGGAACACACACGCCATCTCACGTGGCCTTGAGGCCCAGGCACATGCGTGCCGGGCACGCCGCCTCCTCTCCCTGGGATAGATGGAGTGAGTCAGGAATGCAGCCTGCTTGTGGGGGGCCTGCTTCCAGATTTGGGGGAAGTGGGAAAGTCTGGTGGACGGTGTTTTGTTTCTCTTTCTTGACCATAATCAAATTCCTCCCCCACCCTCTCTGAATAGCAGAAAGGAGCATCTCCTTCCAGGCTTTCGGAGACACTACGTGCTGCCCAGTGCCACAGAAGAGCCTCCTCCTGGGGCCTCCATGGCTCCCTCTCATTGCTCCTCTATTCAGCGAGCCCATCAGTTCACCATGACCAGCCCATTTGCTCCCTTGGTGGCAGAGCATGAGGCCTAGTGGACCAGTGCAGGGTCGTCCCCAAGGACCGCAGGAAAGTCCTGGAGCCCAAGGGGGTGGCCTGTCAGCTTCGGTATTCCGCATCAGACACGCTGCTGCCATGGCGCATCCCCCACCTGTGCGTGCACCACTGGCGTCTGCTGCACAGAGCTGCGTGCTGGGGACCTGTGGGCAGCAGGTAAAGGAGCCTGGTGAGCAGATGGAAACCCCTGGGACAGTAGGAGCTTTAAAGGATCATGGAGCCTATCCTCTTTGTATCACAGATGAGATTGAGGTCCAGAGAGATGAAATTCGTTTGTTTAATCCCTCATCCGCCCATCAGTCTTTCCCTCTACCCAGTAAATATTCATCAAACACCTGTCAGGCCCAACAGATACAGCGGCGCAGGAGAGAAGGGAGGCCCCTGCTCCCAGGTGGCTTTCATTCTGATGGGGAGAGGGAGAACTTGAAGCCGCTCACCTGAGGCTGGTTGGTGTCAGAGCCGAGAAGCCCGGACCTCCTGCGGTGTCCTTTCCAAAGACCCGTACATGGTCACTCCCTGCTTCCTGGGGGCCATTCAGTTCTGTTCTTCCGTCCAGGTGGAAAAGCGGGGAAGGAGTGCAATGGATTTTAGTCTGGATACATCTGGGCAGCAGAGGAGTTATAGGAGCACAAGTTAACTTTTGACTGGTCGAGACTAAGGCTTCTTTTTATTTTAGTAAAATATATATAATGTAAGGTTTACCTTTTTAAAATATATTTATTTTTAAGATTTTTATTTATTCATGAGAGACACAGAGAGGCAGAGACAAGACACAGGCAGAGGGAGAAGCAGGTTTCCAGCAAGGAGCCTGATGCAGGACTCGATCCCAGGACCCCAGGACCACGACTTGAGCCAAAGGCACTCAACCACTGAACCACCCAGGTGCCCCCATTTTAACCCTTTTTAAGTATACAGTTCAGTGACATTAAGTATACAGTGTTGGGCAACTGTCACCACCATCCATCCACAAAACTTTTATCTTCCCAAACTGAAACTCTGTGCCCATTAGACACTGACTCCCCCCCTGGCCCTCAGGACAAGGAATTCTCAGTATTTTGTGCTATGGGCCCCAGGGGCTGGAGGGTGGGGTCTGGTGTGACATCCATGAACTCTTCCTTAAGGATGATGTCTCTAAATGCATAGAGTAAAATACATGAGATTATAAACGGATACCTTAAATATAGATATCAAAATATTTTTTAAAAGTCAGCTGTAATGTAGCCTGTGTGTGATTCTTTGTTACCCTATTGAGCTCAAGGAGTAGTTGAATGTTTGCTATATTTTTGCAGGAGGGGTTTGCATAAATACTTGGATATAAATGGAACATTTCTAATGTGCCAGGCAAATACCTACACTGTCCGTGGCCAAGCCACCACAAGTACAGCTAGCTAATACAACTGGTTGTGTGGTTGTGTTGAGTTTTGTTGTGTTGTGTTTTGCTTCCATTTCCCATTGAAAGAGCTGGTAAATCTTAGGTAGACGTTGGTGAAAATAGAGATGTGATTGTTTTCTTCACATTCACTGACGTCCTGAGTCTTGTCCCTGGACAGCTTGGGGGCTGTGTGGGCTCCTGGTCAGGCCGCCCTGCCAAGACAGAGTTTGCTTTGCCTTTTCCGCCTAGAAGGGCCAGGAGTGTGCTGACGGGTAGGACGTGGTGACAGAAATGCTGCCCGGGCCTGCGCCCTTGAGGGAGGGGAGGCAGGAGCATCCCAGGAACCCAGCCAAGGGGGAAAAGGTGCCCCCACTCTCCCCCAGCCGCCAGCCTGCTGTCTTAGGTGGGCGGGGCCAGTGCCCCCTGGAAGTGTGCCTTCTGGCAGCTTCCCCGCCCCCCTTCCACCCCCTGGTCCAAAGGCTCAATGCAGAAGGGAGCCATATGGTCCTTTGTGGACACATTTTCCCTAGTACAGTATCGTCCTGGTGTGAATGCAGGGCCTGGCTCTCCAGTGTCAGCTGTCCCTCCTGCCCCTCCCCTGTCGCCCCATCCCCCTGCAGCCAGCTTAGAGACCAGCAGGTTGTGGGGGGCAAGCTCTCCGAGTCGGGGAGCCCTGCAGAGTCGGGGTGAGCGAGGACTCTTTTAGTAACACCCCCCCACACACTCAACAGAAAACTGTTGAAGTGAAGTCAAATGTCTCAAAGTCAGATCCCTTTTTAGTATGAATTTGCTGTGTCTCATTCTGAGCACTAATTCCAATTTAATTGCAAGTGGCCTGAAGCCTCTTCAATAGGAGTAACAAATGGTTTGATTTTGTAAACTTCATCAGACTGCATTTTAAATGCGACACAGTAGCCCAACTCGAATGCCAATGAAGCACTGGAGTAGCTCTCTGTTTACTAATTATCCGTTTTTACTCCAAGCCACGCTGGCTGGCTTGTCTGATTAAATCGGATTTGTGGGATAGAGAACAGCTAGCAGAGTTTTCTCTATAGTAAACGAGATTGAAACTATGGGCCGCCTGGCTGCACACTGTAAATTATATTTCCTTTTAAAGGGGACGTGTCTCTTTTATTTCTCTGTTGCCCCTCCTGCATATTAAACTTTACGGTACAGAAATGGACCCAGCTTGTCCTCCCTTAGTAGCCAGCTCACTTCTATTACTTTCCATGTTGCTCTCTGAAGAACTGGGAAGGAATCCAGTAGCTACATCCCATGCTACTCCACCCAGCTTGGTTTCTTTTTCAATGCTTTCTTTTCTCTCCTTTAGCCTGGGGGTGAGTTTTCCTTACCCTGTTAATTCTCAAAGTCACCTGAGATGATTTGGATTCTTAGAATCTGTTTCGAATAGACCCAACAAGAGTTCTAGCACTAACATTTACCGGGGACCCAACCCCAAAAGGGTTTAGTGTTTCAGAAAGATGCCAGTATGGGTGATGTCAGGCTTGGGTGGGCATGAATTGGTGGCGATGGTGTAGGCCACAAAAGAAGGGGATCTGTTCCTGAAAAATTAAATTTGTTCTTTGGTTCACTCTGGCTGGGATGAAATCCTTTCCTCTGACCAGAATGACATGAAGATTACCTGGTTCCTCCCTGTGATGTAGCAGAGAAAGCCAGGGCACAGGTATGGAAGGGTTAGAGGTCGGCGGACCCGCGCCCAAGGTTAAAGCTAGGTTGAGAGAGCTGGTGTGTCCTCTCCCTCACTCACTGGGGCCTAGGGTCTGGCCTAGAACTGCTGGATTCTGTTGTTTATTCCTGTCTAGGAAGACCACCTCCACCCTTCATCCTTCCTATAAAACGAACTCTGTATCTCCATAAAATGAACACAGGGCAGCCCTGAATAAGGTATAATCGGGCTGAGCTCAAACTCTGCCATTGCTGAGACTTTAACTCCCAGAGTTTGACCTGCCCCGCCTTCACTCTTGGTATCTACCTTTGTGTGGGAGCTTTTTATATTTTAATTTGCTTCTGAATGTCCTGCAAAATTAACGGTGTCCGCACTTTCCCCCTTTTCGGCCATTGTGTGCGGTACAGTATGGGAAGGGCCGGCGGTGCCTGTGATAGCCTGGTTACCGTGGGAATGAATGGCCACCACACTCTCAGGCTCCCAGCCTCCTTTTAATTGTTGACAGTAAAAAGCGTTTAAATGCTGCTTAATTTGTAATCATCTTCTGGGGGGGAAAGGAGAGGAACCATTAAAATGTCAGTAAAATGAATACGTCCTTCTCTCTCTCTCTCTCTTTTTTTTTTTTTTTTTTTTGGTTGGGTTTTGTTTATTTATATGGGGTTGCTTTTTCTTTTCAATGCCTGATGTTTGTCAGATATCGAAATGGCCCTGAAACAATCAGCATTTTCACTTTATTTTGAATATCAGGTCGCCCAACCCCTGTTCCCCTCCCTAGCCTATTCTGTGTCTCTGGTTCTTTGTCTGGCCTCTGTCTCTCTCCTTGTCTGTCCCTGCTCTTCTCTTTGGACCTCCTCCTATCTCCACCAGGCTGTCTCTGGAATATATCGGGGGTTTATAGGATGTGTTAAGTATAAGACTCCCATTGAGTTGTTGTGTTCCCAGAGATCCCTCTTCTGGGCCCTGGTTCATCCATGGAGGGCTCTCGATGACTTGGGGCATGCCTAGAATTGGAGAGATTGACTACCAAAAATGTCTTGTCCATCTGATGAACACAAGAGATGCAAAAGACCTAGTAGGAACTTATTATTGTGCAAATGAGGACATTGGGCCTCATCTTCAGGTGGAGCCACCATGCACACCTGCAAAACTCTAGACTCCCCATTGAGAATTCCAGTGCCTGTTCTGTGTAGGCACAGGGCCCCAAGGAAATCAGAGGGTCTGGTTCTCTGACTTACCCTCTCTGAGGGTCACTTGGTTGTCATTCCTGTCCTGGCAGTGCTGGGGGCATGGAAGAGCAAGCCCGGCTCCCCTGTCCCTATCCCATCAGCACAGAGGCTTACAGGTACCCTCAGACCTAGTGACTCAAGAATTGCCCCTCTGAGTGCGTGGCCAGTTCTAGAAGACACTAAGCACGTAGCTAGTGGTCACTTGAGAGAAGGGGCCTCCCAGGTTCTCTCAAGTCTTGCTTTCCTGTTCTTCCTAAAAATTCCCCTCTCCCAGGGATGCTTGAGAAGGGTCTGGGGGTGATAGATCTGGATTGGCCCTGAGCAAATTCTCACTTAAGGTTTAGTCTTTTCTTTGCCTCAACTATGACTAGCCCTCTGTGAACCTACGACCGTGGTTTCCAGTGAAGCCTTGAGATTCTCTTTAACTAAAAGAAGGCTGTCAGATCAGACTTTGAAGGAGAAATGCCTGGACTACATCTCAGTGGGAGAAAGGATCTTTTAGTCTTCAATAGGCCTAGAATAATTGACTGTTAGAGTACGAGGGAAAAGCTTTCAAGGATCATTTATTTCTACCTTCTTTCTTCCCGTGAGGAAACTGAGACCCAGAGTGGTCTAGTAACCTACCCAAGAGTGCACAGGGAGTTAGTCACTGAGCCGGGCTTGAGGACAGGCCTTCCAGCTAAAGACCGCAGTGCTTTCCATTCTTCGGCCCCTCTTTCAATTGGGAGTCTTTGTAGACGTCATAGGAAAGAAAAGGGCGAGAGGGCAACAGTGGGGTAATTACCCCAGCCTGTCCTTTCCTGCGTCATTCTGACTTCCACTACATACTTCAGGGGCTCTTTTCCCAGCCGCCTCTAGGACCAGAGGAGTTAGAGACTGAGTGGGGAGCTGTCCAGGTGGGGCAGCCTGCAAAGACTGTGTGTCAGGTGGACGAGGGAGGAACCCCCTGCAGCTCTGTGCTGATTTGCTACCCACCTACCCCCGAATGTGCCAAGTAGAGAGCCCTTTGCCTTTGGGAACCCAGAGGGTGGACAAGCACATGTCTCTCTTCTTTGAGCTTTATTCCTATAGAACAAACAGTGTAGAGAAATTGAGGAAGGCAGTTCTCTGTATCTTGGGGGAGGAGAAGCTGCTCATGGGTCCCTAAGGCAACACTTCGTCCACCTGTCCCATCCCCCCAGTCCATCTCCTCCCAGACTGTCCCCATCTCGAAGGCACCGCTCCTCTACCACGACGGTTAGTACCTGAGGGAAGCTTCTGATCCCCAGGCCTGGGCCCAGGGGCTGGGTGACTGCAGGCCGCCCCACTCCTCTCAGGGCTGTTGAAGTTGGTCCAATTTTTCAATCGTGGGCCAATTAGTTTCACAAATGGGGGCCCCCGCGGTGCCAGGGCACATTTGTTCCGGGCCTGCGCACTGGCCAGGCCCCATTGTCCTGCCTCCCGCCCCGGTGTGGGCCCATTGTCCTCGCCCCCAGCGGGTGCTGCTTACCGCTGATTTATACGGGCAGGCGTCCTGCGGGCTCCGGGCTGCGCGGCCACAGCTGGCGGAGGTGCTTAAGGCCGCGGACCCTGTGACCTTTGCCCCAGTCCTGCTGTCATTTTGAAAGTTACAGACCAGAGGGCTGCATACTTCTCTGGATTTACTTCCCACCCCAGGCCCACCCCCTACACACACTCACACTCACACACACACACACACCCCGCCCCTCGCCTCCCTTCCCTCCCCCCTCCTCTTGCTCATGTAGTACAAGTTTGGATTCACTCAGATGTCTGGAAGGGTTCAGGAGCATGACTGGGAACTGGCTGCAGGCATAGGTGGGAAGGACCAGGAGAGGTAACTGGTGTCTTCTGTGAAGGGCGCTGTTACTTCCCTCTCCTGTGGCTTTTAATCTTTGGCTTCCTTACTTCTCCCCTGCATCTGATGCTGGGGTGGAAGGAATGGAGGACTACGTTTCCAGCAGTTTGACTTCTTGCAGTTGACTTTGTCCTTGGTGCCTTTTCTGCCAGGGACTCCGTACTACCCCACCCCACCCCCAGAAAGCATAGCCTACCAGAAGGGAGATCCAACAGGCAGGCGGTCATGTAACCTGTAACCAGGCAGCAAAGCACAGATCTGGTCCCATTTTAACCTGTTGACTCCCTCTTACAAACCAAACCCAACTTTCCTCCTCCCTTTTACTTCCTTTCCTTCCTCTCCTGCCCCCTTTCCTGTCTTTCTCCCCCAGTTTCTCCTCCTCTCTGGCTCATTTGTTGGAGTGATTGACAAAATTAGTAAATCCATTCAAGTTACTTTTATTGTGCAGGTCTCAATAAATCCCTTGTGTCCAGGGTCCACCTTACTGAGCTAGTGAGCTGACAAATTTGTTTACTGTAGCTGGAGGTGCCGAGTAATGAAATGCACTTGTGTCTGCAGCTCACTGCTAAACAAATACACAGTTTTCTGGAAGCCAGCAGTGCTAGCTGCTGCCTGAGGATGCAGCCACATTCCCCCAGAGACGAGGAGGGCGTGTGCGCGCACACGTGCATGGGGGTGTGTGCCTGGAGACATGGAATCACTCACCCATCCGTGGCTTCCTTTTAAAACACATTTGAATCAGCTGCTTTAACTCCTCCCTTTTTTGGTTATTCATTGAGAACTCTCTACTCCCTGGACTAATGATATGAAAGCATAACATTCCCCCTTTCCCTTGTGGAAATGGGAGGTTATATAGATTGCCTTCCAAGATTCAAGAAAAGTCAGGAAACAGGGGTAGGAGGGCTTGGATCAGGAGGCTGGAATTGACGGGGCTGGACTGACAAGAAGACTAGATGGTAAGGTTTTTGGCTCCAGGATTGGTTTGAGAAGATGCAACTGAACAGGTGATTAAAGGTGTCCATGCAGTAGGCGACTGTGTGTGTGAGAGACAAGCCCCAAGTCCTCACACACAGGCTTGTGGCTAATCTGGTTCAAGGCAGGCATCCGAGATGTTTTCTCAGTCTTCTCCACCTGTCCTGGGAGGGAGGGAGGCTGACAGCAGCAAAGACTACAGCGAGGCTGGTCTCCCACTCTCAGCAGCGGTCTTTCTCAGGGGTCAGTGGGCTGACAGTCTCTTGCGCTGGGCAGACTGGTCCCTTGTGCATGCAGCCGCTTTCTGAAGAAGGCTGAGAATTTAGGAGCTCAACCCAGATGATCGTGCAACTTGTGCCCACGCTAGCGAGGGAGCTCTTGGCCCTTTCTCCAGTAGATCCCTTGAAAAGCCAAGCCCTAAATGATGATATAAGGGGAGCTGTTGTCATGGCTGGGCATTCATTTCCTCTCCATCTGCTCCCTGTCCCTGCCTCCTCCACACCTGTAGCCTTCTACATCCTCTTGAGATGCAGACAGAGCCTTCCTGCCTGGTGTGAGTCAGCCTTGGGCTGTTTGTCTCCATCTTTTTCTCTTGCTCAGTGGATAATGCAGTTCTTCCGTATTCTCCAACAGTGACCTGTTGACTGGAGTGGAGGGGAGCAAAGAGAAAGACAGGGAAGGGGAAAAGGCAGTAGTCTCAGCGATGGTTTTAGTGTGTGGCTCCCAGGGTTGCCTGTGGCCAGAAACGTTATGCAGAGGAAATAGACCTGTCTGAAAGATTTGGGTGTTGGGGTGGAGGTGGAGGGTGGGAGATGGTTCTGGCTTAAATCAGCGTTTTCACAACCCTTAAAGTTGATATTTTCTTCCTCTGCAGAGAAAAAGCCCTGAGGGTGGCAGGGAAAGCAGCTGTTTCTTGGAGGGGTGAGGTTAGGTGGGGTTGGACCTGACAAGCCCATCCATGGTCCATGTGCACGCACACAGACACGCAGGCATGCACACAGTCCAGCACATGCGTCAGTCATAGCTAGCTTACCAAAAAAAGCCAGAGTATATTTAGATCCCTCTGCTCTTTTGATTAAGAAACTGCTTATGCTGGAGATAATAAGAGCCTTGTTCCAAGAAGGTGTAGCACCTGAACATCTTTTCCAGCTGTGTACCCCTCTGATCCTGTTCCTTCCTTTCTATTAAAGAGCTAATTGGTATGGAAATGGCACAGGTGTAAACATGAGGGTTTTGTGTCTCATAATTTCAGTCCCGGTCATCACCTGGGTGAAATAAATATCCTGGGTCTATGTCACCCCACCTGCCTCCTGTTCCACCTTGGCCTTGGCTTTCTCCTATTCTTTGGCTATAATTAAACTTGTTTTAAATTGAGAGTCTGTGAGTCGTACATGCCCTACAGCCAAAACTGGCCTCACTGCCCTTGGGGGTGGTGGGTGTATGAGGTGTGGGTCACCACCTTCAGAGACAGAAGTGAGGCTAGTGGCAGCCCAGATATTTGCATGGGCCCTGCCCATGTTACCTAGAACCGAGATTTTCATTTCAGAGGTTATTTCTCTCCATAACCTCTTGTATTACCTCCAGTGACAAGCTGTTTGAGGCAGACACCCTTGGAGTGCAGCTCGAGACTGAGCCCCATTCATTCTTCAGAAGAGGATGCTGTTCTTTGACCTGATAAATTATTTCCTTGGACCGAGGCTCATTTTTTTTTTTAAAGAGATTTTGTTTATTTATTTGAGAGAGAGAGGGCACAAGTACAATGGAGAGGCAGAGGGGGAGTGAGAAGCAGGCTTCCTGCTGAGCAGGGAGCCCGACGTGGAGCTGAATTCCAGGACTCCAGGATCACGACCTGGGCCAAAGGCAGACCCCCAACAGATTGAGCCACCCAGGCACCCCAAGACCAATGCTCATTTATGTGTCCGGTTTTACACTAAGATTTCCAGATGGATTGAAAACCACACATTTGTAGCATTTACATACAGTACTGAGAAGGTGATGGTGGAAAGAGCAGGTGAGTTACGAATGCCATTTTCTAGAGGGAGAAATGAAGCTCAGGGCAGCAGCTACTTGGCCCAGGGTCACAAAGCCAAGCAGGCTGGGCCCCTGGGCCAGCACTGAGGTCTTCTGCGTGTTTCACTGCACGATGTGGTAAAATTGGTCCATCTGTGGTCTCGATCTTTGCTTCTGAGCAACAAGAGCTCAGACACGGAGTGAGAACTGGGGAGTCCTGTCTAACCTACCAGACAAACATGAGAGGCCCCAACATGATCAGATGCCTGTGGGTCATCTGGTGTTACTAATTTCCAAAGAGAGTCTTGCTAGAAGTACTCAGTAATGGCTTCATTTGGTCTGAGCTTTTTCTAGCTCTCTGTCCTGGGACTGCCCACAGCTCCTTACTTATTCTTGTATTCACCATGCAGTTACTGAGTGCCTACTATATGCCAAGCCCAGTGCTCTGTGTTGGGCAATATGAAGATTAAGAGGATAGTTCCTGCTTTGGAGGGCTTACAATCTAGTAGGCAGAGCTGAATGTCAAAAATAAATGCATCAAAGGGTTTTATGTGCTGTAGTCGTGATGGCTTAGAGGAAGAAGATGTTCTTGGCATGGAGTCCTAAATGGTGTAACTCATCAAAGATGCTTCTCTAGAGTCAGCTTCCTGGAAGAAGCAGCCCAGAGTCGATAAAACAACTTCAGTTCATACATTGTGCAGGGCTGCCGTGATGCCCATCCGGGTCATTTGCAGGAGGATGCCCAGCTAAGGGGGAAATGGAGGCTGGAGTCCAGCTCTCTTTGCTCGTCAGAGCTGTGCACCCAGACGACTATCTTTGTCTGCCCAGAGGAAGAGACATGATTTTCTAATTCAGACAAAGGCGTCGTTTGGGCTGGCAATGGCTCTGCTACCACTTTATAGTTATAAAGCTTTTGTGCATGGGTATCTCATTTGATGCTCTCAGCAATGACACTCTGGCAAAAGATGAGCAAACTGTGGCCCAGAGAAGTTCGATGACTTGGTCAGAATCACAAGGCAAGTAAGTGGCAGAGCCAAGACCCCTGTGCTGCTCTTGTCTCCTGTGTGTCATGCTGATCAGATGATTTCTGAATGTTTTCTACAACCAGTGGAGGCTCTTCCTGTCTCCCCGGTGATATCAGTCATGAGGTCTCTTTATAGCAGAGGAAGGAGCGCCAGGTATCCCTGCGGCTCGGGCGTTGCAAAGAGCAGAGTGTTTTAACACTGCCCGGCCCTCTTGCCCGGCTGCACATTTCATGGCAGCTAATGAATTGCTAATACAATTTTCTAGATAATTTTATTTCCATAGTCCCACATTTTAATGTGTTTCCAAAAGCTAGCATTTATTTGCTTAATCTCCCAGTGTAATAGAATCTGCCCTGACTCATCATACATGCGAACAATCAGCTAGGCAGAAACTACAGCAAATTATTTAATAACTCAAATCTAGTCTCTAGATTTTTTAGCTTGCATGCACCAGTAGCTTTTCTTGTGTCTCCTCCACTTCTGCCCCCACCTTTTCCTTTTTTCTTTTTAAATATTTTTCCATATTCTCAGCTGTTGGTCTCCAAACAGAAGAAAGGGGAGAGTGACTGTGGGGCCTCAGAGACCTCTTCTCTTCATCTCTGCACCTCGGCCAGTATATCAGTGGTCAAGGAGAGCCCCTGAGCCTTGGGGGACATCCCAGGAAGGGGAGAGGGACCATTGCACGGACATTGTAGCATTTCCTTCCAAAGTGGTGATTATATAACTCGAAACCAGACACCAGGGTGCAGAGATGGCAGTCCGGGACTTTGGGTACACCATGCTTCCCAACTCGAGCCCCTGTGCCAGGTCCTGTCATGCCATCTTCCCCAAACTTCATTTCTCCATTCCTCCTCCTGAGAGTCCCTCCCCTGGTCTGGTTCCCATCCTCCTCTGGTGGCATCACAGCAACCATCAGCTCTCTCCCTGCTTCCAGCTTTGCCACTGCGGTTGGCCCTCACGCTGCCCCAGGGGCATTGCCCTTGCATACGGGTCGGTTCATGCTGGCACCACCCCCCATGCCTGTCCATTCCAGGCACCATGCAGCCTGTAGAATGAAGTATAATCTGTCCCACTCGGTGATACAGCTGTGGTGATCTGCCCCCCACTGACCTTCCCTGCGTATCCCCATCATCTGGGGCTGTCCTGTGTCCCTGCCCGCTCTAAAATTTGCTCTCAGCGTTTCCTTCATCTCGCTCCTGTACCCCTCCTCCTGCTCATTGGCTTCTCCATATTCTTCATTTCTCAAAGCCGAAGTTCTTATGGAGCCACCCTGTCTGCATCCCCAGCTTGTCTGGGACCCTGTTTCTCTGGTTGTTCTCAGTATATCCCTTGTTACCTAGCAGTGCCTATGTTTGGTAAATGTTTGTTGGGTGTGCTAGATGGACACGAAATGGGTTCAAGCCATCCTGAGAAGTATGGATGGCCTGGCTGGGCACATTTGAGGAGCCTTGGAAAGACCTGGGGGCTGAGTGGTGTGAGGTTCTCAGTGGGCCCTGCTGGGGAGGGAAGGGACCAGCCCACAGAGCTCCTCTGGGCCTGGCTTTATAGGCTTGGAGTGTCCTGCTGGGAATGGCACGTTCCCTCTGACCCAGGTACCTTCTACCCTGGGGATCTCAGGGGATGTCTAAGGAGGAGTCTGGGCTGCCGAAGGGCACAGCTTGGCCCCAAGGCCTGCTCCAGCATACCAATTTAAGGCAGCTCTTTGACATGTGGCTTGATTGGGGCTGGTGC
This sequence comes from Nyctereutes procyonoides, assembly GCF_905146905.1. Lineage (NCBI taxonomy): Eukaryota > Metazoa > Chordata > Mammalia > Carnivora > Canidae > Nyctereutes > Nyctereutes procyonoides. The sequence continues at coordinate 70,513,965 of NW_026575140.1, forward strand.
TGGGGTCCTCAGGATGAAAGAGCCGGGGCAGCCATGTCCCAGAACATGCTGCAGATGGGCTGCACACCTCGGGGTGTTGACCTGGCTGGGCGGACACTGGGCACCCACTGTCAGCTATTGAGCTGGTTCCACCGGGCAGACCGCTCCCCTCCGTCAAGTGGAGCCAAGCATCCCATTACTTCACGGGGTTCTTGCTGGCTGGGGGAGGTGGGAAGGCTTCAGAGAGCTGTACCTTGTGACCCCTGCTGCCAGTCCACTTGAATGGCCCAGGTTTTTTCTTTCTTTTCTTTTTTTTAAAGATTTTATTTATTTATTCATGAGAGACACAGAGAGAGAGAGGCAGACACAGGCAGAGGAAGAAGCAGGCTCCCTGTGGGGAACCCGACGTGGAACTCGATCCCAGGACCCCGGGATCACAACCTAAGCCAAAGGCAGATGCTCAACCCCTCAGCCACCCAGACGTCCCATGGCCCAGGTTTTCTAATTGTTCCTGGAGCGGGCCCTGGGTGCACTGGGGTTGCAGCAGCGGGCTGTCATTACAATGCCCCTTTTGGGAGAAGCCCAGACGGACAGGTGGCACACCTGGAAACAGACATGCGCCCAGCTTTGTGGCTCTTGAAATCAGATGAGGCATTTCTAAATCCCAGCTCTGCCTCTTCTGACCATGTGGCCTTAGGCAAGTTGTCCAGTCACTCTGTTCTCCCATTTGTAAAAAGGGGGATGAGAATGCCTGGCTTGTGGGGTTGGATGCAGGTATTCGTGGACATGGATAAAGCACCTGCACATCATCTGTATTAGTTCCTTTCCCTCTGTTTGGCAAGACAGGAGCAAAACCGTGCTCTTGCTTTGTGTCCAGCCTTCCCTGGATCTGGCTGCAGGCAGCGGCTGCCCGGCCTTCTGAGTAGCCCGCATGGGTAGCCCTGAGGGCTGGAGGAATGGGGGGACCAAAGGGTCTGGCCTTCCCACTGGTTCATCCTCAACCCAGCCATGAACAGGACTGAGTCGGCGAGAACAGGCCACCCCTCTGCCGTCTCCATGGATGGACCAGGGAGGCAGCAGGGTCTTCATGGATTCCTCATCTCCACCCTGCTTCCTCCCCGGGGCACCATAATTCCATGCCAAGCAGCCAGAGCTCTGCCCTTCCTCCCCTCTGGGCTCTGTTGACGGACGCTGGGCCTGTCTGCCCTTCCCCACTTGTGTCCTTTACACAGGACAAGGTGGTGCAGGGCTGAGCACTGTGATGCTGCCCAGATGCCAGCGGGAGGGGAGCAGCTGAGCTCCCGGGGCAGCTGACATGCGTAGGGAAACAGGATCCAAAATGGTGGGCAACGAGCCACCAGTTGGACTTAGATGATGGGTCTAGATGCTTCCTCACGTGCTGTTGTACCCAGAGCAGCTATGGCTCTGGAGCAGGATCAGAAAGGGGGTCGATAACAAAGAAAGTAGCTTGTGTTTGTAGGGCACCACGCGGTACCTACCTGTGCTTCTCATCCCTGCAGAGAATGGCCAGCATGAAATGAGAACCTCATGCCACCCATGAGCTTGAAATCCTTAGACAGTTGCCCATTGGTCTTGGGATGCAGCCTAAATGTCTTCACATGGTTTTCAAGACCCGCATATGACCTGGACCTGCCTCCATCTTTGGCCTTCCCCGCACCGTCTCCCTAGCTGTGCTGTTCTGTCTGGTGCCCTGATAACTGCATTTTTTTTTCCAGGCCAGGGTGGTCATGGGCACTCTCCCCCACTGGCCCCATGTTCTGGGTGACATCTATGATGACAGCAGAGACTTTGTATAGTTTTCCATAGTTAGATCCCCTGTGCCCAAGAGGAGGTCCTCCTTATAGGAGGCACTAGAATAACCTGTGTTGAATGAAGAGACTCTTAAGATGTGTGCTTCAGTTGAAGGGAAAGCTGGTTAAAAGAACAGGATCTGTAGGGAGCCTCTGGGGAGGATTCAGACCCAGGCAGCCTGGGTTTGCACTGTAGCTCTGCAGCTTCTGAACTCAGTGGCACTTTGGACAAGTTGCTCAGTCTCTGTGCATTTGGCTTATCGAAAGGCAAGGTGGTAGAGCTTGCCTTCTGGAGATGGGACTTGAGAGTGGTTCCATTTGAACATTGGCTCACACATGCTGTCTTCAATATTGGGATCCCCCACAGAGGCCACCTGACCTCCACCTCCTGCCCCAGATTCCGAAAAGCCCCTCTGATACACGCCATCTCAGAACCCTGCCTTTGACACAGCACCCCGCACGACGGCTGACTCATTGTTTGTTGTTGTGACATATTTGATTGTCTTTCTCCCAGTAGACTTTAGGTCCCACGAGGGTGAGAGGTAAGTTGATTTTGTCCACCATCGGAGCCACACGCTAGGTGCTCCATCAACGCTGCCTGGCCTGGTCCACCTCTGGGTTCGCCCCTGAGCTCGGGGGGAGTAGAGGCAGCAGCCCCAACACTGGCTCCTGCTCTAGCCTGTATGAGTAGAGCAGAGCCTTGTGCTCCACCCTCCTGAGGCTCTCCCGCCCCTGTCTCCCGCAGGCACGGACATGGCCGTCTTCTGTCTGCTGTGTGGGAAGCGTTTCCAGGCGCAGAGCGCGCTCCAGCAGCACATGGAGGTCCACGCGGGCGTGCGCAGCTACATCTGCAGCGAGTGCAACCGGACTTTCCCCAGCCACACCGCCCTCAAACGCCACCTGCGCTCACACACAGGTAGGCCCGTCCAGGTGGTGGCTGGATCAGAGTCTCTGGGAATCCACGTCTGGATGGACCTCCTAGGACATCCAGTGGAGGGGTCAGGCTGAGTTAGCCCTCAGCCCTTCTTTGCTCAAGGTGGGCATGCTATGGGGGTTCTGTAGCACAGGTAAATGTTAATTCTTGTCCCTGTCCCACGTCGGGGACCTGAGGGTCTCAATCTCTGTGCTCAGCTGAAATGGTACTCCTTAGAAATGCAGGCTCTTGGGTGCCACCCACCCTCAGAATCTTTGACTTCGTGGATATGGAGTAGGATCCAAGACTCAATATGATGAATAAATATTCCCCAAAGATTCTGCTGCAGGTGGACCCACAATGCATTTTGAGGAAAGCCTGCCTGCTTGGTCTCTACCACAGCCCTCACCACTCTCCCTGGCCTCCACCCCATGGCCACATGCTCCTGAATCAGCCGTGGGCTCTTAAGGGAATATTACAGAAATGGTCCTGCTTGCTCCAAAATAACAGAAGAAAAAAAAAACCCACAAAATAACAAGCATATTTTCTATACTTGACCATTAACATTTAGGGGAGACAGTGAGGGCTTATAAACAATGAAATGATGGGGGAGGGAAAGTAGTTGTGAGTTGAGGGGCCTGGGCCATGTGCCCAGGTGCTGGTTAGTCCTTGCCACGACCCTCTACATTGACCATGAGGGCCAAGAGGCAGATTGCTTTCTCATAGCAGCCTCTAGTCCCCTAGCCAAGGTAATGGGTGACTTAAAGTTATTCCTTTTTCTATGACAAAATTGGGTCTTCAGTGGATAAAAGAGCATCCCTTTCAGAGTCTGCATGTGTCTCCACTCCTGTGTGCTCGATCCCGGGTTTGGGGTGACCATGGAGGCTGGGAGGGACAGGGAGACAGACAGGCAGACTCCATATCGGAGTATACGACAGAGTATATGCTCATGTCTCTTGGAGATGGTATAAAAAGCTGACTGCCTCAAGACAGGAATGGTAGGACCCTCTCCCTCCTCATTCCTGGGTCTTGTCACAGCTCTGGGATTAAGGATATAGGCCAGGCCTTCCTCGGGTGGCAGGCTTTGCCAACTTGAGGGAGGGGCTTTGCTCACCATGGACTGAGCAGGCCTGTCCTGCCAGCAGCATGTGTCCTCATCAAAGAGCCTGCCTGGACTCTCACTTTTTGATGCCATTCACCTGGGGGGAGCATATTGCCTTAAGCATCACCTGATTGGCTTGGAACCATTTGGGTTTGCTGGCACAGGAGGAGGTGAGGTCACAGAGGGGAGGGCCCGACAAGAAAGGCTAAGGAGAAAGGGGTGTCAAGGAGGACTTTGTCTATAGTGACTGCATATGGATCCCTTGCAGATAACACACACTATCCTGTCCACACTTCCCCCCACTGGGTCCCCAAGTTCAGCCTTAACAAAACAGCCAATCACCTTTCAGCCACTTTTGAGCATGCTGCTAGGTCAAATCAGTTGGGTTCATAGGACTTGAGTCATCCCATCTGCTACGTCCACCCGGGATATGCCCTGCTCTGCCCACGCTACCTTCTAGGAGTGCAGGCATCAAGATATCACCTGCTCCTGAGTTGTCATGGTGCAGATCTGTGGGGAGGGGCTCTTCCCATAGTTTGAGAGAAGTACCTGTTTAATCTAGGAAATATGGACATGTGTGCTGCCTATGCGTGTGCGCACATGCACACACACAAACATGCATCGATTTTCACACCAGTGAGGCCCAGTGCACATAAGCCCTGTACAGGCCAAGCACACCCCCTACACAATGCCTCATTAATATTCCATTGCTCTTGGCCCACTTGCTGCCGGGGCCGGGTGTTTAGCATCGGCAGCTGTGTTTGGTAGGTTAGTCCAGCCGCGCTCTTGGCATTGATGAATCCCTGACTCACACAGCTCATCATATAATAAACTCTCAGCTGTGCTAAGGGGAGGGGCTGCTGGGGAGGGGCCTGGCCAGTGCCAGGGAAACCCCCAGGTGAGGACAGGCCGCTGGGGTCACAGATGCACTGGGCAGGCCAGAGGGGCTCTAATTAGTCTCGTTTGTCCTGCACTTAATGTCAAGCTCATTAAAGAGGCTACAGAGTTAATCAACATACCACAAATTGGATTTTGAGTTCTGCAGCCAGTTTTGTGTACATTATGGCAACACTGACACCATTAACTCTCGGGGTGAGGATTTTAGGCTAGGTGCTCACCATGCTTCAAAGTGCGTGCACGAGTGTGTGTTCATGTGTGTGCATGTGCTTCTGTGTGCGCATCTTTTTTTTTTTTCCTTCAAAGTTCTTTTCACTCCTTTCCCTGGGCTGACTCTGGAGATTTCCTATTTAAACTCATTTAACATGTGATCCACTTCATAATTAAATTCATAAAAATCTGATCAAACAAACCTCTCTGCTTTAACCCTTTGTTTTTTAAACTCTTAGGGCCCCCCTCTGGAGGGGAAGGCACAGACAGCGGCTCCCTGCCCCCCTGGCGCCCCCGCCCTCAGTCGGGTGGCTGCCGATGTAGCCGATGTACGTTTTAATTACCGGCTCTCGTTGGAAGTCTCACGTGGCCCTTGCTTTATTTATTTATTTATATCTTAATGAGGATACTGATTAAAGTCGTTATCGTTGCCAATTCGGCAAGGAGGGGGAGTCGGATGTCAACGAGGCGGAGTGGGGGGGAGCTGTGTGCAGACGTCTGCACAGAGAGAGTAGCACGCGGCACAGGCCTATGCAGACTGGCCCTTACTCAGACGACGCACAGCTAGTGAGGACCAGGGTCTGCATAGACCTCTACTCCCCCTGGGTTTGGTGGGGCTGGAAGCTGGGGACCAGGTGGTCTGTATGGCCCTGGCAGGTGCCGGGAAGCCCAGGATTTGGTCTGTCTCCAGACCTGCCCATGCCTCTGAGCCAGCCAGGGCTGTACCCTGTAGCTTGGTGAGAACCCATGTGGAGATGTGGTTCTGCTCTTTCAGCTTCTCCTGTCTGACTCCGCCTGGGAGTGCTCCCAACCACCACTCTGTGTCTTCAGAGCTACTTGCAGAGAGAGCGAGCCCGCAGTGAGCAGACCCCAGCATCCACTCCCCACAGAGCCTTAAAAACCCTTCAGCACCATCAGGAGAGATGAGAATTTATGTGGGGACGGGGGCCTGCGTTTGAGAGGGGGGAGGTTTGGTTAGCGGCCTGAGGAGGAGAGAGACAAGAGAGTAAAATATCATTTTAAAGAGGAAGTGAAGGCATAGGCACGCGAGTCTATAACGAGAAGGACAATTTATGCCCAGGCACGAGTGCAGTTTGACATGGGGATAATGAAAAAACGTAGGTCATTGTGGATGACTTAAGCCTTCAGCAGCCGAAGAAAATGTATGAAATGCAGAGGACATTACACGGTTGGCAGCCCCGCACATCTGCAGAGGGACAAGTGAAATACAGTGGGCCATTCTTTACCATAAACTGTGGTTGTTGGAGATGCAGCCCAGAGAAATTGTAATTACAGTGACAAGACGAATCAGCGATATTTAAATATTCATGAACAAAGTCTGGGGTGATCCATCTATCTTTATTGTCTGTGCCTTCACTCCTGTAATAAATAAGTCGCCGAAGGCCTCACCTTTCAGCCCCCAAAGCCTCCACTTTGGGTACAAAGCAAAAGATGGTGGATCCCAGCACCCCACCCTCTCACCCTCCAGGGGGCTAATGGGTGCCACACACAGAAGGGAGGCCGACAGCACTGCTTCCAGGCCTGAGCATCTGCCCTGGGTCGTCCGTGTGCTACGTACCCAGGCAACAAGGATCGACAAGTCTCCCTTCTGACCCTCAAGGTGCTTCCATCCTCAGGGTACAGTGTGCGTGGCAGGAGAGACAGGGCTGTGTGCAACTTAGCCATCCGATAAGTTATCAAGCGTTCAGACTCCAAAACCAGATCTGTATCCTGACTCAGCGACTTATGAGCTATTTGACCTTAGAGATGAGCTAAGCATCTCATTCTTCTCGTCTATATGATGAGAATTGTGTGTTTCTTGTCAGGTGATTGCAGTGATTACATGATAAGATGTGTGTAAGGCTCCTAGCATGGTGGTGAGCCTTCAGCAGGTTAGACCATTCCAATTAAAAATTCCCGTAAAAATGATCCTGCTGCTAAAATAACACAGTGCTAGGTATTTCTTCTCTCTTAGGATAGAAGAAAGCGATTCAGTTTACCTGGGTGGGAGGCGTTGAAGGGAAACTTCCAAACCATGGTGATGTGTGAACTGGGTCTTGAAGGATGAGTAGGAGTTCATTGAAGCAAGAAAAGAGGAAATCAAGCAGAGGGGATAGTTGTTGTAACTGTGGAGCGAGGAGGGAGCACAAGGCATTTGGGGGACAGTGTGTTCTAGTTCCCCAAATTGGGGGGGGGGGTTTGAGGGCAGGAGAGGCAGTCAGGCTACCTATGGGAAAGGAAGAGGGTGGCAGGAGAAGTTGGGGGGCAAGATGTCAAAGCCCACGGGTCTGCCCTCCCCTTGTGGGGGTCTGCTTTCTGGGGTCAGCTGTTCATCCCTGAATCAAATGGGCTTTCTCTTCCTGGGATTGGCCCTTGACCCACAGATGAACTCTAGGCCCCTGTAAAGTATGGACATGTGTGTGCATACAAGCTCCCTGGTTCCCACTGGGTCCCAGAGAAGGCCACGGGTCCTTATATGTTTTTGAAGAACGGTGGTGAAGATAGGCAGTCTCATCTTCTCGGTGCATTAAATGTGCCCTGCCGCCTCTTGAAGAGGGGATGGGGGTAGGGGAGACGAGGCTCTGATCCAGCCTTTTGTCCCCACAGGCGACCACCCGTATGAGTGTGAGTTCTGTGGCAGCTGCTTCCGGGACGAGAGCACACTCAAGAGTCATAAACGCATACACACGGGCGAGAAACCCTACGAGTGCAATGGTTGTGGCAAGAAGTTCAGCCTCAAGCACCAGCTGGAGACACACTATAGGGTGCACACAGGTACGGAGGATTGGTGAGGGCACCCCAGCTTGCGCGGGGACCTGGGTATAAGTGGCAGGGGGCAGGTGGTTCTCCAGAGCAGCTTGGGTGGGCATGGTCCCAGGCGGAGACGGAGAGTGGAGCGTGTTCTGGGAAAGGTTAGCACGGCCCAGGCGCCACTGCCCCCTGCAAGGCCGAGGCACACGTTGCTAGTGGATCACAGCACACTTTCCAGGAGCCCAGACCCACCTTCCAGGCAGCCGTACCAATAGTGCATAGATGACTTCTATCTGTGAGCCCTGAATTGGGGTCAGGTTGGCCTGAAGACTAAAAGCAAACGCTGGGCAGGGCTTCTTGTTCCTGGAGGCTAGGGGGGCACTGAGTTAGGTTAAGATGAGGGCTGGGACGCTGGGAGTCAGATCGCAGATATATTCACAGACCCCTCTACCTGTATGATGTTTACCATTTCAGAGGGCCTTCACATTCTTTTTTATGTAAAAGAAATAGGATGGGGGCGTGGGATCTGAGGACAGAGCAAGAGGAAGTGGCCGTAGTGGCCAGAATTGCCAAACTGGGGGGTGGCGGATGCTGGAGCTGGCATGCACCAGCTCATGGAAGTCCACCTGCACGTCTCTCCCTGACTCCCAAGTGCAGCCACATCACCTCAGACACGGCCACAGGCAAATGCTACAAAATTGGGCCTTTTTGGAGAGCTAGTTGTTAAACATTTACCAGCAGCACCCTGCTGGTTGCGGCTTTGGGGTGGGGGGGAGGTGGATATTCAGAAGGACTTCCTATGAGGATAAGAGGTAGTGGAAGGTAGTGGAATCTAGCAAAGTAGGAATCCTCCTCTGATCATGTGAAACAGCTGTCCTGACCTGGGGACAGAGGATGGGGGGAGAGGTGACCTCAGACAGGTCCTGCTGGCCGAGGGGTGAGGATGCATCCACAAGCCGCGGGGAGAACAGGGAAGCAGTAAGGAGAGGGAGAGGATGCTGCGTTATGGAGCTCTGCTTTCTTGCCCAGGCCTGGGCCAGAGGAGAGCCTCAGGTGCTTGTTGCTGACAGCCAGAGTCACTCCGAGCATTTCCCAGAGCCCCAGGGCTTCCTTAGCCCCCTGCTGGGGATGTGACCTGGTGAGCGGATCATTAAATGCATCGGTGGTGACTATTGTAAATAGCAGGTCGATAGTTAGATCACTTTGGCTGTTCATTACTTCATTATTTGCTGGGGCCTCTGCACAGAGGAGTATCGATGGCGAGATGGCTGGCCAGTTAATTACTGTATCGAAACAAGGTTCCCTCACACCCTCTGCTCAGCTCCAGGGGACTCTAACTGGCAGGAGGTAGGGTGGGTAGCAGCTAGGGTGTGGCCAGGCACTCCCAGGCTATGTGTCCCTTCCCCATCCTGGCCCCCCTGGGAAGGCTCAGGGTCCAGGGGTGGCTCTGGGAGCCTTAGGGGAATAGGCATCCCGGATGGAGCATGTTTGGAGGATGGGGTTCCCTCACGTTCATCCCCGTCCTCCCCACCAGCTATAGCCCTGAAAGGACTCTACGCCTTGTTCCCCTGAAAGGAGCTGTGCTGAAGAGCCGTCCCTAAGGGCTTTCGGGACCCCACTGCCCCATTTCTAGATTCCATATCCTTTCTTTGGAAGGGAATATTCTGGGCCTTTGGGTTCAGAAGAGTAAGGCATGGCTAAGAGGGTGCTGAGCAATACTGCAGCTGCTGAGATCAGCAACAGGGAAGTGCCACGGAACATGCAGCTCCAGGTGCGCTGGCCACACTGCAGGCGCCCAGCAGCTCATGGCTACCATATTGGATGGCGCATTCTTCATCATGGAGAGTTCTAGAAAGTGCTAAACTGGAGGGAGTCCCTGGCAAGCCTGAGGGTGGAGCGAGGGCCCAGAGCGTCCCTGTCCCCGGGAGGCCCTCACGCCCTCTCCCTCTGTCCTGGCTCTCTCCCCCCTGCCCCCCACAGGCGAGAAACCCTTCGAGTGCAAGCTGTGCCACCAGCGCTCCCGGGACTACTCGGCCATGATCAAGCACCTGAGAACGCACAACGGTGCCTCGCCCTACCAGTGCACCATCTGCACGGAGTACTGCCCCAGCCTCTCCTCCATGCAGAAGCACATGAAAGGCCACAAGCCCGAGGAGATTCCCCCTGACTGGAGGATAGAGAAGACTTACCTCTACCTGTGCTACGTGTGAGGCGGGGCCACGGCAGGGGACGGGCAGCCCGGAGAGAAGAGTTACAGCAGGGTGAATTTGACGACGAAGGACTATGTGGAAAAAAAGAGAAATAGAAAAAAAAAAAAAAAAGAAAAAAGAAAAAAAGGAAAAAAAAGACAAGAAAAAAGGAAACCCGATAGCTGTCTGGCCTTGGAGACTCTCTGGGGCTCCAGGTGACCTGGAGACCCGGCCACTGCCCCTCCCCGGGGTGCGAGGGGCCCTGTGTCCCTCCTTCTGGCTGGAGGCTGGCCTCATTTTCTTGGGTGGGGGTGGAGGTGGTTTGTTCAGCTCAGATGATGGTATATTTTTCTCTTCCCTCCACCCAGACCCCCCCTTTTGCATCCAGAAGTGGAGGCTAGGAAGGGGGTGAGCCAAACAATCTGCCTGTCACCCTGTGGCTGAGTCCTCCAAAGAGGGGCCTGGGGGCAGGGAGGGGGTCTGCAGGTGGTGGGGCTGGGTCAGGTCATAGTTGATGGTCACACGGCAGCTCTGGTTTGAGGGGGGGCATATGGGAGCGGGGGGGGGCTTTCCTTCTCTTCCTATGACTCAGTTTATCTGTTGTTCCCCCTGCACCACCACCACCCCCGCCCCACCGCCACCCTGCCACGTGGGGGTGTCCCCTCAAGGTCTTCAGCAGCCTCGTGGCTGTCGCCCCACCCCCAGCTCCTTGTCTCCCCGTGACTGACTCCTGTCCTCCAAGGGCAAGGACACCCTGCCCCTCGTGGATGGGGGTCGGGGGAATGGGGAAGCAGCTTCCTCCTTGCCCAGCTCCCTAGTAGGGAAGGGGGCTGCATTTGGCTCCAGAGCCCCCACCCCACCCTCGGCTTTCTGAGAACATGAAATAAATGGAATTCCCCACCCTAGTCAAGCCCGGTCATGAGCAAGGTTCCTGCTGATTTGCTTTTGCTTCCAACACAGGAAACATCACTAACCATATACTGTCCCACCAAACACACCAACACCCATCCCTGCAGCCCCTATTTCAGTCCCTAGGAGAAGGCTCGCCCTCCGAGGGAGGGATGTATACATGTCCTTCTCCACTGTGCCCTCCGCCCGAGGAAGGGGACACCCCAGCCACCAGGGGCTGGGGTAGCTGGCCGGAGGCGGGGGGAGTTGTACTGGGGACCCCCGCCCTGGTGCAGAGAGCGGCACAGAATTCCTGGCTCTCAGGGCGCCCCCCAACCAGTCTATAGGGAGGAGGAAGGAGAGGAGGAGGAGTTGAAAGCGCTTTGGCCTTTGTGTTATGTTTTGCATCTTTTCCGTGTCCCCTGTTCCCCTGTTAGCACATTGTACTTGAATTACCTCAGTTTTTTGTGACCTCATGAGCTTTTTAACCCCTGTATCTCTTTTTTGGTTGGGGGTTGGAGGAATAGGGAGGACGTTCTTTTGTGTTTCTTGTGTAAATTAATAGTTGGTTTAATAGACTTCAGCTGGCCTCGCCCTCCCCGTCCTAGCCGGAAGATGCTGCACAGAAAGGAGTACTCAGGATCTGAATGTGGGAGCCAAGGGGGGGGGGTCGTGGGGGGCAACAGAAGGTGGGCAGAGGAGAGGGTGTGTCGGGGGCACGCTGGCTGGAGTCTCCGTTGGCTTTGCCCGGGGCAACCCCCCCACGCCCTCTGCGCCCAGTAAGGCTTCAGCCTGAAACACTCTGGAGAAGATTCCACCTTTCTCACAATTTGCTGGGTCATTTGGGTCTGGGGAGCCCCGTATTATTCAGATCCTGTCAACTGCATGGCCCCACCTCTGAGGGTGCGATCATTGCCAAAATCGGTCTCTTTTCAGGGCCGGCGTGGGGATGAGCCAGCCTTTGTTCTGTTGCGTGAGGGTGGGGGTGTTGTTTTTCTAAAAGCTACCTCTTATGTTCCTCCAATTTTTCTTTTTCCCCTTCACGCCTCCCATTCTGCTGCTCTGCTTTGCCCCCCCACTTCCCAGCCTCCCCACCCTGAATTTTGGAAAGCACATTTGCAATATTTGTGTTCACTTTGGGATGGGCCCTGTTTCATCTCACGGCTTTATTTGTAAGAGTTGTGTGCGTGTGCGTGTGCGTGTGCGTGTGTGTGTGTGTGTGTGTGTTTTCTTTCCTTTCTCTCTCTCAGAGAAAGTTGTGGCTGCGTTTTTGTCTTAGGTTTTTTAAAAGTGGTTTCGGGAAGCGGTTTTGGGGAGGCTTGTGAGGGCTGTAGGGACGCCGGAGGGATGGGTGCTGCTGTGACCACCCCCCTGTCCCTCGGTCCCAGCCCTCCTGTCCTTCCCCCGCAATCTCGCCCACCAAATCTGAAGGCCTTAAACATTGTGTGTTGGGGGGTGGGATATGAATTTGGGAGACAGTGTCACTCGACTGTGGATGGGGGATGATAAGGTAGGGAGGATGCGATTTTGCAATTGTAATAATGACTTAGTGCTTTGGAAAGGAAAAAAAGTTAAACTTGAAATATGTGACTAGAGCAGTTGTCATGTTGATAATGTGAAAAGAGGGGAATTGGGGGGGAGGGGGCAGTCTGTAAGAAATCATTATGCACTATGCTTCCTCCCCCAGTCTGGGAAGAAGGGGTACTGCTGGCCCTTAGGGGATCTGTAAATCCCAGAAAACAATATTTTAACAGCAAGATATCATTCAACTTTGGTGGGGAAGGAAAAAAAAAATCAAACTATTCCATAGACCTAGCTGACGCCTCTCACTCCCCGCCCCCACCCACCCTTCCCACGCAGCCTGGGTCTCCTGCCCTATTCATAAAAGCTGAGAGGGTTGAGCTAATATTTACAAATTGTAATATTTTTGTAATGTTTGTTAGTTCCTTTGTCAGTTCTACAGGACCTTGCCCTTTCTTTTTTGTAATGTGAATAGGAAAAAAAAAAGAAAAAGAAAAAAAAAATCTGCCACCACCATCACCACCACCACCACCACCACCACCACCACCACCACCACAATATCCCTTTGTACGTGTGCGCACGTGTGCTTTTTGTGTGTGATTGTGTGTTAAATCATGCAGTATTGTTGTGATTTGGTGTTGCAGCATTGGACGGTACTGAGTGAGCACCTGCCTGCTCCCACCACCCCCGAGGGACCCTAGTGGGGGAAGTGAGGACAGAGGGGGTCAGGGCAGGCTGGTGTCTGAAGGATACTGGGTGGGAGATGCCCGTGCTGGCTTCTGCTCTCCTTGCCTCCCCCACGAAGCCTGGACACCCTGCATAGAGTCCCAACACGCCTCTTTGCCAGGTTCCTACTTAACAAAGTCATCCTGACCTTGCCAAGGCCTTCTCAGCCTAGCCAGGCCTAAAGGCCAAGGTGAAGGTCAAAAATTACGTGGAGTCTGTAGATGTGTATGGAGTAAGGGGGCTGTGGAGACGAGGGAGGGTGGAGAGCACTGTCTCCCCAGGTGAGAGCTGAGTGTTCTTACTTCCCTCTTCGTCCTACCATCTGGCCCCTTGGCCACCCACTGCCTTTAGCTGTGGTCCTGCTGACAACCCTACTTGCTACTGCCTTATCCAGCATAGCAAAACTTCTCCAGCCCGGGAAGTCCGAGCTGGTTAATGGTCCCTTTCCAGTGTTCAGCTCTCACAGGCGTGTCCCTTAATGCTTTTGGTGACATTTCCCTGTCGTGTGCTCTTTCCCTATTCCCTCCTTCATTCATTCAAAGCATTAAAATCCTATGTGTATATAGGATAGACAAATATATAGAGATATATATATAGCAAGAGAGAGATATAAAATAGTAAATATCATTGCTGCTTTGGGCTGCTTTGGAGGAGGCCACGGATATGGGGAAGGTAGATCTGGGGTGTAGGGGTGGGTGGGGAGGCCGGGGGGCCCCCAGTGTCTCAGTACAATCCAGGGATGCAATGCAGGCTTGTTTAATCTTTGTGCCTGAATTTCTCCATGTGTAGAAAACAAAACAAAACTGCTGCAATTTTTCACAAGTGTATGGTACCCTTCTTGGATGCTGTCGGTCCCACCGGCCGCCGGGGTGTTCAGGCCCTTCAGAGAGAGGGCCATTTGGCTGACCTCCTTGCAGGGGAGCGAGCGGTGGTGGGATGGCCTTTGGACTTTGTGCACAAGAGCTGGCGGGGCAGGAGGAGATTTGGGGGTAGTAGCTCCCTGAAGGCCCAACAAGAGTGAAAGGAGGGGGCACCAGATGTTAGAAAAGCAGAAAAAGATCCGACTCTGTTCATTTTCCCAGGCCTATGTTCTATCTTTTTCTATTCCCGTCTGGTTTCCTCTTTTCCTGGAGCTTAGTGGCGGCACTTACCTGGATATTTCAGTAGGAGGGGGAAGAAGCCAGACTGACCCAGCTTAGGGGCGCTGGTGGGTGGAGGAAGAGGCAGAGAACCGGCCGGGAGAGGGGTGCAAGACAGACCAGGGAGGCTGGGTCGGGAAAGAAGGGTGGAGAGAGGGGGGTGCAGGTCCTGCAGGCCTGTCAGCTGGTGGCCCTGCCTCCTGGGGTCCTTGGCGTCCCACTTTGCAGACAGGGTACCAGCCTCCTGGTGTGTGTCATAGGCTTTGTTCACATAGTGTTATGCATGATCTTTGTAAGGTTAAGAAGCCGTGGTGGTGTACCATGACATCCGACCCATATATATAAAGATAAATATATATATATATGTATGTAAATTATAGCACTGAGGGCCCTGCTGCCCTGCTGGACCAAGCAAAACTAAGCCTTTCGGTTTGGGTATTATGTTTTGTTTCGTTATTTGTTTGTTTTTGTGGCTTGTCTTATGTGTGGTGACAGCACAAGTGCCAGTCCGATCGCTCTGTATTACAGAATAGTGTTTTTAATTAATTGATGTTCTAGTTCATGTCTACCTCAGCACCTCCTCTTAGCCTAATTTTAGGAGGCTGCCCAATTTTGTTTCTTCAAGTTAACCGGTTACTTTTTTGTACAAATCTCTCTCCCCACCACACCTACCCAGCTCCCCCTCCCTGCCCAGCCCCTTCCCTGTCCCCCTAAGCCCTGTCCCCCCAGCCCTGCCCTAAGCCCTGTCACCCCAAACCCCACCACCCAGCCCTGCCCCCCGCCAAACCCCACCACCCTAAACCCCGCCACCCCAGCCCTGCTTGCCAGTCCTACCTGTTTTCATCCCGATGCTGTGCCCCTGATGTTGTGCGGTCCTGGTCGCAGCTTTTCCGCATCTGCCTTCGTTCCGTGTAGATTGATGCGTTTCTTTGTAATTTCAGTGTTTCTGACAAGATTTAAAAAGGAAAAAAGAAAAAAAAAAGAAAAAATGAATTTACTGCTGCAGGTTTTTTTCTCTCTCCATGTGTCACTAAGTGAAGTTTGTGCCTTCTATAGCAAAGAGAATATTTTTTACATCCTACTAACAGTAGATTTTTTTGTAGTGAACATTTTTTGTATTTTTATTTATAAGTCTCATAAGGAAAATAGCAATGTTCAGTTGTATACCTTGAATCTGCAGTTAGAAGAGAATAAAGTTAATTCAGTTGTCTCTGGTTTGAAGTGTCCCCTTTTTTCTAAAAAAAAAATTGCTTTGTCTTTTCTGCCTTTTCTTGGGTGGTTAACGCTAGAAGAACTGAGATTTCTGGCTGGGGATGGGGGAAGAGAACACTCTGGCGCAGTTCTGTGGCCCCTTATATGGTATTTATGAGACACAACGAATTTTCCTAATACTTTTTTTAGTTCAAAAGTAGCATTAAATACATTGTGACTTGATCCTTGGAACAATGTATGAAGTCAGCACTGGTCAACACAGACGTTCCTGCAGCAGCTCATAGCAGTGACTGCTGTGGGCCATGGGAATGCGGCGGGAGCAGGACGGACAAACCGCTGCCCTCAGGGAGCCACAGAATTCACTTGCTTGGTTGCTTGTGCTAGAACTTGCTCGGGATCACGGGGTCACGCAGCTGGTGAGTGGCAGAGTCTGAACTAGCATCCGGATCTCCTGATACCGAATCTGGGTTGCCTTTCCCAGGTCCCCGGAGCTGGGGCCCTCTACATTATAGAGACACTGTTGACTTCCTGAAACTTCTCAAAGAGAAGCTGCCACCCAATTTCAGGTCCCTGGTCTGTGGCCGCCAAGCCCGCCAAGCCCCGTGGAGGAAGGAGATGGGGACAGAAGGGAACAGTTGGGAGGTGGGGGTGCAAACCCTAATCACCACCGGAAGACCAGAGCATGGCTCCCCCTGCGTCCCGGGCCTGCCTGCCTTCCTCTCCCGGCGATGGCAGCATTGGCCTGCTTATCTAGAGCTGTGACACCAACTCCACCTGAGTCTGGACGCACTGGCCCAGCGCCTCCGCCTGACGCTGTCCTACCTGGAGAGAATCGGTCACCTCACCTGGAGCTAGGGATCCTCCTGAACCCACTGCATAGCCCCTGCAGGGTGAGCCCAGTGCCAAGCCTCAGGGGCCCCCTGGCCTCTAGCACCCTCCCCGACTGCACTCTGCGGTCCCACCCCCCAGCCTGCACCCCGGGAACGCCCCGCAACCCTGCCTGCCCAGGGCCTGGACTGGAAGCCCGGCTGTCCAACCCACGGAGGGTTTTCAAGGCCTGTGCGACCCAGGCTTGCCAGCCCAGAGCCACCTGGAGCCGCCCTTCCCTGGGACAGCCCGGTGACCTCAAGGAGGAGGAGGGGCCACAGTAGGGCAGCTCCAGCCCCCTGGAGTCGGCTCCCCTGACTACTTTCTTCCCTCCCCTTCCCTCTGCTCTGCCCTTTCCTTTCACCGCCCCCATCTCTCTTTATTCCTCTAACCCTGTCTTCTCTCGTTATTATTATTTTTTTTTTTGAGGCTCCTCCTGGCCTTTGTATCTCCGTCCCACATTCTTCTTCCTCTCCCTACAGTGCTCCTCTTGGAAAACCAGCCTCTGCCAAAAATATCTCGGGTTCGCTTTTGAGTCTCTGCCCCCAGTGCTCTGCGCGCCCCTTTCTTCTGCTCCGGTCCCTTCTCTGAGGTCCCCCAGGCCCCCGGCCCCTCCCCCCGCCCCTCCCCCCGGGCCTCAGCTCTCTCTTGACAGATGGGAGGGCAGCGAGCACTCCCTCTTTAAAACAACATTTAATCGCCGTTTTCTGTTCTCGGACATCAAAGCCGGGGCTTAGGCGCTGCGCCGGGGTCGCTGTGGTGTGGGCTCCCGGTGAATAGTGGCTGGGCTGAATGGGCTTTGTGTGGCCGCTGGGGTCTGCCTGCTTTACATGCTCTTTGACCCAGATATGATCTCATGGAGAGAAAGGGGCCCTGGCCGGGCCAGCCTGAGAACGTTCTGGGGCCGGACTCCGTCCCCACCCTCCCACCCCTGCCAGCCCGGCCCAGCTGCCCTCTGCCCCCGGCCTGCAGCAGCGGCCACCTCCTCCAGGATGGCCGGGCCTGGACGGGCTTGCGCAGGAGGCGCTCTGCTGGGGTCAGGAGAGGGGCCAAGCCATCGAGGGAGGGGCTCCGACCCTGCCCAGCGGGTTTCCAAGGACGGGGATGAGGTGGGAGCCCCCCGGGTGACACACGAACAGGGTCCCTTCCTGGCCGAGGCTGCTCTGGTGCAGGTGGGCACACGGGTCACATCGTCTCCGCCTTCACAGCTGTCTTCCCAGCCGCTCTGGAGAGCTGCCCTCCTGCCAAAGGTGGCACAGCAGAGGCCCAGAGCCAGCGGAGGCTTGCTAAAGACTCTGGCAAGTTGTGGCGGGTGGGAAGAGGCAGATGGCGAGCAAAGGCTGAGGCCAGGCCGTCTGTGTCCGGCTCAGCCCGGCCAGGCCCCCCCTACCTGGCTGCCTGGGGAGCCCCTCGCTCCCCCCACCAGGAGGAGGAGAGGGCCCAGGAGGACTGCCCCCAGGGGCTCCGCCTCCCTCTGTGCCATCCTTGCTTTATGCTTTGCTTTGCAGGAGCCAGAGGGATTTTCCAAAAATGCAGATAGCGTCATGCCACCCCTTTGGTTGAAGTGGCCAGTGGGGACTCTAAGGATAGGGTGGAGTTGCAGCTCCTAACAAGGCTCGCAACACCTTCAGTGACAGAGCCCCTGTGCTCACCACCCCAGCCCTGTCTCAGGATCACCCCTACATTCTGTGGCTGCCCCCCCCCCACGCTCCACACCAGCTGGACCACGGGTGGTTCCCAGAAGACCCTGTGCTCCGCGTGGGCCTTTGCACATGCCGTGTCCTCTTCTGGGGACTGTACCCACACATGTGCCCGCGCTTCAGTCTGGCGGTCTCATCATCTCATTTTCAGATCTCAGCTCGAACCTCACCTCTTGCAGGAAAACTTCCCCGGCCACTGAGGCTGACTTGGGTGCCCTCCTGGGCATAGCCCCCATGCTACGGCTCCTTGTAGTGCACTGTGATCACCGGCTTTCCTAACGGTCACCATCCACCCAACGTGAAGGTCCTTGCAGGCAGGAGTTGTGTGCTAGGTGTTCGCAGAGCCTAATGCAGACTGGCACACGGTAGGCACCCAGTAAATCTTGAATAAACAGATGAAAGAGGGAGAAGGAAGGAGAGAGGAACTTAGCATCTGGAGCTGAGGTTGCGGTTGCCAGGACCGGGTGAAATCAGGTAACTAGGTGTGCAGCACATGCCCGCCTGGGCACCTCCACGTGCCTGCCTGCCACGGGCTTCGAGAAGGCTCCAACAGAGGTGCTCCTCCTTCCTCTCACTGGTGCCTATATCCCTTCATGGAGACACCTGAACCGTGTTCTCCATGTGCCAAGGGAGGCACAGTCGGCACAGGACAGCGGCACCTCGCTGGGTGTGTGCGCATGTGGACACCTGCTCCCTGGCCAACCACGGGGACCATCCCCCAGCCCTTTACGTGGTGCTGAGTCCAGCCCCAGGATCCGATCCGCTTGCTGAACCCCTGCCCCCTGGGGGCTGGCAGGAGGGCGGCTCCGCTCGGCTGTGTTTTCTGCTCTCCGGGGGTGCCTCAGTGAAAGTGAACTCACTCATTTAAACCTGACTCTGCAGCCCTGCCGCCCCCTGCAGCGCTAATTACCCTGTAGTTCTAAACTGATTGCTGTACACTAAGCTTAAGCCCTCCTTTATTTATTTACTGACTACATTAATAGCAAAGCCGCTGCTTTCAGCCGCTCCCAACTGTACACTGGCTGGCTGCACCCCGTTCGTCTGCATCCCCTCCAGGAGGCGGGGTGCAGAGATCCAGCCTGGCATGGAGCCCCCAAATCTGCCACCCTCACGGTGTCCCCGGGGCCAGACAACAGTGAGAACAATTGCCTTTGTCCACGCATACTCCCAGGCCCAAGGGAGGGGGCTCCGTCCCTGGTCCTGACTCTCCCATAGCGTGGGGAGCACACTGCACAGCCGAGCTCACCCTGCCCCCCCAGGGGTCTTCTGTTGATAGGACACTCATGAGCTTCCCTTGGGCTTTCACATCGTCCAGGAGGGGCTGAGCACTGGCTGCATAAATGCATGGGTAAACCGAGGTCGGTGGTGAAGGTAGGGCCTGAAGCCAAGACTCCTCACTCCACCGGCCTCGCTCTTTCCCTCCAGGGTGCTACCTGCCAGGTGTCCTCTCCCTCCTGGCCCCACCCACCTGGGTCTGACAAATTGGCTTTACTTGTACGTTCTCGCAGCTTCCACTCCTTGCCACGAGGAGAAGCAGCCCGTTGAATCCAAACCTGTCTCCCAGCCTTTTCTGCCTCGTTCACATGCATACCCAGAATCTGCTGGAAACCTGAGCACTAGAGCCTTTCCTGCCCCAGCCCTGTCCTTCCTCACATGGGCCGAGTCTGGGGAGTTCAGGTGGCTGCGGGCTCCCACGGGGTGGTGTCTGCCTGCTACCCCATCCCAGGGACAGCCGTGCCCATCGCCCAGCTGGCTGGCGCTGCCAGCCTCTCCGAGTGCCCTCACGTCCTGCGAGGCAGGCCTGGGCTCTGGCCTTGGGGTATGCCAGCGTGCTGAAGACCAGATGGGCACCATCAGGGTGCAGCATATGGACTCGTGGAATCAAGCACCCAGGCTTGACTCTGATCCAAAGTAGCGGGGTGGGTGCTGCGCTGGACCCCCTCTAAGAAGACGGGCAGTGGGGATCTGGCAGTAAGAACGTGGGGTTCAGAGTCTGGAGGACCTGGGTCCGAGGCCAGCTCTGCCATTCACTGTTTGACCTTGACTGCGATTCAGAACTGCTCCACCATTTTGTCAACTGTGAGTGGGGTACAGTAATGTCTACTCCTCCTACCCTCAGGACCGTCAGCAGCTAGAAGGCAGGTGACCTCAGCTTTCTAAAAACCCTGGTGCTTTTATAAAAGTGAAAATTATAAATGGGGGAGCAGGGTGAGGGCTGGTACGGGAGGGGGGCCGATGGCCCAGACACTCATTTCCAGGGCAGGAGCCCCGGAGCTGGGACTCAGGAGCCAGGGGGTCCGGGGTGGGGATGGCCGTGCCTCCGCTGGCATTGCTGGGACTCTTTCGCCACCCAGTGGGCGCTGGCTGCAGGCGCTTCTGCTGTTTGGGCGGGTCTGCAAAGGGACCAGGAAGGGGTGTCCCCTTGTAGGCAAGTGGCTTTGGTTCCTTTGGGTTTCCTGCTATACCAGGCTGGGCTGGATAAAGGGAGGATGCGATCCAGAGTCACACTGGAGAAAACGGCTTTAACTACTTGCGAGAAAGTTCAAATGGACTTTCCAGAAGGTCTCGAGTCGATATTTCAATCCTGACCTTTTCTTCCTCCTACCTTTGCCTCCCAACCAATCAGTCATGCCAATCCAACTCCTCCCATCCCCGAGAGGCTGGATTGGGAGCCGCTGTCAGGCAGTCCAGACCCCAGGCATCCATGGGGCCTCACCTTACAGAGGGAAGGCCAGCCTTGAGTGAAATCCAGCTCTTCAAAAGCTTTGCTACTGGGAGAAGCAGGCAGGCCAAGGGAGGGTTGCACGAGGAGCTGAGTGCCCAGGTCTGGCTCACTGAGGGCCTAAGTAAGAGGTGACCGCAGGGGGCTGCCTCTTGGCACCTCCAGCCGTCTCAAATGAATGCAACTAAACGGTTTGGAAGACCCCTCCCAGCCCTGGACTTTTGGCTCTGTGACTCTCACCACATCTGAAGGTCCTCAGCGCAAAGGATACATATCCTGGCTCCGTATCACCTGTTAGCACTTCTTTAAAAAGCAGCATTTCACTTGGAGTTTCTCCCTCCGCCTACTGGTGTGGTCTCCAGCTTAAGTGAGCTTCTAGTGACACTGGGTGGTGGCAAAGGGGAAATGCATGCATGATGGTTAATCCAACCAAGGTAAGGATTTTCCCTAATAAATCCCTCTTTGGGAAGGGAAGGAGTCACAAAATGGCGGGTGTGGGTAGGGGGTAGGGGGTGGGGGTGGAGCTGGACCTCACCAGTTTGACTTGATTAACATTCACGTTATTCTCAGAAATCTCTTGCCAATTAGCATTCCTCCTTAACACCCTATCCCAAGCAGCAGTACTTGACCTTTCCCTTAATTCCCCACAGCACAGCTGAGACCAGGCTGGAATATTTAAATTAGATTTCTCTGAAGTCTCAAGGACAACAAAAGAAAATAAGCACCAAGAACAACATAACATTAGCCCAGCTCTCGGCCTGCTTGCCTTCAGGAGCCGGGGGCCATCTTTAATCCCTGTCACGCCACCGAGAAGCCCAACAAAGACAGACCCAGAGTGATGGAGTGACCAGTCCTTCTGTCAAAGTCAGCTCCTCTCCGTGCGCTCTGGGTGTCATCCTCTCCGTCCTTCCAAGCTCTGCTCCTTCTTTCCCCTTCTCTCTGCGCCACCCATTTCTCCCTCCCAACCAGAGTGTTTCCAGCTTACAAACATCTCCCAGTTTAACACGTTTCTCTGATTCCATTGTCCCCTTTGGTTGCCACCCAAACCCACCTCCTCCCAACGGCGGCATTCAAGAGAGAGCTGTGTAGAGACACTCTCTTCATTCTGCGTATAGTTTTTGATCGGAGTTTTATCTCTGTTACTGCCTTGAAATTGTCTTCTCAAGCTCATTCCGTGGCTCCTCTTCCATACAATGGCTACTTGACTGTCTTCCTCCTCTTGATTTCTCACTAGCATTCTATACCACTGGCTCCTTTTGGAAACACTACCTCTCCTGGTTTTTCGACGACCCCACCAGCTGCTGCTGGTCACTCTCATTGGCTCACTCCTTCCTCCTCCTCTGCTGGAACTCTGCATATCATATTTGGCTATCTCTGAAGGCTTCCATGAGCCTCTTACCTGGTCTATCTACTTCTGCCACTTTTGGTATGGGCTAATGACTCCCCAGTTTTTTTGGTGTGTGTGTGTGTGTGTTTAAAGATTTTATTTATTTATTCATGAGAGACATAGAGAGAGGCAGAGACATAGGCAGAGGGAGAAGCAGGCTCCCTTGCGGGGAGCACGATGCAGGACTTGATTCCCGGGCCCAGAGATCACGCCCTGAGCCAAAGGCTGACACTCAACTGCTGAACCATCCAGGCATTCCAACTCCTCAGCTTTTAATCTCCAACCTTGAGTTTTCCATGGCCTCCCCCTGGAGGCCCTGACATTATCTTTATCTCTTCCCAAGGAGCGGAGAGAGAGTTTGAAGGGGGCTTGCCTACTTTTTAGAAGCCTTGGCCCAGAAACATATACGGATATGTATCTTTCCTGGGTGGACCCCACTGGACCATAGTCACAGCAAGGGAGACCAGAAGATGTGGTCCAACTCTGTTCAGAGCACAGAGGGATTGATTTTTGGTGAAGAGCTAGCACTTTCTGCCACAGTCTGCCCTTCTAGTCACCAAACATCTGTTTAGACTCTTCTTCCCACTCAGAGAACGTACTCACCCCCAAAAGAGAAATGACTGGATACTCCATCTCATCCTTGTAGCACCTATTTCGAAATTCGAGATCTCTGAGTGATGTGCAGTCCTCGCCATCAGCTCTGTGAACTGAAAGCAGGTTATCTATATGGGTTTATGGCTAAAATCAATGATGGTAGGTCCATCCTATGAAAAGTCACAACGTTTTGTGAGCTGCTTTCTGCACTCATCAGTTGTCTCTCCTTCCTTAGTATAAATTAAGACACTATTTTCCTCGCAGTTTGGTGTGACCAGGTGACTGAGGTCCAACAATCATGTGTGAACAGGAGTCATTTGTACCATTGTTGGACCGAGGCTTTGAAGGTGTAGTACACATACCTTGCATTAAATTCCCAAGGTTGTTCTAAGAAATTACTACAACTTGGTGACTTAAACCAACAGAAATGTATCTTCTTACAATTGGGGAAGCCAGAAACGCAAAAGGCAGATGTTGGTAGGGCCACATTCTCTCTGAAGACTACAGGGGAGAATTGTTTTTCTTGTCTCTTCCCCTTCTGGGTGGCTTCTGTGTTCCCCGGCTTGTGGCGGCACCTCCACCTCTGTCTCACACGGCCTTCTTTCCCCAGGTCTCTGTGTGTTGTTGACCGTCTCTTTTAAGGACATGCTCAGTGGATTTAGGGCCCATCCTTATCTGGTATGATCTCCTCTCAACCTTCACCTTCATCACATCTCCAAGACCCCATTTCCAAGTAAAGTCATATTCTGAGGTTAATGTGGATGTGAGTTTTGGGGAAACACTGTCCAGTCCACCTGGGCCTCCTTGACAACAAAAATCCCCTTGCACACGTATCAAGGGGAAGAAGGGAGCACACACAAGTCCCTGGTCCAGAGCGATGCTGGAGTCCTGGTACATGGGTATCTGTGAAGATCCCCTGCCCTGGCAATGGAGAAAATTCTTTAATTGGGCTTTGGATCTCTTGTCTTGGAAAAAAAACCCTAGCCCATTGTTCTCTGAAGCTCCTGGTTCCAGTCTCTAGAGAATCATTTCTTGACTCTTATCTGCTCTGGCCACATTTGAAGTGGGTCCTCGAATTTGGGCCTCCCCTTAGGACTGCACAGTTTCACCACCAGCCTGATTCCCACTCGCACAAATTTGGGGAATTGAGTATGGTTTTAAGCTCCCACAGTCCAAGGCTTTTTTCGGCTGAGTTCATGGATTTTTGGCAATTCGATTTCCTTAAAAACAGCCTTTGGACCTATGCTTCGAATCCATTACTCATGCTAGTAACCAGCCTAAAGTTCTTTCCTAGACATAGTTGTCAAACATGTTTTTATTATTACAATTCTTGTTATTAATTTTTTTCTCCCTCAAATCTAAGCTTCCTTGTCTGCTTCCCTTTGGCTACCTTGGGGCTGTCTGAAAAAGTCAGCTTAGGTGGGAAAGGCAACAGTCTTAATTTGATGTTTGCCACAGAACCAAATCCCTTTATAAGAGGATTTTAAATAATGAGGCTTCATTGCCTGAAGCCTTGTCCACTCTTAATTCCTATAATTCAGGACACGGAAGCAGTCAGCTTACGTATACCCAAAGAAACACATACTTCTGGATTCCTCCTATTTTCCTTCATTTCTTCTTGGTAACTTGTCATTTTTTTCCCCTGAACTCATCTCTTGATAATAATATCTTTCTATAAACCTGGAGAACAACCAGCATACAATAATATTGTGTTGCTTTCTCCACAGTTTCGTAGCACTTCAAGCTTGGGATACACTTGGTCTACCTTCTAGGTAATTACAGGCAGAATTTTCCTAAATGTATCATTCCTACCTACCAGGGGGGCTCCTCTTTTCTAGCCAAGCTCTCTTTGCTGCCAGTGAAGGGCCTAAATAATCTGGCCACATCTGCTTCTCTGATCCATCTGCCTCACTGCCTCCCATCTGCTCCCAGACAGGGCAGGCCTTTGCAGGTACTGTTCCCTCTGCTGAGAGCTCACTGGTCCCTCAATCTTTGTCTGGCTGCCTCTTCCTTGTGTAACTCAAGTGTCAACTCAAATATTGCCTCTTGGTGAGGTCTTCCCTGACCATTCTATCTAAAGGTTGTTTCTTTGGGGCACTGGATGGCTCAGTTGGCTAAGGGTCCGACTCTTGATTTCAGCTCAGGTCATGATCTCAGGGTCTTGAGATTGAACCTTGCAATAGGCTCCACACCCATCGAGGAGTCTGCCTGAGATTCTCTCCTTCTGCTCCTCCTCCTGCTACCACGCATGCACACGCACTCTCTCTC
Source organism: Nyctereutes procyonoides (assembly GCF_905146905.1). Taxonomy (NCBI): domain Eukaryota; kingdom Metazoa; phylum Chordata; class Mammalia; order Carnivora; family Canidae; genus Nyctereutes; species Nyctereutes procyonoides. The sequence continues at coordinate 70,538,841 of NW_026575140.1, forward strand.
TAAAATAAATAAATCTCTTAAAATAAAAGTTGTTTTTACATTGCATTCAGCACCATCTGACATTCTCTTCTTTATCTGTGTACATGTCATGGTCCGTGTCCCATTTCCCCTCTGTGGAGCCTCTGTGATACCCAGAGTCCCATTGGTCTCCATCGCTGCATCCCTGCAGTTTAGAACAGCACCTGGCACAGTGTTACTAGGAGAACAAATGTCAGTCCTTACATAACACATGTGCCAGGCACACAATTTTAGTTCTGTGTTGAAAACTCGTTTTCCTGAAAAGTTTCTGAGATAAACAAAAGATAATATAATGGGCTCCTCATAAAACCTGTCACCTGGATTCAACATCAAGATTTTACCATGCTCACTTCATCTTTCCTTCCAGCTTTCCTTCCTTCTTTTTCTTTCATTTTTCTTTTCTTTGTTTCTGTTGAAGTCTTTCAAAGAAAACCCCAGGCATCATGTCACTTCCCACCCCCGGCTACATACTTCGACGTATGCATTTTTTAAAAAAGATTTTATTTATTTACTCATGAGAGACACACACAGAGAGAGGCAGAGACACAGGCAGAAGGAGAAGCAGGCTCCATGCGGGAGCCCTATGTGGGACTCGATCCCAGGTCTCCAGGATCATGCCCTGGGCTGAAGGCGTCGCTAAACCACTGAGCCACCCGGGCTGCCCTGACGTATGCATTTTTTAAGTAAAGTTTTCTGGTGTTGCTTCAATGGCATTCATACACCTTCAAAAATTAGCAATGGTTCCTCAGTGTCATCACTCTGTCCATGTTCAGATTTTCCTGATTGTCTCAAAACTAACTTTTTAGTGTTAATCTGTTTGGATGAGGAGCCAATCTATGACCATGTGCTGCATCTCTCAGATCTCTTCCCCCACCATGCTGTTGACTTGCTGAGGAAAGGAATGATTACAGTTGACCCTCCAATAACATGGATTTGAACTGCATGGGTCCACTTATAGTGATTTTTCCCCATAACTACGAGTCCAGCACTGAAATGTATTTTCTCCTCCATATTATTTTCTTCATAGCATTTTCTTTTCTCCAGTGGACTTTATTGTGAGAACACAGTGTATTATACACATAACATACAAAATATGTGTTATTCAACTGTTCATGTTATTGATCAGGCTTATGGTCAATAGTAGGCTATCAATAGTTAAGCTTTGGGGAATCAAAAGTTCTCTGTATATTTTCAACTGCCCAGGGACAGCACCCCAACCCTTATGTTGTTCAGGGCCAACTGTTTTTATTTATTTGTTTGTTTGTTTATTTATTTATTTATTTATTTATTTATTTATTTATTTATTTATTTCAACTGTATTATTGAGTTGTAAGATAATGAGAGCCCAACATGGGGCTGGATGGTGGGAGTGAAAAAGACAAAATGGTCTGAGGAGATGTTGTGGAGGAGTCTTTTGGTTGACCCTGCGTTCCGTCCATGCAGTGCTGACACCACTACCCTCTCTCAGGCATTGGAAGTTACAAGAATGCCAGTTACCTTGCGCTCTCCTACAGGGTCTCAGGTGTGACAGCTGAAAGAAACCCTCAGATTAGCTCACTGTATCTCTTGCTTTAGTCACTTGCTCAGCCTCTCCCAGCTGGGCAGAACATTTGTACAACCCTCTCACTTCTTCACAAAATCCCCTCTTTATCTTGCTTCCTCTGAAGCTTGTTAGGAGAGAGTCCCCATACACGATGCTTCCCATGGTTCCCAGACCACCTGTGCATCAGAACTCATGGGGCTTTGTTCTGCTTCTTTATTATTATTTTTTTTAATCAAGCAGGCTCCATGCCCAATGTGGGGCTTGAACTCACAACCCTGACATCAAGAGTTGTATGTTCTACTGACTAGGCCAGCCAGGTGCCTCTATTCTGCTTCTGTAAAAACTATACTCAACCAGTTGGTTCCCTACTCCCAGACCTTCTGAATCAGAACTCGTGGGCATGTTCCCTAGGAATCTGTAATTTTAAAGCACTTTCCAGATGACCATGATGTAACTGATTCAAAGACCTGCATCAAAAACCTTACAGAATGCACTGATTGGTGTGAGTCCTAAGATAAAGTTTGTAAAGGATTTCTGCCAGCAGAGTTACAATTTCTTTGGAGTCAGTCATTCCTCACCTTTTTTGTTTGTGCATGCTTTTCATTACAACTTTGTACATGTACCCAGTATTTGTTTATGCCTTATTTTCAGGTGCTACTGTACTACCATATTAGGTGTAAAACATACTAAAATAAAACAGTGTTAAAGATTTATCAAGTAAATAAAAATAGAAGTTCTAATATTCACTTCTTGCAGCCTGGCGGTTTTTCGTGGACTCCCATCTGCAAACTATTGCTCTGGGATATTCCCAGCCAATTGTCTTTTGCCTGAGGCTGCCCTAGGTAGTCCAGTATGAAGAGCTTCCAGCTATCATGAGAAACTTCTTAATTCTATTTAACTTTATCATAACCTCAAATCCTGCTTGAAGAGATGTTTGTCTAGTTTACCTGGCCTGCATTTTTTTCTCTATGACGAGACCAGGGGAACTTTCCCAAATTAGTTGCACAGTAGGAAAGCATGGTACATCCATCAGCAGCTCAAGTTGGGTTGGACCCCAGCTCTATTCTTCCTGTGGCCCTCACGGATCTCTGGAGGCTTAGGACACAAAGATTCCTAATGAATATATTTCAGGTTGCAGAGGGAGGAAAAGTGATTGAGGGCCTAGAGGAAGCAGAAGGCAAAGTCTGGAACTTGCCATTTCTAGGGCTCTTTGTTCCTTCCCATAGATCTGAGTTTCCATCAGGTATCATTTTCTTTTAGCCTGAAAAGCTTTTTAAATTTTTATTTTTTATTTAGTATTTCTTAGTCCAGGTTTGTTGGTAACAAATTCTCTCAACTTTTGTTTATCTGAACATGTCTTCACCTCATTTTTGAAGAGTACCTTTGCTGGATATGGAATTCTGGATTGACAGTTATTTTATTTGTTTGTTTAGAGATTTAAGGATGTCATCCATTATCTCTGGCCTTCACTGTTTCTGATGAGAACTCAGCTATTATTTGTGGCATTGTTCTCCTTGCCATAATATGTCATTTTTCTCTGAATAATTTCACAATTTTCGGAAGTGTAACTGTATGATGTGCTGAGTTGCGACTTTCTTTGCTTGGGGGCTTGCTGAGCTTCTTGGATCTGTAAGTTGGTGTGTTTTACAAAATTTTGGAAAGTTTTAACTATTTCTTCTTCATATAATTTTTTCTACCCACTCCCCATTCTCTCCCTCCTTTTCTTCAGGGATTCTAATTAGCTACATGCTAGACAACTTATATTTTCCTACAAGTTTCTGAGGCTTTGTTCATTTAGTTTCAGTCTTTGTTCTCTTTCTTCTTCAGAATGGATCATCTTTCTGACTCCGTCTTCAAGTTTATGGGCTCTGACTTCTGTCATCTCCAATCTGCTGTTAAAACCACCAGTGAGGGATCCCCGGGTGGTGCAGCAGTTTGGCGCCTGTCTTTGGCCCAGGGCGTGATCCTGGAGACCCGGGATCAAATCCCATGTCGGGCTTCCAGTGCATGGAGTGTTTCTCCCTCTGCCTGTGTCTCTGCCTCTCTCTCTCTCTCTCTCTCTCTCTCTCTCTGTGACTATCATAAATAAATAAGAATTAATTAAAAAAAAACCACCAGTGAATTCCTCACTTCAGATGTTGCATTTTCAGTCTAGAATTTATTTTTTTAATTTAATTCTATTTTTAAAAAGATTTTATTTATTTATTCATGAGAGACACAGAGAGAGAGAGGCAGAGACACAGGCAAAGGGAGAAGTAGGCTCACAGGGAGCCCGATGTGGGACTCAATCCCGGGACTCCAGGATCACACCCTGAGCTGAAGGCACACCACCCAGTCATCCCCAGTCTAGAATTTCTCTACAAAATAAAAGTTTCATTTCTATGTTGAGATTTCCCTTTGTTGTTCATTAAGACTTATTTTTCTTTAACTCCTTAAACACATTAATTATAACTACCTTAAAGTCCTGGTCTGCTAATTTCATCATGTAGATCATCCCAGAGTCTGTTTCCATGGATGCATTTTATTTTTATGGGTAACATTTTCCTGGTTCATGGAATATCTAGGAAGTTTTTATTGTAGGTTAGATATTGTGGGAGATCCACTGGAAAGAGTCTGGATTATGCTGTTTGTCTCTAAAGAGGGTTGGGTTTAGTTTTGGAAGGCAATTGATGGGCAGCCCCTGTGGCACAGCGGTTAGGCGCTGCCTGCAGCCCAGGGCGTGATCCTGGAGACCCTGGATGAGTCCCACGTCAGGCTCTCTGCATGGTGCCTGCTTCTCCCTCTGCCTGTGTCTCTGCTTCTCTCTCTCTCTCTCTCTCTCTCTCTGTCTCTATGAATAAATAAATAAATAATCTTTTTAAAAAAAAGAAGGCAATTGATTTATCAGAGGGTTTCCTTGTCCCTGTCAAGCCTTGGTTTAAGGCTTTGTTAGAGTGAATCTACTAAAGTAGCCTTTATTCTAGGGCATGATCCTTCTTCCCAAAGCATGAATTTTCTGGTAGGGCAGCTGAATGCTGCAACAAGAGGATCTCTCCACTTTGGCTGGAATGATGACTCCCAGCATGGTGTGATCACTAACATTTTGGTTCTGTGCTCAACTCCTTAGCAGCCAGTCTCTTACAAAAGCTCAACTTGTACATGTGCAGCCCAGTTCTGGAAGAAACTAATGGGGAGACCCTGGTATGGCTTAAATTGTGTTCCCCTCAAAAGATTCACTGAAGTTCAGTTCCCCCAATACTTCAGAATGTGACCTTTATTTGGAAATAGGGTTTTTACAGAGGTAATTAAATTAAAATGAAGTCATTAGGGTGGGTCATAATCCAGTATAACTAGTGTCCTTCTGAAAAGGGGAAATTGGACACTGAGAGAAAGCCATGTGAAAATGAAAGGAGAGATCAAGGTGATGCATCTATAACCCAAGGAATGTCAAAGATTGGTGGCAATCACCAGACATCAGGGGAAAGGTGTGGAGCAGATTCTCACTCACCCTTAGAAGAAACTAATACTCCGACACCTTGATCTCACACTGCTGGCCTCCAGAACAGTGAGAGAGTAACTTTCTGTTGTTAGAGCCTCCCTCCCCACTTTTGTGGTACTTTGTTATGGCAGTCCTAGCAAATGATCCACTTTGTGGGTCCCTCATGTGACTCCCTCCTCCCTGGTGCTGAGCACACAAATTCCATTTGGCGACAGCTCCAAACTCTAATATTTGCATCCTTAGCTCAGCAGGACAGCTGGACTCTTCTTGGGCTCTGCATTTTTGTGCTGTAGTCAGGAAAAAAGCATCCCCAGGTGGAGAGCTGGTGGAGGCTGGGCTCACTTTATGTGACTGCACTTGTGTGGTGCCTATTGTTGATGTCCAAAGACAGCAGTGTTCCACATTTGGTCCAGTTTGGTAGTTTTTACAGTGAAAGGCAATTCTAATGTTTGTTACTCTGCCATGGCCAGAAGTGAAATTTCTGTTCTAAATTCTTTGAGTTATTTATTTTGAATAAGTTATTTGAACTCATTTACTTCTCTTGACGCCTCTATGAGGTAGATTAATCATTGACCTCATGAATTCCAGATTAAAAAAAAAAAAACCGAGGCAAAAAAAAAATTGTCCAAGGATATATCTTATAAATGGTGGAAGTAGACTTTGAATCTAGGCAGTTTAACTAAAGTGCATGCTCTTCAATATTTACCTAATATCTTATATAACAGGTGCTCAATGAATGTACTTTGAATAGAGAAATAGATGGCTGTCTCTTCTACTTTTTTGGCCATTTCCCTTATAATTCCCCCTGCCCAGGAAAATCCCAATACCACCTCAACCTATTATGTTCACTTTTCTTCCACCTAGACCTTTAAGCACTCTGGGGAAAATCACACTGAACTCCTACCAAGGCCGAACTCCTACCAAGTTATCTGGGCCTTTGAAAATACCTAAGAATTCTGTCTTTCCTTCATCTGTGCCTTCCATCGAGTGTTGGTTCTGCCTTGAATCTGAAACACCAATATCTCCCTACTCATTTTCAGGAAAAACACAATTTTCAGCTGTGAACTCTCAGATTCTCACTCATTTCTCTAAATTTGACTTGCACTTGCACCTATCCTTGTCTTTTGCTCTACTGTCAAAATATTTAGCATTTCTCTCTCTCATCAAAGGCATATCCACATGTGGCTACTGCTTGATGCCTTTCTTCCCCTCCCCAGCCAAGTGGTCCCATTCCCTGCGTTCCTCATCAACCTTTCACCTCCAGATCACTCCCTCAACTCCAGTCTGGCTTCTGTACTCATCACCTGTTCATTTATTAATGTTGACTTTCCCTTTTATTAATTTTATCCCTATGCTTTCTTTAAATGTATTTGTTATCATTTTAACTTCTTGATCTGGATCCCTAATTTATTATTTTTATTATTCATTAACATCAATATTTAAGATCATGAATTTCCCACTGCTTTCAGATTCTCATCTGTAGGACTGTTTTCCACATATTTTAAGATTTTTGTTTTCCTTTCCTCACTGAACCAAGAGCATTTCAGAGAAAATTTAAAAATATATTTGTGGTAGAGTGTCTTTTTTTCTCTGGTTTTATAATGAATGTCTGTTTTATTGCATTTTAGTCAGAGTATTTCATTTTGTATTATTTCTACTTTGGGGAAGTTTTATGATTTCTCTGTTGTTTTATATACAGTAAATTCTTGAATATTCCATGGACAGCTTTAGCAAAAGGTATACTTTCTGTTTTCAGATTACAGAGATCAATATATAAATTAACTAAATTTGTGCTATTAATTATATTAAAAAAGATTTTATTTATTTATTCATGAGAGACACACAGAGAGAGGCAGAAACATAGGCAGAGGGAGAGAAGTAGGCTCCCTGTGGGGAGCCTGATGCAGAACTCCATACCAGGGCCAAAGGCAGATGCTCAACCACTGAGTCCCCCAGGTGCCCCTATTAATTACATTTTTAAAAATATTGTATTTACTTATTAGAGAGTGAGAGAGAGAAAGCATGAGTTGAGGGGAGGGTTAGAGGGAAAGGGAGAAGAAGTAGGCTTCCTCCTGAGCCCTACATGGGGTTCGATCCCAGGACCCTGAGATCATGAACTGAGCTGAAGGCAGACACTTAACTAACTGAGTCACCCAGGACACCCCTATTAATTAATCTATCCCTTTTTTATTAAAGAAAATATAAACGCAGGGAACCTGTGCCCTTTCCCGGAGTATGGGCTAGGAAGTGTCAAGACTTCAGACTTGTCCCTACTCTCAATATGGTGCCAGAGCAGAAGAAAAGTTACTATGGTTGCTTCATGGCCCAGAAGATCCTGAGGAGTGGGAGAGTGATTTCCCTTGCTCCTGAGTGGGGAACGGAAATAGGGCAGAGGGAGTGGTACAGGCATAGAGGTTGCATAAAGGGGATGTTGTAACTCTTGTTAATCAGTGATCTGGAAAGATTATGCAATGGAATCTTGGTGCCAACATCATGGACAAAAGACAGCTCCCCTGCCTGGCACCACATAACTTCCTCACTCTACCCCACCCCCACTCCTGGTGAAGGAAGACTCTAAGTGATTGAGATTTAACGTCTACCACCCATGGGACTTGAAGAAGAAATTCAGTTCAGTGACAGAAAAAGTATTTTTTGCATGTTCATTCCACATCCGTAGCTTCAGCTCAGATCTCTCTGTGTGTTCTATACTTATATCTGGGTTAGAGTAGGTTTTTCAGCCTTAAGCGGAGTATGCTCAAAACTAAACTCATCACTGCTGATTGTTTCATCTTCACCCCTCAACTAAAACATATTCTTATCTTCCCTATTTTGCTAAATATTGTCCACATCCAATAAGTGATCTGGGGCAGAAACCAGGTGTTGTGTGAAGGGGTGTAGTTCAGAAAATGTTTAAGATCAAAACAAACTAAGGCATATCCATCCTATTAACTGGGGGTTCACAGGGGAATTAATGTAAAAACTATGCAAGCTTTTAAGATTGTTTTAAAAACCACTGTAGAAGAGGGCGTGACACAATGGAGCAGAATAGCCTGGAAACCCTTCCATACAAGCCAAAGCCACTGAAAATCCTGGGGGTTGGGGTAGGAGTAGAGAGTGGGGTCCACTGCTGGAGGAGGGAGCTGGAGAGGGGGATGGGAGTTTCGAGTGTGGCAGAGGTGAATGGCCGAAGGGAAGAGGATTCAGGGAACATTTTTCATTGGCTGTTCTGATCTTTATCCGAGTATTTAAGGGCAGGCAAAGTGACTAAGCCTGAGCTCCATCAAGAAGGACCCAGAACATCAGACTGCTCCTTCCTGGACAAAGCTTATAATTCTCCATGGCTCTCCAGGAGTCCACGGGGCTGGATGTCTACCAGACATATTTTGAACCCACAACATACCTGAACTACTACAAGATGGGCCAGAACCCTGTGGGTGATGACGTCCTCCATTTCTCCCTAAAACACTACAACGCCACTTTTAAACCAGGTGCTGGTCTCCTTGAAACCTGGGAGAGGTTTGTGGGAGGAAGGGTAGGCATGCAAATTTTAAATTAGTTGCTGATCTTCTTCAATCCTAGGGCAAGTTTAGGGTGGGAGTGGGGAAGGGCGGCTAGACAATTGACAGAAACTTTGGACCTTGGAGAGTATGAGGAACTGTCCTATAGGATGATTCTAGATATACTTGATATATGGTACTTGATGGGATGCCCTAAACATTTCTGAGGTCTCTGGGTCAAGATTTTCTCCTCTCATAAAGTCTAAGACTGGGAATACAGGTGGTTTGCAATAAATGTTTGGTGATTGATCTTTGGAATGTTATGGATGTTTTTAGTGGGGCTGTAGGACACTTAGTGAAGAGTGCTTGCATTATGGAAATGGGTGTCCCCAGGAGTGTGACCAGATTTCTTCTCTTAACGCTTATTTACAGTGATGAATTGGCAGTTGGAAGGACAAAAGCTGGTTCTCCACTAAGTGACCCCCCACCCCCCAAGATAAACTCTCCTGCTCCTCACTCTCCCCTCCTACCAAACTCTCCATGCTCAGTGCTGGGACTCTGTGTGGGGGTGCCTAAGGCTGTTTGGACAGGCAGCATTTCTCATACTGGACTTTCCACTCCCAAATGGTTGACTCCCCGCAGCCTCTCCAGGTGGGACAGAGAGAGGAGCCTTTCAGAGCCACGTTTTGGCGCCGATGGCTTAGAATGTGTCTGTTCTAAAGCAGGTGGCCTGAGAGGAAAGCTCCTGATTGACATAGGCTCTGGGCCCACCATCTACCAGCTTCTCTCTGCCTGTGAGTCTTTTGAGGAGATAATCGCCACTGACTACATGGAAAAGAACTGCCTAGAGCTGGAAAAGTGGCTGAAGAAGATGCCAGGGGCGTTTGACTGGTCCCCAGTGGTGAAATATGTGTGTGAGCTTGAGGGGGACAGGTAAGGGGTTTGTTGTTTGCTTTGGGATCGCCATGATGTGGGCTTCACTTAGCTCTCAGAATCCAAGATTTCTCATGGGGCTCATGTGGCAGGTGGAGACTAAGAAGGAAGAAAGTCAGTGGGGTCCCAAGAAGAAAGGAAGAAGAGTGAGATATGAATCCAATAACGACCAAAAGAGGGAAGAAGAATAGATGTCTGTAGACAGACCCAGAGCCAGAAAGGAGTTGTCATGAATGTCTACCCAGAATGCCAAGGCATCCCCCCTGGGGTTAAGGGAGAATGGTGACAGCCAGCCGTTGTTTGGCAGGTGCCCCTGTTGTTCCAGTTACAGCCTCCAGGAGGCTCCGAACTTGTGGCATCTTTCTGCCCATCACAGGAGGTGGGCTTAGAGTTAAGACCAATCTTGCATGCAAGTGAGCAGACTCTACTTACCTTGGATAATTTCAGGGCACTAGGAAGTCCACCATAGCCCCTCCACTCACAAAATACCACTCTCCCCAGGTAGGTAAGATGGTTGAAGTTGTATATTGGATTCTTGTGCCTTTTGCTTGAGACTGTGACTTTTTAAAAATGCAGAACTGGAAAGAGTAAATTTCTAAGTGCTAGTCCTTATGCCTTATGCGGTATAAATGAGCCCCCGTGTGCTGAGAAAAGATATAGGTAAAAAGAGAATGTATGAGGTGACAAGGAGGTTGAGTGGAGTGGTCAGGAGACACGGGGAGAGCCTGGAGGACCCCTGCAAAGTCTCCCAAGCACACTTTATAGTTTTGGTCAGGTGATTCCTGACAGGCCTTCCATTTCGTGTTGCACTTGGCTAGGTTGTGTTAAACATGTACCAGCGGAGAGAGAACGGGCCAAGCACCGGGAGCATTGCCCAGAGAGGGCCTACCGGTGGAAAGAGCAGTGACCTCGGGGTCAGGGTCAGCAGGTCCTAGGCTAGACTTTGTCAGTAGCTGGCCTTCTGACTTTGCCCCCTCTCCGGGGCTCAGTTTCTTGGTCTGTAAGACCAGTGACCTGGTACTCTGGGAGTCTTTGCGAAAGGCAGAGAATGGCCAGGAGTGATGTATGCATCTCACACGATGAGCCTGACCCAGCTGGCCACTCTTCCCTCTTCCCTCCGCTCAGGGACAAGTGGGCTGAGAAGGAGGAGCGGCTAAGGAGAACTGTCCGCCGGGTGCTCAAGTGTGACGTTGGGAAAGAACGGCCCCTGGAACCTGCAGTCCTGCCCCTGGCGGACTGCCTCCTTTCCTCTCTATGTCTTGAGTCCGCCTGTGTCACCCTGGAGGCCTTCCGAGACGCCCTGCGCCACCTCAGGCCCCTGCTCCGGCCCAGGGGCCATCTGGTGCTGACCGGGAGCTTTGACTGCACCTTCTACATGGTGGGAGACTTGAGATTCACTGTACTGCCACTGACGGAGAAGGTCCTGCGTGAAGCCCTGCAGGAGTCCGGCTTCATCATCGAGAGGCTGGAAAAGGCTCAGCGAGGACCCGAGACCCTCTTGGAAAAGTGTTCAGACTACACGGGGTTGTTCTTCCTCGTGGCCCAGAAGAACGACTAACGCAGGGTCCTTGGAAGCGTGTGGGTGTGCAGGGGCAGGACTTCCAGCCCGCATTCGGCCACCCATTTGCTTTCCTCTCCCTTTAGCTGGCCTTATTTAGAACCCTTACCTGCAAATGCTTTTAGAGCCTCATTATACATGATTGCCAGATAAATAGGGGTATTTATCCCACACGGAGTGGTTTACAATACACTCCACTAATGGCCCAGGGTTGGGGAAAGAATTGGACCAGAGAAATGAGGATGTGCCTCCTCTAGTTTTGAGGGTGCCTCGGGGTGGCACAGGGTGACGAGGGTAGAGTCCCTCACCATCTCCTAATTTAGGCATTTGGGGACTGCTCACCTTCTGAGCTCATTCCCCACCTGCAACTTCGCCCCTGCTGAGACTGCAGCACCATCCCATGAAATGAAAAGGACAGAGGTTTTGGCGTCAGAAGACATGGACTTTGGTACTTGGCTCTTAGCTTAGTTGCTCTTGTGATGTCAGGTGTGTTGTTAATACCACAGAGCCTTGTGTCCCCATCTCTGAAATGGAAATAATAACCCACCTCCCCAGGGCAGTTGTGAGACCCCAAAGAGAGAACATAAATACACCTGATAGATAAGTACACATGTGATGTTGTACGTGTAATTTTTTGCTGACGTTCCATATGTGTGTGTGACAAGCAGTTCTAAAGGGAGTTGGAGAGATGGTTTTCCTTCATTGTCCAGTACAATCCACCTAAGCCAATTTGGGATGGGGATGGAGCATTCAGGAAAGACTTTTGAAAAAAATAGCAGATCAGTGGGATATAAGGGGTGAACAGGAGTAAGCCAGATGAAAGAATCCGGGATAGCCTGTGAAGAACAGGAATTCTGCAGTAGCAGAGACCCAGAGGGGAAGTAACATACCGTGTTTGGTGAACTTCAGAAAAAACTGAGGACAGCTGGGCAGGTTGGGGTCCTGTCCCTGGAGGTCCCCAATAACCTATTGGGCATTGGCATTCAGAACAGGCCAGCGCTTCAAGTGGGCAGAGAAGTCACCCAAGCGGTGACCATTGGTAGCAACTAGGAGGTGGGCAAGCAAGTAATTTTTTAATCCAACAAGTATTTGTCGAGTGCCTACGTAAATTAGGTGCTATGCTCAGGAAGTGTCAGAAACTTTGCCTGGGGCTGGTCCTCACAGTTTAAGCTTAAGCTTAAGCTTCTTAAGCCCTCGATCACATTCTACCCCATGTCTGGGATATATTCTTGTGTGTGTATGTGGGTATGTGCCCGTGTGTGTGTGTGCGTGCGTGCGTGTGTGTGTGCATGCTGACGATGGTCGTAGAGAACTGATCATATCTATCCATGGGGTCACCACGTGAGCGATAGGAGAAGTTGACTCTCAAAGGCTGGGAGCAGATCAGGAGTTCACTACCAGAGGAAGCTTGCGTTGGATGCACCCAGAGGCTGAGCGTTAGTACCTCCTCCAAGGACAGCTCCAGGACACATCGAAGTGGTGCAAGCCAGAAAGCTGGGCTGGGCTGGGCAAGCAGACAGCAAAGAAAGAGCAAGGTGGGTGGGCACATGGGGAGGGTGCCCAGAGCAGGGCTGAGTTGCCCAGTGCTCTCCAGTGCTCTACCTCCCTGCATAGAGTGTGGACCCACATCCTGGGTACATTCTCCTGGGTTAGTTACATGGGTAGTCACATCAGGGAGCTATTGGCTTCTTCACATGATATTCAAGTTACCATGTACACTTTGTGGACTGTGAGTAGGCATTATGTTTGGTTTCGGGGGGGGCTAGTGGCCAGAAAGGTTTTATATCTACTGAAATAACAGGCAACACACTTCTGTTAAGCAGCTGTTACTGAGTAGGTGTGGGACTGCACTGAAAAGCAGAATTTGGGGATCCCTGGGTGGCGCAGCGGTTTGGCGCCTGCCTTTGGCCCAGGGCGCGATCCTGGAGACCCGGGATCGAATCCCACGTCGGGCTCCCAGTGCATGGAGCCTGCTTCTCCCTCTGCCTGTGTCTCTGCCTCTCTCTCTCTCTCTCTCTCTCTCTCTCTCTCTCTCGGTGACTATCATAAATAAAAAAAAAATTAAAAAAAAAAGAAAAGCAGAATTTGCTTGGGAGAAGGACAATGATGGGAATCACAGAAGCAGGCAGGATTTGTTCCTGCTCAGGGATGGAAGCTCATGCAGTAAGTGGCAGCTGAGATGAGTTATAAGAGAGGGTGATGGTTGGAAAGGTGTTCACACTGGAAGAAACACTACTGCTAAAAAACATGGTCTCTGGAAGATGGCAGGTGAGTGATGTTTTCTTTGCCTAGAAGATGAGCTCCATATGAGAGAACAGAGGGGGCCAAGGAAAGATGCGAAGGTGGCTCAGGGCATTAGACTCTGTGGGCCTCTCCAGGGTGTAGTCAGAGTTCATCAATAAATATTTATTTAGTGCCTGCCATCTGCCAGGCATCGAGCATGTTGGAATAAATATGACACAATTCTTGCCCTTGCTGGGCTCGTAGATAGTCATGACAACAGTGTTAGGAGAGGAGGACACACAGAAGGTCATGCCTAATCTGGGGGAGATAAGGAAGGCATCACAAACGGGTAATGTTTAAAGTGAGTCCTCAACTAACAGTAAATGCCCAATTGCCAGGCAGATAGTGGGAAGGAGGTGGAGGTGGGCTGGGGTGCTGAAGGCGTGTCAGGTGGAAGAAGCAGCATGGCCCAGGTGGGAGCCACGGGTGGACAGCGGGCATATTTGCGGAACCTCGGCCAAGAAACATGGATGAAGCACCAGTTATATGTCTGTCCCTGTTTTGTATTCTGGGGATACAGTGGATAAGATCGGCAAGGCCTTGCCCTCATTCTACTTGGGAGGAGAAGGGAAGGCAGACAATAAAGGAGTAGATCAAAGACAAAATACAATAAAATAAAAAAGTATGAGTGCTAAGAAAGAAATCAATAGGGTGGTATCGTGGAGAGGAACCGGAGTGGAGGGGGTGGGAGGAGGGCCCACCAGGTGCTTTTGGGACGAACAGACCCAGACAGAGATCTCACATGGCCAGACAGTGGTGTTAGGGTGGGGGTGGGGGTGCGCTAGGAGAGGGCTGCCAAGCCCAGCAGTGTCCCTCTCTTTGTAACAGAGCCCTCCAAGCTGCCGTGGAGAACACATCTGGAAGTGGAATCTACAGGCAGACGGGAGCAGCTCTCTGGCCTGTTCCCATCCTGCATGGAGGCCTCCCCTGGAGAAATCCCCTTTAAAATGTTCAAGCCCTTCCTTTTAAAGCCTTCCAGGGGAGGATCCCGGGCACTCCGACATCCAGGGGAAATAACAGACAGTGAGTCGGGTGGGGGACACACTTCTGGAGAATAAGGCAGGTCGTCCCCTGACTGTCTCTGTATCCTTCAGTGGAAGGAGGCAGGATGGCCATGGCCCATGGCTCCCTAGAGACCAGTCCTAACCCTGTTTTGGATTGTTTCCCTTGTCTTCTACTCTCTGGACACAGGGGGGCAGTCGAGCCTCGAGCTTGGCAAGCTGCAGGGCCCATGGGGCCCAGGACTCTTTCCTCCACCTTGCTGGCCTGAGGCCTGCTCTCCTGTTGAAGCTGACCACTGAATGTGGGAATCGGGAAGAAGAGGGCCACTGCCCACACAGAGCACCTTGATTTTCACTAACCCTCGCTCAACCGTATGTAAGATGCGCTGCCCACCTCCCCTTCCACAACAGAGGGGAAGGCCCAGGAAAGCTGACCCACATCCTCACTCTGCAGGGCCTGGCTGGGGATCAGCCCATAAGTAGCTTGAGTGACAGAGCCAGGGAGAGGCATCCCAGGTGGCTGCTGGAGCGGAAGGCTTCTGGGCCTTCTCCATTGTAGTAAAAATCTCCCCCAAAGTTAATGAAGCTGGGGTAGGAGGGCCAAGGACAGTGGATAGGGCACACTAAGCCCATCAGATCCACTCAACAGCCATTAACGCCAATGCTTGTGTCAGGTCCCATGCTGGCATTAGGCATACAAGGGGGAAATTGGATTCGGGCACTTCCAAAGAGTTGACAGTCAGGTGGGCAAATGGCCACTGTCACACAGTGTAGTAAATTCAGCATGAGAGGGTAGGTTAGGTCCTGGAGAAAACAGAGGAGGTGCGTTCACCTAAGTGTGAGGTGGGGTGAAGGAGGTTATAGAAGTCTTCCTGGAAATCTTAAAAGGGTTTAGCCAAGCAAAGGTAGACCAGGGCTTTTTAGGCAAGAGAAAAGTATGCGCAAGAGATCAAAGTCAAGAAACAACATGGGAGGGAGACTGAAAGAAGTTCCAGTGTGTCTGAAAAAGTTCCAGTATAATACCCTTTAATGTTGCAGCCGTTTTAATAGCACATGCTCTGTGGTGTGGCTCCTGCCTGACTCTCCAGCCAGCTGGAAGGGCTTTCTGAACAGGAGCCTTGGAGAACTGAAGTTTTCCAGGCTAGGGCCTGCAGGACTATGAGAAACTAGATGCTAGGGGAAAGACTTGGGAGCTGGGCAATTAGTTTCTGGATGGCTTTTTCTTCTGGGACCTTCCACTTCTTTAACAAGTGACTCCCCTGCAGACTGGGGACTCGAGTGGCAACTGACAAGGGGAGTTGTGGCGGTTGTACCTTTAAGAGGAATTCAGAGATTACAACTGTAAGCAAGTAACAGACACAAAAACCAAAACCAAAAGGCTAAATATTGATTAACTAGGTTACATAAAAATTTAGATTGCTGACTGATAAAAGGCCATCACCAAAGTGATTAGGCAGACAGATTGCAAGAAATATTTACAGTGGATAAAATCAACATGGAACCAATGCCTTCTAGCATACACAAAAAATATACGAAAATAAAATATACAAATTTGGACTAGGAGGAAGTCCAAAGAAAAAAAAGGAGCAAGGATATGATTAGGAAATGTGTAGAAGAGGAAACCCCAAAAGTTAGCAGACTGTGTAACTCTTCACTGATTTCTGTGTCTTTTCTTCTTTGGCACACAGTGAGACTACATTTCTCAGGTCCCTTGCCTCAGGCTGTGTGATTGGGTTCTGACCCAAGGAGTATGAATAAGTCCATGCACATGGCACTACAGACCTCCTGTGCTGTACTACTCCAAGGGCTGGTTGCAGGGAATCCAATGGAGTCCTCTAGGCCCTCAGAGATGACAGCTGCACAGAAGTCTGACCACCTGAAGCTGTACCCGTACCCTGACCCCTTCCACACAGGACTGTGAAGTGAACAAAGATATACAAGCATTTACTTTAAGTCACTGAGATGTGGGGGTTGTTATATCACTTACCTCACTGATAGCACCTGTAGATGTGCTCAAAGTGATCAGAGAAAAGCAAAATTTAAAAGTTGTAGGGGTGCCTGGCTGGCTTAGTGATAGAGCATGTTGACGCTTGATCTCAGGATCGTGAGTTCAAGCCCCATGTTGGGTATGGAACCTTCTTAAAAAAAATTGTCTAACTTCACTTGTTTTCATTAGACTGGCAAACAATGGTAAAGTAGATCATTCTAAGACTTTTGGTAGGGGCGGGAGGTGTGTATGGCTGTGTTGGTGATTATAGGGACTTCCGTGTACTGTTGGTGGAGATGTAGACTGGTATAGTTTTGCAGGGGACTTCCTGGTGTGTCTTACAAAATTAAATATTTATTTTTTTATTTATAAAATAAATATTTAATTGACTAATGATATCTCAGCATTTCTACTCCTGGAAATATACCCTGTGGAAATTCTTACACAAATCTTCACAGAGGAGACACAGAGATCTACAGAAACATTATGTTGGGGTGTTAGAGGCAATCTGGGTATCTGTCCCTGGGGGAGTAGATATGTAAATGAGGGAATGCAAGTCATGGAGGGACAAGAAGTAATAGCCCACATGTACACATAGCAATGTGTATGAGCCTTAAGGACATAGTAAAAATGGGACATCTGGGTGGCTCAGCAGTTGAGCATTTGCCTTTGGCTTAGGTCATGATCCCCGGGTCCCTCATCGGGCTCCCTGCAGGGAGACTGCTTCTCCCTCTGCCTATGTCTCTGCCCCTCTCTCTGTCTCTCATAAATAAATAAATAAAATCTATATAAAAAAGGACATAGTAAAAATGACATAAATAAAGACATATGCATACATAACAACAGTCCCTAATTCACAAAAATACACATAAAGAAAAGAACACACATTAACCCCTTAGAGAGTTGGGTATGAGGATGGAAAATGAGAGGGGAAGAAGACAGGACTGAATGGATGGGTCCTCCCACCACACACACATGTTCTTTTCTGAAGCTTTCTGACAACAGATTGAAGACTGACAACTACAGCTTTTACTTCCGAGAATGGATTTCCTTCACAGGATCGGATTCCCATGAGGCTGTGACATCGTTCCTCAACTTTCTGAAAAGCCCACGTTCAGCCTTCACTGCTCCTTCTGCAATTTCATAAGCATTCCCTTTTAATCACTCCAACCTCGTGCTTTCTCAAAAACAAAACACAATGAAAGAGGAACAGAATTACAAGATCCGATCTTAGTCCAAACAGCTTTTACTCAGAACATAAAATGAGTTGCTTTTCACATCTATATTAAACAGAGGGAGAAAGAGTGAAATACATTAGCCTTCTACTCATACGGCATTATTAGTGGCAGGACAGGTGTCCCAAATATATGTGTTATACTGCTAGGGTAATTAGTGGCCAGTTTAAATTTTGGAGACTCATGAGTGTAGATAACCAGAGAATTCGAGCTCCAGGCTCCATCAGGACCTGTGTGGCTGCAGGTTTTCAACCCAAAGCTACATGAGAGGATTCACGTTAGAGCCCTAAGGCACCTATCTGTTTGTGCACGCATAGGGCCCCCTCCAGGTCTGATGGAATAACCCCCTTCCCTCCCCCAAAAAACATCCTGAGACTCTAACAAGAGAGGGGAGCCGAGAGGTTTCGGAGTCCAGGAAAGGGCTCCCCGCCTCCCTGCCATGAAGGCTCAGATTAATCATCCCTGGAGTCACCATACTTATTCATTAAAATCTAAAGCAGGCCCAGTGGGCCCGCGTCAGATTTGATGAGTTATCATTTTGCTTGTAATTTTGTTTATTTATTATTAATGACCAAGCACATGAAAGGCTCCAAATGGCTGGCTCCTCTGACTCTGGGGGTTGCTTAATTTGGCTCTGCCCTGGATCCTGACCTAAGGGCTCACACCTGGCCTCAGGTCTGGTTTGAGCAGAGACCTGGGAAGAGGCTCGGGAAGAGGCTCGGTGGAGGTGCTTCTCTGTGGCTGGAGCAAACCCCGCTCCCCTGGGCAGCAGCAGCAAGCTCCTAATTGCTGTGCTGTACCTGGGTGTACCTTGCTTTCGGTGATAAGCAGAAGCCATGGGGTGGGAAAGGAGAGACGGCTGCCTACTGGAGTCTGAACCTTTTCCGGAGCATCCCCGGCCCCTGATCTGAAGTAGGCCTTGATGTGTGAAGCGCAGGAGGACTTTTTTCAGCATTGGAAAGAGAAGCTTGGAGGGAAGCTTGAGTGGCGGTTCCTGTTCCCCATCATCCTTGCCCTGTTTTTGTTGGAAAAGTCGTTTTTGCTTCCGTGCCCTTCAGTGCTTTAACCCCAATGGGTAAAATTGAGCAAAAGAAGCCACGCTGGGGCATGTCTCACAGAGCAAATGGGGACACCTCTATGATCACGTACCCCTCATCTCTACATCTGTGCTCATTTCGAAAGCGACTCTGCATCTAAACATGCTGGGTGTGTTGTTTTTTTAATCATAAGATTGATCATACATATAGAAATGTTCATAAAGCACAGTATGAAGATTAATATAAAATGAATCCTTAGTAACTGCCCCCAAATTGACAGATAGAACACCGCAGGGTGTTAGAAGTACCCTCTTCTCCCATCAAGGCTACATGCCCTCCTTTCCTCCAGAGCCCACATTTATAGTTTTCCTTTATCCTTTGCCAGTCGTTTATGCAGCACTAAATAATATTGTTTCCTTTTGCCTGTTTTGAACTTTATATAATTGGGATAAAAATGTACATCTTCTTTAGGACTTGCTTCTCTCATGCTGCATCATTTGGAGAACTACTCACGCTGATGTCTATAGCTGTAATTGGTGCATTTTCATCAACACCTACCCCAATGTACTTTTTCTACTGTTTGCTGGACATTTAGGTTGTTTCTAGTTAGGGGCTATTTCAAACAATGCTGCAAGGAACAGTTACGTGCCTGTGCCAGATTTTCTCTAGGTATGCCTTTGAGTGTGCAACTGGTAGGCACAGGGTATGCCCAACTCAACTGTCCTAGTTAATGCCTGCCTGTTTTTCTCCAGAATGGTGCACCAATTTTTACACCACTAGAAATATATGAGAACATCTGCAATCAAGGTCCTTGGTCCTGGCAGGTATGATTTTTGCCAATCTGATGGCTGTATAGTAGTATCTCATTGGGATTTAATTTGCATTTCACATTTCACTGAGGAGATTAAGCATCACCCCATAGGTTTATTGGCCATTTGGATTTTCTTACTTAGAAAGGGTTTAGGGGCACCTGGGTTGCTCAATGGTTGAGCATCTGCCTTCCGCTCAGGGTGTGATCCCAGAGTTCTGGGATCGAGTCCCACATTGGGCTCCCTGCATAGAGCCTGCTTCTCCCTCTGCCTGTGTCTCTGCCTCTGTCTCTGTTTGTCATGAATAAGTAAATAAAATTTAAAAAAATACCTTCCATTAAAAAAAAAAAGAAATCCTTCTCTACCCCCCAAGGTCATGAAGATATTCTTCTATATTACCTTCTAAATCCTTAGAGTTTTGCCCGGCATCTACAGTTTTAATTCGCCTGAATAGATGTGTGTGTAGAGTGTGCAGAGCATGTCTGATTCCATTTTCTCCCCTATGGATACTCAATTATTTCAGCACTATTTATTGAAAAGTCTGTCTTTTCTGCACTGATCTGGGATATCATCTCTGCTGTATATCAAATGTTGATAAAGTTATGGGTCTGTTTATGGGCTCTCTACTATTTCATTGGTCTATTTGTCAATCCTTATACCAATACCATACAGTCTTCATTAATATAGCTTTATAATAAGTATTTTGTCTGGTAAAGCCAGTCCTCCTACCTTATTTTTCTTCTTCAAGAGTAGCTACTCTTGGCCCTTGGCACTGTCATATAAATTTTAGAGCTGGCTTGTCAAGTTCCAACAAAAACCTATTGGGATTTTAATTGGGATTTTACTGAGTCTATAAATCAATTTGGAGAGAAATGACATCTTTACAATGTTGAGTCCTTCAATCCATGAAGTGGTCTGTTTCTCCATTTATTTAGGTCTTCTTTAATGTCTTTTAATAAAATTTTATAATTTTCTCCATTAATGTCTTGTACATATTTTGTTGGATTTATTCCTAGGTACTTCTCATTTTTTAATGCCATTGTGAATGAAGACTGTTTTAAATTTCATTTTATAACTGCTGCTGGTTAGAAATGAATTTAATTTTTTTATATTCACTTTGTACCCAGAAACTTGGCTAAACTCTTATATTCCGGTAGTTTCTTTGTAGCTGATTTTAAATTTCCTCTGTATATCATCATTATCAGTTTAAAATAATAATTTTATCTTTTTCATTTCCAATCCTTATGCCTTTTATTTACTTTTCTTACCTACGGTTTTCTCCAAGACCCCTGGCCACTGTTGAATAAAATTGGTAATTGTTAGCATTCTTATCTCTGTCCTCAAGTCAAAGGGAAACTTTTAAATGTGGGATCATTAAGTATGATGTTTGTTGAAGTTTTTGTAGATAATCCTTATCACATTAAGGACGTTCCATTCTATTCTCAGATTGCCAAGAGGTTTTTGGTTTTGTCATGAATGGATGTGGACTTTGGGCTTTTTTCCTCTATGTATCTATTGAATGATTAGGAGGCATTTCTCCTTTAATTTGTAAATATGATATGCATTAAATGGTTTTTGAATGTTAAATTGTCTTGTATTCCTGCAGTAAACCTATGTTGGTAATAGCATAACTACTAAAAGAATAAGTTGTCAAGTCAGACTGTGTAGGTCTGAATCCCAGCCATACTACTACCTAGCAGTGTGACCTGGGCAAGCTACTTACCCTCTCTGTGCCTTATATGCTGAAATGGGGATGATAGTACCTAACACACAGAACCATTGTAAGGTCCAATAACATGTCCAAAATCTTAAACCAATGTCTAGCACCTAGCAAGCACCATATAAGTGTTGGCTATTTTATGGACTACACAATAATTTAAGATTTTTGTAGTTGTGTTCATGAGTGATTTTCAGCTTGTGACTTTTCTTTCTCATAAATAGCCTTGGTATTCAGGTTTTGTTAAACTTATAAAATTAGTTGAGGGGTGTTTTCTCATTCTCTATGTTCTGAAGGAGTTTGTAGAAAATTAAAATTTTTGGTTCCTTGAATATATTCTAGAACTCACCTGTGAAGCCATCTGCCTCAAGGGTTTCATGTGGGAACCATGTTCAATTTAAGTTCTTTGATGGTCACAGAACAATTCAGGTTTTGCACATGTTGTATATTTACTTGGGAACTTATACATCAAAATTTTCAATATATTGGCATAAAGTTATTCATGATGACTAGTTACCATCTTTTAAATGTCTGCAATACAACCATGAGGTTTCTAACTTCACTCTTGACATTGGGTGTATGTGCCTTCTCTCTTTTTTTTCTTGATCATTCCAACCAGAAATTTGCTAATTATATTAGTCTTTGCAGAAAGCAGACTTCTGAGCCTTGCTGATCTTCCCTATTATATTTTAGCTTTTTATTTTATTATTTTAAAATATTAGTTTATTATTATTTTCCTTTTATTTATGTCTGTTTGCTATTCCTCTTCTAGCTTCATAACCCCATTTGCATTACTAGTGTATACATTTGAGGAGTAAAGTTCCCCTTAAGTATTCTTTTGGCTTCAACCCACCAATTGTGATATGTAGCCCTTTCATTACTACTCAGTTCAAACAATTTATAATTTTCATAATGATTGCTTTTTTTAAGATTTTATTTATTTATTCATGAGAGACACACACAGAGAGAGAGGCCAAGACACACACAAGAGACATAGGCAGAGGGAGAAGCAGGCTCCATGCAGGAACCCCGATGTGGGACTCGATCCCAGGACTCCAGGATCACTCCCTGAGCTGAAGGCAGGTGCCAAACCGCTGAGCCACCCAGGGATCCCCAATGATTGCTTTTTTTGAGCCATGGGTTATTTATTGGTATGTTTCTTAATTTCCAAACATAAGGATCTTCTAGTTATCTTTTTATTTTTTGACTTTTAACTTAAATATGTTGGTCAAAGAATGTATTCTATATCATTTTGGTCCTCTGAAATATGTTGAGGCTTGCTTTGTAAGCTAGTGCAGGGTAATTTTTAATGGCGTCTGTATTCTTGAAACAAACGTGTAGGTGTTAGATGCAGTCTTTTATACATCCATTAAGTCCAGTTGATGAATCCTGTTGCTCAGGTATAACGTATTTTTACTGATGTTTTTGTCTATCTTTAACTCTCTATCAACTACCTTCTTATTTTACACGTTGCATTTGTCCTAACAGGCTTTCTCTCTCTCTCTCTCTCTCTTTCTTTTAGTTCTTGCCTCCTTCAGAATTGACTTTTTTTTTTTTTTTTGGTCGTTCCATTTCCTCTCCTCTACTAATTTGCTTGAGTTATTTTTATGGTGCCTAAAATTAGAGTATAGATATTTTACTTTGGATCTCACAAGGCACTGGTGTAGGAAAGTGAGAGAAAGAAAGGAAACCAGTCAGGCCCCATTCATGAACCAGTTAGTGCTGTGGGCAGCTGGGGCTCACTCCTGCTGGGACCTCTGCGAGAGTGCAGAGAACATGTTTCAGGATTCCTATCCCGGGAGCAAGGAAGCTACTATAATTATTCAGCAACTCTCATCTGTCACTGGGTGAGGTCCTGCAGATTGCTGCATTATCTGCCCAGCTTTTCTGACTTGCTCTATGTAGGGGCCAAACAAATTCCTACAACCAGAGAAAACCCTCCAACTCAGGTACTTGCAGTAGAAAAATATTGATATGTTGATTGATTGATACAGGCATGGCAATTGCCAAGGAAGTATGGGCAATACACCATCATCTGCTTGGAATTACAATATGCATAGTTAGCTTATCCAAGTCTAAAGATAATCAATACTTTTATCCTTCCTGGATGATTCAAAGATCTAAAACCATGTATTTACCCTCCCTCGAAATTTATAGGTTGTTGCTGTCATGTCTTTTAATTTCTTTTGGCTATTTTTAACCACATCTGACACAATTAAAGAAATTTTTTTAAAGATTTTATTTACTTAGAGATAGAGAGAGCATGAGTGGGGAGAGGGCCAGAAAGAGAGAAAGAATCTCTAGTAAACTCCATGCTGAGCATGGAGCTTGACGGGTCGCTGGATCTCACAACCCTGAGATCATGACCTGAGCTGAAATCAAGAGTCAGATGCTTAACCAACTGAGTCATCCAGGTGCCCTATGCCATTATTTCTTATACATCCATTAGCAATACCTGCAAGTTAGTGTCCTTACCTGTTTTTCATTCTTTCTTGCATCTCAGACCTTGATTTTTTGTGCACTAGTATGGTAGAACCATTTTCTCACAAGGTTGTGACCTGAGATAACAAAGCAAATGCTTATGAGCCAACCACATGGGAAGAGCAGCTACTGGCCGACCATGCTCCCAGTTGTATGGGAGTCGCATGCTTTCTTGATATTTTTCATTTCTCCTTCCTTCCCCCCCTTTCACTCTCCTGTCTCTCTTCCTTTCTTCTTCCTTCCCTCTTGCTCTTTGCTCCCTCCAGAGGCTATTGATTTTGGAACTATGTCTTCACTACATTTTGTTCACATGAGAGCATTGCCTTTCCAGGCCAATGCCCAAGACATTATCAATTTTTTTGCTCACTGAAGCCTGTTGGAGTCACCATGGAATATAGTTCCAGTAGGAAGGCCACTGGAAAAGCAGATGTTTCCCTCAGTGTCCATGAGGATACTGTTGCAGATCTGCTCAAGGATTGCTTTCATGTTTGCCATCTGGATATTCAGTTGTTCTTGAAGTCCTATTCAAAAGGAAAATAAGACGTTGAGGGATCCCATGTAATAAGGATAAAGCAAGAAGCATTTCATATATATATCTTCCTTAAACTTGGGATGTGAAGTTCCAGTTTGTTAGCAGCAATTGCTAGGGAAAGGATTTGGGGGTTTTCAGTTAATGGCTTCTTAGAAAAATTCCATAGTGGACCATTTAGAAAGAAAAAGGGAAAATGCAGCTTGGGATAATGAAATAAACCACAAATTAAAATTCTTGTTTGAACTATTCAGCATCTGATTTAAAAATCTGGTCTTTGTTTTATATGATTAAACAGTTTGTTTTCATAGAGTATATGTTAACTCTAAAGAAAAAAAAGGTTCCCTTCCAGAAAAGCTTCCAGAGGCTGTTGATTTTGGAACTACATTTTCACCACATGTATATTTGTATATTCATACATTCATAATTATAACAGATATTCATGTGTAACAGTGGATAGAGGGCCAACATGCAGAGCAGATTTCTATCTATAGTGAAATCTGATTCTGATTATAAATCTTGGCAGATTCCAAAAAGGGTAGGAGAAAATTAATGACAGGATGAGGGGGCAAAGGGTACTATGGTATCAAAGCCACTTATATAAGCTGTATAACTACTATTTTTAAAGTTCCCTGTTAAACTGACCCATGAGTAGGAAGAGGGTACATTTCCCAAGGTAAGGATTCAATGTAAGGGAAACTATGATTTAAATTTCTCAATACCTTGAACAGAGAACACTGAACAGAATAGATCAGAATAGATACTATTTAAAAATAATCAAAACACATCACCTTAAAATATGTCACTTGGTATTTGATTATCTTGATTTAAAGGTGTTTTAAAAAATGAGTAGGCCCAAGAAGGACACTCTGATCCTCCTTTTTCTTCCTGAAAGCAGGAGATGAAAGTCCCTTATGAAAGGTACCCTCTCTGTACCAGAGGAAGGAAGACATTCTCATCACCAGCGACAGGGAATTTGGTGGTGAGAAATCTGTATACACAAACCTTATTAAGCCATCCCTTACCCTCTTAGTTACTTATTTATCAGTTGCTACTCTTAGGCCAAATCCCTCTGTCTTGTCAATTCTTCACAAATTGATTGTTTCATTGGCTATAGGTATAAAGGTCTCCTGTTCCGGTCACTCCCTGTGGTCTTCATTCTCTCATGAAGCCTCCCATGTACATGTGAAAACTTAATAAAATTCACATGTTTTTCTCCTATTAATCTGTTTCATGTCAGTTTAATTCTTAGGTCCAGCCAGAGAACCAAAGATGGGGAAGGAGAATTTTTTTTTCCTCTCCTGTATTATCATCCCCATTTTATGCACCAAAACTGAGGCTTCCAGATGTCAAAAGTTAGTTTTTCTAACCACCATTGTTATATGAATTATTGGTGGCAGGTCAGGATGGTGATTTGTGTCTTTTGACTTTGAGTACTGGATGTTTCCTGCTGATTATACTCCACTACCAGGGCAGCTGGGAGAAGCAGGATTTATCAGCTGCGGTGCCTCTGAGCCACTCACAAAGACATATTGTATTGATTCTATATCCTTCCCATCTGTGATTTGACTTTTGAAGTTCTAATGGTTGTAGTCATCCGAGACATTTGGTCTGTTCCATCTAAGTCCCCGTGATGGGCAGTCTTACTACCACATAGATCTCTTTTACTACCCCAACACTTACTGGGAAGTGTCAATGATTGACCCAGACTGGACCAGGCAGACAGATTTCTTCTCTAAGGAATGGGATTTGGACTACAAAGACCCATTTGGCCAGCTGTGAGGAGGTGGGTTAGAAGATTCTGTAAGGTCAGGTGCAGAGACCAGCATTTGGAATGGTCCAAATGGAGCTGTGTATAGTGGATGAGCAAAAGAAGCCAGTTTGCAGAGAATCAAGGCCCCTAGGAAGACAGAAAGAGATAGAGAAAGACCAAGAGAGAGGGAGAGAGAAATTAGCTCCCTAATGATTTTCTGGTTCAGGAGACACAGTTAGATACCCTGCAATGTGTTTCCACTATATTCTCCTATTAATAATTCCTTTTTCACCTGAACTGCTTTGAGTGAGTTTCTCTGCTTTGTAGCCAGATGTGGGCCCTTCCTAACTCATCACCCATGGAATATAGAGTACTCAACTGTGAAACAATATGACAATAGTCAACTGATCAACCAGTGTTTTGAACACCTACTCTGTAGATGTGATAGGCGGGGGGCTGCAGAGAGAACTGAGCCATAGTCCTTGATCTCAAGGAGTTGGTGGCTTAGTGCATCACTCACATAGCAGTTTAGTTTGGGAAGTAAGATTGACACAGACAAAACCAGGAACAAGTTTTGGTTGTTCAAAAAACCAAAACCTGAGTGTTTTTTTGAACCCAAAATCAAGGGTTCAGCAGGGTGAGCTAATTCTAAGGGCAATGTGAGTCCAGAAGAGGGAATATAAAAATTCTTAAAGAAAGTGGAGCACTTAAATTTCATCTTGAAAGGACCATCAGGATTTGAATGGATTGAAATGAGTGGGAAGGCTTAGGGAGGAGGTGGTTTCCATATGCAGAGGACTGACAGCTGCTGGGAACTGTGGAGGCCCAGAGAGGAGAGCCAGGGGTGTGCAGAGCATGAGGAGAGGATTACAGGACTGTGGCTTGCCCAGACATTGGAGGGAGCCTCATCCAGGTTTTTTAAATTGCTCTTTTCACCCCCTCTCATCTGCGATTCCTTCTTTATCCAACATTCCTTAGCCCTAAAGACATTTCCTAATCCTCTTCTTTCTCCTCCTTTCTTTATGATTGTTAAATTTAAACCATTCTTTGTGGCTCTCTTTTGGGAGTATCATTACAAGAACAATGATGGTGCTCTGGGGAAATGACCCACCTCTGTAAACTTAGTGGTTCTTCTATGAGCTAAATGATTTCCCGGATGAGCCCAGATGGTTCCTCCCGCACTTGAACTTCACCCCTTGGCAGAGAATTGCATGCAGCTCATGTCCCTCCCCTTCCTGCATGCACTTCTCCTAGGCTCCCTTGCCCAAAAATTTCATCACCTCCTAGAATAGCCAAAAGATTCTTGGTATATTTCTGTTAGTGTTTAACAGATCATCCGTGTCTAACCCTGAACTAACAGAAGAAAGATTGAAGCCTGAGACTTAAAAAGACAACTTTTGCAGGGTGACTCCCTGGGTTCTGGAGGAGAGTGAGGGAAGGCAAGTGGACAGGAGGGAGCCACAATGGAATCTAGCTTCACCTCCAAGGACACTTATCTGAGACATTTTAACCCTCGGGATTACCTAGAAAAATACTACAACTTTGGGACCAGACACTCTGCAGAAAATGAGATTCTCAGGCATCTTCTGAAGAATCTTTTCAAGATATTTTGCCTTGGTAAGTTTGCGTGTTATCTGTGTGTCTCCCTGCCAAAATGTGAGGCATCCCAATAGTGTCTTAGTGCATGGCTGGGGTTGTGTGTAGTCATTGCTATGGGACAGCCCTTCTGGCGTTACTCGTTTATTTAAAGAGGATGAAAAACCACTGTTTTTTGGTATGCACATTTTACAATTTACAGAGCGCTTTTATATGCATGATCTCATTTGGGTGTGCAAAGGGAAACCAGAAGGCAAGAGTTCAGTCCTTGAGTCTACATCAGTGTGCTGGGTGACCAGAGCCAGCCATTCAACCATGATAGGCCACGTAAGAGAAGGAGATTGTAATACTAATTCCATTTCTAATGCAAAGGAATGTTGTGAATGTGCATGAGATTACAAAACAACAACAACAACAACAAAAACCCTCCCAACATATGAAGGTTTGGATGCTTTTTGGAAAGAGACATAACAATTCAATTTTGAAAACAATTTTAACTTTCCCCAGGAGTATTCCTTAATAGTTTTTTACATTTTCTGTGCAGCAGTCTTTCTGGATCAGGGGTCTGTACACCAGATGTAGACCTCCTCTTCCTTCTTCTACACCTAAAGTTACCCCAGCAACATGCCTCCAGCCCAGACTGTGGAATACAAAATGCAGACACGTTTAAAAAAAAGATTTTGAGGGAAGAGGAGTGAGTAGAGAGATGGGCTGTCTCAGGGGCTCTCTCACACAGTTCCAGCAAGGACAGTGCATCTCAGCTGTGCATTGGTATGATACCTTGTTCCCCCTCTAAACCAGATGGCGTGAAGGGGGACCTCCTGATCGACATTGGCTCTGGCCCCACCATCTACCAGCTCCTCTCTGCTTGTGAATCCTTCAAGGAGATCATTGCCACCGACTACACCGATCAGAACCTGCAGGAGCTGCAAAAGTGGCTGAAGAAGGAGCCAGGGGCCTTTGACTGGTCCCCAGTGGTGACCTACGTGTGCGAGCTCGAAGGGAACAGGTAGAGAAACTGGGGTCTGCTTCCTGGCTTTCTGACAGTACCTGAGTGACAGTTCATTTTTCTGAATCAAGAATTATCCTTAGAGTCCAAGTTAAAAAGCAGAGGGAACAGAGAGAGACCAAAGAGAAATCCAGATGGGGAATAAGAGGTAGAGAGAGAGAATGAGACAGAGAGGAGTGGGAGTGTGCACTTGCACATGCGCACACCAGAACAGCAGAAGACACAGAAGAGAACTAAGAGATGGCCATGGAGCCAACGGGAGGCAGAACCTTCCCAGGCCAGTGTGGGGGTGCAGTGTGCAGGCAGGTACCCTGGGATGGCGATGTTTAGGACAAGTTTAGGAAAGAAGTAAAATCGGCTCCTCACCAGCAGTTTTTGGGGGTCAGGTCTTGCACCCAGCACGGTCCTCCATCCAAGTGGGGTGGGGGGGGAGGGCTCTGCTGTGAGGGTAGCTAATGCTGACACCACCAGAGGCAATAAAAAGCTGACTAGGCTTTTGGACCTGGGATTAGCAGCATAAAGGAATGATCTGAAAAGAATGTGTTACTCACCAGCCACAAAATCAGCTTGACATACTCACAGCTAATGATCAGCATCTTAGCCTACCCTCATCTACAAGTCAATTTATGCAAATGAGCCTTGTTTCAATTATTAATTTCTCTCCGCATGAGAACTTGTCAGTAGCCTACTAGACAGAGGTGGCCGGTTCTGCACTTCACTTTCTCTTTCTCTTGTCCCCATGTCCCTCCATCCTCTGGAGATTGCCCCGCGATGGCTCAGCCCAGTGCCGCTGTCCCACGCAACTGACGGTCACTCCAGCAGTAGAATGTCTTTGCTGTCATGCATGTTGCTGAGGCCCCACAGGCTCCTTTGCAAACTGTATTAAAGGACCACATCCATATTCCTCTTCGGAGCCTGCTGGCCCGTCTGCTACTTCTTATATGCTCAGTTATTTCTTCCTTTCTTTTTTTCCCCTGCTCTTATTGTTTTTTGGTACATTTTCCCTATCTTTCTCCACCTTCTTGCCCATGCTTTACTTTTTACATAATTCTCCCTTCCCCAGCCCACTTCTTCCTGTATTTGCACCCCCACCTTTGCTCCTATATTGTACTTCTCTGTGTGGCACAGCATCCTCTGTCTTGCCTTGTCTTTTTGTTCACGATGGGAAAGCATACCTATTTTTTTTTTTAAGATTTATTTATTTTAGGGAGAGAGAGAGAGAGAGAGCACACATGGGAGGAGGGGCAGAGGGAGAAGGAAAGAGAAACTTAAGCAGACTTGCAGTGAACCCAGAGCCTGGTGCTGGGCCCTATCTCAGGACCCTGACATCACAACTGAGCTGAAACCAAGAGTCAGAATAAACAGACTGCGCCACCCAGGCACCCCCAAAGCATACCTATTTTTATTGAACATATTCCTTGCTTTGGCCAGGAAAGAGCTCTGACTTCCCAGCAACACAACCCCCCTTCAAGAAACAAGTGCTGATACTTTTTGGATCTTGGTTAAAGGAACCAGCATTTGTTCATTTATTTAATGAACCAAGATATAGCATGTATGATGTGCCACATGGTCCTAACTGCTGGGGTAGATTGGTAGACAAGCCTCGAGTCTCCTAGACCTCATATCAGGGAAGGCGGGCACATGTCAGATCATTTAGAGCTTTGAGGCCAGGCTAACGATCCGGTATTTCAAGTGTGATGAGAAGGCATTAGAGGTGTAACCAGGAAAGTGATGTGGCCCCATTTACATTTATGAAGATCTCTTTGGCTGTTGTGTGGAGAATGGGGGAGAATGAGAGATGCAGAAAGGAGACACTTTAATCCAGGTAAGATAAGATGGTGGCTGGAGGGTTGGTTGGTGATGGAGAGAGGAAGGTGATTTTAAGATGAATTATTGAGATAGACTGGATAAGAGTTGGTAATGATTGGTCATGGGGAATGATGAGAGAGAAGTCTCAGGGATGACGCCCATGTTTCTCAACTTGAACAACAGGAGGAGTGAAGTAATATTCTGGAATCCAAGGGATAAATATAAAATCTTGTGATCTTAACATGTCCCTAAGGAGTATGTCTACCTCCATACTCCATACTCTTCTTCTCAGGTGATGGTCAATTTATTTTTCTATAAATGCACTTAAATTCGATTCTCATTACTTCACCAAATATGCTTATTCTTAAGTCAGATTCTCTTCTGAAACTAATTCTACAGGCTGCTTTTATTTCTTTAACCCCTTCATTTTCTTTTCATGGTCTGCTGAATTCTAGCTTAGTTAGAGTATTCTAAACTCCATATTTGTTTTCTTACATGTTGTTGCCACACTGTCTTATTGATAGTCAACATGGGTTGTCCGATGCAAGTTATCAAGGTGACTTGTTCTTTATACAATTCCTTATACTATAGAGGTATGAACAATAGTAATTTTATATTTTGTTTCTCAATTAATGTTTTTGCTACGTGCAGAGTCGCTAAACTTCCACTGGGTTTCTGCTTTTATCCCTTTTACCAGGGAAAGGAAGTCTTGAAATCACATAGTGTAAATCCTCCAACTTTGTTCTTTTTCAAGATTATTCTGGCAATTTTAGTGTATACACACACACACACGCACATAATATATTTAATTGAAGTATAATTAACATACAGCATTATATTAGTTTCAGGCATATAATATAATGATTCAACAATTCTATACATTACTGAGTGCTCATCATGATAAGTGTGCTCTCAATCCCCTTTACCTGTTTCCCTCATCCCCCCCTCCCACTTTCCCTCTGGCAACCACCAATCTGTTCTTTGTATTTAAGAGTCTGTTTCTTTTATTTGTCTCCTTTTTCTTTGTTTGTTTTGTTTCTTAAATTCTGCATATGAGTGAAATCATATGGTATTTGTTTTCTTTGTCTGACTTATTTCACTTAGCATTATAACTTCTAGTTCCACCTATGTTGTTGCAGATGGAAAGATCACATTTTTTATGGCTGAGTAATAGTCCTCATAGTCCACATAATATATATGTGTGTGTATATACATATATATATACATATATATGTATATACACATACACACACACATATACCACATCTTCATTGTCTGTTCATCCATGGATGGACACTTAGATTGCCTCTCTATTTTGCTATTATAAATAATGGTGCAATAAACATAGGGATGCATATATCTTTTCAAATTAATGCTTTGTTTTCCCTAGGTAAATATCCGGTAGTGAAATGACTGGATCATATGATAATTCAATTTCAATATTTTGAAGTACCTCCATACTGTTTTCCACAGTGGATGTACCAACAGTGCATGAGGGTTCTTTCTTCTCTATATCCTCACCAACACTTGTTATTTCTTGTCTTTTTTATTTCAGCCATTCTGACAGGTATGAAGTGATATTTTATTGTGGTTTTGATTTGCATTTCCCTAATGATTAGTGATGTGGAACATGTGTTCATACGTCTACTGGTCATTTGATATATTCTTTGGAAAAATATCTGTTTAGGTCCTCTACCCATTTTAATTAGATTATTTGTTTCTTTGGTGTTGGGTTGTATAAGCTATTTATACATTTTGGTTATTAATCCCTTATCAGATATGTCATTTGCAAATAACTTCTTCCATTCAGTTAGCTGCCTTATTGTCTTGTCGATGTTTCTTTCATTGTATAAAAGTTTTTTTTACTGACACTTATATTTTGATATAAATTTTAGAATAAACTGGGGTGCCTGAGTGGCTCAGTCACTTAAGTGGTTAAATGTCTGTCTTGGGCTCAGGTCATGATCCCAGGGTACTGGGGTCGAGTCCCCTGCTCAGTGGGCAGTCTGCTTCTCCCTCTCCATCTTCCCCTCACCCATTCATGTGCACAGGCCCGCACGTGCATGTGCTCTCTCTCTTACAAAATAAATAGAAGCTTTAAATTTTAGAATAAACTTGTCAATTTCTTTCAAAAAAGACTGCTGAGACTTTGTTAGTGATCTCTGAATTTACAAATTAGTATAAGAGAATGGACATATGGAATCTGCAGTCAGCATGATTTCTATTTATTTAGAAATTCTTCAGTTTCTCTCAGTAATGTTTTGTGGTTCTCATATTTTGTATTTATTTTGTTAAATTTTTCTTATGTTTCATTTTTAAATTATTGTTAATTGAATTTTTAATTTCAAATTTCAAAAATTTGTTAGTATATAGATATACAATTGATTTTTATATACTTACCTTGTGTCTTGTAACCTTGCTGACTTCACTAATTAAGTTTAGTAGCGCTTTTTGTAGGTCCCATAGGTTTTCCTATGTATACTCTTATCTGCAAATAAAAATAGTTTTACTTCTTCTATTCAAACTATATGCCTTTTATTTATTTTTCTGGCCTTATTACACTGGCTAGAACCTCCGAAACAATGTTGAATTGAAAAGATGAGAGTGGACATACGTGCCTTTTTCTATATCACAAGAAAAAATGTTCAATGATTCATTGTTAAGTATAATATTAGCTATAGATTTTTCACAGATATTCATACTAATTTTTTTATCATACTATTTTTTTATATTTGTAGTTTCTTGGGAGATTTATTTATTTATTTATTTTTTATTTATGATAGTCACATAGAATGAGAGAGAGAGAGGCAGAGACACAGGCAGAGGGAGAAGCAGGCTCCATGCACCGAGACCCCGACATGGGATTCGATCCCGGGTCTCCAGGATCGCGCCCTGGGCCAAAGGCAGGCGCTAAACCGCTGCACCACCCAGGGATCCCATTTTCTTGGGAGTTTTAAATCAAATGTTGAATTTTGTCGATTTTTTGGAAATTAATCAAGATGGTCATATGATTTTTCTCCTTTATTCTGAAAGTGTGAATTGTATTGGAAGATTTTTGAATGTTTAAATCTAATGGCACACACCCAATTTTCATGAAGCAGTATATTTTTTATGTATGAGTGGTTATGATTTGCTAATATTTTGTTAGGGATTTTTCATCTACGTATATGAGGGATAATGAGCTATAATTTTCTTTTCTTATCATATGCTTAGCATATTTTAGTATCAGCATGATGCTATAGTCATGTAACAAGTCAAGATATGTTTCTTCTTCCTTTATTTTTTGAAAGTGTTTGTGTGTTAATAGTATTATTCCTTCCTTAAATGATTAATAGAATTCACCAGTGAAGATACCTGTATCTGAAGGTTTTTTTTCATGGGTATGAAGTTTTAAAAATTCAGAATAATATCTTTTATTGGTCATGGAGATTTTCCATTTTTTCTTTGTTTTGATAAGCAGTATTTTTCAAGGAATTTATCCTATTCATCTTGGTTGTCAATTTTATTGTCATAGTTTTTTAAAACAATATATCTATTATTTGGCACACCTGGGTGGCTCAGTGGTTGAGTGCCTGCCTTCAGCCCAGGGCATGATCCTGGAGTCCCGGGATCGGGTCCCACATCAGGCTCCCTGTATGGAGCCTGCTTCTTTCTCTGCCTGTCTCTCTCTCTCTCTCTCTCTCTCTCTCTCCCTTTCTCTCTCCCTCTCTCTCTCCCTCTCTCCCTTTCTCCCTCTGTCTCTCATGAATAAATAAATAAAATCTTAACCCCCCCACCCAAAACCGACATATCTTTATTACTCTTTTAGTGATCTTCCTTCTTTGATTCTTGATACTGGTAATTTGCCTTTTAAAAAATAACTTGATCATCTTGCTAGAGATTTACCAATTTTATTAATCTTTTTGAAGAACTAACTTTTTGTTTTGTTGATTTTTTCTATTGTCATTTCCAATAGTGTTGATTTCTGCTCTTACTTTTCTTATTTTCTCTCTTCCATTTACTTTAGTTTTTATATGCTCTTCTTTTTCCTGCTTCTGAAGCTAGAAGCTTAGATAATTATTTCACACATTTCTTTCTTCTAACTTAGCCATTTAAGGCTATAAATTTCCTTCAGAAATGTTTTAGTTGCATCTCATGATTTTTGATATGTCATATTTTTACTATTATCCACTTCAGCATATTTTCTTATTTTAAAAAATTATTTATTGTTTGAGGGAGAGAGAGAGAAAGAGAGAGAGAGCGAGCAAGCTAGGGGCAAGGAGGTGCAGAGGGAAAGGGAGAGAGAGAATCTTAGGTAGACTCTTCGCTGAGTGTGGAGTCCAGTGTGGGACTTGATCCCACAACCCTGAGATCATGACCTCAGCTTAAATCAAGAGTCCAATGCTTAATTGACTGAGCTACTCAGGTGTCTTACTTCAGCATATTTTCTAATTTTCTTTGTGGTTTCTTCTTTGACCTGAATTATTTAGCATTGTGTTCCTTAATTTCCAAAAATTTCAGGATTTTCTAGATATTGTTATTGGTTTCTATTTAAATTTTATTGTAGTCAGAGACTGATTTTATGGTCAGCATATAGTTTATTTTGATTATGCTTTCTACACTGAAAAGAATGTATATCACCCTGTTGTAGGTATAGTTTCTATAAATATCAATTATGTCAGGTAGATTGATAGTATTTTTCAAATTTTCCACATGATTTTTTGCTTATCAATTACTGATAGAAGGTACGAAAATCTCAAACTATGATTATGGATTTATCTCTTGTTCTCCATCTTTCTGTCAACACTTGCTTCATACATTTTGAAAAGCTTTGTTATTACCTGCATATCTTTTTAGGATTATTTTGTCTTCTTGATTTATTGACCATTTCATCATTAAGAAGTGCTTCCCTTTACTGCCAGTAATACACTTTGTCTTGAAGTCTACTTTGATATTAATATGGCCACATCAGCCTTCTTTTTTTCTTTTTCTTTTTTTTTGCCTTCTTTTTTTCTGTATTTTTTCTTTACTTAAATTCAATTTGCCAACATACAATATAATGCTGCTCATCAGTGCTCATCACATCATGTGCCCTCCTTAATGCCTGTCAGCCTTCTTATGCTTGGTGTTTGCATGTATGCTTGGTAGATAGCTTCAAAGATGGCTCCCAATAATC
This sequence comes from Nyctereutes procyonoides, assembly GCF_905146905.1. Taxonomy (NCBI): domain Eukaryota; kingdom Metazoa; phylum Chordata; class Mammalia; order Carnivora; family Canidae; genus Nyctereutes; species Nyctereutes procyonoides. Next base: position 70,574,269 of record NW_026575140.1, read on the forward strand.
TTCACTTCAAATATTCATCTAATGTTTAATAGCCTTTCCTTGGCTGGCCATTGGATTTAGCGACTAGATTCTTTTTTTTTTTAAAGATATTATTTATTTATTCATAAGAAATGCAGAGAAAGAGAGAGAAAGGCAGAGGGAGAAGCAGCCTCCATGCAGGGAGCCCGATGCGGGACTCGATCCCACCATCCAGGGATCCCTAGCGAGTAGATTCTAACAAGTACAATGCAGCAGAGTACTGAGCATCAATTCTGAGATTAGCTTACAAAAAGATTATGGCTTCCCTATTAGATATTCCCTCTTACTCGCTTGTCTGGAGTGAGCTTGGAAGCGAATTACCTCCAGGTGAGACTGAAGACATGGCCAACACTCTACCTCATGAAGGACCTTGCACCAGAGGTACTCAAATAATCTGTGCCCAGATATCCGACCCAAAGAAACTGTGAGATAAATGCTTGTCATTTTAAATTGCTAAGTTTAATTTATAACATAGCAATAGATAACTAGTAGACAAGGTATATCTTTTTCACCTCTTTTTTTCAACCTATGTATTTTTATACTTAAGATGTTTTTCTTGCAAGTAGTACATAGTAGCTGTTGATTTTCAATCCAATGTGATGATTTCTGCCTTTTAACTGGATTCTTTAGTTCACTTACATTTAATGTAATTACTGATAATGTATGATTAAGCCTACTCAATCATCTTGGTATCTATTTTCTACTTGTCCCATATATTTTGTTGTTCATTTGTGCCTTTGTTCCTGCTTCTCCTGGGTGTAATAATGTTTGGTATTCCATTTGTATAAAGATTTTTAGTATTCCTTTTATCTTCTCTGTTGACTCTTATCTTTTCTATGGGTCTCTTTTGTGTTTTGGGTGAGTATATATATATGTGCATGCATGTGTAATTTTTCTAGAAATCTGAGTATGTATTTTTTAAAAAAACTTTATTTATTCATTCATTAGAGACACACATAGAGAGAAAGGGAGAGACACAGGCAGAGGGAGAAGCAGGCTCCATGCAGGGAGCCTGATGTGGGACTCAATCCTGGGACTCCAGGATCACACCCTGGGCCAAAGGCAGGCACTAAACCACTGAGCCACCCAGGGATCCCTGAGTATGTATTTTTAACATATCTATTACCTCATGAACAATGTAGGATTTTACAATGGTATAATTCTTTTAAACCACTCTAGCCCCTTATGCATCTGTCATATATTATACTTTATATATACTATAACATAATACATTGTTATTATTTTTGCTTTAAAAAGTCGGTAGTGCTTTTATTTTTATTGCTTTATTTTTTATTGTGGTTAAAAAACACATACCATAAAATTTAGCATCAGAATTATTTTTAAGTATGTAGTTCAGTAGTTTTAAGTATATTCACATCAGTCAGTAGTATTTTATTTATTTATTTTTTTAAAGATTTATTTATTTATTCATGAGAGACTCAGAGAGAGGCAGAGACATAGGCAGAGAGAGAAGCAGGCTCCATGTAGGGAACCCAAGGTGGGACTCTATCCCTGGACTCCAGGATCACGCCCTGGGCTAAAGGGAGATGCTCAACCGCTGAGCCACCCAGGCATCCCAGTCAGTACTATTTTAAACAAAATATATAAAACCTTTTATATTTATCCATATATCTGTCCTATCTCGTATTCCTCATTCCTTTCTGCAGATCTAGACTTCTATCTGACATCACTTCCCTTCACCTGAAGAACTTCTTCTTCTTCTTCTTCTTTTTTTTTTTTTGAAGAACTTCTTTTAGTATTTCTTAAAATTCAGGTCTGCTGGAGATAAATTCTCTCGGTTTACCAATGCCAGGCAAGAATCAGTAATTTTTATCTTTCTCATAATATGAGGAACTTAACAATTTTTGACACCCAAAGTCCTTCTGGCATCTCTTGCCAGTGTTTCTTGTTAAAATTGGAGATTTTAATTCCAAATATTGTAACTTAAAGCATCATTCTCATATTTTCTTTCAAGATAAGTTTGGATATTTGCTTTCTGTTTGTAATCATATTTGCAATTATGTGAACATTTTAATTTTATGTTCATTTTAGATGATTTTTCAAGTTGCTAAGTTTTTAATTCTGATTAATTTTTGGTCCATTGAATAGGCCTTCAAATGTTTCAAGAAGGACACATAAGTGATATTTTCTAAGCCCATGTATATTGGGAATGTGTTTTTGTTGCCTTTACACGTGAACAACATCGTAAAATTGTTTAATATTGCCTAAATACTTCTCCATTTTTCCTCCCGGCATTTAGTAAGAAGTTGAGAGGCTACTTTCATATGCCATTGTAACCTATAAACCTTTACTTAGAATTTTATGCTTGCTATAACCTTCATACTGAAAATAATGTTCTTCAAAATAAATGTAATTTCAAACCTCTTTTTTTTCTATTGACTATGTGATTCTACAGAATGAAACTGGTATTAACTAGGGGGAAAAAACCCTGTAACTGTGAGGATTTGGGCAATAATATTTATTATTAAATAAATAAGGAGTTTCCCAGGATTAATAAAATTTCTGGGAAAGTTTATAAAAGAGTTTTCAGTCAGCCAGACAAAATACCTTTCTGAGGTCCAAATCATATGTCAAGAAGGCTTTTAGAACTTTCTTCTCAATTTCCCTAGCTATCACAAGCCTTTCCATCTCATTCAAAATGAGCCCTTAAAATCTAGCAGGATACTAAAAGCATTGCTTATCTCAAGCCAGAATCGTCAGCTTGTAACACTTGGCTCCTGAGAACCTGTCCCTTCCCAATAGCTGTTAGAGTAAGGAACTGTATTTTTGGCAGTAAAATTCTACATTTTCACTCTTATCCTTGTGCTAGATCCTGTGGCTTCAACTATTTTGAGAATGATAGCGATCCCATTCAACTTATGTCTTTCTTGCATCTTCAAGTACCTCTATCAGCCCATAACCTATTTCCTCTGAGATTATTTCTTCTTTATCTGAAGCTATTTCTTGTGCTGACTGCTGCCAAAGACAATTTGAGCCATCTCCTGTTTCTCTGCCTTTGGAGTGTGACTCATACATTTAGATACCACTCATTTTTAAAACTATCCAAGAAGTTGTAAGACATTGGTACCAAATTCTGGCTTGACATTATTTATTTATCAAGTGAGAGAGTCAAATGCTAAAATATAAATTACTATACCATGAGCCAAGGGAAATGAGCTTTTACCTTAAGAAATCCTAGGAACAGCACTGATTTACCTCTGGCAGCACATGGCCTGCCTTGCAGTCCTCAGACCAAGCAGCTTCCATATCACCTGGGAGTCTGTTAGAGAATGCAGGCTCTTGGGCCCCGCTCCCCACCTACACAACCAGAGAATCTGCATTTGAATGAGATTTGCAGGGGATTGTATGCATTTTACAGTTTGAGAAATACTGGTGTCTAGAACAGAGCTTCCCAACAGATACACCAAGACATGCTAGTGAGTGGGAATGAGTTACAGGGATGCTCTGCAAATTCTCCTCAGCCCCCAGAGCAGCCAGGAGGGGTTTGGAGATGCTGGAGCCCCTCCTGGATGCCTCTATGGAGAGCAGCTCCTCCACTTGCCGCCTCCTGTCTGACATAAGGAGGCTTAAGCACCTGTAGAGGTGAAGTAAATGTTCTCCATACAAAGATTCTCATGTCTATTTTGAAAAATATTATATATATATATATATATATATATATATATATATATATAACCTTTATATTGTTGCCCAATATAGACACACTTGTGCCACATTTGTCCCATGAAGCTATTGAACTTCCCCTAATCGGAAGCATCTCTGTATTTTCCTGTCTTGTAAAAGATTGATATTCCTTCTGACATCAGGATCTTGATGGTCTTGGTGATTGTTTCAATGATGCCTGGGAACGTTTCTGCCTTTTAAAAGCATGACTTTCTCGTAGATGTTCTCCTTGCACTATCCCTTGGGGAAAATGCATAGGGTGGGCTGAGGAAACTTCACCTGGCCATTTCCTTCAAATTGTAACCATTTCTACTAGTGTGTCTAAAAGTGCCCCAAATAGAGCTATGATCCTCCCCAATTTGCTCCATTTCTGGTATTCTCATCTCCCTGGGGGTTGCCATCATATAATTACTTGAACAAGCCAGAAGCCTAGAAGCCTACCTTCTTCCTCTCTGTCATAGTCCATGACCAGCACTAAGTTCTATCCATTTTACTTCTGAGTTTCTCTCAAACCAGTATGTCTTCAGTATTTTCTGATCAGGATATTTTCCTGGTCCAAGCCACTATCCTCTTCTTCCTAACTGGCTTTCCATCTCCATTCTTGTCCCAAAGTGATAGCTTCAAAATGTAGATCCAATTGCACCACTCCCTTCCTTAGCACCCCTTCATAACTTCCCATGGCTTTTAGGATAAAAAGCAAAATTCTCAACATGGTCCCCAAAGCCCTGTCTAATCTGGCACCTGCTGATCCCTATTGCCTCATTTTCTACCATGCTCTGCTTTTTCCTGAGATACAGCCTCATTTGGCCTTCTCTCCATCTTTCATCCTACCACATGGCCTTTACACCTGCTGTTTCCCCTTACTGGAATATCATTCTCCCCTTCCTACTCTCCGTGGGCTAGTGAACTTTTGTTTATTTTCTCTCTGCCTACCTGACTCCATTTTGGAGCTTTCCTTGATACTCTAGACCAAGTCAAGCTGCCAACATTCCTTTGTTGGTGCTATGTCCCTTTCCTTCCAAGAGTTTATCGCAATATTGATTTGTCATTTTTGTGGACGATCATTGGATTAATTCTTTCTCCCCTCCGCCCCAGCCTGTAATCACCATGGAGAGAGGATCTGTTTCTCATTTGTTCTATCTTGGGTCCTTATTGCTCAACACTCTTCCTGCCACATCACAGAGGTTCAAAAAAATTATAAAATAAATAACTGCATGCATTTTGCTTCCTAGCCTGTCCCTCCTGAAATGTCTGTCTTTTACCTGATTCGGCTGTGGCCAAAGGTTTACTAATTATTATTCCTGGCTTGTACAGTTCTTACATTGAAATCTAAGCTTATGTAGCTTTCTGTATCCTTTATACATTTTGCTAGTTCTCCCTCAGGAGGGCCTGCTGGAACCTCTGGGGATGGGGCTTTAGGGGGTGAGTGTCATTGAAAGATCTCATTCAGGGACTTCTGGTCCACTGCTGCCCTGCAGAAAGGGGGCGGGAGGAGCCTCTTCTGAACCTCGGGGTATTGTCTTGGGGTGTGGGAGTACGCTCTCACCAAGTGCTCTTCCCAGGAGCCCTACTCTATATCCCTTCTCCCCTTACCTCCTCACCTCCCTCAGGCTTTTGTGGATTGCATATTTACAGAGGAAATAGCTGCCCTTTTTTTACATACTGATGTGTTGGAAAGAGTAGATCTTCAGAACTAGAGAAACAGTCATATTGCTATTATCTTCCCGTAGAACCGCCTAACACTTTTCTGGTGTATGTTTATGCCCTACCCCTTGAGCTGACCGTGTAGCTGAGCAGTAATTGCCTGTGTCTCCAGGCCAGTCCATTTCCCTGCAGGCAGGGGGCATGGTGCAGGTGCTGAGAAGCTCTGATGTGGCATCTTTGCACAGCTACTTGGGCTACTGAGTTCCCCAGCATTTGCTGTGCACCCAAGGATCAGCAGGTCTCCATCGCAGTGGGTCTTTCCAGCCAATTTCCTTCTCAAATTGGCACATTCTTTGTGAGCTTTCTAGATTTCACAGTGTGTCTCCCTATTTGGGAACAATTTACAACATCAACTGACTGGCAAGGACTAGTTCTGTGGTAAGGCATGTCTTTCAAACAGTTTAACACACAATAGGGCACAGAGGTCCAACCTGCTTCTGACATCATCACTTAAATACACATGCCCACGGTGTTCCCAAAATAGAGGATCATCTTGAAATGTGTTCAAAAAAAAAAAAAATACCATGTTATCACTCCTTCAGCTTTTTGTCTACATTTCTCAGTTATCCATATGTGCAGATAGGTCATTTGAATTTTTCTATTCTATATTAATTTACTTACTCAAATCTGTGTTTCACAGACTTCCATAATGTTCCATTGTTATTTTTTTATTCTTAAAATATTCTGTCAAATCATCCTTGTTCCAGGAGGCTGAAAGGTAGCTTTGTAACTGACTTTCCTGTTTTTAGAATGACTAACCTTCCCTGTTTGCCCAGGACCAAGAGGGGTTTCCAGGACCTGAGATTTTCAGTGGGAAAACCGGGGAAGTCCAGACCAATCAGGACAAATTGGTCACCCTACTACCATTTTACCCTAGATAGAGAAAAATAGTAAACCCAACCAAAGGTAATTATCATTCCTTGTCTATACTGGTCTACTGGCTGGTAGGAATTCCCTGAAGCCAATACCTTGCTAAGCTACTTTTCTTTCTCTCCTTCGTACAATAGCTTCCCCAAAATAAAATTACCATCACATATGATTCGCCCATCTGAAGTGTGCAGTTTGATAGTTCCTAGTATACTCATGTAGTTGTGCAATCTTCACTCCAGTTTTGGAACATTTTCATCACTACCCAAACAAACCCTGTACCCATTGGTAGTCATTCCCATTTTCTAGATCCTGTCACTGCTGGCAACCACTGATCTGCTTCTGGTCTCCAAAGCTTCGCTTTTTCTGGACATTTCATGTAAGTGGAACCATATGATATGTGGCCTTTTGTTTCTGGTTCCTCTCACTTAGCATCATGTTTTCAAGGTTCTTCCATGTTGTAGCGTGAATCAGCACTTCATTCCCTTTTATGACTGAGTATGATTCCATTGCCCAGGTATACCATCCTTTATTTATCTCTTCATAGGTTGATGGACATTTGGGTAATCACCATCTTTTGGCAATTCTGAATAATTACTCATGTACAAGTTTTTTTAAAAACAGATTTTATTTATTTATTTGGCAGAAAGAGAACATAAGCAGGATGAGCTGCAGGCAGAGGGAGAGGGAAAAGCAGACTCCTCACTGAGCAAGGAGCCTGACTCGGGTCTTGATCCCAGGACCCCAAGATCATTACCTGAGCTGAAGGCAGATGCTTAACCCACTGAGCCACAGCTCATATATAAGTATTTGTGTGGATATATGCTTTCATTTCTCTTGGAATTCCTGAGTCGTCTGGTAACTCTATGTTTAACCTTTTGAGGAACTTCCAGACTGTTTTCCAAAGTAGCTGGACCATTTTACATTCTCACCAGCAGTGTGTGGAGGTTCCCATTTCTCCGCATCCTTGCCAACACTTGTGACTGTCTGTCTTTTTTATTATAGCCATCCAAGTGGATGTGAAGTGGTTATCTCATGGTTTGATTTGCATTTCTCTGATGGCCAAAAATTTTGAGTTTTTTTTATGTGCTTATTGCTAAACTTCTTTTTTTTTCTTTTTAAAGATTTTATTTATTTATTCATGAGAGACCCAGAGAAAGAGAGAGGCAGAGATACAGGCAGAGGGAGAAGCAGGCTCCATGCAGGGAGCCTGACGTGGGACTTGATCCCTGGACTCCAGGATCGTGCCCTGGACCAAAGGCAGGCACTAAACCGCTGAGCCACCCAGGGATCCCCCTTAAGTGGAAAATTATACCGTAAAGGATATTTATAAATAGCTGATTATGTGCGCTGGGCTCAAGATTTTAACTAAATATTTAAATAGGATGTTCACAACTAATTGCTGTCATCTCAAATCATTCTATGTGGAGGTAAATCTCCAAGTTTTATGTAAACCATTGACTTTTCCTCATGACCAGAAGTGGTCCCAGGGCAAGTCCCTCTCTCATCTGCTTTGATATTGGGCCAGCCTCTGCTTTCTCCATCAAGCCTTGCTGCCCAAGAGGCTGCCTTCTTCTGGAGCCAATGGACAGTGTAAGCCTGGATTTGCACCGCTGGTGCTCTGTTGGTCGACTTCCTCAAAGCATTGGATATCCAGTCATCACTCCTATCATTGGGCTCTGTGGCCTTCTGGGCACTTTACATACTCAGCCTTGCTTTTCTCTTACCTCTCTGGTTTTCGGCTATTGTTGCTCCTTTTTTCTTTCTCCAGTTTCTCCTGTGCACTCTATCTGCTTATTTAAGTTCGCTCACCTGTCAGCTTGTTCCTTCATGCCTCCCTACCACATTCTAAGGCACTCTATTCCACCTCCGGCCCTCGCCTTCTGTGCCTCTTCCATGCACTGGTTTTCTTCCAGGGAACCCCACTGATTTTGCAGAAAAGGTTAGTCTTCTGAGCAAGACTACCAGGAACATGATCTCCTTGAGAAAACACACTCTCCATCTGGAATGTGTTTCTGGATTCAAGAATGGCAACTAGTGGTTCCCTTCTTTCTAGAGGGGCCCTGGCCACGGTTCTGTTGTGGTTTATCCACTGCTTCTGTAAAATGTCTACAGATGACCCCACTCCCATCCCTGATCAGCAGCTATACAAGAATACTATTTCCACATTTTAAAGTCATCATTGCCTAATATGTATCAGTCAAATGGCTGCTAATGTTACAGTTCGGAAGAGGAGACAAGTATCATAATTAATAAACAAGTAGCAGCAGCAGTAGTAATAATAGTAATAATAATAAATGAGCCAGGCACTATTCCAAACAGTGGAGGAAGAACCATTTCGGTCCATGGGAGAAGCGGGCAGTTTGGTACTCTCATTATCATTTTCACGTTGTCACTCACTTCGTGAAGGGATTTAGCCCCACACACGGTAACATGGTCACATCCATATGCCAAAGTGGTCCTTCATTTCTTCTTTCTCCGTGTTTACCATAGGGGTGTCCCCAAGGACATAACATTTGGGACAGCACTGCCATTTTCAGCCCTGACCAGAGAGATCCTGGTTTTCACGAGTGTAGGGTGGCAAGTGGTATTTGTCGGTTTGTGTCTTTCAGAGGCAAGGGGCTGGAGAAGGAGGAGAAGTTGAGGCGCATGGTCAAGCAGGTCCTGAAGTGCGACGTGACTCAGAGCCGGCCTCTGGGTGCCGTGTCCCTGCCCCCGGCCGACTGTCTGCTCAGCACCCTGTGCCTGGACGCTGCCTGCCCAGACCTCCCTGCCTACTGCGCGGCCCTCAGGAACCTCGGCAGCCTGCTAAAGCCGGGGGGCTTCCTGGTGGTGGTGGACGCCCTGAAGAGCAGCTACTATATGATCGGGGAGCAGAGGTTCTCCAGCCTCTGCCTGGGCCGGGAGGCAGTAGAGGCTGCGGTGAGAGAGGCCGGCTACTCAGTGGAGCGGTTTGAGGTGATCTGCCAGGGTTATTCTTCCACCATGTCCGACAACGAAGGGCTTTTCTCCCTGGTGGGGAGGAAGCTAAGCAAATCTGTATGATGCTTTATGGTTGCCATTAAAGCAATTCCTCTGCCTGGCTAACTTCAGCCCTTGGTTCTATCTGCCACAGTCATTGTGCTGAGTCCACTGGCCGGGCCCAACGGCTCATCGAGGTCAGGGTGGGCGCAGTCAGGCGGAGGAGGACACTTGGGTGACCCCTCCTCGGGGCTTCCTATGGGTGCCGGTGCTGGGAGGACACAAATTGGGCAAATGGCACATCCAGTCTTCACTGCCCATGATTGGAAAAGAAGACCTCGCTCTCCTTAAGCTTCCCGGTGATGGCGGCTCACACATGCCCACAGAGCAGTGTCTGCAGTGATTAGCTCTCTTTCCTGGGGGGCCCACTGCCTCCTTCTCTCTTGGGAACCACATTTCTCCTGTTCCTCAACAATTGCCTTCTCTGTGGGCCCCATCCTCTCCTGGGATCCACAGGTGCCACCACCACGTCTGGGGTCAGGGAAGGGCCATCCCCTTGGCTCCTGGATCCCAAGTAAGGGGCAGGCCCTCTTGTACTTCCTTTCACACACCAGGCCAAGACTGTGACTTCTCCCTGTGAGAAGTTTAGCAGTTAGAAAGAGAGGTAATAGGCACTGTCTTACAGCTGCTATTAGAAACAGGTATCTGCAGAGCTCACGAGGGTTCTGGAAGGTGGCCTTTTGGTCTAGGTCTTGGGGAAGCATCTACTTGGAGTTAGGTTTACTTGCCCATGGCACGTCTGCCTTCCCTGGTTCCTAGGCCCCATTGCTCTGATGTTCCAAAACAGAGGTAGACAAACTATGGCCCGTGAGCCAAACCCAGCTGCTCAAGTCTGTCTCATGAGGTTTTACTGGAACACAGCCATGGCCTTTCATTTATGTATTGTCTATGGTGGTTTTTGTGCTCTGATGGCAGAGTTGACTAATTGTGACAGTAACCGTAGGTATGGCCTGCAAAACCTAAAACATCTGTTATTTGGATATTTACAGAAGAAGCTTGCCTAGCTCTTCCCCAGAGAGAGGAGTGTCCTCATTCCTCAGGTCTGAGGCCTATCTCTCTGGTCTCTCATCCCAAGATCTCCCACTCCCCAGAGTTATAGACAGTGGACATCCCTACTTCCTGCAGTGAGATTCCTTCCTTCCCATTGCCCTCCCACATGCCAATCTGACAATCACATCAGAGCCTGAGAGTCTATTATCACACACGTTTGTTCATCTGGTTGTGTAGGACCATCATGTCACAATACAGTTTCTGTCCATTTTCAGGATATTTTCAGGTGTTCAACCTCATAGGATGTTCACATTACAATTTCTAGAGATTCCATCCTGAAGGAACCTGACAGGCCAGTCCAGGCTGGATGGAGAAAGCCAAGCCCAACTCCATTCCTATAAGCAGGTGGGGATGACCAGGCCTGCACATCCTTTCTGCAGACAACTGCTCTTGAGAAGAGTTCACTTAACTTCCTAGGAGCCACTAAGGCCACAAAGAAGCAAACCAGTTTGTAGAGACAAGACTCTCTCAAACTCAAGTGCCCAGAACAAAGGCCACAAATTATTCTGAAACTTCAAGCATAACTGGATTGCCCGGTTTAAAGGGATGCTTTGCAATCTCCTTTAAAGGCAAGCTTTAAAATAATAGGGCTTCTACTTTTATCTATGAAAATTTGGCAAGGGTGGGCCGGGGAGGGAATGTCTGAGATCAGACTGGCAACAACGGTTTTACAAGGCATAGCCCCTTAGCAGACACTCTTCTGTGATTTTTCCCTCTAAGGTGACATTTATTATATTGCATTATAACTGTCTTATTTTCTGTTTCCCCACTGAACTGTGAGCCTCCTGGGTTTACATTTGGATTCCCCAGTACTCTGGCCAGACATGGTCTGGACCCTGGGGACAGAGCAGCGAGTGGCAGTTGTGAGAGCCCTGTTCTTGGGAGTTTATGTTCTAGGAGAGAAAGTGGGGGATAAAGAAACAAGTCAATAAATAAGGTACTTTCTGATCAGGACAGAGCTGTGAAGGAAATAGAATAGCATAATGGAATGGAGACTAAGTAACAGAATATCTGTTTTAAATGTTAGAACATTTAAAAATGTTCTAAACAGTACGGGTTTCCCAACAAGAAATCCAGAGGTAGGTTCTTTCAGGACATGATGGTGACTCTACAGCACCATCCAGCAGCTGGCTTCCATCCGTCTTTCGCTCACCTTTGCCTGTGAGTGGGGTTTTCATGAGAGGAGATCTTTTTCAGAAGTGCCCAGCAGGCTTCTTACATCTTATTAACCCAAATGGAGTAACATGCCCACCTCTAGACCAATTACAGATAAAACCAGAAAGAACAAAGGGCATATTCCTTGATATCTTTAAATGAAGGAATTCTTAGATGGCAGCAAAGAGGAAAAAAAGGAAACCTACTGGATTCAATGAATGAGGCAACATCTTAGCAATCTATTATCTGTCTTTCAACGACAAAGATCATCCTGTTTTCAAATTCTGGCTCTGCCACCTAGTAGCTGATTCTCCTTGGGCAAGTTACATAACCCCTCTGTGCTTTAGTTTTCTCAATTGTAAAATGAGATTCAAGTAGAATTTCTTGTCAAGAGAATACGAATGAACTGCTACATATAAAGGACCTAGAATAATGCTGAGTAGTTGATAAGCATGTAATATTTATTTATCAGAAGCTATAATTCTTTTCTTCATCTTTGATACTAGTTGCCAAAGGTGTGGAGAAAAGACATTTTGATCTCTATGCAGGAGAGAAAATTCTAGTCCTGGGCTGCAGGCATGCAGGCTCTTTTCTGGCACTGCCTTCAGAGGAGGTGTGATAATACTCTGTTTCCATGCCACATGCCAATTCCTTTCTCATTTAAGTCATGCATTTATTATTTATTTACAACCAGGCAGTGGGAATGCAAATGAACCCCCAGTGTCAGCTGGCTCAAGGGTCCCCATCTTTGCAATCACAATACAAACACCCTCAGTGCTTCCAGATACTTCCAAAGGTAGTACTGCAAACTGCAGCAGCAGTCCCCACCCAGAATCTGCCCTGGTCAGCCTCTCCTGCACAGGCTCTGCTGCTGCTGGCACACGTCCCCAGCCTGTGAGTGCTGCGGCGGGGATAAGATGGTCTGTTTAGAAAAAGAAGCTGCTCCTTGGATGCCTCAGAGCCAGGCTGGTGTCCTCCCAGAGGCTTGGGGAACACTGTTCCCCAAGGTAGGCAAACTTTTCCTGCAAAGGGCCAAATAGTACATATTTTTGGCTTTATAGGTCATGCTGCCTTGATCCCAACTACCCTGATCTGAAGTTATCACAAAAGCAGCCACACACACACACACAAAGCCAGCCATGCACAATATGCAAATTAATGGGTGCGGCTGTGTTCCACTAAAACTTGATTTATAAAAACAGACAGCTGGATGGGTATGGCCCAAAGGTGGTAGTTTACTCATTCCTGATCTAAACCCTGAAGCATTCGTGTTTGTGTGCACAGTTTTACAGGGTTTCTTGCAAACATTCTAGTTCTAACACTCAGTCTTACTGATAGGAGTTCAGACTCAAGCCAAGAGGCTAAAAAGGGAATAGGAAGATTTTCTCCATTCTCTATCCGCTCATTCCTCTCTTCCCTGTTGCATCCCGCAGTTAGGACTCCTTCCTCCTGCCCTAGGTTGAAGGCATCCAGTAGCTGCAGCCAGATGAAGTCAGTCACCCCAGTATTTTTCAAACTGCAGGTTGTCAGTCATGAGTGGAACACAAATTTCATCAACAAACATTTGAAAAAATAATAGAGACTAAACCAGAAAACAAAATCCCAGATAGTAGCAGTTCATATTAGTATTATTTTGTGAGGTTTTCTTTTCAGTCTTGTAAGACAATCATGTACGTATATATCGCCATAAATATTTGTTTACTGGATTATGATATAAAGTGTATTTATTACTGTAGGTTGTGATCAAAGAAGTTTGGAAGCCCCTGACTGTACTCCCTGGGCTTCTGGGGCTCGTCTCTGGAGGTCAACATTTGTCTTTCATACAGAGGTGAAAGGTGTGCTCTCTTTTCTTAGAGAACTGCAAGTCATAGGGGAAATCGACACGAAAACAGTTAAAATTCATTACAATAAGAGCTCTGAGAAGAGTAAGCACCGGGTGTTTTGGAGGAGGGATGTCAAGAAAGGTGGCATTTACTCTGGGTCGTGCAGGCTGAGTCGGGGTATGTTTGGCAGATGGGAAAGACAAGGCAATCTGAGGAACATCGTGTACAGGAGGCATGAAATGACTCCTACTATCATGTTCCTCACAGATTTGTTCTCCAAGTGAAGTCAGGACCTAAGCAAACATTTGGCTGCTGAGTTTTATTTGCTTTCCCTGAAATCAAACAGACCAACCGAGTCACTAGCAAACACTGAGTAGGGGTCACTCTGGTACTAACTTATAAATCTCTTTGACTACTGACCCAGCGCAAGTTTTTTTTTTGGTCCACTTTCTGGGAAGTGTTCAACAGTCTCCCCCTGAGCCAACTTTTCTGATGCAGGAAGACGCAAGTCTGTGTGTAATGTCCTGGTCAATGACCGGGGAAGAGAAAGCTATTAAAAAGGTTGTTCATCCATTTGGTGTCGTGCAGCCTGACCAGCCCGGCTTTCGTAATTCCCATCATCTGGCTGTCAAGAGTAATAAGAGGAGATGCCCATGATATGACTTACTAGGCTGATCTTTAAAAGCTGTGACTGTCCCCTCTAATTTTAGCCTCAGCCACACTGAGACTACGAGGAGACCATTAAATCTTATGGAGTCTTGGAGGAGGTGGGAATAGCTCAGAGCCGGGAGACAGAGTACCTGTGTGAATCTTAGCTTATCACTTGATTGCCATGAAAGCATCATTCCACCTTTCTCAGGCTCAAGGCCCTTCTGTAAAATAGGGGTGATAATCATTTCTCAGGGTTATTGAGAACCAATAAGATACCTGTGAAGACACTTTGTAACCTGTTAAGGGATATATAGCTACTAGATTAACTTTGATACCCCTTCTAAGGAAAGCTGCTCAGTCACATGTTGCTAAGTTCATTAAGATTCCCTTCATGAACTGAGTATGGCCTTCAAAAGCTCTTTAAAAAGCTCTTCAAAAGCTCTTCAAAAGCTCTTCATCATGTCATTGGGAGACTCCAGCTATGGCTAGGGAATCCTGTCTTGCATATGCATTGTACCTAAGTCAGCACCATGAATCCAGTCTTCTTCACAGCTGTTTATTCATTCCGTAGACATTTTATTGTGTCCCTGTTATGTGCCAGGCATTGGGCTTGGGAGCTAGGGATGCTATGCTGATGGTGACACAGATTCTGGCCTCATGGGACTTGGATCCCATGAAGGAGACCAGAAAGTCGACCACTCTTAGCTTTAGGATAAGTACTAGATATTCTGGACCTTTATGGAAATCATCACAAAGAAAAACACCACCGTGAGCAAAATCACTGAAGCGTTTTACATCACATTTTCCAACAGAAGCAGTGACTTGGCCTTCCCAAGGCTCTCCACCATCCCCTCTTCTGCTTGGTGGCCAGTTTGGCCCTGATGGGAGATGCTTTCCTTGGCTGCGTGGTCGCCAGCAGAGGGCGCACGTGGCTCTTCTCAGAGACCTTCATTTCTGAATTTGCTCATTGATAGAGCAAGGAATTTAAATTGAGTTAAACCTTCCCAAACAGGAAGCCTCTCCAGAGTATTACCTTTTGTATGCTCCACGTATGAGGCTGCTAGGGAAAGGCGAAGGGAGAAGTCAGCCTATTTTTCTTTAACAAAAAATATGTATAATTATTTTTATAGATACATATATTTAAAACTTTCCTTTTCAGGTCTATACACAAAATGCTAATTTTAATAAAACCGCACAGAGGCTTTTGGAAAGATTAGCATAAAAATGTTAAATATTCGGTTATGCGGTTAACTCACCATCATCTTCTGTTTCCTGTTTATTCAAAAAAAGGAAAAAGAAGTTTTTGTGCTTTTTCAAAACCCAGTTTTTTAATATTTAAAATGAAGAAATCTTTCCACAATTGCTGGCCAAACCACAATACTTAAAACTTTAATTTTTACGTTGGTAGTGTCTGATGAATTCAGGGGACCAGTTAGAGTTGAATTTTGAACCGTCCCCATATAATTGAGAGTTAATATTGCCTTTGTTCTGACCTGAGTGTTAAAGATCAGAAAATGATTTTGACCCTGTTTGGTTATTAGGTCTTTCTCTATTTAATACAGAAAAGCTTTGGTTTTTTTTTTTTTCCTTTTTTTTTCCCTGCAAAGAGCTGTACTGTTTCACTTGGTTCACAGCGTGGGCGAGGGCTAAAAGGCTGCCTAGGGGCTGCAGGGAGAGGCTCACGCAGAAGCCCCCAGAACCGGGGGGGGGCGCAGAGGGGCCCCTCCAAGGCTCCGGAGGCTGCCGGTTCTGCTGCAGGGGGAGCCCCTGGAAGGGATGCTGCGCGGCCCAGCCCGCCGAGCTCAGGCAGGTGCGCCCCATCTTCCCGAGGAGCCTCACCTGCTCCTCTAGGTTCTCCGGCAGGTCCCGAGTCTACGCGGACACCGCCCGGGGCTTGCAGAGCCACGAGGGCCTGCTTCTGGTTCTCCCCGGGGTTCAGGGGTTTGCAGGGCCCGTCCCGGGAGGCCTCTGCTCGTCCTGCGGGAGGGCGCGGCCGCGGGGCCGGGTTTGCACCCGAGGGCTCCCGGCGACCCGGCGCTGGTCCCCGGCCCGCTCGCGGAGGAAGTGGCCTCGGCGTGCAGAGCCACAGCGTCGCGGTGGAAGTAGAGGCCCCGGCGGAGGAGGGCAGGAGGCCCGCAGGTGCAGGCGGACCGGGCGGCGGGCCGCGGCCTCCACGTGGGCGGAAGGATCCCGGCAAATCCGGGCTGGTAGCGGGTGGGCAGTAGCGGCTAAGCTCGGGAGCTGCTGCGGCCTGGTCCCCGGGGCAGGGGGGTTGGGGCTGGTCAGAGGCTGGAAGAAGGGGCGCCCCTCCGTCCCTCCGTCCCTCCGTCCCTCCGCCTCTTCCCTCCCAACACTGTTGCAGCAAGAGACGGGCTTGAGGGACCGCGGGGCGCATTGACCAGAGAAGAGCTTTCCAACATTTAAACAGACAGGAGTTAGGAACCGTAAACAGTTTGTCTTCTGAAAAATCAGCAGTGCCGGGACCAACTCACTTGGAAGCCTACCATGCGGATGACGGTGTTCTTAAGAGCAGGGGTGTGGGATCCCCGGGTGGCTCAGCGGTTTAGCCCCTGCCTTCAGCCCAGGGCCTGATCCTGGAGGCCCGAGATCGAGTCCCACACTGAGCTCCCTGCATGGAGCCTGCTTCTCCCTCTGCCTGTGTCTCTGCCTGTTCTCTCTCTCTCTCTGTCTCTGTCTCTCATGAATAAATAAAATCTTAAAAAAAAAAAAAAAGAGCAGGGATGTAAGCCCCCATGTGTAACTAGAGGAAGAAGATGCCTCCAGGAGGAGGTAAGCTGTTAGTTTACGGCCTCCTTCCTTCTCAAGGGTCAATTGGTGTCCTCTTCTCATGGCCCTATAATATCAGTTCAATGCCATGGAAGTTCTGCTTATTCGATGTGACCCTTAAAACCTCGTGGAATTTATCATCTTACTTGTGAGTTAAGATTTACAAAAGTAAAAGTCAAAACCTCCCATTTTATGGGTGATGAAATGATGATGGTGATCAGGGGCCAAGACCGTCACCTTCCAGAACACCCTATGGCTCTGCTGTAACATGAGAGGTTGAGTTGAGGAGCTGTGAGGGTCCAACATTGTGTGATTTCTGAATCAGAGAATATGACTTGTTAAAATAGAGTTCTAACACACGTGCCGCGTAAATTGATCCCATTGTTTAAGATTCAAGTGAAGTTGGCTCAGACCCCTGTACCCACAATCAGTGATTCCTCTGGGGGGGGGGGGTCCGGGGGGCAGTGACTTGTGTTTCTTCAGAGGACCCCTGAGTCCGCACCCCTGCTGGTGCTCAGTTCCAGTTTACGAATCCTCTTACCTCACGCAGCTGCCAATCCTTTTCTGCACCACATGATCCCCTGACCAGACCTATCCTGATCCCTTCATTCTCTGAAATTCTACTGCCCTTGACATATATGAATAGCAGACTGTCCTGAAGCTTCAGGGCAACGGAAGGGATTCACTTGATAGGACACCAGCTGCTTAAAATACTCAGGCCTTTGTGCTCCACCCCATAGGGAGTTTCTTAGTGACTCACTTTCTCCATTTGCCTCCTACCAGGGAGTTCTGTTGTCCCTTCCCTGGTCTCCAGGCCCCTCCTCACTGGCTTATTGCCTCCTCTTCCACATACCTGTACCCTTTTCTTCATTTCACTTTCTCAAGTCTAGACCACACTCCTGGGACTTTAGCTTCCCTCCACCCACCAGCGTGTTTTCCTTAAAATGAATTTTAGTGTCCATATTTAGAGTTAGAAAATTCACCCCCTTTGCTTAATCAGGGGCTTGGGCTGTGAGCTTCCTAGCACCCAAAGCAAAGAGGGAAAATATCAGTGACAAGGTTTACTATGCTTTTTCAGTTCAAGGCAAACCAGCATAAGCTTGATGTTTTCTGGCCCGAAAGCTCTCCCGCAGTTCCTGATGATGGGAGAATGGTGCAGGTGTCACTCTCACCCACCTGCCTCTATTGTGGTGTACGTGGCTTGACTACGGAGTGCAGCTTGGTTTTTTTTTTTTTTTCCAAGTTTAAATCTCTAAAAGACTAGCATTAATTCCTGCACACACAAAAAAGCATTTATTGAGTGCCAGGAGTGGTTCTAAGTGCCTGACCTCCTGGAACTTACAGTCAAGGTCAGCGTGGGCTAACAGGGGGTCAGCTTTATGACATAATGAGGTGTAGATAGAAAAGCAGAGGAGAATCTTGACAAGTCTCGAAGAGCTCGCAAGGGCTTTCTGGAGGAGGTGATGTGTAAGATGAGGCTGAAAGGGGAAATAAGGTGTATCTGAGCAGAAGGGAGGGAGGGAAACAAATTCCTGGCAGAGAGAAGAACCCTAAAAACTGCCTGGAGATGAGGGACAACACACAGGTTGAGGGACAGTAGCGGAGGCTGCAGCACCCCACCCAGGCAGCGCCAGGTCAGCACACCCAGCCCCCTGCTGCCAGGAGCTCACAGCTGCCCCCTGGCAGAAGAATTGCTCTTAACCAACAGAAGCCACTGCATCTGGGGAGCTAGAGGCCCCTGCACCCTGCTCCCACCCCGGGCATCCCCCAGCCAGGGACTGCTACAGGCTTCCAAAAGCTGGTCCTCCGGCTACAGGGTTTGGGGTGGGGATGCTGTGGATGCTTGTCAATCCAGTTCATGCTCCAGCACCTGCACCCTGTGGACCAGGCTGAGGCTAGGTCGTCCTGAGACCAAGTCTTGCTCAGCTCTCTCCTCCTTTCACAACTAATTTTCCCTGAAGAGCACACCCCACCCCCCTACCATAAATCACACATTCCCAAGCCCCTGACTTGGGCTCTGCTTCTAGAAAAACTGAGCTAAGGCAGTGACAAGGGAAAATTGCTGTGACTGAATCTTCATATGCACCTGGTTCAAATCTGAGCCCCATCCATGAGCAGGTTAAGGCTTTACTGACTTAAATTACTACGGCTTTCAATAAATATTCGTTTGTGATATATCCATTTAGATTTCTAATTGTTAGGGTCACAGTTAATAAAATGTAGCCCAGCACCTAAATTTGTCAAAAGGACACCAAGAACCAGAAAATCATGACATTTGGGTAAGACCTCTCTGAGCCTTAGTCTTTTTGAAAAGTGGAATAATCATATGAGCTCTCTGCTTTATCAGGGTACAACTAGAATAAAACACACTTCAAAAAACACCTAAAGTCTTTTGGCCTTGGATATGAGAATAGGAATGCTCTTGGACCATATCGACCAATATTCCAAGTTCTGGCAATGCATCCTCTCACCAAGTGAAAACAGTTTGCTTTCTGGTTATGACTCAGTCTCTTATAAGTCTAATTACTGTGAATCAGTGACCAGCCATGGGGACAGTGACAAATTAAGTTTCAGAACCTAGAAGACCAGACATTGACTTAAGATACACTCTCAAAAACTAACCTGAAATTGTCCCATTTTTTTTTTTTAACTTAGGATAGTCACAGAGAGAGAGAGAGGCAGAGACATAGGCAGAGGGAGAAGCAGGCTCCATGCACCGGGAGCCCGATGTGGGATTCGATCCTGGGTCTCCAGGATCACGCCCTGGGCCAAAGGCAGGTGCCAAACCGCTGCACCACCCAGGGATCCCTGTCCCATGTTTTCTTTTCTCCCTTTATCCCCTAGAGATCAGGGTGAGTGACCTATCCTAGTAGAGCAGGTTGGGAGCTTCAAGGGTGAGTGAAAGAAGTCCAACAAAACCCACTACAAAGCAAAGCAGCAGAGCACTTCC
Source organism: Nyctereutes procyonoides (assembly GCF_905146905.1). Taxonomy (NCBI): domain Eukaryota; kingdom Metazoa; phylum Chordata; class Mammalia; order Carnivora; family Canidae; genus Nyctereutes; species Nyctereutes procyonoides. The sequence goes on from NW_026575140.1 coordinate 70,593,979, forward strand.
CCACCAGTGCAATGTGTTTTTTCATTTCTTGCTCCCAGGCAATAAGTATAATCCATGAATTAAAGATAATTAGTGTCCTTCTAGAAAATGCAACTGTAATTATAGACATTTAAGTGTACTTAGTGCATTGGAGAAGAATCAATTGTTTCACAGTTCACAGAGGGTCCTGCTGGCTGGGGGGCAAGCACTACCCTCAGTGACTTAATAATGTGGGGTTTAAAAAGCCCTACCCCAGGGACCATGCAGTCCCTGTAGCACATGGAACATTCAGCCTTCAATGTAATGGAAAACCCCACCAATAGACGAGGTGAGCTGGAGGCCCGAGTCCCCTGGGTGTACATGTTCTTTCCCTGCCTTTGGACTTACAGGCCAGGGACCTTCAGAGTACCAGCAACCAGGAATACAGTAAATCTGACCCCATGGTCCTGCCCTCTCAGAGCTTATGGTCTATTTGGCAGGAACAGACCAGAAATCAAACACAGCAATTTAGTGTGAAAAGTGTCCCATAGACGTGCATGGGTATGGTTTCCTGGAGGAAGTGACTTTCAATCCGAGACCTAGAGAATTGGGTGAGGGTAAGCAAAGCCTGTGTTGCAGGTAGAGGGCTGGGGTGGGAAGGGCCACCATAGTCCAGACCCAACAGAGCCAGGACCAAAGGCAAGACAAAGCATGGCTCACTGAGGAACTGAGAGAAGTGCCTGTGGCTGGTGTGCAGGGTGTAAGTACACTAGTGGTGAGATGCTCTGGGTCAGAAAGGCTGGAGCATCTCTTTCATCCTCAGCACAGGAGACCCTTGAAGGTGTTGGTAAGGAAATCGCAAAACCTAGTATTGAAAGACCTAGAGACTTCTACTGTCCTTCAACATTTCTGGGGAAGGAGTTGCCGTAGCTTCTTTGGGTTTCTTAGTCGACCGTGTAACTACATGACAATGTTTGGTTTTGCCTAAGCCTTTTGCTCGCTGGCTGCCCTGGGTCACACGAGCCTTTGAAGAGCCTCCAGTTGTTCATGGATTAATTCCAGACCCCTCAGCGTGGCATCGGGAACTTTCTCAATGGCTCCACGGACCTCTGCCCCCACTCTCAGCCCCCGTCCATGCATGCCTGGCTCAGGATGTGTTCAGTAGTTATTCATCAAATGAAAGAATGATGGATTACCTTTGGACTTTTATCTCAGTGGTTCACAGATTTGCCTCCAGGCTCTGGCACCTGGAGTGGTGTGTTGACCCAGCTCCCTCTGTGGCCCTAGCCCTCTGGCCCACCAGGAAGCTCTCAGTGTTCTTTGCCAAGTCAGTTCAGTGGTCTCTCCTCAGACAAGCGTGTTCCCTTAGCTGACCTGAAGGATCCTCCTCTGGGTTCCCTGGGCTCCCTCCACATATGGTTGATTCTTTGTGAACACCGAGTCAGCAAATACTGAACCACTGCTCCTGGGGTGGGGTGGGGGGGTAGGTGGGGGAACACAGTGTCCTAAAGGCCTCTGGTCCCGGTATCTATACCAACCAGTCAATATGTAACTTTGTTTTAGGGATGTTTCTATTTAAAGGCACCTTATTTAACATATATTGTTGATTCGTACATTGACCTCATGGCCAACAGCCCTATAACTCATGCCCAAATGAAGCTTCTGTCACATGTATTTTCCCCATAAGGCACATCACAGCCTCCTGTGCTGAAGGACAAGACAGCACTTCACTATGCTTTGGGGCCATTTTAAGCAGTGAAATCACCAACAAAAAGCACAAAAATGCGAAAAACGTAGCACTAAATAGACCGTGAAGAGGACACTTATTTACAGAAGGATTGCTGAAACAAGAAGGCAGAGTATTGGTTAACCTGAGCCAGGAATGTGCATGCCAGGCAACTCCAATGTTTCGGTACTCTGTGCGCTTCCAAGGGTGACCCCCAAAACACTGCAAGTATTGATTTGGGGGTTATACATACATTTTAGTGACTAGGCAAATCCGCAAATACAGAATCCGTGAGTAATGAGCACTGATTGTGTTTTTATGATAGCATTTATGCCTCTGAATTGAAGTTCATCGTGCATGTGTCTGTTTCTTCCACTGGAGTCCCTGATGGCACAGGGAGCCTCTTGAGTAGCCCACAGTGAGACATAACGACAACAATCAGCACGGGGATCTCTTTGGAAGGCGTTCCATACGCATCTTCTCCGAATTCTCTGGATTGTGTACTATTATCATCCTCACTACACAGATGGGAGGCTAACCAAGGCTTAGATGGGATTGTAATACTTGCCCGTGGAATCGTAGTAAGTAGTGGAGGCAGGATTTACACGCAGGCTCTCTGACTCAAGAGCTCACATGCTTAATAGGTGGGCTGTCCTACTGTGAATTTGAGCCCTTGTGCAGAAATGTCTGGAAAGGAAAGACCTTCAGCATCAGCAGCCGGCCAACCTGTGAGAGTGGCAGGAGACCCCCCCCTGGAGAGAGGGAAAGAGGAGCTGCTCTAGGAGGAAGTTGAGGTGATGGCTGGAGCTCTATGTGTGGCCCCAGGACAAGTGAATTCACTCACTGGTTTGAGAGGCAAATGGTCAAGACTATCATTGTCCAAAAGGAAAGGTTTTGGGGATCCCTGGGTGGCTCAGCGGCTTAGCGCCTGCCTTTGGCCCAGGGCGTGACCCCCGAGTCCTGGGATCGAGTCCTGCATTGGGCTCCCTGCATGGAGCCTGCTTCTCTCTCTGCCGGTGTCTCTGCCTCTGTGTGTGTGTGTGTCTCTCATGAATAAATAAATAAAATCCTTAAAAAAAAAAAAAAGGAAGGGTTTTGTGCTTATGAGTAAGACAAGAAAGGCCAGCTGTGGCAGGTGGACTGTCTGAGCTATTTGCTCGAAGGCAGTGGCATAGGCACTGCAGGGGCTTTGGTAGGGGCTTGACAGCGTCTGAGTGACAAGGCTGGTGGTGAGACAGCAAAGTTTGGGCCCAGCGGGGACATGACCCTGCAGCACAAGGGTCTTTTAGGAAGCAGCCTGACACCTGCTTATGCGAGAGGTGGTAAGGTCATCCTTAGGCCTCCCAGGATCTAGAAGGCCACGTGTAGCATGAGGGAAGCTCCCAGAGGGGAGTCCTCTCCAGTGCATAATCATCCCCCTCACTCCCTGGGGTCTCAGTGGGTCCTTGGACCAGGTCAGAGCTCTAGAGGTCAAGTTGTCTGCCACCACCTGGCTGACAGTGTGCCCCCGCTGCTGACCCTTGAAGATCTGTCCTTTGTGCTCAGGGAATAAATGGATATAAAAAGAAGTGTCACCTTGGGGACAGGGGCAACTTAACTCCTCCTCCAGCCTGAGGGGAGCTCCTTCCCACTCTCAGGGAACTGAGACTCTGAGCCCTATTTGTGGCCTAGATGTTCTAATTCTGAACATAACTTCACTCCGTTCCCAGAAATGCTGTCACCATTCTCATCACGAGCTGTTGCCAGGCCTCACTGAGTCCTTCCAGTGGTCACAGGAGACGAGGGGAGCCAGCCTGGAATGTTTGTGGCTGGAAGGAGACTCTGGAATGTCTCCAGTGAGAGCAATTTCCATACTTCAGAGCAAGTTGTCAGATCTTTTCAGGAACAGAAAGGCCAGGATCTCTGAGGAGGGATGACTGCTGTCTATGCACATTTTCTTCCTGCCGGAGGGAGTGCTTGGCATTTGTCTCAATCCCCCCACGTAAGATGAATAGAAGCCCCACTCTGCACAGGGCTGGCGTTTCCCTCATGGCCCACCTGCCTGGCGCTGCTGCTCTGATGCTCTGATGAGTTCATTCTGGGAGGAACCGAGCTCCTCCCCCACCTCCTCCCTCCACCCCCAGTTTTCTAAAATAACTGACCATCCCCAAGGACCATCGCTCTGTTCCCCACCTCATTCTGAGGGGGCATCTGAGGACAGTGACAGCCTTAGTACAGCCCTGGCCCTGTGTGTAGTGTTTTCACCTCTTAACAAATTCTCCCTTGACTGTAATTTATATTATTCAGATCCAATATAATTTCTCTGAGGCCTTGGCCTATGGACTTGGGATCATTTGTACAATGAGAATGGATGTGGTCAAAATGACAAAGTGGATGAAATTTGTCTCCATTAACCCCGCACCACCCAGCTCTCCTCCTTCTCTAGAAACTTCCTGCTCATGAGAGGCTGCTGACTGCCCTGTCTCCCACAGGTTCCTTTGACTGTGATGGGGACCATACCCTTGGGACTTTCACTGTTAGGGAAATGTGTATGAATATGTAACCTAAATAAAATTTGTGGCCAAGCTCTCCCAATGTCCTCTTAAAATGGAAGCAAAAACAAAAAAAGAACATGACTCCAAAAGCATTGAAAAGTAGCACAGGTCTTTTGTGAGACATCCTAGAAATTCTCTTTAAATCTCTTTCTGCAGCCCTACAGGAATTTTCTCCTCTTTCCTCCTTTCTCTCCCCTAAACCTTTCTGCCCAGAGCACCTAGCTGTCACATATGCCTCATGGCCCATCCACCCCACTGATTCTCCTTCTTCCCGCCTCCTGGATAGTCTTCCCTCTGCAGCCCCATACGCTGACCCATCTTCTGGGGCCTCTTCTGTTTTGCATTTTCTCCTTTTTTCCCACTTGTCACAAAAGCCTGGTGGTAGAGCAACTGTGTGTGTCGGCGGTGGGGGGGGGGTGGGGGGGGAGGTATGCCAGATGTTTTGTACCAGTCAAAATCTGTGGCTACTGGGATCCCTGGATGGCTCAGCAGTTTAGCACCTGCCTTTGGCTCAGGGTGTGATCCTGGAGACCCAGGATCGAGTCCACATTGGGCTCCCTGCATGGAGCCTGCTTCTCTCTCTGCCTGTGTCTCTGCCTCTCTCTCGTTCTGTGTGTCTCTCATGAATAAATAAATAAAGTTAAAAAAAATCTGTGGCTACTTTGAGCGGCACTGGCATTTCAGGTAGGTGAGTGGAGCAGGGATATTTTTAGGAAAACCTTTCCCATTCTTAAAATTATCCTGTAAGCATGTTCCTTGTAGGGTTTCCAGCTATTCTGCAAATGTGTTAGTTCAGAATCTGGCTCCTGACTACTGTTCTAGTATTATCTCTAGCTACTTGCTCACATGTTTCCTTTATTCAAGCCTTACTTGGTTACTAGCAGCTTTTTAAATGTATCATACCATTTTATGTCCGAATGCCCTCAGTTCCTCTCTTCCCTACAGTACACCCTGTGTAGTAACTGCCAGCTACTTCTCTGATTTCCCATTATTTATTTATTTATTTTGATTTTTTTTTTCTTGATTTTTTTTTGTTTTTGTTTTTTGATTTCCCATTAGATGATAAAATCCCAGCTCCTTACAAGGAATCTGACAGGTAATGGGTTCTTGATATTTCTTATATGGATGAATGGATGAATGAATGGATGAAGAGTTATAAATAGATTACAGTATATTTCTAAGCATTGGCCAAAAAGTTTTAAAATCATTATTGCAAAAATTATTACTGCAAATAACCCAGTACTCTGAATGACTTCTTTTAAAACAAAACAAAACAATACATTTTATTTATTTATTCATGAGAGACACAGAGACAGAGGTAGAGACATAGGCAGAGGGAGAAGCAGGCTCCTTGCAAGGAGCCTGATGTGGGACTCGATCCCGGATTCCAGGATCAGGACCTGAGCCAAAGGCAGACGTTCAACCTCTGAGCCATCCAGGCTTCCCTGAATGATTTCTTTTTGTTCTAAGGATTTATCCCTGTATTTCTGGCAAATTCATAGTTGCTTATCTCTTGTAATATTTTCTCTCCCCCATGTGACCAATTCTTGCTACCCGGAACACATATGTTTCATATTATACATATGTTGGGGCTTTGTGGTCTATCCTATAATTTTATTTTCACTTTTTTATGTATTTGTCTAGTTTTATTGCATTCAGCATGGTTTGCTATATATTCAGGATGAGCTGTCCTGTGCTGCACAACAAATAAGCTCAGAGAGCAGATCAAAGGTTTATTTCTTGCCTATGTGACAGTTCAAGGCAGGTTGGAGGCTCTTTTGACAGGTGTCCGCCCATGTCTGACCTACATCTTGTAATGCTGCTGTCATCAGCATGCTCTTCAAGATCTCTGAGGAAGGAAATGATCATCCAGGACGTTTTGTGGCCAGGCCTAAAAGTGATAAACTCTATTTTCACTCATGTTCCCATTATGTGGCCCTGATCTCACAGTAAGGGCATTCAGGAAATATGGTTTTCTTAGGTGCCAAGGAAGAGGAAACGGGATTAAGGAGAATCTAGATATTCTCTCTTTGCCAGTAAATGGATTCCACTTTAGCTTATCTAGTCTACTACTCAGTTTTTTATTCTATTTTAAATTTTTCAATAATTTTTGGTTCAGAGTCATGATGCCTTTTCCAATTTTTTAAAAGATTTTATTTATTCATGACAGATACACAGAGACAGGCAGAGACATAGGCAGAGGGAGAAGCAGGCTCCCCAGGGGGAACCTGATAAAGGACTCAGTCCCAGGACTCCAGGATCATGCCCTGAGCCAAAGTCTCAACTACCAAGCAACCAGGCGTCTGATGCCTTTTCCAAATAATAACCTATTTTCCTTTTAAGTAAGCTATTTCTTTCTTTATCTCTTTGAGGACTCTAAACAAACTTGTAAATGCCTTGGCGGGTTGTACCACTATTTCTATCTGTAGGTGTGATTTGTCCTAATGTTGGGTCAGCCAACCAGTTCTCATTATTACATGTGTCATTATGTGCTTTGTAATTTTTGTATGAGAGCTGATTGTGCATGGGAATTTTTTCTCACCTTGTTCCACCCTGTTGATTTCATTGATGCCTCAGCCTGGTCCCCTGAGATGCACGGTTCTGAGGCAGATCTTTGTGTAAGGTTTTGTGCATTTGATCCATTGTGTATAGTATATCCACTTGATTGCATATTTGATCCATTCCATATAGCACTATTTTTGGATGCCACACATAGGCCCAATTCCTGTTTTTAACCAGAATCACTGCTTTCCACCACTCCCCAGAACAGTTCTAAAAATGTAGTTGGAATTACCTTAGTCCCAGTTCACTGGTGGATGCGTGGCCCCAGGCTTCAGGCAGGGAGCTGGATTCTGATTCCTATCCACTTCTAGGATGCTCTTGGGCACTTTTCTCAGAGTGATTGAAGACCTGGCCTCCACATCTTCCATCTGGCCCCTGCTTTGCTTATACTGTATGGCTTCAGTTCCTGCTTACCGTTTGGTAAAGCCTTCTCCTATCTTTTCAAACAGAATTAATGTGCCCTGTTCTATGCTACCCAGCACCTATTATATTATGGTTATTTTGTATAGCTAGACCATAAGCACTTTGAGGGTAGAGACTATGCCCTATTTATCTTGCTGCCCTAGTACCTAGCACAATGGTTGCATATTAGAGGTATTAAATGTTGGTGAAATTGAATCTGTGATGTTTTAGGGCCTCTTGAGAAACCCAGTTTCATGTAGCCCAGAAATGAGTCTTCAGTGATATAACATGATGTTTGTGGAAGATAATTTACAGACATAACCAAAAGGCATGTATTTGGACTCTAAATGATGTCTGATCTGCCTGTTTGTGTGCTAACTTGTGCAAGGCCTTCTATTTGCTTTCATTTTGTTCCTTTGAAGATATAATTGCATCTTGGTTCCATATTTCTATTGCTCATTACACTGTTCCATACCATTTCATTCTGAAAATAAAACAAAATAGGATATTTAAAATTAATGATGTGGGGCACAGCTTTTTCCTTCCCTCTACCTCTAGGCAGAATTAGCAAATGACTTGAACACCAGCCATTCCTTTTATCGGAAGCATCTGGGTTTCATTAGAGTGAGAAAAATTGCTGATTGCAAGGGGAGAGGACCCAGACCTCCTTTAGAAAGGATCACTGGCACGTTTATCTATTCTTGCCCCCTCTTTCCAAAACGAGCAGGCTGGTGGCGGCTACTTCTGTTTCAAAGCAAGCTGAAAAGTCATCCTCATTGGTTTTAGAACTTGGAGAGTCTGGGATGCCTGGGTGGCTCTGCGATTGAGTGTCTGCCTTCCGCTCGAGGCATGATCTTGGTCCAGGGATTGAGTCCCACATCAGGCTCCGTGAGAGGAGCCTGCTTCTCCCTTGGCCTGTGTCACTACCTCTCTGTGTCTCTCATGAATAAATAAATAAAACCTTAAAAAAAAAAAAGAACTTGGAGAATCCGAGTATAAGGTTTTCCTCACTGGCTTCATTTTAGAAGATTAGGAATATGAGCACTTTCTGGGAATGACACCAGATACGATGTGACAGAGTGCTGTGTCTTTTACAACTGTTGTTGTCTTTGAAGAAACTAGTATGAGTGAGTTCTAGTGGCCAGGTTTTCTAACACATGATGATGGCTGAAAATTTGTCCTTTCCCACCAGCACCGTAGCTAGATATGCAGACACACAGTGGAGCCACCATGGTAGGGGATTAGACCATTCAGTTAGGAGTAATAATAATATTAGTGTTTGGTTTTGATTGTCAGCTCATATACCAGACTCTTACTTCATTTGAAAATGTCTGTGTTGAAGGAATGCTATCAAAATTCTGTTTTCTAAGCTTGGTTCCCTCTCCCATCCCATTTGATTGATACAGGAAAATATGACTTCCTACTCTGGTGATCGGCTTATCCTTGGAAACTCTAGCAGGAATTGGGGAAACAGTGGAACAGACTCTCTAAACTCATAGGCTTATGCATTGCAGTACATGTTAATTATAATCCTGCAGTTACCGAAAATGCAACTCAAATTGGGTTAAACACTAAAGGGAATTTATTGGCTCACATGTCTGAAAAGACTAGAAATACCAGGCTTTTGTCAAGGCTTTATCCAACAACTTGGCGTTGACCCCAGGACCCAGATGGTTTCTGTTCCTCCTTTCTGCCTTCCACCACATGTATTTCTCTTGGTGGCCACAAGATGGCTGCAAGTAGCTTTGAGGGGCTAAGTATTGCCTTGTTCACATCCAAAAGAAAGAGAATGTTCCTCAGGTAGTTTCTAAGAAAAAGTGAAGTCGTTCTGCCTAGAATCCTCCAAGAAATGTGTCTTTGTCTTTGGTTGGTCCAAATTAGGCCATACAGCCATTCCTGCACTAGTGGTGGTGGTCCGGGAGAGATGGGACCCCCTGATGGTCCTCTGTGGGTCCAGGCCCCTCCTTGGGACTGCGTATGCTTCCCTGCAATGAAGGGCTCTGTGAGGGAGGATGGACACCTAAATGGAAATCAGGGTACTGAGTCAGAGGGCCCAGATGGCATGTGCTCCAAAATAGTGTATCTCAAGACTCAGGAGAGAAGCATCTTTACTTTCCCTTCTCTGGTCTTGGGTGGCGGGGGGAAATGGGGGCTCAGGCAGGACAAGGATGAGACCCCTCGGTTACTAGAGAGGAAAGACAGCGTGGAGTGGGCCATCCTCTATTCCAGTCTTGGAATTGAAGAGACAAACAGGCCCATACCTGTCCTCCTAGCTCACCTGGTCATAAGACCAGATTGAGAGCAAGACTGTGTGCCTCAGCCAGAATTTCTTGTCTATGTATGGCTTTGGGAATTCCACAGACAGGTAGCAGTGGGAAGATGATGAGCCGGTAGTGTTACTGGAATTAGAAATTCAGGATGCTGGCTATCACTGGCCTTTAGCATCAGCATCAGCAGACCAGTCTCAACATTTACCAGCTTGGTGAGCATCATTAAATCATTTACCTATCCTGTTCCTTCATTTCTTCATCTATAAAATGGGGGTAATAGGATCACAATAACCCCCTTGCCTATTTTGTGAAGAAAGAGGGAATGTTTCTGTTCTTTGGTTTGTGTTTTAGTCTTGGCCCAGAAAAGTGGGAACTTCCAACCCCCCTTCCACCCTCTCTGGACTCACTTTCTTCCTAGCTCCTCCCAAAGGAAGGAGGAATGACAGTTGATTGGTTGGCCATGTAGCATTACTCAAGTTACACAGGAGCGTGGGGTTCCGGGTGAAAGAGCTAAAGGACAAAGCTCAGCCTGGCACACCCCCTGCATCTTCTTCTTCCTCTGTGGCCTTGAGCAGGGCAGGATCTGTTTTGTACAGCCAAACATCCTTCCCCATCACTTCTTGTAGTGAAATTGGTAACCAGCACCCTTGTGGAATCTGGTCAACTCTCTAGCCACAGGTACCCCTGAGAGCAGCCCTGAACTTTGGATAGGAGTTTGGAGAGAGGAGCCTCTCCCCTCCCCCCCACTTTGACTTGGGTTTATCCCTCCCAGTTCAGTTTTCCCAGACCTTTACATTAAAATACTGGGCTCTTGTCCTGCCAACTTTAATAACCAGTGCTCTTTCCAGGCGGCTCTTGACCTTTGTGTATGGATTCCTTTGGCAGGAACCCTGGTAAGGACTTGGGAGGAGGGAGGATGGCGGAGCTGGGAGAAAAGGTAGAAATAGACACCAACTGCTGAGTTGTGGAGATGAAATGAAATTATATACATGAAAGTACCTTGGGCACTAAAGCGGAGCACAAATGTAAAACTGATCATGTGAGGAGTGGTGCTCCCTCCCGGGAACTGGTCTTGCACAGATGTCAGTTCTCTAGGGAACATCCCCACTCCAGACACCAGAACCGAGATTGTTGGCCGGAAGATCTTCTCCAAGATGTGGCTTGAATTAAAGTGTGTAATGGCATAAGACGAGTCAACTACTCACAAGTTCACTCATTTTCCCAACTTGGAGGAACAGTGAGTAATAAATCCTCTCTTTTTTCTCCTCTACGAGAAACCTATCTCCTGGCTAAGTGCGTTTCCTTGCAATGTGCTTTGAATTTCAGAATCTCCTGGGACTTTGGTCTCTCTACAAAGGGCTCTTCTACCTTGAAAGATATCCTAACTCTACCTTTCCCTTGAGGTACTGCTCTCTCCTCTTACTTCCCTTTCCTATTTAACCACAGAAAGATTTTCATGCCTATGGCTATACTAAGTACAGCTAAGCTTTCTTTAAGGTCACCGATGATGTCATAATCATTGCATTCAAATTCAAATGTCTGTTCTTGGTTCTCACCTTTCTTGATGCTTTTGTCATTGTTGTAATTATTTCACTAGCTTATTTTTAAAGCCATGTCTCCAATTTCTCCACCACATCACTGAATCCGACTCTCTGTGATGGAACATATACATTTGTAACCTTAATAAGTACCCAGGTGATTCCTAAGTGTATTAAAATTCAAGAACCACTGTTTTGGGGAGCTGACATCACAGAAAAGACACTGACAAAAGTTCAGCGCTACCAACTTGGGCTTTGGAGCTACCCTGGACCACCACAGACTTTGCCAAGATGAGAAGCTGAACGGGCAGCCAGATCCTTGTCAGCCAATAATACCTTCAGGCCTGTGCGACCACAACCAAAGTAGTAGAACTAAGTGCGTTTGATTGTGTGACTTTTTTCTAAGTCGTGTAGTTTTTGAGTTCTAGGGGAGAAGAGGGAAGGAGGGACTAGCCTAACAAAGTTTCAAGATGCTCTTTAGTACCATCTGACAGAGAAGTTACACAGCTGCATTAAAAATCACTATTCTGGGGGCACCTGGGTGGGTCAGTCGGTTAAGCATCTGCCTTCAGCTCAGGTCATGATCTCAGAGTCCTGGGATTGAGCCCTATGTAGGGCTCTCTGCTCATCAAAGAGTCTGCTTCTCTCTCTGCCCCTCCTTTGCTCATGTTCTCTCTCTCTCACTCAAATAAATAAATAAAATCTTTTTTTTTAAAATCACTATTCTTCCTGACATCTATGCCCTTATACCTAGTGGGGTATAAAATTTGCATGCCTACTACAGTTCCTGCCATCTATGGCTCCACTTTGACCACGACCATTAGTAGAGCTCTCTTTGGGTGTGCTGCTTATGTGAGTGTGGTTGTGGGAGGGTGCAGATATTGGAGTGAAACCAGGGAGAAGGGGTGGCAGTAAACTTTGAGCACTCTTGTAAATTAGACTGGAGTTTTATGAACTGCCGGTTGTGATATATTAGTGGGTTTGAAGTAGATTTAGTGACCAGCATTTTAAAATGGATTGGAAAGGAATGAAGTGGACAATAGAATGGAATAGACTGCCATGTGTTGCCAATAGTGTGTGTGTGTGTGTGTGTGTGTGTGTGTGTGTGTGTAGTGGATGAGAATATGAGATTTAAAATTTTGATAGTGGTGAAAACGTTTGAAAACTGTTGGCTTAGAGGGAACCTGCATTGGCAGAAAACCAACTTGAGGAAATTTCAATCCTTAGCGGAAAGTCACTTAATTTCAGGTCTTCTCACTCGAAAACCAGTACTTTCCACCCTAATGTTTCAATGCAGTGTACACTTCCTTCAGTGTGCAGAGTCTTCAAATGGTTTCATTTCTAATGAATGAATATTAGGTTCATATAACATTATTTGTTTTTACTATTTCCCTACTATGAGTATTTCAATAATTTCATTCATTAGTTATTATAAATAATTCTGCTATAAATATTTTATAATTTTAAGTTTGCTCTTCTTATGAATTACTTATATGGGATACATTTTCTGGTGTGATCACTTTTATGACTCTTACTAAAAAAAAAAAAAAAAAAAAAGAAAAAATCCAAAATGGAACAAAACACAATTTACACTTGTACCAGTAATCAATTCCCACCAGACACACTGGTGCTGCATTTTATCATTTATCCTTATACATGTTTATCTGATATGTGTTAAATGGCCCCTTATAATTGTTTTCATTTGGATTTCTTTAATTACTTTTGAGGTTTAGTGCTCCAAATGTGGGTTTATGTTGGCTTTCCTGGTGTATGAACTGCCTGTGTGTGTCCCAGGCTATGTCTCCACTGGGAATCTGGTTTGAATGACTCAATATATTTTGGACATTAAACTTTAAATATGCAGCTGTATTTATAGCAAACATTTTTCTTATTCTGTTACATCTCTTTTTGTCTTGGTTTTGTGGAATTTCATTATTTCAGTAGTTTTACATTTTTATGTAATTCTACACATCATTATTTTTTACTTTGAATTTCTCCCATGATTTAGGTCATAAAGAGAAATAATCTCCTTATCATTGGAAAAAGCATTCTATTTCTTTTTTTTTTTGGTAATATGATTTTTAATTCTGATATTCATGCACAACATAAAAAGTCCTTTACTTTCACAGAATGTGAGGGTGTAACTCAGGGACAGGGTTGTTACAAGCCTTTCTGCCATTCTTCCAAATCAGTTGTTCTTAGTGATGGTCCTAGACCAGCAGCATCACATCACCTAGGAACTTGTTAGAAACATAAATTCTCAGACCCCAGCCCCCACCTCCTGAGTCAGAAACTCTGGTTGTGGAGTTTCCTAGTAATATATGTTAAATAAACCCTCTAGGTGATTCTGACACACTCTGGAGTTTGAGAACCACGGTTCTAAATCACTCCTATTGCATTTTAATTTGGGTACAAACTCAACCACAATTACACTCCTTCCTACTTTTAATTAATTGGTAGTAGAAATCATCTCCCTTTACTGGGTAATTCCCTTGGAGCCCACAGAGCATCAATTATTCGGTTTATCAAAATGTCTAACGACAATGTCCCCTCCATCCCCACCCCTTATTAGTGTAGCCAATTATATGCGCATGCTTTCAATTTGCAGTTTTGCTTGTAACCACCCTCCACTCAACACTTCACTACTACTTTATACTCTTCAAGGTTTGCATGAAGCTATTCTTCCAGTTACCCTCCTGGGTTATTAGCTTTGAGACATTATGTGTATTTTTATCTTTGCTTATGGAGAATTTCTCAGCTATGCTTTCTGATTATTTCCAGCTCTCCTGGGTCTATACCTAGTGGCTTCATTGCTGATCTTTTTCTTTCTCCCAAGGTCAGTTTTGAAGCACCCTTCAATAACAAATAGAAGATAGGCAAAATACAATATTCTTAAAGTCCTGAATTTTAAAATATCAGGAGAAAAATCTCAGAAATTTTCAAGGGAAAAAAAAAGGAAATATCGATGTTGCTGACGAGGAAGGCCATTAGCTGTACATGAGGATTTTCTAAAGTCGGCATGTTAATGGTGTCACAGGAAATAATCCAGGTTATGTCCCTAGCTCTAGTTAGCCACAAATGAATTTCACCAGTTTGTCTGGAGTTTATCAGGCTCCCAAAAAGCTTACCAATAAGAGTCAAACTGCCAACACTCTTTGGGACACTCTTCTAGGACCTTCCTTTCTTTGATCTATTGCATTTCCTATTCTTCCCATCCATGAAGTCATGCTTCTTCTAGTAAATCATTCTTGCTATGCCTGGCCTAAGTGGATGTCACTCTCTATAACTCAACCAGCCTCTGTCATCTGAGATGGATGCACTGGGATAGGAGCAATAGTCCTCCAAGAGCCAGCACCAGCTCTATCATCTGATGCAGGGGAGAAAGCTTTTTCCAAAGAGTGGTCCTGGGAACCAAAACTACTCTAAGAATGTTCCACAGTGCACCACAGGCTTTTACTGGGACAGCTTGATGATATTGCAAAACTACCTTGCTGGGCAGAGGTGTTCGAGAATGTTCAACCCAACTTGGATCTCTAAGTGGGAAAAATGCACTTCTATTCCATGCCTCTAGCAACCAATAAAGTTAAGTTGTAAACATATCAATGCGTTTTATAGCAATGACCCAGGCGTCTCATCATCTTTTTCCAACTTGCTGCTCTTCCTATCCCCTCAATGGTAATGGCTCGGACTGTACCCCCAGATGTTCCCTTTCTAAACCTCTTCAGGTAGAACTTCACTCTCAGATGGTCCCTTGAGATGCAACCCCCACAACAAATGTCTTCCCAGGAGAGCTCCAGAAGATTGTAGATATTTACTACACAGATACATTCTAGAGCCATACCTACACGGAGGCATGAAAAGACTTAGGTGTTCTGTAGTCCCTGAACCTGAAAACCAGGGTGCAGTAGAGAAAGCCAACTCTGTGGGCAGGTGGCCACCTTTACTAGGTCATTAAACAGAAGTGAAGACAGAGCCACTGCACTCATTTGTGGAGGCTTTGGGAAAATTTTAATTCCCCAAACACTTTAACATAATTTAAAACAATTTCCTATCTTCCAAATAGCTACAAATCATAAATATTTATAGCCAGGACCTATGATTATGGGGGAAAGTGAAGAAATCTCATTTCATGTTTGAGATGTACAAATTCCATGGATGGGTTACTTGGAATGTCTGGACTTCATCAAGTCTGAGGGTCCTGCAAAGGAGAATTTAGTTGACTTGTCAGCCAGAGCTCACTCAGGGTAGTCCAGGTAGCTGGAGCCACCAGATCACCTGCAGGGAGCAGTTCTGACACAGATACAAGGGGTTCTGGGATCTGGATAGGGGGGGAGCCATTCTGACCATGATAGCTCCCTTCTGAACTAGTACCACAGGCCTCCTCTGGCTCTCCCCCCAGAAGTAGAGATTTAGGCATCACAGAATGATATTAGATATCACTCTTTGGGGGTGACTACCCCAGGTTTGAGGTCATCTATACATGGATCTCACTTGTAGAAAGAAATGTAGTTTATTTTGGTAATGGCCACTAATATCAGACATTAACAGCATTTTCTAGTTAAATATTTTGCTTTGGTAGCAAACAGCAGTCTATAAACAAGACATGATCAATAACATAAGGGCTAATGTGGCAAAATTCATGACCAGCCTGGTTTTGTTGTTTTGTTATTCTGGGTTTTTAAAAAAGATTTTATTTATTTATTCATGAGAGATACAGAGAGAGAGGCAGAAACACAGGCAGAGAGAGAAGTAGGCTCCATGCAGGGAGCCCAACGTGGGACTCGATCCCGGGTCTCCAGGATCACGACCTGGGCTGAGGGTGGCGCTAAACCACTGAGCCACTGGGGCTGCCCCTGGTTTTTGTTTTTTATTTTTTATGTTTTATTTTTTTTTTAGTGACAGGTAGGAAGCACAGTACTTAATTTCAAAGGAACCTCTGAATTTTTAAATGCAGTGTGACAGTGTTTGGAGATTATTCCCCAAAAATGCTTATTCTTGAAATAACCACACATCTCACCTGACATATTTTAATGAACATGGGAAAAAAAGATCCCATAATTTCATGCAAAACCCAGTATATTTTCCTTCAGTACCTGATTGCTATTCATATTTGTTAACACATGCGTTCCCTCTGTAATCGTATCATTTTTGCATCACTCGTGTGGCAGCCATTGTTGGTTCCCTACCCAACAGCATTCCTTTTTTTCTGCATTGCTAACAGAATCATTCCTTTCCTTGTGTGGTTCTTTCTGAGCCTAGAAGATAAATCATGATTAGCCTATGATCTCATCCTCCTTGTCTCCTCCATGCATCCTTGGTTTAAGCAGTGGGAATATTTGCTGTAATCTGGTCAATGAGAGATGAGGAGAAATTGACATGGAGGCTTCTGGGAGGGATTTCTGCACTTGCAAAAGAAATGGAGAAGGAGAAACCAGTTTCTTTTCTACCTTTGAATATTATGGGATGAGGATGGGATGCTATCCAGAGACCCTGGAGACAGAAGTGGGAATTCTACAAACCAAAATGATGCTTCCCTCAGTTTTTTGGTTTGCATTCAGCATATTGTAACAAATTACAATTTATATGTGCCAAGTTAGGTGGATTCAAGGATTATATTATCCTAAAATAATTTTTTCAAAACTTTGAGAGAATATTTTTAAAGTCTATCTTTGAAAATGCTTTCATTATTACTTATTTTGTTGCTAAAAATTATGTCACTGTGTCATCACCCAAAAGAACATAAAGTTATCCAACTTTTATTTATTTATTTTAGAGAGAGAGACTGAGCAAGCAAGTGTGCATGTGAATAGGGAAAGGGGCAGAGGGAGAGAATCTTCAAGCAGACTCCCCTCTGAGCACTGAGCACCTGGGCTTGATCCTACTACCTATTAGATAATGACCTGAGCTGAAACTAAGTTTTGATGCTTAGCTGACTAAGCCACCCAAGTGCTCCTAAAGTTATCCAACTTTAAAAAGATAAAAGCACTGGGTGTTATATTAAAGGCTGGCAAATTGAATTTAAAGTAAAGAAAAAAATTATTTTGTATAAAAAAATTTTTAAAGAAACATTTTGGTAGATTTTTGGACCCATCATTAAAAATAAAAACTAAAATTTGAATTAGTATTCAAGAACAAAGATTTTCATTAGGAAAGTTTGTAATATATTGTCCAGTTTCACAATTTAGGTATGGATTGAAATAGGGCATCATGCTTTAGAAAGCAGAGTCATTTATGAACTTCTGTGAATATTCGTGAGGGATCACCTTCTACTCCAACAACCACTAAAATCTAGGATAAAGACAAAAAAATTTAAAATGAGACCTCCAAATTGAGTTTTGCAAAAATTTCAAAATAATATCTTACAAGTTTTGAAAATAATAAGAGTACTCTGCTCAAAATACCAGCAATAAAATATAATAATTTTTAAAAAGATTGTTTTTCTACTTATATTGTTAAAATTCTATTTTTGTATATAGTTTCAGAATATACAGGTATATTAGTACAGTTCTATATATACTTTATATATAAATACATTTATCATATAAATTGTTGAGTGCATTCTCAAACATTTTTACTGTTTGGCATGTACAATACAAAAATATCTGAAACCACTGGTTTAAGTTATTTTTAATGGGTCTTCTGTTACTTGCAAACACATTATCCTCATGTAGTGCTTTACTTAGAAATGGCTTTCATGCATACTTTTTTTTTTAACAATAGACTTTATTTTTGAGAACAGTGTTAGGTTTACAGAAAATTGAACAGAAAGCACAGTTCCCATGTGCCCCTACATACCCCACACTCCTGCAGTTTTCCCTATTACAATATCTTGCAGAGTGTGATATATTTATTACACATGAACCAATACTGATGCATTATTATTAAATTAAAAGACAGAATTTACATGAAGTTCAATCTTTGTGTAGTACCCTTGTATTGGAAAAACCCACAGTTCCCTTCCTCCTGCCTTTACTGTCTCCTTTCACACAGGATACTTCACTACTGACACTTCTGGTCACCAAGTGGGTTGGGGTTTCTCCCCACATCAAGCAATTCTCCATGACACCAGCTGGATATCCTACAATTTCACTCAATTCTGATACTTATCTACCTGGAGACTGCATCAGGTCCCCCAGGGCAAGGGCTCAGTCCCAAGAGATTGCTCAGATGCCACTGCAACTAGTAGATCCCCAGGTTATTCACAACTTCTGTCTGGCTTGGCTACAGATTTGTGATTCCCATAACCCCCTTCTCAGGTACAATATTTCTGCTAAAATGGCCCACAGAACTCAGGGAAACACTTAAATTTACCAGTTTATTAAAGGATATGATAAAGGAAACAGATCAAGATTCAAATGAAGAGATACATAGGGCAAGGTCTGAGAGGGTCCTGAGCATAGCAGCTTCTGTTTCTGTGGAGCTGGGGTGCCTCACCCTCCTGGGGTATGGATGGATCACTGACCTGGAAGCTTCTCGAACTCTGAATTGGGATTTGTACAGAGGCTTCCTCATACAGTCCAGATCAACTGTAACTCCATTTTCAGTATCTCTCCCCTCTCTGGAGGGTCAGGGTAGAGTTGGGGCTGAAAGTTCCAAGCTTCTAATCATGGCTTGGTCTTTCTGGTGACTAGCCTCCGTCCAGGAGCCCTCCAGCAGCCCACCCAGAGTAGCCTCAAGAGGACAAAAGATGTTCCTAGCGCTCTTACTACTTGGGAAATTACAAAGGTTTTGGAAATTCTATGCCAGAAACAGGAGGCAGAAACAAAGGTATATTTTTCTATTATCTTATCTCACACTAGTCTATGGATTTTTGACAAATGTGTAATCATATGTATCCACCATTACAGCAACATAATAGTTTCACTGGCCTAAAAATCCCCTGTGTTCTACCTATAAATCTCTCTCCCTCTTAACTACTGATAACCACTGATCTTTTTACTTTCTCTAATTTTTCCTTTTCCAGAATGTCATATAGTTGGAATTTAAAAGTATGCAGCCTTTTCAGACTGGCTTCTTTCACTTACCAATATGCATTCGAGTTTCTTCATATCATTTCATGGCTTGATAGCTCATTTTTTAAAGCTAATTTCTTTTCATCACTGAATAATACTCCATTTTCTGGAGATAACACAGTTTGCTTGTCCATCTACCTAATTAAAGACCTTTTGGTTGCTTTCAAGTTTTGACAATTATAAATAAAGCTTCTATACACTTATGTGCAAGTTTTTGTGTGGACATATGTTTTCAATGCTTTTGAAGGAGCACGATTGCTGGATTATATGATGTTTAATTTTGTAAGAAACTGCCAAAATGTCTTCCAATGTGGCTGTACCATTTTGCATTCCTGCCAGCAATAAATGAGAGTTCCTATCACTCCACATCTTCACCAGCATTTGACGTTGTCAGTGTTTTGGATTTTGGCCATTCTAATAAGTGTGTTGTGGTATCTCCTTATTGTTTCAATTTGCAAATTCTTACTGAAATATGATGTTGAGCACCTTTTCAGATGCTTATGGCCATTCTGTGTATCTCCTCTGGTGAGGTGTCTGTTTAGATCTTTTACCATTTTTAAATTGAGTTGTTTTCTTATTATTGAGTTTTAGCAGTTCTTTGTATATTTTAGATTAGGTTATAGTCCTTCATTAGATTTGTGTATTGCAAATATTTTCTCCCAGTCTGAAGCTTGTCTTTTCATTTTCTTAGAAGTGTCTTTCATAGAGCAGAAGTTTTAAATTTTTTAAAGTTTTGTTTATTTGAGAGAGAGAGCAGAAGCACAGAGGGAGGGGCAGAGGGGCAGGGAGAAGCAGACTCCCCACTGAGCAGGGAGCCCTACTCGGGGCTGGATCCCAGGACCCTGGGATCATGACCTGCACAGAAGGCAGATGCTTAACCAACTGAGCCACCCAGGCACCCCAGAAGTTTTACATTTTAATAAAGTATAACATACCAATTTATTTTCATGCATTATTCTTTTGTTGTTCTATCTAAAAAGTCATTGCCAAACCTAAGGTCATCTGGATTTTATCCTAAGGTATCTTCTAGGAGCTATAATTTATAGTTTTGCGTTTTACGTTTACATTACAACTATGATCCATTTTGAGTTACGTTTTGTGAAAGATGTGAGGTCTGTGTTAGAATTCTTTTATTTTTCTGCATGTGGATGTCCAGTTGTTCCAGCACCATTTGTTGAAAAAACTGTCCTTTCTCCATTTTATTACCTTTGCTCCTTTGTCAAAGAGTAGTTGACTATATTGTATGAGTGTGTTTGTGGGTTCTCTATCCTGTTCCATTGATTCATTTGTCTATTCTTTTGCCAATACTATGCAATCTTGATGACTTAGGTTTGTTTTTTAAGATTTCTATTTATTTGTTCATGAGAGACACACAGAGAGAGAGGCAAAGACACAGACAGAGGGAGCGATGAGGGACTTGATCCCCAGACCCTGGGATCACACCCTGAGCAGAAGGCAGACGCTCAACCCTGCTGAGCCACCCAGGCATCCCAATCACTTAGTTTTTTAGGAAGCCTTGAAATGGGGTAGTGTCGGTCTTCTATGTTCTTCTCTTTCAATATTGCATTGGCTATTCTGTTTTGTTTTGTTTTGCCTTTCTGTATAAAATTTAGGATCAGTTTTTGATAACACACATATGCTTTTTGACATTCACAATAGTTCTGACACACAGGCAGGGAAAATGTCATTTACTCATTCACTGATGAATGAGTGAGTCCTGGGCAGTTAGAGATTTGCCCAGTGTCATGCAAAGACTCAAATCCAGGCTTCTATCGCCAAGCCCTCCTTGTGTTTTTCTCACTACTGTGTGTCTAGATAGCAGGATCAATTATGTATATTTGCTGACTTCAGAATGAATTGATTGTCTAGTGCATACCTGGCCTGTGTGCAAACCAGTACCCAGCATTTATCGGGGACATAGGTCTACTGCACAGCATCCTGCTTACAAAGCTACCAACACAGTGGCACAGCTGGGAAACTTACAGCTCGTGGTGTTCAGAGGACTGGAAGTGAGGAAGCTGGCAGCCTGATGTGCCAGAAATGAGAGTGGTCAACCTGTTAGGATGTGGCTGCCTGAACCCAACTCGGCTCATGGGAACTATCGCCAAAATACTAAGAGGCCATGTAAATTTTCTGTAGTGAGATAGGGCTATCCTTTTATTTTAATCCCTGGCAATTTCGCAAGTACATCTCTAGAGCTGAGTGGAAAATTATTCTCTTATATCCTGTATGACATGTGACACACTTCCCAAAGCAAGTTCTTAAAAAAATCTATTTTTCTATATTTGTTCTGCTTAGAAAATAATGTGGGTTTTAAGGAAGAATTCAAAAGCACAGAAAACTAGAAGAAGAGAAACCGAATCGAATATGTTCTTACACAGAGATAATCCCATTGCCAGTTTAATAACTTTATTCCAGTGTTTGTTCTGTGCATTTATCTAGTGTCTGAAGATTGTTCTCTTTCAATACTTTTAATTCATTGTTTTTTCCATGAGCCCACCATAATTGGATGTATGTGTATCTGTGTATTTTAGTTACATCTTACCGTGGGTATTTCCTATGACAGGGCATATCGTATATCTCATGAACAAGACTTCCAGTGGTTGCCTTGTGTTCTATTGCATAGCTCTGTACATATACAGTTCTGCTACTGGTAGACAATTTTCCATTATAATAATATTCTCAAACCACAGCCTTGTACTCATGTATTCATCCATAGCTCTGATTTCAAAATTGTCCTTACAAGGATGCTTTTTGTCTTGGAAGGCAATGCCCTCTTCAGAGGTTTTGTGTCGATTTTGTCAAATGTGTGTGTTTTAACACATTAATGCCATATTCTTCCCACTGTGTTCACATCTGAAAATAATATGAGACACTTATCTTGTCTCTTTTTCACCCATTTGTTTGTTCTTATTCTTCTGGTAGTTCTCAGCCAGATATAAGTATTTTTTCCCAGTTAAAATAGCGGTCTAGGATAGTGACCTTTAAAAGAATGTCCTCAAATGAGAGCTAAGCCAAAGAACTGTCAAGAAACAAAACAAAACAAAGCAAAACCCCATCCAGACTTGTTATTAGTGAGGACCTGCCAGCCAGAATTTGCCAATAGTTTAGGTGCTTCTCTGCATAAAGATTAAATGAGATGACCCCAAAACTTTCTCTTCCAATACCAAGAAATTGGATTTCCTCATCTTGAAATTTATAAATCTAAATGCAAGGAAATGGTAATGAAATGGTAAAAAAAAAAAACCCCAAGCCTCCCCCACCGGTATATATATTTAAAAATGTATGTGGGTGAATCCTTTCTTTTGCCAATTTAGTGACATTTGTATGCCCAGTTTATCAAATCTGTGCACTCAATTGCGCTGAGCCACTGAAATAATCTATACCAACTATATTTTTATGGCAATGTTTAAATAAATCCTACACACGTATATATCATGTCTTAGAATAGAGTAGGCAATTGGTCTACTGGTGTAATGTGAGAATCACCAAAAAGGACACCAATCTCAATATACTTCCCCACAGGCTCAGCCACTCCCATATTACTGATCCATAAAAAACATAGCCCTTATTATAAGAAAACTATAGACTAAAACTAAAATTCCTCATGCATAAATGCAAAAATGCTAAAAATGTTAACACATCAAACCCAGCAATATAAAAGATAATATATAATGACAAAGTGGGGTTCATTCTAGGAATACAGGTTAGTTTAACATTTGAAATCATTGTGCTCCATCATGCTAACAGAATAAAAGAGAAACACAAATGATTATCTCAGTAGATGAGGAAAAAGCAGTTAACGCGCAGCCCAGGTGGCTCAGCGGTTTAGCGCCACCTTCAGCCCAGGGCGTGATCCTGGAGACCTGGAATCAAGTCCCATTTCAGGCTCTCTGCATGGAGCCTGCTTCTCCCTCTGCCTGCGTCTCTGCCTTTCTCTCTCTCTCTCTCTCTCTCTCTCTCTCTCTCTGTGTGTGTCTTTCATGAATAAATGAATAAAATCTTTAAAGAAAGAAAAGAAAAAGCAGTTAGCAAAATTCAACATCATTTGTGATAAAAAAATTCCCTGAAAACTGGGAATAGAAGGGAATTTCATCAATCTGATGAATGACGTCTCTGAAAAACCTACAGCTAACGTCAAATCAGCTGAACTCTGAACACTGTCACTAAGGTGGGAACAAGGCAGAGATATCTGCTCCTACCACTTGTATTGAGCATTGTAGCAGGGCCCTAAACAGTGCAAAAGGACAAGAGGAAGAAAGAAAAGACACAAACACCGGAAAAGGACAAGTAAAGCATCTCTATTTGCAGGCAACATGATTATTCATGTAGAAAGCTCTAAGGAATGGAAACAAACAAAAACTACTACAGTTGAAACATAAGTGTAGCAAAGTCTCAACATACAAGGTCAACATGGTAAAAAAATCAATTATATTTCTATATGCTAGCAGCAAATAACTGGGAAAATTTTCAATCCATTTGCAGTCGTGTTAAAAATAAACAAAATACTCAGGAATAAATTTAATAAAAGATGCACAGAATCCACGTTGAGAGTTATAAAACACGACTTGGAGAAGTTAAAGAAATTCTAAACATTAGAGAGATATATCATGTTCATGGAGCAGAAACTCAATAGCATTAAGATGTCACTTCTTCCCATACTGATTTATAGAGCCAATGCAGACTCAGTGATAATACCAGCAGGCTGTTTTTTAAAAACAGAAAATGACAGGTCCACTCTAAAATTTATATGAAAATGCAAGAGAGCTAGGGTGCCAAAACAATCTTAGAAAAGAAGAACAAATCTAGAAGACTTATACTATCTGACTTCAAGACTCACAAAGCCACACTAATCACACCCAAGCGTAGACAAAGAGATCAATGGAACAGAGTCCACAGAGAGATGTGTACTTATATAGCCAGCTGATTTTAAACAAAGATGCCAAGTAAATTCAACAGAAAAAGGAAAGTTTGTTCAGCAAATGATGCCGGCACAACTAGATATCCATATAGAAGAAAAAAAGAGTAACTTTTTTTTTTAAGATTTTATTTATTTATTTGACAGAGCAAGTGAGCCCAAGCAGGGTGAGCTGCAGGCAGAGGGAGAGGGAGAAACAGGCTCCCCATTGATCAGGGAGCCTGGATGTGGGGCTCGATCCTAAGACCCTGGGATCATGGCCTGAGCTGAAGGCAGATGCTTAACCGACTGAGCCAGCCAGGTGCCCAAAAAAGATTAACTTTGAATTATGCTTTTTGCTATACCCAAAAGTTTAATTGAAGTTGATTGTAAACCTAAATATAAGAACTAAAACAATGATATTTTTAGTAGGGAATACAGGATAATATCTTCATGACCGGAAAGTAAGTATGTAGACAGGACACAGCAATAACCATAAAAAAAATACTGGTGGTTAAGACTTCATCAGATTGAAACAATTATGGTCATCAAAAGGTTAAGAAAATGAAAAGACAAGCTACGGACTGGGGAATATGTTTCAAAGGACTTATATCTAGCATACCTATAGTGGAATAAAGTGTCAAACAAGAAAGACAAATACTATGTGATCTCAGTTATATGTGGAATCTAAAAAAACAAAAACAAAAACCAAACCTCAAACTTACAGAAAAAAAGATCAGATTTGTGGTTACTGGAGGCAGAGGGTGGAGAGGAAGGAGAATTGGAGCAAGGTGGTCAAAAGGCACAAACTTCCACTCCTTACAGTTAATATAAGTCCTGGGGATGGAATTATAACATGATTTCTATAGTTCACACTGCTGTTGGGTATATTTGAAGTTGCTACGAGAATACATCCTAAGAATTCTTATCATAAGTAAAAAACATTTTTTTCTTTTTTCCTTTTGTATCTATATGAGATGATGGATGCTAACTAAACTTATTGTGGTTATCACTTCATAGTTATCTAAGTTAAGTCATGATGCTGTATACTTTACACTTACACCGTGCTGATCATACCTCATTAAAACGGGGTGGGGGGGAGGGCAGCAAACAGCCCAATTTTTTAAATGGACAAAAGACTAAAACAGACACTTTGTAAAGAAAGATATATGGACCAATAAATACATGAAAATGTGCCTAACATCATTTGTCATTTGGGATTGGCAGATTAAAACCACAATTAGAAAAGCCTACATACCTACTGGAAGGCTATGAAAGAGAATGACGATACCAAATGTGGGGAAGAAATGGCACTCTCACACACTGCTAGTGGGGATGGACAATGGTATAACTACTTTGGAAAAGTTTTGATGTATATAAATATATGTAAACATATGTTTATATATGCAAAGTTACATATCTTCACCCAGCACTCCTCCTATTTATTCAAAAGAAATGAAATATATACGATCAAAATGACTTGGTCATAGCAACCTAGTTTACAATAGTCAGTCAGTGGGGCATCTGGGTGGCTCAGTCAGTGAAGTGTCTGCCTTCAGCTCAGGTCATGATTTCAGGGTCCTGGGATCAAGCCCTGCGTCGTGGTTGTGGGGCTCTCTGCTCAGCGGGGAGCCTGCTTCTCCCTCTCCCTCTGCCTGCCCCCCCACTTGTGCTCCCTCTATTTCTCTCTCTGTGTCAAATAAACAAAATCTTAAAAAAAAAAAAAAAACAACCAATAGTCAGTTAGTGCAAACAACCCAAATGCCCACCAGCAATGAATGGATAAGTAAACTGGGCTATATTCTACAACGGAGTCCCACTTAGCAATAAAACGAGGTGAGCTGATAAGTGTGTGAATGAATGTTATGGATATTATTGAGTGAAAGACATCAGTCACAGAAGAGATCATATAGTATGAATCCATTTACATAATACTCTATAACAGGCAAAATATACTGGGCTAAGGAGGAAAAAACCATCACAGTGGTTCTCTGATATTAAAAGGTCATTGAGGGACTGAGGAGGGACATATAGAACTTCTGGAGAGATGGAGATCATGACAGAGATCCTGGGGGATGGTTGAGACCAACCCCTTATGATTTGATAAAGGACCTCTGCAAGAAGCTACACAGCTTCACACTGAACAAGCATCTTTCTCCCTGGTCTATTAACCAACCAGGTCCTGGGGCCTTACCTTACCTTAAATCCTGACCTGCAGTGTGAGTTTTTGGCTCTCCTGAGTCCTCTTAAGAAGCAGACAGAGATCCTCCTTCAGTTTGGTATCTAATCCAAGTGTCCTAAGACCTAACTATCTGATTCCAGGTCCTCTTGATAATTTCTCCCAGTCTGCAGTGGGTCCTTATCCAAATAGGCCTCCAAGTGGCCCATCCTGGAATTTCAGCATTTCTTAACTAAATATGTAAATAAGGCTTCCCCTGATAGAATTACAGATCTGGGGAAAACACAGCGGACTTCTCCCCAGCCAGCAGACTTTGTCAGACAGGTTGGATGACTTGTAAGGATCTACAAGCAGGAAGGAGCACACCAGAACTAGGATTTCAATGTCGTAACTCCCCGTTCAGAATGAACAGGATTATCTATGAAGACATTTGATTAAAAGGCTTATCTTGAGTATGTGTTTGAAAGACAGGAAAAGAAACCCAATGCAAACTAGTTAAAGCCCCAAATGGCATTTATTGAAAGGCTACTGAGTAGTTCACAGAATCAAGAAAAGATCTCTGGAATCAAGGACATATTGGACACCACAGGGACTGGAGTTCTGGGCTCAAATTCTCCTGACAGGCTGTCTCTTATCTCATTTTCCCCCCTTCTCTTTCAGGGATAGACCCCCAGCTAAAGTTATTATTATTATTATTTTTTAGTTATAAAGCTCTTGAGGTTGCAGATGTGTTTGAAGACTAGAGAGGGTTTACAATTATTCTTATAAACTCATCAAAATTGCTTATACTTAGTGCATGGATTTTTTTCCTTATGAGTATTATCTTCAGAAAATTGACTGTTAAAAATCACTATAAAAAAAGGGGACTTCTTAATAATTGTACATCTTTCCTGATAGCAGTGACTGTACTGATCTCAACCTGTCTTACCCTGGTTTATTTATTAGATTCTTGCACAAGACAATCTCCCAGCTTTAAATAGACTGCCACCCTTGAGCACCACTGCATTTGGTTTATGTCCTCACCAGCTAAGAAACTTACACTGAGCTTAATTTTCTGTTGTTCATATTATGAATACAACAGATAGTCTTTCACATATATCCTGCTTCAGCAACTTACCACTCTGGAGTGTGGGGGATGTCAGGAAGGCAATCACACTCAGCTTACTCAACCCTTGCTGGCTGTGTAAGGGTGCTGGGGCCTAGAACATTCCCTTACATGGAAATAAGGAGACTCCATTGCCTCTGCTGAGCTTATTATCTTGTTTGGGAGAATCTTATCCTGTTCCGGGTTTGATGTGTACCCCTCTGTTCTGCTTAAGTGTGTGCATCGTACGGCAGTGTGCCAACCCCGCTGCTACATCTGTTCCTGGTGGGAAAAAATGAGGTCCTTTGCCTGCAGCACAAGAAGGGTACATATAGATCATCTCTCTGCCTTGGCTGTAGGGTGAGATTCACATGGGGGACCAGTACTCATGACTGAACCTGATCTTGGTCTGTCTGTCCTCTGTGTGAAAAAATGACTGTGTGAATCATGTCTCTCTTGGTGACCCCCAAACCTGCAAACCATGCAGTGGGCTGCCACCAGGACTGCTGCTCCTGGTGGCGGGCATATGTTATGTTCTTTGCTATCCTCCGCTCAGTGCAGCACCTACCCTGATAGTGCTAACAGGTTTTGATTGCTCAGCAAGGTTGCATGTTGAGAGTGTGTGGTATATGCCTTCCTCCCTCATAAGAAGCACTATCTTAAAACATATTTATTGTTATAATCCTTTAGTGGCCCTAGCCTGTAAGAGATGCTTATATATGTTTGTCAAACTGCACTGGCCTGCAATGAACACTACCTCTATGGTCCTGTTGTGCAACTCTGAGGAGCAGCTGCACTCCCAGAGAGGTTTCTATGGCACCTCTATAGGGACAGAAGAGCTTTCTCTCTCACCACAGCCCTGCATCTCCAGCAACAAGGGTGGCTCACCTAAGGCAGCTAGGGCTAACCTAACCACCACTGATGCTCCTGGAGATGGAGCCACTGACCTACAGAGGACAACAGCTGAGGCTCCCAAGCCCCTCACCTCCACTTGCACAGAGAGAAGGTGCCTGCCTTTCCCTTCTTAACTCCTTGGGTTTGGTTATGAAGACAGCTATGTTTGTGCCCATACATCCTCCATTTCTAGCTCCATGCTGTCTTCCTTCTGCCTAGCACACATGCATGACTTACTCGCTAGGACAAATCACGGAGTCCGTACATAAATGCATTGCTAGAGGTTTCCACGGGAAGACCCAAAAAGCTGTTTTCCTTGCTCAGTGCAGATGCCAGTCAGCACCCAAGCATTTGGAGAATGCGATGGGAATTGCATATATGCAAAATTATGCTGTCAGTGTGTTAGCTAGGGTGACCTGTTCTTTTAGGCTGTTCAGAAACATAATTGTCATTTGTGGTGGTTTCAGTCAAAGGCTCTCTCCATCATTTTGTGTGATTAGGGACATTTTCCTGAGGGTGGCAAAATATGCAGACACGCGGACTGTTCTCTCCCGCCTCCCTATCCCCCCATAGAGCAGCATCATTTCTGTAGCCCTCAGAACGCTAATGGGCTTTGGGCAGAGTCAGGCACTGAAGCAGAAGCTGCAACACGGAATATGAGGGTAACCAAGCAGAGAGACGGGCACAGATGACAAGTGCAATCAGCTCTATGGATGGAGGAAAGATGAGTGACGGAGCTGTTTGCGGAATGTCCTACCTGTCCATCACCTGGTGCCAGATGTCCTCTTGGATATCCAGCCTCTTAATTTTTTTTTCACCAAACAGAGGCCCTCACAAAACAAAAGCTTATGAATTTTGACATATCAGAAGAGAAAGTGATAAAATAAAAATTTCCTGCCACATGGGGTAAAGGGATTTTTAAATATGTAATTGTTTTCAGCAGTTGCCTTGCTCTAGTGCTACCCTTTTATCTACTGCTCCTGGAAATGACTTCATTTAGCCGACTCTTCCCCTCGCGCCCCGCCACAGGCATTTTCAAAGCATGAGCCACATGGCTTCGCTTCATTAGCGTCTTTGTTTGTGTACCAGCATCATTGATGATATCAGTTATAGCTCTGGGAGTTTGGTTTGTTCATACATTAACCATCATTAGGAACAAACAGCAAACAGCTTTTCTCAGGAGCAAAGCCCATTTCTGCAATGACAGAGCCTAAGAAATGGAGCTCCTTCTATGTACTGCTTATGTCTGATATTTAGGCTTGCTCTTACTCTAGCTCTGGTATATTTTCCAAATTTGAGACAATGAATCCCTACATCAGTGGACAAAGAGTTGTTTATAAGATTCACAAGCAGTATCCTTCTCACTACCAGGACCTAGGGGGTCTCAGGGTTATCATTTTGTGAATCTTAGCTGTATCAGGTTTTGTTATGTCATAGACCATCTAATCTGTGGCATCCTGAGGCTAAGTGAAGTCTTGGTTGCCAACATTTCAATTTATATATCTAAATTTTTTAGGTATATATATTATAAAAGAGATCTGTAGTAGATCTGCTATCTAATCAATGATGGATTTTACCAATAAAGATCAAACCAGAGGCACCTGGGTGGCTCAGTTGGCTAAGTATCTGACTTCATTTCGTGATCTCGGGGGCCCTGGAATTGAGCCCTACGTTGAGCCCCATGTTGGACTCTGTGCTCATCGGGGCATCTGCTTGTCCATCTCCCTCTGCTCCTCTCCCCACTCATGTGGACTCCTTCTCTCATATAAATAAAATCTTAAAAAAAATTAAACCACTCTATTGCTAATATTTGAGAGACAAAATTAAGAATAGTTCCAAGTAGTGGTTACTTTCTCAAGTGAATTTCCTGTGATTTTATTTGAGTGCTGAGAGAGCAACTTCTGAGGAATTGCAGACTGTGGATTCGGCATCACCGAGTGGAGTCCTGCAGCTCATTCATTTTCCCAGTTGCCTAAAGGTCACATTGCCAAGCAACGCATCGATTACTGAACTGTCAATCCTTTTTACCAACCAACTCATATTTGCTTTGTGTTTGATTGGTTTCTTAGGTCAAGATCATTGATAAACCAAAAATGTCTCCAAAACAGTGGATTCCATAAAACACACAGAGACATGGCCAAACATCTTATTTCCTATCTTTCCAGTTTATCTTTGATCATCTGTAAGTGGTGGTGGAACACTTTATCTGTGATCTGAACTGTCCTATTAATAAGTGACCCAAAGGATCAGCCATGCTTTCTGAGTCTGATTCCTTCTATACCATAATAATGACAGGCACAAGTCTTCCTTCTACCAAAAGACCAGATCTGTTTGAATTCTTCCTGTTATGTGGCCCAGCAGATCACTGTACTGTGGCTGAAAGCCTGCGGGCCATATGTAAATGTGGTCCTTAAGGAAGGAGCAGGTTTCCAGCACCAGGGGAAAGCCCTGTGTGGTGCAGAACTCTCTTTGCAATTTACCAGTTGCTGGGGTAGCTCTCCTCCCCACAGAGAAGCTGGTACTTGGGGACAAGTTCTCTGCCACAATATCACAGCTTAACCTCTGGTGGGTGTGATGTCTGCCACAAATTTTCAGATTTGTTCTTGCAAGGCTTGACTTTCTGAGGTTATCTGATGTATCCTAGATTTGATGTCTATAATTCAGCTAAGCTACCATCAGGCAAAAGGGGTCCAGACCAAGACTTAGCTAACTTTGTCTGCAAAGGGGGATAGTAAATATTTTCAGCTTTGTGGCATAGATGGTTTCTGTTGCAACTACTGAGTTCTGCTATTGTAAAGCAAAGGTGTCTATAGACAGTGAACGTAGCTGTGTTGCACTTTTGTTTTATTACATAATAAAATTTTGTAATTTTATTTACAAAAATTGGGAGTGGGCTGAATTTGGCCCGTGGAATATAGTGTGTCAACCCTTCCCTGCTCTGCAGGAGTTGTCTCTAATTTTGATTGTGTATACTATCAGTTAAAACAAAGCACTTTTAAATGTATATCCCCAACAGCATACATATGAATAGAACTTTTTAAAAAATGAGATATGGGGGCAACTGGGTGGCTCCATTGGTTAAGATTCTTGATCTCAGTTCAGGTCTTGATCTCAGGGTTGTGAATCCAAGCCCTGGGCTGGGCTCCAAGCTGGGTGTGGAACCTACTTTAAAAAAAAAAAAAGAGAGAGAGAGAGAGAGAGTGAGAGAGAGAGACGTAATAATGCTTTCAAGTGTAATTTTAATTGAAATAACTTCTTACTGTCACTACCTAAGATTTCAGAAATAAAAGATTTAAGATTTAAAAATGCGAAGTATACTGACGTCTAGATTTATAGTTAATTACATAATTCAAATAGTCTTCTTGATAATTTCAAAACTTTCTGGCTAGCTTACTAAACTCAAATGCATCTTAGTTTTATTTTATAATATTGCTGGCAAATAATCCAAAATATTTTTTTACTTTAACAAACTCATATTGTTTGCTCTGTGCTAGGCACTATCCTAAGTGTTTAAAAAATATTAACATGTAATTTTCATAAAATCCCTGTGGGGTGGGTACTATAGTTATCTCCTTTTTACACGCTTAAAAACTATAGCATAGAGAGGTTAGGTAGCTTGCTCAAAGTGACACAGTTGCTAGGTGGATGGTTCCAGAATCTTTCTTCCTATCTACTGGACTAAGCTTCCTCTCTCACTTTCTGCTCTTCCCTTCTAATTTTACTATTGCAATTAAAGTTCAGTGCACACTTTCTTTTCAGGAGGATTGTAAGTTACTTGTCTATTAGGGTACAGTGACTTTAGGGAAAACTAGGGAATGTAGTCACTGTTACAGGTTGCACTGAGCTCCCCCAAACAATATGTTGAAGTCCTAACCACCAGCATGTGTAAATGTAAACTTCTTCGGAAATAGGGTCATTATGCCTGGGTGGCTCAGTGGTTGAGCATCAGCCTTTGGCTCAGGTTGTGATCACAAGGTCCTGGGATGAAGTCCTGCATCAGGCTTCCTGGAGGGAGCCTGCTTCTCCCTGCTTCTGCCTCTCTCTCTGTGTCTCTCATGAATAAATAAATAAAATCTAAAAAAAAAAAATGAAGAAGAAAATAGGGTCATTATAGACATAGTTAGGGTAAGATCATACAGGGATAGGGTAGGTCCCTAATCCAAGAGTCTGATGTCCTTAGAAGAAAAGAGACATGGGTACAGGAGATATGGTAGATGGAAGACAGCCAGTGACAAAGTGGGTGGAGATTGGAGCAGTGAAGCTACCAGCCAAAGTACGGACGGGTTGCCAACAAAGAAGAGAATCTAGAAGAAGCAAAGAGGAGTTCTCACCAACAGGTGTCAGAGGGAGCATGAGCCTGCTGACATTTTGATTTGGGATTCTAGCCTCCAGAACTATCAGATGATAAATATCTGCTGTGCTAAGCCACCTTGTTTGTGGTACTTTGTTACGGCAGCTCCAGGAAATGAATACTCTCTGTCATCATGTCCAAAACTAACTGAATGCCCCCTTTGTGCACCAGTAACCCTAATGTTCCTCTTCTACTAAGTTCTGTTTTCAAATAATAACATTTTAGTCTATAGTCTTCTCAATCATAGAAGCTAGAAACTTGGATTTATCTTATACTCGCCTTCACCCTTCACACTGTATAAGCCACCAAATTGTGTTAACTCTATCCTCCCTTCAACTTTCCTTTTAACATTTTAGCCATTATGACAACTTCCAAAGCAATTCTTTTTCTTCACCTTTCTTATATTTCCAATGAATTCTTGTATCTGCTATAACAATCTACCTTATTAAAGCACTTCTACCCTTTACTGAAAGATTCCCTTGCAACTGGAAACGTGCTAAGTTCTTTCACATGTATTTGATCTTCACATTAGGTGGTAAGTACTATCATGTTCATTTTAGGAATGCAAAAAGTGGCGCCCAAGTTTGCAAAGCTATCAAATATCAGAGTTGGAATTTGAAGTCTTAATCACTCTGCTATACTGCTTGTAGCACACCATGGCACCTCCTTAAAATAGAAAATAGTAGAATGGCACTCAGGCCAACCCTAAGCCTTGTTTCCCTACACTTTCCTCTATAACCATCTGCTTCAGGCACACCAGGCTTCTCATCATTCCTGGAACATGTGGATTCACTTTCCACCCTTACGGCTTTGATTATGCAGTTCCCTCAACTTAAACACCCAGCAATCTTCACTACCCATAACCCTGTGCATACCTCAATGCCAGTCTTACCAATTACTTCTTTCCTCAATATCCCAAGTCAGAATTACCTGCTCCTTCCTCCGGATTGCCTGCTTAGAACTTAAGCTATTTCGCCTTTCTAGCCATGTATATGTGTCTTTCTCCTGTGGTCTGGCCTGCTTCAAATCAAGGATGATGTCATTTAATTGTCATTTTTTTCTGCTCCCATCTTTATAATAGTGCCTCAGGATCTATTGGTTTATTTTATTTTTAAGATTTCATTTATTTACCCATGAGAGACAGAGAGACAGAGAGAGAGAGAGAGAGAGAGAGAGAGAGAGAGAGGCAGAGACACAGGCAGAGGGAGAAGCAGGCTCCATGCAGGGAGCCCGACATGGGACTCGATCCCAGGTCCCCAGGATCAGGCCCTGGGCTGAAGGCGGTGCTAAACCGCTGAGCCACCCGGGGTGCCCGGATCTATTGGTTTAAATTGTTAGTAACAAAAAAATAAATAAATAAATAAATAAATTGTTAGTAACAGCGATAGTAATCATGCCAGCAATGTTGGCAAGGCTTTGCTAGGTATTAATACTCAAGTTTCAATAACAATTGAAAAATAAGGTTTTTAAAATTAAAAATGTCGTAACAGTTTTTCTCTTCATACGACTGAAATGTCTTAATCTGTAATGAGATATGGGAAGCTTCACATGAAATACCTGTCCATTTCTGTTCAGTCTGCTGCTGTGTGTGATAGATAGATGTATTTATTATGTGCTAACATCAAAATCTGTCCAGTATCCTGTAGAAATAAAATGTTCCTGGAGTTTTGGGGGGAGGGAGGATGGACGTCTATTTTGTTGCCTACTCTCCAGGAGATATTCCCTTTGTTCCTGGATCTTGAAGCAGATCTACTCTTTGAGTGATTTTAGGTTATGTCCCAGCTGGTTTGGACCTAACCTAGGACTCAGTTGAAAACATACATGTACTTCACTGCCTTCACCATCCTGCTAGTTTAAACACAGCCTTCAATTATTTTGGAGTCTCAGAGAACTGACATAAGATCAGATTCTATGCTTCTGGGCAAGCAGAAGGAACCCAAAGAGAAAAACAGAGAAGAAACTAAATGAGCCCCATAGGAGATCACCCAAGAGTGGACATGCTGGCCAAGTGACAAAATAACTTTCTGCTTAAATAAGAAACTATTTAGAAATCAGTTATGTGTGAATGATTAACCAAAATGGTTGTCAGTGTGGGTGCCTTCATAAAGAACAGACTGAAGAAAATGATTAGGAAGTAATTAAAACAGCATACCACACAGAGAAATGTGATGCAAAATAAAGTGATCACTCCTCCCTCTTGGGCTTTTTAATTTTTTTCCGAGCCCGTGTTTCTGCCCATAATTTGAAATATCTAGAATGTTGAATTTATTGACAGAGAGTGTACTTACCATCTAATCAGAGAAACCTTAAAGGGAAAAGAGCGCTGTACACATCAGAGGTCCCCTAGAGACTCAACTGCTCATAACTCTGCATGAATGGGGAGAAAGTGCCATATTCCCATTAAAGAGCAACACAGTTGGTTAAAGAATGAACAAAAAGCAGCATTTCTTCATTAGTGTCATTGCAGGAAGCTGATGCTGTGAAAGCTGGAGGCCATCAAATGGGATATTGCAGCAATAAAACAGAATGAAAAAATGAAATGCTCCATTCTCTTGTCAATCTCATATGCTTGTCTCTTTCTTTTTAATATACCAGGCACTACCCTGGTAAGCTAATGCATATTTGCAGTTTCGTTTTGTGCTTGGTAATTGTGCTATGGGCACTTATTCATTTGACAGAATTTGCTTTAAATGAAGGAAACTGGCAGGTTGGAAGAAAAGAACCCAATGTTGCCAAATCACCAATTAAGGAAACTGCCAGAGGGCAAACCGGTCCTGAGACTGGTATCCGTAAAAATGTTATAATGATGCTGCACTTCAAAAGACATTTTGAAGAGACACTTAATGAAGGACAGGAGAGAGGTGGATTATAGGGTGGCTAGGATATATGACTGCCAAATTCAAACCGCAAAGATAGATCCAATGGGGGTACAGTCATTTTTGCAAGATTTTGGACATCTAAACAGCAAATACATCCAATTGTGTTGCAGTTGACAGGAAGCCTGATTGTTCCTCTGTACATGGGGCAAAGTCAGCCTCATAATCAATTCTGTTCAAAACTCCTTATTCTGAAGGCATGTCACCTTGGTAGACAGTAGGGATATGAAAACAAAGAAGCCGTAATCCTGGCCCACCCTCTCGGGTCTCAGTATGGGACAAAGGAATAGGCACACAGGCTAACTGAACGAAGCTCCAAAGGATGAAGCAAAATCTTCCTCTAGTTTTCCATCGAGTCACCCGTTGGCCGCCCATCAGTATCAGGGTGATCTTTCTGTCTCTGTCTCCCTCACTCTTCTTTCCTACAGTATCCTTGATTCGGTTCCATTTCCCCAATCCTCCCCTTCTCGCCCCCCTGCCAGACCCGGCATCCATTCAGGAACGAACGTTTGGAATTACTAAGAGGCTTTCGTTCCTTCACATATATTCAGTTTTTGTTTGGGGATTTTTTTTTCCTTCTCAAAGATAAACTTCAAAGAATTCTTATATTAGCCATATCCTTGTTTCTTTACTCTGTTTTACTGAAGACCCTGTCCCAAGGAAGTATACAGGAGGCGGGCATCTGGGTGGCTCAGTTGGTTAAGTGTCAGGCTCTTGGTTTTGGCTCATGTCATGATCTCGTGGGTCGTGGGATCAAGCCCTGTGTTGGGCTCTACGCTCAGCAGGGACTCTGCTTGAGATTCTCTCCTTCTGCCCCCCCCTTTCTTATGCATCCCCCCCCCCAAATAAGTAAATCTTTTTTTAAAAAAAAAAGTATACAGAAGGAAAGGATGAGGGAAGAAATCCCCGGCTTGCCACAGATGATCTGCATCAAAATAGTGGTGTGAACAAAGTCCTGTGAAATTCCCGAGAACTTGGGGTTGATTTCTGAGGAATCACTAAGAACCCTAGCTTTGTGTGATCGGCAGTCTAAAGCTCTTATGTCATTAACTCTGCACTCTCCTGCTTTGCAAGACCTGCCCCAAATCATCTGGCCCTGGTCCTAAAATACCAAGAGATATTGCTAAGACTATCAAAATGGTACTCTCCTTAATTTCAGTGAGCTTAATAAACTTAGCTTTGCTTGATTAAAAGTGTCTTCTGGTGGTCATTTTGGGGATTGACAGAACAATTCAAAAATTTTCCATAAATACAGATGTCTTGGCTACAGACAAACAGTCTGTACATAAACACGTTCTTTTTCTCTTAATGTATCTGAGGCTAGGGCCCAGAAATACAGCAATAGCCATGATTCAAAAGTCACGCATCTTAACACACTAATAAAGCATTAGATTAAAGGGAGGCATTCATTTGAGTGCCATCTGAGCAGAAGGCATGCCATCTGAGTGGTGCCCAGAGACCCGTGGGGGTGGCACTAATACTGTACAGACTGGAGCAGAGATTTGGATATAGCTTGGAGTAAAGTTTTGTGACCTCACCTTAGTTCCTGGGCTCT
Source organism: Nyctereutes procyonoides (assembly GCF_905146905.1). Taxonomy (NCBI): domain Eukaryota; kingdom Metazoa; phylum Chordata; class Mammalia; order Carnivora; family Canidae; genus Nyctereutes; species Nyctereutes procyonoides. Next base: position 70,630,817 of record NW_026575140.1, read on the forward strand.
ATAAGCCAAGGTTCCTCCTAGAAAAAGCTTAAATCATGTTAGTGCCTGGGGATCAGATACGCACTGAATCATCTGGCAAACTGGGAGCAGAAAGACATTCTAAGGAAGCAAAACTACGAGGAGGGCACAGAAGTTCATTGTGAGGTGAGAGGACATAGTGAATGAGCATCCGTGTCTAGGGTATGCAGGTGTATGCAGCCCTCGGTTCTTGGAATCATCATGCCCACTCATCCTTGGGGCACACCACACTCTGGGAGGTATACATAACTGAAAGAGCCATCTCACTGGATCTTAGCAACACTTGGGGTCCCAAGAAACCCTGCTGTGGCTGCTCTTCCAGTGAGAGAAACACATGGAAAGATGTTTCTCTGGTCCAACTCTTGCCAGATTAGGGGGTTGAGGCACAGAAGACTGGAGCAACAGGGGCCAAGTATCTTTTTTTTTTTTAATTTTTTTTTAATTTCTATTTATTTATGATAGGCACACAGTGAGAGAGAGAGAGGCAGAGACACAGGCAGAGGGAGAAGCAGGCTCCATGCACCGGAAGCCCGACGTGGGATTCGATCCCGGGTCTCCAGGATCGCGCCCTGGGCCAAAGGCAGGCGCCAAACCGCTGCACCACCCAGGGATCCCCCGGGGCCAAGTATCTTAACCCTGCAGAGCAGAGGCCCATGGCAGGGGGTCGGGGCCTGAAACATGAACATATGTAACCCCTTCCCCCATCCCCAGAGACTCCCAGAAGGGCTTTGGAGCTGCACTTTTACAAGGAACCTGAATTACTTTTATGAGTTGTCAAAACCAAGAATTAACCAGAATTTGGTATGAATCTTAAGGAACCCCAAGCTTGAGCCCACAGGCTGGTGATGCTTGGAGAGATCTGAATCACATCACACAAAGTTACTGACTTCCTGTAGGAGTCTTGGTGGGAGGGAGGTGGCTGGGGTGGTGGCTGTGCATGCCAGTGCTGGAGACGATTGAACATGATTGTCTCAGTCTGGATCTCTTTTGTCCATTGAATTCACTGATAATACTGGGGGGGGGGGCAAGCAGTCAGAAGCATAAGGAGCTCTAGAATAATAGAAGCCAGTGGGAACTGGAATGGGCCCAGAGACACATTTGTGGCAGAGATATGTAACCTGAAAAGGCTAGTTAAAAGAGTGTTATCACGGTCTTGGATTCTATATGTCTGCGCACATCCACTCTCCATGGGCTAGGATGGCAGCAGGCAAGGCAGTTGTGACCTCTGTCTTTGTGCCTGAACGTAGGGAAGAGGAGTTGAACATAGTTCTGTCCTATCTAGCACTTACCTCTGTTGGCTTCACATACTGATGTTAATTATACATCCTCACTCTACCAGGGCACTGCTCATTTCAAATGATATGTCCCACTGTCCTGGGAGGATGGTAGGATAAAGAACTGAGGTGCTATCCCCTAGCCAGCTGTGTGCCTTTGAATGAGTTCATTTATCTGCCTTTTCTTTTTCCTCCTCTGTAGAAAGAGGAGCTAATACTGACACTGTAAGTGGGACACACTGCTGGCTTTCAGTCTGCCCTTCTTCCATAGTAACAGACATGTAGCAAGGCACAGGGCTGACAGGCTGTCCGACCCTTCACCACCTTCTCTGAAGATGTGACAAAGTTCTCTCCACTGAAGCATGAAAGGAGCTGTGTGTCCAATTCCCAGCCCGGTGTCTTGAGACCAGACCAGGAGGGGTCATATGCTTTCCCCTTTCCACTTGGTGCAACCCGGATGAGATGCCCTCATCTGGGTTGCAAGGCGGAGGGATGCCTAGCTGGCTCAGTTGGTGGAACATGCACCTCTCGATCTCAGGGTCATGAGTTAAAGCTCCACATTGGGTGTAGAGCTTACTTAAAAAAAAAGAAGAAAGAGAGAAAAGAAAGAAGGAAGGAGAGAAAAAAGGAAGGAAAGTAGGAAGGAAAGAAGGAAGGAAGGAAGGATAAGAAGGAAGGAGGAAGGAAGGAGAGAAGAAAGAAAGAAAGAAGAAAGAAAGAAAGAAAGAAAGAAAGACTGAGAGGACCTAGATCTGTGAATAATTGTGGGGAAACACGCTGAGCCAGTCTGTTTACCTAGGATAAAATAAAGTATCTTGTGTGAGCTATTGCATTTTACAAGTCCCTAAAGTTTAACCTTATCCAAACTGGGTGTATTTCACTGAACTGTTAGAAGCCCAAGAAAATAGAGGAGATGACATCCCCTTATAAACTAAAGTGTTTTACAAATAGATTATGACTGCCACATAATTGAATGAGCCATCAGTGGAAGCAACAGCTCTGAGAAACTAAATACACCCTACTGTCAAGCGGATTACCCAGGCTGATTTCACTGCAGTGAGCAAATCAAGCAAGGGTGACAGACATGCATGGCTCTTTGAGTGTTTTGTCAACCCTCTTCCTGTGAACAGCCCTTCTTCTCTTTGGGGAGTCTTGGGAGGTAGTGGACACAGAGCCTGAGAGGCCTCGTCCCTTCTCCCTTCTTCTGCAAGTAACCAGCCTAGCATGAGGACGGCTGGAGGTCATGTCCATCATGCTGCAGAGTGGCGAGGTGGACCCAACCGTGCCTGGGGCCCACCCTTTGCTGCCAAGAACCTTGGCTGATGCCCCAGGCAGTTGTCAGCTCCCCGCATCTGAGTTTACTCACAGACGCAACTTAAGCAATTAAACAATATCTGTCTCCAGAATCTCCCTGTTCCCTTCATTACAGCGCTTCACGAATCCTCTCAACATCCCTGAGAAAGTGGAAAGCAGGTGCGTCTTTCCTAACTTGACAGCAAGCAGATGTTTGGGGAAGGAATTAGCCAGACCACAGGGGGCTCCGGGAACAGAACAGAACCTGGCACAGCTGCCCTGGGCACCTGCCTCTGCCCGCGGCTGCCCCGCCCACCCTCTACCTAAAGTGAGTGTCCCTCCTGCCCCAGCTGGGCCAAGGTCCTTGGCATTCCCACTGTAGGAGATTGGAGACTCATTCCGTTGCATTTCCTAGGAATTCTCTTCCTTCAGGATGGAGCAAGTCCTGGGGGAGAGGCTCACATGTTTATTACTTAAGCCACAGAGTCACAATGTGGGTTCCCAGGCCCTGGGGGAGGGTCGACAAATGACAGAAGCCATTCCCGCCCCTCCCCCCATCCCTCCTCACCCCCCAGTAAAGCCTGGGGTCGTTCTTTCCATTTGCCACACTTGGTCCCCAGAGCAGAGGAGGACACACATCTAAAAAGTTAATTGGGTCCAATTTCTACAATCCCCTCTGTTTACTGCAATGTAACCTCCCCCAGAAACAGATTTTTGCTTCAGGTATTTTACTGCCAGTCTCATCTTCCCCATTTTATTGTGCCCTCACTGGGACGTCCTGTTTGTCACTAAGAGTCTGTGCAAATGACAGAGTCTTTCCCAGTAGCCCCAGAAATGTGAGGTGCAAAAGGGAAGAGTGCACACCCCCCGCGGCAGTAAAAGACAAGCAGGTTTCTGATCTGGGCGCTCTGCTCTTGCTGTTTTCTGCAAAAAGGTTGTACACAAGGTTTACCTTTGATTTGCTCGGAAACCCACAAACTTGACAAGCTTATACCCGACAAGGTACCGTCTGAAGGCCTTCGACCGGTTTCGGAAGCAGAGAGCTTTTTCTTTCTCCCCATCTTGCTGACACACTTTTGTCACCTTCTGATCTTCCAATTCTCCCCCTGCCTTCGACACTGATCCTCTGGATGATGCTCTCCTCCCTGCCCGCCACCACCTGACCTTTCTTTGAGGTGAATGTCACTTACTTCTTTGGATGGGAAAGGAAGATCTAAGCGTGGGTTTCTGACTCCTGCTTTCCCTTTATTCTATACCAAGACAGAAAGTGCCTTATCAAAGGACCACACCAAGCAGACACATGTCTGCTGAAGAGGAATTCTGGGAAGGCAGGACCTGAACTGAGCCTTGTGGGGGGGTAGACTTGGGTCCGGGGCTCTAGCTTAGCCACCTGCTGCCTGTGACAGCATGGACTGATGACTTCATGACTCAGTTTCTGGCTCTGTCACATGGAGATCAAAACTCCTTTCTCATGGGCTTCATAAAGCCACCACCTTGGCCCCTCTGGCCAACTTGGTAGTCTTTAAGTTTAAGCAAGCACTGTTAGCCCTCCTGATTGATGGGCTGGACTTTTCTTTGTAGATTTACAGATCATGCAGTGTTTCCTAGAAAGACACAGAAGCAAACCCTCTGGCACTACCTCCCCCTCCCCAATATGCAACCTCCAAACACTGAGATAAGGTCTCTAGCTGGCACCATTGAGTCTGCATGTGATCGAGAAGTGTTACAGACCACTGTGCTCCCCTTTTACTGATTAACTGCCCTAAAGTTCTTTAAAAAAATTGTTTGGGCCACGCAGAAACCTCAGAGTTGATTTTTGGACAAGAATCTGTCTTCTCTCCAGGTGGCTGGCCTCCTGAATGAAGCTCATATTCCTTCCCAATCAAAGCTCACCTCTTGGGTATTGGCTTTTCAAGCCACGGGCAGCCAAACTTGGTTTTTTTGGTAACATTGAGGTAATAATTAAAAGCTATAGTACATATTAAGCACGTGGCATCATACCGATCAGTTCCCTCATTTTTCAAACATTCTACAGATAAAGAATTTTGGAGGGGCTAGTAACATTCTGACAAATAACACGACAGCTTCTTGAGGGATGGTCCAAGGCTGCTTCCACTGCAAAATATAAAGCAGAGTTACAGAAGGGATCTCACACTCACCCTCAGATCTTGGCCTCCATGCAGTGAGAGGCTGTAGTCTTAGTGGGATCTCATCGATGAGAGCATCAGAGGGACAGCCTGCTGCTAATCAAGTTACTCCCATACTTACCGAATGGAATGTGATAATTTGTTTATTTAAAAAAAAATGAAATAAAGAATAAATACATTTAAAAGAATTTTTAAGGAGTTCTAAACACTATTGGAACTTTCTTAAATTTGAGTGTACATGAATTTTCATTAGGTCTGGTCTTTAAAATAAACTATGTGATTCTCTGCAGGCCAATATTTGGCACTAATTAGGGCCACTTCACTACATTTTTCAATTAAGGAAGATAGCAATATCAAAAGAAGGGACAAAGTGTGAGCAGGAGTACATGTGTGAGATAGGATCTGTCTTAGTCTGTAAACTATACCTCCAAAATATATAATCTTTTGAAAGAGAAAGCTTTATTAAATTTTTAAAATAAAGTTTTAATTAAGTATTATGAGCAAATCCTGAAATAGTCATATGTATCACATAGTAATTCCCTCTCCAACACCTGTTTGTTGTAAAATAACCTTTGAATTTGATCATTAGGGAAGGGGCTCTGTATTTGAAGCAGGAACTCTTATATGATTCCCAGATTCCCTGAAATTACTTGCCAAATTTTGCATTCATACAACTATGTGTTGTTGTTGTTTTTCTGGGTAGATTGTCAATCTCTTCCAGCAGATTCTCCTCTGTAAATCTTAAAGTGTGCGGTTTGGAGATTGTGCATGGCCATGAGATTTTTAAGCGCCTTGTTACCACATCCAGGCCAGGCCACCAACTCTGCCTGTTCCTATGGTTACATTCTCATGTCTGCTCTACTACCCACCCCAGGAGACAGTGACTGAGAATCATTCATTGTTTCTCTTACCATGGCACTTATCTCTTATCACAGAAGGTACAGGTCACCAAACCTCCTCAACCAATTGAACTAACTCCCTCCTCTCAGAAAGATGTCTCCTCCAGATGCCATCAAAACAGAACAGTAGGTGTCAACCAGAGGCATTGTAGTTGTCAACAGACAGCACTGGTTCTCTTCCAGGTAGTTTTCTACGATCACAGGCTTTGTCTCATTTGATCCATGGGGTGGTTATTTTTATAACCATTTTACAGAGGAAGCATCTAAGTCTAAACACGGTTGTTAACTTGACCAGATTTATACAACTGGTTCATTCAACAGGAAGTGATTGAAGGAGTATTTATATGTTGAGATCTATATTCTTAAAAGATGGCTGATATCTTGTGGAAAATGGTTGGAGAGGCACAAGAGTAGGACTACAGAGGACAGCTTAGAGGTTATTGTACTACAGATAAGAGGGAATGTGGCTTGGACTAGAGGGTAGGCAAAGTCAAAGCAGAGATGAGGTAGACTAGACTTGGTATTAATTAAAGATGGTAGAGAGAGGTTGTAAAGATGACTCTCAGGTTTCTGATATGAGCAACTGGATAGATAGTGGTGGTAACCAGCCACCAAGATGGCCCCAGTGATCCTTGTCTCCTGGTATTCACACTCTTGTGGAATACCCTTCTACAATGAATCATGGCTAGCCTCTATGACCAACAGATTACTGAGAAAGTGCCAGTGTTTGCCTTATGAGGCTGAGTCATGAAAGGTGTTATATCATCCTCCTTTTGGGTCACCTGCTCTGGAGGAAGTCAGCCACTACGTTATGAGGACACTCAAGCAGCTCTCTAGAGTCCTGTAAAGAAGTCCAGGTAGGGAGGAACTGAGGTCTTCTACCAATAGACAGCACCAACTTGCAAGCCATTTGAGTGAACCACCCTGGAAGGGGGATCTTCCATCCCCATGCAAGCCATGGAATGACTGAAGCCCTGGTCAACATCTTGTCTGCAAACTCGTGAGAGACTTTGCTAAGCTAATGCCAAATTCCTGATGCACAAGAACTCTGAGATAATAAATGTTTATTGTTGTTTAAAGCCCTTAGATTTTACAGTAAGTTGTTTCACAGCTAGAGATAAGTAATTCAACATTAGTGCTACGTTTGGGTTCTCTGAAGGAGGGGTGATGAGTTTGGTTTGGGCAGATTTAGTTTAAGATGCCATCCAAGTGGAGCTATTGAGCAAACAGTTATACATGCATGTCTGAAGCTCAGAAGAAAGCTCAACTGGAGATTTAAATTTGGGAGTCCTTTAACATATGGATGGTATTTGAAACCAAGAAAGAGTGTGAAACCGAAGAGAAGAGAGCAAGAAAGGCTTCTGGGAGGAAGTGATAGCTGAGCTGAATGTGGACACATGACCAGGAGTTAGCCTGGGAAAGGAACTGAGGATCTGAACTGGGGAGAGGGTGGCAGGGAATTCCAGAGCCTGTAGGAAGTTAGGGTGTAATAAATTCTTGTGGATGGTGGTATCCTTTTAATTTGAGGCCATGTGCATTTCTAAGTATCTCCCGAGTAAATGATAAAGGCCATCCCCAGTGTGATGTTAAAGGATACTGAAACATAAAATATTTGTGGTCAAAAAAAGACACATACTATGAAAGAGTCTGTTTTGCAGATGGATAAATTTGAATTATCAATAACTAAGGAATTATTAATATATTCTGTGCCTCCTCCAGCCCTCTTTCACAAGCCAAGTGGCTTGAGCAATATATGTAGTCTACCCAGCTGACTCTTTTATTTCTCTCTGTGTCCTGGTTGCTACACTGAGTCTGTAAGTATAAATAAAGCTTTGATATTTATATATGGAATGATATATAAAAAGTGGCATTGGAAATACCTGGGAAGATTTTAGATATGAGCTATGTTACAAGAATCAAATAAGAAGTACAGAGGTAGTAATCAGGAAAAACATGTATAGATATTTACAGGCATTCCCTATTATTAGATTAGCCCAGATGGCAAGGGCTATGTACGCATAGTCCCTGCGTTCAGCAGAAAGGAGGGATATGTTTTCTTCTCTAGCCACAGACATGTGAGAAAAGATTAACTCAGCTACCTGACTTTTGAAATTTAATGGATGTATTTATGGAAGAATATTAGAGTTGACTGGTCTTGGTTCAAAAATGCTAAATTTCCTGAACCTGGACTATGTTTTCAAAAATTCAAGATGCATTTAGCAAAGCAAGGAAAAATAAATTCAGGCTGCTAGCTTGGCAGCTGGTCTGGATACAGTATTTTGCTCTGTTTACTCTGTCAGGAAGCCAGTTCCATTTGATTAAATTCTGAAATTAGAATGCATGCACTCTGGAAGATACCAAGCAGCTTCATGCTTTCACCCGTATGGAAAATGTGATTAAGGAAATGAACTCAACGGCTGTAGCATCAGAAGAGATCAATGCAATAGCTGTATTCAACTAGGCTCAATGGGCTAGACCTTTACTTTATTAAAATGGATGGCTTTAGCATAGAAACTGTGTCCACATCACAGAACTGCCATATTGCTCTGAACTCAGGCCGAGAAAGGAGCCAAGTGGAACTGCCATCAAATATTATGGCAGCAGTGCAAAATGCAGACCCACTCTCACATCACAGAGCTAAAATTTAGCCAAAAGGAGAGATAATTAAAGAATTTATATGCACAGTCTCCCCACATCAACATATTGGATTATTTTCAAAATTGCTGGTATGTCCTAATTTGGCAAGTTCTGCAAAATTCCCCCATAACAATCTTGAAATTCTCTGTGGGGTGGCAATATATTTTGCTTTGCCTAAAATGAAGTAGACTATGAAAATTATTCATATGTGAAATGCTGTCCAATATAACAAGGTTGTCCACGCAAAAAGAACCAAAAAACAAAAAACAGGTATTGTGTTCATTTGCAATTAATTGAGAGACAGGATTTTATTGGAAATCCAACCGTAATTGCCACATCTTCACTTGGCCATATAGGCTTTGTTAGTAAGTTGAAAAAACTGAAATGGAATTGAGGTATTATGACTGTACCTGTGAAGCACAGGAGATGTAAAAGGAATGTGACCTAAGAGATGCTGAACCAGAGGACTGCTATTTAAGACTTTCTAGAACAGCAGTATATTGATATGGACACTGTGTTCCAGACTCTAATCTTTAGGCTTCATACATCAAGGAACTTTATGTAAGGACTTTCCAATGTAATCAGATTATCTGGAACTCTTTTCATGCTAACCAAACTCAAAAGAAGCTGACACATAAAGCAGAATGCCAATAATCATGGGGCTTGGAATGCTCAGATGGGCTGATGGTATAGACAAGCTAGATAGATGTTCGCTTGGTCAGTTTGGAGCTGGAGCAAGGAAAGCCAACTCATCTCCCTTGTTAGTTTTATGATAATAAATATCCATCTCTATAGATTACATGCTGGTGTTCTCACTTTGGGGGATAGTCCTCCTTCAACAGGAGAAAATGTGGCAAATTCTTACTATTTAGGCTGATTTTTAAGAAATACCACGAAAGGTATCCCTTCTGTTAATGCAATCTTTCTTTGATAGGGTTTAGCAGAGTTAATATATTTGTTCTTTAATCTAGACTATATTTTGTGCCAGGCTATGACCCCTATGTATCATCCATGAGTTTTGTGAAATGATCTACTAAGAGGACAATGAAAGAATTGATTGATTTATATTAAGTAGTTAAGAATATAAACATAACCAAGGCACCTGGGTGGCTTAGTTGGTTAAGCGTCGGACTCTTGGTTTTGGCTCGGGTCATAATCTCAGGGTCATGAGATCAAACCTCACATCAGGCTCTGAGCTCAGCACAGAGTCTGCTTGAGATTCTTTCTCTCCCTCCCCTCCTGCTCTGCTCCACCCCCTGCTCAAGCCCATGCATGTGTGCATGCTTTCTCTCTCTCAAATAAATAAATAAAATCTTTAAAAAATCAATATAACCTAATTGAAGTTGATATGATTAAAGAATAAAGAGAAACAATAATGGCATTATTAAAATATTTTACAGATGATTTAAATTTAAAAAATTTATAAAAAATGTATAATTGTTTTGTAAATTCAGAAAAATTTCATGAGCACATATTACAAATCACACAAAATGCCGTCACCCAAAAATAACATTTTGGCAAAATTACTTCCACTTTTTTTTCTTTTTTCTTTTCTTTCTTTATTTATGCATGAGGGACAGAGAGAGAGAGAGAGAGAGAGAGAGAGAGAGAGGCAGAGACATAGGCAGGAGGAGAAGCAGGCTCCACGCAGGGAGCCCACACAAGGAGCCTGATATGGGACTCGATCCCAGGACTCTGGGATCATGCTCTGGGCCGAAGGCAGGCACTAAACTGCTGATCCACCCACGCATCCCTACTTCTACTTTTCTCTATGCATATTTTGTTCATATAGGTCAGAGCATGTAATATATACAATTTTATATCATTTTTCCAGATATAAATGTTATTAGTACACAATATAAGACAAATAAATTCCCATGTTATTAAAACTTTCTATTTGAATGGCTACATGAGATGCCTTCTTAAATCAGGTATCGCAAGCTCTCATGGCTTCAGGGGCCTGGTGGGTAATTAAAATATGTGAAATGGATAGGTAAAAAACAGAGGGCGGTGATGGTAACTAAAAATGTAGATCCCACCAAAAGGCATCCAAATTTAGTTTTATTGTTATTTTCTAATTTTTTTAAGATTTTATTTTGAGAGAGAAGGAGAGAAAGAGAGAGTGAGAGCAGGAAGAGAAGCAATGTGGGGCAGGGTGAACAAGCAGACTCTGTGATGAGCACGGAGCCCTATGTGGCTTGATCCCACGACCCAGAGATCATGACCTGAGCTGAAATCAAGAGTTGGATGCTGAACTGACTGAGCCACTCAGGTATGCTAGTTTTATTTTTAAAGTGCTAGCAAATCTCCAAAAGTGGAGAAAATAAGCCACAGAACACATGCAGTATAGTACCATTTATCCTGTTTTAAAGCAGGTAAAACAATTCTATGTTCCACTGAGCAATACACTAGGGGTACATAGGTAATGAAAGTTGTTTTTAAAAATAGAGGAGGAATGCAAAATATCAAATTCAGGACTGATTACTCAGGAAGTGGTATGAACATAAGATTATCAAAGGAAGGTAAACAGAAGGGATTTTATTTATTTATTTTTAATTTTTTTAAAGATTTTATATTTAACCACTGAGCCACCCAGGCATCCCAGTTGAGGGGATTTTAAATGTGGGGCAATATTTTATTTAAGTTGGATGGTAAGTACATGTGTATGGGCTGCATTTTACTTATTCTGTTTTTGTACATATTAAATATTGTATAAGGCATCTTTTAAAGAAAAAAACGGCAACTGTTAGCCAAAGGAAACCCCATTGTGGCTTTGGCCAAAGGCTGCCAGTTGGCTACCCTAGCATGATAAGTAGTATAGCATAGTGACCAAGTGAATGGACTCTGAGGCCAGGCCATTGGCCAGGCCGTTTGCTAAAATTTGAATCCTCATTTCACCACTAAATGGTTTTGTACCCTTGGGCAGTTAATAAAATTCTATGCAAACTAAGGCACACAGATCAAATCCAGCCCTTGGCCAATTTTTGCATAGCCCTCCAGCTAAGAACAGTTGTACATTTTTAAAAGATTTATTTATTTATTTCAGAGAGAGAGTGTGTGCTGGGCAGGAGGCGAAGTGTAGAGGGAGACGGAGAGAATCTCAAGCAGACTGCCAGCTGAGCACCAAGCTGGAGAGAAGGCTCAATCTCAGGACCCTGAGATCATGGCTTGAGCCAAAACCAAGAGTTGGATGCTTAACCAACTGAGCCACCTAGGCACCCCATGTACATTTTTATTTTTAAAAATTAATTTTATTTATTTTTAATTTTTCCCCCATGTACATTTTTAAGTGGTTGGAGGAACTACTCTCAACCACTCTTACTGAACTCTGAATAGTTTTGGAAATTAGCTTTTGCTGCAGGCTTGAAAATGTTTCTCAATGAATTATATCTAAAGCTGTAGGAGATCCCTGGGTGGCTCAATGGTTTAGCACCTGTCTTCTGCCCAGGGCGTGATACTGGAGTCCCAGGATTGAGTCCCACGTCAGGCCCCCTGCATGGAGCCTGCTTCTCCCTCCCCTGTGTCTCCGCCTCTCTTTTTCTCTGTGTCTCTCGTGAATAAATAAATAAAATCTTTTTTTTTTATAAATAAAATCTTAAAAAAATCTAAAGCTGTAAGGCAAAATAGCACTTACATACCAAATTTATACTGTGGTAATCTCAACAACTAGCATTTTTTGAATCACAAGCAATCTCAAGCTATTTTATATACTTTCTGTGCTGTTCAAAAATTAAGAAACAAGATCTCCATGACCACACAAATTTGTAGTAGATATATTTTTCTGAGTTCAAACTACAGTTCAACAGTGTCTTTTGGACCTGGATATGAGTGCAAAAAAACTTTCCTTATTTCAAAATCCATTCAACTGTGCAATTGCAGAGCTTCCACCTTCAGTTGGAAGCAATTAATCTGCAACATAATGACATATTAAAAGGCAACTATCAAGAGAAGGATTTAACAGAATTGCATAAATGCCTCCCAAGCAATGAATATGCTCAATGAAAACTATATACTCATGGACTGATACCAGATTTGGCAGTACCTATGAAAAGAAGATTTCAAAGATATTTTCAAAGATAAAATACATAAAATCTCACTAAAAATCAGCATTAACAAATGAGCATTTGCTATTGATTTTGATGATGGGAACATGAACTTCACACTCCAGTAGAGTGAAATGTCCCCCTCACCACTTCCAAAAAAGAATTCCATCTTCTCCTTTATAAGCATCACCAAAAAAACGTATCAACTATTAGATTTGAAATTTATCAATACAAATTTTGTGGAACTTTGTTATCTCTCGTTTTATAAGTGGCTACGTAAGAGCCTCAGTTTTGCTCCTTGGTCTGCAGGGTCTAAGGTATTTACTACCTGGCTCTTTACAGAAAAAAGTTTGCTACCTCGTGTCATAGAATGATTGTAAGGAGTAAATAAAATAATCCTGGTATAAAATAAGCACTCATTCTTTTTTCTTCACTCATTGTCTATTTTGGACATATAAGCTGCTTCCATATTTTTAAAATTCTAAGTAGGGGCATTTTAAAGTGCATTAATTATTTATGTGCATATTTGTACACATCTTGGATTAGGATTTACCTTTAGGTTACATTCCCAGAGGCAGATGGACTCCAAACTGAAGTAAAACCTTTAAACAAAGCTAATTTTGTCTTACTATAGTACTCTTATCGGCCCAGACAACTGGATAATTTTAGCTTTGAAGGGCCAACAATTTTTGCCCTTGCCTTCCTAGAATGTTCTACTTTTGGATTTTGATTCCAAGGGAGAGATAGCTTATGTGAGGTTCATTCATTCATGTTAACAGGCATTCATTAAATATCTACTCTTTGGGTAATAGGTACAAATAAACATAAAAATAAATTTAGACATGTTGTCTGCTCTCAGGGAGCTTCAATGTAGTAGAGGAGATAAGACATGGATTATAAATCTATGCTTCTCCCCAAATACATGAATGGAGGAAGAGGGAGGGGGCTCCAAGGTAAAGAAAAACCAAGGTGCTGTTAGATGGAGGATAGATAGTTGTTGGGTAGAAAGAACATCCAACGTTCACCACACTTTTCCAGCTCTCTGAGTCCATTTTTTGCTTAACCTGATTAAAAGGGTGTGTCCTTTCTAATGTACAGAAACTGGACCAATCTGGATGGATAAAAGTTTAACTGACAGAAGATGAGCTGCACAAAGAATTTAGTTAAGGGGACCAGAATAGGCATAGGCATCGCTGCAGGAAAGAGCAGTGACCGCCTGGGCGCCTTATGAATAAGAAGGCTGGTGTGGTCAGATTTTGGAAAGTCTTAGAAGTCTGTTTATGGAGTCTGCAATTTTTAAGAGCTGCATTGTTTCAGTTACTCTCAGGTCTTTGGGCAGCTGAAGGCAGTATTTTTGTCCTCTGATTTAGAAGTGTATTTTGAAGAAGGGCTGCCTTCAGATATTCCAGTGATGTTAACAGCCAAGTAAATCATTACATTAAAAAAATACATATTACATTATTAGCATACTTATGAAATGACTGCACCTGCCTGTCTTCATCGGGGGGATGTTTCTAATGCTTTTCCCCAGTAACAATACCAATCTCGATCATCAGTGGCGAGGGAATCTGCAGCTGCATGCTTGCCTCCCTCCTTCTACCCACTCACAATGATGGGTACCAGTCATCACATGGAATAAAGATGGGATGGAATCTTTTTTTTGAACCATAAGTGAGGAAACCAACCAATTTGCCTAATAACATTTTGGAAACTTACCAAATTCTGCTACATTACATACTCCTAATACCTGGCTTGGGGAGCCAATGAAACTTCTTAGGTAAGGTAGCATATAGAATTATGTTTCTGTAGAACTGAGGCTCCTCAGAGAGAGAGGTAGTATGCAAAAAATTTAAATTTATGGACAAATACATTTGTAAAATACTGGAGAAAATGAAATTAAACAGCTTTATTTTTCTAAAGGAATTATCAAACATTTAACATATTATTATATGACTCCCTAACAAGGTGACATGCGCCACTTGTCAAATTTATTGGTCTTCTGTCTTTTTGAAAAGAAGTATCTATATTATTTTAAAATTTAAATTAGATTTAATTAACATATACTGTATTATTAGTTTCAGAGGTAGAATCTAGTGATTGATCATTTGCATATAATACCCAGTGCTCATTCCAAGTGCCCTCCTTAATGCCCATCACCCAATCACCCCATTCCCCTACTCACCCCCTCCCTCCAGGAACCCCCTGTTTGTTTCCTACAAGAAGTATATTTCCAGGGGAGGTTTTGTGAAATATACCATGGGAAAAACTGAAGTAGTAACTATGTGATAAGAGATATGCTTTAGGCTCATCGGTCTGGAGACTATCTACATTTAGGATGAAGTTGAGAGACAGGCAAAGAAAACAGGTTAAATACCCAGGTAAATAAAATCCAGGTGATGAAAGTGATTATAAAAGCATACATTGTGAAGATAAAATGGGCAGGACTTTGCATTTGAATGATCATAGTAATAAGGACAGGAAATAGGTGGTATTAAGTCCTAGGTATTCATACATTTGGTTGATAGGAAAATGAGAGTACTTTTCACAGAAATTGGTAGACTAAGCTGTAACTTAGTGGGATCTGGATAGATTCACTGAAGGAATCAAAGACAACCAATTTTGCTCTCAAGACAGCAGAGCCTTCTGACCATCATTAGGTCACTTATTCATCCTTTTTCCTGTAGGACTTTCCTCCCTCCTTTCTTTTCCTTTCCAGGTACCCCTCTTAGAGGTAAGGTTTATCATGAAATCCTGATACTGAGGGAAAAGTCTCCTTGGCCTCCTTTTCTATATCCCTAATGGGCATTCTTTTTAAGAGTTTTAGTGCTGAAGAATAGAGAAAGCAAATATTCTAATAGGACTTCAACACGTTACTTAGTATGACATAATAAATACAGGACTATAAACAAACAGGAACTTACAATTGCTTTTTAAAAACTTACGTTTGATTTTTTTGGACTATTTTCTGTATTACTCTTAGAAAAATGCATCTATTTTAGAATGACAAAATGCTAACTTAGCCACTGATATTAAATAAAAATTCATTTTGTACACTAACATTTTTTTAAAGATTTTATTTATTCATGAGAGACACACAGAGAGAGAGGCAGAGACACAGGCAGAGGGAGAAGCAGGTTCCATGCAGGGAGCCCGATGTGGGACTCAATGCCAGGTCTCCAGGATCACGCCCTTGGCCAATGGCAAATGGCAGACGCTCAACCGCTGAGCCACCCAGGTGTCCCTGTACACTAACATTTTTAATGACATGGACTGCTCTTGGGAAAACTTTGTCCCTGCTTCAAGGTAATTTCATTGATAGAGGTTTATGTTGGTTCTTGCTTCCATGATACTGTCTTTGTGACTCTAGGAACACATTGGACACTACTATAGATGCTAAGAATAAGGAGAATTTTGATATTCATTGGCTCAGACTTAAAATGATGGAACATTTATGTGAACAAGGTTCTCCTCCTGTCACACACAGCACAATTAACTACACTATTTTCTCCCCCGCCCCCTTCTGGCACATATATACTATTATTCAATCAAAGCCCTACTCCTGATGATCTCAACAGTTAAACAGAAACGAAGTCACTCCCTTTGGGTCTTCCTTTTCTCATGTGCACTTTTATGTCAGACTTTTTGTTTCTTCATTCACAAATCTTAGCCTTTCCCCGAAGCTAAGAAATAGGTTTTAAAGACATATTTAATGCTGTATCATCATCTCCTAGGGTTAGATGCGCTGGAACAGCCTGTTTATACCTCAGCATAATTGATAGCACCCTCTCCCTCTCTCAAGTGTTCTGATTTGTACAGTAAGTACAGTCACCTCATTTTCTTGTTCTCCATTTCCAATGAGCAAGTTTCCATAAGTTAATTTTTTTTAAGTACAGGATTATAGGTTAAATAGAAGGTCTGAGAGAACATCTATTTCATATTTGATAGAATTCAGCCTGTATCTGAGTTTTTTTTTAATTTTTATTTTATTTATGATAGTCACACAGAGAGAGAGAGAGAGAGAGAGAGGCAGAGACACAGGCAGTGGGAGAAGCAGGCTCCATGCACTGGGAGCCCGATGTGGGATTCGATCCTGGGTCTCCAGGATCGCGCCCCGGGCCAAAGGCAGGCGCCAAAGCGCTGTGCCACCCAGGGATCCCTGTATCTGAGTTTTTTGGCTGAACTTATGTTACCTTGTGAGGTGTTATTTTTCACTATTAGGCATCTTTAAGTTTTATGAAATCCCTTCTTACCTTCAGCCTTAATTTTATTATTCTTCCCAGTCTAAAACTCATAACATAGAGATTTGGGGTTCCTTTCTCAACTACAGGTTTTTGTAATGCCCAGTCCAAGGCATCCATCACTTGAGTCTTTTAGATATGTGATGTCCTTGGGAGAATTGAGAAAATAGTTACCCAAATTACATGGTTCAAATGAGGGAACTGGGTTGCAAGGCTGTTATTTACTAGTTGTATGACCTTGAAGAGTTTACTTCATCTTTTTGTGCTTTGGTTTCTGAGCAATAGAATGAAGTTTGATACTCTCTAATGGGCCATAGTGAGAATTAAATGACATATATAAGCTCCACCAGAGACATTATTATTGATCTTGTTCACTTTATTCTAAATGCCTAATACAGGTAATATCAGGCACAGAGTAAGTTCTCAGTAAGTATCTGAATAGTGAATAAAAGCTCTTACCACATTGCCTTACACATAGCATTCAATACAACATAGCTATTATCCTTTCAACCATTTTTCCTATGACCTGGTTTCCAGATTTCTCATCATATCAATCACTCTCTTATGGATGCTCTCTGATTTACCAACATTCTTCTTCAGAAGTGGTTCTAAAAATTCAATACTGCATGGTATGTGGTGATTCTGCTTTATCTGATCATAATTATAGATAAGAGTCCCCTGGGAAAAAGCTAGTCTACCTGCTTACATAGAACTGGCACTTAAAAAATCCACTTTCTCCCAATACCACCCTTTTAACCTTAGGAAACATATAGTTAGGAGAATAAAAATATCAGAAAATAAGGGGGGGGGGGAAGAGTGAGGTAAGAGAAGAACTAGGATAGCACAGTATTGTGGAAAGCCTTCGCAACCAGTATTTATCATCACTGCCCCTAATTAACAGTCTGTGGTGATCACCTACTGATTAGCCTGCCTACCTAGAATACAGTCCTTAACTGTAATTTATCCACGGTGCTCACCGTTGGGAAGATCTTCAAATATTGCTGAATGGCTGAATGAGTAAAGATAAACAAGAACGTTGGAGGAAGATGCCAAAGTGAGCAGATGAACAGCTTCCTAACAGGAGACTGTGAAGCCAAAGTATCCACCATTGTATTTTGGGACAGCAGACTAAGGAAACTGGGATTGAATGCTAATAATGAAATGACAAGTAGAAATGTAAAATTCATTTGGAGGCTTTGGGGGGGAAAAAAAAAGTGAAATTGCTTTGATAATGTGAAGCAGCAGCAAGGTTGGGACGCCTGGGTGGCTCAGCGGTTGAGCATCTGCCCTTGGCCCAGGGCGTGATCCCGGGATCCAGGATCGAGTCCCACATCGGGCTCCTTGCATGGAGCCTGCTTCTCCCTCTGCCTGTGTCCCTGCCTCTCTGTTTCTCGTGAATAAATAAGTAAAAATCTTAAAAAAAAAAAAAAAGGCAGCAGCAAGGTTTAGGTTTGCTTTTGACTTCTGGTAGGATTGCGATTGGAGTCGTATAAAATATTATCGAAGAAAAAAATGGGAGGGCGGTGGAAAAGCCTTAAAGGCAAGATGATGGCACAAGCCTTAGGCCACATGGAAGGATAGGCCAGGGGAGTAGAAGGAAGCATTTCCTTTTCACCAATAAAAGTGAACCTAGTGAGAACGGTCTGGGGTAGAAGTGGGCAGTTCAGGAAGCTCCGATTACGAGTCTCAAAGCAGGAGCGTCGGCCAGGGTGGGGGTCAGAGGTGTGGGAAGCGGGGAAGCGGCCCCGCGGTCGGGAGGCGGCGCACCAAGGGTGAACAAACCAACCAACCAACCAACGCCCGCTGGCCTCTGGGGAGGGCGGCTCAGCCTTGTGACTAAGCAGGAGAAAAATCTCTTCTCCCTCCTTCCTGATCTCATCACCCAGGCCGCCTCAACCAGCGGCACGGGGCAGGAAGTAAGGGCTTCCTCTGCGCCAAGCCGTCAGTAACAGGGCCCCTGCGTGTTTCCCTCTGAAGAGAAGGCTGCCGAGGCACCGGGGGAGGGTTCGGGAGGCCTTGTAGGCGCGGCTCCGGGGGCGGGGGGGGGGGTGTCGCATCAGGCCGGGAGGCGGGCCGCAGCAGGTGCGGCTTCACGGCCGGGATCCGGTACGGCGCGCCTCGGGTCTGGCGGCTCCGGGCCCGCCCGTCAGGGTCCCGACCCTTTAGAGGGCGCGCCGGGCTCTCGGGGCGCACGCTCGGCCGCCCCGCCTGCCGAGGAACGGGCCCCGGGAGCCTCGCCTCGGGCGCGGCGACGAGGAAGCCGTCTCCGGAGGCCAGCGCCAGCGCCAGCGCCGCGGCGGACGGGCTGAGGTCGCCCGGGGGCGCGCGGGAGGCCACCCTGCTCCTTTGGTCGCCGGCCGACAGGGACACGAAGTTCACGGCCATCTTCGAACGCTGCCCGCAGGGCTTGTTACGTCCCTCGGTCACGGCGGCTCCCTCGCGGCTGCCCGCTTCGGTCCAGCCCGTCTCGGACGCCGCCACCGCCCACCAACGCGGCCCTAACCGGAGCCGCGGCCGAGCGAGGAGCCGCCTCTCGCCGGCGCTCTCCTCGCGCGCATGCGCCTGCGCCTGCGCCTGCGCCTGCGCCTGCGCCTGCGCAGCACGTCGGCGCGCGTCGACGCCGGCCTGGGGCGAGCGTGGTTGACGCTTACGTCGACGACGCCCGGGAGGGCGAGGACGTGGGGTTTCCGAGAGTGCGCAGTGAGTGCGCCGGCGGCGACCCTTCGGCCTCGTGCGGGAGGGGGCGACGCTGACATGGGGGCGGCGGCGGCAGAGGCGGACCGCACGCTCTTTGTGGGCAACCTGGAGACGAAGGTGACCGAGGAGCTCCTCTTCGAGCTTTTCCACCAGGTGAGCGGACGACCGCACGCTTTTCCCTTCCGCTTTGGGAGTCCCCGGACGGCCCGGCCCGACGGCCTTGCCCGCCTTCCTTGCCCGCCTTCCTTGCCCGCCTTCCTGGGGGAGGCGGGGCTGCGGGTCCGGGCGCCCGCCGGGAGGGCCGACTCGGCGGAGGGGGCGCCGGGAAACTGAGGCGCTCGCTGGGGCCGCTTTCAGGGCAGAACCCCGGTCAGTTCGCTCGGGGGGTGGTGGCGGTGGAGGCCCCCGGGATGCAGGCACCCCCAGGGATGCAGGCCTCCCCCCCCCATGCAAGCACCTCCCCCAGGGGTGCAGGCTCACCCCCCCCATGCAGGCACCACCCCCGAATGCTTTTTTTTTAACTTTAAATTTAAAATAGACTCTAAAAAAAAAAAAAAGACTCTATTCTGTAGAGCAGGCTTGTGTCTCTGCATTAAAATCAGCCTGAAAAAGAATAATTCAGAGTATCTCGTTTCCGCCAGATCTCTACTCTGACAGCTGGTAATATTTGGTGAATCGATGCAAAGGTGAATTATTTTCTTTTTAGCCTAAGAAAACCAGTTTTTCTACCCCTGGATAAACGTGCCCTGGAGTGGGAAAATGATGGGTGTTGGTCGCCTTGCTAAAAAGTCATAAAGCGCTGTGAAATGTAAACTGAGGGGCTGTTTCCAGTTCCTTAAGGGCTTCCTTCTCCAGATAAATTAATCAAGCGGCCAGTCATATTTGTAGGATCTTTAACAGGTGGAATTCCCCTGGGTGTCTCCTTTTTAGACTTTTCCTGGTTCCATTTAGACATTCCGGTGTCTAAACGTCCTAAAATGTGAATTTTTTTTTTTTTGAAATTGCCTTACTTAATTTCCAAACACTTTTTCTTCTCTCTCTCTCTCTCTCTCTCTCTTTTTTTTTTTTTTTGTCTGTAGGCTGGGCCTGTAGTAAAAGTGAAAATCCCCAAAGATAAGGATGGTAAACCAAAGCAGTTTGCATTTGTGAATTTCAAGCACGAAGTGTCTGTTCCTTATGCGATGAACCTACTTAATGGAATCAAACTTTTTGGGAGGCCCATCAAAATTCAGTTTAGATCAGGTAACTGTTCAGTGTTTTTTGGGGGGAGAAGGGTTTTTCGCAGCTTTGTTCTTAATTTTATGATTCAGTTTTGTTGGATGAAAATACCTTAAGATTTGTGGATACTAAGCTTTGTATGTCCCTGAAAGTAGGTCACATTGACTATAGATTTTTAAAGTCATCATTTTAAAATTGAGTTGAGGTTACGGAAAAGAACATAAACTTTGTCGTTGGAAAGACGGGTTTGAGTTCATGCCCTGAAGGACGCAAGGATTGTTTTCTAAAAATACTTTTCTTGGTTGCTCTGTGATTTACATTTACAAATTTAGATTCTAGATTATGGGAACATGAAACTTTCCACGTATGCAGTTAAAATTTAGTGTGGGGATCATAATATTATGGCCAGGTTGGATATTTATCTGTTTGGATAGTGCTTATTTGGAACTCTCTGTTTTACGTACATCTGGTATCAAACATTTACAGTTTTACTCTGAAACAGTAAAGCGGTTTACTGAAATTTGATGTTTTCTCTTGTAGCTTCTTTCTACCTCTTTGGCAAGATTTGGGATAGGAGGGATAAAATTTCAACTTAAGTTTTCTATCAAGGAAAATTTCTTGGAACGCCCGGGTGGCTCATTTAGTTCAGCGTATGCCTTCAGCTCAGGTCATGATCTCAAGGTTCTGGGATCAAGTTCTGCATCAAGCTTCCTACTCAGCAGGGAGTGCTTTTCCCTCTGCCCTTCCTTCTGCTCATTCTCTCTCTCTCTCTCTCAGATAAGTTTAAAAAAAGAATAATTTCTCAAATTACTTCATTTTAGGAAGTAGCCATGCCTCACAGGATGTCAATTTGTTGTATCCCCAGCATCATCTTGGAAACTCAAGCCCTACCTCTACATCTCCCAGCAGGTAATATTTTGTACCTGTTATTAAAATCATTTATTGGAATTTTTATTTTTTAAGTAGTCTCAAAACATACTCAGTGATCTGTTTCCTTTTTAAAGCTTCTGCTTCTTTATTCTTTTATATTATTTGTATTTTGGATTCTAATTAGGTATCTATTTTAAGGGGACTATAGACATGTATAGTACCCCTAAGGTAGATATGTATGTATCTATAATTATGTTCATTTGTGAAGACTTATGCCCGCAGCCTCATATTTTAGTATGTAACTGAAACACAATTTCCCAGAACATTCTTTAAGCTCTCTACTTTCAGTACTCTATATTCTATTTTATTTTTTTTAACTCGAATTAGTTTTGACCACTAACTGGTTGTTATTTGCAGTTTAAAAATATCTATAGGTAAACAGACTAGTGGACTAAGTTTATAGTGTTGGATTCTAGGTCTGCCTCTTTGATTGCATAATCTTGAAGTCTCATTTCTCTGATCCTGTCCTTCCATTTGTAAGGAAAAGCTGAGTTAAACACACTCCATGGTCTCTTCCAGCTACTAAGGGTTAGAAAAAGTACCATGTTTATATTGAATAGTTTTGTTTACTTTGGGAAGGCTGGTATTTTATGAGAGATATTTTTTTTTTCCTGGTTTCTTCGTAGAGCTTCTTACCAGTCATAATGGGCTTATTCAAGAAAGAGTCAACAAATAATCTGTCACATGTTAGGTTCTTCACCAGGTCCTTTGCCTTTATGGTCTTATTTCTCACATCAGTCTTAGGAGGTGTAGGGGTTATTGTTAGTTCCATCTTGTATGCGAAGAAAGTGAGGATTGGACATTAACTTGCCCATGGTTGAACTGCTCATGAGCAGTGGGTTGGGATTGAAACCCAGGCATTGTGACTGAACCTCAGCCACTGTAATAGGTTGCCTTAGTGAAGCTTAACCGTCTATAGGAAGACATGTATATATTTTGTGACTACCTGTTTAATAAGTTCTCTAAAGAAAGCATAAAATGTGCTTGGAGAAAGGTTTAACAAGGAGGGATGATATAAATGAATGAGGAACTAAAAGAGGCCAGTGTGTCTAGGTCATAATGAAGGAAAAAAAAAACGGAGAGTAGTAGATGATGTTGATAAAGTAGAAAGGTCTTTCTTACAGGCTATATTTAGGATCTGGGAATTTCCTCCTAAAAATAGTAGAAAGACATTTGAAATGTTTTCAGTAGGATACTAGCAGGACCAGGTTTGTATTTTATCAAATTGTTTGGTTGCTGTGGGAGAATGGATTGGAGAGGACAAGGCTGAAAATAGACCAGTTAGGAAGTTATTGGTAGCAAAGTATTGGTATTAGTAGCAAGACACAAGGAAGTTTCAGGGGTGAGGTTGTTGATTTGGATTAGGGTGGTGCCAGGAACTGAAGTGAACTGGCTTCAATATGAAAAGATAACTGGAAAGTAAAATTGCAAAAAAGAATAGTGTAAAAAGAGTACCACCTTATTAACCTTTGTTGCCAACTGAAATTGTATTTGAATACTTCTCATTGCATTTGGGACTTGAAGCATGTCAAACCACTTTTGTAGACACCTTAAAGGTACCTCAGCTGGAGGAAAAAAGAGTTTACCTCTGGGAATTTCTTTGGAAAAATATATACAAGAAAATATTTTTTCTTTTTTAATATAAGGCTAAGAATGTGCATTATTGTTTTCTTAGAAGGAAAATTTATAGTTTTTGCCCCTTTAACATATAGATGTCTAATCTGATTTAAGAAAACCCAAAATGGGAAGATACAAATCTTGAGACCAATCAATTAGTGATTTTGATTATAAGTATTTTAAAATAAAATGAAATTAAAACACTTGTTAAGGTGAATTTTTCTATAGAGCAAGCTACCTTTGTAGGAATTGAGGAATAAGTTAGAATTCCTTAAAAATTAATATCCTTTTTGTGTTACAGAACTCTTAATTTCTTGCTCCCCCAGACCTGTTCCTCTTCCCTTTCAAAGTAAATGTCTACATAATTGCTCAAGCTAAAAATCTAGATTTGGCCCTTTATTTTTCTTTTTCCCTCATCTGTCATGTCTAATCGATCAAATCCTTTTCATTTTAGTTTTCAACATAGGCCTCTGCACTAGTCCTGGATTGATAGGTTTTTTTTTTCCTAAGAAGAGCCAGATGGGTAATGTTTCAGACTTGGGAGGACATTTTTTTTTTTTTCCTCTGTCATTGTAATACCACACAGATGAAACAGACACAAGAGTATGTTACAAAAACTGGATTTGGCCCACAGGCTATATAGCTTGCTCACCCCTGTGCTAGTTCTTCCCTCAGCTGAAATGTTTTGCCTCCAGGTAATCTTGTTACTCAGTTTTCACTTCAAATGTGCCTCCTTTGTAGAAAGATAATCCCCGACCAGACAGCCAGAGCTAAAATAGAACCCCTGTCCCGCTCATCTTACTTGCTTTTTAGTGGACTATTCAGTATATCAGTTGTTATAAGGTAAAATTATTTTACTATCTGAATCTTCATCCATGAGAGCGATACTTTGTCTTTTTTGTTCATTCTTACCTTTGAGACTGTGTCTTGCTCATGATTGGTATGGAGTAAATATTTGTTAAATGAATGATTATTTGTTGGTTTTCTTATTTTTCATAGGTATGAAAGGACTGTGGATAATATGACTCCATCAGCACAGATAATTCAGAGATCTTTCTCTTCTCCAGAAAATTTTCAGAGACAAGCAGTGGTAGGTTGATTTTTCTTTTCTTTTTTTTTCTTTTCTCTCTTTTTAAAAATAAATAATTCCTTTATTAAAGAAAAAAATGAGCAAATGTATTGTGCTGTTTTTAAAGGTACAAACTATCCTCTTAGTAACCATGAAAAATACCGGTGCAATCTTCCATATATAGAGTAATTTGTAAAGTATTACCTAAAATGCTTCATGAGGAATAAATTCCCAAATTGTTGAATTTAAAACAAAGTAGACATTGATTAGCATCTCCTTGTACTAGAACTAGGGTTAACCAAATGTCTAGACTAAGCCTTTAAGTAGCGCTCACACATACACACACAGAGAGATGAAACCCTTACAAAAATAAAAGTAGTTACAATGTTTTGAATATATGGTATATGTCAGGCAATATCACCTCAAAGTGTTATATATGTTACATTATTTATTCTTAAGGGTAATAGGGATATATGCACTATTATAATATATAGCAATACGAAAATTGAGGATTTGGAAGGTCATAAAATTAGCAAGTGGTAGAACTGAAATTACAAGTGCAGCCTGCCAAAATTTGAAACCATGCTTTGAACTGCTACACAGAAAATTTAATGAGAAAGAGCAGCACAATAAAAAAAATAGAAAACCCAGAAAGTCATAATTAGGTAATTGAATAAAATATCACATTTCAAAAAAACCACAAAGCTATATATGCTAACTATGCAGCGCAGTAGCATACAATGTACACTTGCAAATACAGCTCAGTTTATGAAGTTTTAAAATTCGTCACGAGAAGTCCTTGTCTTACAAAGACAAAAGCAGAAGTTCATAATTGCTTTTACCAGTAATTTATGTACTTGGTGGATTATAATATCAGCTTCTCAAAAATAGTCACCTTTTGATACGTTAAACTCTTACTGAAACGTTAGTTCTTGGAACACCCAGTCTAAATTTTTACCAGCCAATTAAAACATCATGCAATGAACTTACGTCTTTCTTACAGCTGGAAAATAAAATTTGTCACTCATTTATTTTCCACTTTAAATAAACTCAGATATACTGCTTGAGACATATTTGTTGAGTCTAAAGGTCACTTATAATTTAAATAATATCTATAGAGACTGCCCAAAAATGTTTATCAGAACTCAGCTGTCTTCCACTTGAGTTGCTAAAAAAAACCCCAAAAACCAAAAAACCCCCAAACCTAGAATGTTCAGATGGGTGGCTCAGTTGGTTAAGCATCTGACTCTTGGTTTTGGCTCAGGTCATGATCTTGCAATTGTGAGACTGAGCCCTATGTTGGGCTCTGTGCTCAGTGGGGAGTCTGCTTCAGATTCCCCCCTCTCTCTCTGTCCTTCCACTTGCACATGCATGCACTCTCTCTCAAATAAAGAAATGTTTTAAAAAATGTTCACATCCTTCTTAAGTAATGTCCTAAGTCTTAGTTAAACTAGCATGATCTTTGTAGGTTGATAACTCATTTTGGTTTTCACTGGGGTGAAATGCATATTTAACAGATTGAAGATAAATAAAAGAACTGCATTTCACATTTGTATTTTTCTTCAGCTGTTGTGTGTGCTTTAAAGATTGGAAATTTATTCTCTGATATTCTTGCAGCCTATGCTGAAGGGCTTCTTACCATACACTCTCTTTAATGGTTATAATGGTACTTGAATATATTGGAGTCTTTGACCAGTTTTCTCTTGATTTCCATTTTTTTCTGTAATATGAGACTGTGCAACTAGGCTTAAAATTTTTGGTGTGTTTTACTGTTCCATGTCTATCTCCAGTCTCTCACTTTTTTTATTTTGTCACTTTCCTTTTTTTCTTGAATTCATTTCTTCTTTTTTTTGCTCAAATCAGTCTTGCCTTGTGACCCCTCAGTCTTTTGAAGGTCTGCAAAATAAAAATGTGAGAGTGAAATAAAGTAAAATTGAGAGAGCAATATAAAGGGATATCAGTTTTACATACATATAACATATTTTTCTGTAGGCTATTTAAAAAAATTGTCACTGGCTAATACCTATCCATGAGCAGAATTTGGGGACCACTGGTCTAGTCAGTTCGTACATGTCTCTGTTTTCTCCTTGCTAGCCCATCTCACACACGGTTTCAAAATGAATATTACAACCCTATTTCGCTTATATTCCTGGTAATTTGACTTTCCATCATTTGCAAGGTGAAGTCTGAATTCTCTAGCCTAGTTATGAGGTGCTCCCATCATCTGATGCCAATAAAGCTTTCCAGCCTATCTGTCCATTATCCACTGCTTATGAGATCTGTAATTAGAATTCTTGCTATTCTATGAACGCATTCTATTTCCTTGTTATATTTGTGCGATTTCCCTTCCTTGGTTATAATTCTTCCTCAAAATAGTCTATCCAAACTTTTAATACTTAGATAACATGCTACCTTCATGAAGCCTTTCCTAGTGATACTGAGCTCCTGGCTCTTTATGTGTCATCAGACAATGATTTACATTGTAATCATTTATGTGATCACTTCGGCTCTAAGTTATATTCTTGAGGGCAAGGAGTAGTAGTTATGTACAAATATCTTAGAGGTATACATTGTAATGAACAAAGCCAGTGTATTTTTCTACTTCAAGTTCTATTCAACCTAAGATCCATCTGGGCAAGAGTAGTTTTGCTTTTCCATCATTATCTGTTTGGTTCACTGTGACTAAGTATATATTGACTTTGAGTCCTAGAAATATTTGCAGTTAACATTTCCTTCTTTTTCCCTTCATTCAGATGAACAGTGTTTTGAGACAGATGTCCTATGGTGGGAAATTTGGTTCTCCACACCTGGATCCATCAGGATTTTCCCCATCACATAGTCACAGTTTCAACCAGTCTTCAAGCTCCCAGTGGCGCCAAGATACACCATCATCACAGCGTAAAGGCAGACAGAATTCTCATCCCTATATACCAGATAGACATTATAGCCGAGAACAGCGTTACAGTGATCATGGGTCTGACCATCATTACAGAGGAAGCAGAGATGACTACTTCTATGAAGATAGAAATCCCGAAGGCTGGAGCCATGACTATGATAACAGAAGAGACAGTAACCGAGATGGAAAATGGCGTTCATCTCGACACTAAACAAGTATTAAAAGGACAATGTTGTTATAGGATCATTCTAGGCCCTTTGGCTCATTTGGCCTGGAAATGTTTTGTTAAACTGTACAGAGCAGCTTTACAAGTTGCCACTTTTCTTTATCAAATTTTTAAAACCTATAGCTAGTCTAATACAGAAATAAGAGTTGTGGTTCCAATTTTATTACATTAATAACCTTTCACCTCAGGGTTTTATGAAGAGGAAAGGGTTTTATGCAAAAGAAAGTGCCACAATTCCTAATCATTTTAGACACTTGAGGAAGGGATGTATTATATTAGTTGTATTATAAAGCAAATATTTTAATTATCTGTTATCTTTTTGTATTGCAAGAAGTTTCTTGTTAGTGAATCAGATTTTGGTGTGTATAATAGAAAACATTCGAGTTCGGTAGTCTGAAATGACTATCAGTATTTTGTTAATAAGAAAATGTAATTTCAGTGATACAGTTTACTTAGAAAGCTTATTGGTAAAGTTTGGGGATAAATCATACTGGAGGTAGAGAATTTTTAGTGTAAGTTCTGTGACATGGTCTTTTGAGTTTTACTCTAAGTGAACATAAAATTGTAAATTTATATATGCTATCTCATTCTAAAATTTTAGAATTTGCTCATTAAATCATTTTGATGTATAACTAAAGTCACTCAGGAAGTTAAATATTTCTAAATGTATTTTTTTACATTAAAAATACAGTGTTAATATAAATCCCCCTTGTCAGGAAGAACACAAATGTAAATGCGTAGTTGGATTAAAAATGGTAAAATGTTTTACTGAAAGTATGCTTTTTTGAGGGGAAAAAAAGGTTCATGAAGCCGTTAAGTGCTGCCTCTATCACTCACATTTTAAAAATGTTAACATTTTCAAAGTGCCCAGGACATGTGTACAAGGATACATTTTATTATGAAGCTTGTACAGGTTGTTTTTTGGTTTGAGCATTTGAAAGAATTTAGTCTTAAACATTTTCTGACTTAAAAATTTTAAAATCTTGTTTAACAGAACTTTTGTGTATCAAGATGCAGTTTTCCTTTTGTTGTAGAACTTGTTTATAAAAAAAATCATTCCTTGAAAAATTTGGATCCTTTTTAGTATTAACTACAGCATTTGTACTCTGTTGCTTTTTAATATATTGAAAACATAAAATGAAGTGTGCCTTATTTTTTTGACGTCACTAACTTTAGAGACATTGTATATAAAATTAGTCACATCTTTTCAGGGATTGTCAGTTGTCAAGAATGTCCCTTCCTAGAGCATCCTGAAATACTCCTTTTGTACATATCAAACTTAATATTTAGAATCAGATTTTCAGTGACATGGATTATAGTTCTGAGCATTATGAACTAGTTACTGTCTTTGGTTTCTAGGAGTTCATGTACTCTCAGGCCTTCCCTGTTTTTAAATGCATGCATTTTTTTAGGTAAATGGAGCCATTTACTCAGCAGGGAGAGCATTAGGATCAGAAGTTTCTGTTTGCTTTAGCAGTTTAATAGTAGAAGGATTTGATTTGTTTCTAATGAGCTTGTTCTCAGGTATCTTACTTTATATTTATTTGGTGGCTTTTCTAGAGATTCACAAAGATTAATTCTGCTCTATTGCAATTTATGTGGGTTGGATCTTTTCATACTGATTCATAGGAATTCCTGGTTCAGAATCATCTTTTATTTTTTTAATGACTTGGGGCACACTCTTGTGAGGTTCCAATGAATCTTTTTCACTTCAATCTCACCCTGTTGAAAGTAACCAAACTAATAAATGTACTGTGTAAAGGGATCAAACAAGACAGCCTCAACAAATTGAATATAGCTGGTGAGATAATTCACCTAGGTTTGAGAGCTGCAGTAGAAAGGAAGAGGTGCTTTTGTGGAGCACAGCTTCTCCCTGTGTGTTCCATGAACCACCACTCTCACAAGGTGTTCTGCAGAATAAGCGTTCTCTAAGTTTTCAGTAAATGTGTACTACCTGACATGGGGTGGCTCTTAGCAACACTATAAACCTGACTACTGCAGTAACGAAATCTTTATGCTCAACCTAGTATTTTCCAAACTTACCTTTATTTGACCCTTTTACACATGTTAAGATATTAAGACTGCATAAATCAACATTTTTGACACTGCTGTCATCCTGTGTAGGTTCGTATTTCCTCATGCTAACTGCCATCATCCTAGAAGGAGCAATCATTCTCAACAGGATTTATTATTCCAACAGCATTCAAATGTGCCAATTTATGCATTATAATACTACCCTATATTTCTCTTACCATAGCCTTCTAGTGCATTACAATTTTCTTATCTGTATCTCCAGGTAGCTCCATGAAGGCAGAAGCCATATCTTACCACTGAATTCCCAGTATCCAGTGCCTGGCACTACAGTAATACTTGGTAAATTTTTGATGAATAAGTGAAGGAACATTTGTCAAATAATTGAATAAAAAAAGGAGGCCTCAATATAGTTTTTTTTTTTTTTTGGCCGTTTCCTAATCCTGAACCATCATTGCATTCTGTTATAAAAACTCTATATTATTGTGCCTTTAATAACAGTCTAGAATTATATTCTTCAGAAATGTTAAGATTTGGATATTCATGAGGTTTTCCTTAAAATATTATCTTATTTGGTTTGGGAATTAGAATTCTGCTAGTCTTATAGGAGTTGGTAATCAGCTTACCTCTTTTTTTTTTTTTTTCCTTTTTCTATGCCCTGGAAAGAAAATTGAATAATACAGGAAATATCTGTTAGTTTAGGACTTGTTGAACTTAAAAAACTAAGTCTTAGAGGCAATTGATTTTTTCCTCTATTTTCTCTTATTAGCCATAAGGGAAACTATTCATGTTTTCTACTTTCTCGGCAATCAATTTGAGTAATTTATACCTTTAAAAAAGCAACTATTTTCTTTATCTTTCCAAATTAATCAATAGACAGTTGTACATGATATTTCTTGTAATTTTTGAGAAACTACCTCCAGCTATAGTCAAGTTTTAGTTCCTGATATATTTTACTTTCCCTCCCACATCCTGGCCAGACTTGCTTGAGGCTGTGCTATTACACAGTTTACATTCATATATGTAAAAGCTCCATTGCATTGGTTTTTTAAACATTCTCTACTAAAGAGATTTAAATAAAAATCATATATTACTCCACTAGTTAACCATTTCTGGAGCTCTTTGTTCCTCTATGTAGATCCATTTATCCATCTGGTATTCTATTTGAAGTTTTTTTGGATATCTTGTACAAGTGCAGGCTTGCTGATGATGAATACTTTCTGCTTTTGGTCTGAAAGTATCTTTCACGTTTTTGAAATATCTTTTTGTTGGGTATAGAATTCTAACTTGACAGGTGGTGGTGGTGGTGGTGGTTTTTACTTTCAATATTTAAAAAATGTGGCTCCACTGTCGTTCTGCTTGCATTTTTTCCTATAAGAAATATGCTGTCAGGTGCCTAATGTGTCATTTTTCTCTAGCTGGTTTTTAGCAGTTGGATGATAATGTACCTTAGCACAGTTTTCTTCATGTTCCTTTTGCTTGAAGTTCATTGTGCTTTGTGGATCTGTGGGTTTATAATGTTTATCAAAATTGGAAAAAATTTGGCCATTATTCAAAAAAAAAAAACCCTCAAAACATTTTGTCCTAACTTTTCTCTTTGGAAACTCCAACTACACTTATATGAGACCCCTGATGTATTTTTATCCTATCGCTCACTGGTGTTCTGTTCATTTTTTAAATTATTTTTTCTCTCTGTGTTTCATTTTGGATAGTTGTATTATGAAGTCTTCAAGCCCACTTTTCTTTTTCTGCAATGTCTAGTCAGCAATTCCAATATAATCTTCGTCTTAGACATTATTTTTCTCTCTAGAAGTTTGATTTACATCAAACATTTTCTTCTTTTACTCTTTTTTCTTCAGCTCTATTGAGGTAGAGTTGACAAAATTATAAGCTATTTAAAGTATACAACATGATTTGATATACTTGTGAGAGGGTGCTCCCCCCTACACACACCTTAATTAACACATGACTTGGATTTTTTTGTATCTTCCCCATATTTACTTAAAATTTTCAACAAATAGAATAAAATTATAGTAATTTTTAATGTCCTTGTGTGCTAATTCTAATATTTGTGTCAGTTCTCAGTTGGTTTCTGTTGATTCACTCTCATTATTGGATATACTTTCCTGCTTCTTTGCATGCCTTGTCATTTTGATTGAATGCTAGGCAATATGAATCTTATTCATATTGGATGCTTGATAGTTTGCATTTCTTTTTTTTTAAGATTCTATTTATTTATTCATGAGAGACACACAGAGAGAGGCAGAGACACACAGGCAGATGAAACAGCAGGCTTCCATGCAGGAAGCCCGACATGGGACTCGATCCTGGATCTCCAGGATCAGGCCCTGGCCTGAAGGCGGCGTTAAACCGCTGAGCCACCCGGGCTGCCCGATAGTTTGCATTTCTATAAATATTCTTGAGCTTTGTTCTGGAACACACATACATGTAAACCGTTGTATCCAGGATATGATATAAAGTTTATGAGGCAGAATTTGAGAACTATTTAGGATTAACTCACCCCATTACTGAGGCAGAAGACTTGAAGGCTGTAACAGGTGCCTCACGAATTACGAGACTTCCAGTCTGACTAGTGGGAACAGATACTGATCCTGGTCCTATGTGAGTGCTAGTAGCAGCTCCTCTGATTCTTTGAGACAATTCTTTCCTCAGCCTTTGATAGTTTCTTCAAACCTATATGCTGCCTGTTACTCTCGAGAATACTGGAGGAAACTTGCAGATCTCTGAGAGTTTTCTCCTGGGCAGCTTAATTCTCTTCAGTCCTGTGTACTGGACATTCTAACTGCCTTGGTGTCCCCTCTCTCTCTAAGCTCCCCATCCCATGGAGTTTGCTAGGCTCTGCCCACCCTGCCCCCAACCACACTGCAGGAAGTTCCCCCCTCCACCACTCCCCCCCCCCCCCCGCCCGCCCTGAGAAGCAAGCTCACCTCATTTGTCTCCTGCTTCTCAGGATCACTGTCCTTTCTAGCTGGTGTCCATGGTCTTGTTTTGTGTTTTTTTTTTTTTTTTTTATGTATTGGTTGTTTCGGGCAGGAGGGTAAATCCAGTCCTTGTTACTTCATCTTGACTGGAGGTGGAAGGTAATTCCTGGGTTTTGACATGTAGTGTCCTCACCATTCTTCCTTTTAATAAATGGTCTGTATTTTTATGTTTGTTTTTTCTCTCTGGGTTATTTAGATCCTTTTTAAAAATTCTAAATGACTCCCCCGTGCCCCTTCTATTGTGACTTTTAATTTTATAGCCTGTGGACAGAGAATGTGGCCAATGTAATCTAAACTTGTAGAGATACAAACCAGATCACTAGATGATCACAAGCTTTTTCTAGGTTTCCTGGCAGGGAGCTGACTAGCTAACCTGTGGCCCAGACACACCTCCCCGGAGGTTGCCAAGGAGCTTCTGGGGCCGCACCCATTCTCCCTGGCTGGCCTTTCTGTCTAGGAGTTCCATCTTGTACAGTGTGATGCCTGCAAGGTGTTTGTTGAAAGGTTTCTTTTCCTAATTTTTATGATGGTTCCATGCATGTTTGAAAAACATTCATTTTCTCTGTTTCAAAATTCTGTCTTTACAAAATTATCTCTTACCTGACAAGATTTGTAAATCAAAAATGTCAGAAGGAGTCATTTAAAAAAAAAGAAAATGTATGCATTTTAGTTTAATACACATAAATATCCATTCATTTGCCAGTCTTTTGATGTAGGGCCAAGGCCTTTTCCTTAATCTAGCTACACTAATAGGAGTTTAGTGGCCTTTCTCGTATAAATCACTGCCAGACTGCGTTGCTTGTAATTTCCATTTGGGGTTTCTTTATGGTGGAGCGCAAATGCAGAGAAACTTGTGAAATATTCACATTTTCTAGAATTCATATCCTTTTTTTTTGTAGTTGTCTTGCTCATACTTAATCCAACAGCACATGCTTATAGTGATTTATCCTTACTGAATCTTTACAATGTATTCAACTAGTTTTCTAGAAATTATTATTTTTCAAATTCATATTCATATTTCACATTCAGATTCTTATTTGTTTATATAATATGTAGGCTAAGAATATACATTAATGAGAACTAACATAAGCAGATTTAGAACCACTTAACTAGTAAGAGCAAGAGTGGGTTGACCAGCACGTAGCCTGAAGTGTGTCCAGGACAAAGACATTTATTACTGAAAGAATAGAGATTATCAGTTAATCCAATAAATCAGTTATGTGGAATTCAAGGAGTTTAATGTGCTAACTTGGTAGATTAGTTCTGTTAATTATGTTTTATGTCCTATATGTTTTTCTTGATCTCTTAGTTCTGAAAGAGATGATTTTAATTTATCATTTTCTCTGAGTAATAAATACATCCTGAAGTTGGTGTATATCCTAGAGCTATGCTAGATGCAAAAAGAGGTATGACATTCCTTCACTGTGCACTGTAATGTTATCAAGGTAAATATCCTTGACCCGTGTTCATACTATTAACTAGATTCTATCCTGTTTTATATTGATATTTCACACCTTTATTTTTGTTAATATTGGTCTGCTTTGTCTTTGTCTATTTGTTAATTTTTAATACCTCTATGTCACTTGAATTTAGGAATACCTCTTATAGTAAGGTATATTTAAATGTATTCCAAAAATAAATAAATAAATAAATAAATAAATAAATAAATAAATAAATGTATTCCTACTTTACTTCCTTGCATATGTAGGTTTATAGGATTGATCATCTTTTCTTTGTTTTTTTTTTTCCTCCCTTCTAGGACAGCATTTAATAACCCTAGATACATACTGGTATCACCTTTCAAAAAATGCTTTAATGCCTAAACTTTACCCCAGAATCTCAGGGGAGAAGAGTGGTATCAATATTTTTTTAGAAGTCAAATGCGCTATCCATTGTGCAATGGAGCCACCTTCAATATTTTTTTAAAGGAGTCTGGTATGCGGTCAGGATTGAAAACCATAGTGTCATTTTTTTTTTCTATTCCTGCAGTGTATTCCTTTAAATTCTCATCCATCATCTTAAAGCTTTTAAAGCTTATAGTTTTTATCAGACAGAGACAGTTATAGCAGTCAAGGTAAACTCAGTGTAAAGTATAAGGGACTTGTAGGGATTTCGCCTGATGCAATTGTGATTGCAGTTGGAAAAATCTGTTGCCCTGCATCTGGTGTTGAGTCTGAAGTCATTAAGTTAGCCAGATCCACAGCTGGGAAGAAAAGCTGAACAAGAACTGGAGCAGGGACCAACCACAAACTGCTAGAAAACCAACACAGAGCTTGCATCTGTCTCTCATTACTTCTGCCTTCAATGACTCGGACAATGCCTGCAGGTGCCGCTGGTGCTCTGGGCTACAGAGCTGCTCTTTTGTTTGGCCCAGGACTCAGAGAAGTTGGAGGCCATGCGGTGGCGGGACCTGGAGGAGCCACATGCTGGGTGCCGCATATGCCAACAAGGCAAGCCAAGAGATCAGCAATAATTTGTGTGAGGTACTACAGTGCCTGGCACTCTCTGCTAATCTTCTGGAGTGTAAAATACATGACTGCTGTTTTCCTTATGATGTCCAGATCTCAAGTGAATTTCTCTTGTGGTCAAAACTGCATTGCAATTCTAACACCACCCAGAGTTAGGCCAAACTTCACAGGTTAAGCCCTCGCTTGAGACACCAGCTGCATGCTCAGGGATTCCTGGGCCACCCACACTTCTGACCAAGTGGCTACAAATTCAGGAATTCCCACTAATCTCTTGGGTTTGATAATTCACTGGAATGACTCACAGAACTCAGCTAAAAGCTATATTTATGATTACAGTTTTATTATAGCAAAAGGATACAAATCAAATGAGACAACAGAGGAGGCACATAGGGTGAGGTCTGGGAGGGTCTGCAGATGCAGGGTTTCTGTGTCCTCTTGCCATAGAGCCAGGATGCATCACCCTCCTGGCACATCAATGTGTGTTACCAATCAGGAAGCTTATCTGAGCTTTGTGTCCAGAGTTTTTACTGGGGTTTCACTATAGAGGTATGATTGATTGAACCCTGGCCATGTGATTGAACTCTCTCAGGAGTTTGGACTGGTATCAAGTGGCTCAAAGCCTCAACTCTAATCCCATGCTGATCTTTCCAGCATGGCCAGCCCCAATCCTGAAACTAGTATTAGAGATACTCTTCTCACTTGGGAAATTCCAAGGAGTTAGAGACCTCCTCTCCAAGGGAGCAGGAACAAAGGTCAGTCAAAATCTTTACTACAGAACACCAACTCTAAATGGAACTAGACAGGGGAGGGAATTCTGGGAACCATAGTTAAGTTGACACAGTGCAAAACCACCACAACAGGATTATGTCTGATACCCTTGCACCCCATCAAGAAGATACCTTTAGCATGCCTTCACTCTCTTGATATAAATATATATAAATATAAATATATATTTTATTCACTTGAGAGAGAAAGAGAGAGAGAGAGAGAGAGAGAGAGAGAGAGAGAATATGCATGAACTAGGGGTAGGGGCAGAGTGAGAGGGAGAAGCAGACTCCCTGCTGAGGAGTCCTCAATCCCAGGACCCTGAGAACATGACCTGAGCTGAAGGCAATCCTTAACCATCTGAGCCACCCAGGCACCCCATGTCCTCACTTTCTTTGCCACTTCTCACCCACAATAAGCATACAGACCATCTTCAATGCTTTAGCACAATCACTTGGATTTTAGTTTCAGATTGCTATTAATATTTAAACATTTTATCTTCTTAGGGTGCCTGTGTGACTCAGTTGGTTCAACAACAGACTCTTGAGTTCATCTCAAATCATGATCTCAGGGTGGTGAAATCAAGCCCTGCGTCAGGCTCCATACTGAGCATGGAGCCTGCTTAAGATTCTCTCTCTCCCTCTCCTAACCCTGACCCTAAATAACCCCAAAACTTAGTGTTAGGGCAGCCCCGGTGGCTCAGCGGTTTAATGTCACCTTCAGCCCGGGACTGGATCCTGGAGATCTGGGATCGAGTTACGCATCGGGTTTCCTGCATGGAGCCTGCTTCTTTCCCTGCCTGTGTCTCTGCCTCTCTCTCTCTCTCTCTCTCTCCCTCTCTCTCTCTCTCTCTCTCGCTGTATCTCATGAATAAATAAATAAAATCTTAAAAAATAAAAAACTGTTAAAAAAGCAGTCATTTGGCTGGGGCTCAGCAGGGATGGCTCTTCTCTGCTTTGCATCACTGGGGTGACTCAATTTGAGGCTGGATGATCCATTTTCAAGTTGGATTGCTCATATGACTGTCAAGTTGGTGCTGGCTATTGGCTGAGCTTGGCTGAGAGCTCAGCCAGAGTTGTGAACTGGGTGGTTTGGTTCTTTTCCAAGTGGGCCTGCTGCGGCTTCCTTTCAGCATGGTGAATGTGTTCCAAGAGTGGGGATCCCAAGAAAGCAAGGTGGGAGTACAAAGCATTTTATAATCTAGTTTGAGATTTCCTGTTCTTTTCTTTTTCTTTTTTATTTTGTGCAATGACACAGATGGAACTAGAGGGCA
Organism: Nyctereutes procyonoides; assembly: GCF_905146905.1. Taxonomy (NCBI): domain Eukaryota; kingdom Metazoa; phylum Chordata; class Mammalia; order Carnivora; family Canidae; genus Nyctereutes; species Nyctereutes procyonoides. Next base: position 70,667,558 of record NW_026575140.1, read on the forward strand.
TTATGCTAAGCAAAATAAGTCAATCAGAGAAAGACAATTATTACATGATCTCACTTGTATGTAGAATTTAAGAAACAAAACAGAAGATCATAGGGGAAAGGAGGGGGAAATAAGACAAAATCAGAGAGGGAGATAACCATAAGAGACTCTTAATCACAGGAAACAAACAGGGTTACTGGAGGGGAGAAGGGTGGGGCAATGGGGTAACTGAGTAATGGGAATTAAGGAGGGGACGTGTAATGAGCACTGGGTGTTATATAAGATGATGAATCACTAAAAAAATTATTTACATTTCTCAAATGAGAAAATATAATACCTAGCCTGATAAGTCACTTTTACTGTATTCTGCTGGTCAAAAAAGTTACAGTGGTCTACCCCAGTTCATGAAGAGGGGACACAGAATCCAATGATCAATGAGAGGAGGTTTTTCTTTTTCTTTATTACTTTTTTTTAAAAAAGATTCTATTTATTTAAGAGAGAGAGCTAGTGAGAGAGAGCACAAACGGTGGGGAGGGGCAGAGGGAAAGGGAGAAGTAGGCTTCTTGTTCAGCAGGAAGCCCAAAGTGGGGCTCCATGCCAGGACCTCGGGATCATGATCTGTGCAGAAGTCAGATGCTTAACCAACTGAGCCACCAAGTGCTCCAGTGAGAGGAGTTTCAAGATCATATTGTAAGAGAAGAATGTAGGACAGGAGCTATGGTTGTGACCATCTTTTAAGAAATTAAATCTGCCATACTGCTCTTCCAGGACCTAGATTCTGCAAACAGCACAACTAAAAACAACTGTTGTTTTCTTTCTAGCAACTTTATTTCTAGTTTTACCCACTTAAATGCTTAATCCATTTAGATTTTCTTTTGGTGTAAATTTTGAAGAGCCAATTTAATTTTTTCTTGAGATAGCTGCCTAGTTGCTAACAAAAATTTATTATCAATCCATCTTTCATCACTCATATGAAATGGTGTCATTACCATATTCTAAGTTCCCCTTTGGATTGTCTATATCTGGGCTTAATATAATCTATAAATGTCTGGCTATACCTGCCCTAGAACCTAATTATTGCAGGACTAGTTTCTTCTACACCCACCTATCAGTCTTCTTTTTCAAAATTTTGCTGGGTAATTCTTTTTTAAAAAAAATTTATTTATTTATCCATGAGAGATACAGAAAGAGAGGCAGAGACATAGGAAGAGGGAGAAGCAGGTTCCCTACTGGTAGCTGGATGTGGGACTCCATCCCAGGACTCTGGGATCATGACCTGAGCCAAAGGCAGAGACTGAACTACTGAGTCACGTAGGCATCTCTTGCTGGCTAATTCTTGCATGCTTATTTTCCTATGTGAATTTTTCTGTGTCAACTTAGCCTCTCTAGTTTTATTTTTAAACCAATCTATTGGTATTTCCATCAAAGTACTGATTATTAATTTTTTTTGATTATTAATTTTAAATCACTTTTATCATTAATGGGGTATTTTGACTACTTTCTATCAGCCAATTCCATTTCTTCATGAAATGTTCATACCCTTTGACCATTTTTCTACTAGGGTTTTGATTCTTCTGATCAATCTGTGAAAGCTCTTTGTATTTGGGATATTAGAGCTTTGTTTGAAATGTTTCTTATAAATAATAATTTTCGCCAGTTACAGGAGTCCTCCCCCATTGTGGTTTTGTTTTCTCTGGTTTCAGTTGTCCACTGTCATCTTTGTTCAGAGAGCAGATTATCCTCTGTCTGGTCATCTGTCAGTAGTAGCCTAAGTCTAATGTCACAAAGCCTACGTCATCCCACTCCCTTCATTTCAGCACTAGACATCTTACCATTTTGCATCACAAGAAGGGTGAGTATAGTTACAATAAAATATTTTGAGAGCAAGAGAGAGAGACCACATGCACATAACTTTTATTACAGTATATTGTTATGATCTAGTATTTTTTATTTTATTAATTTATTATTCTATTGTTGTTAATCTCTTACTGTGCCTAATTTATCATAGGTGTGTATGTATAAGAAAAAAACAGTATATATAGGGTTAGGTACTATCTGGTATCCACTGGGGGTCTTAGAACATGTCTCTTGCAGATAAAGGGAAACGGCAATAGTTAATTTTGCTTCTGATATTTTTTTAAGTACTGAAATAAATAGTAAGTGTGTGCGTGTGCGTGTGCACATGAGTAGGCATGGGGAGTGAAAGCTATCTTGTGTGGTTTCTTTTGTCATTTTGGGCAGATGTAAAAATATGTAAATAGTCATATTTTTTCAGGATTTTTTATGGCCTTGTTTTTCTGTTTAAGTGTTTAACCCATTTAAAATTTATTTTAAGTATTGTGTGAAGTTCTGATCGAACCAGTTTCTTTGCTAGTCTATTTCTCCCAACACTATTAAACCAGTGCCTTTATTTAATTATTTTTTCAGAATTCAAAATATAATCAAGAAAACATAATTTTTCAGGTTGGAAGAAAAATTCAATTATGATTTTGACTATGATTGTATGAATCCCGGAAACTAATAACAGGCATTCAGGTTTGAATGTGAAATGACTCATTGCTGGAGTATAAGCACATCAAGTCACAGATTTGAGATCCTCTAGTATCTATTTCAAGATGGGCCTCCCTCCAAATTTGGCAGATCTGTAATTTTAAATTAAAAAATTAATTCCTATTCATAAAGAAATAATTTATTAAAAATTTCTTATTGTGGTAAAATATATAAAATTTGGTATTTTAACCATTTTAAATTGTACGGTTCAGTGGCATTTAGTACATTCACACTGTGTAACCATCACTCTGTATTTCCAAAACTTTGTCACCGCAAACACACTCTGTACCTGCTAAGTAGTAATTTCCTGTTCTACTGCCGTTCCCACCCCCAACATTTCAGCCCACAGACTTTCTGCCTCTATGAAATTGCTTTTCTAGATATACAGGTGAAATCATGCATTATTTGACCTTTTATGTCTGGCTTATTTCATGTACCATAATGAAAGGAGTAGTTGTAGGAAGTAGTTGTTACTATTTGTTTATGAATGAAGAACAAGATGCTTAGACAGTTTTCATTACTATCCCAAGGTCATATCGGTAAGTAGTGTCAGAATTTGAATATAGGTCTTTCTGACTCCTAGTACCTCATTTTACCCCCATCCCTGGTCCTCTGGTCATCTCAAGATGAAGTGTTTTGCTTTGGAAACCATTGTACAGATGGGGGAAAAAAAGTAAAAATAATTTATTAGTTTTTTTTAATGTCTGTAATTTTTTATTTTTTAAAAAGATTATATTTATTTATTCATGAGAGACACAGAGGGAAAGGCAGAGACACTGACGGAGGGAGAAGCAGGCTCCATGCAGGGAGCCCGATGCAGGACTCCATCTCAGGACCCCGGGATCACGACCTGAGCCGAAGGCAGACGCTCAACCACTGAGCCACTCAGGTGTCCCTACATCTGTAATTTTTAAAATCCATACCTTTTCCTCTCAAAATGGAAATCAAAGACTACTTTGAGATCAGTGCAGAATGAGAAGATAGGAATTGGAGGATGTCTTCCTTTTTGAATAGTTGGGATGAGTCATCAAAGTTTTCTCTAAAGTGAAGTACATATTTCTTACTGCTTTTCACAGGAAGCAAAAGAGATACAATAAATTCCAAGAATGAAATAGTTATACTAAGGAGTTAGTAGAGTTTGCCTTTAAAGCAATGCTTACATTTAGCTGCATCAGTAATAAGTCTGTGAAATAAAATGAGATATGTGAAATTAGATGAAACAGAAATAGGTCATTAAAATTTTGGTTGTGGCCTGAGATGACTAAAATACAAAGGTGAATGATAAGCTCTGAAGAGAGTCTAATTTCATGAACATACTTCTGGTGTATTAGTTCACTCTTAGTTTATTTGCTGTTAAGGAAAATTCAAAAAATATGGAAAGCTAATTATGCCATTTTCCCAACAATTACTTTTCTGCATGAAGTTTTGTTGTTGGTGTTGCAAGATTTCTCCCCTTTCAAAATTACATTCTGAGTGCTGTTATGCTCATTTAAAATTTAATGCAAGTGTTTGAAGATGGCACTTAATTTACCATGTAGAAATAGAATTACTGCTGTCAGCACTTATGTTTGAAAAATTTTGTCAGGACAATATAATTATTTTAAAAAACAATGTTCATTCAAAGGAGAAGATTTCATTTGTCAAAGTGATCATTCTAAAGCTTGTCCCAGCAGCTGTGCTTCTGTGGTTTATTCTCCTAGAACCAGGTATCTTTTCTCAATTTCATTGTTTTTTTTTATCTCTTTCCCTTTATTTCTCAAGGGTCTTTTTTTTTTAATCAGTGGCAGTGTGGTTCTTAATGAACTTAATAAACTGATTTGCTCTTCCATTCTCTCCAAGGCATCAAGAAAGAACCTTTATGGGACACCTGGGTGGCTCAGTGGTTGAGTATCTGCCTTTGGCTCAGGTCATGATCCCGGGTCCTGGGATTGAGTCCTCAATCCCACTCCCCAGAGGGAGCCTGATTCTCCTTCTTCCTATGTCTCTGTGTCTCTGATGAATAAATAAATAAAATCTTTTTTTTAAAAAAAAAACCTTTATTACTCACTTTGTCAACTTGTAATTCTCTGATGTGTTTCTCAAGCTGCAGCAGAATTTTGTGTTCTTTTTTTTTTTTTAAAAGATTATATTCATTTATTATTTGAGAGAGTATGTGCACACAAAAGTGGAGGCAGGGTGAAGGGAGGCAGGACGAATAGAGAGGGGAAGAGCAGAGGAAGAGGGAAAGGGACAAGCAGACTCCACAATCCATGCAGGGCTCAGTCTCACAACCCTGAGATTATGGCCTGAGCTGAAACCAAGAGTCAGACATCCAACTGACCGAGTCACCCAGAATTTTGTGGGTTTTTTTTTTTTTTTTTAGATTTTATTTATTTATGTATGAGAGACATAGAGAGAGACAGAGGCAGAGACACAGGCAGAGGGAGAAGCAGGCTCCATGCAGGGAGTCCGACGTGGGACTCAATCCTAGGTCTCCAGGATCCTACCCTGGGCCAAAGGCGGGGCTAAACTGCTGAGCCGCTGGGGCCACCCAGAATTTTGTGTTCTAATGACCAAATACAATGACATCTTTCCAAACTCCTCCTGAGTTTGAGACTGATGACTTCATTCACATTTTTTCTTCCTTTATTTTCTGTAATGCTGCATTTTGTTAAAACGTTTCCTATTCTTACCATCTTGACCAACAGTTAATCTATCTCTGATTTCCTTTCTTCACTCACCACTTAAATATAGGTAATCTCCAAAGCAAGTTCTGTAGGGGTTAGGAATTGAATTAGGTTATCAAAAACAGAGGCTCAAAGAGAGTAGCTTCACAAAGTAGAGATTTTTCTTTCACCCAAACCAAGTTTCTAGCTAGTATGGAAGCTCCCCTAAGTCACTATGCCTAGAGAGACCAAAATTGTTCCTATCTTCCTGCTTTAGCGTCCACACCACTAGTTCTATGTTCAAGATTGTATCATGGTGCATGATAGATGCTAAGGCTTCAGCCACTGTGCTAAAATTCCAGGTAACAGGAAGGGCAAAGAACACTTCCAGTTAAGTCAATTCCTTTCAAGAAACCTTTTGGAAACCCAATCATATCATTGGCTAGAACTTAGTCACATGACTACACCCAGCCACAAGGATGGCAAGTGTTTTGCTAAAACTCAGAAATATGTCATGCCTGAAGAAAGAGGTGTATTTCATAGGTAATGATCAGTCTTTGCCACGGTCTGTTTTCTTAGATGCTGGCTAGATGATCAGAAATGATCAAGAAATGGTGAGTGGGGTGGGTCTGTTATATACTAATGATGATTTACGCTATTTATTAAGCACCTGCCACATGCCAGGTATTAGAGTCACCTTGTTTAAGGAAATATTGGTAGAAATGAGCTGAGATACGGTTTGAAATTCAGCTAGTTTGTCTCCAAAGCTTTTTTCTTTATATTATACATTGCCTACACTGAATATTCATGTACATATACATATTCTTTTGTCCAGTAATTAGACTGCTCTAGCCTGATGTCATAATTTCCAGGAGTATTACACTGGACTATTCAGAATTATTGAGTTGTCTAAATTCGGTTGCAATGTTACTTACTAATCGATTCAAGTTTGTAATCAAGACACCTAGAGATCTACAGGTAAATTGGTAGTAGCACAGCACCAGGTGCAAGAGGCTAAATCTGAACAACCTGAGGGGTGCCAATGAGAAGCTGACCGAACGGACTCACACTTACCTCTCCGAGGCCCTCCACCTGAGTCACACAGGACCTCAGCTCTGCAAAGCCTCCTTCACAAGTACTTGCAGGACCTCTAAACAAGCCTAACCTCAGGACACTGCCTTTGTACGAGGTTGCCCTTGTCTGATTTCCTGTTTCAAATCTTGAAATGTTACTCCATGTTTTCATGGAGAAATTAGCAAGGCCAGGTGCAAGAGGCCAGAACTGTTACGCAGTGGCCCTTCTTCCACATGGAAGGTAAGTATGAAGAATGAGAAGAAATATTCCTCTTGATTCCCCACCCTTGCTCCTGCATTGCTTCGGTTTTGTCTTTTTAAAAATTTTGTTGGACTGGTGGAAAACTCAAGCAGTGTTGTGTGATACCATTATCATATGTACTTTTTATTGAAAAAGTTCTTCTGGAACACCTGCATCCTCTCTGTTCTCCATAGACTTTAGACACACATCCAGTAGGGAGTAAGCCAGGAGACAGATCTACTACATGATAGGTGCTGTGTTGTCAGAATTACCCTCTTCCTCCCTCTGACTTAGTCAGCTTCTGTGCTACACTATGCTTTGTTTCTGGCTGCTTCTTCCTTTAGTTGATTTCTCTCCCAGGATTTGTCCTACTCTTCCAAGAAACCTGCTTCTCATGGGCTTGCTTCACCAGTTTGTTCAATATGTGCCAACATGTATAAATCCAGCTGGGATTTTTTTTTAATGTGTGAACTGGGCTTAAAAATTAGGTTTGCAAAAAATGAAGTTTGGCCTGAGCCTATAGCAGTATTTTTTAGACAACTTGCAACCTTCTCTCCCATTGCTCCGTCTATCCTCTCTATGTATATGACTTCCAAGTTCATGTCTCCATCTGTGCCCTCTTCCTAGCTGCCTGCTGGATACCTCTGTGTAGTTGTCTAACCTTTCCGAAGTGTGACTCCAACTATTCCAAAATTGAACTTTTCTTGCATTTGTTCTCTCCATTGGGTTTCTCTCTTATTTTAAAGACTAATCATTCTAGTTGCTTAGATTCAGGATATTTTTTCTATATCAGTGAGGGTGACAAAACATGAGAGACACCTAACTGGGAAATGAATAAGCAGTAATGGAAGGGGAGGTGGGCGGGGGGTTGGGATGACTGGGTGATAGGCACTGAGGGGGGCACTTGGCGGGATGAGCACTGGGTGTTATGCTATATGTTGGCAAATTGAACTCCAATAAAAAAATTTAAAAAAAGGATATTCTTTCTATCTAGGATAGGCTTACCATAATACCTGTTGTAAAAGTTACCTTTTATAAGAATTTAATTCAATTTCCATCCTCCTGTATTTCTTCAGACAAAATGAATCCTTTCCCCTATATTCCCATAGCACTCTCTAATCCTCTAAAGCATTGGCACAACTCCCTTTATTAAATTTTGTATCTTCTGATTTGCTTACAGAAATAAATGAGAATATATTATATATTACATTAGATATTTTATATGTTTTTGTTTAGTCAACCTATTTTACAGATGGAAAAATTAAAGCTGTTTCCTTATCTGCAAAAGAAATAATTCTTTTTTTAAAAAAAGTATTTATTTATTCATGAGACACAGAGTGAGAGAGAGGCAGAGACACAGGCAGAGGGAGAAGCAGGCTCCATGCAGAGAGCCTGATTTGGGACTAGATCCCGGGTCTCCAGGACCACGCCCTGGACTGAAGGCGGTGCTAAACTGCTGAGCCACCCAGGCTGCCCAAAAAGAAAGAATTCTAAACCCAAAATGAACCATCTTATTCTTGGATGGTAAGACCATCTTAATATCTTAAATACCTACAGTGTCTGGTATAATAAATATCATCTTAATAAGTGTATTTTTGCTTTGATATTCTAGCATAGTGTTTGATATACACCAAGGATTCAGTGTTTGTTGAACTGAATCGAGATAAAATGCAATTCAAATGCCATGAAAGTCTTTATAGAGTGTCCATTTTGTGCAAGCTGTATTTTGAAGATTATGTTTGGCTTCTATTTTTACCACTTCTTTTTTTTTTTTTTTTACAGTGATAACGGGTAAAGGCAAAAGATTTATCCTTTATTCCCTAGATCACTAGAAGGAAGTAAATAACAGTTATCAGTAGTTATCTGCAGTAAACCTGATGTCAACATTTCTCAAGACAAAATTCCACAAAGCAGTTGAAAGGAAGAGATATTATCATTAACCGGTAAGTATTCATGAGGTACCTACTGCCTGTTTAAAGATATTTTATAAACTGTAGGACAGTTTACAGGTGTGAAGTAGTTTGATTACTTCGGTGACTACTAACTAGTACAGCTACTATTATATGGCTTTGTGCTAGTCTTATGAAAATACAAAAATAAATGTGTTTGGGGACACCTGGGTGGCTCAGCGGTTGAGCGTCTGCCTTCGGCTCAGGGCGTGATCCTGGAGTCCCAAGATCGAGTCCCACATCGGGCTTTCTGCATGGAGCCTGCTTCTCCCTCTGCCTGTGTCTCTGCCTCTCTGCCTCTCTCTCTCTCTCTCTCTCTGTGTGTGTCTCTCATGAATAAATAAATAAAATCTTTAAAAAAATGTGTTTGAAAATTAAAGTCTAGTTTAATAGAATGGTGATAAAGCATATCAGATCAAGTTCACAACACAATTTTATTTTTTTCAATTTTAACGTTAGTTTTATAAACTCGCTGTCACAATTAACAGGATGAACCAGGACTTCTAAGAGGGAGTAGTATAGGGAAGGACATTTTAAAAGGTAGGATTTGGAATGGTTCTAAAAGGGAACCAAGGGGAGTGGGGATAGCCTCTGGATTATTGTATAGTCTTTGCTTAGGAAGTGAGAGAGCAAAGTAGGGATGGGGAAGTCCTGGTAGGAAAGCTCAAGTGAAAAAAAAAAAAAATATATATATATATATATAAAACCATGTCAGTATTTCCAATAGCCAAAGGGAAGAAGCAACCCAAGTGCCCATCAACTGATGACTGGAAAAACAAGATGCCATATTAATAAAAATATAATGAAATATCATTCAGCCTTAAAAAGGAAGATAATTCTGATGCATGCTATGACATGGATGAAATTTGAGGACATTGTGCTAAGTGAAATAAGCCAGACACAAAAGGACAAATATTTTAGGATTCCACTTATCTGAGGTACTTAGTGTAGTCAAATTCAGAGACACAGGAAGAATGGCCAAGGGCTGGGTGAGGGGGTTGGGTGGGTGGGAATGGGAAATTAGTGTTTAATTAATATGTATTTTCAGTTTGAGAAGATGAGAAATTTCTGGAGATGCATGGCATTTATGGTTGTGCAACAATGTAAATGCACTTAATGCCACTGAACTGCACACTTAAAAGTGGTTAAAATGGGAAATTTTATTTTACTACAATTAAGAAAATCAAAGTAAAAGCAATGTAAAAAAAATAATGATTTCCCAATTAGGGGAGTGTTTGTGTGGCCTTGGCCATGTTCTGCTAGAAATATTGTCATTGATTCTGTTGTAAACATCAAGGGCTGACTACCAGCAGTGCTGAGAAGATAACTCAGAGCCCTGCTTATTCTTATTTAGACACTAAAAAGTCAAGATAAATGTGGAATGCTGTGTCTGAACACCTTTTATCTGATCTCTGCCCCCTGGGGTGACAATTGAAGCAGCTTCTCTGTGTCAGTGACTCACAGGGGCTCAGATTCTTTGAGTAAGAGATGTTCTATTGTCACTAAAATGACTTCAAACACCAAAGTTTGTAATAGTCTGTGATATTAGAGAACAAGATTTCTTATCACTATAACCTTGTTACTTAACAAAAGCAGTTTTTATGGGACCGGAAACAGAATTGAAAAAACAAAGTATCTGACAGAGTGGTGTGGAAAAGACAAAGAGATGATTGAGCCCGCTGTGGGATGAGGCTGCTTGCAGATTCTAGCGTTTCATGTTCTTGTGTCTGTCCTCATATACATGGGGGGCGCGGGGGGGGGGGGAATCTGTGAATTTGGTGCATACGTTGCTCTGCTTTGGGACCTTAATCTTTAAGATCACCAATGCAATGATATGACACACAAAACCCAACAACTGTTCAGTCTCCTTACATTATAGCACCATTTACCTAAAGTGTGTCTTTATCGTGATAAAGTACGTTACTATGAAAACCTAAGTTTGAAAAATGTCCACACATAATTTTAACTACGCAGCATTTTAAAATCAAGGTCATACATTTTCAGGATATAAGTTCTTAAGTGTGAAACAGCATTTTCTAAGTTGTGATTTCTAAGAAAACAGTGTTCCAGTAATAGCTTTGAAAGCAAAAGGTGTTCTGTGAAAATTTAAAGAACTAAGAATCCTTCAGAAGGATGATAAAAAGCCCAATTGATAAAAGTTTCTGCACTTCAGTTGATTCTACTTTCTGTGAATCAAGTTAAAAACTAAGGGAAAAAAAACTAAGGGAAAAAAGGAAGGAATGTAGACTATCTTATAAAGTAGGCTACACATGAGTAAAAAGCTATAGCAAAACAATGTGACTCATCAGGCGATGCAGTTATAATGTATACAGACTGCGCACAATAAAAGGCTTTATGAAGTATGCAATCTGTGCACCCCATTTCATGACCCTTCAAAGAGTTCCTATGTGCCCCGGCAGGTGGTGGGTTGGGTTACACCAAAGGAGTTGCAGGTGATACCCAGTATACTACACTGTCCTTACAACTCTGATTAGGCAACAAGTTTCTCTCTCACAAAACCAGCTCACCAGGTATGAATTACTGTGCGATGGACCACAAGCTCTGTAATTAGTGGCAATACGGCTTTCAGAAAAAAAAAAAAAAAAAAAGAGGGTATATTAATGATTCCAGGCGGAGGCCAATACGCGTGACAAAGTCGCGCGCTGCACGCGGATTTGCTACTGAATAGCCAAGATTTAAGAGACTCACGCAATTTGACACTACAGGGTCCACTGGTTCTGTTGGTGGCTCTCTCGACTCCTGGAAATGATGGAAACAACAGTTACCTCTGACAGATACTTCGATCAAAACCAAAGCCGATTACAGAGCGAACCAGCTGTTTTAGTTCATCTTAATTTGCTGCATAGGTTCCTTATGAAAGGACGAGATTTAAACTCTGAGCACTTGAAAGGGTGAAGCAGGAAGTCCTTCCCACGGACACCCTACAGCTGAGCTGATAACACAGACCACCTCCCTGCATCGGGAATAAGGAGCGACCCTTTGCCAAAGAAGGAAAGTCTCATTGAACAGGTAATGTTCAATCCCCCCTAAAGGGATCTCACGCATCTCTAAGGGATTCGACAGTAGTCGACTTGGCCTTCTAGCCTAAAAAAGCAGCACACCGCAATCCTGCTGTGTGTCGACGAGGAAAATACTCAGTGTGGACCTGAGCTGCAGGTAAGTTTAAAAAAAAAAAAAGGGGGGGGAGCAAAAGGGCAAGGATAGATTTGGAAAGAAAAAAAATAACCAGTTCTTTTTTTTTTTTTTTTTTTTTTTACCAAATAAAGTAGAAGCTTTCTTTCTCAACCAGGCGGTTTGCAACTAACCCAAAACTCAGGAAATAACTCTGCGAAACGAATAAACTTAGTTCAGGAAAACATGCGCGTCCAGTTAACATCCGAAAACACGTGGCGGGGGTGGGGGAAAGCGGTCGGAACACCGCGCGAGACTCCAAATCCCATGAGCCCATTCGGCAGGCGAGCCGGGCTGTGCAGGGCCGGCCGGCGCACTGGATGCTGGGGCTTGTGGTTTGGGCTCCTGCGCCTCCCCGCGGGTTTGCGACGTTTAGCGACCATCGCGCCTGCGCCCGCGCCGGCTGGGAGGCTGGGAGGCTGCGAGGCTGGGGCCGCGGCGGCTCGCGCCGGGTGATGCTAGGCGGCTCCCTGGGCTCCAGGCTGTTGCGAGGTGTGGGTGGGAGCCGCGGGCGGTTCGGGTCGCGAGGTGTCCGCGAAGGTGGCGCAGCCATGGCGGCAGGGGAGAGCATGGCTCAGCGGATGGTTTGGGTGGACCTGGAGGTGAGTGCGGCGGGCGGGGGCGAGGGCAGGCGGGCGAGGCGCGTCGCGGCGGGTCCCGGGGCGGCAGGTGGGCGGCAGGTGGGCGGGGGCGGCGGGCTGGGCCGGGCCGGGCCGTGCGCTTGCTTTCTCGAGGGGACGGCTCCTCCGTAGGGCTCCCCCCGCCCGGGTGCCGCCCCCCGCCGCCGTGGCCGCTCGGGGCTCAGGGTCCCTGGGCTGGACCCCAGACGCCCCCGCCCCGCCCCCGCCCTTCCGCAGCCTCCCGGGACCCTGGCTTGGTTTAGCTGGACGGGACTCCAGAGATGACTCAGCCTTACCTCTTCTCCCACAAACGAGAAAACTGAGGCCCGCCCGGGGAGAGGATGGAGCTCCTTCAAGGTCACGCTGTTAGGTCCTGAGCTGGGACTAGAACCCAGTTCTGATCCCTTTGGGTTTTCCATACTCCTGCCGAAGCCCCCCCCCCTCAGTTGAACCTCAGTTTTCTTACCTAGGAAATGGGGGTAACAGCAGTGCTTTCTACACTCGGTGGTGATGGAGATCAAGGCGCGTCGTTGACACGAAAACTTTGTGAACTGCGGGGATGTAGTGATGGGAGTTGTCTAACTCTTACCAAATTGAATGCTGTCAGCCCTCAATTTTGCTGACTTTGCATCCGTCCCACAGTAGAACCGGGGTGCCGGACATATAGCAGGCCTTTGGTAAATATTTATGGAATAAATGACTCATGTTTAGTGCCTCGGGGGCTTGCCAGAGAAGCATTATTGTCCCTTTTATCCTGGCAATGGGATATAAGTGGAATATGCTTGAGGGAATTACTGTTCAATGAAATTGAGAAAAATAGACCGGAAAGATGGTTTTGTGTGTTTCATATTTGTTTTTGATTGCAGATGACAGGATTGGACATTGAGAAGGACCAGATTATTGAGATGGCCTGTCTGATAACTGACTCTGATCTCAACATTTTGGCTGAAGTAGGTGATGCCGCGTAATCCAGTCATACTGTTTATAGAGTGTATTAGAAACCTAAATCCTTTCTTCCCCCATCTGTTTATTTAAAAAAATAATAATAATAAAACTGAGGTACATATAGGTTAAGTTCCAAAGGAATATGCTAGGTCATAGTAGGGTTACTTCTGGATCCAGAGTAGTCTGTCTCACATCCTGGTTATTTTTCAATAATCCATGCCCAAAGTTACAGAAACGTATATGCTCTCGTGTACTAAGACCTTACTGTGTTCTACACACAGTTCTAAGTGCTTCACATCTCTACTCTCAGTCTTCACAGCAACTATAAGGTAGGTAGTTAATACTCATTTTATAGAGGAGGACATTTTGGCACAGAGGTATTGGGTAATTCGCGCAGGGCCACCTGGCTCATTACTGGGGGAGTCAGGAATTTATCCCAGGCAGTTTGAGTAAAGTATTTCTAACCAATAAGAAGACAACCAGCTATTGTATCAGGGTTAGTGACTCATGCCAGAATTATATTGTCACCTTATTTAAACCTATAGTGTCACCTTAATTTTCACTTGACTCTCTGTCCAGTTTCTGCCTTCTCAACGAGGATGTGTGCTTGTCTAGATCTATAGTAAGACTTTGGGATTCCTGTTGATAAAGAATCAGAATAGTCTCTTGTTGTATTGGGCATGATTAAGGTTTTAACATGCAGCTTTTAACTGAAGCATTAAGCAGAATAGCACACCTGTTGCCTTTTGGACGCTTAAGAGGCATTTGAGAAGTGTGCGAGGGCATCTGATTGGTAGTGGGCCTGGAATTGGTCCCCGGTCTCATATTGTCAGCAGTTTCAGAGGCCCTAAGGAACTACAAAATAGGAACACAGTAGGGATGTTTGTGGGAAAAGGTTAGTCCTGTTAGAATCAGTTCCCAGAGAGCAGGAATGATGTGCTCCCTACATCAAGTGGATTTCATAAATCTACAGTAAGACTTCCACTTAGTAGGTAAGGGATGGGAGAAGGCCTGTATAGATGAATAGCTACTTTTGTGGAGTACCAGGCATACATCCTGGAGTTACCACTTGCTACATCAGCTGGAGGAAAATCATGAGACTTGGTGTTTCTCATTGTAACAAGTAGCTCCTGTGGTTTTTTTTTTTTTTTTTTTTTTTTTAGCTTTATATAAATAAAGTTCTGCGTTTTAGGTTTGGTTGTTTTTTTCCTGTCACTTGGAATTTACTGCGGATGAATAGTGAAGAGAAGTGTCTTTATTTTGTGAGCCCTACTTACCCTTGGCTGAAGAAGAGTTTTTCCTTTAGACTGTTGATATAATGTGAAATACTGACAGTTTAATGGACCAGTTAGTTAATATGTACCCTGGAGGAAATTTGGGTCTGTATTCACACAGCTGCAGATGAGTGTAGCATTTGTAAATAGACTCAGTCAGATGAGGATAAGAATGTTTAAAAAAAAAAAAATGCTCAGGGGCTGTTGGCACTAAAGTGTCATTTCTGTGGAAAATATGTTTTATTCTTGTGTATGAGTCTGAGGAAAATGTTTTATGCTGGTAGAAGAACAAACATCCTACCCTGAAAATTTTTCTGTAGGTAGCTTAGTGTGCCAAACTGGGACCTAGAATAAGTTAGATTGCCTTAGATTAATAGTTTGCTTTTCCCATCATAGTTTGTTAAAAATGGTTTTGTTTTGTTTTTTTTTTTTTTTCCAATATGAAGTTTTTGGTTTTTTAAAAAGCATGTCATCAGAGCAAGTTTTTTGCTTCTTAAGAGATTGCCTTGACCAGTTTTCTTATTTGGCTGAAATTCCTTGTTAGTTGTAAGATGTCAGATAGTCAAATTCGAGCCATCTCTCTCAGGGATCACAAACTATTTTTACCAGCTTAGTAGGAATAATGCCTTGGATTCATAAAGTACTTTTCTTCCAAAAAGTTCAAAGAACTTTGTCCGTAATTTCTTTTATCTTGTTAAACATCCCGTTGAGGAAAGGGGGGCGGTTTGTTATCGCTATCATACAGGAGAAACTATGCCCAAGATGACTTGTTTTAATGCCACCAGTCAGACTTCTGTTATTGCTGGGACTCTGCCTAAGACACTCATAAGTTCTGTGTTCTGTTAAATGGAACAGAGAATTTGGGACCATGTGTTGCTTTTTTTTTCCCCCCAGATGTTGCCAGTTACATTTTTTTTAAGACTTTTTAAAAATGTATTTATTTTTTAAGATTTTATTTATTCATGAGAGACACAGAAGGAGAGAGAAAGAGAGGGGCAGAGACACAGGCAGAGGGAGAAGCAGGCTGCATGCAGGGAGCCCAATGTGGGACTCAATCCCGGGTCTCCAGGATCAGGCCCTGGGCTGAAGGTGGTGCTAAACTGCTGAGCCACCCAGGCTGCCCACCAGTTACCTTTTTAACTTTTTGATCTAAAAGTGCCATTAAAATTAAGCAGTATAACTTTATCCGAACTCTATTTGTATTTTGCCCTGTTCTGCTGCTGCATCCTATTCCCCAAAACTTGTATATTTTCTTGGCATTTTGTATGCATATATAAATGTATGTGTTTTTTTTTAACATGTGTACATGAAATCACATGCACGTGCATACTGTTCTGCAATTTGCTTTTTTCACTTGGCAATATAGACACTTTCCAAAATGAACTCCTAATTAGAGGTTGGCAAGCAGTTTCTAAAAAAAGACTGGTAAATATTTTAGGCTTGGAGTGCCACATACTACCTATCACATGTTTGTTTTACAACTCTTTACAAATGTAAAAATAATTCTTAGCTTACTGATAGTAAAAAACAAAAAAAACAAAGCAAAAATATACAAAGGCTGGGACTATGGTTTGCTGACCCTTGATAGACTACCAGTGTTCTCTGTTAATAGGCATTTCACTTTTTAGAGGTGTGTATGTGTGTGTGTGTGTGTTCAGTCATTCCGTTTTGTCATTGTAAACAGTGCTGGAATGAATAAGGACTACTTAGATAACAAAGGGCCCTCCTCTCTTTCTCTGCCATCTATATATTTAATCCTGACAGCAGCGTAAACTTTACCTCAGAAACCACGGTTATCCCTGTCGATTCTGGATGACTAATGGCTTTTCCCATCCACAGGGTCCTAACCTGATTATAAAACAGCCAGATGAGTTACTGGACAGCATGTCAGATTGGTGTAAGGAGCATCATGGGAAGGTAACATTACCAAATAACAGGAGTGCTGCTTTGGGGATCAGTAACAAGCGTGTTGCTCCCACATCTGAATCCTATACCATTGTTGGATGGGATTTTAAAAAGGGTTAGAGGAAGATTGCTTGGCGAGCCTGGGAGACTGCTTGCTTGTTTACCTGTCATCTTTGGGACCTCTCGAGATCATCTCCTCGTGAATGTTCTCTTTTTTCCTCTCCTGCATTCAGTCTGTCGCGAACGCATTGTGGATTGTCAAGCATTGCTCAAATCAGTCTTTTGGATAAGGTTAGACATCAACTTTCAGAGAAGGGGGCGTGCTGCTCACCTGTTAATAGTTGTTTCATCCCAGAGCTTATATCCTTGGACTTTGAGCACCATCTTTTTTGACTGTGTGGAAATGCTATTAACAATCAGGAACATAGCTTATATGACCTGGATTCTTTAAGGAAAAAAAAAAATCAGTGCAAAGATGGCAGTTTCAGTTTGAACTTGTGCATTATAAATGGTCCATCTATGGTTATATTTGCCCATTTTAGAAGTGAAGTTTCATTTCTGGATGCCTTTGAAAACTGACTTGATGTGTTTCTGGTGGGGGCTGGGGATTCTCTCTTGCAGTCTGGTCTAACCAAGGCAGTGAAGGAGAGTACAATGACATTGCAGCAGGCAGAGTATGAATTTCTGTCCTTTGTACGACAGCAGACTCCTCCGGGGCTCTGTCCACTTGCAGGTAAAATCCAATCCTATGTATACCTTGTAGATAGTCTTCCATTGTAGTGGTTCAAGAGACTGCAGTTCCAGAAAGACCAGCTAAGACCATCATGCCTTTCACTTACCCTGATTTGGATTATACATCTTAATTTTGCGTTCACGTTTCTTTGTGTAATTTGTAACATGAGTATTGGGGAAATGCCCTGAAACCCAACATGGCATCTGGGGTACGTAGACTCACTCAATAATATTTCCTCTCCCATTTTTATCATGGAAGAATTTCACATGTACAGGAGAGTTGGATTCAGTAACGGTTACCCTTGCGCCATGTTTGTTTTCCCTCTGGTTTTTTTTTTTTTTTTTTTTTTTTTCTTTTGACATTTGAAAGTAAATTGCAAGCGTTTTGATGTCTCATTCCTAAGTACTTCATCAAGCATTTCCTCAGAGTAAGGACATGTTCTTATGTAGCCACAATATCAATATCATGTTTAAGGTAGTTAAAAATAATTCAGTAATACCGTTTGAGATCTGGTCCACATGCAAAATGTCTAATTGTTTTTGAACCAGGACTCAATCAAGACTCATGCATTTTACTTGGTTCTGTCTCTTCAGTCTCTTAATCTAAAATGTCCACCTGTTTTTATTTTTTAATTTTTTTCCTGTGTAACATTGACTTCTTAAAGAAACCAGGCTGGTTCTACTAGGATTTTGAAAGTCCTGCCACTGTCAGGGAAAAGTTAATGATCTGTGGAGGTGTATTTGTATTTGTATATGTAATTGATGTGATAACTTACACTTTCCTTAAATTTCACTTAAAAAAGTTTGACTTTACCTACTAGAGCATATATTGTATATATATTTTCCCTCTAGCTAGTGTGGCTGGTGGTGTCTATTTTAAAGTACTTATTTGAAATTTAGTGTTTTTTATATAAATTACTGTATGGAAACATGAATATGGATATGATTTGTTAAAATTGGAATGTGAATAAAGGTTTATTTACTTAATGTGGTTATTACTTAATGTGGTTCAGTTAAGTTTTTAGCGTTAATAGTGTGGGTTTCATGACACTGGGAGAAAATTTGCACATCTGGTATGATCTGAAAAAGTAACAAATAGATTTGTGCATTATTTTAAGTATGTGGAATGATAGATTTATCCTTTTGTCCATAGAGAGGCTGTTTATAAATGTATTATGAGCTAGACTGACTAAATACTCAGAAGTCCGTACTTGTAACCAAATCAGATGCACTCAAACCTGATTTAAAAGTTCTGGGATGCTTTTAGGAATTATCTGAATTTAAAAAAAAAAATCATCTCCATTTCCATACCCGTTAATGAATTTTTATATTCTGTTGTATATTGCTAGAAATACACAGATGCGGTATGCTTCGTGTCTTTCTAGGAAATTCAGTTCATGCAGATAAGAAGTTTCTTGACAAATACATGCCCCAGTTCATGAAACATCTTCATTATAGAATAATTGATGTGAGCACTGTTAAAGAACTGTGCAGGTAAGGGCTATATTTAGGACACATTAAATTGCCTCATTTAGCATGTTTTAATTGGGAATTTGTGGAAAGTAATTGAATAGAACTGTAGAACTGAAGGTGCCCAGTGGGTGAGTAACTTCATCCCTTTCTCACTTGGACAGGTCCTTAATTGATTCTGGACCGGTGAGAAATGGGGGAAACAATGTCAAAAATCTTTTGTATAAATTTCATTAGTCCAGAAAGTTTATTGAGCACCACTCTGTGCCAGGCATTGGCCTGTGTGCTGGAAACATGACAGATGAAAAGCCTTAAAATGGCGTAGAAACTAGTGGGGTAACAGATGTGTAAAAAACACACCTTACACATATACTGTGTGATGACTTCTGTAATGGAAATGTGCATATTGAATATTGAAAACACCCAAGGGGAAAGGCACCCCTCCCTAAATGTTGGAGGGAGGAATGGGAAATTGGGGAAAGCTTTACATAGGAAATTTGAGATTTGAAGAGGAGTAGATGTTTTCCTGCCATTTAAGTAAAGAGGGAGGGAGGATTCCAGAGAACGGGCAGAAGGATGAAGAAATGAGGGCTCAGGAGGATAAGGGGATTAAATAGTTCATCAATGCGGAAGATCCAAGCACACACTTTGGAAAAGGTGGGATCTGAGGCCAAATGGCATAGGGCTTGTGTGGTGGGCTGAGATGGTTAATGTAAGGGATAGGTTCCTTTAAAAAAGTGTAAGTAGAAGGAGTAGATAGGATTAGATCATTCTAATTATAAGGTGGCAAGAAAAGAGGGAAGTAAGAAAGGAGACTTTTGCCTTATTGGAGAGAGAAGAATGAGCTAGGGACATGGCACTTGGGTTGCAGAGAAGGATGCAGAGAACGTCCCATCTGAGAATGTCACTTGGCATGGTAGGGAAAGAAAAGCTCTAAAGCAATTCTAGTGTTTCTGTTTTGCAGTTAGGTAGATGATGAATCTATTGAAAGATAAAGGGGGAAATAAGAGCAAAAGCAGATTTGGTGGATGGGAGAAGGGAGGTCTTGAGGATAGTGTGGTTTTATAAATGTTGATTAGAAATGTCCGATTGATCTGTAGGTGGAGAGGTCTAGCAGGTGGTTGCCTGTCCATGACAAACAAGGAGAGGGCTGGAATGGAATGGATCTAGGAATCCTAGACAAGGATGAGCTTACCCTAAGAGAATAGGATGAAGAGAGGGTAGAAGAGAGTCCCCGGCAAGGAAGCATCTTGATAGTCACAACCCAAAGTCCCGTTTCCAGTGTTAATAAGTAACTTGAAGGAGGTAATTATCCAGTATATTTGAGACAGTTTCCTTTGAGAGTTCCATTTTTGCTGTGTATAGACGCTGGTATCCAGAAGAATATGAATTTGCACCAAAGAAGGCTGCCTCTCACAGGTAAGTTTGGGTCCTTCCAAGTGCTTGACATGCACATAATCCCGAATTCCTGACTGCTTAAAACAGTGTCTCTTCTGCCCTCTCTTGGGGGGTAGGGGGAAATAAAGGTCAATTGGCATAAAGATAACCTTCTTTTGCTAAGATTATTAAGAACTCTGGTCAGGATTCTAGTATTCCGTTCTGAGATATGCAGCATCTTATGTATTTACCACAGTTTTAAAACTAAAAGATAGCTTAGTTTATAGGTGTGATGAAACAGTCTGTAATCTTTCTAGTAATGAGCAGTACTAAGATTCTTCCCCCACAAGGGTATGAATACTTGTAGCGACTTAAAATTAATTAGAACACTTTGTGGACAGTTGTGTAACATAGTTATTTTGTAATATAGTTACTTTGGACACTTTTGAGGGTTTTTTTTTTTTTTTCAGATCTTTTCTATATTATGTCTATAGACTCAGGCACAGGTACACAAGAAATTTGAAGATCTTGTTTATCTAGTGTCCTGTACTGGCTTTTTTATTTAAAAAAATTTTTTTTTAAATTTTGTCATTTTTCAGGAGGAACATAAGACTTGATTGGGGATTTAGCAGCTGGACATTTAGTTCATCCATGTTCTGAGTCCCTACATACGGTTGTAGGCAAACAGACCAAGTCTGCTGTAAAAACCCTGGTATTCTAGTGTTTCCTCGTAGGGGTAGATTACACGGACCATTGCACAGCAACACAGGTTTAGAATACCTAATCTGAAACAATTAGGGTTTGATGTCTTTCAGAATTTTTCAAGCTTTAGACTGGTAATAGCGTATCTGTAGTGTTTGCCATTATATAATATGCCATACAAGGTCTGAAGAAGCATCCCATGATCAAACACATTGATGATTCTGCAGCAAAACATACGGATATGCACACCAAATGGCATTACTAGGAAGTATATACAGCTTCATGTTAAGATCAGGTTTTGCCACATAGTCATAAAAGCCCGTTGGATTTTCAGATGTTTTTTGGATTGAAGATGTAGGTAAGATACCTTATACCTTGATTTAGTCAGATTGTAAATTCGACAGTCTGAGCTCTCTGCTGCATATCCAAGACCAGGGAAGAAAGCAGAACTCCCCTCAGTCACAGCAATAACCATTATAAAACTCTCGCACTAACATGAGTGCAGTTTATTCTGTAGAAGAGGCCTTTGGCTTATTGTACAGAGTTTACTGATCTGCACACGGTTCAGATAATTTTGGTTACCTGATTTTCAGACCTCAGCAGATGAGAAACAGCATATTGGAGTAGAAGAGAGGCTATTCTAGCTGGTTGTAGCACAAATCTTTGCCAGAGAGGAAGTAGATCCTCTGTAATGGTTTGGTACTGTCGATGATGTTTATCATGACTGAATCGTGAGTTATGTTTGCACATGTCCATATATTTTGTGTAGGGCTGTCAGTATTGCACCATGTTTCCCAAACTCTGTTCCATGAGCTGTTAATGACTATTCCACAAATGTGGTCGATTAAGATTTAGAAACACTGTGTGTGTAGTACAGCCTCCCCTTGGAAATTTGCAATACACATTAGTATATAAAATACTTTGCAGGGAAGTTCAGAAAAGGAATGTTTGATCTAGGTTTTCCTAGACTTACTTGACACTAGAATTCTTTTTTTCCCCCCATAGAACACTTCACCATCTTGAATAGGACAGTTAGGAGACTTTATTTGATAAATTTTAGGAAAATTTTTACTCCAACTCACTTTAAAAAAAAAAAACAAAACTTAGATTTGCTTTATTGAAATGTTCCTCTTTATGATGTCAGATAGTGGCATTTACCTTCGTAAGTCTTGTTACTGTGTAAGAAGTCCTGTTGATTACTTCCTCTGTGGACATTTCAAATCAGTATGTGTTTGCTTGTAGGGCGCTTGATGACATTAGCGAAAGCATCAAAGAACTTCAGTTCTACCGAAATAACATCTTCAAGAAGAAAACAGATGAAAAGAAGAGGAAAATTATAGAAAACGGGGAAAATGAGAAGACTGTGAGTTGATGGCAGTGCTCATGCTGTCGGCACATAGTTCTCGGGAAGCAGCTGCTGGTAGTTGCATTTGGTTTTCTGTTTTGTTCCTGCTGATTGCTTGACACAGCACCTTCTTTCACTTGTGTCTCCAGATTATTCAAACAGACATCACCTGAAATATCATTTTTCTCCTAACATTCTGTTTTCATTTATGACACTGCAGCATCTCTGTAAGTACCAGGTCATGTCCATCCCTCGGTACATATCTGCATTTGCTTTTAGACCATTTCTTTTGTTTAATAATAATAATAATAAAGCTAGTTCTATTGAAATGCAAACGTTTTTGTACCATCTATTCTTTAGTAGTTTGACTGGTACACCATTGGAAATGGTGGTTTTTTGTCAGTGGTATGGTTAATGTTTCAGTTCTCTTAATGATGTCAGGAATGGGTTACTTTCGTGTGTGAAACAGGAGATGAACTTGTCCTGTTCTACCTTCTATGTGTCAAGGATAGATTCAGAGAAGTGAATTTGGACTCACTGTTATAGTTACCAAAGTACCAGAGCTCTGGTTAGCTACTTTTCACTGTACCCAAGAAATTCAAGTCCGTCATCAGAGAGGGATTCTGTAACTAATAAGGTTTACTGAATAGATATTATGTGTAAGGCTGTCACTGTGCTAGTTTTATAGAACATTGGTAGCCCTGGGTGCAATGCTCTGTAAGTATTTGAGATAGGTTTTTAGCCTGAATATCTTAATTCCTAATTTATGTACTTCACAGCACCGTGTTAAGGTGACTCCTTAGCCAGGGTGTGTGTTAGAATCACCTGTCTGTAGAATACAACTCACTCTGACAAATGTCCTCTTAAGACAAGAAATCAGAATTGAGAAAGGCCCATAGGTGACTTCCGCTTGTCCCAGAGAACCACAGGATCTGCAATTGCATTCCCTAGTCCATTATGACCATTATAGGAACATAGCAGTGTGCTCCTAACTGTGTAAGGGTAGCAGATCCAGAAATCACTAGACCGTAGATCACAATTACCATAATTGTATGTACTAAGTTGTTTTCGCTTTGCAACAACCGTCTTTGGAGAGAAAGATTTCAACTTTTTCCAAATGAGTGAAGTAAGGCTCAAAGTCATTAAGTGTAGTTAAGTGTAAGCTGATGAAAACATCTGTCTGCTGACTTTTCTGCATGGGTTTTAGCTCATGTGCCAACTTCAGTGGCTTGGAAGACAGGATTATATGATAGTCAAGGACGGAGCCCTTGAATCAAACTCTGACTTCAGACCTGAGCTCTGACACTTACTGAGCGGCTTTGCCCGTTCATTTCTCTCAGCCTCAGGTTTCTTATTTATAAAATGAAGATGACGGTACCTAACTTAATGTTAGAATGAAATACTTTTCATACAGTTCTGAGTTCGGTGCTTGGTACACAGTGAGTTACCCTGTCATGATAACTAATGTATAGTGATCATGGATTCATTCAGTCCAGGATCTCTGGGAAATGGTGCAGTGACTGATTAGCCAGGGTGGCTGGGGCATTATTTTTAAAAAAGTGCTCACTTAATGGCCTATGATTGACTATGTGTTGCTGAGGATTGCTTCACTACCAGTGTGACCTTGCCTTCATGCCTCCCACTAAATTTGGCAAGGTAGTCTTTGTCCTTACTTGGATTTCAGGAATGTTATAAATTCTAGTATGAGAATAGATAGGAATACACTGGGCTTGGAAAAGGTTCCAAGGAAGCCAGATTGCTACCATTAATGCTGTGGGGTTCTCCCCTACAGCTGGTCTGCATATCCATCAGGTTAATGGTTTGAGCCCTACTGCGTGTTTTCTTAAGAATTTTAGCTCCTGGTGCTCATTTTAAATCTTCCGTCCCATGAATGACCTGCTCACTGATTTAATTCTCTGTTCCCTATCTTCCTAATGTAGCAGTGTCCCTTAATGGAGCACATGTTAATTTTTAGCAAGACAATCGGCAACCTGTGAGATAAGCAAATCTGGTCTGGTGCAGGTCTGTATGAAGGCATGATGGTTCAGTGATCAGTTCGTTATTCATTAGTCTGCTTAAAAAAAAAAAAAGAAATTTAAATCGGTAGTGCTAATTCCACAGGGGATTCCTGAAGCTATGAAGTAATTTCTGTGAAATGAACTGCCACGCAAATTGGTTTAAATATAACTACAGCCTTAAGAATGATCAGTATGTTTGTTTAGCAAAGCTTGCTGTTCAGCGGTCCTGAGGGCTTTTCATTTGGTGGTTCTTCTGGCTGTGCTGTGATTATCCTGCAAGCTGTCTTTGTAGGATTAACCAGGTACATTCCCCCCCCCCCGAATTAAACTCATAAGGTGAACGAATTAGTACAGTGATGGTAGTCTCCAGTCAGCATTCCTTGAGTGCTCACAGTAAGTAATCTTGCCATTATGATGAGTGTGTGAGCAAGAAGGACCTCCCCGCCCAACCCCAGTTTAGCCATAGGAGGTAAGAAGGAACCGAGACCCCTGTGTCTCTCATTTAAAAAACAATAGGTCTATTTATTAAGAAACCAGCTGACAGATTCATAGGGAAATCATGTCCTTTGGCAGAAGTGGGGTTCTTAAAGAAAAGAGTTAAAAATAGCTAGTTGTAAAATGTTCAAGTGCAATCTTATCATTAAATAAATTTTGACATATTGATTGCCTTGTGATAGTGCATGAGAGGTCTAGGTACACTCGGGTTTACATCTTGAAAAATTAATAAGCAGCAGGGACAGTGGAAAATTGGTTGTTAGGATAAGCCATCTGTAGCAGATTGATGAGAGCAAAAGCTGTTATGTTCCGTATCTTCTGATGAGGCAAACACTATTAATGCCGTGTACTTTGATATATGCTGTATATCTGTTGTGAGTATTGAGTTTCGATTATTTGACCAAAGCTTTTTAATTTTATGCAGCTCCCGATTATACCATAGCCATGGTGGTCACTTAAATGAAGAGATTTTCCTTAGTTGAGTATTTTCTACTGAGGAGAGAGTACTTGAAATTTTCTAAGAGGACACTAGTCAACACACAAGAGTAATTATGTATGGATATTTATTTAGCTTGCTGTTTTTATTTTTCCCACAATGTATTCATATATATGAAAACATTAAGTTGCACCCCTTAAATACATAATTTCTGTATGTTAGATATCTCAGTTAAGGGCTACCAAAAAGAAGGGATTATAAATCTTCATTCCACAAGAATGTAGACAGATGTAATAGTTGCTTTTATAACTGACTTGTCAAGTTGAATGCATCTGACCTGAGCTTTAATTTGGTGTCCAGGAGAATTTAATCAGTTTCGTTTTGCACTTGGGTTCTATGATACCGAAAGTAAGAGTCTCTCCTTTTGGATTAAGCCCTAGAAAGTGGGAAGATTGGAGAGTGTGGAGCAAAAAGATGTTCTTGCCCAACGAAAACATACCATAAACAGCGCGCAGAATCTTTGGGGACCCACAAGAACTTGCATATAACTTGCTTAGCTATGTGAATTCTACAGTTGATCCTTGAAGAACATAGGGGTTAGGGGTGCTGACCCAGCACAGTCAGAATCTGCATATATAACTTTTTACTGCCCTGAAACTTTACTAACAGAATCTCTAGAGATCACTTTTCACTGCAGTGCTCATGGAGGGATGATTAGTGCCACATGGCATTTTAAGTGGATACTCACAACACTTGATCCCCCCTCAGTAGCCACAGGTGGTGGCTAAGAAATTATCATAGAACAGTTTGTGATTAAGATTTAATATTGCATCTTCATATTTGTTTATATTCCTCTCCACTGTGAATGGTGCCGTGTACAACCTGCACTACACAGACTACACTGGTTTGTGTAAGTTTTGATAAATCTTTTTATAATAGATTTGTATATATTTTATGGTAGTAAATGTTAAAATCGTATCTACATACATTTTATGCATTTGTGACATACCTAACTTTTTCTTAAATTTTTCCACATCTCCAGGCTATGCAGTTCGTATCATCTGAGTTATTTCACGTTCTCACAAATCTCCCAAATCTCCCAAATGTTTCCAATAGATTTATTGAAAAAATCCATATATAAGTGGACCCATGCAGTTCAAACATGTGTTGTTCAAGGGTCAGATGTACTTAGTGCAAATAAACTCTCTACACTTAATGGCAAAAATGTAAATTTCAAGCATATCTCCCCCCCTCCCACCTCCCCAAAAAATGCATAATTTGACACCACCCATTTTCAGAATGATCTTGTCTTAGGACAATTGTGTAAATGAAAGCCAGCTTAGAGGAGCTGAACTTGGGGAACACCTGGTTGTGCCTTTGGGGAGAAGAACTTCTGTTTCCCAATTTGGAATAGTAGGAAGTGGATGATTTGGGAAGCTGCTTTCTCTTATGTCATCATCAAAGTGGTACAAGGAATGGCTGGTTTTGTTTAGTGACGAAAGAAAGTTAACAAACATCCTTTGGGAGCATCCGGCCTTCTTTCCTACCTTTAAATTTAGTCCCATGAGGTGAGGGAGAAATGTTTCTGCTGTCTGAGTTAGATGTCCTTTCTGCACAAACAAGGTTAACAGGCTCGTGGAGGCTGCCCTGGCATCTGGGCTTGTTCTGCTTCTGTGTGGAAACTCTACATTTTCTATCCTACCTCACCAGCTCTCTCTACCGGGCAATGGAATTCATTGTTGGATTAGAGACTGTATGTCATAAATACTTTGTCTCCTTGGTTGTACTTCTTCGGTCCAAGTCATTTATTTTCCTTACACATTCATCTTTACTATTCTAAGGGTTCTAAAGTATTTCATTCTACCTTATACCTCCTTCCTCTTAAAGTGCTTTGTGAGATATGTCGACACAAGTGCCCCATCATTTTTACGTTCACATTTAACTAAAAGAAACCAGTGTCAGAAGAAAAGTGGGACAGACACTAGAGATACTGTGAAAGGAATCGCTAGCCGTCCCTAGAGTGGGATAGGAAGAAAGGTAACTTGTTTGAACTATATGTTAAGCATAATCTTCCAGAAATAATGGAGTTTGGCATTGCATGCTCCAGGGCCTGCTCTTCCTAGAAAAACTTTTTCTCTTCCTCAACAAATACTATCCATATTTGTTTTCCCTAGCTTTAGGTTTTATAAATAGTAAAAATGTTAAGTTATTTGGACACTCTCTAGAGATTGCCAACGTTTATTTTGCCAGATAAGGATGTTAAAAATACCATCATCTCAGAAAGGACATTTTAAAATGTAACAGAGGTATGATTTCAGAATAAGGGACAGTTACTTTAAGGGGAATACATTTAGCTTTGTGAATAATCCAATTGTGTCCTTATTTTCATTGCACTTCAGATTGATTAAAAAACACACTGTCTTCATCCTGTTCAGTTCCCAGACTGGAGTTTGGGAATCACTGGTATTATTTATGCTTGGGGTGTCTGCCCAAAACACTCGTGAAAGAGGAGAGAAAAAAGTTACATTCTAGACTATCCAAATGATTCTTTTTGATAGTTACTAAAGCCATGCAGTGGTATAGTTTTGAGATGATATTGTGTGATGTGCTAATAATCAGAGCATCAAAGCAAGATGCTTTGTTTATTTGTTTTATACCATTGTTGACTCAGGCCTATTCTGTTTTTTTTTTTTTTTTTTTTTTTTTTTCAGGTGATTCTAGGAACGCCATGAGTTCCTTGGTTATTTGAAACTTTTTCCAGTTTTAACATTCTGAAATTGTTTTTGTGTGACCTTTAGCTATAACGTCTTTGATGTTCAAACACTGGCTTTCTGAGGATGGTTGGGAGAGGGGATAGTTTTAAAATTATTTTAGTTTCAAATAAAGCCTGAGAATTAAAAAAACAAACAAAAAACACCTGAACTAAGTCCCAATCTATTTTGAAGTTTGAAGACTATAGGTAAGTGTTTCCTGTGATTCACACTGGTTTTTGAGGAAAGAATGACAAATATATTTAAATACTGAGCTCCTGAAAGACCCTTGGAAATGCAGTGTTAGAGATCACTGATAAAAATGGTTCTAAAATTAAGTGGGAGAATGGTCCATGCCTTGGGATTTTCTTCTCTGAAAACAGCCTAAACTACAGAAAGGTGATAGCAAATCTGGAGAATAAAATTAGAATTAAATTAGATAGTATTTAGTTGATAGAAAATAACAATTTTATGACTAAGTTTATTTTTACTTATTTCAATACGTTTTTTGAAGATTCTGATTATGGTGTTTACTTACGAAGTATAATTGACATACAGTGTTATTTAGTTTCAGGTGTACAACGTAGCGGTTCCACAATACATTACTCTGTGCTCACCACAAGTACAGTCGTCATAGTGTTATTATAATATTGTTGACTATATTCCCTATGCTGTACATTTTATCTCCCGGACTTATTGACTCTGCAACTGGAAGTTTGTATCTCTTAATCCCCTTTATGTATTTTGCCCCAACTCCCCCTTCCCCTAACTCCTCTGACAGCCATCAGTTTGTTCTCTGTATTTGGGAGCCTGTTTTTTGGCTTATTTTGTTGTTTAGATTACACGTATAAGTGAAATCATATAGTATTTGTCTTTCTCTAACTTACTTCACTTGGCATAATGCCCTCTAGGTCCATCGGTGTTTTTGCAAATGGCAAGGTCTCATTCTTTTTTATGGTTGAGTAGTATTCCATTGTATAAATATACCACCTCTTTACCCACTCATCAGGTGACGGACACTTGCCCTGCTTCCATATTTTGGCTGTTGCTAAATAATGCTGCAATAAAGATAGGGGTGCATGTATCTTTTAAAATTAGTATCTTTCTCTTGGGGAGTATTTTCTTTGGGATCCAGTAGAATTTCTGGATCATGTGGTATATTTATTTTTAATTTTTTGAGCAACCTCTATTCTGTTTTCCAGAGTGGTTGTACCAATTCTCATTCCTACCAACAGAACACAAGGGCTCCCTTTTCTCCAAATCCTTACCAACAGTTGTTGTTTCTTGTCTTTTGATGCTAAAACCAGTGTGAGGTGATATCTCATTGTAATTTGGTTTGCATTTCCTTTATTAGTGAGATTGAGCATCTTTTCACGTCTGTTGGCCATCTGTATATCTTTGGAAAAATATCTGTTGAGGTGTTATGTCCATGTTTTAATTGGATTGTTCTTTTTTCTGGTGTTGAGTTGTATAAATTCTGTATAGCTGTAACCCATTATTGAGTGTATCATTTGCAAATACTTTCTCCCATTCAGTAGTTTGACTTTTTTGTTTTTTTTTGTTTTCCTTTGCTATGCAAAAGCTTTTTATTTTGATATAGTCCTAATATTTTTGCTTTTGTTTCACTTGCTGAGGAGATATATTCATAAATATATTGCTAAGGCCAATGTCCAGATGATTACTGCCTCTGTTTTCTTTTAGGAGTTTCATGGTTTTAGTCTCACATTTAGGTCTTAAATTCATTTTGAGTTTACTTTTGTGCATGATGTAAGAAAGTGATCTAGTTTCATTCTTTTGCATGTAGCTGTCCAATTTTTCCAACATCAGTTTTTGAAGACTGTCTTTTCCTTGTAGTCTATTCTTGCCTCATTTGACTATATGATTATGAGTTTATTTCTAGGCTCTCTGTTCTGTTCCATTGATCTGTGTTTTTGTTTTTGTTTTGTTTTGTGTGTGTGTGTGTGTGTGTGCGCGCGCGCGCCAGTACTGTGCTTTTGATTACTACGGCTTTGCTGTATATCTTTAAATCTGGGATTGTGCTATTTCCAGCTTTGTTCTTTTTCAATATTGCTTTGACTATTTGGGGTCTTTTGTAGTTTCATACAAATTTTAGGATTATTCTTGTTCTGTGAAAAATGCTATTGGTATTTTGGTAGGGATTGCATTGAATCTGTAGATTGCTTTGGGTTTTATGGATAGTTTAATGATATTCTTCCAATCCAAAATCTTTCCATTTACTTTAATTTCTTACTTCAGTGTCTTAGAGTTTTCAGAGTATAGATCTTTGACCTTCTTGGTTAAATTTATTCCTAGGGTGTTTTTGTTTTTGTTTTGTTTGTTTTTGGCACAGTTGTAAGTGAGATTATCTTCTTAATTTCTCTTTTACTTTGCTATTAGTGTATAGAAATGCAAGAGATTTCTGTATATTAATTTTGTATCCTGCAACTTTACTAAATTTATTTCAGTAGTTCTTTTTTGGTGGGTCCTTTGTTTTTTTATGTGTAATATCATCTGCCCTCGATAGTGACAGTTTTACTTAAAAAAAAAAAAAAACTATTTATTTATTTATTTATGAATGAGAGAGAGAGACGCAGAGACAGGCAGAGGGAGAACAGGCTCCTTGCGGAGGTCATGATTCAGAACTTGATCCCAGGACCCCAGGATCATGACTTGAGCCAAAGGCTAAATGCTCAACCACTGATCCACCCACGTGCCCTGACAGTTTTACTTCTTCCTTAACAATTTGGATGCCTTTTACTTCCTTTTCTTACCTAACTTCTGCAGCTCAGTCTTACAATACTGTGTTGAATAAAAGTGGTAAGAGTGGACCTCCTTGTCTTGTTCCTGATCTTAGAGGAATGTCTATCAGTTTTTCACCATTGAGTATGACATTAGCTGTGGGTTTTTCAAATATGGCCTTTATTATGTTGAGCTATGTTCCCTCTAAACCACTTTGTTGAGTTTTTATCATGAACGGATGTTGTATTTTATCAGAAGCTTTTTCCGCATCTGTTGAGATAATCATGTGGTTTTTGTCCTTCTTGTTAATGTGATGTATCACATTGATTTGCAAAATTGGAACTACCCAGACATTCCTGGAATAAATCCAGCTTGGTCGTGGTGAACGATCCTTTTAAAATATTGTGAAATGTGGTTTGTTGATATTTTGTTGAGGGTTTTTGTGTCCATGTTCATTGGAAATATTGGCCTGTAGTCTTTTTTTTTTTTTTTTTTTTTTTTTTTATAGTGTCTTTGTTTGGTGTTGGTATCGGGGTAATGCTAGCCTTGTGGAATGAATATGGAAGTTTTCCTTACTCTTCTCTTTTTTTTTGGAATAGTCTGAGAAGGATAAGTATTAACTCTTTTTTAAATGTTTGGTAGAATTCACCTGTGCAGCCATCTGGTCCCAACATGTTTGTTGAAAGTTTTTGATTACTAGTAACAGAATGGAACTGGTAATCTGTCTGTGCAAATCTTCTATTTCTTCCTGATTGAGTTTTGGAAGATTGTGTGTTTCTAGAAATTGATTTCTTCTAGGTTGTCCAGTTGGTTGGCATATAATTTTTTGAGGTAGTCTCTTGTAATTCTTTGTGCTGTCAGGTGTTTTTCTTCATTTCTGATTTTGAGTCCTTTTCTTGATGAGGCTGGCTGAGGGTTTATCAAATTTGCTTCTCTTTTCAAAGAACTAGCTCATGATTTCACGTTTTTTTTTTTTTTTTTAAGTTTTATTGTCTCTATTTCTGCTCTAAACTTTATTTCCTTCTGTTTACTAACTTTGGGCTGTTTCTTCATTTTCTAGTTCCTTTGAGCTTTTTCTTTTTTCTTGAGGTGGGCTTGAATCCCTATATATTTTTCTTTTAGAACTGCCCTCACTGTGTCCCAAAGATTTTGGACCATTGTGTTTCATTTTCATTTTTCTTTAGGTATTTTTTGATTTATTTTTTCATTGCTTCATTGTCCCCCTGGTGGTTTACCATTTTGTTTAACCTCCACCTGTTTTTGCTTTTTCCATTTTTCCCCCCATTTTTTTTTGTGATCAGTTTCTAGTTTCATACCATTTTCATTGAAAAGGATGCTTAATATAATTTCAATCTTAAATTTATTAAGACTCGTTTTGTGGCCTACCATGATCTGTTCTGGAGAATGTTTCATGTGCACTTGAAAAGAGTATGTATTCTGTTTTGGATGGAATTTAATGTATCTGTCTCTTAAGTCTAGTCTGATATGTTGTTCAAAGCCACTGTTTTTTGTTTTTTTTTTTTAGATTTTTATTTAGTTATTCATGAGAGATAGAGAGAGAGAGAGAGAGAGAGAGAGAGAGAAGCTCCATGCAGGGAGCCTGATGAGGGACTCGATCCCGGGACTCCAGGATCATGCCTTGGGCTGAAGGCAGGCGCTTAAATGCTGAGCCACCCAGGTGTCCCAAAGCCACTGTTTTCTTGTTGATTTTTCTTTCTGGATGATCTGTATTTTAATGTAGATGGTGTTTAAGTTCCATACCATAATTGTATTACTCTCAATTTCTTCCTTTATGTTAAATATCTACTTTATGTATTTAGGTGTTTCTGTGTTGGGTGCATAGATATTTATAATTGCTATTTTCTTGTTTGATTGATTCCTCTGTCATTATATAATGCCCTTGTCTCTTGTTATAGTCTTTGTTTTAAAGTCTTATTTTGTCTAGGGTGCCTGGGTGGCACTGGCAGTTGAGTGTCCAACTCTTGGTTTTGGCTCAGGTTGTAATCTCAGGGTCATAAGATTGTGCTCTGCATCAGGCTCCTCACTCAGTGTGGAGTCTGCTTGAAATTCCCTCCCTCTGCCCCTCCTGCTTGTGCTCTGTCTCAAATAAATCTTTAAAAAATAATAAATGAAGTCTGTTTTGTCTGACATAATTATTACTACTCTGGTCTTTTTTTTCTTCCATTTGCATGGGCTATCTTTTTCTACTCCTTTACTGTAAGTTAGTATGTGTCTAGGACTAAAGTGAGTCTTTTATTTTAAGATTTTATTTATTCATGAGAGACACACAGAGCCAGAGACATAGGCAGAGGGAGAAGCAGGCTCCCTGTGGGGAGCCTGATGTGGGACTCAATCCCAGGACTCCAAGATCATGACCTGAGCCAAGGCAGACGCTTAACCACTGAGCCACCCATTCGTCTCTGAAGTCAATCACTTTTGCAGCTCCTAAATGGATCTTTTTAAAAAATGCATTCAGTCATTCTATGTCTTTTGGTGGTAGCATTTAGTCCATTTACATTTAAAATAATTATTGATAGGGGGATGAACTTATTGTTGTTTTTGTTTTTGGTTTTTTTTTTTTTTTTTCTCTTTCGCTCTCTTCCTTTCTGGTTTGATGACTCATTAGTGTTGTGCTTGGAGTCCTTTCACTTTACTTTTGTGTATCTATTTGTAGGTTTTTGATTTGTGGTTACCGCTGGGTTCATTTATGCCATCTCATATTAGGTTGTTGGTTGCTGAAGTTCATACACATTCTAAAAACACTGAATTTTTACTTCCCCCTCCATGTTTTATATGTATGATGTTATATGTCTTTTATTTTGTGTATCCTGTCATTGATTTTTGTAGATAGAATTGCTTTTTACTACTTTTTTTTCACTTCCATACTGGCTTTATTATTCATTAAGATATTGTCTTTACTATATGTTTACTTTCACTTGTGACATTTTTTTCTTAATAATTTCTTCCACTTTTGGCTTTGTTTGTTTACCATTTAAAGTTTTCCCTTTGACATTTCTTGGAATGCTGGTTTAGTGGTGATGAACTCCTTTAAGTTTTGTCTGGGAAACTCTGTATCTCTCTTTCACTTCTGACTGATAATCTTGCCATATAGAGTATTCTTGGTTGTAGTGGTTTTTTTTTATATCTATTTTTTTTCTTTTTTAAATTTATTTATTTATGATAGTCACAGAGAGAGAGCGAGAGAGAGAGAGAGGCAGAGACACAGGCAGAGGGAGAAGCAGGCTCCATGCACTGGGAGCCCAACATGGGATTCGATCCCAGGTCTCCAGGATCGCGCCCTGGGCCAAAGGCAGGCGCTAAACCGCTGCGCCATCCAGGGATCCCTTGGTTGTAGTGTTTTGTTTTGTTTTGTTTTCTCCCAACTCTTCTCCCTTTTGGCTTGCAAAGTTTTTTCCTGAAAGGTCAGCTGATAACCTTATGGAAATTTCCCTTGTATGTAGCGGTTTTGCTACTTTTGCTGCTTTTAAGATTCTCTTTAATTTTTACCAGTTTAATTCTTCTGTGTCTTAGTGTGGACCTCCTTGGGTTCATCTTGTTAGGGGCTGTCTGTGCTGCCTGGATCTGGATATCTGTTTTCTTCCCCAGATTAGGGAAGTTATAAGCTATTATATCTTAACACAAGTTTTTTTCTTATGTGTGTCCCCCTTCTCTCTTGTCTTTCTGGGATCTTTATAACACAAATATTGTTATGCTTGATGGTGTCAGTTCCCTTAATCTGTTCTCAGTTTTTAGAATCATCCTTTTTTCTTTTTACTATTCAGCTTGGTTGCTCCTCTTTACCCTGTCTCCCAGATTGCTTATTTGTTTTTCTCTATCTAATATGCTTTTGATTCCCTTTAGTGCATTTTTCTTTTCAGTTATTGTCATCTTCTGGTTTGGTTACTTTTTATATTTTCTGTCTCTTGGTTGAAGTTCTTACTGAGCTCACCCACTCCTTTCTCAAATCTGTTTATGATCATTATTTTGAACTGTTTATCAGGCATATTGCTTATTTCTGTTTTGTTTTTCTCTCTGATTTTTTCATTTGGGACATACTCCTCTGTCTCCTCATTTTGTCTAATGCTCTGTTTCTCTGTATTAGGTAAGTCAGCTCTGTCCCCTACTTTTGAATGTAGTGGCTTTGTGTAAAGAGGCCCTGTAGCATAATCCTCCCCACCCCTCACCCTGCTCACCAGAATCAGACACTCCAATGGGTTTTGTGTGGTTGCATGTGCAAGTTCTATTTTAACAGAGATACTATTGCTGTGGGCATGTTTGTTGGTGGGCTGGCCCTTAGACCGGCTGACTACAATGACCCACTTCACCTGCTCTGGGTACACTGTGCAGGGTTTGGTCCTCATGCTGTAGAGAAACCCAACTATAGCTGGTATGAGCTCTTGGTTGCTGGGATTGGAACTCAGCCTGGCAGCCTGCAGTTAACCTCTGCCACAGTTCAGCCACACAAATGACAGTCCTTGTTCCCTCCATAGCCAACTAAAAGGCACATCTACAGTGACTATGAGCATGCTGGCATGTTGGGTTATCTCTCCCCCATTCCTGGGGCAAGAGTAACTTTGGAGTGGTTTTGGTCCTGGCCAGGGCTGCCTGAAGAGTATTGCAGGGCTGGCGTTGTTTTGGAGGGGCACCTGCTAAGGTGGGTGGGTTGACTGGGGCAGATCTGCAGAGTAACAGGCTGGGTGAAGGCAAGAAAAATGACACCCACCAGCACTTTTGTTCCCAGAGAGAGCCCCTGCAGGTCCCTGTCCATCTGGCACACATTTCTAAGATTAGGTAAGAAGTCTTCACATGTACCCCAGGCACCTTTCAAACTGCTGCATCTGTGCTGTGTCTATGGGTGAGGTGGCTATTTAAGGGTGGGCAAATTCCTCTCACCTGTCAGGTCTCCCAAGGTAAGTCCCCTGATTTTTAAAGCTTCTGGAGTTAAGCCCTGCTGATTTTCAAAGCCAGATATAAGGGAGACTCCTCAGTGCAGGTGCCCTGTGTGGAGTCTGTCTCCTCCATTGCACCAGAGTCTGCTTCCTAAGTGGTCTTCAGCCCTTCTACCCTTTTGCATGTGGCCTTTTCTCTATAACCCGCTGTTGAAGATCTCTTCTGCCAGTCTTCAAATCATTTTCATAGTTAATTGGCTATAGCTGTAATTGTGTCTGTGGGGTGAGAAGAGTCTGGTCCTCCTCCACCATCTTCCTCCAGCCGCCTCTGTGCTGAGTAGTTTTAAAAAATTGAGCATCTAGCCAAGATATAGTTCCATCTCCCCATGGAGTTTTATGTTCTAGTGAGAGAGACAGACAAGTATATAAATAAAGCAATAGTTGTACTATTAAATAAAAAGGTGCTGTGATGAAGACCAGGGGTTGGGTATTGTAGGAGGAAGGGCTATTTTAAATAAGATGGCTATTGCAGGTTCCCTTGGTTAGACAACATTTTAGTCTGGCTCAGAAAATTGAGGAGGAGGCTGTGGGAGGTAGTGAATTTAGTGTATTCTTGGAACTGTCAAAAAGTTAGCTTGGATGGAACTTGGTGAACTCAAGGAGCAGGGGACACTCCAGGCTCTTTGAACAGGACCCCACTAAGTTTGCTTAATGAGCGAACGAGTGTATGGTTTTTATAGCCTCAATTCTGGTAAATCATTATGTACTAAAATTCCTTATTGCAAAGTAAAAGGTGATTGTGAATGAGGTGGATATCAAAGGGGATCATGGTCAACTGGTCAACTCAGTGACTCAAGAGCAGTATACTCAAATGTTGCACAGATTTAGGTTCTTCTGGTTGGCAGTCCTAGAATTCTGAGTTCATCAGTACACCAACAGCAGACCAATGCCTTAAGAAGGAACTTACTCCAGGCATACACATGAGGACCTGATGTGTAATTCTGTGCTGGTTAGTATACACTGTGATCTTTTTCTCTGATAAGGAAGATACCATATTAATATGTGCTCTATGGGGCATTGCTTTTTGCAGCATCAGGGCTTTGGGAAAGTGCATTTGTAATCAGAAGCCCCCCCTAAGTGAATTTAGAAGAAAACTTTAATGTTACAAGTGTTCTCTGGATTTACTATCTTTTTAGGATAGGACTAGATTTATGTGTACTTCTAGGTTACTGGTTTGTTTATTCTACGGTTGCTTTTCCCTTATCTTGACAGTCTTTGTTTTTTATGCATTTTTGTGTTTTGTATGTCATTTTTTTCTGGATTATAAAAGAACAGGTGAACATTTTAGAAAATTGCACTGTACAGAGAACACCACTGTTAATACATCAATACCTATTCTTTTTTTTCTATGTGAATTTGTATGAATAGCAGGCTGCTGAGTGAGGCCGACTTAAAAATGTAGTTCTTTTACCAGAAATATTTAAAGTAGATTGTGTCAGAGGTGATACCAAATCATCTTTGAACAGATTTATGCTTTAGTAAGGTCATTGAAATGCCTCTTGGGTTATGATTATAATACAAATATTCTTGTAATTTTTTAATGTGGATAAAGTAATCAGAATGCAAATAAATGATTAAGAATCACTCATGGCTTGTTTCCTTCTCTGCTTTTTTCCCCCTTCCCATATGTTCATCTGTTTTCTTCTTAAATTCCACATATGAGTGAGATCAGATGGTATTTTCTCTGACATATTTCACTTATCATAATAACATTCTAGCTCTATCCACGTTGTTGCAAATATCTTAATGATAGAGAACAAACTGAGGGTGATGGAGGTAGGTGGGGGGTGTGCTAAATGGGTACTGAGCATTGAGGAGGGCACTTGTGATGAGCCCTAGATGTTGTATGTAAGCGATGAATCACTGAATTCTCCAGAAACCAATAATGTACTGTATGTTAACTAACAACACTTATTTATTTTACTTTTTTAAAAAAGGTTTTATTTATTCATGAGAGACACAGAAAGAGAGAGGCAGAGACACAGGTAGAGGGGGAAGCAGGCTCCATGCTTGGAGCCTGATGTGGGACTCGATTCTAGGACTCCAGGATTATGCTGTGGGCCAAAGGCAGGCACTAAACCGCTGAGCCACCCAGGGATCCCCTTTTATTTTACTTTTAAAAAGATTTTATTTATTCATGAGAGAGAGAGAGAAGGCAGAGACACAGAGGGAGAAGCAGGCTTCCTGCAGGGGGAGTCTGATTCAGGACTCGATCCCAGGACCCCAGGATCATGACCTGAGCCAAAGGCAGATGCTTAACACTGAGCCACCCAGGTGCCCCACCTAATAGCATTTAAGTAATAAAAAGTATACAAATAAATGAGATGGAGATACCAAATAATCTGTTTAATAATCATAAATGATTCTCTTGAGGGAAAGTGCATCTCAGCAGAAATTTATTTTAGAAATGTTTAATAGAGTGTTAAGACATATGCAAAAGTTAAGAGACTAATGAGCCCCCAAAGACCTTTACCCAGTTTGAAGTTCTCTCTACTCCTGTGTCATTTGTATCTCCTAGTCTCCCCCATTATTTTATAGTAGTCCCCAAACAGCATATCATTTCTCCTGTAAATATTTCAGCATGTATCTCTATAAGATAAAGACTCCAAAAAAAAAAAAAACAAAAAACAAAAAAAACCAATGGCCATGATATGATTTTTATCTGGAAAAAAATGATTTCTTAATATCATACAGTAAATATATCCATTTACCTCTTCTGTGTTTCCCATATACAGTTTGCAGTTGGAGCTAGTAGATTTGTGAGATTCAGGTTTGATTTTTACTATATTTTCTTTTCCATACTTCAAAGTTCATTGGAGCCAGTAACTGAATGCATCCTACATTGGAGGAAAGTGGGCGTTCAGCTCTTCCTTCTGGGGAGAAGAGAGTAAATCCAGACAGTTACGTGATGTCAAGTAATTTTTTTTTCTGGTTGTCTCTTTGAGGCTGGTAGAGTGGAAGAAGGAAGAAAGAACCCAGAGCTGAATAGGTATCGTAGGCTGCTGGAACCGTAGGAGCTGTAATGACTACAATTTTAGGTTTTCCTTTTCATGTGTTATAATTCATAACTTTAATGATGTTTACTATCTAGCATCAGCAATTAGTTAGCAAAGCAAAATTGAGGGAAGTAGAACATGTAAATTGGGGTAGTAAACTGGTCAGTGGTTCTCAGCAGCATCTGTAAAAGGTGACAGTAGACAGCCAAGACGTCTAAGCCCCTTGCAGGAATCCTCAAATATTCAGGAGGGACTTGACTTTCCTATAGTAAAAGGAGAGGTTTGATTCTTTTCATTAGAGCTTCAGGAAAAAGATAACTTCCAGAAGGCTGTGGTCCTGGGGTTACTCGTGTTGCATAGGAATTTTCATAAACCAGTGGATGCAGTATGATGAATCATTTAGGGATTATGGTATGAAACAGACTTATTACATGGACACCCATTTCTTATAAAATATTAACATGTTTTCTGTAACATAGACTCCAATAGGAAAATAGCTTTTATGAATGGCGGGAACATCTAACTCTTTTTTTTTTTAATTTTTTAATTTTAGTTAACATGCAGTGTTATATTAGTTTCAGCTGTACAACATAGTGATTCAGCATTCCCATACATCAGCCAGTGCTCATCACAACAGGTATACTCCTTAATCCCCATCACCTATTTAATCCATCCTGCCACCCCCACGTGCCTCCCCTCTGGCAACCATCAGTTTGTTCTCTATGATTAAGATTCTATTTCTTGTTCGGTCTCTCTTTTTTCCCCCTTTGCTCGTTTGTTTTGTTTCTTAAACTCCATATGAGTGAAATCAGATGGTATTTGTCTTTTTCGGACTGACTGAATTTCACTTAGCATGATACTCTCTAGTGCCATCTATGTTGTTGCATATAGCAAGATTTCATTATTTTTTATGGCTGAGTAATATTTCATTGTGTATATATACTATCTCTTTATCCATTCATCAGTCCTTGGACACTTGGGCTGCTTCTATAACTTGGCTGCTGTAAATAATGCTGCAGTACACCCAGAGGTGTCCCTTTGAATTAGTGTTTTTATATTTTGGGGGGTAAATACCAAGTAGTACAATTGTTAGATGATAAGGTAATCTTATTTTTAAATTTTGAGGAACCTTTATATCGTTCTTCTACAGCGGATGCACCAGTTTGCATCCCGACTAGCGGTGCAAGAGCGTTCCTTTTTCTTTACATCGTTGGCAACACCTGGTGTTTCTTTATTGTTGTTTTTAGCCATCCTGACATATGTGAGGTGATATCTCATTTTCCTGATGGTAAGTGATGATGAGCATCTTTTCATGTGTTTGT
Organism: Nyctereutes procyonoides; assembly: GCF_905146905.1. NCBI lineage: Eukaryota > Metazoa > Chordata > Mammalia > Carnivora > Canidae > Nyctereutes > Nyctereutes procyonoides. The sequence continues at coordinate 70,707,262 of NW_026575140.1, forward strand.
TGGCCACCTGTAGGTTGTCTTTGAAGAAATATCTGTTCACGTCTTCTGCCCAGTTTTGGTTGAATTATGTTTTCTGAGTGATAAGTTTTAGAAGTTCTTTATAGATTTTGGATACTAACCTTTCATTAGCTATGCCATTTGCAAATATCTTCTCCCATTCCATTGGTTGCCTTTTAGTTTTGTTGATGGTTTCCTTAGCTATGCAGAAGCTTTTTATTTTGTTGAAATCCTGATAGTTTATTTTTGTTTTTGTTTCCCTTGATGCAGGAAGAAGTAAGAAGTAAGTAAGTAAGAAGTTACTATGGCCAATGTCAAAGAGGTTGCTGCCTGTGTTCTCTTCTAGGATTTTAATGGTTTCGGGTCTCACATTTAGGTCTTTCATCCATTTTGAATTTATGTTTATGTATGGTGTAAGAAAGTGGTCCAATTTCATTCTTTTGCATGTTGTCCAGTTTTCCCAACACCATTTGCTGAAGCATCTGTCTTTTTCCTATTGGATATTCTTTTCTGATTTGTCAAAGATTAATTTACCATAGAGTTGTAGGTCCGTTTCTAGGTTTTCTGTTATGTTCCATTGATCTTTGTCTGTTTTTAATGCCAGTACCATACTGTTTTATTACAGCTTTGTAATATAATTTGAATCTGGAATTGTGATGCTTACAGCTTTGATTTTTTTTTTCTTAAGATTGCTTTGGGGGATCCCTGGGTGGCGCAGCGGTTTAGCGCCTGCCTTTGGCCCAGGGCGCGATCCTGGAGACGCAGGATCGAATCCCACGTCGGGCTCCCGGTGCATGGAGCCTGCTTCACCCTCTGCCTATGTCTCTGCCTCTCTCTCTCTCTCACTATGTGCCTATCATAAATAAATAAAAACAAAAAAAAAAAAAAAAATTAGAAAAAAATCATGTTAAAAAAAAAAAAAAAAAAAAAAAAAAAAAGATTGCTTTGGTATTTGGGGTCTTTTGTGGTTACATACAAATTTTTTTAGAATTGTTTTAGTTCTGTGAAAAATGCTGTTGGTATTTTGATAGGAATTGCATTAAATGTGTAGATTACTTTGAGTGGTCTAGACAATATTTAAAATATTTAACAATGTTCTAACAACCCGTGAGCATAGAAGAACATGTAACTCTTCTTTTGAATGGCCAGCTGCTTATGTTTTTTTTAAATTAAACTTTTTATTGTTATTTTGTTGATTTTTAGCAGTAGTGAACTGCTACCAAAAGCGCTAACTGAAGGCTAATGGTTCAGAGAATTTTTTTTTTAATTTTTATTTATTTATGATAGTCACACACAGAGACAGAGAAAGGCAGAGACACAGGCAGAGGGAGAAGCAGGCTCCATGCACCGGGAGCCCGACGTGGGATTCGATCCCGGGTCTCCAGGATCGCGCCCTGGGCCAAAGGCAGGTGCCAAACCGCTGCGCCACCCAGGGATCCCTGGTTCATAGAATTTTAATAAGCTCATGGGTGCATACATTCAAAGGCTTATGAGGTACTTTTTTCTCCTCAGGTTGTTTTACAAAATATTTTTCTTTCTCTTTTCACTTTCCACATTTACTGAATTGAATTAATTATACTTCTCAGTTCATTGATGGCACATTATTATTGATTAATGCAAAACCCTCTTGTTTTATATTAGTGCATTTTCCATCTCTGCTGCCATGTTCAACTCTGTTACATTGACTATATGTTCCTCCATTCTATCTTTTTAATTCTTAATGTAAATGATGCTGCCTTTGTGTGTTTTTACTTTATGTAATTGGTATTTGGACTTTGTGTGTGGTCGCTTTCTTTAGAGTTTTCTCTGAAGTATGTATTCAGAAGTAGGATTTCTGGATCATTGACTATCCCTATATTTAATTTTCTTCTTAAGTACTGGTAACATTTTCTTACAGTGGCTGTAACAGTTTTAGTTATGACCAGAAATACAGTATTACTATTTTCTGAGATCTTTTGTCAGTATTTGGGTTTGTATGAGTAAAATTTTTGCCATTTTATCTACAAAATAATATTTCCTTATGAAATTTGCATTTCTCCAAATATGGGTTTGAGCATGTCTTTATGTTTCTTGGGGTATTTTTCTTTTGTAAGTTGTTTATTCATATCTTTTTTCCTACCTTTTCTTAGTGATTTTCATTTCAATTTTTACTCATTTGTTTCATTTCAATTTTACTCATTTGTTGACTTTGTGTGTGTTGACTTTCTTTAAACAGAGACCTTTAATTTTGTTATTGTAATGTGTGTCACTTTTCTTCCTTAAGGTTTGTTCTTTGAGAATATTGTATAAGAAATAGTTTTCTACCTCAAGATCATGAGGGTATTTCCCTATGTATCCTTCTATAAGCTTTATATTTTAATTTTGCTTTTCATGTTTTGAGGTTTCTAATAAATCTGGAGTCCATGTATGAAGACTAAGGTAAGGATTCAACCTTATTTTTTCCATGGAGTGCACCAATTTTCCCTCATTATTTGCTAAATAATCCATCATATCTCACTGACTTGTGGTATGACTTTTATTACACACCAACTTTTCATATACAGAAGGGTTTGTTTCTGGGCTTTTATTCTATTACATTGGTCTTTGATTCCAAGGCACTGGTTTTTGTTTTGTTTTTATACTCTGGTTTTGTACTAGGTCTTAATTTTTTTTAAAAAAGATTTTAGTTATTCATGAGTGACAGAGAGAGAGAGGCAGGCAGAGACATAGGCAGAGAGAGAAGCAGGCTCCATGCAGGGAGCCTAATGTGGGACTCAGTCCCGGGACTCCAGGATCACGCCCTGGGCTGAAGGCAGGTGCCCAACTGCCAAGCCACCCAGGCATCCCTAGGTCTTAATTTCTTATAAGGTCTTTCAATAGGATGGTGATTATTCTGGGTTTTCTCTGTGGATTATAAAGTTAGCTTCAAATAATAACAATCTCTTGCATATTATTTCTTTTTCTTATTACATTACCAGAATGTTCTATACCATGTTGAACTGACCTGTCGTGGTAGCATTTTTATATCTTGTTGACTTTAAAATAAATGTATCAAAAGTTGTTGCATTAATTATGTTTGCCCTAGGGCATTAATACCTAACTGTCAAAAAGTTCAATTCTATCCCTGTTTTTTTGTTTTGTTTTAAGAAAGAAATGATAATTGAATGTTGAACTTTGTCAAATGTCTTTCCTACAGCTTCTGAAATAATTGTGTCTTTTCTTCTTGACTATATTGCTCTGGTAAAATCCATTTATAGATTTTTCTGATATTAAATCATCTTTGTATTTATAGAATAAACTCTTAATAAAATAAATACTTAATGAAAGTATTATTAGGATTACTTTTCAAACTCCCAGCTAGTTTCTGTTAGCTGATATTTTATGCAAGCTTGCTTCTATCTTTGTTAGTGAAATTGGCCTATAATTTTCTATCTTGTCTTCATCAGGTTTTTTTAAAAAAGATTTTACTACCTTGAAAAATGGACATTGTTCAAAATTTTTCTAATTTTGGATAAATTAGAGCTTATCTATTTCAGTGCAACAAAACACCCCCGTAAGACCTTCTGGGAAAAGTTTCTCCAAGAGATTGTTTTTCACATTACTATTTTAGTTTCTTTTATGTTAGTGTATTCAGGTTTTCTATTTCATGTAGTATGAACATTGTCATTACCATATTTTGCCTAATCTGTCTTGTAAGTTTTCATTTCTTTATTCTTTAAATCTTTCTGATCACTATAATTTGTCCTTGGATTTAAGTATATTCTGTTTACTTGCATTTTATTATTGTTTTGTTGAACAGACTTTCCTGAAGTTGTCTGTAAGAGGCTTAAAGAGGGAGCTTCTGGCACCATTACTCTTTTTCAATACAATTTTGTTTCATATTGGGTCTACCCTTTATTATTTTCTCACTTTTAGTTTCTTTGGGTGTATTTTCTTGCTTACATTTTCAGTTCTGCTTAGTCATTTTTCAACTTCACTTGTTTGTATTTTCCTGTAAGAAACCTCTTTAAAAAAAAAAAAAAAAAACCTCTCTTAATAAGCATCCATATAGAGCATCCATATAGGTCTATATGCATATAGAGCATCCCCCTAACAACTTCAGGATAAACTTTCTTTACAAGCATTCTGTAGTTTAAACAAATATTAGAAGATTGAAATCCTGTGTTATCTAATAACAATACAATTAAGCTATAAATTAGTACCTCTAGGTAACTGGAAAAATTTAATATAATTCCAAACAGCTTAGGTCACAGAAAATTTTATTTTATTTTATTATTTAATTTAATTTTATTTTTTTAATAAATTAATTTTTATTGATGTTCAATTTACCAACATACAGAAAATTTTAAATAGAAATTAGAAAACATTTGGAACTAAAAGTTCATGGAAACTACAGAGAAAAACTTTTAGCTAAATAGTACTTTGAGGTTAAAGTATAGTTGTAAATCCTTATTTTAAAAAAGGGTAGTAGGCAGAGGGAATGATAAAGTTATGAGCAGAAATTAATGAAATAGAAATGAATATTGAGTACTTAATATCAAGTAAGCTTAAATACTAACAGTGAGAAATGATAACTTTATGCCCGAAAAAAGAAGGCACATATAACCAAAATCGGTGGGGAGACAGAGGATATAACTAAAGCTTCTGCAAACAGTGAAAAGATAAGAAAATATTGTGAGCTACATATAAAGGCTACAGTCTGCCCATCACTTTATATGCATTCAAATAGTAAAAATCAAATGTCTGATAGCACCAAGTATTGGAGAGGATCTGGATCAATGGTATATCACTTAAAACTTTGTGCTGGGAATGGTAGTATAGCCATTTAATGAAACAATTTGGCATTATCTTAACAGTTAAACATTTTTATACTTTACCAGCACTTGCATGCCTAGGTGCAGAAGAAAGTTGCAAAATATGTACAAGTAGTTCGTAGCAGGTTTATTTGTTAAAGCAAAAACATAGAAACGATCCAGATACCCACAAACAAGTGGATGGATAAATAAAGTATATTCCCAAATGATTATATAGGTATCAAAATGATTGAGCTAAATGTGTATGCAAAATTTTTGCTACATAAAATTGAGTGAATAAATAAGTTCCCTAAAGATTAAGTGTATCATGATGCTCAGTGTAAATAAAAAATATACTCTTTTGGAATAAATGTATGTATTTATAAATATATATTTATGTATTTATTCATTCCACCTTGGAGAATGCCTCATCCACCTATGGCCCTGCCCTGTGCAATAGGGTTTAGTCTTCATGAAATTTTGTTGGGTATAAATATAGTAAGAGCTCCTCCATCTTAGAGCATATACACATAAGAACTTGAACAATATGGGTTTGAACTGCATGGGTCCACTTCATGTGGATTTTTTTCAAATAAACATATAGCCTAGAAATACAGAAAAAATTAAGAAAAAGATATGTCATGAGTGCATAAAACGTATGTTGATATTAACCTGTTCTTTCATTTACTACCACAAATTATGCACAAATCAGTTACAAAAAGTTAAAATTTATCAGAATTTGTGCACACATTTGGAGACTGTACACGGTGCCATTCGCAGTTGAGAAATGTTGAATGAAAGGTGCAGTATTAAACCGTAACTAAATAAAATGAACTGTAGTACATACTATCCTGTAGTAGTTTTGTAGTGTTGTTATTGGGGTAAGCTCGAGTCTTGCAAGTATGCTTAAAATGCCACATGACGCTAATCACCTCTCTGTAAGCAATCTTTCCATCAAATTACATATCACAATAAAAAGTGATCTTTCTTGGTTCTTATGTATTTTTCTTCATGTTTAGTGCAATACCATAAACCTTGAATAACACCATGGGACTCATACAAAGTGCCACTAGTGATGCTGGAAGTGCTCCCAAGAAGCAGAGAATAGTCGTGACATTATAAGGAAAAGTTGAATTGCTTGATATGAACTGTAGATTGAGCTCTGCAGCTGTGGCTTCCTGCCATTTCAAGATAAATGAATCCGCCATAAAGACCACTGTAAAAAAAAAAAAGAAAAGAAAAAGAAAAAGAAGTTTGTCAAGCCATCTTGCCAGGTATACCAGCAGGCACAAAAACATCTCACTGTGAAATTCCTCTTTGTCTCATATTGAAAATACAGCTTTTATGTGGATGGACGATTGCTGTAAGAAAATCATACCTGTAGGTTCTAATATGATTAGAGAAAAAGGAAAGTCATTATATGACAACTTTTTTTTTTTAAAGTAGGCTGCGTGCCCGACATAGGGCTTAAACTTATGACCCTAAGATCAAGAGTTAGATGCTCTACTAAATGAGCCAGCCAGGTGCTCCTAATACATGACAACATAAAAGGAAGATGAAGGATCTGAAGCTGAAAAAATTAATTCCAGCAAAGGGTGATTTGATAATATTAGAGATTTGACTTTAAAAATGTCACACTAACAAGAGAAAGCAGCTTTTACCCAAACAAGAGGCATCCAGATGGGTTTCCAGACACTTGGAAGAAATCACTGAGGAGAAAGGATATCTGCCTGAACAGGTTTTTGTTTTGTTTTGCTTTTGGTTTTTGTTTTTAATGCGAATAAAAGTGCCATGTTCTGGGGGGGAAAGTGCCACACAGACATTTATGAATAAGGGAGAGAATTGAGCACCAGGATTTAAGGCAGGAAGGGATAGATGAACTTTATTATTTTGTACAAAAGCAGTTGGATTTGTGACCAGGATTGGTCTTATCTATAAAGCTGCTAACCCCTGAGCCTTAAAGGGGAAAGGTAAATACCAGCTGCCAATCTTCTAGTTATACAGGAAGAAGGTCTGAACAATAACAGCATTCAACATTTATTCTGGATTGATTCCTTCAATGCATTGTCTCTGAAGTCAGGTAGTACTTTGCCAGTGAGAGACACTACTTTTTAAAATCCTTTCAATATCATACAATGCCTTGGGTCACCCAGAACCCCATGAGTTTAACAGTGAAGGTGTTGAAGTGGTCTACTTGCCTGCAAACACAGTGTCTCTAATTCAGCCTCTAGCTCAGGAGGTAGAAAGGACCTTTAAGGCTCCTTACACATGGTACTCTTTGGAAAGGATTGTCAACCAGATAGAACATCATGAAAGTCTGGAAGGATTATACCATTGAAGATGCCATTGTTGTTATAGAGAAAACTGTGGAAGACATCAAACTCCAAACTATACATTACTGCTGGAGAAAAGTATCTAGGTGTTGTGCATGACTTCACACAGGTTTTAAGACATTCAAGGACATCATAAAAGAGATTGTGGATATGGCAAAAAAAAATGTGTGAAGGTTTTCAAGATAATGGATCTTGGAGAAATTCAAGAACTAATAGACATGATACCAGAGGAATTAACAGAAGATGACTTGGTGGAGATGAGAGTTTCTGAACCACTGCCAGACAATGAGGTAGAAGACGTATTGAGCAGAAAAAAAAATTGCAGTGCCAGAAAAAAAATTGATAATGCACAATCTGGCAGAAGGATTCTGATCATTCAAGATTGCCTTTGACTTCTTTTATGATACGGAATCTTCTATGATATGGGCACTGAAACTAAAGCAAATGGTGGGAGAAAGATTGGTATTGTATCACAACATTTTTAGATGAATGAGAAAGCAAAAAAGTCAGACGGGTCCCTGGGTGGCTCAATCAGTTGAGCTTTGACTCTTGATTTTGACTCAGGTTATGATCTCAGGGTCATGAGATCGAGCCCCACATCAGGCTGTGCACTCAGTGAGGCGTCTGCCTGAGATTTTTCTCTCTCCCTCTGCCCCTCCCATCCCCCCACACATGTACTCTCAAATAATAAATACATCTTTTCTAAAAAGTCAGAAATTATGTGTTTATGTAAAGTTACACCACATGTGCCTGCCTCTCCTTTCATCTCCACCTGTTCCACCTTTGCCACCCCTGAGATGCCAAGACCAACTCCTCTTCATCTTCAGTCTACTCAATGTGAAGATGATAAGGATGACGACTTTTATGATGATCCACTTCCACTTAATGAATAGTGAATCCTGATGCTATTAATTCACCAATCTGTTAATAAACCTATCTGTTGTGTATATGTGTCTTTGAAACCTGTCTGTTGTGTTGTGTCCAAGAACTGTGGATGTTTTGGGGCCATCATCATTGTCTAAGTATTCATCTTGTAGAATATCACTTGGAAGACTTGCATGGAAATGGATACCTTATTACATAGGCATCAGGTGAATGATACTTTAGTATAAAATTAGTGTGTTAGTTTTCTTACTGTTTTATAACTTTGCTTTCAAAGAATTATATCACCATACAGTATACCTCTCTTTCATAATTGGAGAAATTGTGTTTCAGCTTATCACAGGTGTATTTTTTTTAATGCAATGGTGTTTCCAGTACTGTATCATGAGTATGACTGTAATACTGTATGCTATAAAAATTTTATAAGGAATCGTTCATTAGTGTATAGGCTAGGCTACATGAAGTGATTCTATCAATTATTAGTCTACCATAAAGCAATCATATTGTTGCTTTTTTGTTATCAGTGCATGAATTGTTATACTTGTAAATAACTATGAATTTCCTTTTCACATCATCTTCATTTTTGATACCTAGTGTTAATATGTATAACATTTACAGTATTTTGCATCATATAAGTATTGATGTTGGTCCTGATAGATACTTCATCTTGTAAACAGGTGACATAAACTGGCAGTATTGATACAGCATAGTACTAGAAATTTTTTTTTGAAAGATTTTATTTGTTCATGAGAGACAGAGAGAGAGAGAGAGGCAGAGACACAGGCAGAGGGAGAAGAAAGCTCCATGCAAGGAGCCTGATCTGGCACTCTATCCCAGGACTCCAGGATCACACCCTAGGCCAAAGGCAGGTGCTAAACCGCTGAGCCACTCAGGGATCCCCTAGAAATGTTTTTTTTTTTTTTTAATGATTTTCTTTTTTCCTCTAGCTTTATTGTAGAATACAGCATATAACACATATACAAAATATGTGTTATGTTATTGGTAAGCCTTCTGGTCCACAGTAGGCTATTAGTGGCTAAATTTTGGGGGAGGCAAATGTTATACAAGGATTTTCAACTGCCTGGGGTTGGGGTAGGAGCCCCTAACCCCACATTGCTCAATAGTCAACTATATTTATGTGTATATATATGCATTACATACACACACACACATACACACATATATATTATAAGATGCAAGAAATACTCTGGGCTGGGGTTATGGAATGGAGGAGGATCATATAAGTGCATCAAAATTTATGTCTTTTCTAGATCTTGAGTTCACAGGTATTTATTAAAGTTAAAAGATGGCTTATATAAACCATCGGGTGAATGTTACGAAGCAAGGGTTATGAGTTTAACAAATATTAAAATATCAATTTAGCATAATGATATACTAAGGGAGAAAAATCATCTGATCATCTTAGTAGGTACACAAAAATCATTTGTTAGTCAAATCCACTTAAAAGGAGAAAAAAGACTTAAACTAGGCATACAAGAGAATTTACTTAATCTGGCATATGGTATCTATAGAAAATACTATAAACACCAAATATTATCCCTTCCCCTCTACTACACTCCTTATTACTAGCATCTTGCATTAATGCAGTATTCTTGTTACACCTGATGAACTAGTACTGATATATTATTATTGACCAAAGTCTATAGTTTAGGGTTCGCTCTTCATGTTGTATATTCTGTGTTACTGGCAAATGTATAATGACATATATTCATTCACCATTACAGTATCTTACTGAATAGTTACATCCTCCTAAAAATCTGTATTCCGCATATTCATTCTTCCCTTCCCTGCCCAAGCTTGTGGCAACCACTGGCTGATCTTTGCACTGAGTCCATAGTGTTGCCTTTTTCATAATGTTATGTAGTTGGAATGATAAAGTATCTAGCCTTTTCAGATTTGCTTCCTTCACTTAGTAATATGCATTTAGGTTTCCTTCATGTCTTTTTATTGCTTGATATCTCTCTCTCTCTTTTTTTTTTTTTTTTTTTTTTTTAAGCGCAGAGCAACATTTCATTGTCTGGATGTACCACAGTTTATTTAGCCATTCACGTGCTAAAGGACATCTTGGTTGCTTCCAAAACCTCATTCTTGATATTAGCTGAAAGTTCAAAGAATTCCCATTGAGAAGGGGAGCTTGTCAGGGATGTTCACTACCAATTCTATTGATTATTGTACTGTAGCTAGCCAACATGGTCAGTAAAAAATAAAATCATGTTTGGGTTGGGAGGTAAGTAATAAAACTTACTATCCATAGATGATTTGAATGTCTCTATGGGAGGCCCAAAAGAATGTATAAAACATTTTTAGGATTAATAGACTTTAGCAAGTTGGCCAGATAAAAAAATCAATATACTAAAACAAATTGCATTTTTATATACTAGCAAACATCAGCTAGAAAGTGAAAAATTTAAAATACACCATTTACAACAGCATAGAAAAATATGAAAGATTGAGATAAACTTAACAAAAAAATCTACAAGAAAACTAAGGGAGAAAATGATAAAACTATATTGAAAGAAATTAAGGAATGCAAACAAATGGAGACACAAGAAAGATTCATAATGTGAATGTCAATTTTCCCAAATATTTATAGTCATTATAATCCTAGTAAAAATCCCAAGCTTATTATTTTATAGGCCATTGATAAAATGATTCTCAAATTTATATTGAATCATCATACCCAAGTATTGGCCCACTTGTTGAAGAATGATAAGGTGGGCCCTCTTAAATATAATGACTTATAAATCTAAAGATGAGTGTATTTTTGTTGCAAGGGTAGACAAATAGACCAATGGAGCAAAATAAAGAATTGAGAAAGAATCTCATGTTATAGGACTCTTGATATATAACAAGATTTCAAATTGGAGAAAGGATAGCTTTTTTCAATAAATATTATAATATTAAATATTAATCAGCAAATGGTACAATTGTGTGCCCACATTTAAACAAATGAAGTGGGAGGCACCTGGTGCAATAGGTTAAGCATCTCACTCTTGGTTTCAGCTCAGATCATGGGACTGAGCCCTGTGTAGGGCTCCATACTCAGCAGGGAATCTCTTTGAAAGATTCTCTCCTGGCCCTCCGTACTCTCTCTGGAAAAAAAAAAAAAATCTTAAAAAAAAAAAAAAGATATGTATATATAATTGGGGAGGGAGAGGATGTGACTCTTGGGAAAGGAAAACCAGGAAGCTTCTAAAGTTTTGGCAATATTTTCTTTTTTTTTTTTTTTCCGGGTATTTTTTATTTTTTTTTTTATTTTTTATTTTTTTATTTTTTATAAATTAATTTTTATTGGTGTTCAATTTACCAACATACAGAATAACACCCAGTGCTCATCCCGTCAAGTGTCCCCCTCCGTGCCCGTCACCCATTCACCCCCACCCCCCGCCCTCCTCCCCTTCCACCACCCCTAGTTCATTTCCCAGAGTTAGAAGTCTTTATGTTCTGTGTCCCTTTCTGATATCTCCCACACATTTCTTCTCCCTTCCCTTATATTCCCCTTCACTATTATTCATATTCCCCAAATGAGTGAGAACATACACTGTTTGTCCTTCTCCGATTGACTTACTTCACTCAGCATAATACCCTCCAGTTCCATCCACGTTGAAGCAAATGGTGGGTATTTGTTGTTTCTAATGGCTGAGTAATATTCCATTGTATACATAAACCACATCTTCTTTATCCATTCATCTTTCGATGGGCACCGAGGCTCCTTCCACAGTTTGGCTATTGTGGACATGGCTGCTAGAAACATCGGGGTGCAGGTGCCCCGGCGTTTCATTGCATCTGAATCTTCGGGGTAAATCCCTAACAGTGTAATTGCTGGGTCGTAGGGCAGGTCTATTTTTAATTCTTTGAGGAACCTCCACACAGTTTTCCAGAGTGGCTGCACCAGTTCACATTCCCACCAACAGTGTAAGAGGGTTCCCTTTTCTCCACATCCTCTCCAACATTTGTTGTTTCCTGCCTTATTAATTTTCCCCATTCTCACTGGTGTGAGGTGGTATCTCATTGTGGTTTTGATTTGTATTTCCCTGATGGCAAGTGATGCGGAGCATTTTCTCATGTGCATGTTGGCCATGTCTATGTCTTCCTCTGTGAGATTTCTCTTCATGTCTTTTGCCCATTTCATGATTGGATTGTTTGTTTCTTTGGTGTTGAGTTTAATAAGTTCTTTATAGATTTTGGAAACTAGCCCTTTATCTGATATGTTATTTGCAAATATCTTCTCCCATTCTGTAGGCAATATTTTCTTTATTAAAAAGTGTGGTGTTTACCTAGATGTTTGCTTTTTTTTTTTTTTTTTTTAAGATTTTTATTTTATTTATTCATGAGAGACACAGAGGGAGAAGCAGGCTCCATGCAGGGAGCCTGACATGGGACCCGATTCCAGGTCTCCACGACCATACCCCGGGCTGAAGGCGGCGCTAAACCCCTGAGCCACTGGGGCTGCCCAGATGTCTGCTTTGTAAAAATGATTATTCTTTGAAAAATGTATGTTTTACCTTCACGAGTGTATATTGTTACAAAGAAAACCCCAGGCCCAGAATGATGTCATTTAGGCCAAATCACCAAGCCAGGACTGAATACTTAACCTGATTGCAGTTTCAGCTCTGGTCAGTCAGGCATTTTCTGGTCAGCACCAATGAGGTAATTGGTCACAAGGGTCCACTCTGTCCCCCAAAAGGACAATGAGATAATCCACCTAATAAGATCCCCAGCTCTTCCTTCTAAGGGGAAAGTGACCTTGCCTAAAACAGTCCTTTGTTTTGCTAAAACTTTGTCTTCCCACCCTCCTTCCTATGAAAACCTTACATTTTAATACAACTCCTCTGAGCTCCCCTCTACTTAGATGGGACGCTGCCAGGTTCACACACTTCTTGATAATGGCAATTAGACCTTCAAATTTGCTCGGTTGAATTTTTGTCGTTTAGCAATGTTTTACAATAAGAATACAATTAAGAACTTTAAATGTGATAACGAATGAAAACTTTAACAAATACATAGCATATATTTTTTTCCCTTATTATCCAAATTTTTACCTTCTACATAGAGTTGTAGCTATATCTCACAAACCTTTTATGTGGTGCTTTTGTTTAGGTTGAAGTCTTTTTAAAATTCCCTTTATAATTTTTCCTTAAAACAAATATTATTTAGTAGACTACTTTATAGTTTTCAGGCACCTAAGATTGCTCAACCACCCTTTCTCCGTTTTGTAATAGTGCTGCATTGTACTCAGAAAACAGTCTCTATGGAGGTAGTGGGTTTTTTTTTTTTTTTTGAGACATTGAGTTTGTTATTTGTAGCTTGAAATAACAAAATGTACTTAGTTGAAATACCTTTATTGAAATTCCTGCAGTGAAAATAATCTTGGTATTGCAGTTCTGAAACTCTCTACACCATTCCCTCTTTTCCCATAATGGCCTGGGCTTTAATATTTCTACTTTTGATAATCTGAGGTTTCTTAGTACTAGCCATAATGATACCACAGAATAGGCTATGATTTTCTCTGTTTATTTGTATTGTTTAGTGTTAATTTATTATTTTTTTAAAGATTTTTTTATTTAACAGAAGGAGTTGCACATAAGCAGGGGGAGAAGCAGGCTCCCCATTGAGCAGGGAGCCCAATGTGGGCTCTATCCCAGGATCCTGAGATCATGACCTGAGCTGAAGGCAGATGCTTAATTGAGCCACCCAGGGCGCCCTGATTTAGTGTTAACTTAGAACAATCTCAGCTGTACCCATTTCTTTGTCCCTCAGAGAGTATGTGTGTATGATTTATAAAGTTTAAGTTTTTTATTCCATATTATCCAGTTGTCCTTTTATGTGAGTTGTTCATGTTCTCTACTAACTTTGTATTGTGGAAACTGTTTTTTAAAATTAATTTTTAAGACCTGTTTATATATTAGGGATATCACCCCCTGTTGAAAATTTCCCCTTCCATTTGGCATTTTAATCTCAACGTACTCTTCTTTTCGTCATCGTTTTTGGGAGCAGATATCCCCACCTTTTCCTTCGTATTTCATCTAGAGCAGTTTAGTCTTTTGTTGCGGAGAGATGATCATTTGGCAGATAATGTAGCCCGGATAGCAGAATTGAGTTGCAGGTTGGAGTATGCCAGCTCTGATTTTTGCTAGTTCCATAAGTCAGTGAATATCGCATCTATTCAGACAGCTCCCAGATAACAGATAACTTTGCAATATAGTGACCCCACATTTAAGCATGTCAAGAAAATATAACCTTCTGACTCTTTGACAAAATTTTATCTTAAGAGTCTTCATAAATATACCATGCACACTTTATCAAGCAATCCAAGGTAGAACATCTTTTCTGTCTATAGTGAGAGAATAGCTTTGACATTTGTCAAAGGTCAGGGCTTCAGAAATTTAATATTAATAAATCTGTGAACTAGTATTTTTATATTGTGAGAGTAAAAGGAAAAATGCACTTAAAAAAACACGTTTTAGTTCCTACCAAGAGTTTCTAAGCACATTGTTTTGTACTAAAATACAAACCATTCTATATTTTTGATGGAAGAGATAATCTTTTTGGAAAATAAAAAGCAGTCTGTTTTTTAAGGATTATCTATGCAGAACAAAAGCCTAGGAAATATGTAAACCTCAGTACAGACTTTCCCATATTCCCTGAACTGACTTAAACTGACTCCATGATAGGGCAGATCTTAAATGGGCTTTGGAAATAGGGAAGAAAGGCATCCACATGTCATAATACTAGAGATCATCCACTAACTGTAATATAAGAGGTACAGGAGGAGTGATGAAAGAAGACATTAGAGCTGGCCTGCAATATTGCTCTTTAAAAAACCATCAGAATCAAAGAGCAAAGAAAAATTATGGGAAATCCCTGCTAATAGCCCTGAATTTTTCTGGGTGAGCTAGAGCTGAGGGCAGACTGTGGGACAGAAAGTGAGCACTTGTAAGTACCAACTATTGGCATTTCACAAACTGCAGAGTTGTATGTGGTGGCCCTATGTAGTCCACTCCCAAGGAAGGGACTCTTTATTCTTTTTGTTTGTTTTATTGAAGTATAGTTGACCCACAATGCTACATTAGTTTAAGGTGTACAACATAGTGATTAGACAACCCTATACGTTAATGTATATTCACCACAGCTGTAGCTACCATCTGTCCCCATATAAAGTATACAATATCATTAACTGTATTCCCTGTGCTGTACTTTTTTATCTCCTATGACTTTTTGCATATCTGGAGGCTTGTACCTCCTACTCTTCTTCACTCATTTTGCCTATGCCTCCAACCTCTTCCCAGTGGCAACAACCAGTTCTCTGAATTTATATGTCAGTTTCTGCTTTTTCTTTGTTTTTTAAAATTCCACATAGGAGGGAAATCATATGAGTTACTTCATTTAGCATACTACTCTCTTTTTTGTATATTTTTTTATTGGAGTTTGATTTGCCAACATATACCATAACACCCAGTGCTCATCCCGTCAAGTGCCCCCCCTCAGTGCCTGTCACCCAGTCACCCCATCCCCCCCCCCGCCCACCTCCCTTTCCACTACCCCTTGTTCGTTTCCCAGAGTTAGGAGTCTCATGTTCTGTCACCCTCTCTGATATTTCCCACTCATTTTCTCTCCTTTCCCCTTTATTCCCTTTCACTATTTTTTATATTCTCCAAATGAATGAGATGCTTGGTAGTATTTACCTGGGAATCAGTCTTGTCCTGGACTTCTGTTTGTTGGGAGTTTGTGATTAGTCATTCAATTTCATTACTAGTAATTGGTCTGTTCAGATTTTCTATTTTTTCCTGATTCAGTTTTAGAAGATTTTGTGTATTTAGAAATTAGACCACTTCTCTGTGTTGTCTAATTTTTTTGTATATAGTTTTTTGTAGTAGTGTTTTATAATTCTTGTGTTTGTATTTCTGTGGTGTTGGTTATTTCTCTTTTGTCTTTGATTTTATTTAGGTCTTCTCTCATTTTTTTTTTAAGATCTATTTATCTTAGGTTAAGTGCATGAGTGGGGGAGGGGTAGAGAGAGAGAGGGAGAGCATCTCAAGCAGACTCACCCCTAGCTTGAAGCCCACTTGAGGTTCAATCCTACAACCCATGAGATCATGACCCGAGCTGAAATCAAGAGTTGGATACTCAACCTACTGAGCCACCCAGGCACCACTTCTCTCATTTTTCTTCTTGATGCATTTGGCTAAAGGATTCTCAATTTTGTTTCTGTTTTGGAAGAACTAACTTTTGGTTTTATTTATATTTTCTGTTGCTTTTGTCTCTCTTTCATTTTTTTTCACTCTGATCTTTTTTATTTCCTTACTTCTACTAATGTTGGGCCTTGTTTGTCTTTTTTCTTGTTCCTTTAGGTGTAAATTAGATTGTTTATTTGAGACTTTTCTTGTTTCTTGAGATAAGCAGGTATAGCTATAAAACCTCTTAGAATTGCTTTTGCGGTTTCCCAAGGATTTTAGACATTGTGCCTTTATTTTTATTTATCTCTTGGTATTTTTTGATTTCCTCTTTGATTTCTTCATTGACCCATTGGTTGTTTGGTAGCACGTTGTTTAGCCTCCATGTGTTTGTGGGTTTTATTCCAGTTTTATTCTTGTAATTGATTTCTGGTTTTATATCATTTTGTTTGGAAAAAGCTTGATATGATTTCAGTCTTCTTAAATTTATTTAAACTTGTTTTGTGGCCTATCATGATCTATCCTGGAGTGTGTTCCATATGTTTCTGAAAAGAATATGGATTCTGCTATTTTGGGTGGAATGTTCTGTATGTATCTGGTTAAGTCCACCTGGTCTAATTTGTCCTTCAAAGACACTGTTTCTGTATTGATTTCTGACTGGCTTATCTATCTGTTGATGTAAGTGCTGTGTTAAAGTTATCTGGTGGTATTGTATTATCATTTTCTCCCTTTCTGTTAACATTTGCTTTTTATATTTAAGTGCTACAATTTTGTGTGCATAGTTATTTATAATTGTTATATTCTCTTCTTGGATTGATTTCTCCATCATTACGTAATGCACTGTTTTGGTCTCTTGTTGCAGTCTTTGTTTTACAGTCTGTTTGGTCTGATGTAAATGTTGCCATCCCGGCTTTTTCTTCTCCATTTCCATTTGCATGGAATATCCTGTTCTATCCCCCACTTTTGGAAGTCTTTGGGAATTCTTAATTGTTCTGGGCCTTCTAAATAGTGGTGGCATTTGTTAGAGAGGAATTGACTAGCAGCAAGTTTCTAAGGGTACTCTACTCAAGTGAAACAATTAACTTTTTTGTACTCTTAAGTTAGACATAATAGGTCAGAGGTGTCATCTTATCATAATTGGTTTTCCTTTCTTGGGAAATGAGGAGAAACTTAAAAACAAAGCAAAAAAATCTTTTCTAACAAAAACTCAGCTATAATCTTCAAAGAAAGTTTTTAATGAGTGATCTTGAGGTGCTGTTTTCCTCATTTAACTGTAGAATATCATTTGGGAAAGAGGCACATAGGCATTGCTATAATGGAAGAACAATGGACAGTAATTGTAATCTGCTAATTTGATCTTTATTAGAAAAGAAATACTATTAAATGATGAAGGATGTCATGATTTTTCTCAAGGTCACTCAAAATACTGCTTTCCTCGTGTCAGTCTGGGAATGGTAGTTGAGTTAGGTTAAATAAAGTATATCTGCTTTTCTTACCTCCTTCCTATTTCTTTTTTTCAGAATAGGATCTTTGCTTCTTTAGAACCAAAGAGTATTTTTGCCCAAACATTGTGTTAAAGGTAATGAAGGTTAGCAGAATGTGACACCCCAAAACATGTGTCTTTCTTTGGTGTAAGGACTATTTTGAGCTGACTAGTTTGAGAAACTGCAGATACCTAAGAAACTCTGGTAATATAGGTTACTCTTTTTGTAAAGGAAATTGACATTAGAAAGGGGACCTGTACCAGGAAGGGGTGCTATTGCCAGAGATCACTCTTTAAACTGAGAGATTTACCTGCCTGACAGAGCTGATTTTGTTTACCATACATTTCCTCTTTTCACCTTCCTATGAGTTACTTTCCCTTGCCTTTGAAGTTTCAGATACTTATCCCTTTCCTTAGCTCAGGATGGTATATAAGCCACCATTGTTTGGTTGCCTTTTGAGCCTTTTTATCTTTGTTGGGCTCTTGTATATACATAATTAAAATAGTTTTTCTCTCTTATTCTTTTTATTGTGTGGGGAATGGGGAATCTCAGCCAAGAATGAAGAAGGGTAGAGGAAAAGTGTTTTTCTTTCTTCCCAGTGAATTAAACTCTCTATTTTTAGAGAAATAAGAAAACTGCTTGCAGTTTTAAAATGGCCAATTTCCTTCTAGTCCTAAAGTTTTTCAAAAAATTGAAGTTTAATTTTAGAATTCTATTATGATGGATAAAATGTTAAGATACATATTAAGAAAAAAAGAAAAAACCCAACTGAAAAAATTATAGGTAGAAACACAAATATTATAAAACCGGGAAATTTTCTTATAGACCGTTAAAGCTATGTTTTTGGGGTTGCCTGGGTGGCTTAGTCGGTTAAACCTCTAACTTGATTTTGGCTTGGGTCATGATTTCAGGGTCTGGAGATTGAGCTCCATGTAGGGGTCTGCGTTTAGTGGGGAGCCTGCTTTTTAAAAAAAGTTATGTTTTGGTTTACAAAGTTATCTTTTATATTAGGTATACCTTTACTTATGGAATTGTCTTTTTGGAAGAAACTTAGAAATTGTTTATTTTTTTTTTGTCTTTATCAAAACTCTTCTTGAAATTATACCTAACTTTTCTTTCTTTTTTTAAACCCTGGCCAGAATTGAGGAAGCTTGCATTTTAAACCTCTAAAGTTAGCCTGCCTAGGCACAGATCTAGTTCTGTCCCAAATCATTTGTGTGACCTTGGAAGAGTACATAACTTTTACTGTGGCTCAGTCTTCTCATCTCTAAAATGAGGATAATTCTAATGGCTGGAAGGTAGGTACTAGGTTGACAGAATATGCTGATGGCTTTGGCATAGGGTATATATGTGCGTGAGGACAGTGAGGAGGGAGAGAGGGAGACGGAATCCAAAGGTTTTGCCCTGTGGCACTCTAACATGGAAGGGTGGGGGGCGGTACTAGAAAAGGAGATTGGGAAGGACCCATTTATAGGACAGGAGGAAACCAGGAAGGAGAGAGTGGTGTTTAGGAACCAAGGTCTTTTGTGATTAATTGAATTAAATGCTGCTGTCAAGTGTATTAAGTAAGATTTACAGCTACCATTGGATTTAGCTATTCAGAAGTGATTGGTGACTTTAAAGAGCAGTTGTGGTGGAGGGTTGTGAACAAAAGCCTGGTGGGAATGGTTTCGGGAGAGAGTGGAAGGAGAGAAACAGAAGCAGCAATCATTGACATTAAAATATAACAACAGGGTCACCTGGGTGGCTCAGCCGTCAAGCCTTTGGCTCAGGGCATGAACCTGGAGTTCCGGGATCGGGCTCCCTGTGTGGAGCCTGCTTCTCCCTCTGCCTATATCTCTGCCTCTCTCTTTCTGTGTCTCTCATGAATAAATAAGCAAAAATCTTAAAAAAAAAAATAACAACAAACTGTCACATTAAAGCTGAAAAACAGTAAGTCAGATCTTTGAAATAATAGGTGACACTTATTGAACATTTATTGTGTGACAGACACAGTTTTAGACACTTCTGTCAACTTGTTTAATGAGTAGGGAATAAAGGCAGTCCTTGCTTTGCATGGTAGTGCAAGACCATGCAAGCTAAAACCATGCCAAGCAATCTTAAACATCAGTGGGAAAGCTTACAAGTGTTCCATGAACTTTAAAGTTTCAAATACATTCAACATTTTAACCAGCTCTTACTGTTGGTTATTAATGTATTGGGAAGTGAAAAAATAGAACTACTATATACTATCATCACTGTAACTTAAAACATTAGAAACACTATAAAGATTAGTTTGAACAATGCTCACCTTATCATAAACATAGGATAAGCATCTTTTTTTTAAGATTTATTTATTTATTCATGAGAGACAGAGAGAGAGAGAGAGACAGAGACAGAGACACAGGCAGAGGGAAAAGCAGGCTCCCCGTAGGGAGCCCAATGTGGGACTGGATCCTGGGGTCATGCATGACCTGAACTGAAGGCAGATAGATGCTCAACCGCTGAGCCACCCAGGTGTCCTGGATAAGCATCTTTTCTGTTTGTCTGTGTTTAGATGAGTTTCCAACATTGAATCCTTTCCTTTTCAATGTGCATATCAGAGTTCATCGAATGTGAAGTTTTTGTCGATGTCACTCCCTGTGGGACATCTCATTGTTTTTATCCCAGCCGCTTCTTCATTTATGTTTATAAATTTGTCTTCAGTAAGTTCCTGGGGCTGCATGCCTCTCGGTGGGTCTGGGTGTGAGTGTGTCCTGCCTGAGTTTTACATTGCTTAATATGCCAGAAGTTTTTGTTTTTGTTTCTTTTTTTTTTAAATTTATTTATTTATGATAGTCACAGAGAGAGAGAGGGAGGGACAGAGACACAGGCAGAGGGAGAAGCAGGCTCCATGCACCGGGAGCCCGATGTGGGATTCGATCCCGGGTCTCCAGGATCGCGCCCTGGGCCAAAGGCAGGCGCCAAACCGCTGTGCCACCCAGGGATCCCTTTGTTTTTGTTTCTAAAAAGAGGAGTCGGGGACAGGAGTGCAATGGGCCGAAGTAACCTACTGGGGGAAAAGACTTTTTTCAGGGCAGGGTATTCCCTCCCCGACTCACTGTGCTGGGTTCTTCAATTGTAAGGGTCCAGATGAAATGCACAGTGGCTTCAGCGTGCCTTCACCACTGGCAAACAACTTTTCAGATACGAATTCACCACCTTTCACTTGGTCAGCCTGGGTCGTGATTGGTGCTGTTGGGGAAATATTGAAAACAAAAATCTCCTGCCAACCCAGAAAACCTCTCCACAAAGGTAGAAGAACAAACAGTTTTATTATTGAATAAGCATTTAACCAAAATGTGATGTGCATCACAGACAATCAGCTAAAGAGAAAAGACAGAAAGGAATCTCACCCTTGCACACAGCCAGGCAGATACAACCTCTCACATCCATGTGCTCAGGAGAAATGGTAAGTAGTCCTCAGGTAAGAGGACATGACAGCACCGTTTGTCACACAAGCTCATCCTAGATTCACTTGGTAATTGGGCTGGCCATCTGTGTTTGCTAATTTTCTTTATCCTGAAGAATAATACAACTTCTCAAATCTCTATGACAGGTAGATAGTTAGAGTTTAAGGCCAGATGTCCAACTTAAACTCTCCGGGAGACTGAGATAGAGGTGCTATCTTCCTTTATGTTTACATTTTAAAGAGATGGCTGCTAGGTCCTTGAGAAAGACATTCTTGGGTTGTAAAACTGTCAAAAGGCTTCTTTAGCTTTTGAAAGAATCTAAATACACTTCAAAAGGGCAGAGAAAGAATGTGATTACAAGTTTTCTAAAGGAAACGCTTTAAGAAGAGTGGGGTGAGGGGAGAGGTCTCTTCCCTTTCTTATACCAGATAAAAATTCAACTTTTTTTTTTATTTTCTAAGATTTGTATTTACCCATACAGTACATATGATCAGAAACTCTTTGAATGTAGTCCAAAGCTTATTTCTGTTCATTTGATCTCACTGGAGACTGGAGAGAGCTTGTTATCAACCTCTAAATAATTACTTTGATTTTGAAGATTAAACTTTCTCCTTCAGGCTACTAATTAATTACTCCAATCATTGTTATCTGAGCCCTTTCTTTTCTTGGTCTGTACACTTTATCAACAAATGAAGACATTTCCAGTCGTGTTTAACCAACCATGCTGTGAAGAGAGTCTATATTAAATTCTCTTTGGTTCTGAATGGTGATGAATATTAAACAGATGTTGTGCTCCACTGTCCTGGGAACTAGGGATAAATGGTAAACATGGCAGGCATGGAATCTTCCCTCCTGGAACTTACCCTCTGGCAGGGAATCAGACTTGAATACATAATAACCAGGGCCACGAGTGCTTCTCCTGGAGGGGCATGGGGTGCTTTGGGACAGAATCATGAATAAGATGTCCTAACCTTGCCCGGAACTGCAAAAAGTCAGATTGTGAAGGTCCTGTAAACCATAGTAAGGATTTGGGATTAAAAAAGTTAGTACCTTGGGTTTATGCCTAGAGATTTTGATTCTTTAGGTTTGATGTGATTCAAGAGGCAACATTCTAACAAGATCCACTCTAGGACTTTGGCGCAGTTAGTCCCCATACAGCCAGTTGAGACACTCTAGGCTTTTTATAGCAATTGAAAAAAATCTTAAAAGCAGAGATTGATTATATTTGGATTTAAATGGATTGGTGGAAAGGAGGGGACGAAAGCGGTTGGAGGGTAGTTAGGTGGCTACAGAAGTACTTAAGGACAAAACGACGGTATTTTGCACTAGGAGGCATAGAGAGAAGTGGATAGTTTTGAGATAAGATAGGAGGTAAAATAAGATTTTGTGATTGTTTAAATATGAAAGGAGACGTTGAAGGACAAGGAGGTATCAGGAAGGACGCCTAGGTTTCAAATTTGAATAACCGGCTGGATAGTGGTATCCTTTCCTGAGATAAACACTGTAGGAAGAGCACATTGGGGTTGAGGGTAGGATTGCAGAGTTAATTTTTGGACACAGATACAGCCACATGGAAATGTTTAGTAGACAGTGAGATACAGCACTTTGAAGCTCAGTAGCTCTGGACTGGTCTGTGCTAGAGATGTGGATTTGAAAGATGGTAATTGAATGGGAATGGGCTACCTAAAGAGAGGCTATCTATGAGAAGGGAATAAGGTCTAGAACAAAATATGAGCAACATCAGGATATGTTTTGGTAGGAAGAGGAGCCAGTAGTAGATATTGAAAGGGAAGGAATAGAGAGATGGAAAAGTAGGAGAGTGTGCTGTGTACGTGGGTATCTATGGAGAGTGGCCCCTGGTGGTTTTCCATATCTGTGATTGAGCAAAATCAGGTTAACAATTTCAGTCTCATTTCCAATCACACAATCTGAAGGGTAGATTTTTAATGCCACATTCAATGGTTTTATCCCAGGCATCAGTCACACACTGAGATCTTAAACATCCCCTTGAGTGTAAGTGAGTTAACAGAGCCACAAAAATCACCCAACCTCTCTTTGTCCATATGCACATCGTTAATGTTTTCCATCTCACTTTGGTGTGTGGACTTCTCAGGGGCAGACATTCAATGGCTCTTTGACCCTGTGAATGAAAGCATTGACAGGAAAGGGTCTGAAGTGCCGGCCAAGGGTGACGGCAGTGATTGTGTCGTTTGCTGCTACAGGGTCAGTTTCTCCAGTGATATCATTTATCTTTCACTGAGAAATGCTTCAGAATGTTAAATGGGAGGCCATGTCTTTTCCATTGAAAGTGAATGTTTTTTTTTCTGCATCTAGAAGTACATCTCTCTTTTTTTCCTTGTTCTCTCTCTCTCTCTCTCTCTTCTCTTTTTTTTTTTTTTTTTTTAGAGAAAGCCTGCCTAACCCTAAACTACTGAACTACTGACCAGGGGTCAGCAAATGTGATCTGCCTCCTGCATTTGCATGGCCCACCAGCCAGGAATGGTTTGTACATTTTTAAATCATTGCATTTTAAGGGATTACATATTTATATAACCTTGATTTTTGACTCTTAGCCCATAAAAGGCTAAATAGTAATATCTTAGGCTTTGTATTATCCCTTAATTGCCTAAGCCTGAAAAGAAATCTGTTCACTCAAATGGAAATGTCAGCTAGGCCAGTGGTTCTTAAACTTTGGCATTGGTTAGAATTCCCTGTAGGATTTCTTTCTTTCTTTCTTTCTTTCTTTCTTTCTTTCTTTCTTTCTTTCTTTCTTTCTTTCTTTCTTTCTTTCAAATTCCACATATAAGTAAGATCATACAGTATTTATTTGTATAGAGGTCTTTTTGTTTGGAAAAAAATAGCATTTGTCACTTTGTAACATTTGACTGTAATAGTGATATATCTGCCAAAGCTATCCTTCTCAAGGAATCAGTCCCCCCTTATTCCACCTAGCAAGCTGTTGGGGTGTAAACCTGTCAGGTCTGGTGCCCTGCCACTAATGTTCTAGGAGATATTTATTAAATATCTTTAATAGGCCTGAAGTCCAATTCCTCTATCCCTCTATACTTACCATGACGAAATAGAAAAAGGATCATCAAATTGTGACATTTTAATTTTAGGTCACTTAACAGTATGTTCTTTTTCAGGGAAACAAATGATATTTATTATAACAGGGGAAGAGAATATATAATATTTGCTAGATTCCTTTAAGAAATCTATCTCTAGAAGTTATGCTTGCTTGCTGTTTTAATGTTTAATTAGCACACAGAGACTCTGCCCATTGGACTTGCCTCAAATATTATTCTAGAGTTATGATTGGATTCACCAAGGACTATTTATTTCCCTCCTGGGAGATGAGCAAAAGGAGTCAGAACTCTTAGACAGTTGTATCCACAGAACTTGGGTTTCTAACCCTTGGCATCAAGTGAGTTTCTACCTTAGCGTAGGGGTGGGGTGGGGTGAAGGTATCACACGGTGGCAGGAGATTGAAAACTGTGATGTAATATTTGAATATTGCTTAGTGTTGCCTATGAAAAGAATGGATAGGGATCTTTGATTGGTGACCTGAAATTTCCATCTTACTGCTTAACAAATTTCACAGAAAAAGAACTCATCTCAGATTTTGGTAAGAGTTTAAAATACGTGCTAAGATAATCAAATTAGATCATTGTTGTCTAAAAAGGGCAGAACCCTAGCTCAGAGGAATTAGAACTGCAATGACAGAACTTTTTTATTAGAACACGTCAAGAGGACAAATATTTTAAATTTAATTTTGCATTTTTCTATTATTGAGATGGCATACAATGTTATATTAGTTTCAGGTGTTCAACATAGTGATTCAACAATTCTATACAATACTCCTTGCTCACCATAATAGGTATAGTCACTGTACAATGTTATTAAAATATTATTGACTATATTCCCTATGCCATACCTTTGATCTCCCTGATTTATTTTATAATTGGATATTTGTAACTTTTAATCCTCTGTATCTATTTTGCTCATCCCTCCACCCATCTCTTGTCTAGCAACCATCAGTTTTTCTCTGTATCAAGAGCCTGTTTTTTGTTTTGCTTTTTAGATCCCATGTATAAGTGAAAGCATGGTGTTTGTATTTCTGTGTGATTTGTTTTACTTAGAAAAATATTCTCTAGGTCCATCTGTGTTGTTACAAATGGCAAGATCTCTTTCTTTTATTTTTTTATTTTATTTTTTTGATCTCTTTCTTTTATATGGCTTAATATTCCAGTGTGCGTGCGCTTGTGTGTGTGTATACCGTATGTTTATACATTATCTGTGAATGGAAGCTTATGTTGCTTCGATATCTTGGCTATTGTAAAGCTGCAATAAACATAGGAGTGCATACATCTTTTTGAATTAATGTTTTCATTTTCTTTGGGCAAATACCCAGTAGTGGGTTTACTGGATCATATGGTATTTCTATTTTTAATTTTTTGAGGAAGCTCTATACTGTTTTCTGCAATGGTTGCACCAAGTTACATTCCCACCAACATTGCATGAGGATTCCCTTTCACCCACATTTGTTTTTAAAGATTTTATTTATTTATTCATAGACACACAGAGAGAGAGGCAGAGACACAGGCAGAGGGAGAAGCAGGGAGCCCGACGTGGGACTCAATCCCAGGTCTCCAGGATCACACCCCAGGCTGCAGGCGGCGCCAAACCGCTGCGCCCAGGGCTGCCCCCTTTCATCCACATTTTTGACAGTACTTGTAATTTCCTGCCTTTTTGACACTAGGCATTCTGGCAAGTGTGAGGTAATAGCTTATTGTGGTTTTGATTTCCATTTCCTTGACGATTAGTTATGTTTAGCATCTTCTCATATGTCTGTTGGCCATCTGTATGTCTTCTTTGGAAAAATGTCTATTTCAGGTCTTCTGACTACTTTTTAGTCAAATTGTTTATTGTTTTGGTATTGAGTTGTATATGCTTTTTATATATTTTGGATATTAACCCCTTATTGTATTTATCATTTGCAAATATCTTTTCCTATTCAGTAGTTTGCCTTTATGTTTTGTTGATGGTTTCCTTTGTTGTGCAAAGGCTTTTTATTTTGGTTTAGCCTCAATAGTTCATTTTTGCTTTTGTTTACCTCTCCTGAGGAGACATATCTAGAAAAATGTTGCTAAGGCTGATGTCAAAGACATTACTGCCTATGTTTTCACCTAGGAGTTTTATGGTTTCAGTTCTCACATTTTGGTCTTTAATTCATTTTGAGTATATTTTTACACGTGGTGTAAGAAAGTGGCCATTTTATTATTTTGTATGTAACTGAGAGGCTGAATATTTTTAATATTTCTTGTGAAAGGAGATATAGAATATAAAAATTAAAAACTCCCAAGTCAAAAAAGGTGGATAAATCCAAATAAGATCAAAAGCATAGAAAGATTTTGGTTAAATAAATTTAAAAAAACCTACGGTTGAATTTAAAAAAAAAAACATTTTATTTTTTAGTAATCTCCACCCTTAATGTGAGGCTCGAACCCACAACCCTGAGAACAAGAGTCCCATGCTCCACTGACTGAGCCAGCCAGGCACCTCCCTAAGGTTCAACTTTTGTTTTTTTGGCATTATAGTGGTGTGAAAGCAATACACATTTGGTAGAAACCGTACTGTGAATTTTTTTATTTTGATCTTTTCCCAGGTTAGCAATATGTAGTATGATTTTCTTATGATGCTAGACAGTGCCAGTGAGCCACAGCTCCCACTGAGTCACACAGCCATGAGGGCAAACAATTGATACAACCATTCTTCTATATCATAGAACCATTCTGTTTTTTACTTTCAGTAAAGCATTCAATTACATGAGATATTCAACACTTTATTATACAATAGGCTTTGTGTTAGATGATTTTGCCCAAGTGTAGGCTAATATAAGTGTCTGAGCATGTTTAAGTTGGGCTAGGCTAAGCTTTGATATTCTGTAGGTTAGGTCTGTTAAATGCATTTTTGACCTAAGATATTTTCAAGTTACAATGGGTTTATTGGGATAACCCCATCGTAAGTCGAAGAAGACATGTGCTTTTAAAAAGTTTTGGGAGGTAGTAAATATGTTGGTGTAGAATCTTCGATGAAGTATAAAAAAAAAAAGTGTTCCTTTCAGTGGGTCATTGATGGCTTTAAATTCAGTCTGTTTGCAAATTTCTGAGATTTATCTCTTCCAAAGGGTAACCAGTGGGAGCAGAGGACTCACCTCAATTTTTGTTGCACTTTTTAATTCTCTGATAAATCAAACACCCCTCATAAGCAATATTTAGCACCATTGTTTTTGTTATAGACCTTCCTCTACACTTGGAGGCATCAGATGAATCAGCCATATTTTTCTCCAAACTCGGCATGTGGAGGCATGTAGTACAGGTACTAAGTATATTCATGCACAGGTTTCATTTGAAAAATGCATTCACCTCTCAATTTGTGCTCCTTACCAAGTGGTGGTTGTATGCCTGCTTTTTTCCCCACCCATTTATCAAGTGCCTCCACTGTAGTCCTGCAAGGTTCAGGGGATACAGATGAAATATTTCCTGTTCTTAAGTAGCCCACAGCCTAGTATAAATTCAAATATGAAACAGAATAGTATAACAGCTCTTTACCATTGACTGAGTGAGGTTAGGAGTGCTCTGTTTAGCTCTGAAACAAGGCAGTTAATTGACGTGGGGTACTCAAGACACTGGCTGTGTCAAAATTGTGATTTAACAAACTGAGTCAAGCAACTTGAACTGTCTGTGGAGTCCAGGTGATACTGAGTACTCATGAAAGTGTTTCAGAAAATAACTCCCAAGAAATTTGTTTATAATCTATCCATCTTGATGACTTGAATTTTGGGGCATTTCCCTTTAGTGTTAGCTGTATTTTGAGTATTTGCATATTTTCTTTCTCCCTTTCTCCTTACCTACATAACAAATTATGTTCCTTTAGTTTTGCATCCCTACTATTAAAGCAGGTGCAAGGTACCTTAGCTAATATATTATTATTATTATTATTATATATTATTTATAATATATAATTAATTATATGATATATTAATTATATATATTATATAATATATATAATTAATATATTACTTATTGAGGTCTGGCACAAGTACCTTCCCCCTCATAATGCACACCAAATACATTGTCCAAGCTAGCATTCCCATGCCTTCTGGTATTGTATCTTGAATATGAGTACATTAAGACTTTGGTCGTCCCACGTAACTCTTCATACACACCATTTATTAAGATTTTTTTTTGGAGTAAGAGGTATAGATTTTGTTTGTTTTTGTTTTATGAGATCTGAGCATGTAAAATCCACAAAGATTTTCTTAGCATTATTTCTTTGATCCCATATCAATTCATTCAGTCATACCCATTCATTACTTGTAATCCCACATTGCTAGGTTAGAATGATAGGGTTCTCTCACTGTTCCCACTGTTCAGTTACCAATATTTTTATTCCTTTCTACAACTTTTCTTTCACAAAGTTCCCTTTTTTTTTTAAAGACTGTATTTATTGTTTTGAGAGAGTGTGAGTGGGGATGGGGGGGAGGGTCAAAGGAAGAGGTAAAAGCAGATTCCCTGCTGAATAGGGAGCCCTTGTAGGCTGATCCTAGGACCCCAAGATCATGACCTAAGTAGAAGGCAGATGCTTAACTGACTGAGCCACTCAGGTGCCCCACAAAATTTCTATTTATAAAACGTTACTGAACTTAATATTGTTATCATTATTTTTTTATTTTTACTATCCTAATCTAGTTTATATATTCCCTATGTTTTTTGTAGTTATGGAAGCAATAATAAGATTTAAAATTTCAATAAATAAATTTGTTAAGAATTGTTCAAGAAACGAGGACTGGCTTATCTTGAGCCAGACTGCTTGGTTCAAACCCCAGCTCTGCCGCTTGCTGGTTGGGTTAGTCATTTAACCTCTTTAAACATCTGAAGTGTGAGCATAATGGTAGGACACAGGTGGTATTTCATGGTGGTAAGAGTGAGAGATTCTGGCACTGGATTCAAGTCTTTGCTCTGTCACTTATTTGCTCTCTAATCTTGGTAAAATTTACTTAATCTTTCACAATGCTATTTGCTCTTCTGTGGTTCAAAGATCATGATACCACCCGCCTCCTGTGATTGTTGTATGGAATAGGATATGAATGTAAAACATTCAGCACAATGCCTGGCACCCCACAAGTGGTAAGCACATGATACTCTTAGGAAAAACACACAGCAGGATCAAAATCAATAAACTAAAACTCAGATATGTATAACACTGTTGCTTTCTAATTATTCTGTAACTGAATTAATACTGTTCCTGCTATTGAGGGAACAAAAGGCAACTTTCCCATTGTAGCCAATGTCTCTTCCAGTTTAAAATGGTATCATTCAGATTATTTCTCCTTTTTTTTTTTTTTTGTTAAATGGACAGTGTTGAGGGATTCCTTTTCCTGTCCTATCTCCCTTGATCACTCTCCTTTTCTTTTCTTTTCTTTTCTTTGTCTAGGTGCTATCTGGGCACAGAGAAATGGTTACATGACCTCTTGGTAGCAGGAGAATTTCTTCCCTAAGGAAGAGCTTTCTCTGCTGGTCCCCACTGCTCTGATTGATGCAATTCATGCCACCTCATCTCTGAGAGTCTGCTTCCATCTTTGCCTGTTTTCTAGTCAAGGGAAATGCAAGATGGTTGGTTCTCTGTCATCTCCCAGTGATGACCTGTGACCTAGCATCATTGCTCTCCTACCCTCTCCCCTTATCCCTTGTGGTGTTTACCTATGTCATTGTTTTCACTCTATTATTTGTTGGCACACTATACCTACAAGCCATTCTTTTATCAAAGTTACAAATAGGAAGTGAAATCTAAGTCCTCACATTGGTATGACCTCAAACTCTCTGGGGCATTTTTTAAGGCACCTTCTTCAAAGTGTGACTATGGGTGTTGCGGTTGCAGAATTGAGGAGTTGCCTTGATGGCTTCTCTCCCTCCCATCTCCCAGCTGCTTTTCCCATCGGGTAAAGTGTTATATATACTTTTCCTCTTTAGTTAGTGGGAGTCCTCTATCTTCTCTTTGCTACTCTATAGATTTTGTAAAATTCTAATTGAGTTGACCAGACTTGACTCTCTTGATATATATGAAGGGTATTAAATATTCTTTTGAGGATATTGTACCCTTGAAAATCAAACCAACAAGCAAACAGTCAAACCTGGCTTTCAAGTTTTCTGTTTCTGTGTGCTAGAATACTGGTTTGAAGATCAAAACTGAGCAGTTCTTTTTTCCCCCCCAATATGATGAATATTGTTGGCTAGGCAAAAATAGCACAATATATGGAAAGTTTGTACCAGTTTGCTATTTTGAGATATTATCCTTATTATTTCTATTTGTTATAGAAAGGGGGTGCCTGGGTGGCTCAGTCCATTGTGTCCTCAGGTCCTGGGGTCCTAGGGATTGAGTCCCGTAACTGGCTCCCTGCTCAGTGGGGAATCTGCTTTCCCCTCTTCCTCTGGCCCTCCCCGCCTAGCTCCTGCTTTCTCTTGCTCTCTCATAAATAAATCTAAAAATTATTTTAAAAAAGAGAGGGATCATCACAAAATAGAAAAATAATCATCTGTAACCCCATCTCCAAGAAATAATCACTGTTAATAAGTTTTCCAGCTGGGTTCTAACAGTTTCCTCCTCTGTTGAGTGGGAATAACTCCTCTCTCTCCTATAGATGGTTCATTTGATTCCAGATGGCATTTTTATCATAGGGAAAATGATTGTATGTAATTGGTTCTTTTTCTGTCTATTCGTGTTGGAACAATCTAATTTTTATTTCTATATCTTTGTAGTACACTTTAATGTCTGACAAAACAGATATTCTGTATCTTTTACTGTTATAACTAATGTTTTAAAAATAATTTCTGCCCTTTATAACTTGTTTTTTCTTTCAAATGAACATTAGCATTATTGTGTTAACTTCTTAGGCATTTCGTTGGTATTTTCAAAAACATGTGTATGATATTAAACATTCTAATAAAGAGGTTTTCTTTTCTGTTCCTCAGTAAAGTTTGATAGTTTTCATACAGTGTTCCACTTTTTTTTTTTTTTTTTTTTTTTAGCAAGAGAGCACAAGCACAGGGAGCAGCAGAGGGAGAGGGAGAAGCAGGCTCCCCATTGAGCAGGGAGCCCTACATGGGGCTCCATTCCAGGATCCTGAGATCATGACCTGAGCAGAAGGCAGACGCTTAACCAACAGAGCCACCAAGGAGCCCCTGTTCCATGTTTCTTACTAAGTTCTCTCAGGCATTTTATATTCCTGGTTGTTGTTTAAAACAGGGCATTTTTCTTTACCTATTAAATTTCTTAACTGATTCCTTGTGGTCTATTGAAAAAAAAAAGTGGTTGATTTTGTATATTTCCAAAGTAGTTGCTTTACCTCTACTAGTGGTTTTCATTTAATTTACTTGGGTTTTCTATTTAGAGAAGCATCCTCTGACATTTGTCCCCAGGCTTCTGAAAGTTATCAATTAAAGAAATTCTTCCCAGCAGCTCGGTGCCTGGCTCAGTGGTTGAGTGTCTGCTTTTGGCTCAGGGCATGATCCCAGGGTGCTGGGACCGAATCCTGTATCAAGCTGCCTACAGGGAGCCTGCTTCTCCCTCTGCCTGTGTCTCTGCTTCTCTCTGTGGGTCTCTCATGAATAAATACATAAAATCTTAAAAAAAAAAAAAAACACGTTCTTCTATCCTTTATTGAATTGGTTAGAACTTCCAGAAAAGTGCTAGACAATCAGTACACTGCTCATGTTCTTGAATTTAAGGTGAGTGGGCGCTAATATTTCATTATTAATATCTATATGTAATAAATATTCTTTAATAGATTAAGGAGGTTTGCTTCTATTATCAGGAAGCTTTTGTATTTAATATTGCATTTATTTTAGTTATTTTTAATCTTTGCATTTATTAAAATAATTACTTTTCAATATTCTGAGGTACTGAAGTGATTAATTGACTGGCATAGTTAACGTGCTACTGGATTAATATGTTATTTATATTAATAGGGAGATTAGTCTGTGATTTTCTTTTTTTGTGCCCTATTTGTTGGACTTTGGAATTAGAGTATTGCTGGTTTGGGAAAATGAACTGGGAAGCATGCCATCGTTTTCTATACTCCAGAACAGTTTAAATTACATGTGAGTTATCTTTCCTTGAAGCTCTGCGAGAATTCACTAGTTAAATTGTTTAAACATGCTACAGCATTTGGAATAATTCCCTAGGCAAAAATTTTCATTTCTTCCACGGTTATTGGCATCCAGATGGACTACTTTCTCAAGTTGTTTCTGCAAGTTTATGTGTTCTTAGAAAATTGTGCATTTCATCTGTGTTTTCAGAATTTGTAGCTTTGAGTGGTGCATTAAAATTTCTTATATCATTATAAAGTACTTCTATATCTGTGAATAAAGTCTAATTCTCACTTTTAATGATATGAATGTGTTTTCTATTTAAATCTACTAGATGCTTTACCATTTTATTGATACTTTCAAAGAAACTAGCTCTAGGATTTATTTTTATGTATTCTTGTTTATTTAAAAAATTTTTTTTTAGTGTTTCAATTTCCTGTGGTTTTTTAAATTTAGATTCAATTTGCCAACATATAGTACATCATTAATTTCAGATGTAGTTTTCAATAATTCATCAGTTGTGTACAATGTTTAAGATAATGTCTACTTTTATATTAATTTATTTGTCCTCAACTCATAGACTTCTTTTTAACATTTTTTCAAACTTATTTTCAGTTTTTATTTATTTTTTATTTATGTATTTATTTTAAAATATGATAATTCTTTTTTTGTTTAAAGATTTATTTTTATTTATTTATGATAGACATAGAGAGAGAGAGGCAGAGACACAGGCAGAGAGAGAAGCAGGCTCCATGCCGGGAGCCCGACGTGGGACTCCATCCCGGGACTCCAGGATTGCGCCCTGGGCCAAAGGCAGGCGCGAAACCACTGAGCCACCCAGGAATCCCCTATTTTCAGCTTTTAAAAGAAATAAATATACTGAAGGCTGTGAGACTTCTGACTATTGTTGCCCTCATCATATCGGTTTTGACTTGTAGATTTTGTTGTTTTATAGGTTTGATGTAATTGCATTGTTTTTAGCTTTTGTAAAAATCGAGTATAATTTACAAACAATAAAATGCACATATCTTACTTGCAATTTCATGAGTTTTGACAAACCTATGTAACCAGGGGCACCTGAGTGATGCAGTCAGACGTTGGACTCTTGGTTTTCTGCTCAGGTCATGATCTCAGGGTTGTGAGATCCAGCCCTGCATTGAGCTGTACACTTAGTGAGGAGTCTCTTTGACTCTCTTTCCCTCCTCTGATCCTTCCCTCTACCCTCACTCTCTCTTTCTCTCTCAAATAAATAAATCTTAAAAAAAAAATCTGTATAACCAGCATACTACCAAGCCAGATTCAGAACTTTTCCATCATTTGAGAGTTGCCTCATGCTCCCATTCCTCCCTCCCTCCCGACCCTCCCCACCCCAGCAGCCGCAATTATGTTTTCCATCAACAGAGTCATTTTGTTGAACTTCATGCAAGTGAAATCACACAGTAGGTGTTCTTTTTTATCTAATGTCTTTCCCTCAGCATAATGATTTTGGGATTAATTCGTATTATTTGTATCAGCAGTTGAAAAAATTTTTTTTAGCTTGAACATAGTTTACATAGAATGTTACATTAGTTTCTGGTGTACAACATAGTGATCCAGCAGCTCTCTCTGTGACCATACGATGTTATTACAGCAGTTCACTTTTCAAGAAATTGCTGAATTAAAAAAAATTCCCTTGTATACCTGCACCACATTTGTTTATCCATATCTCCTCTGAATAGATTTTTGGAATGTTTCTAGTTCTCACCTCTTACGAATAAAGCTCCTTGACATTCCTATCAAAGTCTTTTTGTAGACCCATTTTCATTTCTTTTGGGTAAACACTTAGTGGAATTGCTGGAGCAAGGGGTTGATGTATGCCTTATCCAGGAATGCATGAGACTCTCTAGTTGTTCTACATCCTTGCTAATAACTGACATTGTCAGTCTTTTTAATTTTAGCCATTGTTATCGGGGATAAAGTAGAATCTCAATGTGGTTTTAATTTGTAATTTGTGTTTCTCTGATGGATATTGAGCATCATTTTGTGTGCTTTTTGGTCAGTCCTATAACTTTTGTGTGTGTGTGAAATATCTGTCCAAGGCTTTTGTCTATTTTTTATTTTATTTTTTAAAAGATTTTACTTATTTATTCTTTTTTTTATTTTATAAATTAATTTTTATTGGTGTTCAATTTACCAACATACAGAATAACACCCAGTGCTCATCCCGTCAAGTGTACCCCTCAGTGCCCGTCACCCATTCACCCCCACCCCCCACCCTCCTCCCCCTCCACCACCCCTAGTTCATTTCCCAGAGTTAGAAGTCTTTATGTTCTGTCTCCCTTTCTGATATTTCTCACACATTTCTTCTCCCTTCCCTTATATTCCCTTTCGCTATTATTCATATTCCCCAAATGAATGAGAACATACACTGTTTGTCCTTCTCCGGTTACTGTGGCCAAGTTCAAAAAGGGTGTTGCCTGAGTTCTTCTCTGGGATTTTGATGGAATCTTGTCTCACATTTAGATCTTTCATCCATTTTGAGTTTATCTTTGTGTATGGTGCATGAGAGTGGTCCAGTTTCATTCTTCTGCATGTGGATGTCCAATTTTCCCAGCACCATTTATTGAAGAGACTGTCTTTCTTCTAGTGGATCGTCTTTCCTCCTTTATTGTATATTAGTTGAGCATAAAGTTCAGGGTCCACTTCTGGGTTCTCTGTTCTGTTCCATTGATCTATATGTCTGTTTTTGTGCCAGTACCACACTGTCTTGATGAACACAGCTTTGTAGTACAACCTGAAATCTGGCATTGTGATGCCCCCAGATATGGTTTTCTTTTTTTAAAATTCCCCTGGCTGTTTGGGGTCTTTTCTGATTCCACACAAATCTTAAAATAATTTGTTCTAAGTCTCTGAAGAAAGTCCATGGTATTTTGATAGGGATTGCATTATACGTGTAAATTGCCCTGGGTAACATTGACATTTTCACAATATTAATTCTGCCAATCCATGAGCATGGAATATTTTTCCATCTCTTTGTGTCTTCCTCAATTTCTTTCAGAAGTGTTCTGTAGTTTTTAGGGTATATTTTGAGAACCATTTGAATGGTAAATGGTTCTCCAACCTTTTATTTTCAGGTTGTAGGTGTCCTTCTGTCTAAAATGAGTCTCTTGTAGACAGCAAATAGATGGGTCCTGTTTTTTTATCCAGTCTGAAACTCTACGCCTTTTGATGGGGTCATTAAGCCCATTCACGTTCAGAGTTACTTGAACTACTTCTTAAAGGGGAGTTTTAAGAGTCCCCCTTAAAATTTCTTGCAGAGCTGGTTTGGAGGTCACATATTCTTTCAGTTCCTGCCTGTCTTGGAAGCTCTTTATCTCTCCTTCCATTTTGAATGAGAGCCTTGCTGGATAAAGTATTCTTGGTTGCATATTCTTCTCATTTAGGACCCTGAATATATCCTGCCAGCCCTTTCTGGCCTGCCAGGTCTCTGTGGAGAGGTCTGCTGTTACCCTAATATTCCTCCCCATGAAAGTCAGGGACTTCTTGTCTCTTGCTGCTTTAAGGATCTTCTCTTTATCTTTGGAATTTGCAAGCTTCACTATTAGATGTCGAGGTGTTGAACGGTTTTTATTGATTTTAGGGGGGGATCTCTCTATTTCCTGGATCTGAATGCCTGTTTCCCTTCCCAGATTGGGAAAGTTTTCAGCTAGGATTTGTTCAAATACATATTCTGGCCCTCTGTCCCTTTCGGCGCCCTCAGGAACCCCAATTAAACGTAGGTTTTTCTTCCTCAGACTGTCATTTATTTGCCTTAATCTGTCTTCATGGTCCCTTAATTGTCTGTCTCTTTTTTCCTCAGTTTCCCTCTTTGCCATCAACTTGTCTTCTATGTCACTCACTCGTTCTTCCACCACGTTAACCCTCGTCGTTAGGACTTCTAGTTTGGATTGCATCTCATTCAATTGATTTTTAATTTCTGCCTGATTGGATCTAAATTCTGCAGTCATGAAGTCTCGTGAGGCCTTAATGCTTTTTTCTAGAGCCACCAGTAGCTGTAGAATAGTGCTTCTGAATTGGCTTTCTGACATTGAAGTGTAATCCAGATTCTGTAACTCTGTGGGAGAGAGGGCTGTTTCTGATTCTTTCTTTTGAGGTGAGGTTTTCCTTCTAGTCATTTTGCTCAGTGCAGAGTGGCCAAAAACAAGTTGTATTGGAACACGGGGGAGTATCACTGGTCCGTCCAGCTGGTCTTCTGGGGGAGGGGCCTGCTGTGCTGATTTTCAGGTGTCAGCACTTGGGGGAGCTGCTCTGCCCCTGCCTGCTGCAGGGCTCAGCGGGGGTTGTTTACCCCGTGGGACCCAGGGAGGAACAGCAGCAGTTGCTATGGCAGCTCTGGAAGCCTGGATTCAGCCTCCGCAGGAACTACGGGGCTCGGGCTCTCGGTTCTCTGTCCGCAGGGCCTGGAGGCTCCGGGGCGGGGCCGCTGATCTGCTCAGCTCGGGGCAGGAGCGTCCTTGCTGTCCTGGGCCCTCCCGGCCTCTGCCTGTCCCGGGGGAGGCCGGATCCTGGGCTGTGTCCCGGCGCCCTGTGCTCCGGGGCCTGCGCTGGTGGATTCGCGCTCCCGCCCCGCAGCCCCCTCCCTGGAGCCGCTCCCGAGCCCCTCCGAGCTGCTCCGGTCCCCGCCGTGCGCGCTGCAGCCCTTAGGGAGCTCGGCGCACTCTCCTGTGCTCGCAGGTGTCTGTTAGTGTCCCCGGGAGCCCGAGGGCATCCCCGCCCTCCTGGGTCCTGCTCCAACTCCCTGCGAGCCCCTTTCCGCCGCCCGGGAAGGTTGGTGCAGCTCCTGCTCCTCCGGGACGGGGCTCTCCTGTCCTGGGGACACTCGCCCCGGCCTCAGCCCGGCTCCTCGCGGGGCCCCTCCCCCTCGGAGGCCTTTTGTTCCTTTATTTCTTTTTCCCCGTCTTCCTACCTTGATAGAAGCGCGAACTCTTCTCACTGTAGCGTTCCAGCTGGTCTCTCTTTACATCTCAGGCCGAATTCGTAGATTTTCAGGATGGTTTGAAGGTTATCTAGGTAATTTGGTGGGGACAGGCGATTTGGGGACCCTGCTCTTCCGCCATCTTGCCCCTACTTATTTATTCTTGAGAGACAGAGAAAGGCAGAGACACAGGCAGAGGGAGAAGCAGCCTCCACTCAAGGAGCCCGATGTGGGACTTGATCCTGGGTGCACGGGATCATGCCCTGAGCTGAAGGCATATGCTCAATCGCTGAGCCACCCAGGTGTCCCTTTTGTCTATTTTTTAAATTGGGTTGTCTTTTTGTTGTTTTTAATTTTAACTCCAGTATGGCTAACAGACAGTAGTATATTAGTTTCAAGTATAAAATAGATTCAACAATTTTATTTATTTATTTATTTATTTATTTATTTATTTATTTATTTATTTATTTATTTATTTTTGGAGTTCAGTTTGCCAACATATAGCATAATACCCAGGGCTCATCCCGCCAAGTGCCCCCCTCATTGCCCATCACCCAGTCACCCCAACCCCGCCTACCTCCTTTCCACTACCCCTTGTTTGTTTCCCAGAGTTATGTGTTCTCATGTTTTGTCACTCTCACTGATATTTTCACTCATTTTCTCTCCTTTCCCTTTTATTCCCTTTCACTATTTTTTATATTCCCCAAATGAATGAGACCATATCATGTTTGTCATTCTCTGATTGACTTATTTCACTCAGCATAATACCCTCCAGCTCCATCCTCGTTGAAGCAAATGGTGGGTATTTGTCATTTCTAATGTCTGAGTCATATTCCATTGTATACATAGACCACAGCTTCTTTATCCATTCAACCTTTGATGGACACCGAGGCTCCTTCCACAGTTTGGCTATTGTGGCCATTGCTGCTATAAACATCGGGGTGCAGGTGTCCCGGCGTTTCACTGCATCTGTATCTTTGGGTTAAATCCCCAGCAGTGCAATTGCTGGGTCATAGGGTAGCTCTATTTTTAACTCTTTGAGGATTCTCTACACAGTTTTCCAGAGTGGCTGCACCAGTTCACATTCCACCAACAGTGTAGGTGTTTATTTATTTATTTTAAAGATTTTATTTATTTATTCATGAGAGACACAGAGAGAGGCAGAGACATAGGCAGAGGGAGAAGCAGGGTCCATGCAGGGAGCCTGATGTGGGACTCGATCCTGAGGCTCCAGGATCATGCTCTGGGCCAAAGGCAGGCACCAAACCGCTGAGCCACCCAGGCACCCCCTTCCCCCTTTTTAAAAGATTTTATTTATTGCTGTTGAGTTTAATAAGTTCTTTATAGATCTTGGATACTAGCCCTTCATCTGATATGTCATTTGCAACTATCTTCTCCCATTCTGTAGGTTGTCTTTTAGTTTTGTTGACTGTTTCTTTTGCTGTGCAGAAGCTTTTTATCTTGATGAAGTCCCAATAATTCATTTTTACTTTTGTTTCCCTTGCCTTCATAGATGTATCTTGGAAGAAGTTGCTGTGGCCAAGTTCAAAAAGGGTGTTGCCTGTGTTCTCCTCTAGGATTCTGATGGATTCTTGTCTCACATTTAGATCTTTCATCCATTTTGAGTTTATCTTTGTGTATGGCTTAAGAGAATGGTCTAGTTTCATTCTTCTGCATGTGGATGTCCAATTTTCCCAGCACCATTTATTGAAGAGACTGTCTTTCTTCCAGTGGATAGTCTTTCCTCCTTTATCAAATATTAGTTGACCATAAAGTTGAGGGTCCACTTCTGGATTCTCTATTCTGTTCCATTGATCTATGTGTCTGTTTTTGTGCCAGTAGCACACTGTCTTGATGACTACAGCTTTGTAGTTCAACCTGAAATCTGGCATTGTGATGCCCCCAGATATGGTTTTCTTTTTTAATATTCCCCTGGCTATTTGGGGTCTTTTCTGATTCCACACGGATCTTAAGATGACTTGTTCCAACTCTCTGAAGAAAGTCCATGGCATTGATAGGGATTGCATTAAATGTGTAAATTGCCCTGGGTAGCATTGAAATTTTCACAATATTAATTCTGCCAATCCATGAGCATGGAATATTTTTCCATCTCTTTGTGTCTTCCTCAGTTTCTTTCAGAAGTGTTCTGTAGTTTTTAGGGTATAGATCCTTTACCTCTTTGGTTAGGTTTATTCCTAGGTACCTTATGCTTTTGGGTGTGATTGTAAATGGGATTGACTCCTTAATTTCCTTCTTCAGTCTCAGTGTATAGAAATGCCACTGATTTCTGGGCATTGATTTTGTATCCTGCCACACTACCGAATTGCTGTATGAGTTCTAGCAATCTTGGGGTGGGGTCTTTGGGTTTTCTATGTACAGTATCATGTCATCTGTGAAGAGGGAGAGTTTGACTTCTTCTTTGCCAATTTGAATGCCTTTTATTTCTTTTTGTTGTCTGATTGCTGAGGCTAGGACTTCCAGTACTATGTTGAATAGCAGTGGTGAGAGTGGACATCCCTGTCATGTTCCTGATCTTAGGGGAAAGGCTCCCAGTGCTTCCCCATTGAGAATGATATTTGCTGTGGGCTTTTCGTAGATGGCTTTTAAGATGTCGAGGAAAGTTCCCTCTATCCCTACACTCTTCAGAGTTTTGATGGATGCTGTATTTTGTCAAATGCTTTCTCTGCATCTATTGAGAGGATCATATGGTTCTCGTTTTTTTTGCTTGTTGATATGATCTATCACATTGATTGCTTTATGAGTGTTGAACCAGCCTTGCATCCTGGGGATAAATCCCACTTGGTCATGGTGAAGATTCAACAATTTTACACGTGACTCAGTGCTCATCAAGATAAATGTACTCTTTAATTCTCATCCCTTATTTCACTCGCCCCCCCCCTCCCCAGTTCCTTCCTGGTAACCATCAGTTTGTTCTCTATAGTTAACTGTCTATTTTTTTGTTTTCTCTCTGTCTTTTTCCTTTGTTCATTTGTTTTTGTTCCTTGAATTCCACATAGTGAGTGAGATCATGTGGCATTTTTGTCTTTCTCTGACTGAACTATTTTACTTAGCACTATACTCTCTACTTTCATCCATATTGTTGAAAATGGCAAGATTTCATTCTTTTTTAAGGCAGAATAATATTCCATTTTATATGTACAACATCTTCTTTATCCATTCATCTATTGATGGACACTTGGGCTGCTTCCATAATATGGCTACTGTTGATAATGTTGCTATAAACATAGGGGTGCATGTATCCCTTTGAATTAGTGTCTTGGGGAAATTCGTAGTGCAATTCCTGGGTCTAGGGTAGTTTTATTTTTAAATTTTGAGGAACTTCTATACTGTTTTCCACAGTGGCTACACCAGTTTGTGTTCCTATCAATGGTATACATGTTCCTTTTTCTCCACATCCTTGTCAGCATTTGTTGTTTGTTCTGTTTTTTATTTTAGCCATTCTGACAGATATGGTGATATCTTAGTGGAGTTTTGATTTGCGTTTCCCTGATAATCTTTTCATGTGTTGATGTTTCCCATCTGTATATCTTCTTTGGAGAAATGTCTGTTCGTGTCTTCTGCCCATTTAAAAAATTGGATTATTTGTTTTTTGGGTGTTGAGTTTTCTAAGTTCTTCACACAGCCTGGTTACTAACCCTTTATCAGATATATCATTTGCAAATACCTTCTGCCATTCAGCAGGTCTTTTAATATTGTTGATTGTTTTCCTTCACTGTGCAGAAGCTTTTTTTTTTTAAGATTTTTAATTTTATTTATTTATTCATGAGAGACATGGGGGGAGAGAGAGAGAGAGAGAGAGAGAGAGAGAGAGAGAGAGGCAGAGACACAGGCAGAGGGAGAAGCAAGCTCCATGAGGGAGCCTGACATGGGACCCGATCCCAGGACCCCAGGACCACGCCCTGGGCCAAAGGCAGGCTCTAAACCGCTGAGCCACCCAGGTGTCCCAGAAGGTTTTTATTTTGATGAAATACCAATTGTTTCTTTTTGTTTTTTTGTTTTGTTTTGTTTTGTTTTGTTTTCCCTTGCCAGAGGGAACCTATTAGGAAAATGTTGCTATGCCTGATGTCAGAAAAATTACTGCTTGTTCTCTTTTCTAGGATTTTTATGGTTTTAGGTCTCACATTTAGGTCTTTAATCCATTCTGAGTTTATTTTTGTGTATGGTGTAAAAAAGTGGACCAGTTTCATTCCTTTACATGTAACTGTCCATTTGTTGTCTTTTTCCCATTGAAGAGTCTGTCTTTTCCTCTTTGTTGAAGTTAATTCTGATTATGGGTTTATTTCTGGGTTTTCTTTTTTGTTGCATTGATCTATGTGTCTGTTTTTTTTGTGCCAGTACTGTGCTCTTTTGGTTACTACGTCTTTGTAGTATAACTATGAAGCCTGGAATTGTGATACCTCCAGTTTTGTTTTTCTTTCTCAGGATTGCTTTGGCTATTTGAGGTCTTCTGTGATTCCAATAAAAATTTTAGGATTATTTGTCCCAGTTCTATGAGAAATACTGTTGATGTTTTGAAAGGTATTGCATTAAATATATAGATTGCTTTGGGTAGTGTAGACTTTTAATGGTATTTGTTCTCTCAACCCATGACCATGGACTATTTCTTCAATTTCTTTCATCAGTGTTTAGAGTTTTCAGAATACAGTTCTTATGCCTCTTTGGTTAAGTTTATTTCTAGGTATTTTATAGTTTTTGGTGCTATTGTAAGTGGGATTGTTTTCTTAATTTCTCTTTTTGCTGCTTCATTATTCATGTACAGAAATGCAACATATTTCTGTATATCGACTTTGTATGCTGTGACTTCACTGAATTCATTTATCAGTTCTGGGAGTTTTTTGGTTGAGTCTTTTGGGTTTTCTATATAGTTTCATGTCATCTGCAAATAGTTGAAGTTTTACTTCTTCCTTACCAATTTGGATGCCTTTTGTTTCTTTCTGTAGTCTGGATTGCTATGGCTAGGATTTTCAGTACTATACTGAGTAAACATGGTGAGAGGAGACATCTTTGTTTTGGTCTTGACATTTTTTTCCTATTGAGTTTGATGTTTCCTGTGGGTTTTTCAAATAAGGCCTTTATTATGTTGATGTATGTTCCCTATTTCATTGAGGGTTTTTATCATGAATTGGTGTTACCTGTTGTCAAATGCTTTTCCTCTATTTGTTGCAATAATCATATGGTTCTTACCCTTTCTTTTATTGATATGATGTATCATATTGATTCATTTGTGAATATTGAATTACCCTTGTATCCCAGGAATAAATCCCACTAATTGTGGTGAATGATTTTTTTAATGTATTATTGGATTCGGTTTGCTAGTATTTTGTTGAGGATTTTAGTATCCATGCACATCAGAGATACTGGTCTGTATTCTCTGTTTTAGTGGTATCTTTATCTGGTTTTGGTGTCAGGATAATGCTGGCCTCATAGAAGGAATATGGAAAATTTTCTTCCTTTTCTATTTTTTGGAATGGCTTGGGAAGAATAGGTATTAACTCTTCTTTAAAGGTTTGGAATTTGCCTGTGAAACTGTCCGGTCCTGGACTTCTGTTTGTTGGAAGTTTTTTGATTACTAATTCAATTTCATTGCTGGTAATCAGTCTGTTCAAATTTTCCATTTCTTCCTTCTTCAGTTTGGTAGGTTACGTGCTTCTAGAGATTTATCCATTCTATGTTGTCCAATTTGTTGACATATAATTTTTCATAATATTCCCTTAAAATTGTATTTCTATGGTGTTGGTTATTGTTTTTCCTCTTTCATTTGTGATTTTTGTTTGAGTTTTCTTTCAATGAGTCTGGCTAGAGGTTTATCAATCTTTTTGATGTTTTAAGAAATGAGTTCTTAGTTTCATTTTAAAAATTTCTATATAATTTATTTCTGCTTTAATGTTTATTATTTCCTTCCTTCTACTTTTGGATTTTGTTTGTTCTTTTTCTAGCTTTAGGTGTACACTTAGGTTTATTTGAGATTTTTCCTGCTGCTTGAGATAGGTCTATATTGCTATAAACTTCCTGTTTTCAACTTTCCACTGTTGAGTGTATGTCAAAGGTTGTACCACTGTGTTTTCATTTTTATTGGTTTCCATGCAATATTTTATTCCTTCTTTGATTTCTTGGTTGGGTCATTTATTGTTTAGTAGCTTGTTATTTAACTTCCGTGTACTTGTGGTCATTGCAGATTTTTTCTTATGGTTGATTTCTTGTTTCATAGCAGTGTGGTCGGAAAAGCTGCATGGTATGATTTCATTTTTTTTTAATTTGTTGAGATATGTCTGTAGCTTAATATATGATCTATTCTGGAGAATATTCCATGTACACTTGTAAATAAAATGTATCCTGCTGTTTTAGGATGGAATGTTATGAATATGTCTGTTAAATCCTTCTGTTCCAGTGTGTCATTCAAGCCACTGCTATCTTGTTGATTTTCTGTTTGGATTATCTGTGCATTGGTGTAAGTGGGTGTTAATATTCCCTCCTGTAGTTGTATTACTATCAGTTATTTCCTTTATGCTTGTTAACTGTTTTATGTATTTGGGTGCTCCCATGTTGAGTGCATAAATATTTATAATTGTTATATCTTCTTGTTGGATTATCTCCTTTATTAGTATATAGAATTTTTCTTTGTCTCTTATTACAGTCTTTGTTTCAGAGTCTATTTTGCCTGCTCTAAATATTGCTACCCCAGCTTTCTTTTGATAATCGTTTGCATGATAAATGTTTCTCCATTCCCTTACTTTCAATCTGCAAGTGTCTTTAGGTTTGAAATGAGTTTCTTGTAGGCAGCCTATAGCTGGGTCTTTTTTTCATCCACTTTATCATCTTATTTTTGTTAGAGCATTTAGTCCATTTACATTCCATAGGGTGACTATTTACAGATATGTATTGATTGGGATTTTGTTACTTGTTCTGTGGTTATTTTTGTAGTTTTTCTCTGATTCTGTCTTCTCTTGCTTGCTTTCATGGTTTGCTGGCTTTCTTTAGTGATAAACTTGGATTTCCTTCTCTTTATTTTTGCATTTCTATTACTGGTTTTTGATTTGTGGTCACCAGTAGGTTTCTATATAACATCTGATACATATAGGTAGCTAAGTGAAGTTGATGGTCTCTTAAATTTGAACCCATTCTTTACTCCTACCCCCACCCCACATGTTAGGTATGTAGTGTCATATTTTACATCTTTTATTTTATGACTCTCTTGACTGATTTTTATAGGTACACTTATTTTTACTGCTTTTGTGTTTTTTACTTTCCATATTCTCATGTATGATTTTTCCTTTCTACTTAGAGTGTCCTCTTTTATATTTCTTATAGGGCTGGTTTATTGGTCATGGACTTCATTAGTTTT
The DNA here is from genome assembly GCF_905146905.1 of Nyctereutes procyonoides. NCBI lineage: Eukaryota > Metazoa > Chordata > Mammalia > Carnivora > Canidae > Nyctereutes > Nyctereutes procyonoides. The sequence continues at coordinate 70,751,820 of NW_026575140.1, forward strand.
ATTTGTCTGAGAAATTCTTTATCTCTTTTTCTATTTTGAATGATAGCCTTGCTGGATAGAGTATTATTGGTTGGAGATTTTTGCCTTTCAGCACTTGAAATATATTATACCACTCTCTTGTAGCCTGCAAAGTTTCTTTTGAAAAATCTGTTGATAGCTTTATGGAATTTCCCTTTTATGTCACTTTTTTCTTTCCCTCTCTTCTTTTAAACATTTTCTTTATGAAAATGTTTTTTTTTCATTTTTTCATTTTAATTACTATGTGTCATGTTGTGGGCCTCATTGGGTTGATTTTTCAGGGGGGTTCTCTGTGCCTTCCGGATCTGGAGATCTGTTTCCCTTTCCAGATCTGGGAAGTTTTCAGCTATTATTTGTTTAAAAAAATTTTTTGCCCCCTTCTCTGTCTCTTCTGGGATCCCTATAATGCAAATGTTACTATGTTTTATGGAGTCACTGAGTTTCCTAAGTGTTTTCTCACTTTGCATATTCTTTTCTTGCTTGCTCAGATTGATTCCTTTCCATTACTCTGTCTTCCAGGTCATTAATTTATTCCACTGCTTCCTCTAGTCTGTATTCCATCAACTGTATTTCTCATTTCAATTATTGTGTTTTTCATCTCTAATTAAAAAAAATCTGTATTAAGGTTCTCACTAATGTTCTTCACTCTTCTGAAGTCCAGTGAGTATCTTTATGATCATTATCTTAGTTTCTCTATCAGGCATATAGTTTCATTTCACTTAGATCTCTTGCTGTGATTTTTGTCTTGTTCTTTCATTTGGGACATAGTTTCTCTGTGTTCTCATATTGCCTAACTCTCTGTGTCTTTATATTAGCAAAGTAAGCCATGTCTCTTGCTCTTGAAAGTAGTTGGTGGTGTGTGCACTTTTAACAAGATTGCATTGGTTCTCTTTCACAAGGGACACAGCTGTTGAGACCAGGCTGATGGAGGCCACTCCACAAAGCATATGTGTGTGAGTGCAGTGTTGTAAGATGTGCTTGCTGGTTCTCTTCCACAGGGGATATACAGCCACTGCAGAGATCAGGGCCAGGCAAGGCTGCTCTGCAAGGTGACCATAGATGGGGATGCCATTTTAACAAGGTGCATGTGTCCTCATGAAGGTCAACAGACTCTGTGTTAGCAAAGTTTACACTGATCCCCATAGCAGAGGGACTGAGGCAGGCCCAGCTGGTGGGGGTAGGGCATGATGTAAACAATTTAGGTAATGGATATCTGTTTCCTTCCCCAGATTAGGGAAGTTTTCACCTATTACTTATTTGAATAGATTTTTTGCCCCTCTTTCTCTCTTCTTCTCCTGGGCTTCCCATAATATGAATGTTATTATGGTTGATAGATTCACTGAGTTCCCTAAGTCTATTTTCGTTTTGCATAATTCTTTTCTCTCTCTCTTTTGTTCAGCTTTATTACTTTCCACTATTCTGTCTTCTAGCTCACTAATTTGTTCCTCCATCTCTTTCATACTGCTCTTCATTCCATCAAGCATGCCTGGGGGCACATAACTAGGTGAGGTGCAGTGGATGTGTGTGGTGTGTGGTGACAGCTACACACCCAGCTTCTGGGTAGGACTTTAGCAAAATTTAGCAGGCTTGTGGGGGACGAATCTTCAGGAGAACTTGTGGGCATGCTGTATTGCTAGCAGGTTAGGGAGCAGGTGTCTGTGTCATTCCTCCTCCCACAGTGTCTCTGTGTTTATGCTGGGTGGGTGGGTGGGGGTGGTTTGGAAAATGTCACCTGCCAGCTCCCTCATTTTCAGACAAAATACTCCATAATCTGTATGAACAGATCTGTCTCCCATTTCTCCCTGGCATTGTGTGAACTGCTATTTTTATGTTGCCTCTTTTTGCAGGCTGCTTTCTCTTTAAGGGCAGTGATCCAGTGATCACTCACTCTCCTGGCCCACCCAGTGCTGGGCCAGCTGACTCTTAAAACTCTAGGCTCCAAGTCCTGCACGTTTTACAAACCCACAGAATTCAGCCCATTGGATTTTTTAAAAAATATATTTTATCTATTTATTTGAGAGAGAGAGGGAGAGACAGAGACAGAACTCAAGTAGGGGGAGGAGCAGAGGGAGAGAGAGAAGCAGATTCCCCACTGAACAGAGAGCCTGATGCAGGGCTCAATCTCAGGATCTTGGGATCATGACCTAAGCCAAATGAAGGCAGATACTTAAGCAGCTGAGTCACCCAGGTGCCCCTAAGATGGTTGTCTTGTGTTGTGTAATTCTGGATTGTGATTTTATGATTGGTGGGATTGGTCTGTGAAAATTGTGGCTTGTTTTGAGAGTATGAATTCAGAAAGAGTTTATATTTGTTTCTGTTAGGTATAGGGAATTATCCCCAGCTTGCTTGTTTACTTTTTTAAAAATTGGATTGGGTTTTCTTGAATTGAACAGGTAGTATGGATCAGAATTTCTTTATTAAGGCAGGGCTGTGCTTACTCTCAGGTGGAGATTTTGCTTTCTTTACAAGAGATTAGGACAAAACTGAGAAGCTTCTTTGTTATCTTTCATTATCAGTGGGTATATTTTTTCCAGTTTATCCCTTTCTTTGAGAGTAGCACTTTGGAGATTTAGGCTTATACAGGGATTTCAGTCCCAAACCTTGTATCCTGTTTGAGTTAAAGCCAAGAAAGCTAGTGAGACTGGAAGATAATGAATAAGGGGCAAAGATGATAGGGTATGAAACCAGAGAAGTAATGAGAGGCAAGAACATGTAGGACCTTGTGAGTCAGGTTGAGATCTTTTGCTCATACTCTGAGTGAGATGAAAAATCATTAGAGGGTTTTGCGCAAAGGCATGGCATGTAAGAATGTGACACAATTTATATTTTAAATGGATTTTTCTGGATGTAGTTGAAAAATACAGTATGGGGCCCAAGATTGGAAATAGGGAGACAAAATTGAATACCATTGCAATAGTGTAGATGCGGGATGGTGATGGTGTACATGCAGTTACAATGAAGGTGGTAAAAAGTCATAAATTTCTGGACGTTGTTCGAAGGTGAAGGAAATAAGATTTGATGATTAAATTAATATTGAGGATATGTGACTTGATGGTTTTCAGGCCTGGACACCTGGCAAGAAATGCATTGCTATTTATTGAGATGAGGAAAACAGGATAGAACAGGTTTATGGAGGAAAATCAGGAATTTGGTTTTGGACACTTAGATCTTTAGCTTGAGATGTAACTGCCGTTCAAATTGAGATGTTGATTGTCAATTGGATATGTCAGTCTAGAAGAGTTCAGAGGAAATTGCACATATTTAATGTGTAAATATAGAAATTTTCAGGTAATACATGATATGAAATTCCATGGGACTTTGTAAGAATATGAATTAAAAGTGTTTATTATAAATCATTTAGAATTTCTAAGTATTTTATAACAGATATGTTTTGGATTATATCTGTCTACTATATTAGGAGAAGTACAGGTATGTTCTTTTTGAAAATTGTGGTTAAAATACACATAAAATTTACTATTTTAAACTTTTTAAGTGTACAGTTCAATATTAAGTATATTCACATTGTTGCACAACCAATTTCTAGAACTTTTTCATCTTGCAAAACTGAAACTCTATCTGCATTAAATAACAACTCTTCATTCCCCTTTTCCTCTGGCAAACACCATTCCAGTCTCTGCTTAGATGAGTTTGACTACTCTAGATACCTCATATAAATGAAGTCATAAGGCATTTGAATTTTTATCATGAGCTTATTTTACTTAGCATAATGTCCTGAAGTTTCAACCATATTAATATGTTTCAGAATTTCATTCCTTTTTAAGACTGAGTAACATCCCACTGCAGGTATATATCACATTTTGTTTATCCATTCATCTGTCAATTGACATTTGAATTGCTTTCACCTCTTGGCTATTGTGAATAATGCTGCTATGACTGTGGGTATGCAAATATCTCTTTGAGACCTTGCTATCAGTTCTTTTAGATTTATACCTAGAAGAGGTATTGCTAGGTCATATGGTAATTCTATTTTTATTTTTATGAGGAACTGCCATACTGTCTTCAAGGGCTACACCATTATCCATTTTCACCAATAATACACAAGGGTTGTAATTTCTCCACATCCTTGTGAACACTTGTTATTTCCAGTTTTTTAAAGGTTTTTTATTTTAGAGAGAACATGCAAGTGGGGGCAGGGACAGAGAGAGAGAGAGAGAGAGAGAGAGAGAGAGAGAGAACTCCAAGCAGACTCTGCACTGAGCATGGAGCCTGACGTGGGGCTTGATTTCAAAGCCCATGAGATCATGACCAGAGCCAAAACCAACAGTTGGATGCTTAATTGACTGAGACACTCAGGTACCCTTCTGTTTTTTTTTTTATTTATTTATTTATTTATTTATTTATTTATTTATTTATTTATTTATTTATTTATTTATTTATTTTTAAAAAGAGTTTTTAGTTTATTTATTCATGAGAGACACAGAGAAAGAGAGAGAGAGAGAGAGAGGCAGAGACACAGGCAGAGGGAGAAGCAGGCTCCATGCAGGGAGCCTGACGTGGGACTCGATCCTGGGTCTCCAGGACCAGGCCCTGGGATGAAGATGGCGCTAAACCGCTGAGCCACCCAGGCTGCCCAGTTTTTGTTTTTTTAAAATAACATCCATCCTAATGGGTGCGAGATGATATCTTGTTGTGGTTTTGATTTACATTTCTCTAATAATTATTGATATCAAGCATCTTTTTTATGCTTATTTACATCTGTATATCTTCTTCGGAGAAATGTCTTTTCAAGTCCTTTGTCCATTTTAGAATCAAATTATTTGGATTTTTGTTATTGTTGACTTGTAAGAGTTCCTTAATGTATTTCTGATATTGGCTCCTTATCAGATATATGATTTGTAATTGTTTTCTCTCATTCCATAGGTTGCCTTTTTACCTTGTTGATTGTGTCTTAGATGCACAGAAGTTTTAAAATTTGATGTAGTCAGAGTTTTCTATTTTTGTTTTGTTGACTGTCTTTTTGGTGTCATATCCAAGAAACTATCACCAAATTCATTGTTACAGGACTTAATTTTCTTCTAAGAATTTAATAGTTTTAGGTCTGACATTTAGGACTTTGATGCATTTTGAGGTTTTTTTCCCCTGTGATTAAGTAAGGTAAGGATCAAACTTCATTCTTTTTGCACATGAATATGTTTTTTCAACACCATTTGTTGAAACAACTTTCCTCATTAAATAGTCTTAGTGTCCTTGTGAAAGATCATTTGATCATATATGTGAAAGGAGTATATTCTTGATTGATCTAACTTATTGACTCGCCATTAACCAAGTTCATTATATTTGCCTACTAAATATCTTTTTCTATTGAAGTAAACTTGACACATAATATTATTAGTTTCAGGTGCATAACATAATGATTTTACAATTGCAAAATGTTTACCACAATAAGTTTAGTTAATTTGCTTAACCATCTGTCACCATATGTTATTATATTATTGACTATATTTCCAATGCTGTACTTTTCATCCTAGTGACTTATTTATTATATAACCAAAAGTTTGTACCTCTTAACCTGCTTTATTTCACCCACCCCTCCATTACCTTCTCTCTGGCAACCAATAATTCTCTGTGTTTAAAAATTTGTTTCATTAAGGGGGGCACTTGTGACAAGCACTAGGCATTGTATATAAGTGATGAATCACTAAATTCTACACCGGAAACTAACATTATACTGTATGTTAACTAACTGGAATTTAAATGAAAATGTGAAACTAAAAAAAATAAATAAATAAAAATTTATTTAATTTGTTCATTTGCTTTTTAGATTCCACATATAAGTGAAATCATAGGGTGTTTGTCTTTCTCTGACTTATCTCACTTAACATAATACCCTCTAGGTCCACCCATGTTTTCACAAATGGCAAAATTTCATCGCTTTTTTATGGCTGAGTAACATACAGTATGACTATATATGTAGAGCACATCTTCTTTATCCATTTATCTACTGATGGACAGTTGGATTGCTTTTATATCTTGGCTATTGCAAATAATGCTACAATAAACATAGGTGTGAAATGTATCTTTACAAATCAGTGTTTGCATTTCCTTTGGTTAAATACTCCCTATTGGGATTACTAGATCATATGGTATTTGTAGTCTTAATTTTTTGAGGAATCTCCATACTGTTTTCTACAGTAGTTGCACCAATTTACATTCCCACCAACAATGGTCAAGAGTTCTCTTGTCTCTACATCCTCTCTAAAAATTTCTATTTCTTGCCTTTTTGATACACTAGCCATTCTCAGTGAGGTGGTGTGATATCTCATTGTGGTGGTGTTTGTGTGTGTGTGTTTAAAGATTTTATTTGAGAGAGAGTGAGGGAGCACGAGCTGGGGTAAGGGGCAGAGGGAGAGGGAAAAGCAGATTCCTCACGGAGCAGGGAGCCCAATTCAAGGCTCAGTTCCAGACTCTGAGATCATGACCTGAGCCCAAGGCAGACACATAACCAAATGAGCCATCCAGGCACCCCCTCATTGCATTTTGATTTGCATTTCTCTGATAATTAGTGACATTAAACATGTTTCCATGTGTCTACTAGCCATCTGCATATCTTCTTTGGAAAAATGTCATTCAGGTGCTCTGTTAATATTTTAATTGGATTGTTTTTTTGGTGTTGAGTTGTATAAGTTCTTTAAATATTTTGGATGTTAGCCCATTGTTGGATATATTATTACTAGATATCTTCTCCCATTCAGTCGTTTGCCTTTTTGTTTTGTTGATTTTCTTTGCTGTGTGAAAGCTTTTTATTTTGGTACAACCCCAATAGTTTATTTTTGCTTGTGTTTCCCTTGCCTCAGGAGACATATCCATAAATACATTGCTAAGGCTGATATCCAAGAGGTTATTGCCTATGTTTTGTTTTATGATTTTATGTTTTCATGCCTGATATCTAGATCTTTAATTCATTTTATTTTTAATGTATGGTGTAAGAAAGTGGCCCACTTTTATTCTTTTCCATATAAATGTCCAGCTTATCAATACTATTTATTAAAAAGATTTTCTTCTTCCCACTGTATATTCTTGCCTCCTTTGTCATAGATTAATTGACCTTATAATTGTGGGTTTATTTCTAGACTCTCTATCCTGTTCCATTGATCTATGTGTCTATTTTTTTTAATTTTTATTTTTTATTTATGATAGTCACACACACAGAGAGAGAGAGAGAGGCAGAGACATAGGCAGAGGGAGAAGCAGGCTCCATGCACCGGGAGCCCGACGTGGGATTCGATCCCGGGTCTCTAGGATTGTGCCCTGGGCCAAAGGCAGGCGCCAAACCGCTGCGCCACCAGGGATCCCCTATGTGTCTATTTTTGTGCTAACCATACTGTTTTGATTACTATAGCTTTGTAGTATATCTTGAAATTTGGGATTTTGATACCTTCAGCTTTACTCTTCTTTCTCAAGATTTCTTTGGTGACTCAGGCCTTTTGTCATTCCATACAAACTTTAGGATTATTTATTTTAATTCTGTGAAAAATGCTGTTGGTATTTTAATAGGAATTCCATTGAATCCGTAGATTGCTTTGGGTAGTATGGGTATTTTAGTGATATTAATTATTCTAATATGTGACCATGATATATTTTTCCATTGTGTCATCTTCAATTTCTTTCATCAGTGTCTTTTTTTAAAAGATTTTATTATTTATTCATGAAAGACACACACACACAGAGATTTTATTTATTTATTCATGAAAGACACAGAGACACAGGCAGAGGGAGAAGCAGGCTCCATGCAGGGAGCCTGATGTGGTACTCGATCCCGGGTCTCTAGGATCCCACCCCAGGCTGAAGGCGGCGCTGAACCACTGAGCCACCGGGGCTGTCCTTCATCAGTGTCTTATAATTTTCAGAGTATAGGTCTTTTATCTCCTTGGTTAAATTTATCCCTCAAATTTTATTTTTTTTGTGTGTGTATATAATTGTACATGGATTCTTAATTTCTCTTTTGCTACTTAGTTATTAGTTTATAGAAATGTAATAGATTTCTGTATATTGATTTTATATCCTGTAACTTTACTGATTTTATTTATTGGTTTTAATAGTTTTTTTGGTGGATTTTTATGTTTTTAAAAATAATATATAGTATTATGTCATCTGGAAATAGTGACAGTTTTACTTATTTACATTTTGGATGATTTAAATTTTTTTTTGTCTGATGCTATGGCTAGGACTTTCAGTACTATGTTGAATAAAAGTGATAGTGGACATCTGTGTGTTGTTCCTGACCTTAGAAACTCTCTTCAGATTTTCACCATTGAGTATAATGTTAGCTGTAGGTTTGTCATATATGTCCCTTATGATTTCATGTTTCCTCTAAACCTACTGTGTTGAGAATTTTTATTATGGATGGGTTTTGTATTTTGCAAATGCTTCCTCTGCATCTGTTGAGATGATCATATGGTTTTTATCCTTCCTCTTGCTAAGGTGATGTATCACATTGATTGATCTGCAAATATTTAACTACCCTTGCATGCTTGGAATAAATCCAACTTGATCATGGTAGATAATTTTTTAAAAGATTTTATTTATTGGAGCATCTGGGTGGCACAGTTGATTGAGCAGCCAGCTCTTGGTTTCAGCTCAGGTTGTGATTTCAGGGTCCTGGGACTGAACCCCATGTTGGGCTCCATGTTTATCATGGAGTCTGCTTGAAAGATTCCCTTTCTCTCCCTTTGCCCCTCCCCACTACATGTGCATGGACATGCACTTTCTCTTGCTCAAATAAATCTTTAAAAAATAGATTTTACTTTTTTTAAATTTTATTTTAGAGAGAGCAAGCGAGTTGGGGGAGGGAGAGAGGTAGAGGGAGAGAATCTGAAGAAGACTGTCCCTGAGCAGAGTCATGACTGCAAAATCATGATCTGAGCCAAAACCAAGAGTCAGGTGCTTAACCGACTGAGCCACCCAGGCATTCCCATGGTGGATAGTTTTTTAAATGTATTGTTGAATTTGATTTGTCAATATTTTGTTGAGAATTTTTGCATCAATCTTCATCAGGAACATTGGCCTGTGGTTTTGTTTTTGTTTTGTTTTGTAGTGTCTTTGTCTGCTTTTGGTATCAGGGTAATCCTGGCCTCATCAAATGAATTTGGAAGTTTTCCTTCCTCCTTTTCTTCTTTCTTCTTTCTTCTTCTTCTTCTTCTTCTTCTTCTTCTTCTTCTTCTTCTTCTTCTTCCTTCCTCCTCCTCTTCCTCCTCCTCCTCCTCCTCCTCCTCCTCCTCCTCCTCCTCCTCCTTTTGGAAGTAATTTGAGAATAGGTATTAACCCTTTTAAAAATTTTGGTAGAGTTTACCTGTAAGTCCATCTTGTCCTACCCTTCGTGTGTTGAAAGTTTTTTGACTGCTGATTCCATTTTGTTACTAGTAATTGGTCTGTTTGGATTTTCTTTTTATTCCTGGTTCAGCTTCAGAGGATTGTATGTTTTCAGGAATTTATCCTTTTCTTCTAAGTTATCCAATTTCCTGCCATCTAATTTTTCATTGCAGTTTCTTATAATTCTTTGTATTTCTGTGGTGACAGTTATTTCTCTTCCTTCATTTCTGACTTTGAGTCATCTCTCTCTCTCTCTCTCTCTCTCTCTCTCTCTCTTTTAATGAATCCACCTAAAGGTTTATCAATTTTGTTTCTCTTTTTTAAGTAACCAGCTCTTGGTTTCATAGATTCTTTTTAGTAGCCTCTTTTTTATTCATTTCTGCTCTAATCTTTATTATTTTCTTCCTTCTACTAACTTTATTATTTTCTTCCTTCTACTAACTTTGCTTCTTCTTTTTCTAGTTCCATTAGGTGCAAAATTAGATTGCTTATTTGAAATTTTTCTTGTTTCTTGGTGTAGGTCTGTATTGCTATAAACTTCCCTCTTAGAACTGCTTTTGCTGTGTGCCAAAGAATTTGGATCATTGTGTTTAATTTTCATTTGCCTCCTTGTATGTTTTAATATCCTCCTTGATTTTTTGGTTGACCCGCTCATTGTTTAATAGCATGTTGTGTAGCTGTCACATGTTTGTGTTTTTTCCAATATTTTTCTTGTAATTGATTTCTAGCTTGATACTGTTGTGATTAGAAAATATTTTTTTTATTTTTTAGAAAATATTATTGATGTGATTTCAATCTTCTTACATTTACTGAGACTTTTTTGGTGAGCTAATATGTGATCTATCCTGGAGAATGTTCTTTGTGCATTGGAAAAGAATGTGTATTTTGCTGTTTTTGGTGGAATGTTCTGTATATATCCCTTAACTTCATCTGGTCTAATGTGTTGTTCAAAGACACTGTTTTCTTGTTGATTTTTTTTCTGGATGATCTATCTATCAATGTAAATGGGGTATTAAAGTTACCTATTATTATATTATTGTCAATTTTTCTCTTTATGTCTGTTAATATTTACTTTATGTATTTATATGCTGTTATATTGGATGCAATTACTTATAATAGTTATGATAGTTATGTCCTCTTTTTGTAATTGATCCCTTTATCATTTTGTAGTACCCTTGTCTCTTATTACAATCTTTGTTTTAAAGTCCCTTTTGTCTGGAGCACCTGGGTGGCTCAGTCAGTTAAGTATCTGACTCTTGATTTCAGTTCAGGTCATGATCTCAAGGTGAAATCATCACACTCATGCTGAGTGTGGAGCCTGCTTATGATTCTCTCTCCCCCCTCTTCCTCTGCCCTTTCCTTGCTCACTAACTCTCAATCAATCAATCAAGCAGTAAATCAGTCAGTCAGTCAGTCTATTTTTAGCATTGCAGATATAAGTATTGCTCCTTTCTCCCCTTTTTGGCTTCCATTTGGAATATATTTTCCATCCCTTCACTTGCAGTCTGTAGGTGTCTTTAGGTCTGAAGTGACTCTTGTAGGCAGGATATAGATGGGTCTTGTTTTTTTAATCCATTAATTTACCCTATTTCTTTAGATTGGAGCATTTAGTCCATTTGCATTTAAAGAAATTATTGATAGGTATGTAGTTATTGCTATTTTGTTAATTGTTTTCTGGTTATTTTTGTAATTCTCTGTTCCTCTTTTCTTGCTCTCTTTGTGATTTGATTGCTTTCTTTAGTGTTATGCTTGGATTCTTTGTCTTTATTTTTTTTGTGTATTACAGGTTTTTGATTTACATTTAACATTGGGTTCATGTATGACACTCTGTGTATTGCAGTGTATATTAAATTGATTGTTGTTTAAATTCAAGTACATTCAAAAAAACCTAAATTTTTACTCCCCTTCTCTCTTTTATTTATATGATGTTATGTTTTATATTTTGAGAAAACTTGTGTATCCCTTGACTGATTTTTGTAGATAAAATTGATTTTACTAATTTTGTTTTTTAGCCTCCATACTGGCTTTATAAGTGATTGAGGGCAGTCCAGGTGGCCCAGTGGTTCAGTGCCTGCCTTCAGCCCAGGGCGTGATCCTGGAGACCCAGGATCGAGTCCCACATTGGGCTCCCTGCGTGGAGCCTGCTTCTACCTCTGCCTGTGTCTCTGCCTCTCTCTCTGTGTCTTTCATGAATGAATGAATAAATAAAATCTTAAAAAAAAGTGATTGAGATACTATCTTTATTATATGTTTCTTTTAACTGTGAAATTTATTCTTTCATAATTTTCTCCTAGTTATGGCCTTTTTCTCCACTTGAAAAATTCATTTTAGCATTTCTTTGTAAGGTTGCATTAGTGGGGATGAGCTCTTTTAAGTTTGTCTGTCTAGGAAACTCTTTATCTCTCCTTCAATCCTGAATGATAATTTTACAGGTAGAGTTGTCTTGGTTGTATTTTTTTCTTTCAGCACTTCCCTTTGAATACATCATGCTACTTTATTTTTTTTTATTTTATTTTATTTTTTTATTTATGATAGTCACACAGGGAGAGAGAGAGAGAGAGAGGCAGAGACATAGGCATAGGCAGAGGGAGAAGCAGGCTCCATGCACTGGGAGCTCGACGTGGGATTCGATCCCGAGTCTCCAGGATCGCGCCCTGGGCCAAAGGCAGGCGCCAAACCGCTGCGCCACCCAGGGATCCCCATCATGCTACTTTAAATGTATAATTCTACTCTCTTTGCCCACAAAATTTCTGCTAAAAAATAATCTGGTAGACTTATGGGGTTTTCCTTCTAGGTAACCATTTTGTTTTTCTGATTTTAAAATTCTCTCTTTATGATTACTTTTTGCCATTTCAATTATTATATGTAAAATATTATATGTCTTCATATGGACATCATGTTAGGGGCTCTCTGCTTCCTGGTCCTGGGTATATGTTTCCTTCCTCAGATTTGGGAAGTTTTCACCTATTATTTCTTCAAATAAATTGTCTGCCTCATTCTTTTTTTCTTCCTCCCTCCCTCTCTTTCTTTCTTTCTTTCTTTCTTTCTTTCTTTCTTTCTTTCTTTCTCTCTCTCTCTCTTTCTCTTTCTCTTCTCTTCTTTCTCTTCTTTCTTTCTTTCTTTCTTTCTTTCTTTCTTTCTTTTCTTTCTTTCTTTCTTTCTTTCTTTCTTTCTTTCTTTCTTTCTTTCTTTCTTTCTTTCTTTCTTTCTTTCTTTCTTTCTTTCTTTTTTCTTATTGGAGTTCAATATGCCAACATATAGCATAACACCCAGTGCTCATCCCGCCAAGTGCCCCCCTCAGTGCCCATCACCCAGTCACCCCAAACCCCTGTCCACCTCCCTTTCCACTACCCCTCGTTTGTTTCCCAGAGTTAGGTATCTCTCATGTTTTGTCACCCTCACTGATATTTTCATTTTCTCTCCTTTCCCTTTATTCCCTCTCATTAATTTTTATATTTCCCAAATGAATGAGACTATATAATGTTTGTCCTTCTCTGATTGACTAATTTCACTCACCATAATACCCTCCAGTTCCATCCATGTCAAAGCAAATGGTGGGTCTTTGTTGTTTCTAATGGCTGAGTAATATTCCATCGTATACATAGACCATATCTTCTTTATCCATTCATCTTTCAATGGACACCGAGGCTCCTTCCACAGTTCGGCTATTGTGGACATTGCTGCTATAAAAATTGGGGTGCAGGTGTTCTACCGTTTCACTGCATCTGTATCTTTGGGGTAAATCCCCAGCAGTGCAATTGCTGGGTTGTAGGGCAGATTTATTTTTAACTCTTTGAGGAACCTCCACACAGTTTTCCAGAGTGGCTGCACCAGTTCACATTTCCACCAACAGTGCAAGAGGGTTCCCCTTTCTCCACATTCTCTTCAACATTTGTTGTTTCCTGTCTTGTTAATTTTCCCCATTCTCACTGGTGTGAGGTGGTATCTCATTGTGGTTTGGATTTGTATTTCCCTGATGGCCAGTGATGCAGAGCATTTTCTCATGTGCTTGTTGTGTCTGCCTCATTCTTTTCTTCTTGGGATCCCTACAATGCAAATATTTTTACACTTGATGTCACACATTTCCTTTAATTTACTCTCATTTCTTTTTTATTTTATTTTTATTTTATTTTTAGAGAGAGAAAGAGTGCATGAGTTGGGGAGAGGGGCAGAGGGAGAGAGAATCTTCATCAGGTTCCACACTCAGTGTGGAGCCCAGTGTGGGGCATGATATCATGACCCTGAGATCATGACTCTAGCTGATATCAAGAGTTGGATGCTCGGATTTCAGCTTAACCAATGAGCCATGCAGGCACCCCTAATTTATTCTCATTTCTCATCATTCTTTTTTTCTTTTTGTAGTTCAGCTTGGTTAGTTTCCATTACCATGTCTTCCAGATTTCTGATCCATTTTTTTGCATTCTCTAATCTGCTATTAATTCCCTATACTGTATTTTTCATTTTGGTTATTGAACTCTTCAGCTCTGACCAGTTCTTTTGAATGTTTCCTATTTCTGCTGAAGTTCTCATTGAGTTTATTAAGTATCTTTTTGGCCATTCATTAAGTAGTTTTTTGACTGTGACTTTGAATTCTTTATCAGGCATATCGCTATCTCCATTTCACTCAGCTCTTCTGTGATTTTTTTTCTTGTGCTTCCATTTAGGACATAATCCTCTGCCCCTCCCCCTTTATTTATTTGATTACTTATTTATATATTCATGGGAGATACAGAGAGAAAGAAAGGCAGAGACACAGGCAGGGGGAGAAGCAGGCTCCACGCAGGGAACCTGACGTGGGACTCGATCCCAGGACTCCAGGGTTACGCCGTGGGCCGAAGGCATCGCTAAACCGCTGAGCCACCTGGGCTGTTCCCCCTCCCCCCTTTAAAATCTAACTCTTTGTTTCTATGTATTAGGTAGGTCAGTTATGTCTGCTGGTCTTGAAAGTAGTGGTTTTGTGTAGAAGAGTCTTGTGGTGCCCTACAGTGCAATCCTTCCTTGGTCACCAGATCTAGGTTCTCCAAGAATGTCACCTGTGTGGGCTGCATGCACCCTCATATCGTGGCTGAGCTGCAGTTTCTTTCAGTCTAGCTGGATGCAGTGTCCCATTATGTCTGCTGAGGGCACACTAGGCAGGGTTTGCTCCCTGTGCTGATGAGAAACACAGCTGCAGGGAGTTCATTGGTTGGCGGGGCCAGCACTCACCCTGGCTATGTTCATTTAGCCCTTCTCCCACAGCTGCTGCTCTTGCAGCACACTATCAGGCACAACTGAAGGAACTGCAGGCACACCAGTTTGTGGGGTTATTTCCTCCCCCCTCCCACCAGGGCAGGAATCACTTTGGACTGGCACCATTCCAGTAGTGGGTGTAGTGGGGGCAGGAGCCTCTTGGGAGGGATGTGTGCTAAGGCAGTGGGCTGGATGGACTGGTTGCATAGGGAAACACTGGGGTAGGGCTTTATGTTGCTAGCAGGGTAGATGAAGAGTATACAAATGGGTCCCTGGAGCCTCTGGCTATCTAGGCTGGGGGAGAGGAAGAGAAATGGTGCTAACACTTTTGTTACTGGAGAAATCTCCTGTAGATCCCTTTCCCTCTTGAACCCATTCTAAGCTGCATCTGTAAGTCTTCACACATACCCCAGGTCCATTTCAAACTTCTGCTTCTGTGCTGTGTCTTGGGATTTCTTTGGTATACTGTCTTTTTAAGGGTGGGTAGTCAGTTGCCTATCACTCTCCAGCTCTCCCAAAGTTAAGGTCCCTAATTTTTAAAAGTGAAGCCTCACTGGTTTTCAAAGTCAGATGTTAGGGGGACTTGTTTTCCAATTTGGGGTCTGATCTCTTACTTCTCCATGCTTGTGACATCCCTCCTGTTTGTGGTTAGGTGGGCCAGGGATTTGGTTCCCACCTGCCTCTCTGCCCCTCTTACCCTTTTCTATGTGGCTTTCTCTCTACAATTACATGTGGAAGTCTATCCTGCCAGTCTTCAAGGCATTTTCAGAGTTACTCACTTAGCTGTAGCTGTAATTTAGGTGTGTCTGTGGGATGAGGTGAGATCAGGATCCTCCTACTCAGCCATCTTCCCAAAATTCTATATTGCTCTTTCTAGGTAATGCTATTTTCTTCCCCCATTTTTTTTAAATGCTTCAGTGATCTACTATGTCCTTATAGTAGTTCAAAAATCTTTTATATGGGCTTGGTCTCCCCACTGCCTACCTCTCCAGCTTAATTTCACATCCTCTCCCCCATAATTTGGCACTGTGATGTAGCACATCATGTTCTTTCCTTCCTCATGGATTTTTACATGTATTTATTTCTCTCTGCCCCAGCTCCATCTCTACTATCTGCCCAGCTTTTATATCAACTCAGATACTGCTTTCTCCAGGAAGACTTCCATGACTGCCCTTCTCCCATTGCACACCCAAATGAGTTTAGGATCCCTTTGTTAACCTCATATTCCTCCTCTAGAATATAGGCAACATGAGACGAGGTACTGGCACACCATTGTATCCTCTGTGCCTAGCACAGTGCCTCGCATTTTGCAGACATGTTATTTATTCAACTAATTGTATTGGGTGCCACTGTTTGAAGGTACCCTTCTAAGGGTGAGAAGGTACCCTTCTAAGTGCAGATATTCATAAGAGCATTGCTGGCCAGAGAGGCCTGTGTCCTTGACTATAACTTCCTTTAGAAACTGCAAAGTACAGGCTATATACTAAGTCTGGTGTGGGGAGGACAGCTTTCTCCATGAGACATATCAAATCAAGTCTTTGTAATTACCTGTGGTTAGGCCTGAAAAATCATTCATAGGATTTTTTTTGCCAGAAATGGGATTCCTCAGGGTACTTGTCTGGGTATTGTATATAAGTGATCAATCATTGAATTCTCCTGAAACTAATATTGTGCTGTATTTTAACTAACTAGAATTTAAATAAAAATTTGAAAAAAAAAAAAAAGAAATGGTACTCCTCAGAAATTAGAGGATGTTTTTCTCTTGAGAAATTGAACATATCAGGAGAAAACTTTCCAGATACTGGTGTGTGTGTGTGTGTGTGTGTGTGTGTGTGTGTGTATTCCAGTGAATAGTTCTATTTGCCATCTTATCACTACACAATGAGATTGTTCTGTTGATCAATCCCATCCATGCATGTGGGGAATCCAAGTGGCTTTTTAAATACATAATGAACAGATATGAGCAGACATCTAAAGGATGTCAAGCATTTGGTGAACACCTTTTATGTGAAAGAGAGATTAGTAAGCAAATAGAAAAAAAGAATTCAGAGAAGAGTGCAAAGAATAAAGTTCAACAACAGCAACATAATCTGAATATCCTCGTAGTTTAAGAAAATATTGCATGCAGGAAACAATGGGGTACTGTTAAAAAAAATGTGTATTCAGAAAACAGGGAGGAGCTCTAAAGTGAAAAAAAAAATGGTGACTGAAAAAAATAGAAGTGCCAAAAGATAAAATCAAGAAAATCTTTTAGAAAAAAAAAAAAACAGTAAAAGTGGTATAAATTAGAAACATTAGGAAATTTTAGATCTCCTGGAAGATAAATTCAGGAGATCTAATATTGGACTACTCCAGAAGGAGAGAATAGAGAAAATGACAGGGAAATAATTATCAAATAAATAATAATAAAATATTTCTGAAATTAAGAACACTAGCCTTTAGTTTGAAAGGATCTGTTGTGTGTCCAGCTGATAACTGAAAAAAATCTTTACCCCTACTCACCTCAAATCACATAACACCAGTCTAAAGAGATGATCTGAAGAGAAGATGAAACAGAAAACATAGCAGCTTTTATGAATCATAACAGCATTGAACTTCTCTGTAGTTACAGAAAACTGAGGAATAATGGACTTTAAAATTTTGAAGGAAAACCATTATCAACAGAGAATTCTAGGCTCAGCCAAACTATCCAACAAGTGCCACAATAGAATAAAGATATTTCTAGGTAGGTAAGAAGTAATATAAAATTTTTTCCTTATAAAGTTTTGGGAAGGTATGCTTGACCAAAATGAGTAGTAAACTCAGAGATAGGAGACGCTACACAGGAAAAGTGGGGAGGGGGATGTCCCAGGTAGGTAACCCTGTGCAGCTTATAGAATGTAGCCATTTCTGACTGGAATAGATGAATAAAATGCTCTGGGGAAGAATTCTGCTGGATAAAGATAGACCTGAAACACTGTCTGCTATCAGGAATGTTTTAGAAAACAAAATTGGAAGAATTTCACAGATATGATGCAGCATATGGTCATATTAAAGATACGTACATAGAAAACTAAGTAAATAAAATTTCAATAAAACCAAAAATTTGTAATTGGGGGGGGGGAAGGGGAGAAAAGTATGTTACGTGGCTCAACAGATAGCAAGTTGAATTTGCAATGTATACACTAATAACTTTAGAAGCTCTTGTATAGGCAGTTGACCCTTAAACAACACAGAAGTTGGGATACCAACCATCTATACACTCAAAAATCTGCATAAAACTTTTAACTTCCCCAAAACTTAACTACTGATAACCTACTGTGGACCAGAAACCTACCTGATAGCATAAATGATCAATTAACATATTTTGTATGTTATATGTATTATATATTGAATTTTTACAATAAGAGGAGATAGAGAAAAATATTTTTAAGAAAATTATAAGGAGAAAATACATTTACAATACTGTGTTGATACTATAAGTTTATGTTGTCTGTTTACAAGATGAACTGTCAGTACCAACACCAATATCGTCTTGTATGATACAAAACACTGTAGATATGAAATTTATTACACTAGATGTCAAAAAAGAAAAGATAATGTGCAAAAGAAACTATGAATTTCTTGTAATTATTGTAATGATTTTGTGTAATGATTCCTGCACTGATAATGAAGAGTAAGCAATATGATTACCTTATGGTAGCCTAGTATAATTTGATACAATTACTGCACTGTAGCCTAGCCTATCCATTAATGAATACATCAGTATGAAAATGTTACAGCATAGTCATAATCATAATACTGTAATGGAAACGTTGTTACATTAAAAAAAAATCCCACTTACCTGTGATGATAGGCTGAAATAGTTTCTCCAATGATGAGAGAAGCGTACTGTACTGTGATATAATTCTTTGGAAGCAAAGTTTTAGAACAAACTAACACATTAGTAATTTTATATTAAATATCACTCACCTATTGCCTATGTAAGGATAAGCTATCTATTTCCATGCAAATCTTGTACCCGATGTTCTACATGATGATTATGGATGACACAAAAACATCTATAGTTCATGCTGTACAGTTATTAGATTTTCATACAAAGGCACTCACACATATACAACAGTTAAGTGTATTAACTCTATGACATGATTATTCATTAAGTGGAAGTAGATATTCATAAAGGTCTTCATCCTCATCATTTTAACATTTAACAGGCTGACGAAGAAAAGGAAGGGTTGGTCTTGCTATCCTGGGTAGGGGATGCAGGTCAGGTGGAGGAGGAGTTAGAAGGAAATATGGCGACGCTTCATGGAAAAAAGTCATAATTTCTGTCTTTTTGCTTTTTTAATTTTCCAGAGATATTTCTATCAGTAGCAATCCTTCCATTATTTGCTTTGGTTTTAGTACCCATATCGTAGAAGGGTGCACATCATAAAAGAAGTCAAAAGCAATCCTGAATGATTGGGCTATAATATTAATTTGTTTTCTGGCACTGATTCTTCTATGCCTTCTTCCTCATCGTCTGGCACTGGTTCAGAAACACTCATCTCCATCAAGTCATCTTCTGTTAATTCCTCTGGTGTTGTGTCTATTAGCTCTTGAATTTCTCCAAGATCCATTATCTTGAAATTCTACACACACACTTTTCCCCTCAATATCAAAAGAACTTTAAAAGACAGTCTCTCACTGGCAAGGTACTTCCTGACTTCAGGGACAAAGCATTAATAGAAACAATCCAGAAGGGCAGCCCGGATGGCTCAGTGATTTAGTGCTGCCTTCAGCCCAGGGCCTGAGCCTGGAGACCCAGGATCGAGTCCCAGGTTGGGCTCCTGCATGGGGCCTGCTTCTCCCTCTGCTTGTGTCTCTGCCTCTTTGTCTAAATCTCTCATGAACAAATAAATAGAATCTTAAAAAAAAATAAAAGCAATCCAGAAGAGGCATTCTCACTATCTAAGCCTTTTTATGTACAACGAAAAGACTGCCAACTAGTGTTTATCTTTTCCCTTCAAGGGTTAGGGGCTAGCAGTGTTATAGATTAGGGTAGTCCTGATCACAACCCCAACTGCATTTGCACAAAATAGTAGAGTTAACCTATCCCCTTCCATGTTAAACCTTCATGCTCATTTACTCATAAATATCCTTTATGGCATTCCCCCCCGCACCCCCCCCCCCAATAGAGCACTTTCATCTGCATTAAAAACCTGTTCAGGCAGAAATCCTTTCTCCTCAGTGATTTTCTTAATAGTGTCTGGAAACCCATCTGTTGCCTCTTGGTCAGGTGAAGCTGCTTCTGTTAACTTGACATTTTAAAATTCAAACTTCTCTCTAAAATTATCAAACTATCCTTTGCTAGCATTACATTCCCCAGCTTTAGACCCTTCACCTGCCTTTTGCTTTGTCATATGACTTCATTTTTTTCTTGAATCGTTCGAGTCTATAGCTTTCCCTTTCTTATAGCAATTCTTGCACCCCCATAAAAGCCACATTTGCTTTCTGAGATAAAAAGATATTTTGCAAAATGTGCAAAATTTTTGCTCCTGTTGGCATAGCGGTAGTAGCAGCTTCACAAATTTCCTTTTATTTATTTATTTTACAATGGTCTTTTCACTGGTTTCATTTATCTTGAAATGATGGGCAACCACAGCTGCAGACGTCAATCTATGATACACATCAAACAATTCATCTTTTCCTTATAATGTCACTACTATTTTCTCCTTCTTGGGAGCACTTCCAGCATCACTAGTGGCACTTGGTATGAGTCCCATGGTGTTATTCAAGTTTTATGGTATTGCACAAAACACAATAAAAGATATGTGAGAACCTTAAGAGATCACTTTTTACAGTGATACATAACTTATTGGAGAGACTAACTGTTCACACAGAGATGATTACCATCATAGGGCATTTTAAATGGATACAACACTTGAGCTTACTGCAATAGCAACAGGAGGTGGCTACAAAATCATTATGGTAGTGCAGTATGTATTGTAGTCGATTTTATACAGTTATGATTTAATGCTGCATCTGTTTACATTTCTTTTTGACTATGAGTGATGCCATGTATGTATGGTCTGTAAGTGTTTATATAAGTTTTGATACATTTTAACTTTTAATAATTTGTGTATACTTTATTGTAGCAAATGATAAAATAGCCTAGTATCTATGTATCTTATTCTTAATTTTTTTCTATGTTTCTAGACTATGTGGTTTGGGAGTTTTTTCAAATTGTTGCAAACCTCCAAATAATTATTATTTATTTATTTATTTATTTATTTATTTATTTATTTATTTAAAGATTTTATTTATTTATTCATGAGAGACACAGAGAGAGAAAGAGAGAGGCAGAGACACAGGCAGAGGGAGAAGCAGGCTCCATGCAGGGAGCCTGATGTAGGACTCCATCCCCGGACTCCAGGATCACGCCCTGGGCTGAAGGCGGTGCTAAACCACTGAGCCACCCAGGCTGCCCTGATTTTATTTATTTATTTATTCATGAGAAACACACACACAGAGGCAGAGACATAGGCAGAGGGAGAGGCAGACTTTCCAGGGGGAGCCCGATGTGGGACTTGATCCCTGGCCCTGGAACATGACCTGAGCCCCAAGCAGATGCTCAATCATTGAGCCACCTAGGCATCCCTCCATATATTTATTGAAAAGAAAAAAAATCCACACAGAAGTGAACCTGTGCTATTCCAACCTGTGTTGTTCAAGGATCAACAGTGTTATATTGGAAAAACAAGTGAAGGCAAATGGGGTGCAAATGTGATAAGAGAACTGAAGTTTTATTATCAACCCTGGAAATTGATAGTAAATGGAAAAGGGAAAAAAATCAAGAAATAGCAGTGTTGTAATATTATTAGGGACCAGTGCGGGGTTCTTTCTCCCCTGGCCCTTATTTATAGAACACAAGGTGGCAGCGTGCTTAGCAAAATGCTATATTTCCCTGCCTTTCTTGTCAGTAATAGTGGTAATTTTACATCATCCTGGCCAGTGATGCATGATCAGAAGCTGTTGGGTGGCAGATGTAACTGGAGTATGCCTTTACCTCTTGCCCTTTGCCCTTCCTCTTCTTGCCTGGAACACAGTTGAGTTGACGAGTGTGGAGCATCCTTCTTGAGTTACTGAGGTGACAAGCATGAGAAAGCCACATGCTGAGGAGACAGAACAGAAGGGTCTCAGACAGGTCTTTGGGAGCATATTAGGTGCTGTGTCGCCCTACATTGCCTCGAGTCTTCTTTTACCCAAGAAAAATAAATCTCCCATTTGTTCAGAAACTTGAGATTTGTTTAGTTGACCAAGCTACATAAAGCACAACATTTAGAAATCATGGTGGTAAATAATGTTTAAAACAATTAAAATGGGGATGCCTGGGTGGCTCAGCAGTTGAGCCTCTGCCTTGGGCCCAGGGCATGATCCTGGGAGTCCTGCATCAGACTGCCTGCATAGAGCCCGCTTCTCTCTCTGCTTATATCTCTGCCTCTCTCTCTGTCTCTGTGTCTCTCATGAATAAAGAAACAAAATCTTAAAAAAAATAATTAAAATGATTCAAAGCAGTTGCATCTAGGGGAAGGGAGAGTATGGTAGAAATTGGTATAGTTGATGCTATCGCTAGCTTGATTTTTTGGACAATGTGTATATATTTAATAAAATACATATTAATAAAGAAAAAGTGTTCCTCTGCATGGGACACTTTGGTAACTTTCCATTTTATTTGAAATAAAATCCAAACTTATGCAAAAGATTCTTCATGATATGGCTGGCCCTGGCCTCCTTTGTGCCTTACCTTCTATCACACTCCTCCTTGGCTACTAACCCCCAGCCACATGGTCTTTTTTAAATTTTGTAAATGCCTTTTTGGCAAATTTGCACTTAGTTTCCTCTGACTCAGTTACAGGCCCAACAGGAAACAGATGACACACTCAAATTTGGTAATCCCATTGGGTTAATGGAGGGTGGGATTTCAGGAAACCAACAAGAGATGGTGTAGTACTCTGAGGCTCACAACAGCAGGGAGTGATCATCTCTAGTCTTGAAGGACCAAAAAAGAAGCTGTGCAAAGAAAGTCACCTGATAGAACCAAAAGGTATTTGGACATTGAGAGTACAGGACTCACTGTTAATTAAAATGATTGGGATAGTTGATACAGAAAAAAGCTACCTGTCTAATTGCACATTATGTTTTAAGCCTTGCTTACTTTATATAAAAGGCTCTACTCCTCTTGGCTAAGTCATTGGTGGTCATATGGGTCAGGCCCTCACAGGGCATGTGATGAGGCCTCATGCTTCTAGGTAGCCAGCATCCAGGTACTGACAAAGTTGAACAGGCGTGTTTAGGTTCAGACCACATTCAGAGAGGACCTTAGAGGTGCCATTGCAAACTGGCCTGTGAAGATCGCTCTAGGATAGCCTTGGTTCCTTGCCCTCCAGAGTCGACACTCCTTTGCTACTAGCATAGATGAAGAGGAGAGACAAGGACTCAGCCTCCCAGGAACAAAGTGAAGCTCAAGAGGTAAGTGCCAGTGTTATCTCACTTTTCCTGACGTGCTAACTTCAGGGCAGGGGAAGATATCTTGGCTCTCAGGAAATTCCTGCCATCTTACTTCCCTACATCCTAAGTGGTCCCTCCCTCCACCAGTATGTTTCCCCCTGCAATATGTGTCTTGAGGGTGGAGGATGGTAGGTCTATTGTGCATGGTAACACTAGTGGTGGTGTCATATGGGTGAAAAGTCTGGGGCAGGGTGGATCAGCTAGTTTACTTTCGTGATGATTCCCTTTATTCTTAGCTTAGTCTCTGCTGATGAAACTGTCTGGATCCAGTGGCACTTCATGGTGTGAGAACATTATGAAGGTACTCCTGTGATTCAGAAAGGTAGGCATCTCCTATCCACGCCAAAACTGAAATGTCACCATACTGTGACATTGTATGTCCGTGGCTGAGCCTGTCTCTGTTAATCTTAATAACAGATTTGTATCTTTATTCATATGTTACTACCAAATGCCCAATTCAGAATTGCCATCGTTAAAGTGCTAAAGCTTTTGATAAAACATATGCATCAGTTATTCCATTTTTACTCAAACCACTATTCCATAGGATGCTAAAACTCATTAAAAAATATTCAACTTAAAAATATATGGCTAAGAAATTTCATTTTGGTTAAGAAATGGTTATAACTGTAAATTGGAAGAAGTAAATATTAATAAATATTTCACTATTTTAAGGTCCTAATAGAATAAAAGGATAATAATAGTGAAAAATAATTTTTAACAGTGAAATATGGTTATCTTTTTTTGTAAAAATTTACTAATTTTTGAGTAGGTGCTATTTAAACATGGTTCAAAGTTCAAAAGTTACAAAAGGGAAGGCAGTGTGAAAGAAACTTTTTTTTTCCTTTTTAAATTTAAATTCTAGTTAACAAACAGTGTAATGTTAGTTTCAAGTGCAGAATTCAGTGATTCATCCCTTGCATACATCACCCAGTGCTCATCACAAGTGCCCACCTCTCTCAAGTAACCCTCAGTGTGTTCTCTATAGTTAAGAGTCTGTTTTCTGGTTTGCCATTGCCCTCCCTCCCATGTTCATCTATATTGTTTCATATGGATGAAATCATATGGTATTTGTCCTTCTCTGATTGACTTATTTTGCTTAGCATAATACTTTCTAGCTCTATCCATGTCATTGCAAAATGGCAAGATCTCATTCTTTTTTATGACTGAGGAATATTCCATATATATATATAGATGGATATATATGAATATATATTCCATATATATGTGACTAATATTCCATATATATGGAATATATATATTATATATATAATATATATATACCATATCATTATCCATTTATCAGTAGATGAAAGTTTGGGCTCTTTCTATAATTTGGCTATTGTAGATAATGCTGCTATAAACTTTGGGGTTCATATATCCTTTTGAATCAGTATTTTTGATCCTTTGGTAAATACCTAGTAGTGCAATTGCTGGATCATAGGGTAGCTCTATTTTTGACTTTTTTGAGGAATCTCCATATTGCTTTCCAGAGTAGCTCTACAAGTTTGCATTCCCACCAACAGTGTGGAGAGGATTCCCCTTTCACCACATCCTCACTATCACCTGATATTTCCTGTGTTGTTGATTTTAGCTGTTCTGATAGGTGTGAGGTGCATCCAGCTGTGGTTTTGATTTGCATTTCCCTGATGGTGAATGATGTTGAGCATTTTTTCATGTGTCTGTTGGCCTTCTATATATCTTTTTTAGAAAAATGTCTATTCACATCTGTTCATTTTTAAACTGGATTGTTTGTGTTTTTTTTTTGGGGGGGTATTTTATAAATTCCTTACTAATTTTGGATACTAACCCTTTACCAGATATGTCATGTGCAAATATCTTCTCCCGTTCAGTAGCTTGCCTTTTAATTTTGTTGATTGTTTCCTTCACTGTGCAGAAGCTTTTTATCTTGATGAAGTCCCAGTAGTTTAGTTTTGCTCTTGTTTCTTTTGCCTCAGGAAACATATCTAGTAAGAAGTTGCTCTGGCTGAGGTCAAAGCGGTTGCTGCCTGTGTTCTCCTCTAGGATTTTTGATGGTTTCCTGTCTCACACTTAGGTCTTTTATCTATTTTGAATTTATTTTTGTGTATGGTGTAAGAAAGTAGTCCAGTCTTCTCAACAGCATTTGTTGAAGAGACTGTCCTTTTCCCATTGGATATTCTTTCCTGCTTTGTTGAAGATTAATTGATCATATAGGTTCATTTCTGGGTTTTCTATTCTGTTCCATTAATCTCTGTATCTATTTTTGTGCCAGTACCATACTGTTTTGATCACTACAGCTTTGTAAGATAATTTGAAGTCCAGAGTTGTGATGCCTCCCAGGTTTTCTTTTCAAGATTGCTTTGGCTATTTGTGGTCTTTTGTGGTTCCAAACAAGTTTTTAGAATTGTTCTATCTCTGAAAAATGCTGTTAATATTTTGGTAGTGATTGCAGTAAGTATGTAGATTGCTTTGGGTAGTATAGACATTTTAGTAGTATTTGTTTTTCTGATACATGAGCATGGCATGTCTTTCCATTTCTTTGTGTTCTCTTCAATTTTTTTCATCACCTTTTTTATAGTTTTCAAAGTACAGGTCTTTCACCTCTTTGGTTATTTTTGGTTTTTGCATGTATGTATTTTTGTATTTGTTTTGTGCTTAAAATTTTTTTTAATTCCAGTACTGTTAACATACAGTGTTTTATTAGTTTCAGGTGTACAATATAGTGATTCAGTAATTCTATACATTAGTCAGTTCTCATCATGATAAGTGTACTGTTAATTCTCTTAACCAATTTCACGCATCCCGCTCACTTCCCCTCGATAACCATCAGTTTATTCTGTATAGTTAAGAATCTGTTTTTTAGGTTGCTCTTTTTTTGTTGTTGTTATTTTGTTTGGTTTCTTAAATTCCACATAAGATGAGATCATATGGGGCAGCCCCAGTGGCGCAGCGGTTTGGCGCCGCCTGCAGCCTGGGGTGTGATCCTGGAGACCCCGGTTCGAGTCCCACGTCGGGCTCCCTGTGTGGAGCCTGCTTCTCCCTCTACCTGTGTCTCTGCCTCTCTCTCTCTCTCTGTGTCTATGAATAAATAAAATCTTAAAAAAAAAGATATTCTCTTTAAAAAAAAAAGATGAGATCATATGTTATTTGTCTTTTTCTGACTAATTTCACTTAGCATTATACCCTCTCGATCCTTCCGTGTTGTTATAAATGGCAAGATTTCATTCTTTGTTATGGTTTAGTAATATTCCATTATATGTGTATGTACATATGTGTATGTAGGTGTATACACAGTGTACACACACTCCACATCTTTATCCATTCATCTATCAATGGATATGTGGGTTGCGTCCATAATTTGGTAATTGTAAATAATGCTGCAATAAATATAGTGTTGCATATATCTTTTTGAATTAGTACTTTTGTATTCTTTGCATAAATAACCAGTAGTGAAATTACAGAATATTATGGTGATTCTATTTTTAATTTTTTGATATACCTCCATACTATTTTCCACAGTGGCTGCACCAGTTTGCATTCCCACCAACATTGCATGAAGGTTCTTTATTCTCTACATTTTTTCCTACATTTGTTAATTCCTGTCTTTTTGATTTTAGCCATTCTGACAGGTATAAAGTGATATCTCACTGGGGTTTTGATTTGCATTTTCCTGATGAGTAGTGATGTTGAGCGTCTATTTATGTCTGTTGGCTAGCTGTATGTCTTCTTTGGAGAAATATCTGTTTATGTCTCTTCATTTTTAGTTGGGTTATTTGGGGTTTTCTTGTGGGGGGTATTGAGTTGCATAAGCTCTTTATATATTTTGGATATCAATCTCTTATCAGGTGTGTCATTTACAAATATATTCTCCCATTTTTTTTAAAGATTTTATTTGAGAGAGAGAGAACAGAGGGAGAGGGAGAGAGATAAGCAGACTCCCTACTGAACAGGGATCCTGATGTGGGGCTCAGTATAGGCTCAATCCCAGGACACTGTGACCATGACATGAGCCAAAGGCAGACGCTTAACTAACTGAGCTACCCAGGCACCCCATATTCTCCTATTCAATAGGTTGCCTTTTTGTCATGTCAATAATCTCCTTTGCTGTGCAAAGATTTTTATTTTGGTAAAGTCCTCTTGGTTTATTTTTGCCTCTGTTTCTATTGCTTGAGGGGACATATTTAGAAAAATGTTGCTTAGGCTGATATCAAAGAGATTATTTTTCTGTGTTATTTTCTAGGATTTTATGGTTGCATATCTCACTTTTAGGTCCTTAATCTGTTTTATTTGTGTGTGTGTGTATAGTATATGAAAATGGTCTAGTTTTCCCCACACAATTTATTGACGAGACTGTCTTTTCCCCATTGTATATTCTTGCCTCCTTTGTTGTAGATTACTTGACCATATAAATGGTCAATGCTTATGCAAATAAACATTGGTTTATTTCTGGGCTTTCTATTCTGTTCTATTGGTCTTTGTGTCTGTTTTTGTGCCAGTGCCATATTCTTTTGGTTATTACAGCTTTGTAGTAGATCTTTAAATCTGGAATTGTGATACTTCCAGCTTCATTCTTATTTCCAAAGATTGCTTTGGCTATTCAGCTTTTTTCATGATTCCATACAAATTTTAGGACTATTTATTCTTGTTCTCTGAAAAGTACTATTGGTATTTTGATAGGGATCACATTGAATTTAATAGATTTCTTTGGATAGTGTGGACATTTTAACAATATTCTTCCAATTCATGAGCATAGTATGTCTTTTCATTTGTTTGTATCATCTTCAGTTTCTTTCATCAGTGTTTCAGAGTATAGTCTTTCATCTCTTTGGTTAACTTTATGTCTAGTTATTTTATTCTTTTTGGTGAAATTATAAATGGAATTTTCTAAATTTCTCTTTCTGCTATTTTGTTATTAGTTTATTGCAGTTTTGTATCTTATAATTTTACTCAATTCACTTATTAGTTCTAATAGTTTTTGATGGCAACTTTAGAGTTTTCTCTATACAGTATGATGTCCTTTATAAATAGTGACATTTTGTTATTAGTTTATTGCAGTTTTGTATCTTATAATTTTACTCAATTCACTTATTAGTTCTAATAGTTTTTGATGGCAACTTTAGAGTTTTCTCTATACAGTATGATGTCCTTTATAAATAGTGACATTTAAACTTCTTCCTTTCCACTTTGGATGCCTTTTATTTCTTTTTCTTGATTTATTGCAGATGCTAGATCTTCTAGAACTATGTTGAATAAAAGTGGTGAGAGTGGATGTCCTTGTATTTATTCTTCCTGATGTTATGGAAAAAGCTCTCAGTTTATCACCATTGAGTATGATGTTAGCTACAGGTTTGTCACATATGGCCTTTATTTGGTCCCATCATGCCCACTTTGTTGAGAGTTTTTATTCATGACTGGATGTTGAATTTTGTCAAATGCTTTTTCTGCATCTATTGAGATGATTGTATGGTTTTTATCCTTTATTTTGTTAATGTGGTTTATCACATGGATTGATTTGTGAATATTGAATCATCCTTGCATAACAATCCTCTCTTTCATTCCTGTCTTCTGCCACAAGAGTTTCCCTTTCTGAGTTAATCACTTATCTCTTTTCTAAATATCTCTAGAGAGATATTTTGAGAAAATATCTCTCTAGAGCCTTTATGTGTACACATGTGTGTATACACACATCACATGAATTTTTTACATAAATGATTGCATATTACATGCATTATTCTGTACTTTGTTTTTTATGCAATGATGCGTTTTGAATATCTTTTCATGCCAGTACATTTTGAGCTGCTTTTATTATCCATTAAGACAGAAACATATTATTCCATTGTATGACTGTATCATTGTTTAATCAGTCAGACCCCTATTAGTGGAGATACAGTTTCCCAGTCTTCTACTAATACAGTGTTGAAATGAATAATTTCATACATATATTCTGGGAATGGAATTACTGGGTTGAATTTTAAAAATATTTGCATATGTATGTTCTTAAAAATGGAAAGGTTTGTGTTTTTGTGCTAGTGATTGTCTTTAACATAAATTTATAATACATTTATATAAAATATTTTATCTATCTTTCATCAGCAATATGTATTGACTTCTTACCATAGGCAGTCATCAAAATGATTTATTTATGCTTCCTTGCTGCAGTTTCTTCATCTCCAGTACTATATTTTTGCTCATTAAATTATTTGCCTTGGCATTTACTTTTATTTACTTAAAAATGTATGTTTTTAAGAAATAATATATATATTATAGTTATATTATTATATATAATACATATAGTCTATATGATATAGTATATATGTGGTATGTAGTATACATATGTAGATTATAGTGTATAGTCTAATATATATATACTATATGGTATATATTATATTGTATTATAGTATATACTAGATATTATAGTATATAATATGTACTATATCATATTTAACCTAGAAATTCTATAATAAATATAGCTTAATAATAGTATATATTAGTTATGTATATAACTTGTTAAAGTATTTACATTCTGTTTTCCAATCATAATCTCCATAGTTTTGTTTTGTTTTTGGCTAGTAGTATAGTTATTTGGATTTGGTAATTGCCATCATTTTGTTTGTAAGAGTTCTTACTTTTTATCTCTTATTGAGCTTCAGTTGGCCTTCTACAGTTTTAAAAGAAGGGCTCATAGAGACTGTATCCCCTGAGTTTGTTGTAATAATTGGATTTTTAAAAAAACAGTGGAATCTATAAATAATCTGAGATTTATTTGATATGTGGTATAAGGTGAGAATACAAATTAACTTGTAACCTTCAGGAATGTGTGATAGCTAGTGAACAATTTTGATTTTACTCTTTTATCTTTTGGGAAGATGGAACTGAGACTTAAGAATTAACAAATTAAGAATTAATATATATTTTCCTTTGAGGAAACAGACTTCAAACGGGGAAAAAAAATGTGTTCCATGAATTTGAGGGTTAAGGGGATAAAACAGTTGAAGTAATTTACCACAGAACCTGTGTTGAGAAGAAAAGGAAATTGGGGCTAGCAGGGGTCCTATAAGTTGAAAGGAAATGGAGGAGTCCAGGAAACAATAATAAGGACATAAAAGATATTCAGTACATTTATGTTTAGTGAATTCAAGGTTTTTGGGACATGTAATGGGAATGAGAAAATAAGAAATATAGAAGAGTAAGAATCTGTGGTTTGAAAATGTGAGGAAGTATGAGGTGACATTTGGTAGATGACATGGTTCAAGATGTGGCCATCGAAGTAGGCTGTCAAAATATATGAGGTATAAAGGTCACTGATATTTAGAGAGACAAATCGCCAGAAGGCTCAAAGTTTAAATTGGTTTGGATGTGAGATCTCAAGTGTTTCAGGGCAGTGGAAGGATTTTTGGGAGAAAATAAAGACAGTCT
Organism: Nyctereutes procyonoides; assembly: GCF_905146905.1. Classification (NCBI taxonomy): domain Eukaryota; kingdom Metazoa; phylum Chordata; class Mammalia; order Carnivora; family Canidae; genus Nyctereutes; species Nyctereutes procyonoides. The sequence goes on from NW_026575140.1 coordinate 70,782,321, forward strand.
GCTGCCTAATTGTTCGTGAATATGATAGGGAAATAGTCAACTCTGAGGTAGGTCCTATCTTATATTCATTCTGCATATTAGAAATGAAGCAGGGAGATATTAAGTAATTTGCCTTTGGCATAAAATTAATGACTACGAGAGTGATGATGCAAATATAGGCAATCTGGCTCTCAGGCCTGTGATCTAACCACTGTGCAGCGCGTCCTCTGTGTGTGTGTGTGTGTGTGGGTGGGATCGGGTGTTACAACTTTATGTGCATACAACCCTAGGGGTTGGTGCTGAAACTGAGCAGCATGAAACTCCTAGATTTTGTCACATCCACCAGAGCTGTGGGGCCCTGGAGCTCTATTTTGCATGTATATTTTAGAAAAGACTTTTTCATTCCGTAGTTACCCTCTCACAGCTGGGTCACAAGGGGGAAGAGACTGACATTTACAGAAACTCTTAGGCACTTCAGAAACCATGACATCTCTTTAAAAGGTATTGAACAATACATCCATTTGTATAACAAACATTTTAGAGTCTCTTTTGTACTAGGTATATAGTACAGGATATTCAACACAAGTTCTGTACTCAAGAGTAATTTAAAATTTATTGGGGACACAAGGCAAAGTTGGTTTAACTTTCTATCTCCTTTACTCTGGTCTCCCAGGCTACCAAATCATGGGTAAATTGAGAGAATGTTAAGTCTGTTCTAATTTTTAAAAAGCCCACAGTACATCACTTGGCAACTAAATGCTATGTTCTTAGTCTGACCTAGGATAGATGGACTCCTGAGAGAGGTTATATTGAATAAATGGAGAAACAGAACCTTTTTTTTTTGTTGTTGTTGTTTTTTCAGTCTTTGTGGAATCCTTTCAATTGTAAAAATGATCCATACACTTAGCCTTAACATAAGTACCAGTGATATTTTATGAATCATCTTATTTGAAAACAAGAAAGCAAATGAGAGGGATAGCTCACTAAGTCACATGAAAGATTAACCCTTTTGTCCATGCTGTTCCTTCTGGAATGCTTTCCCTCTATGTTGCTCTCCTTACACCTCCTCTTTTGCATTCCTGAATCCTACTCTTCTAGTCTTAATTTAGATATCTCTTCCTCTAGGAAGATTTCTCTGAACTCTCAACTCTGGTTCATATGACACCCACCCCCATCACCCTTTGTAGCAGGTATCCCACAATATTGTAATAGCCTGATACTTACTGGTATTCACTCTAGACAGTCTCTTATGTGAGGAAAGGGACCACAGCCATTTAATGTTTTATCTCCATCTTAAGGTCTGCCATATAATAGCTGTTGAGTAAAAACAGTGTGCATTGGGACACCTGGGTGGCTCAGTGGTTAATGCCTTTGGCTCAGGGTGTGATCCTGGGGTCCTGGGATGAGTCCCACATCAGGTTCCCCACAGGGAGCCTGCTTCTCCCTCTGCCTATGTCTCTGCCTCTCTCTCTGTGTCTCTCACGAATAAATAAATAAAATCTTAAAAAAAAAAACAGTGTGCGTTGAATGAGTGATACTCAGTACAGAGCCTTGTTCTTCCTACAGTTGCTTCATTATCTTCTCTGTTGCGATCATTTGGGTTCTCAGTATATATCATTAGCATAGTCAAAAAAGAGGGAAATGAAAAACAAGGTGATGAGTGACTGCATGTGAATTTTTTTAAGACCTAGGCTTCTTCTGCTTAGATTATTTCTCCATTCCCTGCATTGGAGGGAGATTTGTCTGCTCCAAATCTCTCCACCCTCACCCATTTGAAAAGTAGGCATAAACGAGTGTCAGCAGTGATTCTGATTGTAAACACACCGTTTTGGCCCATCACCCTTCTTCTTCATGGATGATCATGGTGCTTTTTCTGTTCAATACTGTTATCTCTTCCTCTCAGCTTACAGAGATTATGTTCATTTGATTTTTAAAATGTGCTGTGTCTCTTTTCTGTGTACCTTACCACTTATGTTCTGTTTTACAACATGTTCTGAAGATATAGATATGCAGCATCATTTATTTGGGAAATACTGATTGGATGCGATGATGCACATGGCCCTCTTTAAAGAACTAGAGATGAATAAAACCATTCCAAGGACAGCCCTGCAGTCGTGACTGTGCGTCTCTGTGGAGGGTGCTTTCTGTACTCTCAGGAGATGGAGGAGGACAGAGGAACCAGGGGCTGAGGAGTGGGAAGCAGTGTAAAAGGAGTCTTGGGGAGGAAAGGAGTTGGTAACTAAAGTGTCATGCAGGGCCACTTAGGAGACTTTAAATAATACCATATCCTGACCAAGGTCTCAGCTGCACCTCTGGTGGCTCACCTCCTGCAACTTTGCCTCTGCTAGTGCTTGTCTTTGTCACAGCCACACAAGTGCCAGGAGGAGACACAGATTGTGGACTAAGGCGACATTCACATATGTATAGGTCCCTGGAAGCTTTGGACCTTCTGAGAGGCCACATGGGCTCTGCTAGTATGCAGTGATGGAACTCAAGCATTCCTACCTTGTGCTTATAAGCCTTTAGGGTGAGTGGAGCTCTCAGCTATGTGGTGTTCATCTTCGCATTGGCACCTCTTCCTGACCAAGTGCTGCAATAAACATGACTGAGGCTTCCAGACCATGAGCAAGTGGCAACAATATCTGTGCTCCACAACATCAGCCTTGCCCCTCCAAAGTCTGCTGAGAGCTACAGAAAATCTTAGGACTAGCTCAGCACATTCAGCCCTATTGCAGTGGAGCCCTTGTTCTACGTTTTATACATCGAGGCTGTAAAAACAATGAAGGAGACCCCTATCTTTAAAGAAGATGCTGCCAGCTATCAACCTCAGATGAAGATGAAAAATTAAACCTTGACCCAAAGAGGAATGTTTTTATTGCATATAAAGGTAACTTGTTTTTATAAATGGGATTTTTGCATGGTTTTTTTGGAAGATCTTGTGGGCATATTTTGGAATTAAAACCTTAATTGTTGGAAATAGAATAGGGCGGTATTGAAGAAACATGAAACTATCACCTTGCTCTCAGGGATCTTTTGCTCTGTATTGATGCCTTAATATGTCAAAATGACTCATCCAGGGAGGGCTTTTAGTTAAGAGAAAGTATTTTAGGTAAAAAGAGAAAGGAAGCTTATAATTCAATGTTTGCAAATTTACTTACCTTAGCTCCTATATGTCAAATGTAAGCTAATACTCAATTGTATTGGAAATAAAATGAATAGAATTAATTTGTTAACATTTTCAACATTTACACATAATTTTGAAGAATGATTTCTCCAGTTCATTCCACACATTGTGATGGCTTTTACAATCTGTTTAGAGATGTAACTACTCTTCAGGGATGAGGTTTCTGGTCTTACAAACCAGAACTGCAAGACCGCATGAACAAAACCAAAGTATTTAAGCATAATGTGACCAAGGTTGCAGACAAGGTGACAGGATTGATCTACTAATCTTGAAAGCACAGCCCACATACATTTTCTGAGTCTTTTAAATGACAAGTGTTAATTTCAAAATGTATTTTTTAAATTATATATATATTTTTCTGAAAATACTTTACAGAGAAACTTTCTTTTCCCACAAGTTGTTTATTCTATTAAAAGGCTTGTGCGAAGTTTGGGATTTTTCCCTAGCTCTGTTTATCCTTTGAATCTATTCCACTATGGAAGTATAGTCAAAATGCCATGTTGTTAAGTCTCTCTAAAACACAGAGAGAAAAATATCGGCTTATGTCATTAATTTAATTTACAGTTAGGTTTATTTTTTCATTTTTAGAAACTACTTTTTTTCAATTTAAAATTCTTAATATGTAAATCATGTATGTGGTTCCAAAATGGTGTAAAATGGCAGAAGTGTCATTTCCACTCCGAATTTTATAAGCCTTTTAGATAGCTTTTTTATTAGTCTTTTATTTGTATTCCAGTGTTTTTTTTTTTAAATTGTTGTTGCAAGTATAAGCAAATACATTTATATGTGTCCTTCCCTTTTTATTACCTGGGAGGTTGCCTACTGTATACTGGAACTTGCTTTTCTCCTTTAACATATCCTGGAGACTGTAGCATCCCAGTTTCTAGGCACCCTCCCATTCCTTTTTATGGCTATGTTGTATTTTCTTGAGAAGGTGTATCATAATTTGTTTCATTTGTCCTTTATTGGTGCAGAGTTGGTTTGTTTTCCAGTCTTTTGCTATTACAAATAGCAATAAAATTTGTGTGAAATGAATGTGACAATGAATGCTTTTATTCATAGTCACTTCATATTTTTTTCTAATGTCTTTGAGAATGCTGGGTCTAAAGGTAAATACATATGCCATTTTCCTAAATATTGTCAAACTTTTCTCCACAGGGGCAATGCCATTTTGGATTCCTATCAACAATGTTTGAGAATGTCCATTTCTCCAGAGCCTCATCAATATCGTATGTTTTCAGTCTTTGGGATTTTTGCTAACTTGATACACAAGAAATGGTCTCTCAGTGTTGTTCAAATATGTATTTCTCATTCTGTGTTTGAGGCCTATTTTCATTTTTTCTATTAAATTGCCTACTCACAACTTTTGCTAATTTTTCTATCTATGCCTTTTTCTTTTCAATTTTTAAGAGCTGTTTATACAATAGACATATTAATTTATTGTCTAGGATGCAAGTTGCAAGTGTTTTTTTCTCTGTAGCTTATCTTTTGACTTTGCTTATGTTTTTTGGGGGGGCATGTGTTTTATTTTTCACAAATGTCTGACTTGTAAATCTAGATTTTAAGTTATCAGTCTGGATGCAGAGAAAAGAGAACTCTTTATTCAGTGTATTACAAATGTCTTTTTCACAATTCTAAGGTTTTTTTTTTTCACGTTCTTAATGGTATCTTTTTATAAGCAGTTCCTGATTTTAATGTGCAAAAAATTACCAGTATTTTCCCTTACAATTAGTGCCTTTAGAATTCAGTCTAAGAAAACATGTTCTACCTTGAAGTTGCAAAGATTTTTTTTGTATTATCTTAAACAGTCCAAGAGCTATATATTATTGTGCCAATCAAACTATAATCTGAGAACCTGTGGTAGTTCTAAACTGTTTTTTAGTGGTTTATGGTCAGTATAGAAATTGAGAGTAAGCGTTCAGAAACTTTTGTGGGAATGTAATATTATCGTGGCATGCCAGTGTGTGATGAGCAAATTCATCTTTTGAGGGTCCTCAAAAGTGTTTTCAAACTCATGTGATGAGTCAGGTTTCATAAACTGTGTACTAGTTGTGCACAGTAGGACCAAGCATGAATCCTTGAAAGTGTAGATATTTTGTTTTAAAGTGTCTCTTAACTGCAGATGGTGTGAGATGTACTCTTTGAGAAGCTTTATTGCTTTGCTTTTCATATTTAAGTCTATGATTTCCCAGGACTGGTATGTGTGCTTGTGGTGTAATATAGGGCTCCAATTTCATTTTTCTCCCCATGGATATCCTGTTTTCCCAGAACTATTTAGTGAAAAGACTGTTCTTCCTTCACTGCTCAGCAGTGATTTATTTGCCATGAACCAAGAGTTCTGTTCTCTATATTCTATTTCACTGGTCTTTTGTTTCTCTTTGCATCAGTACCACATTGTCATAATTCTATGTATAGCTTTAAAGTAAGTCTTGATATCCGGAAAAATAAGTTCTGCAGCCTTCTATTTTAGAAGTGTTTTGATCCTTTTTTGTCCTTTTCGTTTCCTTAGAGATTTTATATTGTCAAATTACACCCTGCTTCCCTGCCACGCACACAACCTGTTCAGATTTTGTTTGGAACTGTGTTGAATCTATAGGTCTGTTTACTCTTTCAGCATGTGATTAGATTGTACAGGTTGTGTGTTTTTGCCCATAACTGTATTTATTCCTAAGCATTGGGTTACCCGATGTTTTTGATAGTTCAATGAATGCACATTTCTAAATATACTGTAATTTTTATAATACTAAAGATTTTAAAAGATACTTTATAATAGGTCATAAAGTAGCAAATTTCTGGAATTAAATATAATAAAACGTTCACATTCTCTATGCAGAGATATCATGCAATTTTGATTATATTGTCTATCTATTGCTGCTCTAAGAAAAACTATTAATTTTAATATGTTAAGCTGTGTCATGTTACCTTCTAAATTTTTATATTTAGCTTCTTAGTTTTTTTGTGAGTGAGCAAAAAACCAGATATGGTTACTTTTGTTCCTTTCTTTTTAAACATTTTAAAATTATTTATTATTATTATTATTATTATTATATTATTTCTGTTCCTTTCTGACATGTACTGCCAATGCATTGTTGAGTAGAAGTTATTCATGTTTTCCTCCTGATATTAACAAGAAAAGTTTGTTATATTTCATTCATTTGTTGATTTTTATTGTAGTTTTCTAGTAGTTAAACTTAAGTTACAAGAATTTTCTTCTGTTTCTCTAGTTTTTTCCCTCAGCCTCTCAGGAATTTGTGTTCATTTTTACCAAGTTTTTTACTTTCTTTTTTTATTGAAATATAATTAACATACAATGTTTTATTAGTTTCAGATATACAATATAATGATTCAGCAACTCAGTGCTCATCAGGGTAAGTGTACTCTTAATCCCCTTCACCTATTTCACCTATCCCCCCACCCATCTTCCGTCTGATGACCTACAGTTTGTACTCTATCCTGGAGTCTGTTTATTTCATTTGCCTTTTTTTCCATGTTCATTTGTTTTATTTCTTAAATTCCAATATAAGTGAAATCCTGTTGTTTTTGTCTTTTCCTGACTTATTTTACTTAGCGTTATATCTTCTAGGTCCATCCATTTTGTTACAAATATCTCATTATTCTTTATGGCTGAGTGGCATTCTATTACATATATATATGTAATAGATATATTCATATGTGTATGAATATATATATGAATATGTGTATATATATCAATGTATATATATGTATTTATCCATGGATGGACACCTGGGCTGCTTCCATGTCTTGGCTATTTAAATAGTGCTACAGTAAATATAGGGGTGCATATATCTTTTTGGATTAGTGTTTTCATTTTCTTTGGGTAAAGACCCCATAGTGGAAATGTTGGATCATAAGATAATTCTATTTTTAAATTTTTAAAAGATTTTATTTATTTATTAATGAGAGATACAGAGGGAGAGAGAGGAGAAACAGGCTTCATGCAGGGAGCCTGATGTGGGACTCAATCCTGGGTCTCCAGGATCAGGCTCTGGGCTGAAGGCAGCACTAAACCGCTGAGCCACCAGGGGCCACCCCTATTTTTAATTTTTAAAGGAACCTCCATAGTGGCCACACAAGTTTGCATTCCCACTAAGAGTACATGATGGTTCCTTTTTCTCCATATCCTTGCCAACACATATTGCTTCTTATGGTTTTGATTTTAGCCAATTTTGACTGGTGTGAGGTGATATCTCACTGTGGTTTGATTTGCATTTCCCTGATGATTAGTGATGTTAAGCATTTTTTCACATGTCTTTTGGTCATCTGTATGTCTTCTCTGAAGAAAAATCTGTTGATATCTTCTGCCCATTTTTTATTGTAATTTTTTTTGGTGTTGAGCTGTACATTTGGATATTAACCCCTTACTGGATATATCACGTAAATAAGTTCTCCCATACAGTAGGCTACATTTTCATTTTGTTGATGGTTTCCTTTGCTGTGCCAAAGCTTTTTGTTTTGTTGTAATCCAATAGTTTATTTTGCTTTTGCTTCCCTTGCTTCAGGAGACATATCTAGAAAAATGTTGCTATAGCCAATGTCAGAGAAATTACTTGCTTGTGCTCTCTTCTAGGATTTTTATGGTTTCAAACCTCACATTTAAGTCTTAATCCATATTGTTTATTTTTGGGTATGGTGTAAGAAAGTGGTCCAGTTTTATTCCTTTCTATGTAGCTGTCTGATTTTCCCAGCACCATTTAATGAAGAGACTGTCTTTTCCCCCATTGCATATCTTGTCTCTTTTGTCATAGATTAACTGACCATGTAATTGTGGGTTTATTTCTGGGTTCTCTATTCTGTTCCATTGATCTGTATATCTATTTTTGTGCCAGTACCTTACTGTTTTGATTACTACAGCATTGTAATATGGCTATGAAGTCTAGAATTGTGATATCTCCAGTTTTGTTCTTATTTTTCAAGATTGCTTTGGCTCTTTGGTGTCTTATTTGGTTCCAATACAAATTTTAGGATTATTTGTTCTAGTTCTGTGAAAAATGCTGTTGATATTTTTTAGGGATTGCATTAAATCTGTAGATGCTTTGGTTAGTAGAGACATTTTAACATTTGTTCTCTCAATCCATGAGTATGGTACGTTTTTCCATTTGTTTTGTGTCATCATCAATTTCTTTCATCATTGTTCTGTGGTTTTCAGAGTATGGGTCTTTCACCTGCTTGGTTAAGTTTATTTCTGGATTTTTTTTGAATAATTATAAGTGGGATTGTTTCTGTTAATTTCTCTTTCTGCTACTTCATTTTTACTGTATAAAAATGTAACATATTTCTGCATCTTGATTTTGTATCCTGTGATCCTGCTGAATTCATTTATCAGTCCTATTAGTTTTTTTGGTGGAATCTTTAGGGTTTTCTCTATATGGTATCTTGTCATGATTAAGTTTTACTCTTTCCTTACCAGTTTGGATGCCTTTTATTTCTTTTTCTTGTCTGATTGCTGTGGCTAGGACTTCCAGTACTATGTTGAATAAAGGTGGTATAAGTAGACATCTTTATCTTATTCCTGACTTTAGATAAAAAGGTCTCTTTTTTACTATTGAGGATGATGTTAGCTGTGGGTTTTTCATATATGGTTTTTATTATGTTGAAGTATATTCTCTCTAAATCTACTTTGTTGAGGGGTTTTATCATGAAAGGATGTTGAATTTTGTCAGATGCTTTTTCTGCATCTATTGAGATGATCAATTATGTGATCTTTATCCTTTTGTTGTTGTATTATCTTCATTGATTTGTGCATATTGAACCACTGTTGCAACCCAGGAATAAATCATACTTGATTATGGTGAATGATTTTTTAAAATGTAGTGTTGGATTTGACTTACTAATATTTTGTAGAGGATTTTTACATCTATGTTTATCAGAGATGTCAGCCTGTAATTTTTTTTGTAGTATCTTTATCTGGTTTTAGTATTGAGATAATACTAGCCTCATAGAATGAATTGGAAGCTTTCCTTACTCTTCTCTTTTTTGGAATAGTTTGAGAAGAATAGATGTTAATTTTTCTTTACATGTTTGGTAGAATTTACCTGTGAAGCTATCTCTTCCTGGACTTTTGTTTGGTGGGAGTTTTTTGATTATTGATTCAATTTCATTGCTGATAATTGGTGTGTTTAAGTTTTCCATTTCTTTGTGATTCAGTTTTGGGAGGTTATATGGGAGAAATTATTTATTTCTTTTAGGTCATCCAATTTGTTGGCTTATAATTTTTCATAATCACTGGTGATCCTTTGGATTTCTGTGATGTTGGTTGTTACTCCTCTTTGATTTGCGATTTTGAGTCCTCTTTCCTTTTCTTTCTCTCTCTCTCTTTTTTTTAAATCGATTTGAGACAGAAAGAGAGAAGCACAAGTTGGGGGGAGGGACAGAGAAAGAGGGAGAAGCAGACTCCCCACTGAGCAGGAAGCCCAACCATAACTTGATCCCAGGACTCTGAGATCATGACCCGAGTTGAAGGCAGATGCTTAAACAACTGAGCCACCCAAGTGCTGCCCCACTCCAACTCCTTTTTTGAGAAGTCTGGCTATAGGTTTATTAATTTTATCTTTTCAAAGAGCAAGCTCCTGGTTTCTTTGATGTATTCTATTTTTGTTGTTGTTTCTATTTCATTTATTTCTGCTCTAATATTTACTATTTCCTAGTTTTGCTTCTTCTCTTTCTAGCTCCTTTAGGTATAAGAATAGGTTCTTTGAGATTTTTCTTTTTGAGGTAGGCCTGTATTGCTATAATTTTCCCTCAGAACAACTTGCTGCATCCAAAGATTTGCAGCATTGTCTTTTTATGTTCATTTATCTCTGTGTGTTTTTAAATTTTCTCTTTGACTTCTTGGTTGACTCCTTTTTATTTTATTTACTTATTTTTTAGTTGTTTCTTACACACTTTAATTTAAATTCCAGTTAGTTAGCATATAGTTAATATTAGTTTCTGATGTAGAATTTAGTGATTCAACACTTATATACAACATTTGGTGCTCCTCACAAGTACCTGCCTTAACCCCCATTACCTATTTAACCCATCCCCTCCACCGACCTCCCCTTTAGTAACTATCAGTTTGTTTGCTATAGTTCAGAGTCTCTTTCTTGGTTTTCCTCTCTTTCTTCTTTCCTATGTTCATTTTTTTTTTTGTTTCTTAACTTCCACATTGTGAGTGAAATCATATGGTATTTATCTTTCTCTGACTGACTTATTTCACTTAGTATAATACTCTCTAGCTCCATCCATGTTCTTGCTAAGAGCAAGATTTCATAGTTATATGTTATATAGTTATATAGTTATACACACCTCACATCTTCTTTATCCACTCATCAGTTGATACACATTTGGGCTTTTTCCATAATTTGGCTATTGTTGATAATGCTGCTATAGCATCAGGGTGCATGTATTCCTTTGAAATAGTATTTTTTATCTTTGACCTATTGATTGTTTAGTAGCATGTTATTTAACCTCCACGTATATGTATTATTTCCAGAATTTTCCTTGCAATTTATTTCTAGGTTCATACCATTGCAGTTGGAATATATGCATGATAAGATTCCAGTCTTTTAAGATTTGCTGAGATTTGTTTTTTTGCCAACATGTGAACTATTCTGGAGAATGTTCCATGTGTACTTGAAAAGAATATGTATTCTGCTGTTTTTGGATGGAATGTTCTGAATATAATTGTTAGATCCATCTGGTCCAATGTATCATACAAAGCCAATGTTTCCTTGTTGATTTTCTATTTGGATGATCTATCCATTGATATACGTGGGGTGTTAAATTCCCCTACTATTAATGTATTACTACCAGTTTCTTTGCTTGTTAATAGCTGCTTTGTTAATTTAGGTGCTCCCATGTTACATACATAAATATTTATTACAATTGTTATATCTTCTTGTTGGCTTGTTCTGATGTAGTATCTTTCTTTGCTTCTTAGTATAGTCTTTGTTTTAAAGTCTATTTTGTCCAATATAAGTATTGTTACTCCAGCTTTCTTTTCACTTCCACTTGTATGATAAATGTTTTTCATACTTTCACTTCTGATCTGCATATGTCTTTAGGTCTGAAACGAGGCCCTTGGAGGAAGCAGGTAGATGAGTCTTGGTTTTTTTTTTTTTAATTAAGTCACCCTGTGTCTTTTCATTGGGGCATATAATCCATTTACATTTAAAATAATTGTTGTTAAGTATGTATTTATTGCCATTTTCTTGTTTTATGGCTGTTTTTGTACTTTTTCTTCTCTTCCTCTCTTCTCTTGTGGTTTGATGGTTTTCGTTAGTGATATTTTTTCTTTTTCTTTTTTGCATATCTATTACAGCTTCTTGATTTATGGTTACCACTAGGTTTATAGATGATATCTTGTGCATATAGCAGTCTGTGTGAGGATGATGGTCACTTATGTTTGAATCCATTCTAAACACACTAAATATTTACTCCACCGTTTTTAAGGTATATGTCATTATACCTTACGTGCATTTTTTTGTGAATCCAATGATTGACTTTTATAGATATACTCGATTGTACTGCTTCTGTGTCTTAACCTCCATACTGGTTTTATAAATGATTAATCTACTACCTTTTGTGTTCATATATAGCTGTCAATTTTTTCCCTTTCCTACTTTTTTCTTTCTTTCTCTTCTTTTCTTTTCTTTTTTTTTTTTTTTTTACTGCTGCTTGTGGTATTTTCTTTCCACTCAAAGAATCTCCTTTTAACATTTCGTCATGTTTAGTGGTGATGAATTCCTTTAAGTTTTGTTTGGGAATCTTTTTATCTCTAATTCTATTCTGAATGATAGACTTATTGGATAGAGTACTCTTGGTTGCAGGTCTTTTCCTTTTAGCACTTTGACTGTATCACACCACTCCCTTCTGGCCTGCAAAGTTCTGCTGAAAGATCACCTGATAACCTCATGAGGTTTCCCTTATATGTAACTCTTCTCTTGCTGCTTTTAAAATTCTCTCTTTATCACTACTTTTTGCCATTTTAATTACTATGTGTCGTGATGTGGGCCTCCTTGGGTTGATTTTGTTGGGGTCTTTCTGTGTTTCCTGAATGTGGATGTCTGTTTCTTTTTCCAGTTGAGGGAAATTTTGAGCTATTATTACTTCAAATAAAATTTCCCTCCTTCTCTCTCCTTCTTCTTCTGGGATCCCTGTAATGCAAATGTTATTACACTTGATGATATTTCGGAGTTCCCTTAACCTATTCTCATTTTTTATTATTCTTTTTTCTTTTCCTGTTCAACTTGGTTGCTTTCCAATACTCTGTCTCCCAGCTCACTGATCTAATCTATTTCCTTTAGCCTACTATTTATTACCTCTAGTGTATTTTAAATTCAGCTATCAAGTTTTTCATCTCTGGTTGGTTCCTTTTTATATTTCTTATCTCTTTGTTGAAGGTCTCACTGAGATTCTCCACTCTTTTCTCAAGTCCAGTGGGTATCTTTATGACCGTGGCTTTAAATTCCCTATCAGGTATATTGCTTATCTCTGTTTCATTTAGCTTCTTGCTATAATTTTGTCCTATTCTTCCATCTGGAACATATTTGCCATCTCCTTATTTTTTCTAACTCACTGTTTCTAAGTGTTAGGAAAGTCAGCTACATCTCCTGCTCTTGAAAGTAGCAGCTCATGAAGAAGAGGTTCTACAGTGCCCTGCAGTGCAACATTCCTTGTTTACTTGAACATGGCATTTCAGTGGCGTCTCTTGTGTGTGTTGTATACACCTTAAAATTGTGGCCGAGCTGCATTTGCCTTTAGTCCAGTTATCTGCAATGGCTCTCTTTGCTTGTTTCAAACAAGGTTTGGTCCCAGTCTTGTTAGTAGGCCAGTCTGGGGCTGCCTTAGTCTTGAGTTGAGTCAGACTAGGTATATGCCAGAGTTGTGATAGCATGAAACTGCAATGTGTTGTTTCTGTGTCATCCTCCTAAAAGAAGCTTTTATTGGTGGGTGGGATCTGCAGTCTAGATGTCTGCTCCCAGCCCACTGCTGGGTCCACAGTCAGAGAGGTGTGTATGGTTATATTTCCCTCTCCCTGGATCAGGAGTTATTTGGTGTGGTATAGGCTCCTTTTGGAGCTGCTTGCAACTACCATGTTTGTAGCATTGCTTTGGATAGACTGCCAAGGGCACATTAGAGGAGATGGGTCCACAGGAGAACACAGGGGCAGGGTTCATGGTGCCAACAAGGTGCAGGAGGGATATGCAGGTACCCAGGAAAACTCCCACTGATGCTGGGTTGGAGGGGGTGAATCTACAGAAGAGCATGGGGATAGAGCATGCTGTTAGCAAGCAAGATGGAGAGTGTTTGAATTGTGCTGGTTCTGGCAGATTTCTCCATATCTAGGCTGGAAAGTGGGAAAAGGAAATATCATCTACCAGTTCTTTTGTTCTTAGAGAAATCTCCCAAAGATCTCTACCCCTTTAGTACATACTCTGAGATTAGTAAACAAATCTCCCTCCTGTATACCCTAGGCATTTTTCAAACTGCTGCTTCTATGCTATATCTCAAAAGGACTGTTTGTTGTGCTGTGTCTTTAAGAGCAAGGACTCAGTTTCTTATTTTCAAAGTGATAGGTGTTAACCCCACTGATTGTAAGAACTCACAAAGTTAGGCCTTTTTAAAAAAAGTCAAATGTTATGGAGATTCATCTTCCTAGCATAGATCTTCATGCCTGAGGTACCTGGTGTGGGGTCTCTTCCTCTCCCCTGTACATACCAATGGTGTCCCATTCTCCCATGGACAGTCCCATGAGTTAATTTTGGCTTCTGTGTTTCCACCCTTCCTACCCTCTTTGGTGTGGCCTCCTTTACATCTAGCTATGGACAGCCTGCTTTACCAGTCTTTGGGTCATTTTCTGAGTTTTTATACAGATGTGCGTGTTTTCTAGGTGTAGCAATGGGACAAAGTGAACCTAGGATCTTCCTCCTCTGCCATCTTCCCTGAAAATTTAAGAATAGTTTTTATACTTTTAAAAATATGGGAGAAAATCAAAAGAAGAATAAATTACATGAAATTTGAATTTCAGTGTCATAAAGTTTTATTGGAACATAGCCATACTAATTCATTTAAATGCTTTCTATGGCTGCTTTCATCCTACAATGGCAGAGATATAACAGAGGTGAGTGGCCTGCAAAGTATAAAACATTTACTATCTAGCCCTTTATAGAAAATGTTAGATGACACATCATGATGATCATGTTTATTCTTTTAACCCAACAAAGTGTAGTTAGGATGCTTTCAGCCACAAGTAACAGAAATTATGAACCAAACTTGTTTAAGGAATATGAACATTTATTATCACATGTATGCAGCCTCCAGGGATAGCATAATCATTATTCATGTCTGATTCTCTTGGCTTTGCACACTATGTTGTTTGTCTTGGTTCATAAATGTCCTCTCTACCCAGACAGATTCTTTTGATTTTGATTTTTTTAGTCCCTAGAATAAAATTTCTTTGACAATACAAGTAGAATTATTTGCAGAGATGTGTTTCTAGGTATTTTGTATATTCATGCTTTAGCATAGGTAGTTTAAGAACATGTTAATCTGATTTCCAATTACATGATCATGTGGGTGGACACTATTAGTGCCATATACAATGGTCATGTCCCAGGCATCAAGAATACACACTGAAATCTTTGAAAATGTCCATATGGTAAGATATTGAATGTAATCATGGAAGTTTCCAAACCTGTGTCTTCCTGATGTTTTCTGTCTTAAAGATCACTTTAGTGGCTAGGCTTCTTAGGAACAGTTGTTGAGAAGTTTTTCAGGCACCAATGGCCCTGTGAATGAAAATGCCAATGAGGAAGGGCCTGAAGTGCTGGCCAGGTATGATGACAATGGCCACTTTTTTGTCACTTGATATCCAGTTTCCTGAGGGATATAACCCTCATCTATCACAGAGTAGAGCTAAAGACTGACAAAAGAGTAACTGTTAAAAAAAAAAAAAAAAGAGTAACTGTTTTTTCCCCCCACCAAACCTAAATGTGTCTGTTTGCATTCAGAAGCAAATGTTTCTTAAAAATTTCAGTTGCATGGGGTGCCTGAGTGGCTCAGTTGGCTAAGCATCTGCCTTTGGCTCAGGTCATGATCTCAGGATCAGGCTCTGGGATCAGGCTCTGAGCTCAGTGGGGAGTTTGCTTCTCCTTCTGCCTCTGTCCTCCAACCCCACTCATGCTCTCTCTCTTTCTCAAATAAAATCTCAAAAAATTCCAGTTCTATGAAGATCAAAAACATTTAGTGCTAATACACAAATCAGTTTTTTTTTTAACTCAGAGGCAATGATTAATATTTTTAAAAAGAATATTCTATCATTTAAAATACTCACCCATTTAGGGATGCCTGGGTGACTCAGTGGTTGAGCATCTGCCTTCGGCTCAGGTCGTGATCCCAGGGTCCTGGGATTGAGTCCCGCATCAGGCTCCTCGCAGGGAGCCTGCTTCTCCCCCTGACCTATGTCTCTGCCTCTCTGTGTCTCTCATGAATAAATAAAGAAGTTAAAAGAAATACTCATCCATCTAGATTATTTTTGACTAGAACATCCTATACTTTAGGGTAGATTGTTCATATGTGTGAAATATCAATCAAAATGTAAAGTTTTTATTGGAATTTATAAAGAGAAACAACGGTTCTTGTAAAAGTGGGAATAAGACATATTTTAAATTAAATCCTCAAATCTAGAAATCTAAATGAAGTTGAAAATAAAATAACCAAAATGAGAGAATAGAGATCTTATTAAAAGTACTTTAATGTCAACCTCAATTTCTAAAACAATTTAAAATAATTACATACTTTTTACAAGTTTGGGCAAGTATTTGATCCACTGGTGCGGTGTAGAGTCTCCCAGGAGGTAAGTCAATTTTCCTTTCAAATAGCCATTTATCTCATTGTATTTAACTGAATTTGCTTACAAAATGTTGTAATCCACCTTCCTTCTGATGTATAACCATTAAATACAGGAGCCTTCATTCTGACTTGGCATTTCTATTTTTTTCACTCTAGTAACAGACACTTCTGGTAAGTGATTTTATTGGCATAAGTTAAATATCTAACCTTTCTCTGCCCTTCCCTTTGTTTTTTTTTTAAATTTTATTTATTTATGATAGTCATACAGAGAGAGAGAGAGAGAGAGAGGCAGAGACACAGGCAGAGGGAGAAGCAGGCTCCATGCACCGGGAGCCCGATGTGGGATTCGATCCCGGGTCTCCAGGATCGCGCCCTGGGCCAAATGCAGGCGCTAAACCCCTGCGCCACCCAGGGATCCCTGCCCTTCCCTTTGTTGATCTCTTTCTCTCTTCCTCAAACTCCTATTTCCTTTTTTTTTTTTAATTTTTTTTTAATTTTTATTTATTTATGATAGTCACACAGAAAGAGAGAGAGGCAGAGACATAGGCAGAGGGAGAAGCAGGCTCCATGCACCGGGAGCCCGACGTGGGATTCGATCCCGGATCTCCAGGATCGCGCCCTGGGCCAAAGGCAGGCGCTAAACCGCTGCGCCACCCAGGGATCCCAAACTCCTATTTCCTAATTCCTTCGTCTCCTCTTGGTATTCTTTGGTCACCAGCTTTGTTTAACCACTTCTCATTTGTTTAAGAGATTTTGAGTCATCTTGATTCCTTGTAAATTTTCTCCCAAATCTGGTTATTAGTTAAGTTTTTGTCAACATTGCTGATTCTGTGATGACTCAGGCCTTTATCTCTAACCCGAATATTAGTGGTCTAAAAGTTGGTGTCTTTGTACCAAATTACTTACCTTTGTGTTATTAAGGAAACATTAGTCTTATTTTTTTCTATGAAATGTTTTTCCACAGGGATATTCTTGTTAAAAAACTAGCTTAAAAATATGCCCACATTTTTAAAAGTTCAAACAGTATAAAATACCTAGTTTGAATTGGTATTTTATTTAATTTATTTTTAAAATAATTTCATATTTATTTATTTGAGAGAGGCAGAGTCATAGGCAGAGGGAGAAACGGAATCCCCACAGGGAGCCCACTGTGGGACTCGATCCCAGACCCTGAGATCACACTCTGAGCCAGAGACAGGCACTCAACTGCTGAGCCACCCAGACATCCCTTGAATTGATGTTTTAAAGTACAATTTCATAAAAAGTAACACATGACAGACAACACTAATGTTCTGAGATTTTCCTGCAAGTTGCATTAGAATTACAGGCTCTGTTGGCACATGTCTGCCTTCCAAGGCATTGCAAGTAGCCATGCACCAAAATTTTTGCTGTGGCGTACTGAAAATCATCAGATTTCCTACCTGTCATGTTTCCTTTTCACTCACTATCCACCTACCCCCCCAAATCCCCATTGAGTTAATGCCTTGTATTTTAGGTTTATTACATAGCATTTCTGTACTAATATCATATTCTGTAGTAGATAGGAAGCAAATAATAATCACTTAAATATAAATTTATTTATCTCTCACATAATAGTCCTAAAGTGAGCAGGCCAGGACCAATATGATGTTCCATGGTTTCAAGGGCTCCAGTTCCTTCTGCCTTGTTCTGCAACTCTTTTTTTTGGAGAAGGTGTGATAATCTTAACTTTATTATTTTCTTATAACTTTTTTGAGGTATAATTGACATACAAATAACTATATATATTTAATGTATGGAGTTGAGTGAATTTGAGCATATATGGATATACTTGATACTATCGTCACAATCAAGTTGCTATTTTTAATATATGACATCAATCTCATGGTCTAACATGACTTTTTCATCTCTTAGCATTATATCTCAAGTTTAGCCAAGAGGAAGGGGAGGGCAAGTTGTTTTACTTTTAAGGCATGACATAGACATTTCCCATATCACTTCTGCTCATAATCCTGGCCAAAATCTAATTATGGCCACCACTAGCTGCAACTGCAGCCTTTAGTTGAGTGACAGTGGGCCCAGCTAAAATAACGGTATTTTATTACCAAAGAGGGAAGGGATAATGGATAGTAGGAGACCACATCCAATCTCTGCTTTACTCCCCATGCTTAGCCCTCCATAGACCTTGCAGTCTCTGTTGTCTAGACCTACTGAATAGTCATATGCATGTGTGTAATCTATGGACAAAGTGGAAAAATAGTGATGGTAGAAAAATTGGAAAATTCTGAAATAAGAATTCTTTCAGGTAATCCTGGAATAGCTAAGCCCTAGTGATTTGCTAAAGAGAGTTTCTGTAATTCTATAATTATATGAAAATTTCAGTGTGACATGGTTGAGTTTCTGTGAGGTTTGATACCATTGCACCCTGGATGACTGAATACTGTAACCCTAGAAGATCCGTACAGCCATCCTAATAATGTACTGGCATGCTTTGGTGAGAAGAGAGCCTTTAAGCTTATTATTGAAAGCCATATCTTGTACAATATTTATGTGTCAGGGTATTCATTTTGCCAAGGGTCAAGCTAAGTGCTCTGAAAGACTATATCAAATATATAACACATTTTATTATGATTAATCTTAATGTTTATTTAATAGAGTGGGCTTAATAGTATGTTGATAATAGTATTAAGATTCCATTATATTTATCAATTAGTATAAAGATTACAGTAGGGAGACTAAATGTCCCCCCAAAGATATCCCTGGGACCTGTGAATATGTTAACTTCCCTGGCAAAAGAGACTTTCCAGATATGATTAAAGGTATAGGTTTTGAGATGGGAGATTATCCTGGATGATCTGGGTGGGACCAATCTAAATCTCATTCATCCTTAAAAGTGGGAGAAGGAGGCAGAGGAGTGGGTCAGAAAGATGTGATATGGGAACTTGGCCTATTGTTGTATCTTTGGAAAATGGAAGAAGAGGGCTGTGAAGAACAAGGGCACCTCTAGAAGTGGAAAAGACAAGGAAGTAGATTCTGCTCTAGAGCCTCCAGAAAGGAATGCTGCCCTGTTATGCCTTTATTTTAGCTCAATGAGACAAATGTTGGACTACTGAACTACAGAACTGCAAATGATATTTTTTAATTGTTTTAAGCTACTTTGACACCTTTTCAACATCAAGTCATCCCATCCAACATTTATATAAATAGAAGAAAACCCTTCATTTTATATCTCTTAGTAGCATTAAATATTTCTTTATATAAATCATGCACATTTTGTTAAATTCGTGAAATACATTTCAAAGCAGAAAGTGGATCATATCACTCTCTTCCTTAGTTGATTTTTGTAGCTTTCAAAAGCTGACTGAATAAACCCTAAAATTCTCAGCATGGTACTTGAGAATCCATAATTTAGTTTCTTCCTTTCTTTCTAGCCTCTTCCTTTGCTCTGGTGCACTAAATACTTTCACTCCATTGGCCTATTGAACAAAGTTCATGGTGATTTTGCTTATGAGTAGAGTTATCAGATAAAAAAAATACAGGATACCAAATTAAATTTGAATTATTTCTAATAAGGAATAATTTTTAGTGTATTTTCCATGCAATATTTACCCTTTATCTCATGCATATGATATCCATAAACAATTAGAAATTACTCAAATCTAATTTAAAATCCTAGATTATTATTTGCTAAACCTGGCAATCCTACTCATGGGCTTTATGAGTTTTCTCTTTCTCCTCATTTTCTGTCTACAGTTATCCTTCAGGGCTAAGTCAAATAACAGCTTTAACATAAGCCCTCTGCCTTTTTTCTTTCTTCATAGAATTGGTAGGTTGAATGTCTTTCAGATTGCAACCTTGCTGAACATTTATTTTTCTCCTTGCCCATAATGCCTCATATCTATTAGAACCTTAATAAACATTTGCAGAATACATGAATAAATATTAGGCATTAAATTATTAGTTGAAGTAAATCTCAAAATGGATGTTATTGGTAAACTCAGGCTTTAGAGAAAGTTATTTTAAAGCCAAGTATAAACATTATTCTTTTATAAGTAACATGGCTTTGCATTTGCCACTAAAAGACATTTAATAAAATGGAAACTCCATATAAAATTGCTTAGTGCATAAACTAAAGGTTAGGAAGTTATGCCAACAGAGAATTAGGATAACCAAACCAAAATGTTCCTACTCAAAAGCTGTGGGTAACCATCAAAGACATTTGCACAGTGCCCCAGACAGATCACCGACTCCAGGAGAAGCACTACCATGTTTAAATATGAATGTAGAATACTAATACTTTCCCTTTTTGGATAAACAGCTATAAAAATCTGTTATAAAAAGAGTTTGAAATAATTTCCTTGAGCTGATTTCTCTCTTTAAAATCCAAGGTGATTGACATCACAGACACCTGCTAGGAATTGTGCTCCAGGAAATCCATGATTACTAGGATTGATACTGATAAACTTCCCCCGTCATAAGAATGTCTTTTGGAAGACCCATACTAAGAACTACCCACAATAGGACAAGAAAACTTACTACCTCACTGGGAGATGTCAATGAATTTAGGAGGTTTCACCATTTTAACTTCCATGGATTGGACCTTCAAAACATAAGATAACAAATTAGCCTGCTGTCTGTCCATACATGCAGGTAACAAGTCTTTTGCTTGTGAGTAAAAAATAATTTAAAAATTTCTACAACTGAAAATTATTGTTGTGAATTTTATATGTATTGGGCATTGTATATGGATTAGCATTTTGGAAAACTGTCTACCTTTCTGAGAGCACTTGAAGTCCAGGGCAACTCTTCTCATCTGCCACATGCAATCAGTATGTCCTGGAATTTTTAATTCAAAATATTTATCTAATATGCAAGTTGTCTTCTTTTGTTGTTTACACATCACTTATTCAAGTTCATGTAATATTTTTCTTGGATTTGTGTGAGTCTCTAACCAAGCTGTCTGTTTTACCCCACCTATATTGGGATGCAACTGCCAGAACACCCTTTTTGGTTGCAAATGCAACTGTATTCATTATTATTTAAAATCCATTTCACTGAGATCCCTGGGTGGCTCAGTGGTTTGGTGCCTGTGTTTGGCCCAGGGTGTGATCCTGGAATCCCAGGACTGAGTCCCACATCAGGCATCCTGCATGGAGCCAGCTTCTCCCTCTGCCTGTATCTCTGCCTCTCTCTCTCTGTCTCTCATGAATAAATAAATAAAATCTTAAAAAAAATAAATAAAATCCATTTCACTTACCTAAGGACTTCAGGCTCCTTAGCAAGGCATGCAGACCTTTTTTCACAGAGTTTCTGCTTCTTCATCTACATTTCTTGCTATGCTTACCACTTTCCATTTTTCCTAGAAACTTGCCTTCTGATGATTGTAGACTCTATCAAGGAAGGTAGTGAACTTGCCTGATCCACTACTATCTCCCTAATATCTGGCAGAAAGTCGTATTTAGTTTGGTGCATTGCATTTCTTTCCTCTAGCTGATGAAACACTGACTATCTGACTCTTCCTGCTTCAAAGCTCTTATCTTCTCCTTGACTCACTCTTTGTTTCAAACCTGTGAATATGTTAAGTGGTAGCAAGGAGAAAGAGAATACAGGAGGAATGGGGATCCAGGTGCTAGGTACAATAAATACAAGCAGTACTTAATTTTCTTCTGTGGATGCCTCTTCAGGTTCAATTCAGAAAAAGGAAGAGATCACATTGTCACCTTTACTGTGACTTTCTATGTAAGAATGATTAGTGGAGGGATCCCTGGGTGGTGCAGCGGTTTGGCGCCTGACTTTAGCCCAGGGCGCGATCCTGGAGACCCGGGATCGAATCCCACGTCCGGCTCCCGGTGCATGGAGCCTGCTTCTCCCTCTGCCTATGTCTCTGCCTCTCTCTCTCTCTCTCTGTGTGTGTGACTATCATAAAAAAAAAAAAAAGAATGATTAGTGGATAGGAAAAGAATTAATGAGTTGCATCATCAGAGATCAGAGGGAAAGAACAGAAACCCAGCTGAACTTATTTCAGAAGGTAGTCAGGGACTACAGATCAACACTTGGATGACTACATGAAATCTGGAATGCATGTTATTTTTCCATGTTTGCTGTCCATACTTTACTTCCTCAGCATATTTTTTTGAAAGCTTAAGGGAAGAAGCTAGCATTCCACTCTGAAATCAAGTGTAGGGAAAGTAAATCCTAAGGATCAAAATGGATAGTAGCAGAATGGAAGGGAAAGAGGAAACAGACTGAGCTCCTGAAACTCTTTACAGAAAGTTAGCAAAGGAGCAAAAGAATTTGGAACTGATAGGTTGTCTCAGGGCTTGGCCCACATGTTCTGGATTTGTGGTGGTACATAGTTACCATTTGCAAAATGGCTCCTGAAGAGACTCTGATAGTTCATTCTAAACAATGAAGTTTTCCAGCTTAATGGAGAACTGATAGACCAAGGAGTGAGCATCTGTTTATGAGCAAGAGAAGAAGGATATGGAATTGATGCAGCCATGATTGATAAGAGAAACATGCTTATACCCCAGTTTGTGAAGGCCTATTAGCCAAGGGCTTTTAAGAATCACTACATGACAACTTGGTGAGTATGGACTCCTTCAACCTGAGCAGCACATGCTGAGGAGTATCTGATCTTGAGATCAACTGGACATGACCAGTAGGAGTTGACATTTTGGAAAGATTACTCAGGATGCAGTGTGGACAGTGGATTAGAGAGGGAGGATTGGTGGAAGGAAAGGTGCGACAAGTAATCTAGATGAACTGATGATCTCAACTCAACAGCATAGGTATGGAGACAAATGGATGAATGCAAAAGATATTTGAGAGGTGGAATCTACATAAGAGGATATGGGGAATGAAGGCATATAGATGTTTTTTATTTTATCAAAGAATCCTTTTTTGGTGTAACATTTACAACACCTATCAGAATACTTTTACACTGAATATATTTTGTAAAACCTAGGTCTACAGTAAAAGACATGCAATTTGAGAATACTGGTCATCGTGGGAAAGTATAGTACATATAATACAGAGTTCCACTTCAGGCAACCCTCTTTTATTGAATGTTTTGGTGAGAATGCCAGTCTTGGCAGTGGGAGTCATAAAAAAGGGATCTCACGAACTCACCACATGTCTGACCAGACCTTGAGTAGAAGAGGCATCTGAAAGGGTCATGTTCAATGTTAATTGAGATGGGCAATGTAGCTCTGCCCATGGGGACTTCTCAGGGTGTTTAAAAGTATATTTACGTGTGAAAAAAGGCTTTATTCCTTGACAATAAGATAAGAATTTATCAATTCTGGGTAGTCATGTGAATCAGGGCTTCTCAAGGGTGTATGCTGAGGTCTTACACAGCTTAGCACTTGAGTTTGGGGTCAGGCCACATTCAGCAAACATCGGTGGTGCCACTAACAAATTCACCTTTGGAAATAATCATCATGGCCTTGATTCCTTGCCCTCCAGAGAGCAGATACTCCTTCACTGGGGTGAGTCATCAGGAAGATAGAGACCTGGCCCTCCTAGAACAGAGTGAAGCTGACCAGGTGGGTGCCATTGTTGAAGTCTATCACCTTTCCTGAAGTGCCTGTTTTTAGACATGGGGAAGACATCCCAGCCCTCAGGAAATACCACTTCATTGCCTTCCTGTGTCTCAAGTGTTCCCTCTCCTCCAGTAGGATGTCTAGGTCATCTCCCCCTGCAGTAGGTGTCTCGAGGCTGGAGGATGGTGGCTGTGCTGTGTGTGGCATTGGTGGTGGTGTTCAGGTGAAAGCTCAGGGTGGGATTAGCTGGTTTAGTTTCTCCATGATTCCCTATATTCTTTGCTCAATCTCTATTGGTGCCTTTAAGAGACTCAGTGATATTTTAGGGTATGAGGACTTCATGGATGTATTCCAGTGATGGAAGAAGATAGGTAAGTTTAGACTAGACCAAAACTGAAATTACAAGGTATATGACATAATGAAATGAACCAAGTCATTTTACTTACTATGAATTTGAATGTTTATTTACCTATTGTCATATTATTTATACTCTGACAATTTTGAATGACATGTAAAAATATTTTTAAAGTAAAAATTATTTTTAATTGTAATTGACATACAATATTATATTACTGTCAGGAATATAGCATAGTGATTTTCCCATTCTATACATCATGAAATGTTCACCATGATCAGTGTAATCATGTGTCAACATATGAAGTTATTACAATACTATTGACCATATTCCCTATGCTCTACTTTTCATCCCCATGACTTATAACTGGAAGATTGTACTTCTTAATCTCCTATATCTATTTCACTTATCCCTACTCTGCTATCTCCATGATATCTGGCAGAAAATAGTTTATTCATTTGTTTATTTTTTAGATTCAACATATAAGTGAAATCATATTGTATTTATCTTTCTTTGTTTGGCTTAATTCATTTAACATAGTACCCTCTAGTTCCATTAATGTTGATGCAAATGGCAAGATTTCATTCTTTTTCATGACTAAGTAATATTCTTATATGTATGTATATCATATGTTCTTTACCCCATGCATCAGTTAGTAGACATTTAGGTTGCTCCATATCTTGGCTCATGTAAATAATGCTTCAATAAACATAGGAGTGCATATATCTTTTGGAATTAGGGTTTTCATTTTCTACAGGTAAATACTCAGAAGTGGAATTGCTGACTGTTATTTCTAACTCTCAAGGAGTCTCCCTACTGTTTGGCATAGTGGATATACCCAGCTTACAGTCTCACCAACAGTGCACAAGAGTCCCTTTTTCTTCACATCTTTGCTAACACTTGTTATTTCTTGTCTTTTTGATACTAGCCATTTTGATACTAGCCATAGGTGTGAGGTGAATCTCCTTGTGGTTTTGATGCCTTTCCCTGATGATTAGTGATTTTGAGCATCTTTTCCTGTGTCCATTGGCCATCCATATGTCCTCTTTGAAAAGTGTCATTCAGGTTCTCTGCCCATTCTTTTAATTTTTTTAAACATTTTATTTGATAAAGAGAGTGCATGTGAACATGCACTTTCACGAGTGGAGGGAGGGGGCAGAGAGAAGGGGAGAAACAGATTGCCTGCTAAGCAGGGAGAGCCTGACATGGAGCTCAATCCCAGGACCTTGGGATCATGACCTGAGCTGAAGGCAGACACTTAACCAACTGAGCCACCCAGGTAACCCCTCTGCTCATTTTTGAATTAGATTATTATTTTTGGTATTGTGTGAGTTCTTTATTTTGAATATTAACACTTTATAGGATATATCACTTGTAAATTTCTTCTCCCATTGAATTCGTTCCTTTTCATTTTGTTGATAATTTCTATCACTGGGCAAAATCTTTCTGGTTTGGCATATTTCCCAGTAGTTTATTTTTCCTGTGTTTCCCTTACCTGAGGAGACATATCCATAAAATGTTGCTAAGGCTGATGTCTAGGTTATTTATTTTGTTTAAGATGTTTTATGGTTTCAAATCTTACAGTTAGGTCTTTAATCCATTTTGAGTTTATTTTTGTGTATGGTGTAAGAAGGTGGTCCAGTTTTCCCAACACCATTTATTGAAAAGACTAAGTTTCCTCCATTGTATATTCTTGCCTCCTTTCTCATAGATTAGTTGACCATAAAAGTGTAGATTTTGGGGGCCTATATCCTGTCCCCTTGATATGTGTTTATATTTGTGCCACTACTGTACTATTTTGACTACTCTAGCTTTGTAGTACATCTTAAAATATGGAATTCTGGTACTTTGTTGTTTCTCAAAACTGCCTTTGCAATTTGGGGACTTTTGTGGTTCCATGCAAATTTTAGGATTGTATGTTCTAGCTCTGTGAAAAAAACTATGGGTATTTTGATCAGGATTGCATGGAACCTATAGATTGCTTTGGGTAGAATGCACAATTTAACAATATTCACTTTTCCTAGGTATTTTATTCTTTTTAAATGCAATTATAACTGGGATTATATTCTTAAATTTTCTGCTAGTTTGTTATCAGTGTATAGATATGCAGACTTCTATATATTAATTTTGTATCCTCAATGTTGATGAATTCACTTATTTTAATAGTCTGTTGAAATCTTTAGGGTTTCTATGCATGGTATCATGTCATCTAGAAATAGTGGCAATTTTGCTTCTTCCTTACCAGTTTAGATAACTTTTATTCTTATTCCTCTCTAGTTGCTGCAGCTAGTACTTCCAGTAGTATGTGGAATAAAAGAGACTGGTCATCCTTGTCTTGTTCCTGATTTTAGAGGAAAGTCTTTAGTTTGTCAACAGTGAGTGTGATACTAGCTGAGTATCTGTCATGTACTGCCTTTATTATGTTGAAGTCTATTCCCTCTAAACCCACTTTGTTGAGCATTTTTATAATGAATGAATGTAGAATTTTGTCAGGTGCTTTATCTGCATCTCTTGAGATAATCACATGGATTTTTTTTAAGAGTGGAAGTGGTAGAGGAGGGGTATCATAAGAGGGGGAGACAGAATCTTAAGCAGCCTCCGTGCTCAGCATGGAGCCCAGTGTAGGGCACCATCTTACAACCTTGTGATCATGAGCTGAAATCAAGAGTCAGAGTCTTTACCAACTGAGCCACTCAGGCTCCTCGATGATATGGTTTTTATCTTCCATTTTGTTAATATGGTATATCACATTGATGATTTGCTGTATTGAACCGTCCTTGGAATAAATCTCAGTTAAACATAGGGAGTGAAAATCTTAATGTTTGTGAATATGGTTTATGAATATTTTGTTGAGGATTTTTGCAGCTATGTTCATCAGGAATATTGGCTTATATATTTTTTTTGTTGTGTCTTTGATTTTGGTATCAGGTAATGTTGGCCTCATAAAATGAATTTGGTAGTTTACCTTCCATTTCTATTTTTTTGAAATAGTTTGAAAAGTATAGATATTATGTCTTCTTTAATGTTTGATGGAATTCTCCCGTGAATCCATCTGGTTCTGGAGAGAGAATTTTGTTGAGAGAATTTTTGATTACCAGCTCAATTTCATCACAAGTAATCAGTGTTCCAATTTTCTATTTCTTTCTGATTCTATTTCTTTCTTGGAATACTGTATGTTTCCAGAATTTAACCTTTTCTTCTATGTTTCCCAAAACTGCTCATAGCAGTTCCTTATTTTTGTGCTGTTAGTTGCTACTGTCTTTCATTTATACTATTTGAGTCCTCTTTTTCTTGATGTGTCTGATAAAAAGTTTATCAGTTTTCTCTTTTCAAGTAACTGTTTTATCTTTTTATTGTTATTTCCTTCCCATTATTAATTTTGGGTTTTGTTTTTAAAAGTTATGTTAGAGGGATCCCTGGGTGGCACTGCGGTGTAGCGCCTGCCTTTGGCCCAGGGCGCGATCCTGGAGACTCGGGATCCAGTCCCACGTCGGGCTCCCGGTGCATGGAGCCTGCTTCTCCCTCTGCCTGTGTCTCTGCCTCTCTCTCTCTCTGTGTGTGTGTGACTATCGTAATTTAAAAACAACAACAACAACAAAAAGAATTATGTGAGATTGAGATATTTCTTGTTTTTGACATAGGTCTCTTTTGCCATAAACATCCCACTTTGTTATGTCCCAAAGATTTTTGACCATCATGTTTCTAGTCCAGTTTTATTTGTGTGCTGGTGTTTATTTCCTTTTTGCCTTCTCCATTAACCCATTGGTTGTTTAGTAGCATATTGTTTAGCTCCCACGTATTGGTGTTTTTTCTAGTTTCGTATCGTTATGTTTGGAAAAAATGTTTGATATAATTTCAATTTTTTTTGAATTTATTGAAATTTGTGTTCCTACACATGGTCTATCCTGGAGAATGTTTTATGTGCACTTGAATATGTATTCTGCTATTTTTTGGTGCAGTGTTCTGTATATTAAGTTCATCTGGTCTAATGTGTCATTTAAAGCCACTGCTTCCTTACTGATTTTCTGTGTGGATGATCTATCCATTGATGTAAGTGGAGTGTTAAAGTTTTCTACTATTAGAGTATTTATGGTTAATTTCTCCCATTATGTCTGTTAATATTTGCTTTATATATATTCAGGTGCTTCTATGATAAGTGCATAGATATTTATAATTGTTATAATATATCCTCTTGTTTGACTTCTCCTTTTATTTAATGCCATTGTCTATTGCTATGGTCTTTCTTTGAAAGTCTATTACATCTGAAATAAGTATAGCTATATTGGCTCCTCCCCCCACCCACTTCCATTTGCATGGAATACCTTTATATACTCCTTTACTTTCTTTTGTATCTGTCTTTAGGTCTGAAATGGGTCTCTTGTACACAGAATATAGGTGAGTCTATCTTCCTTCCTCCCTTCTTCCCTCCCTCCCTCCTTCCACTCAGTCTCCCTAGGTCTTCTGATTTAGTCCATTTAGATTTAATTATTGATAGGTATGTGCTTATATTGCTTCTGGTTGTTTTGTCATTTTCTTTTGTTCCTTTCTTCTCTTGCTTTCTTCCCTTGTGATTATTTAGCGTCATTCATGGGTTCCTTTCTTTTATAGGTTTTGATTTGTGGTTAGGATGTTATGTATAAACATCACGGTACATATATAGTAGTTCATAGAAAGGTGAACTGTTGTTTAAGTTTGAACACGTTCTAAAAGAACTACATTTTTACTCCCTTTTCCATGTTTCATGTATATAACATCATATTTTACATCTTTTTATCTCTTAACTAATTTTACATAAAATTGATATCAGTACTTTTGTATTTTACTAGCTTTGTAAATTTTTGATCTGTTTCTTGTATATGCCTGCTTTTAGCAGTGATTTTTTTCCTTCCTATAGCTTTTTCTTTTCCCTTCAAAGAAGTTTCGTGTATGGCTGTTTAAACGGTGATAAATTATCTCTTCAATTCTGAATGATAACCTTGCTGGTTAGGGAAGACTTTGAGTATACCAAAGTTTTTGCTCAAGAGTCAGACTATATTAGCCTTATATGAATTTTCATGTGGGTCAGTAATTGCTTTTCTCTTGCTCCTTTGAAAAGTCTCCTTAGTTATGTGTCCTGGTGTGGACATTTTTGGGTTGACATTGGGGTTCTCTGTGGATCCTGGAACTTGATGTTTCATTCCTCAACTTAGGGAAGTTTTCAATGATTATTTCTTTACTTTTAAGGTTTCTATTTCTTTCTTTCTCTTCTCCTTCTGAAATTCATTTATTGTGAATTATATTATCCTTCATGTTCTCCTTGAGATTTCTTTCAGATCACTGATCTGTTCTGCATCATCTACTCTACTTTGATTCCTTCTACTATATTTTTGTCTCTCTGTACTTGTTTCTATGTTTTAGGTAGGTCAGCTTTTCCTCGACTTAAAGTTAGTGGCTTTATGTAGAAGATTTTAGTGCGATCCCTACTGTCCAGTAGGACCAGGTACTCCAGTGGTACCTGTATGTAAGCTGGGTGAAATTTCTGGCTACACCTTGCCACAGGTTTAGTGATATGGAGGGCTGCCTCCTTCCCTCACTGTGGCAAGGCAGTAGTCTCTTTGTAGGAGAATCTTCTTTGTAGGAGAACCTACCATGGTAAGTCCACAGAGAAGACTTGAGCTGGGTGAGTGGTGCTAGCAGGGTAGATGCAATGTTATACAATGGCCTCCACCTATGTCAGGCCAGTCAGGCTGAAGGAGTGCAAGAAAAGTAGAATCTGCCAGCATTTTTGTGCCTGGAGAAAGTTCCTAAAGATCCTTGGCCCTCTAGCACATGTCTTAAAATTAGTTTATAAATGTTCTACATGTATAGCTGAGGCACTTTTCAAACTGTTGCCTCTGTGGTCTTAGAGTGAGGAATATTGTGTATGGGCCCTTTAAGAGTATATTCCCCTTTCCTGTAGCCCTCCACTCTTGCTGAAGTTAAGCTCTGCTGATTTTCAAAGCAGCAAATGTTGTGGGGCTCATTGACTGAGGGTGCTCAATGAGGGACTTAAACCCCTCATTCCTTGGGGAGTACCTACACACCTGTGATAATCCCTCCTGCTTGTGGATCATTACAGTTTTCTTTCCCAACTGCATTTCTGTCCATCCTACCTTTCTAGATGTTGCGTTTTCTTTATATCTTTAACTGTATGGTGCTTTTAAACTTGTTCTGCTGGGCAGCCCTGGTGACTCAGTGGTTTAGCGCCACCTTCGGCCCGGGGCCTGATCCTGGGTACCCAGAATCGAGTCCCATGTCGGGCTTACTGCGTGGACCCTGCTTCTCCCTCTGCCTGTGTCTCTGCCTCTCTCTCTCTCTCTCATAAATAAAATACTTAAAAAAAAAGTTGTTCTGCTACTCAAGTGAGTTATACTATATGCAGTTCAGCCTTGTGTCTGCATGAGGAAGTGAGCTCAGAATCTTCCTACTCACCATCTTCCTCTTTTTTCTTCAAGAGTAAAAGACTGTTCTACTTCAACATATCTTTTACCTGACAGAACTTAGTTATGACAGAATATGAGGTATATAAGTAAGGAAGAGTAAATGCACCCAAATCAGTTAATTGTTCATAAATATTCTCTGAGGTATGTATTTTGGATTCTGTGTATTTGCCCACAACTGTTCAGGCCTTCTAAAAGATGTTATGGGTCTGGAATATGGTAGATTAAAAGGATTCTGAGCTCATTTCCTCCCATGGATACCTGGAGGCAACAACTGCATATAATCCAACTCACTCTGAGAATGACCTGTGACTGGAAGAATAAATTTCCACAACCAAAAACATCAAGAGAAAGTCACATTGACAAGAGGAGGGGAAGGGACATGGTTACAAACCAAATTCCCAATGTATTGACTCACATCACAGGCGTGGAGTTACTCCCTGAGGAGCAAGGGGATCAAGTCCCACACTGGCTGCCCACAGCCCTGGAAACTTCACTAAAAAGCTGAGTGCCCATAATGTCTGGCCTTGAAAATCATCAGGGCTTAACACTGGGAGTGCCTGATGGGGCTATAGGAAATAAAAACTCCTCTCTTAAAGGACAAACACTGTATCATGTGGTCCAAGAAGCGGTCGTTTGTCTGAATTATACATGAAGAACCGGAGGGGCCAAAATCTGTAGGGGCTCCCTTTGGGAGTACTGGGAGGTACCATTTTTCTAGTCCTCTTTCAGCCTAGCCTTGCAGGAGTCAGTTTAGGCACCTTCCATCTACCTTACTAGCATTACCCACTCCACCCACGGAAGTGCCCCTTCATAATAACTCCTGCCTTAGGGAAGGGGGAAGGGAACCAGCTTTGCCTACAGCATGTCCACAGCAGTGGCAAGGCCTCTCAGCCCCCTATACTAGAGGCTGGTCTCTCCCACCAAGATTCTATTGTAGCTGCAGCCAAGACTCTCAGCCAACTGTGCTGGGAGATAACCCCACATACTGACAAGCTGATAGCAACTTTTGGGGGCCGGTCCAGCTCACAAGACTCACCCCAGTATGCCTGGTTCTGGTGACCAGAAAGTATTACCCTACTGGACCCTGCAGGACGCCTTCTATATAAGGCTGCTGCTTTCAAGACTAGGAGATGTAGCTGATCTAACCTAATACAGAGAGTCAAACAAATGGAAGAGCCAGAGGAAATCATTCCAAATAATCAAAATAAAACCTCAGGAAAGGAGACAAATAATTCAAAATGATGGTCAAAAAGATGCTTACAGGACTCAAGAAAGAGCAGATGAACTCAGAAATTTACTAAACAGATACAGCTATAGAATATAATAACTGAAAGGAAAATACAGTAGAGGGAATCTAGAGGATGAAGAATGAATCAGTGATCTTGAAGACAGGTAATGGAAAGCACTCAAGCTGAATAACAAAAATTAAGAAGTGAGAATTAGGGTAAGGGAGCTCTTGGACAACATATCAAGCATAGTAACATCCACATTATAGAGCTCCGTGGAGAAAAGAGCGCAAACGGGGCATAAATTTACTCGAAAAAAAAAAAAAAAGATAGTTGATAATGTCCTTCTACTGGGGAATGAAACAGATACTCAGGGCCAGGAAACTCAACAAGATTAACACAAAGTTGTCCACACAAAGACATGTAATAATTAAAACCTCAAAAAGGGGGGATGGGTAAGATCTTAAAAGAGCAAGCAAAAAGCAGCTTGTCACTTACCAAGAGCTCCTGGGGTAGCTGGTTCTTCAGCAGAAATGTTGCAGAGCAGAATGGAGTGGTGTGGTATATTCAATGTGCTAAAAGAGAAGCACAGACAAACAAAAATACTCTAACCAACAAAATTATTATTCAGAATTGGAGTCTTAGAGTTTATCACCATTAAAGTGACCTTCCAAGAAATGTTAAAGAGGCTTTTTAAAGGGGAAAAAATAGAGCTATAAGTACAGTAAGAATATAGCAAAAAAAAAATTCACTGGCAAAATGAAACATAGAGTGAAGACAGATCAATAACTTATGAAGCTAAGGTTGGAGGTTGGAAGCAAGAATAGTAAAATCAATTATATCTACAATAACTAGTTAAGGGATATAGAAAATAAGATGTCAGGGCACCTAGGTGGCTCAGTGGGTTAAGCCTCTGTCTTCGCTCACGTCATGATCCCAGAGTCCTGGGATTGAGCCCTATAATGGGAGTCTGCTTCTCCCTCTTCCTCTGCTCATGTTCTCTCACCCACTCTCTCAAATAAGTAAGTAAAACCTTGAAAAAAAGGAAATAAGATGTAAAATATGGTATCATATACATAAAATTTGGAGAGAAGTAGAAAAATACAGTGCTTTTAAATGTGTTCAAACTTAAGTGACCATCCTCTTAAAATGGATTGCTATATACTTGGGGATTATATATGAAGTATATGATAACTAAACACAAAAAGCTGTAATAGATATAGAAAAAATAAAGAGAAAGGAATCTATACATAACAGTAAAAAAAAAAACAACTTCAAATCACAAGGGAATAAAGCAAGAGACAAAGAAAGGAACAGAGAAGAACTACAGAAACAACCAGAAGATAACAAAATAGTAATAAATATGTACCTATCAACAATTACTTTAGGGGATCCCTGGGTGGCTCAGGGGTTTAGTGCCTGCCTTTGGCCCAGGGCGTGATCCTGGAGTCCCGGGATCGAGTCCCACATCGGGCTCCCGGCACGGAGCCTGCTTCTCCCTCTGCCTGTGTCTCTGCCTCTCTCTCTCTCTCTCTCTCTCTCTGTCTATCATGAATAAAAAAAAAAATCTTAAAAACCCAATTACCTTAAATGAACTAAATGCTCCAATCAAAAGACAAAAAATGAAGACCCATATACATGTTGCCTACAAGAGACTTGTTTCAGATTTAATGACACATACAGACTGGAAATGAAGGAATGGAAAAATATATTCCATGCAAATGGAAGCAATAACAACAAACAGCAATATTTATATCAGACAAAATAGATTAAAAAAAAAGACTGTAACAAAAAGTAGGAAAATTATATAAAGGGATCAAACCAACAAGGGTATATAACAGTTGTAAATATTTATGTACCAAATGTAGCATCACCTCAATAAATAACCACCCCAGGATCATGGATAGATCAAGAAAAGTAAATAAAAAAACAAACAAAAACAACCTCAAAACAGTGGCTCTGAATGACGGATTAGACCAGATGGACTTAAGAGTTATGTATAGAATATTCTACCCCAAGACAGCAGAGTACACTTTCTTTTCAGATACAGCACATGTTGGGTTACAAAATAATTCTCAATAAATTCAAGAAGAATAAAATCATTTCAACTGTCTTTCTAGACTACAAAAGATGAAACTAGAAATCAATCATAATGAAAAAACTGGGAAAAAACTCAAACAAGTGGAGGCTAAACAACATGTTACTAAATAATCAATAGGTAAAGAAAGAAATCCAAGAGGAAATTTAAAAAATGCTGGGAGACAAATGAAAATGAAAACAAAATGTTTTAGTTATTGAGCAGTTCCTAGAGGGAATTTTATAGCTACACAGGCTTACTGTAAAAAAACAAGAAAAATCTCAAACAATCTAACCTTACACCTAAAGGAATTAGAAAAAGGAAAAAAAGTTAGTAGAAGAAAGAAAGTAATAGAGACTGAAAAATAAAACAATAGAAAAGATAAATGAAACTAAGGGCTGGTTCTTTGAAAAGATAAAATTGACAAGCCATTGGCCAGACTCATCAAGAAAAAAGAGGGAGGACTTTAATAAATGAAATCATAAAGAGGAGAAGTAACACCCAACACCACAGAAAAATAAAGGAGTATAAGGGACTACTATGAAAATCTACATGACAAACATTGGAGAAACTAGAATAAATGGAAAAATTTTCTATAAAAATACAATCTTCCAAGACTCAATTAATAAAAACAGACAATCAAAATGGATTGGTTATTAGTACAAAATTGAATTGATAATCAAAAAGTCTCCCAAAAAACAGAAGTTCAAAACCAGATGGCTTCAGAGGATAATCCTACAAAATATTTAAAGAAGGATTAATACTTATCCTTTACAAAATATTCCAAAAAAAATGAAAGAGAAAGGAATGCTTCCAAATTTATTCTATGATGCTAGCATTACTCTGATACCAAAACCAAAGACATTACAAAGCCCCAAAACTCCATAATACCTCTAATAAACATAGATGCCAAAATTCTTTGTGTGCCTGTGTGTATTTTTTTAGTGGAATTCAATTTGCCAACATATAGCATAACACCCAGTGCTCATCCTGTCAAGTGCCCTCCTCAGTGCCTGTCACCCAGTCATCCCACCCCCCCATCCACCTCCCTTTCTACTACCCCTTGTTTGTCTCTCAGAGTTAGGTGTCTCTCATGTTCTGTCTCCCTCACTGATATTTCCCACTCATTTTCTCTCCTTTACCCTTTAATCCCTTTCACTATTTTTTATATTTCCTGAATGAATGAGACTATATAATGTTTGTCCTTCTCTGATTGACTTACTTCACTCAGCATAATACCCTCCAGTTCCATCCACATCGAAGCAAATGGTGGGTATTCGTCATTTCTAATGGCCAAATAATATTCCATTGTATACATAGACCACAGCTTCTTTATCCATTCATCTTTCGATGGACACCGAGGCTGCTTCCACAGTTTGGCTATTGTGGACATTGCTGCTATAAACATTGGGGTGCAGGTGTCTTGGTTTTTCACTGAGATGCCAAAATTCTTGACAAAATATGAGCTGAATTCAATAATACATTAGGAGCATCATTTACCAGGAACAAATTGGATTTATTCCAGGGATGCAAGGATGAGTTAATTTCCGCAATTAATCCATGTGATATATCACATTAACAACAAAAACCATAAAAAATATGATCATTTCAATATATGCAGAAAAAGCATTTGTCAAAATTTGACATTTGTTCACAATAAAAATTCTCAGCAAAGCAGATATAGAGGGACCATACCTCAACATCATAAAGGTCATATATGACAGGCCCACATCTAACGTACTCAAAGGTGAAGCTTTTCCTTCAAGATCAGGAAGAAGACGCAAATGTCCACTCTCACCACTTACATTGGAAATTCATCAACAATCAGAAAAGAAAAAGAAATAAAATGCATCCAAATTGGTAAGGAAGAAGCAAAACCATAACTAATTCCAGATGACATATAACTGTATAGAGGAAATAGTAAGACACTGGGGGGGGACCCCAAGATTAGGATAAATGAACTCATTAAAGGTGCAGGATAGAAAATTAGTTACAGAAATCTGTTTCATTTCTATACACTAATAATAAAGTGGGAGAAAAAAATTTAAGACAATCCCACTTACAACTGCATCAAAAAGAATAAACTATCTACAAATAAATATAATCAAGCAAGCAAAAAGATCCATAGCTTGAAAACTGACTATATTTATGTAAGAAATTGAAGACAACATAAATGGAAAGACATACCATGCTCATGGATTGGAAGAATTGATATTAGAATATTCATACTACCCAAAGCAATGTAAAGATTCAATGGCATCCCAATAAAAATACCAATAGTACTTTTCACAGAAGTGAAACAAATCTTAAAATTTGTATGGAAGCACAAAAGTCTCTAAATTGCCAAAGCAATCTCGAGAAAGACCAGAGCTGAAGGTATCATAATCCTAAATTCCAGGATATACTGCAAATGTACAGTACTTAAAACGGTATGGTACTGGCACAAAAATAGTCACCTATGTGAATGCAACAGGATAGAGAACATAGAAATAAACTCATATGGTCAGCCTACAACACAGGAGGCAAGGATGTGCAGTGGAGAAAAGTCTCTTCACAGTAAATGGTGTTGGAAAACTGGACAGCTACATGCAAAAGAATGAAACTGGATCACTTTCTTACACCATACCAAAAATAAACTCAAAGTGGATTAAAAACCTACATTGGAGGCCTAGAACCATAAATTTCTAAAAGAAAACATAGGCAGTATTCTCTTGGTTATTAGTATTAGCAACAATTTTCTATTTGTTTCCCCAGGCAAGAGGAACAAAAGCAAAATATTGGTATTACACCAAGCAGAAAGATTTTTCACAGTGAGCGAAATCATCAATGAGAACGAGACAAAGCAACCTACTGAGAGAAATTATTTGTAAAGGATCTGATAAAGAGTGTATGAAAGGATATAAAGAACTCATAAACTCACTCCCCTCCACCACCAAAAAAAAAGATTAAATAATGGGCAGAGGACCTGAGTAAACATTTTTCTGAAAAAGACATACAGATGGCCAACAGACAAATATAAAAGTGCTCAACATTGCTAATCACCAGGGAAATGCAAATCAAAACCACAATCATATATCACATCTGATTGTTTACCACAGTAAACTTTTTACCACAGTTTATCAGTTTAATAATCATTCTATCAAAATGGTTATTATGAAAAAGACACATAACAAGTGTTGGTGAGAATGTAGTAAAGGAATCCTTGTACACTGTTGGTAGAAATGTAAATTGTTGCAGCCACCACCATACAAAACAATATAGAAGTGCCTCAAATAATTAAAAAAATACCATATGATCCTGTAAACTCATTTTTGGGTATTTACCCAAAGGAAAAAATACACTAATTTGTACAGATATATGCACTACTATGTTCACTGAAACTTATTTACATAAACCAAGGTATGGAAGCAATCCAACTGTTCATCAATAGGTGAATGTATTAGGAAGATGTGTTGCATATAAATACAATGGAGAATAACTCAGCCATAAAAAGAATGAAATCTTGCCATTCATGATAGCATAATATACTCTAGATCCAGGCCATGTTGAATAAAATAACTCAAAGGAAAATAAACACTACATGATTTCACTATATAATGAATTAAATAGCAACAAAACAAAGAAAACCAGAAACAGACTCATAAATACGGAGAACAAACTGATGGTTGCCAAAGAGGTTGGGCTATGTGGATGCAAAATTAGATGAAGCAGATTAAAATTTATGAACTTCCAGTTATAAAATAAGTTACACAAAAAAAATCATAGTATAGGGAATACAGTCAGTAATGTAATATTACATGGTAATAGATGGTAACTATTCTTATCATGGGAAGTATTGCATCATGTGCAGAATTGTTGATCACTATGTGGTATGTCTGACATTAATACAATATTTTATGTCAACTGCATTTTAGCAATTAGAAAAACATAGAATGAGGATAAAGAAGATGTAAAGTATGTTTTATACACAAAACGTGGGTAGGAATAAAAATGGTATTGTAGAATGTATTGGAAATTGAGCAAGCACAACCTAACATAGATTACAATATACTTAAGGGTCATAAATAAACTTCATGGTACAAAAAAATGATAATAGATATAAAATAGAAAGTTATCCATGCATAACACTAAAGAAATTCATCAAATCACCAGGGAAGAGAGCAAGAGGAGAAATGATTCAGTAAAAAACTATAAAAGCAGCCACAAAACAAATTGGCAAATAAGTACATACTTATCAATAATTACATGAAATCCATGTGGGCTAAATGCTCTAATAAAAAAACACAGGGTTGGGACACCTGGGTGGTTCAGTGGTTGGGTGTCTGCCTTCAGCTCAGGGCGAGATCCCGGAGTTTAGGGATTGAGTCCTGCATCAGGCTCTGGCATGGAGTCTGCTTCTCCTCCCTCTGCCTGTGTCTCTGCCTCTCTGTGTGTCTCTCATGAGTAAATAAAATCTTAAAAAAAAACCCTGAAAATACCAAAAAACATAGGGTTACTGAATGTATAAAAAATAAGACCCATCTGTATGCTGCCTAAAAGAGACCCACTTCATATTTTAAGATCCACAGACTGAAAATAGAGGGGTAGAAAGATTTTTCCAGGCAAATGGATGTGAGGAATAAAAAAGCTGAGGTAGCAATATTTAGATAAAATAGAATTTAAAGATTCATTTATTTATTTGAGAGAGAATACACAAGTGGGGGAGGGGCAGAGAGTGAGAGAATTTTCAAGCAGCCTCTGCACTGAGTGTGGAGCCCTATGAGGGGCTTGATCCCAGGAGCTTGAGATAATGACCTGAGTGAAAATCAAGTGTTGAATGCTCAACCAACTGAGCCACCCAGGTGCCCCTAGACAAAATAGGCTTTAAAACAAATAATGTAACAAAAGACAAGAGAATAACATAATGATAAGGGATCATTCTAACAAGAGGATATAGGAACTATAAACATCTACATACATACATCTACATACATACATAGGAGTACCTGCATATGTAAAGCACTATTAACAATCATAAAGGGAGAAACTGACAGTAATATGGTACTAGTGGATTAACTTAACATCCCACTTACATCAATTGATAGATCATTCGGAAAGTCAATAAGGAAACTATGGGTTTGAATGACACATTAGACCAGATAAACTCAAGATATAAGAACATTCCATCCAAAACAGTAGTATACACATCTGTTTTAAGTGGACATGGGACATTCTCTAAGATACATCATATGTTAGGCTACAAAACAAGTCTCAATAAATTCAAGGGGTACCTGGGTAGCTCAGTCAGTTAAGGGTTTGCCTTCAGCTCAGTTCAGGCTCCCTGGTCAGTGGGAAATCTGCTTCTGCCTCCCCGCTCCCCTCAGCTCATGCTTGCGTGTTCTTTCTTTCTTTCTTTCTTTCTTTCTTTCTTTCTTTCTTTCTTTCTTTCTTTCTTTCTTTCTTTCTTTCTTCTTTCTTTCTTTCTTTCTTTCTTTCTTCTTTCTTTCTTTCTTTCTTTCTTTCTTTCTCTCTCTCTCTCTCTCTCAAATAAATAAGATTGTTAAAAAATAAGAAAGATTGAAATCATATCAAGTATGTATTCTGAACACAGTGCTGTGAAACTAGAAATTAATTACAAAAAAACAATTTGGGAGGAATCAGAACACATGCCACTAAAAAACTAATGGGTCAAGGAAGAAATCAAGAGTGAATGAAAAAACTACTTTGAGACATGAAAAAGGAAGCACAATCTTTCAAAATATTTGGGATGCAGTAAAAGCAGTTCTAAAAGGAAATTTTATAGCAATACAAACCTACCACAAGAAACAAGAAAAATCTTTAACAATCTCACCTTAGACCTAAAGAAACTAGAAGACAAGAAATAAACCCTGAAGTTAGTAAAAGGAAGGAAATGATAACAAAAGTTACAGTAGATATAAATGAAGTAAATACTAAAAAAAAAAAAAAGTCAAAGAAACCAATAGCTGGCCCTTTGAGAAGAAGCAGAATTGCTAAACCATTAGCCAGACTTGTGTGTTGCATATAGCATAATATTTGGAGAAGTACATTTGAAACTAATGTAACATATTGTGTATCAACTATAGTTGAAAATCCTTTAAAGGCATGCTATGAGAAAGAATTATAATAGTGATAAGCAATATTAAAATGGTATTTTAGTAGATTATCATACAACTATCACTATAATAACTCAATGATTTCAGTAATTGGTATAACTAAATAAAACTTTCCCAGAAGAAAGAGAGAAGGAGGGAGGGAAGGAAGAAATGGGCTTAAATAGAATCAGAAGTCAAAGAAAAGTTGCAACATAACCAGAGGATTGTAAGAGACTACTATGAAAAATTATACACCAACAAATTGGACAAAGTAGAATGGATAAATTACTAGAAAATCTTCCTAGATAAATCAAGAAGAAAGAAAATCTGAACAGACTGACTACCAGCAATAAAACTGAATCCTACAATAAAACTATATCCTAGCAATAAATCCTGAATCCAATAAAACTGAATATAAAACTCTCCTCAAAAGTCTAAGACCGAATGGATTCACAGGTGAATTCTACCAAACATTAAAAAAATACTATCTTTCTCACAGTTTAAAAAATAGAAGAGGAAAGAGTGCTTCTACATCATCCTATGAGGTAAGAGTTACTCTGATATGAAACCAGACAGCACTATAAGTGAAAAAAATTATAGGGCAAAATCCCTGATGACACAGATGTAAAAATCATCAACAAAATATGTGTAAACTGTATTCAGCAATACATTAAAAGCATCGTTTGCCATGATCAACTGGGATTTGTTTCAGGAATACAAAAATCAAATGATTCAAGAGCCACAACTGGTCAGTGTGATACACCAAATTAATATAATGAATAAAAACCATATTATCATCTCAATAGATGCAGAAAAAAAGCGTTTGACAAAATTCAACATTTGTTCATGATAAAAAGTCTGAATAAAGTAGGTATAGGAGAAACATACCTCAACATAAGAAAAGCCAAATGTGACACACTCACACCTACTTCATACTGAATGGTGAAAAATAAAACTTTTACTCTAAGATCAGGAACAAGACAAGGATGTCCATTCTAACCAGTTTTATTCAAAAGAGTATGGAAATCCCAGCCACAGCAATCAGACAAGAGTAAGAAACTGCAATCCAAGAATTAGTAAGGAAGAAGTAAAGCTGTCACTATTTCCAGATGCTATGTTACTATATAGAGAAAATACTAAAGAGTCCACCAAAAACTATTAGAACTAATAAATTCATTAAAGTTCCAGGATAGAAAATTACAGAAATCTGTTGTATTTCTCTACACTAATAATGAAGTAACAGAAAAAGGATTTAATGAGACAATCTCTTTTATAATAGCATAAAAAAATACCTAGGAATAAATTTAACCAAGGAGTTGAAAGACTTGTACTCTGAAAACTACAAGATATTGATCAAACAAATTGAAGATACCAGAAATAAATGAAAGATATACTATGCTTATTGATTGGAAGAACTGATATTGTTAAAATATCCATACTTCAGAAAGCAATCTACAGATTCAGTGGCATTCCAATAAAAAAACTATTTTTTTTTGCAGGACGAGAATAAGGCTAATATTTGTATAACCACAAAAGATCCCAAACAACCAAACCAATTTTGAAAAAGAACAAAAGTAGAGCTAACCTAATCAGATTTCAAAGTGTACTGTAAACCTATGGTAATCAAAACGTTATAGTCCTGGTACATAAATAGACAAATAGAAAAAAAAGTGCTTCATTAGAAGCAAGCAGAGAACCCAGAATTAACCTGATGCTTATATGAGTGAAAATGTAAATTTATATAGCTAGTGTATACAAAACACTATGGAGTTGTCTTAAAGGGATAAAAATAGAGCTATCATATGACCCAGTAATCACACTTCTGGGTATTTACCCAAAGAATATACTTACTTGAAAAGATATAGGTACCCCTATTTTTATTGTAGCACTGTTTACAATAGCCAAGATATGGAAGGAACCTCAAGTATCTTTTTATGGATCAATGGATAAAAATGTGGGGTGTGTGTGTGTAAATGGAATATTTCTTAGCCCATAAAAAAGGAATGAAATCTTGCAATTTGCACAAGATGTGTGGATCTAGAGTATATTATGCTAAGTTAAATAAGTCGGAGAATAACAAATGTAATTTCACTTATATTGGAATCTAAAAAAAAACAAAAAATAAAACAGTTATAGAAATAGATTCATAAATGCAGAGAACAAACTGGTGGTTGCTAGAGAGGTATGGGTAAAATAATGGAAAGAGATTAAGAGTTACAAACATCCAGGATTAAATAAGTCACAGGGAAGTATAGCATAGGAAATATAATCAATAATACTGTAGTAACTTGGTGACAATGGTAACTACG
This sequence comes from Nyctereutes procyonoides, assembly GCF_905146905.1. Classification (NCBI taxonomy): domain Eukaryota; kingdom Metazoa; phylum Chordata; class Mammalia; order Carnivora; family Canidae; genus Nyctereutes; species Nyctereutes procyonoides. Next base: position 70,824,379 of record NW_026575140.1, read on the forward strand.
CTTATACGCTGAGTGTTTCATAATGTTGAAGCACTATGTTGTATACCTGAAAGTACAATAATATTGCATGTCAACCATACTTTGATTTAAAACAAACTTAAAAAAATTTTCTTTCCCCAATTGTTCAAGCCACCAACATTTCTTGCCTGGATTACAGTACTCATTCCTAGGGTGAAGACTGTTTTCACTCCTGCTTCTTGTCTAATTAGTCTTTTCCATTGTAGCTAAGACAGTTTTTTTCTCAAGCAAAACTTCCTGTCTTCTCCCCTTCAATGGCTTGTCATTACCTGTAGGGTAAAGTCCAGTCTTAATATGGCTTTAAGCTATGGCTTCTTTTCACCTTTCTTGTTTCTGCCACTCCATCTCTTGCATTCCACATTTTAAAAAGAGGAAGTTTTTCTTTTCAGGAGCTGACCTTCCTTTTTTTCAGCTGTTGCTCTTTACTAACACCGTTTTTTCTCTTCCTGGATTGTTCACCACCTTCACATTTTGCTCAAAACTATCTAAAAACCATTAGAACATTATAAGTCCCCTCTTACCGTCCTTTTAGCAGTGGACTGTGTTTTACAGTGACTCAAATTTGGGGATTTCCAACTCTTGTTGATAGGGTACCTGAGCACTTTTCTAAGAACATAGATTCCCATGTGGCAGCCCACTTCAACTGAATCATAACCATTAAATGCTTTGCTCAGGAGTATGTTTTTCAAAAGCCTTACAGCCAGCCTCATTATTGAATAGTTGAGAACAATGGTTATAGACCAATGGTTGTCAAATCTTGTATACTTTAGAACACACAGAAAGCTTAACCAAAAATGGCTCCACTGCAACCCAGCATCAATCAAAGCAGTAAAGCAAACAAAAGGGGCAAATGGATATACAACAAGGAAATGAGATATAATAAGAAATAAAGATTAAAATAACCCAAATTAATCTTTGAAAAAAACTTATAAGATTGACAGCTCTGACAATATCAACCAAGAAATAGACAGAGATGCAAATAAATAAAATCCCAAATAAGAGTCTTTTAATGTGCTTCTGGAAAATTTTAAAAACCTTAATTTGCACAAAAAGGAATAGAAGAATTGCACAGAAAACAGCCACTCAATACATATAAGTAATAATCATGTTAATAATAATGTAATGACGATATACATTTTACCATTTTTTCCCCACTTCCAGAAGTCACAGGCTGAGATTATTTTATCAGTGGTACAGATATCCCTAGGTTACATAACAAGAAAAAATTGCCCAATTATTTTTATGAGATAGAAATATGTTTTATACTAAAACTTTATAAGCACAATACAAGAAAAATATAAGACTATTCCTTTTTGAATATGTTGAACATGGCTTTAAGATCCTCTCTTTTTTTGTATCTATCAACATAGTTATAGCTATACTTATGTGTACATATGTGTGCATGTATTAGTCATGGTCAATTATGTATTAATTTAGGATTAAAAATGGCCCTAGAGAGAAAAATTTTGCAGTATAACTTATATTTTAGTGGTTTAAAGACAAACATTTCATGGCTTTTCACTGTTCTCAAATTTATCTGATGAGTAGTACTGTTGTCAAAAAGGGATTTCATGTTTTATTTTTAGCATTAAAATTTAATGAATGGAAAAAGCTACTCACTTTCTTTTTGAAGTCAGGAAGAATACAAAGATGTTAGCCACTTTAGAAATCATGAACAATAAAAACAAAATTAAAAATCAGAGGTATGAGAATTGTAAGAGAAAGCAAATTATCGGTTTTCCTTCATTTTTCTCCTTCCTTCCTTCCTTCCTTCCTTCCTTCCTTCCTTCCTTCCTTCCTTCTCCTTCCTTCCTTCCTTTCTTCCTTCCTTCCTTCCTTCCTTCCTCTTCTTGTTTTTTTTTTTCTCCAGATGTTGTGGTTGTCTACAAAGACAACTAAACACAATTAGAAAATTATGAGCATTAAAAGAGTCAGTAAGGAGCTGGTTACAAAATAAGTTTGTAAAAATCACTAACATCTTGGCTCTAACCCTATGTCAAACACTTACCCTGTCCTTAACCCTAACCCAATATGAGAAGCAAAAAAAGATTTAGTATATATGTGTAATGGAATAGTGCTCAGAAAAAGAAAAAAAAAAGAAATCTTGCCATTTGCAATGATGAGGTTGGAGCTAGAGAGTATGATGCTAAGTGAAATAAGTTACAGAAAGATAAATACCATGATTTCACTCATATGCATAATTTAAGAAACACATGAACAAAGATTAAAAAAATAAAAAGGCAGAGGTAAAACCTAGATGCCTACTCTCAACTATAGAGGACAAACCAATGGTTACCAGGAGAGAGGTGAGTGGGGTCATGGGTTAAAGAGGTGATGGGGATTAAGGAATGTCCTTTGATGAGCACAGGGTGTTGTCTCAAAGTGTTGATCACTGTATTGTACACTTGAAACTATTATTATACAACATGTTAACTAGAATTTCAATTAAAAAATGCACAAAACAGAAAAAAAATCAATAGCATTTATCTATACAGTAATAGTCATTAGAAAGTGCAATAGAAGAAAAGCTCTGACCTCCATGGAAGCATTTTAAAGACTCTTAAGGACATTTTTAGAAGATCTGAGTCAAAAGCTCTAAGACACTGAAAAGTAGGGTGGCTTAATATTATAAAATAATTAATTTTCCCTTAAATGACTTTAAAATTCTATGTTTTTCTAATTAAATTCTCAAGAATATTTTCTTGGGTTAGGGAGAGAAAACCTGATAGCAAAATTTTGTGGAACATAATAGTCTATGAATACCTGGGAAAAATTTTAAAAATAGGACTACCCTTAGCATAAATTATATTCATAAAACAGTAGTATACAACTATAGTATCAAATAAACCAATCAAGTTGAATAGATACACTAGAAATGACCTTCTTATATATGACAGTTGGTTATATGTTTATGGTAATATCCCAAATCAGAAAATTTTATTTAGTAAATTGTATTGGGAAAACCATACTTTATATAGTATAGGGTAAATGGAAAACTTGTGACAAGTTGAAAAAGCAAAGATTCCTACCTCATGCTGCATACAAAAAAGCCCAAATGAATTAAAGACCTAAATGTGAATAACTGAAAATGCAATATAATGAAATTTATAGTTTCTTTATGACTTCAAATCAGGAAGTATTTCTTAAGTTCTCAAATTATAAGAAAAGTATTTATTCAATTACTCAAAATTAAAAGTTTTATTTAAGTGAAGGACACCATAATCAAGTTAACAGATGACAGACTGGGATAATATGTATGGAACACCTAGAACAAGTAGAGAATTCTGAGGTAGAATATAAAAGTTACTGCTGAAAATATAAAATGTCAGTAAGCTCAATAGAAAAATAGACAAAAATGTAAATTAAAAGACATATAAAATGCTTAGACTCTATCAGGCACATTTATTCAGGAAAGAGATGGATATAATTATTTAGGAAAATGTATAAATTAAACTTTAAATGTTCATACAATGGAATATGTGCACTCTTGGAGACTATGAATTAGATTTACATACAACAATGTGATTAGACATCAAAAATAATTTTGAAAAAAAAAGCCTTTATGTAAAGTAAGATAAATACACTAACACAATACTGTATGCCTTTCAAGATCACATGCCTAAATATATGTATTGAATAAAAACTGGAATACTACGAGGAATAATAGTATGGAATGGATGGCTATGGGGAAGAGGGAATAAGAGTATGGGTGGAGAATGAATGAAAAAAAAAGTAAAAGTAAAAAAGATCTTCATATATGGCCAAGTAGCTTGTGACAGATTGACTCTCCTTCAGATAACAATAATCAACTCTGAACAAAATACCAAAACCAAATAGCTGAAGGCTATGGAGAATGAACAAAGACAGGCAAATTCTGAAAGCTAAAACCTGGAAGAAGGAGCCATGATGAGGCAAGTTTTCAGTTTCTAAAGCTTTAACCTGAAAACATTTTACAGAGAAGCTTGGAGAAGCTAAAATGCAATAGCAACCTACCCTTTAAAAAAAAAAAAGTCTTCAACAATTTGAGAGCTGAGTCTGCAGTAACCACAGTCACTGGAAAGAGGGTGAAATCCCAGATCAGTAAGAACCAGAGAAGGGCATGCCTCAAATTGTGAATATAAACCGCTCAAATCTCTACTGACCCCTGAAGCATACCTATGGGGTAGACACAAAGCAATTTGCAGCTAAAGCCAAAAAACTCAACTGAGATTTGAGTTACTCCAACCAGAGGTGAAACAGAATTTGCAGTTTCAGTTGAACTAAATTAATTGCCTGCCACAACAAAAATATCAACACAATTTGAGGGGTAAAACAGAATCTAAGATCTCTATAATGTAACTGTCACAATGTCCAGGATACAATTCAAAATTACTCAGCTTGGAGGAGCCAGAAAAAAAAATATAATCATTCCTATAGGAAAAGACAATTAGATGTTAAAATGATCAGACAAGGACTTTGAGACAGCTATTAAAACTATGCTCAATGAAGTAAAAAAAAAATGTAATGAATGGAAAAATAAGAAATCTCAGCAAAGATAGAGAAATATTAAGGAACCAAACAGAATTACAACAGAACAAAACAGTATCTGAAATAAAAATATACCCCTTAATACACTTCACTAAATTGCCTCCCTATTCCTCAATGTTTATCTATTAGGTCAAGCTCATGCATATCAATTGTGTTCAGACCTTGTATTCATTTATTAATTTTAGGTCTGTTGATTTATAAGTTTTTGAAAGATGTAAAACAATTTTCCACTATGGCTGTTCCTATATCAACTTTAGCTTATAATTCTGTTTTGTTTTTGTATGTTGAATTTTTTTTTTGCTAGGATCATCCAAATGTATGATTATTATATCTTTTTTTGTAGATTGTTCCTTATATAGCATCTCATTTTATGCTTACTTTTGTCTTTTTCTTTGCTCTTGAACATCTACATTTTTTTTTCTACAAGTCAATGGTGTAAAATGTTTAAGAAACTCAAAGGAAGGAAATATGAGCCAGAAATTTTATAATAAGACAATCTGACCTATTTAAAAACCACAAATTCTTATGAACACATTAAAATTCAGGAACTATTTCCCCTGAGTCCTTCCTAAGGGATCTATTAAGCACAATGAACTTCAAACAACCAGAGTGACTGGAGAGTTTGATATGAGGATTTGTGTTAGGAAATAATATAATTTACTTAGAGAAATAAATCTAAATGACACTTATATGGTATAGGGTAAGGTATACAATGGCTGTATGTTCTGACAGTGTAATTGCAGTAAAACTATAAAAATGTTTGGAGAATGGGGGAGAGAGAGAGAAAGCAGAATTAGCTTGCTGATTGAGAGTCATTAAATTGAGTTAAAGGATATTACTTCAAGTCACATGAGGAAGAGCCAGGATTGGGACAAAAGGATGTTACTAGCTAATCTCAATATTGTTCATAGTGAGGGACCAACAGACATCAAGCAAGAGAAAAAAAGAGAGAGGGTACAAAAGGATTAGAAAAGAAACCATTAGAAAAAAAAATAAACTTCACTAAGTAACAGAAAAATATTCAAAAATAGCAAATAGACGTGATAAAGACATGAATACATATAATTGTAGCATAAAACAATGCTGGAATTGGGACCAGTCATATTTATCACATCAATAAATATAAATATATTTCTCCTACCAATTAAAAACAATTTTCAGGTGGTTAAATATTTGCAAATGAAATATCGAAGAAGAGGTTAATATCCAAAATATATAAAGAACTTATACAACTCAACACCAAATACAAACAAGCAGATTCAAAAATGGGCAGAAGACCTGGATACACATTTTTCCAGAGAAGACATATAGATGACCAACAGACACATGGAAAGACGCTCAGTATCACCAACCACCAGGAAAATGCAAATCAAAATCATAATGAGATATCATCTTACACTTGCCAAAATGGCTAAAATAAAAAACCACAAGAAATAACAAGTGTTGGCAAGGATAAGGAGAAAAAGGAACTCTTGGGTACTGTTGGTAGGAAGGTGAACTGGTACAGCTAGTATACAAAGCAGTATGAGGGCTCCTCAAAATATTAAAAACAGAAGTACCCTATGATCCAGTAATTCCACTACTGAGTATTTAACCAAAGAAAATGAAAACACTAATTCAACAAGATATATGCACCCCTGTGTTTATTGCAGCATTATTTATAGTAGCTAAGATATGAAAGCAACCAAAGTGTCAATAGACCAATGAATGGATAAAGAGGCCACACATACATACACATACACACTGAAATATTATGTAGCCATAAAACAGAATAAGATCTTGCCATCTGCAACAACATGGATGGACCTAGGATATTATGCTAAGTGAAATAAGTCAGACTGAGAAAGACAAATACCATGATTTCACTCATATGTGGAATCTAAAAAATAAATAAACAAAAATCAGAATCAGAAATAGAGAACTAACTCATGGTTGCCAGAAGGAAGGGGGTGCAGGAATAAGGAAAATGGGTAAATGGGAGTGGAAGTACAGGCTTTCAGTTACAGAATGAGTAAAAGGTGTGGTATAGGGAATATAGTCAATGTTATTGTAATAGCATTGCATAGTTACAAATGCTAGCTTGTATTTGTGATAAAGCACAAGGTATAGAGATGTTGAATCACTATGTTGTACACTTGAAACTAATGTAGCATGTATACCAACTAAAATAAAAAAATAAAAACTATTTTCAGATTTGTTTAACAAAGCAAAATTGAACACTATGGTCTATATAAGACACACTTAAAACATAGATTAAGAAAAAGTAAAAAATATAAAAGAGTGATACTTAACAGTGAGAGATTGAATATTTCCTCCCAAGATTGAAAATAGGCCAGAATGACCTCTCTCACCACTACTATTTAACTGGACGTCCAAGAGTCCAATAAGAAAAATAAGAAATATACAAATTGGAAAGAGAAATAACACTGTTTTTGTTCACAAGTGACAGATTGTCTATGTAAAAAGCTCCAAAGAATTTAAAAAAATATTGGAATAAGTGAATATGGCATGGTGAGAGGACACAGAAGTCAAGATATAAAATTTCTTTTTTTATATACTAGCATTAACAATTAGGATTTGAAATAAAAAATGCCATTTATAGTAGCACCAAAAAAAAAAAAAGGTGAAGTACTTGGGTATAAAGCTAAAAAAATAAGTATAGTATCTATATGCAGAAGTACAAAACACAGATGGAAGAAATAAAAAGATCTAAATAAATGGAGAGATTATTCCATGTTAATGGGTTGAAAGGTTCAGTACTGTTACAACAGTTCTTTCCCAATTGATCTGTTGATGCAGGGCAATCTCTGAAAGGGGGTGCCTGGGTGACTCAGTCACCTAAGCCTCTACTTTTGGCTCAGTTCATGATCCCAGAGTTCTGGGATCAAGCCCTATGTTGGGCTCCCTGCTCAGTGGGGAGTCTGCTCCTCTTTTCCACCTTGCCCCCCTCTGCTCCTTCTCTCTCACTTACTCTTTCTCTCACATAGATAATAGATTTTTTTCTTTTCTTTTGAAAAAGAAAAAAAATCTCAGCTGTTTTATAGATATTGACAAACTGATTCTAAAATCTATATAGAAAGGCAAAGGGATTAGTTTAGTTTACCAATACAATTTTGAAAAAGAACAAAGTTGAAGGGCACATATTGTATTTCAAGTCTTACTATAAAGCTACCATTATTAAAAATTGTGGTATTGGTAAAAAAAAAAGACACAATGATCAAGGGAATGTAAACTTATATGAGGACTTCTGGGGAAGGCAATGGAATAGGAGAACCCTAAGCTCACTTTGCCCCATGAATACAACTAGATAACACATCAGTGTAAATGCCACAGAAAATGATATAAAGATTGGCAGAGCAATCTCCACTACTAAAGATAGAGAAGAGGCCACATCAAAGAGTGTAGGAAGAGTGGAGACATGGTGGGAAGCTAAACCAATGGTGGCCATCCACCAGTGGGAGGGAGCTGGGGACATGGAGAGGGAAGAGAAACAGATTATTACACTGGGGGGCCCTATGGGCAAGATGAATCTCCATAGCATTTGGCTGGAGGGGGCTGAATTTTATGAGTTCTTGAAGCCAGCAGGACTTAAAGCCTGGAACATGAAAAATCAGTGGGCTTAGTTCTGGAAGAGCTAGGAGAGCCATAGAAGACTGAGTCCCCACCCTTGAAAAGACAGCATGACAAACATCCTGTTTAAGCATAAAAAATTTGGGTTACATGGGAAAGAGAGTTATTTACTAATCTCAGAGCATGTTCCCAGGGGTAGAGTTCTCTGAGGGACTTGACCAGAAATAAAGGAGCTGGCAGTTGCCATCTCTCTCCCGTGCCCCTCAGCATAAACACATAGCCATCTTCAGGAACCAGCATGGCATGGACATTCACTACTTAACTTGCTTACATCTCACCATGCTCCTTCCAACTGGGACTGAAGGTCTCCTCTCCCAGAAGAATGGCACAAACTTTGCCAGCACTGTATCTTTCGACTTTGCACTTTGTGGGGCCTTGGGGGTCTGGCAGTGTTGGCCAGTCACCTCCTGGGGGGGGGGGGATGTGTTCACCTTATCGAAAGTGCAGGTCCTGCCCTCTACTTTCAAGAGCAGGAGATGTTGGTGACTTTCCTAACACACAGAAATTCTCTAATAGAGAATTAGACAAACATGAGGAGATAGGAATATGTCCCAAATGAAAGAACAGGACAAAATTATAGCAAGAGACCTAAGTAAAATAAAGAAATGTGATATTTCTTGTAGAGAATGTAAAGTAATAATCATGAAGATACTCACTGGACCTGAGAAAGGAGTGGAGGACATCAGAGAAATTTCTTGATAGAGATTAAAAAAGAACAAACAATGATTGAAATTAAAGATATAGTAAATGGAATAAATAGTAGACTAGAAGAAGTAGAAGAATAAATCAATGTAATGGATTGGACAGAGTAATGGAAACTAATCAAGCTGAGCAGATGAGAAGGAAAAAATATGCAAAATGAGAATAGACTTAGGGAGCTCAGTGACTCCATCAAGCATAATAACATTTGCATAATAGGTATCTCAGGAGAAAAGAGATAAAAAGGGGGAAGACAATATATTTGAAGAAATAATACCTGAAAACTTCCCATATCTAGAAAGAAATGGAAATTCAAATCCAGGAGTCACAGAAATCCCCCAACAAAATCAATCCAAGGAGATCCATACCAAGAGACACAGTAATTAAAATGGCAAAACTAATGATAAAGAATTTGAAAAGCAGCAAGAGAAGGGGCCCTGTGTGTTTCAGTCAGTTAAGTGTCTGACTCTTGATCTCAGTTCAGGTCTTGACCTTGGGGTTGTGAATTCAGCCCTGAGTTGCGCTCCACACTGAGAGGTGGAGCCTACTTAAAAAAAAAAAGAAATGCAGAGCAAGAGCAAAGAAAACAGTTACATATAAGGGAAACCCCAGAAAGCTATCAGCAGATTTTTCAACATAAACTTTGTAGGCCAGAGAGAGTGACATAATAGAGTTAAAGTGCTGAAAGGAAAAAAAATGTTCAGTCAAAAATGCTCTATCCAGCAAAGCTATCACTCAGATAGAAAGATAAAAATTTCTCAGACGAATAAAAACCAGAGAAGTTCATGACCACTAAACAAGTGCTTCAAGAAATATTCAAGGGAACTTTGTGAGTGGAAAGGAAAGACCATAAGTAATAGTAAGAAAAATAGGAAGCATAAAAACAGTAAAAATAAATATATCTGTAAAAAAATCAGTCGAGGTACTCACAATATAAAAGGATATAAAGTATGACAATGTATACTTAACATATGGAAAGGAGAGGAATAAAGAATGGGTTCAAACTTAAGTGGCCATCTACTTACTATAGACTGTTATATGCAGAAGATGTTATATACAAATATAATGGTAACCACAAATCAAAAACCAGTAAAAAGATACACAAAAAATAAAGAGAAAGAAATCAAAGTACATTTCTACAGAAAGCAAATTTATGGGGCACCTGGGTGCTTCAGTCAGTTAAATAGCTGCTGCTTGATTTCAGCTCAGGTCATGATCTCAGTGTCCTGGGATCAAGCCTTGCTTTGGGCTCCATGCTCAGCAGGGAGTCTGCTTGAGATTCTCTTCCCCCTCCCTCTTTTTGCCCCTCTCCCTGCTCGTGCTTTGTCTTTCTGAAATAAATACATTTTAAAAAAGAAAGCCAGGGATCCCTGGGTGGCGCAGCAGTTTAGCGCCTGCCTTTGGCCCAGGGCCTGATCCTGGAGACCCGGGATAGAATCCCACATCGGGCTCCTGGTGCATGGAGCCTGCTTCTCCCTCTGCCTATGTCTCTGACTCTCTCTCTCTCTCTCTCTCTCTCTCTGTGTGTGACTATCATAAATAAATTAAATAAATAAATAAATAAATAAATAAATAAATAAAAAAGAAAGCCAGTTCATGGTGATAAGAGTGGCAAAGAAAGTAAACAGAGAAGACCTACAAAAATAACCACAAAACAACAAAATGGCAATAAATACATACCTGTCAATAGTTACTTTGAATGTATATGGATCAAATGTTCCAATCAAAAGACAAGGTGAAGGAATGGATTAAAAAACCCAAGATCCATCTATTTGCTGCCTATAAGAGACTCATTTCAGGCCTAAAGACACATGCCAGTTGAAAGTAAGCAGATGGAAAAACATCAATCATGCAGATGGATATGGAAAGAAAGCTAGGGTAGCAATATTTATATCAGATGAAGTACCCCTTAAAACAAAGACTTTAAGAGAAACAAAGAATACTACATAATCATTAAGGGGACAATACAACAAAAGGACATAATAATTGTAAATATTTATACCCCCAACATGGGAGCACCCAAATACTTAAAACAGTTAATAACAAACACAAAAGAACTACTTGATAATAGTACAATAACAGTAAGAGACTTTAACACACACACACCCCTTACATCAATGGAGGCCATTTAAACAGAAAATCAACAAGGAAACAGTGGCTTTGAATGACACACTGCACCAGATAGATTTAGTAGTAGATATATCCAGAAGATTCCACCCTAAAACAGCAGAATTCACATTCTTTTCAAGTGCATATGGAACAGTCTCCAGAATAGATTATATATTAGGCCACAAAACAAGTCTCAACAAATTAAAAAAAGATGCCTTACTATGCATCTTTTCTGACCACCACACAATGAAACTAGAAATCATCTGGAAAGAGCACAAATACATGGAGGTTAAATAACATGCTACTAAACAATGAATGATCTACCAAGAAATCAAAGATATATCAAAGAAAATACATGAATACAAATGAAAATAAAACACAATAACCCAAAATCTTTAGGATGCAACAAATGTGGTTCTAAGAGGGAAATTTATAGCAATACAAGCTTACCTAGAAGCAAACAACAAAAACAAAACTCAACCTAATCTTACACCTACAGAAACTAGAGTAAGTAGATCAAACAAAACTCAAAACCAACAGAAAGAAGGAAGTAGTAAAAATTAGAGCAGAAATAAATGTTATAAAAACAAACAAAAATAGAACAAATCAATGATACCAGCAGGTGGTTCTTAAAAAGATAAGCAAAATTCATAAACCTCTAGCTAGACTCTTCAAAAAGACAGAGAACTCAAATAAAAAAATCAGAAATAAAAAAAGGAGAAACAACAATGAACACCACAGAAATACAAAGGATTTTAAGAGAATATTATGAATAATTATATGCCAACAAGTAGGACAACCTTGAAGAACCAGATAAATTCCAATGAAACATACAACTCACCCAAACTGTGATAGGAAGAAATACAAAATTTGAACAGACTGATTACCAGTAATGAAATTGAATCAGTAATTTAAAAAAAAAAAACTCCCAACAAGTCAGTCTAGGACCAGATGTCTTCATAGATAAATTCTACCAAACATTGAAAGAAGAGTTCATATCTATTCTTCTCAAACTTTTCCAAAAAATAGAAGGGGAAGGGAAATATCCAAATTCATTCCATGAGGCCAGCTTGACCCTGATTGCATAACCAAATAAAGATACCACAAAAAAAGAGAATTATAGGCCAATACCTCTGATGAACACACAAAGAAAAATTCCTCCACAAAATCTCAGCAAACTCAACCCATCAATACATTGAAAGAAAATAATTCACCTTAATCAACTGGGATTTATTCCCAAGATTCAAGAGTGGTTCAGTATTTGCAACTCAATCAATATGTTACATCACATCAATAAGAGGAAGTGTAGAAACCATACGATCATTTCAATAGATGCAGAAAAAGTATTTGACAAAGTACAACAACCATTCATGATAAAAACCCCAAACAAAGTAGTTTTAGAGAGAACACACCTCAACATAATAAACACCTTATATAAAAATTCCACAGCTAACATCATATTCAATGGGGGAAAGATAGAGCTTTTCCTTTAAGGTCAGAAACAAAAGAGTGAAATCCACTCTTACCACTTTCATTCAACACAGTACTGGAAGCCCTAGCCACATGAATCAGACAACAGAAAGAAATAAAAGGCATCCAAACTGGTAAGAAAGAAGTAAAACTTCCATTATTTGCAGACAACATGATACTATATATACAAAACCCTAAAAGACTCCACCAAAAAACCCTAAAAGAATGGATAAATTCAGGTTTCAGGATACAAAATCAATGTACAGAAATCTGTATTTCTGTACACTAATAATGAAGCAGCAGAAAGAGAAATTCAGAAAATTATCCCATTTATAATTATACCAAAAATAATAAAATACCTAGAGAATAAACTTAACCAAAGAAATGAAAGACTGGTACTCTGAAACTATAAAATTTTGATGAAAGAAATTGAAGATGATACAAAGAAATGGAAGGATATTCCATACTCATAAATTGTAACAAGTATTTTTAAAATCCAAGCAACCTATGGATTTAATGTAATCCCTATGAAAATACCACCAGTTTTTTCCACAAAACTAGTACAATTCTAAAATTTTTAAAGTTTTTATTTAAATTCCATTTAGTTAACATACAGTGTAATATTAGTTTCCTCAATCCTAAAATTTGTATGAAACCACAAACGACCCCACCAAATAGCCAAAGCAATCTTGAAAAACCAAACCAAAGCAAACCAAACTGGAGTTATCACAATTCCAGACTTCAAGGTATATACTAAGCTATAGTAATCTAAACATTATGGTATTAGCACAAAAATAGATACAAAGATCAAGGGAACAGAAGAGAAAGCTGAGAAATAAACCTACAGTTATATGCCCAATTAATCTTCAACAAAGGAGGCAAGAATATATAGTGGAACAAAGACAAAATCTTCAACAAATGTTGCTGGGAAACTGGATAGCTACATGCAAAAGAATGAAATTTGACAACTTTCTTAAAGCATATGCAAAAAGTAACCCAAAATGGGTTACAGACATAAATGTGTGACCTTAAACCATAGCAATCCTAGAAGAGAGTGAAAGCAGTAATTTCTCTGACATTGGCCGTAGTATCTTTGCCTCCCCTGAGGCAAAGGAAACAAAAGCAAAATAAACTATTGGGACTACATCAAAATAAAAAGGTTCTTCACAGCAAAGGAACAACCAACAAAGCTAAAAGATAACCCATTACGTAGGAGAAGATATTTATAAATGACATAACTGATACAGGGTTAGTATCACACACACACACACACATACCATAATGCCATAAACAAATTATCTATTTAAAATACAGGCAGGGGTACCTGGGTGGCTCAGTTGATTGAGTATCCAACTCTCAATTTCTGATCGGGTCATGATCTCAGGGTGGTGAGATTGAGCCCGTTGTCGGGCTCTGTGCTGAGTATAAGCCTGCTTCAGATTCTCTTTCCCCTCTCTTTCTTTCTGCCCTTCTCTCCCCACTCACACATGCTCTCTTTCTCTCTCTCTCAAAAAAAGGAAGACATGAACAAATATTTCTCCAAAGACAACACATGGCCAATAGACACATGAAAAGATGCTCAACATCACATATCATCAAGGAAATGAAAATCAAAACCACAATGAGATATCACCTCACATCTGTCATAATGGCTAAAATCAACAACTCTATAAAGAACAAATGCTGGTGAGGATGTGGAGAAAAGGGAACTCTTGTGCACTGCTGGTAGGAATGCAAACCAGGGTAGTTACTGTGGAAGACAGAATGGGGGTTCCTCAAAAAATTAAAAATAGAGCTACCTTATGATTCAGCAATCACACTACTATTTACCCAAAGATATGAAAACACTAATTTGAAGGGATTATATGAAACTCTATGTTTATTGCAGCATTATTTATAATAGCCATATTATGGAAGCAGCCCAAGTGTCCACTGACTGATGAATGGATAAAGAAGATGTGGGATATTTCATCAATATTTCATTATATATATATATATATATTTCATTCTTTTTTATGACTGAGTAATATTCCATATATATAATATTCCATGGGGGATAAGAGAATATATATGGAACATATATGGAATATTACTCAGTCATATAAAAGAATGAAATGTTGCCATTTGCAACAACATATATGAAGCTAGAGAATATAACACTAAGTGAAATAAGTCAGTCAGAGACAGATAAATACCATATGATTACACTTTGTGGAATATAAGAAACAAAACAAACAAGGCAAACAAGGAAAAAGAGAGAAATCAAAAAACAGACTCAATTACAGAGAACAGGGGATACCACAGGGCAGATGGGTAGTGAGATGGGTGAAATAGGTAAATGAGATTAAGAGTATACTTATCTTGTGAGCCCTGAGGAGTAGGTGGAATTGTTGAACTGTTATATTGTATACCTGAAAGTAATATAACTCTGTATATTAGTCACGCTGGAATTAATACAAAAATAAAAACTTATATAAATATCATTAATTAATATTTGACAAAGGCAATTTAATGGGAAAATGATAGGCTTTTCAATAAGTAGTGCTAAAACAATGAGATGTCCATAGCCAAATAATGAGCCTAGACACAGACCTCACAATTTACATGTTTATCTAACTGATTTGAATACTTACATGCACATGAGAATACCTGCACATTAATATGTATAACAGTTTTATTCACGATTGCCCAAAACTGGAAGTAACTGAGAAGTCCTTCAGTAGGTAAAGAATAAACAAATTGTAGTATAATCATACAGTGGAATATTATTCCACAATTAAAAAAGAAGAATCAATTTATGCAAGACCATGGATGAAACTTAAATGCCCACTGCTAAGAGAAAAAAGGCTACATACTATATAGTTGCATTAATGAGACATTCTTGAAAAACACTACAAAGATGGAAAACTAATCAGTGATTGACAAGGGTTAAGGAAGAGGAAGCTGTTAAATAGCTGCAGCACAGGAGTTTTTGGCTTTTGTTTTTAGAAAATGTTGAGACTTTTTAAAGAGCAATTTTAGGTTCACAGTAAATTTGAAAGGAAGGTAAAGATATTTTCCATATGCCCCCTGCCGCCACACACGCACAATCTCCCTCACTGTAAACTTCCCTCCTGGCCAGAGTGGTACATAGTTACAACTGGTTGACCTACATTAATAGAACATAATCACCCACTGTTCATAGTTTACATCACAGTTCACTCTTGCTGCTGTATGCTCTATGGATTTGGAGAAATATATGATGACACATATCCATCATTATAGTATCATACAGAATAGTTTCACTGCCGTGAAAATGCTAAGCACAGGGGATTTTTTTAGGGCAGTAAGATTGCTTATTCTGTATGATAGTGTAGTGGGAGATACATGGCACTATGCAAAAGCCCATACAAGTTTATAGCACCAACAGTGAATCTTAATGTATGCAAAATTTTAAAAAGTTAATTAGGACATTGGGGGATCCCTGGGTGGCGCAGTGGTTTGGCGCCTGCCTTTGGCCCAGGGCGCGATCCTGGAGACCCGGGATCGAATCCCACATCGGGCTCCCGGTGCATGGAGCCTGCTTCTCTCTCTGCCTATGTTTTTGCCTCTCTCTCTCTCTCTCTCTCTCTCTCTGACTATCATAAATAAATAAAAATTTAAAAAAAATTAGGACATTGAAGGACCCAAAGATGGAATGCAGAATATGACAAAATCTAACTATATTACAAAGTGTATGACATAACTTCGCTGAAGGGATGGAGGTGACCTTAGTAACTTTGAAAATGAGTGGTAAAGACTTGAGGCTAAAGATAAAAGGAATTGCATATAAGCTCTGTTCTACTGGTTAACAATTCAGAAGCCATCGTGTATGTATTATGGGACTGAACAAATAAGCAAATGGATGATGGGTGTGGGAACCAGATTTTTCAGTGTTGGAATAAAGGGTTATACAGAAGCAAGAGAGAAAGGATTGAGTGAACCAAGTAATAATGGATAAGAGAAATATTAGTATGAATTCATGTTTAGCTTAGTAAAGATTCAGATTTTATACACACACACACATGAATTGTAGATATGCATATTATTGGTTATTATTATATGTATTTCTGAGTTCTGTCTTCTGAGAATGTCCAGAAACAAAGACTCCAATAGTAACAAACATACTCAGTATTCAGATCTTGATTTATAATATCATCCTCCAATAAAAGGAACTGGGGCTCCTTGAAGAAATGACTGATTCTAGGACAGGCAAGGAATATACAAGATGAGCCTGAAGCATATTATAATGCCAGAAAATAAGTAAGTACTAAAAAACAAACAGGAGCCAACTGCAAGAGCTCCCAAAGGCCAAAGCTGTAGTAATTGGAACAAAATAATTTAGTGTTGGATTTTAACCCAAGGTATGAAATAAATAATCAAGAGACCAGCTACTGGATAATCTAATTAACACAAAGGGGAAAACCCCACAAATATGCATAATTAGAAATCTTATGTAGAAAACCTCCAAAGAGAAAGACATAAAAGTCACAAGAGACATTTTCACAATTTTAAGCAAATACATGTAAAACTCTAGATAAAATGAGTACCTAAGAAAATACAACCTACCAAAATTAACTCAAGTGAAGAGACAGTCTAAATAGATAAATTCATCATAGAAAAAAAAAAAAACAAAAAAGAGCACTCTCACAGAAAAGCATAAAACTCTAAACATCAGTAATCCCAATATTACATAAACAAGTTCAGCATAGTGGAAAAGCAAGCAAACAAATATTCCCAAAGTCTTTTTATGAAGTAAGTATAGTGTATTTCCTCAAACTTGATAAAATGTGTATCAAAGAAAACTATAGATTTATGAATTTTTATGTAGAAATCTTAAATATTAGCCAACAAAATCCAAACAAATATTAGAAAAAATAACATAACCTAGAGAGTTGTATTCCAGGCATATAAATTTTGATCAGTTTTCACAAATCTTTTAATATTATCGATCATATTAATAAAACTAATGAGAAAAATTATGCAATTATCTCTATAAATGCACAATAGGACTTTGACAAAGTTAGCACTGATTCACATTAAACACACTCAACAAAAAAACAATTGATGGATCTTCTTTGGACATAAGAAATATACTTTAGCTCAAACACTAACATCTTACTTATGGGGAGGCACTAGCAGCGTTGCTGCCAAAACCAGGAATAAGAGAAGGATGCCCACTGTTCCACTACTATTTAATTCTGGGCTGGAGGTATAGCTAATGCAATTTTGCAAGAAAAAGCAGCTAGAAGCATTAGCATTGGAAAGGAAGAGTTAACTTTTCAGATGCAATGGTTATTTATTGTAAAAGCTCCAAAATGTCAATTGAAAGATTACTACAAAAAATGAGACTTTAGTAAAATAGTAGTTAATAAAATTAATGTATAAAAACCAACAGCCCTTGAAAACAAGTCCACACAAAACCCTACACATCTTCTGATGAAATTAGCATTTAAATTGTTATATCTATTGGCAATACGACTGAGCTTCATTAATAATATACGGAACTTGGAACCAACCAAGTTTTCCTATAGTAGGTGAATGGATAAATAAATAGTGATACATCTGGACAATGGAATATTATTCAGCACTAAAAAAAATGAGCTGTCAAACCACAAAAAGACCTGGAGGCAGGGTACTTCAATGCATACTACTAAATGAAAGAAGTCAATCTGAAAATCCTACACATTCTGTGATTCCAATTATATGACATTCTGAAAAAGGCAAAAGTATGAAGGCAAAAGTATGGCTGCTGGAGTAGGGGGAGGGATGAATAAGCAGAGCACAGAGGAGTTTTGGGGATGTGAAAATACTCTGTATGATATTATAATGATGGATATACATAATTATATATATTTGTCCAAACCCATAGAACAAACAACAAGAGTGAACCCTAAGGTAAACTATGGATTTTGGGTGATTAGAATGTGTCAATGTAGGTTTATACCTGGTAATGAATGTACCATTCTGGTGAGTGGTGTTGAAAATGGGAGGCTGCGCATCAATGGGTGTCAGGGGATAGGTGGGAAATCTCTGTACCTGCCTCTCAATTTTCCTGTGAATCTAAAACTGCTATAAAAAATTAAGGCCTTTAAAAACAAAACAAAAGGGGTGTCTTGTATGATAGCAAAATGACAGTAAAATACTTAGGTACAAATTTTACACAAATGTCCAAGACTTACTTAAAACTCACAGAATGCTACTAAAGGAAACAAAATTGGACTTGAGCAAATGGAAACAAAACCTGGTTTTTGGATAGAAAGATTTAACATCATAAATATGTTGTTTCCTCCATAGTTAATTTATATATTTAATGAAATTACAGTAAAAGAATAATGATTTTTTTTTCTGGAGCTGCCTAGATCATAGAGAATTCGTTTGAAAGGAAAATGGCCAGAAAATATATGGAAGATTAAAGAAAAGCAGGGGTGTAGGTGTGAGTAGGGTGAGATCTACTAGATATTAAAACTTGCTCATAAAAGCCTCTATAATTAAAATAGGGTTGTACTGACACACAAATAAAAAGATGATAGAACAGAATAGAAAATCAGAAATAGACATATTATATACAAATTTAGTATGCTATAGAGGCAACCTCAAAATCAGTTGAGGTGTAAGATGGAATTTTTAATAAGGAGATTAGGATAACTGAACTGCCTTAAGGAAAAAGGTAAAGTGAGATCAATACCTATACTATTCAATAGGATAAGTTTCAAGTGGATCAGATATTTTAATAGAAAAAATGAGGGGCACTTGGGTGGCTCAGTGGTTGTGTCTGCCTTTCACTCAGGTCATGATCCTGGGGTCCTGGGATCGAGACCCACATTGTGCTCCCCATAGGGAGCTTGCTTCTTCCTCTGCCTCACTCTCTGTGTCATGAATAAATGGATAAAATCTTTAAAAAAAGAAAAGAAAAAAAATGAAATGATGCAACTAAAAAAATAAGAAAATGAAGTAAATTCCTGTATAATTTTAGAGTGGGAGAAACTTTTCTAACTATGACTCAACATCCAGAAACAAGGGAAACTGGATTACTTTAACAATCACTTCTGCATGTAAAAAAAAATCATAAACAAAAAATAGTGAAGAAAAACAGAATTTACATGTAAGAGTAGTGTAGTACCTGGATTTAGTGACAAAGAAGTTATTGGCCTTATCCATGGCTATGTTGGGGGCATGTTGGAGGTGGAGCTCTGATGAGAATGGATTGAACATAAATGAGAAGATTGGAAATGGAGGAAGCACTGAAGAGAGAAAAGCAGAGCAGAGTTGGGGAGGGAAATGAGGGGGAGGACTGACTGCCTGGAACTGACTTGAGACATGTCACACAGGAGGGAACTTCAGGTCAAACTGGAGAAAACTCTTCCTTGTGGAATTTTGGGAAACTAAAAATTATCGAGGCAAGTACTAAAAAAGACACCAGCATCAGCAGAATTTTCTAAAATATCATATTTGAGGACATGATGAGTATCCCAGAAGGGGTGACACAAGAGAAGAGACCATGTAAGAAGTGAATCCCTCTGTACTCATTCATTGTTCTATGTTTTTAAGATTTATTTATTTATTCATGCAAGATACAGAAATTGAGGGAGAGACACAGGCAGAGGAAGAAGCAGTCTCCTTGCAGGGTGGCTGATGTGGGACTCGATCCCAGCACCCTGGGATGAGGACCTGAACCAAAGGGAGACGCTCAACCACTGAGCCACCCAGGTGCCCCTCATTGGGTTCTATTTTTGCCTGAGACTTTGCTCCTCCTTTGTGAACTACTTTCTTCTTACTCTCTTAAGCAACTCATATCCTCAACTGTTTTGTCCATCTGTTGGCTACCCATCCAGGTTTTAGTGAGGATCATTGCTTCCTCCTTTCATTACTCTGAAGGGCGAGGCAGATACCCCTCAAACAATCGCTTACCACACTCTATTTTCTTAGTTTTAGCACTTTTCACAATTACAGTGAGAAGCAGAACAGAGACACCTGGGTGGCTCAGTGCCTTTGGCTCAGTTCATGATCCTGGGGTCCTGCATCAGCCTCCCCCCCCGCCCCAGTGCCTCTCCCTCTGCCTACATCTCCACGTCTCTCATGAATAAATAAAATCTTAAAAAATAAAGAGAGAGAGAGAGATGAGAGAGAGAGAGAGAGAGAGAGAGAGAAGCGGAACAACAATTCATCAGCTTGTCTTTTGGGGTAAGACTATAGTTGATGGGCATATGAGCATGTGGGAGCATGTGGGAATGTGTAGAGGCATTGAATTCTGGGTCTAGATTAGTGTGGGAACAAAAATAAGTGAATGCAAGAGATAAGACAAGGGGGCAGCTCTAATCTATATCACACATTATATTGCAAAGTTTATTTCCTGATCACCAAAACTGTCAACTACTAAAGATTTAGAATAATGCCTGTCTCTGCATCATATGCCCAGTGTCGGACAAACACATTAGTGTAATGAAAAATTTTAAAACCAAATCCCTGTTTTCAGATCAACTTTAACTTTTATTCACTGAAGGTGGGTTTTCTGAGAATGTACAGATAGCATGTTTAACAGGGCAAAAAATTATAGTCAAGGGGCTACCCTGAGTCCCCTCCTCCAACCAACCATTCCAGAGATTGACCCAGATCTTCTCACTTTAAAGTGAATTTTGCAGTGTGTGAGTTGTACTGTGTGCTGATTTTGTTTCTTACCAAAAAGTAGTGGATATAGATGTTTCATCAATATTTTTTTAAAAAGTACAATTGTACTTATTAATCTTAGACTCTCAACCTCCTTTTCATAGATCTTCAAACTCATTCTGTTACTTATTTTAAAAATATTGAATTCTTACTGAATAAGTTTCAGGTACCCTGGAATGTATTAGAGACCAAGAGAATCAACAAAAGAAACATTTATATAGGATTAGTATACAGTAGTAGAAATACCAAGTTCTTGTTGGTCCCTGAATGTATAAGAGAAAAAATATTTTCATAAAGTTGAATAATTGGCTATTTCAGAATGAGAAAGAAGAGAACAAAGGATAATAAATGGATATAGTAATTTGGAAAGAAAGGCAATCTTACCTTGTGTAGTCACACTGAGTATAAGTAAATAACTTTATTATAAGCTTTTGAATACTTAGATTTAATATCAATAGTGTACTTCTGTTAAAGTAAAAATTATCTTACATCAGCGAAAAGGACAAAGCTTTCCTGAACTACTGGTCTGTTTTTGATAAGAGATTGTATGTTTTTCTGTACCTTGTGCAAAAATTTGTGTCTTACCGAAATAACTTCCCATGCTTCATGTTGTATTTATCAGGTCTTTGATTACTTAAAAAACAAAACACAAAAACTAAACCAAGTCTTCTCAATATGAAAACAGCTAAGTTTTGCACACAACTATGTAACCTACAATATCTGCCTTTAAATCATATGTCACTTTAGTTAAATACATAATTAAGTATTGTTTCATAGTGATTTGTGTCCTATTTAGTCAAATGCCCAAAATCTTTTGATATTTTGACAAACCTCTCAAAATAAAATTTATTTGGCTTCTAAACTAATTTTGGGATTTCTGCAGGAACCCTGAAACATCTCAAAATATTTGTTATTTTTATATATGTATATAAAATAAAAATAAAGTTGTTACATTAGGCTTATTTAATATGTTAAACAGCATGGGAAGCACCATCAAACAAGTGATGCTAAACATTTTTTTCAGGTTATATTTGTAATGGATTACTAATATTAGCATTCTAGAAATTATATAAAATCCCTAGAAATCTGATTGTTTTTGCTACAATGTTACCAGTTACAATTCTAGGTTTTTTTTTCTTTTTTTAAAGATTTATTTATTCATGAGAGACACAGAGAGACAGACAGAGACAGAAACAGAAGGAGAAGCAGGCTTAGTGCAAGGAGCCCAATGTGGATCCTTGGATCCCAGGATCACACCCTGAGCTGAAGGCAGACGTTCAACCACTGAGCCACCCAGGAATCCCTACAATTCTAGTTATTATCTTAAAAGGTATGTCACAAAACTACCAAATTCCCTCATCAACTGCATTAATATAAACTCTCATCAGATCTTTAACCAGGGCTAATTCTTAAACTTGAAGTATAGCTGACATATATTAGTTTCATGTATACAACATGGTGATTTGACAATTATATACATTATGCTATTCTCGTCTCAATAAGCGTACTTACCACCTGTCACCATACAATGTTATTACAATATTATTGACTATATTCCCTATGCTGTACTTTTTATTTATATGACATTTTATGACTTGAAATTTGTACCTCTTAGTATCCTTTACTTATTTTGTGTATCCTCCAAACCCCTCCCTACTGGTAACTGCCAACTTTTTCTCTGTATTTAGACAGAATTGGTCTGGTTTGTTTCTGGTTTGCTCACTTGTTTTTTATTTTTATTTTTTTAGAATCTATATATACGTGATAACATATGGTATTTGCCTTTCTCTGTTTGACTTATTTCACTTAGCATTATACTCTATAGGTTCATCCATGTATTTGGAAATGGGAAGACCTCATTTTTTTCTAATATTCTATTGTGTGTGTTTTAGAATCCACATATAAGTGCAAACATGTGAATATTAGTCTTCACTTAGCATAATACTCTCTAGATCCATTCATGTTGTCTCAAATGGCAAGATTTCATTATTTTTTATGGCCAAGTAATATTCTTGTCTGTGTGTATGTGTGTATGTATATATGCATGCATGCACACACACATGCCTCACATCTTTATCCATTCATCTATCAATGGACACTTGGGTTGCTTCCATATCTTGGTTATTGTAAATAATGCTAAAATATAGGGGTGCAGATATCTTTTTGAACTAGTGTTTTCATTTTCTTTTTAAAAATGTTTTAATTTAAATTCAATTTGCCAACATATAACACCCAGTGCTCATCACATCACATGCCCTCCTTAATGCCCATCACCCACCTACCCCATCCCCCCACCCACCTCCCCTTCAACAACCCTCAGTTTGTTCCCAGAGTTAGGTTAAGTTAAGTAAGTTAAGTTCCTCATGGTTTGTCTTCCTAATTTTTCCCCACTCAGTTTCCCCTCCTTCCCCATGGTCCCTTTCACTATTTCTTGTATTCCACATATAAGTGAAACCATATGATCATTGTCTTTCTCTGACTGACTTATTTCACTCATCATAATACCCTCCAGTTCCATCCATGTCGATATAAAGGTATTCATCCTTTCTGATGGCTGAGTAATATTCCATTTTATATATATCTCACATCTTTATCCATTTATCTGTTGAAGGACATCTCAGTCCCTTTCTGCAGTTTGGTTACTATGGACATTGCTGTTATGAACATTGGGGCACAGGTGTCCCATCGTTTCACTACATCTGTATCTTTGAGATAAATACTCACTAGTGCAATTGCTGACTTGTAGGGTAGCTCTATTTTTAACTTCTTGAGGAACCTCCACACTTTTTCAGAGTGGGCTGCATCAGCTTGCATTCCCACCAACAGTATATGAGAGTTCTCATTTCTCCATATCCTTACCAACATTTGTTGTTTCCTATCTTGTTAATTTTAGCCATTCTAACTGGTATAAAGTGGTATCACATTGTAGTTTTGATTTGTATTTCCTTGCTTCTGAGAAATGTGGAGCATTTTGTCATGGCTATTTGTATGTTTTCTTTGATGAAAATGTCTGTTCATGTCTACTGCCCATTTTTTGATTGGATTGTTTTTTGGGTGTTGAGTTTGATAAGTTCTTTCTAGATCTTGGATACGGGACTTTTATCTGATATGTCATTTGCAAATATCCTGCCATTCTGTAGGTTGCCTTATAGTTTTGTTGACTGTTTCTTTTGCTGTGCAGAAGCTTTTTATCTTGATGAAGTCTCAATAGTTCATTTTTGCTTTTGTTTCCCTTGCCTTTAGAGACATGTCTTGCAAGAAGTTGCTATGGCCGAGGCCAAAAAAATTGCTGCCTGTGTTCTCCTCTAGGAGTTTGATGGATCTCTGTCTCACATTTAGATCTTTCATCCATTTTCAGTTTATCTTTGTGTATGGTGTAAGAGAATGGTCTAGTTTGGCTTCTGTGTGTGGCTGTACAATTTTCCCAACACCATTATTCAATAGACTTTTTTTTCCAATGGAAACTTCCAGTTTTTCCCTATTGAGAATGATATTCTCTGTGGGTTTTTCATAGATGGCTTTTATGATATTGAGATATGTTCCTTGTATCCCTACACTTTGAAGAATTTTGATCAAGAAAGGATGTTGTATTTTGTCAAATCTCTCGTCAGTTGGGAGGAACATATAGTTCTTGTCTTTTCATTTATTAATGTGATCACATTGATTGATTTACGAATGTTGAACCACCCTTGCATCACAGGAATAAATCCCATTTGGTCATGGTGAATAATCCTTTTAATGTACAGTTGGATCCTACTGGCTAATATCTTCACATCCATTTTCATCAGGGATATTGGTTTATAATTCTCCTTTTTGGTGGGGTCTTTGATTTTGGGATCAAAGTAATGTTGGCCTCATAGAATGAGTTTGGGAGTTTTCTTTCCATTTCTATATTTTGAAACAGCTTTGATAGAATAGGTATTAATTCTTCTTTAAATGTTTGGTAGAATTCCCCTGGGAAGCCATCTGGCCCGAGACTCTTGATTGTTGGGAGATTTCTGATTACTGTGTCAATTTCCTTGCTGGTTATGGGTTTGTGCAGGTTTTCTATTTCCCCTGTTTTAGTTTTGGTAATTTTTAAGTTTTTAAGAATGCATCCATTTCTTCTAGATTGCATAATTTGTGGGCATATAGTTGCTCATAATATGTTTTAAAAATTGTTTGTATTTCCTTGGTGTTAATTATGATCTCTCCTCTTTCATTCATGATTTTATTAATTTGAGTCTCTTTTCTTTTTCATAAGTCTAGTAGCTAGGGTCTTATCTATATTATTAATTCTTTCAGAAAACCAGTTGATCTATTGGTTGATCTGTTAGACCTCTCTATTTCATTGAGTTCTGATCTAATCTTTATTATTTCTCTTCTCCTGCTGGGTTTAAGCTTTATTTGCTGTTCTTTCTCCAGCTCCTTTAGGTGTAAGGGTAGCTTGTGTATTTGAGATTTTTCTAATTTTTTAAGAGAGGCTTGTATTGAAATGTACTTCCCTCAGGATCATCTTTGCTGCATCCCAATGGTTTTGGGTAGTTGTGCTTTCATTTTCATTAGTTCGCATGAATCTTTTTAAATTTCCTCTAGTTTCCTGGTTGATCCATTCAGTTTTTAGTAGGATGCTCTTTAACCTCTAAGTATTTGAGTTCCTTCCAAATTTCCTCTTATGATTGAGTTCTAGTTTCAAAGCATTGTGGTCTGAAATTATGCAGGGAATAATCCCAAACTTTTGGTGTCAGTTGAGACCTGATTTATGATCCAGTATATGGTCTATTCTGGAGAAAGTTCCATGTTCAGTTGAGAAGAATGTATATTATGTTGTATTAGGATGGAGTGTTCTGTATATATCTGTGAAGTCCATCTGTCCCAGTGTGTCATTCAGAGCCCTTGTTTCTTTTATTTTTTTAAAAAAATATTTTATTTATTCATGAGAGACACACAGAGAGAGGCAGAGACATTAGCAGAGGGAGAAGCAGGCTCCTTGCAGGGAGCTTGTTGTGGGACTAGAACCCTGCACCCAGGATCACACCCTGAGCCAAAGGCAGACACTCAACCACTGAGCCACCAGGCATCCTGAAAGCCCTTGATAGAAATTCTAATTGGAGCTATAGGGATAGTACCATTTGATCTTCTTCTTAGAAGATTTGTCCCTTGCTGAAAGTGGAATGTTGACGTTTCCTACTATTAGTGTATTATTATATATGTGTTTTTTTACTTAGGTTATTAATTGGTTGGTATAATTGGCTGCTCCCACATTAGGGACATACATATTAATAATTGTTGATATTCTTGTTGGATAGGCCCTGTAAGTATGATATAGTATCCCTATTCATCTCTTACTACAGTCTTTGGTTTAAAATCTAATTTATCTGATATGAGGATTGCTACCCCAGCTTTCTTTGGAGGTCCATATGCATGGTAAATAGTTCTCCACTCCCTCATTTTCAGTCTAAAGGTGTTTTTAGGTCTAAAATGAGTTTCTTGTAGACAGCATATGGATGGGTCTTGATTTTTAATCCTGTCTGATATCTTGTGTCTTTTGACTGGAGCATTTAGCCCATTCACATTCAGAATAACTACTGAAAGATATGAATTCAGTGCCATTGTATTACCTGTATATTTCCTTTTTCTGCAGATTGTCTCTGTTTATTTGGGCTCCATATTTGCTTACAGGATCCCCCCTTAATATTTCTTGCAGGGATGGCTTGGTGGTCACATATTCTTTTAGTTTCTGTCTATCCTGGGAGCTCTTTATCTCTCCTTCCATTCTGAAAGACAGCCTTGCTGGATAAAGTATTCTCGGCTGCAAATTTTTCTCATTTAGTACCTTGAATGTACCATGCCAGCCCTTTCTGGCCTGCCTGGTCTATGTGGATAGGTCTGCTGTTAATTAATATTTCTCCCAC
This sequence comes from Nyctereutes procyonoides, assembly GCF_905146905.1. Lineage (NCBI taxonomy): Eukaryota > Metazoa > Chordata > Mammalia > Carnivora > Canidae > Nyctereutes > Nyctereutes procyonoides. Next base: position 70,851,411 of record NW_026575140.1, read on the forward strand.
TATATGTTTGGAATCTCTTGTCTTGAGCTGCTTTCAGGATTTTCTCTTTATCTGTAAAATTTGCAAGCTTCATTATTATATGTCAGTGTGTTGATCTGCTTTTGTTGATTTTGGGAAGGATCCTCTCTATCTTTTGGATATGAATGCCTTCCCCAGATTAGGAAAGTTCTCAGCTATTATTTGCTCAAATATACTTTGTGGACTTCTCTCTCCATGCCCTCAAGAATTCCAATAATATGGATGTTATTTTTTCCCCCCAAACTATCACTTATTTCTCAGAAACTCTCCTCATTGGCTCTTAGTTGTTTTTCTATTTTCCTTAGCTTCCTTCCTTTCTATCAACTTGTCTTCTATGTCATTTATTCACTTTTCTGCCTAATTTACCCTAGCTATTAGAGCATCTAGGTTAGACTGCATCTCAAAGGATTTTTAATTTTGCCCTGATTAGATCTCATTTCTGCACTAAGAGATTCTCTAGAATCTTTTATGCTTTTTTCAAGCCCAACTAGTAACTTTATAATTGTAATCCTAAACTCCAACATTTTGCTTAAATTCATATCCATTAGATCTGTGGCGGAGAGTGTTATACCTCTGGCTCTTTTTTTTTTTTTTTTTTTTTTTGGTGATTTCTTCTTCTTTTTTTTTTCTTTGTATAACCACACTCAACTGGCTTGTTTTATTGGAGAAGGGCATGTGGAGTTAACAATGTGAGGAGGACAGTTGGGACCTGAGGTTGGGAAGAACAGCCCCCGCCTCCTCATACATGCCCCCTGCCCCAAATAAAAAATAACCAACTATAGGAGAGCAGCTGAGACAGTGACTGAGGTTGGGGAAGGGAACAGGGAACCCCAGGGGCAGAAGAGACCATGCGTGTGCTGGGAGGGCCCAGAGGCAGCGGCGGTGGGAGTGACATGAGTAGGAGTCTCTGTGTCTTCCACATAGTCTATATAAATATGTAGAGAGAAGCTGTTCACTTTCCCTTGCTCTCCCCTCTGCTCTGCGCTGCTTGCCACAGCCCCAGCTCCTCTTTCCACATGAGGGTGAAGGGAAGGGGACGATGAGCAAGTCATCACCAAATTGCAATCAGACCCACATCCATCAGCTTCTGGATCTTCTGTGTTATTACAGGATTCTTTTAGTGCTCGCCGAGCACCTGAGAGTCCTTCTGCATCTGCTCCAATATGAGCTGCATGGCTGGGTCACTTCATTATCTGCTGCACCTCAGGGTCAGCCATGGCCTGTCACTTCACATCGTCGGGGCTATTGTGGAGGTTGTACTGGACCATCATACAGCACTGGTAACCGTCTGCCACCTCCTTACAGTTGGAGTCCAGATCTAATGCCTTCTGGTAGACATCCCTGGCTTTCATGTAGTCCTTCATCACCTCCAGGGCAGCTGCTTTCCAGTGTACCCCTTGATGAAGGCTGGCTCTAGCTGGATACATTCCTCAACAGTCCTTGAGCGCCAGCTGAAACTCCAGGAGTTTGGTGTAGCAGGCAGCTTGTTTCCTGTACAATTTGGCATCTTTTGGATTCTATTTGATGGCTTCTGTATAATGCTTCATGGCCTGGGGATAGTCCCCTTTCTGAAAACATCCATTGCCTTTGTTCTCCCCCTCCAAAGGCAGATCCAGGTTTATGTAAGCCAGCTGCTCTTGCTCCCTCAGAATTTTATCCGCCTGTTGGCATTTCTTGAGCACATCAGGGTCCGGTGCTCTGCCAAAGACTTGTTATAGAAATGGATGGAATTCTTGTACTTTTCTTCCTTGAAGTAAGAGTTGCCAATTCGAGCATAAGCTTTGGCAATCTGTCGATAGTCTTCTCGGTTTTCCCGACCCACTTCAATGGACTTCTCACAAAGCTCCCGGCATTTACTGTAGTCACCCTTCTCGAAGTACACGGCTACTTGATTGGTCATGTAAGTCATGTTGGTGGGGTCCAGGTCCTTGGCTCTGCCATAGTGCTTCAAGGCTGTGTCAAAATCTTTCTTCTTGTAGGCTTCGTTCCCCAGCTCTTTCTCTTTCAGAGCCTGCTTCTTATTCTCTGGAAGATCTTCCTTTGGGTCTGGCTTGGTGTCCTTCTTGGGAGGTGGAGGCGGGGGAGGTGTTGCAACTTCCTTCTCCCACCCCAGTAAGATGCTGAGAGTAGTCATGATCTGGGGATCTAGCAGTTTCATGCCCAAGTCAGATGGCTTGTTTCCTAGTTGCTCTATCAGCTCCCGGTAGGTAGGATCAGTGAGCAGCATCCTTGTCCAGGGATCACTCTCCAATTTCTGGTACAGATTGGGCATGTTGAAAGGGTTCATGAATTTCTGTTCTGCCAACCTGACCTCCATATTCTGTAAGCCCTCTTTGAGCTGAGGATTATTTGCTTCATGTTTTAAACCCTCTTCGTAGGTTCGCTTGGCTTCTTCAAATCGGTTTAAGAACTCAAGGGCCACAGCCTTCCGCGAATAGCCCTTGCCCCAGCCGGGCTTTAAGTCCACAGTTTAGCAGCCATCCTCCTAAGCCTTCTGGTAGTCCCCTTTCTTGGTTAGGCTATGGAGTGATTGCTGTAGAGCATGTGGTTCTGGGGATCTAATGGCCTCAGAGTAGCACTGCAGCACGTCATCGCTGTTGCCCACATTCAGGGTGGCCTTTTAGCCCTTCTCTTTCAGCTCATTTACCTGCTCCATAGCCTGGCCCAGAACCCCGTTGAATCGACTCCCTTCGCTCCATGCTTCCAACCCTGAATTCTTCTTTCTAATCATTTTGTCTAATGCAGAATGGCTGTACCAGTGAGCAGAGTCAAAAAAATCAACCATGATCCAAGCAAAATACATGCTAGACAATTCTGAAGAGGCCAGGAATCAGAAAAATAAAAGAAAAAATACAAAGACAAACAAATATAAAAAGAGAAATGTAAAAAGAGGGGAAAAGAAAGGGTAAGTGAGAAGATAATCTCAAAGAGTGGACAAAATAGGGTGATCCACTTGGTACTGAGTGTATTTTGGTTGGTTTGTTAGAAGATACTGGATTCCAAAATTATTTAAAAAAGCATTATATATATGTATATATATGTATATATGTATATAAAATTGAATACAGAGAAAGGAAGCCAAAAATGAATATCTCTATAACTGTAAAATATGAAAGTTAAAAAAGATTTAAAAATGAGGAATTGGTAAAATAAGAAACTAGTTGAGAAAGGGAAAGAAGATAAAAATATTGGACAATTTTAACCTGAAAGATAAATGAATAAGAGAAAAACTTGATATCTAGATACTCTTTTCCACCAGTTTTGGAGTTTTCCAGTGCTGTTTGGTCAGTAAACTTACTGTTCACCTGTTCTTCCAGCTGGTCTTCTGGCCGGGGGTGGAGGTAGGGGGTTTGGGGGTAGGGGTGGGGCGGTGGGTGTGTTCTGTGCTGATTCTCAGATGTCTGTGCCGGTGGAGTTGCTTTGCCCCTTGCCAGGAAGCCGGATTCAGTGTAAACTCTTTGCTGTTTGAGGTTTTTGTTCCATGAAGGCTTTCTGTGCCTCTTGAAAAAAGCAGTCAGTTTTCTATTTGTAGAATGGTAGAGTTCCAACCATTCTTTCTTTATATCTCAGGTTGAATTCATATGTGTTCAGGATGGTTTGATAGTTATCTAGCTAAATTCAGGGGACCGTATGAAACAACGACCCCCCCCCCACTCTTCCGTCTTTTTGCCTGTCTCCCATGTTTTCATTTTCTTTAGGTAAATATCCAGCAGTGGAATTATTAGATATGTGATTCCTATTTTTAATTTTTGAAGAATTTCTGTACTGTTTTGTATAGTAGATGGACAAATTTACATTCTCACCAAAGGTACATGAAGGTTCTTTTTTCTCCACATCCTTGTCAACACTTATTTCTTATCTTTTTGATACTAAGCATTCTGATGGGTGTGAGATAGTATCTCATTGTGTTTTTGATTTGTATTTCCCTGATAATTAGTGAGATTGAGCATCTTTTCATGTCTGTTGGCCATCTGTATGTCTTTGGAAAAGCTCTCTCTCTCTCTCTCTCTCTGTCCATTGTGCTCAGAAAAGATATTTGACATCACTTGAGTCTTCTTAAATTTATTGAGGTTTGTTTGTGGCCCATGTGATGTATCCTGGAGAATGCTTCATGTGTACTTGAAAAGAATGTGTATTCTGCTGTTTCTGAATGAAATGTTTTATGTGTGTATATTTGTTAAGTTTATCTGGTCTAATGTGTTGTTCAAAGCTAGTGTTTTCTTAATAGTTTTCTATGTGGATAATCTATTCATTGATGTCAGGTGGGTGTTAAAGTTTCCTACTATTATTGTATAAATGTCAATTTCTCTCTTTATGTCGGTTAATATTTTATTTATGTGTTTAGGTGCTCCTGTGTTGAGTGCATAGGCATTTACAATTGTTAAACACCCTTGTTAGATTGATCCCTTTTTATCATTATGCAATGTCCTTTTTCTTGCTATAGTCTTTCTTTTAAAGGCTATATAGTCTATTATAAGTATTACTACCCTAGACTTTTTAAAATTTTGTTTCCGTTTGCATGAAATATCTTTTTCCCATGCCTTCATTTTTGGTCCATGTATTCTTTAAGTCTGAAGTGAGTCTCTTGTAGACAGTGTATAAATGAATCTTTTTTTATTTTTCTCTTTTATCCATTTGGCCACCCTATCCCTTTTGATTGGAACATTCAGACCATTTAAAGTCATTATTCATAGGTATGTACAAACCAGATTTGGTTTGTGGTTACCATGAGGCTTATATATAATATTTTTCATATATACCATTCTATATTAAGTTTATGGTCACTTAAATTTGAACACATAGTAAAAGAACTACATTTTTACTTCCCTTCCATGTTTTATGTATATTTTGTAATATTTATATTTTTATTTTGAGTACACTAATTTTTAGATATAATTAATTTTACTTTTGTCTCTTAACCTTCATACTAACTTTACAAGTGATTGATCTCTACCTTTTCTGTATGTTTGCTTTTACTCATGAAAATTTTTTTTAAAGATTTTATTTATTTATTCATGAGAGACACAGAGAAAGAGAGAGAGGCAGAGACACAGGCAGAAGGAGAAGCAGGCTCCATGCAGGGAGCCTGATGTGGGACTTGATCCCGGGTCTCCAGGATCAGGCCCTGAACTGAAGGTAGGCACTAAACCACTGAGCCACCCAGGCTGCCCTACTCATGAAATTTTTAAAATTAATTTTCTCACTTCTAATTATGCCATTTTCCCCTTTGAAAAACCCCCTTAACATTTCTTTTAAATTTGGTTTAGTAGTGATGAATTTCTCTTTTACTTGTCTAAGAAACTCTCTCTCCTTCAATTTTATATGATAATCTTATTGGGCAGAAGATTCTTTATTATGGGTTTTTCTCTTCAGCACTTTGCTATATCATGCCATTGTCTTCTGGCCTGCACAGTTTCTTCTGAAAAATCTGCTGACAGTCTTATGGGATTTTTTTTTTTAAACCATGTCCATTTTTTCTTTTGTCATTAAAGATAATTATTGTTTTACTCTGATACTTTTCAAGGAGATTCATGGAAAGGACACTAACAAGTACAGAGCTTTGATAACTTTCCAATCATACCATTGAACTGAGTAAGAATTTACAGAACTCTAATTGTGAAACTGATGGCTTTACACAACTGCTAACAAAAGGTCAAGATCATCATGAATTAATTATGTGGAACTGAATATATTCATGAAGATAATTGTAGTTTTGTATTACTTTTTCTTTCAAACATTTGCTGGTTTGAAAATAAAATAATTTATTTTAAAATAAATAACGTCTTATTTTTCCAGATTTAAAGATGCCTTTTCATCTTTTCTCTTAAGCTATCTATGATTTACAGTAATTTGGGAAATTATACCTTTGTGAACAAAATGAAACAATTATTTTTCTCTTGCTACCTATCTCCTCCAGAATTCAAAAACTCTTAAAGAGTAGTCTTATTTTCATGGTGATATAGTTATTTGCATAAGTTCAATGAAAATATGTTCTTTCTATAGCAGGGCACACCTGGAAACATTGGTTATATTACCAAGACTTTTATTGGACTGTTCTCTTTGAGAACAATGTGCATAGAATAGTATATGACCAGACAGTTTAAGGAACTAAGGTTGACTTTATGGAGCCAATAAATCCCCTTTGGAAAATTGGCCTGTATCCTTGCTCACTTGGTTCCTTAAATCCTTATCAGGTGAGTAAGGAAGGTCACTTCCTGGTAGGATCAGGCACCTCAGGATATTTTGGGGACCTTGAGAAGAGAAGAATCATCCCAAATCTATAGGTATTTAGCAAAGTCTAATGGCAAGTCCTTAACTTGGATTTCTAACCTCAAGAGGCTTTTAAGTCTAACTTGACATTCCTTATCAAAGCAAACTTTAAAAGAGCTTATATGATTAATCACTATTTTTGCTGCAGTTACCTAAATAATCAGGCCAAGTATAAGGAGAGTAGACTGATTTTGCAAATAATTTGGTTTCAGATTATCTGTGATAGAGTTGACTATAGAAAGGAAAAAAAAATGTTTCAATGGGCAACTATATTGCACATGTGTGGCTATTAGATTCTAGACCTATTTATTGTTTTTAACATTTTGTTATTTACCCATAAACTGGACTGGAGACTAAATTCTTTTAGCTTCCTCATATATCTGGCTACATTTTTTCAAACTAACATTTTCAATTTTTTTCCCTACCCTTCTGATTTGAAGTCCCTAGAAACAGAGGTTGCTTTTTCCCCCTGCCAACTAAAGCTGGACAACTTTATATAAACTTGAGGGAAATCACCACAACAGCTCATGAATGGATAACTTTTGTGCCTTTTGCTATGTGAGTCACTCAGAAAGATCAACGAGACATTCATACTGCAAACCAGGAAAATGTATCCAATTGCCATTGCCTGTTCTTACTCCCATCTGATGTTGCTTCCAGTCTAACATCTAGAAATCATACCAATTGGCTTCCCTCAGGACTAAGGAAGATTTATAGTCTGCTCCAATAAATAAGCATTGTTTTTCTTTTGTTTTCATAGGAATGCCTCTTTTGAAATACTAATTGCTGGCACCATATAGGTCTAACTTTGGGAGCCCACTTGCATCACTACATCTTGATGAGACAAAACCCCTTAACTGAACTGACCTATTCTCAGGACTAACAGACTAGTTTAGTGAAACATGGAGCATCCTGGAAATTCATCTTTTGAACTGTGAATCTCACTTTTGCAAAAGCCTTAGGGTAAAGCAGTAACTCCTTGTAAATGACAAGGCTTTAAAATGTCTATGGTGAAAGACCTGGTAAGAGTTCATTGTAATGGAATTAACAAGGACATTTGGTTATTTCTGTGACATACAGCATTTTAAGATAATAACTAGAATTATGACTGATAACATTATGCCAGGACATATCAGATTTTTAGGAATTTCATACAGTTTTTAGAACTATTATATTAATTAATAACATACATCCATAAAAATATAATCTAAAGGGTTTATCACCACTTGTTTGACAATGCATCCATGTAACTTCACATACCAAATAAACCTAATTAATTTAATATCTCTCTTTTAGAGGGTGAGGTACAAGTCCTTTGAGACTTTCCAGGGACCCTGTGGGAAATCTCAAAGTTACTGTAAGGCAGAAAAAAAAAAAAAAACAACTGCATTTAGAATTTAATTTTGGGAGGCTGCCAAAATGTCAAAAGGTTTGAACATCTGACTAATAGGATCACAGACCAATATAAAATAATACTTAATTATCTATTTAATTCAAGTGACAAAGATTTTAAAGGCAGTTACAGAAGGTTACCTAGTTGTGAACAAAACTTAGCTCTTTTAATATTGTAAGGACTGGGTTTCCACAAAATCATATCTAGAGTAAGCCAACAATCCAAGAAAACTCTGCACTATTAACAGAGAATAAAACAAATTCTAATTATGCTGTGTAGTTTTGATATTAAAACTCATTAAAGGGGCACCTGGGTGACTCATTCAGTTGGTTAAGTGTCCAATTCTTGATTTCAACCCAGGTCACGATCTCAGGGTTGTGGCCTCAAGCCCTGTGTTGGGCTCTGTGCTCAGTAGGGAGTCTGTTTGAGACTCTCTCCCTTTCCCTCTCCTACTGCTCACACACATGCTCTCTCTCTCTCTCTCTAAAATAAATGTTAAAAAAAAACTAATAAAGAAACCTTTCAGTCCATTCTAATCTTAGCCAACTTTACCACACATAACACTCCTTTTGCAAAATTATTTTTCCACAACACTCATACAATTTTTTTAGATCTGTTTGTTTTTTTTTCTTATTTTGTTTCCTTTTTCTAATTCTGGAAAAATCAATAATTTTACTTGCCTTACCTGTTTTTCATGAGCAGTTGCTTCCTTTCACCCTTATTATTTCTAAGTAGTTTTAGTTACATATATTGGTTAGCATTCTTAACCCTTAGAATTCTTAATTTCTAGTGAAAACTAAGAAATAAGCAATTGTGGACTATTACACTAGCATTCAATGGACTGGCAAATTTATGCATTTTATAATTTCTAGAAATATATTCTTCCTTATAGTAATTTAACATGTTTGTTAACAGACCCAAATATCTTTAGTTCTTCTGTAGAAGGAAGTCAAAGTGGATAAATCTATGTTCTGTGATGTTTCAATATTTTATTATATTTGGAAATAATCTAGATATTTAATGAATATCTGTCATTTAACTTATCTCTGTATAACTTTAAGGCTTCGAATTACTAAAAAGATTTGGAAACTATTTTTAAGTAGACATACTATAAAACAATTATTGTTGAAAAGTTCACTTATAAACTTTATTTTACTTGCATCTATTTACTTGTTCTTAGCAATTATGTTTACATTACTAAGTTTCATGAGACATTAAACAGCTAATCATCATGTTAAGTTATTTTTCCTGCTGATATATTCTATAACAGAGATAACATGAGTTAATTTAAGTTTTAGTAAACCTAGATAGAATTTGTATGTCTGCATTGTATTTAATGCTAATAATGCTAAAGACATGACTGTTTTAAATAAACTGACAAACTAGCCTTTATTTATTGAAGATTATCCTAGATCACATGAACTTGAAAAACATTTGGGTAGTTTCTATATTCTTGAGAGTATATCTAAGCCAATCAAATAGAGTGCTTCACAAAGAATTTTGCAATATTATCCAGAGGTTACAAAAGTCACATCCATATAACATAAATAACAACCTATGTGATACCTATGTGTATGTAGCAGACATACAAATGTACAGAAAGATACAAACATAAATCATAGCTTATGTTTTAAAGTTTTAGCCATGAGACAGGTGTGATAATGTAAAACTCACTAGTTTATTAAAAAAAAGTTGGATCCAAATTACGGTTCTGGCAGATGGAATAAGTTCAGGTTAATTGCCCAGATGGCTTAAACTTTTCACTATATGTGTTGAAGATCTTTAAGATTTTTATTTGCTTAGTTTCCAAATAGCTTTTCCTTTCCTTTTCTTTTTTCCTTCTGATAAAAATTACTTCTCTGAAGTCTTCATTTCAAAGAGTTGGCCCTTATTTCTGAGAGAAAACAGGGTAGAATATTTATAACTCAAAGGCACATAAAAAAGAATATAAGCTCCTCCAAGAAGGATTTTTGTTTCCTAAGCCCAGAATTTTTACAATATCTACAAGCCTTTTGAGATAAATGGGGGAGATTTGCAGACTGGTAAAAAGGATAGGTAGGCATTTTCTGTTCTGTAAAGACTCAACTTGTAAGACAAGTTGTACAAGTTGTCCTCAATTTTTAGGACAGTTATTTTTAATTCCTCAAAGAATTGGGTTGCAACCTGAATGATAAGATGGAAATCAAAAGATTCCTATGTTCTAGATTTGGAGCTGTTTGTCTTGGGAATGTTTTAGTAAGTCCTCCCACAAAGGTTTCAGAATATTTTTCTTTCCCTCTGGGGACATAGTTTTAGCTTAGGGGAGAAGGTCTTTTAAAAAGTTCCTCTCAGGCTCTATCAGCTGCCAAGTTGACCAACTTTTAACCACAAAGCTACTTAAGAGAAATCCTTTCAAATATCTTGCCAGGTTTCTGCAAGGACAAACAGTAAATATTTCCGGCAGTATTAAACAACTTCATAGACACAAGAGCTGTCCCCAAAGAGGGTGCAAAATATATTAGTCTCCCAAGACCTAAGATAATCAAAAGACAGACAATTCCTCTAAGAGATGCAACAGTTGGTAGGACCCTAGCAGCAATTGGAGTACAACTCACACCTCTGTCCAGGCATATCTAGCTGGCAGTAGGGTGTGACTCACATTTCTTTCCAGCCATATTTATAGAGCCTTCAACCTGATGGTTGTCAAGCCAAGTTCTCAGGACACAAAATGAAATAAACAAGAAGGCAATAGTTTTCTCTGAAAGAGAAAATATATACAACTAATGGGTACCAAAAAAACAAATTCATAAGTCACAACTCAAGATCTAATTCTTACAACTTTTTTTTTTTACTAGCAAATCCGAATTTGGAAAAGAAGTGATAATGTGAAAACTTACCTTTCTCTCTCAATCAGGCACCATAGGGAGAGATCTAGGAAAGTTGACTTTGATAGGAATTACCCTTTGCGAGCTTCTGCCAATTTTCCCAGGATCCCATTTGCAAGATCTGGAGGGAGTAGGGTGTCTTGGAAGGTGTCATTCTGGTCACAAGAAACTTAAAAGAGAAAAGATAACTTTCATCTACCCTTTATGGTGAGTGCTTCCCTGAGATTCCTCTTTTCCTAGGGTACCTTATTTTTTTTAAAGATTTTAAAATTTATTTATTCATGAGAGAGACACACACAGAGAGGCAGAGACATAGGCAGAGGCAGAAGCAGGCTCCCCATGGGGAGCCCGATATGGGACTTGATCCCAGGACTCTGGGATCACGACCTGAGCTGAAGGTAGATGCTCAACCACTCAGGTACCCTAGGTAGGGTATCTAAATCTAGTTTATCTAGGTTAAATTGTTCTCCATTGTGGCCACTGCAATTTGAAATTATTTTGATAAGGTTAACCTGTTTGTTCATCCTTAAAACAAAATTTTATTCACCTAAAAGCTCACACTAGGCCCAGTCCAGTTTAAGTTGTATGCAGTCCAGACCCAGACCCAGTTCATTTTCTAAGTCAGAGCCAGTCCAACTCTGGCCAGTTTCTGGAACCAGTCTGGAGAAAGAAATTCTTAAATAAAGTCTGAAAGCTTAGAACAAAAAAATGGCAGAACTAGGATGAGAAAAAGACTTACCTACAACCTTCCAAGGCAAGAAAGCAGTGAGTTCAAGGTTTTGCTTGGTTTCTCATTGCTTCTGAGGGCTGTCAGGGGTCTCATTCAGTTCCCTCTTCTGATACTAAAACTATTAAAGGTAAACTGAGGTATATTAAATATTTGAGAGTTTGAGCAAAAATTAATCTGAACCTGGCAGGAAGAGCTATAAAATGAAAAACTTTTATAGGTAGAAAGGAGTAAGAACAGGAAGTTACTATACTAGGCAAAAAAGAAGGTTGGTTTTTGCAAGGTTACTTTTCTTTCAGGGATGGCAAGTGTCTATTAGGCAGATTACCTAATAGTGCTGATCAGGTGAGTACTAATTGAATCATTTAAGATTCCATTTCTGAGAGAGCTGAAACTGTAGGTCTTGGTCTTGTGACATTGGACTTAGCATAAATGACTCCATTTTGGGCCCATTGTCTTTTTTGTTGTTATTGGGGTTTTTGTTTTTTAGAAGAGAGAGGGAAGAAGAGGAGAGGAGAGGGGAGGGCAGGAGAGGAGAGGAAGGGGAAGAGGAGGTGGGAATCTTAAGCAGGCTCAATGCCCAGCACAGAGCTCCATATGGGGCTCAGTCCCAGAACTCTGAGATGAAATCAAGGCCTGAGCTGAAAGCAAGAGTCAGATGCTTAGTTGACTGAGCCACCCAGGTGCCCTTTTATTTTTGATGTTATTTAAAAAGAACCCTACTGCTAGATAATTTCATTGATTCCCAAATTGATGTCTCACTCAGATTCTACTCCTAAAGCTGAGCTCTGCATGTGCAAATTTCTGCAGAATGTCTCCACTTGGAAATCCTCGCACTTACCAGCAGAGGTACACTAGCTCATACTACCTTGTGAAAGCTTATTGGGCTCATCCTTTCCCAACTTCTTGTGCCATGATATCATCTTGGTAGCTTGAAAGTGGCCATGATGGGTAGATTTACATGATGAGAATCAGCAAATGCTGCAAACAGGTTTTTCTTCTACCCCTTACTCCTCAGAGGGATGCTTTATCAGTACCCTATTGCTCACAGAAATCTCAGTCAACTTGTCCAGTGGAATGTTTTCTATTCTGCTTCTCCTCTCTCTCTCTCTCTCTCTCTCTCTCTCTCTCTCTGTAAATGGTATTCACTAATCAGAAAACTGGCCATTGTCTTTGACTTATTTAATTCCCTTATGTTTATATTCAGTTATTTTCAGACATGACTGAGTCAATGTGCAGAGACCATACTTGTCGCTTTCATTACTAATAACAGAGATGTAGCTCAGTAGTGGAATGTTTATCTTAGGCTTGTATGCCTAATGCCCTATCACAGTGCCTATGAAAGAAACTTGAATATGCTACCCCAAAATTTGACTCTTTGGCATAAAAATTATTTTGAGTTGCAGGCAAGTAAGAAACAGTAAATACAAATTAACCCCCCCCCCAAAAAAAAACCCAACCCAACCCTCGTTTTATTGGCCATAGACTTTTTAGCCCAGAGATGGCACCAGAGGAATCTGCAAACAAAACCTGTTAAACTAACCCTTATTTACCTCAATTAGGAATTTAAGGAAGTTATCTAGCTAAGGAAGATAAGAAGTACCTAGACCTGAGATACCTGGGTGGGTCAATGGTTGAGCATCTGCCTTCAGCTCAGGGCATGATCCTGTGGTCCCATGATTGAGTCCTGCATCAGGCTCCCCAGGACCCCTCTGCCTATGTCTCTATCTCTCATAAATAAATAAAATCTTCCAACAAAGTACCTAGCCCTAGTTCGACTAGCACTAGCCCAAACCCCTATGTCTTTACAAATTTATTGTTTGTCTAAAAGACGTCAAAGCTTTCTGTTCCGTTCACTTCTTTGAGTGTTCATTCTCTTACGAAGACTCTCATGTACTAGTAAAAATTCAATGAAGTTTGCATGCTGTTCTGTTACTCTGTCAGTTTAATTTTTAGACCCAACCAGTGACTCAAAGAGGGTTGAGGAAAACTTTTTTCTTCCCTGACACCTGAAAAACACAGTGTTTAAAAAAAATAGAATAAAATCAAATAAAATAAAAACAAAACAAAAAACTCCCACAGTGTTTGTGTTTCCCAGCTTCCACTGTGTTTGGGTGTGGCCATGAGACTGAGTTGTCTGAAATGGAATACAAACAAAGGGGATGCATGCCATACTCTGGCCTTTCCCTAAGGCCATGATATACCTCCTCCATGCATTCTTTTCTCTTCTCACTTGATGCAAACTAAATAGGGCAGTAGCCTGTCTTTGACCATGGGGATGATGACGATATCCTAACAGGGGTGTTCTTAAAACTTCTTTGTAACATGGACCCCTATGGCAGTCTAATGAAGCCCTTGACCTCTTCTGCAGATATTTTTAAATACATAAATGCATAGAATTATAACAAAAATTAATTCTGTTGAAGTACAGTTATCAACATTTTAAATAATCTAATTTATTATATAGTTGTATAGCAAGTCTTTTTTTCAAAAAAAGATTTTATTTATTTGAGAGAGAGAGAAAGAGAGAGAGAGAGAGAGAGAGAGAGCGAGCACCAGCAGGGGGAGGGGCAGAGGGAGAGGGAGAAGCAGACTTCCTGCTAAGCTAGGCGCTTGATGTGGGGCTCCATCTCAGGACCCTGAGATGAGACCCTGAGACCTTTGCAGTCTTTTTTCCATTATTACTATTGCTACCTGGTACAGTTATTGCTGAAATATTACTTAGAAATTGCAATAGGTATTTCTTTTATGACTTTGAGATATAACTTGTATGCAATAAGAATATGCTTCATTCTTCATTCTAGAACTTCATTCTAAGTGAAGTTTTCTGAGCATTAGCAAATGTATACACTTGTGTATAAGTTAGAGAAAGACAAATATATGATTTCACTCATATGTGAAAATTAAATAACAAAACGAACATAGGAGAAGGGAAGGAAAAAAAAATAAGATCAATCCACAATGAGATACCATCTTACACCTGTCAGAATTGCTAACTGCAAATTGAAAAGATACTTAATAGTAGGTGTAGGCAGGTTGAACTGCTAGGGGGAAAAACTCCCAAAATATGATAACTCAAACAGGATAGGGATTTGTTTCTCCCTCATGTTATTGTTTGGGAAGGTTCTGCTCCTTGAGGTCATCTGGGAAGCCAGGTATCCATCATGGAAGCTCTATCATTCACTACCAATGGTTTTAACCTAACCAGAATTACTAGTATCAAGTGTTGGTAAGAAATAACAAGTCTTGGAGGATGTGGAGAAAAAGGAAACCTCATACACTGTTGGAGGGAATGTAAATTGATACAGCCACTCTATAAAACAGTATGCAGATTCCTTAAAACTTAAAAATGAAAATACCATGTGATTTAATAATTCTGCTACTGGGTATTTACTTTAGGAAAATGAAAATATGAATTCAAAAGGATATATGCCCTGCTATATTTATTGCAGCATTATCTACAATAGCCAAAATATGGAAGCAACCAAAGCATCCATTGATAGATGAATGGATAAAGATATAGTACACATACAGAATGGATTATTATTTAAACTGTAAAAAAGAATGAGATCTTGCCATTCATGACAACACGGTTAGACATAGAGGGTATTATGCTAAGTGTAATAAGTCAAACAGAGAAAGACAAATACCATGTATTTGCACTTAAATGTGAAATCCAAAAAACAAAGCAAGTGAACAAAAGAAACAGAATTATAAATACAGAGGAGAAATTGTGGTTATCAGAAGGGAGGAGAAAGGGGGGATGTGTGAAATAGATGAATGGGTTTATAAATTCCAGTTATAAAACAAATAGATCACAGGGATGTAGAGTACAGCATGGGGCCTATCAATAACGTAGTAACTTCATATGGTGACAGTTATTGTGGGGAGCACTCTGTAATGACATGATTGAAACACTGTGTTGTACCTGTGAAACTAATATAATATTGTATATCATGTATACTTCAGCGAAAGAGGAAACTATATCCTAAAAAGCTGTTTGCTAAGTGTTTAAAGGAAGTTGAATTAATGGAAATTGAATTGTCATAGGCCTTTTTTCTGATTATTGAGGTGGTTATATGATTTCTCTCTTTTATCTTTAAATGTTTTCTAGAGCTAAACACCCTACCTTGCTCACTTAAACCCAACTGGGTCATAATATATATTGCATTTTTATACATAAGTCTGTTGTACCCTTAGTGAGTATACCATGCATATAATAAAGTTTGAAAATAATATGGTAGCAGGTTTTTTTCTCCCTGAAGTTGTGTATACCTATGTCCTAATCCAAGCAATCCAATTTGAGTATATCAGATGACTTTTCAGTCAGGTTCATAAAAGAATTACTTTCAAAATTTTATTTTATTTATTTATTTTAGTTTCCTATATATGTGTAATTGCAGGGAATTAGATGGACTTTAATATGTATTACTATGACATGGTTAAGAAGTATGTCTAATGTAAGACACCTTACAGCAGTCAGAAGCAATTTATGACATTTACATACAACAGGGAGGGTTGCTCAACATATTGCTAAGTGAAGGAAAAAAATAGGAGTATTTAGCATAAAACTATTTATGTAAATTAAAAATATATACACAAAATACAGTATAAGGATACTCGCATATTCAAACATATAAATCAAAAAGATCTTCCTGCATTTTAACTTTATGACACATCCTGCTTCCCACCTGGGATGGCTTGCCTGGTACCAATCCAAACTTGATAGGCAGTCAGTCCCCAGCTTAGGGCCCATCTCTGCAGAAATCTCTCCCACATTCCAAATTCCTGTGACATATATATACATTCTTCCACCCAATCAATGTCATACATGAAACAAGGCAAAAGATATTATCATCTGTAAGCAGGTATTTTTGACATTTTCTTTCTCCAACTAGATATTAGGTTGAGTGACTGTATATATGCTCATTCCCCATGGAGAACTGGGTACTTTGGATCATTGGTTATTAGAAAAATATTTTATTTTCATGCCATGTCAGGACAACTAGCCTGGCCTTGTCAAGAAGAGAGGCTCTTGCAATCATTTTTGTTTACTACATTTTTCTTTTGAACTTTCCCCTTTTTTCTTCCTTTCTCTTACTTGAAAAAAAAGATCTTTGGCATGAACACAGACTTTCTAATTCCCTTTGCTTTGCTTTTTCCTCTCCCCTACTCATCACAGGCAAGATTGAAGATAGTGAAATCTCTAGTTTTGCTTACTCACCTGTTTTAATGACTTTTTCATCTGAGTAGATGGAAAAGTACCTGAGTTCTTAACTCTCTCTTGTAGCTGTACGAAACTTATTTTTCTTGTCCCTGTAGACATTTATTTTCATCTATCTGTATTCACTGTCACTTGGTTTATGATTAACCCAGGGCATAAGTTTGAAGAGGCAAGAAAGAATAGTGCAATTGGATGGTGATAGAATTTCCTAGGCTCTGCTAACTGGGTGTGTCCCAGAAAATCACCCAGAAAATCTTTGAGATTCCTGTATCTCTCCCCCTATGTTACCAGAAATCCTTGGAATGGAAATTTCTTAGTTTTAAGACACATAAGTCCTGTGGTCATAGTGTAAAAATACCCCAGTGGCTCCACTATTTGGGTAGACATTGCTCTGAAAACTTGGGGTCTGAAGATAACTCTACTTAAGAGGACACATTGTTGGTGAACACCAGGCAGAGAAATGGTGGGTGGTTGAGAGATTTCTACCACTTTGAAAAGGATATAATAAAACAGGAAGGATTATTTGCTCTGTAGGACAGAAAAAGGTGGTGCAATTCATATCTCTGCTGAGGGGGCTCTTCCTTCTTCCCTGCTTCAGACCCTTCCCCATCTAACAGCATCAGTTTTAGCATGTGGCTGCTAGTTTAGCTCTGAAACAAAACTCCAACTTCATCTGTCTTTTTATGCCTGGATGCCTAAGCCCTATGCCAATTCCTAAGATTTGGTTTTGAAGATCACGAGTGACATATTCAGCAAACAGCCCTGGCACAAAGCCTCTTACCATATCTGTGCTGAAAGACAAGTTATTTACTTATTTCTAAAACTGTCAGCTACCATGACTTTTGAGACTACTATAAAAATCTGCATAAATGTCATGGTAATTGAAACTGTCTAGAATGCTTCAAATGCTTACTCTCAATTCCTGTATATATCTTGATGAGGACCAGTAAAACCAGCCAATGGACTGGCACATGGACTATATGTGCATGTCTTTGGACCGTATTTTGAGATGCACTGCTGTAAAGGTAAGGCTATGTAAGAAAACAGGTGTTAGAAATATCCTATAGGACAGGAGATTACAGTAGAAAATCTTCACAAGGAGCATGAAAACACAGGGTAGGGTTTATTTGCGCATTCTGATATCACCATATTCCTTTTACATGTTATAGGCCTTTGGTCTAGAGAAAGTATTGATAAATTCGGGTATGTGCATAATGAACTAAATCATTGTATGATACAATTTACATAATACATTAATTCACTCATCTATTCACCCAATATTTATGTCTATAATGTTTTAGGTGCTAGTGATTTAAACATGAATTATAAAACATTATCCTTGATCTTAAGAATTTTATAATTTAGTTGTCCCAAAATTATAATCTTTATAGAATTAACAAACTTATTCCTAGAACATCCCATCCTGCCCAGAGATTTATTTGCCTTCTCAGCCACAATATTCCTGTGTCTAGACATTCCTTAGGGACAATCTGCCCTTCTGGTGACTCGCCTTTTAGGTGTCAGATCCATGGAGATGTTCTACTCTTGGTTCTTGATCCAGGAATAAGGTCTAAGGAGAAAAAGCTGTTAGAGAATTTTTTAAAAAGTCATTATGTTCTTTCAAGGGTTCATTATTTTAGGTTAAAATAGATATCACAGCATCCCTTTTGTTTATATTTGCTATTTTCCCATTCTTTGATTTTCAACCTGATTTGTGTCATTAGGTCTTAGATGTATCTTTTGAACAGCTTAAAGAGAGACTTAATTGTTTTAAATTCTCATTTGTAAATCACTGCTATTTAACGTTAAGGAAAATTTGGTCCACTTAAAGTTACTGTGATTATGGATATATTTGAATTTATTTCTCTCATCTGCTTTGCTTTTTATTTACCATGCTCTCCCTTCTTTCCTGTCCTCTTACTGGAATTATATGTTTTTTTTAAAATATACTTTAAGAGCATTTTAAGATTCAAAAAACTGGAAAGTTTTCCCAATTCTCCATTCCCTCCACCCCCACCCCACCTTCACAGTCTCTCCTTTCAATATCATGGTGGGGTGCACTTGTTACGATCAAGGAACTTACATTGACACATCATTAGCACCCAAGTTCATATTTGATGTTAAGTTCATTTTGGGTATCATACATTCTATGGGTTTTGACAAGTGACAATGACATGTACTTACAATTGTACTATCATGAAAAATAGTTTCACTGCCTTAAAAATCTCCTGTGCTTCACCTATTCATTCCTTCCTCCCTCCTCCCTAACTTCTAGTAACCACTGATTTTTTTTGCTGTCTCATTATGCCTTTTCCAGAATGTCATATAGTTGGAATCATATAATATGTAGTCTTTTCAGATGGGCTTCTTTCATGTATCAATATTATGCATTTAAGGTTACTCTGTGTCTTGCCACTTCTTTTTAGCTCTGAGTAAAATTGTGTTGTCTTGTTGTACTTTAGTTTATCCACTCACCTACTGAAGGACATCTTGGTTGCTTCCAATTTTTGGCAATTATGAATAAAGCTACTACATGCATCCATGTGCAGGATTTTGTGTGGACATGGGTTTTCAGATCATTTGGGGAAATATCAAGGAGCATAATTGCTGGGTCATATGGTAAGAAGATGTTTAGTTTTCTAAGAAACTACTGAACTATTTTCCAAAGTGGTTGTTACCATCTGACCAGCAATGAGTGAAAGTTCCTGTTGCTCCACATCCTGTCCAACATTTGGTATAGTCAATGTTTTGAATTTTGGTCGTTCTAATAGTATGTTGTGATATCTCATTCTCGTTATAATTCTCAATTTCCTAATAACATAGGAGGTTGAGCATCTTTGCATATGCTTATTTTCCATTTGTATATCTTTGATGAGGCAAATGTTCATGTCTTTTGCCCATTTTATGAGTTTTCTTATTCTTGAATTTTAAGAATTATTTATATATTTTGGATAATAGTCTTTATCATCATATCATATCATATCATGTCATAGCATATCATGTCTTTTGCAAATATCTTTTGCCACTCTGGTTTGTCTTCTTATATTTTGATGATTACATTTTTCTCCTTTCCCTCTCTTTATAGCTTTGGAAGTTTAATTGTGTGTGTGTGTGTGTGTGTGTTTACGCACATATGTATATTCAGTTAATGAATTTAAACATTTAATATGCATATTTAACAAAACTTAAAATTGATCTTTATCTTTTGCTGTTCCCTTTATGCAAAGAAACACTTGGCTCCCATGATCTCCTGTATTACATTATTTTATCTACTATTTATTTTAATTTTGTTTTTAATTCTTCTCATTATTCAATATTATAATTGTCTAATAGGTTTATTCAAAGAACAAATGTTTTTTACATGCTTACCAAGTGCCATTGTTCACTGTTTGGAAAAAAAACCCTACCCATTTTGTCATTGCCTTACTATGATCGGTTTCTAGGTATATAACTCATAATGTTGAGATAAGGATTAACTTAATACATGACAACATTTAGAACACTGCCTTGCACTAAAAGTTCAGATTCACAGGAAGTTGCAAAGAGAGTACAGAGAGCTCCTCTGTGCCCTTCTTCCAGTTTTCCCCAATGGTTGCAATTTACATAACTATAGATAAGATCAAAACCAGAAATTTGACATTGGTACAATGCATGTTTATAGTTCTCTAACATTTTATCCCATATATAAATTTGTATAACTTCCATTACAACCAGGATACAGAATTATTCCATCACCACAAAGATCTTCATTTATCCCTTTGTAATCACACCACCCTGCTCTCCCACTATTACTAACTTCTGGTGACCACTAACCTATTCTGCCTATAATTTTGTCATTACACATATTTTACATAAATGAAATTATACCATATGTGATGCTTTGAGATTGGCTTTTCCACTTAGCATATAGTGTAGAGATCCATCCAAGCTTTTGCATATACTAACAATTTGCTCCTTTGTATCACTGATAGCATTCCATTGTTTGCATGATCATTTGCCTACTGAGGAGCATTTAATTATTTCCAAGTTTGGCATATAGCAAATAATGCCGCTATGAACAATTGTATACAGATTCTTGTGTGAACATAACATATACTTTCTCTAGGATAAATGTCCAGGAGGGTAATTCCTGGGTTGCATATTAAGTGCAGGCTTAGTTTTTTATTTTAACCTGAACTGTCTTTTGATTAGGAATTTTAGTTTTATATATAATAAATAACCGATACATGCAGACTACCTTCTACCATATTATTTTGTAAATCCAATTTCCAGGTCTTGGTTTCTTTTTTCTCATTTCATTTTTTAATAAAATGTATTTCCTTTGTTACATATCTTTCCTCTTCTGGTTTAAAATTAGATATTTCTTTGTGAGTTGCTCTTAATTAAAAAGAACAGTAAGCTTAAATTTCTATTTTAAAAGATGCATCTAGAATTTGTTAGCATGTAAAATTTTTCTATTGCTACACTGTTATCACTCAAACCAGTATTAATTTGGTAGAGTTTCCATAACAAAATTCTACAGACTGAGTGGTATAAACCACATAAATCTATTTTCTCACAGTTCTGGAAGCTATAAATCCAAGGTCAAAATGTTGGCAAGTTTGGCTTCTTCTGAGGTCCCTCTTCTTGGTTTGGAATTGGTCTCCTTCTTGTGTTCTCACATGGCCTTTCCTCTGTGCATGTGCCTCCCTGGTGTCTCTTTCTTTTTCTTATGAGGACAGCAGTTTTACTGGATTAAGGTCCTACATCAAAGGCCTAATCTTAACCTTTTTAAATACCTCATTTTTAAATATGAAATTATATTCTGAAGTACTGGGGGCTGGGACTTCAACATACAAATTTGGGTGGGACAGTTTAGTACATATCACATATTATTATCATCTGGAATCTCAGTGTTTATACGTTCACATCCTGCCTCTATCACCTACTAGCTCTGTGACAAATGGCAAGTTATTCAATTTTTCTGTGCCTCAATATTGTCAGTTATCAGGTATATAGTTCAGAGGATTGTTAGGAAAATGAAATGAATTAATACATGTATAATACTTAGAACAATGTTTTGCACTTAGTTTAAGCTCAGCAATTATCAGCTACTACCATCACCACCTGTACTACTATTCTTTATGCTTAAGAGTAAGTTTTACATATTACATATTAGCTCACAATTATAACAATATTGTGTTTCTGGTTTCTTCAATAACCTAACTTCTAAAATCTACTCCTATATACAAAATTGATTTATCTTGTTATAAATTCTTTAGTGCTTTCAGAGAGGGCCAACATAACACTGAACAGGTTTTTGTTTTGCCTCCACAAATAGTTAAGTTTATGTGGTATAGGACCATAAGATGAAAAATATTTATCTCATAGCTTTGAAAGCACTATTCTGTTTTCTTCTTGCATCTAATGTGGCTGATGAAATATCAGATATCATAGTTAATATCCTTCTGGAACTTTTTAAAATTTTCTCTTCGTCCTTGATCTTATGAAATTTATGCAAATCCTTTTTATCTTGCTTGGCACTTTTAATGGCTCATGACCCTTTAAATCTGGGAACTAATACCTGCTAACTTTCCTTTCACAATTTTGATCTCATTTTCCTTCTATATTCTGGAGGAATCCTTAATATTTCATCTTACACTGTGTATTGTTTTCATTTTGATTTTCAGTGTATCCCTCTAGTTTTTTCTTTACTCCACCTATCACACATTCAATTTAGCAAACATCTAGCTAACTCTAAGTATGGCTGCAACATCTTCTCATGTCACTCCAGAAATGAATTAGATTTTAAGTTCTGTATAACTTACTGCTTCTTTGATGTGCAAATTTCTTCTCGTTGTGCTCGATACCTTTTCTTTCAAGTATTCACCTTTTTCAAATGATTGGTAAGTTTTAGTGATGCATTTATCTTTAAATTTGAGACTCACTACTGACCCACTTGCAGAGATGTATTTTGTTGTGCTTCATTTTATTGTGCTTTGAAGATATTGCATTTTTGTTTTGTTTTACAAAGTAATGGTTTGTACCAACCCTCCATCTAGCAATCTATTGATGCCATCTTTTACAGCATCATTTGCTTACTTTGTGTCTGTCACATTTTGGTAATTCTTGCAATGTTTAAAACTTTTTCATGATCATATTTATTGTGGTAATCCATGATCAGTGTTATGATTCATTGGAGAATTAGCAATAAGTTATTTTTAAATTAAGGTATGCACATCGTTTTTTTTTTAGACATAATGGTATTGCACACTTAAGAGACTACAATCTTCTCAGGGCTCTCTCCTGATTCTGTCATATGAAACTTTTGTGGCAGTCCAGCCCTGAATTCATTTTGGACTGAAGTTTTCTAGTTAATCTTATCCCTTCTGATATTAGTCTTTGGATTTTCTCACACTGTTTTGTTGAAGGAAATTCTTTTCTGGTGTGATAATGAAGTTTTATAAATCTCCTTCCAGGCATTTCTGTGGACTTATTTTAGAGGGAAGGATACAGTGTGTGCCAAGTCCACCATTTTGAATAAATTCCATAGCTTTTCTCATTTATCATCAGCTTCCTACCTTCTGTTAATATATTGTGTAAAACTCCTTTATACTGTGAGTCACTTATTTTATCTTTTATCACTAGATAGTGATAAATAAAAGCTTTAGAATCTTAGTTTTTAATTTACTACTCGTCTGTAGGCAGATTTTCATTATCCATAAAGTGGGATATTAACAGTACAAACCTCTTAGAGTATGTGAGGATTAAGTATAAAAACATATGCAGGCACTTGGTAGTTTCTTTAATCCGTTTCTTTCACTATTTGTTTCCAGAGAAATATGTAAAATAAAACCGTTCAGTTTCCATACAAACTCTTTGTGTCCACCTTTACTTATTTCAAGAAGACTCATAGCAAAAGACAGAAATAATATGATTTCAACTATTGCCCATCAGGGTATCCAGAAAGTATTTTTTGGGTATCAATCACAGATCCTAGGACTATTTAATTCTAATTTTCTATGGTTTATAATGACTTTTACAACTGCATCTGAAATCTCTATTTATTACTCTCTAGGGGCAAGTTGACCTTACAGAAACACATTTCCCAGGACTCTTCCAGTTGTAGTTTCCAACTCATGCTAATAATTTCCATGACAGCTAAAGGAAAAACCAAAAGGAAACTGAATGACTCATCTTGGGGGTCAAATTAGGTAAGCCAATTCTCTAAGCTTTTAGGTTCTGCTGTCCTCTTTCCTTGGATCCATTCTCAGACTGATCCTCTTCACACTGTAGTCCCAAGAAGCTTACGTCATAATGGTCTTCAGTGTTCAAGATCTCTCAATGAGAGATTCAGAATTTATAGGTCATAGAAAAACCCCACCAAAAATAACAATTCTGATAGACTCTGCTTGGACCAATCACTTATGCAGGCAGTAGAACACTTTCATAGATGAGGAGGATCCAAAGAGACGCAGAACCACATGGTTGACAGTTCTACTAGTATGATATAAAGTGGATAAGTGCAGTTCTCTAGGAAAAGAGGGGTTCCGTTATTAGAAGGGAACATTGGCCAGGACAGAAACAATGCTCAGTACAGAAGGCAAAATAGTTGAAGGTAGGTAAGAGAGGGAGTCATTTTTCCTGCCATTAATCCTTTATCTCTAGGGAAGAGTTTTTTTAAATGATCCTATTTATTCACGAGAAACACACAGAGGCAGAGACAGGTAGAGGGAGAAGCAGGCTACCTCAAGGGAGCCTGATGCAGGACTCCATCCAGGACTCTGGGATCACAACCTGAGCCGAAGGCAGATCCCTATCCACTGAGCCACCCAGGTGCCCCTCTAGGGAAGTTTTATCTGAAAGTTTGCTTTATCCTCATGAGTCATCTAAATTACTTAATCACTCACTCATTCATTTAGTCCCAATCATGTATTGCATACCTGCAGTTGCAGACTTGGAAATAACTGGGAATCCAAGGATGATCTCTCAGCTCTAAAGATCTGGGACTATTTATAGGTGATAAAGATATATTCCTGGCTCTCATGAAATATGTAATTTACTTTTAGTGTTACCTATGTTATCAGACACATATAATTATTTCTACTACAATAGAACATTACAGCCCTATGAAAATAGTGCCATGGGTGCACAGAAGAGGGAGTGGTTGAGTATGACTATATAGATCTGGGACTTGAAGGAGAACAGATCTCTTTAATTAGAGAATGCTATGAAAGGTTTTCTTTCCATTAAAAAGGAACAGCTTAGACAATGGATTTAAGACAGGAATATATAGTCAATATGATCCTTACCTAGTTTTGGAAGTGGGAAACCCATCAAAGGGACACTTTTAGAGCCAAACTTAGTGTGAGATATAGAAGTTTAGGTAATGCTGGCAGACTCCTAGTTTCATTTCTAAGTTATTTCTATACAAGTTTATTTCTTTAGTTGGATTATAAATACTTTCTGGTCAGAGACCAAATCTAATTCTTCCTTGTTTTTCTAAGTGTGCCAAACCCTTTCCAGGAGCCACTTGGATCAATATCATTCTTCATGTTCCAAAAAGAGTAAATCTTTCCTGGCAACACAAAGATACAACTATTAATATGTCCATACTCTATGTTCTCTTTTAAAGCTTCAGTCATCAATAGGTAATAATGAAAAATGCAATCTTTGTCCGTAAACTTTGGATTTCTGAGCCACAACATGAAAATATTTTGTGATACATATCTCATGGGCTTTGGCAGACTCGATGAATCTTGGAGTCTTTCTGTAATATCATGGATATGTTCTCCTGAAAGAGAACACGTCTTTACTACATGCCATGCCATTCTATTCATAAAATAGCTCTGTAATTCCAAATAGGTGACTGTTAGTCACTGTTGTATCCAGCCTTCTCCCTGGCAAATGTAAGAGGAGTCTTTATTTTATACAACACGTACAGATTGAACCAATACATTCTGGGCATTTTCTATATACTGTAGACAAAACATCTAGTGAGCAACACAAGACTCTTATAGTTAGGGAGCTTAGAATGTAGCATTGAGTAGGTAAAAATCACACGTAAAACTGACTTAATGAGATCATCTTGAATAGTGATATACAGTTGCATAAAAAGGGAACATAATAATTAGCTAATAGATGGAGGACCTGCATCTAGATTGTGTGGCCAAGAAGAATTACCTCTTAGGAGACATTTGCTCTGAGGCTGGATTTAGAATCTACTGAAAGATTTTTATCTAAGGGTGTGAAATAATTTGATTTGTATTTTCAAAAGAACAATCTAGCTGCTGTGTAGAAAATGCTTTATAGAGGTTTCAAGATTATAAGCAGAAAGACCAGTTGTTGCCTAACTCCAGGTGAGAGATAGTATAGTCTGAACCAGGATGGAGCAACTGAAGTAGAAAAGAAGAGACAGATTGTCTACATAGAACAAATTATGGCAGGACTTGGAAATGAGAGGAATGGATGAATAAAGGATACCTTTTGACTACTGTGTGGATCTTGCTAACATTTTTTTTTTAACTTGGAGACTAGGGACAAATATGTTTTGGAATATAAATCAAGAATTGTACTTTGATCATGGTGAATTTGAGATACCTCCTAGATAGGGAAATAGAGAATTAAGTAGGCAATTAGATATGCAATTCCTAAATACAATACAGAGACCAAAGTTGGAGACAAATTTAGAAGTCATTAAAACTATAGGCAGTATTTAAACCAGAGGGTAGAAACCATTCAGAATGAGACTATAGAGCAAAAAGGTGAATAGGATTGAACCCCAGGGTATTCCAAATTTAGAGGCCAAGTAGGGGAGGTAGAATTGTCAAAGGAGAGGGGGAGGAACTTTCTAGACAGGCAAGAGGAAAACATAGAGTCATGTTACACAAAGGAAAGTGAGGGTCTGAACGAAGAAGACAAAGACATATTCAACTTAAATGACACCAAGGGGCTGAATTGGATGAACACAGACAAGGGGCCATCATATTTGATGACACAAAGGTGAGCTTAACAGGAGAAGTGGAGAACATAAGCCAACTTGGAATGTATTGTAACAAAGAATAGGAGGCAATGAGGAGAGTAAATATAGAATCACATTTTCAAGAAGGTTTTGTCCAAAGGGGAGAAGATGTGTGACAGTAATTTAAGAGAAATGTAATACCAGGAATCTATAGGGTTTTTTAACACATAGGTTTTAAAATTTTTGTTCCCGTTTTTAGAGATGTAAAATATTAGAGCATGGTCTTGTTTTCTAAGGAAATGACCCAGTAAAAGAGTAAGCTGATGACTGTAACAGTTATCAACTTATTGTCTCTCAGCTCCAAACTTACCCTTCAATATATTCTCTGCAATAATGGACAGAATGCTATTAAGCTTCTCTCCTGCACATTGTTAAATGTTCTCAGTAGAGGGTGATGAAGGGACATTGTAGGAAGCAGCAGCTATGCTGACATTTTCAGTGGCTTTGCTGTGGATTGGTGGTGTGGATACCGGGCCATCTGATGGAGCTTTTTCTCAGTCTTGTTCCCAGGACCTGTCCATCATTTTATGACCTTGCAGACTTGTCCTAGACTAATGATAATCTTCCCTGGCCTTTGCTACCCAGAAAATGACACCACAAAACTTCCTGCTGATGAAGGCCTCCGGCTTGCATGGGCACCCATTCCTTTGGCAGGTCTCCTGCAGAGTTTGCCTGCATCCCTGGTCCCCACCTGCTCTGCATGCCCATTCCCCTGCTGGCCAATCATCTGCACTCTGCCCACACCACACAGGGTGTTTTTTCCTTGCTCAGCAACTGCACACTGGTCATGGCCTGGACCAACAGCAACCTCTGCTACTTTCACCAATAAGGTCTGACCCTCTGCCTTGGGAAGGCCCCTTTCAAGTTGCTACCTCCTTGAATTTCCTCCCTCTACCCTAAGGGTACCATGTGGTTTCCTTACATATTATAATCTCTCCTTTATCAAGGGTTTACTATTTCTCTATTCAAGACTTCTTGGGTTTAGTTCATGGTGTGGTTTCTACCTTTTTTTTTTTTATTCATGAGAGACACAGAGAGGGGGAGAGGGGGAGGGGGAGAGGGAGAGGGAGAGGGGGAGGAGGAGGGAGGGAGAGAGAGAGAGAGAGACAGGCAGAGGGAGAAGCAGCTCCATGCAGGGAGCCCGACATGGGACTCGATCCCAGGTCTCCAGGATCAGGCCCTGGACTGAAGGCGGTGCTAAACCACTGAGCCACCTGGGCTGCCCCTGGTTTCTACCTTCTAATTGGATCCAGATGATACGGCCACAAGAGAGATTATAACTGCAGGAATTTAGCACTAGCTGCTACTTAGAATATGCCAGTTTTTGAAGCATTTTCCTTGATCATATCTTCATATATGTAATTAAAAAACTCTCACCTTCTTAGTTTCTTCTCAGTATATATTTAACATCCTTGCCTCTTTATAATGGTTTTCCTTGAAAATATATACCTCTTTGTTTCTTTTAGGAGTATTTATCCATCTGTAAGAATCTGTCCTGCCCAAAAGGCTGGGTGCCAGACATTTTCATCTTTTACTCCTGTTAGAAGACCAAATTGCATTTGCTGCGTGCATACTTAGTAATTATCTCAGATAGGAAATGGCCACACCAAATGTCGAGACAAAGCAAGAGTTACCTCTATGTTTATGATGATTTAGTTTTTGGAAGAACCAGAAGCACTAATCTCTGAGAGCTATCCTGAATGTATTATCCTATCTGGGCTTACACTTTCTCTTAGGATTTATACATTACAAACTTATTTCCTTTTCTTTACTTAAATCTCCAGGTCACATTCTAATAGTCTCTGTTCTAAAATTACAGCCCTCTGTGTGTCTTTTTAAAAAATCTGCCCCTCGAATAAGACTTCTAATGCCCCTTATTCATTCTCACTGCAGCCGAAAAGTCATCATGGAAAGTCACTTTACTAACAGAGAACAACACATGCTGTGCCAGGTTTCCATGGTTTCACAACTTTTGTTCATTCTGACCTTAACAACTGCAACAGTCTACGGTGATGCCCTGGTTCAGGGAACCTGCTCCTTCTCTTTTCTCATCCCTTAACTGCCTTCCCACTATAATTATAAAATTCAGGGGATCCCTGGGTGGTGCAGCGGTTTAGCGCCTGCCTTTGGCCCAGTGCGCGATCCTGGAGACCTGGGATCGAGTCCCACGTCGGGTTCCCAGTGCATGGAGCCTGCTTCTCCCTCTGCCTGTGTCTCTGCCTCTCTCTCTCTCTCTGTGACTATCATAAATAAATAAAAATTAAAAAAAAAAAAAGAAATGCCTTCCTCTCTGAGATGCCTTCTCCACTATATTTGTCACCTCCATCACCAGCATGCTACCACTGTCCATTACATACTTTGTTGACACTACCTTAGCAGGTTGGAATTATTTTCTATCTTTTTTATTACAGTGTAAATTTTTTTTATGGCAGAGAATTCATGTGCCTTTTTGACCACTTTATCTCTAAAGAGTAGAACAGTTCCTGACACATGATATTTTTTGACCATCTGAATGTTTACTGGGCTTTGAACCATGAACCAGGATTCAAATAAGTAGAAAATTTATTATCCCTTACCCAGAGGAAACTGGATAAATAGATTGTTTTTATTATAATTGTTCTTGCCTAGAAATACCAAGAGTAGGTCAGAGGCCCAGTGGTATCTGGGACATGATTTAGAGTGAAAAATTAAGGAAGAATATGATGCCAAATTGTTTTATAATAATTATGTTGTACCTTTCAACTGAAATTCTATCAATCATTCTTTTTTGGCCAAATTTTGGGAAGGTCTGTTAAAATGCAAGAGAGAGAGATTAAAATGTTGATTACAGAAACCAATGTTGTTGATTACATCATGGGTTTCCAACATGTTTCATCAAAAGCTCTCCCACAAGTCCAACACACCTGTAGGTTAGCATGGCTGACGGCCTGGCTGAAATGGTATAACAGAACCTGTACCCTACCCACCAGGCAACTCTTCTAAGTCCTGTCCATTCAGGAAGTACCTGAAGTACCACCTAGAGCACCCAGATCTGCACAGATCAAGGTTTGAAAAACCATAAGTTTTAAACTGACTCCTTCATTTAGGAAATAGGCCCATAGAACTGAAGTGCTTTATTCAAAATTGTAAAATTACTGTCAACAAAAGGACTGAAGCTCAGCTTCCTAAACATAGGGAACTGTGTTTTTACCTGTGTTGTTCTATATTCCTGGAAGATAAATTCTATCAAATTAGATTAGCTCCTAGCAGTGGGAGTTCTTATAGGGAGAGAAAAGTCAGAGGTTTTCAGTATCCAGGGGGCCTTGCTTAGAATTCTGTTGCTCCTCTAGGACTCTAGGCATGGAGAATTGCCTTTCAGGACTTCTCTTGCCACTTGGATGTCATCTTGAGCTTGTCTTTAGCAGCAGAAACAATAAAAATGAGATCATTATTTCCAAATATTTTTAAATGACTTTATTGCACTGGATTTCCATGAATTAGAGACAACTTTTAACCATTAGGTGTCCTGACTTCCCATTTGTGAAGAGTGGCATGACTCTGATCAAGAAGTATGGTCCTTTTTCATGGGTATTTTCAATTTTTATTCTTAAGTAGAAGCCCAATTAGAAGTTGTTTATTTGTTGAATTGATTGTTTATTGATTAGCAATGGTGCAGATCTCATGCTAATTGGGAGTTCAGAGCCAAACACAAGATCTGGCATGACTGCAAACACTTTATAAATATTTTTAATCAAGTGAATGAATTTCAGAGGTGTTATCTAGCAAATATAGTTTAATAATATATTAACTTCATTTCTGACTACAGATTGAGGTGGATGCACACTCTTTGTGCCATATGCAATTGTTATATCCCAGGCATCAATGAGGCCCACATTCAGATCTTGAAAAATTTCCTTAAGGGCAAGATACTGGACGTAACCATGAAAGTCACTAAATCTTTCCACATCACCATGCATCTCCCTGATGTTTTCTGCCTTGATAATAACCATAGTGTCTGGACTTCTCAGAAGAAGACGCTGAACAGCTTTGTGGACATTGAGGGCCCTTCGGATAAAAACATCAATGGGGAAGGGCCTGAAATGCTGGCCCAGAGAAATAACAATGACAGTGTTTTTTTCTCCTCCAGTTCTGTCAATGACTCGGGCAATGTATTCAATTTCTTTCACTGAATAGGTCAATGATCCAATCAGAGGGTAACCATGTTTTTGCCACTGGATGTTGATATTCTTGTCCAAGTCCACAGCAAGCTGGTGTTGAAATTTTCCTGATTCATGCAGATCCACTGATTTCAGTGCTGATGACAAGTAGGCAATCCCAAAATAAAAGAAGTATAAAGTTATAAAGATCATAAAGACAGAAGAAAAGTTTTGGTGTTTATAATCAGATAAGTTAATCATGCATAACGGATTTTATTATAGGTTTAAATGAAGGAATAGCTTTGAAAATTATTTTAACAATCCAAAGTGTTACACAGGTAAGAGGTTATATATGTTCATTTGTAGAACCATGCAGAAGCAAACTGACTGGGGACGGTAAGCACTGCAGTAACTTCATGGGAGCACGATGTAGTTAATTTTTTAGGTATTATATTTGTACATTTCGTGAGCTGTAGATTAAGCTTGAGGCTAGAGAAAGTACTTATGTCTTTACATTAAAAAAACAAACTTATTTCTCCAAATACTCAGAGTTTCCATAAGACTGGAATTATATTCTATACTTTTGTGTTTCCTTTACCTATGCTAAGAATGGTACTGAGCATCTCATCTATAATAGTATTACTATTCACTTGTGAAGGTCTTCATAGTTTACAAAGCATTTATTTGGATATATTCATTCGCCTCAAGGCATGTTCCTTCCTCCCTACACAAACAGACACACACACACACACACACACACACACACACACACACACACACACAGTAGTCCTTCTTATCCACTGAGGATACGTTCCAAGACCCCTGGTGGATGCCTGAGACTGCAGATAGCATTGAACCCTATATATAACATGTTTTTTTCCTGTACATATATACCTATGATAAAGTTGAATTTATAAATTAGGCACAGTAAAAGATTAACAACAATGAAAATAAAATAGAACAATTATAACAATATACTGCAATAAAGTTATGCAAATGTGATCTCTCAAAATGTCTTGCTGTACTGGACTCCTCCTTTTTCTGTGATGACGTGAGATGATAAAATGCCTATGTGATGAGATGAAGTGAGGTGGATGATGTAGGCATCACAACACAGCCTTAGGCTACTATTGACCTCACAATATGTCAGGAGGATGATCTGCTTCCAGACTGCAGTTGACAGCAAGTAGCTCAAACTGTAGAAAATGAAACCAACTCCTGGGTATATATATACACACACACACACAAATACATGCAGACACATTTAATTATCATATTATAGAAAATCAAGAGATGAAATGACCTGCCGAAGCTAGTAAGTGACAGAAGCTGCACCTCAATTTGAAGCTCCTCCCAACTCTCATGAAAACTGTCTACCCAACCTTAGAACCTATGAAAACATGAGTATAATACTAACAGAATAAAGCGAAGTCCTTCCATTTTTCATCCTATAAATTAGGCCTTTATCAGACTATCAGGGCCAGCTGCTTTGTAGTTAGAACTTCTGAGGAAAATATGTAGAAAAGGATTATTAATGCTTTGTAACAAGTGCCATCTTTGAAGTAAAGGGCTACATTTAGTTTTCACCCAAGGCGTTTGAAATTAAAGATACTGGAACATTAGTTGAAGGAAGATGGCAGTATCATTGTCTTCGTTCTGCTTCTGACTTACTTCAACTTCCTTTTCCAAAGCATGCTATAAAATTTAACTTTTAACAAAATGTGCAACAGACATTTTGCTACAATTTAAATGGTTAGACAAAGAGGAGGGAACTCATTAAACTCAGACTTTCTATAACCTAAGGAATTCAGTATTGTAGAATGGAATGCTAACGATTACCACCAGATCCTTAATTTTATAGACCAGGAAACTGAGGTCTAGAAGAATTCAGAGGTCACAACTGAAAACTCTCCCCTTTGGTGGGAATTCCACCTACTGCTTGGAGCTGAGGCCCTACTGTTCTCTTTTTTATTGGGAGGATCACCCTACCTTCTAAAGTGTGAGATCACAAAAGTGGCAGCCATGTCAGAAAGGCTGTAAATGGAGACACATAAGGTGAGCTATTCCCAGTGATGACAGCCAGGAGCCAGGACCCGGGACCCAGCAGGCAGGCAGGCAGGCACCTCGTTTTCCAGTTAAGAGTGCTAAGGTCTACTAGTGAATTCTGAATTATTATTGGTGTATCCTTGGTTTAGTAAATAGAGCAACTGGACTAGGATTCTAGCCACTGGATTCCAGCCCTAATTTGGACATGGGATAACAGTCACAGTCTCTTGTTCACTGGGCACTATGTGTCTTGCAATGTACTAAGTATTTTATAACCATTATCTCATTGGGTCTTCATAACAACCATCAGATAGTATTATTATTTGTAGTTGATGGATGAGAAAAATAAGGCACCAAAAATAAGTAACACACCAAAAGTCATAGCTTCTGAGAGGCACAGCCTATGTACATTAGACAACACAGCCCATACTTTTAAGTATTATTTCTAACTGGTGCTAAGTCATTGCCTTGCTCCTGGAAGTTTTCAAGTAATGATAACAGGGATGATAGCTTATACCAAAGAGTACCTACCTATGTAACAATTCTAAATGCATTGTATATATTACTTCATTCTACCAGGTGGGTTATTTTTTCATGTTTATTTTATAGATGAAGAAGCTGAGAAGGACAATGGTTATATAACTTGCCCAAGGTTACCCAGGTAGAACATGAAGAAGCCAGATTTTGCTCTGAGATCATCTGGATCTAGAATCTACATCCTTAATCATTATGCCAACTGTAGAAAATGGGCAATGTAGTATCTTACATTATTTTCAGCTCTGTCAATGATTTTCTGGGCATGCTGGGTACATACTCAGGTACACATTGGGATACAGATATAATAAATCTTTTCTACACATGCTCCCTTCCAGTCAGATGAATGTATTCTTTTAAAGGAAAGACAATGATGTCTTGAAAAGTTTTAGTGTGTTGTGATTAAGAGATATGAAGAAGAGGCATTTCCTATTGCTCCCTTGAAATAAAAAGTAAATTTCTGAAAGGGATATGAATAATGGCTTAGACTGAGGCATACTGTTGATACTGTTTTTGAAATATTCCATCCACTGGCGGACTGTGGAATCTCCCATTAGATACACGAATTTTCCTGTTAGGCATTCTTTCATTTTGATCGGAGCCAAACTACAGGAGACAGGATTCCATGTCTCTTTCCAGACATGTCCACCAGGGATTGTGGATGTCATTCCAAACTTGCATTTCTTTTTCACTGGAACAGTTTTTCCTGCCAAAGAATCAGCAAGATAAGATCTAAAATATCACACATGCATCAGTATTTATTAAAAACCTACTATCTTTTCTAAGTATCCTTTTAATGGGTCATGAGGGAGGTGAAAAAGCTTATTGAAGCATCATCATCTTAATGTAATAGTTATTTTTAGCAAAATTTTTCTCTGATATGAATATTCTAAATTATGCCCATTAATGTTTATTATAGAGAACATATTTTCTCTCCCCACTCCCCCCAAAGAACCCTCTTGGTAAAATTTAAATATTTGCTTTCCTATGGAAGTAAAGTTATCAATTCTTGCTTAGTAATAAAAACCCAATTATTTTATCATTTTAAGCCTACTTTACCTCCAAGTTTGTCCACTCTGTCATAGTGTCTTAAATGACATCAGAAAACTAAATTCTTTGAATAGAGGGTCCAGGATGGCAGCATAGGAAGATCCTGAACCTACCCCCTCCCATGGACACACTGAATCTACCACTACATATACAACAATTCCCCCTGAATAACTGAGGTCCTATTGAACAGCTGCTTCACAACAAATGATAGAGGGACTGCATAGAGAAAGGTAAAAAGATGGAGGCATGGTAACCAGGGGAGCCCCGTCCTCAACACAGCAACCTGCATTAGGGAGGGATATCATGCAGAGGACCACACACAGATGTGCTTGTCGTGGGCACAGCAGAAAACCATCTATTTAAAAGGCAACTAGTCTATAAGTGAAGTAAATCCATTTACTAACCCTGCATCATCTGTCATGTAAGTAGGGGAACTACTGAAATGCTTTCTGGGGTGGGAGATGCTGACAAGTGCCATTTTTTTTTAATTCCCTCTCTGCTATAATAGCATGGATAGAAACAGGGTCAAGTGCTCTAGCAGCTTACTAGATCTGCCCTATGCAAGTCCTGAGTCTCTAGTTTACAGCAGTTCCAGCTTCCCCCAAGGCACTACCCTATCCCAAATGCCCTCACCCCTGTTTGTGCCCTCCCCAGCTCCTGCCAAGGGGCCCCAGAGTGGCATGCCATAGAATTTCCCAAGGTCATGCCTGACCCAGCCATCTTGCCAACATAGCCCAGATAGCCCTGCATGGTGTGCATCAGGAACCCCCAGGCATGCACTCACTCAAGATTTGGCCATCTCATGAGGATGGACATAGCAGGATCCCCTGGCCTATGTCCACTCCAGGTCCAGCTATCTTATCAGGATGGCCCCAGCACAATTCACCCTGGAAACCCCAGGACCCACACTTGTTCCAGCCCCAGTCATCCCACCAAAACCACAAGGCACACAGCTCACACGGGGGATGCTCCTATACAAGGCCACTCTTTTAAGACAGAGAGGTAACTATTCTGCCTAATTCAAAGAAAACAAAAACCACAAAAATGAACAAAGAACAAAGAATTTGGTTCCAAATGAAAAAAGCAAAATAAAGCCCTAGAAAAAAAAAACCCAATGAAACAGAGATAAGTAATTTATCTGATAAAGAGTTCAAATTAATAGTTATAAAGACATTGACCAAAATGGATGAGTAGAGGGCTTCAAAAAAGAGTTAGAAAATATAAAAAATAACCAGAGCTGAAGAATACAAACTGAAATGGAAAGTAAACTAAAGTAAATCAACAGCAGATTAGATGAAACAGAAGAATGGAATAGCAATCTGGAAGACAGAGAAGTGGAAACCATCCAAGCTGAATGGCACAAATGCTTTTTGTTTGTGTGTTTGTTTTGGGAGTTGAATTAGTGACATATATAACATATAATTTATAGTGACATATACTCATCTGAATAAATGCCCTCCTTAATGCCCATCACCCATTTAGTCCATTCCCCCACACACACATCCCCTTCCAGCAATCCTTAGTTTATTCTCTATAGTTAAGAGTTTCTTATGGTTTGTCTCCCTTTCTGTTTTTATCTTATTTTTCCTTCCCTTATGTTCATCTGTTTTGTTTCTTAAATTCTACATGAGTGAAATCATATGGTATTTGTCTTTGACTTATTTCATTTAACATAGTATAATCTAGTTCCATCCATGTTGTTGCAAATGGTAAGATTTCATCCTTTTGATGGTTGAGTAGTATTCCATTGTCAATATATACCGTATCTTCTTTATACATTCATCTGTCAATAGACATTTGGGCTCTTTCCATAATTTGGCTCTTGTTGATAGTGGCTGGTATAAACATTGGGGTGCATATGCCCCTTTGAATCAGCATTTTCATATCCTTTGGATAAATACCTAGTAGTGCAATTGCTGGGTCATCGGTTAGTTCTATTTTTAACTTTTTGAGGAACCTCCATATTATTCTCCAGAGTGGCCGCACCTGCTTGCATTCCTGCCAACAGTGCAAAAGAGTTCCCCTTGCTCCACATCCTTGTCACCATCTGTTAGTTTCCTGAGTTGTTAATTTTAGCCATTCTGACAATGTGAGGTGGTATCTCATTATGGTTTTGATTTGTATTTCCCTGATGATGAATGATGTTGAGCATTTTTTTTTTCATGTGCCCGTTAGCCATCTGGATATCTTCTTTGGGGAAGTGTCTATTCATGTCTTCTTCCCATTTCTTAATTGGGTTATTTGTTTTTTGGGTGTTGAGTTTGATATGATCCTCTCAATAGATACAGAAAAAGCATCTGACAAAATATAGGATCCTTTCTTGATAAAAATCCTCAAGAAAGTAGGGAGAGAAGAAAGGTACCTCAACAAAATAAATTTTAAAAATTAAAATAAAGGTAGTCTAAGGTAGCTATGGAATAACATCAAGAATACTAACACTTATACTATAGGGATCCCAGAAGAAGAAAGAGAGATAAATGGGCAGAAAACTCATTTGCATAAATAATGGTTGAAAATTTCTTTAACCTGGAGAAAGAAATAGACATCAAGGTCCAGGAAGCACAGAGAGTCCCAAACCAGTTGAATCCAAAGAGATCTATACTAAGGCTGGGTACGCCAACTAAAATGGCAAAAGTTAAAGAATCTTAAAATCAGTAAGAGAAAAACAATCAACATAGGAAACACTGTGAGACTATCAGCTGATGTTTAGCAGAAACTTTGTAGGCAAGAAGGGAATGGAAGCATATATTTAGAGTGCTGAAAGGAAAAACTTATAGTAAAGAATATCTAGCAAGTTTATCATTCAGAATTGAAGGAAATATAGTTTCTGGGACTAACAAAAACTAAAGGAGTTAATCACCACTACACTGTACTTATAAGAAATTATAAAGGGTTTTCTTTAAACAGAAAATAGGCTATAACTTGAAATATATACATATATTCATATCTATCTATACATGTGTGTGTGTGTGTATATATATATATATATATATATATATATATATGAAAAAAATCCATTGGTAAAGGTAAATATAAAGAAAGGCTGTAAATCAGCCACTTAAAGCACTAGTATGGGGAGTCCAAGATGGCAGAGGAGTAGGAGACCTTAGTTTTGTCTGGTCCCAGGAATTCAGCTAGATAGCTATCAAATATTCTGAACACCTGTGAACTCAGTTGGAGATCTAAGAAAAGAATAAGTGCAGCTTGACAAATAGAAAAGTGACTACTTTCTGTAAGGCAGGAGGTACAGAGAAGTGAATTTGTGGCAATATATGGGAAAATAAATCACGGTGCAGGGGAACCTCCATAAGCTGGCTACTGGAAAGTAACATAGCAGCAGCGTGCAAAATTGGAACTTTTAGAGTCTGTTCCAGTGAAGGATGTCCTGACCTGAAAAGTGCTCAGGTGGCTAGGCAGGGCAGAATCCTAAGTGGGAAATGTGGTCTCAGGATCCTTGGAATCACAGGAAGACCAAGGGTACCTGAGTGCAGCAGAGTTCCCAGGCCTCAGAGTGGGGAAGCTGGCTGCAATCAGCTTGGGGTGGCCATATACCATGAACCACAGCAGGGTCCAGGCAACCACTCCCTGAGCAGGGACCCAACAAACAGCATAACTGACATGACCCACCCCTTGCTTCCTCCTCTGGAAGGAGCAGCATGGGTGGAAGCCACAGGAGTCTGAAGGATTTGGAGAATTGAAATGGGGTTGTATACCTGAGAGAGAAACCTGCTTAGGCTGGGTGAGCATGGAGAGTGAATAGAGACCAGGGAGACAGGAGTGACTGACTGTTTTTCCCGGATGGTGCACTGAGGAGTAGGGTCCCAGGCTTTTGCCTCCAAGCCTGGAGATTGGGAAACTGCCGTTTTCATTCTCATCTTCTAAAGTGGTATGTAAAGCCTTCAGGGAACAAAAGCCACATAGAGCAATCTGGAACATATTATTTAGCCTGACCCCTTGGTAAGGGTGGTAAAATTCTGCCAGGGGCAAAGACACCTGAGAATCAGTGCAACAGGTCTCTCCCCCAAGAGAATAGCAAGAAGATCGGCTAAGAGCCAGTTTACCAGTCATAGAGAACTGCAAAACTCCAACATTAGGGGAAAATAGTAAAAAGATTCATGGTTTTACCCCCAAGATTCTTAGTCTTTCAATTTTAATTGTTTTCTCTCTTCCCTTTTTCAACAAATTTCTTATTTTATCAACTCTTCAAAAATCTTTAAAAATTTTCATTTTTACCCTTTCTGGCTGGAACCATGGAGGGTGCAGAAGAGAAGAAGGTTCCTGCTGTGCCAGAAACCCTTAAGAAAAGGCAAAGGAATTTTGCAGAGTTGAAGATCAAGCATCTGAGAAAAAAGTTTGCCCAAAAGATGCTTCAAAAGGCAAGAAGGAAGCTTATCTATGAAAAAGCTAAGCATTACCCCAAGGAATACAGGCAGATGTACAGAACTGAGATTCAAATGGCAGGGATGGTGAGAAAAGCTGGCAACTTCTACATGCCTGCAGAACCCAAATTGGCATTTGTCATCAGGATCAGAGGTATCAATGGTGTGAGCCCAAAGGTTCGAAAGGTGTTGCAGCTTCTTTGCCTTCGCCAGATCTTTAATAGCACCTTTGTTAAGCTCAACAAGGCTTCAGTTAATATGCTAAGGATTGTGGAACCATGTAAGCATGGGGGCATCCAAACCTGAAGTCAGTGAATGAATTGATCTACAAGCGTAGATCAACAAGAAGCGAATTGCCCTGACAGATAACACATTGATTGCCGATCTCTTGGTAAATATGGCATCATCTGCATGGAGGATCTGATTCACAAGATGTATACCAATGGAAAACATTTCAAAGAAGCAAACAACTTTTTATGGTCCTTCAAATTATCTTCTCCACATGGTAGAATGAAGAAAAAGACCACTCATTTTGTAGAAGGTAGAGATGCTGGCAACAGGGAAGACCAGATCAATAGGCTTATTAGAAGGATGAACTAAGTTATCTACCATGATTATTTTTGTAATCTGGTCACTTAATAAATGACTGCTTTCAAATGGTTAAAAATTTTTTTCTAAAAATGAACTTAGAGTTCTACATTCTATCCTTTCATTGTGTTTAATTTTATTTTTGTATATACATAAGTTTTTCTTTCTTTACAATTTTGGAATACAGTTTCTTCTAACAAACAGATCAAAATACACCCAAAATTTGGTGTATGGCTCTGTTCTCTTCACCTATCTGATCATATTCCTTTTTTTTGAAGTCTTTAATTATCATCTTTACAGTTACATTCTATATTTTCAATGTTATTTTGTGTATGTGCGTGTGTGTGTGTATATATATATATATACACATACACACATACATACACAAGTGTTTGTATATATACAAATTTATATATATATAAATTTTTCTTTCTTTACTATTTTGGGATCTAGTTTTCTAACAAGAGACCAAAATACACACAGGACCCAGTGTATTGCTCTGTTCTGTCCACCTGTCTTACTATATTCTCTTTTTAAAATTTTAATCTTTTTTTACAGTTTTGGGTGTCTTCTGATTTGTTTATTGTATATTTCTTTGGGGTCATTGTTGCCATTTTAGTATTTTGTTCTTGCATTCATCTGTTCTCTAGACTGAGAGACAAGATGGAAAACTCACCTCAAAAAAGAGAACAAGAGGCTCTACTGACTGCCAGGGACCTATATGGTATGGATATAAGTAAGATGTTGGAACTAGAGTTCAGAATAACAATTATTCTGGGCTGGGCTTCAACAAAGGATAGAAGGCACTGGAGAATCTCTTTTTGGAGAAATGAAAACTAAAATCTAATAAAGTAAAAAAAAAAGACTATTAATGAGATGCAATAAAAAATGGAGGCTCTAATTGCTAGGAAAAATTAGGCAGAATAGAGAATTAGTGATACAGATGACAAAATGATGGAAAATAAAAAGCTGAGAAAAAGAGAAATAAACTAGAGGATCATGTGGGGAGAATTCAAGAGTTAAGTGATATCATAAAGCAAAAACAATATTAGAATAATTGAGACTACAGAAGAAGAGAAAAAGACTATCCAATGGAAAAAGGCAGTTTCTTCAAAAAATGGTGTTGGGAAAATTGGATAGCCACATGCAGAAGAATGAAACTGGACCATTTCCTTACACCATACATAAAAATAGACTCAAAATGGATGAAAGACCTAAATGTGAGGCAGGAATCCATCAAAATCCTAGAGGAGAACATAGGCAGCAAACTCTATGACCTTGGCTGCAGAAAATTCTTGCTAGACATGTTTCCAAAGGCAAAGGAAACAAAAGCAAAGAATTGTTGGGACTTCATCAAGATAAAAAGCTTTTTTCACAGTACAGGAAACAGCTGACAAAACCAAAAGACAATGGATAGAATGGGAGAAGGTATTTGCAAATGTCTTATTAGATAAAGGGCTAATATCCAATATCTATAAAGACTGAAAGAAAAAATAATCCAATCAAGAAATGGGCAGAAGACATGAACAGACATTTCTCCAAAGAAGACATATAAATGGCCAATAGACACATGAAAAAATGTTCCAAATCACTTGGCATCACAGAAATACAAATCAAAACCACAATGAGATACCACTTCACACCAGTAAGAATGGCTAAAATTAAAAGTCAGGAAACAACATATGTTGGTGGGGATGTGGAGAAAGAGGAACCCTCATATACTGTTGGTGAGAATGTAAGCTGGTGCAGCCACTCTGGAAAACAGTATGGAGGTTATTCAAAAAGTTGAAAAAAGAACTAACCTATGACCCAGCAATTACACTACTAGGGATTTACCCCAAAGACACAAATGTAGTGATCCAAAGGGGCAACTGCACCCCAATGTTTATAGCAGCAATGTCCACAATAGCCAATCTATGGAAAGAGCCCAGATGTCCAATGACAGATGAATGGCTAAAGCAATGGAATACTACTCAGCCATCAAAAAAGAAAGAAATCTTGCCATTTGCAATGATGTGGATGGAAATAGGGGGTACTAGGCCAAGTGAAATAAATTAATCAGAAAGACAATTACCATATGGTCTCACTCATATGTGAAATTTAAGAAACACAGAAGATCATAGGTGAAGAGAGGAAAAAAATAAAACAAGACAAAATCAGAGAGGGAGACCAACCACAAAAGACTCTTAATCGTAGGAAACAAATTGAGGGTTGTTGGAGGGGAGGGGGAATGGGGTAACTGGCTGATGGACATTAAGGAGGGCTCATGATGTAGTGAGCACTGGGTATTATATAAGACTGATGAATTAGGTAGTAATAATATATGTTAATTGAATTTAAATAGAAGAAAACTTC
Source organism: Nyctereutes procyonoides (assembly GCF_905146905.1). NCBI lineage: Eukaryota > Metazoa > Chordata > Mammalia > Carnivora > Canidae > Nyctereutes > Nyctereutes procyonoides. Next base: position 70,892,995 of record NW_026575140.1, read on the forward strand.
AAAAAAAGAACTAGTATGAAGGTTGAATACAAAAATAGTTTAATTGACCATGACAACAGTAAGCAGTTAAAAGATCACAAAATAAAAATATGTAAAATAAGACATCAAAAAACCCTCCAGTGGTAGGGGGTGAGGGGAATTTAAAAAAATTGTACTGTTTCAGAATGCACTTGATTTTAAGTGACTATCAGCTCAAAAAATATATATATACAAACATATACATATATGTGTCAATATATGAACCTTATGGTATCCACAGGCCAAAAACTACAATAGATGCACAAAAGAGAAAGGACCTCAAATATAACCATCAAGAAAATAAACCAAAAGGGAAGAGAACAAGAGAAGAAAGGAACAGAAGGACCACAAAAAGAACCGGAGGACAATGAATACAATAGTAATAAGCACATACTTATCAATAATTACTTTAAGTTTAAATGGACTAAATGCTCCAATCAAAAGGAAAAAAAGAATGCACAAGTTACCAGTATTAGAAGTGAGAAAGTATCACTAAAGATTCTACAGACATTAAAAGGATAACAAGGCAGTATTACTATAAAAATGTATGTCAACAAATTTCAAAACTTCAATGAGATAAATTCTCTGAAAAATATAATTTACCAAAATTGACACAAGATGAAATAGAAAATCTGAATAGGCATAGTCATATTAAATAAATTAAATTTGTAATAAAATCTTCTCAGAAAGAAAAAACAGACATGTTTTGTCAAATGTGACAAAACAGATTAAAAAAAATAAGACCACCTGTATGCTGCCTACAGGAGACTTACTTCAGATCTAAAGACACACAGGCTGAAAGTGAAGGAAAACAAGATATTCTATACAAATGAAAATAAAAAGAAAGCTGGTACATAATATTTGTATAGGACAAAATAGACTTTAAACAGAAATCTAAGCGCCGAGATAGCTCAGTTGGAGAGCGTTAGACTGAAAACAGAAACTCTAAAAAAGACAAAGGCATCACGTAATGATAAAGGGTTAAATCAAAGCAGGGGATGTTTTAGTACTTATGCAACCTAAGATGGGAGTACCTAAATACATAAAACAAACATAACAGACACAGGAGGAAATTGACAGTAATACGTTAACAGTAGGAGACTTAAATATGTCACACTTCTGCTATTGAGTAGATCATCCAAACAGAAAATCAATAAGGAAACATTGGCCTTAAATGACACATTATATCAAATAGACTTAATAGATACCTATAGAACATTTCATTCAAGAACTTCAGAATACACATTTTTTTTTTTAAGTGCATAGGGAACATTCTCCAGGATAGATCACACGTTAGGTCACAAAATAAGTCTCATTAAATTCAAGAAGACTGAAATCTTAACCAAGCATCTTCTCTAACTACAAAGGTATGGAACTAGGAATCAATTAGAAGAAGAACTGGGAAAAAAATGAACACATGGAGACCATGTAGCATGTTACTAAACGACTAATGGATTAAAAAGAAATCAAAGAGGAAATAAAAAAAATACCTTGAAACAAAAGAAAACAGAAACATAACTCCCCTAAATCTATGGGACATGGCAAAAACAGTTCAAAGAGAAAGCACATAGCAATATAGCAAAAAATAAATTTTAAAAAGTCCAAATAAACAGTCCAATTTTCTACCTAAAGAAACTAGAAAAAAAGAACAAAGCCTACCTTAGGAGAAGAAAAGACTTAATAAAGAAAAGAGTGGAAATAAATGAAACAGACTGAAAAAAATATAAAAGATCAATGAACTAAAAGCTGGTTCTTTGAAAAGGTAAACAAAATCAATATACCTCTAGTCAGGTTTATCAATGAAAACAAGAGAGCACACACTCAGACAAAATCAGAAAAAAGAGGAGTGCCTGAGTGGCTCAGTTAAGTGTCTTCCTTCAGTTCAGGTCATCATCTCGGGGTCCTGGGATCGAGCCCCTTGTTTGGGCTCCCTGCTCCACAGGAACCTGCTTCTCCCTCTCTGTCTGCACCTCCCCTTCCCCCACTCATGTGCTCTCTCTCTCTCTCTCTCTCTCTCTCTCTCTCAAATAAATAAAGTCTTTAAAAGAAAGAAATAAAAAGAGAACTTACAAATGATACTATATACATAAAATATCATAAGAGATTACTGTGAACAATTATGTGCCAAAAATTTGGAAAACCTAGAATAAATGAATAGCTTTCCAACTCTGAATCATAAGAAAAGAAAATCTGAATAGAACAATTACAAGGAATGAAATTGAATCTGTAATTCAAAACTTTCAAAAAGGAAAAGTCCAGAATCAGACAGCTAGCTTCACAGGTGAATTCTAATAAATATCTAAAGAAAAGTTAATGCCTACTTTTATCAAATTATTCCAAACAATTGAAAAGAAAGGAATATTTCCAAACTCATTTTATGAGGCCAGCAGTATCCTGATATCAAAACTAGGCAAAGACATCACATTCACAAAATGATAGGCCAATATGCATGATGAACTTAGATGAAAAAAAACCTTAAGAAAATATTTAACAAATCAAATTCAACAATACAATAAAAAGATCATACACCACAATTGAGCAGGATTTGTTCCAGGAATGCAAGGATGGTTCAGTACCTACAAATCAATGTGACACCAAACACCAACAAGGATACAAATCGTATGATCTCCTTAATAGAGGCAAAGAATGAATGTGACAAAATTCAATATACATTTGTAAGAACTCTTAACAAATTGAGTACAGAAGAAACATATCTCAACATAAGAGACTCTAGGATGGCAGGTTGTAAACCTCTGTTGAATTTTGGACTCATAGTGATGTGAGGAGCGGATAATGATAGTGATGTGGGGAGGTAAACACCCAGGTGTAAATAGAGTTTTGACATTTGAAGGTTATTATGTTAGATGAGCAGGTAATCTGTTGCCCAAGAAATAGATTAATGTTCAGTGACAGTTACTAAAACTGGTTTATGATATCCTAGCGATTCCAATCATTTATTCACTTGAGTAATGGATATCTTGACTCACCCCAGAGAAGCCTGATGGGCAGAGTACCAATAGGACAAGAAAGAAACCATTTAGATGAATTTAGTGCTAGGCACCACCCATCATCACAGGGAGAACTTACTGTTGCATTTGGAGACACTGATGACATTTTTTTCCATAATCTCTATACCCACATTTGACCTTAAAGAGAAAAATACAGAAATTAATCTGCAGGTGACCCCCAAAATCAGGAAACACAAGAAGCCACATTATATATTGTTTTCAGTTACTTCTTAGTGCTAAGAATTGACTAATGACTACTGATTAAATTTTCCTTCCTTTGCTTATTGGTCCAGGGGGTATAGATACCCACAAGGTGTGCAAGATAACTTATTGAAGTGCAGTAAGAATATATTCAAGCACACATTTACACATATGTTTCTCATTCCCTTTTGATTTTTATTATGTTTATCTTTATGTTTCAATGATAAGGGTTAAATATCCAAAAAGACTGAGAACTACTGGAAAGTAAATACTGTCCCCAAATGAATTCACAGATTTTTTTTTCTAAAATGGCTCTTCATAGAATTCCCAAACTGATATACTCATGGCACTTTCCTTTGGAGCCACACAGAGGCTAAATCATTACCATATTTTCCCAGGTAGTCTCCAGAAAAAAATTATTTACCTTTCAAAGAGGTTCCATTCTTGTTTGCTGAGATAAGAAACATCCTTGTTTTTGGAATGCATGTGAGTGAGAGCAGCACAGGGCATGTGGGGTGGTCTTACACAGTAGAAGGCTTCTTGGTCTTGTGCATCCAAGTACTCACACAGCTCAGTGCTGGAGTTTAAAACCAGGGCACAATCAGTATCGACATGGGAGGTACCACTGGCAAACTGGCCTGTGAAAATCACCCTGTCATAGCCTTGGTTCCTGGCCCTCCAGAGAGCTGATGCCCCTTCACTGGGGTGGATAAGCAGGAGAGACAGAGAGACCCAGCCCTCCCAGAAGAGAGTGAAGCTGACCAGGTAAGTGCCATTGTTGTAGTCGGTCACATTTCCTGATGCCCCTGCCTTCAGGGCTGGAGACGACATCCTGGCTCTCAGGAAGTCCCCACCATATTCCTTCCTGCGTCCCAAGTGGTCCCTCCCCTCCAGGACAACATCTAGCCGATCACCCCTGCAGTAGGCATCTCGAGGGTGGAGGATGGTAGCTGTGCTATGTGCTGCACTGGTGGTGGTATTCATATGGGTGAAAGGTCTGGGTGGGATCAGCTGGTCTAGTTTCCCTGTGATTCTCTTTATTCTTAGCTCGGTCTCAGCTGATGAAACTACTGGATGCAGCGGTACTTCAGGACATGGGGATTTCATGACCAAGTTCCAGTGATGGAGGGTGATGGGCAACCTCAGTGCAGTCCATATCTGAAATGATAATAAATACAATAAAGAACATAGAAAATGTTTTTATGTAATATAGTAACTTTTGGTAGGCTAGCCAACCTTGATCTTTTAAACTTATTTTCAAGATTTTATGTATTTATTCATGAGAGACATAGAGAGAGAGAGAGAGAGAGAGAGAGACAGATATATAGGCAGAGGGAGAAGCAGCCTCCCTACAGAGATCTCGATGCTGTACTCTATCCTAGGACCCTGGGATCATGACCTGAGCTGAAGGCAGACACTCTACCACTGAGCCACTCAGGCGTCCCCAACATTGATCTTTCATAGAATAATGGGAGATATAAAAAGTAAAAGGATATTGAAATTCTATTATCATGTAGGTTTCATGGGCAAAATAATTTTCCTTAAATTTGTTTGTGGAACTCCACTTTTCACTGGCTAACCTATTTTGGGTTCCAGGATATTCTTCCCTAAAGTGGTGTTGGTAAAATACACCTTTCTTTACTGAGCAGTTGTGAAGATGTGAAGAAATGATTTTTTTAACTGAATAGTGCACAACAAATATTTAATTGTTCTATTATTTTGTAATCTTTAAACTAGAATTCAGTCATTAAAAAAATTTAAGAAAATGCTTAAGATGCATGAGACTTTTATGCAAAATATGATTATTTTTTCTATTTGATATTTTACACTTTGCTTAAACATTCTAGGATATTTATTAGTATTTTTCAGATTGTTTTAGTTAACTCAGGGAATAATAAACTTATGTTTATAAACACTTATTTTCTAATCATAAAATAACACTGATTATTAAAAAGTGAGAGAATGCCGAACTGTATAGGAAACAAAAATCAGTGACAATTCTGTCAATCATGGATAATTAGTGTCAATATTTTGGTGATTTTTCTTGCATTCTCAATATGCCATTTCACATGATTGTGAACAAATTGAATATTACCCATGAATTTTGGCATTTTCAAAAGCAGTGTTATAAAAACTCCACCTTATATCATTGCCTCACGTAGTATCCCAACCTATGGCTATGGCTTAATATTTTACATATTCCCATATTTTTTGGATATTTATCACTCTCAACTTTTCTCTTACTTATGCTTCTATAAAGAACACCTTTTGGGGGATCCCTGGGTGGCTCAGCGGTTTAGCGCCTGCCTTTGGCCCAGGGCTCGATCCTGGAGTCCCGGGATCGAGTCCCACATCAGGCTCCTGGCGCGGAGCCTGCTTCTCCCTCCTCCTGTGTCTCTGCCTCTCTCTCTCTCTCTCTCTCTATGTCTATCATAAATAAATAAATAAATCTTAAAAAAAAAAGAACACCTTTTGGTATAAATCTTTGCAAGCCAGGTTATTTGCTAAGAACTCAGAAATAGAATTATTGGTTCAGTGTGGTGAATGCTGCTAAAGGTCTTAATAAATGCTATAAAATTGTTTTCCAGAACAATTCTCCTGCAGCCAACAATGATAAACTCTAAATCAAAACCAAAAAAATCTCCCCAAGTGCTGGAAAGTGACTGCTACAAGCAGATGGACACTTATGCTTATGGAGGAATGTTGAAACCTGCAGTAAGGAACGGCACTGGACTGGCATTCTAAGGGGGTATTAACAAAAAAAATTCTTCCAGTGGAAGGGAAATTACACAAAGAGAAACACAGATCTTCAGGAAAGAACCAAAAGCACCAGAAATGGCAACTATATGGATAAATATAAAAGACTATGTGTTTGTCTTCTAATTTCTCTAAAATGCATGTAATTATTTAAAGTAAAAACTATAATTTTGTAATAATATGGCAATGATGGCATAATGAATGGGGTGGCTAATAAATGAAAGTAAAGGGTGGCAAGGTTATTACAGATCACATGAAGCAGCATGACCTTACCTGATATTAACTATAAAAGAATGTGTATTTTAATTCCTAGAGGAACTACTTAAAAAAAACTTATAGCTGTAAAAATAATAAAGAAACTAAAAGGAAATTCTAAAAGAATTCAATTAATCCAAAAAGAGGAACAAAGGGGCTAAACAGAATACTAACAGCAAATTGGCGGACCTAAATCCACTCAGTAATTTCATTAACAATAAGTTGGCTAAATGTTCTATTACAAGACAGAGCTAAAAAAGCAAGACCCAACTATTTGCTGTTTACCAAGAATGTAATTCAAGCATAAAGTTATGTATAGATTGAAAGTATAGGGGCAGCCCTGGTGGTGCTAAACCGGTGCGCCTACAGCCCAGGGCGTGATCCTGGAGACCCTGGATGGAGTCCCGAGTCGGGCTCCTGCATGGTGCCTGCTTCTCCCTCTGCCTATGTCTCTGCCTCTCTCTCTGTCTCTGTGTCTCTATGAATAAATACATAAAATAATAAAAAAAAGATTGAAAGTAAAGACGGAAAACAACATGCCATATAAGCATGAAAAAGCTAATATTAGTGTTAAAATAAACTTCAAGACAAAGTGTCACCAGACATAGAAATGGACATCTCCATCTCTAAGAATCAATTTGTGTTAAGAGTCAATTTGTGGTAAGCGTCAATTTGTAAGAAAATATAGCATCATAAATTGTGTATTGTACCTACATGTGCATGTATGTATATGTGGGAAAAAATTGACAGAATTAAAGGGATAAACACAGAAATCCACAATAATAATTAGAAACTTAAAAACTTATATCAGTGGTTGCTGCAGGAACTAGATTAAAAAATAAGTAATGACCTATAAATATGAACATTATCATAGTAATCACAATACATTATCGGTATTTTTTAACTGCTGCACCTCCACATTTAAATTTTAAGTGATTTATGATAGAGTAATAATCTGTGCCAAAATTTTTTTAGTAAAAATAGGAAAACCTGATTCAAGATGGAGGACAAAGGACATATTATAGTTTCAATTTCTCACCAGAAACTCTAATGAAAGATAGGGAAAAAATTAAAAATTTCTAAGTATTCTGGGAAATAGGAAAAGATACCTTAATTAGATCAGAATTTATAAGAAATCTGAAAAATAGGAGTGTGTTGCTGTATCAGTTGGTAGAACATGAGACTCTTGATCTCAGGGTCATGAGTTTGAGCCCCACATTGGATGGAGAGATGAGAGAGAGAGAGAGAGAGAGAGAGAGAGAGAGATCAATTATCTGAAAAACAAAAGGCAGATGAGATTAGATCAAGTAACAAAACCATGGCTCCAAATGCATGTCAATGAGAAGTCTGTAGAAGATGGAAGCCACTCCAAGGATTCTACAACTTGGAGGAAGTTGGTAATTAGAATAAGAGAGGATAAAGGAGTAGCCCACAGGAAGATGTATGGGAATGGTTAACACTTCCCTAGATTTCTGCCTGTGTCTGGCCAGGCAGCTAGAAATAGGGACTTCTGTACTTTACTGTGAGTAAAAACCATAGATATTTAAGTTGGAGGATATAGGATAGGACCCTGTGTGCCTGGCAATACCCTAGACAGATGGGGAACATTCATTGCCTTGAGTACTTTTTGCAGCTCTGCTACAAATATGATGGACAAAACAGGTAACAGGACCCAGACTGGCCACCACAGAACCTTCAGTGTAGGAATATACACACAACCAAGAATTGGTAAAACTTTTATGAAAGCCAACTCAAAAAAGAAAGGTATCAAGTTCCATAAAGAAAAGACTAAGGAACAGAAATAGAAAATGCAAAACAAAACTTTAGAGCAAGTATATTTCAATCCTCAAGGAGATGCTAGGTGATATTTGCATACATCAGCTAATGAATCTGAGACCTTGGAAAGCAAAATCTTGCTGTTCAATATGCACAAGTCCACTGCATTCCTCCATACCAGCAAGAAGGAATTAGAAAATGTATTTTAGGGATCCCTGGGCTCAGCGGTTTAGCACCTGCCTTCAGCCCAGGGTGTGATCTTGGGGACCCGGGATTGAGTCCCACATTGGGCTCCCTGCATGGAGCCTGCTTTTCCCTCTGCCTATGTCTCTGCCTCTCTCTCTCTCTCTCTCTCTCTCTCTCTGTGTCTCTCATGAATAAATAAACAAAATCTTAAAAAAAAAGAAAATGTATTTTAAAAACACCATTACAATAGCTACAAAAATCATAAAGTACCTAGTTATAAATCTAAAAGATGTAGAGGACATGTATGCTAAAATTTTTTAATTTACTAAAAATTCTTGAAGAAGACCTAAATAAATGTACAGAGATTACATGTTGCTAAAAAGCAAAAATAAAAATGTCACTTTCTCCAATTTGATCTGCATGGTTAATGTAGTACACATAAAAATTAAGTAAGATTTTTCCATCAAATCTGACAGATTGATTCTAAAACATATAATAAAGAGTAAAGGGCTGAGCCTGGCCAGGAACCTTGTGAAGTTGATTAAGCAGTGGTAACTTGACCTACAAGCTTTCAAGACTAAATATAAAACTAATTATTATCATTAAATTAATTATATCAATGTGGTATTGATACAGGGAAGAAAAATAGGTCAATGAACTAGAACAAAGAGACCAGAAAGGTACGTGTACTTATCAGAAATGTTGCTATATGACAAAAATAAGATGGCAAATCAGCATAGAAACAACTACAGAGTAAGAAGAGCTGAAAGCGTGATTATCCATATGGATATAAAAATCAGGAAATAATCAAATTCAGATCTGGTGCAGGGTTAAATGTCTAAAGCAACCTGTAAAAGTTTAAGAAGAATATTTAGATAAAAAATCTGACACTGAAGCAAAATCTTAGTACCCAAAAAGAATCAACTGTTTAAAAAGGCAGATAAATTTTACTATATAAACATGAAAATGTGTTGTTCAGAAATTCCTTGAAGAATCTAAGCTAAACATTGGGAGAAAATCCTTGCAGGGGCATATGTAAGTGACAAAGGAAGAAAGCGTGCATGCCACCATACACATACATGCATACAATATCACCGTCTCCCATGCTAAATAATAGTTATCATATATGTTTGTTTGTTTATTTATCTATCTCCACACCCAGCATGGAGCCCAACACGGGGTCTCAACTCACCACCCTGAGATCAAGACCTGAGCCAAGATCAATGGTTGGAGGTCCAACCAATGGAGTCCCTTGGGCACCCCCAAATATGTCAGTTCTTCAAGGTCGTGTAAGCTGTTGAGACTTCCCTACTATAATCTATGAGCCTGGTTGTTTGGACTTTGCTAGAACAGGTGAAATAGGAAGTAAAAATATACTTCTGTAAGACACAGAAAGAAAGAGATTCTTACCTTTGTAGAGTTTTTAAAAACTGTAAAAGTGATCCAGGAGGCCAATAGAAACAACAATACCAACAGTGACTTACGATTTGCCATATTTCTAATGATTAGGATCCTACAAGAGATAACACGGAACAAGCACACTCACAATAGAAAAGAAATGCGGAAATACATGAGAAGTTTACATTTCTTGATTCTTTTGTCCTCAGTAAGTTTCTCCCAGAACAGAACCTTGCCCCACTCTCCCCCACACAGCTGCTCTTACTGTCCTTCCAGCTACTGTCTCTGGTGATCAGTTTGTACCTTGACCAGAAGTGCTATTCTGAGACAGATAGCCCACCATGGATTTTTATGAAACTGAGCCATTAATGGCCTGGAGGATGCAAGGCTGCTCATGTTTAGGTGAAGCCTCCAGGCTATTTTGTCCCCTCACAGAGTTCCTGTTCTCTTCCCTTAAACACAAACTGCAGACACAACACATATGAGCAAATATTGACACTGACCGTTATCCCAGGGCCCTTTTAATATAACTTGATATTTCCAGCTTCCTTATTATAATTCTATTATTATGTTCCTTTTTCTTGTTTTAACCACCCTTTTGTGGTACCAATGAACCTTAAAAAGATTTTAAACCTTAGATTTTTTTTTAAAAAAAAGAATTTAGACTTTTTTTTCAATGTTTTCCTATTCTAACATCTTCATTTCTGTCACTGTGCAAAAATTTCAAGTTGTCCCTTAAAAGCAGATTGCTTAGGGACATCTGGGTGGCTCAGTGGTTGAGCATCTCTGCCTTTGGCTCAGGGCGTGATCTTGGGTTCCTGGGATCGAGTCCCGCATTGGGCTCCCTGCAAGGAGCCTGCTTCTCTCTCTGCCTCTCTCTCTCTCTCTGTGTGTCTCTCATGAGTAAACAAAATCTTTTTTTTTTTTAAAAAAAAAGCAGATTGCTTAAATGCTGCCTTTCTAAAATTTTCTGTCTTTCAAATTTATTCCCCCCTAGAAGCATCTCATACCCTGGATCCCCAGTTAATATATAGACATTAGAAGTTTGTGCACCCAAGAGTAAACACTACCTCTTCCCCCACCTGCACAATTTTGAAAATGTTTTCATACCTTTAATTTAAAGATTATGTTTAATCCTATACATAGGAACTACTATAATCTGTGTGTAGAGGCTCTGTTTTGAAGACAGTAGTGTACCAGTGGGGTGTGTCTCCTCTGTGCCAAAAGAAAACACAGGTAAAAGTTGCAGCTTACATGCTTTCAGCTTGCAACCACAACCTTGTGCATATTTCAATGAAGGTTACTATCAGGCATACCAGTTCCCCCTCAAGGAGAGGCCTGGATCACAAAGTAACAGTCATCAGTGCATGCATAATGGAGGAGGGAAAATGAAATCCTGAGTATAGATTAGATAATTTTAATGTTTTTAGACTTTGTTAGCCTAGTTGTAGTACATACACGAGAGATACCTGATGAGAAAAAGAGTGAATGAAGCCGAATGTTTGAGTGATTGAGAATAGTCGGTCATTCCTGAAAAGCTGAAACTGCCTAGTTTCCATCTGAGCCTTGTCATCAAGACCCACTTGCCAAGATTCAAGTGTCTATTACCTTGTACATAGTAGGTACTCAATAAAAATTGCTTAATTTAACTAATAGAATCTCAAGTACAATGTAGGCAACACAATGATATTTACTCTCAAGAAAACAGAGTGATCGATTATACTTCTGAGTTTGAATCTATCTGGGATTTGCATTTTTTAAAAGATTTTATTTATTTATTCATGAGAGACACAGAGAGGAAGACATAGGCAATGGGAGAAGCAGGCTCCCCTTGGGGAGCCTGATATGGGACTTGATCCCAGAACCCTGGAATCATGCCCTAAGCCAAAGACAGATGCTCAACCACTGAGCCACCCAGGTGTCCCTGGGATTTGCATTCTTGAACTGACAGAAATGGTGCCAGAAAGAGCAGGTACCCAGGACAATTGCAATTGCACCAGTGCCCACAGAGAGCAGTAGCTGATTACACTGTGGATCCCTCCAGTCTCGTTTGTGCTGTTCCACACAGGAATTTAAACATGTCCATCTGTCTACAAAAGACTCGAGATCTGTTTCATAAGGACAGAATAATCTTTCCAGCATCCTTGATCATGCTCTACTGAACTAACCTTAACAATACTTCTCTATGTCATTACATATGACAGTTGGAGAAGCTGTTATAACCTTATATGTATGACTGGGTCCAGGATTGTTCATTTCTGTCCTAGGGAGCCTCTAATGAGAGATAAATATTTGTAGTTCTGGTTTGGTTGCTCCTTAGGAGACTAATGTTAGCAACCACTCAAGTTCACCACCTACTCTGACATGCAGATTTATGGATTTTAATTTGCTCTAGTTATGCAGATGCTGATATTTTATGTCAACCTGACATCTCTTCATGAGGCAGGAATAACAGATATGCTTGACTTAACTGAGAGCATAGAAGAGATTTTAAATGGTTTGTCCAGATCATCTAGTATGCTTTGAAGCAGAGCTGAGATCAGGATTCCTGTCACTTTGACCTCTGATTTAGAGCACTTTCCACCACTCAGCATGACTCCAACACAAATAGTATAACCAAGTTCCGGTAAATCCTGTGGTTCATATATTTATTGTCCATTATGCCTAAAAGACCCTCATCCCCCTTTAACCACTCAAAACCTGATGTGAGCAAGATAAATGGTCCTCCTTAGTGTATTCTCTTTGTAGTTAGTGTGTGGCTTTGAATAACTTCCTTTCCTCTAGGTTTATAGGTCTAACGAGAGATAGAAACATGAAAGCGCAATCAGGGGATCATGGGACTATGTGTTTACAGTATAAACCCATGTTTACAATTCAGGAGGTCACCAGTTCTTTGGGGTATGAGTAGGGAAAGAGTAGTGCTAACCAGGACCTAAAGAAGCCCACGCAAAATGGGCAGACTGCCAGCATTGGCAAAGCAAAGAGAAGCAAAGAGTTGATGTCCAGGGAACTGTCATTAGAGACTGAGCCACAAATTAGGGAAATGGCTGCTGGGGCCCCAGGAATCACACAAGATATGCCCGTTGCCAAAGAGGCTGTACTGAATGGTAGAGCTCATGTCTGTGGTATCTGAGCATCCCTGGAGAGATGAGAGAGGATAGGATACCAAAAATGATTCAGAATTCAGGCAGTGAGAAGTTGGCACACAGGACTCTTGAGGTGACTAAATAATGATGGACACAGGCTGTTGCAACTCAGTCATGTTAATGGAGGGAAAAGGGCCAGCAATGTGGCAGGAATATGGACAGATAGCAGACTATGGCTCCAGATTTACTAGGAACAGTATCACAAACTTTGCATCATTTTCAAGTATACTATGGGAAAAAGCCTATGAAGTTCAGAGTGACTGCCATTTTCATAGCACTTTTGGAAAAAGTAGTGAAAAAGTGGTGTAAAGCTGCTTGGTTATGCTTAAGTTATTGTTACCCTGCCACCCTGTAACAGAGATGGGCATCTATTTAACAAACAAGTTGTATAGTGGGGGCAACTGGGAATGAAAACATTGCCATACCACCAGAACTCCCTTTTGTGGGCGACTGCCTACCACTCAGAGCTCCAGCTGCTGAAGTTTGAAAGAGACACATATATGTGAGACAGGAAGCAGTTGGTGGGAGTAGGTGTGGAGAGAGCCACAGATTGAACAACAGCCAATATTTATTGAGGACTTCTTGCATGCCAGGAGCTATCCTAGTGCTGCTTTAGCAAACCTACTTAACTCTCAGAACTACACTATGATGTAGTTACCATTTTCAGCTGAGGAAACAAGTCAGAGTACAGTTAAATGTTAGCTGAGCTCACACAGTTAGTACACGGAAGAGGCAGGCCTGGGAGCCAGATCTTCAGAGCTGCATTTTAACCACTCTACAGTAGTGCCATGAAGCAGAGACAGAGAGTAGAGTATAGGAGAAATGGACACAAAAGTGCTTGAATCACTGAAATGGTGGAGCACAATAAAAATGGGGCCTGCTCTGGAGATGGTTTTAAACCCATCATTAGGACCATGTCAAGTCCTAAAGGCTCTTCCCTTTTAGCTAGTTCCTCAGCAACATTTTAGGATCTCTGTGAGGCACTGCAATATGTTGGGGGCCTGGGAGGAAGGGTTTTATCTTACCCCTAAAATTCTCAGACAGGATTCTCAAATGTGAGAAAGTCTCAAAATTACATGAAACTAGCTACATATCTTACAAACACAAGTCACTATATTTTTATTTACCAGCAGCCTGAAACATGTTTTCTATGAAGGTAAAAAATTAAACATAGGCAAGCTATGAGGATTTCATTCAAACATAGCTGGCCTTCACACCTTAGTGATACCAGCAGCACATGTCTAGGAATTTCCCTGGTTAGGTCAATGGACATGTTTGCTTGGATAGTGCTTTGGTTGGCTTCCTTAAAAACCTTCATGGATTTGAAGGCATCAGGCCATCTAGTCATTTTATGGCCAAAACTTGATCAACAGCTGTGCCTGGTTGAGACTTTACGTCCAATGTAGAATGAAGAAGAACTTTAAAAATTTGGGACCAGTCTTGCCCTTCACACTAGAATTCCTTCACTACTGAGACCCTTCTGGTCATATGACTATAGAGGAAATGTAGGCCCCTTTTTTTCTTGTGGAAAACATGTATGACATGCAACAACTTAAACATAGATGTTTCAGAATGCAAAGTATTCCATTTCATAATATACATACATTGTTAGGGCACATCTTTTCTCTGTATTAGAACATTGCAGTAACTATTATAGTCAAGAGCTGCTGCAGAAGCCTAAAATTAGTGGGAGTTTGATGAGAAATAAGAATATCTTCCCACTAATATATTTATTAATTTCAAATTGAAAAAGAGTAACTTTACAGTGAGTAAAATCAACACTGGCTTACTCCAGTGATCAGGTTAATATTTGTAGTTATAAGGTTTATATTTTTTCATGATTGTTGTACCAAGGGTACATCACTTCTGTGTTATTCTTGACAAAGAATAACAAAAAAATTCATTAGGTAAAAAAAAAAATTCATAGGTAGAAGTAAACATGTAATAAAATAGTAGATTAATCACTAATAAAACCAGTATAAAGGCTAAAAGAAAAAAGTAGCAAAATCAATTATATCAATAAAAACTAATCAAGGGATACACAAAACAAAAGATATAAAATATGACATACATAAAACATAGAGAGGGGAGTAAAAATGTAGTGATTTCATAAGGTATTTGAACTTAAATGGCTGTCAATCTAACATAGATTGCTAGACACATAGAATGTAAATATGAGTCCCATGGTAGCCACAAAACAAAAACCAATAATAGATATACAAAAAAATTTTAAAAAAGGAATTCAAGCGCTAACATTAAAGAAAACCACCAAACCACAGTGGAAGATGGCTAGAGAGGAAGAATGACAGAAGAGAACCAAAAAATAACCAGAAAACAGACGTGTTAATTTCTCTCCCTATCCAAAATACCATGGCCTTTCTTCCGAGATTAGAACAAATTATTTAAGATTTGTGTGGAATCAGAAAGACCCGAAAGCCAGGGGAATTTTAACAAGCAAACCATATCTGGGGGGCATCACAATGCCAGATTTCAGGTTGTACTTTTAAGCTTTGTGTTCCTCAAGACAGTTGTGGTACTGGCACAAAACAGCACCACATTAGCTCAATGGACCAGAATAGACAAGCCAGAAGTGGACCTGAACTTTATGGTCAACTAATATTCGATAAGGAGGAAAGAGATCCACTGGAAGAAAGACAGTCTCTCTTCAATAATTGGTTGTGGGAACCTTGGACATCACATGCGAAGAATGAAACTGGTCACTCTCTGCACCATACACAAAGATAAACTCAAAATGGAGTGAAAAGACTAAATGTGAGCAAGATTCCATCAAATCCAGAGGAGAACTCAGGCAACACCTTTTTGAAACTTTGGCCACAGTACCGGGAAAGGACAAACAGTGTATGTTCTCATTTCATATTGGGGAATATGAATAATAGTGAAAGGGAATATAAGGGAAGGGAGAAGAATTGTGTGAGAATATCAGAAAGGGAGACAGAAATTAAGACCTTCTAATTGGAAATCAAACTAGGGGTGGTGGAGGGGGAGGAGGGTGGGGGGTGGGGGTGACTGGGTGAGGGCACTGAGGGGGACACTTGATCGGGATGAGCACTGTGGTGTTATTCTGTATGTTGGTAAATTGAACACCAAATAAAAAATTAATTTATTAAAAAAAACAGAAAACACTTACCAAATAGCAACAAGTATATACCTAAAAATAATTACTTTAAATGTAAATAAACTAAATGGTCCAATCAAAAGATAGAAGATGACTGAATAGATTAAAAAAGAAAAAAAACATGACCCATCCACATGTTGCTATAAGAGATACTCACCTGAGATTTAAAGATATATACAAACAAAGTGAAGGGATGGAAAAAGTTAGTTCATATAAATCAAAAAAAAAAAAAAAAAGAAAGAAAGAAAAAGGCCAGGGTAACAATATTTATACAATACAAACTTTAAAACAAAGACTGTAATAAGAGATAAAGAAGGCCCTTACATAATGATATAATAAAGGGATCACTCCAACAAGAGGATTTATTTGTTAATATCAATGGATCCAAAACTGGAGCACCTATATACATAAAGCAAATATTAACAGACATAAAGGAAGAAATTGGCAGTAAAACAATAATAGTAGGAAACTTTAACACCCTACTTACATCAATGGATAGATAATCCAGACAATCAATAAGAAAACAATGGCTTTGAATGGCATACTAGACCAGATGGACTTAACAGATCTATATAGAATGTTTCCATCCCCAAATAGCAGAATATGCATTATTTGTAAGAGCACATAGAACATTCCCCAGGAGAGAGAACTTAAGTAAAAAAATCACTCTCAATAAATTTAGGAAGATTAAAATTATATCAAGCATTTTTTTTCTGTCCACAATATAAAACTAGAAATCAGTTATAAGAAAAGTTGGAAACAAGCAAACAAACAAACACAGAGGCAAACAACATGCTCCTAAACCACCAAGGGGTCAAAAAAATATCAAAGACTAAATTAAAAAAATGAAGACAGGTGGAAATGAAAATAGTTCAAAATCTTTGAAATGCAACAGTGGCAGTTCTAAAAGGAAAGTTGATAGCAATACAGGCCAACATCCAGAAAAATCTTAACAAACAAACCTTACATCTTCAGGAATTAGAAAAAGCAGAGCAAACAAAACCTAAAGATACCAGAATGAAGAAAATAAATAAAGATTAAAGCAGAAATAAATGAAATAGAGAAAAAATAGAGCACACCACTGAAATCAAGAGCCGGTTCTTGGAAAAGACAAGCAAAATTGATAAATATCTAGCCAGATTCACTAAGGAGGAAAAAATACATGACACATATAAAATTAAAAAAATGAAAGAAAAGAAGTAACAACACTTCATAAATACAAAGGATTATAAGAATACTATGAAAATTTATATACCAAAAATGGACACCTAGGGACATGGATAAATTCCTAGAAACCCAGTCTTCCAAGACTGATTCAAGTAGTAGAAAATCTAAACTGATTGATTTCTAATAGCAAAGTTGAAACAGTAATCAAAAAATTCCCAAGAAACCAAAGTTCAGGATCAGATATCTTCACAGATGAATTCTACCAAACATTTCAAGAATTATTCTGTCAAATTAATTCCAAAAAATAGGAGGAAGGAAAACTTCCAAATTCATTCTATAAGACCAGTATTACCCTGATACCACAACCAAAGACCTGATAAAAAAACAAACAAACAAACAAAAACAAAAACAAAAAAAAACTACAGGCCAGTATCCTTCATGAACATAGATGCAAAAATCTTCAAAAAAATTTAGCAAATTGAATTAAATAATACATTAAAAGTATTATTTACCATGATATGGTAGGATTTATTCAGGGTTACAAAGATGGCTCAATGTTTGCAAATCAATCGATGCAATACACCATATTAACAATAGAAAGGATAAACCATGTGATGGACTCAATATGCAGAAAAGCACTTGACAAAATTTAACACCCATTCATGATACAAGCTTTCTTTTTTTTTATAAATTAATTTTTATTGGTGTTCAATTTACCAACATACAGAATAACACCCAGTGCTCATCCCGTCAAGTGTCCCCCTCAGTGCCCGTCACCCATTCACCCCCACCCCCCGCCCTCCTCCCCTTCCACCACCCCTAGTTCGTTTCTTTAGGAGTTAGGAGTCTTTATGTTCTGTCTCCCTTTCTGATATTTCCCACACATTTCTTCTCCCTTCCCTTATATTCCCTTTCACTATTATTCATATT
Organism: Nyctereutes procyonoides; assembly: GCF_905146905.1. NCBI lineage: Eukaryota > Metazoa > Chordata > Mammalia > Carnivora > Canidae > Nyctereutes > Nyctereutes procyonoides. The sequence continues at coordinate 70,910,973 of NW_026575140.1, forward strand.
CCCCAAATGACTGAGAACATACACTGTTTGTCCTTCTCCGATTGACTTACTTCACTCAGCATAATACCCTCCAGTTCCATCCACATTGAAGCAAATGGTGGGTATTTGTCGTTTCTAATGGCCGAGTAATATTCCATTGTATACATAAACCACATCTTCTTTATCCATTCATCTTTCGATGGACACCGAGGCTCCTTCCACAGTTTGGCTACTGATGATACAAGCTTTCAATAGAGTGGGTTTGGAGGGAACATACCTCAACATAATAAAAGCCAAATATGAAAAATCCACAAGTTACATCATATTCAATGGTGAAAAACTGAAAGAATTTCTCCTAAGATGAGGACCAAGATAAGGATTTCCACTCTTGTCACTTTCATTCAACATAGTACTGGAAGTGCTAGCTTCAGCAATCAAGAGGACAAGAAAAAAGAAATAAAAGTCATCTAAATTGGTAAAAACCCTAAGGATTTCATCAAAAATGATTAAAATTAATGAATGAATTCAGTAGAGTTACAGGATACAAAATTAACGTACAGAAATCAGTTGCATTTATATACACTAGTAACAAAGTAGGAAAAAGAGAAATTAAGAATAAAATCCCATTAATAATTGCACCAAAAAGGATAAAATACTTAGGAATAAATTTAACCAAGGTAGTGAAAGATCCTTACTCTGAAAACTAGAAAACATTGATAAAGAAATGAAAGATGAAACAAATGGAAAAATATTCCATGTTCACAGACTGGAAGAAGTAATATTGTCAAAATGTCCATACTACTCAAAGCAATCTACTGATTCAATGCAATCCTTATCCATATACCAGTAGTATCTTTCTCAACATTAAAGCAAATAATCCTAATATTTATATGGAACCAAGAGATGCTTAATAGCCAAGGCAATCTAGAGAAAGAGGAATAAAGCTGGAAATATCACAATTCCGGATTTTCAAGATATACCACAAAACTATAGCAATTGAAACACTATGGTAATGGTATGATAGACACATAGATCAATAGAACAGGATAGAGAGCCCAGTAAGTAACCCACTCAGTAAATAAACCCACACTTATATGATTGATTAATCTATGACAGTGGAGACAAGAATATGCAATAGGAGAATGGCAATCTCTTCAATAAATGAGGTAGCTGCATAGACAGCTAATGCAAAAGAATGAGACTGGGCCACTTTCTTACATCATATACAAAAATAAACTCAAAATAGATTAAGGGCTTAAATGTGAGGCGTGTAAGCATAAAACTATAAAAGGAAATCTATGCAGTCATCTCCTGGACATTAGCCTTAGCAACATGTTTATGGCTGTATCTTCCCAGACCAGAAAATGAAAGCAAAAATAAACTATTGGTAATACACCAAAATAAAAAGCTTTTGCATGGCAAAGGAAATAATAGAATGAAAAGGTAACCTCCTGGATGGGAGGAGATATTTGCAAATGAAATATCTAATAATGGATTAATATCCAAAATATATAAAGAACTTACATAGCTCAACACCAAAATAAATAAATAAAATAAAATAATAGGCATAAGATCTGAATAGACATTTTTTTCCAAAGAAGGCATACAGATGGCAAATAGGAACATGAAAAGATGCTCAGTATTACTAATCATCAGGGAAACACAAACAAAAATGCAACAAAATATCACCTCACACTGGTTAGAGTGGTTGTATCAAAAAGACAAGGAATAGCAAATATTGGAAAGGATGTGGAGAAAAGGGAGCACTTGTGCACTGTTAATGGGAATATAAATTGTTATAATCTTTGTAGAAAAGAGTATTGAGTTTCCTCAAAAAATTAACAATAGAAATACCATTTGATCCAATAATTCCACTGTTGGGTATTTACCCAAAGAAAATGAAAACACTAATTCAAAAAGACATAGGCACCTATGTTTATTATAGCATTATTTATAATAACCAAGATACGGAAGCAACCAAAGTTGCTTCCATTGCATCCATCAATAGATGAATGGATAAAGAACATGTGATATGTACACACGCACATGCACACCCACCTCCTCCCCCCCACTGGAATATTAGTCATTAAAAGGAATGCGTTTTTGCTATTTGCATTAATATGGATGAACACAGAGTATACTACACTAACCAAAATAAGTCCAAAAGACAAGTATGATTTCACTTATATATGGAATCTAAAAACCAAACCAAACCAACCAAACAACAAATCCTCAAAGAGAGACAGACTCATAAACACTGGAAACAAGCTGGTGGTTGCCAGAGGGAAAGGGGGTGGGGAGATAGGTGAAATAGCTAAAGGAGATTAAAAAGTACACACTTGTAGATATGAAGTATAGAAGTCAGATGAAAAGTACGGCATAAGGAATAGTCAATAATATTGCAATGATGTAAAGTGACTACATCCATTGTAGTGAGCATTGAGTAGCTACAGAGTTATCGAATCACTATATTGTACACCCAAAACTAATATAACCATGTATATGAACCACAATTTAAAAAAAGATTTATGATTGTGAAAAACAATAAGACTTTCAGAGTTTGGAAGAGATTAAGAAGACTATGACAAAATTCAATGTGGGATCATGGCGTGGGTTCTGGAACAGAAAAAGGACATTAGTGGAAAAAATGTTAAAATTCAAATAAAGTCTATAGTTTAGGTAAGTCACTAATGTATCAATTTCTAGATTTTGTACACTGCATAATAATTATACAAGATGTTATTATGTGAAGCTGACTGAAGCATATATTAGAATGCTCTATACTATTTTTGAAAGCTTTCTATACTTATAAAATTATTTTACTTTAAAAAATTTAGGGGTGCCTGGGTGGCTCAGTCAATCGAACATCTGCCTTCAGCTGAGGTCATGATCTTGGGGTCCTGGGATTGAACCCGGGTTGGGCTCCCTGCTCAGTAGAGAGTCTGCTTCTTCCTTTCCCTCTGCCCCTCTGCTCTCACTTGTACTCTCTCTCTCTCTCAAGTAAATACAATCTTTATAAGACTTTTTTAAAGCTTTCTCAAATAGTAGAAATAATATATTTTCCTATGAAATGTTACATTTTCCCTAAATCATCTACCAAATAAATTTAGCAAATAATTTATCATGTCCACACAGATTGTTGCTACCACTTCTAATCATTTCATGTTGCCATCTATACATGGTATAGTCCTGGGCTCTTCATCTCGCTTGGTAGGTGTTTCATTGGTAAACGTTATACTATTTTTTTAAGATTTATTTATTTATTTTAGAGAGAGAGAGTGCATGGAGAGGTGGGGAGAAGTTGGAAAGACAGACTCTGAAGCACACTCCATGCTGAGTATGGAACCCGATGTAGTGCTTGATTCCAAGACCCTGAGATCATGACTTGGGATCATCAAGAATCAGATGCTTAACGGACTGAGCCACCCAGGCACCCCATTGTTGTTGTTGTTGTTGTTTTGCAAATCTTTGCACATCTTTTTTTTCTGGGGTAAATCTTCTGATGCTCCAAATTTTCAAAATTAGCTATCCAATATATATTTTTTGTCACGTGTTATTAAGAATCAGTGTTCCTAGAGTAAGGTAGCAAGATGGAATGCTAACGGGATGCTGGTTCCTTTATTTGATTGAAAAATTCATATGCCACAGAAGTGAGAAGATGGTATATTCAGATATTAGTAAAAACTATAAAATATCCCTAGAAGTCCAAGATAATTAGATTCTGATGTACCTGATGGGGTTTAGGGTTTAGGAAGAGGAAGCCAAACCAGGGCAGGAGAAAGGTGATAGCCATAAACAGGGAAAAGATTGAGGCAAGCCTTCTGGGTCCTTTTAATTTCTTTGCAATGTCCTGGTTAGAACATTGAGTGTTACCTTGTAACTGTAGGGAGAGAAGCAGCAGCACTATATTTCAGTACCTACCTGGAGGCAGTATAGTAGCCTCCTCATCACTATAGAAACCTGAATGCAGGGAGGGGAAACCTGCATATGCAAATAAGAGACTTAGTTGAGGACTAAGTCCTAACTCCTGCTAACTTCTCCCCTATTGCTACCCATGGGGAGGCCATTATCATTTTATTTGGGAAGGTGCTTTATTGTGTGGGATTTCACCATATGTTTAGTATTCCCAACCCCTTGCCCTAAATGACAAGGTAGCAACAGTGTCATTACAACGGCCCCCAAATTCCCTTCACACATTTCCAAATACCATTTGTGGTTGAGAAGCTGTGGTTTAGGGGATTAGATCCCAAGAGGATGACAGCTCTTGGGAAAAGCTGTGCTTCGGTGGTGGTATAGAAAAGTCACTTGAGATCAGTGTCACATTACATGTGCGTGACAAACTGGAAATTGTTGAGAAAAAAATCAAAATAGGCTCTTAGCCCTAAAGAACCCTTCTAAGAATCTCTGTAAACTCACTACACCAAGGGCACAAGCTAGGGCTTGGAATTTGGCCTTTTATCCCAGGGAAACATTACTGTTGACAGTACAGATAATCCCAGGGAAATGTGGCATCACAAGAAAAATAATGAGACATCTGAAGGTACAAACACTATGTAAGAAAGAGAAAAAGTAATGGACCACACAGCAAGAATTAGAGTTATCATATCATTAGAGGGAGAGCAAGTGGATATACTGATTGATTAGAAAGCAGAAACAAGCAGTCATAAAAAAAGAATCAGTTGAAGATTCTCTATCAAAAACAAACAATACCCAAAATAAATGACAGTCTGATGCAAGAGTAGAATGCATACAAAAGTCCAATTAGGAAACTGAGAGATCAGGTTGAGGAACTCTTCCAGAAATCAAGGAGGAAAGAGTTGAAAGAATATGAAGGATAAATGAAAAGATATGGAGCAAAGAAATAAATAGGTCAATATCCATAAGAATCTCAGAAAGGCTGGGTAAAATCCAAGTAAATAAGAAGAGATACTACATTACTTTCAAGTACCTGTGAAAATAAAAAAAATAGACCACATCCTAGGTCACAAGGAAAACTTCAACAATTATTAAATTATTTAAATGTAAACAACAATGAAATCACATCAAAATTTTGACAGTGAATAACCATGAAATTACCTAATACCAAATGCTGTAGAATGCCACCAAGTTACACTAAGAAGGAAATATATCACTGTAAATATAACTACTAAATAGCAGTAAGAATTAAGACCAGGTGAGCTAGATGTCAATGTCAGTAATAGAAAAGGAACAGCAAAGTAAACTTGATGAAATAAGGATATCATAAGTAAAGGAGCACATGTTAATAGGATATAAAACAAAAAAGCAATAATTAACAGAATAAAAGCCTTAATTCTTAGAATAAAACTGAAAAGTGAGTAACTTGCCAGTAAATGTGATCGATAGAAAGGGAAAATGTACAAATAATTAATTTGGGGAATAAAAAAGTGTTTACTACAGCTGCCACAAAGACTTTTGAAATCATGAGAGAAAACTAAAATAACTATATCAATACATTTGCAAAGCTTGACACAGGAATTATTTTCAAAATATATGACAATAAAATTGATGGGAGAAGAAATAAACTAAAAAACGGTAATTATTCCATGTGCAGAATAATTCTTCTAAAGACTATAGCATAGGGGTGGGAGGGAGGATAACTGTAGAGAAGCCTGCCAGAGAACCTCAGCCAGGTGACCAACATCAGTCGTGACAAATCATATCAATAAGATGTACCCTTGATATACAGTGATAAAAATAACTCTTCACCTCTGTAGTCTTCTCCAAACCCATAACTTTAACTTAACCCGGAGAAAAACACCAGATAAATCTCAACTGATGAACATTTTATGTAAAATACCTAATCAGTACTCCTCAAAAATCAAGTAATCAACAAACAAGTCTGAAAAACTATTACAGCCAAAAGGAATTTAAAAAGACATTAGCTAAATGTAACATGGGATCTTGGAACAGAAAAAGGATATTGGATAAAAACTAAAGAAATCTGAATAAAGTAGTTTTTAGTTAATGACAATGTATCAATATTGGTCCATTAATTATAACAACTTACAATAGAATATGTATTATAGTAATATATACTACATATATATGTTTATATCATAATATAAATGTCTGATGATAATATGTTAATAATACAAGAGTGCAAAAGTATTTGGGAACTCTACTATCTTCCCCATTTTTCTGTAAATCTAAACCTCTTAAAAATTAAAGATTTTTAAAGTATAATTATTAAAGAATATAAATTCATAATAAAGAAAAATTTCTCCACCATGTACCACAAAGCACAAGTTTTGCCTGATTTTCTACCCCTTTTACCTATGTTATGTAAACTATTTAGAAATAGAAAAAAAGGCTGAAAATTCCTCACAGTATTTTGTGAGAAAAGTAAAGAAAGGGAAAATTAATTCTAAATAGATTATCCAATTGAATTCTGTAACATATGAGGGAAGAAAACTATCATGGCTTAGTATTATCCCAGGAAGACAATGTTAGACATCTACTGTATTTTGCCATGAGGGACTGACTCAGAACCCCTGGGTTCATATCAAAAGTATATTAAGCTAAAGACATTTGAGATTCAATAGATGCGAATAGTAGCCTTCTTGGAGCATCCCTTATCTGATTAAAAACAGCAACTTCTGGGAAAGGAGACTACCATAAATGTCCCTCTGGGGAGTTTCATGGCCATGAAAAAGACAAGTGGCACCTGCATAAACAAACATTATCACAAACTTTCTTATATCCTATTTATTCTTCTAAAAAGCAGGTTGTCTTTCCTAAAGGAACTATTTGTTCTTCCCAAAGAGCCTTTTCTCCCCCCTTTCTTTTCCCTAATAAATTAAAGATTTTGTTTATTTATTCATGAGATAGAGAGAGAAAGGCATAGACATAGACAGAGGAAGAAGCAGGATCATGCCCTGAGGTGAAGGTAGATTCTCAACCTCTGAGCCACCCAGGTGTCCCCCTTTTCCCTAACAAATTAGATGGGTAAGCCTCCAACCTCAAACATTAAAAAGACAGCTACCATTTTGTTGGCTTCCATATGTACATATATAAACCTTTTCTTCTTGTTACTCTGTCTTTTGTCAGTGTAATTCACAGGACTCCAGTCACTAAACAGGAGGGAAGAGAGGAACAGTTTTTCTTCCCTGACAACCACATTAACATTTAGATGAAAGAAATGCGATCATTTCATTTGATGCTAGAAAAACATCAATAAAATGCAGCAGTCATTTATAATTAAAAAATAAAACAATGTAAAAACAACTTCTCAGCAAACTAGAAATAGAAACTTGATTAGTACAATAAAGGACATTTATTAAAACCCTACATCCAATACATTATGCTTACCTGTAAAATTTTAGAAGAATTTATACTAGTTAGGAAGAAATTAAAATTGTTTGTTGCCACAACTTCTACTCAACATTTTCCTGGAGTTGTAGCAAAAGTAGGAAGGAAGATCTAAAAAGGAAAAAAAAAGTGACAGAAGAGGCAAAATGACAAAATTGTCTGTTTCACAAAAACATAAATGTCCACATAGATAACCCACAAATTATTAGAATTAATAAAGTTCGGTCAAATTATTTGATATGAGATTGGAAGTTGAATATTGACTCCCAAAAATTCATATCCACCTGGAATCTCAGATGGTGAACTTATTTGGAAGGAGAAGCAGGCTCCCTGTGGGGAGCCTGATGTGGGACTCAATCCCAGGACCCTGGGATCACGACCTGGGCTGAAGGCAGATGCACCACTGATCCACCCAGCTGCTCCACGGCCCCAAATTCAATGATTGATATCTTCAAAAAGACAAAAGGACACAGAAAAGAGGAGATCCTGTGAAGATGAAGGTAGAGGTTGGAATTATGTCGCCACCAGCCAAGGAATGCCTGGGGTCACTAGAAGCTGAGAGTGGCAAGCTTGAGCCTTCTTCCCTAAAGTCTTCTGAGGGAACAAGGCTTTTCTGACACATTGATTTCAGACTCCTGGCTTCCAAAACTATGAAAGAATAAATTTAAGTTGTTTCAGCCATGCAGTTTGTGGTACTTTGTTATGGCAGCCTTAGGAAAGTAATCCACGTTAAAAAAAAAAATCAATTGTGTATCAAAGCAGTAATAATGACTAACTGAAAACATTATTAGTAAATACCATATTTGCAGTCACATATAAAATTAACCAAGATATAGAAGATTATTATGGACATTAAAAAATGTTAAAGGACATTAAAAAAGGTATGAATAAATAGAATGGTACATCATGTTTATCTATAGGAAAGATTATCTTCTCTCATTAAGGAATCTTCTTTTAAACTATTGTACGTCATACCCTCAGGAATATGCTCACAAAGAGGTTATACATGATTCTCAACATTTGTGTGATTCAGACTTTAAGGGGAAAAAAAAAGAAAATCCAAGAAGAAAAACTAGAGCAAAAGAACTTGGTGGACCAATGTTCTTAGCAGTAGTGTCCACAACAGCCAAACTGTGGAAGAAGCCAAGATGTCCAAAAACAGATGAATGGATAAAGATGTGATGTATATATACAATGGAATATTACTCAGCCATCAGAAAGGATGAATACCTACCATTTACATCGATGTGTTTGGAACTGGAGGGTATTATGCAATGCATCACTTGGAGAGGGACGCTTGGGTGGCTCAGTTGTTGAGTGTCTGCCTTTGGCGCAAGGCATGATCCCAGGTCTGGGGATTGAGTCCCACATTGGGCTCCCTGTAGGGAGCCTGCTTCTCCGTCTGTCTATGTCTCTGCCTCTCTGTGTCTCTCATGAAAAAATAAATAACATATTTTAAAAATTAAAATAATAAATCAGAGAAAAACAATTATATGGTTTCATATGTGGAATATAAGAAATAGTGAAAGGGACCATAAGGAAGAGGAGAAGCTGAGTGAGGAAAAATTAGAGAGGAAGGCAAACCATTGAGAGACTCCGAACTCTGGGAAACAAATAAAGGGCTACAGAAGGGGAGGTAGGTAGGGGGATGGGGTAACTGGGTAATGAGCATTGGGGAGGGCACAAGATGAAATGAGCACTAGGTGTTATATTATATGTTGGCAAATTGAATTTAAATAAAAGGAAAAAATGAAAGAAAGAACTTGGTGGAAACATGGCAAATTATACTACATTCGCTGCAAATGTTGACAAATAAAGGACATTGGGTATGAGATTACAAGTTCTGTAAACCAGCACATGTGTCCTGGGAGGGAAAGTCACCAACACACTGGAAAGATGACTGCATAGAGGGCCTCATCTTATAGAGCCCACCTTCTAGGAAGATGTCCTAAATTGAAAATAACCCTTGTAAAACCAATATGAGGCCACATACAGGGTTTTATTTAATATCCCTAATCAAGTTAGATTCTGATAACCTGAAAGGTTACTTATCACTGGTATAGGTATTTTATTTATCTTATATGATGATAGAGTTGGCTAATTAATGTTTTACTTAGGATTTCCATATGTATGTTCCTAGGTTAAATAAAGCCAGTAATTTTATTTTACTGTCTTTATTGGCTTTGGTATGAGGTTTCAAAGGATAAGTCACAGGCTTTCCTTTGTTTTCTGAAAAAACTTGTATAAAATAGGATAATCTCCTTCATAAAAGTTTGATAAGTCTCACTCACAAAACTATCTAAATCTAGTGTTTGCTTAGAAGAAAGTCTTTATTTTCTTAATGCTTACCGCTCTTTTTTTAAGTTTTCCATTTCTCCTTAAGCTAATTTTGGAGTTTTATACTTTTCCAGAAATATATCATTTCTTTTAGTTTTCAAATTTGTTGGGTAATAGGTTTACAGCATTTATTCTATATTTTGTTCACTAAGACTGTCAATTTTTAAGGGACTTCTCTTTCTTCTTAGTCTTTTTTATTTAAAAAAACCCTTATTTTAGTTAAAGTTAATACTTTACATAGTAATATATATATATGGCTTCTGTCCCTGGTTCCTAATACAAAGTTCCTAAAACTTTCAGTGTCTTGAGTGACAGGAGTGTTTTTATTCATAATGAGCTACTTTAGAACTGAGCCTCTGAGGAGATTCAAGGTGGGGGACCTAGATGGCCTCAGGATGGGGATTTGTCACCAGAAGGGTCAAAAATGTGATTACAGACCCCCCTGGGGGAGGAGAAAGGGCTGGAAACTGAGTTATAAAAACTCCTGAACAGTATTTAGAGAGCTTCTGGACTGGTGAAAACATCAGTGTGCTGAGGAGGGTGATACACCCATAGAGGGTATGCAAACTCTGAGCTTCCTTCTTATACTTTGTCCTGTGCATTTCTACCTTAGTTGTATCCTTTATAGTAAACAGGGAATAGTAAGTACAGCACTTTCTTCCATGCTGAGAGTCATTCTAGTAAACAGTCAAACCTGAGGAAGGGGTTATGAGAGCCCCTCAAATGTATAGTGGTTGGTTAGAATTACAGTTGTCCCCTAAGACTTGCAACTAGTATGTGATATGGGGCTGCCTTGTGGGGTCTGTGCTAATTCTGGACAATTCGTGATAGAATTGAGTTTTTCGACACGAATAGCTGGTGTTGGAAAATGGATTGGTATGTGGGTAAATGACATATTTTGTGTCAGAATAAAATCTTATATTCTCCATTGTTGTTTGGTTCTCTAATTTATGGATTTTTTTTCTGACTTGCTTGTTGGGATTGTCTCCTCTGGTTTCTTAAGTTCAAGAGTTATATAATTAAAACATTCACATTTTAAATGTATTCAAAGTAAATTTCCTTCTAAGTTTTGTTTAGATATATGTTACGAATTCTGACATGTATCAATTTTGTTGCCATCTAAACTAAACTGTATTAACATCATACAGAATGCATTCTAGGACCAGGAGGAAGTCTAGGATGCCTGTTCTTTTTTTTTTAAGATTTTATTTATTCATTTATTCATGAGAGACACACACTGAAAGAGAGAGAGAGGGGGGGGCAGAGACACAGGCAGAGGGAGAAGCAGGCTCCATGCAGGGAGCCTGACATGGGACTCGATCCTGGGTCTCCAGGATCAGGCCCTGGGCTGAAGGCATCGCTAAACCACTGAGCCACCTGGGATGCCCTAGGATGCCTGTTCTTACTACTCTTACTAATATTTTACTTGAGATGTAGGAGCAAGGCTGAGAGAGATTCCTTCCAAGACATGCAACCTCTTCTAAAGCTGTGGAGAGGGTAGGAAAGCTGAGACACGTTACCTGGAGGCAGTCCAAGCCTTCACCAGGTTCATTGCAGTGGCCTGCCATGGTGAGGGGCATGGTGAGACAGGGGAGGACAGAAGGATAGGCCTCCAAAGCACTTCAGGCTGTGTTGATCTAGTGCACTGCAGTGCTCTCCAAAGGTTAGAGGCAAGGCCTCTGGATGTAGAGGATACTATAAAGCACACTAATCTGAGAGTGAGACTGAAGAGCAAACAGAAATCCCCAGAGAGCCAAAGAAGCTAGCATCATGAACTAAAAATTGGAAATTTGGTGACTGGTCTCTAAAGCATGAAGGGATCTGTGAAGTCTTGTGCATGATCAGACCCAAGCTCTACTGGAGAGAAAGCTCTTACCCTGTCTTTAAAAATTTTAAAGCTAGTGATGAACTAACTCAAAGTAAAGCTGCAACAAAGCCCAAACAGCTCAACTATAGATTAAATGGACTCAATCCTGCATTCTGGTAACTCAACAGAAGGAATATGCCCCCTTTTTGGGAGAGGTATAAATATTATTTACTTCAATATCTACTCTTTGTTTATACAAAATATCTGACAGAGTAAAAAATTACAAGTCACATATGGAAGACTCAAAGTCTGCTTGTTGGAATCCATAGTCAAATATTTTAATATAACCCTGAAAAATATGTTAAAAATCTAGTGGAAAAATTGGACAGTGTGAATAGATGTGAGAATTTCAATAGAGAAATAAAAATTACTAAAGAGAACCAAATATTTTGAAGGAGTTTATAAGGATGAAAATGTTAAAAATGAAAAAAATTCAGACATGAAAATTATATTGGAACTATAGTGGACTGGACTCAGAATAAGAACAGCATGCTTGAAGACAAACTAATAGCCATTATATGCAACAAAAAAACAAAGAAAGCAAAAAATTCCCAGGGAGTATCTACGATTTGTGGGACAGTATCAATTGGTCTAGTATACAAATAACTAGAGGCCTAAAAAAGAAAAGAGATAACGGGGTAGTGAATATTCTGGAGAAATAATGACTGAGAATTTTCCAAAACTGATAAAAGACTTTAACTCACAGATCTAAGAAGCTCAATGAACCCCTAGGACAACAAAATGAAGACTTCCTCAACCAGGCATATCATAGTCAATCTGTTGAGAAGTGAAGATAAGAAATCTCTTAACAGCCCAAGAAAAAGACATATGACATACAAAGTGTATTAGTCAGGATTCTCTTGAGAAACACAACCTGTAATATGTATGTATATATTACGTATTGTGGAATTTGTAGCACAAATAGACGTAAAACTATATAATCACAAGGGCATAAAGGTAGCAGAGAATAAATAGACTTATACTGCTAAATAGTTCCTACATTAATCATGAAGCAGTATATTACTAGAAAATAGACTGTGATAAATTAAAGATTCACTTTATAAACTCTAGAGCAGGGGTGACAACTTATTTTTCTATAAAGGGCCAGATGGTAAATATTGAAAACTCTGAAGGCCAGAGTGTCTTTGTCACAAGTATTCAACTCTGCTGTTGTAGTATAATGTGGAAACAACCTTAGACCACATGTAGACATATGCTGGACTGAGTTCCAATAAAATTTTATTTAGAAAAACAGGGGATCCCTGGGTGGCGCAGCGGTTTGGCGCCTGCCTTTGGCCCAGGGCGCGATCCTGGAGACCCGGGATCGAATCCCACGTCAGGCTCCCGGTGCATGGAGCCTGCTTCTCCCTCTGCCTGTGTCTCTGCCTCTCTCTCTCTCTGTATGACTATCGTAAATAAATAAAAAAAAAAAAAGAAAAACAAGCTGTGGGCAACCATAGTTGCTATAGTTGAGCAACCACTGATAAAACAAAGAGGTATAGCTAAAAATTCAGTGAGCCATGGAAGGATTTGTTAATGAGTGTTCATAGCATCATTATTCACAATAACTCCAAATTGGAGGAAACCTGAATTCTGTTAACTGGAAAATGTTGCATATTTATATAATGAAATAGTATTCAGCAATAAAAAGGAATGAATTACTTATATATACTAGGGTCTGGATAGTCAAAACTGCTATGCTCAGTGAAAGAAGGCAGACACAGAGTACTATACTCCATGATTCCACTTGTGATACAAAAAAAATTGAAATATCTAGCAAAGGCAAAGCTTTAGAGACAGAAACTACCACAGTGGTTGCTGGGCTGAGGATGAGAAAGGATTGGGAAGGGGAATTAATAGCAAATGGGCACGAAGGATCATCTTGGGATGATGAAAATATTCTATAACTGATTTATGATAATTATTGTACACAGTCATGAAACAAAATAGGTTGAAATGGAGGAGGTCTGAGGGTAGGAAGGCAGCTAGGAGGAATAATTATAGGATTCCCAAAGAGGGACAAATCCAGGGGCCTTTTCTGACTACACACTGCATGTTCTTTTTGTCTTTGGGATGTTAGCCAACCATTTCCCGTGTTTTAAACATACTCCTCAGGTTTATGACAGTCTTCTCAGTTACAGCAAATCATTAAGGCAGGGTCCCTAGGGGTGGTGGGTGATTATATGCAGTTTGAAAGAGGATTCAACTATATACTTAAAATGGGTAGATTATACAATATGTGAAAATATGCCTTAATAAAGTAATATTTCAATAAGTCAGTAAAGATTTCTGTTTCTGCAGAATATAACAAGCTGCAAAAACTACACTCTTATTCTAACAATCAGGAAAAAAGCCAGATAAGACACAAAAATTGTAACTCCCTTGAGTAGAGAGTTCAAGTGGCAAGACATTTCAAATGATCTAAAAAACAAACAATCTGATTTAAAAATGAGCAGATGAGCAACACCTGGGTGGCTCAGTAGGTTAAGCATCCCACTCTTGGCTTTGGCTCAGTTCATGGTCTCATGGGTAGTGGAGTCTGAGCAGTAGACCAAGAGGTACCACTAATTGGTGAAGGCATAAAGGAAGCAACTGGCAGCTGCTAAGAGATGAGTATACAGCCCTGCACACTTCCCCTACAACCCTTAAGCAGAAGCCTTAAACTGCTTGAGGAGAGGCTGCAAACTGCAACTCCCAGGGTCCAGGTAAAACTCCATGGCTGAGAAAGATTAGAAATACAACATCTTCCTTGGGAGACAGATAGGTGGCTTTCTTGCTCCCAGGACACAAAGATCCACTGCTGCAAAGAGAGGAGGCAAAAGAATAAATTCTCTACTCCTAGGGAAGAGGCAGAGAGCCTTACTGGACCCAGGAAGGTCTACCTCTACAATAACAGGGCAGGATACTCCCACCTAAGACCAACCATAGATCCAAGCCAGAGAGTGGCTGCCATGGGAAGGAGAAGCAGGAACTCAGACAGGCTTTCATAAAGACTCATGCACACAGGACTTGCCTAAGACTGGGGCTGAACCAGAAAACAGAATCTCTCCTGCCTCCACTCCAGGTATGATACCCAGTAACAAAGGAACAACAGCAGCCTGCAATGGGGGGGGGGGTGTGTGAAAGGGGGGATGGACATCATGGTGACATTGGCTTCAGAGATGGTTGAGAGCACAGGGTGCAGCAGGAACACTGAGGAAAGACCTTCCTACCTCTCAGCCCCCACCTTAAGCATAGAGTAACAAAGAACTTGAAGCCTTTGGTACCTAGAAGCTAATAACACCAAGAATAAGTTATTAGGGTGTTGCTAGGATAGCAACACCACTCCATCGTACTTTATGCTGGGTTTTTTTTTAAAGATTTATTTATTTATGAGAGAGAGAGAGAGAGAGACAGAGACAGAGACAGAGACACAGGCAGAGGGAGAAGCAGGCTCCATGCACCGGGAGCCCGACGCAGGACTCCATCCCGGGACTTCAGGATCGTGCCCTGGGCCAAAGGCAGGTGTCAAACTGCTGAGACACCCAGGGATCCCCCCCCCTTTTTTAAGATTTATTTATTTATGATAGAAAGAGAGAGAGAGAGAGTTTATGCTGGGTTGAAGCAGTCCTTAAAACGATATGGGAACCTCAGAAGGATCTGTTACACAACTGAAAAAACTCTTCATTTTTTTCCAACACAAAAAAGCCAGTATTTCAAATTGTCCTTTTGATTACTACCTATAGTGTTTTACACAGTGGGGCAATACACCCTAGTAAAATTCACAATGGGAGAGGGAGAATCAGTGAGAGAAGGGTCATATCGAAAGGGGACTCTGAAACATCACCTGAGTTAGTAGGCAGATCTCTTCTATAAAAGAATATGTATGTAAATTGAATGTCTAGAGTGGATAACGATTTTCTAAAGTCTTTTAATCCTTCCCACCTTTTGAAAAGGCTTGAAGTCACCAGGACACCTGTACTCAAGCTTGAAACTATCAATACAATTTGTTTATAAGATTAAGAGTATAGTTTCAAGAGTCAGACTGCCCCACTTGCAGGCTGTGAGACCTTGGACAGGTGCATTAAGCTTCTAGTGTGTCAATTCTCTCTATTGTAAAATGAGGATTGTGATGAAATTTATCTTACAGGGTTCATGTGAGGATTAAAAGAAACATTCCACGTAAAATGCTTAGCACAGTGAGTGCTGCTCAGTGTATGTTAGCTGTGATAATTCTAATTCTCATCAGGAGGTAATAGAGTCCTTGAATCACTCTTGAAGTTAGAATGAAATGAAGGAGATAGAAGAGAAGGATATTGTAGAGACTGAATCAACTTGTTGACTCATTGAACTGAAGGATGAGAAAGAGGGTGGGATGGGAAATGGTGCTGCATTTTGAGACCCCCCAAGGGCTAGCAGAATGGTGGTGCTGTCGATACACTGGAAAGCATGCATCAGGTTTGTAAAGGTGGCCCATTTGGCTCCAGCCCATTCCATTTGGGATTGCAAGCCAACTCACTACTTTTTCCAGTTGAAGCCAGAAATCCAGATAATTATGTGAAATCTCTTGAATATTTTATATTCTTGAAAATCTGGAGCAAATAAAACATGACTGTGAGATGCAAATTTGCAACCTCTGTGTAGGATCTTAGAGGTTCCACTGCTGTGGAATTCCTCATTATACGTCCCATCATACCTTTCCCATTAAATATTGGTTGGATAAATGGATTTTTGACTAAAGGATTTTCCATAAAGCATACATACCAATACTTACTGATTTTATAAGTTTCAAATTTATAAAAGTGTTTGGAGAATGAGATTTTAAAACCTCACTTTCTTGTTTGATATTTAACAGTTTAATATTGGAGATGCAAAGGAAATAAACATTACAAACATATTATGTAGAGTGAACCCCCAGGCAGAATTGTTCAAGGAAGAGGTAGTCTTTTCGGTCCACAGACACTACTTTTATTTTTTTCAGTAAGCTCGATAATCTTGTTATACAGGCAGTAAACCATCTAATTTTCCTCTTGATTCCTCTGCTGATGCCACATTCTTTTTTTCTGTCTGAGAAGACAGTTTTAAAACATTTTAGCCTTTGCTGCTTATACTCTGTATTGTATTCTCTTTTCTTGTTAGAACTGCCTTTACCCTGCTTTCTCCCCCAACTGCCTCTAAAAAGCTTTATTAAACATGGATGGCATCTGTATTTGTAGGCTAGAGAAGAGCTCGCCACAAAGTCTGAGTTCTAGTTAATCAGGAGACAAAGACATACTTGGAAGGAGGGCATGCAAGGCAGAGAAAGAAGTAGGTACAAAGGGGCACCTGGGTGGCTCAGTGTTTGAGTGTCTGACTTTGGCTCAGGTCATGATTCTGGGGTCCTGGGATCGAGTCCTGCATTGGGCTCCCTGCAGGGAGCCAGCTTCTCCCTCTGCCTGTGTCTCTGCCTCTGTGTGTCTCTCATGAATAAATGAATAAAATCTTAAAAAAAAAAAAAGGAAGCAAGTACAAAGCATAAAGGTAGCAGAATCAAGTTATGTTTAGGAATGATTGTGGTACAGGGTGGCTAAGAAACATGTGAGGAGGCAGGAGATGAAATTGGAAAGTTGGTTTTCATGATACAATCTCCACCTCTTCATATAGCCTTCAAGACTTCATCCTGGAGTATTTCCAAACAGAAATGCCTCCCTCCCACAGAGACAAAGACACACCCAAAGCTCTTTGTGAGCTTTGGATGAAAGAGATTTAAGCTTTTTTTTTTAAATAAATTAATTTTTATTGGTGTTCAATTTACCAACATACAGAGTAACACCCAGTGCTCATCCCGTCAAGTGTCTCCCTCAGTGCCCGTCACCCATTCACCCCCACCCCCCGCCCTCCTCCCCTTCCACCACCCCTAGTTCGTTTCTTTAGGAGTTAGGAGTCTTTATGTTCTGTCTCCCTTTCTGATATTTCCCACACATTTCTTCTCCCTTCCCTTATATTCCCTTTCACTATTATTCATATTCCCCAAATGAATGAGAACATACACTGTTTGTCCTTCTCCGACTGACTTACTTCACTCAGCATAATACCCTCCAGTTCCATCCACGTTGAAGCAAATGGTGGGTATTTGTCGTTTCTAATGGCTGAGGAATATTCCATTGTATACATAAACCACATCTTCTTTATCCATTCATCTTTCGATGGACACCGAGGAGATTTAAGCTTAAGTACATGCTCTGCAACATACGAGGTACTTGACCTCAGGAGTTACTTAAAATCTTTGGACCCCAGTTTCCTTATTTGTAAAATGGAAATCAAGTATGTTTATCTCAAAGAGTTGTTGTGAGGGCTTAATTACATGAATGTGGGTTTTTTTAAAATAGATTTATTTATTTATTTATTATTTATTCATTCATGAAAGACACAGAAGGAGGTGGGGAGCTGGGACACAGGCAGAGGAAGAAGCAGGCTCCATGCTGGGAGCCTGACGTGGGACTTGATCTCGGGTCTCCAGGATCACGCCCTGGGCCAAAGGCAGGCACTAAACCACTGAGCCACCCCGGGATCCCCTGAACGTGTTTTTAATAAACTTAATACAGTACTCTACATGTAAAAAGTTCTCAGTAAAGGGCAACTAGTAGTAATAACAGTTGTGTTCCAAAAATACAAAATTACTCTGAATGTACTACAGTCATCTTCAATATATTTTTGTAGATGTTGTGCCTTCCACCTGGAGTCTCTCTAAAACTTCCTCTGACTTTCCTCCCTCTACCTCTGATTGCTCTTTTATTTTAAATTTTAATTCCAGTATAGTTAACAAACAGTGTTATATTTACCTCTGATTGCTTTTGATGGTTTCCCACTTCAGCGTAGAGATTGCTTAACCCAGGGTCCCTTGGGAGATCCATAGATAGAAATCAAAGGAGAATGTGAATTTAGATCAAAAGAAAATTAGATTTTATTTTCCCTAACATCTTGCATAAAATTCAGCATTAAAATTTTTTTGAATAGATAATAAAGTGCCATAGGTATTAGTGATATCTAACATTCAAATGATTAGAAATCACAAATATTGGGATGCCTGGGTGGCTCAGTGGTTGAGCGTCTGTCTGCCTTAGGCTCAGGGCATGGTCCTAGAGTCCTGGGATCAGGTCCCACATTGGGCTCCCTGCATGTAGCCTGCTTCTCCCTCTGCCTGTGTCTCTACTGCTCTCTCTGTGTCTCTCATGAATAAATAAAATCTTTTAAAAATCACAAATATTTCATATCAAGTCCCAGTTGTTGCAGATATCATGAAATAGCATTTATTCTCATTACTAGTTTGAAATTGCAGTAGTTATTAGACCTAACAGTAGATATTTTTAATTAATGGGTAAATAGAAGGGCATATATGTCTATATCAGATTTTGAAATACCTTGAAAACTGTAATTCAATATAATTGGTTTTCTTTGAAGTCCTATATATTTTAATTCATGCATGTAATAACATTTAATGACAGAAAGGGTTCAGAGATCATGAAAGGGTTCTATGGCACACACACACACACACACTAAGAAAGATTATGAAACTCTGTCTTAGCACTTACTATAGTATACTGTCCACTGATTTAGATAAATACACTGTTTTCAGTTAGAAGTTAGTGTACAGTCTCAAATTTATATTCTGAGCAAAACTTTAGTTTCAATTAATGCCATCATTTCCCTCCATCAAAAAGGAAGAAAAGACACAATTACTTACTTTTAGTTATAGACAGTTGGTGTCCAGGGAGCTCATTGAGCATGGGTGTTCTTTAAATTAGGATTTCCTGGGCACCTGGGTGGCTCAGTTGGTTAAGCATCTGACTCATGGCCTCAGGATCATGGGATCAAGCCTCAAACTTGCTCTGAACTCAGTGATGAGTCCGTTTGGGATTCTCTCTCTCTCTCTCCCCCTCTGCCTCTGCCCATTCCCCGACTCTCTCTTCCTCTCAAAATAAATAAATAAATTTAACAAAAAAAATTGGATTTTCTTCTCTGGTTCAAGTGTCTTGTCTCCCTAAAACAGTTTTATATCCTTTATCATAAACCCCAAAGGACTTTTAACTTCAGCCTAGGTTGTATTTAGTCAGCAGGAACATTATTACTCCCAGAGTTACAAGGAAAATCCAGAAGATCTACAAAATGCTAACTGTTGCTTAACTTACCAGAAACTAGGGTCACAGACCAACCATCTAACTTAAAATCTCAGGAAAGACTACTTCCAAGGACAAAAGGGACACAAATACTGACTTCTGAGGGAACAATGAATAATAAAAATTTAGTTACATTTTTTTAAACAAATTGCTAAAAGCTGAGTGTGGGCAGAGGGTGTGAGAGTACAGAACTCCTAGGAATGAAGACATAGGAAACATTTGTACTTACTGATTGTTCTTCTCCTTGGGTCTCCACCAAACACTCATGAGAAAGACTAGGGTCAGTGCAGAAGACTAGACACAGCCTCCTCAGCAGGCCAGGTCTGGAGGAGAGAGAAGCTCCTTGATGGGAAAGACACAAAACCTCTCCTGCATCCTCTTCCACTAAGAGCTAAGGCCTTATGCCACTGGAAAAAAAAAAAAAAACAAAAACTGTGAGCCCTGGCCTTTCTAGAGCCAAACTATAGTTGGGGAAATGGAGAAATAAAACTGTGTGCTGCTCGGAGTGGGTGGGACAGGAAACTGACCTCGACCAAGATCATTAGAGATTTCCTAATGCTGCAAGGAGGCAGGCAGCATCACCAAGAAAGCCACTCCAACCTCTATCCAACCTAGGGACACAAAGCCTGCCTAAGATTGAAGCTGAACTGGAACACCAGAGAATCCCACTCCTTCTCCCCAGCAGGGTAGACAGCACCAAGTGGAAAGCAACTGCTGTCAACCATGAGAGAAGGAGCAAGAGCTTGGAGAAAGACTCATTCTAAGACACAGGGAAGGATAATACTAAGGATGAAAGAGGAACACTGAGAAAAATCCTTTGTTAAAACAAAACCCACCCTAAACACCAGTAACTCCAGAGAATCCTGAAGCTGATGGTGAATTCAAGGTCACCATAGCAACAACAGAAACCCAAACCTGGCTCAACTCCTGACTAGACTGAGTGAACCCTCTTCGCCCAACACACACACTATTGATGTAGGAGAAGGGGTGTAGCTTTTCTGTGCATAAATACTATTTATTTTAGTGTGTATTATTTTCAACTTTGTGTTTGGCAATAAATAATTTGTGAAACACACAAAATAACAAGAAAAAATAACCCATGGTAAAGAGCAAGGCAAACCATAGAATCAGTCTTAGAGATGACCCAAATATTGGAATTATAAGACAGGGGCAGTTACAGAGGGCAACTATGCCTCTGGTAGCTATGATGGTTACTTTTAAGTGTCTACTTGACAAGGCTAAAAAGTGCCCAAATAGCTGGTAAAATATTATATTGGGGAATATCTAGGAGAGTGTTTCCAGAAGAGATTAATGATTCTAGCCAGACGGAGTAAAGGTCACCCTCACCCCTTACTACTGTAGACAGATATCATCCTATCCACTGAGCCCAGAAGAGCATAAAAAGATGGAAGTAGGATGAATTTGGTCTCACTACTTAAACTGAGACACTTTTTTTTTTCTTTTTTTAGCCCCAGATGTGTTTCTGGTTTTCAAGCCTTTGGACTCAAACTAGAAATTATATATATTTTCTCCCAAGACTCAATGAGAAAATAAAGAATCCAATTACAGAGTGGGAAAAATTTATTCATTTCACCAAAGAAGATATACAGATGGCAAATGAACATATAAAAAGATGCTCAACATCATTAAACATTAGGGAAATAAAAATTAAAATTATAATGAGTTACTACTACACATCCATTAAAATATCTTTTTTAAAAAAGCTATAGAATTCAGCAGAGTTACAGGCTATAAAATCAGTGTACAAAAATCGATTGTACTCCTATACACCAGTAATGAGGCGGCAAAAAAAAAAAAAAAAAAAGAAATCAAGGAATCGATCCCATTTACAATTGCACCCAAATACCTTAATATACCTAGGAATAAACCCAACCAAAGAGTTAAAAGATCTGTACTCTGAAAACTATAGAAAACTTATGAAAGAAATTTAAGAGGACACAAAAAATGGAAAAACACTCCACGCTCATGGATTGGAAGAACAAACATCATTAAAATGTCTATATCATCCAAAGCAATACACATTTAATGGACTCCCTCTCAAAATACCACCAGCATTTTTCACAGAGCTACAACAAACAATCCTAATTTTTTTTTTCATTCGCCCAATCCTAAAATTTGTATGAAACCACAGAAGACCCTGAAAAGCCTAAGTAATCCTGAAAAGGAAAATCAAACTAGAGGCATTAAAATTCCTGATTTCAAGCTGAATTACAAAACTGTAATCAAGACAGTATGGTACTGGCACAGAAACAGATACAGAGATCAATGGAACAGAATAGAAAACCCAGAAATGGACCCACAACTATATGGTCAACTAATCATTGACAAAGCAGGAAAGAATATCCAAAGGGCAAAAAGACAGTCTCTCTTCAACAAATAGTATTGGGAAGACTGGACAGAAACATGAAGAATGAAACTGGGCCACTTTCCTGCATCATACACAAAAATAAATTCAAAATGGATGAAAGCTCTAAATGTGTGACAAGGAATCATCAAAATCCTAGAGGAGAACACAGGCAGCAATCTCTCTGACCTTGGCCAGAGCAACTTCTTTCTAGACACATCACTGGAGGCAGGGAAAACAAAAGCAAACGAACTATTGGGACTTCATGAAGATAAAGAGCTTTTATACAGCAAACTACAAGGCAGTCTATTCAATGGGAGAAGATATTTGCAAATGACATATCTGATAAAGGGTTGATATCCAAAGCCTATAAAGAACTTCTCAAACTCAGCACCCAAAGCACAAATAATCCAGTTAAGAAATAGGCAGAAGACATGAACAGATACTCTTCCAAAGAAGACATCCAGATGGCCAACAGACAAATGAAAAAAGGCTCAACTTCACTCAGCATCGGGAAAATGTAAATCAAAACCACAATGAGATACCACCTCACACTGATCAGAATGGCTAAGATTAACACCACAAGAAACAACAGATGTTAGTGAGGATGTGGAGAAAGGGGATCCCTCTTGCATTGTTGGTGGGAGTACAAACTGGTGCAGCCACTCTGGAGAACAGTATAGAATTTCCTCAAAAAGTTAATAGAGCTCTCCTGTGATCCAGCACTACTAGGTATTTAGCCAAAGGATACAAAAACACAGATTTGATGGGGTACATGCACCCAAGTGTTTATAGAAGCATTATCAACAATAGTCAAATTGGGTGATAGAACTATTCTCCATCTTGATTGTGCTAATAGTAACATTCTGCCAAAACTCAGAATATACTAAAAATGCTGAATTTTACTATAAATATATTGTACCTCAATAAACTGACTTTCAAAAAAGTCTGGACAGAGTGTCATTTTCCATATTTGCTGTCACACTGTTCTGTACACCATGAAGAAAACGACATAAATATAAACTTGTACACAACCTAAACAGATGGCTTCATATCTTATATTTTTCAATAAAAACAGAGTTCTTTTAAAATATATTATTTATTCATGAGAGACACAGAGAGAGTGGCAGAGACACAGGCAGAGAGAGAAGCAGGCTCCATGCTGGGAGCCCGATGTGGGACATGGTCCCGGGACTCCAGGGTCACACGCTGAGCCAAAGGCGACACTCAACCACTGTGTCACCCAGGCATCCCTAAAATAGAGTTTTATTATAGCTATGTGAAAGAGGCTTGCCATACCTTTCCCACTTTCTTTATAATAATGCCGTCATCTTGGTAAAATACAGAATATAATATTTAAGATAAATTTTTTAAATGTTGGCTATTCTTAAAAATATTTTCTCATCCAGTTATATGCTAAATAATTTGAAATGCTCACTAACCCACCCCAAATTTCTTCAATTACAACGTTGTGATTGTAAGCCTATTGGATCATGATGATCTGTTAACAAAAAGTTATACCCTAAATTTGCTCAAAGTTTAAAACATTAGGAGCATAGTTGATGATTTTAACCCTATACTTTGCTGAGGGTAATTTATCAATCTTAAAAATGAAAAGGTTTGTAAAGTCTGAGGATCTCAAAGTATGCAGAGAGACCCGTACCTTTTAAAATCTTTTGACAACTCCTCTGAAGCCCACATAGTTAACAATAAATGTGGTAGGACAGGACATAGAGAGCCAGAACAGACTGCTAGAGTCTGCGTAGGTGGGAGATAATTTGATGAGTTAAAAATAATTTAAACTCTGGAGTCATAAAGGCAGAGCATGTAGGTGGCAAACATGGAGATCAAGTCGGGGGTCAGAGTCCAGGGACTCAAAGGAGAGCTAAGAATATCAAAGTTAGAGGCTTCCCCTTGGAAATGCTCCCGCCTACACAGCCTGACTCTAACCAATGCTACCATTTATCCAACAGCAACAATGCACGAAGGCCTTTACCTGCATTCAAACCTGTACCTTCATGACAAACTTCTGTGCAGTTATTATTAATCTCATTTTATTAAGGAACAGACAGAGCTAGTTGCAGGGTCAGGAACTGAATGTACACCTTTCTGATTCCGATGTCTCTATTTGTTCCACACTAGCCAGCATCTTATGAAAAACCACCCAATAGTCTGTCTTATTTGGCCCTACTGCACATTTTCTGGATTTCCAAAGACTATTTCCCATCTTCAGACATCCATGCCATTCTTCTCACTGGCTCTACCTCCTTCTTTTATGATTTATAGCATGCTCTAGGACTCTGAATTAGCCTCTTCTCACTAAGACCCTGTCTGACAGTTTCCTTCACTTTGATTCTTTTGAAACAAACACCTGTTCTCCCCAGTAGCAGTTTTATTCCTCTTTCTAAGGTCATCTTACTGATCCACAGCAGCATCTTCAGTTTTACAACATTCCTTTCTTGCCTGGAACTTGTGTCAGGGTTTTCTCTATAGTGAAAGTCCTACAGCTTCACAATTACCCTTAATTTGAGGATTGGGAAAAATCTCCCTCCCCCCAAAAATAATTCAACTGATTATTATCAAGTTT
Organism: Nyctereutes procyonoides; assembly: GCF_905146905.1. Taxonomy (NCBI): domain Eukaryota; kingdom Metazoa; phylum Chordata; class Mammalia; order Carnivora; family Canidae; genus Nyctereutes; species Nyctereutes procyonoides. Next base: position 70,935,572 of record NW_026575140.1, read on the forward strand.
TAAAATATTTGATCTTACATCAGTTCTGTTTTAAAATTTCTATGGACTCTCAATCCAAAGACAGTTGCTTTTTTATAGAAATGGTAACATGGTATAACTGAAATTCACTGGACCAGTAGGTAAGAAACCTGTTCTATCCTAAATTCATTGTTTAGTTAGCTATGTAGACTTTATTAAATCATAAAACCACTTTGAACTTGCTTCTTGATCTTAAAAATTGGGCATAGTTTTGCCAAATAACTTCTAAAAAGGTCCTAGAGACCCAAATCTCACTCTAGATTGCTACTGTATGCATGTGATAAACTCATAGTAGCTGGTATTTCAGCTTATTGTGGAGAACTGTCAGCGTATTCATGTTTTTCTTATATTTATAGCCTTTATGTGAGCTGAATTCTTGTTCAGTCATGATGGACAAAATTACCAAAGGAAAACAGGCACCATTCCTCATTCACAATGTATACATATACTTATATATAAAACACATCCCTACATATGTCACAAACCCATCCCATAGTGGAAACTCTGAGAGGCTTGGTTCTTTTTTTTTTTTTTTGGAACACAAGTGCCTAATATAAGCTTTGATGGCTGAGACACTCACTTCAAAGATGCCTATCTCTAATAAACACATCACCAGCCACACCACTAAATAAAGAACCAGGTCACCTTCCCCCATGGAGGCTTCTATGTTTTAAAGATCTTGGTTGATTTCAATAACTGATCATGATCATTTGGGCCACTTTTTTTTCTCTTCCCCCGTAAGTTCCCAGTCCTATCTTTTAAATTCACCAATAAAGAATGAGCATGTGAAACCTTAGGCCCCTACCATCATCCCCAATGAAAGCAGAATACCAGATCTTATCACTCTCCTCACTTCCCATGACCTGTGTGGCCCCCAGGTACTCTGTAGAATTCTGTAAATAATAAACTTTAATTTTTCAAGATTTCCTGATGGTTATTGCTAAAAGGGATGTTGCAATCCACTATGAGACCATAATAACTATGAGACCCGGTCTAACACTAGCATTGGTTATTGATAGGCTGATACTGGCACAAAACAACTGATATTAACCAGGGTGAATGCCCTATACTTGAAACTTGCTTGATTAGACCTAAGTCAGGTGCGTTCCACCATCTGAAAAAAAAAAAGCTGCACTTGCTGGGGGGTCTGTAAAGCTACAATGTGATTTGCATATGGCTTCTGTAGTGTGTTGCCTGCTGTAGCCAACCCAAAGGTCACAGCTGCTGTAATAACTCATTATATCCCCAGAGCAGGCTGATCAAGGCCACACAGTCTTATGAGACATAAAGGCCTTCACTGACTGTCAAAGTGCTTAAGGCTCCTTCATGCCTCAAGGCCAAGGATAGATAAGGAAAGTGTTTGGATTGCAAAGCTATTGTCACTGCCCACAGAGAGTTTCTGGGCTAAAGGCACAAAGGAAATGTTCCCATAGGTGAGGAGGACAGGAGATCTCCATCTGTGGCCACTGAGTCAGTGAGTCATGCTTGGACTATGTGTCCTAACCCAGAAGACTGAAAGAGCCCTGCAACCAGAAACCAATAGTGGCACTGGAGGGAAAATACAAGAGGCTATGGTCTGTCACCATTTCACTCACTACTCTTGCTCTTCATCCTCTGACCCAATGGGACATTATGGGTCCTGTCCCTGGTGTAATGTTGCTAAAAAAATTAGTGGACATATATAAATGTCCTGAAAGTCTAGTGTCGGTGCCTCCCAAGAACCTGAGGAAGTATGCCAACTTTCTGATAAATGCGAAATCCCATGAATGCTTCATGGACATTATTCTGTTCCATATACCAACATGCCAAGACTTTAATATTACACTCCAGAGGCCTAGGGCTCTCCAGAAAATTGTACATAATCAATGCTAGTGGAGACAGATTTCAATCCCAGAAGAGATCTCTTGGAACATGTTGGAAAGGAAAACAGCCACCTATAAGGAAGGCTCAGAGTGACACTATCCAAAAACTTCTGATAACAATGCCCAAGATTAAGGAAACTAGACAAAAATAAGAAGTAGAAACCAAGATCAAAAACTATACCTTAACTGAAATTTAAATTCTTCTAAATAAATAAATATATATATATATATTTTTTTTTCTTAAAGATTTTATGCAGCAGGACTGAGAGAGGGGAGTTTGTTGGCTATTACAGATTTTCTTGTTTGAACAGGTTCAATCTAAATTTTTACTCATAGCTGACAAAATGTATTAACTAGACAGTATCTCTAAAGACCCTACAATCTACAACTTTCTTAAAGATCCTTCTGAGCTTTATGCTCATTTCCTCTAAAATACCACAGATTCCAAGCCTCTTTGACTTTTCCCTGAATGGACAGGAACTGAGCAGCATACCCCATGAGGCATTTCTATCACCAAGGGGAAAGCTGACAGGGTTATTGAGGCCTCCGCAGAAGGAAAAGGAAAAGGAAAGAGGAAAGGCAAAGGCCCCCTGGAGCCACTGATGCTCAAACCAGAGTCCTCCCACTACTCATTTGGATATTTATTACCTGGCTCCACACCCACCCTTCCATCACAGTGATCACAGCTAGGGCTCTAACTGAATGAAAACACTAAAGTGAAGCCCATCTCCTGCTGCACAAAATTGGCATGGTCCAATGGGTTTTATCATTTCCCCAAATAGTGACCCAAATGACCCGTTTCCAACCCTAAAGATGCCCCACTTGACTCTGAGTCCAGAGAATTATTTTTTATATGTCATTCCTCTAATTATAGGATGGTACTGTTACATTTTAACTGGGGTGCCAAAAGGATCCAAGAGGCACTAAACTTCCTAGGATAAAATTTACATTTTCTTTCTCTATCCCTTGAAGATGTAAATCTTACCATGACTTTGAAATGTAAACACCCCAGGAGATAACTAGAGGTCTATTCACAATTGCTGGAGAATGAAGGAAAAAACAAACAAAACAAACCCAAAACCCAAAACAGAAAGAGACCTTTTAAAATATAAACTGCTAATAAAGCTCTTTTGCCCAAAATCTAGTCCACAGCTTCCTTAAGATTACTCGTCAGGGACAAATACAAATTTTAAAAGTCACCACAATTAGTAAAAAGCTTTAGCCACTGGAGTGGGTAACCTTCGCTTTTTCCTCTGCCAGAGACCGTTATTTATAAACTGCTATTTGTAAACTAGTGAGTTTTATATTGCACCCAATTCATGGCTAAAATTTTGGAATGAAAGCTCTAAGATTTCTGTTTGAGTCTATGTGTCTTTACATGTATGTTGCAGATGCGTGCTATTTTTCTACCTTTGGATGCAATTGCCAAAATTAATTTGTAGAAGAGCTCTATTTAATTAGCTTAAAAATAAGCTCATACGAATTAAGTTTTACTAAAAACCAGAAGTACAGAAATTAACTCAAATAATTTTCAAGTTCACATAACCTGGGATAGTCTAATAAATAAAAGCTAGTTTCTTTCATTCATTCATTCATTCATTTATTTTTATTTTAAAGATTTTTGTTTATTTATTTATGAAAGACACACAGAGAGAGGCAGAGGGAGAAGCAGGCCCCATGCAGGGAGCCTGATGTGGGACTCGATCCCGTGACCCCAGGACCATGCCCTGGGCCAAAGGCAGGCGCTAAACCACTGAGCCATCCAGGGCTCCCTAGTTTCATTTATTTAAAGGAGGTATGTATTTAGAGTTATCAGCATTAAATATAATGCAGATGAACATCTTTTATTCTACTCGAATTTATTAGTCAAATAATTTTTATGTTATCTCTATTATAAAACTTGTTGGCAAGAAAAGTAACTTGTGGTAGCAGGTGATTTTGTCAATTGTCTAATGAAATTTTCATGGGTAGTCTAAACATAATTGTTGGGATCAAGTGATTTAGATAGGTGTAAGCAGGATAACAGTTTTTAGGTGACTTATCAGGAATAATTATGGTATGTACTTAAAAAATAGTTTCCCAAACTTTGATAACTTCTACTTTTTGAATTTTGCTGAATTAAATGATGGGAACTCGCTGAATATCTAGATGATTTCCAAATAAGATAAAGTACTAAAACATTAATTGCTAAGCAGATTCATTTACCTACTTTTGACCTCTTAGTACAGAGGTTTCTAGATAATTTGAAATGTATTCATAAGTTTATCAATCTAAAGTAAGTTGGCAGAACAGTTCCCAATTTCTTACTTCTTAGTTTTTACTTGAAATTAAGGTTTTTGAGGGTTAAGCATTCTAATGACATATGTGATTAAAACTTCTAGAAATAAGGGAAATTCTGTATGCAAGGCAAATTAGGATGTGCTTTTGAGTATGAAAGGTATGAAGTATGGAGATAAATTTTTGTGAAGGGAAGTAAAAAGTAATTTTGTCATAAAGTAAAACTGGTGGTGTCAGAATGGGAAGGAAAATAAAGAACAAAGTGGTATAGAAAGTTGGTGGGGGGGGAGAGAAAGAATTTTACCGTGTGTGGTCAAATTGGCTAAAATTGCATTGTTATTACAAGGATTTTTAAAATAAGCTATATTATCAATAGCATGCTTATGTAATTTTCTTGCACCTGCTAAAAGGACAAAATTTTCTTAGAATATTGATCTGTTTCTGATAAGAGATTGTGGAAGATTTTTACCTTTTCAGCAATCTGACTAGACAGCTAAGATTTTTGTGTTTTAGCAAAATAATTTCCTGTGTTTCATGTTATCTTAATCAGGTCTTTGATTACTTAAGAAAACAATCTTTTCAATATTAAGAACTAGATTTGCATAAAACTATGTAACCTTCTATATTTGTCTTAAATTCTTTTGTCACTTTGGTTAAATAATGAACTATTGTTTCATAATGTTCTGTGATACTATTTAGTCAAGTGTCCAAAGCCTTTTGATATTTTTGATAAACTTTCTCAAATCAAATTCTAAATGAAGGCTTTTTCAACTGGAAATTTGAGAGTTTTCAGAGGGTCCCTGGAACATATTAAAAATTTTGTTTTCTCTATAAAAAAAGACATTAAACTAGACTTATTTGATGTGTTAAATTACATGGGAAGTATAGTCAAATAAGAAATAATGCTACACCCTCTTTATAGATATCCTTGTATGGATATATATTATTAATATAAGCATTCTAGAAGTTATATGACATTCATAAAAACCTGATGTGTAATGTTATCAGTCATAATTCCAGTTACCTTAAAATGTATGTCACAGAAATAACCAAATTTCTTTGTCAATTGCATTATAATAAACTCTCATAAGATCTTTAAACATTGACATTTTTTAAGTCTGTTGTCATTTATAAACAGCTATCATTTACTCTGATGCTTGCAAAAGTACTTCATCTTCAAGGAAGAGAGATCTTCATGGAAGGGTCTCTGACAAGTACAAGTTTCTGATAATTTTTAGGTCCTACCACTGAACTGGGTAAAAATTCAACACTAGGGAAAAAGTGGATTCATAAAACTGCAAACACAAGATCAATAATTAATTACATACAACTGAGTGAACAGATGAGGGTGATTATAATTTTTTATGACCTTTGAAATATTGCTATATTTTTTAATCTTTCATTTTCCAGATTTAAGGAAATTTTCTCATAAGCTAGGACTTCTAGCAATTTGGTAAAATGTACCTTTATAATATGAAACAATTATTTTTTTTCTTTCTATTTTTAAATACCTGATGCAAACACTTGGATCATATAGACTTATCTTGGGTTAGGTCACCACCCTCTGAAATGAGACACAACCCTTTAACTGAACTGATCTAGTCTCAAGACTAAGAGACTAATTCAGTGAGATATTGAGCTACCAACTCAGGATAGATTCAAACCTACTTACATCAGACAGCCCAAAATGTTAAAATATTTTACAATGTTCTCTAAATCTTTGTACAGATTCCCAGGGTCCCTGAGATTACATACTTAATTTCATTGTGGGGCCCTTCAAGCTTTGGATAAGCAGCTGGATGTTATACCAACAGATGCAGAGAGTTTAATAGAGAGAGCAGAATAAGAGACAATAAAAGAGAACCTTGATAAAAACACTATCATTTCAGGGTGATTGCATGAATCCCCAAGACTATACTTTCTGAGGAATAATATCAAAGTCTGCATACTCCAGAAGAAACAAACTTTACTAACATTTCCAGCCAAGTCATTGAACAAATAAGCAAACAACATCAAGATTCATAGGGAGAGATCAGTACATAAAGTTACTGCAATATATTATCTGAAATGTCTAGTTTTCAACAAAAAAAACCCCATGATCCATGCAAAGTATGACTAGAAAAAAAGTAACAGAAATCACCTCAGAGAGGGTCAAGGTGTTAGATGTTGTAGACAAAAACTTCAAACAACAATTATAAATATGTTCAAGGAATAAGGGAAATTATGTTTAAAGAGATAAAGGTATCTTGACAAAAATCTCAAAGAGAGATCATCAATTCAGAGAAATAATTTAAAAAGACAAGTAAAATAAAATTCTAGAGTTGAAAAGGATAATAACTGAAAGTTTCACAGTGGTGCTCATTAGATTTGAGTGGGCATATCAGCTTATTTGAAGATACCTTGATAGGGATCATACATTCTGAAGAACAGACAGAAAAATAAAAAACAGATCTTTCAGGAAATGTGGTACAACTTAAGTGCATCAACATACACATAATGGGAGAGCAACAGAAGAGAGGGAGGGAAAAAGGTAGAAAAAATATTTGAAGAAATAATGGTTGAAAGTTTCTCAAGTTCAATTAAAAATACAAATCTATACATCCAGGAAGCTCAACCAACTCCCAACTGGATAGGATAAAAAGGTTCCCCACATCCAGACACATAATAGTAAAGAATGGTGAAAGACAATGACAAACTGAAAATCTAGAAAGCAGAAAGAGAGAAATGACTGGTCATGTGCAAGATAATCATACTAAGATTAACAGTTGATTTCTCCTCTGAAACAATGGAGCAAGAAGGCAAAATAATGATGTATATAAAGTACTGGGGGGGGGGACAACAAACTCATCAGCTAGAATCTTTTATCCAGCAAAACCACCTTTCAAAATTGAAGGTAAAGAAATAAAAGACATTCCCAGAGAAATAAAAAATGGAGAGAATCTATTACTAACAGACCTGCCTTACGAGAAATATTAAGGAAGAGTTCTTCAGGCTGAAAATAAGCGATTCAGTAATTTTAATTGACACACATATGCATGCACATGTGTGCTTGCGCGCACGCACACAGAGTGACTAAAGATCATATAAATCATCAGAACCTACTGCATAAGGTAATTGCTAGAAGAACCATTAAAATTTTTTAAATAGTAAAAATACCACTAAAGGAATTAAGAGTTGCACTAGAAAACACCCATTTACTACAAAAGGAAGCAGTGACGAAGGAACAAAGGAACAGAAAAATCAAGACAGGGGAAGGTGACAGAGTAGGAAGATCCTAAGCTGAACCAATCCCATGGATACACCTAGGTAACAACAACCATATCAGTATAAAATAACCCATAAAATGATTTGAAGACTAGCAGAACAGACTCTCCACAGCTATTTGTAGAAAGGAGGCCACATGGAAAAAGTGTAGGAAGGGCAGAGACCCAACTGGGAACTAACTAACCTGCAGGACTAGCCACAAAAGAGAGAGGCATTGAAAGTATGGTGAAGGGGAGGAGCAGACTGCAGGCCAGGCACCTCAGGCACAGGAGGACCTACACTAGGAAGACAAATACCCATAATATTTGGCTTTGAAAAGCAAGAGGCTTAACTTTGTGAGTTTTTATACTCAATGGGGCTTACCAGTAGCAACTTTAAAAATCACCTGTCTTTGCTCTGGTAGAGCTGGAAGGAAATAGGAAACTGAGGCCTGTCCTTAAAACAACAGGTTGTTTGCTATAGCATGTAAACAGAGATACAGCATGTAAACAGCAGTTTGGAAAATGTCTGGAGGATACAGAAAGGGAATTTATTTACTAGTGTCAGAGTGAGTGCAGGAGAAGCAGGAATCTTTAGGAGATTTCTCCAAAACAAAAGAGCTGGCTGGCATGATTTCTCTTTGCTGCCTAAGAGCCTAGTTATATGGATATGTAAGGGAACCAGCTCACTCTCCACCTAGCTTGCTAGCAGTATACCCTACCCTCACATTCTCTTGTGGAATTACCATTCAACCTGCCCCTTTCAGCAGGAATTCTTCAAAAGAAGTTCTAGGTCTTTTCATGCAAGCAGATCAGTGTATACTCTGCTAACATACCTCAACCTCACCATCTCCTGTAAATTCACCCCATCCAAGCCACCACAGGTGGTAAGCATCCATCCTAAGCGATGCCACAGGCATAGCATTGTGCAGGCAAACCTGACAGTGGCCAGCACCACCCCAAAGTGAGTCCTGCCCTGGGGGAGGGGAAAATAATTACATATACAAGTTCAACTACAGCTAGAACAATGGGCCAGGGGAAGATACCTGGTCTGACTACAAGCCCCAACCATCAACAAATACCTCAAAAAGGGAAGCACAAAGAGAGCCTGGTAGTTTGGGGTCACTGCAACCTCAACAGACAGACTGCAGGCAGACATCTGGTCTGACTACAGGCCCTGCCTGCCCACTAACAAAAGCCTCTCAGAGGATAATGCAGGGAGAACACCCTATATAGTTTTGTGCAACTGCACTTCTGGCAAACATCTTGTTCAACCAAACTCAAGCCTAAGGCAACCCCACCTTGGCCCCTTAACAGCACAGGGACCAAATCCTGTCCACAACAAGCAAAGAAAATCATTGCAGATGACTGGATTGAAGGAAAAAGTGGCTCAGTCATAACAGTAGGGCACATATAACACACACACACACACACACACACACACACAGGAGACACTCCCTAAGCAATAGATTCTGGTAAAAAGGGGACACTGCACTGCAGGGCATTGCAGGATCTTTTCTATCACAAGGCCACTATTTTACGAGGAGATACAGCTGACTTTCCTAACACATAGGAACAGACACAGAGTTAGACAAAATGATGGGACAGAGGAATATGTCCCGAATGAAAGAACAGGACAAAAATCACAAGAGAGCTAAACAAAATGGTGATAAATAACATGCCTGATATAGAAGTTAAAGTAATGATCATAAAGATACTCACTGGGCTTGAGAAAAGAATGGAATCTCAGTGAGATCATCAAAAAAGAGACGGAAAATATAAAGAAGAATCAATTACAAATGATGAACTCAATAACTGAAAATACATTAGAGGTAATAAACAGTATGCTAGAGGAAGCATAAGACTGTATCAGCAAGCTGGAAAACAGAGTAATGGAAAGCAACTAAGCTGAACAAGAAAAAAGAACAATAAAATATGAGAATAAGTTAAGAGAACTCAGTGACACCATTGAACATAACAACATTTGCATTATTGGGATCCCAAAAGGAGAAGAGAGAGAAAAGGGGACAGAGAAGTACCTGAAGAAATAATAGCTAAAAACTCCCCAAATCTAGGGAAGGAAAGAACATTCAGATCCAGGAGCCACAGAGAGCCCCCAACAAAAATCAACTGAAGGAGTCCACACCAAGACAATAAAATAATTAAAAGGGCAAAAAGGAGTGATAAAGAGAATTTTTAAAGCAAGATAAAATAAAATTGTTCTATAAAATGGAAACCCTATAAAGCTGCTAGATTTTCAGCAGAAACTTTGCAGGCCAGACGACTGTGGCCTGGTATCTTCAAAGTGCTGAAAAGAAAAAACTTGCAACCAAGAATACTCTATCCAGCAAGGCTATCATTCAGAATAGAAAGAGAGAAAGACAGATAAAAAGAAATAACTTTGTACCCAAAAGTTGAAGGAATTCATCACCATTAAACCAGCCTTACAAGAAATGTTAAATGGGATTCTCTGAGTGAAAAAAGAAGGACCATTATCATGAGTAAGAAAAAAAGGAAATGAAAAAATTTCACTGACACATAAAACATAATAAAATTAATCAGTCACGAAACCAGTTAAGGCACAAAAGTAGTAAAAATTGGGTATATATAAAAATCACTCATGTAATTCACAATATAAGGATGTAAAGTATGACGCCATATACCTAAAACATGGGGGATGGGTAGTAAAAACTTAGTGCTTTTAGAACAGATTCAAACTTAAGTGACCATCATCCTAAAATAGACTGCTATATCCATAAAATATTATATAATAACTTAATGGTAACCACAAATCAAAACCTGTAACAGATATACAAAAAATATAGAGAAAATAATTGAAACATATCACTGAAGAAACCCATCAAATCACAAGAAAGCAGAAGAACAAAGACTACAAATGTAATCACTAAATAAGTAACAAGATGACAATGATTATATACCTGTTAATAATTACTTTGAATGTAAATAAACTAAATGCTCCAATCAAAAGATGCAGTTGATGGAAGAGATAAAAAAGAATCATCTTAAATGCTGCTTACAAGAGACATATTTCAGACCTAAAGACACATGCAAATTGAAAGTAAAGGGATGGAAAATAATTTATTGTGTAAGGGAAGTGAAAAGCTAGGATTGCAATACTTATGTTGTACAAAATAGACCTAAAAAAAACAACAAACTAACAAGAGGCAAAGGAGGATAATACACAATAATAAAGGGAGTAATCCAATAAAAAGGTATAACAATTGTAAATATTTATGTACCCAACATGGAAGGACTCAAATACATATAGCAGTTATTAACAAAAATGCAGGAAGAAATCAGTAGTAATATAATAATAGTAGAGAAGTTTAACACCTGATCTATATCAATGGATAGATCATCCAAACAGAAAATGAACACGAAAACACGACACACTGGATCAGATGAATATAACAGATACATTCAGAATATTCCATGCTAAAACAGCAGGATGAACATTCTTTTCAAGTGCCCATGGAACATTCTCTAGAATAGATCATGTTAGGCCACAAGTCTCAAAAAGCTCAACAAGATTGAAATCATATCATGCATCTTTTCTGACCACAATGCTATGAAATTAGAAATCAATCACAAGAAAAAAATCTGGAAAGAACAGAAATACATGGAGGTTAAATAACATGCTACCAAAAAATGAGTGAGTCAACCAAGACATCAAAGAGGAAATCAAACAATACTTGGAGACAAGTTAAAATGAAAATACAATGGTTCAAAGTCTTTGAGATGCAGTGAAAGATGTTCTAAACACATTTTTTTGGCAACACAGGGCTACTTCAAGAAGAAAAATCTAAAACAATCTAACTTTACACCTAAAGGAGCTACAAAAAGAACAAACAAAGCCCCAAACCAGTAGCAGGAAGGGAATAATGACTAGGGCAGAAATAAATGAAAGAGAAACTATAAAATTGGAATAGATCAATGACACCAGGATCTGATTCTTTGAAAAGATCAAATAAATTGATAAACCTTTAGCCAGTCTCATAAAGAAAAAACCAGAGGTCTCAAATATACAAAATCAGAGATTAAAGAAGAGAAATAACAAACAACCTCACAGAAATACAAAAGGTTTTAAGAGAATATTAAAAAGTATATGCCAATAAATTGGACAACCTAAAAGAAATGGACAAACTCCTAAATCCCCTAAAACTAAGCCACAAAGAAACAAAATTTGAACAGATCAAATTACCAGCAATGAAATTAAATCAGTAATCAAAAAACTCCCCCAAAAACAAAAGTCCAGGACCAGATGACTTCACAGGTGAATTCTACCAACCATTTAAAGAAAAGTTAATACATATTCTTCTCAAACTATTTCAAAAAATAGAAGAGGAAGGAAAGCTTCCTAATTCGTTTTATGAGGCCAGGATTACACTGATATCAAAACCAGATAAAGACACTACAGAAAAAGGAACTACAGGCAAATATCTGATAAACATAGATGCAAAAATCTTCAACAAAATACTAGGAAACAATCCAACAATATATTAAAATCATTCACCACGATCAAGAAAGATGTATTCCTGGGAAGCAAAGGTGGTTCAATACCTGCAAATTAACCTACATGATACACCACATCAACAGGAAAAAGGGTAAAAACTGTGTGATTCATTATGGTTCAAGATGGCAATGTAGGAAGACCCAGAACTCACTTCTTCCACCGAACACACTAGATTACACTTATGAATAGAATAATTCCTCATGAAGAACAAATGAGAGCTGACTGAAGAGCTACTGAACAACCAAAGATAGAGAGAATGACAAGAAAGATGGAGACAGGGTAACAAGGGAAACCATCCCAACATTACCAGTGGCAGTGAGGAGGAGCTGCAAGAAAACTGGAGAATGACATGGTTTGCTTTCCTACCCCACCTTGAAACTAGACCAGACCATCTGTTTTTGATCCGTTTATCCACGAATGGACACTTGGGTTGCTTCTGTGTCTGGAGTATTGGAAACAATGATGCAATGAATAGATGGGTGCACAGTTCTTTGAATGAGTGCTTTCATTTCCTTTGGGTAAATACCAAGAGTGGAAATACTGGATCATGTAGTATTTCTATTTATACTTTTTTGAAGTATCTCCATACTATTTTCCACAGGGGTTGTACCAGTTTGCATTCCTGCCAACAGTGCATGAGAGTTTGTTCTTTTTCTTCACATCCTCATCAACACTTGTTTCTTCTTTAATTTAGCTATTCTGACAGGTGTAACGTGATATGTCATTTTGGTCTTAATTTGCATTTCCCTGATGATTAGTGATTTTGAACATCTTTTCATGTTTCTGTTGGCCATTCTTATGTCTTTGGAAAAATGTTTTTGTCCTCTATTTTTAATGGGATTATTTGTGGTTTTTTTGTTTTGTTTTGTTTTGGTGTTGAGTTGTAGGAATTCCTTATATATCTTAGATATCAATCCCTTATGAGAGATTTCATTTGCAAATATCTTCTTCCATTCATTAGGCTTTTAGTTTTGTTGACTGTTTCCTTTCCCGTGCAAAATCTTTTTGTTTTGATATATTTCTGACAGTTTATTTTTGCTTTTGTTTCCCTTATCTTAGGAAATAGATCTAGGGAAAAAAATGTTATGGCCAATGTCAGAGAAATTACTGCTTTGTTCTCTTCTAGGATTTTTATGGTTTCAGGTCTCAGATTTAGGTCTTTAATCCATTCTGAGTTTATTTTTGTGATATGGTGTAGGAAAGTGGTTCAATTTCATTCTTTTGCAGGTAGCTGCCCAGTTTTCCTAACACCATTTATTGAAGAGATATTGCATATTCCTATTGTATAGTCTTGCCTCCTTTGTCATACATTAATTGACCACATCATTGCGGATTTCTGGGATGTCTATTCTGTTCCATTGATCTCTGGGTCTATTTTTGCGCTAGTACCATACTATTATTATAGCTTTGTAGTACATCTAGAAATTTGGGGTTGTGATACCTCATTTTGTTCTTTTTCAAGATTGCTTTGGCTACTCAGGGACTTCTGTGGTTCCATACAAATTTTAGGATTATTCTAGGGCTGTGAAAATGCTACTGGTATTTTGATAAGAATTGCATTAAATCTGTAGATTGCTTTGCAAAGTAGAAATATTTTATCAATATTCTTCCAATCCATGAGGATGGACTTTCCATTTGTTCATGTCATCTTCAATTTGTTTTCATTAATGTTTTCTTTTTTAGAGTACAAGCTTCTCATCTCCTTGGGTAAGTTTATTCCTTGATATTTTATTATTTTTTGTCTAAGTGTAAATAAGATTGTTTTCTTAATTTCACTTTCTACTACCTTATTAGCACATAGAAATACAATAGATTTCTGTATATTAATTTTAGATCCTAACACTTTAATGAATTCATTTGTGAGTTCTAGCAGCTTTTGGTGGAGTCTTATGATTTTCTATGTACACTATGTCATTTACAAATAATGAAAGTTTTACTCCTTCCTTACCAATATGAATACATTTCTTTTTCTTGTCTGATTGTTGTGGCTAGAAGTTCCAGTACTATTTGAAAAACAGTTGTGAGAGTGGACATCCTTGTCTTGTTTCCGATCTTAAGAGAAGAGCTCTCAGTTTTTCACCATTAAGTATGTTGGCTGTGGGCTTTTCTTACATGGCTTTTATTATGTTGAGGTATGTTCCCTCTAAACCTACTTTTCTGAGGGTTTTTATCATGAATGGATGTTGTACTTTGTCAAAAGCTTTTTCTGCATCTACTGAGATGATTTTTTAAAATTTAAGTATAGTCGACACATAATGTTAAAGTGTACAACTTAATGATTTGACAAGTTTTTACATTATGCATGTTCACCACAGGTATAGCTACCATTTGTCCTTTTATGTCACTATTACAATATCATTCATTGATTGTATTCCTTATTCCTTTTATTGCTGTGACTTACTCATTACATAACTACAGACTGGATCTCCCTCTCTCCTTTACCCATTTTGCCCAACTTCCACCCTATCCCCCTCTGGCAACTGTATTTACAGTTCTGATTCTTACTTTTTTTTTTTTTAGATTCCATTTAGGAGTAATATCATATGGTATTTGTCTTTCCCAGTCTGACTTACTTCACTTATCACAATAACCTCCTAGGTCCATCCATGTTGTCTCAAATGGCTCAACATCCTCCTTTTTTTATGGCTATGCAATATTTTATTGTGTGTGTGTGTGTGTGTGTGTGTATATATATATATATATATATAATCGAATTTTCCTTATCCACTTGTCTATTAATGGACACTTACATCATGCCCATGTCTTAGCTATTCTAAAAAATAATAAACTGGAATAAACATAGGTGTTAACATATCTTTTTGGGTGTTTTAATTTTCCTTGAGTAAATACCCACTAGTGTAATTACTGGATCATATGGTATTTATTTTGTGAGGAACCTTCATACTATTTTCCATAGTGGCTATACCAATTTGCATCCCCACCAATGGTGTTCAAGTGTTACTTTTTCTCCACATCTTTGTCAACACATGTTTCTTATCTTCCTGATTTTTAGCCATTGTAACAGGTATGAGGTGATAATTGTTTTGATTTGCCTTTCCCTGATAATTAGGGATTTTGAGCATATTTTCATGTGTCAGTTGGCAATCTGTATGTCTTCTTTGGAAAAACAGCTATTAAGGTTCTTGCTGGTTTTTTTAAATTAGAGTGTTTGGGATTTTTTTGGCATTGAGTTGTAGGAGTTCTTCATGTATTTTGGATATTAACCTCTTATTGGATGTATCATTTGCAGATGTATTCTCCCATTCAGTAGGTTGTCTTTTTATTTTATTGATGATTTCCTTTGTTGTGCAAAAAAAATTTATTTTGATGTAGTCCCAATACTTTACGTTTGCTTTTGTTTCCCTTGCCTTAGGAGACCTAACCAGAAATAGGTTGCTATGGCTGATGTCAGAGAAATTACTGCCTGTGTTCTCTTCTAGGATTTTTATAGTTGTCTCACATTTAGGTCGTCAATCCATTCTGAGTTTATTTTTATGTATGGCATTAGGAAGTAGTCCACTTTCATTATTTTATACGTATTTGTCCAGTTTGCCCAGCACAATTTATTTAAAAGATTGCTTTTCCCCCAAGCATATTCTTTCCTCCTTTGTTGAGGAATATGTATAGAATTGTATAGAATATGTATTGAATATGTATACATATTCATATATATGGGTTTAATTCTGGGGCCTCTATCCTGTTCTATTTTACCATACAGTTTTGATTACTACAGCTTTCATATCTTGAAATCTAGGGATTATCATACTTGGAGCTTAGTTCTTCTAAGAATTGCTTTAACTATTCAGATTATTCTGTGGTTCCATACAAATTTTAGTATTATTTGTTTTAATTTTGCCAAAAATAGTATTGGTAACTTGACAAGGATTGCATTGAATTTGTAGATTGTTTTGAGTAATGATGGACATTTGACAATATCAATTCTTCCAATCCATGGGACTATATTTCCATTTTTTTGTGATATTTTCAAATACTTTCATCAGTGTTTTATAGTTTTTAGAGTACAGGTCTTTCATCTCTTTGGTTAGGTATATTCTTACATATTTTATTCTTTTGATGCAATTGTAAGTGGTATGGTTTTTTAAATTTTGCTTTCTGCTACTTTGTTTAGTGTATAAAAACATTACCAATTTTTGGCTAATTATTTTATATCATGCCACTTTACTGAATTCATTACTTCTAGCAGATTTTTTGTGGAATCTTTAGGATTTTCTATAGACAGTATCATGTTGTTTGTGAAGAGTGGCAGTTTAACTTCTTTACCAATATAGATGCCTCATTTCTTTTTTCTCTCTGATTTGGCTAGGACTTTTATAGTACTATGTTGAATAAAAGCGATGACAGTTGAGGTCCTGTCTTGTTTCTGACCATAGAGGGAAAACTTTTTCACCATCAAGGATGGTGTTAGCCTTGGGTTTTTCATATGGCCTCTATGATGTGCAGGTATTTTCCTCTATCCGCATTTTGTTGACAGTTTTTTTACTAACAGATGCTGAATCTTGTCAAATGCTTTTTCTGCATCTGTTGAGATAATCATGAATTTTATCCTTCATTTTGTTGATGTGGTACATGATGTTGATTGATTTGCACACATTGAACCATCCTTGCATACCAGGAATAAATCCTACCAGATGGTGGTAACTGATCTTTTAAAGTATTTTAGATTGTAAAATCTAAAATTTTAGGTTGTATATAGTTTGTTAATATCCTGTTGAGATTTTTGCACCTATATTCATCAGGGATATTAGCTTGTAGTTTTCTTTTTTTTGTGTGATGTCTTTGTCTTTTGTATCAGGGTAATGCTGGCCCTTTAGAACCTATTTGGAAGCTTTCCTTCCTCTCCTATTTTTTGGAATACTTTGAGAATAGATATTAACTCTTCTTTAATGTCTAGCAGAATTTACTTGTGAATCCATTAGGCCTGGACTTTTATTTTCTTGGTGGTTTTTACTTACTGATTCAATTTCATTACTTGTTATCATCTCTTCAGATTTTCTTTTTCTTTGTTGTTCAGTTTTGGAAGATTATATGTTTCTAGGAATTTATCCATTTCTTCTAGGTTGTTCAGTTTGTTGGCATATAATTTGTCACAGTCTTACCTTTTGTATGTCTGTTGTGTCAGTTGTTACTTTTTCCTCATTTCTGATTTCGTTTGGGTCCTTTCTCCTTTTTTGTGAGTCTGGCTAAGGATTTGTCAACTTTGTTTATCAAAGTACCATCTCTCTCTTTTTTTTCATTTTTTAAAAGATTTATTTGAGGAGAGAGAGAGAGAATGAGCACAAATGGGGGGGGGGCAGAAGGAGAGAGACAAGTAGACTCCCTGCTGTGGGAAGCCCAATGCAGAGCTTGATCCCAGGACCCTGAGATCATACCTGAGCTGAAGGCAGACACTTAACCAGCTGAGTCACCCAGGCACCCCTCATTATTTTTTGTAATGTTTTTTTCAGTTAGTATATCATCTATCTCTATTATTTCCTTTCTTCTACTCACCTTGGACTTTGTTCTTTTTCTAGTTCCTTTAGGTGTAGGATTAGATTGAGGTTTCTTTTTTTGTTTGTTTCTCTAGCTATGCCTATAATGCTAAATAGTCTTAGAACTATTTTTGTTGTGTCCTAGAGATCTTGGACCATTGTGTTTTCATTTTTAATTGTCTCCATGTATTTCTTTTTAAATTTCTTCTTTGATTTCCTGGTTGGCCCATTCACTGTTTAGAAACATGTTGTTTAATCTCCATGTATTTGTCATCTTTCCAGATTTTTTCTTGTAGTTGACTTCAAGTTTCATAGCATTGTGGTCAGAAAATACACATGGCATGATCTCAATCTTTTTGTATTTATTGAGGCCTGATTTGTGACCTAGTATGTGATCTATGCAGGAGAATGTTCCATGTGGACTTGAAAAGAATGTGTATTCTGCTGCTCTAGGATGGAATGTTCTGAATATATCTGTTGGATTCATCTGGTTCAGTGTATCATTTAAAGCCAAAGTTTCCTTTATTTTCTGTTTAGATTATCTGTCTATTAATGTAAGTGGGGTGTTAAAATCCCTTACTATTATTGTATTATCAGTTTCCTTAAGTTTCATATTAATTGTTTTATATATTTGGATGCATAAACATTTATAATTGTTAGGTCTTGTTGGATTGTTCCCTTAATTATGATATAGTATAAGTCAGCAAGAGGAAGACAAGTATCATATGATTTCACTCATATGTGGAATTTAAGAAACCAGAGGGAAAAAAGGCAAATCAAGAAACAGACTTAACTATAGAGAAGAAACTGATGGTTACCAGAGGAAGGGGGGGGGATGGGTGAAAGAGGTGATGGAGATTAAGGAAGGCACTTGTGATGAACACTAGGTGTTGTATATAAGCTTTGAATCACTATACTGTACACTGGAAAACTAATATTACACTTTAAATAAAACTTTAAAATAAAGTTTTTATAATAAAAATAAATAAAAGAAAAACTTTAAAGAAAAACTTTAAAAAAAGAAGCTGAAGTACTAAAATAATTATGATATATATGCCTCAGATTTTATTTCCAATCATGTTATTTTAATTTATATTTCTAAACAACCTAGACTAATTGTAATCTAAAGTCTGAACAAATTTCTAAATAAAGCACGACAATAAAAAAACCAGTTGTATTTCTATAAATTATCATGAACAATCTGAAAATTAAGAAAATAATTCCATTTTTAGTAGCAAAAATCAAATACTTAAGAATAAGTGCAAAGTTTATAATCTGAATATTACAAAACATTGTTGCAAGAAATTAAAGACCTTAAAAAAATGAAAGATCTCCCTCATTCATGGGTAAGAGAACTTAATATTGTGAGGATGACAATTCTCCCCAAATTGATCCTCAGATTTAACACAATCTCTAACAAATTCCTAGTGGATTTTTTTTTTCAGAAAGTAATAAGATGGTCCTAAAATTCATGTGGAAATTCAAGGGACACAAAATAGTCAAAACAATCTTGGCAAAAAAAAAAAAAAAAGTAAGGTCAGAGAATTCACACTTCCCAATTTGAAATGTACAAAGTAATAGTAATTAAGCCTGTGTGGTCTTGGCATGAAGATAGACTCATAATAAATGGAATGGAATTCACAGTCCAGAAATAAACCTTTACATTTATAATTACTTGATTTTTGGCAAGGGTGCCAAGACAATTCAATGGAAAAGAATAGTCTGTTTTACAAATGGTGCTGGGACAGCTCAGTATAGGAAAAGAATGAAGTTGGACCACTTCCTCACAGCATATGCAATAATTCACTCAAAATAGATTATAGACTTACATATAAAAGGAAAACTACAAAACTCTTAAAAAGATAATACACAAGGAAATATTTGTGACTTTAGATTAGACAAAGCCTTCTGAGATAGGACTCCAATAGCACAAGGAACAAAAGAAAAAAATAAATTATACTTCATTGAAATTGAACACTTCTGTATGTCAAAGGACACCACTTAAAAAATGAAACAACCCACAAAATGAGAGAAAATATTTGTCCCCATATATCCATTTGGGTACTTGAATCTAGACTACATAAAAAACTTTTACAACTCAATAATAAAAAGACAAACCAATAAAAAATGGACAGAAAAGATGAATAGACATTTCACCAAAGATGTACAGAAGGCCAATCAGCACATGAAAAGATGCTCAATATCATTAGTCATTAGGGAAATGCAAATCAAAATCACAATGAGATACTCTTTAATATCCACTAGACAAGCTATGAAGAAAAAACAATAGCAAGTATTGGCAAGGATGTGGAAAAAATTGAGATCCTCATACATTGCTGGTAGAAATATAAAATGGTGCAATTGCTTTGGAAAACTGTCTTGCAGTTCCTCAAAATGTTAAACATAGAGTTACCATGTCCAGAAATTCTGCTCCTAGGGTATGTACCCAAGAGAAATGAAAGCATAGTCTACACAAAAACATGTACATAAATGTTCATGGCAGCACTATTAGTAAGACCTCCAAAGGAGAAAAACTTAAATATCCATCAATTGATGGATAAATGTGGTCTATGTGTGAGGTGGATTATAGTTCAGCAATAAAAGAGAATAAAATACTGAGTCATGTTGCCATTTGGATAAAACCTCAAAAACATTATGCTAATGAAAGAAAGACATAAGAGACCATATATTGAATGATTACATTTATATGAAACATCCAGAAAAGGCCTAGAGACTGAAAGAAAATTAATAGTTGTTTGGGGCTAGAAGTGGGAATGCGAAGGACTGCAGATGGACATGAGGGATCTTTTGGGGACAGTTGAAATGTTCTCAAATTAATTGTGTGCTTTGGTTTCATAACTAGGTACATTTGTTAACATACAGTTATCATAGTTAACTGTAACTATGATTAAACTGGGTGAATTTTATGGTATGTATATTCTAACTCAACAAACTTGTTAAAACAAAAAATAATATCTGTGGAATATATTTTCTAATGGAATGCATGACCTGTTGGAAACAAACTGAGGGAAAATCTGCTCACTCTGAGGTTAGAGGACAGTAAATATGGACTATGGAATGAAAACCATCCTTGGTTTCACCAATCCCATCCTTTTCTGTGGAATTCTTCCTGTTTCTGAGGATCATTCTATTCTGCTAAAACCCCTCACCACCCTCCTTTGCCATTTGTCAATCTCTCTCTTGCATTGTAGAAGAGTTTAGTCTGGAGTTCATGACCTTCCTCCCTTTTCTCATCCTTTGAGTTTTTAATAACCTCAAGGATGACACATCTGACATCTAAGTCCACATAGTTTGTCTGTCTTCAATCCAAGACCTTCTTTTCCATACCACTTCACAAATCAGACCCATGGGCACATGCTGCAACTTGTCATTAGCCATAAACATATGTTAAACATAGAGTTACCATGTCCAGAAATTCTGCTCCTAGGGTATGTACCCAAGAGAAATGAAAGCATAGTCTACACAAAAACATGTACATAAATGTTCATGGCAGCACTATTAGTAAGACCTCCAAAGGAGAAAAACTTAAATATCCATCAATTGATATTGTCACTTCACTACTCCACATAGTGAGCACAACCTCCTCTTCTTGCAGCACACTCACTTTTTTACTCTTACTAACACAAGTTATTACATCGTTTAGATCAGGGGTCATCAGCAAATTTTTTCTGTCAAGGGCCAGATTGTATTTTAAGTTTATGGATCCCAGGACCTCTGTCACAATTACCCAACTCTGTTGCCTATTCTATTGTTGTGAGAAAAAGCACCTATAGGCAATAAGTAAGCCGATGGACATGGTGGTCTTCCAAGAAAACCTTTTACAAAATAGGCCATGGACTAGATTTGGTTCATGGGATATAGTTTGTACTTCTCTACTCTTAGCTTAGACACAGGTTTATACAAATACAAGCAAATTCTTTTACTTTTCTGAGTCTCCCTTTTTTCCATGTATGTAATAATGCGAATAATGTTTTCCACCTCTCCAAGTTTATAACTGCTCAATGAGAAGATGAATAAAAAATTTAAGTGCAGTTGATGGCACATAGTATTGACAAAATTCCTGCTTTTAAAAACGGTTCTTGGGGTGCCTGGGGGGATCAGTTGGTTAAGCATCTGCTCAGGTTATGATCCTAGGGTCCTGGGATTGAGCCCCATGTCAGGTTCCCTGCTCAGTGAGGAGTCTTCTCCCTATCCTCTGCTCCTTGCTTGTACTTGCTCTCTCTCAAGTAAAACTTAAAAAAAAATAAAATAGGTTTTTTTTTTTTTAAGATTTTTATTTATTGATTCATGAAAGATACAGAGACACAGGCAGAGGGAGAAGCAGGCTCCATGCAGGAAGTCTGATGCGGAACTTGATCCCTGGACGGGGATCAGGCCCTGAGCCAAAGGGCTCAACTGCTCAGCCCCATAAAAGAGGTTCTATAAATACATTCTCTTCTCTCATCTGAGTTCTGAATGAGTTTAGAAATTTGAAAAGAATAACTAATAGAGAGCTACCTCCTCAAAATTCACTGTTATGTGTAAGAAAGCTGAAATGGAGAATGTGAAATGTCTATAGGCCAGTGGTCTTTCTAATGCTGAATCCCCAAATCAGAGCAGCTTACTCACCCTGCCCAGGCAGCACTAGACAAAGCCAGGCCTTCTTGAGCAGGAAGAAGCAAAGATTGGGAACCTTCTTAAAATTTTTAACGATCTTCCAAATGGATGGAGATATCAGGAGTGGGTTCTTAATGTTCTGCCTAGAACAAATGGTTTTTTCTTCCCCCATTGTCCTCAGACTGGATAGTTAGGTTCACAAAGTCAGGGCAACCTCTCCCACAAGGGTGCTGGCAACATACACACATTCTCGTGGTTTTCTCTGAGTATGTGCCAAAAGCATTTCTCAGAGTTTAGCTCAAAGTTCTCCATAAATATATTCCAAAAGTAAAGAATAATAAACTCTAACCTCCAGGGGCTTATGGATATTGTTATAAAAGATCCGCTAAGAGATTAAAATTCCTCAGTAGTCTTTCATCTTAAAAAACCAAGCAAATGTTACATTTTCCCTATGGTTGAAACTTAGACTGGCAAAATGTCTCAAGTTTTTTACCAGTTAAAAAGCTTTAAATGCCTCCCCCACCACACATACAACATCTTTGAATAAAATTAACTCTATGGAAAAATGTGCTTTGTAGTACCTAACACTCTTCCCCACAAATGCAGCCTTACCCCCCACCCTCCCCAGGCAAAACAACTTTGAGAAGAAACATAGTAAGGACTATGTTACTTCAACTAAAGATCAGCTCTCCATTGCACTCATTTCCTCTCATATCCGTCTCAAGGACTGTGGAGCCAAACCATTCCTCCGTGGGCAGCAGGCCCACACAGGTCAGGGGCCTGAAGCTCTAACTTCACCTTATTTGCTGAACTGTGAGCTCAGACCAGTTTTGTGGGCCCCCTCTTTGTCCCGGGCTCTTTATTTTAAGGGAGTGGAAGTGTCTGCCCTGACTAGCTCAACAACAGTTACAAAACCAACATGGGTTAATTATATATTTTAGGGGTATGAAGGCCTTGTCTGCTTATTAAGCAATTATCTATGTGGTCATGGTGATTATGCCAGTAGCTCAGAGCACACATTTATCATCAAGGATTTATGGAATCAAATGTTTTCATTCTATTGCATATAAGAGAGAAGAGACTAGTGTATACATTAAGAATCCTAGACTCGCTGTTATAATTGTCATGATCCTATACAAGGTAGTAGAGAAACATACCACTGAAGGGCTGGTGAAGAACTGGCAGGACCAATTCATAGGTTTTTTCTCCCCCCAGTAAATTCCTTTATAAACTATCTACCATGTTTCCAACATGCCATAATCCCAGTTCTGATATCCATATGCATATGTGTCTGGAGGCACTGGCACAGATGCACACACACAAGTGTAATATGTATATACATACATACATGAAAAACATGAATGTATATCTATACACATAACTATGTCTAGATATCACTATAACTAGATCATCTAGATCTTCTTATACTTTTCTCCACACTTCTATGTAGATATTCCTATGCAGAGTAATGCAAATTGAGCATGGCCAGTATATTATGGTGGTAACAGGCAACCTGGTAATGGCTGTACTGTGACCATGTACTGCTACCTTTAGTGGCAGTGATACTCATGTCCACAGAGTTTGCTCTTTTGGATTCATCCTACCCTCCTACAGATGCAAGCTGCATTAGGATTTAGGCCTGTGGTTCTTCCTTTGGTGGCCTAAGATTTAATTATTATTGTTGGAGTGCTTCAGGTATGTAGTTGTTTAGAGTAAGGGAAAGAGTTTACAGAGAAAGCACTACAAATTTTGAGAGAAACTAGCCAAATCAAGTCAAGGGCTTTTGTTCTCTCTCTTCCCAGTTTTTCAAATATTTCTCCCTGCTGCTGTGGAAGTGACTAATTCCACATGACAGCAAAACAAAGGCGTGAGCAAAGGAAATGCACTTGGTGTAAAAGTATGTCAGGCCTCAGCTACAGGTGACAATGGGCTGTGATTAGATCTATTCTCTAAAACAGAGTGAATAACTCCCTCCTGGCTTCTTTCTTCTGGCTTTGTGGAGCGAACAGGTGCAGGTCAGGGAGAGGAGTGAGGTCTGTGACGCCAACTGGCAGGCTGTGGCCACAAGTGGCATTTCAGCTTTGGATCAATGAAGCTCATAGAAAACTCCAACACTGAAATAAAGACTGCTTGAACCAAAGCAACTCTGCATGGTTGTAATTCCTCTGAGAGAATAGGATGGAGAAGATGCTCATCCATATGTGTGGTACCTTCCAGCTCTTATTTTCAGGGTTAACAGTAGAGACAGGAAAGAGAACCACAGACTGGTCAGTCTATGCTTTTCAAATGGTGCATTGCAACTCTAGGGGAGAGTAAAATTATTCTATTTGGGCATGGGAAATACTTTAAAAGTGGAATAGAATGGAATGGAATAAAATAGAATAACTAGAAAATATCACAGTAATTACATGCAGTTAGGATTAAGTATTGTTTTACCAGACTCGCATGTTGTGTATATTCTCTGCAATGAGATTTGATAGGATTTTCTTACTGTGGGTCCCAGGCAAAAAAAGTTTGAGAAACATTGCCACAACTTAGCTTTTTGCTGCATTCCTTTGGGATTATAGGTCTAAAAAAGAACTAAAATTCCAGCCATTCAACAATGGCCTTTTCTAAAGAATACACCCTTCCTTGCTCCTCATGACAATGTTTCTCAACTACTTTGACATGAGATTAAAAACCTGGAGGTAGAAACAAGCTGCTTAAAAATCAAATAGATTTAAAATGAAATTTGACAAGGCAGACAAGATCAAGAAAAGACAGCACCAGGTGACAGGTGTGTTTATGTAGCCCAGAGAGACTTAGATGCTAAGATGCATTGGAGGGGGCCAGAAAAACGTATTTCTTAGCTTAGCAGTTGCTAAAAGTTTGCTATACCTACTAATTATTGATGAGAAAACAGGCTCAGAGCTCTGATGTTACTCCAAAGGGAAGAATTAACCTAAGAGGTTCAACCAGTTTGATTCCCAGCAGCTTCAGGAAAGATCACTATGTCTGATTTCTAGTAGAACACATAATGGAACTTTCTCAAAACCCAGAAGACAGCAGCTGTATAGAACAATTTATGTTCTGGAAAGTTCTGAACAAAGTATGCAGAGCAATGTCATGATTATTTGAGTTAATGTGTGATTATTTTTCTTGTCCTCTCTTAAAGGATACTCATTTTGTTTACAAATGCCAGTTTGTAAATTACTGCTAAAGTTGATTATTTTTCTTAATTGTCTAGGTCATTTACTTGGCTTCAGAAAACCCCAAAAGTAGGAATATTTTCCTTTTTCAAAATTTCAGAAATGGTCATAGTGACTTTGGAAGCTCACCTTGATTATCAAGGCAGGAACTAAAAGTTAAAAACACATGGCCTTAGAAACAGACATGAACAAGAGGTTTCTCTGTTTGACAGTAGTCCCTTTGACAATATATATGTGATTTTTTTTTTTTTTTTTTTTTTTTTTTTAGTGGCAGGTGGATTTGCAACCAACTCTGTAGTATTTGGCACTACTAACCATCTCACTTAAATATTCTCTCCAACATTGGCCTCTGGGACTCCAATCCATTTAAATCTGTTTCAACACTCTAACTTCTTCACAGGGGTCTTCTTATTTATTTTGCATATTTCAGCCAGTTTTTTTCCCCTTTCTACATTTTCTTAACTGATCTTGCTTACACTTTCTCTTTTTCCCAACTGTTTAATACAAAATTGATCTTTCAAAATTTCTGCTTTTATCATCTATTGTCCTGGTCAAAAACTTTCACCAATGGCTTTCACAGATGAGATCAAACCAATGAGATCAAACTCCTCAGTTTCACCATTCAAGACACTTCCAAATTTGAATACAACTTCTTTTAAAGGGGTCTCTCTCTGACCTTTGTCTAATATAAACTTCCAGATCCAAACAAAAAGGACCATAAGGGGTGTCTAGTTGGCACAGTCGGTAGAGCATGCAATTCTTGATCATGAGGTTGTGACTTTAAGCCCCATATTGGGCATGAAGCCTACTTAAAAATAAATTGGGGAGGGGACACTGACTGTTTCAATTGGTAGAGCATACAACTCTTAATCCTGGGGTTGTAAATTTGAGTCCCACATTGGGTATAGAGATTACTTTTAAAAAAAAAAAAACAACCATAAGTCTAGGACATTGAGACAATGATGTCAACTGGTTAATAATAGAGATCTCAGAGCACAGCTCATAAGATTTGTTTCTTTTTGTGAGTTCTGTCTGTAATATCTGTGCTCTCTAGATTTTTTTTCCTCCTCCAATCCTCTTCTCTTTCACACTTATACCTTTTAATTCACATGTTCAGGTCCCATAATTTACTACTAATATTGGTGTTTCCTACAGTGAGGTCTGGCCAGTCTATGCACCAGAACAATACCTATGTCTGTGCATGTGTGCAAAATGCAGATCCCTTGGCCCTGCTCCAAAACTACTGAAAGGAAAACTTTGGGATTGAGCCTAATATTACAAAGTATTAACAAGCTCCCTTGCTATTCTTATACCTGCTAAAGTTTGGGACTCTCTGCCAATGTAGCCCCAAAGCTGAGACCTCTTCTGTGCCTTGCTCTTGAGCATGTGCTCGTCATCAGTTATCTCCGCCCCGTCTTCGACTAGTATTGTAACCAAAGAAATTTACACTGAATTTATCATCTCTCTTACCACCCTTCTTGGCACAAACAAAATCAAATGAAAACAAATTCCCTACTCTTTCTCCCATTTCTCCCATGTTGCCACAGCTCATTAGTCAATAAGACCCAAACTCTCTCCACAGGCAATCCACCACTAAGCCTCATAAATTCTAACTCCTAAATATCTCTCAAATAGATCCTTTTTTCTCCATCTCCATTACCTCAATTTAGCTCAGTTCTTTGTCATTTCTCATCCTTGTTGTTGAAACAGTCTTCTAATTAATTTCCCTGCCTCTGTCTAAGCCTGCTTTCATCATTCATTCAACAAACATTTGTTGAATATAGATTGTGTGTCTGACACTGGGCTAGGTATTAAGGATACAGAAATATAGATGGTCCTCTTTGTGTCCAAGAATCAGATTATATTTCTAGAATGACAATGTAGATATGTTACCCTAACCACCTTCAGTGGCTCTTCCTGTAGCATGGTAGAGTCCAAACTCCTTGGCACAGTGTTTCAGGCCCAGTAAATTAAAGGAAACAGAAACTGACTTAAGCTGGCCCACGACATTCTTACAATGGCTGTTGCTTCTGGCTTCTCTTCCTCCAGGTTCCACATAGCTAACTCTCTTTCTTCAAGTCTTTGCTCAAATGTCATCTTATTTTTTTAACATTAGAAATAGTCCTACTCTCATGTCTTAACATTTCCCTTACTCCATTTGATTTTGATTTCTTTGCAATAATACTTTTCACTTTCTAAAGTATTATTTATGTATTTATTATGTTCATGGATTATTGTCCATCTTTACCTACTAAAAGGTGCCCTGCCTAAGAGCAAGCATTTTTATCTGTATTTATTTGTTGGTATATTTTAAGCACTCAAAACAGTGACTGACACATAGTAGGGGCTTAGTAAATAACTGTCAACTAACAGAAGGCTGTCCAGTAATCCAGGTAGGAAGTAATGGTCATTTGATTTTAGTATATGTGCTGCCGAAGCGAGCACAGTAATGGTCATTTGAAATAATGTACTAACTGAGGATGGAGAAAAGTCAGTTTGAGATAGAATTGACAGAAATAGTTGACTATGGGGTTTAAGAGGGGCGGTTTACAGGCAGAAATCATTTCAGGGATGTACAGGTGCATGGCTAATGCATGCCATTCACTGAAGTATAGAACAGTAGGATAAATGGTTTTGGAAGAAAAACATAAATTTAAGTATGAACAGTCTATGTTTGAGGAGTTTTCAGGTTATCCACATGGAGATATTGCTTCAGTAGACTGTTGAATATACAGATTTGAAGCTGAGAAAGACCTGGTTTTAAAAAATTGGTCTAGGAAGAATCAGAATATAAATGACAGTTCAAGTCATTGGAGTTTGTGACAGTCCTTAAGTGAGATATAGAAGGAGAAGAAAAAATTGCTAAATGGTATTGCCTCAAGGGGAAAAAAAGCACTGGTTAAAAAACTGATTGGTAGGGGTACCTCAGTGGCTCAGAGGTTGAGCATCTGCCTTTGGCTCAGATCATGATCCCAGGGTCCTGGGACTGAGTCCCGCATTGGGCTCCCCACAGGGAGCCTGCTTTTCCCTCTGGCTATGTCTCTGTCTCTATCTGTGTCTCTCATGAACAAATAAATAAAATCTTTTTTAAAAAATGAGTGGTAGGAGAGAAAGAGAGTACAGAGATTGAAGAGGATTGGTGAGGTTAATTGGGTGGGGTTGAGGAATAAGTAAAAATTAGGGTAGTAAAGGAAATAGGCTCAAAAATATTTTTTTCCATAAGGGAAGGACTTGAATATAGTTCAATTCTTGTGGAAAGAAACTAACAGGAACATCTAGGAAGTAGGAAAGAAAAAAATGCAGCTATATTTAAGCTGGGCAGGGGAATAGGAAGTTGAATTGCCATTTGATGACTCTTATGTATCTCTAAATCTGAGAAGGTTAAGGAGTAAAGAGATCTAGGAATCAAAGGGTCGTCTCAATGGACAACAAGTTCTACTAGGAAGATGTCAGAGATTTTAATAATGAAGAAGACTATATGCTAAATTCTTCAAAATTTTTAGTCAATGACTAGAAGGGTTAGAAAAGGGAAGAAGGGTAGAATTATGTATTAATAGGTGATATTTGGTCAGATAGACCATGGTGAATAAAAGAGCTTAGAATCTTCAGAAAAAGATCCTATATATTAGGGTCTATAATATGAAACATGTATTTGAAATACACACACACATATTTATCTCTAACATTTATTTGAAATATATATCCCTAACTTTATGCATATGTGTTTTGAGATAGGTTATTAAAAGAATGAGGCAATTGAACTAAGAGTGAAATTTAGCATTGACTGCTGACTCTAGCCTTGCTACTACTATTTTAAAGAGACTTTCCTCTTTATATGTCTAACTCTAAGAATTTGGCACAAAAATTCTTTGTCCTTGCTCATCTTTATGACTCATATGTTATGTGATTCCTTTACATAATGTTTTTGATATGACAAAATTATAGAAATGGAGAACAGGTAAGTGGTTGCCAGGGATTAAAGAGGCTAAGAAGGAGCGGGGGTGGGAGGGAAGGAGGTATGGGTAGGAAAGGGAATGTCAAGGTGACTTGTGGTAATGGAAATGTTCTGTATCTTGACTATGTATCAGTGTCAGTATGCTGGTTGTCAGGGGATGATAATATGAAGAGATATGCCATGCAAATATGAACCAAAATAATGCTAGTATGGATTTATTAATATCAAATGTAGATTTCAGGAAAAGAAACATCATCAGAAGTGAATAGGATCATTCTATAATGATAAAAGGGTCAATTCACCCTAAATTCTTAACCATAAATTTGTGTACAACTGACATGAGAGCTTCAAAACATATCAAAAGCACATATAAATGAAAGGGAAAAGGACAACAAAAAGAGAAAGGACAAATTCAAAATTGGTAATAGCTGGTGACTTCTACAGTGCCCTTAGTAGTGTAGTAGGTTGACTGGTATCCTACAAAAAAGTAGGTCTATCTAAAACCATGAAATGTAAGCTAGTTAGTAAAATACTCTTTGCAGATGTAATTAAATTAAAGATCTTGAGAGTAGACCATCTTGGATTAGGCTGGACCCTAAATTTACTATTATTTTTACAAGATTTTATGAGAGAGAGAGAGAGACAGAGAGAGAGAGAGAGAGAGAGAGAGAGAGAGAATGAATGAATGCATGAGTAGTAGGGAGGGCAGAGGGAAAGGGAGAAGCAGACTCCCTGCTGAGCAGGGAGCCCAATGTAGGGCCTGATCCCAGGACACCAAGATCACGACCCAAGCTGAAGGCAGATGCTTAACCAACTAAGCCAACCAGGTGCCCCTAGGGTGAGCCCTAAATTTAATGACAAGTGTCCTTTTAAGAGAAGGGGAGACAACATACAGAGGGGATGATGATGTGAAGATAATGGCAAAGATTGAAATGATATATCTATAAGTCAAGAATACTAAGTATTGCTAGCAGCCACTAGAAGTTAGGGAAGCATGGAATACATTTTCCCTCAGAACCTCCAAAGGAATCAACTCTGTTGACACCTTGATTTAGGACTTCTGGCCTCCATAACTGTGAGAGAATAAAGTAGTTTTAAGCCACCAAAATTGTGGTAATTTGTTATGGCAGCTCAAGGAAACTAGTAGTAAGCAAATATATAAAAGAACTAAAGAACATAATTAACTTGACCTAATTGACATTTAAAAAATATTTCACCCAACAGCAGAATATACATTTCTTTTCAATGAATATGAAATATTAACAAAGACAAAATATATTTTGAGTCATAAGACAAACCTTAAATTTTAAAATAATTGAAATCATACAAGGTAAGTTCTTTGACCATAATGAAATTAATCTGGAAATACATAACAGAATAACTGGTAAATCTCCAAGCACTTGGAAATTAAATAACATATCTCTATAGATCAAAGCAACAGTCTCAAGACATAGTAGAAAATACTTTGAACTGAACAAAAATGGCAATATAACTTAATCCTTGTTGTATACAAGTAAAGCAGTGCTAGAGTAAAATTTATAACATTAAATGGTTATTCTAGAAAAGAAAAAAGGTATTAGTTCAAAACCTAAAATTCCATCTTAAAAATCTAGAGAAGGCAAGAAGGAAATAAATAGTACAGTAGAAATTATTAAAGTAGGAAAGAGAAACACAGTAGAGAAAAATCAATAGAACTAACACTGGTTCTTTAAAATGATCAATGAAATTGATAAAATGTGAGCCTAACTTAAAAGGAAATAAAAGACATAAATAACAGATATCAGGAATGAAAGAAGAGATATTACTGAAGAAATCAGGGACTTTAAATACATTAGGAAAGAAGTTTGAGAAGATGACAGAATAGGAGGGTTCTGAGCTAACTTCACCACGTGGACACATCAAGGTAACAGCCACATTAGTGCAACTCTGAAAATGAACCAAAAGACTGACAGAACAAATTTTCTACAGGTAACTGTAGAGAGAAGGCCGCATCAAAAAGGAACAGAGGGGTGAAGACCAAACCCTGGCTGGAAACCAATCCCCCTGCTGGACTCACCACAAATGGGAGGGATATCACAAACATGGAAGAGAGGGTCAAACCCTACAGCAGGTACCCCAGACATGGGACACCTACACGGGAAAGAGGAGCCCCATTACATTTTCACTTCAAAAGCCAGTGGAGGGTGGGAGGAAGCCAGTGGGGTTTAGTTTTGTGAGTTTTTACCATCTGCAGGGCTTAACTCTGCATACCTTAAAATTCAGCAGGCTTAAGTCTGGGAGAGCCAGAGGGTGATAGGAAATGGAGTCCTCACCCTTAAAGAACCAAGATAATAACCTGGCTAAGATACAGCATAGAAACAAGTTTGAAAAGCACCTGGGGGCATACAAGGAGATTTATTTACTAATATCAGCACAGGCTCTGGGGTGGGGGTTACAGAGATCTTTAGGAGATTTCTCCAAGAACAAAAGTGCTGGTCAGGGCTATTTCTCTCCTACCCCTACCCCTCAAGTTTATGTTGCAAGACACTTGCAGGGATCAGAGCAAATACTTTCCATTTATCTTACAAGCACTGTGGACCCCACTTTCATGTTGTCTTGAAGATCCCCTCCAACCAACCTGCCCCCCTCTGCAGGCATCCTTTCAAAGTAGTTCCCGCCCCTACATACCTTACAAAGGATTCCAAGCAGGGACCAGCACCACTCCAAAGTGACTCCTGACCTGGGGAGAGGGGGAGATAACCACACACATCAATGTATACATAGGCCCAGCAGCTGAACCTTATAGCTGGCAGCACACAGAGAGTGCCCTGCCGATCAGTCCAACTGCAACCATGCCAGATGGACTTGGAGCAGGCATCTGGTCTGACTGCTGGCCCTCCTCACCAATGAAAGCCTCACAGGAGACAATGTAGGGAGAACAGCCTGTAGGTCGGGGTGACTGCAGCCCCAGCAGATGGATTTAGGGTAGGCATTAGTTTGACTGCCAGCCCCACCCGCCAAAGATAGCTTCAAAATGAGCAGAACAGGGAAAGTGCCCTGCAGGTTCAGTGTGACTGCAGCTTTAGAAAGTAGGCTGAGAGTAGGATCTTCTCAGACTGCTGACACCACTCAACTACAAGCCCGTGGAAGTCCCAGACAGGACTCTTAATAGCACAGGGACCAAACACTGCCCAGTGCACCCACAAAAGGTAAGAGGACCACTGATGCTAATTGGACTGAAGACAAACACAGCTCAGCCACAACAACACTGGGTGCATGCAACCCACATAGAAGGTACTCTTTCAAGTGCCTGGTTCTGGTGAAGAGAGGGCTTTGTGCTGTAGGGCACCACAGAACCTCATTTTAAAAATATATATATATATGTGTGTGTTCAAGTATATTTTGTTAATTTTATTCATGCAATAAAGTCTGGTCAATACATCCATTGACTGAAATAATTCTGCTCTCAGCATAGTAAGCAAAAGCATTCTTAGAAACATTTTTACTTCATGTATATTTAAATACCTCTCTACCTATGCTTCTCTCTTACAGACATCTTTAAACACTTTTCCATATACATTGCAGATTGTGTAAAATTTCCATTAAGTGATATAATTCTGTTCTCAACATAGTATGGAAGTATTATCTTTATTATAAGTGTTATTAAACATTTCTTTTGTCATTTTCAAGACAAAGTTAAAGGACTTCTCATGACTAAATTAATCTTACAAGAAACATTAAAGGGAATTCTTTGAGTGGAAAGAAAAGATCCTAATCAGGACTAATAAAATTATGAAAAAAATTCACAGGTAAATGCAAACATAATAAAAGTAGTAGATTAATCACTTATAAGACCAGTATGGAGGTAAAAGCACAAAGCAATAAAAACAATTATATTTGTAAATATCAGTCAAGAGATTCATAAAAGAATGTAAAGTATGATATCATCTACATAAAACATGGAGGCCAAGAGAAGAAAAGTTTAATGCTTTATAATGAATTCAAACTTATGATACCATCTACTTAATATATTGACTGATGTATACATAAGATCTTTTATATATGAACCTAAAGTTAACCACAAATCAAAATCCTGTAGTAGACACCAAAAAAATATAGGAAAAGGAATCCAAGCATAACATTAAGGAAAGCTATCAAACCACAAGGGAATAGGTCTATATAACTATCAATCGCTTTAAATATAAATGGCCTAAATGCTCCAATCAAAAGACAGAGTGTGACTAAATGGATAACAGAGCAAGACCCCTATATGCTGCATAGGAAAGACATACTCTGACCTAAAGATCTGCATACTAAAAGTGAAGGGATAGAAAGATATGCAAATTGAAGGGAAAAGAAAGCTGGGGTAGCAATATTTATATCAGACAAAAGGTCTTTAAAACAAAGACCATAATAAGAAGCAAAGGATACTACATAATGATAAAGAGAACAAGCAAACAAGAAGATATAATTCAGTCAAGAAATGAGAAGACGTAAACAGACATTTTAAAACAGACATACAAATGGCCAACAGACACATGAAAAAATGATTCACATCCACTTGACATCACATAAAAACAAATCAAAACCACTTTATACCAGTGAGCATGGCTAAAATTAACAAGACAGGAAATAACAAATGTTGGCAAGAATGTGGAGAAAGGGGAATCCTCTTACACTGTTGGTGGGAATGCAAGCTGGTACAGCCATTCTGGAAAAACGGTATGGAGGTTCCTCAAGAAGTTAAAAATAGAGCTATCCTATGACCCAGGATTTACACTACCGGTTTTTATCCCAAAGATACAGATGTAATGAAACAAAGGGGCACCTGCACCCCAATGTTCATAGCAGTAGTGTACACAATAGCCAAACTGTGGAAGGAGCCACGGTGTCCATCAAAAGGTGAATGGATAAACAAAATGTGGTCAATATATACAATGGAATATTACTCAGCTATCAGAAAGGATGACTACCTACCATTTACATTGATGTGGGTGGAACTGGAAGGTATTAAGCTAAGTGAAAAAAGTTGATCAGAGAAAGGCAATTATCATATGGTTTCACTCATAGAATATAAGAAATAGTACAGAGGACAATAAGGGAAGAGAGGGAAAACTGAATGGGAAAAAATTAGAGAGGGAGACAAACCATGAGAGACTCTTAATTCTGGGAAACTGAGTGTTGCTAAAGGAGAAGTGGGTGAGAAGATGGGGTAACTGGGTGATGGTCATTAAGGAGGGCATGTGATGGGATGAGTACTGAGTGTAATATGCAACTGATAAATTATTGAAAATACATCTGAAACTAATAATGTACTATATGTTAGCTAATTGAATTTAAATTTTTAAAAAGGAAAAAAGGATATACAACACTTGTAAATATTTGTGTACCAACATGGGTGCACTAAAATGTATAAAATACTATTAAGAGACATAAAGGAAATAATGAACAATAATATAATAACAGAAAGGAACTTTAATAGCACATTTACATCAATAGATTATCCAGAAAAAAAAATCAGTAAAACACTGGTGTTGAATGACACATTGGACCAGATAAACCTAACATATATTCAGAACATTTCATCCAAAAACAGCAGACTAGACATTTTTTCAAGAGCACATGAACATTTACCAGACTAGATCACATGTTAAACCACAAAAACAAATCTCAAATTCAAAAAGATTAAAATCATACCGCACATCTTTTCTGACCATTTGAAACTAGAAATCATAAAAAAAAATCTGAAAAGAACACAAATACATGGAGACTAAATATCAAAATACTAAACAATAAATAGGTTAGCCAAGAAATCAAAGAGGAAATTTAAAAAATACATGGAGATAAATGAAAACACAACAGTCAAAAATCTTTAGAATGCACAAAAACTCTTTGCGAGAAGTTTATGGCAATACAGGCCTACCTCAAGTAATGAAAAATCTCAAACAACGTAAGCTTACACTTAAAGGTGTTAGAAAAAGCAGAAATCCCAAAGTTAGTAGAAGGAAGGAATAATAAAGATTAGAGAAGAAATAAATGAAATAGAAACTAAAGACACAATAGAACAGATCAATAAAAGCAAGGAACTGGTTCTTTAAAAAGATAAACAAAACTGATAAACCTTAGCCAGATTCATCAAGAAAAAAAGAGAAAATTCAAATTCAGAAATGAAGAAGAAGAAATAACCAACACCACATATATACAAAGGATTATAGGAATATACAATGAAAAATTATATGCCAACAAATTGGACTACCTAGAAGAAATGGATACATCTAGAACATATTACCTTTCAAAACCATATCAGGAAGAAAAGGAAATTTGAACAGATCCGTTACTATCCATGAATTTCAACCAGTAATCAAAGAACTCCCCAAAAACGAAAGTCCAGGACCAGACAGTTTTGCAGGTGAATTTTACCAAACATTTAAAGAAGAGTTAACACCTATTTTTCTCATACTATTCCAAAACAGAAGAGGAAGGAAAGCTTCTACATTTATTCTATGAGGCCAGCTTTACTCTGACACAAAAATCAGATAAAGGATAAAAACTAAAAGGGGGGAGAAAAAACTACAGGCAGATATCTCTGATGAACATCAATGCAAAAATCCTCAACAAAATATTAATAAACTAAATCCAACAATACATTAAAAAATCATTTACCACAATCTAGTGGACTATCTCCTATATGCAGAAAAAGCATTTGACAAAGAACAACATACATTCATGATAAAAATACTCAACAAAGTAGGTTCAGAGGTAACCTACCTCAACATAATTCAGGCTGTATATGAAAAACCCATAGCTAATATCATACTTAATGGTGAAAAAGTGGAAACTTTTTCTCTAAGATCAGAAACAAGATGTTCACTCTCACAACTTTTATTCAACATAGTACTAAAGGCCTAACACAGCAATCATAAAAAAAATAAAATAAATAAAAGGTATCCAGACTGGCAAGGCAGAAGTAAAACATTCACTATTTGCAGATGACATGGTTCTCTATATAGGGAACCCTAAAGACTCCACCTAAGAAACTACTAGAACTGATAAATTAATTCAGTAAAGTCACAAGATACAAAATTAATGTGCAGAAATCTGTTGCATTTCTACACACTAAAAATGAAGTGGCAGAAAGAGAAATTAATCATTCCATTTGCTATTGCACAAAAAGAATAAAATACCTAGGAATACACTTAACCAAGAAGGTGAAAGACCTGTACTCTGGAAACTATAAAACACTGATGAAAGATATTTGAAGATGACACTAATGTAAAGATCCTCTGTGCTCATGGATTGGAAGAACCAGTATTGTTAAAATGATCCTACTATCCAAAACAACCTATGGATTTTATGCAATCCTTATTAAAATACCAACATTTTTCACAAAACTAAAATAAATCCTAAAATTTGTTTGTGACCACAGGAGACCCTGAATAGCCAAAGCAGTCATGAGAAAGAAGAACAAAGTTGGAGGTATCACAATCCCAGATTTCAAAATATACTACAAAGTTGTACTAATCAAAACAGTAGAGGATTAACACAAAAACAGACACATAAATTGATGAATAAGGATAGAGCCCAGAAATAAACCCATGCATATTCAAACAATGATAAAAAAAACCCACAAAAATATACAATTAGGAAAAGGCAGTCTCTTCAAGAAATGATACTGTGAAAACTGAATAGCTACATGCAAAATAATGAGACTGGAGTGAGCACTTTCTTACGCCATACACAATAATAAGTTCAAAGTGGATGAAGACCTAAATGTGAGACAGGAAACCATTAAAATCCTAGAAAAGAACACAGGTAGTAACCTCTTTGACATTAGCTATAGCAACTTTTTACTACATATGTATCCTGAAGCAAGAGGGACAAGAGCGAAAATAAGCTATTGGGACTTCATCAAGATAAAAAAGCTTCTGCACTGTGAAGGAAACCATCACGAAACTAAAAAGCACCCTATGCAATAGGAGAAGATATTTGCCAGTGACATATCTGATAGAGGGTTAGTACCCAAAATCTATAAAGAACTTATAAAATTCAATACCCAAAAAAAACAAATAATCCAGTTTAGAAATGGGCAAAAGACATGAATAGACATTTTTTCCATAGAAGACATACAGATAGCAAACAGACACATGAAAAGCTGTTCAACACTACTCATCATCAGGGAAATACAAATCAAAACTACAGTAAGATATCCCCTTCACACCATTCAGTATGGCCAAAATAATTCAGGAAACAACAGATGTTGGAAAGGTCGTGGAAAAGGGGTACCCTTTTATAATGTCAGTAGTAATGCAAACCAGCATAGCCACTCTGGAAAGCAGTATGGAGTTTCCTCTAAACATTAAAAATAGAAATACCTTATGATCCAGTAATTGCACTACTAGATATTTACCCAAAGGATAAAAAAATACTAATTTGAAGGGATACATGCACCCTGATGTTTA
The DNA here is from genome assembly GCF_905146905.1 of Nyctereutes procyonoides. Classification (NCBI taxonomy): domain Eukaryota; kingdom Metazoa; phylum Chordata; class Mammalia; order Carnivora; family Canidae; genus Nyctereutes; species Nyctereutes procyonoides. Next base: position 70,973,192 of record NW_026575140.1, read on the forward strand.
TAGCAGCATTATCAAAAAATAGCCAAATTACAGAATGAGCTCAAATGTCTATTGCCTGATGAATGAAGATGATGTGGTGTATATATAAAATGGAATATTACTCAGCCATCAAAAAGAATGAAGTCTCACCATTTGAAATAGTGTGGATAGAGCTAGAGAGTATTATGCTAAACAAAATAAGTCAGAAAGACAAATACTGTATTATTTCACTCAATGTAGAATTTAAGAAACAAAACAAATGAACATGAGTGAGGGGAAGAGAGGCAAACCAAAAAACGGACTCTTTAACTGTAGTGAACAAACTGATTAATACCAGAGGGGAGATGGGTGGGGAGGATGGGTGATGGGCATTAAGAAGGGCATTTGTGATGAGCACTGGGTGTTGTGTATAAAGTGATGAATCACTAAATTCTACACCAGAAACCAATGCTACACTGCATGTTAACTAACTGGAATTTAAATTAAAACTTAGAGAACAACAACAACAAAAAGTTAAAGTAGCATATCACCACTAAACCAGCCTTAAATATTAGGAGAACTTTTTTAAATGGAAAAGAGGCCATAAGAAAGAAATTATAAAAGGAAAGCAATTCACTGGAGAAATAAACATTAAGGTAGTAGATTAATCACTTACAAAGCCAGTATGAAGATAAAAAAATTGGGATGCCTGGGTGGCTCAGTGGTTGAGCATCTGCCTTTGACTCGGCATGATCTTGGAGTCCCGGGATTGAGTCCCACATCGGGCACCTGTGGAGAGTCTGCTTCTCCCTTTGCCTGTGTCTCTGCCTCTTTCTCTGTCTCTCATGAATAAATAAATAAAAATCTAAGAAAAAAAGATTAAAAAACAAAGACGGTAAAATCAATTAGATCTAAGAAATCATTCAAAGAGACTCAAAGTAAAAAGATATAAAATATGCCAACATGTGCATAAAACATGGAGGAAAGAGTAAAACTAAAGATTTTTTTAATGTGTTCAAACAGAAGTGACCATTAACTTAATATAAACTGCTATATTCTTTGCATGTTATATATGAACTTGATGGTAATTACAAACCAAAACCTAGGATATGCAAAAAGTAAAGAGAAAGAAGTCAAGCATAACACGAAAGAAAGTCATCAATTACTAAGGAAGGGAATAAGAGAAAGAAAAGAGAAGAATTATAAAAATAAATGGAAAACAATGAACAATATGACAGTAAGTACATACCTATCAAAAATTACTTTAATTGTAAATGGACTAAATGCTTTAATCAAAAGATTTAGGGTGATGAGATGGTTAAAAATCTTCAGACCCAACTATATGCAGCCTGCAAGAAGAGACTTACCTTCAGACGCCAGCTCTGAGATCATCACCAAGGACTTCCACAAGAAGGAAGTTGTGGAGGTGGCAGAGAATGGAAGCTGCTAATGGGAACACTAATGAGGAAAATGGGGAGCAGGAGGGCAAAAATGAGATAGATGAAGAAGAGAGGAGGGAGTAAGGAAGAGGATGGAGATGAAGATGAGGAGTCTGTGGTAGCTAGGGGAAAATGGGCAGCTGAAGATGATGAGGATGATGCTGATACCAAGAAACAGAAGACTGAAGGGCTGACTAGACAGAAAAAAAAAAAAAAGGAAAAGTTAAACTTAACAACAACAAAAGGCCACCCTAAACTATTCACTTTTCATTTCCCATCTCAGAATCTACACATGGTCACTTCCCAGCAGAGTCTTGCCCTGCTGCCCCACATGGGCAGTGCCAGCCACAGATGACACCCTCTCTCCATCACTCAACCAACACCACCACGTGAATTTGCAACAGAAGAGGAAAAACAGAACCCAAATTTCCAAGGCCCTGCTTTTTTTCTTCAAAATACTTTAAGAAGGAAAGTGTGTCTTTTTTTTTAATTTACATTTTATATTTTTGTACATATTGTTAGGGGTCAGCCATTTTTAATGATCTCAGAAAACCAAACCAGCCACCAGAACATTCTCTGTCCTACTTGTGGTGTGACCATGTTCATTATAATCTCAAAGAAGAGAAAAAACTTTATTAAAAAAGGCAAAAACCACAACAAAAATCTTATTTCGAGCATTCCAGTAACTTTGTGTATGCAGGGAGCTCTACTAAAAGTAGTTGGTTTGTATGAGATGGTAAAAAAAGGCCAAAGATAAAAAAAAAATTCTTTTTTTTCCTTGATTGTCTATGAAGTTACTATTTATTTATTTATTTATTTATTTTGGTCTGTTTGATGTATATGTGAAACAATTTTTTCTAATAGTAAACAGGAATTTATTTTGCTAAATTGTTCTAACAACATGGAGTAGCAATATTAAGGGAACATAGATTTTAGCAATAGTAACAAGACCCAAAAAGGGGCATTATATAATGCTAAGAGGATCAATCAGCAAGAGGATAAAAACAATTCTAAGTATCTATGCACTCAACTCTGGGGCACCTAAATACATAAAGCAAATATTAACAGACATCAAGGAAGAAATTGACAGTAATACAATGTTAGTAGGGGAATTTACACTTATATCAATGGATAGATCATCCATACAGAAAATCAATAAAGAAACTGCCTTTGAATATCAAATTAGACCAGATGGACTTAACAGACATATACAGAACATTCCATCCCCAAATGGTAAAATGCACCTTCTTTTGTGCACATGCAACATTCTCCAGGATTGATCATGTTAGGCCACGAAGGAAGCTTCAGTAAACTTAAGAAGACTGAAATGACATCTAGCATTTTTTCCAACCTCAATGGTATGAAAGTAGAAACCAATCACAAGAAAAAAAAATGGGCAAAACACAGATAGGTGGAGGCTGAACAATAGGCTACTAAACAACCACTGGGGGGCACCTGGGTGGCTCAGTGGTTGAGCGTCTGCATTTCGGCTCCGTTGGTGATCCCGGAATCCGGGATCGAGTCCCGCATCCAGCTCCCTGCCAGGAGCCTGCTTCTCCCTCTGCCTATGTCTGCCTCTCTCTCGGTCTGTGTCTTTCATGAAGAAATAAATAAATCTTAAAAACAAAAAACAAAAACAACCATTGGGTCAATGAAATCAAAGAGGAAATAAAATACATGAAGACACATGAAAATGAAAATATAATGCTTTGGTACAAAGCAAAAACAGTTCTAAGGCACATTTACAGCAATATAGACCTACCTCAGGAAATAAGAAAAAAATTCAAATAAACAATCTAACCTTTCATCTAGATGAACTAGAAAAAGAACAAAGCCCACAGTTACTTGAAGGAAGGAAATAAAAAGATCAGAGTGGAATAAGATAGTGACAAAAAAAAATCAATAGAAAAGATGAATGAAACAAAAAGCTGGTTCTTTGAAAAGAGAAACAAGATTGATAAACTTTTTGTCAGAGTCACTGGGGAAAAAAAAGATTGGACTCAAAATCAGAAATGAAAGAGAAATAACAGCAGATACCACAGACATGCAAAGGATTAGAAGAAGCTACTTGAGAAACCATATGCCAAAACAGACAAAGTAGAAGAAATGGCTATATTCCTCAAAACATACAATCCTCCAAACGAGTCAGAAAGAAACATAAAAATCTGAAATCAATTACTAGCTATGAAATGGAATAATTGGGCAGCCCCAGTGGCGCAGTGGTTTAGTGCTGCCTGCAGTCCAGGGTGTGATCCTGGAGACCCAGGATCGAGTCCCACATCAGGCTCCTTGCATGGAGCCTGCCTCTCCCTCTGCCTGTGTCTCTGTCTCTCTCTCTGTGTGTGTTTCTCATGAATAAATAAATAAATAAATAAATAAATAAATAAATAAATAAATAAATCTTTAAAAAAAAAAAGAAATGGAATAATTAAAAATTCACATTGATTCCAAGACCAGATGAGTTCACAGATAAATTCTACCATTCAAAAAATAATTTACCCCTATTCTTCTCAAAATATTCAAAAAAAAAGAGAGAGAAAGGAAAGCTTTTAAATACATTCTACAAGACTAGCATTTCCCTGATATCCAAACAAGACAAACACACTATAAAAAAAGAAAAACACAGGCCAATATTTCTGATGAAAAAAATGCAAAAATTCTCAACAAAATATTAGCAAAGTGCACTCCATAATAACTATAAGGAGCACACATGGCTACCAAGTGAGATTCATTCTGGGGATGCAAGTGTGGTTCAATATCCACAGATCAACCAACATGATACACCATATTAACAAAATGAAGGATAAAAATCATCTGACGATCTCAACAGATTCAGAAAAAGCATTTGACAAAATTCAACATCCATTCTTGATAAAAATTCTCAACAGTAAAATGGGTTTATAGATAATATACCTCAATATAGTAATGCCCATATATGACAAACCCACAGCTAACATCCTCCTTAATGGTGAAAAACAGAACTTTTCCCCAAGATCAAGAAGAGTACAAGGATCAACTTTTGCCATTTTTACTCAACATAGTAAGAGTCCTAGCCATCACCACTGGACAGGGAAAAGTGGTAACAGGTACCCAAATTGGAATAGCAGAACTAAAATGACCATTATTTTCAGTGACATGATACTGTACATACAAAACCCTAAAGACTCCATCAAATAAACTATTGATAAATGAACTCAGTAAAGTTTTGGGCTATAAAATTAATATACAGATATGTGTTGCATCTCTATGTACTATTAATAAAGTAGCAGGAACAAATGAAGAATCCCATTTACAGGTGCATGAAAAAAAATACAATTATAGAAATAAACCTAACCAAGGAGATGAAGGACCTGTACTCTGAGAGCTATAAAACACTGATGGGAGAAATTAAAGAGGACACTAATGAAAAGATATTCCATGCTAAGGAATTGGAAAAATATCGTTAAAATATCTATACTGCCCAAAGCAATCTACACTTACAATGGAATCCCTATCAAAATATCAATAGCATTTTTCACAGGACTAGAAGAAATAATATTAAATTTGTGTGGATCCACAAGAGCCCTGAATAGCCAAAGCAATCTTGAGAAAGAAGAATAAAACTAGAGGTATCACAATGCCAGATTTCAAGATATGCCACACAGCTATAATAAAACACTATAGTATGGAGACAAAAATAGATACATAGATCAATGGAACAGAATTAGGAGACAGAAGTAAACCCACACTTTTATGGTCAATTAATCTACAAAAATGGAGGCAAGAATGTACATGAGGAGACAGTAATCTTCAATAAATGGTGCTGGGTAAGCTGCACAGCTACATGCTAAAGAAATGAAATTGGACCATTTTTTTTACACCATACACAAAAATAAACTTGAAATGGATTAAAGACCTAAATGGAGACTTAAAAGCATAAAACTCTTAGAAGAGATCATAGGCAGTAATCTCTGACATCAGCTTTAGCAACATTTTCCTGGCTATGTCTCCTCAGGCAAGGGCAAGAAAAGCAAAAATAAACACTTTTGCACAGCAAAGGAAACCATCAACAAAATGAAAAGGCAAGCTACTGAACAGAGAGGTTATTTGTAAATGACATATCCAATAAGGAGTTAATATCCAAAATATATAAAATTATACAACTCTACAACTCCCTCAACCAATCCAAATAAAAAATGGGTAGACACATAGAAAACCCAAAAGCCTCCACCCCAAGATTGCTAGAACTCATACAGCAATTTGGTAGCGTGGCAGGATACAAAATCAATGCCCAGAAATCAATGGCATTCCTATACACTAACAATGAGACTGAAGAAAGAGAAATTAAGGAGTCAATCCCATTTACAATTGCACCCAAAAGCATAAGATACCTAGGAATAAACCTAACCAAAGAGGTAAAGGATCTATACCCTAAAAACTATAGAACACTTCTGAAAGAAATTGAGGAAGACACAAAGAGATGGAAAAATATTCCATGCTCATGGATTGGCAGAATTAATATTGTGAAAATGTCAATGCTACCCAGGGCAATTTACACGTTCAATGCAATCCCTATCAAAATACCATGGACTTTTTTCAGAGACTTAGAACAAATTATTGTAAGATTTGTGTGGAATCAGAAAAGACCCCGAATAGCCAGGGGAATTTTAAAAAAGAAAACCATAGCTGGGGGCATCACAATGCCAGATTTCAGGTTGTACTACAAAGCTGTGGTCATCAAGACAGTGTGGTACTGGCACAAAAACAGACACATAGACCAATGGAACAGAATAGAGAATCCAGAAATGGACCCTGAACTTTATGGTCAACTAATATTCGACAAAGGAGGAAAGACGATCCACTGGAAGAAAGACAGTCTCTTCAATAAATGGTGCTGGGAAAACTGGACATCCACATGCAGAAGAATGAAACTAGACCACTCTCTTGCACCATACACAAAGATAAACTCAAAATGGATGAAAGAATTAAATGTGAGACAAGACTCCATCAAAATCCTAGAGGAGAACACAGGCAACACCCTTTTTGAACTTGGCCACAGTAACTTCTTGCAAGATACATCCATGAAGGCAAAAGAAACAAAAGCAAAAATGAACTATTGGGACTTCATCAAGATAAGAAGCTTTTGCACAGCAAAGGATACAGTCAACAAAACTCAAAGACAACCTACAGAATGGGAGAAGATATTTGCAAATAACATATCAGATAAAGGGCTAGTTTCCAAAATCTATAAAGAACTTATTAAACTCAACACCAAAGAAACAAACAATCCAATCACGAAATGGGCAAAAGACATGAAGAGAAATCTCACAGAGGAAGACATAGACATGGCCAACATGCACATGAGAAAATGCTCTGCATCACTTGCCATCAGGGAAATACAAATCAAAACCACAATGAGATACCACCTCACACCAGTGAGAATGGGGAAAATTAATAAGGCAGGAAACAACAAATGTTGGAGAGGATGTGGAGAAAAGGGAACCCTCTTACACTGTTGGTGGGAATGTGAACTGGTGCAGCCACTCTGGAAAACTGTGTGGAGGTTCCTCAAAGAATTAAAAATAGACCTGCCCTACGACCCAGCAATTGCACTGTTAGGGATTTACCCCAAGATTCAGATGCAATGAAACGCCGGGGCACCTGCACCCCGATGTTTCTAGCAGCCATGTCCACAATAGCCAAACTGTGGAAGGAGCCTCGGTGCCCATCGAAAGATGAATGGATAAAGAAGATGTGGTTTATGTATACAATGGAATATTACTCAGCCATTAGAAACGACAAATACCCACCATTTGCTTCAACGTGGATGGAACTGGAGGGTATTATGCTGAGTGAAGTAAGTCAATCGGGGAAGGACAAACAGTGTATGTTCTCACTCATTTGGGGAATATGAATAATAGTGAAGGGGAATATAAGGGAAGGGAGAAGAAATGTGTGGGAGATATCAGAAACGGACACAGAACATAAAGACTCCTAACTCTGGAAAACGAACTAGGGGTGGTGGAAGGGGAGGAGGGCGGGGGGTGGGGGTGAATGGGTGACGGGCACGGAGGGGGACACTTGACGGGATGAGCACTGGGTGTTATTCTGTATGTTGGTAAATTGAACACCAATAAAAATTAATTTATAAAAAAAAAAATGGGTAGACAATCTGAATAGACATTTTCCCAAAAAAGACATATGGATGGCCAGCAGTCACATGAAAAGATGCTCAACATCATTTATCACCAGGCAAATACAAAGCAAAACCACAATGAAATATCACCTCACACTTGTCAAAATGGCTAGTATCAAAGAGACAGAGAACTGGTGGTTGCCAGAGGAAGGTGGGTGAGGAATGGACAAAATAGGTGAAAGATATTAAGAGGTACAAAAAGTACAAAAAGTACAGCATGAGGAAAACAGTTATTAGTATTTTATTAATGTTGTATGGTGACGTATGGTAACCAGACTTATTTTGGTGAGCATTTTGTAATGTATAGAATTATTGAATCACTATACTGCATGTATGAAATAATATTGTTCAACTACAGTTCAATAAAAATCACTTATGAAATACGAAGGGAAATTTGTACACTAAAAATTATTGTGTATTTGGGTAAAGTGACAGTTTGTGTGGGGTTTTTTTTTTTTGGTTTGATTTTTTTTAAGATTTTATTTATTTAGTCATGAGAAACAGAGAGAGAGAGAGAGAGAGAGACAGAGAGAGAGACAGAGACAGAGAGGTAGAGACACAGGCAGAGGGAGAGAAGCAGGCTCCATGCAGGGACCCCAACATGGGACTCCATCCCAGGTCTCCAGGATCACGCCCTGGGCCGAAGATGGCACTAAACTGCTGAGCCTCCCAGGCTGCCCTGTATGTTTTTATAAAAAATGGAGTATTCATCTTTTATAACTCATTCTGAAGTGTTTGTGATTAAACAGTATGATTTTCTTTGAAATAATCCAGTAAGAGGAAGATGCACCGGAAGTCACTAGCAATATAGATGAAATAGGATTGGTCATAATATGCCAACAAAACAGACCAAGAAAAGACTGAATTCCTCAAAACATACAATCCTCCAAACTGGAGTCAGAAAGAAATAGAAAAACCTGAAATCAATTACTAGTTATGAAATGGAATCAACAATTAAAAACTCACATTGATTCCAGGACCAGATGAGTTCACAGATAAATTCTCCCAAACATTTAAAAAAGAGCTAATACCCATTCTTTTCAAACTATTCCAAAAAAAAAAAAAAAAAACCCAAACAAAAAAACACAGAAGAGAAAGGAAAGCTTTTAAATACATTCTACAAGACTAGCATTTCCCTGATACACCAGGCAAACACACTACAAAAAAAGAAAACTACAGGCCAAAATCTCTAATGAACTAGATGCAAAAATTCTCAACAAAATATTACCACAGTGCATCCAACAATCATGATAAAGGTCAATCAGAGCGATCAAGTGGAATTGATTCTGGGGATGCAGAAACAGGTTTCTGAAATTGAGGGTACATTGCAGAAGTAAGTGGTGTGTATACTTTTGCTTCTGTATGCTTTTAATATCCATAATAAAAAGTTTAAATATCTTTAAAATGACAATATATGGCTTAAATTACTAATACCACTAAATTGTACACTTAAAATAGTTGTAATGGTAAATTTTATGTTGTTGATATTTTAACACAATTTTTAAAATGGGCCAAAGGAAAAAAATTTAAAAGATGACCCAGTGAATTGCTATTTTTTTTGAATTGCTATTTATAAAGCACATCTGGGATTAAATACATATATTCTATTATTTTGTTTCAACATGAATGTCCCATATGTAAAGAACCCTACTTTATCAATAAGAAATGGAGCTTTGTCTAATGCATTATTACACAGGTAGTAAGTGGTGATACCAAGAATCAAGACTCAATGTTTTTACTGGAGCATGTAATCATTATAGTGATTGTGTTGAAGGAAAATTTATTTTGGAATAGCTGATGTCTTAAATGGTCTATTCTGAGTCCTTGACAATCTCACTCTTCACAATACTAAGCTGGATTCCAGAGTTTCAGTTATTATCATTGGTTAGTGGTAGAGATCCAAACTCTTCAACTTTAGAGTTTTTCCCCTCAATCATTCAGGATCCAGAGTTAGAAAGTGAGTCCCAAAGGCAAGAATTTTTAACAAACTCAAGAACAAACATGTTATTTCTGAGTAATCTTTTTTTTTAATTTTTTATTTATTTATGATAGTCACACACACACAGAGAGAGAGAGAGAGAGAGAGAGAGAGAGAGAGAGGCAGAGACACAGGCAGAGGGAGAAGCAGGCTCCATGCACCGGGAGCCTGACTTGGGATTCGATCCTGGGTCTCCAGGATCGCGCCCTGGGCCAAAGGCAGGCGCCAAACCGCTGCGCCACCCAGGGATCCCTATTTCTGACTAATCAGATGAACATTCTACTCTAGAAGTTCCATGTTAAGAATAAGTTATCATTCTTCTTTGAAAACACTAGCCAATATATATATGCACCCCTATGTTATTGTAGCATTATTTACAACAGCCAGGATATGGAGGCAACCCAAGTGTCCATCCACAGAGGATAGAGATGATGTGGTATGTGTGTGTGTATATATATCACATAGTAGAATATTACTCAGCCATAAAAAGGAATGAGATCTTGTCTTTTGCAATGGCTTGGAGCAGCCTGGGGGCATAGTGCTAAATGAAATAACTCAGAAAAACACATACCAAATGATTTCATTCATATGTGGAATTTAAGAAATATAACAATGAACAAAGATAAGAGAGAAGAAAATGGACTTTTCAATACAGAGAACAAACTGGTTCAAACTGGTTGCCAGAGGGGAGGTATGAGGGGCAGGGGATGAGTGAAATAAAAAGGATTAAGAACACTTATGGTGATGAACACTGAGTAATATATAGAATTGTTAGATTATTATATTGTACACTCAAAACTAATATAACATTATGTTAATTATACTTCAATGAAAAAATAAGTTATAATTCTTCAAAATCATCCAGAATGTTTATCACTTGTTAGCCTAGACTTTTTTTTTTTTTTAAAAAAAGACTTATTTAAGAGAGCATGTGTGTGTGAGAGAGAAAATGAACTGGGAAAGGAGGGTTGGGGGGATGGGGCAGGAAGATGCAGACTCCTCACTGAGGAGGGAGCCTGACTCTGGGCTCTAGTCCAGGACCCTGAGAGCATGACCTGAGCTGAAGGCAGACACTAGTCTCCTTCTTGATTCAAAAATTGTTCTCAAAGGAAAGTTAATGGTTCTGGACTTATGCACACAGTTGACAGAAATATAGTGAAAATAACATTTTTCTGAAAAGAAAAATCCCCATGCCAAAGATAGCTTTTCTTATCTAAAATATGCTTTTCCTCTTTATTTGGTAATCCCCTTCCAGTCTTTTGTGAATCAAATGTCATCAGCCCTGTACAGCCATTCTTTAAAGAAAAAAAAAATAAAGCTTTACTGATATAATAATTTACCTACCATACAACTCACCTATTTAAAGTCTGTAATTCAATGGTTTCTGGTACATTACATTATTAATTATAAACATTATGATGAAAAACATTAGGATTATAGATTACCTAAAACTTTTCTATTTTAACCACTGAAATGTATAAAGCAGTGGCATTAATTACATTCACAATATTATGGGACCACGGCCACTATCTTTTTCCAAAACTTTTTCATCATTCCATATGGAAACACCATATCATATATATATGAATATATATACACACACACACATATATTGGTTCATACATATGTTCATATATATTCATTATATATAGTTCATATATATGGAACTATAACTTCCATTCTGTCCTCTACCTCTCACTCCCATGAAGCCATTCTTAACTGTCCCAGGCCAAATTTGCCATGATATTTCTGGTACCCATGAAATTCTGCTTATGTATCTTTAAATTATTTACTTCTTTGTAGTAAGTTTACATGTTTGTTCCTCTCACTGGATTGGCTTTCCTAGGAATATAATCATATCAGCTGCAAATTATAATTGTGTGTCTTTCTTTTGTAGTTAATTAGTAGTAAATAAATTTAAATTATTAAGATCAATATGAGGGCAGAAAGTACCTTTATCGTAATAACCAGTAGAGTAGACCTTTCTATCCACTTGGCTGAATCTAGGTACACAAAAGAATAAAAAGTCCAATCATAGAAATATTAAAAATAAAATTAAATATTTAGAAATGGAAGTGTGGAGGACAGCCTAAGATTAGAAGAAATAGAAATATGTCACAAAGGTATTCTTCAGTGCTTTAACTGTAAATATTAAATACTTCTAAAATGTCAAGCAATTAATCAAATATTTTCTACAAAATTGAGAGCCTGAATGTTAAGATGTTTGTTATGTAAAGAACTGTCAACTCAGAAATTGAAAACATTGACACTGAAATTTAAAAATGGACAAAGAAAATAGGCTGTTCAGAAGAAATATATTAGTAGAAAAAAGTATTTAGTCTGACCCTCAATTCAAGTGCTGAGCTATGCAAATACCTGGACTTTGGAGACCAATGAGCCTTCTACTGCATGAGGCCCTCCACATGTTCCCTGTGAGGCCCTGCTCCACAAGACCACCAGCAATGGAAATATTTCTTATTTTAGAAAGGAAGAATGAAGTTTTATCCACAGGTAAACAGGCCTTCACATACCATAACCGGTATAAAGAGGGAGGCTTAGGTTCAGACCAACCCCGCCTAGAAACTTTTCCTAATCAAGCCCCCTTAGGTCAATGAATGTTGATTAGATTATAAATCCATCCATGGCTCAGAGTCACTTCACCTGCTAGTATACTCACAGGGCCCCATACAGGTCACTTCTATAACTGTGGTTTTTAAGGAGTAGAACTGATTATGCACTTCACAGATGCCAATAGTCCTCCATGGTTTATAATATTTCTAGATGTGGTAACTTCTTAGGGACCAGTACTTTCTAGAACATATTCCATGGAACACCAAACCTACAGGATATTAGTTGATGTGATGTAAAAAAAAAGGGGGAGCTTGAATGATATTATTCTTTAGTTACTTCACCCTGTACATTAAATAAATGACCAAATCCTAGGAATTATACTTCCTATGTAGCTCCTGAACCCAGCCATTTCACTCCATTGCTGTTGCCTCAATCTTTATGTAAACTATCATTGTACCCTCATTAGATTATTGCAACAATCTCCAGAGCTGGTTTCCTTGCCCATAATCTTGTTTTAAAAAGATTTTATTTATTCATGAGAGACACAGAGAGAGAGAGAGAGAGAGAGGCAAAGACATAGGCAGAGGGAGAAGCAGGCTTCTTGCAGGGAAGTCTGATGTGGAGCTCGATCCCAGGACCTGGGGATCATGACCTGAGCCAAAGGCAGATACTTGACTGCTGAGCCACCCAGGTGCCCCACCTTGTCCATAATCTTGTTCCTTCAGTCTGCTCTCCACACTGCACCCAGGCCAATGTTTCTAAAATCTAGATGACTTTTACTTTTCCTTGCTTAAAACCCTTTTTATGACTTCATTGCTCTAAGGACAAAATCCAGATTCTTTAATGTTTACAAGGACTTGTTGAGCTCTGAAGCCTGTCGTCTCACCCTTATGCTGCTTTGCTCCATCAGGCAAACTCAAGTTTTATTTCACAAATAGACCATGCATTCTCTCAACTCTGGCATTTTATAAGCCTTGGTTTAAGTGTCATTTCCTCCATGTTAGTGCTAGTCCCATATTCTTCCGGTGTATAATGTTTGTCCCCAGTGACAACACTCACAATATTATTAAATTTCAACCATATTTTTTCATCTTATGCTAAACCATAAGCTCCATGAAGCAATAACCATAATTATTTTTTTTCACCATGTATTCAATTTGTCAACAATTAGGACTTTCTATGTTCCAGGCATAGCTCTAGGTGTTTGGAATTAAACATTCTAGTGGGGTAAAAAGACAAACAGGTTTGTAACAGTCACCTGAATATGGAATTTCACTGTAATGGTGAATGCTATTTCTTCTTTATATATATAGAGAGAAAACAAGAGAATGCATGCAGGGGTGGGATGGAGGGGCTAAGGGAGGGAGAGAGAGAATCTTAAGCAGACTCCACACTCAGCATGGAGCCTGACACAGGACTCAACCTCATTATCCTGAGATCATGACCTGATCTGAAATCAAGAGTTTGACATTTAACTGACTGAGCCACCTAGGTGGCCCTGGTAAATGCTATTTTAAAAGAGGCCAGGAAAGGCCTGTCTTGAACACCAACCTGAGAATGGGACACTTGAACAGCACCTTGTGTGAAGTGAGGAAGTGAGTCAGGTGAATTTTGGGGGAAATACCATCCCCAAGAGAGGGTATATGAACTGAGACAGGAGCATGCTGGAATGTTCCAGGAATTGTAAAGGGAACCGGAGGCTGGAATGCAGTGAATGAGGAAGAGGAGGTGAGAGGCAGAAGCAGAGCTTAGAGACCATCTGTATATGATGGGAAGACATTGAGGGCCACCATTTTTTCTCACATTCTTGTATGATGCCTAACATCTGGATTCTCAACTGTTGAATGGAAAAATAAGTGAAATACAGTCTGGGAAAATAATTAAATAGGTTTATTTGCAGCCACATCTTCAGTAACTGTAGTGTCTATCCCTTCAAGGGGGGATAGAATGCAGAACTTCCCAATCATTTGACCATGGAACAGTTATTTTTTTAATGGATCATTTAAAGAGATTTTAGTTCCAAAGTTTGGTAATTTCTACTGTAGAGAGGACTTATTTGTGTGATGTGGGTTCAGAAAAACAAGTAGGTTAACATAATGCCCTGGAAATTCAAGTTCAAATCTATTTCAAACATTATGATGATACAAGGGCAGAGCACAGGAGACAACTGATCCTACATCCCTACAAAATTTCCCTTTCACCCCTTTGTCACTTTTTTTTTCCTGATCAAGTTATGGAACAATCCCTTTATCCTATGGCTCAGACAAAAGAGGCTGGCTTTTTTTTTTTAAGATTTTATTTATTTATTCACGAGAAAGAGAGAGAGAGAGAGAGAGACAGAGACATAGGCAGAGGGAGAAGCAGGCTCCATGCAGGGAACCTGACGTGGGACTCAATCCCAGGTCTCCAGGACCAGGCCCTGGGCTAAAGGTGGTACTAAACCACTGCCCCCAAGAGGCTGGACTTTAAAAAACCAACCAAACAAACAAAAACAAAACCATCTTACCAATGACTAAAGGAGATATAATCATGGAGACATAGAGGCCTTCCCATTTTGAAGGCCATGTCTTAACTCTACAGGAAGAGTCTATGCAGGATGATTCCATTTTCCCTGTTGGCCACATATGGCTCCCTCTTGAGATGGTCATCATTGCAGCCTGGGCTGAGGGAGCTCTCCTTACACACTCCTGCCTTTTTGTAGGAAATCCTAAATTCCTGGTTTGGCACACCTGCATGTATTTTGGGTCTAATTCTTTCGAGTCCAATTATGCTTCTAAAGCGAGCTATATTTATGATAATCTACATGTGACCCTGTTTTGCTTTTCAGGAGGCACATTTACTTCTAGATTCCCTGTTTTATTCAAACTGTCCAGTTTTTTTTTTTCTCACACTGCATGGAAATAGAGATGTAAATTTCCTCACAGGTGATTTAGTACATACATAAGGAATAGTTGGCTTCATAGTTAATTCCATATCTAAGAACTCTCCTAGATCATTCTATCATTAAATTATAAGCCCCATTCTTAGGCCCAAATCAGCTTCTATGACATCATTCCCTCCCACAAGTCCATGGACTAAGCCTGTTTCATTTTTAACACAGTAAATACATTTTTTCACTAGTGTTCTCTCCCTCAAGCCTGCCTACCAAATCAGATGCCACCTTCTCAAGTACACTTCTTCAAAGTTAAGAAAATAATTTTTTAATTTTTCATTTTAAGAATTTCACTGATAATCAAGATGGGAAAATAGGGCAGCCCAGGTGGCTCAGCAGTTTAGCGCCGCCTTTGGCCTAGGGTGTGGTCCTGGAGACCCAGGATCAAATCCTGTGTCAGGCTCCTTGCATGGAATGGAGCCTGCTTCTCTCTCTGCCTGTGTCTGTGCCTCTCTCTCTGTGTATCTCTCATGAGTAAAAAAATTCAATCTTTGGAAGAAAAAAAAAAAGATGGGAAATAAACAAGGGGTTGCCACATGAGAAGACTTCATACAGGAAACACAGTTGATGATAAATCTTTCAGTTTCTGTCATGGTCTATTACAGACCCCCTTATGAAATGTAATTTATATGTATACATACACACATATTATATACACACTATACACACATGCATGCATGCTTAATACTAAGACAAGAAACCTTGAAATGAATGCCTTTATACCATGAGTACCTATTTTTTAATCCTATTTTTAATGTCCCAAAGTTTGGCTTTGATAATCAAATTTACAAGGTAGCCAGGTATTGGTCTCTTTTGTCAACTTCAGTCCTCTCTTTGGGATAGATAGGGGAGAATGTTTCAAATTTCAGAAGTTTAAGTTCCCCACTGAGACAAATTTTGTGCCCAAGATATCTTGGTCTGTTAGGATCTTCAGTAAAAACACTCTGAAATGACTATTATGCTCATTTCACAGATGTGGAAATTTAAGCACAGACATATTAAATAGTTTGGCTAAAGTTACACCAAGCAAGTGGCAGAGTTGGAACTAGAATCCTAATCTACATTATTCTCAAGTAAAGAGGCTATAGCACTGTCTCCCATGACTCCATCACTCCAACCGTCACTGTCCAGACATCCTAGCCCTTTATTTCTGCAGTCCTTTAGTGTGATGAAGGGAGTATTATTCTCGACCTTAAAAAAACAAAATCCTTTACCTGAGATTCAGGCAATCTTTCTCAATTTTGGAAATAAACTTTCTTTGTCCTTCCTGGATGTCTCTGTGGCTCTGGCCCTAGGAGCCCTACCTTTCCCTAGATGGATTTTATGTTGATGGAATGAATTCAGTTGACCAGAAATAGTCACCATCTTAATTAATAAGACCTATATCTTGAGGTGAAGCTCACAGTGCTAGACAATTAAAACATTATAATGAATAAGTGACCTAAGTCCTACTTTCAAGGAAATGATAAAGTACAGAAAATAGCCTCTGGCGGTCTTGTGAAAGTGGAGTGTGTGTGAAGAGACAGATAGAGAAGTGAACACTCATAGGAGACTCTGAGTCAGTGAAGGAGCTTGGTCCTTATCCTGTAGGTTGATAATGAGAAGACATGGAAGTATTTTCTCTAGGAGAATAAAACAGGCATCACAGAGGATGTTTTTAGGTGAGATAAACCAAAGAAGCAGGAATATAATAATTTAGGGCAAGATTCTCAAACTAATGTCCTTGGATCAGCAGTCTCAGCCTCACTGCAAAGTTTGTTACAAATCCAAATCCTTAGACCTCACCCCAGAACTATTTTTTTTTCCAGCTTTATTGAGGTACGATTGACAAATAAAAATCATACACATTAAAGTATACAGTATATTTTGATATTCATTGTGAAATTGTTACCATAATCAAGCTGAGTTACTAACATAGTTAAAAAAAATTCTGCAAAACTGCTAAGTGATCTCTACACCCAACGCGGGTCTCAAACTTATAACCCTGAGATCAAGGGTCACATGCTCTACTGACTGAACCAGCCAGGTTCCCCTGTAGGTCATAAGAGCACTTAAGATCTGCCTTCTCAGCCAATTTCAAGCCTACAATACATTAACTATAGTTAGCATACTGTACATTAGGATCCCAGAGCTCAGTCATCTTATAACTGAAAGTTGAACCAATATGTCTCCATTTCTCTCTTCCCTAAACTCCTGACAATCACCATTCTGAGTGCAGAACCTAAAGTGGGGCTTGATCTCATGACTGAGATCACGACTCGAGTTGATGCTTAACGGACTGTGCCAATAAGATGTCCCCACCATTCCATTTCTATGAGTTTGACTTGGTTAGATTTCACATATAAGTGAAATGATACAGTATTTGTCTTTCTGTATCTGGCTTATTTGTACCTGTATCTGGCTTGTTTTCACTTAGCATAATGTCCTTCAGGCTCACCCATGTTATTGCAAAAGGCAAAATTTCTTTTTTTTAAAGACTGAATAATACTTCATTGTATATATAAACCACATTTTCTTTATTCATTCATCCATCAATGAATATTTAGGTTGCTTCCATATCATGGCTATTGTGAATTAATGATGCTTTGAATATGGGAATGTGGATAGCTCTTCAAGTACCCCAGAACAATTGAATCAGAGCTCTGGAGATGAAATTCAGCAATCTTAATTGTAATAAGCTCTCTAGATAATTCTAATGGACACTCAAACTTGAGAAGTACTAGCTTAAGAAAATGTTGATGAAGGCCTGAATTACCACAGGTGGTAAAGATGGAAAGGCTGACTTGCAGTAGAAAAATCATTTAGAAGATAAAAACCAAAGAGGCACCTGGGTGGCTCAGTGGTTGAGCATCTGCCTTTGGCTGGGGTAATGGTCCTGGGGTCTGCGGATGGAGTTGCCTGTCAGGCTTCCCATGGGGAGCCTGCTTCTCCCTCTGCCTCTCTCTGTGTGTCTCTCATGAATAAATAAATAAATTCTTTTTTTTTTTTTTTAAAAAGAAAGAGGGCAGCCCTGGTGGTGCAGCGGCTTAGCGCCACCCGCAGCCTGAGGCCTGATCCTGGAGACCCGGGATCAAGTCCCACGTCGGGCTCCTGGCATGGAGCCTGCTTCTCCCTCTGCCTGTGTCTCTGCCTCTCTCTGTGGGTCTCTATGAATAAATAAAAAAATTAAAAAATCTTAAAAAAAATAAAAAAGAAAAAAACCAAAGATATATTTGACAGGTCTCTCTCTGGATCTTTGGATCCCTGCTGTTAACCAGAACAGTTTTCCAGAATCCTGACCCCTTTACTTTCTTAGAATATCTTAAATATATCAAAGTAAGGGAAAAAACACATTTGCAGAGAGTTAAGGGTAGTTTATTCTCTTCTAAGCCAGTGATTTTTACTTTAATATCTGGGCAGATATTAGGCTAATTTATTTTCCCATTTTTTGAAGGTCAAATGTGAGGGTTGTAATAATGAAGAACTTTACCTCCATTGAGATCTTAACATATAACAGTAAGTCTATTGTGCTGTTTCTTGCTGTGTTCGCAATTTATCCATTAAAAGACATTCTTACTTTGAGAAATTTGACATTAACCACTGTAATCTTTCATTTCTTGGGACAAAGAGCACCAATCATCGTTGGGTTTTACAGGAAGGATTTTATTCTTAGGAATTATTTTTGTATCAATTTTAACCAATTTTCACCTTGAGTCAGATATAAAAGTCTAAGCAACTCTTGATTTCAGCTGCCTACTCTCAAAGTGTACAGGTTTTTATTTAAACTTAGATTTATTCCTGAAAAAAATCCAATAATTGGGTAATGTGAAAACGTCTCAGATAAGCTACTGAGTTAGAAAATTTCTTTGGTGGTTTCTCATATCTGTTTCAGTCAAACCATCTTGATTAAAGTTCTATGAACTAGCCAACTTCTGTGGATATTTTCAATTTTATCACAGGAAATTCAGTGGTCAATACAAAGCCACCTCACTCAAAAGCAATGTTTGTGCTATACTGGAATTAAAGTGAATTTCAGAAAAGCAAATGACTTTCGTTATAAAAATCAATAGTGCATGCATTTACCTCTTGCCCCCTTTTCATGTATTCAGCAAATGTTTTCTGAGGACCTACTGTAAGCAAAGAACTTTGCAAACCCTGTGGAGAACATATAAATAAATCATGAACCCACTGAAAGCTCTATGGGAAAGACAGATCTATTCTTTCTGCCATGGGAACCATCATCCATGCCAAACTTTTACACCAAAGAAAGTTCTTAGACTCAAGACAACTTGAGTCCTCTGAATATTTCTATGGTTTCCCTATTTCCTGGACCATAATTTCTAGTAAAATCAGACAGTTCCTTAGAAGATAATACCAGATTATTTTTTTGAGCTATTTATAAATCTGATATAATTCAATATGCATGAGTTTAAGTTCCTAAATTTATACCACAAGTCCCAACAATGCAAGTGGGTGACAAAAAAGATATGTTGCTTAAGTGGAAAAATGTATAAGTGACCTGAGTCTTAAGAGAGGGAAGATAGTGGCTTAGGAATATCCAAGCTCATCTCATTCCATGGAAACAATGCGGCAACAACTATATGTACTGCAACTAACTCCAAAAGCCATCTGAATACTGGTAGAACAGCTAGTTGTAGAGACAAGGCCACATCAAAAAGGGTAGGGGAGGTGCAGATGCAGTTAGAAACTAAAACTCCTGGCATATCTAACCACAAATAGGAAGGACATCACAAGCACAAATGAAGAAAAAAAAATCAGACTCCACACTGGGCATCCCTGGTTTTGAAGACTCGCACTGGGAAAACCAGTCCCTGTAGCATCTGGCTTTGAAAATCACCAGGATTGAACTCCAGAGGAACAAGAGGGCAATAGGAAACTGAGTCTCATCCCTTAAAGAGCTAGCCACTAGATAACTCAGCCTGAGACATGTACAGCAGCAGCAGTTTGAAAAGTGTCTGGGGGTATATGTGAAGGAGATTTATTACCAATTTAGGATGTATGCTGGGTTGGGGCAGGGATCTACAGTAGCTTTCTACAGGAATGAAAGTGCTGGTGGGTGCCATTTTTCTTACCCTCCCCCAGCCAACATAGCCAAATGCTTGCCAGAGCCAGTTCTAACACTTTCTATCCACCTTACTAGCACCTAATTATCCACCCCAGCATCCCCCTGCAGATCTATCTCATCCAATCCATTTGTCCCAGCAGCTATCCCTCCAAAGCACATTGCTATACCCAATGGGCAACCCCTCCTGCACTGAAGAAGGGAGAAACTAAGCCCCCACACTAGGATCCCACAGTTCCTGCAGCTGGGCTCTCAGCTGGCTGTGCAGAGAGCAAGCCTTGTCCTTTGATGCTTCTACAGCTAGCACAGGTGGGCTGAGGGCTGGTCCCACCCACCAGTGGGGCTATAGCTGAATCTTTTAGCAGCACAAGAAGCAAACCTGGCCCACCAGTGATCCTACAGTAAGGAAAGGGTTTTATTACAGAAAGTTGGGCTGAAGGCCAATTTAATGCACCAACATGCCTACAGTGATTACAGCTCAGCTGTAACAGGATGGCACATGTAGCCTACACAGGGGAAACCCATGGAGGGTCTGCCTTTGGTGATTAAAGGGGATTATGCTACAGTGCGCCATGGGAATACTTCTAAATAAGGTCACTACTTCCAAGACCAGGAGACATAACTGACCTACCTAACACATGAAAACAAACACAGAAAGCTAAAAAGAAAAGGAAGACTGTGTTCCAAATGAAAAACAAGAAAAAAAAGTCACATGAGAAGAGAAAAATGAAACAAAGATAAGCAATATGCCTGATAAAGAGTTCAAAGTAATGGTCATAAAAATACCACTGGACTTGAAAGAAGAATTGATAAATTCAGTAAGAACTTCAACAAAGAGATAGAAAATATTAAAAAAATAACCAGACAGAGCTAAATAATTCAAAA
Organism: Nyctereutes procyonoides; assembly: GCF_905146905.1. Lineage (NCBI taxonomy): Eukaryota > Metazoa > Chordata > Mammalia > Carnivora > Canidae > Nyctereutes > Nyctereutes procyonoides. The sequence goes on from NW_026575140.1 coordinate 70,994,192, forward strand.
CTGAAATAAAATATACACTAGAGGGAATCAACAGCAAATTAGAGGATGCAGAAGAATGGATCGTTGATGTGGAAGACAGGGTAGTGGAAAGCAACCACGCTGAACAGCAAACTAACTTTAAGAAACTGTGTGACATAATCAAGCATAACATTCACATTATAGGGATCCCAGGGGAGGGAGGGAGTGAGGGAGGGAGGGAGAGAGAGAGAGAGAGAGAGAGAGAGAGAACTTAAATAGTAGCTCAAAACTTCCCTAATCTGGAGGAAGGTAATAGACATTAGATTCAAAATGGATGAACCCCAAACAAGATGAACCCAAGGAGGTCCATATCAAGACCTATAACAATTTAAAAGGCAAAAGTCAAAAATACAGAATCTTAAAAGCAGCAAGGAAATAGAAGCTAGTAATGTACAAGAGAAACCCAAAAGTCTATTAGCTGATTTTTCAGCAGAAACTTTGCAGGCCAGAAGAGAATGGCATGACATATTTAAAGTGCTGAAAGGAAGAAATGTACAACAAAGAATATTTTGCCCTGCAAGATTAACATTCAGGATTAAAAGGAAAAATAAAGGGTTTTCCAGACAAACTAAAGCTAAAGGAGTTCATCATTACTAAACTGGCCTTTCAAGAGATGTTAAGGGGAATTTTTTAAATGGAAAGAAAAGGCCATAACTAGAAGAAAATTATGAAAGGAAAAAAATTAACTGGTAGAAGCAAACATAGTAAATGTAGAATAATTATTTATAAAGGTAGTATGGAGGATAAAACATAAAAGTAGTAAAATCAATTATATCTACAAAAGCTAATCAAAGGATACAAAAAGTTAAAAAGATGTAAAATGACACTATATACATAAAACATGGAGGGAGCAGTAAAAATGTAGTGCTTTTAAATGTGATCAAGTTTAAGTGACCATCAATTTAATATAGATTGCTATACACATAGGATATTATATATGAACACCATGGTAATCACAAATCAAAAACTTACTGATACACAAAAAATGAGAAAGTATTCCAAGCACAGCACTAAAGAAAACCAGCAAAACACTAGAACAAAAGAAAGCAGCAACAAAAAAACTATAAAAACAAGAAAACAGTAAAATGTCAATATATATATGTGTATATATGTATATATATATACACATGTCTGTACATAACCTTACAATTCTGACATTACCATAATACCAAAACCAGATAGACACTATGAAAAAAAGAGAACTATAGGCCAATATCACCGATGAATATAGATACAAAAATTCTCATTAGCAAACCAAATACATGTAAATTTTTTTTGCATTTATTGAGGAGATTGAGCTTTCCCCATTGAATATTCTTGCCTCCTCTGTCATAGATTAATTGACCACACAAATATGGGTTTATTTCTATGCTCTCTATCCTGTTATTCTCATCTGCATATCTGTTTTTGTGCCAGTAGCATACTACTTTGATTACTACAGCTTTATAGTATATCTTGAAATCTGGGATTGTGATATCTGCAGTTTTGATTTTCTTTCTTCAAATTGCTTTGGCTGTTCAGGGTCTTTTATGCTCCATACAAATTTTAGGATTATTTGTCCTGGTTCTGTGAAAAATGCTATTGGAACTCTGATAAGTATTGCATGAGATCTGTAAGTTGTTTGGGGGGAAATATGGACCTTTAATCATGAGCATGGAATACTTTTCCATTTGTTTGTGTCATCTTCAATTCTATAGTCAATGTTTTACAGGTTTCAGAGTACAGGCCTTTCACCTACTTTAAGTTTATTTCTAGGTATTTTATCTTTTGGTGTGATTTTAAATGGGGTGATTTTCTTAATTTCTCTTTCAACTACTTCAGTATGAAATCAGACCTCTTTCTTATACCATGCACACAAACTAAAAATGAATTAAAAACCTAAATGTGAGACCTGAAACCATAAAACTCCCAGAAGAAAATGGGCAGTAATCCTTTTGACATCAGCCTTAGTAACATTTTTCTAGATAGGGCTCTTCAAACAAGAAAAAAAAAAAAACTATTGAGAGTACACTAAAATACAAAGCTTTTGCAGAGTAAAGAAAACCAGCAAAATGAACAGGCAACCTACGTGATGGGAAAAGATATTTGTAAATGATATATCTTATAAGGGGTTAATATCCAGAATATATAAAGGAACTCTACAACCGGACACCAAAATATCAAATCTGATTTTAAAAAACTGGGCAGAGGACCTGAATAGACACTTTTCCAAAAAAGACGTACAGATAGCCAACAGACACATGAAAGATGCCCAACATTACTTAACATCAGGCAAATGAAAATCAACATTACAATGAGCTGTCACCTTACACCTGTCAGAATGGCTCAAATCAAAAAGACAAGAAATTAATAAATGCTGGTGAGGATCTAGGGAGGGAAAAAAGAACACTTGTACACTGTTGGTAGGAATATAAACTGGTGCATCCACTGTGAAAAATAGAATGGATGTTCCTCAAAAAATTAAAAATAAAGTTACCATGTGATCCAGTAATTCTACTACTGGATATTTACCCAAAGAAAATAAAAACACTAATTTGAAAAGATATGTGTATCCCTATGTTTATTGAAGCATTATTTACCATAGCCAAAGTATGGGGGATAACCCTAGTGTAAATTGATAAATGAATGGATAAAGATGATGTGGTTATATAAATACAATGCGATATTACCCAGGCAGAAAAAAAGAATGAGATCTCGCTATTTGCAACAATATGGATGGACTTAGGGCATTACACCAAGTGAAATAAGTCAGAGAGAGAAAAATACCATATGCTCTCTCTTATATGCGTAATCCAAGAAACACATGAATAAAGAAACTAACAAAAGCAGAAACAGACCCATAAGTAGAGAAAACAAGCTGATGCTGCTGGAGGGGAGAAGGTGAGGGGATGGTCAAAAAGTGTGAGGGGAGTGGGAGGTACAGGTTTCCAGTTAAGGAATAAGTAAATCATTGGGACTAAAGGTACAGTATAAGGAATATAGTCAACAGTATTTTAGTAGTGTTGCATGGTGACAGATGGTGGCTATACTTATGGTGAGCATAGCTGAACATATAGTTTTGGAATCACTATGTTATGCATGTGAAACTAATGTAACATTATGTCAACTGCACTTAAGTAATGAAATAATAAAAGAATTTTTTTGCTATAATCAAGTGGGATTTATCCCAGGGATGCAGAATCACTTAATATTTGCAAATCAATATTATGCATCGCATTAAGAGAAAGAAGGATAAAAAGCATATGATTATCTCAATAGATGCAGAAAAAGCACTTGACAAAATTCAACATAAAAACTCTCAAGATAGGTTTAGAGGATACCTACCACAACATAAAAAGGCCATATAGAACAAACCCACAACTCACAGCATACTCAATGGTGAAAAGCTGAGCTTTTTCTCTAAGATCAGGAACAAGACAAAGATGTCCACTCTCATCACCTCTATTAACATAGTACTAGAAGTCCTAACTACAGTAATCAGACAACAAAAAGAAATAAATGGCATCCAAATTGGTAACAAAGAAGTAAAACTATCACTATTTGTGGATGATACAATACTGTATATAGAAAACCCTAAAGACTCCACCAAGAAATTATTAGAAATTATAAATAAATTTAGTAACGTTGCAGGATATAAAATATACAGAAGTTGGCTGCATTTTTACACACTCATAGTGAAGTGTCAAAAAGAGAAATGAACAATTCCTTTGACAATTTTACCGAAAACAGTAAGATACCTAGGGATAAACTTAACCAAGGGAATAAAAGAAATGTGCTCTGAAAAGTACTATAGGACACTGATAAAAGAAACTGAAGGTTTCACAAACATATGAAAAGATACTCTGTGTGTTTGGATTGGAAGACTATTGTTAAAAAGTCCATATTACCCAGTCTACAGGTTCAATGGAATCCCTATCCAAATAATGTGTGTGTGTTTACAGAACTAGAATAATCCTAAAGTTTGTATGTAACCCAAAAGACCCTGAATAGCCAAAACAATCTCAAGAAATAAGACCAAAGCTGCAGGTATCACAATCCTACATTTTAAGATATACTCCAAAGTGATAGTAATCAAAACAGCATGCTACTGGCATAGATCAATGGAACAGGATAGAGAACCCAGAAATAAACCCAGACTTACATAATTAATCTATGACAAAGGGGGTAAAAATATATAGTGGGAAAAAGGTAGTCTTCAATAACTGATACTGGGAAAACTGGACAGTTACATGAAAAAGAATAGAAGTGGACCACTTTCTCATACCATCCACAGAAATAAACTCAGTGGCTTAGATACCTAAATGTGAGGCCTGAAACCATAAAACTTCTAGAAGAAACAGGCAGTAATCTCTTTGATATCAGCCTTAACATTTTTTTAGATGTCTTTTCAGGCAAGGGAAACAAAAGTAAAAAAAATAGAATATTGGGACTACACCAAAGTAAAAAGCTTTTGTACAGTGAAGGAAACTATCAACAAAATTAAAAGGCAACCTACTGAATGGGAGAAGAAATTTGCAAATGATATATTTGATAAGGAGTTAATATCTAAAATATACAAATAAATTTTACAACTCAACACCAAAATAACAATCCCATAAAAAAAAAGAGCAGAGGACCCAAAAAGACGTTTTTCCAAAGAAGACATAAAGATGGCAGACACATGAAAAGATGCTAAACATTACTAATCATCAGGGAAATGCAAATCAAAACCATAGTGAGAGATCACCTTACACCTGTCAGAAAGGCTAGGATCAAATAAAAACAAGAAGCAACAAGTGTTGGTGAGGTTGTGGATGAAAAGGGAACACTCACGCACTGTTTGTGGGAATGTAAATTGGTATAGTTACTGTGGAAAAAAGTATGGAGGTTCCTCAAAAAATTGTGATAAGCACTGGGTGTTCTATATAAGTGATGAATCACTAATTTCTACTCTTAAAACTAATATTACACTATGTACTAATTAACTCAAGCTTAAATAGAAACTAAAAAAAAAGTGGAAATCCCATGTAATTCAGTAATTTCACTACTGGGTATTTATGCAGAGAAATGAAAACACTAATTCAAAAAGATATATTCACCCCTATGTTTATTGCAGCATTATTTACAATAGCCAAGCTATGGAAGCAACCTAAACATCCATTAATAGATAGATGCAAAAAAGGATGTGGTATATACAAATACAGCAGAATATTAGCCGTAAAAAGAATTGGATCTTACCATTTGCAACAATATGGGTAGACCTGGAGGGTATTATCTTAAGTGATATAAGTCAGCAGAGAAATATAAATACCATATGATTTCTCTTTTGTGGGGAATCTAAACAAAACAAAACAACCCAGAAATAGACTCATAAGTAGAGAGAACAACTCATAAGTGTTGGTTGCCAGAGGGTATAGAGCTGGGAAGATGGAGGAAATAAGTGAAGGGGATTAAGAAGTATAAACTTCCAGTTATAAAATAAGTAAGTCATGGAGAAAATACATCATAGGGAATATAGTCAATAATGCTATAATAATGTATGCTGACAGATGGTGACTATAGTTATCGCGGTGAGCACAAAAAAAAACGTGTAGAATTACTATGTTGTACACATGAAACTAATGTATCATATAGCACCTATACTTCAATAATTGAAATTGGTGAAAACTTGATATGAATCAATGAATAAGCTTGGGCTAATTTCATAGTGAAGTATCCAGAATAAAGAGGTCTTCCCTTTTTTGGCACTAATTAGACCACCTTGATAATATTATGTTCAGCCTGGGCACAACAATGAAATGTTTAACCTGAGAAACTGTGTGGTGTGTTCCGATGAGAGACAAAATGATTACTCAGAGTCTAATATCTTGGAACAAAGAGAGGTCCAAAGGGGCTACACACCACCAGGCATCAAGAAGTGCAGATGCCAAAGTGAAGCCTCCAGTCCAAGTCCAGGTTGGCTCTTGGTCTCATTATCATAGAATGTAAATATGTGGAAGCAAGGAAAGAAAAACAACTGAAGAAGCCACTCACATGAGAACTGGGACCTGGGTATGTGACTAAATGCATGGGTCTCAGAGAAGCATGAACTAGGGGGCTGCAGGGGGTGGGAGAACTGACCACAGTGGGCCTGGCTATCTTATCTACCATTGTTGCTGTTTACAGCATGTACTGTTTTTGGTATGGACTGATGACAGAAATAATTGGGTTTTGCCACATGCATAAAGCTGTTGCTATTTATGCATGTCACTGTTCTTATTGTTTTTTTGTTTTTTTGTTTTTTTTTTTTACCTGCTGAGGTCCTGCTCTCCCAAGAACCTGATTCTGGTGCACCCAACATAACATGTTTCTTAAACATGTTCAAGATTTCTTCGTGGATAAGTAGAGTTTGAGGAGAAGATTTATAATTTAACAAGGTCAATGTTAGACTTGGGGTACTTTGGGGCACTTGAGTGGCTCAGTGGGTTAAATGACTGACTCTTGGTTTGGGCTCAGGTCATGGTCTTGGGGGTCATGAGATCAAGCCCTGCAGCACTCAGCGTGGAGTCGGCTTGAGGATTCCATCTTTCCCCCACCTCTCTCTGCTCTTGCACTTTCAGGCTCTAGCACATGCGCGCTCTCTCTATAGTTCTCTTTTTTTCAAATTGGGGCACTTACCTTTGGACCCTAAATATTGATTGTCATGATTAAATTAAATTAGAAAATGGTAACAAAAACACACTTTCTACAATGTTTGGTGATGAAACTAAAATGAAATTATCGAGATAATGTCTTTGTACCCTTTTCTATCACTTTGATGACTTTACATGGTTACTCAGAAGCACCAAGTAAAAGCTTACTAACTTGCATTTTCCTATAGTTTAGCTTTGTTGAATTATTTTTGGCACTGGAAATGTTCACCTGTAGGGTTTTTTTTTTAAGATTTATTTTATTTATTTATTCAGAGGGAGAGAGAGAGGCAGGCAGACACAGGCAGAGGGAGAAGCAGGCTCCATGCAGGGAGCCCTACGTGGGACTCGATCCTGAGACTCCAGGATCACACCCCGGGCAGCAGGTGGTGCTAAACCACTGTGCTACCAGGGCTGCCCTTCACCTGTAGTTTTAAGGAAGCCTGGTATGTAACAGATTTTGTGCATGAAATGAGTCTTCCTTTCAGTGTATGAGGTTAAAGCAAGCGCAAATCATATGACAAAGTATAATTAACACTGATATTTATGTTGAATTTGCAGTAGAGCTTGAAAAAAGGACATTGATAGAATTTCATTTAACATTTTATAATCTTACACTTGCTTCTAGTCTTTTTGTGGGTTCAAGAGCCTGTTGACTTGTGAAGAATTTGCCACCTTCTTATGAGCTTGCTGACTTGTTCTTTTGTGAAATTTCTTGCACATTTGAATATTGTCAAAGAAACAAAACTAACCACGAAAGGGGAAAAAAACACATATGCTTCTGGATGCTGAAAGACACATCTTGATTCACTGGAAAAACATGATCATCCATTTATTATCAAAAATCTGTTTTCAGTGAGAGATGAAACTAAGTATCTTGAGGGAAATTGATCTGGTAGCCAGAGACAGGGACACAGCCATTGTCATTACCTCAGCCAGCACTTCAGACCCTTTTCTGTTACAATTTTCATGTAGGCCCATCAGTATTCACAAGGCCATTGAACTACTCGTGAAAAGCCCAGAGACCAAGGCGATCCTAAAACTGAAAATACCAGAGGGATAGATCAAAATGCAGAGATATTAGTGATTTCCATGGCTATATTCAAAATCTTATCATTGAGGGATATTTTTGTGGGTCTCAATTGTAGTGTATGTATGTACTGCTGAAGCGAGCACTTTTGTGGGTTTCAATGTGGGTATTATTGATACCTGGGACATGACTATTGCATAGGGCACAAATAATGCCCATCCTTCTGATTATATAACTGGCAACTAGATTACCATGTTCTTAAACTACATTTGCTAGAGGAAAAAATATGGAAAAATAGTATTAGCCATTCTCTATAAATGACCTAGCTTACGTTTTAATGCAATCCAAGTATGAAGAAATGAAATTTTAAAAAATATACTAAAATACACATCACATTAAAATTACCATTTAAACCATTTAAGTGTACAGTTCAGTGGCTGTGCAAATCAGATACATTCGCAATATTGTACAACCATCATCTATCCCCAGAACTTTTCATCATCCCAAACTGTATCCAAAACTAAGTCTTCATTCTTCATTACCCCCAGCACTTGGCAAAACCATTCCACTGTCTCTACAAATTAGGCTATTCTAGGTAGCTCATATAAGTGGAATTATACAGTATTTGTCTTTTGTATCCATTTATTTCATTCAATATAATACCCTCTATTTTGTTGTATATATCAGAATTTTCTTTTTATTTTTTAAGACTAGATATTTCATCCCAGCCACACACCATATTTTGTTTGTCCATCATCTTTTGATGGACACCATCTGTTGATGGTTATTTCCATTTCTTGGCAATTGTGAATAATGCTGCAAAAAAGAGGAAACCAAACATGAAAGAATGTCTCCAGTCCTGAGTGTGATGACAGGATAACAGAACATCATTCATAATTTAATTGTAAGAAATGCATGGCCCAGAAATGGATAGCCTAAATAACTTAAGCTTAGAGAAACTGATCTGTAGGGGAAAATTTGGTGAAATCATAAAAGAAGTCTTCTTGCTTAAGAAAATTATTTGGAATTTGGTGAGCAATTGTTCTTTATTTTTTTTAAGATTTTATTTATTTATTCATAGAGACAGAGAGAGAGAGAGAGAGAGAGAGAGAGAGAGAGAGAAAGGCAGAGACACAGGCAGAGGGAGAAGCAGGCACCATGCAGAGAGCCCAACGTGGGACTCGATCCAGGGTCTCCAGGATCACACCCTGGGCTGCAGGCAACGCTAAACCGCTGTGCCACCGGGGCTGCCCACCAGTTGTTCTTTAGATTCCAGTAAGAATCAGAGATCACAGTCAAAACCCCACAAATGCATTGAAAGAAAAAACTAAGTATTATATCACCACATAGTCCTGAAACACTGATTCTTGAAGACCCTAAAAGTATGAGGTGAGATCCCATCCAGAGGACCTGAAATGACTTATAACCTTTTATCTCTAAATATTCCTTTCAGCATGAAAGCATCCACTCAACCCATTAACATGTCAAGGTCTCAAGAGTGGAACTGTTGTTACTCCAGAATGATTCCCTTGTTTGGAATGTGTTTCTTAGTGAGAGGAAGTGAAACTCTAATAATACAGCATCAGTGCCATGGTCAAATCACACAAGTTAGGACTGGGCTTCCCTCAACAAGGGAACACACATTAGAAAGCTCTTTCTTATATCAAGTTACCCACAGTTCTGTTTTTAAAGGGAACTTAAAAAAAAGATTTTATTCTTTTAAGTAATCTGTATACCTGACATGGGGCTTAGACTCATAACCCCAAGATTAAGAGTCACATGTCTACTGGATGAGCTAGCCAGGTGCCCCTAAAGGAAACTTTCGAAATAAATCCATTCTACCAGCTATTGTATTCTTACCTGCTTACATGAGTGAGCATTTTCCTACCAAGGCCACTTCAAATTCCTTCGTCCTAGTTCTAATATGACAAGGTGTCTAGTTTTCTTATTATAGCTCTACTTTGAATATACAAAAGTCACTCTACAACATGCCTTCCACCCCATCTCACATGCCCTAATGTAGATGCAATCAATTAGTATAAAATAATGAGAATCTATCACTTCTCTTGTTCCAGAGCTGCGCTGTACAATAGAATAGCCATGAGTTACAGGTAATGTTTCATTAAAAATGAGGTCCTTGGTTGCAATACTCACATTCAAGTGTTCAACAGACACATGTGGCTAGTGGCACTATACTGACAGCACAATATTTGCTTGCATTTGATCTGGGGATTATTATTATTTTTTTACATTTTTGTTGTAGTATTTGGATGTGTTTTTAAAAATAAGTCAGTGATATTTTATTAATTTTATGGCGAGTAAAAGAAATCATCAAATGTTGTTAAGTGTCAAATTCTTGACTTTTAAGACATTTACTTCTGGCTCAGTCTTCAAAAAAATCCTGATCATCTACATATTTTGCTTATATAATGCTTTTGCATATAATGCTTTGGCCTTGAAGTGATAGTTTCATATTTCAGATATTGACTATATTGCTAATATATAAAACTTGAGTAAGCTATTTGAAATGGTAAAAAGGTTCTTCACTAGTCTTATCAGGCCTCTTTCAAGAACCCATGTATGCACAATGGAATTAAACTAGAAATCATTAGGATAAGAAAAACAGAAAAACTCTCAAATATGTGGAAATTAAGTAATACACTTGTAACCAATAAGTCAAAGAAGAAATACAATTTTGAAAATATTTGGAGACAAGTGAAAATAAAAACACAAAATATCAAAACTTCTGGGATGCAGCAAAAGTGGTGCAAAAGGGAAGTTTATGAACAATTATACGCCAACACATTGGCTAACCCAAAAGAAATGGATGAATTCCTAGAAACCTGTAACCTACCCAGACTGACTCATGAAAAAAGAAAGAACCTGGGGAAAAAAAAAAAAAAACAACCCTACATTTAATACAAGAAGGAGATTGAAGCAGTAATCAAAAACCTCCCAACAAAAAAAATCCCAGGACCAGATGGCTTCACTGGAGAATTCTACCAAACATTTAAAGAATAATTAACATCAATCCTTTCCAGACTCTTACAAAGAAAAGAAGAGGGAACACTGCCTAATGCGTTCTGTGAGGCCAGAATTACTTCAATACTAAAACCAGACAAAGACACAAAAAGAAAACTATAGACCAATATCCCTGATGAATATTGATGCAAAAATCTTAAGGTACTAACAAAGTAAATTCATCAGCACATTGAAAGGATAGTATGTCATGATCAAGTGGAATTTACATCTGGAAACATGGATAGCTCAGCATATTAAAATCAATGTAATGCACCACATTGACAAAATGTCAAAAGCCACATCATTTTAATCAATACAGGAAAAAATTGATAAAATTCTATGTCCTTTTAGGAAGAAAATATTTGATAAACTAGACTAGAAGGAAACTACCTGAAAATAATAAAAGCTGTTTATCAAAAGCCCACAACTAACATCAAATTCAATAGGGAAAGACTGAAGATCAAGATTAGTAACAAAACAAGGGCTTGTAGCACATTTACCACTACTATTCAACATAGTACTGGAAGTTCTAGACAGAGCAATTGATAAAGGTCATAAAAATTGGAAAAGAAGGAAAACTATCTGTGTGCAGATGACATGATCTTAAGGATTCCACAACAGAATCATTAGAACTAATACATTTAGAAAAGTTGCAGGACACAAAAATCAACACTTAGAAATTAGTTGCATTTCTATACTGAATAGTGACCAATTTGAAAAGGAAATTAAGTTAAAAAAAATCCCATTTGCTATAGCATCAAAAAGAATAAAATACTTTGGAATAAACTTAAGAAGGTGAAAGACTTGTATACTGAAAAATAGAAAACAGTTCTAAAAGAAATTGAAGAAGATACAAATAAATGGAAAGGCATCCTATAGTTATAGACTGGAAGACTTAATATTGTTAAAATGTTCATACTACCCAAGGTAATCTACAAATGCAATCTTTATCAAAATTCCAGTGGATTTTTTTGCAGAAATAGAAAAAAAATCCTAAAATTCATATGGAATCTCAAGGCACCCTGAATAACCAAAACAAACTTATGATAGAAGAATAGAGTTAGAGGACTCTGATTGCCTGATTTCAAAATGATATTACAAAGCAGCAATAATTAAGATGATATGATTTAGGCATAAAAATAGATATATATAGACCAATGGAATGGGATACAAGACCCAAAAATAACCCCTTGCATATATGGCAAAATGATTTTCAATAAGGATATCAAGCCTACAAATAGGGAAACAATGGTCTTTTCAACAAATGGTGCTGAAAAACTGGATATTCACATGTGAAAGAATTAGGTGGACCCTTACCTTACACCAGATACAAAAGTTAACTCGAAATGGACTAAAGACCTAAACATAATGTCACAAATTATTCGAACCCTAGAAGAAAACATAGGGGAAAAACTTAGAACATTAGTTTTGGCAATGATTTCTTGGCATGACACCAAAAGCACAGGCCACCAAGAAAAAAATAGATAAATGGGACTAAACCAAATTTTAAAACTTTTGCATGTCAAAGGCATTAACAGAATGAAAAGACCACCCATAGAATGGGAGAAAGCAATTGCAGAATACGTATCTGATAAAACGTTAATATCTAGGATACATAAGGAAAGATTATAATGCAATAACAAAAATAAATACCTAATTAAAAATTGGGCAAAGTACTTGAATAGACATTTCCCCAAAGATGGCATACAAATGACCAACATACACAGAAAAGATATTCAACATCATTCATCTTCAGGCAAATGAAAATCACCACCACAATGAGCACTTGTCAAAATGATTAGAATCAAAAAAAGAAATATTAAGTGTTGGTGAGAATATGGAGAAAAAAGAAACCTTAATGTACTGTTGGTGGGAATGTAAATGTAAAGTGAGAGATATAGGCTTTTAGTTTTGGAATAAGGTATGGGAATAAAAGGTATAGCATATGGAACAGAGTCAGAGGTATTGTAATAGCATTGTATCGTGACAGATGGCAGCTACACTTGTGGTGAGCACAGCATATAGACTTAGCGAATTACTAGGTCATGCACCTGGAACTAATAATATTGTGTTTCAGCTATACTTTAAGAAAAATTAAAACACGCACAAAATGAGATATCACCTCACACATCAGGATGATTGCTATGCTAAGAAAAGAAAATAATGAGTTTTGGCGAGGATGCGGAGAAGTTGGAACTCTTATGTGCTGTTGGTGTGAATGTAAAGTGGCGCAACTATATGGAAAACTATATGGGGACTCTTCAAAGAGTTAAAAATAGAATCACCATACAACCCAATGATTCTGCTTCTGGGTATCTGAAAGAACTGAAATAAGGTTTTCAAAGAGATAATATGTATTCCCAATGTTCACTGCAGCCTTATTCATGATAGTCTAGATATGGCAACAAACCAAATCTTCATCAACACATGAACAGATAAAGAAAAGGTGGTATACATGTAAAATGTATATACTGTAAAATGTTGAGGGGAGAGGGGACTCATGTTTGATAGGTATAGTTTTAGTGTCGCAAGATGAAAGTTCTAGAGATCTATTGCACAACAATGTGAATATACTTAATGCTACTGAACTGTACATTTAAAAATGGTTAAGATGGTAAATTTCATGTTATGTGTTTTTTACCACACAAATTCCTGATGTAGGTTCTTTTCCTTTTATGGCAAATAAACGTTAACGTGGAAATCAAAAGCATTTCATTTCTTTGGTCAACCTGCTAAAATGAAATTGTCTCACTTGTTCAGTAACCAATAATGACCTGAACTCCTTGTTTTCTTTCATAAGGAATCAACATTATGAAGCACATTGTTTAAAAACTGTTCTGTTAATAAAACAGTAAGTGAATTAGCTTCGGGTATAAGTCATGCTGTACACATAGCTCCTGCTCCAGTTGGAGAAATCCCAAATGCTCCTTTCCATTCTACAGCATAGTTCACTAAGTAATGTACATGAAAATCCTTCCTCTAAAGTAGTTTTCAGTGAAAACTAGAAGCAAAAAAAAAAATCAAGTACTTCAATCTCATATAAATGTGCACAGATGTCAACAACTTACTCATACTCTACATTATCAATCACTTCAACCTACTGCAAAGCAAAATGTGTTCTAGTACACACCTTTCAATTCACACTGTATGTTATTGACATAATGTTTGTACAGAAGTATCATTTGATGAAAGAATTTTTCCAACAATTCCTTCTGATTTAGCACTAACTGTGTTTGTCATTAATTCATGATTGGCTTTATAAACTTATCAGTGGTTTGACTTATACCTTTTCTCATTATGAGGAGTGCAATGCTGAGTGATAGCTGGGTAATTCTAGCCTTTTCTTTGACTTTATTGATAGAATCCATCAAATTTGTACTGGAAGGCAGTATTTTGTTCTTGGTCTAGAGAAGAGTAGATTGCTTTAGCAGTGTGGGGGGGGAACTGTGCTTTGTATGACAAGTATAAAATCTGTGGTGGCTTTCAACTTCTGTGTTAGATAGAACTTTTTTTTTTTTTTACAGTTTTTAAAAACTACCTTGAGGGATGTGAAGGAATGTATTAACTCATATAACTGGAAAATGAAGAGAAGGCAGAAAAGTCTAGAGTATATTGCATCCAGATGCTTAAAGTAGAATGTTAGTTCTCTGTCTCTCCTTGCATCCTTTGCCCTATGTTTCTGTGTTAATTTTTAAATTAAATTTTTTTTAATTTTTAAATTAAAATTAATTAAATTAATTTTTAAATTAAATTTTTAGAATTTTTTTTAAAGATGTGGGATCTTTACATGTAACAGCGGAAAAAGTTTACATATCCTTGTGACTTTTTTTTTACGATTTTATTTATTTATTCATGAGACACACAGAGAGAGAGAGACAGAGAGGCAGAGACATAGGCAGAGGGAGAAGCAGGCTCCATGCAGGAAGCCTGATATGGGACTCAGTCCCGGGACCCCAGGATCACCACCTGGGCTGAAGGCAGACACTCAACCCCTGAGCCACCCAGGTGTTCCTGGCCTTGTGACTTGTAATCCCAGAGGAATAGAACCCTCTCCTAGTGTCTATATATAAAGAAAAGAATACTCTGAATGTCCCAGTTTGGATTACATGCCCATGCTGGAACAAGTGCCAGTAGCTAGGGGGATAAATGATCTTGATTATCAAGCCTAGGTCATATGCCCACTCTTGTGGCCAGTCTATTGTCAGAAGTGAAGGAAATATAGACACCAATTATTTTTCTTCTACTGCATATTTGACAAAAATCTCAAAAAAAAAAAAATAGTACCCAAGGGACAAGTAGATTCTTAATGCCATAGAATTTAATTATCAGAGAATCATGCTGTATTGCCTTTTTATACCTTTTCTTACTTAATTGCATAAAATCATCATATTCACAGATATTTTAAAAGAAGCTCTTCATTTTAAGAATTACTTTGAGTTGAAGTATTTGTTACTTAATTTTATCACTAACTTTATTTCAATAATCTACTCTTAAGCCTTTGTTATGTAGTAAGCATATAAAATTAAATAGAAACCAATAGAATGCTATTTTAACACATACAAACAAAACACTGTAATATAAAAAATTTTCACAAAGACCAAATTGTTAACTGAATATCAGTCAAGAAGGACTTCCAGGGAATATGGACTTCCTGGGCTTACCTTGTCCCCATAGATACAACTAGATAAGAGCCAGAGCAGTGTGAATAAACTGGGAAATGATCTGAAGACTGGCAGAGCAGACTCTAAGCAGATAAATGGCTACATCAAAGAGAGGCAGTACTTCAAAGAGGGTAGGGAAGGGTGGAGACACTATCAGGAAACAAATGGACCTGGCAGGACTATTCATGGGAGGGAGGGTTGCACCAGGTGCAGAGAGGAAAGAGGAAAAGACCCCATGCTAGGCACCCCAGCGTGAGGGATTCACACTGGAAAGACAAATTCCCATAATATTTGGCTTTGAAAACCAGAGGAGTGATCAGTGGAGCTTAACACCTGGAATATTAAAAATTAGCAGGCTCTGCTCTGGGAGAACAGGAGGTCTACAGGAAAGTGAGTCTCGTCACTTAAAGAGATAGTACAAACATCCCAGCACAGAGTAGCAGTCGGAAAAATGCCTGGAGTAGATTGGAAGATTTAATAATCTCAGAGCATATGCTAGAGGAGCAGGGATCTTTGGGAGGCCTCTCCAAGAACAACGGAGCTGGTAAGTGCCATTTCTCTCCCTAATCTCCCAGACATACACAGACACTGATGGGAACAAGCACAGCACCAACACTCTCCACCTAGCTTGCTAATAGCCTGCCCTGCCCTTGTGTGATTCTACAGAAATGCCCCCTTTGACCCAGTCAGCCTTGGCAGTTTTCCCAGGCAGCTGCAAATCCCCTCCTGGAGTGGACCTGCACAGACCTTACTGGCACCACGTTTCCCACCCCCAAGTTCTCCTGCAGACACATCCTCCAGCATGCCAGTGCCAAGAGTCCATCCAAAGCAAAGCCACAAGGCCTGGCAGTATGTAGGTAGCTCAGATAGGAGCCAGCACCACTCCAAAGTGACTGCCCTGGAGACAGGGGAAGATAACCATATACACCAGTCTGACTGGAGCTCTCATGTTGGGCTGGAGGCAGACATCTGGTCTGGCTGCAAGTCCCACTCACCAATGAAAGTTTTTCAGGGTATGACACAAGGATAGGACCCTACACTTCAGTGCTACTCCAGCTCCAACAAATGCCTGGTCTGACTCAACTCAAGCCCAAGGGGGCATTAAACTGGCCCACTAACAACACAGGAACAAAACCCTACACACAAGCCATTATAGATGATGGTACTGAAGGCAAAGATAGCTCAGCCACAATAGTAGGGTACACACAAGGCATCCCTGAAGTGCCAGATTCTGGTGAACAGTGTGCATTGCACTATAGGGCACTATAGGACCACCTATTCATAAGGCCACTATTTTCAAGAGCAGGAGACATAGCTGACTTTCCTAACACATAGAAACAGACACAGAATTAGGCAAAATGAGGAGACAGAGAAATATATCCAAATGAAAGAACAGGACAAAAATCAGAGCAAAATAGCTAAGCAAAATGGAGACAAGCAATATGTCTGATATAGAATTTAAAGTAATTGTCATAAAGATACTAAATGGGTTTAAGGAAAGAGTGGCAGATTTCAGTGTCTCAACAGAGAGAACACTTAAAGAACCAGAGAACTAAAAACTGAAATGAAAAGTACACTACAGGAAGTTGAAGAACAAATCAGTGTCCCGGAGGACAGGGCAATGGAAGGTAATCAAGCTGAACAGGAAAGAGAAAAATGATTAATGAAAAATGAAAATATCTTAAGGGAACTCACTAATACCAAAAGCAGCATCATAATAACATTTGCATCATAGGGATCCCAGAAGCAGAAGAGAGAAAAGGGACAGAAAATTTATTTGAGAAATAATAGCTGAAAACTTCCTGAATCTGGAGAAGGAAACAGAAGTCCAGATCCAAGAGACACAAAATGCCCCCAACAAAATCAACCCAAGGAAGTCCACACCATGACACATGGTAATTATAATGGCAAAAAGTAGTGATAGTAAAGAGAATTTTAAAATCAGCAAGAGAAAAATTATATATAAGGGAAATTGCATAAAGCTATCAGCTGATTTTTAGCAGACACTTTACAGGCCAGAAAGGAGTGGGAAAATATATTCAAAAAGGTGAAAGGACAAATCTCCAATCAAGACTACTCTATCCAGCAAGGCTCTCATTCAGAATAGAAGGAGAAATAAAGAGGCTCCCAGATAAACAAAAAGGAATTCATCACCAATACAAGCCTTGTTAAACAGGACTCTGTAAATGGAAAAGAAAGACCATAATCAGGAGTAAGAATACTAGTAAGCACAAAATCAGTAAAAGTAAGTATATGTGGAAGAATCAGTCAAAGGATTCACAAAAGAGAAGATTGTAAAGTAGACATCATATACTTAAATATGGGGGTGGGGGGAAGAGAAAAAAATTAGTGCTTTTAGAACGGATTCAAACTTAAATGACCATCAACTTAATATAGACTGCTATCTACATAAGAAGTTGTAGTTGTACATACACCTAATGGTAATCACAAATAAAACACCAGTAACAGATATGCAAAAAAGGAGAGAAATCCAAGTATATCACTAAAGAAAGCCAGCAAACTGTTAAAGAAGAGAGCAAGAGAAAAAGAGAGAACTACAAAACCACCATAAAGTAAGTAACAAAATGGCAATAACTACATACCTATCAATTTTGATATGCAAATGGACTAAATACTCCAATCAAAGGACATAGGGTGGAAGAATGGATAAAAAAGACCCATCTATATGCTACCTATGAGACTCATCTTAAACCTAAAGACACATGCAGATTGAAAGTGAAGGGATAGAAAAGCATTTATCATGAAAATGGAAGTGAAGAGAAAGCCAGGGTAGCAATACTAATATTGCACAAAATAGATTTTAAGAGACGAGGCAGGACACTAAATAATCATAAAGGGAATAATCCAACAGGAAGATTTAACAATTATAAATATTTATGTACCCAACATGGGAGGAGCCATACATAAAGCAGCTAATAACAAACATAGAGGAAGTAATTGATAGTAATACAATAACAGCAGGGGACTTTAATACTCCACTTACATCACTGGAAAGATCATCTCAATAGAAAATCAACAAGGAAAATATGGCTTTAAATGACACATTGGACCAGATGGATCTAACAGATTCAGAACATTCCATCCTAAAACAGAATATACGTTCTTTTCAAGTGCACACGGAACTTTCTCCAGAATAGATCCCATATTAGGCCACAAAACAAGTCTCAAAAATTTAAAAAGATGGAAGTCGTACCATGCATCGTCTCTGGCCACAATGCTAGCTATTAAACTGCAAGCTGACTGCAAGAAAAAAATCTGGAAAGAGCTCAAACACATGGGGGGTAAATAACATGCTACTCAACAATGAATAAGTCAACCAGAAAATCAAAGAGGAAATAAAAAAAACAAACACATGGAGACAAATGAAAACACCATGGTCCAAAATCTTAGGGAGGAAAGCTTCCAAATTCATTCTATGAGGTCAGCATTACTCTAATACCAGATAAAGACACTTAAAAAAAAAAAACTACAGGCCAATATCCAAAATATTAGCAAACCAAATCCAACAATGCACTAAAAAAATCATTTACCGTGATCAAGTGAGATTTATTTCTGGGATGCAAGAGTGCTTCAACATTTGCTAATCAATATGATACATCACATGAACAAGAAAAGATAAAAAACATATGATTATTTCAATAGATGCAGAAAAAGCATTTGACAAAGTACAACATTCATTCATGATAAAAGCCTCTGCAAAGTAGGTTTAGAGGAAACATAACTCAACATAATAAAGGCCACATATGAAAAACCTACAGCTAAGATCATCCTCAGTGGTGAAAAACTAAGAGCTTTTCCCCTAAGACGAGGAACAAGACAAGTATGTCAACTCTTACCACTCTATTTAACATAGTACTGGAAGTTCTAGCCACAGCAAACAGACAAGAAGAATTAAAGGGCATCCAAACTGGCAAGGAAGAATAAAACTTGCACTATATGCAGATGACATGATACTATATGTAGAAAATCCAATAGACTCCACCAAAAAATTACTAGAACTGATCAACAAATTCAATAAGGTCATAGGATAACAAAATCAAAATACAGAAATCTGTTGCATTTTCCATACAATAATAATGAAGTAGAGAAAGAGAAATTAAGAGAAGAGTCCTATTTATATTGCATCAAAAATAATAAAATCCTAGGAATAAACTTAACCAAGGAGATGAAAAACCTGTACTATGAAAACTGTAAGACATTCATGAAAGATATTAAAATGACACAAACAAATGGAAGGATATTCCATGCTCATGGATTGGGACTACAATTGCTCTTAAAACATTCGTAAACATTTTAATGCAATCTACAGATTTAATGCAATTTCTATCAAAACACCGATAGCATTTTTCACAGAACTGGAGCAAATAATCCTAAAATTTGAATGGAACCACAAAAGACACTGAAAAGACAAAGCAATCTTGAAAAAGAGCAAATCTGGAAGTACCACAATCCTAGATTTCAAGATATATTACAAAGCTATAGTAATCAAAAAAGTATGGTATGAGCAAAAAAACAGACACATGGATCAATAAAACAGGATAGAGAACCCAGAAATATACCCACATTTAGATGGTCAATTAGTCTTCAACAAAGGACACAAGAATATGCAATGGGAAAAAGTCTCTTTAACAAATGATGTTGAGAAAAATGGACAGCTACATGCAAAAGAATGTAATTAGATCACTCTCTAACACCATACACAATAAACTCAAAATGAATAAAGGCCTAAATATGAAACCTGAAACCTTAAAAATCCTAGAAGGCAGCACAGGCAATAATTTCTCTGACATGGGCTATAGTAAACATCTTTCTAAATAGGTCTCCTGAGCCAAGGGAAATGAAAGCAATAATAAACTATTGGGACTATGTCAAAATAAAAAGCTTCTACACAGTGAAGGAAACAACAAAACTAAAAGACAATCTACTGAATGAGAGAAGATATTTGCAAATGACACATCCAGTAAAAGGATAAATGTAGGGGCACCTGGTTGTCTCAGTGGTTGAGTGTCTTTCATTGGGAAAGACATGTCTATGTCTCTGCCTCTCTCTCTGTCTCTCTCATGAATAAATAAGTAAAACATTTTTTTAAAAGGATAACTGTGCATGTGTGTGTATATATATATGCATGTGTGTGTATATGTATATACATATCTCTAGGTATGTATATGTATATATATCCCCAAAATATAAAGAACTTAATATGACACCAAAAAGCAAAATAATCCAATAAAAAATGGGCAGAAGACATGAACAGTCATTTCACCAAAGATGACATACAAATGGGTAATAGAAACAAAAAAAAAAGATGCTCAACATCACTAATCATCAGAGAAGTACAAATTGAAACCACAATAGATATCACCTCACACCTTTCAGAATGGCTAAAATTAAAAAATGCAAAAAAATAACAAGTGTTGCTGAGGATGTGGAGAAAAAGGGACCCTCATGCACTGTTGGTGGGAATGCAAACTCATGCAGCCACCGTGGAAAACAGTATGAAGTTCCCTCAAAAAATTAAAAATAGAATTACCATAGGATCCAGTTATTTCGCTACTATTTACCCAAAGAATACGAAAACACTAATTTAAAAAGAGATATGCACACCTATGTTTATTGCATTATTTACAATAGCTGAATTATGGAAGCAACATAAGTATCCATCAACAGATGAAGATGTGATTCTATACAAATATTTAGCCATAAGGTAGAGTGAGATCTTGCCATTTGCAACAACATGGATGGACCTAGAAAGTGCGAAACAAAGTAAGTCAGAGAAAGACAAATACCATATGATTTTACTCATATGAGGATTTGAAGAAAACAAAGAAAAAGAGAAACAAAAAACCAGACTCTTATTTATGGAGAACCGGGGGTTACCAAATAAGAGGTAGGTGGGGGGAATGGGTAAAATAGGTGATGGGGATTAAGAGCACACTTATAATGAGCGCGGAGTAATATGTGGAATTATTGAATCACTAATTCACCTTAACCTAATAGAACACTTTATGTTAACTACTGGAATTTAGAAAAATTAAAGACAGATTAACTGACCAAACCAACCTTATGATTCATGCATCATCTTTGAGAAAGCAATTTTTATTAAGAATATAGAGGTTTTGGGAAAATCATAATTTTTGCCTGA
The DNA here is from genome assembly GCF_905146905.1 of Nyctereutes procyonoides. NCBI lineage: Eukaryota > Metazoa > Chordata > Mammalia > Carnivora > Canidae > Nyctereutes > Nyctereutes procyonoides. Next base: position 71,015,732 of record NW_026575140.1, read on the forward strand.
CAATTATATAATTTCATGGCTATAGTCCTTTGTATTCAATAAGACTTTTTTAACAGATGACACAAACTCACCTCAAAATAGCCTAAGGAGGGTGTGAAGAAATTTATTTCAGTTCACATTTATAAATACAACAAAATGTTTAAGTGTTTTTCTTTGAGAACTACCCAAACATCTCCTGACCACTTAGAAAGTCCCGCAGGCCACACTCAGAGAACTATAGTTGCCTTCTATTATGAGAAGGCACACTCCAGGCTCTGCACCCATGAGCCTGGGTGCTACAGGGACCTGAAGCCCTTAGAAGAGACATGGATTGCCAGATCTAACTTTTGGCCAACCAGATAAAACTTTTCCTGAGTAATGACCAGGAATCTATTTTTTAAAATAGTCTTCCAATGTAATCCTACTACGTCCATCTTGGCAATCCGGCAATAGGATCCATTTTAGAATTCTACCCTAAGTTATCCTCTTCCCACCACACTCTCCGAGGTTTAACAGTTTATGTATGCACATTTACCCAGTCCATATCCCTCCTCAATGCTCATCTAAACCAATTGCCTGACTGAATTCTCACCACAGGGCCCTGCAGGAGTAAGGAGTTCCTTAACTCCCAAGATGGGTAATTCACAATCCTCATGGAAGCCTTGTCATCATATTGGACAAGGCGAAGCAGCCTCAGTGGAGCCTGATGCCAGGCAACGTGGCCCTACCCACTCCTACTGTGGATCCAGTAGGTCTCCGTGTCTCCTTTCCTGCTCTACTTCATGAAAAAAGAAAGAAAGGAAGGAAGAAAGGAAAGGGAAAGGGAAAGGGACAGGGACAGGGACAGAGACAGGGACAGAGACAGAGAAAAAGAAAAAGAAAAAGGATTCTGGTACTCACAGAAGTTCACTCCATTTCCTACAGATTAGTTATCCCAGGAAGAGGGGAGTTATATGGATTAAAAATGCTCTGGAATATAGGTATGTTTCTTGTATACTTTACTCATCTCTGTCTTAATTATCTAGGTCACGGGTATAGAATGTGTACTTTATGCAAAGTGGGATGTAGGGAGAGAAATAACCATTTTAACTATTAACTATGAATAGTCCTTTAACTATTTGGTTGAGCATATAATTGAGAAGGTAAGCAGAGAAAGTCCAAAGCTGTCCCAATTAGCCTGAGCTGAAATTCAGCTCGGACCTCCAGCTGCATATCCCACGAAGCCAAATAAAAGCTCTGTGATTAAAAAGATCTGCTCTATTCAGAAGGCAGTTTGGTATCAGGCTAATGTCCTTTAGTGGGTGGGCAGGTGGTGTTTCAGTGTTCCATACTCTAAGCAGATGATGGCAGTATTCCTTCCAATCACAAATAACACTTTCTCTAAGAATAATTGAAACAAATAGGCTTGGCATTTCTATAGATCTGGTGCTAGTTTATGGCAGATGTCAGCAGACTAATGGAGACGAGCCAAACCCAGCCTGCAGCCTGTTTTTATAATACCTGCAAGGTAAGAATGGTTTTTACCTTTTTAGAGGTTTGTAAAAATAAAACAAAGAATATATGGCTAGCAAAGCATAACGTATTTGTCATCTGGTCCTTTACAGAAAAATTTACTGACCTTTGGTTTAGAGTCCTTTTAGACTGGTGTACCTGGTTACTACCTGGCTGGCCCTCCTCTTAACCTAACTCTCCCTGGCTCCATCATGCAGGCCAGCTAAGAGTCATTTCTATCTTACATCCCTTGCCTGTTCTCCATTTAACAGATCCCACTGGTATACAGGTAAATGTTCAACAGCCAGCAACCTGGACAAACCAAACCAAACCCCTGATTTGCAGCATTTGCCACTTTCTATGGTGTAAGTACATGGCTAGTTTCAAACTATCAACTTGATATCGCAGAGTATGGAGTTGGAGGAGATGCATGTAATCAGATCTCCGCCAGATCCCAAGAGCTGACTCCAGCCAACCCTGAAGGCTTAAGGGGTCTGCCTGAGTGGAAAGAGCATCATCCCCTGGTTAAACATCCTTCAATTCAAATGTAATCTTCACTACTTAGCTAGTTGGATGACCTTCAAAAGACCACTTAACTTCAATGACCTTGTCTTCTCATTTGCAAATTTGAAATAAGGCCACATGCCTCCCAGGGAGAAGGATTTGGGAAGAGTAAGAATAGGTACAAGTAAATACACCACAACCTGTTTTGGGGTACACCTTCCCTTATTTCTCTCCAGTGGCCTGGTAGCTCAGTAGGGTTTTCTTATTCCCTCCTCCATCTTCTAAATGGCTCTCTCTGCCAGGACTGGATGTGAGTCCAGTGGGTCTGTTGTGGAAGGGAGGGTCACCAGAACCATTTGGGCCACAGGAAAAGTTTGAGGCCTGAAAGAGTTGGCTGGGGACTCGGAAACAGGACAAACTTAAAAGCTTGGGTGGGTTGTCCTGAGGATAAGTCTAAGGAGATAATGTTCACTAGATTCCACTTTAAGAGTTCTAGTCTTATTTTTTGCTCTACAATGCCCAGCACAATTGTGTGGGATATAGGAAGCATTTCACCTCTGGGTGAAAGAATGAATGAAGAGTGTATTTGCCAATAAAATGGCTATGATCATGATGACATAGTGATTAAGAATCTAAGCTACGAACAGCCTGGTTTTGAATCCCAGTTTTGTCCCTTGAGCACTGCATCCTTGGAGTTACTTAAGGTCTCTATACTGCAGTTGCACCACCTATGAAATGGATACTAACAGTATCTACTTACTAGGATTAATCTAAAGTACTTAGCAAAATAACTGGAAAAATGTAAGTGCTCAATGTAAGCTGTTACTATCTTATCATCAAAGTCAACATTAACAAACACTTGCTGCTATAGTTCTGATCTTTGTTTCATCTGTTGTCCAGATCGTCTTTCAAGGAAAAGTATACTACAATAGGAATAGTTCCATTTTAATATGTCAAGATGCCTAATTTTAATAAACCAGATTCAATGTAGCCAAATAGGCCTATTCTTTGTTCCCTGGTGCTCATCAAAGGAACAAAGATTGCCGTGAAATCAAACCACATCTGAATTATAGTAGCAAAAAATTCTAGATCTCTATGGTCCACTCTTGACTGAGAGGTTCCCTACCTCACAGACATGTCCACTCCTACCCCATCTGTAGAACTATGCTCAATTCTTAGGCTTCAAATCTTTTGTAAGACCTATGCAAGATAATAGTTGTGAAATAGTAAGTTTTGATACAAATATCCATTTGATCATTTTTATCCTTTTTGGAGGTGGTGGCATGGGGTAGCATTCAACTTTAGCCTTTATTACCACGTATTAGCTAATGTGAAAAATGATGGCTCTCAAACCATTGCTGGCCTTTACCTCACCCCCGAACTTAAATCTTATTTCCAGTGCTTAATCCAAATATTTTAGTACTTTATTTACTAATATTTACTAACTTTACTATGGGGAAATTTGCTGTTCAATCCGACAATTGGACTTTGGTTTTATAATGAAGTAAACAGATTTAGATCCTGGCTTAAATTTTGGCTTTATTGCTTTTGAGTTGAGTTGTAGCTTGAGTAACAATTGTCATGATAAAATACTATGTTGGGATGCCTGGGTACCTCAGTGGTTGAGTGTCTGCCCTAGGCTCAGGGCATGATCCTACAGCAGGTTCCCCATAGGGAGCCTGCTTCTCCCTCTGCCTAGGTCTCTGCCTCTGTGTGTGTGTGTGTGTGTGTGTGTGTGTGTGTGTGTGTGTCTCATGAATAAATAAAATCTTAAAATAAAATACTATGTTGTGCTAGTCTCAGCCTGTCAATAACCAATGTTGTAGCTGACCTGGCCTTGTGGTTATGATTACAAGACACACTTGAGCAATAACCATGAGGAAACCTTGGGAAAAAAATAAAGGCTTTACCAATAAGTCCTGAAAATTACCCACTCTTGGGACCACATGGCAAGATCATGAATAGAGAGTGTGTACCCATGGGTCTAGGGTTCTGCTTTTATTGGGGTGAGGGTGGAGGCTTAGGATTTTGCAGTCTCACTATTGATGAATTTAAAACAAGGGCAGGAATTCAAAGTATGAGAAGAAAAAACACAAAACTGGTGAAATCAGCTAAGGTCTCTAAAACAAAGGAGCCTTAGTTGGGAGGGAGGGATGGCCTGCCTCTTTAACTAGGCCTGTAGCTGGCGATATGCTCACTGATAGCTGATAGCCCCTTGCAGTGGGTGTCTAGGTAGTCAAAGCTTGCCAGGCACTTACATTAAAGAAAAGCCAACTGACACTACAAATACCTAGTGCTTTTTGTTTTTAAGTTCAAGTTAATTAACATATACTGTATTATCAGTTTCAGGGGTAGAATTTAGTGATTAATCAGTTGCATACAACACCCAGCACTGATTACATCAAGCACTCTCCTTAATGCCCATCACCCAGTTATCCCATCCCCTACTCACCCCTCTGCAACAACCCTCTGGTTCCCTATTGTCAAGGGAGTACAAATACCTAGTATTTTAAATCACTTTGGCTTAGTGGAATTGCCCAGCTCTGTTAGCAAAACAGTTGATTGTACTCTGGGGAATAGAATAGAATTCCTTAGATTTCTATCTCCTAAAAGTAGAAAATCCTTACTGATATAATTAACAAACATTACAGAAGACCTTGAAGGACATTTCAAAATTAAGGAATGATGCCAGAGTCAGCCAAGGACAAGGCAGTTCACAGAAGTGAGGCTTGGGGGCGGGGGGAATGTGGGTGATGGAGGGGCATGGCAACAGCCCTGCACCTTCCTTAGCATTTTTAGAAGAACCACACAGGTCTGTCTCTGTCTCTTCTCTTCCCTTTGGTTGGAAGGATATATGGGGTTAGGTGTAAATGTCAAAATGTAGCCTAAAAACTGCATCAAAATTTCATAGACCAGAATGGACCTGAGGTTATTTGTGTTTGCTCTTTGATTTACTTATATCCAATTCTTCCCCTTCCTGCAATATCTGACATTTCTTACATTTTCTTCCTAGTCTTCCACCCTCAATATCACATACTTTTCTCTTACTTTGGAAGGTAATTCTGAGTTCACTGTTCGTATTTTTCAGGCTTCTGGCAGCCATGAATAAAGTTTCATAGATGGTGCTTAATTTTTTTTTTAATAAAAAGATTTTTTTTTCTCTGAAAAGGAACTCAAGGGGGCTCCCACCAGTCAAATATGGGAGTTTGCACACTGAAAAAGACTACAATTGTTTGAAACACATTGAATATATAAAATCCTTTAAGATTACAGGGAAGACAGAAAAAGAGGGATAGAGGGGAAATCTCATTTATCATCACTGGAAGTAGCTCATACAGAATTACTTTACTCTAAAAATTGGTAATTAAAGCAAAATAATTCATCTTGCTCTTCCTGTGTAAATTGTATTTCAGGGAAACCAAAGAGATCAAAGGATCTGACGAAGGAAGGTTCTTTGTTCCAGCTTAAAAAAAAAAAAAGTAGAATTAGAAAATCACCCATTTTTGAACTCTTAATGCATTTATGTAGGTAACAGTCATTAATAGATTCTAAAGTAATTGAAGATATTCACGAAGTGCCCAAATGTCACCCCACAAATTACTTCCTGGCTGTAAGAGAAAGACATCTAAACAATTGGGAATGAAGCCTGCCACCACTGAAACCCACTACACATTGCTAGAAGTGGGAAAGTCCATCACCATATGCCTTTTGTTGTGATACAGTGTGAAGAATTTTTGTTCAAATTGTTGAACCAGAATCTACCAGTATCTCCAGACTTAATTTCTAGGTTGTAAGAAACCTCTAAGAATCAAGGAACAAATTAAACAAATTAAACACTATGAGGAAGCAATAAGAAAAATCCAGAAGATATAGGGGTGGGAGGGAGGAATCCCTGTACACTATTGGTAGAAATGTAAATTGGCACAGCAACTATGGAAAACAGAAATTTCTCCAAAAATTAATAGTAGAAATACCATATTATTCAATAATTTCACTACCAGGAATTTACCCCAAGAAAATGAAGACACTACTTTGAAAAGGTCTACGCATCCTATGTTTATTGCAGTATCATTTATAATAGCCAAGCTACAAAAGCAATGTAAGTGTCCACTGATAGATGAATGGATAAAGAATTATGAGGGGTGTACACACACACACACACACACACACACACACACAAACTATTCCTGTCATAAAAAGGAATGAAATTTTGCCATCTGCAACAATGTGGATTGGCTTAGAGGATATTAAGCTAAGTGAAATAAGTCAGACTAAGACAAATACCATATGATTTCACTCATGTGTAATCTAAAATAAATGAACAAACAAACAAACAAACAAAGCAGATTCAGGTCTATAAATACAAACTGATGGTTGCCAGAGGGGAAGGGGAAATACAGGCTTCCAGATATGGAATAAGTCACGAGAATAAAAAGCACAGCATAAGGAATATAGTCCATGATATTGCAATAGTTTTGTATGGTGACAGATGGTAGCTACACTTGTGGTGAGCATAACATATAAATTTGTTCAATCACTGTATTATACCTGAAATTAATGTGACCTTGCATGTCAACTATACTCAAATAAAAGCACTAAAAAAATCCAGAAGATGGAATATTCTGCAGAATAATTGCTTCTTTTTAACAAGGCAAGGTTAAGGGAAAAAAAAAAAGGAGGAATTGTTCCAGATAACCATTCTAGTTTAGGATTAATATTTAAGAAACAGAATGGTGGTTTCCAGGGCTGGGGGGAAGGAAAAATGGGGAGCTGTTCATGGATACAGTTTGTTATACAAAATGAGTAAGTTCTCAATTAGATCTGCTGTACAACATTGTGTCTATAACAAACAATACTGTACATGCACCTAAACTGTTAAGGGTAGGTCAAGTTGAGTGTCCTTACCAAGCGCGCACGCACACACACACACACACACACACACACACTAAAGAAAAGCAAAGGGCACAAGGAAATGTTGAAGTGATGGACAAGTTTACTACCTTGATTGTGACAATGGTTTCATGGGTATAAACTCAACCTGTATAAATTAAATGTGCCTAGTTTATTAACTATACCTCAGTAAAACTTTGAGACTTAAGAGGTAGAAGATCCAGTTATTAGAATGTGTGATCATTTATTGAGTCCTGGTTTGATAAAAGATGTTTTGGGGACCACTGGGGAATTTTGAATACGAATAGGTATTAGATGAACTTAAGGCATTATTGTAAATCTTCTTAGAAATGATAATGAAATTGTCCTTATGTGTATGTAAGAAATGCCATTTTTTAAAAAAAGAGGCATATATATATATATATATTTGGAGGTAAAATGTCATTTGTCTGACATTTACTTTCAAATACTTCAGCCAACACAAAACAAAATAGATGGAGAAATATATTAAAATGTTATTCATTGTTAAAACCAGATAATAAGTATCCGAGGATTCATTATATTATTCCATTCTACCCACTTATAGAAATGTTTAAAAGTGTTCAAAATAAAAAGTGAAAAAGAATGAGTGCCCAGAATTCCTGTGGTACAGGGAAATGGAAGAGGTCACATTCATCATCGCTACTTTTCTCTAGGTCAGCTGAAATCCATAATAAGGGTATAAGTCTGGTAGACTTTCCAATGAAACTGCTGTGATGGTAGTTACCTATAATCATTAGTGTAGCTGAGATGTTCAGGCTTCAGGAATGTCTGACAAAACTGAAGGTCACAAATAGTTTTATTTCTTAAATAATATATATGTTAAAGCAAGCCCAAGTACAATAGAATGGTATTACACAGAAAGTGCTTTGCCCTGCTCAATCCCTCCAAAAGGGGGAATCATTTCTGTTTTAGGTCATCAGGTAGTTATAACATGAATTCAAGTTTGTACTTCTGCTTATTGATCACACGGACATTAGAATCCACTAAGTAATCGTCAAGAGAGATAAGAAATCTGGATCACTGCCAGCTTCCCTCCACCACTGTGAGATTTGTTCCTTAAATCATTCCTTTTAGTGCTTTTCATCTTTTTGTTACATTAGATGATAAATAAAATTAACTCTTGAACAATGCTGTGATTAGGGATGCTGACCCCCACACACAGTTGAAAATCCATGTAGAACTTTTTATCCCCAACACTTTCATAGTCTGTTGACTGGAAGCCTTACCAATAACAGTTAACACAATATTATATATGCTATTCTTATAATAAAGTGAGCTAGAGAAAAGAAAATGTTAAGAAAATCATGAGAAAATACATTCATGGTACTTTATAGGAGGAAAAAAAGTCCATATATAAGTAGACCCATGCAGTTCAAACTGTTGTTCAAGTGTCAACTGTACAGTTCATGTTTGGATTACCTGTAGTCAGAGCTTTCCTGCTAGCACGTAAGGTAGATGGTACTGCTCTACTACCACTTCATCCTTCCTTTGACCTCCCTCCTCAGCACTCCCCAAAAATGAAACAATGATTTTAAAGAGTAAATAATAATTCAGGAAACCAGGAAGAAGACCAACAGCAGATGAGAAGTACTGAGTAATTTCCAAAAATTAGACAATAATATTGGATTGGGATGTATGTGTGCGGGTGGTATGGAGAAGCAGAGGCTCTGTGTGCCAGAAGCCTGGGTGCCATGGACCCCTGGAGGGTGAGTAAGCAGTCTTGCTGTGACTTTGTTCTCCACATTTCTTGGGTGGACTGTTGCCCATTTTGTGGTTACTGTAAGTCTGTTATGAATCAGAGGTGACAGTGACTTTCAGACCATACATGTAAGGAAAGTTTAAAGGGTAACAGAGTCTTTACCTCCCCAGGCTTTGTGGAAGGTCTGTGGAAGCAACCGCTGCCAGCCAGCCCTGCGCTTCTGGTGGCTGTGGTGGTGGTGGAGTCTCAAGGCAGTGAGTGTCTTGTGTCTTTTCTCAAGCACTTTCCTGGCCTCATTCCTCTGCTGGGAGCCTCTTAAGGTATGTTGGGTCTAGGGAGAGTTCAGGATGCTCAGCCTGGGTCCTGGCTCCTGAATGCCATCTCCCTCCCCAGGTCCTAGAAGTACTTCTCATTAGTATGCAGGAGGAAGCACCTCGGTAAAGATGGCAAACTGGAAGGAAGCCCAGCTATGACAAGTGCTGAACTAGATGGTCACGTCTGACCCCCACAAGGCTAAGGAGGAGCCTTCAAGTTCAAGAGGCTGCCTAAGATTCTGAGGACAAGTTAGGCCATGGTGGCCAGAGTCCACTCTCATTTCCTTCCTCCTAGGCAAGGTACAGGTCTTCTTAAAGGTCCATTCCTTTCTCAAAAACCTCAAATGTCCTTTATTCCTAAACATATAAAGTTCTCCAGCTGGTGATCAGAGCCCCATAGACCATGTCCCAATTCCCCTCCATCACTGTCATACCTACCACTTCCAAATAGTTGCTCAGTCCCATTTTCCTGCTGTTTCTTCCTTAAAACTCAGTTCAAGTCTCTTGTGCCTGGACACTTAGGTCCATGGACATGCATGTCTAGCTCATACACAACCAAGTATGGATTGTATCTGCCTCACAGGCTCGGATGCAGTTGGGGTTGTCTCATATCCACAATGATCCAGGCTCAGGTCTTTTCTTACCTATCAGCAGGATTTGACAGTTTGACAGTCTCTCCTCCTTGAAACCCTTGAACTACTCTTTCAGGGTGGCTGCTTCTCTGGGTGTTCTCCTTTTAAAGACCCTTTCAGGGAAAAGGGGTTGAAACAGTGCAAGTAAAATGAATAGTTTCCTGTAAATAGACTCCCCAAGTTCAGTTGACCTGAAGGACATGGAGCTGATGGATCTGACTGCTGAACTCCACATTAATAGCAGAGCAGCTCAGTTAGGAAGAGACCTACCTGAGGGAGTCTGACCTGGCTCTAGTCTCATCCTTCTGCATCTCTTGATGAAGGCCTATTTATCTGGAGAGCAAATGTTTTTCTCTGAAACTAAGAAAAGACACTTTGCTGTTCCTGTTCTTTCATATGGGTCAGGGAACATGTCAGGTTTCAGGCAGTAGAAGGCTTCTTGGTCGAAAGCTGCAGTGTCCAATTCAGTAGCTACCAGTCACATGTGGCTATTAAGTACTTGATATATGGCTGACCCAAAGCAAGGTGCGATAAGCATAAAATGTATACCAGATTTTAAATGCTTAGTATTAAAAAAATCCCCAAATGTAAGCTATTTCAACAATTTTATATTACATGTTAAAATGGTAATATGTTGGATTAAATATTAAAATTTCACCTGTGTCTTACTTTTTAAATGTAGCTACTAGAAAATTAAAATTACAAGTATGGCTCACATATTTCTGGTTTAATGCATCCAGGCCCAGGCACAGATGAGTTTATCATTCTATTCTGTACCAATGTCACTCAAGGGCTTTTGAGAGGATCTGGCAAAGGGTTTCTTATTCTCTAGAGAGCAGAAGCCTCTTTGTTCCCCAGGGGTGGATGAGCAAAATAAACAATGGGCAGGTCTTCCCAGAGCTGGGTGGGGGCAGGGAGCTTAACCATGTGGTTCCTATTGTTAAAGTTGGTCACTCTTTCAGGAGTACCCTCCTTCCAGGACTAGGCTTTAGAAAATACCCACCATATGCTCTCCTTCCCCCATAATGTTCTCTCAGCTCCAGCAGGACATTTAGAGGACTCCTCTGAGGTTAATTATTGTGAGTACATAGAGGTATGAGCTGGCAGCAGTGCTCATGTGAGATCATCTAATTTAGCTTATTCATGATTTCTTTAAAATTCCCAAATCAGTTCTCATTACTCCATGCTTTGGAGTACAATAAAAGATCCTTTACAGCTAAACCATAATGGAGTGATAAGGAGCATACCTTAGTGTTCTGTTCAACTCACACACCCTGCCTCGACATTATCTACATTGATGGGCTTGTAACTACCCTATTGCTGTTCTTATCTGGATTACGTTCTATTTCTAGATACCCACTGTTAGAAAAGGACAGCCTGAATGCACCCACAAAATAAATTAAGGGAGTTGAAGTGAGGTGAATAAAAACAAGTGAAAATTAACTGACAAGGGAGAGAAAAGAATGAAAAATATGGGGTAAAAAAGATAATGATATTTAATACCTTTGGGGAGAGAACTAGGTATCAGTCGCATGCAACAGGCTTTTTTGTATTGATAGTCTTTCTTTTATTTCCCACAACTTCTGAGGACAGAAAACTGGGATAGAGGTTAAATAATTTGCCCCAAATTATACCGGTGTTGGTAGCTGGATCAGGATTGGAGCACAGGTCTAATTCTAGAGCGCATGTTTTTAATTACCATATTATAGTACCCATGAATAGAATTAGGATGGAAAGCAAGCGGGGGGGGGGGGGGGGGGGGAGATGCACATCAAAAAAGAAAAGAATAAAGTAAGTTTACCTCGGAAATGTGAGTAGCATGGAGGAAGAGAGGTGGCAAAGCTTAAGAGAGCATTAAAAAGGGAATGAGGTCTCGAAAACCCTAAAGACCCCACCAAAAAAATTATGAGGAGTTATAAATTAAGTCAGGAAAGTTGCAGGTTATAAAATATATAGAAATTTGTTTCTATATACTCATAACAAATTACAAGAGAAATTAAGAAAACAATGTCCTTTATAATTGCATCAGAAAGAATACCTGGAAATCAATTTAACCAAGAGCAATACCTGAAAACCGCAAGACATTGATGAAAGAAATAGAAGAGGATACAAATAAATGAGAGGATATACCATGATCATGGATTAGAAGAATACTATTGAAATATCCACGCTTCCCAAAGCAATAAACAGATTCAATGCAATCCTATCAAAAGACAAATGACGAGGGTGCCGGGTGGCTCAGTCATCCAACTCTTGGTTTTGGCTCAGGTTGCAATCTCAGAGTCCTGCAAGAGAGCCCTGCATCAGACTGTGTGCTCAGAGTAGAGTCTGCTTGTTCCTCTCCCACTGCTCCTTTCTCTCTCTCTCATAAAAATAAATCCTAAAAAAAGACAATGTGTATATGCACACACACATGCTTTAACAGAACTAGATCAAATAATCCTAGAACTATATGGAACCCCTGAAGACTTATAAATAGCCATAGCAGGGCAGCCCCGGTGGCTCAGTGGCTTAGCACTGCCTTCAGCCCGGGGTGTGATCCTGGAGACCTGGGATCCAGTCCCACATCGGGCTCCTTGCATGGAGCGTGCTTCTCCCTCTGCCTGTGTCTCTGCCTCTCTCTCTCTCTCTCTGTGTGTGTGTGTCTCTCATGAATAAATAAATAAAATCTTTAAAAAAATAAAAATAAATAGCCATAGCAATCTTAAACAAAAATGGGGGTACCACACACCAAGATTTCAAACTATACTACAAATCTATAGTAATCAAAACAGTATGGTATTGGAACAAAAATAAACACATTAGGTCAATATGTGATTATATGAACTTATATGATCAATTAATGTACAACGAAGGAGATAAGAATACATGATGGGGGGAGAAAGTCTCTTCAATAAGTGATATTGAGGAAAACTGGACAGCCATATGCAAAAGAATGAAACTGGATAACTTTCTTATACCATACATAAACTCAAAATGGATTTAAGACCTAAATGTGAGACCTGAAGTCATAAAATTCTTAAAAGAAAATATAGGCAGTAAGCTCTTTGACATCCATTTTAGCAATATTTTTCTGGATTATTCCCCTCAGGCAATGGCAACAAAAGCAAAAACAATTGAAACTACATCAAACTAAAAAGCTTTTGCAGAGTGAAAGAAACCATTTACAAAATGGAAAGGCAATCTACTGAAAGGGAGAAGATATTTACAAAGGGTATATCCAATAAAGGTTTAATATGCAAAATATACAGTTGACTTTAACAACATGGGTTTGAGTTGCACAAGACCACTTATATGTGGATTTTTATGATACAGTACTATAAATGTTTTCCTATGATTTTCTTAACATTTCCTTTTCTCTAGTTTATTGTAGGAATATAGTATATATTTAAAATATATGTTAATTGACTATTACTTGTAAGGCTTACAGTCAACAGTAGGCTATCAGTAAAGTTTTTGAGGGAACCAAAAATCATATGCAGATTTGACTGTGTGGAGGTTTGGGGCCCCTACAGCCACATATAAACTGTATTAAAAAAATCCTACAAGTCAACACTAAAAAAAAAAAAAAAAAAAAAAAAAAAACAAACAAAAAAAAAACAGATAAGCTGATTAAGGAATGGACAAAGAACCTGAATAGACATTTTTACCCAAGAAGACATACAGCCAACAAATGAAAAGATGCTCAATATCACTAATAGTCAGTAAAATGCAAATCAAAACCACAGTGAAATCAGTAAAATGCAGTACAATAATGAGTGAAATGCAAATCAAAACCACACCTGTCAGAATGACTAATATCAAAAGGACAAGAAATAAGTTTTGGCAAAAATATGGAGTAAAGGGAAACCTCATGAACTGTTGGCAGGAATACAGATTGGTACAGCCACTATGTAAAACAGTATCATTTCTCAATAGATTAAAAACAAAACTACCATACAATCTATAAGTTCTACTTCTGGGTATTTTTCCCAAGAAAATGAAAATGATAATTTAAAAAGAAACATGCACCCCTATGTTCATCACAGCATTATTTACATAGCCAAGATAGGGAATCAACCCAAGTGTTCATCAATAAATAGTAAGATGAAGATGTGGTATGTATAGTCAAAGGAATATTACTTAGCCATATAAGATAAACCTTACCATTTACAATAATATCGATGGATTTAGAGGGCATCAAGCTAAGTGAAATAAGTCAGAGAAAGATAAATACTGTGTGATTCCACTTATATGTGGAATCTTAAAAAAAATGAACAAAACAGAACAGAAACAGACTCAAATGCAGATAACTGGTCTTTGCCAAAGGGAAGGGAGTAGAGAGAATGGGTGAAATAGGTAAAAAAATATTAAGAGATATAAACTTCCAGTTATAGAACGAGTCACAGGATATACAGGGACTATATTTCAATAATATTGTTATAACATTGTATGCTGAATGACATAATAACTAGGCTTATCATAGCAATCATTTTGTAATGTATGTAAATGTTGAATTATGATTATATACACCTGAAACTAATATTGTATGTCAACTATATTTCAATTAAAGAACAAAAAATAGAAAAAGAAAGTAGAAAAAAATTGCTTTTGATCTTTTCGTTATACATTTGGTCAATTCTTATTCTCACATTTACCAGAAAGGCTTCTATTTAAGCTATTTTTTCTGTACAGTTAAGTGAGTCCTGTTTGACACTATTTGTGGGGGCACCATTACAGGAACTTGTGAGGGGAGACCTGGAGGCTTTGTCAGAGGGGACAACGTAGATTCTATGAGTCAGTGTTCTGGGGGCAGTGAGGACCCAGACCCTCAAGCACCTTTGGAGAGTAGGGGTGTTTCTCCCAGAGAGAGACCATGAAACCATGGCCCACATAATGACAAAAGCTAATGTGGAGGTTAGCTCCAAGCCAGGCCCTTGCATGGTTGCCTGCTTTCTTGCCTGGTGTTCTACAGATCCTCAGAAGAATGTACATCCCCCAACATGCTATGAAAGAGATGAGCAGAGATACATGTGGGCACTGCCGGACCACACCCTATTCTCAGCTTGACATCTCATCTCTATCAGTCCAAGGTGAAACAGGAGAGGAAAACCAAAGCAGTACCTCACATAGAAGGTATACAATTTAACAAAGGATTTTTGAGATTTCTAATTGGGAAGTGGGTCCTGGATTTTTAAATGTCTATTTAGGGCAAACAAGTTGAAATCTGTGTTTCAAAAAAAATTCTGAACTAAAAACAAACCAACAAACAAACAAACCCACACCCAAAGCAAAGGGAGGTTGTGGGATAGAAGTCATATAAAAAAACTACGTAAAGTTTTAAAACCGAAAAGACAGTACCTATATGTATAGGGTTACATACCGTTGTGGTAAAATTCTATCATCACAGGAACAAACATCTAATTTCGTGGACATCTCTGGTAGTGGGAGAGAGGAGTAGCTAGACTGGAGATAGTATACATAGGAGTTTTGCTTTTGTTTCTTAAACTGGGCAATGAGTACATGGGTGTTCAATACATTGTTCCCTAACTTTCACAGAAGGTTTTCGATTTACGGAAGAACAAGGAGAAAAGGAAAGAAAGAGGTTAAGAAATTAGGGAAGTAGGGAAGGAGGAAAGGAAGGAGAAAAGGAAGGAGAAAAGGAAGGAGAAAAGGAAGGAGGGTGGGTGGGAGGGAGGGGAAGGCATGGAAGATAGGAGAGGGGAAGGGAAGGATTACTGAGTTTGAAATCCCAAGTGTGGAAAGCATAGAATTTTTAAACTGCTATAAAAAACACACACACACACACAGTAATAAATGATACATTTGGGCAAGGAGAGAGAGAGAAAAACTCAAGGTTACACCATATGGCAAAATTCTGTGGGGCATTCAGAAGGAAAGATCCTCAGGATGGGATTTATATTTGTGTGCAGTTATGAATTCCTCTGAGCATGCACCAGCTGTATCCCCAAATGTGAGTTATCTTTATAAGGAGATGACTTTTCATGAAACAACACCCTTACCTAATATAGGAAATGAGAAAACACTTCTAGCTTTACAAAGTCTTTGAAAGTGTGTGTGTGGAGTGCTACAAAAATGATCCAAGTAACAAGTACAAACATCAGTATAGAAAATAATGTAGGTTTTTTCCTCCAAATGTAAAATATATAGCACAAGCCTTATGATAGGTAGATATCATAGGGAAGTTCATGCCGAGTCATAAGCAATATGGCATCCCTTGGTGCTCACGCTCTTCACTAGATCTTTTATGCTCAGGAACTTCTCCTGGCTGACATTCCAAATTTTCCCCAGCTGTCATTTCTTTATAGCTCAGCATTTATCAACAATGCTTTCTGTAGAGGAGAAAAATTAGAAACTAAGAACCTTCCTAAATTTCCTCTAAAAAAAAAAAATCAGACATCAAACTGGTTAGGAAGGATAGCAATAATCACATCCTATAGGAGAAGACCAGGATTATCTCCCCTGACAGAAGAGGGACCTACAGTTCAAAGAGGGGAAGTAAAACTTTCAAGGTCATGTGAAGGATAAACTCATATTTGTATTGATTCCTAAACCAGATCCTAACTACAGCACCATACTGCCTCTCTTGCCACAAGTGAAAGCCCAGCTTCAATTAGATTTTCATCCCTGACCCCTGAGTGAGCTGTGGAGTGGCAGTCTCTTCCCCTTTATCCCTCGAGACTGAGGCCATTGAGCATCAACATGTGGACATTGAGAACATGACACTCACCTCTGCCCTGTAATGAACAAGGTTCTAGCCAACAGTGTGTCAGTGCTAACTTTCATAAGTAACGGTCACTATTGGCAGTCTTTTCCACCACCTTTCTCCTACCACTGGACCAGTCCTTTGCCATGCAGTCCCTTAAAGCTCAAATATTACTTGACCACACCAAAGAAGAACAGTTGTTTACCCAACTGCCCTATTTTTAAGTGAAAAGTGGGGACCGCATCCACACTGACAGGAGTCTCCGGCCTACCTCCTACTAGCTCAAGCAAGAACTTTGTAATGCTTCATACTTCCTCCTCCCACTCCCTCCAAAAAGATTTCCTGGTGACTTCTGACCATCCCCAAAGGGATGCCTCCTGTATACCTGTGAATCAGTCTGTTGGTTGTATTTTGTTTGCTTCTTCCACTCCTCTCTGCTTTGGTTTATGCCTGCTGGCAAGCAATGCCTATATAGCTACTTGAAAGAGTATCCCTGTGGCTTCCATGGCTTTATTTTACACCTTAGGTAACATTACCTTCAGAAACTGCTGCTTCCTAACACTAACAAAGCTAGTGATGTTCTGGGTGCCAGGATAGTGCTAGATTTCAGGTAGAGGTCAGAGAATATTCATTCTAAGGATCCATGCTACACTTTAGCATGGAGCGGTGTAGTGGCATTGCTTGTACCAGGCCTCATAAAAGTATATTGTCCACACTAACAAGACCTGAGGTGTAGCTCAGCCAGCCACAGTTCCTTAGTGAGGGTTATTAAATCGTGCCATCAAAGAACTTAAAGGCGATGGCAGAGATTTAGGTTCACCTTGTAGGAGATGTCAGATTCCTGTTTTACATCAGTGGTTTTCAAAAATGTAACATGTATCAGAATCACCAGGGAGGCTTGTTAAAGTACAAGTGTTTCTTGAAGTGTGTATCCACTGACAACAAGTGCTCTTAGCTTATTTTATCTGAATAGCTTTTATTTATATATTTGAAGAAGGAAGTTGTTCTTTTTTTTTTTTTAAACTATGTAACTTTCTGTATTTGCCTTTGAAATCTTAATTGCCATTTGGTTGTATAGATAACTAAGAATTGTTTCACAGTGACCATGATCCAATTTTATCAAATGTTTTTAGTATTTTGACATTTATAACAGCTTCACCAAATCAAATTCTTAAGTATAAAAAAAAAAGGAAGAAAGAACTATTCATTTAGATTTGGTTAGGTTGCATGGGAAACAAAATAAAATATTTAACCTTTCAGATCATATTTATTGGTGATATAGGACACTAAAGTAATTCAGAAATTATAGGAAATTCCTCCAAATCTGACATGTCCTGGTTTAGTCCTGTCAGTCATAATTGTAGCTATTATCCTAGGATATTGTTTATCCCCCAAATAATCAAACTTACTTATCAACTGCATCATTCCATTGTACATATATGAACTCTTACCAGATGTTTAATCGTGGCTATTTTAAGACTTTTGTCACTCAGACAGTTATTCTATTCTGGTGCTTTTGCAAAAATGTTCCTGCAGAAGTGTTTCATCTTTAAGGAGATTCATGGGAAGGGCTTGAGCAAGTACAGCTTTCCAATAACTTAAGGTTATACCACTAAACCAGATAAAAATTTCTAAAACTGTAACGAAAAACTGACTCAAAGCTGCTAACCCAAGATGAAGCAAAACAAGAATTACAGGGGACGAAGTTAAGAAGAGAATTATAATTACATTGCTGGTTCTTCAGTGTTTTGTTCTCCAG
This sequence comes from Nyctereutes procyonoides, assembly GCF_905146905.1. Taxonomy (NCBI): domain Eukaryota; kingdom Metazoa; phylum Chordata; class Mammalia; order Carnivora; family Canidae; genus Nyctereutes; species Nyctereutes procyonoides. The sequence goes on from NW_026575140.1 coordinate 71,033,748, forward strand.
ATTCAAAGGACTCCCTTTTCTCTTTCAATTTCAAAAAAAATTTAAGTTTTTATTTAAGTAGTCTCTACACCCAACATAGGGCTCAAACTCATAGCCTCGAGATCAAGTGCTGCCCGCTCCTCCAACTGAGCCAGCTACGGGGCCCTTCTTTTTCTTTTTTAAACCATAGCTTACAGCAATTTGATGAAGCATATTTTTGCAACAAACGTGGAAACGTTTTGCTTTTTCTCTTTACCCGATCCCAAGTTCAGAAACTTAATATTTTTTTCAGGACAAAAAAAAAAAAAGCTTACATCAATATATACATTAAGATTTTATTTTATTTATTCATGACAGATACAGAGAGGCAGAGACATGGGCAGAGGGAGAAGCAGGCTCCATGCAGGGAGCTCGATGTGGGGCCCAAGCTCAGGACTCTGGGATCACTCCCTGAGCCGAAGGCAGACACTCAACCGCTGAGCCACCCAGGTGTCCCCTGATGTAAGCTTAATAAGAATCAGTTCTCCTTTAATAGGACACAGTCGGACAAGTCTAGAGCTTGGTATCTTAGCCTAGAGATACTTTAAAGGTATAATCTGAGATTCCTTGTTACCAAACAATTTTAAAGAACTAAGGTTGATTTTACAAAGCCAAAAAAGCCCCATGGATATTATCAAAGCTTTGAGTGAAATGTCCTATTTGAGAATATGCATAGAATTACTAGTCTTACCACAATTATGTAAATAATCAAGGCAGTTCAAAAGACTAGACATCTTTTATAATCAAGTTAGCTTCACCATAAATATATTTAATTAAAAAAGACTAAAAAAGTTATTTCAGTAGAAAAATATGGTGTATCCATTATTCGATTCTAGTCCTGTTCGTCATCTTTGAGGTGTTATCTACTTGTACACTTTAGAAAAGCCACCACCAAGGATGACATGTGGACAACCTTCACACCTGTTACTATATGGGCCACTCAAGAAAAAGCAACCGAATACTTGATGATAAGGACCACCATCCCACCGCAATCCAGGAAAATCCATCAGACTGAAATTACCATGCTCAGTCCACCATCTGGAGATACTTCCAACTCAAATCTAGAAATCTTCTCCACTGAATGCACCCCAAATTTAGAAACTGACTTTATAATTTACTGCGACTATTAACCCTTGTTTTCTTTTGTTCCCATAGAAATGCCTCATCAACTCACCTGATTGTCCAAGTCATATAGAAGCCCAATTCAGGTGGAAACTCACTGCCACACTGCCTTCTGAAATAGAATATCCTCACGTCCCAGCACAAGTGATCATGAGGACATATGTTTGCTGATACATCACGTTGTGTAAATAACTTAAAAGTTTGAAGCCTAACTGCACATAATTCAAAAACAGTTGTAGTTTGTATTAGAAAGGTAAGACTGGGTTCTGATAATAACTCGTTTGATTTGTTGCATTAAGTCTTCATTCCTGGGGATCTCCACTCTGGGCAAGATTTCAATCCTTGGCTATTCTTCTCCTGAACTTCTCATATCATCTAGTATACTCTATACTCTCAAGGGTTTTAAATGCCTGTTGCCTGGCATTCATAGGACATGGAGATTAGGCATTTGGATGAAGTCAACAATAACCATGCTACATGGCCCTCCAGCCCTGTAAGTCAACTGGTAGAAACAGTGTCTATGTGATTCTTCAGCCTGACTACATCAATGATGGTTGATGGTAATTGAGAATAATGCCCTCCTGGTTGGTCATATTCTCAAAGAGAAGGACCAAAAGGAAGGGAATTGTTAAAAATCAGAAATCAGTGGAGACCAGCCATGAGCAGACAAAACCAGCTTAGTCATACAAAACTTAATTTAGCTTCTTTTGCAACACAAAATTGACCTGGGTCATTCCTTGTTCATGCCTCTGGAAATCATAAGCAAAATAAACGGTTTCCCATTGTTTATATGAAGTAACCACTGACCACTTTTCCCAATCTGTGAAAACATTTTAGTATTCCCACCAATCACAGTAAAAAAATAAGCAGTCACTATCTCCTGACAGTACAAGTTGATTTATTTTTTATTTTTTTAAGGATTTTATTTATTCATGAGAGACACACAGAGACATAGGCAGAGGGAGAAGCAGGCAGGGAGCCTGATGTGGGACTCGATCCCGGAGTCCCAGGATCATGCCCTGGGCCAAAGGCAGACGCCCAACCACTGAGCTACCCAGGCATTCCTACAGGCTGCTTTATAACAATATACTCCCAAGCCTCATTCCATGTTTGGCTTGAGTGCTCCAGGTTTGCAAACTGACTTTTTGTTGGTGTGTGCACAATACACTTTTACTAATTACTACTTCAGTGATGCATTGTTCTTCCATGGGCTATTTCTGAACTTTTGACAGAGTCCAATTCCATACATGTTAGACATTTTGATATTGTCCCTGAGGCTTGGTCCATCTAAAAAAATTTTTTTAACAGATTGAATAATTTCTATTTTTAAGTTCACTGACTCACTTGTTTTATCTTTCTCCTGCTGTTGAATATATCCGGTGACTTTTTAAACAAATCTTACTTCTAAAATTTACAATTTTAAAATTAGTGTCTATTTCTCTCCTGGCATTTTCTTTTTTTTTTCCATGTATTGCAAGCACATTTTTAGGTCACTGAGTTTAAAATCTACTAATTCCACTATCAGAGTCATCTTGCGGTTGCTGTCCATTCAATATTTTTGCTCCTGAAAACAGGTCACATTTTCCTGTATTTTTTTTTCATAAATTGAGAAATCCAGGATAAAATCCTAGGTATTATAAATGCTACCAACTCTCTTGATATGAAGACTATGGATGCTTTCATATTTTTCTGATGAATACTGTATACTTGTTCTTACTGTTTTAGCATTAATTGACCTAGTTGGACTCAGACTGCAAACCTTGTTCATTGGGAAGAAGCTCGGGTATCAGTCTAGCTCTTTACCCTTTGCTAAGAGGCTTTGGAGTCCTGCATGTGCATGGTCTGGGAACACCCAGAGGTTGGATTAAGGATTGTACACAGCATTTGGGGGCTCCCCCACTCGCGTTTCTAGGATTCTCTTCTTTCCAGCAGCCAGCTTCTCTGGCTCAAGTCAGAACAATGAAGATTTGCTATAGGAGTTTTATATGCCCTGCATAGTGCAGACTAGGATTTCCCTTAGGCTCAAGACTTGAAAACAGGAGACATCCACGACATTCTCTTTTTCCAAATGTCAACCTCTCTCCAGAATCTGCCTACTTTTAGTTTTTCTTCTGCTCCTTTAGAAAGTGCCCTCCACCCCAGAGTTTATGGTAATTCAAAGGCAGGATTAGTCTCATTGAAGCTTACTTACCTATACTAGAAATGGAACTCCAGTCTTAAGGGTTAACGGGCCTCAAGTTAACACATTCCTTACTTGCTGACCTAAGTCCCTTGATCCATAGCAGCAGATCATTGGTCTTGATGAGAGAAAGACCAGAACCTCCCCCAGACTGCAGAGACCAGCAAGTCTGTTCAAAGCCACCTTGGCTTTCTGATCAGCCTTGCGATTTTTTTAGCAAGATATTTTTTTTCAGGTCACACAAATGATTTTATTAACCCCTCTTTGTGTATCTGTAGACCTTGCCTTCCTTTGTAGAAAGGGCAGAGTCTTCCTGCACATTACGAAACAGGAACTGGACCCCCTCGTACAACCCACGAGCACATGGATAATGTCTGCACAATGGAGTCAGCAAGTCCTCAAGAAACATTGCAGACCACTGCACTCTGTTTCCTGATGAACCACCCTAAACCCTTTTAAAATACCCCTGGGCCAGGCAGACACCTGGGAGTTGGCTTTTGGACAAGAGTCTGCCTTCTCCCCAGGTGGCTGGTCTCCCAAATAAAGCTCAAATTCCTTTCCAATCAGAACTCAATCTCTTGAGTTTTGGCCTTTCTTGGCCTTTCAAATAGTGGGGAGCCGAACTTAGGGTAACAGAACCTCTAGCAATTTGAAAGACATATACTCATATACATAGAGTATATGTACCTCTTTTTGGTAGTAACCCTAACATTTTTAGGTTGCTACCATTAAAATTAAGAACTTTAATTTTTTTTTCAAGATTTTATTTGAGAGAGAGGATATGAACAAGGGAAGGGCAGAAGAAGAGGGAGAAGCAGACTCCCTGCTGAGTGCATTGCCCAATTCAGGGATTGATCCCAACACCTTGGAATCACGACCAGAGCCAAAGACAGATGCTTAAATGATTGAGCCACCCAGGTGCCCCAGTTTACACCTTTAACTTTTATTTAGCCATTAATATCTAGAGTTAATCAGTATCTATAACTTACCAAAACCAAAACAAATATACCAATAAGCTTAGTGGAATTTATTTCTATCTTCTCCCTTTGCCGTCATCATGTATATGGAGATCATCTGGGGATCAGATTATTAACTCTTTTACATTCAGGCTTCTGTGTTTGCCCTTGCTTCTTATGACCAGTTTTTATTTTAAATTCATTTCTTTCCTCTATTGGAGTATATATCCTCTGATAATTCTGTCAGAGTATGAAGAGGATAGCCTTTTGATTTAGTTTTAATTTTTAATCACTTATGTACGTAGATTAATGGCATATTGTATGACAAAGCTTACAATGAATAAGAGCAATTGCCTACATCCTTCTCATTCAAGTTCTGCAATCTACTTCTATTGGCTATTTTTGATATTTTTATGTAGATATTATTCATTGACTTATTATTTAGGAAGATTAGCATTTTTTTCTTACCCTACTCCCCAGCCCTATATACACATATATCTTTTCCCTTCTCTTCCTCTCAAAATATCACAATTTTAGTTAAACTCAAGATTTTATATTACTAGGTGTATTTGTTTCCTATTACTGCTCTAACAGCATACCACAAACTAGTAGCAAATCTATTACCTTATGTTCTGTAGAAGTCAAAGTCAATCTCGCTGGGGTGGAGTCAAAGTGCTAGTAGTGCTGGTTCCTTCTGGAAGCTCTAGGGGAGAATCTGTTACCTCATGTTTTCCAGCTTCTAGAGACCAGTTGCATTCCTCCATCTTCCACCCATCCACACAACACCTTCATAGCTCCCATTGGGCTCTCTGACCCTCTACTTCCACATCTTCTCTTCAGCTAACCCTCCTGCTTCTCTCTTATAAGAACCCTGTGATTATATTGGGCTTACCTGAATAATCTCCCAGTTTGCAATCCCAAACTTAATCAAACCTACAAGTTTATGTAAATCAATGTATTCACAGGTTCTAGGGATTAGGATGTGGGCATCTGGAGAAGGGAGTAGAAATTTTGCCTACCACATTAGGATCATATCAATATTTCTCATAGATGAACTGCATGGGATATTATGATTATGTTTTCATTCCTCATACAATTTTTATTGGTGTTGACAATAATCTTTTGTTGTTTGCTTAATTTTCTGTGAACATACACAGATTTCTTTCTCTATTATGTATTAGAATAATAAAACTCTTCTTAATATGTCAAACACACTGGGTAAACTATTAGTTCCTATGATGGCTAATTTTATATGTCAATTTGGCAAAGCCACAGTGCACAGATATTTGGTCAAACACTATTCTAGATATTTCTGTGAAGATCTTTTTTTTACATGAGATTAACATTTAAATCAGTAGACTTTGATTAAAGCAGATTGCCCTCCATAATGTGTGCGGGTCTCATCCAATTAGTTGACAGTCTTAATAGAAAAAGTCTTTCCCTGAAGAAGCAGAAATCTCCCAGCTGACTCTGAATTCACATTGCGCTTCTTTCATGGGTCTCCAGCCTCAAAGTCTACCCTGCAGATTTTGGGTGTTCCAAGCCTCCACAATCTCATTAGCCAATTTCTTGAAGTAAACCTTTCTCTCTCTTTCTCTCTCTCAAAATATATACAGTCTGGTGTTTCTATTTCTCTGGAAAACCCTGACTAACACAGACTTTTGTACTAAGAGTGGTTCTAGAGAAACAGAATTTTAAGAATAAGTTTTCTGAATTGGTTTTGGGGTTTCTGGAATTTGTTCTCTGATCTGACTTAAAGATGCTAATGACTCTATTTCCAGTAATAAAGAATAGTGTTCCTATAAGGAGAGGAGACCAGGACACAGACAAGTATAGCAGAAAAGACATTTGTAGAGTCAGGGAGAAGAAAGCCATCTATTAGTCAAGGAGAGAGGCCTCAGAAGAAACCAACCCTGCCAACACTTTGATCTGGGACTTCTATTATTATTATTTTTGTAAGCTATTCAGTAGTTTAAACAGCATAGCTTAATACTAAACAGAATTAGTATTTTAGGTCTTGACAGAAATTATCTTAAAAAAGGAAATCCTCCAGGCCTGTGTTCATGGTAGAGTTTTGGCTACCTAGTAATTATTCTATGAATAATAGACTTTCCAGGTTTTCTTTATCTTGGTCAATTTTGATCATTTGTATTTTGTTTGAAAATGTATCCCTTTTTTAAAAATTTTATTTATTTATTTGTTTGTTTGTTTATTTATTTATTTATTTATTTGAGAGAGACAGCAAGAGAGTGCAAGCAGGAGAAAGAGCAGAGGCAGAGGGAGAAGCAGGCTCCCTGCCAAGCAGGGAGCCCAATGTGGGGCTCAATCCCAACCCCCAACTCCAGGATCATGACCTGATCTGAAGGTAGACACTCGACTCTGCCACCCAAGCACCCCAAAACCCATCCTTTTATATAGCTCTTCTAATCTGATACAAATTTGGCATAATAAATTCTTATGACTTTAAAACTCTCCTGTGTATCTATAGGTATGTCTTCCAAATACTGCTTACTTGTGTAGTGAACAACTTTTAGAGGACAGAGAATTCATCTTCTTTCCTCCACAGTGTGTGAGCACATTGCTTTCTATACTTGTTTAGTTTTCCTTTTAAAAAATATTATTTATTTGAGAGACAGTGAGAGAGAGGGAGGAGGGGCAGAGGGAGAGGGAGACAGTCCCAAGCAGACTCAATGCCCAGCACAGAGCCCAACCCAGGGCTCAATCTCACAACCCTAATATCATGACCTGAGCCAAAATCAAGAGTCGGACACATAACTGACTGAGGTTGTTTAGTTTTCCTTTTTATCTCTTTCAAAGTGCTCATTGTACTGGCACTGCTCATGACTTTTGCCAGTGCCAGGTGTGTGGCTAATAACTCACTTTTCTATACACTAGTCATCTTTAAAGCTATGGCTATCGATGAGGCAATGACAGCATGGCCTCCAATTTACTCAGTTTCACAGTTATATCATCTCCTGAACATATCATTTGCACACTTGTAGGCTTGGTAAGCTTGGTGGGCTCTCCACTCCTCCTGGATACACATCCTGGGAAAAATAAGCACGTTTCCCTGTGTGACTCGATGACCACTTCTCTGAAGTATAGCAGGGAGTTATTAGTAACTTTTGCATGTCTCTTCCTTCTGTGTGTTTGGGACCTTTTCTTTTTGGCATTTCTGAAAGCATAGTTTAATGTGACTTTTTCAGAGCAATCTACAAAAGAGCTCAATCCTATATTTCTAAGAATATAAAGTTTTCTGTTTTTAACCTCTGCTGTTGGGATCTTTTAAAATCCACTTCTTATAAGTGGTCTGCTTCTACCCCATTTTTTAAATCGAATTTCTCATATGGGAATTTCTCTTTCTCTCTGATAAGCCAGGTTTGTACCCCAAATCTATATATTTCTAGGTTTGTGAATGTAGGCAAACCTTCTTAGCAACTCTGACCATAGTTTCCTGTTAGAACACTAGAGGGGTTAAAATTGTATCCATATAACGAATGCACATTGCTTAGCTTGGCACGTAGGGATCAATAAACATGAGGTGGTGCTGTCATTCATGATCATCATCATTGTTGCCATTTATGGACCACTTGCTTTCCTCCGATATTGCGACAGCTCCAGCATAAACCTGTAGGAGTTATATGAGGCATTGCCTTCACCAGGAGAGTAACCATAGCACCCTGTGTTAGAGTCCTTTGTTACAAATACCTGTCTCTGTATGTTTGATATTTAGCTAAGCAGCCCTGTGTGGGCACCACCTGTGCCTGTGTGTGGTGCTCCTGGGAAGTGTGCTTCTAAAACCTGCTTATTCCCTTCTCTCTCTGCAAGCGATAACCCGCCAACCCCTGAGTGCTAGCAATTTGCAAGGTATTGATTCACCTGACTCTTGCACTGCCTCCTAGAACACGCACACGCATTGTAAAACTTGTTTCTTCCTTCATACAATTGGATTTCTTTTATTTTCTATGTTCTTGACAATAGTCCAATTTCGATCTTTGCCCCAGAATTTTAGTGCTGTGTTTTCCTGTTCAACCAGTTCTTTTAGCACTGATAGCAGCTAATGCCCCAAACTCATCTCTGCTGATATAGGTAATATCCCAATCCCGTCTCCACTGACATCAGTTAATGCCCAAACCTATCTTCCCCAACACCAGTTAATGTCTCAAATCCCCTTTCCACATGGACTGGGTGGAGATGAGTTTGGGGCATTAGCTGACATCAGTGCAGAAAGAACATGTTTAAAAATAAACAAAACAGACCAATGTATTTCTGCAACAAAAATCAAAATTATAATAATAAGGTATAAAAATAAAATTAAAGGGATGCCTGGGTGGCTCAGTTGGTTGTCTCTGCCTTCGGCTCAGATCATGATCTCAGGGTCCTGGGACAAGCCCTGCATTGGGCTCCCTGCTCATGGGGAAGTCTGCTGCTCCCTCTCCCTCTGTCCCTCCCCCTAATTGTGCTCTCTCACTCTTTCTCTAATAAATTTTTAAACATTAAATTAAAATATTAAAGTATAAATATAAGAGACAACATTTCTTGGATACTTAAAATGTGCAATGACTCAGCTAAACCCTTTACTTGGGTTATGCTATCTCCCTTGCCAAACAATCTTTGAGGTAGTTTCTACTATTATCCTCATTTTATGGATAAGAAAACAGGGACCTGAATGGATTGCATCACTAACTCATGATCACACTCATCTGTTGAGCCGGTGCATCCTGGACACAAGTCTGGGGTTTGAGGAGCTCTAATAAAGTCCACTCCTATTCTCTCCTCTTGAATTCTAAACCAACTGAGAGAAACAAAATCATCAGAAGGATAGAGATCAAAACTTTGCTCTTTTACTGAATAAACGTTGGACCAGAGAAAGTGGTTTCTGCAGTGACAACTCCTACTTCCTAATTCTCAGTGACCCTCAGTTTAGATCATGGGGAAATCTCATTCTGCAGGGCAGATGCACCTCACCAGCTGGCTGCCCTACATACCTCCAGGATGGAGAGGGAAAAAAGTAGAGGATAAATTCCTGCATGCTACTCTTTATTACTAATGAAAACTGGAGGGCATGGTTTGAGTTAGCCAGTGACTTTCTGTGTCAAACCTCATAATTAGGCAGACTCAGCCACCAGGGTCTCACCACTAAATAAGCCACCACTGTGGACAGGAATGAGAAGCCTTCAGAGCTGCCACCATATTCCTCTGGCTCTGACTCTCTGGCTTCCTTGATGTCATTATTCTTGTTGGTTTCTTCCTTGGAACTTAAGCAGTTGAGATATCTGAGCCGGGGCTTGGGGTTTCCCCTCTTTAGGCCCATTGTATAAAGCCGAGATTTGGAGGTTTTCTCATTTCTGTTTGCTTCAGCTGTTGGGGTGGGGCTGGAGGGAGGTACAGGGCTCTCTGCCACTGGGGGAACAGTTAAATTGCAACAAATATTTCCATTCCCTTTGTATCAATAGTTGCCAGGTCAACACCAGTATGCAGAAGAATCATCTGATACTGTCCTAAAGAACAGGATCATAAACCTGCACACTCCATGCCCCCCTCCTTGTCTACCCCCTGACACCCCCAGGCATATATAGAAGAGAGCTTCAGGATCCTTTTGCCTTGTTTGGGATGGCTCCCTCCCATGTCCATTATGGAATGAATTCTTTAACATAGCCTCCCAGTTGTCCAAAGCATAGCTCTAGGGTGACTGAGTGCTATGTCTGATATTTATGTGGATCTGACCAGTTCCAAGAGGCCACCTTTGTCGTCCTAGGTCAGCCAGCTCGCTGTGGTGCTGGCCCACTCCCAGGTTACTGGTTTATTTGGGGCTTTCAAGACTGAGCCTTGGCAGTCTTTGAGGCATGCAAATGGGTCATCTGTTTGGCCTCAGGAGTAGCATTAGTTTTTGCAATGAATATTCCATTCAAGCACTTTAAATAAAAAACACTTTAGGCAACAATCTTCCTTTCTCCAATATTTAAACAAACTTTATCTTTTTAATCATGCCAATGTGTCCTAATGGAACAAAAAGAGTTGACATTAAGTTCAGGAGTTTATCAGGCAAGGCTTGATGCTATTGCACTTGACATTCACTTAGCTTAAGTAATCAAGGACCAAAGCCTAGGTTGAGCCTTGAGGGTTCTCAAATTTAGATTTGCTGGGAAATTGTGCATGTTATGATGCTTCCTATCTGTGTAACTGAGCCCTCAGTTCCTTATTCATAAAATGGGAATTATGTAGTATTTACTAATATTGTTTTTTAAAATGTTAACATGTAAGTGTGATCAAAATAGTATCTGCAAACTGGAAAGATAGGGAGACAATCAGAACAGACAAAATTTGGGGCACAGGGGTGGCTCAGTCAGTTGAGCTTATGACTCTTAATTTTGACCAAGGTCATGATCTCAGTATCATATCTCAGGGTCATGAGATTGAGCTCTGCGTGGAGCCCTTAGTGGAGCCCCACTTCCAGCCCAGACTTGACCCCTGGTGTTCAGTGAGGAGTCTGCATGAGATTCTTTCCCCTTGTCCCCCACTCCCACAGGTGCTCACTTTCTCTCTCTCTCTCAAATAAATAAATAAATCTTAAAAATAAAAAAAACTAGATAAGGCTTGTTTTTTAAATAAAGAGCTTACTTGGAAGTTTAAAACCTACTTATTTTACAGAGTTTTAGAATTTACAAAACTTTCAACTCTCCTATACTTTATCAATTTGATAATGTACGTACTATTATCCACATTGTGTAGATGACATAACTCATGTGTTGATTAAAGTGGAAGGTGAATAACTAGCAGAGGTGGGAAGATGGTCCAGATTTTCACCCCATCATCTATTTCCCTTTCCTTTTTATTTTGCTCTTTTTTTAGAATTGTAGATGAGCTTTTTATTCAGGTAGCATAAATCTTCAGCAAAATGAGGAACAATTGTGTTTTCCCATCTCTCTTTTGCATCTATGAGTTTTGCTTCTCTCGTTGCTTCTGCAGGGCTTTGCTAACGGAACTCAATCCCATACACAAGAACTGATCTGCTTAAAGAGCAGGATGGCTTTCCTTGTTAAAGGATGCCTGGCTTGCTTGTGGTCTTTCACATTCACCTTCCAGTAAATTCTACATATCAGAGACTTTAACTTCAAAGCATTGTTTGTATACACTAGAGATTCACCACAGTAGGCCTCATCTGATTTGGCCAAAAAATTTACTATTCAGCCTTGGCTTCATCATCAGTTTCAGCCTCTGGATGTCAGGAGAGTCTGGGTACATTTTTAAATATAACTGGGCATCTTTGATCTTGTCTATGGTCAATAACAATATCATCTCATGGTTTGCTACTATGTCTAACCAGTTTAGGAACACAGGTAACAGAAATGTAACATGTTATTTAGCTTATCATTGGTCCTTTAAATAGAAGTGAGCATTCTACGGGTGCCTGGGTGGCTCAGTCAGTTAAGCACCTGCCTTCGGTGCAGGTCATGATCTCAGGGTCCCGGGATCCAAGCATGGAGTCAGGCTCCCTGCTCATTGGGAAGACTGCTTCTCCCTCTTCCTCTGCACCTCCACCCTACTTGTGATTACTCTCTCTCAAATAAATAAATAAATAAATAAATAAATAAATAAATAAATAACATCTTTAAATAAATAAATATGTGAGCATTCTAGATGTAACTTAGAGTGAAAATATTTTTATGTATTTTATATATGAACATTCTTAGTTCATTAAAAGTATGAAGGCATATTTATTATTGCAATTATAAATTTGAACAACAATAATGAAAGTTCTTTTTTTGTACAAAAATAATTGAGTCTTTAAATAGATAAATAAGGATATGGGTTAGCAGTTAATACAAAAATTAAGGGGAGGATCTTAGTAGGGTAACTTTAGGAAGTTATTCTTTCTCAGCAAATAAATATTTATAAGAATTTAAATAATACAAAGCAGAGTAATAAAAATATGATTATGCCATAGTTCCAATGTTTATAAAATGATTAGATGCATATTAAACAAAATAAGCTTTAAGAACTATATATATATTTTAGTTTTCTAATTCCATTTAGGCTGTGATTCTTTCAAGAAAATTTCTTTGCAGAATTCTTTATATTGTGTAAGAGTGAAGTAAGAATGGCAATTTTGTGAACTTCACATTTCTTAAGAAGGGAAGACTCCAAAATCACATACAAAAACTAGCCATAATAAAGAATAGTAGAGTAGAAGACAAGAGAAAAACATAGGAGAAAAATTAGTCGCCCACCAATTTGTTCTTTTACCAATTTTAATGAGTTACCTAATCTCGACATCAAGCCCACTAGGAGCTATCCAACAGCTGACCATGCTAAGTAAGTGCTAAGCTTCAAATTTTGAAATTTCACTTCTAAAAGCTTAATGAGACATTTATAATAATAGTAATATTTGGGGTATAACAATGTAAATAATAAATTTCCTATAAATATAAATTTTGTATATGTATACATAATATGTCTTATACTCTATTACTTCTTTCTGTAATGGCTATTTTTAGCTTTGATTTGGGCCTGAATATCAGTTTTAACACTTGACCATGGGGCACTTGACCAAAATCTACATTTGGTGAACTTTTACTACAAACTCTCTTGTATGATTTTGGCAACCATGTTGTATCCTCAGTAGAGGGGTGTTGACCCTCATCAGGAAGTATTTCTAGTATGAAGAGTAACTCACTATGGTGATGCATATCATAGTAGTATCTTTATTTCCATCAGATGAGCCAGGATCTCTGTCAAGAATATTAAATAAACCAAAACCAAAATAGACCTTAGAATGCCTAGTAAGAGTTAGGTGTCATAAGAAATCTATAATGCCAAATCCAGAGATATAGACTATTTGAGGATTATCACCAAGACCAGATAGGTGAGAAGACAGAGTTCCCAAGACCAAGAACTAACAGGAGATCCACTTCAGGTGCCAAATCCAACTCTTAAATGGCCAGGATAAAAAGGGTGCACTTTCCTTTTCTATGGCCCTACACCTAAGGAAAGCAAATCTCTCTATCTTATTGCTATGCTAACATAGTTATGTCTATCAAGAAATCCATACCCTGGTCTCTCTGGTTAATTTGTAGTAACATCCCACAAAGATATCAATCTTACTCACTTTTTTAACCTCAATCAGTTGCTCATGTCAATTACCTTTCCTCTACTTAGGCCTGTACTTTGAATGAAGTATCCATATAGGCTAGATTATACTAAAGCAAGGAACAACCTCTAAACTTAATGGTTTAATAATAATTTTTAAAAAGTGTTTTACGTACTCACTTTATTTCTTGATTCCATTGGGTGTCTGACTCCACGATGACCCTCAGGACCCACGCTGGTAACCTGTCATCTTGTGGTGGCAACATCTGCAGCACATGCCTTCTTCTATCAGCACAGCCAGGCAATACTGGGGGGTTGCATTTGGACTCTTCCATCCTGTGTGATGCATATCAGTTCTGCTCACCTTTCATTGGCCTAAAATAGTCACAAGTCATCCAAGCTAATACTTACAGTGTTCTATATGCAATGGAAAGAAAAGAGAACCAGATTTTCTTGAATACTAATAACAGCTACCACAGTCTCCTTTCTAGGCACCAAATATTCAGTTTGCTCTTACTCAACAACCTCCCCCAAGGGAGCAGCCTAACAGCCCATCACTTATCATATTGAGCTCAAAGTGTGGAGTTTCTACTCCAAATCCAGGCGTGGCTCATCTTCATCTGGAGACTATGAGTGAAAATGGCAAGTTATTCTCCCTGTATGGCTCAATATACAACACCTTTGGAAGGGAAGCAATCACTGGTCTGTAGGAATTCTTCAATCTCCCTGGCAGATGTTGTGAGGCCACACTACCCTGAAAGCTTCCTTGTCCTTTGTTTCCTTGACCCCAGTCTTTGGGAGATCTTTCTTTTACCATTTCCTCCTTGAGCCACAACTAATGTTGACTTTTGGAACTAGACCTTCCATGAGGACTGTGCAGATTTCCCAGCCTGTGTACTACCTGGAAAAGGTTGGAAATCAACAGTTTCTCATGATCTTTTAAAAACATAGAACACTAGCTTTTGATTCCATTTGATTCTGGTCATCTTTGTGCACCAGAAACCACACCCACATTCACAATTCTTTTCTTGATGATGATGATGATGATGATGATGATGATTTTGAAACAGTCTCATACTTGTAGAAAAGCTACAAATATGGCACAAAGAGTTTTCTTTCCTTTGAACCATTTGAGAGTAAGTTTCTGACCTGATGTTACATCATCTCTTAGTATATACATTTCCTAACTGAAATATAATCATCAAAATCATAAAATCAACACTATTATGCTTCTATCATTTAATCCTCAGACATATGAACATTTTGCCTTATACTTTTAAAAACTGTCCTTTATAGAAAAAGGATTATAGAATTCTGATTCCAGTTCAGAATCATGAATTGCTTTTCATTGTCAGGTCTTTATGTCCCTCACTGTGGCCCAGTTGCTCAGTCTTTTTTGACTCCTGTTACTGTGATACTTTTGAAGATTATAGACCAATTACTTTGTACTGTGTCCCTTGATTTGCATTTGTTTCATGTGTCCCTATTATCAGGTTCAAGCTGTACATTTTGTCAGGAATATCACAGAGATGACGCTGCGTTCTCATCACCTGCCATTGGGTGACACAGAGTTTCATTTTTTCACTTTGATCACTTGGATGAGATGTCGCCTGCCATGGGTCTCCAGGGCACAGTTATTCTTTTTCCATGTGTAACTAATAACTGTTGTGGGACTATACCCTGGAACAATGTATCTAACCTATTTGTCATCGAACTTTCAGCGTATTCATTTATTAATTTGTATTGAGAAGACCTGTGTTTCCCATTTTATTTAATGGATTATAGTAATCCATTACCATCTTCATTTATTTTGAGGATCAAGTTGTCCTAGGTTTGACAGGCAGACACCCTCCTTGCCCCACTCAGGCTCAGACCCAGGCATCTATCCTGTACAGATGGATGTTCTCATTATTTGGCCCAGACTCCTGTGCCCTCTTCTAGGCTAGTGTGGTTGCCCCAACCCCTGACCCAGGTGGGCAAGTCCACCTTTCTCTGTCTACCTAATCTTTTTAGGGCTAAAGTTCTTCAAGAAAGAAAGGGAAGAGAAAAGAAAGGTCCAGCAGTTCCTCTTGGGACAAATTTCTCCTATCTGATATGTTTCTAATGCATTATCACTCCTACAGCACTCTTTCTCTTCCCTACCTCTGTGGGAAAGTTTCACCCTTATTATTTGACATAAGTAATTTTATACAGTTGAAAAAGATTTACTGAGCAATATACCTTTAATCTGATCCTTGCCCTTAGGTAATATAATCTGTTGAAAGATTTTATTGGCATCTACCTTAAAATTGCTTTCCGACTCTTATATTTTACTATTTGGAGTCTAGAAGCAGTTGGGGTTTTTTTAACCTTGCAAAGCCCCAATTCCTAAATCTCTCAATTTCTTTCCATTTCTGCTTTCAAATTGGGCAGTTCTCTCTTGGGCCTATGTCTTTTTTATAATACGTAGCCACATGCAACACCAAACAAGCATTCTAACTTGTTTTCCCCTAGAGCTGTGGCTGCATTCAAACCCTGATCTATTTCTTGAGTTACATGAATGACAGCTTTACTAGACTTTTGGTCACTGTGAAACATGGATCACAGCCTTTCTAGCCTCGGGTATCACTTTCCTTACCAACGACCACCTAACTACGAAATCGATGTCACACATTTTGGGTTATTTTTTACAAGGAGACTCAACTTCTGGTAGGAAGTTTTATATTAATCAGAACGGACCAGGTTATGTTCTGATAACAAAGTTTCAGTGTCTCAATATAACGAAAGTTAGATTTCTTGGCCACGTTGTTTGTTATACTCTAATTGGTGTGGATAAAGGGCAGGCTCTATCTTGCATAGTCACTAAGAACCTTAAATTATTAGAGGTTCCACCATCTGCAGCTACACCATCTGAAACAACCAGCTCCCTAGTTGCCTCAGCAGGGGAATAGGGATTGGGGAAGAGTAAGTGGGTTTGCATTGCCTTAGACTAGATATGAGTGACATACATCACTTATGGCCACATTTCAATTAGTCTTGTGGCTCCAACCAACTGTAAAGAAGCTGAAAGTGCAGTCTTCCATATGCCAGTGTGGGTAGACAGTAGCAAACATTTGTGTCCAAAGTCCATAAATAACAGAAGTAAACCCAATGCATCACGAGTAGTAATGAGTAAAAGTTTATTGTGCACACACCAAAGAGACAATTTGCACACTGGGAGCATTAACACTAAAACATAGAATCAGGCTCAGGTGTATATTGTTATTAAGCAGCTACTATAGTAAGAAAATACTATTTATTCTTCCCAGGTATCAGTTATATTAGAGTTTTCTTAAATGGCCAGAAATTGGTCAGCAGTTGCTTCATATCAACCTTGGAAAACAGTTCAAGTTTTGCTTATGATTTTCAGAGGCATAAGCAAAAAATGACTGAGGTTGAGTTAGTCTTACAAAATAAGCTCCATTAAGCTTTGTTTGTATGCTTGAACTGCTCGGGGAATTTTAAAGACTGGTCTCCATTTGAAAAAAAATAACATTTAGTAATATCTTCTAAATACACATTTTAATAGCATATTCCAGTTGTGATTCTCATTCTACCATGCTATTCTTTATGGAATGTCTCTTATACTTCCTTAACAAACATTTATTGAGTGCCTATTCTATTCTAGTTACCCTTCTAGGCATGGCAGACATAGCAGTGAATGGAGGAGACACAACCTACCTACCCTCATGCTAATGGGCTAGACAAACAAATTCTAGATGTATAGTGTGTCAGGTGGTGGCAAAGACCATGAAGAAAAAATAAGCAGAAAAGCAAGAAAGGGCTTTCTGATGGAGAAATGAGATTTGTTAGCTTGAGTACTTCAGTTGAACAAGGCCTGCAAAGAAAGTCATTGGAGTAGGCTGAGGTGTGGTTCCCAGAGATGCCCATATCCATATCCCCAGAACCTGTGAAGATGGGATCTTTACAGAGGTGATTAAGTTAAAGATCTTGAGATGAGGAGATTATCCTGGTTTCTGTGGGTGAGCCCATTGTAATCACAAGAGTTTTTACAAGAGGGTGATAGGAGGGTCAGAGTTAAAACAGCCAATGTGACAATGGAGGCAGAGAGCAGAAAAAGAGGGATTCAAGATATTATGCAGGTGGTTTTAATGGGGCCAGGAGCCAAGAAATGCAGATGCCTCTGGAATCTGGAAAAGGTGAAGAAATGGCCTCCCAAGAAATGCAGCCCTGCTAATACCTTGATTTTACAATTTGGACCTCCAGAACTATAAGACAATATATTTTGTTTTAAGCCACTAACTTTATGCTAATTGGTTATAGTAACAATTAGAAGCTAAAACAGACATTTGAAAAAAGATATGAAGGAAGCAAGGGAAAGACTATGAGGGTGTATCTATGGGAAGAGCTTTCTGGGCAGAAGAAGAGACATTGTGAAGGTCCTGAGACAGGAGTGTGTCTTTCACATGCAAGGAATAGTAAGGCTTCCAGCATGATTGAAGCCAAGTAAAGAAAGACCACTCAGGGAAGAAATGAATTTCTTGTTGAATGAATAAAGGGGCTTGTGGATCACTATGATGGCTTAGGCTTGTCCTTCAAATAAGAAGGAAGTTGCTGGAGGATTCTGAATTGCAGAGCCACATGATCTGCCTTACATTTTAAAGGAATCACCCTTTAAAAATTAATCACAGAGAGTAGGAGAGTGAGGATAGAACCAGGAGACCACTAAGGAGATAGTGCAAACACTCAAGATGAAAATGATGACAGTGTGGCCCAGGGCAACAGAGGAGCAGATGATGAAAAGTGGTCAGGTTCTGGACGTATCTTGAAAACAGATCCTAAAAGAATTGCTGACAGGTTGGATGTGGGATATAAAGGAAAGGAATCAAAAATGACTCTGAGCTTTGGAACTGAAACAGCTAGATGGATATAGCTGCCATCTACCAAGATAGGAAGGACAATGGGCATCTGGAGATCAAGAGTTGAGTGTTACACAGAGTGGATTTAAGATGCATTTTAGATGCCCAAGTGGAGCTGCCTGGTTACCCATGGTATGTAGTAGCCTGGTATCTAGAAAAGAGGTAAGACTGGAGGGCCACATTTGCAAGTGTCTAGACAGTATCGAGAGCCATGATACTGGACAAGATGTCCAAGAGAAAGAACATACAAGCAAAACAAGAGACCCCAGGACTAGAGCATAGGACATGCAAAGGTTTGGGGATCCAGGAGATGAGGAACAGCCAGCTAAGGAAAATGAGAAGTTTCGGTGGTGAAGTAGGAGGAAAACAAGAGTGTTTGTATTAAAGTCAATCCAAAACATGTTTTAAGGAAAAGGGAATATCAAATGCTAGTGAAAGGTAGGGTAATATTCAAAACATTTAACTATCAGCGTGATGAAATAAATTAATGGGAAAGTATACATATAATAACAAGAAATTCTCCTTTATCTTTTGAAAAATTAAGCTATATTTAATCCCATCATGTGACATAGTAATAAATTGTAATAAATTCCAAACCATGGGTTAATTTTTAGAAATTGTTTAGCATGATCTATTATTCAAGGAGGAAGTCACTAGGTAAATGATGCTGTGTATGAGCTATGCTTTGATAGAGAGGACTGCATCAAACACACAAAAAAACTTCCCCTTGAAATTTACTAGCTATTGATGACTTAGAGTGTCAAATTAACATCAATAATATAGATCATGGTGCCAAATTCTCTCAGCTTCTATTGGAAAGCAATTACATTAAAAATATTCTACCCTCCCAAATGTTTTAGTCTTTATATTACTGAGATTCTGTGAATTAAAAATCTTTATTATCAACTAAATCAAGAACATCATTTTGGAGTGTCATATGTAATTGGGTACAATAGGATCCTTTGGGCCAAACAAGAGGCAGAGTACTGTAGCAGTTAAGAGGATTGGCCATGAGCCAGGCTGACTGAGTTTGGATCTTAGTTCTGCTTTTTACATTTTAAATAACCTCTCTGTGCCTATTATCTTATCTAGAAAAATGAGGATAATAATGATGGTTAAGTACTTAAATGAGTTGGTATGCACCAGATACAGAATAAATATTTTAAGTGATTGCTCTCATTTATATTAGTAAGAATATTGCTGCTAATTCTTGTGATGGGTGAGTGTTCATTGGGTTTTGATGAGTCTGTCCAGTTAAACAGAAGAGAAATTCAACAGACTCATACTTGGTATCCTTGACCTCTAGCAATTTCCAAGGGCTCTATCCAGTCCTGCTTGATCACCAGTTCTCTCTGCTTCTCCCGGACGCTTTCTGAGGCAAAGCCCTATAAAGGTCACAGTCTATGTAGCCATGTGAAGACAGCACAGGATGAGCACCAGCAGCACTCTGCCAGAGCTTTGGAAGCCAGCTGGAGCCTGGCACTGGTACTCAAGCCTTCTCACTTGAGTACCAGTGCCAGCAGGGACACTTTCTACACATGTCTGGGCATACCAGAGCCAGGATCTATAGTTGGCTCATGAGAGCCATAATGGACTGGCTGCATCCCAGGAGCCTGGTGAGTACCAAGAAGCTCCTCGAACATTGTCACTTGGAGATCCTCAGGGCTGTGTTTGGAGTGTGGGCAATGCTTGGACTACTCCCTGGGGAATGGTGAGGAGGGAGGAATAGCAATGCAAAGTACTAAGGACACTTGAAGGACATAACTGTCATTGACCACTATTGACCAATGATAATAGTATCTGGTCTCAGTGCTGGAGTTTAGCTTGAACTTGGAGACCCCCTGCAGTGTCCAGGATTAACCCTATTCTGGATTCTGAGTTAGGAATCCAGGGATGAGTAAGGAATGAATTCCAGGGAGGAGTAACAAGGGTTGGCAGGAGCTCCCAGGGGGATAAAAAATGTGGCTATTTATCAATGGTATGGAACTATTTTTAATATTTTAAGAACTAGAATGGCTATGGCTGTGTATGTGGCTGGACATTTGCTCTGCTGTTACTTCATGTAGGCAGATAGCAGACTATTAGGTTTTGCACATAGAGGTCATTGATGTTTTCCTGAGCTGATAAAAGTAGGTGTCTGATTGAGTGGGTTTAGAGCAAAAGGCAAGGACGATCGGTGACTCTGTCAAGGGATTTTGCTACAAAGAGGGGTAGAGAAACGGGATTAGAGATGGGGGATTAAAAGAGGGTCTTCTTAGGGTGGGAGAATTAATAGCATGTTTGTACTGTTGATGAGAAAGACCTTGTTAGAGCAATGATACCTACCTTTGTTTATCACCCAGGGGTTATGTGTGGGATGTACTAAGGGTACATATTTTTTCAGTATTATTTTAAGCTTTTCTTTCCATTACTTCCATTGTGAAGTACCAGGTATCCCTTCCACTGTTATTCTTTTTCTTCTCTTGTTATAGATACTGCTCTGATTCATATCTGGGCATTTTTCTTTCTCTGACTCTATTTTTAGTGTAAAGTCCGCTTGATAAATCAATAAGCAGCCAGGTAACCTGCATATACTGGATATGTGCTCTTTTCTCTGCCAAGAGACCAACATTTCAGTATCTTAAACCATGGCCCAGAAAACCAAATGTCATCCTGTAATACTAGCTTTGTAGCCAGCTCTTGCTTATCTCTATTATCTATCTGTCTATCTTCTATCTATCCATCCATCATCTATTTGTTTATCCAACCATCCATCCATCATCTAATTCTAGAAAGAAATTAAATCACTCTCACTATCTATTGAACTAATTTCTTGATTCAAATCCCAACCTTAGTTAAAATGAAAAATCTGACCTACTTGAACCTCAAATTTAAAGTTTTATTGTAAGTCATCCTTCCTTAAAGTGCTTCCCTAGTTTCCACCTCTCCATTTCACCCAGGAACGAGTTTAGGTGGTTGGGGTGTGTGATAAATCCCTGTCTAGTGTCTATCACATCCTAGATTCCTATGTAGTAGTGACAGCCAACCCCTTTTGACTCCTCATATCCACCTTCTAGCATTTCTCCATGCTTCCTAGCCAATGGCTACCTTCCTTTTTCCTGGGCCCAGTAAATGGGCTTCTCTTCCTCTGTAATACATGGGAATTCTCTTTATTATTCCATGGAGGATGAGATGCTGCTTCTTTTACAAAGGTCACAGAAGGAGGCAATAGAATAGAGGGATTGGGAACCCAAACTGTTGTATAAGACAGACTGGGTGCTAGTCCCAGCCCTGTACTGACTGTTCTGTGCAGCATGTTAACTGTGAAGTGGGGATGAAATAAATCATAAAGCTTTACTGGGGCTGTGGGTCAAATGAGGAAAAAAAAAGTAAAATTCTTAATTTTAAAAACAAGTCCTCATTTATATTCTATAGTAAAAGACTTTCACTTCATTATGAGTACCATTCTTAGAGTATAAAATGTGATTTATTCCCATATTTCTAAATCCTTAAGAATAAGTAGAATTCTCAATAATTTTCCATAAAGAAAGCTTCCTTATTAACATAATGGATGTCAACAGAAAAATATAACATTCTGAAATCTTTATCTGGTGATGACCTTCTCAGAAACTTGTTCTTTTTTTTTTCTTCTGTTGAAGGAATTAAAAGAATTTTGGAATGGTTTCTATTTTTTTAATTGAAGCATAATTAACATACAGTATTATGTTAGTTTCACATAGATGGTACAGTAATTCAACAATTCTCTACGTTAACCAGTGCTCATCAAGATAAGGGTACTCTTAATCCCCTTCACCTGTTTCATTCAACCTCCTCCCCAACCCCCCTTCCTTCTGGTAACCATCTGTTCATTCTCTGTATTGAAGAGTCTGGGCTTTTGTCTCTTTTTTTCCTTTGTTCATTTGTTTTGATTCTTAAATTCCACATAAGTGAAATAACATGATATTTGTCTTTCTCTCGATGACTTATTTCACTTAGCATAATACCCTCTAGGTCCATCCATGTTGTTGCAAATAGCAAGATCTCATTCTTTCTTATGACTAAGTAATATTTGTATGCACACACACACACCCCATCTTTATACACTCATCTATTGATGGACACTTGGGTTGCTTCCATATCTTGGCTACTGTTAATAATGCTGCAATAAACCATAAATAATTTTTAAAATAAATAATAAAATACATAAAATTGTGCAGCCAACATCAGTTTCAAATTCCTGTGAGCAAAGAGTTTCAAGGGTTGAATGAAATAAAAGGGTGGGGCCTTGGTAAGTGACTACTATCTGCATTTCTCCTGTCCTCATGGCAGTGTTGGGCAACTGAAGCGATATGCCGATGCTGTTACCACATACTAGGAAGTCATGGCATTCCTTTCTTCCCTCTACAGCAAACCTTGTTAACTTATCACAGATCTCTTCCCAGCTGCAATGGATGAGGTCTCAACATCCTTCTCAATGCAGTGCTGTAACAAGCCCAATTAATTAACACTGACATGCACACAGAAATGAATTTTCTATACCTAGAATAAAAGTATTTGTTAAAGAGAATTTACTTCATGATATATAGGTAACACTCAGTAGAGTTTAGTTTCCTTTTTCTTTCCAAGGCTGTATCAACTACAATGAAAACCATCATCTCCCACCAGAGCAGGTTCTTCCTGTACCAATTATGCAACTCATCATCCATTCTCACTCCTGCCTTCTTCCACCGAGGCTGGGCAAGACATTTCTTATGCCAGTCATGTGACCACATCTCGGTTTTAGTCAACGGAGCAAAAACTATTTAGGCAACATTTCTTTTGGGGACAGAAGCTCTTTTTCTCTTAGTTCTTTCTCAGTAACTTCTCATTTAAAGTTTCCAGAACTCTCATACCCCTTTCTCAGAACAGAGAATAATCATTAAAAATGAAAATTTACAGGATAAAATATTATTGCCCCTATAAAAGAGGGATTTGGAGAGGGTCATTCTTGGTCTATAGCAGTGACTTTCTATGATAGGATTTCAGGCAATAAGACCAAAGGAGAGATAGATCAGAAAGAATGGTTTTTCTCATTTTACCATTTGGCTTTCTAACAAGGAGCAACAAATGGGGTGCACAGGGGGGAAACTCGTATTGTTTTGAGAAAGAGTTGGTGTTCTTAGAGTTCCATGGAAGATGTCAGAGACGAGATACAAACAAATCTTCACATTCAGGAGCAGTGGCATTTAATAAAGTGATTAAGCAGTGACATTAAATAAATTCTCAGGCCATTTTTAAATGATTAACATGGGTGGATGGAGGCCAGGATTCACTGGGGAAAGAACATAGGGATGTTTCTCTTGGTTTTATAAATTACAAGCAGTGGTGGTAAAAATTTCATGGGAAGTTTTGTTTTATTGTCATCAGCATTAAATGACATTGATTATTAAGAAGCTTTCTCCCCTCCCTGCGACAGAGGTGAAGATGAAACCTATTGAGGAATGGAAATATGTGTGAGCAGATTCTGGGTGTTGTTTGTGTTACTCACAGACACTTTAGATTCGTCCCCATCCATTAACCTATTCCCTAGGCAGATTTCACCGACCCCAGAGTATTGTTTCCACTTATTAAGAGGGCATTGTCTCCATGATAACACAGTGGTTAAGTACCTCCCTCCAGGGTTATAGGGGAGCTTCAGTGATATACTGTATGTAAAATACTTGGCAGAGAACAAGGTATGTGACACCTGTTTAAAAATGGGAGATACTGTTGCTATTGTTATTATTATGTTCTATTTACCACCAGCTCTGATGGAAGGAGACTTATAGTATCTTTATCCAGCAGCTATACCCACAGGGCTCTGTCTCTATGTCCTAATCCAATGGAAAAGTATAAAAAGCACATTTGCATTTATTATAAACCATGTTTGTTTTATTCAATATTAAATAAGGTATGTGATAGGTGACTTGTTGAAGCAAACTGATCTGTGTAGAATTTATTAGTTAATAAAAATAGATGGACAAATTCCACTCAGGCCAAATTCTTGCTGCTGGGTATGGTAGAAGACAGTGGAATGATATTATTGGAAAGTAATATGGGGTTATCCAGTCCAATTTCCTACTTAAAGCAAGAATCACAGTCTTAGCTTTCCTTCAAATGTTTGTCTGCTTCTTCTTTAATGCTGGGATTGGGAGGTTTCACATTTTTCTCGAGGAAAAAGTAGGATACTTTCATGGACAAGTATGAATGAACTTACTCATATCATCAGCATCAGAAGATATGCTGATGCACTAGTTAGATCACAGTGGAAGTCTGAGATATATGGTTATTCTTCATACAGAGCAAAACAAACAAACAAAACAAACAAAACAAACAAAAGCCTGTGAGTCATACCTGAATTCTGGTTCTGATTCTCTCACTGAAAAGGCAGTAGATCATCAAGAGATTGGGCTTCGGATGCAAATCTGAGCTAGAATCAGAGGAGAAAGCTGAAGCCAGAACCCTTTATTTGCACGAATGCTTTCCAAGGCCTGGGAGGGGCCCTGGCAGTGTATTCACATAGCATATGTTTCAGTAAAAAAAAAAAAAAAAAAAAAAAAAAAGAGGATATATATATAGTATATGTATCTACATGTTTTATAAATATATACAAGCATACATACATATTTTATATATTTACATATTTTATATATTTATAAATATATATATTCTATAATTATTAAGACTGAGGGTTCTTTCTACCCCATTCTTATACGTAGAGGCAATCCAAGACTAACCACTAAAATAAACACTGATAGTGGCTATTTCATATATTTTATTGGAAATATTTGGAAATATATAGTAAAGGGAAATAGGAACAAAGTAACAAATGCAGTTAGAGACCTCAACACCCTTCTCTCAAAAAATCAATGTAACATGTAAACAGATAATCGGTATCGATAAAAAGGACTTAACAAGATCAAGCAACTAGACACATTTGACATTTATTGAACATCTAACCAAGATCAACAGAAAACATGATGCCACTTTGTTACATGTCAACTTGCATAGGCTGAAATATACGTCCCAGGATGTTCGCTTTTCTGCATTTCTGATAATGATGGGCCACAGGGAGAGTCTTGTGGAAGATTTGGGAGGTGGAAGGGAAGTGGTGGCCATCCATAGAGCATACATGTTGTTTGCTGATCCGCTGAGTCAACCTAATAGTCTGAGGCAGCAGGTGGACTGCAGCTGTTCTCTCTTCCCCTGGATCTTCCAACAGCTTCTACAACACCTGGGGCTGCTATGCATGATTCACTCCAAAATGAAGGGCCTCCATTCAGCCACATCCCTATACTGCTGTGTCAGAGTCAACAAGAGTGGACCCAATTTCCTGTCCATCCTCATGGGTTTTCAGCTTCTGACGTTGCCAGCATTTGTTCTGTACCTTCTCCCAAATCTACTTTCCTCAGCTGCCTCCCCAGTGGCCTGTAATCCCCAGTGGAAGATGAGAAGAATGCACCTTACAGAATGCTTCATCAGCTCCCACAACTGTGTCAGGTCAAATTCCTGTAACAAATCCATACGTATGTTGTTGTTCTTCGAATAAACCCTCTCTGGTACAATTAAACCCTCCCCTCCACACTCCACACACACAGCAAAGAGTAAGTAACCAAAAATTTAAAAATGAGGAAAGGAAGGGAGAGATGCGTCAGGCAGTTAATTAATAAAAATGTTATTTTTCTGAACTTTGTAATGTTTGGCATAATATATAAGCTTTTAAAAATGTGTCATTGATTTATTTTTAATGTGCTAAATGTGTTATGATTTATTTTCTCATTCTAAATGTCTTCACCTTTGTACCTAATTTAGTGTTTTTAATTTTGTGTCCTTTGTCTTTCAAACATCCCTAAAAGATTCACAACTCATACCCACTCGGATTGGAATCCTAGTACCACGAACTCTGGGACATTGGGCAACTTCTATTCAGTCCCAATTTAACCTATAAAACAGCAATAATACTTTAAATAGTATAATAATACTATGAAACTACAAAGGTCATTGCTAGGATTAAATGAATTGATACATATTCTAGTGCTAATAAATATTAGCTGTTGGAATTATTATTTATAATAATAATACATGTTTTTCAGTCTCAAAATGGAGGTAATAAAATATACCCTCATACTCATGAGGGTTCTTGAAGAATCAAATTAGTAACATTTACATCACTATGAAGATGTAAGTTTTTTCTTTTCTTTTTTTTCGAAGATTTTATTTGAGAGAAAGAGAACATAGGAGTGGGCAGGGAAGGGGGAGCGGTGAGGAGGAGCAGAGGGAGAGGGAGAAGCAGACTCTCCACTGAGCAGGGGGCCCGACATGGGGCTTGATCCCAGGACCCTGAGATCATGACCTGAGATGAAAGAAGATCTGACTGAGGCACCTGGGTACCCCAAAAGTTTTTTCTTTTAATCACTGAAAGAAGGGCATGTATATGGACCCACATCCTACATGATCTACACACATACACACACACACACACACACACTCTCTCTCTCTCACTCATATACATGCTTCCTCCTAATTCCAGTGTGAGATTCAAATGGATTGGCTGAATGTACCCAGACAGGCTGTTTCCATTTAAGTCAGGTAACACATAGGGGTCCCCTAGCTATGTCCAGACTGCCTGGCTTTGAGTTCCAGCTCTATCAACAACTGCTGTAATGCCTTGGGCAAGTCCCCACCTGATGTCTCTGTACCTTAGTTTCTTCTCTGAAAATCAGGTGTAGTGATAGTATTCACCACTAGGGATGTTGAATTAAGACATGGACAAATACATACAAAATAAACCAGCCTAAGTGTTACTCCTTTGGTTTTACTGATGCTTAGGGAGTGCTGTTTGATGGCTAGCTGCTGTTACCCTTTGTACCAAGTCAGCCTCCCAGGAACACACTGGGGATGGTATTGAGGCTAAGCTTCCAGGTATTTGGGAGTGAGTATTTGGTAGGTTAAAAAAAAAAAGCCACAAAATGAGAAAAATTACGATAAAGAGTAAGTTGTTCATAAAGCAAATTGCATTATGTTTATTATCCTTTAGTCACTTTGATTATGTTCTTCCTACTTTTTATACCTTATGTAATTTTGTTAGTGGTGGATGGTAATTTAGTTATTGCTTTATTTGACAAGGTAAAAAATTAGTCTTCCTTTTTTAAAAAATTTACTGGTCTATGAAATCCAAAATTCTGAGACTCCTCAGTCTGGAAGATTGCAAGTCTCCTATGAATTCTGTAGGCATAAGTACTGCTTCTAAGGGTCACCACTCTCAACAAGATGCTGAGTCTATGCTTAACAAAATTTGCATCTGTCTTCCTGTACCAACCTTAATTTTTTCTTGAAGCTCTTAAACCAGATGAAAGATGAAAACTCAGGCATCTTTTCTCCACTCTCACTAGACTGAGGTTACAGAGAAGGGACTTAAATATGAAGCTAGGGTGATTCCCAGGGCTATCTCAATAACTGGTAATACAAGGGAAAATTAATTAATCCAGAAACTTCCTTAGCATTTGAGCCGAGATAAGGGAATGTCAGTGGATAGAGAAGAGTCCAAAGGGTCTGCAAACAACAAAATGTCTGATTCCAAGAGAGGCCACTTGTCATAGGCACCTTCCCTCTGCCCCTTGCTCCCTACTCCTTTGCTCTACTATTGTGAGAACAGAGAGCTATTTAATAGGCAAAGACCATTTCAAGGCCAGAGACAACCGGTTAATGACAACACTTCCCTGAAATTTCAGCCCCCCTCCAAACATAGGCTTTTTAATCAAAAGAACAGCCCTCTACATCCCTCCCCTAATAGATCCTGGCCTCCATCCACCCACATTAATCACTCCAAGATGGCCCCAGGACTTATCTAATGTCACTGCCTAATCACTTTATTAAATGTCATTGCTCCTGATTGTGAGGATTTGTTTTGTTTCTCATCCCTGCCCATCTCTCCCAGAATTCTGCTGGAAGGTAGTATTAGGGTCCAGACTATGCATTGCCTTTTTGCATCCTCACTGGGATCCCAGACATTTTGAGATGAGGTGCATTTCTGCAATGATGACATGCTGTCACAGAAGTCCTCAGAAAACAGATGAACTCAACACCCGACACCAACCGCCTCTCACACTGTCCATGATAGAGGCTGGAAACATGGAAACTGAGCTATTTGTAAACCAACGTGATGGGGAAGCACCTAGTTTTATGGCTTTTTTTTTTTTTTTAAGGAGGGCAGTATGTTCAGCTATGGCCCGAGAGAGAAATCAGCTGTTTTCACAATTACAGGAAGAAGAATCTCCAGTGATTTTCTATTGTTTGTCTCATCAAGCCTTAATTTCTCTGCCTGACATCCAGAGCATCCCCCAATTCAGTCTCACACAGGCTACACTCAAGCAGCATGTCCTATGACCTCTCTAGAAGAGCCTCAGATCCAGTCAGGTGCTTCTTGTGATTTTCCTTCATGCCAAATATCTTCATTGGTGTTTTTATCCCGGCAGTTTTCCTTGTTCCACATCCCCCTCCCCCATTCTCTAGCCAGTCTTCTGACTTAATCAGTTATTTATTTAACCCAGAACTTTTTTATTAAGCTGTCCCATGTGCCAAACACTGGGGACTGGTAACACCTAAGGTAAGGCCCTCACGTTCAAGGCAAGAAAGACCAAAGTTTATGTAAGGACTGACTGACTTGTGAATGAGAGGTAGATGAAAATTTCACAGGTGGAAAATGTCTGCTCTGGAACATGGTAGCAGGAAGGACAGAATAGGCAAGTCCACTTGGTGGTGATGGAGGGAAAGGTGTCATAGGCGAGATGACTCTTGAGGTGGGTTTTGGAAGGGGTGTAGACGTCCTCCAGGTGGAGAGGCGTTTTGCATCTCTGCAAGCTGTGCCCTGGCAGGGGTTGGCTCTGGGAGTCCCCCTGGCAGCACCTCCTCTACTGTCCTAGGGCTCGTCTGGGCAACGCAAGCGTGAGAGAGAGAGAGTGTGTGTGTGTGTGTGTGTGTGTGTGTGTGTGTGTGTGCTGGATGGAGCGCAGTGCGTGTTTCAGTCTGATGTTTAGGAGGCTCTGTGCACATATCCAAGGCAGTGTGTGAGGCAGTGAGGCTTACTTAACATTCACTACGGGACAAATAAGAGAAAATTAAAAGAGCAATTTTAGGAGGGAATAATTGTTTGCCATACACCATAATTACAACTGCTTGTAAATGCTGCTATCATAAACGAATCTGCCTTTTAGAGGTCTCTTAAATTCTCTTGGTAATGAACAGACGCCAAAGGAAAGGGACCTCGCAGCCCTTCCAGAGAAGCTGGGTCTGCACTGACCCCTGGTGTCTGCCTCGTGCAGAGGTCTATCACCGCAGGCACAGAGCTAGCTGGTGGGCTCCAAATGCTCCCTGCACCCCCCCCCCCCCCGGGTTCAGAGAAGACCTGAGCACCCTTTAGGACCAGAAGTGAACCTCAGACTCAGCCTTCCTGCGCCTTGTGAGGTCATTTCCTAGGATCTGTCTTCAGTGCTCTTCCCCTCTTGCGCCCCATCCCTGCACAAATGGCACAGTTCAAAAGCTGCCATGGAGAATCTGAATGTCCTTTGGGATGCTCCCAGTCCTTCCCCACGCTTCTCATGCCCCGCCCCCCCGCCCCCGCCACCGGCCCAAGCTGATATCCACTCCATCACTGAGTCCTATTGGTCATACTTGCTCCATAACACTCCAGTTCATCCACTGCCTAAAAAATCAGGACATCGTGGCCCCCCTGTTGCAAGCAACAGTCTCCAAAAAAGGGCTTCTCTGCTTAAGAATTGCTGTCACCGGGGATATCCCACTTTTAGCTCACCAAATTTATTCCTCAACTAACCTTTGATATGCTAGAAGGATTGCTGTTAATTGCTTCCATTAAGTAACTGCACGAGCTTGGGTATGTCACTTGGGCAATCTCGTCATCTATAAAATGAGGGTTTGGGGCAAATAGGGTGTTTTTCTATCTTTTCAAAGGATTCTACTGTTACTTCCCTCGGCACGCTGCCCTTTCCCCTTCTTTTAAAAATCTCTTCCACCAAATAAACTCACTGGCCAAAGAAAATTAATTTGTTACCCTCATTATCTTTTATTTTTATTTTTTTTCCATCAAAGACATACTCTGTTGGAACATCTGGTCAGCAGAAGGTAAGCAACGTTCCTGTAAAGAGTTAATCCCAGCCTAAAATAAAACAAAAAGTAAAAGCTCTGATGTGTTATCTAGCCTGTGCAGCCTTATCTTGAGTAAATCTAGCATTTCTGCTAGTCAGCTGGAAATACTGAGAACTGCACACAGCCTTGTGATACAGCCACCAGAGATCCCTATAAAATGAAGGGATCCATTGAAATAAATGACCATAAACGTAACGCCGGCTCTGAGAGTGTAGCTTTCTCGGTCTCTCGTATCTGAAACCCCTCTTAGCATTCCCTGCAGTGAACATAGCCCATTCCTCTAATTGCCCCTGGTCCATAAATAAATATTCCATCACCAATGCTAACTCTAATTAATTAAGGTTGGGAGGAGTTGGCCATGCTACTTGTAAATTGAGCATATATGTGTAGAGAACTTAGAACAAATTAATTTCACAAAGATTTAATGATTTATTATTTAACACATGGTAATTAAACAATTTTTGGTGGAGTATAATGAGTCTAATATTAATTTTACATTGCCAAACCATCTTTCTAATTTTTCTTTTCTCTCTTGGTCCTTTAATATCTAAAAATTGTTTTCCTCTGATACCCTGCACCAGTCAAGTCACCTTGATATTCATCACCACCACCACCACCACCACCACCACCACCACCACCATGACATGTTTACAGATGATCTCGGGCAAAGGTTTATGTTCCCCAACCAAGCGGATCTTCTCACATGCTATAACTCCTATTTCCCCACAGCACGAATCTGGCTCACTAAAGGATCAGTCTATCCAAATTCAGTCTAGCCCACCTCACTGCTTTTCTCTCTTTAAATGTACCAAATACAGAGTGTGATCCTTGATGAGACTGGAAATGGGGGAGGTGGAGGAGAGAGGAGAGCTATGAAGAATATTGAAGGACAATCAGAAAATGCTGAATACAGATGCATGATAAGGTAAGAGTATTGCATTAACTTCTTGGGATATACAAAGGTATCGTAGTTCTGCAGGGAACCTTCCTTGTTCCCAGAAGATGCATGCTGAAGTGCTCAGTGAATTGATGTGATCTCTGCAACCTACTTTCAAAAATTTTTAAAGATATTTTATTTATTTATTCATGAGAGACATAGAGGCAGAGGCACAGCCAGAGCGAGAAGCAGGGTCCCCTTGGGGAGCCCGATGAGGGGCTCAATCCCAGGACCTCAAGATTGACCTGAACCAAAGGCAGATGCTCAACCACTGAGCCACCCAGGTGCCCCTCAAATTTTTTTAAAGGAATACAGAAAAAAGAAAGAAAGAAAGGGGGGGGAGGAAGGAAGGTGTATGTATGTGTCCATATACATGCCATGCAGAGAGATAAAGCCAATGTGGCAAAATGTGAGCGATTAATGAACCTGGATGAAAGGTCTAAGGGTGGTCATTATACTAGCCTCTGAACCTTTCTGTAGGTTCAAAACCTTGAAAACACAAGCTGGGAAAAAGAATCTTTCTGAATCCCGTGGATACTAGCACAGTTACAATTTCCTAGCTTTTCTTTCCTTCAAATCCCAATTCCTCCCTGCTGCCCTAATCCCAGGAGGCAGCTCTCTCCCTGCATTCAGTCAGGATGGATTGGGTTATGCTGCAGAAATGATCAGAAAAGCTCAGGAACTTCAACCCTCAAAGATTTCTTTCTTACTTGTGCTACGTGCCATTTCAGATCAGTGGGGGATTAAAGTCATCTTTGCCAACATCTCCTGTGCCCGCATTCTCACCATGGAAGGGCTGTGCCTCTGAAGTGGGTTTTTCTCCAAAGGAAAAGGTTTCTTTCCTCTTAAAGATAGCTGCTTTGTATGAATTCTGGACCCTTGTCTCCTCTGGGCATTTTGCTTCCACAGGAGAGCTTTGGTTCCTCCATCTCTTAGGGCTTCAGCCCCCTTGCCTCCTGGCACTGAAGGCTCCCTGTCTCTGAAAGCCCTGTGTTCCAACCTAGGACACCTCTAATTTCCACTCTTCCTTTTTCCTGATAAACTCTTCAAGCTTGTGGCCTTTGCAGATGTCTTTGCTTCCTGACACCCCAATCTTGGTTTTCACACAAGCCAGCATTTGCTCCCAAATTCTATTGCAGTGTCTTTTTGCAAAACAAATGGGGATGTTAGTCCTCTGCCATGTTATTTGTGATCTCTGCTCTGGGGCACTATTGACAATTCCCTCGTTTTTGACATCCTCTCCTACGCTGATCTTTGTATGCCAGATTTTAGGGGTTCTGCTCCCATGCTCTGGGATTGCTTTTAATCTTTCTTCAATGCTTCATTTTTATCCTGCCTTCCTAAATATGAGGATTCTCCAGGGACCTTCCTTTGCCCCTTCTCATTCTGTCCCCCTAACCACTCTCTGCAAGAGCTTGTTGACTGTCACCTCCAGTATATCTTCTATGTACACATCCGGCCATGACCTCACCTTGTCACTTCATTCTCTTTGTCCAGCTACTCAGATGATTTTCCCATTAGAGTGTCTTGCCCAGCACCTCAAACCCAATACATTTTCACTCAAAGCCATCCTATCTCCTCTTTCCAAATACTTAATTCCCACCCATCCCGCCCCACCACCGGAGGCATCCTTTCCTTCCAGTTTCCCAACCTAGTAAAATCCTGGCAGGATTCTTTGATTTTTTTTCTTCTTCTTCATTCCTCATTCTTATTTCTAACATTCCAAGTCCTATCTCTTTCCTTTAGATCTGCCCACTCCTCTTTGCTCTTGCCCATGCAGGCCCTCATGAATGCAGCGCAGATCACAGACCGCTCTGATTTGGGCTTTCTACTTCTGCTTCTGGCTTCTCCCCAAGCCGCCCTTCAAACTATGATCGAACAAAACTTCTTCTATCATGACAATCCCAGTCGTGACCCAAATAAAGAGTCCATCCGACAGAAGCATCACATCCAGACTCTTCAGCTCAGAATATTATTTGCCTTCACTCAAACTCTCCCACATCACAGACTCTGTTTCACCAGCTGTCTAGCCATGCCCTTCACATCCATGCCAGCCTCTCTGCAAATGCTCCCACCTCACCCATGAAAGCATCTCTCACTGCCAGAGCTTATACACCAAAATTTTCCTGTTCCCATTGTGACTGGATTTAGTTGCAGTTTAGTAGCTTATTCTTTAATATATCTTTTTCTTTTCTCTTTCTTTCTCTTTTTTGAATGAAATATTTGTATATTTCTTGGTTGTTTCAGCTTTTTATTCAAATTCCAGTTGGTTAACATATAGTATATTATTCGTTTCAGGAGTAGAATTTTGTGATTCATCACTTAAATACAACACCCAGTGCTCATCACAAGTGCCCTCCTCAATACCCATCACCCATCTAACACATCTCACACTCACCTCCCTTCATCAATCCTCAGTTTGTTCTCTATAGTTAAGAGTCTGTTTTATGGTTTTCCTCTCTCTCTTCCCCCCTCATTTGTTTTGTTTCTTAAGTTTCACCCAACTAACTCATTATTAGCTCTTTGAAGTTCTACTAAGAAATCACCACAATGCCAGGCACATGGCTGTGGTCAGTAGATCCTTATAATTTGACTCACTAATCTCTTTGAGATCTAATAGAAAGTATTGGCTATGTGTTTAATCCTCCTACCTCAGGAGGAATTATAGCCACAAATATTTGAAAATATTTCTCCTCCTCAACCCTGTAAGGATGAACTTGGCCACTGAAAGGGTAGCTGGTGATTTCAAAGTTCCAGAACAACCCATTTCCTGGGGGCATCCATATCTATTATTATACTGTTACCTAATTCTGTGTCATGGAAATATTTACCTTGTTTTTATTCCTGTTCATACTTTCCTTTCTCATTTTTCCCATCTTTGTCATTATGATGATGAATAATAGTGCTTTCATTTACATCAACTCATTCAATTCTCTCCTCAATCTATTTAGGGATGGTAATATCGGTTGATTAATATTTTTGTAATCCAGCAAAAAATGAAAGTAGAGCTCAAAGGATTTGACCTGACTCGAGACTACACACACAGAACACAGATCCAGGTGTTGCTATTCAAAGGCCTTTGCTCCTTCCATCGCTTTAAGTTCATTCTGATCTGGATGCCCCTCCTCTGGGCTTGCATGGTTTCCATCTACCCATGCATGTAATGGCAGCATAATCATTAATTTACAAGTTGGTCTCCCCCATTAGACTGTGAGCTTACTAAACATATAGACCAAGTATTATTCAATTTCATGTTTCCAGTGAATGGCATAACTTGTGTTGGTTGGATGTCTGAATTAAGGCATGAATAACAGAATGAATGACTGAGTGAGAACTGTGACTTGTTATGTCTGCCTCTTAGAGAATTTGGCCCCAGACTCTACACAACTGTGTATTCTCCATGGCACATTATGTGTGACTGTAGAGAAATTTGCAACATTCCTTTCTCTTACATCTCCTTATTGATCTCCTTCACCCTAACAGTCCAGTATCCTCAGAAACACACATCTCACTGAAGTCTGTGCATAGTTAGGATTCAGACAAACTATGGTTCATACCTTTCTTTCTTTTGCTAATTATTAGCGAGTTGAGTAGCTGTGGACGAGCTATTAACATACCAATTCTTAATTTTCTCATCTGTAAAATGGACATAATAATAGTGAAAAATCCCAGTGTTGTTATGAGAAATCAGTGGGATGATTTATTTGAAGCACTCAGCCCAGGTCCTAGAACATAAACCAGGGAAGGATGATTGATGTACTTTAGGATCCACTTGGCTAAAGCCTGGGGCTCACTGACTAGCACATTTTCAGATTCAAACCTACAAAAGATCTTTTTTTGGCCAAACTAAAACAGAGGATTTAGACAATGATTCAAATAATTGGGCTCTAAACTCCACTTTCATCTGAAGAACTCCGAGGGGTAAAGGGATGGGATGGCCCTGGTAGGTCATTTTTAGCATCTCTAAGAACCTCACAGAGAGCTGGAACAAAAGGTCATTTGTCATTTATTTATACCTGTAAAGTTGGACCTTCCTGCTAGGGCCCTCCCCATCTGTCTCCTGCTGCTACTGTGTTTCCAGGTGTGTATGTGTGTGTGATGCTTCTTTAATGGCCTGGGTTGCTACCAGCTATCTAGAGGCAGTAAAATAAAGCATTACTCTTAGGTACTGGGGAAATGCATTTAGCGTATATGTAAATCCATCTCCTGGGACAGACAGTTGTATAAATAGAGTTAACATCACATTAATGCTGT
Organism: Nyctereutes procyonoides; assembly: GCF_905146905.1. Classification (NCBI taxonomy): domain Eukaryota; kingdom Metazoa; phylum Chordata; class Mammalia; order Carnivora; family Canidae; genus Nyctereutes; species Nyctereutes procyonoides. The sequence continues at coordinate 71,069,361 of NW_026575140.1, forward strand.
TTATCACCAAGGGCAGGGCTTTGGGTTTAGAGGCACGGTGGCTGCATCTCCACACAAATCTCCATACAAATCAGCTTTATGAGATCTCCCAGAAAAAAAAATGGGGGGTTGCTTCCTTCAACACAAGGCACTGCCCCAGCCCGGTCATTTTCTAGGTGAGCAGACTGAGGTCTAATGAGATCCAACTACACACACGTCTAGTTTGATCAGGCTTTCAATCAGAGGGGTCCTAGAGAAGGTTGTCTTGCATTCATGCCCAGTTGGAAAGAGAGTGATCTCTGGCACCTGGGTTTAAACCCTAGCTCTGCTGGTGTGTGAACTTTGGTGAATTGCTTATTTCCCTAAACTTGGTTTTCTCTTCTGTCTAATAATGACCATGATACCTCTCAGAATAATTCAATTATTCATCCATTTTCCTTATGTCTGTTAAGAACATATTATGCACCAGACTCTGATGTGATAAGAATTAAGCGCCGTTACAGATGTGAGTATCCGGCCAAATGCTGGCTATATGGTGGATACTTAGTAAAAGTTATGTGGCCTCCTCCCAAGGCTCATGGCTCTGACTGACCTTTCTCCAGGGAAGAATTCCTTCACCCTCATTTGGGAGTGAGTTAGATCTGGAGTATTTGCAGACTGACTTCCTTCCCTGCCTCCCTGCACCACCCCCGACCAATGCCCGCCCCCTCTGCCCCCAGAACTTCTCCCTCAGGGCTCTTGGGACTAGAATACCCCACTAACTTTGACAGATGATCTTTGAGGGGAGAAATCTCTGACACTCCAGGCCCTAAGTGACAGCGCAAGGATATTCACAACGATCCTGCTCACACTAGATAAAGCCGACTTGTCAAAAGGGGACAGGTCGTTTTAGCACTGGCTCATGGAAGCCTGACAAGTGAGCAGCTCTACCCATTCTAGGGCCAGGTTTCTGGCTTCCTTCAAAGGAGGGAAAGATGCCAGGGTCGCGGGGAGACAGACTGCCTGGGAAACAGGTCAAGTAGAAGGCAGGATTACTTAAGAGTGAGAATTACTTGGGTGGGAGAACCAAACATCCTTGCGAGTGCTCAATCCCATGTCACCTTTTGCTCTGCCTGCCTTCTGGCCCAAGGCCATGACCCTCCTTCCACTCTTCCACCCCACTTCTCACAACAGCATCCACATCTGACTCTTGTTGGTGTCCTGCTTCTCTTTCCATCGTGGCCTCAGCCACGGCGATGGATGCAGGGAAATATAACAACATAATCCTCTTCACACCACTCAGTCCCCAAAGGTCCTTACTCAGAATTCTCCATTTATCTGGTCATTAGATCTAATTAAATCCCTCCAACTTAGAGCACTGATGAGTGGCACCACTTTCTCTCACCAATTAAAAGAGAGGAGATTAAAGAATGCCCTCGACACTGTCCTTGTGAGGGTGGTGGCAGGGGAAGAGGCAGGGGAGGAACTCAGAAGACTGTCCTTTATCTCCGAAGCAGCGTTGATGTAATGTGGGTTCCTGCCAAAAAAATGTACCCTTTGCGTGGCTGATCCAGCTGAGGACATCAGGGTGCGTTAAGTAGTCTGCTGTCTCATAGAAACGTGTCCCTCTTTCCAAAGATGGTTTGAACATCTGAAACAAAGGACATCTACCATAAGGTAGACAGAATTCAAAAGAGGAAACCAGGATTGAAGAAGGGAGTTAGGAGGCATATTAATCCACAGGATTAATTAACATATTTGTTGCAATTAACTCTAAATCTGATCGGAGCTTCCTGGTAGCTAAGGCAAAAAAGGAAATACGGCGTATCACCATAGCTTTCATCATCTAAAAGGAGGAAGTGCACTTCCTACTATCTGCTATTCTTAGGGGATTAAAAAATGTCTTCGTTCTTAATTCTGAAAGGAACTTTTCACGTAGGGCTTCACATACCTGAGCGATAGACAATGTTTTCGATAATATTATTTAATAGTATTGTCTTGTATTTGACAGGCAAGGTTCTGAGTGTTGGAGCTTTGGAATAATGCTTTATTTGAAGAATTGATTTTCCCACATGGGACTCAAAGAGTGACCTCAGTTTTATTAGAACAGCGCTCAGGCCGTTTTAGCTTATGGGGTCCAGCAGGATGGAAAAAGCTACTGACTCCTACAGTATCTGGCTCATCAGCAAAGTCCTTCTAAAAAGTACCCCTACTTTTTGCTTCTTTGGAAACAGAACTTCCTTCCCTGCCCTACCCCCACTAACATGTTTCCTCATGAAGACAGTCATCAGACAGAAACAAGGGTTTGCCACTTATTGGAGCACAGGTGGGTCTCCAGGCTCACCGCCCCCCCCCAAAGACCACCTCAGCATAATCTTCTCTCTTCATCATAGCATTATGGAACCAGAGCTAGCCTTTCTCCTTCTTCTCCTGACTTTCCAGAGGGCTATTTGGGAAGGACATGCATGGATATCTCTTTCAAGCCCTCTTGAGTATTCAAAGCAGAATCAGTTCTGGTGTGGTTGAAAGGATTGGAAGGCTGTGGGGCCCTGAGGCAGAGGGATGAGTGAGGTTCTCAGGTTCAGTAACTCTGAGATTCACTCCCTGCCAAGAAGACATAGAGAAGCTCGGCTTCTCCTCAAGTATGGGCCTGTGAGGATGCACATTTCTGCCAAAGAGATTCCTTAGTGCACAACTTCCTCTGTTTTCATTCCAGATTCCTTCAAAGAGACTCTAAAAGAAAGCTCTGAGTTCGGGGTCAGCTCACACCCTGCATGCCCTCCTTCTGGATCTCTGGAACCTCTGACCCACTCAAACATCTATGTCTTCAAGATACTCCCAGGTAAGAGCCCGCTCCCCCCACCCCACACCTCCACCATTTGCCCTTGACTCAACAAAATTATCCTTCAAGGATCCTTCTGGAGAACTGCCCTTTTTCTCTTCTTGTATTCCTACCTCCAATACTGGGCCATATCCTGGCTCCTGACTTGGCTTCTCATCCCAGGGTTTTGAGTTTCTCCCTACACTTTAGACTAGCTCCCTGTTGCTCTTCCTGTAATCACCAGATGATGCTTCTACAGCTTGAACCTGCCTCCTGAAGGACAATTGGAACCTGAAGCCTAGCAGTTTCTCTCCTTACTGACCAAACCCCACTGAGGCTCAGCCCAGTTATGCCAGAGCAGGTTTCTGATTTCACGTCTGGGGCTCTTTTCATGCCTCGGTGGCTGCCAGCTGACCACAGCAACTGAGCACAGAGAGGAAGCAAAAACGAGATGAAAACATGGGTAAGGGGAACATTTATAAAACCTGCCCTTCACTATTGTTCCTTCGAGTGTGCTCTCCACTGGCAGCCAAAGCTCCCTGAAACTTGTTGTGTCCTATCCTTCAATCATTGCTTCTCATTGCAATTTCAGCGGAGAATTTGAGAAAGCCTTTGAGGAGAGATTATAAGAAGGGAAGATGCTATTCATGGTCTTACTGAACGAAAGAGCATGGATTTGCTTATCCTAGAGGATGCTGGGCCTGGCAGTCACTCCTTGTGTGTCTTTTGGACTCTCTGTGTCTTTGTTAGTAACCCGGGGCTGGAGGTTTATTTTGTGTGTGAACGTTTAATGGGATTATACAGGTGGAGTGTGCGGCATGCTGCTCATCGCATGAGGGTGTGCACTCCCGGGGCTCCCTGGAGGCCTGCTCCTTGTCCCGGGGGCCCCCTCCACCTACTCCCCACTGATCATGCCTTGCCCTGTAGGCGTCCCAGAGCTCAGCTTCTTTCCGAAGCCTCCTGGCCGGTTGCAGTAAGAGCATCATTTCCAAAGGGGGCGCTCTAAGATCAGGAAAAAGGCCTTTGGGGACCTTGACTGTGTGTGTCTGCGAGGAGTGCACGCTGGTACCTATGGCTGGACATTTAAAAAAATGACTTTTATGAAATCTTTGCCTTGATATGCTATCAATTTTTCCAGATGCCTTTTCAATATCTGTCTACAGAACTGTATGAAATTATAGTAAGTCCTACAGCTGGGGGGATGACGATACTGCAGTTGGAGACAGACATCTCTGGCTCTGATGAAATGAGGCAGAGGCATTCTCCTGGTAGTAGGTCCATTCTGGGGGGGCTGCCCAAGCTGCACACCTCCTGAATGCAGGACTCTGGGGCGCCCTCAATGGAAGCTGCCTGTCTGCAGCTGTTGCTCTGTCTCTCCCTTCCTCCTGCCTTACCCTCCAGGTAGGCACCTCCCAGGTGAGAAACATCCAGGCTTCAAGCTTCCAGGCGGTGCAGGCTGAGGCTGGCCGGGGTTTGGCTCCCTCAGCTAGACCTAGGGTCTTCAGGATGGGGTGAGGAGACAATGAGGGTCTGAACGGCTTTCTCTGAGCCCTCTTGGACCACAGAAGGGAGAATGGTGCTAGAGGTGGCTAAGAAGATGACACCTTCTGTATGAACACGAACCCTGAGGTCACCAGACTGCCTGCCAGGGTGTGCCCAGTGGCCAGGCCCCTGCCCGGGGCTGCCCGCCGGTGACTCAGCTCGCCCCACTCCTTATCCTGCACAGTGTGCAGGGCACCACGGAAGACCACAGACAGACTGACGAGGCTGGGAACCTCCAGGGTAGGATGTCACAGCTCCTGAGAAAACTGGAGGAGAAAGGGGACTCGTGTCTGGCTTGCAGTTGTCCCCCACGCGGTGTTGAGTAAGTGGACACACGCACCTGATACCAAAGTAACACCTGCCACCCGCCCCCCCGTGGGTGCCTCTCTCCCTGGCTGGGAGGAGGCCGGGCGGCCCGCAGGGCCACCGCAGGAATCGGGAGGGCGAGGTGGCTCCTCTGACACCGCAGGCCACCAGGTGTGCGGCCCGGGGAGCCCAAGAGAAGGAAGGTCCTCAGCATGTGTTACAGCAACCTGCGTGTTGCTGTTTAACAGCGCTTGTCATCTTGTCCGTTTTGTCCACCTGCCAAGGCTGCTTCCACGGAGCACTGCGGAGTGGGAGGCGGCCGAGGCTCCCATCTGCGGCTGATAACAGACGGCCTTGCGTGAAGCGCAGGAAGCTAAGAGGCTTTTCTTTGCTGTTGTGGAGAGACCTCTGGCTTGAGGCAGTGCTCTCCGAGGGCAGTGGAGATACTGTCAATTATCAACCTGTCCCTCAAGCCTCGGGGCGGGCTGTGATGGGCCCTGTCTGCCAAGGGATGTGCGCGCTCCTCCTGGAGAAGCCCAGGTGCTGGCAGGCAGGTGAGGCTTGGCTGGGGACCTGCCTTCTTCCCTATCCGGGAGCTCCCGTAGTGTCAGGGTGACCCCACCCCGCAGGACGACGGTGCCCACCGGAGGAGGTGGTCCTATTTAAGGAGTGTAGTTTATTCCCCCTCTGGGATTATGTCAATCTCCATAGGAATTCCTTGGACACCCAGGGATCCCCATACTTGCTTCTATCACAGCATCCTAATCCCAGTGTTTTTTTCATGGTGCCTGGGACCAAATGAACTGGTCGTTTCCATCTTCGTTGGAGGTAGCTAGTGTCAAAAAGCTTTGTAAGTGTTAACCTCCTAACGCCTTCATAGCTATTTGGAAAAATATCAACTTACAGGAAAAACACTTGTATTTCCTTCTTAAAGGAAAAATTCATCATATCTTCTTAATCATAATTAGCTACTAAAGGGATGTGGGCACCTGTTAGGCACTGCACAACTTCTCAAACGTTGGACACTGCCATCTTCACTTTCTGTTCCACATTGATTTTTGTCTACCACTTGCCTCTTCTCACAGCAATCACAGAAAACCCACTTTCATAAAGAGATGGCTCCATTGAAAGGAAATGGTGAGATCTAATGTCAAAACTGTAAACTTCCTTGAATTGGTAATTTGCTTGGTGTCTGGTGGATGTTGAGTCATCTCCAGCTTTTCGTCCAAAAAAAAATGGAAATATCCTGCAGAATTGTGAGAGTTTACCATGTTACCCAGGATCCGCTGGTGCATAGTTTGGGAACTGTGGCCCAGGTACTCCATAGGTGGATTGCATCTCCTTGTGTTGAAGGAAGTAGGGATGGGCTAGAAGTTGGGGTGGGGGCCAAGAACGGGGAGAGAAAATTTGCTGGGACTAACCCATAGCTTAACTTTGTCAGGACACATCCTCAGACTATGCTCAGTCTATAAAGAGGAATTTCTAGGGACAATCAGGAGGCTGGGGACTTTGCTGGGGATGTTAAAGACATATTGTGCTGAATAGAAGGGAGTACCTCCATGAGTTGAGGTCTGGGTGCACAGGGTCATGCCTGGTACTATCTGGTCACTTCCCCAACTTTTCCTAGGCTAATTTTCCCCTCTTTCTTTCCTTCCTCCTTTCTTTATCCATCCCTCCCTCCCTCCCTTCCTCCTTCCTTCCCTCCCTCCTTTCCTGCCCTCCCCAAATGAATATGTCCTCCTCCCATGTGAACATAGAACAGTGATGAAGAGCAGGTCTCAGGACCCAGATGACCTACCATCTACTTACTACCTGGTAACTTTAGATAATATCTAACTAAACTCTGGGCTTCAGATCCTACTTCTATAAAATGGATTTAATAAAATGGTGTATTTTATTAGTTTGCTATAAGATTGAATACCTATTGGAGAATAGAACAATGTCAGCTCAGCAAATAGCCGTGACAAGGCAGGCTTGGTGTCTACTTGTGCCTGGCCTATAGTCCAGGGGAAAGATAAATCTCAAGCCACTGTTTGCCCAAATGATTAATTGATTACAATTTTGATGTGTATTACAAAGAAGTGGAATATTTAAGTAAGCAACATGGGGATTTAATCTAGATGTGGGGGATGAGTCCCTCAAAATTCTTCCCGGATTAAATAACATTTAAGTCAAGACTCAAAAGATGTATAGGAGTGTATCAGGCCAACATCCAGTGGGTGGAGGAGTTGTGAAAGAACGTTCTAACAGGAGGAACACCATGCCCAGGACCCTGAGGCTCCTAAGAGTTTTGGGCAGAGAAATGCAAGATGTTATGTCTTATAGATCACTGTGGTTGCTGGGTGGAGTATGGATTCCAGTGGTTGAGAGAAAAAAACAAAAGACCAGTTAGGAGCCTACTTGTAAATGGTTTGGGGGAGATGGGAGGTGACCCTGCCCATGGTAGCAGTAGAGAAAAGGACAGGTAATTAGGAGGTAAACTGGATTAGATGCATTGTTTGTGAAAAGAGAAGAGAACCCAGGCAAAGGTGCAGGAGTCTTCCTGGAGCAGTTGGTTGGAAGGAAGGTGGGACATGATGACAGGGACAGGGAGCCCTCGGTCAGGGAAGATGCCCATAGGGGCTCTAGGTAGCAAATGAAGAAGGGAGATGACCCAGCTCTACCAAAATCACTCGCCAAATCCTTCTTAGCTAACGGAAAGAAAACAGGGTTTCTGCGCTCCTCTTCTGAATTATCCGCATAACTAGTCTGGGTCTTCACTTACTTGGCAGAAAGGCCAGATTGTGGGGGATGGAGGTAGAGAACCTGCAGAGAGGAAGAGAACCCACTGGGGCTGCAGAGTTGTTAATTGAACCTAGGGCATATGTGGAGTAATTAAAAACAAAGTTTATCGTTATGCGGTCCACGAACAGGCCTGTCCACATTTGCTGTCAGCGACTTTCTCCCTCTCTATGGAGCCATCTTTCTTTCTTGTATTTAAGGAAAAAATGTTTTTGATATTAATTAAGTTACATGGCAATTTCCTCCCCCTAATTAAAGTGGAACCTTTTCACAGGACACTTTGAAGTGCAGCTCTGTGGATAGAAGAAACTTTTCATCCTCCGCCAAAGCTCTGTAGTGTCTCTTCATATTGTTCACTTCAGTCAGAATAAAACTCTTTCTGATAATGAAGGGAAGAGCATTTAACTTTTTCCAGCTATCACACCGTCAAGTTGGCCTGGAGTGGGATGTGGGGAGTGGGCTGGAGCCTTGGCTTCAGGCAGTACGAGGGGCTGGCGGTGGCAACCTGGGTGCGTCTGAGAAGGGATGCAATGGGTGGCAGGGCCGGGAGGTGGGGGAGGGGGTGGAGGGAGGACCTATAGGGTGCTGGGAGCCCCTTCTCTCAGGACTATCATAGAGAGAGTGGCAACACCTAACTCCTGGGACATCACTCATTTCCATCCATCATTGTTTTGTCCCCAGGTCTGATAGGTATAGTGGTTGGACGATGAGTGCCACTGTTCTAATTTCTGGGGGGCAGTTCCTGTGCTTTTTTGGGGGGGCCCACATAACCCCCTGAAACTCCTAGAGATGGACCAATGACTAATAGTCAAAGAAGGAAGGCAGAGAGGAGAGCAGAAAATGGAGCGTGGATATCAGCAGAGAGACAGAAGCAGGAAAGGAATCCATCCCTGGCTATGGGAAACTCATGTGGCCAGGAAGACATTCTTGACTCTTCAAACCCTGCTGGCTCCTCTGATTTGCTTTCCCTCCCTCCAAGTCTTCCTCTTTTAAGCTCCTCTGAAGGCCCTGGAAGTGAGGAAAGGAAAAGAAGGAGTCTTGTCCCCTCCCTGTCTTGTCCCCTCCCTGCCCAGAAACCAATTTCTCATGAAAACACCCCGGGGAGGAAGCAGAGGCCACTGTTTTTTATCTGTGAATCTTACCGCTAGTGTTTTCCCTGTAGGTATCGACAGCCAGTAAAACACATATCACAGATGGAACCAGAAACAGCCCCTGTGTGTCCACCTCCTCCCCACCAAGATGCTACGGGCCCAGAGTGTCAGACGCTTTAATTGGATTATTGCTGTTTCTCCAGCTGTCTCAAGGTGTCTCCCAAATAGCTCCAAAGCCACAGACAAAGGCGAGTGGAAGAGGCATCTGAGGGAGGTAGAGAGGATTGCAGGTTCCCTTCCATGGTCTTCCTTCAACAGCTGCCTGTCTGTTGCCTTGGGCTCAGGAGACCTCAGCTTCCTGTTCAGCTGGCAACCCATGTGGTCATAGGGCCCTGCCTGTCGGAAACGGGTTCCCACACGGGAGGGGAGGAGGACAGGAGGGTAGGGTGTTGTGGAGGACTTGAGAAGGTAGCAGGGATTTTCCTGATGTCCTGTGGCTTCATTCAGTAACTTTAACTCAACCCACACATAGGTATGGCCACCCCTAGATGCCAGGTATCAGGCAAGGTGGCAGGAAGGAAGATGGAGATGCAAGGTGCCAGAGTACCAGAGGCCCCCACTGAGCAAGAAGTGGCCAGATGTGCATGCAGGTAGGCAGTGGTTGGCTGGCATAACTGAGCGTGAACCAACCACACGCTCCAGGAGCATCAGGAAGGCAGACTTAATTCCAAAGTAGGGAGATCTGATAAAAGCCTCAGGAACCTATAATTTCAGCTGTGTGGATTATATCTGGGAGGGTAGAATGATGGCAAAAGGAATATTCCAGACAGAAAGGCCCCACATGGAAGGTGTTTATGAGGGCAGTGCTGGTGTGCCTGCATGTTTGGGGTACATTAACTGGGAAGGTGTTGGGGGCAGGGGAGGCACTGCAGAAAGGCAGCCGCAGTTGTGTGGGGCCTTGTGTGGCAGGCAGAGGAATTTGGCCTTTCGCTTTTGTGTCCTGGGGAAGAGGCAGGACTTATAAGGTATGGAGTGGTGAGATTAGGATGACACTTTAGAGGAACACTTCTGTTCCTTTTTGGCATGTGCGCCCTGACCCTTTATTCCCACCCCATGGCTTGCCATCAGAAAAGCTAAGGACACTTAAACACTTCAGTGTGGCTTAGGAGAAATCCGGAGCTGTGGCACGAGCTTCCCCTACCCCTGTACCTGGCCTCTGGCTTGTCCAAAGCTGCCCTGTGGATCATTTTAGCAACGCTTCAGCAGATCAAGGCACAGATGCCAGAATGGCTTTTCCCAAGGACCCTGGGTCAAGTGCCATCCCATCCCTGTCCCCAGCCATGCTGACTTTCATTAGGTACATATATAATAATCCAGCCAAATCTACAAATATCAAGGGAATTTACAGGAAAAGGGGGATTAGAGCAAGAGAAGGTTATGGTCACTCCGAAAAGGCTTCCTGAGAGATGTGGCCTTGTGATCACGGTGTCATAGGTAGTAGTGAAATGATTTGGGAGGATATAAAAAGGAGAGGTGATGCAGGAGGGAGACAGGAGGTGTGACACAGTATGTTGGGAGGAGGGGCATGTGGGGAGGTTGCAACAGGTCTCAAAGATGGAGATGCCAATCAATGTTGCTATGAAGTCCAGGTGATGGAGGACCATAGAGGAATATGTAAATAATGGGTCACCAGCAACCCATTCTCCAGAGCTCTTCCTTCTCCCCCTCTACCCAGAGTGTAGACAGCCTCCCCTCTTACTCCCTTGGCCCACAGTTCTGCAGATGGATGAGAGAAGACCCTGCAACTGGGGGATCCGGATCAGTCATTGACATTACAGTCAATCCCTGTAAGATTGGCAAGGGCAGGAAAGGTCTTCTGACCAAGGCAAGTGGCCTGAGCGAATAGAGATTATGCGTGTATATTAATTCTGTGGTTAGACAGTTAGGTCCGAGAGCTATGCGATAATCTGTGCTTTCTATATATTGGCAATACATCTATGCTGGCCTGCTGGGAGCCAGGTTTGGGTTTTAGATGTGCTCAGGATACCTGGGAGCTTCCTTCCATAGCATGGCTTCATGGGGAAATACTTTTTTTGGACAAAGGCAGCCAATTCCATCCACATGAAGAGCTCGGTAAGAAAGTTAGCTTAATATCTATTTAGTGCTTTCCTTTTTTTTTTTTTTTAAGGCACCCACATGCCGTTTAACATTCACAGAACACCTATGAAGACTTCCATCTTACAGATGAGAAAACTGATGCTCAGAGAGGTTAAGTAATTTCCCCCAAATCCCATAGCTCCAAATTACAGAGCAAAGCCTCAATCCCTGGTCTTCTGAGGCTGAGTCAAATGTACTTTCTGCCACAGACATAGTCCTGATGAATACTAACTCCTCTCTGTCAGGGTGAGGGACAGTTTGTGAATACTAGGACCCAGCACCCGATTCTTATTGCAGGGCTTCCTAAGGGCTGGGTCTTTAGCGCTGTTGAAAGTCAGACTCCAGCCGCCAGCCATAGGGGACACCTGCAGGCGTTCCAGCCAACCCAGAGACCTAGAAAGAAAACCCAAGCATTCTTAACCTTTAAAAAGATCTTAGCCTGTGGACAGATAAATTAACTCCAGGGCTCTGGGGAGATTAAACCTTATTTTATGGTTTGCTTGTTAAAAACGCATAACTCCAAATCTCACCAGAGATTGCAATTAAGATAGCACGGGGCTAAAGCTATATGAGAAGTATTATTTACTCCTGGCTCCCTGCAAAGACCAAAACGACAATGGGCTTTTCCATTTCATAACCTGCAGTCGATCTGAAGCCACCTGCCTTTGTACCTAAAATGCTTTAGGACACGTGCTTCTCCGCTCCCAGCATAGCTGCGGCCACAGTTCTGTTATACTTTGTGGTTGCCCAAAGTAACCATAAAAACCCAAGTTAAAACAAAGTTTCCAGGGCGTTAATGTTCAAGAGACACAAGAACATTTTTTACCATCTGCTCCTCTGCTGTTCCCACCCGAAGGGCCCTTTTTCCTGTCTTCCCCTTTCAGTGCCTGAATGCTACAAGCCCCAAATAGCTCCCTGATTTCTAGCAAAGTCCAAGGAAAAGCCAGGTCACTCCCAAGCAGACGGATCTCAACTAAACTGCGCCCACGAGAGAATCACTATGAGCCTTCTCAACAGTCACCATTAATTTCACATAAAAGGCACACAGATTTCCTCTCCTGAGGTTCTGTGAAATGTTGGTTACTTTGTTTAGGCAGAGACACCACCAAGAACTATCTACATTACTCTTTCTGGGGTCCTTTTCACTTCTGGAGATCAATAATTCATTTTTTTCAACATATATAGAAGAGATAAATAAAGGAATGAGAGCCTTCCTCTGCGAATATTCCATCTTAGGTTCTGTGATGCACAGAGGGTCTTTCTCAAAAAAAAAAAAAAATTTTTTTTCTGTCTCAGGACTCACCTGGGACATTTGACTCAGATTCAAAATTCCAGACTGAAAAAAAAAAATTCCAGACTGTGTTCAAGAGTTACTCATCCAGGTGATTCTTAAAATCCGTAAATTTGGAGTCACTGGTGTAAAGAACACTAAAGAGAAAGTTAGGAGGATTGGATTTTTTTTGAGTAATCCTGACCACCCCGTAGCTGTTCCATCTTTGTGGAGTCCAAGTGTCTTGCTGGGTGTTAAATGCCCCCTTGTAAGTGAAGGGGCTGCTACGATGAAATGTGTCAAGCATGTTCCAGTTACTTTGTGAGCATCGAGCCCCAGTGTCACACAGCTTGATGGAGGTAGGACCCAGATTCAGATGGAGGTCTGCTGGACTCGTGAGCCCAGGCTTCCAAGCACTGTGCCTGCACCTCTCTGCATGGACCCCCCACCCCCCAATAGCTCTATTCTCCTACTTGTTTCTTACAGGCAAAGACAAGACCTCATGCATTATATAAGAAGTAAACCATTCCAACTAGTTCCCTCTCTGTCCACTGCGTTAATCCCCCAGGCCCCGAATTACACTGAAATTCTGGACCAGCCCTGTATTTTTCCCCCCTTCTCTGGTGATTATCTGGGGCTGATTTGGCCAAACTTCTAAGTCTGTTGCCTAGCAAGTCCCAGCACATCTGGAGTCCTGCTGTTGCCTCAATTGCACAGCTGTCTACAGCAAAGATGTAGTCATCAGAAAGCTGCTGCCCAATGGAAATCCAGAGAGCAATCTTTATATGGATCAGCTCTTTATACCTTTGTGTGGATTTCACTTCTCACTCACAAAGACAACGGGCTGGCGAGTTAGCAGAGTTCACACTGAGATGTGAGCGGCTTTATAACCAGCATGAGGAAGATTTCCACAGAAAAAAACCTCTTCTTTCCTGGTGACAAACCTGAATTTTTGCTAAGGGGGGAAAAAAAAAGCTCTCTCTCTGAGAGCATTTGTGCGGACCCAAGGGCTTTGAAATGGGAAGAAAAAAAAAAAAAAAAACGCCAGAAGATTCCTCTGAGGCAAAGAGACACCACCAAATAGTGCTGGCCCCAAATTTAGGTTTTGCAGACCCTTACAGTAAAAGTTCCCCAAAGCTTAAGGAGGCAGAGCCAATCTGAAGCTTTTTTAAAAAAAAAAAAAAATTTATGCACCAGGGTAGAGGATATTGTTTTAGGGGTGGGGAAGATTGAAGCCTGCAGTGAAAGTAAATGAACCAAAATCTCTGCTGGAGGTATGGATAAAAACCAGAAGGAAAAAAAAAAAAGGAAAGAAGAGAGAAAGAAAAGCAAAAGCACAACTGACCAGTCTTATGTCGCTCCCCAAGGAGAGAAGTGCTTCAGAAAACACAGTGGCAACGGTGAGCCCCGTTAGCTCCTATCCTATTCATCAGGCCTCTCCATCAGAGGACACTCCCCCAGACAAAGGCCATTAATGTTCAAAATGGCGCCCACAGGCATCCTGAAGTGCTTTCTGCATCCACAAAGACCAATGTAATTAGACCCAATATTGAACCTCAGAATGGCAAGACTGGATGGGACCTTAGAAGCGCTCCGGGCCAACCCTCTCATTTTGCAGTCAAGGAAACTGAGGCCCAGAGTTCATCAACCCAGAAGTTGATGTGTAACTGGGAACAACCTAAACCTCTGCGTTCCAACTGCTGTTTCTTATCACACCACACTGACACCCCAAACGCTATTGTGTTATAATTATTTGAACATGGGTAATCTCTGGATAATAGGGGATTAATTTTTTTACCATATTATTTGATTAAGTAGGGCTCATCGATGACTTTTTTTTCTCTCTTTTTTTTAAATTGAGGTATAATTGATGCATAGCATTATATTATTTTCAGGCCTACAACACAACGATTTGATATTTGTATATATTAATTACATTAGCAGTTTTATTCCCGTGTGTTTGGTGTGTGCATTTAGTTAGCCTGGGCTTCCAAAATGCAGTTCTCCTTATGTGATGGCCAAAAATGTGAGTCAGTGAGCTGAGCTGATTCTTTCCTTCCCTGGGCATTGTCAATGACCTAATTTATTAATTTTACCTCCCTCCCAGTTTAGAAACCTGGACACGACTGGCTTCACATTAGCTGTCAGTGTTGTCATTCACACTTGTATCAATAATCCTGAGCTCTGACAACTTTTCTTATTTTTAGACCTAAATCCTATCTTATAATATAAATATCACACTCTAGGCAGGGCACCATAGAGCAATTATTGCACTTCCCAGGCGAGGTGACTTTCTTGGCCTCAACGCTTCAAGGCAGCACCTGAGATGTGTTCTAATCACTGAGAGGCATTGGGGCAGAAGTTTATTATACTATTAAATACTGCAGGAAGAAGAAGACACCTGTTCCTTTGGCAGATCGCCAGATCCTTCCCTCCAGAGAGAAAAATGAAGGTGGGGTGGTTGTAAGTGCAACAAGAGGGTAAGTATGGGGTGCTGTAGGAGCCCGTAACAAGGGGGGGGGTCTCTCCCAATGGAGGGAGATTGGAAAATCTTCTGGAATTTGCTCAGTGCTTTGCAATTTACAAATGTCTTTCATTTGCACTGTTGCACCAATCCCCAGGATGGCATTTGGATTTTTATTGAAATTTAGAATATTGAATGATGTCCTCCTTAATGGATTTTCAGAACTCCCATTATAGAGATAAGGATGCTGAGGATCGGAGAGGCAATCTGAACAGAGCTGGAATTCAAATTCAGATCTTTTTACCCCCTTCCCCCAGTACTCATACGATGTGCATTTTCTCCATACCCCCCCAGATCAGATCTGACAAAAGTGAGGTACTTGGTTTCTTTAATTCACTGATTCAACCTTTGTTTGATTAATAGCAATAAAATGCCAGTGAGTGACACAAAGCATTGTGTCATGCCCAGAACCACAAGGATCACTAGCTTCCTTACTCTCTGTGCCCAAAGAAACATTTTGAGAGTAAACTTCCATGATTATAGATGATTATGACTTCTAGATGGGTATCTGAAAAGATCTTTTAGGGAGTAAATGGTAGAAAGGTCCAGAAAAAATGTCCAAGTCAGTTTCCAGTTTGCTTTGTCAAGAGAACTCTAATGCTCCTTGCCCTTCACCTCCTATCCTACCTTCACGTGCAACTGCCCCCATACAGCCTCACATGACCTGTCTCATGTATGCCCCTTATATGTTACACACAGTGTCATACACAGATGCACACACATGCAGCCCCCACACTCCTTGGCTGGCACTGTCCACCTTCATCTCCCTTCGTTCCTGTCACATTCTGGTGGCTTACCCTCCTTCGGGGTCTTGGTCTGCTAAGATGCACCATGGGGGCAGTGCCTGCTGCCTTGAGCCAGGAACATCCCAGAACAGCTGCCTGCCCCCAGGCTAATGTCCCAGTGCCTCCCACAACTCCCGAACCCCTTCTCCCTGCATACTCAGCAATCACTCCAACCTCCGTGTCATACTTTCCCGGAGCTCCCTCTGACAAGTTTATCAAGTTGAGAGATGACACTGTCAACGGGCATATAAAAAAAGGAAAAAGAAGGGAGAGAGGAGGAAAAAAAAACCCAAAGCCTCCCTTGGTTCTGCAAGGAGCCATTCCCACACTCCCAAGGTCATCAGGGTGGGCTAGGGGAGGCATCCTTATTCCTCACCATCACTTGCCTCTTAAGTGAGCTTCCCCAGGCATGGGCTGGGGGGGGGGCGGGGATGGAGTGGGTGGGGGGCTCTATGCTTAGGCAGAGGTTGCCTGGTAAGACAATGGCTGAGCTGATAATGCCAGCAAAGTCATGACACCAGGGACCTCTTACAATTTTAAGATCCAATCAACTTTAAAATATTACCGGCTAAGGCGGATTTGAGCAGGGGCTATAGCAAACAATTGATCCCTGTATATTTACTGAGAGCGCAGGCACCCTGCTGAAATATTAATCCGGGATGGGGGGGGGCGGTGGTGGGGAAGGGGGGGGCATTAGGACTGCCCAAGCTCTTCAGAAAAATCCTTTGACAAAATGAGTTTAATTAGGGAAATGCAGATGCTATTTTTTTATGTATGCATTTATTCTGTTCTTTATAAAACATTCCAAGAGTTGACAGCTTACAAAGAGACCTGCCTCCCTTCTTGGGTCTTTCCCTCCCAGGACTCTGCCTCTCACCCAGATTCAGAGTCTGCTCCAGGAGTTGCCTGGGACCTCTCTGCCTGGGACTTGGCCCCTCCCACTTTCTACCCCCCACCCCTACCCGCCACTCCCCTGCCCATTGGTGCCTTTCCAGTCATCCCCTAGAGGTTCTGCAACCTCCAGCCCCAGGACATTCAGAATGAGGGCCCGGCTCTCAGGTTGTAATGAAGGCCTTGGAGGAGGGAGGTGAGAAGACGGGAGGACAGAAGCCAGTACAATAAGGAGCAATTTATCCAGCTCACATGTCTGGGGGAAGGACATCAGCCCCCTGCTTCTCCTGCCCTTGGAGGCATCAATAACAACCATAGAGCCCATGCCCCCAGCATGGGCTTGCAATGTGGCCATGAAAAGAAGGACAAAGAAACAGGCTCTTTCCTGGCAGAGCAGAGCTTATTGCTTGCAGTTAATGGGAGGGTGGATGTGAGGGCCAGCCCTGGGGAAGGCTGAGAAATTCCAGTTACTGACAGGCTGGACCATGGTCAGAGATGCACGGCGGAACCTGAGGCTCATGGGGAGCCGGATGCCTTAGACACTGCTGGATGGAGGGCACACACCTAGGGCCCAGGGCAGCAGCCAGAGCAACTCCTGTGCAGGGGGAGGGCCACAGGAGAAAACCCTGTTCATCTTCCTAACAAGTGGGATCACCAGTATCTCCCCAGTTTGAAGAACTGGTTTCTTTTTAAAGATCCATAAGAAGATACTTCCTTTTATGATTGCATATTTGTTTTGGAGACAGTGGTCCACTGGCTCCTTACACCTGCTGTGCTGCTTTCACAGCTTGTCCTCATTCTCTTTGCCTGGAATGCCCCGCTTTGTAAAGACCACCTCTGCAGCCTTTTGAGCTTAGGTCCTAAGTCACCCCTTCTGGGAGGTGCTTCTGACCCTCCTCAGACTGAGCTCCTCATTCCCCCTTCTTGCATTTTCATAACACAACTGTTTGGATTTTGGTTACATTAACCATTATATTAAATTATAACTTTTCTTGCATGTCTGTCTCTTCCTTGAGGATGAGGACCTCCTATCTCTACACCCCTAAGTCCTCGTGTGCACCTAGCGAGTAGGTGATGTGCGAAACGTGCTTCATATACAGAACAAAGTGTTCATCTTCCCTGAGGCATTGCTAGGAAGACACGTTTTCTTCTAAGTTAAATCAATTAATCCATCAAGGAGATTTGGGTCACTGGAAAAACCATTAACATGTACCATATGAAATTCCTAATAGCAACCATTTCCCAAATTACCAAAAATTACCCAAAACTGATATTCAACCAATTACCAAAAATGGTAATTTCACATGGTACAACCAAATCCAGGACATAGATTCGCTCAAGGAGGAAAGGAATAAAAGGAAGCAGCATTTGCTGCATACCGACTGTGCGCCAGGTACTTTGCAAACATCATCTTGTTTGGTAATCATCATCTAATTCTGGTTCAGGAGAAAAAAATAAACCTAAAAGGTGCAAGATATTTAAATGCTGAGTTGGGGGGTACTGTAGGACAGTGGGATGGGAAAAGAGAATTATTTGGATGGTGAGGGTTTCATAAAGAAGCTGGGCTTCAGCCAGGGCTTCTCAGGGCAGACTTGGTGGCAGTTGGTGGCTCTGTCCTTTTTCCTATGGTAAGCTCACTCTGCTTACCTCCATCGTGGCATTCCATGGCTTCATTGCTATTCATTTACTGGTGTGTTTCCATCCTACATGCTGAGTAGGTCCTTCAAATGGCAGGGGTCTTATCTCCTTCATCTCTGTGTACCTCTGCCCAGAGTGATACCTGGCAGTCTGCTGGACTCAAATGTTTGCTGGGAATATATATATAAAAAAAAATCATGCAGTAAACTCCAGCAATGAATGCGAGGATTTCTCAGAGGCAGATATGGCTACAGGCTCTCCAGCTCCACACTAGTGGATCTGTGTGCCTACAATGGTTCAGGAGTATGGATCTCAACAGGACCGAGCCAAGCAAGAAGGAGGAAGAGACCCAGGAAGGGTTACAATTCCAAATAAGTGTCACTAGACACATCCTTTTCCCATCTCCCATTTCCCTGGCTTGACAGCATAGGTCGTTCATGAACCCCCAATTCCAGACCATCCAGTTGCCTCTGTGGGGACCAGAGGCACAGTGGGAAGATGCGTGAGATGCTCCTAGTAACAGCTACCACTTACTGAGCACTCCAGGGTGGGTCCCATTTTATAGATGGAGTTGTCACAGGCCTTGCCTGAGGTGATAGGCTACAATTCCAGGTGTCTCTGTTTTTTTTTAAACCTGTACTCTTAATCACTAAGCTGTATCAGTACAAAATTCAACTTACTCCCAATTTCCTAGAGTGTCTGGAATTTTCGGGGCCAGAAATGCACACAGGGGTCTTCTCTGGTTTTGGTTCCCTGCCTCCAACCTTTGGGACAAGTCAGGCAGACATTTGAGCAATCTGGGTCCCTCCCCAAGCCCAGTTTGTGCCAGGTCTTAGAGCCTTTCATTCATCATTCTCAATGAGGAATTAACTCATTGGGGTTGATTTATGGAGATGGGCAGGAGCTTCTGCCAGCAGAACCCAGGCTGTTCTCTCCTGTCTTGATTTCTTGCCCCGACTTGTACCCAAAGAGCCCTGGCATCGAAGCTCATCTTGAATCTTAAGAGCCTGTGGACTCATTGCAGATTTAAGCACGTGCCCTCTTGACCCTCAGGATTATGTGGGTTTTTTTCTTCTTAATCTTTAAGGAGGCGTATCTCCAAGGGGAAGGCAAAGTTTCACAGAAGAGATGGAGGTGGCAGAGAGAGCAAACCTGCATATGCTAAGAGCTCTATTCCACAATTTGAATGACAGTGAAGACACATCTTGTCAAATTACCGCTTCAGTCAAAGAGGCTAACCCTCACCAACGTTGACAACAGAATGATTTCACATCAAAAAAAAAAAAAAAAGTGAGAGACGTGGGAAATAAACCTTGGGCTATTAACAGGGCTCCCATTCCACTGAGCTAATACAGGTTCTCGTGTCTTCTGGTGTCCTCCTCCAAATAGTTGTGTGCAGCTCTGAGAGAAAGGTCCAGGTTGGGCTGTGTCCAAGCTACTCTGCTGGTGGGAATGGGAGCCCTGTAGAGAAGCTGCTTGAGGACATCAGTTAGGTAATGCCCGGAGAATGGTGGGAAGGGGGCTCTCCACCATGTTTTCTCCTAACTTTCCAGTGGGGCTACCTTTTCCCTAGTCACACGGCTAGGGAAGCACAGAGCTCTCCATGCCCCAGAACTGGACTAATCGCATGTGTCACACTCCTGCAAGATGTCTGGGCTACTATGGAAGCAGAGTAACAAAAATCAGAGGCCGAGTCAAGGTCAGCTTGCAGGTGGAGTCAGGGCATCACCAGAGGTAGTACAAATGAAAGAATGGATGAGGTGGGGAGAAAGTAGAGCTGAGACCAGGATGGAAACAGTGGATGGGCTGCCACTAAGGATGAGTAGGGGAAACAGAAGAGAAATCCATGCTGGGTGCTGGTGGGCTGGGATGAAAAAGGGAGGGCGAGGGAACTCACATACTTGATCAGCAGCTCCATATGTAAGAATAGCACTGGCAGATGATGGCCTTTTGAAGAGTCTCATGGGTCCCATCCTCGTGGGTGTGCCTTTACTAGATTTAAGGAGGGGTACCCCGAGCTCTGTTGCATTGGGAATGTCATTGGGCTCTGGGCGAAGCAGCTTCTGCCGTAGTGAAGTTTTTATCATAAAGATCAGCCCTGACTCCACTAGATCCATCTGCCTGGTTTTTACATCTGGCCTCCTGTGAACTCGTATTTCTAGATGCTCTTAAATCTGCGTTTTGCCAGCCTGGGTGCTGACTCCCTGTCTATTCCTGACATTAGGTTTTTGATTTAGCAAACCTGATTTCGGATTTCTTGTCTGTATCCAGAGTTTCACATCTCTCTGTGCCTAGCTCCAAATCGCCTCTTCTGGATCCAGTGCATTTCCAGAGACTCCTATTTTACTATGACTCTGGGCCCCAAATGAGACTGGTAATTTACTAGGGAAGTGGAAGCCACGTGGTACCAGCCCTCCACTGAAGATATACTATTCGGTAAATCCAACTTCACTGGCTAATATTCATTATCTTATAATCATAGACATCTGGACTTGGGAGAGACTTCAAAGATGCCCAATTTGACGCCTCTCTGATTTGCAAATTTCCTTATTACATTAATTATTTCAAAATAATAAGAGCTAACATTAATGGACTTGGCTAGACACTTTCCATATATTACCTCATTTAATCCTAATAATTCCATGAGGAAAAAACTGTCATTATCATGGTATAGTTTCAGAAACAAAGCCCAAGCTCTGAACCACCATCCCCCACTGACCCCACTTACTATTGGTTCTGAGCTTCTACTTGGATGTCTCCAGTGGAGAGGAACTCAGGACCTCTTGGGACATCTGGCTCATCTTTGACAGTTCTGACTTTGAGAAAGCACCTCCTCATGTTGAGCTGAAAAGCCTCTCTATAATTTTTACCCCTTGCCCTGGTTTCACACCTTAGGAAGATAGAACAAATCTGACAGCTCTCTAAATACCACATCTCACATGTTTCTCTTAAAATTTGCAAAACATCTCCAGGTTCAAGTTTTTCTCATATGACTGTTTTTGATGATGCCTGATTGTTCCAATTTGCTTTCAGTTGGGGCACCCTGGGTAGGGCCCTAATAACTGTATCATAAATATAATGATACATTCTACTGTTGGTTTTTTTTTTTGTTTCTACCATTTATTTTCTCTCTTGTGCTAAATTTTAGAGGCTAAGCAAAAGACATATAAGACAAAGTCCTTGCCCTCAAGCTACAATTTTATTGTTTTCTTGGATAAGAAACAATAAGGCAATATATTTAGTAAACTGTTTACTTTGTGGATCTGACTATAGGCATGACAGCAAATCCAGTAAGGGGGACAGGAGTAGGCAGGAGCCATAGGGGAAAGCTGCTTGGAAGACTTGTGGCACCCCGGGGCTTCTGAGGTAGGTAGGATTCAGGGTGGTGAACCACAGGGATAAATCGCAGGTTGCTTGTTGAATGCAAAAAGGGGAATGACTGCATAGGGGGTTTGGGAAATGAGCATGGTAAAGAGCCAAAAGTTTAGAGGGAGATGAGGATGGGGATGGTGCAATCTTGAATATTAAGCTAAAGGATTTATATGCATGTGAACATGGAATCAGTGAGAGAGCAGAAGGTTATTTTAAGGGCATTTTGTTCAGTCCAGCCTTTCACATAATTTGGTTTCATGGGCCCCAAATTTCTCTGCAGGGCACCTATGCTAATTTCTATCACCATTCCAATTTACCCCCAACTGGCTTCTCTGTGTCTGTCGATTTCAATCAGGGCCAGTTCCTTTTCCTTTACCTTGCCTGAATCCCACTTTGCCTGAAGTGCTGTCTCCTACAGCTGGACTCCTTTCCTGCCAGGATTACTTGCTCTGAGATACCTGCCTGCCTCCTGCTTCTACTCCTCCTTGTGCTCCCTCCACACCCCTGCCAGCGACTGCATGAACCTTATTTAGCACTTCCTGCTTGATTTCTCCCATTGGCTCTCCATCATCTTTAGAACAAAGTCCACACTTCCTGCCCATTTTTCCAGCCTGATGATATCCAGCTACACACCCCATTCACAAGTGTACCAAAAAACTTTTTAATTGCTCAACCTTCCCATGTTCTCATTCAATTTCTTGGCCTTTGTGTTCGGTACTCATTCTCCATGGAGCACCTCTCGCCTTGCAATAATGTCCTCCATGAATTAGCCTAGTGTAGCCTCTGGAGACACTTCTGTGGATCACCTGAGCTGAATGAGGTGACCCTCTACTTCCAGAGTCTCTTGTGGCATTTCATGCACAAGCATTCAGGGCACTGAGTGTGAATGTGTCCCTGCCATACTGTGCAAGAAACAATACGAAACAACTAGGCTATCTTTTCTTTATTGGAAAGTGAACAGAGGCTCACAGAATCCAACCTGGAGAGCCAGGCTTGAAAAATAAGCAGGAATCCAGTGAAACTCAGAAAGTTGGCTGCAGGAACCTGAGAAAAGGTCATGCTATGGATGCAATCTGGTCTGTGTACAGTCACTATTGTGGGGACAGACTTGACCTCCAAATGTCCTCACTACAACACGGGGATATTTAGGGATTCCCATTCATAGGGCAATTTTTAATTAGGGGATACCTATCTTCTATTCTTCTCAGTCTCTTACTTTCTTAATTTACACAGTTGTAATGAAAGCCTGACTTGAGGCAAGGGGATGGCTGAATTGACTCCTGCATCCTGAGGAGTAACTGTCTCAGCTCTGAACTCGGCAACCTCGGGAAACCAATCAGACTGCTTTGGAACAGTCCTCCTGCTTCACAGAGTAGTTGAGAGAAAGCTCAACAGGAAGCTGTCAGAGTAAACAACGAGATGATGCCTAATAAACAATTTCCAGCATTTTGTAGCTGATAATAATTGCTCACTTAAGTCTCCCGAAGCTTTAATTTGGTAGGTCTGTAATCAATGGCAGTTTTCTCCCTGAGGTAGGAAAAGGCTGAGTGACAGAGAGAATTGTAAGTTCCTGTGTGATGCCAATCCCTGGGAGCTGAAGGAAGGGGGAGAGAGCCTTCTTGGCTTGCGAATGGATGGAAGTGGGAAGTGGAGGACCTAGGCTGGATCTGAGTGCAGGGGAGCAGAGGAAACGACTTTGAAATTACCAGATGGGATGCGTTCATCAGTAGAAACTGGCCACCTTTCTTCTGTATCAGCTTCTCTCAGCTGGCTTCCCAGAGCCTCAGAGAGCCTTTCCCTGGGGTTAGGAAATTTAAACTCTCCCAAAGAATCCTAGCACAACTGAGTCCCGCCCGGACAACTTCATTTGGTCCTTGCATGCATACTTTATAATTCCCCTTAATCCAGGTCTCTTAGATTCAAGTGATACCTGGTTTCTGGCTTCTACCTTCGGATTAGCTCTTTATCCATCTCTCCCCATCTCTTCAGGCCCTGCTGACCATCTTAGCTTTGCCAGTCCCATAACCGCATTAATCATTCATATCCTGAAGGGACCCCACACTACGAAGACATGAGTTCATATCCACCATCAACTGGCATCCAGTGCAGCTCCTGGATGAAACCTCTTTCTTCTAGTTAGGATGGCACCTCTGCCTCTGGCCACCATGCACCTGGGCATGTCCTACACTCACTTAAGATATAAGCTCCAGCACCCACTTGATCAGCTTAAAGCAGTTGTTACAGCGGATTGGCAGGTTCACAGTGGTGAGCTGAGAATTTACTGGAGTGCGGGCGATAGGGCTCCACACTGCACAAACACATGGAAACTCCTTCAGATTTTGCTGATGGGTTTTCAAGGGGGATCAGTGTCATGTTTCCTCTCCAGGAATGGCTTCACAGTGGTCACTTAGATGGTGTGATTGGGATGGTGCCAGGCAGACCCACAAATCCCCAAATAGCTCTCTCACACTTCTGTCCAATGCCTAGAATTCCTCCCTCATCTAGAGGGAGTCGTGGTGCTGTGGAAGAAATGGTACCAGATTTGGATTAGAGAGATCTACCCATCTTTGATTCCTGGCTCTGTTCTTTCTGTCTGTGTGACCTTGGTTGGGTCATGAAGCTTTCTGGGTCTCTATGTATTGCAGGAAGCAAATGAAAATAATTTGGAAGCTTGTTGAATACCCCAAAGCTCTGTGCACATATTAATTATTACTGCTCTTCATTTATTCAGTCTTTGAAGACTTTTTACCTTCCCAAACCAAGTTTTAATTTTAAATATCTATGGGAGGTGTAAACATTTATGAATACTAGCTAACACCTCCTGAGTTAGAAACTGAAAACAAAGATCAGGGAATGACCTAGAATGATATCCTTAGAAAAATTTTGAAGCTATTGAGATGAAGAAGTGGTCATCTTTTCCTCTGAGATTCAAATAAATCTCTTGTGACCCCTTTCTGTGTCCAATATCCAACAATGGTACAGTGAAGACATAGTGAACCACCCACTTGTCTACCTGTTTACTTCTTCATCTTACAAAGATCCCTTCAGAGCCTAATTTGTGCCCGGTTTTGTGCTACTTGCTGGGGCTGCAATGATGAACAAGCATCTCTGGTCTCTGCCCTCATAGGGCAAAGAGTCTGCAGGTAGAAACAGACAAGTAACAAGCCAATTATGATAATAGGGTGGTAAGAGCTCAGGGGAGCAAGGTAGAATGTGATATGAGAATGTATAAAAGAGGACATAACCAAGACAAGTGAGATCAGAGAAGATTTTCTGGAAGAAGGCAGGCTGTCTGAGAGTTTGTGAGCAGAGCAGGCAGGCATTGGGTGGGGTGGGGGAGGATGTAAGAGTTTTCTAGATGGAGTAAAAAGTACGATGAGAGTCTAGAGGCAATTGAAATATCTTTTTTTTTTTTTGAGAAATCAAAATAGTTCAGTGCAAATGAAGCCCGATTACAAGGGAGAGAACGTTGAGAGGTAAGGGGAATCTGTGATAACAGGGATATCTGCGTGCTATAGTAAGAAATTTGACCTTTAGGCAGGAAGCAATAGGTCACAGAAAGGTTTCATGTAGGAGACTGGCATTCACTATTACATGACTCATCCCGTGTAAAATAATTCTTAGTTTGACTGCTCTCCCTGCCCACCCTAACTAAGCTGTGCGTTCCATGAAGACTGTATAATGTCATATTAATCACTGTATCCCAAGGGCCTGGCATATGCTAGACACCATAATAATGTTAATGGAAATGAATGAAACTTATTGTCCCTCCTCCTTTCTTTTCTGTAACTGCCATTCAAAATAAACTGGCACAAAATCAGAACGATGACAGAAGGATTCAGCGGAAACCAGGAGATGGTGTACCTTGTGACTTTGAGCTAGTTCTGTACTTTCTTCTATTTCTTTTCCTCCTGGGCCTACAGGAAAAGAGTACAGTCTCACATTTCTCAAGCTGATACCTGAGTAAAGGGTTAGGTAGCTAACTCCTGCCAGGCCTCGGGCCCTCAGTTGGTTCACGTATGTTGCCATCGCCCCATTCTCCTGTATTTGTGGTACACAGAGCTAGTCAGGTTCAGCATCCTTTCCCTCTGAGCACCTGCTCCCTCCTTCCCAACACATTCTTTCCCGGCGAAGCTTTCGAGGCAGCTAAACCAGAATTTGCTCTTGAGATCAAATCCATTTGGCATTCCAGAGCTAAATGAATTCTATGAGACTTTCCAGTGAGCCATAAGACAGCGAGGACATTTCATTCTGGCAACTTTATTAGACAGGGTCCGTGAACATCGGTGTGGATAATGCTCATATTACAACACCATGATTAAAGATTTTCATATTAAAACAGTCAGGTTTCATGTGAAGTTCTGAGGCCCGCAGCCTTGAGCATCTAGTGTCTGAAATAGCTCAAAGTAGCAGCTTCCAGCCAAGTCCTAGATCTGCTCTTCAGTGTCTGAAAAAGTCAACATTGGGTCTAAGTATTTGTGTGGAAACCAGAGTAAAACAGGGGAATAACCAAAACTAAAGTTAACCTGGCTCTCACATCTTGGTTGTGCCTAGATCATTCAATTTCTTCAAGTTTTGCTTCCATTTATAATACTCATCTTTATCTCTAAAAGAAAATGCTGGTCCAGTCACATCCCTAGTTTAATAAAAACCTATTTCAACAGAAAAATATCAAGCAATACTTGAATCCTGGATATGTGTTTCTGAGACTTGTAATTACAAATGGCAACATATAAACCCTGAAATTGCCATCACTGTCCAGTGAAAAATGACCTGAATTACAGCTGTTGTCCCCAGGAAAACATGGCCAACTTCTAATGATCTTGCCCGGTAACCTTCATCTCCCTCTCCCTCTCCCTCTCTCTCTCTCTCTCTCTACATCTCTTAGTTTTTCTGCCCTTCTCCACTTTGTATCATTTACTTCCTGTGTCTCTTTCTTGGCTCTCCATTCTGCCCCTGCCTCTGTATATAAGTTTCTTTGTGTTGCTCTATCCCTTTCTAACATTTCGTTCTGTCCCTTGATCTTCCTGCCTTTACTCTATCCATCTCTCTACATCTGTGCCTTCCCATGCCTGTGTTTCCCCCCTCCTGGTTGCCCCTCCCTCAAAGGTAGAAAGCCATTAAAGCCGCTCCACATGCTTTCTTCACACTGTCGCATTGCTAACGTTGACTCCTTGCGGCTCTCACTAGAAATAGCTTTTGCCTTTTGTTGCCAAATCAGAATCTTCTCAGCAGTGAAAATGTGGCTTATGAAAGCAAGTGCCTTGTAATTAAATAAATGGGTAATTTCAGTGTTTTTATTTTTATTTTTCTACCCAGGGATTTTCTTAGTAACAGGAAGGAACAGATAGCGGTACTTTAATTCCTATTGATTGAGAAGAGAACATAAGTTAGACTATATTTAGGTTTTATTTGGGTATTTGTGATAATTAATAAGAAAAGAAGGAAACATCTGTCCTAGAAATGGAGAAGATGAGAGGGAATAGGGCAAAAAAATTGGCTGCATCAGTTAAGACTGCTGGGAGAAGCTAAGGCTGGCAAAAATCCTGGCTGAGTTATAGTTTGGAGAAGAGTTCGGGAAAATAAGAGTCTCATCAAATATATCAGAGGATAGAGTGGTCCTGAGGAGGCAGGCTATGGATAAATGAGACGGTGATGAAGTGTGACCATTATAAGCTAATGGACACCTTGAGGGGAGAGAGAGCCAAGGAGACAACACTGACATTCCAAATCAGAATGGAGCAGCAGTCCAATGATGGGTCTCCCTGGGTGGGAAGGAAATTAGCCGGTGTATTCTGCACGCTGCTTACAATCATTCTCCCAGACCTCTGAGGCAGATGGGGGATCGGAGGGGCTGCACCCATGTAAACAGCCACAAGAAGATGCGCAGCAAGCCAGAGAGTCCCAGAGCAAAGGAATCAGTGGCCAGAGTCAGTGTCTACAAACACAGAGGACAGAGGGATCTGCAGTGATGAGCCCATAGTCTACCTCATGGCAGACAAGGTTGATAGTTCCTCTTTCCTTCCTCTCTCCATCCTCTACCCCTCTCCCTCCCTATTCTTCCTTCCTTCCTCTCCCTCTCTTTTCACCCTGGTCCTCTCCCCTCCTCCTCCCTTCTCTCTCTCTCTCATTCTCAAACAAAAACAACTGAGTCCTGTGGTATATAGCATCTTTACAAAAACAAAACAAAACAAAACAAACAAACAAACAAAAAAAACAACACAAGCTCCTTGGATGAGCAGACATTTGTCCCTAGGATTAAGGTTTTAGGCAACCTCGAGACACTTAAACCTCATGTGGGCCTGATACCATTTTTCTTACCCAAAATACTTCTAAAATAGCTTTCAGAATATCCTAGCATCACTATGAGATGCTTGGGTAGATGTTATTTTATCTCTTCTAAAGCTACATTATAATGTGAGACAAATAATGAATCTTAGACTTTTGACACTCTTTGATTATTCAGGCTGCTTGTTAAACTAATTTTCTTAGGTTCCCCCGGCCCCTATCAAGTATTTTTTGTTCCATATTTTATTCTATCCTTTTCAGCAGTGAAGTTTCTGTCTAGGAAGATAATTTAAAAACCTCATACCTGGTGAAAAGTAAGGAGTTGGCTTTGTTAAATATTTATCTTTCATATGTTTTTATTATATTTACTTAAGAGAGGTAGCGTGATGTCATAGGTAAATATTGACATTAGAATCTATACTCTTAAGTTTAAGTTCAAAACCCACCAGTTTTACTTGATATGTAATCTTGGACAAGTCATATAATATCTCTGGGTCTCAATTTCCAACACTGAGGAAGGAGAAAAGACTAAGAGAGCTGTCTTACAGGGTTTCTGTGAGCATTAAATTAGACTAATGTAAAATTTTGTGTCTGGTATATAGTAAACGCTCAATAAATAGTGTCATTGTTGCTGCTGCTGTTGTAGTGTTCAATGACAGCTTTATAATCTACTACCATAACTATCAAACATATCATTGATTTTTGTGCGGAATTGTAAGGAAAAATTTTATATCCCTCAGAATCTCCTTTCCTTGCAAGAGAATGAAACCCAACCACATAACTTTTATTCATTCACTCAACAAACATTCATTGAGTACTTCCATTTACTAGGAGCCATCTTAGGTGCTGAGATTATAGTAGTGAAAAGACAAGATCCCAGGTTTTATGATGCACATGTTCTATAGTAAAAAAAGACAAAATACAAAGAACGAGTAAGGAGAGAATACCAGGTTGTGATAAGAAACGTAAATAACATAGTAGATACACTACTATGGACTGTTACTGAGGACTCAGAGATAACTTATGTTTGGGGGATAGAGAAGGCTTCTCTGAGGCATTCAGATGATGAAAAGGAACCAGTCGTGCAAACATTCTGCACAGAGATGAGCAAATGCAAGGGCCCTGAGGCAGAGAACAAATCTGACAGTTTCAAGAAAAGAAGTCTTAATTAAGAAGATGAGTGGGAGAGATGAACAGGGGCCAGATCATAAATCTTGTGGACCATGATAAGGAGTTTGGATTTTATTAATTATTGTGGAAGTAACTGTAGGAAATTAAGCACAAAACTATGTTATTTAAATTCTAAAAAGAGTGCTCTGTGTGGTGTGTGAGGATGGAGAATATATTGTAAGTGGTCAAGAGTAAAAATAAGGAAACCGGTTAGGAGGCTATTGTTATAGACCAGGCTGGGAGAAGAAGAGATGGAAAGAAGTAGATAGGCAGGAGATTTATTTTAAAAGTACAACCAATGGGCTTTGGTGGTAGATTGGTTGCCAGAGGTACAAGATAGGGAGGGGTCAAGGATGATGCTTAGTTTTCTGACCTAAACAATTGAAAAAGGCAATCAGTGGCACCACTAAGGAGATGGGGAGCTTAGGTGAGAGATGAGGGAAGGAGAGGGGATTGTGTTGGATATGTCCAATCAAGATGACTACCAGACAAACAAATCGTTGAATGGGCAGCCAGACACATGGGTGTAGAGGTCAGGGCTAGGGTACAAAGGACACTTCCATCATAAATGGGACTTAAAGCCGTGAGACCTGATGAGGTCACTAAGGGATGAGTATAGATAAAGACAAGAAAATGGTTTGGAGAATGAACCTTGAGGATGCCAAGATTTCAAGGTCAATTAGAAGAGGGGCGTCTGGCTGGCTCAGTCAGTAGAGCATGTGACTCTTGGTCTCAAGGTCATGAGTTTGAGCCCCATGTTGCGTGTAGAAATTACTTAAAAATAAAAAATATCTTTTTTAAAAAAGGGTCAATTAGAAGAGAAAGATTCAGGACTAAAAGGGAATTCATTAGCTTGATAATCAAACTGGTTTTAGCCGGAGTGGAACTGACCTCAGGACAGTAGGATTCAAGGTCTAGGATGACATCAGGGTTCTGTCTGTTTCTCGTTGCCACTCTGGTGTTGCCCCAACTCCCTCAATCTTCCAACTCAGGCTTTTTCCCTCTGTAAACTTAAAATTTTTTCTTTTTGAAGGAAGCATAGCCATAAACAGCCCTGAATTCCATCTTCACAATGCAGGAGAAAAGGAAAAATCTTCCTCCCAACTTCTTTCAAAATATCTTAAGGAAGGGGCACCTGGGTGGCTCAGTCTTCTAAGCATCTGTCTTCAGCTCAGGTCATGGTCCCAAGGTCCTGGGATTGAGCCTCACATTGGGCTCCCCACTCAGTGGGGAGTCTGCTTCTCTCTCTCCACCCTGCTGGTGCTCTCTCTCACTACTTCTGGCTGTCTCTCTTAAGTAAATAAATAAAATCTTTTAAAAAAATCCTATGGAAGATCAGTAATTGACCTGGTATGAGTTGCAAGCCATGCTTTCAATGAATCCTAGGCCAGGAGGGCAGAGCCCTATCTCTGACTGGCCCACCCTGGTTCTGTGCTCCCTAGAGTTCCTGAAAAAAGTATGGCCTCTTTTCTTAAAAGAAAGTAGCCCATTTGTGGTTATTGATGAAATCACTGAGCTAAGCAGCTTTTTCAATTTAGATCTGCTTCCTAATTGTAACTTGATATATCTGTCTATATCTCCAAATATAGTATGACACGATAGCCTGGGCTTTAGTTCTGGTTTGGTATCTTTACCCAAGTTTAAATAAATAAATGTGTTCTTATCTAAAGTTGAAATTGATGTACTCAACATTAATACTGGAAAGTAAAGTGGGTCATGAAAAAAAGAAAGGACCCCCCCACCTCCAGAATATCGGGAACCTTCTGCAGACACCAAACTATATGATTCTAGGGGTGATGTGTTCACTGGCTGTGGTAAAGCTGGGTCTCCCAGTCCAGAGGCTCTTCCTTATAGATCGGCATATCTCAGGGAAGGTCAGATGACCACTTGTGACCTTCCTGCCAACGAATGGTTCTACCTCCTGTAATAGGCCGAGCTAAAGCCACAGACAGTGGCCATCCGCCCCATGCCAACTGTTCTGGTTTGACTACCTTGTACATACTCCGTAATTACCTGACTCTAGTCTGGGCCTGTTCCAAGTTTTGTTTTGACTCACTGTGCAGGGGAAAAAAAAAAGTAGAAGAATTTATTTCTAAGCCCACACACTTCAGGGGACTAAGAAAAAGTGACATCCCGAATTTACTAACCAAAATATGATGATGTGAATCGCACATTCCATAACGGTGACTCAGATGGCCTATTTAAGATGCACATTTCGATGCCTCTTTAGAGCTCCTATAAAAGACGACAATTTCAGGGGTATCCAGAAGGCTATCCATGCAATGCAATGCACCTAACTGCAGTCTGCAATCTCGAGGAGTCCTCAGGCAGGTTGTTGAGAGGGACCCCCTATGTGACCCCAAGAATATGACCAAATGAAACTCATTAGATGTCAGGGAAGATTTCTGACCATCCCCATTCTCTCTGCTCCAAACCCACCTGATCTGTTCTAGAGAGCTATACTTTTTCACCTTTATAACCTTTACTCAGAAAGCCATGTTATCTCCTCTAGCAAGATCCTAGGGTCTGGAGCCTTGTCTCTAAAAAACAAATAAACAAACAAAAAACACAAGAGGAAATCCTTCCCTACTAGGAGTCTAAAAGGGCAACATTAATAGGGACAATTAAGGCCTAAGTATTCAGGATGAGCCCAGAAGCTAGTTGGAGGGCTTTTTTGTTTGTTTTGGTTTTTGATGCTCTTTCTTTAGCATATTTGGCTTGTCACTTTTTATTTGTCCCTGAAAACATCTGATCCTAGAAAGAAATCTTCATTTTTGTCTACACGGTAGAATCAAAGTGAAGGATAGGAACCAGCTCAGATTGGGGTCAGCAAGGCCATTACTGAGT
This sequence comes from Nyctereutes procyonoides, assembly GCF_905146905.1. NCBI lineage: Eukaryota > Metazoa > Chordata > Mammalia > Carnivora > Canidae > Nyctereutes > Nyctereutes procyonoides. The sequence continues at coordinate 71,100,802 of NW_026575140.1, forward strand.
GCGGTGCTATGTAGCTCTTCCCTTTTCCTTACAAAGAGTTGGATATTGTGTCCTTGTATGAGAATGCTCCAGGCCCTGGGCGGTGGCTTCCTGAACAAAACCTTCAACGGGTGAGAACCACAGCCTTTGGCAAGCTCCTCATCTGTGAACCACAGTCTCCAGGCCTGACAGATCAGATTCATGGATGCCCAAGGAATTTGAAAGTGTAATCTCCCTTAAGGAACTCTCAAGAGATGTTTTCTCTCTAGAATATATCTCTACTCCTTCCCCCTCAAAATAGGAGTCCAATAACACACATCTCTCCCAGCTGCCAAAAAGGTAGTGGGACCAGGTGCAATCAGAGCCATCTCCGTAGGTGTGAGGTGAGATTAGCCTTTCTCCATGTGATTCCAGGGCCAAATAAAATTCCTTAGGTTACTTTTTGGGATTACCAGGAGGTTTTTTTTTTGTTTTGCTTTTTTCTTTTTTTTAAAGCGGGGGCAGGAGAGACCTTCACCCGAAATCTCACTATTAGAATTGTGAAGAAGAGAAAATATGCAAATACTAAACACCACAACCAGGCTGGGGAGAAGAAAATGTAAGAAACTTTCAAGCACTCAGTGTAGTGGAACTAAGCAAGCGGACAAGACAGGTAGTGAGTGTCAGGGAAGTCTCTAAACAGAAGGCAAGGCTACCTGGGCCCCACCTGGGCTGGGATTCAGGTAGGACTTTAGTCTGGGCACCGGGGACCCACAGGGATGCGCCCTCTACCTAGAGGTGCTAAAAGGGACACGGGGCATCAACTGGAACTAAAACTGAGGACACCAAGAAAGTCCAGGGTAGACGGCGTTGCATTAGAGCAGCTGGCCCTCTCTTGGAGAGTGAGGCTTGCTCCCGTGGCATCCTCAGCTCCCACTTATGACATCCATGACCTTGGGAACGTCACCATACCTCCCCGGGCTTCGGTTTCCTCATCTGTACACCAAGGGTAATAATATCAACTTTGGGGAACTGCTGGTAGGATTGCAGGATAACGTGCTGAGCACAGTATCTGGCGCATGGTGAACACTCACAAAATAATAGCTGTTATTATTATTACCAAAATAAGTAGAAGCCTGTTTAATCAGAAACAAAAGACACAACAATAGAACCACATTATCCAGATTAGCATTGAGAGAAAATTGATTTTTAATCCCACACAGTTGGACTAGAGTGCCTTGAATCCCTCCTGCCCGAGGCCAAGATTAGTCCCAGTACCCCAGAGCTGAGCTGAGTCCAGAGTTAAGGATGAGGTGGCCGGAGCCAGGGAGCAGGGAGGGAGGCTGAGGCTGGGAGCCAGGTTAGACGCGACTATAGCTTAGCTGGCTTTGAGTAAGTACCAGGGCATTGGGGATTCCTGGTTGGCTCAGAGGTTAAGCGCCTGCCTTCGGCCCAGGGTGTGCTTCTGGAGTCCCGGGATCGAGTCCCATGTTGGGCTCCCTGCATGGAGCCTGCTTCTCCCTCTGCTTGTGTCTCTGCCTCTCTCTCTCTCTCTCATGAATAGATAAATAAAATCTTTAAAAAAAAAAAGTACCAGGACATCATCTGCAAAAGGAATGAAACTTGTTCTCATCTTTCTCTTCAAAAGCATGTCTGAAAGGGAAAATTATGGTTCAAAATGAGAACTTTCTAATAAGTATAGTCATTTTAAAGATGGAAAGGTGGCTTTGGAAAGGGGCGAGCTCCTCTTTTAGAAGTGGTCAAGCAAAAGATGGACACACAGACACTCTTACAGGAAACACCTGGTGAGACGGTTGGACCAGCTGACCTCCCAGGTGCTGTGGTGGAAGATGCTAAGGGACCATGCTCTGTTGGAATTGTGATGGCTGTGGAGCAAGGAGCTAAGGCATTGCCAGCAAAGTTTCAGGATGAAATCTTGTCTGGTGCTTTTTGGCCTCCCTGAGACAACTATCTCTCCCAGGGGTTAATGATGAAGGTGGTACGTCTGCAGGGGGCTCCTGGCTTCCCAGTTACACCGTGCTGCTTCTGGCCTTTGCAAAAACTGGTATAGTGGTGGTGCTGGGGGTTGGGAGAAGGGGAGAGGTGGCAAGAGAAGAGAAAATGAGAAAAAAAAATAGATGCACCATGAAGCCTGCAATTAGTTTGTACCGTGCTATTTCCATAAAGTAGACCTCACACTTGAGATCTGAAAGGTAATCATCTGAGATATCAGAGCCTGGCTATAAATAGCCAAGCTCCCCGGGGCGGTAAGGCTGCACCCTGGGCAGAGGGGCTGACAGGGAGGCCCCCTGCTGGGGTCCTGGGGGCCAGGGCCACCCTGCCTCCAACTCATCCTTGTTGGTGCCAGTTCCCAGGACAACGGGGCATCTGGGTAGCTATTTATGCCCCATCAACTCTAATTGCCATACTCTAGGGGAGGAAAACTATACTAGACAAAGCTGCTGTATCCACCCAGTGGTTAGAATATAAAAGGTGTAATCACAGGTTCCGCCCAGGAGCTGCCAGGAGATTTGCCCTCTGGCCTCTCTCTCATTCTGAAGCCCTTTGTTTGGGTCCCTCTCCAGGTAGCTGCACCCAGGTTCCTCCCAGCAAATCAGGCAGCTCATCTCAAAGCCGTTTGCCCAGAAGGCCTGAGGAGGGACCAGCCAGACTGGGTTTGCAAACAGCCGCTTGAGAGTCTCCAAACACACACCCCTTGGAACAGACTCATCATCTGGTGGCATCTGCGAACTGCAGCTCAAGCCAAGGCTCTGTGCTCTGGGTCTTTCGCGCCCACTCAGTGGGCTTCTCACCTGTGAGTGCGTGTGCGTGTGTGTGTGCGTGTGTGTGCATTTATGCATGTGCCTGTGTGGGGGTGGGGTATGTTTAGTGAGTAAATCCTTGCGTGTACCTAGCTCAGTCCCTGGGCTCCACTGATAATGTATCTCACACATACCTGATGTGCAATTATTTGTCAAATGTTATCAATGTTGTGAAGAATAAAACACATTTTCAAGTATGGCTTTTTGTCATTACACGGTTTCTTGATGAACAGATAACTCAAAGAAAAACTACTTTGATGTGGGAGATTTCAGAGTATTTTTAGCATTCGAAAAGAGCAAAAAACATTGGGAACCACAGCGTTACTAAGTAAAAGTCCACACAAAGCGACTGCACTAGGGCTGTTTTTATGCAGTGGACATTTCAGAAACTTGAGTGAAAAATGAAACTTGCAACTTGCTGAATTAACAAATAAAATTTTTGAGGAGATGCGTACCCTATTCGTGCATCTTGCTCTCTCCCTGGCATCTCTCTATCCTAGCCCGTCCAAGGCACTGGGCCAGGCACACAGAATCCAGTAAATGCTTGTCGACTCACCCTCTCCCCGAGGCTCAGCCCGGCCCAGTTCCCTGGCCCCTGGCACATCTCTAAATTCAGTTTTTCTTCTTCCTGGAAGTATGGGAAGCCACCCCGTTAAGACTGAATGGGGCTTTAGCAAGAATGTAATCTTGCCCCAAGCACCCCACCCTTCTGAGCATTTCAGTGGTCTTAATGGTTTGATGAAGTCTTTTTTTTTAATAAATTAATTTTTATTGGTGTTCAATTTACCAACATACAGAATAACACCCAGTGCTCATCCCGTCAAGTGTCTTGAAACTATTCAGTTTCAGGGAAGCTGGCTTAGGTCCCCCTCATATGAGTCTACACTCTACTGGGGGCTATATTACAAAATGTATGGGCTTTGGAGCAGAAAAATGTGCATGCCCATCTAGACTCGGTCCATCATTAGCAATAACTAACTTTAGACAAATCACTGATCCCTTGTTTACTCATCTATAAAACACACCCGATGCAGGAGTTAGCATAGTAATGTAAGATTCCTTTTACTATATTTTTTAATCCAAATTTGATGAGTTTTTTTGGTACTCTAAAATACTTTTTGGACCGAAAACACAATCCTTACCCTAAAGAAATTGACAATGCAATTGGGTGAGTGATCCATGCAGGGCCAGCTTCAGGGGTGTGCACCCTGTGTAGTCATGCAGGGCCCTCTGCTCAGAAGGGTCCTGTGCTTGGTCTAATGCTCTACTCTTGCTGTCTTGAAATTCTTAATAAGTCTTGAGCAAGACACCCATCATTTTAATTTTGCACTGGGCCCCCCAATAATGTATCTAGTCCTGGATATATGCATGCATATCACACTTCAAGAACATGCCTACAATTGCCTTGTCAGCATGACCCAAGGACACTGGAATGCTGATAGAAAACCATGTTAAAGAAGTTTTCCTGGACTGTTTGAGGAGGTCATCAAGAGCATATGACTGCCTGTTGAGGCCAGAGCTGGCCCCAGGCAATTGGAGGCTCCTTAACCCTTCCACTGTCCTTGGAATGTACTTGCTGTCCACCGTTCCCACCCTAGAAGCCATCTCTAGGATGCAGCCTTGAGAGAGTAAGGTATTGTGGAGACCATCTGGACTGAATATGTGACTGGATCCAGTTAAGGCCTCTATATAAACTTTTAAGACTCTGGTGGGTGGGGGCAAAGGTCTTCTCTTGCAGGTGCTCACAGGACAAGCATTGTATGTGAGTTTCTTGCTAATTAGAATTGCCACTCACTGTCTCTTTCTTTGGTCTTTCCTTGCCCACTGCATATAGGGGCCAGTTTAGAATTTCACCCTGGGGTCTCCTAAGGTGACTCACTCCAAGGTGGAGTTAGTTGATCCCAACAGGAAGAAAAGTAATGAAAGGATGCAACAATAAAAAGTACAAAACAAACATTTCTCAGAACTGTTCCAACCCAACAAAGAAAAGGGCCCTTCTGCTTTAGGTGGCCCTGGGTCCAGAGAAACTCTGGGTCCTCCGAGTAGGCAAGACCTTTCTGTTTAAGCAGGCTAAGTGTGCTTTCCCGAAATTGCTAGAAATCGCGGCCTCAGGGGAGTGGCCTCCACAGCTTCTTTTCCAGCCCTGAAGCTCCTGCAATACCTCCCTTTGCCTTCAACTTCTCTAAAATTGTTAAAATTGATGAAACACATACGTGATTCTGCTCCTTTCTACCTAACACGCCCACCTTTAGCCCTGCCTTCCTACTCAGGCTGTTTCCACATTAGGAAATTCAAGTCCTGCTTGTACTTAAATCTTGGCTTGGTGACTTGCCAGCTACGCGACTCTGGGCAAGTCACCGCCTCTCTGTACTGCAGTTGCCTTACTCAGGAAATGAGGACAAAAATAGAGCCTCACCCTTAAAGTTATTCTAAGAATTAAAGAAATTAATACATTTGCAGTAGTCAGAACCATGCCCGCCACATGGTGAAAGCTTGCCCCTGTTCTCACCCCACACAGCTCAGCTCATCTGCCATGGAGGCCTGAGGTTCCTCTCCCTGAAACTGCTCCATCTCCACTCATTTATTCCAGGCCACCAGCTTCTCTCTTGAATTCTGTCACTATCTGTGAACTAAACTCCAAGCTCTAATCTCGTCCTCCCTTCCATGCCTAGCATCCTTGCTGGCATGTAGTAGGCGCTCAATATATGTTGAATGAGTCAATGAATGAATGAACTATGAATGGAGGGAGTCCTGTAGAATGATGCAATGAATGAATGAATGATGAATGGAGGGAGTCCCTTAGAATGATGCAAGGAATGAATGAACAATGAATGGAGGGAGTTCAGTAGAGTGATGGAATGAATGAATGGATGATGAATGGAGGGAGTCCAGTAGAGTGAGGGATCCTAACATACAAATGTGACCACCTCTCTCTGTGCTGATCAAACTCCCTAGTGCTCAGAATAAAGCCTGAACTCCCTGACTGGAGCCTTCTTCACCCAGCCTCTGTTCAGTTCCTAAACTCCTCACTCTAGTCTCAGTTCACACATCGCAGCTCCTCACCTGCAGCCAAACCCCCTCTTGTCACCCAGAACTGCTTTCTCTCCCGTGGCTCTTGGCTCACATGCAGCTCCCTCTCCTTGCTCTCAGTTCTTGCATCCGGCCACCCCCCACCGGCCATGATGGAGCTCAGACTCAGCCTTTTGAGTCCACAGGACTGTGTCAAGTGTTCTTGCCACACATGCCCAGAGCACGTGCAGACAAAACCCCACTGGTCCCCAGTCCTCTTTTCCCCTCAGTCTCTGCTACCAGAATGGAAACCCTCCACATAAAGACTGTGCCTTGTTCATTTTCCTATTTTCAGCAACTATCACAGTTCCTGACACAGAATAGATACTTAGCAAATGATGACATATTTATCAAATCAGCATTGCATTGTAATCCCTTCATTTCCATTGCTGCCATTCCTCTAGGCTGTGACCACGTCTAGGGTAGGAGCCATGGCTTCTTCTTACTTACTGTTGTATCCGCAGCGTCTAGCGCAGCCAGACCCACAGTAGGCACCCAATACATAGTTTTAAAAATAAATAAATGACTTTCAGATTTTAAAATTTCCATCTATCAACCTACAAATATTTATTATGTGCCTTTCCCAGGCAAGACATCCTATTAGCATAAATTGTCAGACTAGACACAATGACAGGCTGGGGGAAAGGAAATTCCAGGCTGAGAAAACAGCATGGAGACAGATGGGGAGCTATAAAAGAGCAGGGAGAGCTTGGGGGGATGGCGGGAAGGCAGTTAGGGTGGGAGGAGTGAGACGTAAGATTGAGAGGAGATTTGGACTCCATAAGCAATGGGGAGCTATTGCAAGTTCTGGAGGGTAGGAGAAACAGCCTGGTTTAGGAACAGACACCCCAGAAGGAGAAGGATGGGCAGGAAGGCTATACCTTCAGGGCTCCATGAGTGCTAAGGACAGGAGGTCTGATGATGACTTGGGTCTAGCCTTGGGAACTGAGAGGATGGTGACACTGTCACTTTGGAGGAAAGCAGGTTGGCACGGTGGTGGTTTGGGGAGGTTGGTTAGGATGTGCTCATGGGGCCTGGGGCCTGGGCTCACCCTTGGATGCACTGGGGCTGGGGAGCAGCTTGCACAGTTGGGTGCTACAGACTGTGGAGGGCGGCGGAGGGGGGGGTGGCAGACAGCAGGGTGGGTGGCGGGGCAGAGGGCAGGGAAATCTGGCCCGGAGCCCGAGCCCGAGCCTGGGGCTTACCTTTCAGGGAAGGGATGCAGTAGAGGAGGCCAGGCCAGAAGGGGATGTGGGCAAAGCGAAGACTCTCAGCCATGCCTTTCAGGGTAATGTTCACAAAATGTAATCATTAGTGAACAGTGTTGGGAAACAGCGAACTACCAAACCTGACATTTCCAAGCAGCGGGCAGGCAGGTAAGGGGCTTCCCTAGATCGGGCTTCCTTCAAACCCTAACGACATGGAAGGCACTTGGTCCCTCAGAGGAGGCGGAGGTGAGGGGAGAGCTCGGGGAAGGGTGGGGGGCACTGAGGCCTAGGGAAGGAGACGGAGTCAGGAGAACTGGAAGGGGGAGTGGGGTTGCGGTGAATTTTTCTTTTCCACCTGGCACATGGGAGGTAAGAAAGCCAAGGATTTCTGTCAATTGTCAGAGCTTCTACAGCAACAGAGATGTCAGCTCAAGAGCCAAACTGCCATTTCTGCTTTAATTGGAGCCTCTCGGTGAAGGTTGGGGAAGGGATGTGAAAGGGGGTGGTGGAGAGAGGGAGAATGAGAGAGTCAGCGGCTGAGAGATGGAGACACAGAGATCTTAGGTGGGAGGAAAACCCCTCAAGCAGTCCCGACCAGCTCCCCGGAGCCCTGGCTACCAGGGCAGAGCTGCTGGCTGTGCTGGGACAAGGGGCAGGAGGCCAGCATCCAGAAGGGCCGCCCCTCCCAGGGCATGCAGGCACCTCAGCACCCAGGTGGGAAATGAGCAAAGGGAGGGGCCTGGGGAGGATTAATTTATCTTGCTTCTTTATAATTTATTAAAAAAGTAAAAGAAAAAAATCCTTTTTCATTTTTCTCCAGTGCCCTGACTACTTGTCAAGCCCACAGTTCTTGATGCATCATGGAAAGCTCAGCCCATGGAAAGCCGGGGCATATATATGTAATAAAGCCCTAATCCTCCTGCAGGCTCCTCAGCTCTGCAGGTAACCATGTGGCAGTGGGTCCAGGCTCTCCTGTCTCCACCTTGCCCAGGTCTCTTCCGTACCCAGAGGTTTCCTGAGAAACTGAGCGATGGACCAGAGGCAGAGTCCTATGAAAGAAAAGATAAATGAGATCATAGTGTGTGTGTGTGTGTGTGTGTGTGTGTGTGCAAAGGAGAGGGAGACAGACTCTGTGTGTGTGTGTGTGTCTATCATAAATAAATAAATAAATCTTTAAAAAAAAGGAGACGGAGACAGAGATTTCAGATAAAGGTCATGTAAGAAATGGTGAAGAAAAGGGAAAAAAGAGACAAGAAATAAGTTACAGAAAAGGATACATGAAGATAGTATTGGGTGTATATAATATGTTTCCTGTGCCTTGCCTCTCCCTAAATATTCACAAACACATTAAAATAGAGTTTAAAAGAGGCTTTTAGAAATCTACCAATTCGACTCCTATTTTACAGATGCAAAAACCGAGGCAGCAACGCTCAGGGAAGCACCTCACTCACAGTTACAGAACTTGCAAGGGAAGGTGAGGATTTGAACCTAGATCCCTTGACTCCCTTCCCCGTGCCCACAGAGGCGGGCCCAAGAGCTTGGTGGCCTGACTTGCAGGCATATAATCCCAACTATCACTTGGTGCTTACCGTACCACCCACATACTTTACGCATGTTACCCCTTTTGATTTTGCCAGTGATCATAAAAGGCAAGTCCTATTGTTATCCACATTTCAGGGGCAAAAAAAAAAAAAAAAAACGTGGAGGAAGAAGCACAGACAGGTCAAGTCAATTGTACAAGGTTGCACAGCAGGGAAGTGGTAGGGCGGGAATACAAACCCAGACAATTTGATTCAAGCGCTTATTTTTAACCGCTCTGCTAAGCCACCTCTCAATAATAAATTCAAAGGAAGGTGAACCAAGTCTATGCGATTATTCTCATCAAAAGGTCGAGGATAGACCATTCTCTTTCCAGCATGCCAAAGCCCCTGAAGTAGGAAAGCAGAGAGAGCTCCTCGTGGCTCCCCTGGCCCCACCTTGTTCACTTGCACCTCCCTCCCTGCACCCCCAGACTCTAGGTCCTTGCCAACTGCACCTGGACCGTGGGTCCCCGTCATCCTTCTCCTTTGTCATGTTGACGAGTGAGGCTGTGTGCAGGGTATGCGTTTTCTTCATGGACACAGTGAAAAGCATCGACAGAGCACCAGCCCTGCAGCGGCTCTGTGGTTGTCCCAGGGGGTGGGGTCCTCATCAAGATGGACCCACCTGGAGAGAGTCCCTGTCCTGGAGGAAGTCTCCTAGGGGAGCCAAGATGTGAACTCAAATAACTGTGCCACCAGCTAGAGGGCCATCAGTCACACCGAGACATACACTGATGCTGTGCTAAGAGTTCAGGGGAGCAAGAGATGCCTTGGGGCTGCAGCGGCCCAGAGGACTTTGTGCAGGAGGCGGGCGTCAAGCTGGGCTGCGGGGAGTCTACTCAGCTTGGCTGTGCTAAGTGGGGAGCATGAGGAAAGGATGCTCGTGGTACAAGGGATGCTGGCGGGGAGGCCCAGCATCAAAACGGAGGGGAAATCTCGAGGGGCTCCCAGGGATGAGCAGAGCTTCCTCTGCAGGCGACAGCAGGTGCCACAGAGCACTTGCAGGTCCCGACCTTTCGGCTGCTCCAGGCCCTGCAGGGACAGGCGGTGGGGAGGCACGCCGTGCTCTCAAAAGTGCTTGCCAAGGACCTGCAGCTGCGGAGGGTGAGGCCGGGACTTGGCCTGGGGCCCGCTCCCTGGGCCGCTATGCCCTGGGGGCACCTGAGTGGTCTTTGGAAACTGGTTCTCTGAGAGCAAGCACCCAGGGAGGGGCTCGCTCTAGCCCTCCCCCGGGAACAGGCTGCACCCAAGGGGTGACAGCGAGGATGCTGGGACAGGGCTGCTAGCACCGGGGCTCAGCCCTCCCTGCAGGAAGCTGCGAAGTGCTCGTGTGCCTTAGTGACACTTTCTAGGGACTGCGGAGGGCATCCCTGCAAACCAAACATGCCCAAGGTTCAGGTAATCGGGGGAGCTCTAGTCACACAGACACCTGCACCTGATTAGTAGCAAGCCTGGGTGCATTTCCAAACAAGGTGTAGAACGTGAGAACCCTACTGTGAACCCCTAATAAAATGCGAGGCCCCGCCTTGGGGTCTCAGTCCCATTGGGCTCTCTCCCTCCCCTCGCCTGCCCCACACTCCCTTCTTCCTCCCCCCCATTTCTCCTGCCATCTCCCTCTTACTGTTGCTGCTGCCAGGAAGTCCCTCAAAGGTCCCCACAGCATTTAAGGAAGCACCGCCCTCCCAGATCTCAGGACGGATCCCAGAACTAAACTCAGAGGCCCACGGCTCCAGGATGCCAATGGTCCAGGACACGAGTCCTGTGAGTCCTATCGGCTTAGGGAGAAAGAGATTTCTCTTTCTTACACCCCTTACATGGGGTGTGTGTTGGGAGGTGGCCAGACTTCACGTCTGGGGATGCAAGATCTAGGGCAGGATGAGGCCTGGAGCTGACTCCTCCCAGCTCACAGCAGTGTTCCTGCGAAGGAAACTGCGTGTCTTGAGGCCCAGCTGCCTCAACCTGGCACCTGCAGCCTGGTGTTCCTCCCTCCTCGCCGCACCCAGCGGCAGCGGCTTCGGCAGCAGCGGCAGCAGTGGCGGCGGCACCTGCCCACCCCCCCACCTGGGCACCTGCAGCCCTCGCAGTAACTCCCTTCCAGCCCGGCCAGCCCTCCACCGGGACTGCAGTTGATGAAATCCGGGAGCTATTTTGAAATTTCCTTTTTTTTAAAAAAAAAAAAAAGTCCAAACTGATTAGTTGATAATTACATGTTGGAACATCTGCTCTGATTTGTTTTATTCTTTCTATTTTGGAAAATTGGAATACAGTGAAGTTTTGCCTTCTGGAATTGCGGGCCTGGCTCTTGGAGTGTGAGCAGTCCTCCTGCTCCACCGCACCTGGCTGGGCCCGCAGCCCAGCTCCCAGGGAAAAAGTACAACTCTCCTGCCCGAAATAGCAGTGCTTTGGCACCTCCTCGCCCTAACCCCGGCCTACAAAGGGTTATAAAACCTCCCTCTCTGTTGTGATCTGCAGGAGCTTCCATTTGCCCCACCTGCCTCATAGCTTTGGAGGCACGTGAGGGGCACCGGCCCAGCAGAGCCTGCAGCCGGATTGGGGTGTGGTGTGGCAAAGCCCAGTGTGGCCCCCGCATCACCCCCCACCCCACTCAGCAATCAGCCACTTGGCTGGTTTCCCTCTGGAAGCGCCTAGATGCTTCTGTCTCCTAGGGAAGAGGGCAGGCCCGTCCTGCCCAGCAGGGACTTGCTGTTATTGAGAGGCTGGGGCTTGCTCAGGTTTGCTCATTACAGAATGCTGGCATCTATCGCCACCGCCGGTCCAAGCTCCAAGAGGCTGCCATTCCTGAGTGACTGTTCAGAGCCTGGAGGTGTTACTGACAGAGACTCAGCAGGGCTGAGGGCTGAGGACCTGTGTGCCTCTTGTCATCTCTTCATCCAATTAGCATTTCTGGAATGTGCATGCAGCACTCAGGGCTTGGTACAGGGTTATCAGGTGAAGCAGACAGAGTCTACCCTCAGGGGCTCATGACGCTGCCCTACTCCATCCCGTCCCCTTGCTGCAACCAGGATGACTTACAAATCTAAGACAAGATATGATTATGCCACTCAATTACTTTTTCAATGGCTCCCTATTGCCTTTATGATAAAGTCCAAAGTGAAGACCTTAACTTGGCACCCAAGACTCCTCTAGAGCCGAGCCCAGCTTACCCGGCCGGCCTTATCTCCCGAGTCTCCACTCCACCCATTGCAGGCTTGGTGCTCCAGCCACACCGCATGACCTGCCCTGACCGTCCTCTGCTCTTCCTCACCCATCTTGCCTTCCCATTTGCATCCCCTTTGCTGGGATTACTCTTCTTTCTTTTTCCCTTCACATGCACAACTCTGACTTGTCTCGAAGGCCTCAGCCTAAGATGTGAATTTCTCCCAAACTTCTAGGAGTTTAGACGCCCTACTTCTATGCTCCCATGGTGTTCTGAATTTCCCCCTCTGGTGCGCACCACACCTCACTGACACATCCTGATTACTTCTTCACCCTCCCACCCAGACCCAAAGCCTACTGAGGACAGATACCAGGCCTTGCTTGCTGTACTATCTCAGGCAACTAGCACACTGTCTAACATATGGTGGTGCTCTATCAATAACCATTAGGTCAGTGCAAGGCTGAGCAAATGATTGAACAGATGAATAAATGCTCAGCTTATTAGGAAGATGACATTTCTACATATAATATCAGAAAGTATTATAGTGTGTGTATCAGACAGGATAAGTTATGTTATGCTGCAGTAATAAGCAACTGCCAATTCTCAGCAGCTTATAAAAACTGAAGGTTTATTTCCTGCTCCTACTATATTTCTATCATGGGTCAGGAGAGAGACTCTGCTCTATGATGTCCTCACTTAAGAGCTGCAGCCGAAGGGAAGCTCCAACTCTATGCTTCCACAATTGCTGAGGCAGGGGAAATAGGGTATAATGAATCTTTCAATGGCTTGGAAAGTTTACACTCAGAAGTGACACAAATGATTTCTGCTTTTATTTTGTAGCCCAAGCAAGTCATGTGACCATGCTGAACTTGAAACAGGCCAGGGATATACAATCTGACCATGTGTCCAGAAGGAAAACTGGGAATGTTTGGTGAACAGTATTAATGCTCTTTGTAGGAAATCCAGGAAGAGAGACGTTCCACTTCCAAATGAAAATATCTGGCAAGGCTTTGAGACCGAAGTGGCATTTGACTTGGACCTTGAAGGATGGCTTGGGACGGCACTTAGCTCAGTTTGCCAAGCTGTTATTCTCCACGATGGGAAAGCACCCCACTTCTTTCATTTTCACTCGCTACCCCTGTAGCTGAAAAATTTTGTAGGCTCCCTGTTCTGAACATTATTCAGATAAATAAGACAAAGTCCTCTCTCTGCAGGGCTTGGTGGTCTAGTAGGGAAGATAAGTCCTGAATGTGTACAGATATTCATAAAATATGCAGGAATGGGATGCACACAATAAAAAGTAGAAAAAAGGAAAAAGAAATTATTTCCGTTTGGAGGCATCAAGTTGTGCTTTGTGGAGACAAGTATGATTTCAAGAGGGAGAATTAGGGTGGAGAGTGGGGAGGGGCTCTAGGGAGAGGACTCCGTGTGGACAAAGCCACGGGAGTGGATGTTCCTTTTGGAAGAAATACCCTTTAGGTTAGCCAGGATCTGGGATGCTGGGGAATAGGGCAATGGGAAACCTCCTGAAATTGGGAACTTTCAGAAAAGGGGAGTAAGTGATAGAGGAGCTGCATTGCTTTCTTGCATGAAAATCTTTTCTGAAGCTTCAGCCCAGGAGCCACCATTGGAGTGGGGTGATTTTGGAAGGCCTCTGATAGGCTGGACCTTACCCCTCACATGTCACAAAGAATCTCAAAGATTCACGGATTGTGCAGCTTTGCCCGCTCCCCCATCTACTCCCACCTCCCCCGCAGGGCATAGATTTGTGATCTTGGTGGTTACCTGGCTACCTCCTATTTTCAATGAGCAGAGAATTCCAGGGAAGGCTAGGGAATTCTAGAGACCCTGTATTCTGAAATAGAGCCTGATCCAAGGCATTGCCCCATCCTGGAGATGCCCCCCCATCCCCATGGGACTTAGGGGCACGTGCCGGAACCCAGGGAGAGGCAGGGCCTCTCCCATCATTCTGTTCTTCCTGCATCCACCTACAGCCATCGTCAACTTTGTTCTATTACTCCCTGATGATTTGGTCACTTTTCAGATCAACCCAGTGTCGAAATAATATGTCAACACAGGCTGTTGCAGTGAGGGTGAGCATGATGAGGAATATGGCAATGATTATTATTAGTTTTCATTTTGTCGGGTTCTATTTTGTTTTGTTTTGTTTTTAGTTCAAATTGCTGTTGCTGAGGAATTATTTCCTGAAGCCAAAATTTCCTGCCTCTCACTCACTTCACACTTTGACTCATTTATTTTTCCTATTTCCCCAAAGACCTTTTGACACTTTGAAAAGTGTTTCACTTAGATACAATCCTGCTCTCTTACCTAGTGTTTCTTCCATTTTTCCCTTCTCGCTTTTTATTAATAAGTCATAAAGAAAGTGTTTCCAGGCAAACATCACTCACTAAGTAATAAAAGCCAGAGCAGAGGACAGAGCGACGCAGAGCAGACACTGGGGAGGTGGCCATTACTCAACAACACGCCCCGTGTGGGTGGGAGGGAAGTTGGTGAAAGAACCCCGTGGCTTTTGGAGGCCACCGGGGCTGCCTTGACACCAGCCACATCCAGTCAGCAGTGGGACAGGTCCGGACTCGCAACTCCCACACCATCCTTGCGTCATTGACACAATGGCCTTTCACAATGAAAGACCAAGTGCAGATCATCTGTTCTGGCTTTTCCCGGAGAGAACTGAGGTTCGTGGTTTTGTCCAGGCAAGTCCGTTGGAAGCGGAGCCTGGAACACAGCCCACCTTGAGACTTCTTCCATTTCTTACACTTTCCTCAGTTAAGCACACCCACTCCCTTGCCACCCCCACCTCCTCCTGGGTCAGCAACACTCTCATGACTCCAATGTGACTGACTCCGTACCTCCCTTTTCTCCTCAACTCCAGACTCATGGTTGCCCACCATTAATTGGAAGATATTTCTACTGCAATAGCCCTCAAACACCAGACTCTATTTGATAGCCCAGACCTGGCTCACACTCTTTGGACCTACCAAGCAACTAAACTATAAAACTTCAGACTTCTTCCAACTGCTCTCTTGTCCTCATCAGCAACTACATTCTACTCCAAATCTCTTCTAAGGTCACCCTTCTGTCTCTCGGTTCTCATTACCCACCCTGCATTCCAGGCCTTCTCAGCACCCTGGCCAGCCTGCTGGTCTCTCTGCCTCTAGGCTCTACCCTCACCAAGTTGTCTTTCATGCTCGATGGAAGAGATTTTTCTACAGCTCACAGAAGATCATGTTTTTCCTATGGCTAAAAACCTAATTACTCCATGAAAGCAGATAGGACTTAGAAAAAACAGGCTGGGGGATGCTAAAGAAAACTGCCCAGCACGGGGCCTGGCCCTGGGCTCTCAATTGATGTTTGACGAATGAATAAAATGGTAATGAGAGTTTGGATGGGCTGCTATACCAAAATGGAAAGAACACATACTTTCGTGTTTCCTAGATCTGACGTCTACTGTGTGGCTTCAGGCAAATGCTGAACCACTCTGATCCTTGTGTGGACAGTGGCTAGAAAAGAGCCGTTTAAGGCAGAGAATAATATGCAAAAGGGAACTATTATTATGTCACAATATTGGCTAAAGTCTGAGGAAGTTCACTACCTGGTACAATGAAAAGTGTGATCTTAGACCAGTCACTTCTCTCTGGACCCCAAATTTCCCATCAATAGGATGACAGTTTGGGACCGAAATACCTCAGATGCCCTTCAGGGCTTATTTCCTGGGATTTGATGTTTTGATCCAAGGCATTCTGTGTCCCTAAGGAGACTTGCTTATTAGCTGTCACAGTCTGCTGTCAAGCTGCTGCCCTGATCCTATCTCTGGATTTAGCCTCACTACGTAGGCTTCTGCTTTCATCTACTAATAAAGATCGAGAGCTCAGATTTAAATCTGATCCTTTCCTTCTTCCCACCGCATATTACACACCTTTTGATCAACCAACCTAGGTGGTTCACATTTTTAAAATATGAGATGGAGAAAAAATATAATTAAGTAGTCATTTGGCTCTCATTATGAAACACACACACACACACACACACACAACCTTAATTATCCTCAAGGCTGGCTCTGGTACACACTCATCAAAGACCCCAGCAGCCCCACATCAAAGCTTGGAATTGGGTGCTGTGGCCAACTCCTTGCTTGTTTCCAAAGCAGTTGTGTTCAAAGGAACAAAAGCTCTGAGTCCGCAGCTTGAAAAAACCCAGCCTGGTTCCCCAGGGCTCCTCGAGTCACCTCTCAGTGAACAAAGAGTAAATTCAGCAGGGAAGGTCCCCATGGGAACCAGGTTTTCTACCTCCCCTGAAAAAAGGTTTGGGCCCAGGGGACTTGAGATCGAGAATGGGAATTTAAGCTAGGGTGTACCCTGGGGATACTGAGATTGGGGCTTTAAACCCCAAGCATTGAGATGAAAAGAAAAAAAAACAAATCAAGTGAATAAATGCAAATAATTTATACTGGCAGTGTGACAGCCTGTGGAATGACAACCTATAGCTGTCCGTGACCATTGTAATATATATGATGGTGGCAGCTACTTCCTGCTTGCAAATCCTCAGTGACTCCATTGCTTCTAGAAAGAAGAGCACACACTTCATTCTGGTGCTGGAAAGCCTTCACAGTTTGCCCATCACAGTCTTCTGTCCTCATTTCAACAGCCCTGCATTCCAGACAAACCATTCACTTCACATTCTCTATCTACTACTCATATTTCCATAGATCCCTGTGTTATTCACACTTGATTTTCCTGTGAAACCACTTCTTTCTCTCTTCCTCTCTTCCATCAGTTAGAATGCCCTTGTCCACTGTCGGCGCTATCGTGTTTCTCTCATAGAGCTCATTCATCGAACTCAGCACCCTGTGTGGAGCCAGGGATCCTATCACAGACAAGGATCCCTCCATTCAAGCACCTTTGGACACAAAGATGAGTGAGAATTCTCACTGTAGTGGAAGAGCTCATATCTAGTGATGGAGACAGACATGCCTTCAAATAGTTGCATTATAGTATGAAAAATACTACCTCCAGAGCTATCTGGAAATGTAACATGGGCCAGAAATGTAATTTAAAAATTTTTAGTAGCCTCATTTTAAAAAGGTAAAAAAAAAAAAAAGTAACAGTAATTTTAATAACAAATTTTACTTAACTCAAAAAGCCTCAAATATCATTTCAACCTGTGGAATTAGACACATTTTGAGGACACAAGAGCCACATGAGGTTAGTGGCCACCATCTCAGATGGCACAGATATAAACAAAGCATATATAACTGTGAAGAGACTGCAGGGAGGGAAGTCACAAAGCTAGCACAGGGAGTCATAAAGGCTTCACAGGGTCTTGTTGGATGAGTGGGGCTCAACTGTTAGGGAAAGGAACAACCTGTAGGAAAGCGTAGAAGAAAGGGTATGATGTGTCCATAGAAACATAAGATGCCATAAGGTAGACTAATGGTAAGCAATGCTAAGAGTGAGCTTAGAGAAAACGTTTCACGTGTCTTCCCATGGAGCATGAAAGAAAAAATGAGCAGTGGAGGTGTTTCATCAGGGGACCTACACAATCCACTCTGATTTTGGAAAATGACCTTGGCCACTGGTCGGAGGGTGGGCTGGGCATAACGGAAGAAGGACTCCAGAGGGCCAGCCAGGAGACTCTGATAACAAATCTTGCCTTGGCACAGGGATCAGTTACATTTCTCAGCATCCCTTGCATTCCATGCTTTTGGTCAGGAGGTCAGAAAAGAGAATCTGGAAAAATCCGAAGTTTTCTAAACAGTGTTGGCCGAGACCAGATACATTCTCATCCGCTCCTGTTCTACTGGAATTGATGAGTGCTCATGGAACTGGAGAAAAGTACGAAAGGACTTTTAAGCTCTAAAAATGAGTGGTAAAGCAAGAAGAGGATACCGAGGAGTCAGGGACCTTGGGGACAGTAAAGACACTTGATGTTAAGGAAGGCTGATTGGCTATGATGAAGAGTGCCACCCACCTTCCTGCCATCTGCCAGCCCACATGCACAGTGAGGGAGGGAGAAGTACACTGGGGTAATGATCCTTGAGAGGTGGGGCTAGTTGCTACAGCAGCTAGCTGGTCCTTACTCGTGAGGAGGCTCTTGCTCCACTCTTAGCACTATTTGTTTATCGTGATTTGACATGCGTGTGTAGTTGCCCTACTGCTGCACTTAGCTGGTAGGGGTTTAGAAGGCAAGGCCCTGTGGTCTGTGTGACTTAGCCCTCTATCTCTCCCCTCCCTGAACACAATGATTTACCTTTTAGACAGTCAATGATTCGTTCAGCAATCAATTACTTTATTAATTCAACAGATCCTTTCATCCCTATCTCAAAATACACCCATAACATGATCCCTTTTTACTGCTTCCCCTGACAAATCCCTGAGCCACAGCAAAGTCACCTCTTGCTGAGATTATTCCTATCGCCCCCTAATTTGTCTCCCTGCTTCTGCCCTTGCTTTCCTTTGGTCTATTTCAACACGAGAGCCAGAGATATCTGGTTGCATATAAATCAGACATCAGCCCTCTGCTTAAATTCTCAATGGTTCCCTTCTTTCACTGTTAGTGTGAATGCCAGCTGGTGCAGCCACTCTAGAGAACAGTATGGAGGTTCCTCAAGAAGCTAAAAAGAGAGCGATCCTATGACCCAGCAATTGCACTACTAGGTATTTATCCCAAAGACCAAATGTAGTAGTCAGAGGGGGCACCTGCACCCCGATGTTCACAGCAGCAATGTCCACAATGGACAAATTGTGGAAAGAGCCAAGATGTCCATGGACAGATAAATGGGTAAAGAAGATATATATATGGATAGATAGATAGATAGATAGATAGATAGATAGATAGATATAGGTAGATAGATAATGGAATATTACTCAGCCATCAGAAAGGATGAAATCTTAGCATTTATATCGACATAGACTGGAGGGTATTATGTTGAGCAAAATAAGTCAATCAGAGAAAGACAATTATATGGTTTCACGCATATGAGGAATATAAGAAATAACACAGAGGATCATAGAGGAAGGGAGGGGAAAAACAGAATGGGAAGAAATCAGAGAGGGAGGCAAATCATGAGAGACTTAACTATAGGAAAGAAACTAGGGTTGTTGGAGTGGAAATGTGTGGAGGATGGGATAGCTGGGTGACAGGCATTAAGGAGGGCACGTGATGTGATGAGCACTAGATGTTACCTGCAACTGATGAATTATTGAATACTACATCTGAAACAAATGATGTTCTATATGTTGGCTAATTGAATTTAAAATAAAAAAATAGAAAAAGTATTCTCAATGGTTCCCATCTCCCTTAGAGTAAACACCACTGTTTTCACAATGGCCAACATTGTGAAATGTGTACCCTCTCTGTCTCCCATTATCACTCTGACATCATCTCCTACTCGATGGCATTTTGCTCTTTTTCAAACACTCCAGGCACACACCACAGGGCCTTAGCACTTGCTGCTGCCTGCCTGATATGCTCTTCTCTAAAGATCTGCCCGGCTCCTTCTTCATAGGCCTCAGATCTTTCTCAAACATCCACAACTCCATAAGGCCTTCCTCAATCACTTTACCCAAATTTCAACCCTACTCACTACTCTTTCTTCCCTGTCTTTGTTTTCTTTTTCTTCTTAGTCCTTAGCACTCTCAAACACACTAGAGATGTTATTTCTGTGTCTTCTTTCTTTCTCACCTAGTAGAATTTACTATCCAAGAGACAGGGTTTTTTTCTTTGCGATTGTCACTATGGTGTCCCTAGTGCCATGCTGGGTGCAAAGCAGGCAATTGGTAAACATTGGTGGAATGAATGCATACAGACAGGGAGGCACAGGGCACTAAGATAGCCCTAGGAAATGGGAGACACGGGGAAGGCTCATGGCAGAAGTAGTCCCCAAAGGAGACTTAGAAGAATCTGGATTGGCTAGGAGAGGAGGTGCTAGGGAGGGCATGATAAGCATGAGGGACAGTGAATGCATAAGGCCAGGAGTAGAGTGGACCTCTGGAAACTGCACACAGTTTGTTAGAGAGAAAAAAGTAAGGCTGGAGGATTGAGAGATGGGGCAGGAGGGGTAGGCAGGGGCGAGACCACAGCTTCAGTCCAATAGGACCACAACTAAGGGATTGGCTGTGTTCTAGGCACGGTGGTGGGATCTGCTCCCCAGCTAGGTCATGCCTATGTTTGTGCAGAGAGCAAAATGCAGGGGAAACAGAGTAGAACCAAGATGGAGAGTTAAGGATGTTCTTGTGGTAGGCCAGGTGCAGGATGACCCAAGCTCACGGCAGGGTGGAGAGTGGATGTGGGGAGGAGGTGGGAGGTGGGGATATGGAGAGAAAGGTAAAATTGCCCAGGTCTGTGACCTTGGCTGGAGAAATAAATTTGGGAATCAGGAGCAGAAAGATTCCAGAATTGCCAACATGAGTCAAGTGCAGGAAAACACAGGGTGGGCAGTGAGAGCTTACACACCTAGTGGAGGAGAGATTAGAACAATAGTTTAGAGGAACCTATGTCACCCTGGGAATGTAGTGTGGAATGTGATGCCCAAAGTACAAAGAGAAGGTGGAGGGTTAGGGCAGGAAAACAAGAAGAATTAATGGTAGGATCAAAATCTGGCTAGTAGCAATCTGGTGCAAAAAGTAAGTCAAAGACAGTGGTTTGAGTCTAGGCCAAGAGTGGAAAATAGGGTGAAGCCCCAGGAAGGATATGGTAGCCTGAGAGAGCTGCCTAGAAGTGGATCAACGAGGAAACATTGGCTTCCAGTTTTGCCAGGTAGACAACTAATGAAAATGCAAGTCAAATTGCCCAGATGTGCGCTGGTCTGGGTCCAAACCGGAGAGTTGGCTCCTACCAATCTCCCCTCGTCTAGAACCCTGCCCCCCAGACACAGAAAGATAGAAAACTGTTTGCCTGGTGTAAAGAACACTGGACTTCGCGCAGCTGATGGAGCCCAACCTTGCATGCGGTTGGATGCCTTGGGATTGCCAGCTCCAGCTCCACCTCAAACCACTGCATGACGCAGGCTAGGTGCTTCTCTCCTCTCTGGGCCTTAGAGATGAGTGGGTGGGACTAAGTGATCCTGCGGGCCTCTTTCCACACTAGCATTCTATGGGAATGCAAAGGGCATAGAAACTGCTAAAGATAGGTCAGCCGGTCCTGCTGGGCCTCTCTCTCTCCCAATGCCATTTATCCTCTACCCACCCTGCTCTCAAAGCTTTAGAAAATGCTCTGCACTTGTAAAGCACTGCCCTTAACACCTTATTACCTCTAACAATAGCATTTTTACCAGCCTGGTCATATTTTTGTCTTCCCTGCTCAATGACTATATTTTCCAAGAAAACAAGCTCCTTCAAAAATGCGCTGCCCTCTGCCAAGCAGGGGAGTGCCACATTATCTGTGGTGGGTGCCGGCATTTAGGAGGAAATGATTTTCTTTCATCTGTCCAAGTAAATCTTTCCCCAACACTTGTAAAGCTGATTGCTGCCAATTTCCAGCTGGAGAAACACAGCCATTAAGAGGGGGAGACATTAGTAACTGGAAGATACTTAAAACATTTAAAATGGGGGTTTTGCTTTTCCTTTTTTTCTGCTCCAGATTGTGTATTTTTTTTCTTTTAAATCTTTTCAGTGTTCCACTAGCATTTCCATTTGGGAGGAGGGAAGTGGAATGCATTTGTATGTGAGTGTGCGTATGTGTGTATGTGTTTGATACACCATGGATCATGTAGATATGTTTGGATATTATGTGTAACACACATATGTGTATATGACATGTGGATACTACACGCCGTGTATATGTATATGCCCTAATGGTGCATGCATGTATGATGTATATGCAGCTTTTGCAAATCAGGAAAGAGAATGAGAGAGAAGAGGGCAGAGAGAGGGAGGAAGGGTGGGAGGGGGAGAGAGGGGGAGAGAGAGAGAGAGAGAGAGAGAGAGAGAGAGAGAGACCTCCCTTTGAGCTCATTTCTCTTCATCGCTGTCCAGACATGAAAGCAAGCAGGGCAGGCGTATGCCACACTCCCTTCCTGGCCTCTGTGCTGATTCTCCATATCGTATGCGCCAGGCACTGACACTTTTACCCCTTGCAACTCAGGCATGGGAGAAGGGGAAA
This sequence comes from Nyctereutes procyonoides, assembly GCF_905146905.1. Taxonomy (NCBI): domain Eukaryota; kingdom Metazoa; phylum Chordata; class Mammalia; order Carnivora; family Canidae; genus Nyctereutes; species Nyctereutes procyonoides. Next base: position 71,122,715 of record NW_026575140.1, read on the forward strand.
AAAGAAATAAAATAAAACACTTCCTCCAAAGAGTGTAGCCACGGGAATCGCAGAACTAAAAGCAAATAATGATTTCCTCTTCTGCTTTTTAAGTAAATACTGCTGCACGATGAGCTATTGGGCAGGACAGGTGCAAAATAATAGACTCTTTTTCTGGTCTCCCCAGCCCCCACGGGGCCACTGCTAACTGCATCAGCTACTCAATTTTCTTTTGTTATTTAAAGATATGTTTGTGGATTCCTAGGGGGCAGGGGAGGAGGGGCAAGTCCTGTTCTAGCATCACCAAGAGTACTGCTTAATTTGTATTTTTGCTTTATTAATGGAAAGCTACCTGTCGGCCCCAGGATTTGTCTACCCGGGGAGGCTTTTAATGCATCTGTCCAATGCAATGGGGCTTGGGAAAAAGAAACCACTCTAATCAGCAGACCGTGTCTTGCAGGGAGAGGCAGCCCATCCACTGGAAACAGCTCAGGCTGGCAGAGAGGGACCTGGGCTCCTGCTGGGATTCTAGACAAGCCCCTGGACCTCCCTGGGCCTCAGTTTTCTCTTCCACGGAAAGGGGAGGATAATGCACATCTTATCTATTTCCAAAGGCTAATGGTGAGGTTATTTTAAACTTATGATAGCCTTGAAATATCATAGTGCCTCAAGAGGTAAAAAGGCAGAGTAATAAGAAAAAAAATGTAAGGGGTTATTCTTAATAATGTTTCTATTCAATTGAGTATAATTAATCCTTTCTCATTCCCTATTCTGAGTGTGGTTCGTCCCTTCAGATAAAGGCGGACCCAATCACAGAAGCATCTGGCTCGAGAGGTCCTGAGTGCTCATCTCACTCAGACGGTCGCTTTCAGATTGGGTGACTCTGAGATGTATTCAGGTCTTTGCATCATGCACCCCCACAAGCATCTCTCATTATCAAAGGAAAAATGTCTGGAGAGAAACCTGGAGCCTCAAGCAAACATTCCCGAAAATATTTCATTATCCTTGTTAATTGCAAAATATATAGATCACCTCCCATTTGCCTACCCCTGGTCCTCCTGCAAAAACAGAGCCATTTATACAATCTGAGGTGGGAAATGCGGAGCTGCTCCCTCGTTCTGTGTCTAGTTTCCTCTCCTTGGTCTTTCATGTCAAAGCTGCAGGAACACTCCTCAGGGAGGCAAATAAGGTAGATCTGCAAATGGGAACTGCCTTCAAGTTTAAAAGATTTTGAGAGTTGGCTATAAGTGCAGGGTTATTTAAGTCATTTCTTGAATTGAATGTTCTCTGATTTGCCTACTAGAGTCTTGTCCCCTTGGAAGGCCCAGCTCTGTGGGGACTGCCTCCCTCACAGCACCCTCCCAGCCAACACATGACTAGCCCTGTGGAACCACTGGGGTGGAAACCCTGCCCTGTGAGGTGTGCCACAAGCCCCAGAGACCAAGGTCTGCCACAGATCTAGGCTAGGGAGATGTAGTACACCGAGCAGCTGAGGCCCACCTGGTCCTTGATTGTCTTCCTCCAGTTCAGCCCCGAGCCAATGCTTCCTTTCTCCACAGAAACACTCTTAGGGAGAGAGATCCCAGTCTACCTAGAGTCAAATTCATGCCTGTCACTTGGTATGCTTTGTTCCATTTTTTCTTACCCTTTTCTCTTTACCTGTCTCCTTCCTGCCTTCCATGTGAATAATATATTAATTCATTAGCATTCATTAAAAACACTGCCTAATTTGGTTGAGCAAATTAGCAGAAACTATGGCTTTTAGTTCAAAGGCCAGGGACACTTGGATGAGAAAAAAAAAAGGAAGGGTTCAGGGACACGTGTGTACCATGGGGTGCCACCAGTGGGGTCAGGCCCAGTAGGTGCCATGGTCAAGAACTCTGACCACCTAGAGGCAGCAGGACAGTGGGTAATGATGAAAAAAGAAGTTGCAGTGCATAATCTACCTGTCCATCTTGTGACAGACAGAGAAACAAGTCAGTTGAAGACAAACCTTGTCTACCTCGTGATTTCATGTGTGAATAGATCTGACTTTTCCACTAGCCTGGAGCTACTAGCTGCTAGAATTCAGTGTTTATGGACATTAAGAGAACACTCTTTGATGTCGGAGAGCTGGATTTTAGTTGTGCTTCTATAATGTTCTAGGTATGTGACTTTGAGCTTATTCAACCACCAGTCCTGGTTTCTTTGCCTGAGAAATGGAGAGAACCCTAGTACCCACCTTGTAGGTTATTCTGATGATACAATGAACAGAAATTCCAAAAGTACTAACACATAGGTGGCTAGCAAATGTTCAGCAATGACTTAATCATTTGGGGCTACTGTAACAGAATGCCATAGATTGGGTGACTCACACAACAGAAGTTCATTTCTCACAGTTCTAGAGGCCAGGGTGTTGGAGATCAGGGTAGGGTGATCAGGCTTCGGAAAGGGCTCACTTCCTGGTTTGTAGACAGCTCCTTTCCTGCTGAAATTGGAGAGAGAAGTAAGCTCTCTCCTGTCTTTTCTTTTAAGGGGACTAATCCTACCATGACACTCTTATGACTCGATCACCTCCCAAAGGCCTACTGCCAAATAGCATCATCCTGGGGATCAGGCTTCAACATATGAATTTTAAGGGTATACAAACATTGAGTCCATAGCAGGGATGGTTATAATTTATCTCCTATCCACTCCCCATTTTTAGACTTTCTGCTTCTAGGCATACTGTTGAAGATATATTTTAGAATGGTCCCCTCCATCCAGCCTGCTCTTACAAACTCAGCTTTTGATATCAACTGCATCTCTGGCAAAGATCTTTAAAGGATACCATTCACATCAAGAAAGAGTTGAACATTCCCATCCGAAATATGGGCAAAAGACACAAATAGCTAATTTACAAAAGAAGATACATAAATGTTCTCCCCAAATTTATATATATTCTTTGCTAATAATAAAAATTCAAATAAAAACAATTAAATCACAGTCTCTATCTTCTAAAATGGACAGGATTTAAAATGGGATCATTGTCAAGACTGTAGAGGGGCAAGATAGTCAGATGCTGTTGATGACAGGCACTGAGGAGGGCACTTGATGGGATGAGCACTGGGTGTTATATGTTGGCAAATCGAATTTAAATTAAAAAAATAAAATAAAATAAAAAAGGAAGTATAAACTGATGAAACCTCCCAGGAGAGCAATATAATACTATAAAGCAATAGTCCACACTTTGTACTAAATAGACTTATTAAAGGAACAAACAGGAAAACCCAGAAATAGACTCAAATACACATACGAATTTAGTGTATTAGGAAGATGACATTTCAAATTAATGGAGCCAAGATGGATTATCAGTGAATCTGGTTTGGGACAATTGGGTAGCCATCTGATAAAATATTAAGTTAGAGCTCTACCTCACCTCTTATGCCAAAATAAATTCCAGGTGGATCAAATATAAAACGTGAAAAAGGAATCCATAAAAGCACTGTGAGAAAACATGAGAGCCATCATTTATAATCTCAGAGTGAGGAAGGCCTTGCGACTAAGTTGTCTCAAATATAAATATATGATTTATTAGGTAACAGAAGATGAGAAAAATATTGTGTGACAGACAGCCCCTATTTGTGATAACTGTGTGTAACATTTCTGTAAGCAGACTCATCTGCCAACTTTGAATTTGCAAATAAAGAAGTTTCAATTGGCTACCTTGATTCCATCATGTATTTTGAAATGCCTCCTACATAGACATATGGCTGTGGCATCCTGAGATTATGATCCAAAGGTGTAAAGGATTAGACATTGGATGCAAACTTTGCTTCTTCCCTGGATTTTCTGGCTTCAAATATGTTGAGGAGGGGGAAACATTAATGTGAAAAAAAATTTTTTTTCTAAATATTTTCCACAGAATTTAAGAAACAAAATAGAGGATCATAGGAGAAGAGAAGAAAAAATAAAATAAGATGAAATCAGAGAGGGAGAGAAACCATAAAAGACTATCATAAGAAACAAACTGAGGGTTGCTGGAGGAGACGGGGTGAGGGGACAGGGTGACTGGGTGATGGACATTAAGGAGGGCATGTGGAGGAATGAGCACTGGGTGTTATATGTAACTGATGAATCCCTGAACTCTACCTCTGAAACTATTAATACATTACATGTTAATTAACTGAATTTAAATAAAAATGGAAAAAAACTACAGTTTTTAAAAAAAAGAGTCAAAAAAGATGAACATATGGTAAGGGGGAGGGGAAATAAAGAAGGAGAAATAAAGTATAAGCATACAGAACAGAGAGTTGAAAGAGGGGGGCAATAGGCTAGATGGGTGAAGGAGAGCCCTTACTGGGATGAGCAGTGGGTGTTGTATGTAGGTGTTGTATGTAGGTGATGAATCACTGAATTCTACTCTAGAAACCAATATTTTTACTGTACGTTAACTAAATAAAATTTAAATTTAAAAAATATGTACTGATGCCAAAAATGAGTTCTTTCCACAGTTTCTTAACTGAAATCATTAGCTCTTTAATGTTCTTTGAAGGTTAATATTGGGAATATATTGAAGATTATGAAAGGTCACCAGTATAGTATGGGGTAGCATCCTATAAATTTGAACACATTATTTTTTCTGCAGCAAGCACGAATATTCACACTAGATGAGTTAGATAAAACCTCACATTAGGGATCCCTGGGTGGCGCAGCGGTTTGGCGCCTGCCTTTGGCCCAGGGTGCGATCCTGGGGATCTGGGATCGAATCCCACGTCGGGCTTCGGGTGCATGGAGCCTGCTTCTCCCTCTGCCTGTGTCTCTGCCTCTCTCTCTCTGTGTGTGACTATCATAAATAAATAAAAATTTAATTAAAAAAAAACCTCACATTAAAACCAGGTCAAGTTTTATCACCAAATGAGTTTGGGCATTGAATGTGTGAGAACTCTTTTTGTTTTCCGAGTGCTATAGATAAGACCTGAAGGCCTACATAAAGAGTATTTACAAATCAATAAAGAAAAACCAACAACCCATCAGAAGATAGACAATGGAACACAGAGAAAATTCATAGAAAGGGAAATACAAATGGACTTTAGATGAACAAAAGGTTATCAACCTCAGTCCTAATAAGAGAAATGCAAAATAGAGCTATAAGATGCCATTTTTTATGTATCAAAAGTAAGCACCTGCAGTTGGGCCAGACACTGCTGTTGAAAGCATCAGGAGACACTTTTATATGCTGCTGGGAGGCACACTTGTTAGTATAACTTCTAAAGAGAGCTATTTAACAGGATCAATAAAAGTTATATGGGATATACAATTCCACATCTAGGAATTTATTCTAGATGTGCCTGATAATAGGACACTGATTATAATAGTTCTCTTTCTATATATATGGTATAGTGTGTATATAAATATACAAAAGATATAGAATATTGTACAGTAGTATAAAAGAATTTGACAAATCTTTATTTTTTTAAGATTTATTTATTTGAGAGAGAGAGATTGAGTGCAAGTAGGAGTGGCAAAGGGAGAGGGAGAGAGAGAATCTCAAGCAGACTCCCACTGAGCGTAGAGCCTGACTCGGGGCTCCATCTCATGACCCTGAGATCAGGACCTGAGCCCAAACCAAAAGTGGGATGCTTAACCGACTGTGCCACCCAGGCTCCCCAACAGATCTTTATAAACTAATATAAAATAATACTCAAGGTATATTGTCAAGTGAAAAAAACAAAACAAAACAAAATGCAGTAAATTGTGTGTGTATGTGTGTATCCATTATACTATAAACTATTTGTGTGTCAGAGACCATGTCTGATTTATTTCTCAACACCTCTCCCCATTGGCTATCACATTACTATGCATATAGTAGATGCTTAATAAATGCTGAGTAAGTGGAAGTATTTACACACCGAACACACTCAGTAATTATTTTATTTTTCACTGAATCTGGGCTCGGACTGGCTGTAAGGCTGTCGCAGTCACAAGCCATCAGTTTTTCCGTTCAGACCACCTAGACCAAACAGAGCTTACCTTTTTGTGTGTTAAACTCAGAGAAGGCAAGATAGAGGCCAGACTTCTGAAACTCACTTCCATCCCTACCATTTGAGCACTAGCTGAGCTGCTTTTCCCAAGAGGCAGCAGGAAGCTGAGCACTGCAGGGGTACCTAAGAGGCCCAGGCAGGCTTGAGAGTCACCCACCTTCATGCATGAGTTTGCCTACAGGCTTAGTGACAGCACAGATGGTGTGAGGACCCACCTACTGCTAAGGACCCCCGACATGTTGTGGTCTGCCTTCCACCATAATGAGCTTCTCGCTCTCCCACAAGAGCAGACTATATAATGATGACATTACACGCAGGGAACCCTGGAAGAGAAAAGGGGTTGGTTTCCTCTTGTTTTATTGTCTTGACAATGGCATAAATCTAAACCTTCTTAGGAATCCCCAGAGTATAAAACTTGAGACAGAGCAATCTCTCAGGAGCCAAGAGGCTCCTCATTCATCAATTATGTACATGCTGGTGTCACTCTCAGGGCCGGAGCACGGAAAGGCCAGGGAGCATGGACGTGTATTTAAAAGTCAAATTCTCCCACTCCTCTATGGGGTAGTAAGCAAGACGTACACGGCAAAGCAGAGAATGACAGAGATGCCCTGGTTTCCATAATTCTCTCCACCTCTTCTTCCGCTTCTAGTACTTTCCTCTCACTCTCTCACCCCACCAGCGTAAAAGATCAGAGATTTTTCAGCGTCCCTGCACAGAGATGCCTTGTGCCCATCGTGCTCCAGAGTGATTGCTTTGGCAGCTTCCCAGAGGGCTAGTGCCAAGGCCGCAGGCTATCTGAGGAGAACACCCAGCTGGCCACCCTGAGGAACATCACCTCAGAGACACAGCCAGGCCCAACCAGGCAAGAGCAGCTGTTGCAATGAGACTTTGGGGAGTGGAGGCCGGCTCGTGCTCTGTGTCAGCATGGCACCGTACAGCATCTGCAAACCGCAAAAAAGCAAATGCATAATGCAGAACTGCATGTTCCTACTTTCTACGTACTTTTTCATTGTTCTCCCAGGGTATGTAAAATAGATGGCTTGTCCATAGTTTCTGCCTACAGTCATGTCCTCCAATACTCCTGTCTATGGTACTATTTTCCCACACCCAGCCAACTTCGGAGAGGCCGGGCAAGGCAGACCACAGTGGAGCTTAAGCATGGCAGCGGAAAAACGCGTGGTTGGTTTTTAGCTAATTGGTTTTCCAGGCCTCATTTTTTCCACATTCTGAGATCCCAGAACAAAAGGCCCTGGAGCCAACGTGAGGCTGAGTGAAGAGGTCCTGGTGCTGCCGGAACTCCGGGTTGGCCATATCTTGACCTAGGCACCAGGCCCCACTCACCCAGCCCCCACTCATTTGCTGCTCCCCCAGGAGCTTCTATCCAAAGCTCCCAGAGCTCAATTGAAAGCAGCAGGCGAAAAGTCAAATACTTCATTAAAAGCAGCAAGAGACTCCATTGTAAACCCACAGCTCTTGCCCATCAAAGACTGGTATCCAAATCGGTTCTGGTTTCAATCAGAGATCAGATACTTAAGAGGTAGCTTGTGGTGTGTATCTTTTCAATGTGCTGCAGAAAGCCCCTGTTTCTCCTGTTTTTACCTTATTTTTATACTCTATAGAGCCCCTCAAGAACTGCTGCTCATAATACACACACGCACTCATACAGACACAGACACACACACACACACACACACACACACGCACGCACGCACGCACTCATTATGCTGAGGCAGGGAGAAGCGGAGAAACACTTCAAAAGGTAAGCGTAGGCTTGAGTTTCAGGTTTATTGAATTCCCGGAAATGCTGTCTCTCCTCCTGAGAAAGGTTAGTGTTTGGAAACAACTTTAATCTGGCCAAAGAAAAGGGAAAGAGGGAGGAAGAGACACGGGGAGAGGGAGCCCTGGCAGAGGGAAGAGATGGAGAAAAAGAGAGAGGGAATTGTTAATTTCAATTGATTTTCTGATAAGGTTTCATATCCTGAAGTGTGCTTCAAATCTGAGAAGTGACATCTGCTGAGATCGCCCGTCAGTGTCTGAATTCTCCTGAATGTAATTAGATCTGAGACAAGATAGAAGACTCAGTACGGTGGCCCTTAGGGAGGAAATGGTCTTTGAAAAGAATTATGTTAATCAGACTAGCCTTCTTCTTGCATCTGTTCTGCTGTTATTCTGGGTAAAATTAATAGGTCTAAGGAAGGATCTGATCATAATGACAATCTGGTCTTCACAGCAGGAGGTTTTATAAAGGAGTTGAACTGTGCCTTGTTGAGAACACTTAAAGTAATTAGTTACAGGGCTACTCACTTTCTTTCCTTTTTAATAATAATAATGGTTATTAATGTTTACAAATTAAAGAGTCTTACTCCAGATGAAAGGGGTACCCGAATGCAGACTCAGGAGCAGACGCTCTGTACCTTTACGCCGCGGGCCAGGGCAATGACACCGCAGCATCCTCCTTTTCCTGCCAGATTGTCTTCATCTCTACTCTTCCCTCCCTCCTTGCTCCCCAGGGCACAGCTAGAAACAAAGTGCCTAGGGCTTGCAGAGGTGGCTGGAACCTGCAGAGCTCAGGGGCAGAGGCTGACACTCCTGACCTGTCTGCCCAGGGCCTGGCACAGTGGAGGTGCTCAGTAGATATCTGTTGATAGGCTGAAAGAAAGGAAGGAAGGGGGAAAGGAAGAAAGATGAAAGAGAGAGGAAAAGAAAGATAAAGAGAGAAAGGAAGGAAGATAGAGGAAAGATGGAAGAAATAGGACAATAGGAACAAGAGGTAAGACATAGAGAAAAGAGGAAGAAGAAAGGAAAGAAGACTAGAAGTAAAAAAGAAAGAAGAGAGATAAAGAAGGAAAGAATGACAACTCTTTCATTCATTTAATTACTTCCAAGACAGGGAGCGTTGATGCTGTAATTTGTGTTTGGGTGTCTGTTACTCCATAAACCAGGGCAAGCACATTGCAGCCACTGGGTGCAATCCTGCCTGCCACCTTCTTTTTAAACATCAAGTGTTTTGGGCCTGTATGATTACATATCATCCACAGGTGCTTTCACACTACACCTGCAGATCTGAGTCGCAGTAACAGAGCATGGATGACCCCCAGAGCCTGAAAATGGACTATGGGGCCCTTACAGAATATATTGGTCAACCTCTATTGTCACCTCTTGAGAGCAGACATCTTATTCCATGTGATTTTCAGACATGCTGAGTGGGACCAACTTTCCCAGAATAGAACTCCCCACATGCATGATGTTCAGAGACCCTTAAGCCAAGACAAGTGCCTCTTAAGGGGGCAGGTGACGTGGGAGTGGGAGGAGAGAGGCATAAGGAGCATGAGCTTCTAAACTTCTGTCTTGTCAACCTGAGAACAGTTTCTAAGAGACTGGGATGCCATGTGTGGGCCCCAGGCCCACAGAGCTAAAAGCAGCCACAGCAGGGGCAGTGTCAGGAAGCGAAGACCCGCTCTATCTCTTAACCAACCACCATCACCAAGCTTAATTTATACTTACAAGAAACAAGACAGTGTGATGCAAGGGTGCAATTGGGAAGGAGAAGGCTAAGGTTTGACCTTCCATTTACTGACCGTGTCACCTGAATTAGAGCATTTAACTTAACTGAGTCCAGTCTTCTCACTTGTAAGACGGAGATGAAAATAATCTAACATTATATAGCCTTGATGTGTTAGATGAGCAAAGCATGTCAAATGACTTTGAAAACCACAGGATTCTGATGCAAAAGATTATTATATAATAGAAAAGTTATTATGTAATCGTGTGATGGACCTGGATAAGCCAGTGTTTCTGGGCTGTGGAAGTGTGGGCGTTGTTCTCCCGAGTTCTGGCTCTAGCGCAAGATCATATGCTCAAAGGCATTTTTTGGTAGAGCCGATCTGTCAAGGCAATCAAACTTCGAAACTAGAGTAACACTCATCCCAAGACCCCAGTGGCATAAAACAACAAGCTTAAATTTCTTGCTTATACATCTGCCGGTCAGCTGGAGCTCAGCTGATCCAGAGCAGGCTCAGCCAGCTTTGGCTCTCATTTGCTGGTCTGATTTGAGGAGGATGTATCTCTCATCCTCTTTGGACCAGCAACTTCCTAAGGCATTTTCTTTCCACAGTGATAGGAGCACAGAGGCCCAAGCCTCTGCTGGCATCGCATCTGTTAACACACCATTGACCTCAGCAAGAAAGAGGCAAGCAGACTCTTCTCACCATGAGGCCAAGGCAAGTCAAACGGCCAAGCCCAACATCAGTGGGCCGGAGGAACACACGCCTCTCCTCCATGGAGGTCTGTTGGAGGGAGTGAATATTTGTTGACTAATAACCTATTAAAGAAGCCAAAACATTAGCTAAGCAGTGTCTAGTGTCGCCCCACGCTACTGGATCCAGATGTTTAAGGATGCTTATCTTATTCTGATGTTTGTTAGCGAGCCAATTACCAACAGCGGGGCTGACAGCCACTTGCCAATCTGCTGAACACTTTACCCCTGACCTCACTTGTGTGTTTTTTCACATCCAGGTGCAACGGACCATCTAGTAAGGATATCTGCACAATTTCTTCAAAAACCCAAATTCACTGATGAAATTTAATAGAAAAATGGGCACTATCTAAGGACAAGTTCAGGTCATTTGGAAAATGACATAAGATAGAGATGCAAGATGATTGGATATGCCTGTAACAAGGAAGCAAAAGAAGCCAGGACTAAAATCTGACTCTAGCAAGAGAGTTGAGGTCACCTTAAATAAAGCTGACAGCCGTGGGCAAGGGGTCCCAATTAATTACACCTTAATTTAAAAAACAGTCTCTGTTGTGTGTCATTCTCACTGTCCTCTAGAGCTGTAGGGAATACCATAGCATCCTGGGGCAGGAAAGGGGTAAAGGCAGCTCTTCTGTGTTTCTCTTTCTCCTTCTGCCTTCCTTCTGCTCTGCAAGAGGTAAGGATAAGGTTACCCTAGGTTCTACGGCTTCATAAATATGCAGAAGAAAGACAAATCAACTTGAAACTCAAAAAAAATAATTAAAATATAAATAGACTTGTTTGTTTCAAGGATTTGCAATGAATGTTTGACTCAGTCTGAAGATTAATCAGCGATGGATAATTATACTTTCACACACACACACACACACACACACACATATCCATACACACAAAAAAGATATCCCTGGTCCCTTCTGAGCAACATGAATGCAAAAACTGTGAGCTTTCTGGTTCAAGCAGAGGTGAAGCCACCTGAAGCACTGAGTTTGATAATTTACACCACACCTGTTGCTGAGCCACCACCACAGGAATGGGCCATGGGTGGCCCTTCCACTTTCCATCCTCCCTCTTTTCTGTCTCTCCCCATCTATTCTCTCTTCCTGCTTCCCTCCTTCCCTGCCTCTCTCTCTCTCTCTCTCTCTCTCTCTCTCTCAATCCTTCATTTCTCCTGCAGTGTTTTCTCCCTGAAATTTGACTTTCTGTCAAATGAGAGAAGCAGTCTACCAAGATCTACAGGCACATAGACATTTACCAAGCTTTTATCGTTGGGCCAAGCCTGCGATTGCCAGCAAGGTGAAGAAACCTGAGCCCTGTCCTATAGGAACCCATAGCCTGCAACAGTTTTTCTCAACTGGGCAGAATTTTGCCCTGCCAGGAGACATTTGACAATGTCCAGAGACGTTTTTGCTTTTCATGGCTTGGGACGTTGCTACTGGAATTAGTAGGTAGAGGCTTGGGTTAGTGACAATACCTTATAAGTCATAGGAAAGACCCCCCCCTCCCAATTACAGAATTATCTGGCTCTAAATGTCAATAATGTTGAGGTTGAAAAATCTTGGTCAGGAAGGAGAAACAAGATACAGACACATGAAAAGGTGACTCACTTCTAGGCTATGTGGAATGAGGGCCCCCTATATGCTATGGCACTTGGGCTCAGGTAAGTTTCAGGTCATGCTTCTCTTTCTGGTCTCTGGCTCTTTCCAGTTCTGCAGGCTCCCAGATTTGCCGCCACCTTTGAGAACCACCTTTGAGATTCTTGATCATAATTGTACTCTTAGGAATGGAGTTCCTCTCCCCTAATATATAATTCCTTAAGCCATCTTGGTAGTTCAGTATTTGGCCATCCAGCCATCCATCTACTCATCTATTTATTCATTTATCCAGTTAATAGTATTCATTTGCCACTATTACAGTCACTCAAACTCTACTAGGCACACCTCACTCTAAGGTTTCTCAGGAGGGAAAAAAATTGGAAGAGAATGTGAGCTAAGCATTATGTGAGAGTTAGTGCTAAGATAGGGTGCTCCTTAGGGATCTCGTCACTGAGCATAGGGTCTCACTGCTGCCCTATATGTTTGCTTGATGCCCCTGAGCAATGTGCAAGTTTCCTCCTCTTGTTGATGCCTCTAATTCCCCATCTGTTAAGTGGAAGTTTTACCCCTACTCATTGTTCCACAAAATATACAACCAGGTGCTCAGCCTGATTGCTGGAGGAAGGAGAGGGGAAGAGGGGAATGAAGGGTAGAGCAGCAGCATCCTCCCTATGCCCTGCACTGGCTTTATAGCCTATGGCAAGTTTCTCAAACTCACTGTGCCTTAATTTCCTCATTTGTATAATAAGCATAATAATGGCACCCTACTAAAAGAGTCACAGTGAAGATTGACTGAGCCCATACATGAAAAGCACTAAGAACAGTACTTGGCATATAGTAAGAGCTCAATAAATATGAAGAGTAGTCACCAGTGTAGGTCACGAAAATTTTGATTAAGTGATGGAGTCTGGTGGAAACAGTGGAACCCCATATTGAGGAATGGGACCCCTATGGAGCACTGTCTTTTACCACTAACCGTTAAACCAGGGTTTCTGAACCTCAGCATTATTCATATTTGGAACAAGATCATTCTTTGCTCTGGGACACTGTCCTGTGCAGTACAGGATATTCAGGAGCATCCTTGGCCTTTACTCACCACATGCAATAACACTCTCCCCCCAACTATGACAACCGATGTCTCCAGACATTGCCAAATGTCCCCTGGGGAGAAAAATCACCCTAATTGAGAACTACTGTCTTAAATGATACTGATAAAAAAAATTAATGATAGTAATAACAAAACATATGTGAGTAACCACCTTTCCATCAGATGCAATTTCCCTTTCGACAGGACCTGAGAGCATCTTACATGGGCTGCACATAAATGTACATGCTTTGGAAATACTTCAATTCTGCAGAATTTGAAGCACTTCGCTACAAAGTGGTCTGGTTGGTTCCTCCAAGGCAGTATGCCTCCAGTTCATCAGACTTGCCATGAGGTGGCTGGATAACAAATGTTCAAAAGAATAAGTTTGCTTCCAAGCAGAGATAACTGAGAATCTGGAGATTAATGCATATATTCCACCCAATTATGATGTTAATATAAACATGACTTCAGAAAGATAACAATATAAATATGTATTAATCAGTAATCACTTACATATCTCTATCAGACGTTCAGTCACATGGCCTTGGCTTGAGGCCTCACTCTGGCATTTACTGTTGAAGTGACTTTCGGCAGGTTACTTATTCTAAGTCTCGGTTACCTCTTCTATAAAATGGAGCTAATAATCACACCCATCTTGTGAAAATTAAGTGAGAAAGTGCCTGGGAAGAACTCAGGACGGTGTGCTGGCAGGAAGGAAGTATTCCACACATGGTAGCTATCGTTATCGAGAAGAGAAAAATGGTGAACCAAAATTTTTTAAATAAAAATAACACATTGGCAGAGGGTGGTGGCTTTCTTTCTCTATTTTCAACTGGTTTTGAGTACTGTTAATACAATTTGGGGTCCTTAACTGTATTGGGTTAAATAATGTCCTCCCAGATCCATGTCCACTTGGAAACTCAAATATGCCCCTATTGTAAATAGGTGGGTTTTTTTTGTTTGTTTGTTTGTTTGGTTTTGTTTTGCAGATGTAGTTAGTTAAGAGGAGATTATATTGGGGGTATCCAATATTAGTGGCTCAGTCAGTTAAGTGTCTGCCTTCAGTTCAGGTCATGACTTCGGGGTCCTGGGATTGATGCCCACCTCAGTCTTCCTGCTTAGTGGGGAGCCTGCTTCTCCCTCTCCTCCCACTCTGCCCCGGCTTATGCTCACATTTTCTCCCAAATAATTAAAATCTTAAACTACCATGAGGAGGTGGGGATAGATTGGAGTGATGCTTCTATAAGTCGAGGACACCAGGATTTTCAGTCACCATCAGAAGCTAGATGAGGTAAAGGAAGAATTCTTCCCTGGAGCTCTCAGAGGTAGTATGGCCATACCCACACCTTAATTTCAGATATCTGGCCCCCAGAACTGTGAGATAATAAACTTCTGTCACCGGGGATCCCTGGGTGGCTCAGCGGTTTGGCGCCTGCCTTTGGCCCAGGGCGCGATCCTGGAGTCCCGGGATCGAGTCCCGCGTCGGACTCCCAGCATGGAGCCTGCTTCTCCCTCTGCCTATGTCTCTGCCTCTCTCTCTCTCTCTGTGTCTATCATAAATAAATAAATAAATCTTAAAAAAATAAACTGCTGTCATATGAAGTTATGCAGTTTATAGTACTTTGTTATGGCAGCCCTAGGAAACAAATATACCAACTTGTTGTGTCTTTTAGGCTCTGCTTGGGTGAGTGGTGCTGTTTCTTGATTTGTGCAAAAATAGGTCTTCCTATAGGTGTTTTTAGCTATCTGTTTTTTTTTTTTCATCAAAGCCAACATTATTCTTATCTTAATTCAGTCAATGAGTTTGCCTCTGTTAATGAGTGTACTCCAAGCAAAACCTGGTATCCCTTCCTGGGCAGACCAACTTTGTTGACTCATGGGTTCTCATCCTTTCCCTCCCCATTCCACCATATTTCCTTATTTCAAACTGCCCCAGAGGATTATGTCCTTCTCAACTTCCAACTTAAGTCAAAGTCTGACTTGATTAAACTTGGCCAACCCTTCTACTAACACAAGTCTCACTTAATTACCTTCTACTTGTCTGTATCTGATCAATGGGTCTAGTAGCTCTATTAAGTAGATGTTATCATTTTTCCACTGAACCTAAAATAAAATAAAATAAAGACTCCTGAGCTTAGGATGGACCATAAAGGACATCTCTTCCAGCATTCCCTACACTTTGCTTCCCCCTATTCAAGGTATGTATTTTTTCTACAATATTCTTATCCAGCAAACATCTAGACACATTGCTTTAAAACCTCCGGTGATGGGAAATTCATTACTTCTTACAACTGTCCTTTTTATCTTTAGACATGTCTAGATTGAGGAAGGTCTTTACACAGATTTAGAATCTGTCATTCCATTCATTGTTGAACTAAAATTTGTGGACTAGCCAAAATAGTTCTACTGAGGAAGAACTGCTGAGAATTGGAAAGCAAGTTCTGTGGCCCTGAGGCTGTAAACACTCATCTTCCTTTTTATCCTTGGTTAGGGGCAGAAATAATAATCGGCAAAAATTAGGGAATATCTTGTGAAAGTACACCTGACTTTTCTTGAATGATTTTCCCCTGAGAGAGCCATAACCATCTCAGACAGGAATAACCAGATTATGACAGTTACTGCTCATGGAACCCATTTGACGATTACCATACCTTGCCTTCTATCATTGTTGTTTGCCTCGTGTGTACATGTCTAATGATGAATTGGTCTTAGACCTACAGGAAGGCTGTTGTAGGTATGATGCTGTCTCTGCAGTTTTGTGTACTTTGGATGTACAATTTAGTATCCTAACTTCCCAACAGTATCAGCTGTTTATCTTCTGGGCTGCAACTCATGATTATAATCCCAACCTTTGGCCATTCTTTTCTTTCCATCATGCACATACTGCATCTCCATTTGCAACACAAATGTGATCCATCCCTCAAGACCAGATCCAATCCCATTTCCTCCAGGTTTTCCCCAAACTATTCTATGTATGTCTAACTCACATTCATCCCTTTCTTCTGTAAAGTCTTCCTATCACTCCTATCACGCTTACCATCTCTCTCCCTTACTTTGACATCTTTATCACCTTGTGCCTACTCTTCTTACTAAACTGTTCCTTGTGCGTATGTGTGGATTCTTCTATCAGGCTCAGGGCTCCTGAGAGGCAGAGACTAATTTTGTTCTTTCCCCCACAGTCTATGTACAAAAGAAATATTTGTTAAAAATACAAATAAGCTCAGTTGTTAGGACTGAGGAGGCTTTTACTGATTGATCCATGCTCTTTATCTTGTCCAGGCCCTCTTCTAACCTACAAGAGGCTTTTATGAAAAGTGTAGATGGAACAGAGGGTGCATTCAGAAGAGTAAAATGAGAAAACTAACTCAAAGACTAAATCCTTAACCTAAGCCTTACAGGAATCATACCTTAACACTCTGAATAAACACAAACACATCTCTCCTCTTGAAAAAAATTGTCAAAATATATCTGGGCTGTCACAGTCTACTTCCTCTGTATCACTGTTACTGTCATTCATGAGATATCAAGAGCCCAGGGTAGCAGATGAGGGATGGGATGGTCCATTTTATATTCCATAAAAAGACATAGAGGTATGGCAACAAAGAATGATTTGCCCAGGAACCCAAAGAACTAGCCTCCACACTCACTGTCGTGCCACTCTCCAGAGCACATCTCCACTAGCCAACAGCCCTCATACCAAGAGACCCAATGCAAACTTTAGGAAAGAGGATGGAAACTCTACTGCCAGGTAGAAATCTTGAGAGCAGAAAACACTATGTCAAGCTGAACTAAAGAGGGGTCTTGACTCAATTAGTTTCCTCGTTGCTCTATCTCTGCTTTGAGTCTTTCTCATATATTTCCTGCTCATGAGATTTATCAAGTATTCTTCTATCTAGGGGATTGGCAGATTTTTCCCTTCATTCTGTAAAGGGCCAGACTATTAGTATTCTAGGCTTGTCAGGCTCTATGCTCTATATTGCTATTGTTCCTTTCTGCCTTTGTCGCGTGAAAGCAGTCATAGATCAAATTATGAGTCCCAATAAAACTTTATTTATAAAAACAAGTGGAGGAACTAATTTGACCTGGGACTCATAATTTGTTGACCCTTGATCTTGGGGAATCTCTATGTTCTTCAGCCTTGTTCTATTCCTGTGGCCACATGTTGGCTCCTATAACTCATCTCATTTAGAACTGTTTCCTTCCCTCCCTCCCTTCCAGCTCCATCCATATTCTACATATCTATTTTGAGTCTCTGTATTTTCCCCCATGAAAACTTCATTGATCACTCCAACCTATATAACTCAAGTGAGTTTCCTATAGCCCATGGCATTTATAGTCAGTACCCCAGAGTTCAGAATATAATTGTTTCATGAGTATTAATTTTCTCTTACCAGCAATACTGTGAGGTCCTCGAGGGAAGAGAACACACCTTATAGTGATATAGATTTTCTACACTTCCCCTATTACAGCTTGGCATGTAGTAAGTGTTTAATAAATACTTGCTAACTGATTTATTGGCTTATGTCTACAATAGTGTGTCTTTGCTTCTTACTTGGTGTGGTAGGCTGAAAAGTGGCCCCTCAAGATGTCCAAGCTCCAAGTCCCCAAATGTGTAGATATAACCTTATTTGTGGATGAGGACTTTGCCATATGACTATGTTAAAACCTCAAGGTGGAGAGATCACCCAGGATTATCTAGGTGGGCCCCATGTAATCACAGGGTCCTTATAAGAGCAAAGCAGGAAGAATCAGACAGATGACAGATAAGGAGATAAGGGGTCTTTCTGGAAGCAAATTCTTTCCTGGAGCTTCCATAAGAACCAGACCTGTTGGCACCTTGACACTAGTCCAGTGAAACTTATTTCCAAATTTTGGGCTCTGGAACTATAAAAGGATACATTTATGTTGTTTTAAGTTATCAAGTTTGTGGTAATTTGTTACAGCAGCAATAGGAAGCTAAGACCCTCTGTGACAGAAAAACATTAATGACTAAAGGCATCAAGAGACATCTTTGTACCTCTCTGTGGATGCTACAGCACCTAACCACAGCACTGAGCAGCTTTTCTCCACTGAGGAGGGAAACTTGAAGGAGGTGGTGAGGAAAGACTACAGAAAGGCATATTTGTTTCTAGGAAGAAACTTCCTAGAAAAATTCTGTACTTAAGCTATTCTTCCAGATGTAGTTGAATGAGACTGGTTCTGGAGATGTAGGTTTGAGATCCAGCTCTGCCACATGCACGTGACCTTGGGCAAGTCACAGTCTCTTTGGCAGTAGAGCCTGACTGCTGCAAAGGTTGAAGGAGGTCTTCCCAGCCCCGCTTAATTGGCCCCAATGAGGCAAATCTAACCCCTCTTTTCATCTGGAATTAGTAAAACATTTACTAGAAGCTTGCAACAAAGCTACCCAATAAGAAGCCCAAGGGGCAGCTCTGTCATACACACCACTAAGGACTCAAGAGTTGGTGCTGCTGAACTGCTAAGCAGCTTCGAGACTTCTTTCTGCAAAGGAGAGGTTGCAATTTCTCCAATCAAAGAATGCTGCCAAGTCTGAGACCCAACAGCTAGGTGATTATTTCCAGAAGGATGGATTAGGAGGTTGTTTTCTTTTGTTCTTATTTTCTTGAGTTATATGCCTAGATTAATCATAGAGGTCCTACTAGTATACCCCAGGGTGCAATTATTGTCATTTTTATTCTATTAACAATAACATTAAATAGTAATGGCAGTTTTGTATGAACAGTAACATTCTAGTGTTGTCCAAGGCCAGTCCTTCTCTTGTGTTCCAGATAGTTCTCTCCCTCAATTTTCCCCACTTCCCCTTGTGTCATCAAACCTTGCTCACCTCTATCTCTTTCCCTTTACACTCTTAACATGCTCAGCTTCTCCATACATTGAGTGAAAACAAACAAAAGATTTTCTTGAACCTCCTCAAACGACCAATTGTTCTATTTCTTCCTTCCTTTCACTGCCCAAGTACTCCAAATCCTGTCTGCTCTCACTGCTTCCCCTTATCACCGTCCTGTACCCTATAACATCTTTCATTCTGGCTCACATTTCAAATAATTATTAACACAAATTACACTCTATACAACTGAACTTTTCTTAATTGACAGCTTCAACAGCCCCTCTCAGTTCCTTATCTTCTTTGACCTCTCTGCAGTGTATAACTGGCCTCTCCTTATAGCTACCACTTCCCTTAGTTTGCATGACAGTGCCTTATCCTGATTATTCTATTTGTAGTCTTTTCTTTTCTGCCCTTTGTCCTCTCCTCTTCCTCTTTTCCTTGTCCCCAGTGGTGGCTGGTCACCAGGTCCTGTATCTAGTTCTCCTCTCTTCCCACCACCCTCAGTGATCTTGCCTACCCCACAGCCTTACCATCATCCATACACCACAGATTCCATTTCTACCCGTTGTTCCATGTTCCATTTCCATCTTTCCAAATGTGTTGTAGACATCACCACGTGGATGTTCAAAGAACACACTGAAATAGCTCCAAGTCTGAACTAATGTTCACTTCCATCAAAGCAGTAGAGCCATGGCTCTTCAAGTTGTATAGGCTTGGGTTCCAGACTAAGCTCCTCATTGCTTTACCTGTGTGACCCTAAGAAGTTCATTTTTATGTCTCTATTTCCTCACCTGAGAGATGGGAAAATAGAAGTATCTACTTCACAGAGTTCTTAAAAAAATTAAAAGGGATAGTGCATCCAAATCTCCATGTTTAGTGTCTGGAGCATACTTATGGTTCAATAAATGTGAGTTGTTATTATACCTGCCTTGCCTTTTCCTATATATAACATCTTATTTTGCTTTTCAAACTCAGCTGGTCATCCTTGACTCCACCCCACATCCAAATGATTGTCAAATATTGTCAATTCTTCTTTAATAATATGTTTTTTGTTTCTGTTTTGTGCTTTTCATGTGCTCAGTCTTCTTGCTAAGACCAACGATACCCTTTTATCCAGTATCTCCATCATCCTCTCTACCCTTCAATCCATCCTATATACTTGAGGGTTTTATCTTTCTGAAGTGCAGATTCAACACATCATTTTTCTGCCCCTATACCTTGAATGACATCTTATTACATTACAAATAATTAGAATTCAAGGCTCTCCATGATCTTATCCTTGCCTGCTTTCCCAGCATTATTTCCTACAACTTCCCTGTAAGGATCTCAAACTCTACCCAAACTTAGTATATCACAAAAACTTGTCTTGCTTTTCTGACTCTATATCTTTGCTTATGCCTTTCCTATTACTGATACTGCCATGTGTGGTAACTAAAATGTCAGCCTCCCTTTAAAGATTTTATTTATTTATTTTCTTTGAGAGAGAGAAAGAGAGAGAGAGAGCAGGGGGAGGGGCTGAGGGAGAGGGGGAGATTCTCAAAACAGACTCCTCACTAAGCATGGAGGTGGATGTGGAGCTTGATCTCATGACCCTGAGTTCATGATCTCAGGCAAAACCAAAAGTCTAACACTTAACTAACTGAGCCACCCAGGTGCCCCTCTACTTCCCTTTAAAGTCCAAGTAAAATGGCACTTATTCAGACTTAGTGATTCTTAAACACTTTCAGTTTGAAAATCTGATGAAAATTTAGATTTTCTTCAGGAAAGACACAAATGAGCCAGTAGAACACTTGCATATGTTTTCAGAGGCCCATGAAACACTGCTACACCACTGAATGATTTTTCATATTTAATTTTTTTAATTCCCTGAATTCTTAAAACATCACATATCTTTTTCAAAGAACTCATCACATTATTCCTGGTATTTCAGTTAGTTGTTTTTTTTTTTAAGATTTTATTTATTTATTTATTCATGAAAGACACAGAGAAAGAGAGAGAGGCAGAGACACAGGCAGAGGGGGAGAAGCAGGTTCCACGCAGGGAGCCCGATGCAGGACTAGATCCCGGGACTCCAGGATCACACCCTGGACCAAAGGCAGGCGCTAAACTGCTGAGCCACCCAAGGATCCCTATTTCAGTTAGTTTTAATGCAGGTCTTCCTAAATTTCCAGAAAAGTGTTTTCTTTGGTGTTGTTATTGCTATGTTTTTGTTTGTCTGTTTTTTAATGAGGTTCAAAGATCATCAACATTAAAGTCAGATGAGTGCTTGGTAAAAATGAAGATTCTTGAGGGCAACTTCAGACATTCAAGCTCAGAGTCTCTGGAGGTGATGGGTAAAAGATGGAGAAACATTTCTCTATATGTATGCCCTGCTGAGGTGCTCATGAAGCCTTGGTCTCATCCCATGCCTGAGCCAGCACTCCAGAGGCAGGAGTATAGAAATATCCCTTTAGCCTTTCTGGTCTAGTGTTACTGGGAACTGTGATGGACAATAAGATAATTATTTCTCCTGCCATCTTCTACTGATTTATTGGATTATTTCTACACCAATACCTTTTGAATTTGGAACAGAGACTGCTATGTGTTTGGGGATATTGTATCTGGGTCCCTGAGCTGCCTTCTGTGCAAATGACTTATTTTTCTCAAACTCCTATCCGGCATTGGTGAGGAGGTTTCTGCTTAGTCTTGCTTTGATACATCTTAACAAAGCTTTATAGAGAATTCTAGTATGTTTCCTAATGGAGCTTGCCTGAATTATGATAGCAATTTGTGTAAATGCCTTATCGTCCCTCTCTGACTATGAAGCTCTTAAGGGTGGACTAAACCAATTTCCAGGTTTGGCATATCCATTGTATTGCCTTGGTTCACCCAGATAGATGAGGTCTCTTCCTTCACCCGCCCCATTCCAAAAAAGGTCAGAGAATATTATAGCTTCTTTTTTTTTTTCCTATCTACAACCTACCCATTTTTCAATTTTTACCTCTTCCACAAAGTTCTTCCCAAGAAGTTCTAGTGCGCATTGATCTCTCCCCTTCTGAGCTGTCCAGAGCACTTAGAGTCTATTGCAAAAATTCCTTATCAACTGTAATCATATTCAGTCCACTATCTATGCTAGTTTGACAAAATGGTTAAGTTTGTGGGCTCCAAAGCCAAGCAAACCAGAGTCTGAAATTCAACCCAACACTACAAAACAGTATGGTCCAAACCTAGCTCTGGGACTCAGTTCAGCACCCATAAAATAGTATTAATATCATATATACTTCGTGGTATTTTTATGAGAATTCACTGAGATAATATGTTTAAAGCCCTCAGCATATGCTCAGGATACAGTAAATACTCAATAAACGTTAGTTTTATAGAGATATCTTGTATAAGTCAGATTAGGCCAAGTTATGCTACGGTAACAAGGAATTTTAAAACATTGCTTCTTATAAAAACAAAAGGTTATTTTTCACTCAAGGTACAAATCTAGTGCAGCAAAGTTAAGAATCAGCTCCACATTTGGTTGAGTCAGCTCCCGAGAACCAGGCTGACTACAAAGCTATTAGTGGAACATCACCCATCATCACAGCAAAGGGGAAAGAGACTATGGTAAAGCAAGAACTGGCTTTTAAAACTTCTGTCTGGAAATGACACACCTCACTTCCCCTTGTGTTTTATTGGTCAAAATCATAAGACAGAGTCTGACTTCAAAGGGACAAAAAAGAATGATTCTCCCTCAGGAAGGGGAGGGGGAAAATAGTTATAAGTCTTTAATTTATTTTAATTTTCCAACATCATTTATTTAACTGATATATCTTTCATATCGCTCAGAACTTAGCACATAGTAGGAAGTGAATACATATTTTATTGATGGATAGTAGGTGTTCATCATGTCTCTACATTTTGAATGGAGTTGAGTGATTGAAGAAGAAATTCCTTGGTGATATATAGCAAGTGTCTGAAAATGACAAAGTGTCAACTGATGAATTGACAGTAAAGGATCATAGATCCCTGTTTCCTTAAAACAAATGAAACCATCCACCTGGCACATATGCTTAACTTGAGTATCTTCCAAGTCCACATTTGCCTCAAGATTTCTTCTTAGAGTAATTTTTCACTTAGTTCTCTGCAAAATCCATGATGTTGCTGTCATTTTTACATTTAGATTCACAAGTCCAGCACACACAAAGTTCTTTATTTCTTCCTGGGTCCCGGCCAGCAATTAGAATCCGATTCCTTCAAATTATCTTGGGGATAAACATGTGGCCTGGACATCTGGGCACCTAGATTCCTGCTCTCATAAAAGATGATTCTCTATTTAAATAAATAAAGGCCAAAGAGAGATGTGGATAGTCCAAAAGTGTAAATCTTTAAAGGAAATAAAACCTAATCCCCCAGGAAATTTTGGGCATCTCTCTAACTAATTATTCATTATTATCGATTATCTTGCCCTGGTTTTATCCCTAACCTTGAGAACATTTCTTTCGAGTCACTCTCAGTCTTGAAACTTAGAATCAAAATTCCTTCCTAGGGCATATTTATGGCTCCAGTGCTTCTGTGGCTTCACCAGATAGTAATGTCCCTGGAGTCTCTCTTCTGCCAACAGCAGATTAAGCCTCTACCGGGAGAGCCTTTTGCTTCTCAAGAGTTTTCTTTCTCAGTCATCAGTGATCAGATGTCTCACATGACCTTGATGACAAGTTATTCCATCTCGGTACTAGAAAGAAATTTCCAGCGGGGGGAATACTATCTCCTTTCAAGTCCCCTACTCAAAATTTACCTTCTTCTTTATCCAAAGAGTAGAATCCCAAGTGGGATCTAGAAGCGCTGAAGCCACATAAAGCTGCTAGTCTGGGATTCTGGGAAGCCAGGGGGAAGATCAAAGGGCTTCATGAAAGAAAGGGATGCCAACCTATTTACTAACTCACTCTTTCTTTCTTTTTTCCCCCTACTTTCCTTCTTTCATCCTTATCAATATTTTGACTAAAGTATATGCAAACCAAAATTTGAATTGAATCCCTTTAGCAACCAGCTCTTTTACAATACAGTGCTTTTTGATACAGACTGTCTGCTTTTAAATGCTACGTGCCTCTTTCCAATGCAGGCCCGTAGCAAAACATATCACTATTTAAATGTACTTATAACATCTTACTTTCTATTAAAAGTCAAGAAGAGCGAGTAAGGAATTTTCCACTTTGTTTTTTACTGTAATGTTCTCAGAGATGAACATATTACATGGCATACAGGTCTCCAACAACTAATTGTGGGTGAAAGTGTGAATGAATAGCATGGTGGTGGACAGATATTCAGCTCAGGCAAACTTCCTGAGTTCAAAACACAGTTCCACAGTTCCACACTTACTATGTGATTTTCCTCTTTTCTGCTTCAGGTTTCCTCTCTCTGAAATGGGGACAATACTGCTTGACTAAGTCAAGATTCATGCAGATAACAGAAAACATACCAGGTATTTTAAGCAGAAAAGGATTGAAAACATCGAATTATGTGCTTACAAAATTGTCAAATGATGGGAGGAGCAGGCTCTGGGACCAGCCTATACAAATAAGTTCCAAAACACCATTGCCCTACTGGCCTACTAAGAGAACCCCTACATCTGCCCATCATAAAGCTGAGGAAACAGTAGGTCACTGTCCCAACTGCTAAATTCAAGAACACATCACCTGAGATGTAATCCAAGGATCAGAAGCCACCAGACTGGCTGGTTCTAAGAAGAACAGTCTGGAAGCTATCATCACAACTGCTGCTCCCGGGGTCAAATGGACTAGACTAACTGGATCTGTATTAGGAAACGGATTTTCTCCCTATCTAACACACCAAGGAATTCAAGTTTCAAAAAAATCTGATTGAATAAACAAAATCACATCTAGATTCTAGCTATGAAGCATTCTGGGAAGTGTAGTTTTCAGTTTCTGAGTCACGACGACATATATAAGAAGCAATCAAAGAAGAGGGTGCAGTAGATGTTGAACAAACTGGGTCATCTCCTGTAGGATTTAAGTGAGATTGTTCGTGAAAGTGCTTTAGCACAGTGTGTGACACATGTTTAACGTCCAATAAATGTTAGCTCTGTTATTTTTTATAAGGCAATCTATCTACACTAGCTTGGGTGGTAACCGCTTACATATATTTCTTAAACGCTACAGGCACAGAATAACAAGTTTCATTAACGAATCTTATAAAACCTAACACTGGTATTTTTGTTACTGGACATTGGTAGAGCCCATGCATCCCTCATCGCGTTCCACATTCCTGACTTTCTTCACATGACTGAAAATGAAGGCAAAATCCTTCTCCCAGAGTTTTGGCAAAATGTTGCAATGCTCTTGCTGAGGCCTTCCCCACTGCTTACGCTCTTGGAATCCGCAGAATCTGCAGTTTGGCTAATCGCTTCAAGTTGCAATTATGTATGGAATACTCTCCAATTGTTTGGTCCTTTGTGATTTGGGGGCAGTGTGTATAGGTGTTTGTGTTTCTTTTGTGTGAAGGATGCTCATTCCAGTTACCATTTACTCACTTCTCCTCAATTAGGTATCTTTTCCCCCCTGGGATCAATTCAAGTTCCCTTTGCCTCCTTTTATTTTTCCCCAGGCAAGTGCTCTGAGGACACTTCTTGCATGTCAAATAAGTCAACCCACAATATTGTCAGTGCACCATCTACATACAAGTTTCTATGCTAGGTCCTGTAGATCAAGACTTGCAGTTTGTCTGGGAAGACCTGTGGGGCTCTAGGAACACAAAACAGAGCAACCTAATCCAGATTTTGGTTGGGGATCATGGACAATGTCTTCAAAAATAAAAGCATAAGCTGAGAACTGAAGGATAAAAGATGAATGGGAATTAGCCAAGGGACACGGGCTTAGGGCATCAAAGGGTATTTTATGGAAAGAGAGAAATATACACAGGATATCTCTCCCAATAAATTAGTAGGTAAAAGATAGATTGCTGAGATTAGTGGTCAAGTTTCTGTTCTTTCACGTATGGGTAATACAAAGCAATCCCATTTGCCTTAGAGCCTGCTGGTCTGCCACTGAATACAGTTTTGGTGGGAATGCCAAGTCCAGTGCCCTGCACTTTGGGGCCAGACTGTGAGTGGATGAAACCATCTAAGCCAATCAGGTGCTCTCTCCAGAATTTGAATCTTAAGTGTGTTAAAAGAAGACTAGATAAAGCTCAGCTTACCATAGTGGTGGGAGGCTCTCGGCCATCCATTATTTTAAGATACTTTGGTTTCTGTCCTTTCTGAGATTGCTTCTTTAGCATTTTTTCCCCTCTCAATTCTGTGAAATACCTCCTTGTTTCCTGACACATTTTATTTTATTTTTTTTTGCCTAAGTCATTCTCCATGACTTGCAACTAAGAAACCTTAGGGGATACAGGAGAAAACTTTTTTGGAACTAAGAACTAAGGAACATTCTTCTGATAGGAGATTGAGGTGAAAAGCAAGAGCACAGGGCAGGGGTAGATGGAGACTAGTGAACAAATGCTATCCCTACCTGTTTGTTCCACATTAAAAATAAATAAAACATTGGAAAATGAGGACAGAACAGAAGAGCCGGGGAATGCAGTTGAACAACCTGGTGAAATTGTTTGAACAACTACGAAGAACACCTGTCTCCCTAAACATTTTGTCCTAAGGCATTTTTCTACACATAAGGATGCTGAATGTGAATGGTTTTGTAGGGGAAAGGGTGAGTGGAAACGGGGAAGGAGTTAAGTTCCACATTCCCATTGTCATGGAGTGAAATAATGACAGCTAGCGTGAGACTGGGAGAGAAATTCAGCGATGATGGTAGCTGAGAGCCACAGGTAACCGTGAGACTATAAGCCTTGGACATACTGCCATATGCCATCAGACAGGGATTTGGGTCCATTGTAGCTGTCTTTCTTTTTTTATATATAATTTTTTAAAGATTTTATTTATTTATTAATGAGAGACAGAGAGAGAGAGAGAGAGAGAGAGAGAGAGAGAGGCAGAGACATAGGCAGAGGGAAGCAGGCTCCATGCAGGTTGCCCGACGTGGGACTCGATCCCGGGTCTCCAGGATCAGGCCCTGGGTTGAAGGCGGCGCTAAACCGCTGAGCCACCCGGGCTGCCCTGTAGCTGACTTTTTTTTAGAACAGAATGATCCATAAGGTGATGCCTGTCTATACATTTATGCCTCAAGAAGAAAACCTGGTGGATGACACACCAATATATTAGTAGATACTTTGCATGGTGGATTACATGTGGTTTTTATTTTATTCAGTATACCTTTTCAGATATTGCAAAATTTCTATAATAAAATATAATGGAAAAACACTATTTAGAGCATGATCAAATACACAGCCCTTTTACCTCAAAAGACTGCTGTGAGGACCAAGTCACACAATGTATATAAAAGTCTCTCGTAAATGTAAGGATGACTATTAATAATCCTTGTATATTCAGAGCTGGTGCTGTTTACAGAGCCCACCCTGGATCGGCAATGCTACATGGGAGCAGCCTTGCTGACTGGACAGAGGTGGCTTTGATGCTCTATCCCTTCTTCTAAGTATGGTTGCCTCCACAGCAGCATTTCTGCTTCCCAGCAGCTCTCATGGTGCCAGTGGGTAGGGGTTTCTTCTACCCTGGGTAACTGTTGCTACTGGCAGCACATACAACAGATGCACCTACAGACTCTTGGAAGAGACACATGGTAGCCTGGAGAGGCCTCCACAGATACTCACAACGAAGACAGGCTACTCTAGCATCCAGTGCACCAACCTCCAGCACCCAGGATGACACAGCCGGGACAGTTCTTTGTGACAGTTGGCCACCACAGGTGGTCTAAGGGTCAGTCTTCAAGTCTCAGCAGCACGCGGAGGATAGTCCTTTGGGAGCCCTGCCCTGTTGGGGTCCTAGGAACAGTGGGCCTTTATACCGGGGTTTCCGAGGAGGGTCTCGGAGGCCCTGATGGGGACAAGCCTCTGGGACTCAGTATCAGAACCTTTTGAGGCATGGGCATCCTTGAGAACTCCGGGTGATTTTATCCCAGATGGTTCAGGGGTGTTAGGACTTTGAGAGCAGCCATTTGGCTCTGAGGGCAATTTGGAGCTCTTTGCCTAATGAGGGTGCAGCCCAGCTCAAGTGCAAACCCCTCTCCTGAGACCTTGGGAAAGATTCACAGTCGACCTCACTTGCTCCATGATGCTTTGTGCATACCTCATTCATAGCATCTATCACATGCCATGAAAGTTATATATAGATACACAGATATAGATAGATAGATAGATAGATAGATAGATAGATAGATAGATAGATGATAGATAGATAGATAATGTGGATAATAGATAGAGACACATCTATTTCCTTATCTTTGTTCAGAGGACTGTGTGCTCCCAGGACACTGGGAATAAGCCTTGTCCACCTACCGTAGTGCCTGGCAGGCAACAGCCTCAGTGGCAAACTCAGGAGCAAACAAATTCATCTACTCATTCAACAAACATTTATGGCATATTGGCTCTGGGCCAGGCACCGTACAAGGCACTGGGGACCCAGTGATGAAGGAGACAAAAATCAGCCTCCACAGAGCTCCTCTTCTAGTGGGGAAGACACAAATATACTGTCACATAAGAAACATCAAACGTCAGGGATTGCCCTGAAGATAGATGGTGCACGAGGGAGGGAGGGAGGGAGGGAGGGAGGGAGGGAGGGAGGGAGGACTGCTTCAGATGTGGGTGGCCCGGAAAGGCCTCTGTGCAGAGGCTGAGTGGAGTGAGAGAATGAGCCCTTCTGAAGTCTGAAGGAGGTCATGCTGTCCATAGACGGAGGAGTGAGAAGAAGGCTCCGAGGTGAGAGTAGCCCTGCTGTGTCCCCGGACCACACAGGAAGGCCACACAGGAATGGGAACAGGTAGAAGGTGGGATTAAGGGGACCCACAGGAGCCCAGTGATGCAGGGCGTAGCGAGCTATGGAGGGGAGGCCAGACTCTATTCTGAGAGAAAGGACAAACCATTGCAGGGTTTCGAGCAGGGGATTGGTGCAATCTGATTTGTGTTTCAAGTTGCCTCATGAGAATGGGAGAGGAACAAGAGTGGAAGCAGTGAAAGTAGTCAGGAGGCAAGAGTTAAACGAAGGAGACGTTGGGGGATTCCATGTGGATGGTCATGCCCTGCACTGTGTAGATATAGAGCATAGTCAGGTACAGCGGGCACTGGGTTTTCTATTTTTAGCCTGCAGGAAGTAGGCAAGCTCCTGGCTGGAAAAGTCTAGGGCTGGAACCCACAATGTCCAGTTTCCAGCGTTACCGGAAACCTGGCCAAGGCAAGGCATAAGCAGGGCCCAAGGATCAGAGCAGACAGACCAGTAGGCCCTGGGTATCTGGCTGCTTCTTGAAGGAGACGATGGAGCTGCCCCCTGAAGTGAGTGCTAGAGAGCACCACGAGGATGTTGCCCAGGACCCACGCTGCCCCACCTCGCATTCTCCCCCAGCACCCACTAGATGGTGCAGGAGCTGGGACTCTTGGCAACAACAGATGCTGAGACCTTTTGGGGCAGTACCAGAGGCTGCTGCCCCCTCACCCCCAGGCCTAGGCTGAGGACAGGGAAAAGGAAATTGTAGGGAAAAATAAGAGACCTCCAACCCAACCCGTGCCAGGTCCCATTCTCCAGTGTGCTGATGGGGACAGGAATGCAAAGGCACATCCTGGCAGGCGGGGACATGACAACTTTCGCCATCACCTGGGCTCTCCAGAAGCAGCTGGTACACGATTTTCCTGCGAAGCCGGCCCCAAGCACCGCACCTGGGGACGGAGCACTCCTCCCCTTCTTGAGGCCCTCCAGCTCCCGGGTGTCACTTTTATTTACTTGTGTTACTGAGGACTGCCGGGAATGGCAACTAAAATGCTCACGTAAGGGTCTGTGGAGATTTATTCCACTGCCACCTTAGTGCTCGTTAAAACGCATGTAAAAAAGGATGCTGGGAGGTGATCCGGAGCAGAGCCAGCAGAAGAGTGCAGAGCTCCTACACGGAAACTGCCACGGGGTATTTATGGCCCTCAGAGTGAGGCCAGATGCTCTACCTAGCAGCCAGGGCCCTCCGAAGTCGCACAAATGCTCCCAGCATCTCCCCAGCATCGCTTCACGCACAGGAAAGCCTTTGCTCCCAACCATCCAGGGCCTCACTGCTCTACCCCCACCCCCAGCAAGCCACACATTCCTTGCACCCCTCAGGCACCTGAAGAGTCTAGTACCCTCCTTCCACCCAGCCTTCCTAAATCTTCCCCACCTGCAAGGTGCACACTCAAGCCCCACCCTTAGCAACATCTGCCCTCCCTCGCCTGGACCATGTGAGGCTCATGGCAGGCACACTAGGGCCCCCCAGAGATGTCCATGCCCTCCTGCCTTACACCCGTGACTCTGTTCCCCATGGAGGCAAAGGGACTCTGCAGATGTGCTCATGTTAAGGACCTTGGATGGGGAAGTGCTGGTGGATTTTCTGGGGAGGGGGGCCCACCATAACCACAGGGTCCTTAGAAGAGGGACGCAGGAGGTTTTGAATTGGAAAAATGAGGGAGGCTAGAGGCAGAGGTCCGAACTATGGACCTTGAAGATCAAGAAGGGGCCACGAGCCCAGGCATGCGGGCAGCCTCTATGCTGCAGGAGGCAATGAAACAAATCCCACCCCTACGACTCCAAAAGGAGTACAGCCATACCAATGCCTTGGTTTTAGATTTCTGGCTTCCAGAAATGTAAGAGAAGACACTGGTGGGGTGTTAAGGCTCTAGGTGTGTGATGATGTGTTACCGCAGCCCTGGGAAAGTAGGAGCACATTCTCCCCTTTCTGAAAGTGTTTCTGCTACTCATTTTGCTATGTCATCGCGGTTGGCCTCACATGGCCCCCCAATTCTAATCCTCGTCTCCTTGCCCGGCCTGGAGGCCCCCAGAAATTCAGGGGGGCACACCTGACATAGCTTTTGCATGTCCTCAGGGCTCAATGTAGGGCTCAGCACATACTGGGTGCTCTGCCAATGGGCAGAGAAGGAACTGTGGACAGGTGGCAGGAGCACCTCCGAGGGGGCCTGTGGGTACCCCGCCTGGTTTGCTGAATGCGTTCCAGAGTTCTCCTAGGGCTTCGATGGTCCTGGCACTGTGCTAGGTCTTAGCGATACAGTGGGGTCCCCTTTATAGGAAGTCAGCAGGGTAGTGGGAAAGATAAACCGGCAGTAACTCATGAACTGTGCTGTGGGGAGCTATGGGAACCTGGCAGGGGCAACTAAATTGGTCTGGGGAATCGAGGAAGGCTTCCTGGAGGAAGTGACCTATAGAGTGAGAGAAGAAGGATGGCTAAGAAGAATCAGTCCAGTCAAAGAGCTGAGAAGGTGATAGGAGGGGGGCATGAGAAACAATGCACCAAACAACACAGACGGAGATACGTATACACCCACATTCAGGGCAGCATTCTTCACCCAAAAGGCGGAGGCAACCCAAGTGTCCAGTGATATGAGTGGATAAATAAACTATGGTCTATACATACAATGGAATATTATTCTCCTTCAAAAGGGCGAACATTGACACAGGCTACAACATGGATAACCCTGAAGACGTTATACCAAGTGAAATAAACCGGTCACAAAAGGACAAACACTGCATGATCCACTCAGACGAGGTACTTAGAGTGGTCAGCTTCACACAGACCAAATGGAGAGCAGTGGCTGCTAGGACCTGGGCGAGGAGGGCGGGCAGTCAGTGGTAAATTTTACTTTTAAATGTTTTACCATAATTTAAAAAATTATTTAGTTAAACAAAAACAATACCGAGCTAAGAAGAGGCTCCTACCTCTGGACACAAGTGTCTGCAACCATCACTAAGCACCTTCCACATCTAGAGATGACTAGGCCTGCTTCCCACTTGGCAGCTTCACAGTTAATTAGGGATAATTGGAGCAAACAAAGGTAACCCCTCCGTTGGCGTGCCTGGGCTACACCCTTGTCCATGGTGGAGGTCTTACATCTACCATTGAAAGAGTCGGCCTCGTATCCACCAAGCCTGTCTTCCTCACTTCTGATGTCTCTGGGGTCTTTCGCCAACCAGGCATGCTGGTGACAGGTGAGTCACGGGCTTGCACGCAGGTTGGGGTGGTCCTAGGGCAGCACATGTTCCTCAGCAGCATGGTTAGGAGTTTCTTCAATGTCTCCTCCGGCTGCATCCACTGATCACCTCTCTCTGGAGCCAGTGGGGAAATGGATGCTCTTTCAGGGCCCCGACAGGGGACCCACAGCAGAGGGATGGGACATGCAGTCACATGCCTGCTCCTTCTGCTGGGGCCATGGCTTCATGAGAGGAGCTGGAGGGTGACAAGGTACAGATGGTTTCCAGGGCAGCCTCCCTCTGCATCAGGGTCTCTGGTGACTCCAATCTTCAACCCTGTGGCTGAGCCTAGCTCACCTTCCCAGACTTGTTATTCCCTTACAGGGATTTCTTTTTACGGGTTCCCATTCTCTCTCCTTTCTCCATCCTCCTTCCACCTCCCCATTCAGTTGTCCCTCAGATATATCTATGAAGCTCTGAATTCCAAATAAAGCAAAGATTCAGATTATTTCCCATGGAGCTCTCAGGCCCCAGGGAAATCACAGGATGTTGCTTGACACCTGTAACCAAGTCTCTGAACATTTTGTGACAGTTGAAGTGATTTTTTTCTGCCCAGAGCACAGAGAGGGCCTCCAGGGGAGTGTTGCTTCACCTCCAAGTTGTCATATTCTAGTCTCAGCCGAGACACCCTTTTACACCAATCTGTACTACAATCTTATAAGTGTTTTCTTAGCACTTTTGAATTACATGGTACAGGAGGACAGAGGCGGGAGAGATTGATTCTGTCGAGGGGAAGTTGTTCCAGAGAAAGGAGTAGGGCCGGGGTGATACCAGGACTCCCTGACATCTGCTGAACAGCATGCATGGGAGCACAGAGCCTTGTTATCACTCGTGCCATTATTTCTCACATTCACACGTTCTATGGGTCAAACGTCCTCCCAAAGCACACCATCAGAAGGAGACAGTGTGGGCTAGCAGGAAAGCCTTGGATGTAGGAACCAGGGGCCTGGGCTCATGTCCTCACATCTCTCAGGATCCTTAGGCTATCAGCACTCTGGTGTGAGCACCCTCAGGACGACGCACCACCACCACTAGTTTCACTGCCTTCCTTATAGAACTTCTGTGACAGCCAAATGGGATGGCATATGAGAAAATGCTTCAAAAACTGTCTAACACTCTACAAATATAAAGGAGGAATAAAAACGAGAGTAAAATAAAAAGAATATTTATCATAAGAAAGAATAATGATAAAAAAGCCTAGCATAAATCAGTGGGCCTGTGAAATGGCTGATCATAATCTCCCAAATAGCACATTATGGATATTTGTCACGGCCAGAAAAGCTTTAGTTTGGCAAGAAAGGTCCCCCAAATCCCCATGTAAGTGTCCCTCTGGGCTATGGGTCGGGAAGGATAGAGGATGTGTCCTCACACTTAGCTGTCAGAAGTCATCCTGAGTGACATGAGCATCAACCCACTGGGCTGGTTGCCCAAAACTATAACAAATCTTAGAACATGCATTATGACATATTGTCACTGAATGGGAGACTCAACAACAGAATCACTTTTTCCACTTGAACTGTCACCTTCTAGAACAGGACTCCCTTAAGAACAGAAACTAGTTTCCTGCTCTTCTACCCACAGCCTTGAATCCCCCCACCCCATTTCTTTTCCCGATTCTCCTGTCCAAGAGAGGCTACCTCCAACTCACTGCAGTGTGATGTCAGAAATCCGAGGAGGCCAGTGGGAGAGAGGAGGCTCACACACTCAGCTAAGTGAGACGGCTGTTAACAGTGAGGTCAGGAAGGTCAGGTAAGCTGAGCAAGCCCCGCGTTGCCATGGAGTTTGTTGAATTAGACACAGAACAAGGAGATGCTGGTAAGAGGAGGTGACCCTGACTGCTAGAGTGACATACTCTCCTTACCAAAGGTATACTCACAGCCCTCCTAGAAAGTCACCCTTCACGTGTGGGAATTTGGGCTCTGGGGCAGGGGTGGCTGTGCTAGGCTGTCTTATGTTTAGGTGGAAAGGCTGGGAAGATCCATGGCGGAGCCAGATCTGGGTAGGATCCTTAGGTAGCAACTGGGTAGCACCTGGGGAAACAAGGTCAGCCAGCAAATCCAACACTGTGAATGGGAATGACCAGAATCACAAGCTAACCAGAGTTAAGATGGATGGAAAACTCAGGAGGTGTAGGCCATGGCTGGTAAGGGACCCACAGTACCTTTGAAGACTGGCAGCCATAAGATGTGGGGTCGGCTAGGGGTAGCTGTGAGTGTGCAGCCTGGGCTTCAAGGCCCTTCTGCACCCTTGAAACCACTTAGTCCCTATTTAGCTTTCTTTTGTTCCCACGGCCCCAGACAAGGTTCTCCTTGCTGCTGGAAGGTCCTTGCAGTTAGCACCCATTTCTCAGATCTACTTGGCAAATAGGCTGATGGGAAACTCACCCTTAGGATGAGCCATAAGTCCCCATGCTCAGGGTAAGCTCATGCTCTATCACTTTCTCTCAACACACAGGCTTCTTAGGTAAGTTGCTAAGTAGTGTTTACCACTTAAATAGGTGCCCACGTTTCACAGAAGAGGAACGGCCACTCGAAAGCCCATTGTGACAACTGGCTCCATGCTTGCATTGTGTTTTATTATTGCTGATAGTAAAGCATGATAAGCAATATCCTAGTTAATTTATCATTGGCCTTCACCTTATACTTTTGCAATATTTGTAATTTTCCCCCTCTCGACCCCCAGAAGAGAATAGCAGATATTTTACCTTATTAAGCATTTTATGGATGAAATTCAGAGGTATAAGACCTAGTATCTAGTAACTTCCCAGTGTTAAGCTTTTAAAAGTGGCTTTTGATCTATTTTTGGTGTTTTTCAGGTTTCTTTTGCAAACCAGGCATTTTCTCAAGGCTAAGCTTTCTTCCTTTTCTCCATATACAATTTATTCACATACTGCTTTTGAGAATAGACTATAGGCCAGATACCCTTCTAAATGCTGAACTACAGTAATACATACAACCATCAAAAATTCCTGTCCTCATTGGGCTTATATTCTATTGGAAGAGACCAATAATAAACAAGATGACTTAGTAAAATATATAGTGGTAGATACTGTTGTTTGGAAAAGAAAATAAAAGAGGGCATGAAGATATAACAATCCAGAGGTGAAGGATAAAATTTGAGGTTAAAAAAAAATCTTTATTAGACAAAGGGACATTTGAATAAAGACCTAAAAGGAGGGGATCCCTGGGTAGCTCAGTGGTTTGGTGCCTGCCTTTGGCTCAGGGTGTGATCCTGGAGTCCTGGGATTGAGTCCCACGTTGGGCTCCTGGCATGGAGCCTGCTTCTCCCTCTGTGTCTCTGCCTTTCAATCTCTCTCTCTCTCTCTCTCTCTCTCTCTCTCTCTCTCTCTCTCTGCCTATAATGAATAAATAAATAAAATCTTAAAAAAAAAAAAGACCTAAAAGGAAGTGAGAGAGCTGGCCATGTGGTACCTGGGGGAAGAATATTCTATGCTGAGAGAAAAGCAAAAGCAAAGGCCCTGGAGCAGGACTGGGCTTAGTGTATCTGAGAAACAGTGAGATCAGTGTGGCTGGAGCAGAGGTAATATGAGGAGTGCAGAAGGAACTGAGATCATAGAGGAAGTCAGATTATGTTGAGCTCTCTGGTCAGTGTAAGGACTTGGGCCTTTACTCTGGAGGGGGGCACAGGAAGTGCTGGAAGTTTTTAGCAGGATCCCTCTGACTGCTCTGTTGAAAATAGAGCATGAGGGACCAAGAAGAGAAACAAAGAAAATAATTATGGAGCTAATGCAATATTGGAGGCAAGAAATAACAATGGCTTGGACCTAGGTAGTGACAGTGGGAGTAGTCGACAGAGGTTGAACTTTGGGTATATTTTGAAATTAGGAGTGAAAGGATTTTTTTTTTTCAGGAGACATAGTAAATGACAGAAGGGGAAGAGTCACAGATGTCACCCAGACTTTGAACCAGGACAATGGGAAGAATGGAATAGCCATCAATTGAGATGCAGGAGGTGCAGGAGAGGATGGCCTAGGAAGGAGGAGCGGGAGCTCATGTTAGGACATGTTATGTTGTGATGCCTGTAACACAGGTCAAGTAGGCAGTGGACACGTGTATCTGGAGCAGAGGGGAGAGAATGCACTGGGGGATGATGCTATTTAAAGCCACAGGCCTGGACGAGCTCCCCAAGGCAATGTGCGTGTGTAGAAAGGATCAGGGCTCCGAGGACTGACTCCTGATGTGCTCCAACATTGAGAGGTTGGGTGTATGAAGAAGGCTCAACAAAAGTGACTTTAGACAAAGCAGCCAGAACATTTAAAGGAAAACTAATGAATACGGTGTCCTGGAAGCCAAATAAAGGCAATGTTTCAAGAAGGAGGAAACGACTAGGTTGAAGGTTGCTGTTCATAAGTCACCCAGCATGAGGAGTGAGAAATGGTCATCACATTTAGAGTGATCTTGATAAGAGATTTTGGTGAAGTGGCAGGATGAATGGAGTCAAAGGAGGTTTTCTCTCTCTCTCTCTCTCTTTTTTTTTAATATAGGTGAAATCATGGCAGGTATGAATGCTGATAAAAAAGACCCAGAAGAAAGGAGAAAAATAATACAAGAGAAAGAGGAAAAAAGGAGGTTACTGGAGAAATGTCCTTGAGTAGGAGTGAGGAGATGGGGTCCAGGACATGGACTATCAGCTATCAGCCTCGTTTGGGTCACAGATAATTCATGCTCCTTACTAGACAGACGGCTCCTTATGCATTTATATGCAAATGATTTTTTACCAACAAGAGGGTTTGGAAAAGTAGTCTATCAGCTCCTGGGACAGATGACTACAAGTAGTCTTTGGCCACTGAAAAACTGTTAGGACTAAAGGATTCCTGGCTCTTTGTATCTATCTCTTTGTACTACTTTGATATAACTCATGGAAGCAAAATATTCCCTTATACTAGTTATAATTCTAGTGACTTATTTTAAACCATAGATCCAAGAGACATGATGTGACCAAGAACACGGTGCCTACAGCAGAGTAGTCACTCCCTAAATACTGTTTAAAGGGAAGAACACAGGAATGCATGAAAGCATGAATAACTAAATGGCAATCCTGCTCTTTTACCTGACATCAACCTACAAAGGTATGCAATTGCTCCATATATTTTCATTTGCCGTAGTAAAACAGAATAGCTACACGTATCACAGGCTTTGGAATTGGACAAGTATAAGTTTGATTCCCAGGATGCATCTCAGTTAGATATGTTCTTTAACCTATATGAATCCCATTTATAAAATGGAAATAGCAATGATCCTTAACTTACAGAATGGCTCTGAAAATCAAATCAAACAAAGACTATTAGGTACCTAGTAAAGTCCCTGAGAAATATTAGATATTAAATAAACGTTGACTTAAAAACAACTCTGCTCCATGACCTTGTAAAATTCACTGACTTCTGCAACATCTTTAAATTTTCAATTCAAGCCAACCCATGGGATAAGGAGTTCCAGAAGGTTCTTGCCAACTGTGCAAAATCCTGCTTCTTTCTTTAAACATAAAATTATTTCTTCTACGCCTCAAGCCTCTTTTTCCCCTCACTCCAATTTGGTGATCAGTCCTCACATTTTGGGTGACTCCTCTTTGTTTGATTAATATATGTATTTTTTAACCTGCAAAGTCTTGTTTTCCTAATAGCAAAGAGATGGATATTTGGGGATCCTGCTTTACATTGAATGATGCTTCACCCCAGAAGACATTTCTTGGAGACACCCTATGTAAAGAGGAGGGAGATGTAATACACAGGGCCTCAGATCACATCCCCTCTACAGCTGGCTTTGCTACAACAAGAGAGATATGCCCACCGGTCAACGGGGAGGTTTGCGTTGTGGTTTCTTCACCCCCATCAAGTCATGTGTGACTAGCAGGAGATTTGTTTGACATCTCTTTTCACATGAGGTCAGTAACACTCAGCAGACGGTGTTGCAGGCCTTAAGGATGTTCTCACAGGATCCTGAAAAGGCTTGTAGTGAGAGATGTTTCTAAGGAACCTAAGGCCACCTACAAGGACTGGTAAGTAATATGAGAGGAAATAAGCTGCTTAGACTCAGGATTCCCCATGTTTTTTTTTTTTTTTTTAAAAAACCAAGAAAGGATGGTTTATCTGCAAGGAAGCTTTGATGGAACAAAAAAGAAATGTGGGCAAAAAAATGAGGGGAGCCCATGCAAGAATCTAGGCACAGAAATACCTGACACCTGGGCACTCCAGCCAGAAAAAAAAAATTATAGTATCCAAGTTTAAGTGGGAAGCATTCTCCTCAGAATCTCTAACCTGCTCATTTCCCCCTGCCTCTCTCACAAACATCCGCGAGTCTCCCTCTCCAGGAGAATATAGAAGGCTCTTCTCTTGAGAAGATATATATATCTTCTCTTGAGATATTAAGCCCTGCTCAGGCTGTATGGACCATAATTTTTTCCTGGTATGAACATTTTGTGGCCCCTTGTGGCCCTAGAGCCAACATTCTCAACTCAGGTGCTTCTGTGCCCTTTTTCACACAAGGGGCCATCACTCTGGCAGGATGCTAAGGGCCCACAAGAAGCTGCTCAAAGTGGAGGGCAACTTTTGAGGCATCTCTGACCACTACGGGTGCTGCTGGGATAAATGTCAGGGTACACTGCAACCCATTCCCACAGACGACCAGGTGGGATGCTACCCCACACTACTCCTGTCTCTACAGATTTCCCCCGAAAGAAGATGGGTTTGGAGAACAGGACAAAAGCCTAAAGGAAATCCACAAAGCCAGGGGTAGAAAGGACTGAGGTCCAAAAGAATGAAGACGGTAACAGTAACACCACCTCTAATGATGTGTTTATAGATTACTAATACGTGTGGGCTCTGGCTAATTGTCTTACATAGCTCACCTCAATTTTGTTATCAACCATGTGACAAAGGTACTGTCCTTAGCCTCATTGTAGAAGAGATGAAGCTAAAGCTCAGAAAGGTTGGATAATTTGCAAAAGTGGTACAAACAGTAAGTGATGATCTGGGTAGTAGAAGCCCATAACCCTATGTTTTTTAACTAATTGACGTGGATACTTTGTAAGCAAGAAAGGAACAACACAGAGGTGGTGACCGGGTGAAGGCCTCTGGCCTTGGTCCAGGAGATGACTTGATTCTAATGCAGCCGTGGAAAAGAGGACCTGGAGAAATTCAAGATAGGGAGGCTTCCACCTTTCCACTTTTAGCTTCTGCCTCAACTGAAATGAGGAATGCAGCAAGCAGTCTATGTATCTATCCTAAGATGGGTGAACACTCAGGGAATCTCACGTTCAAAAATACAAGATTGGGTTTTGTCCCAATGAGAACACAAATATCAACATGCCTCTGATGGGAAAGCACCAAAAGTCACCCATCGTGCCCCTACCACGGCCCCCAGCACCTAGGCCACCATCCTTCAGCACGTCTTTAACTACCTTCCAATCATTTTCATCCACCCAGGGTAGGACCAGCAGAAACCGAGGAGCATCATCTCCTGTCTCAGTGAATGTCAGACTTTGAATGAGGACCATTCTCAGCAAGAGTTGTCCTGAACCTGAGATGGGATTCTCAGAGAATTCACCAGGACTTCTAAATGGAATTTTTCAGAATAAGGACACACAAAAAAGTTTCTAACCAGCATCACCCGGTGGGATGTTTGAAGAAGTCGGGCCTTCTCCATAAATTGAGGGTGTAGGCTTGGCTTCATGTGGTTCCCTTATAGTTTATCAGCCTCACTGTGCGGGGAACACAGATTGAAGGGTGTGTGAATCACACCAGTGCATCCAGGTAGGTTGTCATCTACCCAAGCAGACTGAAAGGACAAGACCTGTTTGCAATGCTTGTCCCCGAGAAAGACCTCTTTTATAATTTCAGAAAAAAATCTCAATCTGAGGAGAATTTTGTATGCAATACAGAACAGCATGACTCATTGCTTCCCATAGTCAGGGAGGTTCCTTCTGGTTTTATTTCTGGTTATTGCTTCTATAAAAACTGACTTCCAGAGGCCTGAAGGCTGTGTCTGGCCACCTCTGGGATCCTCACCAAGACTCCCCTAGTCCTAGGGGTCATGGGATATTCATTCCCACAAAAGGCACAAACACAGAGGCAGCCAAATTGTGTGTCTATTCAGAGATCACTTCCCTACCCCCTCCACACACACAGGTGAGCCCTGACCACTTTAGCCTCCAGAGACCTCTCTGCTCCCATGCTCCCATGCTGCTCCCAGGTAGTCCAGCTTCTTGGCTTGTTTAAAGAGACTGGCTGCTATCTCTCAAAACTCAGAGATCACACGGCTTTGTTTTGCCTCCTCCAAAGGCCAGTCAACAGGCTTATGCTGAAGCAGGAAGGATTTGGGGTTAGAACAGCTTTTGAGGAAGTCTTGTGAGACCTCATTTAATGAGGGTGAAGAGCCGCATCTTCTCTAGAGGCTTATGGGCATGTCCATTGGCTATCTTTTGAGAGAATTTGAAAGCATCTCACCTGGAGGAAGGAGGTGGATTAAAAGTCCAGAGAAGCAGAGTTCTGGCCCTCTCTTCAGAAGTCAATGACAAATAAATTCCAGGATGAAAAGCCAATCAGCGTCAGAAATTAACTTTTTTTTTTTTTATGTCAGGAAAGGAGCAGCCTGCCAGGGGTTCTGACCCTGAGACCCATCACTCTGGGCCTGGCCAATTTGAGCAGAAAACCCTAGAATGCAATCCTAGTCCCTCCCCTCTCCTCCTCCTCCTCCTCCCCTTTGCTCACAAAGCTATTCCTTGGGAGAGTCCTTAAGTTGTCCCTTGGCTGAGCCCAGCTGGCAGACACCCCAGCCAGGAAGCAGAGCTGGGAGGTGATGTCATGTGAAGGAAGGCCTAAGGGTCTGTGCAAAGGCCAAGGGGTGGAGAGTGGAATGTGTTTAGCCAAGCCAAAGAGGTCAGGATATGGTAGGTCAGGGTAGGTTTTAGTGTCTGGAGGTAAACAAGTAAAAGAACAGGTCAGTGGCGAAAGCACCTGTGCCCACAGAGATCTGAAGTTGTCTGCAGGGATAAGGCAAGGGTCCCCATGAATCAATGGGAAATGTCACCCATCTATGTTCAGCAAGGCAGCCAGCATTCAAGAAATAAATTTATTTTCTGCTAACAATAATTACATAAAAGGGCTTGGGAGTAAGTCTATCTCAGAAAGGAAAGGTTGAGAATTCAGCTCACATCCACTCTTGATGATACATTCCCCATCCCTTTACCTACCCTCTCTCCCCAACAGACTCCCTGGGTCTCCCTAGGGAAAAAGGAGGATTCTGGTTCTAGGGATTGGATCAGAAACATATATCTGTTCTCTCACATCCCTAATGTCTGCAAGTCATATAAGCTCCTCCATCCCAAAGCATAACCACATACACACACACAAGAACCCTACTCATTGATCTGCTGACCACATCTACGCATAGCATCTGACTAATGGGTCTAAAACTGCTCTTGAATGCATAAAACAAAATGCATAAAATTATAAAGGAAAACGATTACATTAAAGTTCAGTTTTCAAAACCTCTTTAAAACACACCTGTGGATTGGTAATATGTGTGCTTCCTTACTAAAGTTTTAAATTATATCTAACAGTGAATCTTCCACCTAATGTTGTAAGTGATATTTTGATAGACTTACAAGAACTATAAAATGATATGAAAATATCTGTGATTTCTATTGCTGATAAAATCATAGACACTGTAATACTACTGTAATTGTTACCTACTATATATTGGAAGAAATGTCACATTTTAGTTGGGAGTTAGTAAAAATGAAGATTCAATATTTTTTCCCATTCAGTTACTGGTACCTCTGAATTCCGTCGACGGACACTTGAAGATCCACGGATCCCAGTTATCCATTACCCAGACTTAGCTAGCATGTGTATACTTGTCTGTTATGCACATTCAGTCATTAGATTTACACTTATCCACCAATTCACACACACACACACACACACACACACACACACACACACACACACATTTCTAAATCCTGTCTCAAAAATACTCAACCAACACTCTCTTATACAGTTGTGTGATGGTAGATATTTAACTACCAGCTCTCCAGGTTATAAAAAAGAAAAGCTCTGATCTGCAACATTTGCTAACTTCCATGATGTAAATACTGCCACCGTGGCCAATTTGAAGTTACTGACAGATGTCACTGAACATAAATTGAGAGAAGATTAAATAGGAGCATCCCGTTCTGTCATGCAGATACCATAGATTGAATAACCTCAAGATGCAGATAAGAGTGAATTGTAAAATAATAAGGAAGGAATGAGCTATAATTATTACTTTTACTTTTATTTTTATATAATTATATAATTATAAACATATGCAATTTAATTTTTTATAATGGCTGATTTTAACAACCAGTTTGCAAAATTCCTAAACTTCCAAATCAGCTCTCACAGGCCAGCTCAGGCCAGCTCCAGCATACCATTGGCCGTGGTTTGGCATAAACATGCCAAACCCTCAGGTATTTTCTACACACATAACCGATCATCCACTCATTCACATATGTCTCCAAACCTGCACTCGTGGACACACACTCCACTAACACCTTCACCTATATATGTACCCACAAGGTGTTCATATATACCCTAGATATTGAACTCACATGCTACATTATATAAACATAATCACAAACTCACAATCCATAGATGCCCTCAAACTCATACAACCCCAAATGTATAAATGCTGACACAACTACTCCCTCAGTTTTAACACACTCATCATATACACACCATTCTCATATACCTGAAACCCTACCCATTAATGCAAACACACAAATACCCCATCTGTATCCATGCCCAGAATTCCCAAACATGTCAATGCATGCATCCATATGATCCAAATACACTCACTCATGTAACACTAAAAGTGCATTCATTACGCACATATTCAAATACCCAATTTCCCTACATCCCCAGCAATAAACACCTCCATTGAACTAGCAACTAACCTCCATTCATGCATATGCACATTTAGCCACCCACATATATTATTTATATGGACTCATGCATACAGATCCTCCACATGTCACCTCCATATATCACTCACACATTCTTCATATTCTTACACCTGTCTGCCCCCCACATCCCCATGCCAACACACAGGGCAGACCTGGCACTTCCCAGAGGGAAGGCTGCCATTGGCTCTGAGAGCATCTTAAGAGCCAAGGCAGAGGCCAGTGCTGGCTGGGTGACCCCAGGCTGATACATCAGGAAAGAGCAAGACAGCAACTTGGCCAGAGAGCCCATTGTCTCTGCAGAACACAATTCATCAATGTCTATTCTTTTGTCTTCAGATTTCTGATTCACTGAACTTTGGATCCATTAAATTTCTGCCAATAGAAGCAATGGGACACACTGGGCTGTGTGGCAGGGTGGCACAGAGGACTAAGGAAGTTGTTTGTCTACTGCCATAGAAAGGAAGTCTGAATCGAACAAAATTCCCACATTAAAGGAAGAAAGCAGCTCATTGTTTCCCACAGGTTGGGAGTTTGGGAAGGTATACAGTACATCAGGAGTATGCAACACCACAGGAGTGTCTGCTTCTCTTCCACATAGCTGCTCCCTGGGCTGTGAGCAGACACCAGGAGGAGGTGGGAGAAGCCTGTGTGCTAGAATCCATAGGGGGTGAGGGGAGGGAGCTCTTGTAATGGGGCACTGGGGAAGGGGTAGCCTGCCACCACGGTGAGCTGCAATGGTATGGTCAGGGAGCCCCATG
This sequence comes from Nyctereutes procyonoides, assembly GCF_905146905.1. Classification (NCBI taxonomy): domain Eukaryota; kingdom Metazoa; phylum Chordata; class Mammalia; order Carnivora; family Canidae; genus Nyctereutes; species Nyctereutes procyonoides. The sequence continues at coordinate 71,166,303 of NW_026575140.1, forward strand.
AGACTTCCACTTAAAATACTAGCCCCCATCGAGCCAACCCACCCTGACCCACAACTCACATTGGTCGCTGAGACGGTGCCAGAGTCAGAGTCTCTGGTTTCCAGCTGGGGGCTTTTCTCCCTCAGAGCAGGCCTCCATAAGGACTTGTCATATTGAGCTGAAGCACTTGGAGGCCTTGGGGAGTCCAGAGGGCAGAGCAATCTTGACCAAGGCCTGACTCTACTCCTCATGGCCCTGAGGCTGGAGGCGTTGGCCCTCGGAGTCCTGGCCCATCCGGCAGGGCCTCTGCGTCAGCCTCAGCAGGATGACCTGCTCTGACAAAACTTGTGACCCTTCAGCGCAAGGCAGGAGGAAAGAGTTTGACTCTGAGCACTGGCTGGATTACAGATTAGCTGTGTGGCCCTGGACAATTCTAAACCTCTCTGAGTCTCAAGTACCTCCAACTGGAGGTTATCCTGAGCTTTATATGGAAGGGCTGGAATAAACCCAGAAGGTCTTCCTGGAGTAGGAGGACTAAGCCAGGAGCTCAGGATAGGTAAGAACTAGACATGCCAAGAAGAGGGCTTTGTGGCCTCGGTGAACTGTCCTCCCAGGACACATAGAAAGACTCAGGGAGGCCAGAGCCCAGTTCAACGCTCTTCATTTATTCAAGGCTTTGTGAAGCACCCATTTTTTGACAAGCACTGTTGTCCAACACTAAGAGGTGGAAAAGTAAGAATGACCCAGTGCCTGTCCTCATAGAGAAGTCAGATTCATAAACCAGTGCCTTCAGAGGGAGGAGATGGGCCCCCAGAGGCAAGCCGGGAGCGTGGAAAGGTGAAAAAGCCCTTTCTCCCCAGCTGGTCCTGGTAGAGAAGAGATTGAGGAGGTTCGGTCAGGGAATAGCAATGATAATTAACACTTGCGCTGTAAGTGGTCTATATATATTGCCCCAATTAATATGCACATCTGCCCCATAAGGTAGATGCTATTATTAGATACAGATAAGGACAATTTTGAAGCAGGAACAGAAACTGAGAAGGGCCAAGCTGGAGTTGGTGCAGTGGCGCCGAGGTTTCCAACGGTGCGCTCAGGATCACCTCTTCCCTGTCCACTTGGCCCTCCGCTGCTGAGCCACCCAGGCCCAGCTGCTTCTCCCCTGGCCCTTCCCGGAGGGTCCCGGGGCCCCTGCCTCCCGCTAATGCTGTTAGTGAGCCTGACCGACCCACAGCCAGGACTCACTTGGACTGCACAGAGCCCGGTGAAGGCCCATTTGCTCAACGCATAATGGGGATTAGAATTCATTAATGCACTACAAATTAAAGTATTAATAACGGCTACGGAGTTTAAATGAGAGCCAGGGAAGGGAATTGGGTGAGGGGCCGCCCCTCCCGCGTCTCCCACCTAGCCGCATTGTTCTGGCACGGGCGATCGTGCGCTTTTTAATATGCTGTGACAGCCGCTGAAGTGACCCCAGACAATAAACAGGGCCTCCTAGTTAAGTATTAATCTGCCAAAAGAATGACCTTCATCCACTAAAGAAGGGATGTTTTTAAAAACCTCGCAAGTGGAGGAAGGCTCATTTGCTCGCTCATTTAGCATATTAAAAGGGTATTATTGCTACAAACAAGAAATCTAAATGAGGCCTGGGCAGGAGCTGCGGATAACACTCCTGATTAAAGGTTCAGGGTAATGATGAACACGGGAGGCTGAATCCCTCATTGTTCGCCAACATGGCAGGACCTGGCTGCCGCGATGATAAGAGCACTGAGCCCGGCCGGGACCAGGCGCAGCCAGGGAGGACCCCAGCGTGACTGGCCAGCTGTCGGGGTGCCGCCCTGCCTGAGCCCCGGGGCAGGTGGGGGCTGCAGCAGGGGAAAGGAGCCCAGTGAGGGTGATTCCCCCAGGGGACCATGGCCTCTCTTTCTACCTGCCAGCACCTTCCCCTTGTTTCTTTGCAGCTTCTCCGGCCGCAGCTGGTCAACACCACGGACAGCGCCTCTGCCCCAAGCGCAGGCTGGGTGATCTGTGGCTCAGTCCCCAGACAAGTTGGCAGCCAGAGAGGGGGAGAGGGAGGATGCGTGTGCTCCTCTGGCTTGGGGGGGGGGGTAACCCCAGGGCCTGAGAGGTCAGAGTGGGGAGCTGGGCTGGGGACCTGGGTGTGCCCTCTTTCAGCCTGGGGCGGGCTGCTGGGGCAGAGGGGGTCGGGTCGGAGAAACCAGGCGCAGAGGGAGTTGGGGAAACACACCTGAAGAAAAGAAACAAAAAGATAGAAATGTAAAGCTCTAATGCAACAGACTCTAAGGGAAAGGGGGATCCACCTGTGCCTGGTACCACCTTTGGTTGCATGGAGGCCTGACAGGTAACTAAGATGGAAATCCAGCCCTCGGGCTTTACCATCTAGGGAGGGAAGCAGGAATGTCTCACAGGAAGCTGATAGGCGCCAAATAAAGTTGTAAGTATACCATATGTAAGGTATAAATAATTATGGGGGCAGCGCCTGGGTGGCTCAGTCAGTTAAGCGACCAACTCTTGATTTCCACTCAGGTCCTGATCTCGGGGTCGTGAGATCGAGGTCCGAGATGGGCTCCGTGCTCAGCAAGGAGTCTGCTAGAAATATTCTCCCTTCCTCTCTCCCTCTGTCCCTCCCCCTGTTCGTGCAGGGGTGCTCTCTCTCTCTCTCTCAATTTAAAAATATTTTAAAAATATAATTATCGGGGTACCTGGGTGACTCAGTGGTTGAGCATCTGGCCTTCGGCCTGGGCTGTGATCCCAGGGTCCTGGGATTGAGTCCGGCACCAGGCCCCCTAAACTGGAATAGGACTAAATTTTTGCATATAGGAACACTAGTGGAACTGATGTGTCACTCCCAGCCCTAGGTGCGGAGAAAACAACTGACTCCACCCTCTCTTCTCCAGCCACAGCAACCTTGGCCATATGTGACTAGAGGGACCTCATGATATGAAGGGCCCCTGGATCCCTGAGTCACTGGATGGAGGATGACCTCTACCGGCCTACACCAAACTCTTCAGACTTCTGTTGCATTGTACCACTGAGCTTTAGGGGTTGACCTACTGGGGCCTAAGTGCTATTTATCCTGATTAACAAATGTTTGCCAAACTAATAAATGAATATTTCTCCTTTAAATGTCATAGTAAATTTAAGGGAGATTAGTTATTTCCATTTGCCAAATAAAGAAAGAAATTCGGACTTAAGAAATAACAGAGCCAGAAGTTAAATTTATGTCTTCAAATCCCATGCTCTTCTTACTATACCTGGCTGCCTTTCAAAAATACAGTCTGATGTATATTTCATGTGAAATTTATCAAAAGGTACCTCAGTGTAATAGAGGTTAGGGACTTTCCAAATGAGACAGTCCCCTGGTCATCATTGCTGTCAGGACAGGGTTGTCATCTTGGATGCAGTAAAGGCCCCCTGAATCCAAGTATTTCAAAGAAGATCCTTAGCCAAGTGTTTTCTCCCCTCAGGGCAGGAGAGGGGGGAGCAGCTGGGCAGGGGGATATTTATCCCTCCTTTCTCAGCTTAGGAAAGAGGAATCTCCATCCCCTAAGCAGATGGTCAAAATCAGGATCCTTGGAGATACTGACCCATGCTGACATTTGCGTATCACCTTCTAAATAGATTTGTCAACCACCCATCAGTTTCCAAAGCTTTGGAGCCCGGCCTACCTAAATTTCGGAAGCATGAAAATAGCTGAAGGTAAATACTAACAGGTTGGCTCACACTATGAGTCCCTTCCACTCTTCTGCCATTGTCATAGTAGCCCAGGCCAAGAGGATAAGCGCTCAGTATAGAGCGGAAAGGAAGGTATCTGCAGGACTGAGATTAGTTTAACCTCTAACAGGAAAATGAAGAAGAACCAATCATAATGGATAAAATGAATTACCTGTAGAGAAATCCAGGGGGCAAAGCTAGATTGTCCTCTGTCCCATTCAGTGTCTCTTTCTCTAGATCCCTGAACTGGGTATTCAGTTCAGCTAACAGAATGAGCATTTGTTGACTAAAGACCATGTACCAAGCACGGTTCCAGGTGCTGGAGGCACAGATGTGAATTATAAGGGTCAGTATTGCTCTCACTCAGGCTAATTAAACCACAGGATACCTTGATGCAGTTCTCCCCTAGTGGCCAAATCCTCCTGCAGTTAAACTCCTTTCTCTCCATCCTTCCCTTTGAGATCTGTGTTCCCCTGGAACCTCTAACTCTCTGAAACTCAAATCCACACAGCTCCAGACATTAGAGCTGGACAAATCCAGATAGATTGTTGTCACCCAAGTTCCCCATCTTAAAGGTGAAGAAACTGAGACTCAGAGAGGGAGAAATGACTGGACCAAGGTCATTCTCTGGGCTTTTCTGGGAGAACCAACATGATGACTCATGTGTGCTTGTTGACATGCAAACCAGAAAATGTATTAAAGCTGTTTAGTAAGTTAATAGATGGACTGGTAGGGGTGGGGTGGGGAGGAAAGATAATTGTCTGCTCAGATTGGGGCGAGTTCCATAAATGCCACTCTGGCTCCTTCCCTGATTTGTGTCCATCCTTCTTCTAGTCCCTTCCCTTGATGTTGGGTCTCCTCTAACTCTTTTTTCCACTGGCAACTTGAATTTAGAGACCAACCAGAAATTAGAGTCTGGGAGAGTTTCCCTGGCTGAGAAATTTGTCCATCTAATTACTCTCTCTTATCGTATTCGTCTCAATAGAAAAGGTGCCAATGGTCTGCCAATGACAGACAAGGTAGGTAAGTAGGAGGTACCTGCAAATGGTTGGGGTCTTAATTGTGCGAGCTGCTTTATGGGACATGACATTCTGTTCTGGAGCTGTGGGACTGGGTCACCTCCACTCTGACCCCTTGGCTCAGTCCACTTGCTATTCTGCATTCCTTATGGCAGGTAACTGGGTGACAGCTCACTCATAGCCATCCCCTCGGGGTCCCAGCCCAGCTTAGTTGTTATCTCCTCCATGATGCCCTCTCTGACTCTGACCACCCCCTCTCCAGTACCCATGCTCTCAAGCCTATTGCACACACCTCTCAGAGTGCTTGGCACATGGTTCTTCCCCTCTGTTCTTGTGCCTTTCTCCCGTACCAGCCTGAGAGCCTCTTGGGAGAGAGCCCATGGTGTCCTGGCTCTTACGTCCCTGGCACCCACACAGGTCCAAAGCACAGTAGTTACTAAATACATGTGTTGAAATCCAAGTAAAATTCAATTCAATTCCTAGTTTCTAGAGTCTTACCCTTGTTTGGATGTTTCACTGGGTTTTGCCCTGTAAGACTAGAGCAGGTGCTACTGCATCGCTAGGTATGTCCAGCAATTATGCCCAGGGCTTCACATGCCACATCAAGCCCCTGGAAGAGGGTAGGTCCCATGATCTCATCTTCATTCGAAGAAACCGAGTTCAAAAGAGTTAAGGAACTGGTCTAAGGTTTTGTAGCTGGTCAGGAGAAGCTAAACTGGAGCACTGGTCTGTCTGACTCCATGATTATTGCTCCTCCAAAGACAGCACCCTGACTTGGCTGTGACCCAGCATGTTCTGCTCACAAGCACCCACAGGTTGAGACTGTCAATGCTATTTGTTGCTTCAGTGAAAATACTCATGCTCTAATTTTCTAGGATGTTGTAAAGTCACATACAACCTAGACTGGACTTAACAACTTCATTTCCCAGTGACATCTGCCTCTGCATATGGTCCCTGCTCTGTTTTAAAAGCCCCGTTCTGAGGTGAGCCAGCGCATCACTGCTCAAGCTGCCTGCATGCTCTGGAGGATTTTACATGGGCTTTCTCTGGGATTCCGGGCTTTAGTTCCTCATGAACTGTAGTGGCTTTTACGTAATAAAGATAAGAGCTGCCTGCAATAAACACCCAGGACAAAAATCCCCTGCTGTTATCCCCAGAGATCAAATAGAAGGTCTTAACCTGTGAGGCTCTAGAAGATCCCAGGCTTGGGTCTGTTTTTCATATATTCCCATATAATTCCATAGTACTTTGATTTATCTAATTCCTGTTGACCCCATCATTTACTTAAACTTACACTCTTTGAAAAGTTATGTAGAATTAAGAGTCATGTTAAGCATGGAGTCATCTAGAAGCTATTTCTGCTCACACTTTCTTTACGTACCAGACAGCCTGACTGCTTCCCCGCAGAACCTCAAATGTCCACAAACACATGCACACACATCATTTGATAAGAGGTAGAGCAGAAAGGAACATGGTTAGGGAGAGGAGGAGGAAAGAGCATGAGCAGGAGGGAGATGAGGAAGGAAGTACTAGGGAAACTACATACTGAAGGGACTCTAAAGCTGAGGCTAGAACGGTGGTCCTCGTGGTGGGAACGAGAGGAAGGATCCTTGAGCTCCATCTGGCATGGGTGACATACAGAGAGAGGAGGAGGCTGTATCTGCAGGGTGGGTAAGGTCATACATTTTGCCTACTGATCCTCCAGTTTTCCAGGGTTGAGAAGTCTACTCTGCTCACAAGAAAGAATAGAGACTGTTTTCTTGAGAACACCTTCAGTTCAGGGTTGGGGGGCCCAAGGAAGTAGGGGTCCGAGGGAAAGATGGGGACAATCTCAGTCTGAAGGAAAGCCAAGATGTTTGCAATATAGAGAGAAGATTCAAGGAAAGAGAAGAAGGTCAGTGAGAACCTGGGGGCTGGAAGGAAGTATACTGCAAACATCTACATTTTGCAAGTAGACAGGACTGTTCCAGATGCCAAAACAGAAGCAGTCTGCACAGGTGACGGATTTTTTCCTCTGGATATGGGAATGTGTGTCACAATTAACCTCTTGATGAGAGATTTCTCTCAATTAAGTTTTAGTTGACAGGTGGTAAAACCTGGACAACTGGCAAGGATTGACTGACAACCAGGGAAGATGAAGCCATTAATCCTCTCTTCCTGCCTCCTATTATGTCTTCCCACCTCCTTCTCACCAAATACCCTTAGCCTATGGATACTCATTTCCAGTGTCCCTTCTAGAAAACTTTCCCTGACCTCTGCACCCCCAACTTCCATTTGAGTGCAGAACCTCTCTTCTGCGTGATCATCAATCACAGCAGGCATTTTAAAAATAGCAGTTAGCATATAGCATTATAACCTCTCTGTCTCCTCCATCAGACTGCAAGTTCCTCAAGGGGAGGAATTCTCTTTTACTCTTACACATCGCCGGGGTTTCTAGCATGGTGCCTGTTACATCATCGATGGCAAATAAATATTTCTGCAGGAGTCAATAAATGAATGCCAGAAGAACTGTGAATCCAGTCCAGTAATTCTCCATGGTTTTGTGTTTCACTGTAGGGGCCTGCCAAAGGCATAGGCATATTTTAAGAAATTACGTTAGTCAAAATAATGGTCAACCTGTCACCGGAAACCTGTTTTTGCAGCCACCGGTATAGTACACCAACATCTCGCCTTCCACAGACAAGTGTCCGAAGCTATTGTACTGCTCACTGTTTGCGTAGAAACATTTGCTATTAAGATTGCTCCCCCTGGAGGGGCAAGGGTCTCACACATTCCAATAAACACGGCCTTCTGTGGTGCCAGCTTGACTTCACGCTGTACCTCGTACCCGGATGTGTTATTCACAGGAAGCTGTGCCACACTCCGCAACCCGTGCCGCTCGATAGCACATCTGCAGGTGTCACATTAATATTGAAAGAGACATTCATAAAGCCCCCTTAGGGAGAGAACCACCCATCTCCCTGGTCCCCAGAGGATACACAGGCAAGGATGGGAAAAGCAGCCTGTGATGGAGCAAGCAAAACTTTTGCAAAATTCAATGACAATATCCCTTGGGGCAAAAAGGCAGCAAGACTTTCTGGAATTCAGTGAATTAACAAAAGGCAAAACACAATGGGGGAACTCTCGCAAACAACCCTTCTAACTTCCAGCGAAGAACAAAAGGAAACTATAGGGCCACTGTGTAAATCCCCCACTAATACCTTTCTCAGGATGAAGAAGTAATTCTTTCGGGGAGAACGTTAAGATGTCAGAAGATCTATAGAGTTGCTTTATGGCTTTTAGGGGGTAAGGAATGTCTTTTGCTTGGGTGGCAGCTTCAGAGAGGTGGGGAAGGGAACAGTATGGGATCCAGGGAAGAAGCAGTATGGAGCTCGATATTTAGATGAGGTTACACCTTAAAACATAAGGTAAAAAGGGTTTTTAAGGTTTCCAGCCAAGCCACTCAAAAACAGAAGAGCAAAAGAGCATTAAGGACAGAATCCATAGCTAAGAAAGAGCCACAGGCTTTTGAATTCTGATTTTGATGGCAGGCTACAAGGTAAAAGTCATGAATGCTACATCTGAGGCATTGCCAGCATCTCTCATAGCCAGGTTGATGAAACCCAACATCTGGGAACTGGCTACAGAAGATTTCGCTTCCAGACACTCACAGAGGGAGGGAAGGGGGTACAGTGGGGTGCACCACGGATGACTGGCAGTAGATCCACATCTGTTTAAAAGGTAGATTCTAGAAACCACTGCACAGCTACTAGGGAATCCCTGAAGGTGGAGTCTGGGAATATGCATTTGACCAGCATCCCAAGGGGATCCTTATGTACACTGAAATTTGAAATCCAATGGTTTAGTACTTAAGAGGACACGGTGTTGGGTAGGAGAGACTGGGGTTCTATTAGAAGCTTTACACCCACTACCTGAGTGACTGGATAGTTGCTTAAACCCCCAATGCTCAGTTCCTCATCTATAAAATAAGAATCATAATAATATCAATGCTTAGGGCTGTTGCACAGGTTAAATGAAATGCTGAATGCAACGTGCTTAGTTAGCATTGTGCCAGTTACATGGTGATATGTGGTAGCTCTTATTATATAATAATCATTATAGTTTTTTCATGTAAACAAAATAAATGCACCTGGTGTAACTACATGCAGCTACTAACCAGGGGACCTGATATGCTCAGAGCCATCATGAAGGAAAACATTTTCCCTTGAACTGTGCCCCCTTTATTTTCATGAATAAGGTGCACTACATCTTTGCCTGTTTCTCCAGTTGGTGTGGCCAAATCATGGCTACAACTGTCACGTGATTCCTGGAGGGAGTAACCTTCCATTGGGGATGGAAAGTGCCGGTTTCAGAACCCAACTGGCTGGAATTGAATGTCTATGCCTCCCCTCCTAGTGGTGGACAGTAATAGTACCTACCCCACAGTGCTATATCATGAGGATTAAAATACACAGCAATCACCTAGTTCAATATAGGGCACATATTAAGTACTTCTTAAAAAAATAACAGCTTTTAATGGTGTAGGACCTTCAAAGCAAACCAGCCATTCTCAGGAGGACGCACGTTCATACACTCCCTCAGAAAATGAATTCTATGTGGCTAGAATTGTTCCTGGTTCTGTGAACAATGAAAGATTATTCTCTTCCTTCTAGGAGTTTAGGTTTGGCAGAGCTTAAAACAAGAAATGTCATGAGATCATTTGTTGTGTGGCAAGTATTAAATGAGGAACATACAGGGAGGGCTAGAACCTTTAGGGGGAGACAAACCAAGGAACAGCAGGGACAGCCTGGTCTCAGTAAGATGGAGTGGTCCTGAAAAGGAGCAACTAAAACAAAGCCAAGGTGAAGAGGATGTATGCAAATTATGCACGTGTATAAAGGGCGTGGGCCTGGAAGGTAGAGTCCTACAGTGACTTTCAAAAGGCACTGCATTCTGGGGCATCTGGATGGCTCAAATGGTTAAGCGTCTGACTCTTGATTTTCAGCTTAGGTTGGGATCTCAGGATTATGAGATCCAGTCCTACGTTGGGCCCTGATTCAGGCTTCCTGCTGAGCAAGTCTGCTTAAGATTCTCTCTCTCCAAAAAAAAAAAAAAAAAAAAAAAAAAAGATTCTCTCTCTCCCTCCTCTTCTGTCCCTCCCCATCCCCAGGCACACACTCTTTCTCAAAATAAATAAATAAAGTCCTTGCATTCTGACACAGAGTCTGGCCCCATGCCACCAGAGAAGGGACACTGTCATCAAGACTCTGGAAGGGTGCAGGTGCACACAGAATGTCAAGAGTGCTCTCAGGTGGCAATTTCAGATCAGCAAGAAGATCCCAGACAAATTCCATTGTAGGCTGCACACATGGACTCAGCTCACCTTTATGCTTCCCCCTTATTTGGATTTCTAGGGATGGGGAGGAAATGGGAACTGAGAGTACAGAACCTTTCTGCATGCCACAGTTGCCACAAGACCTTGCATCTCCCCTTCCTCCCCACCCCTCACCATCTCTGTAGTCCCTTCCAACACAAAGCTGGAACCCTGGCCTTGATCACCACCCTACATTAAAGATGTAACTCAGAAAGGATCAGGAGGACAGAAGAAACAGAGAATTGAGACAGGAAAGAAGGGAAGGAAGGAAAGAGAGATGATGGGAGGCTGGAAAAGGAGAAGTCAGAAGAGAGCAATGGACACATGTGTCAGCCACTGTGCCTTGGGGCAGCTCCAGACAGCAGGACAGGTTTCAGTGGGGTGGCTGGTCTTACCAACAACCAGGTTTCTGCCCTTTCCTCCTTACATCACACACCTATAAATACCACCTGGGGTCACCTGCAAAGACACTCGAAAGCCCATACGTTGTTTTTCTTTCTTCATGAAGTCAATCACTTATTTATTCATCCCCTAGGTATTTACTGAGTGTCCCCTATGTCACAGGTGCTTGCAGATGCAGGGGACATGAAATGCACCACAGAGATGCAGTTTCCAGCCCGGCTTTAAATACCCACTGGGCACTTTTCGAGCTGCAGAAAGTACACAGTAATTGTAAGTGATATTCTACATTCCCTGAAAGCTTCCAGTCTGCTCGAGGAAATAACAGACCCAAATTAATCATCTGAACAGCTCCAGCTCCCAGGGACCTCACATTCCACTGAGCTCTTCTGCCTACCTGCCTGTCCACTCATAACAGACTCAGCACACCCTCGTGTTGTTGCTTATTTGCTCATGCATTATTTATTTATTTTGTTCTATAAAAGGCCTGTGGCAGTTAGGGTATGCTGCTTAACAAGCTACTGTAAAACTCTTTGGCTCCAAATAGCAACAATGTATTTAGCTCAGGATACTGTGGGCTGGCAATTAGGATTGGGCTCAGCTTGGCGATTCTTCTGGTCTTGGCTGGGTCAATCCACATATCTACTGTCAGATGCTGGTCTCTGCTGCTGGGGGTGAGGTGGATGCTGCCTAGCACATGAGAGGGGACAGGGCAACATGGTCTCTAACCTTTTTGACAGATTGGTCAGGATTCATTCATGGGGCAACTTGGCAGAGCTTCTAGAGGGCCATTAGCCATGTGCAATGTCTCCTGAGGCCAAGGCTTGGAACTGGCATGTCACCACTTCTTCTGTATTCTATTGGCCAAAGCAAGTCACAGGGCCAGCCTGAAATTCAGCAGTGGAAAAACAGACCCTACCTTTTGATGGGAATAGTTGCAAAGACACCTTACAAGGACATGGTTGTAGGAAGGGGTGTGCTGAAGCCATCTTGCTCCTCATCAACCACATGGTCTATTAAACTTCTCGAGACAGATGCCATTTACACATTTTTATATTCTTAGAGTGGAGGAAATAGCTTGTCCTTAGTGATGCCATAGGAGCAGGAAGACTGCCTAGGGAATCGGGAAAGGCCTTTGTAAAGAAGTACATTTGAAGTTGAGATTTGAAGGATAAACAGGGGCTGGCTAAGTAGAGAGGAGTCTGGCCAGAAAGCACCATGGGTGCAGACTCTGGAAGCTGCCAGGATCCTGGAATAGTCCAGGAAGAGAAACAAAGAGTCAGTGGCAGAAAGGTTGGCCCCAGGGGAGAGGTGGTGCAGAGGAGACAGTGCTGCAGGGCCCTGGAACCCTTGATAAGGAATTTGGACATTATCCTAAGGGCAATGGGAAGTCATTAAGGAGTTTTAAGCAGGGGAAAGAAAGGAGGAGGCCTGTGTTTCTAGAAGGTGGCCTTGAGTGCAGTATGGAGAATGGATTAAGGGAGACGAAAGTGGAAGTAGGAATAATAAAGTTCTGCTTTAAATTTGCAAATACCATGGGCAAGATTAAAGGGTTGTCAGCGACTTTTACTTTAAGGGCATGATGCAGGACAGAGATTCGTGTCCCTTACCTGAACCCCGCTGCACCCCCCACCTCTGAGCTGCGTGAGTGGGTGATCTTTCAGGAGCAAGTGAAAGGAGTGTTTTGCTGGGAGCATGCTCAGCATCCCAGCACCGTGCAACTCCCACCAGAATCTCAGGCAGGGAGAACAATGGGAAGTTCATAGATTAAGATTCTTTTTACCTTTCTATTAGCAGAACTAATCATTTGCCTTTAAGTAAGACATTTCATTTTGATTACAGTAATAACCATGAATAAGTAAAAAGCAATTAATTTCCAGAAGGACATTCGAATCTAAGAGGGTTTCATTTCCTGTCAGGACTGTTAATCAAATGCTTACCTCTGCTGACATCTTACGGTAGTTACCCTTTACTGAGGTCCTACTAAGTGTCAGGAAGTTTTCATAGTTGATCTCATACAAGGTACGTAACATCCTCAGGTGGATGCAATCATCCCGTCCTACAGGTGAGACCCAGAGGGAGCCCGGGCCACCTGCCCAAAGGGAGGCGCAAAGTAGGGCAGCCCCGGAATGGGAAGCAGCTTCTTAATTCTTAATTCTTAATTCCACAGAAGCCAGCTCTCACCCCCTGAGCATTGTGATGTGCCTGGTTGAGTCCTTGGTATGCTTTATCTCATTTGAGAGAGGTGGCATCGCCATCTCCACTCTACAGATGAGGACAGTGAAGTTCAGAAAGGTCACATAGCTCACCCAAGGCCACACAGCCAGGTCCAACAGCAGAAGCTGTGTGTTTTTTTTTTTAATTTTTATTTATTTATGATAGTCACAGAAAGAGAAAGAGAGAGAGGCAGAGACATAGGCAGAGAGAGAAGCAGGCTCCATGCACCGGGAGCCCGACGTGGGATTCGATCCCGGGTCTCCAGGATCGCGCCCTGGGCCAAAGGCAGGCACCAAACCGCTGCGCCACCCAGGGATCCCAGAAGCTGTGTTTTTAACCACAACACACCACCTCCCATGTCCTCCTGACTCCATCTTACTGTCATGAAAACATTGAGCTTTTTTTAACTAAACACTCTTATCCTTCCCAATCATCAGGTACAAAAGCTTTGAATCCATGGATATGGTCAGTCCCACACACATGTCCCTCCTTGTCTCCCTCCTCAAGCTCCTAGATGGCAGGTTCTGTGTCTTAGACCCTCTCTATCTGCCCCCGCCTTCCCACAGCCTTCCACAGCCCCTAGCAGCACTCACTCAAGCCCAGGACTATATCGATCTGTGCTGGGTCTTCCCACATGTGATGCCATCTCTGCTCACATGTGTGCAAATACTCCCAACCTGACTCTTCTGAGCGAGTCCTACTAACGAGCTGACCAGGCAGGCAGCTCGCCCCTCCAGCTACATCTGCACACAGATGGATCAATGCCACTCTCCAAACAATGACCAGCCAGTCACACCCCTGCCTCCCCCCAGCACCGATGAGCCTTGGGAGCTGGAGGCTGCGCTTGGACGCTGCTGTTCTGCGACTGCCGTCACTCACCAGCAGGGGAGAAGCTGGGCTCTGCTCCTCAGGCAACAACATCACGAGGAATAATGAGCTGCTCTGGGGGAGGTGAAGGTTTTCTGATCGGAAGACATATGGGGCTGTCACGGTGACAGATGGACCCGTCGGGCCCCTTCCCCACTACACTGCCCTGATGACCTAGCCTCTCACCCTGAGTCTCTCTGTCCCTTGGTACTGACTTGGGAGGGTAGGGTGGCCAGAGGGAGGAGCAGAAGCCCATGCAAAGGTGAGGGTGGGGAGGAAGCCATAATGTTCTGGAGGGACGTCATTTGAGTGTTAGCTTCATAACTCACATCAAAACCCCTCGGATCCACTCTATTTATCTGTATCATGAGAGAGTTAGACTTCCACCTCTAGGAACGCAGCTCCTGTTGTCTGTAAAATGTGGAAGCATGGAAACACCCCTTTTTGTAGCCGTGGTGGACAGAGGCCTGGACTTGCAGTCAGGAGAACCAAGCTCTTCTTCCTCTTGCTGTGTACCCGTGGCTAAGTTCCTTGGCCTCTCTGAGCCTCACTCTGCTCATGTGTGCAATGAACGTAGCAAGGGCTTTTCTCATGAGATTTTCATGAGTCTTAAAGGAGACAGCATGCATGTGAAGCTCTTGACACGGTGTCCGACTCAGCATAGATGATCTCTACAAGTATTTACTGAGGCGGCTGTGAGTTTCAAAAGGAATCGCCACTAAACAGGATATTTTTAAACTGAAAAACACTCTACAAAGTTTACTCTTAGTATTTGACATTGGTCTAAGTACTGCATTAGTATTAGTATTTATTAGTATTAGTATTAGTACTGGTATTAGTATTAGTACCAGCACTGGCAGGAGTAGTGTTACTTCTGAGGTCCCTTCAACCTGTAAAGACCAAGACCTCCAGACAGAAACATGGGTTCATCATAATGAGCTGGGTACACAGTCTGAGAGGTGACAGAGAGGCCCACCTGCCTCTGCTATGTGTCCCCCAACCCGAGCAGGGGACTGGGGGCCCCAGATCCACCCAGGGCAGAGAGTCACCAACAGGGAAGTGGGAGAGCAAGGAAAGGGAGGCAGAGCAACACACTGAGAAGGTCAGGAGGAGACTGTTCAGGGGCCAGAGAGAGAGGGAGGTGAGTCTGCTGTGTCTGCACTGGGGAGGCTAAGGAAGCTGTTGCCTCCAGAAATGAATCTGTGCGCATAGCTAACGGCCAAGTCTGGTGAAGTTGGCTGGAGCCTGCACCGTGGGAGGTGCAGTAGGGGAGGCGAGGGAGGCTCAGTGAGAGGAGAGGTGGAAGAGAAAAAGAGAAGGGGGACACAGAGGACTGTGGAGTATGGAAGAGGGAATGAGGCCCTCTCGGCCTTTCCCTTCTTGAAAACCCTCCAAGAATCCCTCTGCCTGCACGAGAAAACCCAGGCTCCTGAGCCACGGCTCCAGCCTTGTGCTGTCAGCTGGGGTCACCTCTTGCCCCAATCCGGCCACATGGCCAGCCACAAGGGACACCCCAGGGCTGTGTCTTCCAGTTTGCCCTTGGGCTGCCTTCTGAGAATCAGGCCTTTCGGCTCTTCCCTGTCTTAGGATAGTATCAGGCATCTTCAAATATCACCTCCCCTGGGAAGCCTTTCCTGAGTCCCTGAGGCAGAACTAGATGATACTGGGTCCCTGCACACACACACACCTCCTCCAGGACACTGCTCCGGACTATCTGCTCCCTTCCCTGCACCACCCCCAGCCCCCCTGCCCCCTGCCCCCCTGCCCCCCTGCACCAGGGAACCAGGATGCTGCTCAGAGGTGGGCTCTGGCTCTGGCTCTTCTCTGCGTCCTGCGCCAGAACCCCGAGTCTCGAACACATGGTGCATCACTATCGTGTATTGAGGGATGGGGGGCGGGGGTGGAGAGAGCGAGGAAGAGGAGGAAGGGAGGAAGAGGCAGGCGGTGAAGCAGAAGAGAATGTCCCTGGAGAGCAGAGCAGGAGGGAAAAGGATGAAGGGAAGGGCGAAAACCACAAAGGTCAAGTAGAAAGTGAAATGAGAAAAATAAAAGGGAAGAGTAGATAGAGACACCAGGCCGGTGGTTGACGGGGGCGGTGCAAATGGATCCAGAGACCCTCTGCGGGCTTGTCAGCACCTGCTTCTTCCCAGCCCCGCGTCCTCACAGGCGCCTCGAGGCCCCCCTCGCCTGCAGCAGCTGTGCGCCGAGGCCCGTGCAACGGAGTGTGGCTCCCTTACAGCCCAGACACAGCGGGTCCGATTGCGACCTGATTTGTGTAAACGGGCGTCACTTACAACACAGAGGAGGTCCCGCTCCTTCCTCGCTGTCATCACCGGCTCCAGCTGGATCTATTTGGATAGACGCCCACAGGAAAACCATTGGCTGGTGGCTTTGCAGGGCTGACGCAGGACCTAGCTGGGTTTAACTGGACCCCGCTGGTCTTCCTTCCTTGCGGGTTGCACCCCTACCCCCCACCCCCACCCCCACACACCTGGCCGCGTGTGCCTCCTAGCACCTGCTCTCCAGCAGCCACTGCACAGGCCCTGACCCGACAGTCCCGACTCCCACGCGTCCAGGCAAGGTCATGGGTACATCGCAAGGGGAAGGTTCCAGCAAGTGCTCTGGTCACAGGACTCGCTGGGCTCTGGCTGTTCTCTGAAGAGGGCCGGAAAGTCTTCTGCGCTCACCTCCTGCTGAGCAATCAGAGGCTGGCTTCTCAGACTGAGAGTAGTACATGGATCTACACCACTTGAGGTCAAAGTAAACATCATTAGGGAAGGAAGAGCCCGGAGGCCTCTCAGCACCTTCAACTCTCAGCTTCCCAAGGGAGGCTGTTGGGGGCCGGACTGAAATAAGTGGCTCTTCAGTTAATTCCAGGGCCCACTTAATTTGCATGATTCAGCCCTAGGCCCTTGCCTCCTCTCCCTGAGGCCTTCTGTCCTGCATAACAGCACCAGACCTCATTGCTCCTTTTTCTTTTCTCATCTTCTGAGATGGAGGAAAAGTAGCCACTTATTTGGGCAGGTGGTGAGGTGTTGCTCCTGAGGTCCTTCTTCCACCACGCTCTGGCTGGAAGTTTCTAGGAGGAGGGGGTGAGTAACGTGTGTGCACAGAGAATAGGGAAATTCTACAGAGTTCCTTGCCTCTCTGGAAGATGCAGGTGGCTCTCTTTCTGGAGGGCTGATGGGGTCTGCTGGGGGAAGGGGAGGAGGATTGAAATTCACAGGGCTCACTTTAGCCCGGAGCCAGAATATTCACCATCTACCCCTACCTTTCCTTCCCTGGAAGTATAATGAGTCTCAAGTCTCTTGTTTCTGCTTCTAAGCCCTGAAATGGTCAACAAGTGGGTGTGAACAAGAAGAGAAAAACAAAGAAACAAGTCTTGAATAACCTCTAATCCAGAGAAAATCTGGACCCCTGATGAAAACTGGAAATTAACCAATACACTACATTCTCCAGTAGGCCGGCCTGGTTGATTGGCCCTTTACTGGTGGGTTTCAAGAAAGAGAATACCCTTTTCAATGAAAGTATGAGCTTGCCCAGTGATGGAGGGAGGCTATTGTAAAATCCCAGGCTGGAGATGCCAAAATTCCTCCCAATCAGCCCTCACTCCTACCCCTTTCATGGAAGGGCCTCTCAGCAAGAACAGCCCACTCCCATTCGTCCACCTATTCATTCATTCCTGAGAACATTGGAGCAATGGGAGACCAAGGAAAGATTTGCAGTGCTCCTGTCTTTCTGAAAGTACAGAGTTCAGGGGGTGAGGCACACAAGAATGAGGCGGGACAGTCAGTTGGACCCAGATGACGAAGGTGCTCACATGGCTGGCTGAGGAGTTTAGACTGTTTTATAGACAATGAGATGCTTTGGAAGACTTGGAGGCAGGGGGACAGTGGAGTCACTGTTGCCAAATAGAAGATCACTCGGAGCTCAGTGTGGAAGGCCAGATGGGGGGCAGGCAGACCGTGTAAGAGGCAGCTGGAATAGCACAGGGAGAGAGAGGAGGAGGGCCTGTGAGAGCAGCGTGGACGCAGAGCAAGTCTCATTGGCATTAGACACACACAGGACTTAGGAGACTTGGTCAAGCAAGCAAAAAACCAACAGAACAATACACTACTCCCTCAAAGCTGTATTTTATTCAGCTATTATTAATAACTGATTTGATTCTATCCATTCCATTTTACAACCCATGTCTCCCGCAATTGTCTGGTCCTGGTAACAATTTTATTGGAGCATAGGAGGCACATTATAAATACATTTTATATTGCACATTGTATTTTAAGCAAATTTGAGACATCTCTGATTAGGTGCCTTCCCAACGATAGCCTTGTTCAGACAGATAATTGTGTGCTGATTTTTTATTTTATTTTATTATTTTTTTTCAGCTTTGTTCTCTTCCCCCTTGGCAAAGCTGCAATCTTGCATACACACGTCAGTGGATAAAAACCCTTGAAAATAACTCTTCAGAAGAAATCTAATTTACTTTTTAATCTGGTTCGGAAATTTGCCAGAAAAATTTCCACCGACAAGCACTGCCATTTATTACCACTTATCACACACCCGGGCTGTGCTTTCGCTCCTGATGGGGCTAATGTAACAGGGGAGGAATCTTCTGATACATTATTTATTTGATACAATCCCACCCAGATAAGATCTATGGGCAGGAGAGGACGAAGTTTGACCTTATCCTTCGTCTAAGGGAAAGTAAGGGATCTTCCTTTGGTTTGCTCAAAGAACTAGCCTCTCTCTATGCCCTTGGGAAGGTTCAGCATCCCATCGGCTCTGGGACTCTCACTGCACAGAAATCGTGCTTTGACTTTGCTTGCCTGCCCTGGGAGCTATACCACCCACTCACATATTTGCTTGTGTTCAACTTTGTGATGATTTTCAAGGGTCTCCTGCTTGTCCAGATCTACTTCTTAGGGACAAACATCAGAGTGACATTTAGCACAGCCCTTTCCAAGCCAATCTGGGGTGGCTCCACGTTGAGGAAAGAATATTGGTACTGGACAGCTGGCGACCTTCGGCTAGTCATTAAACCTTTCCAGCGTCTTTATCTGTAAAATAAGGAGGGAGATCTCTACAATGCTGCCCAGATCTCACAGTCCATGGAGGCTACTAGGCTTTGGGAAGAACAGAGGATGTGGGTCAGGAGAACTGGTGGGGGGCTCTGGCTTTGCTGCTTCCTGGCAGGTGACATCTTCAGCAAGGTGACATCTTTGAGCCCCTATTTCCTGATCTGTCCACAGGGTTAATAGCTCTTCCCTTGCTGACCTCACAGAGTCATTAAGATGATAATGAATATGGAAGCTTTGCAAGCAGCAAATAAATATCTAAATGTATAATTAATCATGAATCTATTAATTAGTGAAAATACATTAAGAGATATTTACAGAATCCACTCAGAGGGAAAACTGGGAAAGAAGTCAGGCTGGGGGCAACCAGTGAGCCTTTCTTTTCTTTTTTTTTTTTAAAAGATTTTATTTATTTATTCATGAGAGACAGAGAGAGAGAGAGAGGCAGAGACCCAGGCAGAGGGAGAAGCAGGCTCCATGCAGGGAGCCCGAAGTGGGACTCGATCCTGGGACTCCAGGATCACGCCCTGGGCCTAAGGCAGTGCTAGACCACTGAGCCACCCAGGGATCCCCCAGTGAGGCTTTCTATATGCTTATCTCCAACTTCCAGTGACAGATACTCCAGGCTGACCCCAAGCAAAGGGAGACCTCTGCTTTTAGTGGCTTGATGCATTTTGGCTGACAGTCCTAGTAGACATCTCCAGAGTCCCCCCAAATTCTCAGGATCCACAGAACCAGGATTTAGTCCCCACCACACCCCTCTCATTATTTCTGCAAAATAATGAGGGTGAAAGATCTTTTTTTTTCTTTTTTTTAAAGGGGATTTTATTTATTTATTTATTTTTAGAGAGGGCTGGGGCAGAAGGAGAGAGAGAATCTCAAGCAGACTCTGTGCTGAGTGTGGGGCCTAGTGAAGAGCTTGATCTCACAACCCTGAGATCATGACCTGAATCAAAATCAAGAGTTGGATGCTCAACCAACTGAGCTACCCAGGCGTCCCATGAAGGTGAAAGATCTTTGAACACTGGATAGAACCGAATGAAATCTTGGTGTGGCTGTGCTCACACTGAAGTCTATGAGAATTTACTGCACTTTCCTAGGCTTTCCTCTCATCTATAAAGTGAGGAATATAGCACTTATCTGCTGAGGTTGTTGTGATGGGTCAGTGGTATAATGTAATGTAAACTTTATAGACCTCATCTGTCCACCATGAGTGAATTAGAGGTCTAAAAGAGGGCCTCAGCCTTGTATACTCATGCACACGTGGTACCTAGAGCAATATCTGCCATGTAAAAAGACTTCAATCCATACCTGTTAAGTGGATGGATGAATGAATGAGTGAGTAAATGAATGAATGGATGAGACAGTGGTTGGGGTCATGAGCTGAAGAAAATATACATAATATTCTTGTCCTGGAAAGAGAGTCTTGAGTCCTAAATTTTGGAATTTTAATCTGCTCTCAAATCCCTGCCTCCTACTTCTTCCAGACTTCTCCCCTTTGCTTCCCTTTCCCACCTTCTTGATTTCCAGAATGTTCCATCTTCCCCCCACTTTCCCTCCAAGCCTTTCTCTCCCAGTCAGTGGATTAGCAGTGAGGTTTGCCCACAGAACTTTCTCCCTGTCTCCCTGCTTTTTGTGTTCCCTTCTCAGAGCTATGCCTCCTGCGGGAAGAGTAAATATAGAAAAATGACAACATGTACATTAATGCTCGTTAGAATGTCATCATTATACTCTGCAAAGTGTCTGCTGAGGGGGTCCCTAAAGGACACTTAGAAGCGAAGCAGCTGCTCCAGATTTGTTCCAGCTCACATCTCGAAGAAATGACATTGAGATAAATGCAGTATTTCTGGCTGGAGGGAGGGGAGAGAGCAGGGCTTCTTTGGAGAATGGGGAGATGGTAAAGAGAGAACCCACATATTTCCCCAAACACTCAGAATAACAAGTACAATGGTCAGACAGCATGAGAACATACAGGGACAGGGCGAGCTCTATAGCAAGGACTGGTTTGCTCAACCCAAGAGGCTCAGTGTCTATGCAGAGAGATGGTAAGCAAAGGAACTCATATCTCAATCTTAGAGCAGCCTCTGAAAGAGTCCTGTGCTCTTCATCACGTGTGAGAAACAAGTTATGCTATGGAATGAGAAAAACATTTTGTTCTACTTTTTTATTCATAGTAACTGGCCAGGGTTTATTGATGAAGGGGAAGCAACATGAAAGCAAAAGTAGAGTCTATTTACAAGTTTGCAGACAAGTGATACCAACGAATATCCCTCTATATTCTACTCACCTGCTCAAGACACTTTGAGATGGCAAAGACCTACATGACCCACTCTGGTCAACAACTAGTGAGTAGTTGATTCAGCATCCCAGGCCCGGGCTGAGCATCCGAGTTCCCTTTATCTCACCATCTTGAAAATGCCAATGACAAGGTTTGTGAAACTTTTCAGAGACCATGTTTTAATTTTTATTTTTGTCATAGAGATAGACAATTTTGAGCCCAAGTTATAAAATCACTACTCTAAGTTCGATGAATTCATACCAGCTACGGCTTGTAGAGCCGCATTATTATTATTACCGCATTAAATTCTCATCTTTATCCCACTAAATAATCAGGGCATGTATATATCACATTTTATAGATTAGGAAGCCAAGGAGTTGACTTTTCAATTCTATGCACACACCAACATACACATCCTTAGAGAGGATGCCTTTGAAAGGAAAACCTCACAGATAGATGTCAGCACTCACACTAAAAGCACACGATTCAAGGCTCCTACAAACTCAGTAAATGACACTTCATTCAACCCACCATAAATAACCATGTCTGAGAACTTTAAATGCTCAGGATTAGAACTCTCCTTGCCCCGTCGAGATATAGCAGCTTCACTGAAGAAGAAAGAGTGAGGTGAGCTCAGCACCCCCTGAAGCCTTCCCTTCCTCAAGTCAGGTTACCAGCTTTATTCATCAGCCACGGAAGGAATCACAATAAAGGGAAAGTATACAGGACCCACGTTTCAGAAAACAGATATGTCAGCTCGAGTCTGCCCCTTCCCAGCCCTGTAACCAGTCTACAGTCCCTCTGAATCTCTACATCCTCATCTGTGAAATGGGAGACTATGCCCTGCCACCTACCAAGCTCCTGGAACTGCTGGTTTCTATGCAGACCTGGCTTATCATGGCCTTCTCTGTTCAGTGCCAGCCTTTGAAAACTCTCAAGGCTTACCATTGCTTCATGATTAAATTCAGAAGTGAGATTCTGGGCCAGGTCAAATTTCCTGCAGTTCCCTCCTCTGTTCCTCAAATATGGGTCCAAGTGCACATACACACACACCCCTGCCCACCACCCCCACCCCTCCTCTTTCCCCAGGACTCAAAAGACTAGACAGAAAGATTATCTTTAGATTAGGCTGCCTTTGCCTACTATGGCCAAGCACTGGTTGCTTTAAAAATATCCCTGCCATAACTTCTTGAATATTCCTATGTACTAGAGAGACTGCAAAGTTGTATTCTGGTCTCTGCCTTTATGGAAGTCTTATGGGCTCATGGGAAGGTCATGTCACCTGAATTCCCTAAGCATCAGCCTTCTGTTATGTAAAATGAGGATAGAGGTAATGCCTTCCTTTTAGGTTGTTGTGAGGATTAAATGAGATAAGGCACTTAAAGCCCTTGGTACAATGCCTACGCACAGTAAACTCATTATTCTTGTTCCCAATTACAATGAATATTCTGGGGAAAGCATTATACTAGAGTTAGGGATGAGATGTGCTATGGGAGATCTGAAGAAAATGGAGCTATAGCTATACTCAGCAGTCTTTAACTAGAGAAAATTGGTAGGAGAAAGAAGTAATACATAAGACTTTTTGTCATTGGAGAAAATGCTTTCTTCCTCTTACTTGATGTACCCAGGAGGTGAAGATGAATCCACTTTGAGCCACAATCATCAATGTTTCAAACACACAACAGCCTGTAAGTGGGGAGAGGGACAATGACTCTGCGTTCACAGAACTACCCAGCGAGGGAGACTGTATAATGGTAGAAGGAAGGACATATGGGTGAGGCTAACTCCACATGCAGAGACATGTCTTCAGAAAGGAGTGTGGTCTTTTTGCATTGTCTTTTGCAGAGGGGGGAATTTGTGTGGGTAGAGCATGAGGTGGGGCTGGAAAAGTAGACTTGCATACACCTTTTTCAAAGCTATGTTTCTGATTAGTGGTAGATAAGAAAAGGAAGGCATTTGTTAAATTTTAATTAGTCAGTACTTTGATAAGTATAGTCTTAAGACCAGAAATTATTTACCTTCTTGTGTTATTAAAATAATTTCCACTAGCCAAGTGGGCCCCTGTCTTTAAACTGTGTGTGAACAAGTCAACAAGAAGTAAGCACCAATTTTGAGCCAGCCGTCATAGAGGAGGTGAACTCTGAGAAACAAGTCTCAAGCTGGTGGAAGAAGAAATAGGAAATATTAAAAGACTGAACCTGGTTACAGCATGAGGCAGCTCCAACACACATCCCAGTTGTTTTACATCATGCCTAAGAGCTACTGCCATGGTTCCATTTCTCCTTAGACAGTCGTATCTGTTGCAGCCACATCCATGCCAAGAAAGGACCTCCAGAATATCTCTGAGTCCAAGAGTGGAGGATTAAAGGAAATGGGCAGCTCTGCCCCAATGTCTTCCTGTGATCAATGCACCTTATTAAGTAGGTCTATTTGGAGGGCTGTGTTGAACACTTCTGTGGGTAAAGGACGATCAGGATAAACTCTTGTCTCAAGTCCTTTCCTTCAAGCTCCCTCAGCCAGCCATCTGGAATAGTTCAGGACAGACTGTAGAGGGTCCTGAATATTGGCTGAGTTGCTTGGACGGAATTCAAAATACTGAAAGCCAGGTTACAGGATGATATTAAGAAGGTGGTGGAGGTGGATACCAAGAGAATAGCGGTTCCCCCTTGCAACAAAAGCTTTGCTGAGCCAGAACTAAGGGTCATGGGTGTAAATGGGCTTTACCTAGACAGGCAACAACAAAACAGGGTTTAGGTGAGTAATAACAAAGAAATTCTGCTCTATAACTCAACCTTTTAAGTCCTACTCAGGGAAAGAAATGAGAGAGAGAGAGAGAGAGAGAGAGAGAGAGAGAGATTGATAAGAGCCCCTTCCTTTAACTCCATGGGTTAGATAGAGATAGCCCCTAATTCAACCAGTGTTTATGAAATACCAGAATGTACAGGAGGCAAAGATGAATAAGACATGGCCATTACCTACACAATCACAAAGGGGAGTGAGTGTGTAAACAACAACCCATCACCAATGGGAAAAGTAGTGTTGCAAAGGTATTTACAAAGGGTAAGTGATTCCACCTGAGACAGTCAGGAAAAGGAAACAACTTTTCAAGAGGTTCTTGAAAAATTACTGGTTAATTGGAGTTTGTAAAATGGAGAAAAGTTTCTGGGCCCACCATGGTCACTTCCCTTAAACATGTGTTCACTATCCTTCTCTTGTGGAAATTACATTTGGGATTAAACCACAGTGCTCTCCCTTCTCTTGAAGGTGTAAGCCCCCGTGTCCCCCACCATGTGTCTGTAAGGAAAAGGACTGGGACGGTGACTGAAATTTCTAGAGGAAAAAGAGTCATTCCTTAATCACTCTTCCCAAGGAAATTTCATCTCCTGAGTGGCAAGCAGAATCTTTGTCTTGTTGCCATCTAAATTCTCACTCTTATTTTTCTCAGAGTCCTACATTATCATGTCTCTTTTCTATGCTTGGGAGGAAGTCTCTGTTTGAATTGATCCCTCTCTGGGAGCCTCCAAATGGTTGCTTTTCTTTCCCTTTCTCTCTCTGGTGTTAGTACCACAAACTGTGCACAATATCTCTGTATCTTCCTGTAGCCTACAGTTAGTGCTTGCCATTATTCTTTTGTTCAATCAACAAATATTTATTGAACACCAACCACATGCTTGGTATGGGAGCTGGGAATACAGTAGTGATTTAAAAAAATAA
The DNA here is from genome assembly GCF_905146905.1 of Nyctereutes procyonoides. NCBI lineage: Eukaryota > Metazoa > Chordata > Mammalia > Carnivora > Canidae > Nyctereutes > Nyctereutes procyonoides. The sequence continues at coordinate 71,190,939 of NW_026575140.1, forward strand.
GGCCTTGCCCTTTTGGATTCTACAGTTTGTTGGGAGAGATAGGCAATAGATAATTAAACAAATAAAGACATTAATATATTGCCAGGCAGTTATAAGTTCTTTTGAGTAAAGATTGCATAGTAGGAGGTATTCCAGGAGGTTGGGCAAGGAGTTAGTCTTAGGGTCAGGAATGTCCTTCTGAGAAGGTGATATTAGAGCAGAGAAGAAAGCAAAATAATGGAAGAGAGAATGTGAAAGCCCAATGGAAAGGTGTTTCAGACAACAGAGATGGAATGTGGGACTATTCTTGATATGGTAGATGAACAGTAAGGAAAAGAGTGTGGCTAGAGTAGAGTGAACAAGGGCAAGAATGGTTGTTAGTGAGACCACCAGGACAAGATCATTTAGGTCTTTTAGACTGATAAGGACTTTGGGTTTTGTGCTAATTTGTATGACATGATTTTAGAGAGTTTTGAGCAGAGGCGGAACATGCTGGAATGTAGATCTCAATAGTGTTTTGATGGCTGTTTTATTTAGAATAGATGAAAGAGAGGCAAGAGAAGGGAGTGACAAGGAGACTGGTATAGTAGACTGAGCAAGAGATAGTGACTTGAGAGGTAGTATGGAAGATGGTGACAAGTAGTCAGAGAACATGTTTTGATGGAAGATTCAGCAAGATTTAAATGAAGGATTGGATGGAGAGAATAAGAATAAGTAAAAATCAAGGATAATTATGTGATTTTCAGCCAAAGCAACTGAGCAAATGGTGGTATCACTTACTAAGATCTGAAAACTGAGGAAGAGAAACAGATTTTGTGGGTGGAATTGGTGATAGCAAAATTGGATTTGGGGGATTCCTATTAGGCATGAACCACAAAAGGCTCATGGATTGCCTGGTGAGGTCATATTGAGCAGGTCAAGGAGTTATAGTCTGATGACTTCAAAAAGTTGGGTGGCTTTAGGGAGGGGGGGGAATAAGTCTGGATGCAGTAATGAGAACCAAGGAGAACACATACTAAGCCCCCAGGTCAGGGGCAGTGGGGAGTAGGAGCAAAAAGAGCCACCATGGAATGGATTTCAGGGGGAAACAGGATCCTCAGGGAAGATCTGAGTTCAGTTAAAGCAAGAAGGTGATGGATCTGCTCAGAGATGGGATTGAGGATTCGGGGGACTTTATCAAGGATGGAACACAGTTCTACAGTGCTCAGTGGGAGGGTTTGGAGTTTGGGCATCAATGCCAGTGTCAAGGCAAGAGGAAATCTGTGAACCCTACAGGATCATGTTAAAAAAGGATAAGACAATAAGATGAGTTGGCTGTCCACCCCATCCCTCACCCCCAGCCATCTCCCCACAGCACAGCTCTAAAGTCTACAAACACTGTTCCTCTACAATCCCTGGAATGGTGATAAGAGAACCACCTAAGGGAGAAGCCCCTGAACAATCTCAAATATCCACTTCTTCCAGGATATAAGTCCTGGGCTTCTCAAGGTCATGTCAGCACTGATGTGATATGAAAAAAACCCACTATGAAGGGCTATATGCTGTTCTTGCCTTTTTGTCTTATTAAATACAGGTGAGCAGGACCTGCAGGAAAGCAGATGATTTCTCCTTCCTAGGTTCAGAGAGGGAGTGTGGTCACCTCAAGTTCTACCCCAGATCTCATGGATAGAGGTTGGAAAACTAAGGCAAGAAACCTAAAAGAGCTTACCAAAGAGTTACAAGCCATAGGCATTTGCAAAGAAAGCTACCAACTCTAGGCAGTGAAAGATGGAACCCAACACATAGGTCAAATGGATGAGAGTCTGTAGGACTTTAGAGAAAGAGGAAACTCACTGGATGCCCAGCATGACCAAAAAAGGCTCATGGAGAAGGTGGGCCCCACGGAGGTCCCCAAGAATGAGGAGCATTCACTGGATCACCTGAAGCAGTGGACAGGGAGATTGCCTGTCTGGATCAGCATCCATCAATACAGTATAGTGTGCCTCTGGGTGAGAAAAAAAACCATTTACTCCTTATTATCCTTAATAATTCTAAATCAAGAGGTGATGGGAAACCAACCCAAAGCTCATTTCAGAAGGATGTGGAAAGGGGAGGCAGAGGGAAAACACATCAGAAAACAAATTCATCTTCTTAGCACAGAGACAAAGGACCAGGGCTTGGTCCAGAGCTACAAAGACTGATCCTTTCAAGGCTGAGCCAGTTTTTCAAGACATTCAAGTCAAGTAGTGATAAAAATCCCACTATTCACTGTTATATTAATGGCTTCTCCACTATATGCAGATAGGTAAAAGCATCATATCTTTATTTGCATTTCTTTTTCTATTGCCTCCAGCTCACTGAATTTCTCCCTTATCTGCCAAGAAATGTCTACTTTTAAGGTATTCTTTCATTTCCTCATGCCATTGGCTGTCAAACGACTTAATAACTTGCCCATCATGGAAGTCAAATATAGTTTATTAAAAATGCATGTCTCACTCAGTCAGATGCCCTTTGGCAGCCTCCAGACCTTGACGACTCTGTCTCAAAGCCTGGGAACGCAGAATGGTCTTGGCTGGCCAGCTGCACTGCCTTGCTTCGTATCATGCTCACTGCCCAGATTATGCTGAAGTGAGGCAGAGAAGGGAGGTGGGAACTGTCCAAGGAGGAGGTGGAACTGGGCCACTTGTCTGACTTGAGGAAGTGGGACCTAGACCTGAGAACCGAAAGTGCCTGAGGGCTTCCAAGCCATCCAGCCAGGTCCGGGGGAGGAATGCGGGAATGAGGTTGGAGCTGGTACCCTGGGGTAGGAGGAAATGGCATCAAAGCAGAAGTGGGCTGTGTCAAGTCAGTGCACTGGGATGATGAATCATGCCTGTGATGGCTCACGTAGCAAGGCTACATCGCTATTTACAGGGGCTAATGAAGCATCCTCAGTCACAGATTCAGAATCTGAGTGTTGTTGTGGCTGAGGAAGAAGCAAGGAGCTGGAGCTAAAAACACAAAGGGACTTGAGGTCTCCTTTTCCATTATCTGCCACAGGGATGGACAGCACCAGAAGCGTTCCATCAGGATATGTTGACCCTTCTCCAAAACCATCTTAGAGCAGCCCCTCAGCCTCCTTGGTGATGCTCTCTAGCCACCCATGGATCTCTTGGCTAGAGCCCCATGGCTTCAGCTAATCCTTCATTCTTTATTTTTCTGTGCATAGCAGAGATGAGGAACAGCTGTATATGCCTCGCTGTACACAGCATCCCCTCAACTACTTGCAGACTCTCTACGTCCCCCTTCATCTCTGCCTGGATACTATTTAACCCCCAAATCTCCCACCTCAGTTTCTTGCACTGCTCTCACATCTTGCTTATTAAGCGGCATGCCATGTTCTACTTGATCTGCTCAGAAACCCCTAGGCCTACAGTGATGAGTGGAGAGTCCCAGCTGCTCTGCAGGAGAGAATGTGGACACCACACCTGGAACAGAGACACAGCATGGCAGGAAGGCCAAGAGAAAGCCCAAGGTGCTGTGAGCATGAAAGCATTGCTTCCTTAGCAAGGAGAGGGTCTGGGATAAGACCCTAGGGAAAAGATAAGACTGGGCTGTAGGAGTGGATCAGGGGAAGGTGTGGGCAGTATGAGGAAAAAGTAATGAGAAAGAAAAACAGAAGGAAGGAACAGAAGGAGGGAGCTGGGTCACAGGACAAAGAGAAAGGGAGGAAAAAAAAAACAGAAGAGGAGATGAACAAAGAAAAAGTCAGAGTAAGGCCAAGAGCCAGAGAGGGAGAGAAAGACGAGGCCAGAGAGAAAACTCAGAGGAGGACAGAGAGTGTGAACCCTTGAAAAAGTGCACAAAGTCAAGGAGAGGATAAGTGAGGGTGGCAGGGAGTGGGGGGTGAGCACAAGGTCAGCCTGGTCTGCTCCCTGAGGAAGCACCCATCCTCTGCTGAGACCACCACTGGGGGGAACCGCCTGCGGCCAGGCAGCTGGAAGAGCAATGCGCCCAGGGTCCTTGGTCTTGAAGTGCCTTGTCACCTGCGGTGGGGAGCTTGTGGGGTGCTGACACGGCTTGGGCATGGGCAGGCTCCCGAGCATCTCCTGGAAGAAACTTCGGGGGACTGAGGGAAGAGGACAAGATGAGGGAGAGAAGCAGAGGCAGATGCCCCGGGGTGGGGAGGAGGTGGGAGACAGAAAGACAAACAGTGACAAGCTGAGGCAGGAAAGAGAGGAACTCCGAGAGATGGAGGGGAGGCTGATAAGGGCGGGAAAGGCAACAAGAATGATTGGGAGATTGGGAGAGAAATTGAGAGAGATGTCTTGAGATTGAGAGGATAGTGAGAGGGAAGGAGGCCGAGGGAGAGGAAGGAGAGAGAGAGAGAGAGAGAGAGAGAGAAGAAGATGTACGGCATGGAGTCGGAGAGGCAGAAAATGGAATGGGTCCTAATTTTGAACCTTTGCCAACATCTGAACTTGCTATTCTGCTATCAATTTTTCATCTGTCACTAAGACAAGCTGAAAGAGCTAAGCTGCAGGTTTTGTTGATTATAGAATGTTCCATCCTGATCTGTACCAAGGGTAACTCCTCTGGATTTCTAGATGAACCAGATGCAGTCAGAGAGCGTGGGGAGGGAGGTGGGGACAGAGGAGGTGGCTGCTGCACCACTAAGGGTGGAAAACAAAATCATTTAGTGATGCCCTGAGGGGCTGGAGGAGAGACTTCCTTACACATTAGTGTCACTCCTTGGGGACTGGAGGCTTGGTGCCACGTTAGGGCATCTGTTACCCCAGGGGTTCTGGGGCTGGCCGGGCTGCCTGCAAAAGTCTCCCCTCTACCTCCTTTGTTTCTGCCAAACGCCAAGTGAGAACTCTTCCAGTGGCTTCAGCATGACCTCACACAGATGATCCCTGCCCGTGGGAACAAATGATAACTTCAGTCTCCTCCAGAGGGGCCAAGGTTGAGCCGAGTGAATGGAGAGTAGGGCCGGCACCCCTGGGTCCCTTGGCCCCAGCCTCCACAGGAGCTCCCAGCAATACCAGTGTGGCACCCACTGGGGGGGCAGCACTCAGAGGAGAAGGAGAGGGAGGACAAGGAGGTGGCGGCATGCTCCACTGCACCTCTCCCCAGAACACAATGTGACACAAGACATCGGGAGATGGCAGCGAAAGTTCAGGGGAAAAACACACAGTTATTTATGGCTCGGGCATCTGTTGTCAGATCAGAAACAGAGACCTGATCTCAGGCAAATCCAGCAGCCTGTTCGAGAGCAGATGGGGAGGTGTGTGCAATGCTCAGTCCTGTTCTGCTCTCAATTTATTATTATTCCTCAACTCCAGATCCCATCTCCAAAGCAGACATTTGTCCTGGCCACGGTGCTGGGAGGCCCGGGTGGGTGGATGGGTGGTTATTTCCATCGTATGACTTGGAACCTTCCATGTGAAAAGAGAAGATTATGGCAAAATGCAGAGGAGAAGGTGAACGAGGGAACAAGAGGGAAAACTCTGGCCCAAGAAGACCGCCGGCTGAACGGCAATGGGGTTGGCCAGAAAGTACCCAGATAAAGGAGCCAATCTTCTGAGTGACCTTGGGCAAGTCATTCTGCCTGCCTGGCTGTGCCTTTCTGCCAAATGCTTGAGACTGTATAACTGTCCATTCCCGAAGACACACAAAGACAGCCTCTCGACTAGTGTGATGGAGTGAATACAAAATTTGAAGTCAAGAAAACTGAGTTCAATCCTAATTTGCTAAGAACCAGTTCAGTAACCTAAAGTAAAACATGTTTCCCTGCTGATTCTCAGTAAAAGGAATAAAAGGGATAAGAGGTTTATCAGGCCTTTTCCCATTCCCAAAATGCCACAGTTCCATGAGAAGAAACCGGGAAATTGTCAGAGACATGAAATGAATAGTCTGAAGGACGTAGCGCTGTAGCAAGTACTCGATCTACGTCAGCTGAAGACACAAACAGCCTCCAAACGTGATTCCTGAGCCCCTGGCTCGGAGGGCTCAGCCCTGTCATGCAGGGCAGACTTGGCCCCTGGTGGTACAGGAGACACCTACCTCACCCCATGTCACCCTTGGAGCAAATTACCTGTCTCCCCAGACCTCCCACCTTAGCAAACGTCTGTCTCCAGAAACACTTTTCAGGGAGAGGGTGGAGGGAGGAGGAGCAAGGGAGGGGGGTAGTCTGGAGAAAGAGGCTGCTCAGTGTTTGGTAGGCCTCGATTTGAATCTCCATGCCTGTACCGATTGCACTGCCTTCTATTTGTAAGGAAGGTGCTGTAATCCCAAGAGACACATGTATTTCCCACTTGAGATGCACCTTCTCAACTGAAAATATGCAACAACAAGCTTTGGGTGTTTCGCTGAAAAGCAGAATTAAATTTCCCAACCGGCCTAGATCCATTTACACTTCCATCAGCACGATTCAGAAGGCAGTTCCTAGGCAGGGCCCACAGCCAATGTCAAGGGACTTAGCCCCTTGATAGACTTTCTCCTTGATCTGACTGCAGGCACACTGGCTGATAAGCCCTGGCCCCAGGAGAGCTACATGCATGGTGAAAACTGGATAGTCTGATGTCATAATAATGGTAAATAAAGACCCGGAGTGAAGCTCTAGGTAGACAGATGTTGTCATTGATGAGACACAGGTGTCTCTGTCTCCAGAGCCTGAGAGCTGGTGGGTGATAGGGGATTTGCATTTCAGCTCCCATTCCCAGGGGCTGTCTGCTGCTGAGCCTCACCTGTGCCCTTTACCTCCCTCTCACTACCCAGGCCATCCGGGGGATTTCACACTGCCAGGTAAGCGCTGCTAGTGAACATTTGCAAGTGATCCAGCAAGACCTCACTTTCCCCCAAGCTCGATCACTTCCCTGGGGTGTTCAGTAGGAAAGGAGGGGAAGATATGACTGGTTGCCCCTAAATACAGCCCCGCTGGGAAGTGTCTGGAGGTACCTCTAGTGTTGGGACCAGAGGTCTGCCTCAAGGCCCAGCCAGACCGCTCGGCATGGAGAGGTCTGGAGCTCCATCTCATTCCCCCAGGTGACAAAGTCATGCCTCCAAGGAAGACAGTGGCCACATCTGGTGAGATGATGAGATGGCACTCTTCCTCCAGGCCTGGGCAGGCTCCTCTGCCAGCCTGAGTCTCTGCAGTTGATTTTGCCTGTTGGCACCTGTTTGCAGCTTACCCCAACTAATGTCTGTCAATGGACTAATTATCATCAAGGATAAGAAATTAAGAAATTATGAATGTGTAGACACTTCTGTTCTCATACTAATGGTTTGTATATTTAATGGTTTGTTTATTATTTAATGGTTTGTTTATTTTATTGATGGCATCTGTCCTCATTTGAACCTTATAAAGTACAAATTGGACTTGTACTTACTCTTATTTGGGTTTTCCCCACCTCTCCTACCTTCTATCGCCCCTAATGAAGGTAACAGTCATTGTATAAATGGATGGATGATAGATAGATAAATAGATAGGTAGGTAGATAGATACATAGATACATAGGTAGAAATAATAAGCTCTCTAGGGTGACAGAAGCTTTCAAATCACATTTATTGAGGGAAATAATGTATTTGGCCCAGAAAAGAAAATATTTCAGTGGGATTACAGCTGTTAAAATTAGAATCTATTTATTTATTTATTTATTTATTTATTTATTTATTTATTTATTTATTTATTTTGAGAGAGAGAGGGTGCATGGACAGTAGGGAGAGGGGAAGAGGAAGAGATAAATATTTCTTTTTTTTTAAAAGATTTTATTTATTTGTTTGAAAGAAAGAGAGTGCACAGAGGGCAAGGGAGAAGCAGACTCCCCAATGAGCAGGGAGGTGGATGTGGGACTTGATCTTAGGACTCCAGGATCATGACCTGAGTCAAGGACAGATGCTTAACTGACTGAGCCACCCAGGTACCCTAGGAAAGAGAGAATCTTAAGTAGGTTCCATGCTCAGCACAGAGCTCAAAGTGGGGCTCGATCTCACAACCCTGAGTTCATGCCCTGAGCCAAAATAGAGCCGGATGCTTAACCAAATGAGCCACCCAGGTACCCCTAAATTAGAATTATATTTTTAAAAACATTTTTTAAATTGTGAAATATGATACACATGCATAAAAGTATGGAAAGTAAATTATAGTTTAACCAATCATGAAAGAAAACTAGTGCATCCACCAACCAGATCAAGATCTACAGCAGTGCCAGCTACCTCCTTCCAGCCCCTCCATTTCCTACTTCTTCACAATCACCCCTGCTTCCCACCCTCAGAGGAAACCACTGTCCTTAGAACTCTGTCTTCTATGGCTATCAGTTTTTTTTAATTTCATTTAAATTTTAATTTCATTATCGCCTACGTTTGTACCCAGAACAATATAGTTTACTTTTGCCTATTTCTGAAGTTTATGTACATGGAGATGTGTGATGTACCAAAAGGTTCTACTCAACATTGTAGTTTTTCAAGATTTATCCATGCTGTTTTTTGTAGTTTTGGTTTTTCCATTTTTGTTGTGTATATTACTTCTCTTGTGTGAATATACTGTAATTTATTAATCCAACTGAATAGTGGTGAATATTTGGGCTATTTCCAATCTGGAGCCAGTAAGCTGATAATGCTGCTATGAACAGCATCACTTGTGCACATATGCTCCCATAGGGTATAAGATTAGGAAGGTGAGGTCTGGGGAATTTCCTAATCAGATCACACTGAACAGTGTTTTTCAAACTGGTTGTTCCTATTTATGGCCCCACTAGCAAGGATAACCCTGCACCTCATGTTCTTGCATATTTGCTATGTCACATTCCCATTTCTTGCCAACATGAGTATGTAGTAATACCCCAACGTGGTTTCAATTTGCATTTACCTGGTTATTAATGAGGTTGAGCTCTTTTTCCCATGTTTACTGGCTGTTTATAGGACTGATCACATCTTTTGCCCATTTTGATTGGGTTGTCTCTTTTTGTTCTCATCATTTGGAAGAGTTTTTGATGCAGGATGAGTTGGAGTGCTTTCTCAGATGTATGTGTATCAACTATCTTACCCTAGCATGTGGTTTGCATTCCACACTTTAATGGAGTTTTGGGATGATCAGATTCATAATGTTAATGTAGCCAAATGTGGTGACTTCTAAATTGATAGTGAATTCGTTTTGTGCTCTGTTTAAGAAATTTGTCTCTCTGCCCTTCAAATTCCAAGTTGAGATTTATATCTGTATACTTAATTCTAGGAGAAGAATTGAGATCACTATAGCTACTGCTAGAAAGAGGCACATTTTCAATACCAGAGTTTTTCTAACATTTCAGACTGGACATCCATGACATGGGCCATCTTGCTCCCTGTCACCCAAGAGGTTCCAGAAAAGAATGGGTAATAACCCACCAGGGATGCCCTAGGGGAGGCCTACCTCTCCAGTCTATTCAAACTCTAAGATTTTAAGACTCTAATTAGTGATAAAATCTACTTTGATAGATATTCAATGATAGCCAGTAGGGAGCTTTAGCCATGATATGAAGCATGATACATTTGACTGCTTAGTTAAGCAAACAGACATGAATGTATGCATCCAAACTCCTTCTTATATTGGATTTACCTTTTGTTGCCTGGCCACAGGGCTTCTCTTTCCTCATTACCAATATCTAGTTCAAGGTAGAGTACCCAGCCCATGTATGGTCAGTGGGTACCACTGGCAAAGGTTACAGGCAGTGGTGGAAAATAGGGTTTATTTCAGGCTAACTCAATTGGTGGTGGTTGCCTGGAGAGCAGGACTCAGGGAGGGAACAGCATGGCTACACAGCTGGGGCTCACTCTGAAAGTTCTCAATACGGAGCTCTGCGCAAAGATCAGCCCAAGGATGTGGACTGCCCTGGAGGCCTAACCCTGAGCTGCCCAGGCTCCAGAGGACAGAGCTGGAGGCAGGCGCACGGCCTCTGCTAATGCTTGGACAGCAGAGGAGATCTAATCCTAATCCCCCAAACACAGACCTTCCCCAGGTCTGTTTGTCTTCCCCTAATCCTCTAATATTTAAAGCAATTTCAATCCTGTTTGAAGAGACTTCCCAGCAGTTTGAGTCTGGGGCCTCCAGAGGGATGGGGGAGGAGTGGAGGGAGGGAGGGAAGAAGGAAGTAGGGGAGGAGCAAAAGTGAGCGTGAGCCCTGGAGAGGGGCGAACCAGGAAGATGACAGGCTGCCAATGCTGGCTGACCTTCCTTCCCCGAGCTTCCCTCCCAGATGGCTTCTTCAAGATCTCTGAGAGTGAGGATGGAAATGGGGGAGAGAAGGAGGGTCTTAGGCTAAGATGTGGCGCTTGAATAAAGTGACTTCATTCATTCATTCCATCAATCGGTCAGTTAGTCAGCATAATACTTACTGAGCACCTACTGCGTGGGGCTGAAACTATGCAAACCTTGAACACATAGTTACCAGGATCATAATAATTACAAAGAAGTATAAGGTGCAGTGGGCTCCTACACAGGGTGGAGATGTGTCAGCAGGAGAAGAGAGCTGACTGTTGATTTACGGGCATTTCTACCATGTCTCTCATGCTTTTTGGCTCTTTGTTGAAAAAAACACCCAAGAGATACCTGCTTCCTCTATCTTGGTGTCCTTTATCTCTGGAGCTCCTTGGCCCCTGCTCCATCAGCTTGGACTACGCAAAATCAGAATGACAGCGTGTTGGACTCTACCAGGTTATAGCCAGCACATGGGAAGGAACTGGGAGAAACAAGTCTCCCAGAGGGATGAAGGGAGGAGCTCTCTCTAGTAAGGTAAGTGATGGCCGAGGGCCTGTTGTTATTCCTAACACCTTGCCTTGTTTCAATAGCCAGGGAACAGAACACTCCTCTGAGCACGTCATCCTCATTAGAGAACATTCTCCTATTTCAGGAAGGGCCCCTCCTCTTAAGCCACACTCTTACTTTTATAGGAGTTTAACTAAGAGAAAGACAGAGATGGGAGGTAGAGGAGAGAGAGACAGGGAGAGAAAAAGGGGAGAAGGAGGGAGGGAGGGAGGGAGGGAGGGAGGGAGGGAGAGAAGGCGGGAGGGAAAGGAAATGAATGAGTAGATGGATGGGCAAACAGATTGATAGATCCATCTATCTCAGGTGGAAAATTGGTTACTTTCTAGGATTTTAAAAGAGAAGGCAGAAGAAAAGATGGTTTTATGACTTCCCAGCATGCAAACAACCAAAACATCATCTTAAGGAAAACAAAAACAAAAATCATCTTACACAATTTTTATAAGAGGAACACAGCAATAGATGTGCAGCGAATGCACCATCTAGTTAGATTCCCTCAGGACACTGGGGTAGAGAAGTGAGGAAGGCGTCAAGTGACCACTAGCACAAAGTCTGCCCAAGTGTTCCTTGGCCCTCTCCTTTATGCTGCAGCAAGGACACAGGCCAGGCTTTTACTGAGCGTGTGCTTATACTGTAATTAAAAAATATAAGTGGAGTCTACCAAGAAATTTTGCCTTAAGATCCCCAACTTTAAGCTTAAGCCACAGTGTGCTAACCTGCCTCTGTCAACTGTCTGAATGACCTTGGGCTGCCCTTGCGAAGGCCTCAGGATCCTCATCTGTAGATAGGGATTAGCCTGGGCTGTCCCTACAATCCCACCTACCTCTGATAGTCTCTGATGCTAAGCCAGGAAAGCACTAGCAACCTCCAGAGCAACAAGCAAGACTGGCATTTTGCCAGGTTCCCACAGCTTCTTCCAAAGGCTTTTCCAGATGGGATCCTTGATGCTTAACAAGCACCTGAACCAGGATGGGAAGCCCTCCTCCAACCGTACCCTGTGCCCATCCCAGCATCATCATCAGCATCTTTCACTCTTGGAAAACTTTCCAGCGTCTAGCAATGTGTTCAAGTGGCCACTTTGATTTTTAATTGCCAGAAGACATGTTTTCATTTCTTTATCTTAAAGAAGTCCACTGAATCCAATACTTCTGTGTCATATCCCCTCACTTCACTAGTGATGTCAGCTCTAGCTGCAGTAGACAGTTGTCATGCCGACATCATTCTCTGCACATCTTCTGCTTTCTGTTCTGGGGCTTCTCCAATGCGACAGGGATGGAGGCTGTGCCTGGGCCCAACTGCATGAGCTCCTTGTCACCAAGGCTGATCTAGCTGTTGCTATTACTGAATGTCAGGAGCAGAAATCATTGCTGAGATCTCAATGTGATGCCACATGTTGAGAAGACAAATTGACCTTTTTGGCAGGTGGATTACATTGGACCCCTTCCCCTGAAAGGAGAAGTGCTTTGTCCTTTCTGGAATTGACACCTACTCTAGATATGGGTTTGTCTTTATTATCTGAAGCACCTCTGCCAGCATCACTCTCTGAAGGCTGGAGAAATGCAGGTTCACTGACACGGGATCCCACATAACATAGTCAGACCAAGGGACATATTTTATGGCAATGAAGATATGAGAATGGACTCTTGGCTCTCTGACCCACTGATACTACACATACCATATTGAAGCAGGAAGCCAAAACAACGGAGCCCACCTAAAACCCTAGCTTAGAGGCAGCCCCCTCTGAGGTTGGAGTACTGTGCTGTAGAACAGCACATGCTGAGCCTGTAGCCGATCCATAGTTCTGTGTCCTTAGTGGCTAGAATATACAAGCTCAGGAACCAAGAAGTAGATGTCACTGTGGTCCCTCTCACTATCACTCCAACTTGCAGAATCTGTGCTTTGAGTCCCTCCAAATCCAGGTTCTTTGGCGTCGGAGTTTCTGGTTCCAAGACAGGGAACAGTAAGGGTTCCACACAGTCTGAAGCCCCAAGGACTGCCCCTTCATTTCAAGCTGCTCATGCTGGTAGATGGTGAGGTCAAAAAGCAGTTTAAAAAAAAAATGCAGATCTTAATAATTATAAGAAGCCAGAGTTGCTGCTATGTAATAGGAAGAAAGAAACATGTAGGGGGCTCCAGTGAGTCCCTGAGGCATTCCTTGGTGCCCCCTTGCTTTGTGACAAACATGAATGGGCAGCAATCACAGCCTGGAAGGGAAAAGAGCTTATAACTCCCTGGGATGAAGATCCAGGTCACCCAGAGAGGCAAACAACCAAACCCAGGCTGAGTTCCCATGAGACACAAGAGGATCTGAGGAGTGCAAGGAGCAGATTGTACATGAGATCTTACACGCACTGATTTCAACCACAGCTGCTGAGGATGGATAGTTCCATGCAGACTTCAAGTTCCCTCTTGCCCAGAACACCAGGGCTTCAGACACACATCATGGCTCTTTTGCCTTCTGCCCAGGGGCTTCATCATTGCAGGTGGAAAAGGGCCCCACTATTCAAACACACATGAACAGCCTTAAAGTATGGAGAAGATAATGCCCCAAGACAATGCCATAACCAGTATAGACACTGAAAGATGGTAAATTCTTCTCTTAGCTGATTCTCTATGGAACAATTCTGACTTACCTTCTCTATGCTCCACAGAAGGTCCCAGGTGGAATAGAGCCCAGCTGTTTCTGGCTGTGACCTCCATAACACACATTTTTGGGTTTCTCTGCTTCCTATAACGTCTCAGCCTCCCATTCGTGCCTCCCGGAATTATCTCCCCAAAGACCTCCTGCACACACATGTATCTACCTTGGGTTCTGCTTTCAGAGGAAACTCAAGATAAAATAGCCCCCACACTATATAAACTTCAAGCTTCACAAACCCTGGGCCCCCTTCCCACTCATAAACAGTGGCACTTGGTTTGAGTCCACCACACTGGCCTTTGAATTGCCTTGTTATGCCCTGGAACAGTTGGGCTTTCTGCTCATGTGCCTCTTTCCCAGGTCTTCAGGGAACCTTCACTCCTTTCCCTATTAAGTCATATTCCTTCTTCAAAAATACATTAAGAGCCAGCATGATGTAGGCAAAAGAATGTGGGTTTTGTGGTCACATGGTCCTGGACACATTCTGCTTCTGTCTCCCCCCTGCAGAATGATCTTGGGCAGTTTATCTTCTAAGATCAACACTCACGATTCCAACCTTAATGTCTACACTCCATGTAAGATCCCTCAGTGGGAACATTTAGGCCTTCTGTTTCAATTACCTCTTCCAAAATTTCCAGACCCACACTTCTAACCCTGACTTTTTTGATGATCTCTAGACACATCTTTCTCCTCATTTTCCTTCATCTTCTTCACCATTTAATAAGCACTATTAATGTGCCAGTCACTGTGCTAGGAGCCATCAAAATTACACCATTTTCTTTTCTTTTTTTCTTTTTTTAAATAAAGAATTGGAAAGATTAGGTAGCTTGGCTAAGGACATAGATAGTGGTAAAAAGTGGTATTTCTAGCCCCGAGGCTTATAGAACTCCAATAGCCTGCCGTATATCACCAATTTATGATTCACTGATATCTCATAACTCAACATGTTCCAAACACAGCTCCTAGTTATCCTCCTTACCCCACCCCAAAACTGCTGCCCCTGTGTTCTGGATCTGAGTGAATGCTATCCCTGTCCATCCAACTATCTGAACCAGAAATCTGGGACTTATTCTAGGCTCCTCCCTTCCCACTCTTACTAATATCATGCTGTATAGATCCTACCTTTTAATATCCTCAAATGTATCTCCTCCTCTCTATCCATACGGCCAGGGCCTCGGTTCATTTACCCTCCCTTCATTTCTTGACTGGATTCCTTAGCGGCCTCATCACTAACTTCTCTAGTCTTGGTCTGACCCCCTCTCAAGGCTGCCAGAGCATCTTTCTACCTTGGAGTAACATGCTGAAACTGTCTTAAGTTTCCATCCCCAGGATGAGCAGTGGGGCACCTTTGCCCAAACCGAGATCTGAACAGGGTGTACGTGGGTACTGGCTCCTGTTTCGGCCCTTCAGGGTGCTCCCTCCATTATACCCCAACACATGCATTAGACCAAATACCCAAAGAAGCTCAAAATTCCTGCTAGGGGCTGTCCTGGGGTGTCATGACCCAGCACTGGTTCCAAGAGGGTGGCCTGGTTCATGGATCTTTCCCACTGAGTAGAGCAGTATTTCTTTAATGGAATGGAAGTGTTGGGTGTTAACAGGTTGACTTGGGGTGACCCAAACTGTAGACAGGGCCCCTATTCACACCACAAGGGGCCCTGCCTAGCACAGTGGTCTCCCCCATCTGTCCTCTGTCCTCCTTGAAACATAGCCTGGTGAGTCACGGAGTTTTGCTTCTGTGCTTTCCCATTCACTGTTCCCCCTTTGGAGTACTTCCTGACCTCTGCCCCTTTTCCCTGCTAAGCAAAGTTCTTTATATTTTGCAAAGTTCAGCCTGAGCATCTTCCTGTGTAGCTTTCTATCTTTTCCCAGCCCAGGGTAGTTAGCTGCTCCTTCTCCATGTTTTCATGGGGCTAGTACATATGTTCGTGACCTTATATTGTAATATCTTCCTTATTAGACTCTAAGTGCCTAGAGAATAGTGACAAAGACTTACTGAGTGGAACTATATGTAAATATTTAACAAATGTTTATTGAATTAATGAATAAATAACTCCTAAGATTGCTTTGAGGATCCAGTAAGATAACTAACATACTCCAGATGTCAGCTAAGGTCACTCTGTCCTCTGACTTTAAATGCAGTTGATAAGCTTCCTGTTTCACATTTCATGGGAAACTAATGTCTTTCAAGATTCCCATGAATGTCAGAGACCTTAAATCTTAATGATCTCTTCAGTTTCTGAATTCTTGCTGAAATTTATCTCATTCCCTTCTCACTGCCATTCTTTCTACTTATCTCTGCCCTGGACTCTGTGCCTAGTCCCTTTCTCTAGGATCTCCCTCCTATTTAAACATAGAAACCAGTTATGGCTGTAGCACACTCAGAATGTTTGGGGCAATGACAAGGACTTATATCCCCACAATGCAAACAACCTAAAATTGAATATCAGGTTTTATATCCTTAAAAGTCTGTAAGCCACCCAGTGGAGAATGTCTTACCTCTGCGTTTCTCCATGGACTCCATCTTCCCACTATGGCATCTGTACTTTTCCTCTCATCCTCCTTCTCCCCACCTCCTCCTTTCTCAAATCTTTCCTGCTCTCCCCACACCCATATTCTGTTCATTTATTTATAAAAGCAATTTACAAATATTTAAATCAGAGCAAGGCATATATATATATATATATATATATATATATATATATATTTTTTTTTTTTTTTAAAGAACCAAAGAGTACAGACATTCTTATACTGGAATTAAGTCTTCTCTCCTCCCCCCACCTGGAATTCTACTCCCCAAAGGAAAGCATGTTAAGCCATTTCTGTTTTGAGAGCTCCTAGTGGTTTCTTCCCTACTCTAAATGGTGTATTTACACCTCCATTTCTTGATTTATTGACCACAGATATTATCTATTGATTACCTGCTAGAAAATATCAAGAGTTATATTCACACCATACTCAAGGTGACTCCCTCTTCTCTTCTCAGCTCTCATGATTATTATGTTTTAGTTCTATTAATTGCATTCCTGATTTTAAATAATACATGTGAATATACACGTCTTGTTTCATCTATATCAGGTCATACATTTTGCCTTCCTGCCTTATGAAACGAATGTATGAGCACACCCACATTTCCTTCTACTTCTCATCTATTTTTCCACACTCCTCCCTGTCAGCTGTACCTCTACCTTTTCACTCTCCAGACTGACAACATTTACATTGTACTGAGCATCCTCAGGTCTGCCCTGCATTATATTGTAGGGACTGCAAGTGCCCACAAGGACCATACTGGCTGTGTATATGAGTCAACTGGACCCAGAGTCTTGGCAGGGGGAGCATTGATGACTGTACTGAACCAGAAATAATGTGTCCAGCTTAAAAACATTACAGTTTAGGGATCCCTGGGTGGCGGAGTGGTTTAGCGCCTGCCTTTGGCCCAGGGCGCGATCCTGGAGACCCGGGATCGAATCCCACGTCGGGCTCCCGGTGCATGGAGCCTGCTTCTCCCTCTGCCTATGTCTCTGCCAATCTCTCTCTCTCTCTCTCTCTGTGTGTGTGTGACTATCATAAAAAAAATTAAAAAACATTACAGTTTAAAAAAATTCTATATACTCAAACTAGCGTCATCTGATGTTTGTTCTAGGTGACCAGTCTGTAACTCTCATATAAGTTATTATAAAAGTTGAATGCCAATGAGCAGTGATGGTGCAGAGTGATGGCCACCAAACACTCCATTTGCTCCCCTACATTTCCATCTTCCTCACTGTCTAGTGGGAAGAGAACTATGACTGGTTCTAGCCACAGAAATGTGAGAAATCTCTTAATTGTTTTCAATTTGAGATACTGAAAACCCAGTGAGATTTACTGAGCTTTCTGCTGCTGTAGCTGAAGCCAACTGTTCTAGATGGTACAGCTCCAAAGTGGAAGAGCTTCTGTCACCTGGATCCCTGAGGGACTAGAGGGAGCACAGTTCTGTGCTGACCTGCTTAGACCATGGAGGTGACCAAGAAATAAACTTTCATGTCAATGAGAGTCAATGAGAGATGAGGTTGTTACCTCAGTATGACCTAATCCATTGGTATTCATTTGGCATTTAAGTTAATATTTCTATGAAAATATTATTCACTGCATAGCCAGGAAGTGAGTTAGAATTATGCCTTTCCCAAATGGATCAAATGCCATGATTCCTTTGCCACTTGAAAGACAATCTTGCTATGATCTAGATCAAATGTATTCTTTTTTCCACACTCAAGCACTGCACATAAAACATGACAAACTATTTTGATTCAAATATAGATCATTCATTTCTTGGGCACCTGAGTGATTCAGTGAATTGTGCAACTGACTCTTGATTTTGACTCAGATCATGATCTCAAGGTTGTGGGGAGACTCTTGTTAGGCTCTATGCTCAGCAGAGAGTCTGTTGAGATTCCCTCTCCCCTTCTCCCTCTGTCTCTCCCCCTACTCACACTCTCTCTCTAAAATAAATAAGTAAATCTTAAAAAAAATATAGACCATTAATTTCTTGTGTGAATTTTTGCATTTTCTGAAATTTTCTTTCTTTCCTTCTAGAGAAAAGAATAATTTGCCTTCAGTATAACCTCATATCATTAGGCCTTCAACTATTTATTACATGGAATCAATTTAATTCGCAGAAATAGAATTCTAGAAGCATCATACCATTTGCTCTAATCTAGACAATTTGCCCTTTGGGTCTATCATAGTTATTATCTTGCATATTCACATATCTCATAGGTTAGTTGTACAGTTTCCAGGATCTCATACATTCCTTTTTTATTTTATCTTTGTTTTGTAGGAGTACATCCTCAAGTAATTTCCTTAGGAAGAATGTTTAGGAGGCAAGTATTCTCAGTCTTTGGATTTTTGAAAATGATGCTATTTATCCTTCACAAATAATACTGGCTCTAGGTTCAATACATTTGCCTTCAAACCTATAAATCTGGATTGATAAACCAATCATATACCACCCTGCCTCCCACACTGAATACAGCTATGAAATCCATATAGAATGAATGATACAACTACTTAAGGACTCTGAAAAGTGAATAGGAACAGGCAGATTGGGGAAGAAGACAAGAATTAGAGGTACACCAAACCAGCAGTACATTGTCCATGTTTCCTCTGGTATCCAAGGCCTGGGCAAAGAGCTCCAAGAAGGGCCATCTGATTCTGAATCAAGAGTGGGAGAAGGGACTTAGCATTCAGAGAGAGTGGGGAGTTCTATGCTTTTCTTTCTTCTTCTTTATTTTCTCTGTTCTGTGTGTTTCCGATTCTCCTGTCACGTCAGCAGTGCCATTAGGAGTCCCAGATATTTAAAACTCTGAGGCAGAAGTACCTTCCCCTCCAATCAGAGAAGAATATGGGGCAAACTCTGATTGATTTTTTTTCTATCTTCTCACTTCTTGACTCCCGAAGTGGGCACAGTTGCAAATAGTGTAAGACAGAGTGAAAAAACTAAAGTACAGCTTTCTGTCCAGAGGAGCAATAGAAAAGGCCCAGGGACCTGGAAATTACCAGGAGGACCTCAAGAAAGCAACTCCATAAAGTTGTATATCAGTTCTCAGGATCTCCCTGAGCTGTGTGTGCATGTGTCTGAGCCTAAACAGTGAACCCGAAACCTTGAGAACTGAACAGTTCACCACCACCCAGGTCTCCATGCTGGCCACTGGTGGGGCACAGGAACTGATCAAAGTGACAGTCAAACACCTTGAAGTAGATCTGATATTGAAACCATAACCAACTGAAGGCTGGTTGGAATGTGCAGCCTGAGCCAAACCAGGTTAACTTCCTGAAAAAACTTCCCCGAAGGATATAAACTAAGAACAGAGACTCAAACCATAATATTCATAATGACCAGGATACAGTTCAAATTATTCAGAATATAAAAGATGAGGAAAATCTATACTCCTATGGGAAAATACAATTAACAAACACCAATGCCAAGAAAACAGGTGTTGGAATTATCCTGCAAAGACTTTAAAGTATCTATTATAAAGAGACTCCAATAAATAAAAGGAAACACTTTTGAAAGGTAGATGATATCAGAAAAAGTATAAGATATAAAGAATCAAGTGGAAATTATAGAACTAAAAAACACAATAATAAAATTCAATACTAGAATGGAGACAACAAAGGAATAAGTAAGTAAACTTTAAAATAGATTGTCGGGGCACCTGGGTAGTGCTGTAGGATGAGCATTTCTCTCTTGGTTTCAGCTCAACTTATGATCTCAAAGTCATGAGATGAAGCACCGGGTGGGGCTTGCTCTGGGCTCAGCAGAGTCTGCTTAAGACTCTATACCTCTCCCTCTGATCCTCCCCCTCTAAAACAAATAAATCTTTAAAATAAAATAAAATAGATTGTTAAAAATTATCCAAATTGAGCAACAGAGAGAGAGCAAAGATTAGGGGAAAACAATTAAGGTACCTGTGGGACAATAACAAATTTCTAATATTCATGCCATCAGTACAGAAGAAGAGGAAAAACATAAAGTGTTGAAAAATTATTTGAAGAAATAATTGCTGCAAACTTCTCTAACTGGGTGAAATACATACACCTACAGATTCAAGAAGGTCAGCAAACCCCAAACAGGGTAGGGCCAAGAAAAATCCACCTCCACAAGCATCATAATCACAGGGAGTCAATGTGGACCGAGGATAGAAGATATCCAGGATGCAGCTCTGGACAGCTCCAAAATGACCAGAATTCAGAGATCAGAGAGATAAAAAGTAGCCAGGAAAGAAGACTGAGAAGTAGCCAATGAGGAAGGAGAAAAGCAGAAAACTGTGATGTCCAGAAACCAAATGAACGAAGTAACTTTAAGGAAGGACAAGTTATCACCTGTATCAAAACTCTGCAATGTGTCACATGGATTGAGGATTAAGAAGTGAAAATTGAGTTATTTTTAAAGTTTAAGTGAATAGTGAATTTAAGAATATCAGTTTTGAGGAGTGGGGGACCTGACTGAGGAGGAGTCAAGGAAAAATAGGAAGAGAGAAACTATACAGAGAGTATAGTAGCTCTTCCAAGGGGATCTTTCTCTATAAAGGGAAGAATGAGGCAGTTGCTGGATGGAGGTAGAGAGGAGAGTGGTCTGTTTGAGCTGTTTGTATGTAAAAGAGGATGAGCAGCATGAGAGGGAAGATGTGCTAAGGGGAGAATGGGGAGCAGGATGGGGTCTGGACTACTTGATGCACTGGCTTTAGGTGTAAGTTCAGACAGTTTAGTGCAGTTACCTCATAGAATGCAGGGTATCTGGGCATAGATGCAAGCAGATGGGTACAAGTGTGGGTGGGTGTGGGGGAAGCTCTCTTCTGTTCCTGCCATTTTTTTTTTTCAGCTGAGAAAGAATAGGCAAGACATTTGTTGAGGATCAAGAAGACAAGGGATGATGTAAAAAGTGGTCAGGTGAGTCAGAAGAAAATATAATGGGGTGTGGGGTAGCCCCAGGGACCCACTGGAGGCTGATGATGACCATTTCAGATGAGGCCAGTCAGTGTCATTTCATGATTTTTCTGTTTGCCATTCTTGTAACACAATTTTCTTGTGTTAGACACTTAATATGGCCTTTAGCCTAAGGACTCATGATTTTCTTACTCTGGGAAATATTCATGGATAATTTCTTTGATAATTTCCTTCTCTCTATCTCTTACTCATTCTCTCTCTCTCTCTCTCTCTCTCTCTCTCTCTTCTCTATACTGGAAGTTATCTTTGACCCTATCTTCCAGCTCTTCTATCAAATTCTTTATTTTGGCAATCATATATTTTTAATTTCCACAAGGATTCTCTTGTTCTTTAATTATTTATATTTCATAGACTGTTTTGGGGGGGATTGTGGGGTTTGGGGGGTTATCTTTTAAATTTTTAATTTAATTTTAATTTTATTTTTAATGCGAGAAAGTCCAAAGTAGTGGTTGAAAGCACAAACATAGAAATCAAACCAGTTGAGTTCAAATCTCAACGCTGCCACTTCCTGTTTGTGTGAACCTGGGCAAATCATTTAACCTCTTTGTGTCCAGCTTTCTCATCTGATCATGGGGGGGATGAAGGTTGGAGGCACCTCCCATGATATTAGAGGATTCAATGAGTTAATGCGCGTCAAGTGCTTCCAACAGTGCCTGACCAGAGAAGGCTAAGGAAGTGTCAGTCCTGGTGATGACAGTGATGGTGCTGATGATGGCAGTGATGGACACATTATCTTGAGGTTCTCTGGGGTCATTAGTTAACATTTAGAAAGTTTTCTCCATTTTTTTTTTTTTTTTTTTGAGCTAACTGTGGTTCTTCCCAGTCAGTTGTTCTGTTTGCTTACTTTGGTCTTTATATTTCCCTCGGATGACTTTCTCAGTATATATAGCATTCTGGGATTTGCACAGTAGGATTTAAAAACAAGGACCTACCTGACTGCCCAGGTAGCTGTTGGGTATGTAAATCTCTTTCCCCAAAGGGCTTCCTTGAGTGAGAAGTTCACAGGACAGAGCTTTTCAGTGGCGGGCTTTGCTTTAGGGCACAGATTGAAAAGTCATCTGTAAGGTGGGAGCCCGATGAGGAGGCTTATGAGGTTCCCAGCACCCACACTGGAAGTCCTAGACTGCCTACCTTCTGTACAAGAGGAGCTCTGTGCTGAGCGGAGAGGGCAGTGGAGACACTTCCAGATTGCACCAACCTCCTTCTCCCCACACCTGTTGACTCTTAGCCCAGAGCCTTCTTTTGTTCTGCCAGGAAGATTGGCTTCCATTGCCTCTGCAGCTGCCACCTGAATGTATTCTGGGCTTTGACTCCTCACTCCGCTTCATTTATCAATGCATTTTCATCTAGGTCTCATTTTCCAAGGATTCGTTGAAATCTCTCATCTGCTGGTGATTCTGACCTCACTCCCTATTCCCTTTATTATTATGGGTTTATTCACTTTTGTATTCCTTTAGCATCATTTTAATGGGGT
The DNA here is from genome assembly GCF_905146905.1 of Nyctereutes procyonoides. Lineage (NCBI taxonomy): Eukaryota > Metazoa > Chordata > Mammalia > Carnivora > Canidae > Nyctereutes > Nyctereutes procyonoides. Next base: position 71,213,271 of record NW_026575140.1, read on the forward strand.
CTCCAGAGAGACGAGAGGTTAATTTATTGCCTCAGTCTGCCATTTTGAACCAGAAACTCTATTCATTTCTTATGCAGAACAGTTTGGCATTCTCTTTGTGTTCCTGCCTCTTTCCAAAAGATGCCCTCAATACCTCACCCTCCACACACAAAGTGTCTTATCGAAGGTATTTTTCTAAAGAAAGACAATTTCTTTTCTCAGAATGCTGGTGTGATATATTTAAATAACATTTTCTTCCCAACTTGCCCTATGCAAACCACTCAAGATGGTGCATGATTCATAGTAAGTGTTCAATAAATATTATTTCCCCTTCCCCTCTTCATAGTCTTTGCAGGCCACCACTACTCAGTTCCAATAACATTCTTCCAACACTCCTGCTCTCATTTGAATATATTTATGGACTTATGTTTATTTCTGGATCGGCTTGTGTATATATATCTCTTTATATGTGTTTCTTCATGTTTGTCTGTATTCCCTTTAAGGAAAATGATGCCAGAGGTGTTGAATGACTCACTCAATAATGTAAAAGTAAAAAGTGGTTAAGCCAACACTTAGAACCATACTATGTAGCACAGGCCTGGTGCACTTTCCACTGGACGACCCTGACCTCTGAGAATGTGTGGATGGGTCATGTCATCCTCCTCCTTCTCCAGCCACTCCCAATCGCAGAGTTTCTGGAATCAAGATCAGAACCAAAGTCTGTCTTAATCCTAAAGTTAATGCAAATGGTTCCTTGGCAATTGCCCTACCACCCCAGCATTGCCTCGGAGGGCTTTAGGTTGAGCTAGGTGCTCTGCACTCATAAAGACTCAAAAATTAAGCTTGGGGGTCCTCACGTAGGCTGCTGAGAACTCTCTGCTCATATAATTCTCAGGAAACTCGAGGAGACTCATATTTCAAGGCCACTATTAGGTTAAATGGGCATCTGTGGGCCAGCATAAGAACCAAATCATCAATCATTTTTGATGGGAAAATGTGTTCCCAAGTAATACACAAGCAATTCATGAATGAGCTACATCTCATTTATAGGTCTGCTTATTCCCCGAAGCAGGGCTTAAGGCAGGAGAAAAAGGAACAGAAATGGTGACCCTACAGTACCTTTGAATATGCTTTCCTCCTCTGCATCCTCCATTGTAAGCCTGCTATTTTAGATTATTAAAAGGGAATTCAGAGAGAAGAAGAAAAGAAAGATGGAGGAAAAGGGATTAAGGGGATCTTCTGAATCACATATTCCCTTTCATAAGGAAGGTACCTAAATTAAATCTAGAGTTCTGCTGCCTTTCAACCTCAAGTACGAGGGCAGGACTGGCCCCCAGACCCACCCCTACTATGTAGGAGCTGCACTGGATGACCTCTCAAGGTCACTGCAATTCCATGAAGTATGAATTTAGTTCCGGAAGGCCCTATTAGATTTAAAGATAGTATTCCATTCAGCAGTGTCTGGGGGAGGGGAGAGTGGCATATCTAGGCCCCCTCGCCACCTTTAATCTCTGCATAACCCCTCCCCATGAACAGAAAGCCTGGCCATTCTTTGCCATCCAGGGGAGCTCCGCATTCTGTATTCTCAGCTCCACAGGCAGCCTTTGCTCTGTAGCTGTAGAAGGAACAAACTCAGTCTCCCACCTCGCCCCCAACCCCCACTCACCCCCCACACAGTCTAATTAAATGTCTGTGCAGTTACAATTGAGCTCCTCATGCTCAGAACCTATGGCAAAGGGCAAGAAGCCCCCATTGGTTCAAGGAAGAAGAATTCAAAGGATGTTTTTTCAAGAGACCAACAAAACAGAAGGTGCTGCTTGTGCTATCTTTGATTTAGGAAAGCGTTTTTTTGTTTGTTTGTTTGTTTGTTTGTTTTTGTCATTTTGTTTTAGGAAACAACAACAGAATGAAGGAAGAAGAAGGTGGTTACCCATGGGGCCTTGTCAGTGGAGGAAGGAGAATCTTAAAAAAATTTAAAAAAAGAAAGGAAAGACCAGCAGGATAAAGAATGTGGAAGAGGAGAGAGACCAGTAGGTGGGTGGGTCGGTGGGAATTTGTCCCTATTTTGCCTCTAATGCTTGTCAAAATGTCCCACTCTTCAGGCTACAGCAGGCTGATTCCATAAACAGAGAGGCTCATCTCTTCCCCTCTTGAAATCTGAACTGTGTAAGATGTAGTGAGGAAGAGCACATTCAATCAAAGGATCACAGAGGTCCATGTGTGCACATGCTATATTTATTCCCTTGTTTGGGAAAATCTAATCAGCCTCCTGGACAGTACATGCCCAGACATGGGCCACACCCGCTGAGACTCAGAGCCTTGAGAAGGGGCCATGGAATATTTGGGGCGCATTAGATTTGCATCTAGCCAGGTTCTTCCACAGCCTCAAGATCTACCCCTCAAACCATTGTGTCTTTGAAACACAAATATTTTCTGAGAGTCACCTACCTGGCTTCTTTGGAAAGAGCACTTGTAATCAAAGCAATCTCAGAAGGCTCAAGCCTGCGGAAAGAGGACCATGGCTAAGATTGGTGGGAATGTGGATAACTTGGGATCACTTCCAGGAAGCAAGGTGCATGTGTGAGAAACCACACCCCAGGCCGGGCCCAAGCCTCAGTGGAGAACATAGTGATGGAGAAGAAAGTACTTGTGTTAGGAGGGAAGAAAATGAGGGAAGGATGTAATGCAGGTGAATAGAGAAACAAGAAGGAAGAAACCAAAATTAACTGAGGATCGTTGTTGCAGCTTGTTGCAGCTTCTGGATGTAGCCTTTATCATTCCCATTGCAGAAATTCAGGAATTGAGAAGCTACAAGCCAAGAATTTACTCTTGGTCACACAGTGAGAGTTGGACTCAAGATCAGAACTGAAATTCGTCTTAATTCCAAAGCTAATGGTTGTGGTTCCTTGGCAATTTCCCCATCACCTCCGAATTCATCCCCAACCACCCAGTAGGACTCTATTTCAAGTGCCACTTATTTGGCCATTTTCTGGGCTCTAAATGGAAACACATGAAAGTCCTGTCCACTAGCCATGTTAGGAACAACAATTCTGGAAAATGGCCACATTGTGAAGGGGCCCCAGGAGATGGACTATCCATGCACCAGTCTACCCCTGAATATGTACAGAGGCACCATTGACGTCAGCACTCCATCTGTGCCTCAGGCCCCACCCGCAGCTTCAGGAGGTCTTCACATTTTCCAAGCTCCAGTCTCTTCCTCCCTCTGCGTTGGGCTATAAAATGTTCTCTTCAATTATTTCTCTACTTCTCGCTTCAGAACAGCCAAACCAATAGCGCTGCTCCATGGGTTATGTGCCGTATGTCACTGTGCTGTGAAATATTAAGCCTTCACAATAGGTCCGAAGTCAGAGACGCACAATCTTTTAATGGTTTAGCTCACTCGGGCTATTTGAAAGTGGCATAATATTGCTATTTTTAAATAAATGGGATCTGTATTAATGAGAGCCGACCTCTCTCGGCCCTGCAGAGCTGCTCCCTGCGTCGAGCCTACATTGGGGATTTGGCATGAAAGGGAGGGGGGAAAACAGCTTTTCACAATGGGAACCAAGCAGTGCTTTAAATAATGTTCACAGATGCTAATCATCTTGGGGGAGGGGTGGTGCTGGGATGATTATTTGAGTGGATAATAGATTTCATCTTCAAAGAAGACTTAGAGTCTTGATATTGAGAAGAAGGTGGGTGGCACATGAGTACAAGTGTGGGGGTCGGTATATGTACAGGTGTGTGTGCAGGTGAATGTGTGTGCAGGTGTGCATGCATGCATGTGTGCAGGTGCATGCGTACACATGAAAGTGGTTTGTGTGTTTGGGGGGGGTATGTGTACATGTGCACACACATGCTCAGGGGCCAGACATAAGCTAGCACGAGGTAGGATGGTATTGACAGGGACATGCTGAAATGATGACAATAACTGTGCTTTTGGAGGTTTGAAAGGGGAGCCTCTGAGGAATGGGCAGGAAGCCATCTTGACCAGCTATGGAGACAGTGACAAGTGAAGAAAGATCCTCTAGAATAGGGATATGTCAGGCTTTGGTAGATCCATAGTTGGAAGACTCTGGAAACCTGGAAGTCAGTTCCTACCCTGTGGTCTGTCAGGCTGACATCTCATTGGCATGCAACAGGTATAAAATAATAAATCAGGCTCAGTGGGGCCCTTCTGCTTCTTGAGACATGATATTCTATTTGGAGACGTTGAGGACATAACCGGCCAGGCAACCCAGGTCCCTGATTGTCAAGGCCCCCTTGCCTCTGGGGACCCTGATAAAACTGTCTCCTCCTCATTTGCAAGCTGGAGCTAGAGCAGCCGAAGCAGACTAGGATGGGTCAAGGGGACTTCAGAAACAGAAGTGGAATATATAGCAGAGGACTTGAGAAAAAGGCTTATGAGAGAGGAGGAAAGTCCCTCTCCCAAAGAATCTAGCCACGAGAATTTACAAGAAGCAGCAAGCCAGCAGCTCTACCACCAGAGAGCATGGGCCTCAGTTAAAAACAACTCTGATAGGCACTCCTCCTCCAGAAAGGGATTTACCTCTTTCTTCCTTTTTAGAGGGCTAGACATTCCGGTTTTGATATATTCAAAAAATATGTATGAGTTTTCTGGATATGTAATGAATAGCCTGGTGACTATAGTTAACAGTACTGTATTATATGTTTGGAAATTGCTAAGATAGTAGATCCTAAAAGTTTTTACCACACACCCACACAAATTGTAACTATGTGAGGTAATAGTTGGGTCAACCAGTCTTATTATGCACACTATCTGTCTTCGTCTCCTGGGTCCAGGCTGATTCTGTTCCCACTCTGGCTTAAGGTCACTAGATTTAGCAATAATGGCAAACAAATAATTTTTTAGTGGAAGTATCTCTCATATGCTACCTGAGATGTATTCACCCTACAGATGATTCCTCTTTGAACTGAAATTCAATTTGACTGGGTATCCTGGGTAGTCCACAGAGTTAAAGTGCTGGGGGGAAACCTCAGAGAATTTCTCCATATTCTGCAGTTTGCCCGTTCATCAAATACTTATTGAGCACCTTCTGTGTACCAGGCCCTGGCAGTATAGCATTTACTGTGACAGCCTGGGCACCACAGTCATGGGGGCTGGGTCTTTCTCATTTCACGATATATATACATCGAATCTTTATGTTGTACACCTTAAACTTACACAATGCTATATGTCACTTATATCTCAGTAAAACTGGAAAATAATGCTATATGAAAGTCAGGAAAGTCACTCGATCTGCACCCCCTCTTATTAGTTATCTTTTTTTGTGTAACAAATTACCCCAAAACTGAATGACTTAAAACAACAAATGTTTATTAGCTCCCAGTGTTTGTGGGTCAGGCATCCAGGCACACCTAGCTGGGTGCCTCCACCTCAACATCTCTCAAAAGGTTATGGTGTTGGCTGGGGCTGCTGTCTCATCTCAAGGCTCAACTGGGGAGGCATTTGCTTGCAAATTCACTCACATGGTTCCTGACAAGCTTTAGTTCATAGCAGGCTGTTTGACTGAAGGCATCAGCTCCTAGCTGGCTATTGGCTGGGCCTCCCTACATTCCTCACCGCATGGGCCTCTCTGTATAGAGTAGCTCAAAATGCACCAGATGGTTCCCCTTAGAGTTATATTCTGTTAATAAGCTGACCTCAGAAGTGACATCCCATTGCTTTTGCGATATTTTAGGTATTAGAAAGGACTCACCAGGCCCAGCCAGTCATCATGAGGAAGAGCTTACACGAGTGTATAAATACCAAGAGACAGGGATTCTTTGGGGGAAGGTTATAGGCTCCTACTATATCTTCCCCTTCAACAAGTTTCAGAGACCAGGACACAGAAGTTACTCAGGACTGTGTCTTGTTCACCATTGTATCCCCAGCACTTAGCATGGAGCAAGGAGGAGGGGCCCTCACCTTTCTTGTCCAGCTTAGACCCAGCGTCATAGACCTAGTGGCTCATGAGGGTATTTTCAGTTTAGTAGGATCCATGTTCTGAGGTCTTGAGTGTCTGTGTCTGGCTTTGGAGCCATGACTGACCTTCTCTATTCCTTCCCTTTCATTACCCTGCATTCCACCTTCTCCATCTCCCAAATGCTTCTTGGAAAAAGATGGAGAAACCAGGGGATATCACAGGGCATGACAATAAATATGAGGAAAATAAGTAGTCAGGTCTAGAAAGAGAAACAGAACACAGAGTAAAAAGAGAACAGAAAAAGAAAGCACTCCCCTGCTGCTACTTCATTTAAATAAGACACAAACATTCATTAAACAGCTACGGTGCACTGGATACTTTCTCCCATTTGTTCATTTAATCCTTATAAGTTTTCAAGGCAAACATTCTTATTCTCTTTCTGTAATTCAGAAAATTGAAATTCACAGAGGTCAAGTGACATGCTCAAGGTCCCACAGCTGATAAACAAACTGGAATCAAGCCCAGCCTTGTTAAGGTCCCTTAGTGCTCTTTGCATGCAAACAGGTTGAAGATGATGGAGAGGAGGGAGTATCAGTCTACTTACATCAAGATTTGATATTACCAGGGCTCTGTTGTGGTAGTGGAGGCAGTTGTTTATGGTTAAACAATGTATAAATTACATGGGAAGGGGAGGGTAATGAAGCATGTTTCATTATAGAAAACAAAGACAAGTTGATCAACAAAGACTAGAAGGGACACAGTCTCCCTATCATAGGGCTATACTTGGTTTGTGGCTAAAACCAACCCTATTACAGCAAATCTCCCAGCTTGAACTCAGACTTGGTTCTGCATAACCTTGACTGACTCTCACAGTTTCAAATGAAGATAGGCACCAAATGAAAGGACTCACAGGACCACACTGAAGATCGCAGAGGAATTCCAGGATGGCACAAGCAATGGCATTGAAGAGAGGGGCATTGTTTCTCAAAACAAATAAGGAAAGCAGGGGCACAATCCTTTTATATGTTAAAGCTCCAGAGTGTTTGTTTCTAAAAATTCCATTTCCTTACCATAGGGCCATAGATCTAAATTTATGACAGGAGAGTGAGTCCTTGATCTCTTTCTATAAGGGACTGAACTCGGAGGCAGGTTGGTAGGTTGACGAGGAGACTGTATGAGGGAAAGACCTTCTTTACCATACTGCCATTCCTACTTTGTAGACCCTTCCAACACACATATGCGGCGCGCGCGCGCGCGCGCGCGCGCACACACACACACACATACACACACACTCACACACACACACCCTACCAGAATCTGGATACATTCTTTTTTTTTCCATTCATGACAGGTGTTTTCTTGTAAATATGAGGGCCTGTCTTCATCCTTCTGCTTTCACCGCGATCCGTCAATTCTGGTAGCCCATTGCTCCTGAACATGCCCACCTAAACCAACTCTGGGTGAGTGTCAGCAGAAGCTTGAAATGATCTCACCCCAGGACTAGAAGAGACCTCTAGTAGTCATTACCTGACTCTTCCTTGTTCCTGAGCCTCTCCAGAAAGGCTCAGCCCCAACCCCTACTACTCCCTTTGTTTAGTGAATTCTAGCACCCGGATGTTATTTTCTTGAATCTCACCAATTGCAATATAAATTTATACGTGCTGAGGCAAGGGAGCAAAATGCATTTCACTGAAGTAAAACATAGTGATAAATATAATAGATGACTGGGAATCTTCTTTTTAAAACTTAGCAAAAGTTAGAAAATAAACTAGTTTGTAAACAAGTTACAAATTGACCACTGAGCACCTGTGTGGCTCAATGGTTGAGCATCTGCCTTCAACTCAGGTCGTGATCCCGGGGTCCTGGGATTGAGTCCCACATCCGGTTCCCCTCAAGGAGCCTGCCTATATGCCCCTGCTCTCTCTCTGTGTCTCTCATAAATAAATAAATAAAATCTTTTTTAAAAAAATAAATTGACCACTAGGCATTAGGGGCACCATGAATCTGTCACTATTTTGTTTGTCCTGTTCAGGTTTCCCCCTCTTATCCTCCCCCCTGCCGCCTCCTCACTCAGCATTCAAAGATGTAAAGGAAGGCCAGAGGAATAGAGGTCAGGAAACCTGGGGTCAAGTCTGAACTTAGCCACTCTATAACCTTTGTCAACACAGTCTCTGCATGCGCAGAATGAAGAGGTTGGACTGGGTTAGATCTAAGTCCCCGTGCAGCTCTGTTTCTATGAATGATATGTATGCACTGCTATGACAAGGAGCCTAGATGCATTGCAATCACTGAGTTATGCCATCCTTGTCAGGAAGAAGTGCCATGGCCTCCTCATCTGGACTGCCACTGCCACCATGGTTATTCAGAGGATTCGGGGAATCTTACGACTGGCAGGTGCCTTCCCTTAACTGCAGCTCCCACAAGCTGGCTGTCAAGGGAGAGCTCAGAGTTGCTGCCAATCCCTTCTGAATTGCTAATACAGAATAGCTGCAGAGCCCCTGCTGGAGGCCCCCCTGCTACTGACCCCATCAGGGGCTGCTGCCATTTCGCGGGTGCACCAGCCTCCAAAACCATGTGATCCTTCCCAGTGCTAATGGCATTCAACACAGAAACACTGCCCTGACAAATGGAGTTCAGCCGCTCCAGCCTCTCAGGCTCAGAGCACCAGTCAAATCCACTGCAAACACCTCCTGCTTACAAAGCAGCCTCAGGCTACTTGGGCTAAAATGCTTAGGGCTCTTGGCTTCTGGACAGAGGCGCCCACTCCCCAGCCCCTTAAGGAGTGTATGTGGTGACCCATCAGTGAATGCCACCACACCAGAGAGTGGGAGCTGAATGGACTGGGACAGAGCGATGGAGGCAAAAATGGTGTGAGGGTAGGGGCAATGGGCATTGTTCTTTCCACCACTTTTCTTGTGCCAGATAAAAGTGTTCAACCTCCATGCTTGCCAACCCCTTGAATGTGTGTGGCTTATATAAATTAGGGGATCAAGGAGACAAATTCTATTTTGGAGTAATGAGAGACAATATAAAGATCAGAACAACCACAATGAAACCATTAGTATGGGAGAAAGAGAGAATTCTTCGTGGGAATAGAAGGTTTATAAACCCACAAAGTAGAGATCCATAATGAACTCCCCGTTCTGAGAGCTTTGCCATCCTGTTTCAACAAACCATTCCAAACATCTTGTTTGATAACTTTTCACCTTTGTACATGCTATAGAATGCTCTTTTCTTGCTTTTAAGTCTCATCACATTAATGATGAAGGGATCCACACGATACATGTGTCTACAAATCAACTTGTGGGAGCTTGAAGCTTTCCTGCACTCTCTCCCTTCAAGCAAAGTCAATCACCTCCTTTTTGTCACATTATCCTTGCATATCCTTTATGGTATAACTCGGCATGCTGTTTTGACTTCTGTTTATGGTTTGTCTTGCCCACTAGACCATAGGTCATTGAACAGAAGGACTGTTTATTATTTCTTTTCTTACACAGTGCTCAATACAGTGTATAGCACACAGAAGTGCTCATAACTATTCATGGAATAAATGAATAGGTGAATGAATGAATTAGGGTCAAACACTTTGAATTTTGGCATAGATTCTTGTCCCTGAGCTATGGTCACAGTCACATGGAATATGATGTAGCTGCTTGGTAACACTGTCCAATGATGTGGGGCCAATCTTTTAACCCATTTCTTCACCCACCGCCTATAGTGGGGACATCAGGAATTGTCTAGCATCTTAGGAACAATTGCTCCCACTCTAAACAGTAGGATAGTCAGTCTGGTTGCCTGGCTCTGAGCAGTTATATGACATACTACACTCTCATAATCATCCATCAGGACTGATTTGGGAGCTAGTAGAAGAAATATATCCATTAAGCCAGTGCTGAGTCTCAGTAACTGCCGTATGGTTTGAATAATCAATTGCCATTATCCAACATCCAATAACCAATGGAGATGAAGGCATCCCTCCTCCCACCCCCTCTTTCCTCCACCCCAGCCAGATTTAATAAGATGGCTCATGATACTCCATCTCCTCATGGAACCCATGAAAGCACCATAATCAAGTGTCTCTCGTTCACTGGATGTTCCCAATCAGATGAGGAGGGTTTACAGGTGAGAGCAAGCTGGAGGCTTGGATCCCTGACTTGGCAACCCATGCCCCCATGTTCACCACGCTGGAGGGGTCCTCTTCAGTACACTGCTCACAACTCGGAAAAAAACACCCGCATCAGCCATTTTTCATAAACAAGAAAGAGACCAATTTCCAAGATGCCGCCTGATTTCCATAACCCTTCCTCCCTCCTTTCTGAAGCACGATGTAATCTCTCCCCTGCAATATAATAAATATTTCACTTTCAAATCCCGATTCATTAAAGGAAGCCCAGGAGGGAGAAATAATAAGGTGTCGCTTTACAGCCCAAATAAAACAGTGAAAGATATATTCTATAATTTATACTTCCGACTTTAGGTTGAGATAATTCATATATCATTTTCAGTTAGGGACCCAAAATGGTGCTGTGTCAGCATATTGGCTGAAAAATAACTTTTTGTATTATTTTATGCCTTTCAGTAACGTGCCCTGGTTATCATACATCAACACTAGGTTGAGTTCCAGTGTCTCGGCAGCTCCTCTAAGTCATTTTCTTTCCTAACCAATGTGACTTTCCCTCCTCGATACAGATAGAGCCCCTTAGCTGCATGCACATGCATACTCTCCCAGGCACAAAAGCACAGCTCCAACTGGAATCAGCTGAGCCATTTCTCTTACCATTGTGGCCACAACTTGACTCTTCTTTTCTCTAAGGATAAGAAAACTAAGTGAACTCCAGTTGGAAATAAGCTGTATGATATTTTCCAAAAGAAATACAATCTTACATGTGTATAGCACTTAACAGGTAGGTGTTTGGAGGGAAAAACATCAGCTTTGGGTGTAAGTTCAAATCCCAACTCATCCTCTTACTATCTGGGTATTCTTGAGCAATATTTAATCTCTCCATGCTCTAGTCTTCTCATCCATAAAATGGGGATAATGATAGCTGGCCAAAGAAATTTTGGAGAATTGTAACTGAGGTGAAAGTAATCATCAAATCATGGTAGAAATTCTGCACTTGCTATGCGTGTGTGTGTTTATGTGTATATACACTAGGTGCACAATAAATGTACACACACATACACAGAGTTGATATGGTCCAGCACTTTCAGTGGATTATCTCACCTATTGTCATCGTAACCCCAAAAACCTGCTACTACTGCACTCCTCATTTTACCAGCAAGGAAACTGAGTCTTGAGAAGTTAAACCATTTATTTAAGATTGTTGAATATACATAATAGGTATTTAGACAATGACACTTTTACTTGGTTTCTGTTTATGAAGTACTTTCCTAAACATCTCATTGGGTTCCCATGGTAGAGCTAGGAGCTGAACAAGGCAGGAGGATCATTATGAGAAAATGCATCCACCTGCCTGTACTGCCATGTTGCGGGGGCCTTGTAGCTTTTCTCATCTGCTTCAATGGCCCTTCAGTTCAGATATATGGTGAGTGTGTAGGGTCTTTGGAGTCCTTTAGGTCAATTGGGTAAACATCAAACTTTCTTGGCCAATCCCTTTCTACTCAGCAGATCTCTAGTTACTCCATTTGTCTGGAAGGTACTATATTGAGACTAATTTTCTGTGCCACACAATGATCCCCCATAGATAGAGCCAGCCCTTCTCTGCCTGAGGAAATCAAAGAGGACCCCAACAGCATTCCATGCTGTGGGGTTCCAGCAGTAGCAGAGGCTTGATGTACATTGTCCTGCCAAAGGTTTTTAGCTGGTGTTCATACACTTGGGTTTACTCTTCCTTTTCCAGATCATTTGGTGGAGACCCACAGGGTTAAAGTGACATGGACTTAACAGAAGCTGGTGTCAGCCCCAGGGTCTGCACCCAGAGCCCTGATCTTCTTGCCTCCAATGTACTGTGAACTCTCCCTGTCCAAGTGCTAGACAAGCCTCCACAACCAGCCCCCTCAGTCCTGGGAGTCTGTGTTCAGGAATAATGATGGCAATAGAGTAAAAACAACAACAGGGGCATGTGCAATGAGTCAGGCACTATGTTGATACTCTTTGTGTATTAGTTCATTTAATCCCTACAACAACTCTATGAGGGCATAACAACCCTACTATTACCCTTTCATAGTTGAAAAAAACTAAGACTTTAAAAAATAATTCTCCTGTGGTACATCCAGATAATGGAATACCATTCAGCACTAAAAAGAGATGAGTATCAAGCTATGGAAAGACAGGCAGGAATCTTAAATGCATGTTACTAAGTGAAAGAAGCAAGTCTGGAAAAGCTGCATAGTACAATCTAGAAAAGATGAAACCTTGAAGACAATAAAGTGACCAGTGTTTGCCAGAGGCTGAAGAAGGAAGGAGGGAGGGATAAGTAGGTGGAATGCAGGGGATTTTTAGGGCAGTGAAACTACATAATATTGTAATGATGGACCCATGACATTATGCATTTGTCAAAACCCATTACAAAACAAGGAGTGAATCTAATGTGAACCATGGACTGTAGTTAGTAATAATGTATTGTATAGTATTGTATAGTTGTATTGGTTCATCGATTATAAGTGTACCATGCAAGGTATTATCAATAGGGGAAGCTGCATGTGTGTGGTGGGGTGGGAGATGGTATTTGCGAACTCAGTACTTTCTGCTCAATTTTTTCTATAAACCTAAGATGGCTCGAAAAAATAAAGTATTATCAAAAGCAAAACAAAACCAAAAAAAATTTCCAAGGTCACTCGATCCATAAGTGGGCAGCCATGATTTAACCTAAACTTTGGCTCCTAGGTTTTAAGTCAGGAGATGCAATAAGCCTTTATCTGAGTTCCAATTTTCTCATCCCTAAAATGGGAATCAGACCAGTCATACCTCTCTCTGGCCCCTTATTCAGAGAGTGCAAGCAAAATGGTTGACTGTAAAGAATTTGAAAAATTTTTGTCAGCTGTCAGGTGCTGTGCACATTCAAGAAATGACCATCATTGATCTGAAATCCCATCTACTGGTCCATAAAAAGGATGTTGTGCTTTTCTGGTTGCTGCTGCTGAACTTGAATTGGAAGAAAATCATGTGAAGAGGCTCATAATCACCTTCCCCTTTCCTTGGACACTGGCTCATTTGATTGGGCTCAAAGGGAGGGCTGAGTTTCCAGGCCCCAAAGAGGTGGAGCAGCTGAGGACACAGAATCTGTGGGTCTACAAAGCTCTTGAAGCAGAAAGAAGAGAGAGAGAGAGAGAGAGGACAGCTGCAACAGAACGGTCATTTATCATAAGAGCGATTTCCCTGTTAATAAAGTGACCTTGTGTAAACAGTTCAACTTCTCACAGCTCTTGCGTCATTAGGAAAGGGACACCACTGATCGATTGCGACCACACGGTCTGCTGAACCAGGGTGAACTGCCACCACCCAAAGAATTACATGTGATTCAACCCAGCCGTGGGGTCACAGAGACACTGGGCAAGGGAAGGGAGATGCTTCTCACCAGCTCCTTGTGGGCAGAAGGGTAGACTAGACCCTGGGTAGTGGTGGGCCAGAGATGGGGACTCCTCCCAAGACCTCTGAGCTGAAAGCAAAATGCCCCTTGCAAGGCTTGCTGCATCCAGACCATGCTGTCTGTCCTCGAGATTGCCTGTGGATGGCTTTTTGGTCTCCCCAAAAGAGAGATCAAGTAGGCAGGACCCTCGTTACCCGCGTCTGTGATGTAAAATAGCTGAAAATGACCACAGAGCTTCAGCCTCTTTCAAGCTCCCCTGGGTTTTGCCTGATGGAGTCACGGCTCAGCACATTTAGATTCTTGGCTGAAGGGTCACCATTGCCATAGCATACAAGCCACCAGCAGAAGGGGAGCTGGCTGTCTCAGCTCCAGTACAGAGACCAGAGGAAGCCCAGCACGTCCTCACTGGAATCCAGGAGACGGAGCTGGGAGATAGGGGTGGGTTATCATACCTTGCTCTGCGTCCCTGAGTGAGGGTTAAACCAGTTGATCTCCAAGGTGCCATCTGGTTCTGAGAGTTCCAATTATGTGCGGCGCTTCTCTTAACTAAACATATAGATATTAAAGCAATTTTTAAAACTAATAAGGTGAGCAGCTGGAGTGGAAAATCATCCTCACATTAATGCAACCCTCTACTCCCCTCCCCAATTGTTTTTCTCTGCCCCCTGAAGCTGAGATATGGGATTTGCCAATTTTTGAAATTTTACAAAAAGATCTTATTTCCTACAAAGACAAAAGACATCTTTTAACCCTCTTTTCATGTTTCCTCTGGTCTGGAATCCTGAGAGAGGGAAGCCTCCATTCTCCAGGAAAAGAGGACATTATGCAAGAAAACCAAACCCATCATCACCCCTTTTTCTCTCCTAGTAGAAGCTTCCAATTCCCAGTCAGTGCTCTAAGCCCTGGAATTAACCCCCATTATGTTGCATAGCAGCCAGCCTCGAATACATACAATGCAGGCAGAGGGCTTTTTGATGCACTGACACAATTTGGTGAACATAACATATTTCTTTCTTTTCAACAGAATCTCTCCTACCTTTTGTCCCAGTTCTTTAAGGGCTGCTGCTCTCGGCCTAGCTATCACTGAATCTTCAACGGAAGTGATAGTTTAAAAAGGACTCAAGTTCTCTCCCCTCCCAGGAGTATCTGCATTTAAACAGGGAACTCTTAATGGTTGAAATCTTCCACATCAAGGAATGAATCTCTAACAGTAGAATTTAAGACTTTAAGGCAGACAATGGGAGCACTCTTTTGTGGTGGGGTAGACCTGGCAGGGACACTATCTTCTCAATCAATTTCTCACACTGGGCCTATCTGCAAAGCCCACCTGTGGGACTTTGGAGAGACAGAGACTGCTTCTTACTCAATAAAGAAAGCAGCTGGGGAGCCTGGGTGGCATAGTAGGTTAAGCGTCTGACTCACGTCATGATCTCAGGGTCAGGGGATTGAGCCCCACATTGGGCTCCATGCTCAGTGTGGAGTCTGCTTAAGAATCTCTCTCTCCTCCTACCCCTCCTGTTTGTGCTTGCTCTATCTCTAAAATAAATAAATATGAGAGAAAGGAAGAAAGCAGCTAGCTGTGCTCATGTTCCAGTTATCTTTCATAATAACGAGAAGGATCAGCGTTATTCCTGGGAATAACGTGAGGTCTAGACCCAGTGAGGGATCATGTCTCTTGAGAATCTGTAAACCAATCTAGATGAGGGGTTGGGGTAGAGTGCGTTCTTGCTTGACCTGAGGGCCAACCTCTTTTATTCATATAAATATGAATAAAAGTAAGTAAAGTAACTTGCTTCAACAAAGAAAAATTGAGATCCAACTGTTTAAGAGACAATGTGGAAAATCAGGTGGGGAGCAAGGAGTAGAAAGAGCTGTTAAAATGGGGGTGGGGGAGGTTTGATTACTGTCCTTGAGGGACCCACAGTGTAGTGGTCAAGATGAGCATATACTTAGCACACTGTAATACCATGTTAGATGTTATATGGACAAAGTGGTATGGGAGCCCAGGAAGGGGGCAGCTAATGGCACAAAGGTGTCAGGAGAAGCCTCAAAGAGGCATTTGAACTGCACACTAAAGAATGAGCAAAGTCTTTCCAGAGATAGAAAGCATATCGAGGCATAAAGAGTATGGAGGGCTCGGGACTACACAAAATAACAATTCACCTAACTAGCTGTTTTCCTTAATTAGATCCTTCTTCCAAGTACCTCTCCATTCTCCAGCTAGACGCCTATGCATGTGCCATGGACACCTGCCAGCTGGGCATGTGGAGCAGGCTTACTGGTAAGAAGCCAGTCTACAAGGGTGGGTGAGGGCTGGATAGTGGCCTTGAATATCATACTGAAGAGGAGAGCTTCTTCTCAAGCCACCACTACTACAGAGTGAAAAGCAACCCCTCAGCATATTGCAATCAGCAGAGGAAGTGAGTATAACTGGGCCACTAGCAGTTTTTGGAAGTTCTTCGAGGGAAATGTGCTTGGAGTCTTAGTTTTGCCCTTAAAATCCTTGCCAATGTTGGTTTATGCTATAATGTATCCATGTCTCTTTTAATATAAAAATAATATTTGCAACCACTTCCTAGTGAGTTAGACAGGGATTGGACATGTTCGTCTCGTGGGGTCTCTCACTCCCAACACACTGCCAAGTCCCTCGGGGTGAACACCCAATCCAGGTTGAGAAGCATGCCCTGAGGGGTGTTATGCCCAGATCTGAGCATTAAAGAGGAGGCAGTGGGAGGGGGACGAAGCCAGAGGCAGGAAGACCAAGTAAGAGGGAGATCGGCTAAGAAGGGCAACACCGACAGGAAGGGAGAGGAGAGAGTAGATACTAGGGAAGGTTTCTGTATGGACTTGATTGGACTTGGAAACTGTTGGTCATTGAGCAGTAGAAAAGAAGCTCCCGAGTCCACGTTTTCTCCCACAGTGCTAATTACAGTCTCTGTTGCTATGAGACAAATGCTCCCCTCACTGAGCCACTTCAAAAAGCCATTTTATTAAGCTCGCGGGTTCTGTGAGCTAGGAATCCAGAAGGGCAGAGCTGGGATGGCTTGTCTGACCCACAATTTCTGAGGCTTCAGCTGGGAAAATCTGAAGGCAGGAATCACCATGTGGGACCTGTACTCCTATGGCTGGTGGTCAATGCTAACTGTCAGCTAAACTACAGATGGGAGCCAGGGGGCCTGGGCTCACTTGGGCTGCCTTACAAGGTCAAGGTGGTGGCTTGGTTCCAAGAGCAGGCATTCCAAGGGGGCCAAGGGCATGGCCTTTTCCCCAGCCTGGGAAGTCAAAAAGCATCGCTTACAATGCACCTTGTTGGTGAAGGCGGGCACAAAAGTCCGCCCAAGTTCAACAGACTGTCAGGGTCGTAGACTAGGATGGGGGAAGCATTGAGGTCGCATTGGAAGAAGAACACGTGGGATGGGAGGCTGTGCTACGCTCATCCTTGGAGAAGACAATCTGCCACCGCGCTCTGTCAGGAGACCCTTTTCAATTTTCACTTATAGTTATAAGCCCAGTTTGTAACTGTGAGCAATTGAGAAGTTCTTATGGGTTTCACCTTTGCCTTCCCCCGCAACATCTAGCAGCAGGTCTTGTTTTCAGAAGGGTTTAGTAAGAATTTGCGATGAATGAATAAACAACAAATGAATAAATGAATGAGTAATGGGCCGCTGGAATGTCTCCATGGCACCTGACACAGACATCTGCCTGGAGAAACTGGAGCTCCTTGAAGGAAGGGCCCACTTAAGGAAAGTTGGTTTTATTGCTCTCACATCCCTCCTGTATGTTCTCAGCTAATCCGGCAATCCATTATTTATGTGTAGCCTAATTAAGGTTGTGAGTGGCTTGATCCTTGTTTACTTAAGCCTATCCCGGAAGATTGTCAAGATTAAATAAAATTACCTCCAGGCAGGCAGGCCTCGCAGGGGCTAGGCTAGAAGAGAAGACTGGAGACTAAGAAGCTGCCCCTGGTGTTCTGGGGAGCCTGCACCTTGGAAAACTTCATTTCTGTCTCCCACACACGCACGCATCACACGCCCGTGCCGTATCCCCACCCAGAGGCACAATGGACCACACACGTGCGCAGGCATCCATGAACACCTCTCCACGCACAGGGGGCCGCCGCTGTGTAAATGCACTCTTACACAAATGCTACTGCTCCTGCATTTGCTGCTGCCAATTCCAGCTCCCTTAATAAAGATTCAGATAATCTAGCCCAAACAAAACTCAGTGAAGTCTGAAACTAACTAATCGAAAACGATTAGCTCCTCTCAGCCTCTGAATTTACCCTTTTCTTGTAAAACCAAAGACCAGTTCTTATTTGGATACTGGCCTTGTATATTTAATGAAGAGACAAAAGGGTGGCTGGAGTGGTGGAGATGGGTTAATATTTTTAAATGATTAGTAGCAAATTAGAAAATGTTTCAAAGGGCCATTTACATTCCTCCCACCCACCCCTGAGCCTGTTCTTTGGAACAGTAGTTAACCCCTCAGTATCCAGCTCGTACTCAGGGTTAAAGGGGCCCCTCATCCATGGGAGAACTTTTGGGTTTGCTCACACTCACATCCAAATGGCTTTAGGGTACCTCAGGGTTTGAGAGAGAAGAGCTATTCTTGGCCACCACTCTTCATCCTCCAGCAGCGTCAAAAGAGATGCTATTGGCAATTGGTTATCTAGGGTGAAGGCCTGGGGGACAGTGATAGAGACAGGGTCCGCGACCAAGAGTGAATGCAGGAATGGAGGTTAGAGATGAAGGTATCATCCACATAACGGTGGTAATTAAAGCCATGGAGGTGATGAGATGACCCAGGAAGGGCAGCTTGTGTGGGAAGAGAAAGAAGCCTAGAGAGCACCTATGTTGAAAAGGCAGACGGAAAAGAGGAACTGGAAAGTTGTCCCTGAATCAATATTCTAAAAGGTAGAAGGAGGGGCATCTGGGTGGCTCAGTGGTTGAATGTCTGCCTTTGGCTCGGGTCGTGATCCTGGGGTCCTGGGATCGAGTCCTCCATTGGGTTCCCCACAGGAAGTCTGCTTCTCCCTCTGCCTGTGTCTCTGCCTCTCTCTCTGTGTCTCTCATGAATAAAAAAATAAATAAAATATTTTAAAAAATAAAATAAAAATAAAAGGTAGAAGGAGAATCCAGAAAAAAAAATGAAATCATAAAAGTTAAGGGAATGGAGAGTTTTGAGAAAGAGAGAGTGGTGGTCACATCTAATGATGGAGAGAAGTCCAGAAAAAGGACTGAAAATGTCCCCTGGCTTAAAAATCTGTAGTCCCTCAATGAGCTTTGACACACAGTCCAGTGAGGTCATGGAGTAGGGGAAGGGAGGCAAGTGAATGCATGGAGGGAACAAGAGGTACAAAAACGGGTGGATTAATCTTCCAAGCAACTTGTCTAGGTAGGAAGTGAAGAATCCAAAGACCCGGGATCAAGAGCAAGGAGAGCTGTTTAGGATATGAGAAATCTGAGCCTCTTTGAAGGATAAAGAGGAGGAACAAGTACAAAGAACATGAAACAATGGAGGACAGAGAGAGAACGAGGGAGTGAGGTCCCAGCTTGGTAGGAGAGGATGTGATCTGGGGATGGTGGGGAGTGGGCCATGAATGGGAAGAAGGATCCTTCCTTCGATAGTGGGAACGGACTGGGAAAGATGCATAAATCCAAATGGTGCGGACACCTGAGAGAAGATGCTTCAACACTTCAGGTTTCTAATTTTTCGGAGGAAGTAATGGATGAAAACATCTGCTTAGCGTGTGAAGGAAGCTTGAGAAGAGAGAAGGGGATGAGTGGTGAGGAGGAACAAGAGTGAGAACTGCCCAATGACAAAATAGTTGGCCCGTTTTGCCACAGAGCTCAGACTGTCCCTGGGTTATGCGATGTCCCTTTGGAATTCTCAACAAATCAAAGTATAGGGGCAGAGGCAATAGATGCATCGTGGAAATTTGCCAGCTGAGTACAATATATGATAGAGTCCAGCAGACACACCAACACCAGAGTCACTGGTGACAGTCGTGGCCGTATCTGTTGTGCACAGTAAAGAAGCCAAGGCACGAAGGCGCCCACACAATGACTGACACAAAATCTTCAATAAATGCTGGCTATTGTTAGCAGCAACCAATTGGTGATCTCCAAGGCCATTCCCTATCTTGAATTATAAAATCTAATATTCTTCTATTCTACAAAACAAATAAAATGGAGACAGGGGTTTTTAACAGAAGAGATTAAGATTATCAAAGGGATTCCCAAGAGGAAGGGCTATAAAATGTCCACAAAGGCTATTAAAGAAGGGGATAGAATCCTGGATAAAATGAGGATCAGGATGGGGGGCACCTGGGTGGTCCAGTTAGTTCAACATCTGCCCTCTGCTCAGGTCATGATCTTAGGGTCCTGGGATGGAGCCCCACACCGGGCTTCCTGCTCAGTGGGGAGTCTGCTTCTCCTTCTTCCTCCATCCCTCCCTGTGCGCTCTCTCTCTCTCTCTCTCTCTCTCTCTCTCTCTCTCATTCTCTCTCAAATAAATAAATAAAATCTTTTTTAAAAATGAGGGTCAGGGACACCTGGGTGGTTCGGTGGTTGAGAGTCTGCCTTTCGCTCAGGGCATGATCCCGGGATCTGGAATTGAGTCCCACATCGGGCTCCTTGCAGGGACCCTGCTTCTCCCTCTGCCTATGTCTCTGCCTCTCTCTCTCTTTGTGTCTCTCATGAATACATACATAAATAAAATCTTTAAAAAAAATAAAAATGAGGGTCAGGACGGACTCCTAGGTGCCCGGAGACAGGTCTGAAAGCGATGTGCCATAGCATCGTGTGCAATCCGTGGGCTCGGGCTGCCCCCAGCCATGCGCTGCGTAAGTCTTGGGCGGCAGGAGAGCAAGAGTCACATCTGCCGCAGGCTCAGCAAGGGAGGTGGCATGTTTGCTGTCCCTGCTGTAGCCCGAACCACCCCACCCTGGCCCCCAGCCAGCCGATGACAAAACTGAGGTTGGGACAAAAGCAAATGCCATGGCTCGCACTTTAATGGAAATCTGGACGACCTGCCAGGGTTTCCACCTTAGAGCTTGTGCGCGGCCACCCGTTGTCGTCGTTTCCCCAGCACAGGCAACGCAAACATCACAGCAATGAGCACCGAGGGCCTGAAAACTGCAGCGAAGACCATGAAGCAGCAGATTTATGAATCGAGGCCCTGTTTCCATGGCCGGGCACGGGGGAATCATCATTTCACATAAATAAGCCACAACATGACCTAGAGTAATCCTCGGCAAAAACAAAGTACTAAGGGAGCCTGGGTTCCTGCTGTGAAATACTAAGTGTGCAGTTTAAGCTTATTTGAAGCATGTAAAAGCCTTAGGGCCTGCACATGGACCCTGATAGCTTTAAGGAGAGCCTGTTTCGGTTGGAACAACGTTGTCTGGTGCCTAATGCTTATCAAGCACCCAGGGTGGTAGGCCCAATTATAGAATTAACATTGCTCCTATCTGCTCAGCCAAATAGAAAGTAACTACTCTGTGAAGGGGCTAGGCATCCGAAATGAAGCAGGGGAGGGAGAGGCCTCTAACTGATCTCATTTTTTTGCCCAGCAGCATGGTGCCAGTCTCAGAATCTGTCAGGCAGATGGAGGAAGGTAGGGGTAGAGAAGGGATAGGAAATCACTTCACTTCATCAAATCTTTCTGCCCACCCTTGTATCTTCTCTCTCTCTCCATCTCTCTGGGCTCTTTTTGTTCAATCTATTAATGTTTCATGTGTTTCTATCCCTCCCCTCAGCACAGTCCACAAGTAGGGCCAGTTGGGTGAACTAAATAGAGCATCAGAGTCACAGAGACCTGAGCTTGAATCATTCCATCACTAACACCAGCTGTGTGCTCTTGGGCCGTCTCATTTACTTCTCTGAGTCATACTTGGCTCACTCAAAAAAATAGGCACTAACCCTCAATACTAACCTTTCAGGGTGAATCTGAAAAATCAGTAAGATGACAACTGCTAGCCTCCAACATACTCTGTCTTGCCCAGAGGACCCAAACACTCGGATGTCAGCTGGAGTCAGCCTTATCCTGAGAGCCACATGAAATTGGCCTGCACCCCAGCCCACTTGTGGGAGAAAACCTAGTCTTTCCAGAGGTTCCCAGGGGAGGCATTTAATGCTTCTCTTGGTTACCGGGCATCGGCTCCGGGGGAGGACCCATTTTCTTATCTAAAGATGATTATCTCCTTTCTAGTTCACACATGCTGAGGTTGGATGCCACCCTGCCTCCTCCATTCCTTCCGAATACTCTTGCCCTGAGACTGAGGCTTTTACTGAAATGTGAGGAAAGAGTTTGCCTCATGGTACACCAAACACTCTAACTGGTGAGGACATCACTGTCCAATTTTTGAATGTCCTTCACCATTCCACCACCTCAGGATCCCCTCCCTGGCAACTCTCTGTGCATCTCAACCTCTCCCCTCCCTCTTTTCGCCTTCTGCTCATCCCCATCCCCAAATTCCTATCCATCTCTTACACCAAGCAGTTTGGTCACTTTCTTCTGTGGCCTGTCTTCCCATTCCATGCTTGAAGTCTCATCTTCCACCTCCAAAACACCCTGTCGAGGTATTTTCTTAAACAAAGTCGGTCCTCTTCCTAGGAGGAAGTCTGGTGTCAGCTGTTAATGCAACAATTATGTTCCCCCTACTAGGCACATCCTCAATCAATAAATGTTAGTGACCTCTTCTCTCCTTCAACTAAAAAACATCTTTTCTCAGACCACCTGCCCCTGAAATGACCTTCCCAATCTCTAAGAGCCTCCTGAGAGCATAAGCTCTCCCGACCCCGTACAGCCTGTCATTCACTTCTCATTGGTTGTTCCCCCCACCTCTGAGCCTGCTCTCTGAAAAGTCAGCTTCAATTTGCCAAACCCATTCTCTGTAGCAACTGAAACTGTTGACTATGAACTCTTCCCAACCCTCAGGCTCCTCAGGGCCATTGCCCCTAGCCCTCCACCCTATCTGCAACCATCCCTTCTCAGGGGTCCCTCCTCCCATCCCCACCTCAGATGTGTGGACACTTCAGCTATGTGGACACTGCCCCCATTAGTAACTCCTCTCTTCTCAGTCTTCTCAATTTTCCCTCCTATCTCATCCATTCCAATGGTTCAATGTCCCAGGAGGTAGGCAGGGCTGTGAGCTATCATTTCCCCAAAGCTGCCTTTCTCTCTCTCTCTCTCTCTCTCTCTCTCTCTCTCTCTCTCTCTCTCTCACACACACACACACACACACACACACACACATTTGTGAGCATCTCCTGGAAATCTCTGAGTGAGGAACAGGCATTGCCAACTCACAAATCCAAGCCATGCTCACCATCCCCTCCAACCCCACTGCCAAGCCCACACCTCCTCCAGCATCGCCACCTTCAGTTAGGGAATCACCAGCCTTCAACCCTCTCCAGGCACCCGTGATTCACTCTGTAAACATTTACGGGCTTTTCTCCCCAGGTAATCTCATTCACTCCCATGGCTTTAAATAGCATCTATATTCTAATGAATCCAGAATTTATATCTCTGCCCCAAGTTCTGCTATCAGCTACAGACTCATATATCCTACTGCCTATTCAGCATCTCCTCCTACTCAACTCAAAGGCACCCCAAACTTAATATAACCAAAATTCTTACCTCTTCCCTACCACGGGACTTCTCCTTTTCCAATCAAACTTATACTAGTAAATAACACCTCTAACTATGCATTTACTTAACACAAAAACATGGACATCACTTTGATTCCTCCCTCCTCCTCTCTCCCCCACATACTTCAGCCTGCTAGCAACTCTTGTTTCTTGTTCTGAAATGTATCCTAAGTCCCACTTTTTCTCCCCACTTTCATGGCCACCCCCATGATCTAGGCTATACACTTGTTCCATGGACAATTCCAGTAGACTCCTGTAGGGTCTTTCACACTCTTATAGCTTCACACAAACTCATCATACCCTGAACAAGAAAGCTCTCCACAAATATAAACGGGATCATGCCATTCTCCTACTTAAAACCCAGCAGTGGTCTCCCATTTCTCTTGGAAAACACTCCAACTACTTTATCATGTGCTGTAAACACTTGTTGTCTCTCCAAAGTCCCCTCATCCTACTCCTCATGGGATGCATCTGTGATAACTCAACATTTTTTACGTTCCTCAAATAAGGAATGTACCAAGCTCTCTCTAGCCCTCTTTCTTCTGGCATGATACTCTTCCTTCTGAACTTTAGGTCTCAGCATCATTTTACTTCCTCATAGGAGCATTCCTGACTCTCCAAGCTAGATTTGTAACTGTTAGCCTACCATTTTCTTATATTACCCTGCCCTGTTCCTTCCTAGCATTTAGCCACTTTCTGGGGTTTTTTTTCTTTGCTTGTTTGTTTCCTGTCTCCTCCATAAGGGCATGGGCCATGTCTATTTTGTAAACCATTGGATTCTCAAACTGGAAACATTGTCTGGAACATAGTAATTGCTCAATAAATACTTGCTGAATGAATGAATGATTGAAAAAAATGAATGAATCTTAAATCTGCATAAGGTGTTTGAAAAGACGCAGTCCTTGTGCTCAAGGAATGAGCTACCCAGTAGAATATAAGCTCCAAATTTTGTGAGAGGCATGGTTAGCTCATACAGAAATGCAGAGGTAAGCATAACCAACCAGTCTGGGGGACTTACGGAAGAATTCAGAAAGTTTACAAAGAGACAGGATAGGTATGACACAAGATAGGGACTTGATAAATTAAAAATTGTTTTTGTCGCTGATTGAAGTGAAATTAAAATTTACATTTTCCTTACATTTTAGCTCGACATCAACTCAGGTTGATGCTGGAGAGAAGAGCTGGAAATTTTGAGTATCAGTGCGAAATATAGTTTTGGTCCTTGTAAGAAAATAGGTAATCGGGAATCCCTGGGTGGCGCAGCGGTTTGGCGCCTGCCTTTGGCCCAGGGCGCGATCCTGGAGACCCGGGATCGAGTCCAACGTCGGGCTCCCGGTGCGTGGAGCCTGCTTCTCCCTCTGCCTGTGTCTCTGCCTCTCTCTCTCTCTCTCTCTCTCTGTGACTATCATAAATAAATAAAATAAAAAAATATATTTAAAAAAAAAGAAAATAGGTAATCTGTTGGTATGAAAAATAGATTTCCCTCTCTCACCCTTCAAAAAGATAGCCTCAAAATTCTATTGAGTCCAATGTGTCAATATTATGAATGTAAAGCCACAGGCTACAGGTGTGAATTAATGAATCGAATTAAGGACAGAATAAGGATCATGTCCTCTGAATGACATTTTCTCCTTAGCATATATGGTATTCATCTTAGCTTCATTATACTGTGGAACAAATAATTCCAAAATCTTAGTGACTTCCACACCAAAAGTTAATTTCTCACTTATGTGAGTATTGGGCTCATTTTTATTCTTGACCCAGGCTGAAGCAGCAGCTTCTATCAGGGACATGTTGGTCTGGAGACAGAGGAGAGAAAGTTATGGCAGAACCAAGTTACGGCTCTTAAAGCTTATGTTTGAAAGTAGCTAACATCACTAACACATTTTATTGGCCAAAGTCAATCATATAGTGAGGACTGCTGTCACTGAGTCAGGGATGCATAATCCTTGCAAATATTTGGTGATAAAAATACAACCTACTATGACATATATAATCCAAGTTCATTGCTTACATTATTTCCCTTAACTGTAAGAATGCTGAGAAATACTTACATAAGCTCTAGATAGGAAATACAGACAAGACAATAGTTGACACCAGTGATGGAATGAGACAGCAGGAAAAATCCCAGCAAAGACAAAAATTCCATTCCCTATTGGCAGACTAACCCTGCAGAGCTAGAGTTTAGGATTTCCTACAAGATTTCCACCTAGAATATCTATATGAACAAAATAGTAGTTTCCTCTTCTTCAACAGTCATAATATTGGGTAAAATTTGAAGCATTTAATTAATGCCTATGTTTTATGGAAACATACTGGAAAATACTGTATACAGAAGTTTTTGGTTGGCCTCAAGAACTACCTGGTCTTCTTTGCATGTGATGAGCATATTCAAAAAAATAAATTCAGGGTCAGATTCAGCAACTTCTCAATCATATCATTAAGTGCAGATCAAATAAACATTTTAGAGGGGGAGCAGGAGCCCCCTATTTAATTACAGCAAATATTCAACCATAAGTTCCACAATAACAGAGAACACATCTTACACATTTTTTAATCTTTGGAAGCTAGCATAGTGCCTGGTACCCAACAGGTGCTCAATAAATGCTTCACGCTAACACGTTTCTGGAGGGGAGGTTATATCCAATTTCAAAATGCTCAGTCAACTTGACCCCAAAATTCCAAGCTTAGATACATATCCTAAGAAAATAATCAGAGATGTTCACAAAGAAAACAACTGGAGATATATAGGATGCTTATTGCAGTCCCATATATAATAGCAAAAATGATTAACAACCAAAATACCCAACAAAAGAGTACCAGTTAAATACATTAGTGTATATCATATAATGGGATGCTATACAACAATGAAAAATCATGTCTTCAAAGAACATGTAATTGTAAGGGAAAATAAAATATATTACAGGGGAGAAGAAGTTCAAAAGCTCATAGATATGCCAAAACGTCATTTTAACAAAATGCATATAGAAAATATGTGTACATATATGCACACACATACATGCATACACACATACATGCATACACACATACATGTCTGAATGGGACAGAAAAAATGATCTGCTAAAAGGAAAGAACATGTGAATTTCTTGCAAGTCCCTTTTGGCCAGTAAAGATGGGGTATCTTTCATGTACAGAGGAGTGGGACGTGTAAGGATGAGGAGACAGGCTAAGCTGGGGCTGGAGACGAGGCAGGCTAGGAGTTGAGGCAGTTGACAGTTGGTGGGAATTGGGGGCATGGCAAAGAACTCACATGTCTAATGGAGATTTTTATTAAATTTTGCTGTGCAATATATATTGTATCCTTCTCCTTTGCCTCTGCAAAGGAAAACTCTGGCAAAATCTTCATTTTCCTTTTCTACTTTGTGAAGACAGATTCACTCTGTGGGGAGGGAGGGTGTCCAAGTGCCAACTCTTGCTCAGGGACGAGAAGCAAGGGTGTCTGAGGTACCCAGCCCCATCTGGGATATCTTTCAGGAAGAAAATGCACCGAAATATTAAACAGTCATTAGCTTGGGGTTGAGAGGAAAAGGTGATTTTCATTTCCTCTTTGTACTTTAATGGATTTTCCAAATTTCTGCAATGAATATGCATTACTATTATAATCAGAAAAAAATGTTAGTTTTAAACAATAAATTGATGTCAAATGAATGAATAAGTGAATAAATCAATGAAGGAATGAATTAACTAATTAGCGAAATGATTGACCTGGGCAATAGAAGCACAAACAGGATTCTAGTTGACAAATTTGCTTGTTCTTATTTTCTGCTGTGGACATTAGTCAGCCTCTATCTTTAGATGAGACATATTTAAAAAAAAACAAGAAAAGAAAAAAATCTTCAGATGGAAGCAATATTTTCATGCCCTCTACTCTGCGACATTTGCAAAATGCCTCCATCTCCCCCAGCCTGGCTCATTCCTGACATGCCCCTTATCTTTTCCCGCAGGGTCTGTGGCCAACACCCCCAGAATTCACCAGCACAGAATTCCATGAAAATCAGAGAAAGCAGGCAATAGATGAAGAAGGCAGCACCTACAAAGGAGACTGCTGCCTGCTGGCTTTGAAATTTTGTGGCTCTGTGTTTAGAGGGCCTATGTGTCCGTGATGTGTACAGGCATGACATCAAGGTTGCAAATTGAAAACATACTTCACACACACCTGAACACATTCCGTCTGAACCAGTGCCAAGCCACATGTGTTGAACATGTCAACAAACTGTCTGATTTGTTCCTATATCTCTCCCACGCAAGCACCGTCAGGCAGGGCTAGAAAGCGGGTGCACCGAGCTGGACCAAACCTACAAGGGCTTCTATAGAAAGCATATTGTTTGCCCATATGGGCTGGGGGAGATGGCAGCTGGGTGAGGATCTTGCCTCCTGCCAGGCTGAGAGACAAGCAATGTGCTCCTGAGTCCTGGAATCCAGGCTGAGGACAGCCCAAGGGCATGGGGAGGTTTCTGGAATATTTGGGGGATGACAGCTCCTGAGTGGACCCTTGGAAAGGAGAGAAGAGGAGGGGAGAGGAGAAGAGGGGAGGGGGGTGAGGGAGGAAGAAGGAATGAGAAGCCTGCCTGACAAAGCTGATTTTTTTGTACAGATGCTGCTGGCAGGAGAACAGAGTGGGAGCGGTGTGTTCAGCTACATTAGTCAGAGGGATAGAGTTTTAATAGGCTGCAGAAGGAAATGATGACAGCAAAGTTCGGAGCAGTGAGTAACTCAATTTAAGAGAGCAGAGCTCCCTGGGAGGTGACAGCCGAGGTGCCGTTTCCCTGTTTGGCCTTGTGGGGGGCGGGGCTGGTGTTGGGGTCACCTTGGCAGACACTGGCATCCGACCTTCTACCTGAAGGAAGAAGAGCCTGGGGCTCTGGGAAGTGACCCAGCAGCTCCTCCTGCCGTGGTTCCGGGACATCTGGGATCATCAGCAATGATGACCAGTATAGAAACCCGAGCATCTGGGGACAGTGCTGTCATTTATGGTCACAGGACAGAGGGAGAGCCCTATTTCTGAGAGGCTCTCTGCATGGATGGGGCAGGAGAGGAGACTTTCCGTGGCTGCAGGGGCTAAGGATGGACAAGGTGACACCTGGGCTGCCAGTGGTCAGCAAGTCTGGTGGAGGAGTAAACCGGCGACAATGCTCATGGGGCTCAGGCACCTTTGGATAAATGGGAGAAGGCATGTCCCCACCGCTGAAGGACATATGTCTCGCTGGAGGGGAGGGAGGCATGGGTTCCACCTCCACTCATCCCCCTGGCTGCTGGGCACCCTTGTTCAGAGAACCATCTGCCGTGTGTAGCGTGAAAACTAGCCTTTGACGGACAAACTCCTTAGGCTGGCATTGCTGGCCCTCCGGGAGCCAGCGCCACTCTGACTGTCTCACGTATCACTCGCCACAAATCCACACTCCAGCACGAGGCAATTCCTACCCATCCTCCAAGCCTACCTTTGCTTCCTCACACTTACACTTTTGCTTCTACTGTTTCCTTTAACGGTAATGCTTTCACCCACATTTTGCCTAACACTACCCCATGCATTTTTAAGGTCCTACTCAAATGCCACCTTCTCCATGAAGTCCCCTCTGGTTGCCTCCAAGTCAAGGGGATCTTGTCCTCATTTGAGCTCTCACTTCACTTTATGCCCTTGCAGCATCATTGTTTTTGTTGTTACCATTTACCTCTTTCTACCCATTTTTTGTATTTGTTTCTAATCTTCTCTACTAGACTGTGAGTCCCCTGAGGGCACGCCCTGCTCCTCATTTTTGTTACACACCCCACAGCATCCAAGGGGTATGCCTAGCACGTGAAAGATGACCCATAGTCCGTCTCATGGAAAGAGTGTTGAGCAAGGATTTAGATCCCAGCTGTGGTCACTTGAAGATAATAATAGCTAATCACCATTTGTTTTTATATGTGTCAGGTATTAGAAAGTGCTTAACATGTAAGAAATTACTGAATTCTGCTAACTTGTCTAGTTAAGCTTACTTTGCTTTTATCTCCAAGTGCAGAACAGGAAACTGAGACACGGAGAGAAGTCAAGTGCTGTGCATGAGGGCATCAACTAATAAGTAACAGAAATTAGATTTGCACCCACCTGTGACCATGTGACCGTGTGCTGGGCTATTACTCACTGAGCAACCTGGGGATTAACTAATCTGATTCTTCTTTATCTTTAAAATGGGGATGATAATATTTATATATTATATGTGTCAATTGTATGTTAACTATGTAGATTCCTGGAACACAATAAATCTCCAATAAAGAGTAGTCACCATTAATATGTTTTGATTGATGGAAATAAAGAATATAGGAATATAGGATAGTAAGATGTCCAATAGAAGCATGATGCGAACCACCACGTGATTTAGATTGTTCTGGTAGTCACAGAAATAAAGATGAAACCAAGTGGATAAAATTAATTCTAATAAGCTATGTTATTCAACCCAACATATCCAAGATTTTTATCATTTCAACATGTAGTCAATATTAAAAAATATGAATGAGATATTTTTACATGATTTCTTTACAGTAACTCTTCCGACTCTGGTTTGTATTTTACACTTAGAACTCACATCAATCCAGACTGACCACATTTCAATTCTTCAAGAGCCACATGTGCCTAGTAGGTACTGTATCGGACAGCACAGATTTAACACAACTGAGAGGAAAAAAAAAACCCTCTCCAAAAATCCTATTAGGAAGTCAAACTTCTGCTATTTGAGTTATGATGGATTTTCTCTTTTCAAGAGCTCATCATTAAAATGTAAATACCCCTGAGAAATATCAAGCAATGCTGAAGCTAGAGCCAGTGTTACAACTCAGACCTGCTGAGACACTCAGAAGCCACATCCAGGGGTTTAAAGTGTGAATCTCAGAGTCAGACAGACCCAAGTTCAATCACGAGACTGCCTCTGACAACTGTCATGACAGTGGCTGAGGCCATTAACGCTGCGGAGCCCCGTTTGCTCACCGATGAGAGAGGGGCTAACCCCCACCACTGCATGTGGGGCTGACTTCAGGCTGAGCAGGGGCAGGCTTGCAGGGGCCAGCACAGATGCTCCAGAAGCCTCAGCTCACTCCCTTTCCCCCCAGACCTCTGTGTCACCCTAGATGTCCTTCTCTGTGCCCCTTTCCTATCACAAAGACATCACTAGGGATTTTTACCCACATCATGGGGCCCTGCTTACTTACCTCCCACAAGAATTTGCTGGGGGTCTATATTCCTAGAAGATAGAGGCACCAGGGGTCCCAGAAATATGCATTATGCTGACAATGGTTGTTTCAGCACCAGGACTGATCCAAGGATTTTCAGGTCCACTCTGACTCAGACTTTCCCCTGGAATCTGGGCTCAGCTCTGCCTCTGGCCCCTGCTCCTGAGCAGTGGGGTAGAGCATGCTGGCCCCTCAGTGCGCTACTCCCATCACACTCAGATGTGGGGTTGTGGTTTGAGAAGGAGGCTCCACTTCTGACCCACAAATACCTCTTCTGATCATGTCTCTGACCACCTTCCTCTCCAGGGTCCAGGATTTTTTTGTTCCAACTCCTCTGTCACAGCCTGTCCTTTGACTTTGTCTTGGTTGTCTATAAGGCAAAGGCAATTGTGTGAGAGGTGGCCCATGGAGATGCACACAGGTGGAAGAGCCCTGGGGTCCAAGGTGTCAGGGTGCCATCCACGAGCCACGGGTGGATTTCGGGATAGAGGGGGAAAGTCATAGTCAAAGCCCAGAAAATAGGGCAGACTGCTTTGAGCCAAGACCCCTTGAAGACCTAATGACACCAGAAACAGCATGAGAAGTCTGGGTTATCACAGGAAATAAGGGAACCGTGTGAACGGGTCAGCTGGTCCCAGACACAAAGTACACACATGAGATATGTCCTATATATACTGAGCGTCTAGCTCCTAGAGCCCCACGGCTTGTCTACCAGGACTTTCACACACGCTGCAGACACCTTTGCCCCTGTGTTGAACACGTGTGCTGCTTTCACTTGAACTTGTCCTCACTGCTGCCAACTACTCATGGAGCTGTGGCCTGCCAAGTTAGCACACGCAGCATGCCATCCTAACTCAGAGCCTGTTCCATCCTGGTCCTCCCGCGGCATGACCTTGCTGTAACTTATAGGCCCTACCCCCAGGATTCTGAGGTATGACATTAGGATGCTCACCATCTTAAAGGGACGGATGGATAGAGCTTGGAGGTGGAAGAGAACAACAAGATAGGGCTTGTGTCAGAAAGACCCAAATCCCAGCTCTGCCACTTGTTGTGCAACCTTAATCAAGTAGCTTATCTCAATCTTCTCCTCTGTAAAATGGGCATGATAAGACCTATCTTACAGAGTTGCTATGAGATACAAATGAGAAATAATATCTATAAAGAACATTTTAATACCTAGCACAGAGGAAGCACTCAGTCAATGGTAGCTTGATTTACATCCATACATGCACACCTCTAGTGGCTCACCGTGGATGGAGTGAAACACCCTTAGCATGGCACCAAGGCACCGTACAAGATGACTTTTCCATCTCTTTCTGCACATTTGCCATAGGTTCACTTCACTCAGGCCATGATCAACCACACGTAGTTCCGGAACCAGCCACGTCCTCTGCTGCCTCTGTGACTTTGCATGAGATGCTCAGGATGCTCTCTCCCACCCTTCTTACCCGACTGGCTCCTACTCCCACCAATCAGACCAAGGAATGTCCTCCAAAGCCTTCCTCTACCTGAAATGCAGGGGTCCCCTTCTGCAGAGAATAAGGCACCTCACAGACTCCTCGGCCGTATCTCTATTCACTCTGCGCTCTAACACAATAATGAATGATATAATGAAGCTCTGAAAGGCAGTGACTGCAAGTGGAGTAGAGAAATATCCTCTTGAAACAATCATCTGTGGTCTTTTGAAGGCACATTTATAATTGATGATACATATCCACTCTAGGTGGTGAAATATATTCCCAAACAAAAATTCAAAGGGAAATAGAACCATGGACAATGCTTTTCACAGGTGCCCAACACCTGTTTTCAACCAACGACCCTTAGAGGACACAGTATGGTGATTGGCCACCTCCTGCCTTTTTTCCTTCCCCTCCTTCTCTTCCTCCTCCTCCTCCCTGCAGAGAGATGCTCTCTACTGCCTCCCTGCAGAAGCCAGTAAGGAAGTGAGCGCTCCTGAGGTCCAGGCGCGAGTGCCCGGGCTGCTGGCAGGCCATCCCGCCTCCTGAGGAAGGGACGGGAGGAAAGAAGGAAACATCTGGAAGGAGCAGCATTTCGTTCTGGACCTTGCGCACATGAATGATGCACTAAGACAATTCTCTGCCTTATCATAAATTCTGCAAACTCATGAACTTTGCAATCTCTGAAGCTCAGCGCTGTATGGGAGCCACTTATCTTGTGCTGAAAGCAATATAAAAACAGATGGCAAAGAGAGCATCGGGAGATAAATCAGCGGCCTGGCTGCCAGGAGTATGTGGACAAACCCAACATGGCCAGACCCTTGACTCTCAGACACGGATGGGACCTGCTCCATGGGACACCCCTGGTGTGAGGTGGGCAGAGCCTGGCAGGGACGGTGACTGGTAGGAGGAGACTGCACAGAGTCCCAAGGGGAAGGCAAGGGAGGAAGGGCACCTTTACAGGCGACTTTGGGAAAGTGGCCAGCCCTTTCCCGAGGGAGGAAGCTGTGACAGAGGACAGCTTGGGGCACCGTCCACAAAGCTGCCGCCAAGACCAGAGCTTCAGCATTTATGAACACTTTTCTGTAGCTGCTGCACTAAATCCTCACTGTGAGTCTGCACGATAGTTACTTTTTCAGATACGGAAATAGACTCAGGCTTTGCGTGTTGGCCAAAGTCACATAGCAGAGCCAGAGTGTGAATCGAGGTGTGATGATGACTCCGGTGCTCTGTCCCCTACGTGGCAGGGTCTGGCGTGGCCTTATCAGACTCTCACTGTAGTTCAATGCGAAGGCGGAACGAGGATAAAAGTAAGGCACCGAGTCTACATGCCTCTCCCGAGGTCACACGGCTAGTGTGCAGCTGGGCTGAGGGACACCCTACCTGGTACTTGTTCTAGCTCCCTGGGCTCTGGGCCAACCTGACTTGCCACCCACCCACAGCCCATCTCACAGTCGGCTTCTACCCTGAGGCTCTGGGCCATGCCCATGGCCACTAGGGACAGGCCCAAAGCAGAGGGGGAGCCAGGGAAAGGGAATGAGAGCTAACAAATGCTAAGAGTTGCCTGAAGAGAAAAAGGACATCCAGGGCCAAGAGGCAGGGCACAAGAGAATGAGGCGATGAGGTGATGAGAGAGACAAGAGTGTGCAGGAGACCAGTGGCTGCGAGCCTGAGCAACGACTCTGGTCCTGGGTCAGTGTCAGCCCCTCCTTGGGACATGAGTCATGGAGTTGGAGCTCAGGGACCCCACCTCTCTATGCTCTAAAAAAATGCCGCAAATGCCTCTTTCTGGAGGGACAACAGCCAGCCAATGATGTCTATTTGGGTTATTACGGTCTGTGTGCAGCAAATAGGTATTTAGTGAGCACCTGCTCAGTGCCCAGCGCTGCAGTGCAGGGAGAAGGGAGTGAGGATACAAGCGAGGTGGCTGAGGCACATTCGGAGACCCGATGCTTCAGGTTGGCGCAGGCCCACGGCCCCAAAGCCTGGTAGAAAGGAGGTCACTTAGAAATGCACTGTAAGCAGGAAAATACACCCCTTTACAGTGGCCAGAACACAGGTTTGGGAGCAGAGCAGATCCCAGCTCCGTGCCCACTGACTGAACTCAAGCCATTCTGGAAATCTCTGGGTCCTTTAGCCACCATGCTGGGCTAGCGCTGCCCCTTGGGAGGCTGAAGGGAGGGATGAGTCAGGCACACACCCGACTCCAGGCACTCAGTAAAATGTTCCCTCTTGCCTCCC
This sequence comes from Nyctereutes procyonoides, assembly GCF_905146905.1. NCBI lineage: Eukaryota > Metazoa > Chordata > Mammalia > Carnivora > Canidae > Nyctereutes > Nyctereutes procyonoides. The sequence continues at coordinate 71,247,302 of NW_026575140.1, forward strand.
ACTCTCCTTGAGGCTTGCCCTGTTGCAGTGTGTTCTGATCCTGCCCAGAAGCCCCTCATCAGCCTTGTGCACACTGCTCACACAGTCCCCCACTCCCTTCAGAGCGTAAGCAGCAGGCGTGGCCTTGCTCATTGGCTGGAGTTTAGAAACCCTCAAGTCTTGAGGCCCTCTATCTCTGTCCTTTTGGTTGAACTTCTCCAGGATGGAGACCACACCTCCCAATACCCTAAAACCCCCACAGTGACTAGCACACCAGGACCCTGGTCCCAGGGACCTCTGGCCTGAGTTTTGGCTGGGTGACTGTGTTCAGTACGACTCAACACCCATCCAGCTACAGTGTGTTGTGCATCCTGCCTGCAGAGGGCATATCACATTCCCTGCCTTGTTTAATCTTTGCATAAACCCCATGAGCTCCGTGTAGTATCTCTCTTACCAAACAAGTGCAATATCTCTCTGAAGCCCAGAGATGTGGAGAGGGTGCTCTAGGCCACACAGATCCTCAGAAGCCAAGCTGGGAACTCTGTATTGAATGTCACAACAATGATGAACCTACAACATTATTGACTTGATCTCCAGTGGGTCTCTCCATAGCCTTAAAATAATAAGGAAGTCGAGGCACAGAGGTCAGGCAACTTTCCCAAGGAGCCATGGGCTGTTAGTGGTAGGACCCAAGCTGGTCTTCAACTACAGCCTGAGCAGATGTTCTATGCCCAAAGGCTTGGCGCAGGCTACGTTCCGGCTTCTGCGACTAGACTCAGTGGGTGGGCACAGGGGGTGGTTGGCCTGAGCTCCAGATGCTGCTGCTTGAAGGGCCTCTCGGCATGGGGGGGGTGGCTCGGGGAAGGACTCAGCTCAGCCCTGCCCACCCAACCCTCACCCAGGAAAAGACACTAGTTTAGAAGCAAAGCAGAGAAGGGCCAGATGTGGGGAGGGGCTGAGATGAGCCTGCATTTCACTCAGGCAATGAGATGCCTGCTTGCAGTTGTTTCTCCCCCCCCCCCCCAAAACATCCCTCCCCTCTCCAAAATGAGCAGGCTTCGAGCCACGGCTGCATTGAGACAATAATCACTAATCAAGTCGAAGTTTGCTTCTAATCAGTTCAGTTGTTAGAGGAAGAAATGCAGCCGGGAGGATGACTGCTCATCACCACCACATGCCAGAGGGGCTACCGGGGTGGCGCCCGTGGCCTGCCGAGCACCCTGAGCCCACAGCCTCTCCCAGCTCCCCTGGGCATTCGGCATCACAGCTGCTCTGGAGGGATCTTCTCTGGGTGCCTCTGGCCCCAGCTTCCCCACACCGCCGCTTCAGGGCGCTGGAAAACATGGAAATCACAGAGCGAGTGTCACCTCTGGAATGGAACAGGTGGGCTTGGATCGTGGTTCTGCCGGTGACAACCTGGATCCTTGGAAATGTTACTCCTTACACGACACTGCTGGCCCTCCACTGTCAATGGGAAAATAAAAACAGGTTGTGTCTCCCTGGAAAACTCTACTCGTCCTTCAAAACACAGCTCCCGTATCACTTCTTCTCTGACTCCTTTTCCCACCAGCATTGTGTCCCCCTGCCTGAATTAACGGTCTCTCTCCCATGTTTGCCAAAGCACATGACTCAAACACCTGCTGGAGGACTCATGAGTCTGAGTGCTGGTTTTATCATTTACAATTCTGTCCTCTTGACCAACAGCACTTGAGGGGAAGAAATTATAATACATTCAAACTGTGATGCCCCACACGGCCGCAGCGCCCAGCACATAGCAGTCGCTTATTAAATGTTTGTTGAATGAATAGTGCGTGAAGAGTGAATCGGTGGCATGGACACTTGAATCCGTCATTGGTATGCAAATATGCTGCTTCCTTGTTTATCCAATATTGTCATCACGTGCAAAACCTCTCACAGCCACGGGCACTCCAGCCATAATCACCAGGGCGAGAGGTATGCAGAAAATAAGGAAACGGGACCGTCCCCAACTCCCACACGATTTCGAGACTTTTCCAGTTACTGACAAATGCACAGATCCTGCTTTATTCAATCTAGATTAAACCTCTTAGCGAGAAGATTTTAAATTAAGTGTGACTGAATTAGCCGCTGTTAATTTTTTTCTCCCCTAGATCTGCTAATCTCCAAGCAGGCCCCTCTCTTCCTCGACTGATCGGTTTCCTCTCTGCTGCCCCAGAATTGATCTGTATCTGCTGGGATTTTGAGTGGCCTGGGCTCTCGGGCAGGGAGAGATCCCGAGCCTGCTGATGGAACCGGGCCCTCTTTGCTGGGAGACCCCCCCATCCCCCCAAGAGGCCTGTCTGGCACTCGCTGAGCCGGGGCTCAGGTACAGTGCTTGTGAGCTGCTATCGCTAATAGTCATCTGTGTGCTTCCACGGGGCCGCCGCTGCAAACCCTCATTTCGGAAAACAGAGATGCGCAAGAGTTCGTGAGGCCCCAGAGCCTCTCAGGGAACTAGCTCTCCTCAAGGACAGCAAAGGGCACACGGATGAGCTGCTTTTCTTCACGTGTCATGCCCTGCTCCCCGCCCCTCAAAGGAGGCCCTGCTCCCCCTCCACCTGCATGCCCATGTTCTTACCATCCTCTTGATGATCTTCTCGTGGCTGGAGACCTAAGCCCATGCTTGAGAGGCCTGTGGCTTGGCAGGGCAGCCTGGGCATATGTGAGAGAACCTGTTACAAGTTGAATTGTGTCCCCCGAAAGGATGTTGAGGTCCTAACCACTGGTACCTGTCAATATGACCTTATTTGGAAATAGGGTCTTTGTAGATCATCAAGTTACCATGAGGTCCTCAAGGCAGGCCTTAATTCATTAAGACTGAGATCCTTAAAAAAAAAAAAAGAAAGACTGAGATCCTTATTTTAAAAACAAAAACAGAAATATCAGAAAGGGAGACAGAACATGAGAGACTCCTAACTCTGGGAAACGAACAAGGGGTGGTAGAAAGGGAAGTGGGCGGGGGGTGGGGGTGACTGGGTGGGCAAGAGGGGCACTTGATGGGATGAGCACTGGGTGTTATGCTATATGTTGGCAAATTGAACACCAATAAAAATATAAATAAAAATAAATAAAAAATAAAAACAAAAACAGGGAAGCCCGGGTGGCTCAGCGGTTTAGCGCCGCCTTCAGCCCAGGGCCTGATCCTGGAGACCGGGGATGGAGTCCCACGTCGGGCTCCCTGCATGGAGCCTACTTCTCTCTCTGCCTGTCTCTGCCTCTCTCTCAGTCTGTGTCTCTCATGAATAAATAAATAAGATCTTAAAAAAAATGTCCTTATAAGGAACTTGGACACAAGATGCACACACAGGGAGGGAGAGTGCCATATGAGGACTGGAGTTGTGTGGCCACGAGCCAACAGTCTCCCCAAGTGAGAGCAAGGCATGGAGCAGAGGCTTCCCCCAGGCCTTCGGAGGGATCGGGCCCGTGACACCTTGCTCTCCATCGGCCAGCCTCTGGACCTGAGAGGCCACAAACTTAGCTGTTGGTAAGTCGTCCAATTCATGGCACTTGGTTACAGTAGCCCTGGGACATGAACTCAAACTCAAGTCTTTCCTCGGGCTGGGGAGCCCCCTTCTCCAGCAGAAGCCCCTGCAAAAATGGGGCGGGAGAGAGCCCTCTGCCATGTGGCACTCCAGGTGGCACTCCAGGTGGCACTCCCTTTGGTGGCCATGAGGCCTAGTAGAAAGAGCCTGGGCTTTGGAATCACAGCCAAGCTCGCAGTTCTGCTTTCCTGCTCGGAGCCACTGGCTCCCTCGGACCTACCATGGGGAGACAGGGCTGATTTGCATTTCTGCCCAGAAGATGAAAGGAGCAAATGTACATCGGGCCTAGTTTCACACAAGCACCTGATTCAGTGGGTTGAAATGGCCACTAATTACGCTCGTGGTGATCATAATGACTCTTACACGAACACCGGGGAGACGTGGAGAAGGGCAGATTTGACCACTTCGACGAGACCTTCCCCAAACTGCCTGATTCACAGCTGCTGGGTCCTGTCACCCTGAAAGCCACATGTCCCCTGCCTGCGGCGCGTCCTCCCCCGTCCTCACGGGCACGGGCCCCGCGTCCAGCAAGCAGAGCAGTGCCAGTGCCCGCGCAGCCCAGGAGTGTCCTTCGGGTCCTCTGTGACAGGAGTGGGGTGATGTGGCATCGGTGATTCATGACGCGGCTGCGGTAGCACAAGGACTCCGGGCAGGTTATGAAGCCATCAATCTTGGGCTGAGATTTTTCTGGAATGCTATAGCCAGTGAGAAAAGGTTGCAGGGGCCTGGGGGGTGGGGGGTGTGGAAGATCTTTCTGAGGCACACAGGAAATGCCCGAGAAGAAAAAGGGTGCACGTCAAACTAGAGTTGTTAGAAGCATTTCCCAGTCCGACCCATCAATCCCAGCTGTGCCCTCTCTCCCCCACCCAGCCCAAATGCCACACACACTCAATCGTCCCAGCCAGGCCAGGGCTGCCCTCAGGAATCTGCCACACTGGCCGACAACCAGGTGGTTCTGGTCATCTGAAAGCTGGGACACTCTGGAAATGGCTCAGCCCTATAATCGACACTCTCCACATCTGACCTCTTATGATTGGCCCGGCCAAGCCCCTTCCATCAGACCACTCACTGTCCCCTGACTCATTCCCACCCCCTCTATGCCAATGTGACCCCTGCTAAGAAAGAGTCTAGGCTTCAGAATGAGATCTGGATTGCTAGGGGTCCCGGCAGGGAACAGGGTGCACCAAAAGCAAGGTGGTGGGTGGAAGGTTCACCACTGGGACTGTTGACTAAAGTTGTGAGCAGCCTTGAGGAAACCAACAAGGACCCAGAGTGGCAGGGGGCCATTACCACTCATAGGCCAGAAGGGGCAAGAGAGGGAAGCCAGAGACAGAGGACGATGATAAGTCCTGTGGGGTGTGGCTGGCAGGAGAAGCACAGTCCACTGGGGGCAACCAGTGGGGGCGGGAGGAATAAGTATCCTGACTCGCTCTCTACCAGCCATCTTCCAGAGCCTTCCACTGCAAGACCCAACAAGAAATCAAGGGAGCTCATTGGTCAAAGTCCTAAGTCCGGTTCTCCAGGGTTCAACGCTGGGGAAGAAGGATGAAGAGTGGATCTGGGTGAGCAAACCAGACACTGGGCTTATATCCTGTGATCAAATTTCAGTTTTCCCCTTTATCAACTTCGTGACTTTGGACGAGGAACTTAACTACTCTGAGCTCCATTTTCTTTATTTTTTAATTTTTTAAATTTCTTTAAAGATTTTATCTATTTGAGAGAGAGAGAGAGAGAGCATGTACACAAGCAGGGGGAGCAGCAGAGGGAAAGCAGAGTCTCCACCAAATGGGGGGCCCAACACGGGGCTCAATCCCAGGACCCTGGGATCATGACCTAAGCCAATGGCAGTTGCTTAATCAACTAAGCCACCCAGGCACCACTATTTTTTTATATATGGATTTTATTTATTTACTTATTTGAGAGAGAGAGAGAGTGAGAGAGAGAGAGAGAGAGAGAGAGAGAGCATGAGTTGGAGGAGGAGCAGAGAGAGAGGGCCAAGCCGACTATCCTGAGCAGGGAGCCCAACACAGGCCTCAATCTCACAACCTGGAGATCACAACCCAAGCTGAAATCAAGAATCAGACGCTCAACCAACTGAGCCACCCAGGTGCCTCCATTTTCCCTATTAAAAAAAAAGTGAAATAAGACTTTCTGTGAGTATATATACCATTGTGAGAATAAACAAGGCAATATAGAAAGTGCTTCTCACAGGGCCTGGCACATTGCACATGCTCAATAAACAACACCTATTGGGGATTTTTAGACTTGTTGAAACCCTAAGTGAGTTTCCATGACGTCCTACATGGGGCTTGAACTCATAACCCCGAGATCAAGAGTCACATGCTCCACCAACTGAGCCAATCAGGTGCCCCTTCCATGTATAATTTTTAGGTTTGAATCTTTTATCCTTCTTGAATTGATTTTGTTGTAAGACAAGGGCTGCAATCACAAATGTATGCACAGATTGCATATATGGGCCAGGAAGCTTGCATAGATGAATAAAACTGGCTGGGTGGCGCTAAGGTCGTGGTGGTGAACTGGACAATGAAAACCGGTCCCTCAAGGAGTAGTAACTATTCTACGCCAGAACACTGACCTTTTCTTACATTAGCATTTTTAAAAATCATAAAATACACATGACATAAAATTGACCATCTTAACCATTTTATAGTGATCTTTTCAAAAGTACAAATCGGATTATATCATCCCCCATCAACAGCTTACAGCCTGCCAGGATCTTCTCGTGCACTTATGAATAAGATCCGAACTCTTTGCAGTAGCCTGCAGCCCTGGCATGATCTGGCTGCCCTGCCCCTGAGATCTGGAAGCTCTCACATCCCTCTTCTGCTCCGCTCAGCTCACCGTGCTCCAGCCACATCCACCCCTTTGCTTCCTGGTATCACTCAGTCTCTGATGGTCTCAAGTTGTTCCTTCTTTTCCCCCACACGTCAGCTCAAAAATGACCTTTGTACAGAGGATTTCCCAAATATAGAACCTCCCAGTGCGGAGAGGTCAGAAACGAATCCAACTCTTCTACCATTAATGTTTCGTGCTCCGCAATGCTGGGTCGGGCCGCCAGTCTGCAGCCACACAAGTAGACAGTAGGCAGAGCTCCGGGGTGTCCCCCCCCCAACCCCAATGACCAGCCAGGGGCCTCAGTCCTCCTTTTAAAATAATCCACCAGCATTCATTTAAAAAATAATCCACCACTACTTCATTGAAATGCCACTTTCAGCATATTCTAAGTTCCCATAATGTATTGGGGTTTATCTCTGGACTCTGTATTTCCTTTTTTTTAAAAAACATTTTATTTATTTATTCATGAGAGACAGAGAAAGAGAAGCAGAGACACAGGCAGAGGGAGAAGCAGGCTCCACGCAGGGAGCCCCATGAAGGACTCTATCCCGGGACCCAAAGATCACGACCTGAACCAAAGGCAGATGCTCAACTACTGAGTCACCCAGGTGTCCCTGGACTCTGTATTTCTATTCCTACTCTAGATGCAAATACTTAGAGTATTTCTGCTTCATAACACATTTTAATTTCTGACACTATCTTAATATCTCTCTGTTTAAAACCTTCTTTACACTTGTCTTAGCTATTTTGCATGGCTTCTTTTCTAGAGAAACTTCAGCACTATTTTGTCAAACCCCTCCAAAAAATCCCATTTGTGTTTTGATAGGGATCATGATGAATATACACTTTAAATTTGGGAGGATTGATGCAATTAACAAAGTTGAATGGTTTTATGAAAGATCAGTGTATCTTTCCACTTTTTCAACTTAAGAAATCTCATTAGAATTTCAGGTCTTTCTTCCTACAGACCCTACCCCTCTCTTGTAATATTTATTCATGGATTTTTTATCTTCTTTGTCACTATGAATGGAAGTTTTTCTTCCATTACGCTTTCTACCCTGTATTGTTGCTATAAAAGAGAGCTATTGAATTTTATATTCTAATTTTTTTTTAGCCAGCCACTTGGCTAAATTCTGTTTTAGTCATTAATAGTTTTCTAAGTGCTTCTCTTAGGTTTCCCAGATTTACGCTCATATCTAAAAATAGTTATTTTGCAACTACCTGTTCAATATGTATATCTTTTTACTAGTATGTACATCATTATCTCCAAAATAACACTTAATAATTGTCATGATAGTGGTCCTCCTTTTCATATTCTTGACTAACAAAAATGCTTTCATAATTTTTAAGCATGATGTTGGCTTTAATTTCAATGTGAAGGAAGCGCCCCTCTATTCTGAATTTAAATCAGGAATAGGTATTGCCAGTTGCCAGATGTGTTTTCATTTGGCATCTATGGAGATAATCCCAAAGAGGATTATCCTGCTTTGACTGCCCAGCCCCTGCCCCTGCTGCAAGACCACCCCCTAAACTCTGTAAGGGGTATCAGCTGCCAAAGCTAGGCCCAATCACTGTTGAACAGCCCTCCTGTGGCTGCAACTTGACCCTCGGAAGATTTAAGGGAAGTTTCTAGAGCCCCATCTGTCCCTGGTAAGACACCCTACCCTGCTGGGATGGCACTGCTGGGAGCACAGATCCCTGAGGGAGGCTACATATAGCACTGATGATCTGTCTTCCCTAAATCCTTCCAGGGCTGATCTCATGAGACCCTACGACACTGTTCACCTCCCTTCCCACTCGGCTCACCCTCTATGTGAAAATGTTCGGGTACAAATGCTATCCAATCTCCCCCCTTCCCAGACCCCTGAGGCCCTCCACATGTCCTCCAGGATTCATGGAGGACACATGTCATCATTGGCAAAATCCCCTACAGAGGATGTTCAAGCTTTTCTCTGAAAGATCTCATCTCCGAATCCTGCCTCTGCCCCCCACCTGTGCTTTCCAGGAACCCCTCCGAGTAGTGGCCAGTGGTATCCCACAGTCTGGAGCATAGTAAATATTCGTCTTTTCTTCATTCCTGCTTTCCAGCCTCCTCTCCTCCATCCTTCCTTTCTCTAAATCTCCTGCTCCTCTGAAGGCCCCTGGAGCAGTTACCTATCCACCTCCTGGTCATTTTATGCCAATCGCCCCCTTTCCCATTCCTGGCATTGCTCTTGGCACTTCATTGTCACACACACGCAAACTTTCCACATCCTTGAACTCTCCCCTTTCAGTGAAGTGAGGACTTTCCCTCCAATTTCACTCATGCTCTAGACTTTGTCATTTCCTATAACTGTACCACCAGCCCACAATCAGATCACCAGGCTTACTCTTTCCCTCACTACTCTAGTGTCTCTACTCCAAGATTATTCCAAACCCATCCAGGATTTCTCTGCATCAACTTCTCTTTTTTTTGGCTAAAACTTCTTCCCATTTTTCTTGTCTTTGCATTCCTTGTTACCCAGCTGTGATTCCAAACCACACCACTCTAATCTCTCCCTGGCACATACCCTTAGCTCCCTTGTTCTCCTCCTCTGCTAAATTCACCTGGCATAAACCTCAACTCTTGCTAGTTGCACTGAAACAGTAAGATATAGATACTCAACTATTTTACTGCATTTCTTTATTCTTTATCCCATTCTCCAAGGAACTATGTCACATTGTGGCACAGACGGATAGTCATCCCACAATATTTGTAATATTCTTAGTAATGGAATCGTTAATTGGACATATGGTTGCTCAGAAGTATGACTACATTTCTCAGTTTTCCTCACAGCTAGGTGTGGGCTTGTGGCCAAATTTCGCCCAGCGCAACTTTCACATGGCAACTTTGGGAAACTTTCTTTTAAAGACTGCAGAACCCCAACTAGTACACCCCTTCTCCCTTCTTCACTTTGTCACTTGGAAGGTGAATGTGACAGCTGGAGCTTCATTTCATACTGGGAGATGAGGGTTATGTCTCAGGAATGGGACCCTCAGACCCTGAAAACTCCACGGAGTAGAGCACCCACATCGGTATTGGGGAGATTATTTCCAAATTTTAAACTTATTTAACCCACTGTTATTTTGAGTGTCTGTTACTCACAGAAGAATAAAATATTAGCCTATCCACATTCTCCTCCTAAATCTGACACCCCCTTCTACTCTACACTACCAATTGATTGCTTCTTACAATATAAAGACACGATCTGAACAGAATTTCTATGTCCACCTACCACCAAACCTATCAACCTACTTACATCTGTGCCTTCACCACCTGCCATCTATTTCTTGATGATGGGTGAACTGAACAGTCCTGTTCCCCCCACTCATATGCTGAGCCTGCCTCTCTCACCTACTCATGGATTTCATCCTTGCAGGTAACCTTTCCTGTTTGGCATCATCAATGCTTCCCTCGTTAAAGGATCAGTCCAAGGGATACAAACCATGTTTCCCTTTCTCTTGTACTCAAACACAACATAATGCAAAATTCCCCCAACTTCACACCATTCTCCAGCCCCTTCTCTCCGTTGCTTCATAATAAAAATCCCTTGCTTAATACCTGCCTGTTCTCAAAGTCTCCTCTGTTTCTTCTCTCTCTTGAGCATAATTCCAGAAAGCTTTTATCTTCATGATATCATGAAAATGCTCTTGGCAGGGGGGCCACAGCCTCCTCCTTCCAAGATTCAAGATTCAACCTCCAGGCAAGTCACCTGGCATCTCAGCAGCATTTGGCACAGTTGATCATCACCCCCAACTTGGTTTGGAGGGCACCACTCTTCTTTAATTGCTCCCTGCTTCCCAGGATACTCCTTCTTAGTCCCTTGCTGTTTCTTCCTCATTTCTTTGACCTCTAAATGACCATGTGCCCTTGAACTCAGGCCACAGAGTCTCACTGAGTCCCATGGCATTGGTTACTATCTATATACTGATCACTTCCCATTTCATAACTGGAGTCTCATCTCTTTCCTGAACTCCAAATTTACATACCCAACTGCCTATTCCATATTTCTGATTGGACAATTAATAAGCATTTCAAATTAATACAGCAAAAATCACATTCTGGAAAATGCTAGACTCATGTAAGGAGGAGAAATCAGGCAAGCCTCAAGAGGAACATGTCCACACTGACATTGGGCACTTTTCCCCAAGGCAGGATAATCCTAACAAATGGTTCCTCCACTCATCTAGCTGTCCAGGTCAAAAGCTCTTCAGTTATTCTTAACTCCTCTCTCTCTCACTCTCTCTCTCTCATTCTTGACTCCTGTTGACTCCCAATCTACACTATCAGCAAATCCTGTCAACTATACCTTAAGAACAAGACCAGAAACTAGTTGCTTTCCAACCTTCATCGCTACCACCTTTGTCCAAGCCTGTTGTCCTTTGTTGAGACAACTGCAAGGACACAATAACTAATCTGCTCCCCTGGATATCTCTCTGACCTCCTGTGATCACTCTGCCCACTTCCCACTCTGTTCCAGCCATGTGGCCTCCTTGTTGGTCCTCCAACTTGCCATATATGCTCCTGCTTTAGAGCCCTTCCAATGTGCAGCTCCCGATGGCTAAAATGTTCTTCTCTCAGATGCTCACATTTCTCTCACTCACTCTATTTAGGTATTTGCTCCAGAGGCAGCTTGTCAGAGAGGCTCTCCCTGACCATCCAATCCAAAATAGCATCCCACCTTCCTCCATCATTTCTCTATCCATTACATTGTTTTATTTTTCTTTGTCACTGCCTGATATTGTATTATTTATATACTCTTTTCTTTGTTTATTGTATATCTCTTCCACTGAAAATGGAAAGCAGAGACTTTGGCTGGTTCTCCTCCTGCTTGTCTCCAGCACCTAGAACAGTACCTGATAGTAGAGGCATTGAGAATATTCTGAATTCCTTTTATTCTTTAAACTAATAACCATGTGGACACAGGTTAGCCCGAGCAGCAGGTAGCTGGGAGCAAGATGAAAAATGCAGAGATCCATCCTCTCGCGAGAAGAGAGCCCTCTGACTCGAAGTTGGGGTTTGGGATCCCAGTGTTCGTGACTGCACCAGCTCAAAGAGGACTTTCTGTCTCCCTGGGTGGGGAGGAGGGAGCGGGTCTTGGTTCAAATACTAAGATTCTTGCTTTCCTTTGAGTTTTAGTATATTTTCCCGAACAAATGTTCCTTCATTTGCTATTATATCCTCAGGACCACTTCCAAAGATTTTAAACAGTTTTTTAACAGAAATATTTTTCACCAGTTTCACAGGGGGCAGCTCCATGGATCCCCTCACACCATCATGCTAGAAGTGAAAGTTACATTCTACAGTGGTCATCTTGCTTTCACCCCAGGATCCTGCCAGGCTCTTGCCCTTGCTGGGTTTTTTTGGCTTTAAAACCTCAGGTGTAGAGAGATGAGTTCATCATAGTTCTCAGTGTAACATCATGCTGTCATTTGTGCAAGGACCCCTTATCGTGATACATTTTTTAAAATTTACCTTCTTTAATCTTAGCTCCTCACTCTCACTCCAGTTCCAGTCTCGCAGGTAGCCAGGCTACGGTATTAAGTATTTTTTGTCCTCGATGTCATGTAAAGTATGCATTGCATTTTAGATCTTTTTTTTTTTCACTTAGCACTGATTTTAGGATCTAGCCATGAATATATCTAGTTTTCTATCTTTAAATGTTGCGTCATACTCTCTGAGGTGTCCCCCATCATATCTGCCTACTCTCCCAGCACAGGCACAATGTTGCCTTCAAGTAGAATTGCAACAGAGTTCTTCACTGTCCTCCTATGGATCTGTGCAAGAATCTATCTCAGACATATTTCACAGGTGCCAGACACAGGGTCTGCTTGTATGCGATGTGCCAATGTGTCCAGACTGCTCTTTGGAATGGCCTCACGGCTCTGCGATGCACAAAGCCTTTGCACAAAGACTGTGAGAGCCACACCTTCCAACAGCACTTGGCATCATCCTGACTCTGCTAGTCTAATAGGTATAAAGCAACATGTCATTGTTGTTCTAATTTACATGTCTTTGATCATTAATTAATTTCAGCACCTCTTCCTATTCTTATTAATCTTTAGGGTTTTTTTTCCTCTGTAAATTGCCTATTCGTATCTTTGTAACTGATCTTTTTTTTGTATATGTGTTCAGCACCATGCTAAGAGTTTTATATTTTTACATCACTTAATTCTCATAACAACCCTGTGGAGCCAGTAATATCATTTGTTCCTTCTCATCCAGACTAAAACTGTGATTTAGAAAGTTTTCATAACTCTCCCAATGTCATATGCATTTAACTAGCTGCTGAGCCATGACTCAGGCCCAAGTCTCCTTGGCTCTCCTCAACAGAGGCACCCCACAGTAACTGGTGCCTGGACAAGACTGTTGGAATCCTTCTTGGAGGGGAGTGTTGAATGCACTCATTTATTCAATAATGATTTATCAAGTACTGTGGGAGGTATTGGGAGGAGATAAATAAATAAGGCAGAAAAGGTCCCGCTCTCCTAGCTTAGGGTCTAATGTGGAGACAAATACAAAATAAATATACAATGATTTATAAATTATGATTGCACTAAGAGTTAATAAGAAATATGCGTGGACCTAATGAGTCAGGCTGTTCTGAGAGTGGCATTTAATCTAAGATGAAGCAAGAGAGAAGGTGGTGTAGTTTGAGTCTCTGAAAGTAGAAATCCCAAGTCAACATAAGCCTTCAGGGACAGAGACAGGGAGGAGGCAGAGGCAGGGAGAACTATTGAGATACTACTGTTGATAGAGTGTGTTGATACAACCACTTTGGAGGACAATTTGACAATATCTTATAAAACTGAACAGTACATACACTACAGTCCAGTAATTGATTTTCTACCCATAAACCCTAAAGACACTGTCACACACACATACAAGGATGTCACCATTGCAGTGCTTATAATAGTAAAAGAAATAGGGGGAAAGAAACCAAAATGTCCATTACTAGAGGAATGGATAAATTGTGCCATAGTCACAAATGATGAAATATAATACAATAATTAAAAGAATGGGCTAGATCTATGCATATCAATGTGAAAATATCTAAAAAGCATAAAATATATGCATAAAATATGAAATATTTATACAGTATTAAAAACCCAAAGAAACACAACATTTATTTTTTATAGATATAATTTTAAATAGAAAAAGTATGAAACAAGGATTGGAAGAGTAGGAGGAAAATTCATAATAGACATTTTCTCTGAAAGGGAGGATGAGGAATAGAAAGGAGATGAGGGGAAAAAAAAGGAAACTTCAGTTGTATCTGTATGGTTCTATTATTTTATAAAAAAATGTTGAAGCAAAAATACAAAATGTTAGCATTTTAAAATTCTAGGTGGTGGGTACCCTGATGTTGGGTTATTTTCTGAACATTAAAATTTTATTTTCAACATTTTTCAAGAAAAAATACACAAAAGTAAAACACCAAGTTTATCCCATTAAAAGTGGCATAATATTTAAAATGTTAATACCCTGTGTTGAAGAAACTGCATTGAGCATCTTTTCCAAGAGTATTTCTATTGTTATCAATGAAACCTTCCTATATGGCAAGGCATGAAACCTGAGAAAGTTATCTTTGGCATTTGTTAGGCTCTTTCATATTTCAAAAATGATATTTAGGCGGTTTCAATGATTGTAGTTTACTGTGCTGGAGAAAATAAAGAAATAGGAATAAGTCACTTGGTAAGGCTGGAATCACACAGCTGGAGCCCCTCTAGAACTGGGTCATCCTCTAAAAAACCAGCATCTGTGACTCTTTCTCCTATCCCTCCACCACTTGTTAGGCTGTTAGGATAACCAGGATCCATTCCTGGATTAGCCTTTGACATGCTGCACTAAAACATAGCAATCGTGGCAACTACATATGTGTCTTAGGAAATTGTATCGATCATGCAGCATTCACTGTGCCATAGAATTTGGGCAACAATTGCAGCTAGGTTCGTTGGACTCAGAAAGGAAAAGCTGGCAACCATTTTTAAGCATACCTATTCCAGTAGCTTCTTTTCTTCAGTGTCCCTCCAATACGATACTCTCCCTCCCACCATTATGCCATATGGTACTCTATCTCATGTGTATGATCCATGCTTCTATGTATCAAGATTTGTGACGCCCTCTGAAGACCCCAACTTGTTTAAAGTTTACGTAAACCTGGACCTGAGGCTTCTATTATGAGGACTTGAAAAGTTACAGGTACTCTTAAAAAACTAGCTAGGAATAAAAAGAAGAGGAAGAAAAAGAAACAGAAAAATCATTATCAAATATGTGGTCATTCATAATTATTTTGTCTTGAGGAGACAAGGTGTGGTTGGCAGAAAAGTTCAAATGACAAAAAATTTGGTCCAGCAATTCAATTTCTACCCATAAAGCTGAAAGACACTGCCACAGACACTGTAGCAGTTGTCCCTCAATGGCCTCATAAACTGAATTGGGTAGAGATATCGATCTATTTTGATGTTCTGGGACAGTTTATATAGCACAAAGATGATGTGTTTCTTGAAAGTTGTAAGTATCCACTGGGTCCCCAGACTGAGAACTTCTACTTCTGAGAAAACGATCTATTGGTCAAGACTTCTTAAAAATTGGAATGTTTATATGCATTATCCCAAAATAATAATTATAGAAATCAATAATTTTAATTTTCCTCACAGATTTGAAATATTTAGCACTTAGCTTTTAATTATATGTTTCAATAGTTTTGATGCCTATACGGTTCTTTTGCTTAATGAATTCTTTATTCCTGAAATCCTATGTTTGCTCCATCTTCATCCAATGAGGCACATCCTCAAGTAGAATTCTCAATGAAGAATATTATTATTACCAATAAAATTAAGAGTAACCTTTTTAGATGTAATAGTTGTGCAGCACACTCTTCTAAATTCTTTATAAAGATTACATCTTTTAAGATTTAAAGTAACTATATGATATTGAAATTCTGCAGAAGGTATTTAATATTATTATCTTCCCCAATTTGAACAATTTAGAAGAACCTAGACACCTAGAGCATAAATAACAACAGACCAGGGTATATAAGTCTTGAGTCAGCAACGTTTGTCACAGAGGAAATCCAACAAGTTTCTGTGTTGGTTTTAGCACTTAAGTGTTGCTGAGAAGTAGTCAGAGGTCAGCAGGAGTTTTGTCCCCTGGCAGCAGCCAGTTTTGTTGCTGGTGGCGGTAGGGGCTGTGATTTGTTTTGTTTCCCTGGAGGGCTTGTTTATGGCAGAGGTAAGGTGTACCTTCCATTATCATTCCCTGGAAGAGAGGGAGCCCTTGTGATCTGCTTATTCGGTTTTTCATTTCTGGAGAGTTTTCCTCAATTCTGCCTTGTATTGCTTCTGCTATAGCTGTTGTTGATGGTACCCTGGAGACACCTGCAGAGCTCTGTTTCCTGTCTTCCACGTCTACACCATTCTCTTTAAGCTCCCTCTGCAGAGGAGTTGGGTTTTTTGTTTTTGTTTTTGTTTTTTTTATTCATGAGAGACATGGAGAGAGAAAGAGAGAGAGAGAGAGAGAGAGAGAGAGAGGCAGAGACACAGGCGGAGGGAGAAGCAGGCTCCATGCAAGGAGCCCGACGTGGGACTCAATCCTGGGTCTCCAGGATCACGCCCTGGGCCAAAGGCGGCACTAAACTGCTAAGCCACCAGGGCTGCACAAGGAGTTGTTTTTTTAAAAAAAAAAATTACAAGCACTGCTGTTTCAATTTTCCACAAAGTCAGATCTTCTCTTCATTGCTTCCAAAAGGATTTTGATTCTTCCAATGCAAGTCTAGAATCCTTGGAATCCACACCTCCCCACCCCGACCTTAACTTTACCTGTTTTCTTTCTTGGCACATATCCTTATTGCATTCTCTCACCCAAACTTGCTCCTTCCCAGTGGATTTCTGGTCCAATTATAAAGAGACCCTATTTCAGGCATGTAGCTTGTATCACTTGGGATGCTTTGGGTTGCAAATAATATAAATACCAGCTTACCCCATAACAAAGCAAACAGTTCAGAAATATTTTGAACAGAGTTCAGTTGCTGGTCCCAGTGGTTTCCTTGTTTGCCCTCCTCCACATGTCAATTATTTTCATCAGGCTGGCTTTCTGAGATGGCTGCCAGAAGCAACCAGAGCTGCACACTTCATCCCAAGCAAACACACAGAGAAAGAGCATCACCTCCTCCAATTATTGAAAAAAAAAAATCCTAACCTTCACTCTGATTGGCCACCTTTCAACCAACCACTGTGACCAAGGAAATGCATGCACTAACTTGCTTTGGTCTCTTAAAATAATCACTGTGATATGGGGACAGAATCACTGTACCTCTGTAGGTGAAGATAAGGTCAGCATGGGGGAAGGGATGGATGGCCTCAACACAAATCTGAGTATGGTTAGGAAGGGAAATGAGAGAATTACTTGGAGTTTGTTGCAATTTGGTCTAGGTTTTGGTGGGGGGGGGGGGGTTGTTTGTCTGTCTTGTATACACCTAGGTATTCTCATGGAGAATCACAGGTGATTTTACTCTTGTCCTCACTCCCCTACACCATCTATCAGTCAGACCTATCAGCAATGACTCTTAAACATTTCTTGAATCAGACCAATTCTGACCATGCCTCCTGTCTAATCCCAGACACTGTCACCTCTCACCTAAACCATGATAGCAGCCACACTGATAACTCCATTCTTTGCCAAGCAGCCAGAGTATTCTTTTAAAATATACTTACCTGCAATGAGAATAAAATTTGAAATCTTAATGATAGTGTACAAGACCCTACATAAAATGGACAGCTTTTTACTATATTCTAGCAACAATAGCCTTCTTTTGGTGCCACCTTGATTTCTACCTCAGGACCTTGCACTAGTTACCCCCTATATCTCATGGGTTGTTCCAATGTAACAGGAAGTCAGACTTTTGCTGACCACTCTGTATAAAATTGTATCCTTGCACTTACCCCATCACTCTAGACTCTTCTTGTTTTCTTCATTGGTGTCACTTGCTAATTTAAATTATCTTCTTAATTTGTTTGTGTGTTTATTTCCCCACCATAATAAAAACTTTGTTAGGGAAGGATTTTTTTTTTTATCTTGTTCACATCATAGTCCCCAGCACCTACAGTAGCACCTGGCACTTAGCCCTCAATAGACATCTGTACAATGAATGAATAAACGGCTGAAGACAAATTCTGGGAGAGATTATTGGCTACACGGAGCCAGAGAGAGGTTCACCCTCTCCACTTCTGAAGTGTGTTGAAAAGATTTGGAGGTGAGTGGGGTGGAGGAGAGGGTGGCAGATCATGTTACATTTCAAAGAATGATGTGACATGACCAGAGTCACGTGTCAAGGCAGGAAAGACAGGCAGGCTAGAACCAAGAATCCTGGGCACCATCACACCCCTCTTCTTCAAGAGGGAATCCTGCCTAACATGAAATGATCAGCATTTGTCCGGAAAAAAGAGACAAAGGAGGCTAGACAGGAACTCTGATTTCTGGAGGTCATTTTCCAAGAATACATAAAATACATAAAAGAAATTGATATGAGGCTCTCTGAAAAAAAAATCAGTTACAAACAATTCATATAACAAGCCCTGGAAGGCTCATATATCTTCCTAGATTTATTAAATTTCATTTCAAAAGTTGGTTATAAATCAGCCAACAAAACCCCTTTTCAAACTGCCTCCAATATCCTCCATTGCTGTTATTTAGAACCTTAACTGCCATTTTCACAAAAGATATAACACTTCCCATGCCCTTTGACATCCAATAACCCCAACTGATTTAGACTCCCCATTTTAGCAATGGGCTTGAATGAGCCCCAAGAAGCTAAGACCCAAAAGGCTGAGGGATGAATGGGGAGTCTGGGAGGGCTGCGGAGACGTGTTGGGTGGAGAAAGCAGTAAACATTGCCAATGTATGCAGAGAAGCATGTACAGTATGCCCCCTAGACCTGCCACATATCCTGTGATGAAGTCCAGGAACTTTGCCACCAAGCATTTCTGGGCTTTAGTCCCTGCTTGGCTACTTCCTACAAGTGTGTCTTGGTTGGATTATCAAACCATATTGAGCCTTTGTGTTAGCGTCTGAAATGGGTAGCATCACCTAAATCACTGTGTTGTTGGGAGCATTAAATGAGATCATGCATGTAAAGCACTTAGCTAAGTGCCTGGCACATGTAAGCGCTCAATAAATACATTTTCTCAGGGGCCCTCCTGTCAACCACACATCTGCTCTCTCTTGGGACAGTCAGGCTACTATGCCCCTGGATGAATTTATGGTAAAGCCTCATTAATTTGGACCTTACTCACTTAGAATTTATGATAATTCATCAGTGGCCTAAGCTGAAATTTACTTTTATAAGTGCTATAAAAAAAAGTAACAGAGAGGTTCGAACAAATTTATGAGGAGACTATTTAAGTTAATGAACCATTCACTGTTACTTTAGAAGTAGTCATTTACATACAAATAATTGATGTGCTAATTACAAATGATTCTTATCTACATAGGAAAGTGGGTCCCTGATTCGAAGTATAGTTCAAATTATTGAAAATATGAAAGATGTTTAAAAATGTATTAGATGCTTTTAAGAAATTATTTGCTATTTTAAGGTAAGTAATCAACAATGCATTGTCAATTTTTAAAACTATTATCTTACATAGTAAAGTATTGGTCAAACTGAAGGGTTTTAGCCCAGCTCTGTTCACGTATATATGGAGTAAGGGAAGAAGAAAAGAACATTCTTCCTCCTATGCTCACCCTCCCCTTGTTGCTGGTTTCACTTTGTCTCTGCCATTAAAGGAACACTAGTCCTCACAATTACAATTTTCTCAGTAAATAATGACCATTTCTCCACTGTTTGAGCCTCTATTACACATTTTATTTTTATTCTGATAAAAACTGACGTTTTTTGTAACTCTAGGCTTTTTTAAGAAAACAATTTGTAGTTTGTCCTCTGAGCTAGAGCTGTCATGATTAAAGCAGGTAATGAATATATGTAAACAGTGCTCATTTGGAAAGGACTGATCTAGAATAAGAAGCAGGAGCACGAAAAAGATAAAGAAGCATCCACTGGAAGGAAACTTTCTTCTATGTGGAGAAAATACAATCCCATGGCTTCTACCAACTGATAATGAAAGGCAGAACAAATTCTAATTTCCTCTGACTTTTAATATAGAGCTCAAGAGACCGAGCAGTGAACAAGATGGAGAGAAAACATACCACATTTCAACAATATTTTTAAACATAGTAAACCTTCGGTTATGGGATTTTACTTCTGGCTTAGATGAAGTAACAAGGATTGGATTTTTTCCTCCCGTCTGAAACAAATTTTAAAGGCAACCAATCCCAGGAAGCAAGAGTTCTCGAGACAGAAGACAGTGGACAAGGAAGGACAGCGATCCCTGAGAGATGAAAAACAAGGTGAGCCCAGGATTGAGGGAAAAGAAGAGAGATATAACACAGGAAGGGAGACCCACAAGGAGTCCTGGGCCTCCTGAGCTGGAGACACAGAGCTTAGGGTCTGGAAGGCCAATGCAGCTAGTGTTCAGAGTACTAGGGAGCAGAGAGAGCCCTCCAGAGACCTGTAGAGGGTCCCCTTCCTGCCTGCTGCTGAGCACTGGCCAGAACACGTATGTGTAGAAACTACCCAGGGCCCCACTCACCAAGCTGCGGGAATGGCCAGGGTGGCGAGGAGTTTAAGGAGAGGTGATGACACGTAAGTCTAGGTCTCCTCTGAAAGGCTATTAAAGAAAGTCCTCTGTGAATGTTATGAGGGCAGTGAGGCAGAATCAGTCTAGAAGCTCTGGGTTATAACCGGGAGAGATGAAATGCGATGTCCAAGAAGATGATCCCTATGGTCAAAGGGTAGATCAATGGACAATGTAGGGCAGTGCACCTTTCATTGGGGCCCCTGGTGCTGTTTGTTGTGCTCTTTTGTAGTCTTGTAAATGGCTACTTTACTGTCTAACTTGAACTAAATACCCAGGAACTTCTAACTCTTAAAATGATCTTCCTTCCACCTTGCACAGACCACTTTCTCTGTGTAGTGGAGAATTACTGCTTTGTCTCCCTGTACCCCCCACCCCACCCCTTCTTCCTTCTGGTCAGCTACATCTGCTGCTTTCTATAACCTGGGGCCTGGGACCTGAAAGGGGGATTCCAGCTTTTCATATGAGCCCACAGAGAGTGGCCTCTGTGCCTAGCTAAGCCACTGTGCCAACCTCCTGATCAGGGCAACTCCTCAGGGGGTGGACACATGATCTAAGTCAGTCATTCAGAACTCTTCCTTGGTGGTGCCCCCGGCCCCCCCCCACAAAGGTGAGAGAACCTCCTCCCTCTATGATGGTAAATCTTGAATGATGGGAGGCTAGAAACTGTTGACGGCCATGTCCTCAAAGAAAAAGCTTTTTGGGATTGGAAAGAATGAAGATAACATGGAAAGAAGTAGAAATGATAAATGGAGTAAGAAACTCCTTTAAGGGCTCAAGTCCTAGATTCAGGCATTTCTGATGCCTTCATTACGTAAGACAATAAATTGTCTGGCTTCTCTTACCTGCATCAAAAGAAGATCTGAGGAATACATTATAATTTCTTGTATCTGATCTCTGGAGTAAGAGAGAATGTATTTAATTCTTGCTCCTCATGGCATTTCTTTAGGTATTTGAAAATAAGTATTATGCCTTCCTAAGCTACCTCCATTCTCTTCTGGGAAAAATACTCCAGTTATTTCAGCTTTTCCAAATGTGTCATGGTCTCTAGGCCCCTCTTTATGATGGTCACTCTAATTGGGGTGTTTTCTAGTTGTCTCTGATCATCTTGAAATGTGTCAACCCAATTAGCAAGATGCCCCCCATGTGGTCTTATCAATGACTACACCACACCCTAGACACAAATTCTCATATTAACATAACCCAAGACAGCATCAATATTTTAGGCAATTCCATTATCCTTGGCTGAATTTTCAATTGTCATTATTCTGAATCCCCAGTTTTCACATGAATTACTGTGAAGCCACATATCCCCAACTCTACAGTTGTGCAATTAACTTTTTTGAATTAAAGACGTTATGGTTTTCCTTGTTCAGTTTCATCTCAATGTGTTAACCTCATGGCCATCCTGTTAAGATAATTAAAAATCTGATTCTTTCATCTGTAATATTGTTATCAATATTGAATATAGGAGAATCAACCTTTCTTGGCTAGGACCATAGACAAAACTTTTGGGGTGCCACAAACATACTCTCTGCTTAGCCATACAAGCCCTTAGAAGGTAAAACTCCCTGCCAGATGGGTAGGAGTGACTGGTGCCTTCTCGCCATTCCAGTTGATGAAAACCAGAACTGCTTGATCTTCTATTTAATCCTATCCACTATCTATTAAAATTCACTAAAGCTTGCTAAGCCTCATTTCCTTGAAAGCCTATCAGGTTTCGGTTTCATCAAAGTCAAGTGTATTTAATTAACACAATCCAATTCATTCTGGAAGTGGTCAAGTTCTCCGAAAGGTACTCAATAGAACTACTGGTGTTTTTATAGGAATTAAACGTATGATACAATAGACAAAAATAAGTGCGCTTTATACATGCCATTACTACCACCTATTTTGCATACAATTGAATAAATTATCTTTTGTTATAAAACATTAATCCACTTTGCTAAGTGGAGTAATTCTCATCTCTGATTCAGCCTGCTAAGGAGTGTCTTGGGAGCCAAACTCTAGTGATTTTGTCCTGGCATTACAAGGAGGGGGCAGGGTCCTCTGGAGAAGACTGCCCATTTTGTGATGGCAAAATTTTGTCCTTCTGACCCACCCTGGGGCATCTAAATCCCTCACTAGGTTTTCCTCCCTGATACTCTGAGTTCCAAGAAGAGTTCAGACATGTAGGCACAAGATTGCACATAGGAAGCTCAAGCAGTTATGATCAAATTAACACAGCAGGCCATGGCCAGCAGAAATTATATAAGAAATTGGTGTGAATATCAGTCCCCATGCTTCAAGGGACTCCTCTGTAATGAGTTAAATGGTATCTCCACAAAGATATGTCCACGTCCGGTTCCCTGGAACCTGTGAATATTACCTGATATAATACAAGATTGAATGTTACCTTATTTGGTGAAAGGGTGTTTGCAGATGTAATTAAGCTAAGGATCTTGATGTGAGGAAATTACCCAGGGTTTTCCATTTGGGTCCTAAATCCAGGGACAAGTGTCCTTACAGAGAAATGCAGCATGACATATGGCACAGACAGAAGAAGACCCAGACGGAAGAGAAGGTGAAGTGATGATGAAGGCAGGGATCAGAGTGATGCGGCCACAAAGGAAGAACAGGACGGCCACCAGAAATGGAAAGAGTCAAGACAGGATTTCCCTCAAGCCCTCCAATGTGAGTAGGACCTTGTGAACACTTCATTTTTGTCTCCTGGTCTCCAGAACTATGTGAGAATAATTTCTCCTGTTTTAAACCACCAAGTTTGTGGTACTCTGTGACAGAAGCTTCAGGAAGCTAATGACACACTCCACAGGCAGCCGAGTAGTATTCAGGAAGAAAGTCAAAGGGGAGAATGTGGTGGTGCCTCCAACATATGCCCCCAAGAGAGCACATTTCATCATCAGCTTAAAGATGCCCTTCCTGTTGCCAGCAAGGTCAAAGTGCTAGACTGTCCTTCACTGCTTTATTAAGCCTTCAGAGGCTGCCTCGCTGCCATCCTGTGTCTTCACCCCACTCAGAGCTGTATGGTGTTGATATTTATGCTAGCCTGACTTTATGTGGGTACAGATTTGGGGAAGCAATGGGAGGAAAACAGGCAGCATCAAATAAGGCCTGGGCCAAGCTGCCAGCTGCCCAGAACCCTAGGCCATCAAGGCCCTTAAAACATAAGATGAATTAACTGAAAACACAGGGCCGTTTGACTCGGTTGTTCATACTAACCTTCTAACATACATGCCAAAATGTAAACTTGTTCTTCTTTCACTAGAATAGACAAACTCATCAAGAAGAACTAAAGAAAATTTTATTTCTATACATCTCTGTAGATGTTTAGGTTTTTTTATGTGTGTGTTTGTTTCAATGCATACAAGCAAATACAGGCTGAAGTAATCCCCCTTTTTTTTTTCATTTCTGCCACTCAGTTTTTGAATTTTGCAAGTTCTTCTCTATTTTCTTATCATTCTTTTCTCATAGCACCCAATTCTTTGTTCTATAGAGTCCATATTATCTTGACTTTCTCTGAGAGATACTAATAAATTGTGAAGTTTTGTTTTTTACAGACCTTTCTACTTTTTAATGATCTTTGTTTTTTTTTTTCTCCAAGATCTTTAATTATCAACTTATTTTTGTTGGTCCTTCTTGAGTTGAGACTTTTTTTTTGTAAGGATTTGTAATAATTAATGTAGTAGCTTATATTTTCCAAAGGTGGCTATAATAGTATTCCTCATGCTTTCTACAGTATAATACACGCTTCATCAAGACGTGGAGTCTATATGTTCACCTCCTTGAATCAGGGAAGCCAGATTGTTTTGACCAATAGAATGAGGCAGAAGTGCTCTGTGACAGTTCTGGGTGTACCCTTCACTAGCTCAGCACCTTCTACTTTCTCTCTTTTAGAAACCAGCCTTCATATAATAAGCATGATTACTTTGAGACTGCCATGCCATGACAAACCATAGGGAGAGAATAAGGCCAAGGAGAAACAGAATTACAAAGCATGTGAGTACAAGCCATCTTCGTGCAGTGGAGGAGTTTCAGAGGACTCCAGCCCCACTGCCATCTGACTATAACTACATGAGAGACTCCACCAACATAAGCCCAGACAACCTAGAGAACCACAAGAGATAGTAATGAATTGGTATTCTAAGGCATTGAATTTTGAAGTGGTTTGTCAGGTTTGAAGTGGTTTGATCACTAGAACACTTGGTTTCCATTCATATTTAAAATGTGGTAATAGGAAGACTGATTATAGGCATCTGGACTAGGCATACAAAGCTGGTGGCCTTCATCCTACAGATAGTGACTTAACCTTCTCTTTGAGGCCTTAAGCAAGATTTGTGATGGCTTTGCTCTTGAGCACCAACACCTATACTAAGCTGCTCGAGTTCTTTCCAGACAGTTCTTCGGGAAGAGCTCTGTGATTTTTTTTTCTTGGCCTGAGACAAAGTACCTGCTGCAGGTTTCCCTTTGGGTAGGGGGAAGACAGGAGAATGATGAATTAAGATGTGTAAACTATTTCCTGCATTCACCACAACTCCGCATCAGCTGTAATGCCTGCTGCTCACCTAGTCTCAGTCCCAAGGGCAATGAATGGCAGATGCAATCCCTTCCCAACTGTAGTCACTTGGGTGGCTTTTCTCAGCTTCATCTTCCCTCTTCTA
The DNA here is from genome assembly GCF_905146905.1 of Nyctereutes procyonoides. Lineage (NCBI taxonomy): Eukaryota > Metazoa > Chordata > Mammalia > Carnivora > Canidae > Nyctereutes > Nyctereutes procyonoides. Next base: position 71,272,065 of record NW_026575140.1, read on the forward strand.
CTGCTTCTCAGTCATGACTTTTTCTTTGGCTTTCCATCTTGTAGAAATGTATTGAGATCTTTCTCTAGTTCATGGAACACTTCCAATTCTGTTTTATTATTATATGTGTTGGTTGGGGGGAAGAGGTCAAATCATTATTTTATTCCTTTAAAATCATTTAAAATTTTATTTTAGATCATTTTAGTTTTAGATAAAAATAGACATGTTCACTTCACATTCCAGAATCTATGTTTTTTTTCTAAATTTAAAACACTTTAATATGTCTCCTTAAAAGTTTCTTGGCTTGAATATTTGAAAACAATTTGTTTTAAACTAGAAACCAAAAAATACAGAAAATCTGGATTCCAGTTTCAGTTTGGATGTAGAATTTTGCAGAAACATCACTCCCATCTTAATCACCAAAACAGTCCAGATCACATACAAAATCAGAGATTAAAAAGATTGGTCAGAGAAGGAGAACATGGAGAAACCCAAATGAAATAAACTCCAGAAAATTAAGTTAGGAGTTCTTTATAGGAAAGAAAAGATTGACTGTCATTCTCATCCCTGATGACCCTGCAGGAAAAGAAGAAATCCACTATGGTAGGGTAAAGAGAACTTTGAAGGAAAGTCAAAAGAACTTGTTGAGGGGAAACCTGGGTGACTCAGTCAGTTGAGTATTTGACTCTTGGTTTTAGATTAGGTCATGATCTCATGGGTCATGAAATCGAGTCCCAAATTAGGCTCTGAGCTCAGTGGAGAGTATGCTTGAGGATTCTCTCCCTCTGACCATTCCCACATTTGCTCATGAACTCTCTCTCTCTCTCTGTCTCAAATAAATCTTTTTTTTTAAGGGAATTTCTTATGGCCATGTATGGACTGGTATAATATATTGGAATCCTGAAGAGCCACAGCCACAGAGCAAGCACCACCCCACTCAATCTCATGGATCTTCACAAAGCATTTAGGACAGTATGCTAAAAGGAAGGAGGGCAAAGGAATGCTGAGAGAGACCCACTATGAGAAGTAGGACCATCACCAATTCTAAGATATATGGCATCTGAAATCAGGAGGGAGGAATACAATAGAGTAGCTAAGAGAAGTGCAACAAAAGCATCTTAAGCTCTCATGCTGAAGGCAAGGAGAAGAGCTGAAAAACTAGGATCTTAGGTACTCCTGACTTTAACCTAAGATAGACTGGGATGGAGAAGAGAAGCCCAAAAAGACCTCAAGCCACACAAGGCTTTTAACTACTGCCCAAAGACTCAGCAAGAGGCAGAAAGTCTGAAAGAAATCCCTGTATTTATCCCAGGTCTTCACCAGGGTAGGAATCCTACCCTAAGGAGATTCAAGGGTGGAGCCACAGAACAGAAAAAGATATCCCTGGGCTCAGAAAGAAGGGAGCTAGATTCATGAGCAGAGAGAACTCAGACACCCACGACAGGTAGTTGGGTTGTAAATCAAGAAGAGATCTTGCACAGTTCAGCAAGCTTATATTTGTTCTCAGAGTACAGGCAAAAGTGAAGGAAATGTCCTGATTTCATTCTTAAAATACTTGAAGTCAGTGATAAATTGAATCAATCTAAAACCACAACAAAGACCAGAACCAGTTCAACTATAGATCTAGTGGACTGGTGCAAGAAAGGGCATGCCCCTCACTGAAGACAAAATATTATTTCTGTCAGACTCTACTTTCCTCTTATATACAATGTCCAGAAAAAAATTTTAAACACTTACAAAAATAAAAAAGAAAGAATGAAAATGACATCTGTGCTCAAGAGTGTAAATAGTAGTCATAGAAACAAAGAGATGACCCAGAGGACAGAAAGGGACTTTAAAATAACTCTGATAGGGCAGCCTGGGTGGCTCAGTGGTTTAGTGCCACCTTCAGCCCAGGGTGTGATCCTGGAGACTGGGGATCAAATCCCATGGTGGGTTCCCAGCATGGAGCCTCCTTCTCCCTCTGCCTATATCTCTGCCTCTCTCTCGAATAAATAAATAAATAAAATCTTTAAAAATAAAATAAAATAACTCTGATAAAAATGTTTTAAAAATCTAGCTTATAAGACAGATAAGATGGATGAAGAGATTCAAGGTTTCCGTAGAAACATGAAACCTCTAAGATGGAATGAAATAAAAATGCTAGAAATCAAAATATAACGTAAAAATTAACTCACAGATGAGTTTAACAGCAGAATGAACACAAGCAAGGAAAGGATTGGTGAAATTGAACAACTAAAAAAAAAAATCCAAACTGAAATATAAAAAAATTTAAAAGAATGGGGGGACGGGATGGGAGGAGAGGGCACTCAAGATCAATGAAGCAATGTCAACAGTCAAATGTATATAAAGAGTCTGTCAGAAGAACAGGAAGGAGAAAATGGAGATGAAATATTTGGAGAAATAATATCTGAGAACATATATCTGGGAAAACTGACCTATAGCAATCAATTCTGAGACACATGTGATTAATAGTATGAGAAAACCCGTTAGGCCCCCAGGAAACAAGGAATGCTGTACTCCAAAGGCTTGTAGGAAATGCACTCAAAGATAACCTTCAACCAACACACAGATGACTGAAGAATCCCAGGGAGAGGATTAGTGAGTGGACATGGGACATAGTAGGGAACTAAGGCCAAAACAACAGTGAAGACAAGTGTGGAAGAATAGTATGCGAATGCCAGAGGTCCTGGAAAAGTAGAAATAAGACAACTAAAATGGGTGGAGAAGAAGAAAATTGGAGAAACAGAATAAACTCACTGACTGACATATAGACAGTTAAGTAGGAGGCAGAAGATATCACTTAAGTCGTAAAACCCCTCAGAAGTTGCCCGTGTAAAGAGAAAGAGGACTGACTGCAGGCATTACAAGCTATCAATATAAAGGTACATTCTAGAACAACTAAAACTTCCTTAATACCAAAAAAAAAATTAAAAACAAAAGAACAAGGAAAAATATCACAAAGGAAAACATTAAATCAACAAGAAAAGCACAGACAACCATTTTTTTTTTAAGACAGGAAAAAGATTTCACGGACACTTTGCAAGAGAAGATACCCAATGTCCAAGATGCATACGAAGAGATGTTCAGCAGCAATGGGGCCACCTACGTAAATGCTTCAGAATGAGTACAATTTAAAAAGTAACTGTACAGAATGCTGGAGACACTTGGGGAGTAAATTAAAATCATGCACACGAATGGTGGGTGTGTAAATTGGTACAACTACTTTGAAAAACTATGTAAGCAGTGTCTACTAAGCTTGAATATTTGTACAGGCTATGATCAAGCAGTTGGGCTCCTAATATGTATGTGCCTAACAGAAATGTATGCACGTGTGCACTCACTGACATGAACAAGCATATTCATAGCAGCTTTACTTACAATCGACTGAAACTGGAAGCAACACAAACATTTATCAACTGTAGAATACCTAATAAAGGGCAGTATATTCATAAAAAGGAATATAGTACAGTCACAATGCATAGCTAATGCAGTCATCTCTGAGACATAAATTTTGAACCAAAAGGCCAGACAGAAAAGAGTGCATATTATATCACTCCATCTACAGGAGGTCCAAAAGTAAATTTTTTCATGACCAAAATTAAAAAGAAAAATCAACAAATTACAAAATAGTAAAAACAATTGCATAATATGTCATGTATAAAGGACTAATCTCTGTAATACATACAGTATTTAATTTTGAGGAAAAACACCAAAGCTCTACTTTTTAAAAAGCAGGAGATGGAGCAAAAGTCATGAACAGATAGTTCACAGGAAAAGATATATAAATGTCCTTTAAACATGACAAAATGCTCACTCCTAATAAGAGAAATGTAAAGTAAAACTGTGTGAGACACCATTCCTTGCCCTCAGATTGCCAAGAATTCAAAAGCTTGACAACATTCTGTTAGCAAGGTTGTTGGAAAACCAATAATCTCACACAGGCCTGGTGGAACACAAAAGAGTAACACCCAGTGGAGGGAGATATAGTAATATTAAACAAAATTGCATATATCTTAACCCTTTGACTCTGTAATAACCACTTTTAGGATTTCATCCTTAAAACATACCTTGAGGGGCTCCTGGGTAGCTCAGTGGGCTAAGTGTCCAATTCTTGATTTCGGCTCAGGTCATGATCTTGGGGTGCTGGGATCAAGTCCCACATCAGGCTCTGTGCTCAATGTGGAGTCAGCTCAAGGATTCTTTCCTTCTCCCTTTGCCCATCTCTGCCCTCCCCCACTGCCCTGCTCATGATCTCTGTCTCTAAGAATAAATAATCCTTAAAAAAAAAAAAACATACCTTAAGATATACCATGTGAGATGGTGGATCTTAGCTAAATTTATTGTGGTCATCATTTTGCAATATATGCCTATATCAAATCATTATGCTTCACACTGTGAACTAATATAATGTTATATATCAATTAGAGCTCAATAAAACTGAGGAGGGGAAAAGACACCTTCAGAATTTATATGAACTTCTGGTTTCCAGGCCAACTTGTAAAAAGCTTGGAAGTCATCATTTCATCTTTATAACAAGAAAAAAAGCTGAATCAACTGAAAATCGACAACTGTTCTTAGGTCCATCAGAGAATTGAGGTCAAAGGAGAAACAACTGCCCTGAGAATTGGACAGGAAAATACAGCAGAAGCCACCGCTGGAGCCACCAACTGGTGGGAAAATCAGTAGGAAAATGGAGGTCACTGGCTAATTGCTAAGGACTGAATGTGCTGTAGTCAAAAAAAAATATCTTGGGGACCATCCACAATGGGGCCTTCACTTTCATGAATTTTACCTCTCGGATCCTCATAGTTTCTGAGGACAAAGCTCTAAGAAAAATCCCCCTGTATTTCCACAAGAGGGAGGGGGAAATTAACCATTTTGAAATCTACCTAGTGCTTTCTTTTTTCCTTAACAAAGGCCTGCCTTCTAAGAAAAGTATTTTGCCAGAGCCCCATGCACATAGAAGAAAGGAAGTACCCAACTTCAGCCTCCTACTGCCTTCTGATGTCTCCTAAAGGGGCGGGGCGGTGGGAGGAGGAAATAAGCTGAGAGGCACTTGTGAAGTTCCCAGCCTTGGGCATAGCTTCACAAAAGACTGAGGCCTGATTGTAACCTATAGAACACTTCCTAGCCCCCACCTCACCACTCCATCACATATACATATTCAGTATAATATCAAGGAAATGCAATGGAAGAAACTGCAAATTTTAGACCTTATTTTAAAAGAAGTTTCTAGGGAAACCCAAAGACAACAGAGGAGATAAAAATAAAGAAATTTTAGGCTCTGATACCTATATAAATAGTTATAGCAAACAGTAAACACAGCCAAACTCCTTGCCAGGTAAACATAAAACCTCATATTAATGGCCTATCTCAGTTACTTTTACTTGATACAGCATGTCCAGTTCAACAGAAATAACAAAACCTGCTAAAAGGCAAAACACACAGTCTCAAGAGATAGAACAAGCATCAGAACCAGACTAGGATGTGGCAGAGATTTTGGAAGTGTCAAACCAGGAATATGAAATAACTACGATTAATATGCGAAGAGCTCTAAAGGAAAAAAGGAACCAATGGGAAAACAAATTGGCAGTGTAGGAGAGATAGACACGCAAAGAAAGAACCAAAAGAAAATGTCAGAAACTGAAAATACAGTAGTAGAAATGAAGAATGCCCCTGATGGGCTCATCCGTAGACTAGATATGGCTGAGAGAAAGAGTCAATGAACTTGAATACATCTCACTAGAAACTTCCCAAACTGAAAGACGAGGGATTTAAAAGTAAATAAATAAAAGAGCAGAATAATCCAGAAGTGTGGGACCTTTACAAAATAGATAATATATGCAAGACGACAAGAAAGAGGAAAAAGAACTGAAGATATATTATTCCATGTATGCACACAGTCACTCGTAGAAGCACTATTTTTACTAGCAACATATGGAAACAACCTAAATGCCTATCCATAAAAGATGGGATAAGTAAGCAATGATTTATCCTCTGACAGTGTAGGACTAGCAATAAGAAAGGACGGGGAAGATCTCTACCAACCAACAGGGAGTGATTTCTAGGATAAACTGTTAAGTTTTTAATTTTTTTAAAAAATGACTTTTTAAAAAAAGTGCAAAAGTTATATATATTATTTATATATTTTATATATTATGTATAGATAGATTATTCATAGGTATAGATACAATAGAATATTATTTTTTTTGTAAAAAAAAAGGAAAATCATACTTTTGCAAAAAAGAAACTCAGGAAAGATAATTAGAAACAAAGAAAAATCATTACCTTAGTGGGTGAAGACTAGGGAAGAAAAGATGGGGGTGAGAGAGAAATTTCTCCAAATATAACCTTTATACGGTTTTGACTATTAAGCCATGTAACCCTTCTGCATATTCAAAAGTAAAATTACATCGATAAAGGATGAAAAAGCAAATCTTCAAAGAGAATGCAGACAGAGATAAATGAGCCTAACAAAATATTGCAAATAACACAAATGCCTATCCATAAAAGTTTGGATAAATAAATGATTGCACAATATAGCAGTAACATGACCACACAAGAGTTTTTGAAAAGGGCCTTGAACACAGTATTCTGGCTGTATACACACTGTGGCCCATATCCTAAGATTTTTTGAAAAAGCAAAATATCTTGAACTTTATTCTATACATTTGTTGCTAGAAGTGGTGTCGGTGTAGTAATTCTGAAACTCTTTATTGCATATAGTACATGTGTAAATGAATGAATGTAGTGAGGTTTTGGGGAATGGGGCTCTCACTGTGGAGAAGGGACTGTCGGTGTGGAATGAGCAAAAGTGGGTGGTGTTGGCTTTGAATTGGAGGTATCGATAAAAACTCACAATTCTGTGATGTTTCCTAACTCTGCCCACTGAAAGGAAAATGACACCCAGCATATGAAATTATATCCTCCCAAACCCCATGTCTCCATGCCTGTTTCCCCACATCATTCTTACCCACTTCCCATAAGTGACCATTTCCATTTGTTTCTCATTTATCTTTACTGAGTTTCTTTCTGCAAAACAAGCAAATACATACAAACACACATGAAATATTCTACTTCTCTTTTCATACACAAAAGGGGAGATATAATGAAACTTAATGCCTGGTATTTGATTTCTAAATATAAGTCCTCACTAAAAGAAACTAGGGCTCCCTAAAGAAATGACAAATTCTGGATGTGAGGCAGAGAAAGTACAAAGGGAGCTTAGAATATTTTCTGTGCTGGGAAGCAAGGGACACTCAAAGACTGAAGCGGGTACCTCCAAAGGACATAGAAACTGGCTTGAAAGGGCTCTGATTAGAAAACTGTCAGACAATTTGAGCCTCAAAATTACTAGTGAAGGTAATAGGCTATAATACACTGAATTTAAAAATCCATACATAGTGATACTTAGTGAGCAAGAGAAGAGAAGAGAGGGGAAGGAGAAGGTTCTTTATGGGAGAATGCCATCTAATAAAAGCTGAAAGAGAATTAGAAAAATCACCATTTTGCAGTCATCAATATAATTGCTTCAGGCAAGAATCATCAATGGATGCTAAAACTGTTGGGTTAGAGTTTGTCAGGGAACAGTGTATTTACTTCTATTACTTCTGCTAGTATTTATAGTTTACTTCTTAAGTATCAAGATAATGAGCTATTAAAATAGAGATCTGGAATACACCATCTTATCCAAGTGACTAAATTTAGCATCACCAATAATGGAACAATCTGATGTTATCTGCCTCCTTATGGGATGCATGAAAAGTACACAGCATCAACTGTGTGGTATCCTTGCTAAATATATAGAGATAAATGTACTGAATCCAAATCTAATCATGAAGATATAACCATACAAATCCAGATTATGAGGCACGCTACCCAAAAGTTTCCCTGGACTCTTTGAAATGTTAATGTCATAAAACACACACACACACACACACACACACACACACATACACACACTTCTGAGGCTGTGGGAATAATCTAGATGTAAAAAGACTAAAGATAAATGGTAACCAAATGCAGTATCTTGTCGATTAGATTTGGGATTGCAGACGGGGACAGACAACCTTACAGGAAATGTTGGGATCTATTAGGATCAGTTGAAAATGGGCTATACATTAAGTGGTATTATTATATTAATATTAAATCTCTTAGGCATGAGAATAATGCCATGGTTATGTAGGAAAAATAGTCATTCTTAAAAGAATCACACTGACAGGGGATAAAATGTCATGATGTCTGCAACTTTCAAATGGTTGAGAAATAAAAATATATGTGCACATAGCGAAAGACACAAAGACGGCTAGCCCAAGAGCCCATGGATGAGGGAGAGAGTGAGCACACACATGTGGCAAAATATTAACAATTGATAAATTCGAGTGCAGGAGATATCGAAGTTTGTTATTGCTATTTTTCTATAGGTTTGAAATTTTTCCAAATAAACAGTTGAGACAATATACAAAATTAGAAACAGTTTGTAGACTTGTAAATGAATGAAAATGGGAAACAAATATATGTTAACATGATTTGTAACTCTAACCATGTAAATTACTTCAATTGTAAATGACTGAGTAGTTGTGCTAGTTAGGAATGATGATAAAACTGTAAAATGTAAGAAGGAAAAAAGATGAAGCTATGTTATTTTGAGCATTAAGAAAAAGTATACAATGTCAATAAAGAAAATTCAATTTCCTCACATGTCTACCAAATAAACACGGCAAAACTTTAAAGGGATGCCTGCGTGGCTCAGCGGTTTAGCAACTGCCTTCAGCCCAGGGTGTGATCCTGGAGTCCCAGGATCGAGTCCCACATCGGGTTCCCTGCGTGGAGCCTGCTTCTCCCTCTGCCTGTGTCTCTGCCTCCCTCTCTCTGTCTCTCACAAATAAATAAATAAATAAATCTTAAAAAAAATAACTTTAAAGACTATCATTTGGGTTTCAGTTCAAGGCAGAGGATTTAACATACACACTTAGCTCTGCTCTCTTCCAGATTCCAGATTTATTGTATTTTAGCTTTTGGAATAAACCCATGAGGACAAGGAGTACTGGAGAGGAAAGTAGAATAACAAAATTTTGAAAGCTGCAAAATAGATGGGCAGGCAGGCCTTGGCTTAACAGCAGGAGAACACTGGATCCTAAACCTGAGTGAGTAAACCCACGGAGCAGGTCGATTTCCATCGCAGAACCCCTGAAAGGCTCAGAAATTGGCAACATGAGGTATCTTTGGAAGTGAAAGGTAAAGGGTGGCTTGGAAAGAGAAGGGCTGGCTGGAGGTATGTCCAAAAAGCAGAGTCTCTTTTGTATTCTTAGTAGCACTGAGTCTTCCCATAAACTGGGAAGGTATTCTCTGGAAAACGTAAAACAGGCACCTGCTATACTGAAAACAGAGGGATTTTCTAACAGTTTCTATGAGGCTACTAGGAACTAACTTCCAACCTTCTTTCCCTACTTTATTCCCACTAAGTGGACAGCCAGGCATTTAATCACCACCTGGGGAACTGGAAGAGTTGACGCTAATATGGCCAACCCAAAGACGATGTGAAAGGGATGAAACAGGAAGTGCCCTGGTATGATGACCCAGACAGATCACACCAGCTCTGTCTCAATGGCATTTACATTTGTGCCCAACATGCTCTCCCTCCAGGTACCAGCACTGCTTTTTCTCTTAGCTCCTTTAGGACTTAACTCAAATGCCACCTTGGTGGGACACTCCTTGACAGGCTTACTTAAAACTGCCTCCATCCCAAGCCTCCACCCACCAGAATTCCCTGTCCCTCCTCCCCATTCTACTTCTCTCCATAGCAGTTATGATCATGTAACACGCTACCTGTTTTACTTATTTTGTTTATGGTCTTTCCTTCTTAGTGGAACGTAAGCTCCCTGAGCGCTGGGCGTTGTGTCTGTTTTGTTCTCTGTTACATTGCCAGAACATAGAATAGTGCATGGTGCAGGGTGAGCACTCAAATATTATTGAATAAATAATAAGTAAATGCTCACTGAGCATACGTCACCATAGATGGAAATAGCTCCATACCAAGAACATGGTAAGAAAGATAAGGGGAATAAAAAGACCCCACAAATTTCTATAGAGAAAAAAATAAGGCAAAAATAAGACAAAGTGTCAAGAATCCGAATGGCATCAGTCTTTCAACAGCCACAACAGAAGGTAGATGCAACGGAGCAATTTCTTCAAAATCCTTTAAAAGATTTCCATCCTAAATTCTATATGTAAACTAACAATTAAATGTGAATTTACAGTAAAAATGCTTATAAAACATGCTTTCAGGCCTTTACACTAGTATCCCCTCTATATGAAATTCTTCCACAAAATGGCATCATGGTTAAATTCCCACCTCCCTTAAGTCCTCTCACATGCCAGCATCTCTAACTGTCTAACTTTCTCTAACTGTCCTTGCACTCCCAATCCCAATAGCCCTCTGAGATCCAGGCCAGAGGGCCTCTGACCTGGGCCTAGGTTTCGTAAGGCCCAGCATATCACTAGTATGTGTATGTATGCACACAAGTGCACTCACATGCATTATTAGAGAATATATGGACACTTCTGCCCATTGGAATCTGACCCTCCAAGCAGACTCAGGCCTAGCCATAACTGTTAACATCCATTCTCATGACTAACACCATCCAGGCTCCAGGAAAATGCATCCCTCCATCTTTTTCCTTTTGTCCTTGACATAAAAGGAAACTGAATGCATGAAGGCTTGTGGATTGGGCCACTACCAACACCAAAGAGGGGTGCTGCTTTGGCGTGTAGAGAAGATTTGAGCAGCAGAAACACTTAAATAACAGACAAATTAATTAACTTGTCAAATCCTTCCTCCCAGATAGCACAAATGCAATAGATGCTTACATAAGAAAGTAACATTTTCTAGTGGTGCTGTACATTCATTTTCTCCCTTTTCTCTGAATTCCAATTTGTGATTCCAAGGTACTCACAAATTCAAGAGATATCCACAGCAGTTGCATGTGGCAACTGAAGAATGTTTTGCAATATGAAATGATCCATATTGCTTTTAAATTTATATATATGTAGGGCTAATGGTACCATAAGTCAATTGTGTTGCCAATTAAATGGGTCCTCACCTGATCTCTTGCTTCAGGCTCTACAGATGTTAAGAGCAGGACTCTCTGATCCCTCATTTGTCTCTACTTTTTCTTTCTCCTTGGAGCTTGCCATTTTCTAAAATTCTGTGTAATTTGCCTTTTACGTTTATATTTGTCATCAGATGTTCTCTGCCGGAATATAAGGTCCTCAAAGACAAAGATCTTTTTTTTTTTAATTGACTTCTGTTTTTTTTTTTTTAAGATTTTATTTATTTATTCATGAGAGACATACAGAGAGAGGCAAAGACATAGGCAGAGGGAGAAGCAGGCTCCATGCAGGAAGCCCGATGTGGGACTTGATCCCAGAACTCTGGGATCACACCCTGAGCTGAAGGCAGACACTCAACTGCTGAGCCACCCGCATCCCAAAGGCAAAGATCTTAGAGTTTGTTCACTGATGAGTCTCAGACACCCAGAATAGTGCCCAACATATAAAAAATATTTTCTTCCTAGAATTCTTTTTTTTAGAGAGAGAATGCGTGTGAGTGGGGGTTGGAGGGGGTGAGTGGGAGGAGGAAGAAAGAGAATCTTAAGCAGACCCCAGCACAGAGCCCAACACAGGACTCGATCTCATGACCCTGAGATCATGACCTGAGCTGAAATCAAGAGTCAGACATTTACCCAACTGAGTCATCCAAATGCCCCTCTTCCTAGAATTCTTAGTGTTTGATGACTTTGAATGAATGAATCAATGGTTTGATTCTCTGTATCATCTTTTAAGAAGCAACTGAGGCATGAGCACCCCCCAGAACAAGGGAAAAAGCAAAGAAGATGACGCAGGGTTTAAAAACATGGGATCATATGAGATCATGTGTAAGAGGATCAAAGAGCATATCGAGGATGATAGGGAAAGAAAGGTACGAGGTGATGGCCATGCAACAGGCCTGGAGATTAGCCAGTCCGAACCGGAGCAGGTTGGAAAGTTCCAGAGAGATTTCAAGAAAATGAAACAGACTAACTCACAAACATGGCTGCACATATTGAGAGGAAGTATATGCAACTGAGGAAGTATTTGAGGTTGAATTATTGACAGTAACGGGGAAAAATAAACAAGCAAGACAATTATTAACTCCAGGGAACAACATGTTACAGGCGGAAAAGTAGGCACAGTGTACCACATGGTTTATAATAGTCATAATATCATAAACACAGAACATTACTGAGAGTGTGCAGTGGGGGGACCAGGGAGAAAGACAACCAGATCTGCATTTTCTATATGGAGAGTCAAGAGATTATGTCTGAAACTAAATGCATGATAAGACATTTCATATAAGGAAATAGCTTCAGTATGATGGGGGTAAATACTCAAGGAATCAGGTAAGGGACTAGAGACGGAAAGTGGGAAACGGAGGGGTTGAGACAGGGCAGGACTTCAGTTTTTCATCATGAGCCTAGAGGAGCAGCTTATTCACTAAACTACGAAACTTTGATGAAAATAAAAAACTAAATTAAATACAAAAACTAATTAAATACAGGGAACCTGGGTGGCTCAGTGGTTGAGCGTCTGCCTTTGGCTCAGGTCGTGATCCCAGGGTCCTGGGATCGAGTCCCATACTGGGTTCCCCGCAGGGAGCCTGCTTCTCCCTCTGCCTGTGTCTCTGCCTCTCTCTGTCTCCCATGAATAAATAATTTAAAACTTAAAAATAAAATACAAACAAAAGCCACAACAACTCCATTTGCAGTATAGACATACAGACGTAGACAGAGCCGGTAGCTCTTTCCAGTAACCCAAGTGCCTCTGGAGGAGGGAGTAAGGGTGTAGGGAGGAGGGTGGTACCTCTCCTGTTCTGCTACATTTACTTTTGTATTGGTTTTATCTTAATGAAAACACACGCGTTATTTGAAAAATTTGACAAAAAGATACAATACATAGTGGGGAAGAAAAGAACACCATTTTGAAGAAATATCAAATTACTGGTTAATCGGGGGCAGCCCCTGCTAACTATGACTTGGACTAGAAGGTAAAGAAGAAGAAAGAGGCAAGAAGGCTCGGTGAAGATAGGAAGATTAGGGACCAGAGCCCCTGGAAGAGAACTCTCAACCCTTAAGAAAACCATGAACTTCTGGGGTCTAGAGAGGCATGGTGTTTCTGCAGAGAGACTGGTCCTCATACCGTATCTTTGATGGAACCCAGAACTGGCCCTCACAGCAGAGCTACCAGGGAAAATGTGTCCCCTCTCCATTCCCCCACCCAGCCTGTACCTAGAATTTAGGTTTGCATCAGTCTGTGGGGTTTTTGGGAGTTTTTTTTTTTTTGTCAGGTTTATGGGGGTGGGGGGCTGTTTTTTGTTTTTTCTTAAAGCCAAGTTAGTGCCTTCCTAGGAATGGAGTGCATGAAGCCTGCCTCCTGCCCTCTGGCCAGCCTCACAGATGGGCCACTCAGGCGAGGAGCCACCCAGCCCTGCCCTTGAGTGTTCCCGGCTCACTCAGCCCTGGCCAGCTCCCCTGCCAGAGGCCTCTGGGAGTCGTAATGCTGTGGGCCATTACAGCAGAACATTGCCTCTGCTGCAGGGACAGCTGGCTCGCCCCCAGAGAGCTGGGCCTCGGCAGATGTCACACCTCCCTCCCCACCACCGCCAGTGAGCAAGGGGAGCGTGTCTCCTACTTGGACAGATCGGCGCCATCCAGCAGGCCAGCAGGATGCCTGAGAGGTGGTGCCTTTACCTAAAACAACACTTCTCCCACGGTGACAGGTCAGAAAAGAAAACATGGTGTTCCGTGGGCTTTGCTTGATTTTTTGCTCAGGGTGGGTGTCTGAGGAAAGCAAGGGACTACCAGATCACAAGGAGTCATCTATCTATGCCTATCCAAGCCTTGCCTATTTCATGCGTGACTGACACCATCAACTCTCATGGAGACATAGTGGAATAATAGCTAATGTTTGTTGAACTGCATGCCTCACTCCAGGCTCATATTGATATCTGTAATCTCAGTTAATCATCACACACTTATGAAGTGGGTACTATGATCATCCTAATTGTATAGATGAGGAAATGAGAATTGGGGTTAACTAACCAGCCCAAGATAAAGAAGTTTGAGCACTAAGACTGAACCTTAGGTCCCTTGTTCTTAATACCTCCCTCCACTGCTTCCCTTAAAATTAGGAGGTTTTGAGCTGGACACTCAATCAACTTTATATTTACTTTAGGTAGTGGCCTTCCAGACCACCTGGGGTTTGAGGACACGTGGTTGGGGTTGGGGCAGAAAGGCACTAGTTTGGTGAGAGCCCGGGCTGTCTGGACTTGGGGCGAAGGATGAATCCAGATTGTGCTCATTGGCAGAATGGCAAATCCATTAACTGCAGGCCTGTCTCTCATTGGTTTAGGAACCATGCCAGACCGAACATGCCTCTGTGGCCAGGCAAGGTAAGGGCAGGTGGAAGCAATGCGTGGGATCGCGATGAGGGGGAGGAAAGGGGCGTGACAGGGTTAGTCAAAGAAGATTACCTGAGATGCCACCAGAGCCATTGAAGATTTTTGAATAGGGCAGAGTCATGATTTAAACAAAAAAAAAATTATTTTTTGTATGGCAACTAGTTATGTATAGCATTTGTATGCACAATGGGCATGGAAGATGGGAACTAAAGAAGTAGTTCAAATGGTCATGAATCCATTCTTCTAAACCTTAAAGGCCTCATGGCTATGGAAATAATGGAAATGACATTTAAAATGATCAAAACAGCCTTGCAAAGGAAAGAGAACCCCGGCTTCCACCACCTTCTAAGAGATGCCCTCTGAACTGCCTCCCTGCCTGATTCCTCCTTCATTCCTTCTGTCCTCCTGCAGGAGAATTCTCTGTTGACAGTGACCATGGTGGGGGCAGGAGGCCAAGGATGATTTCTTTTCCGCGAGGACTGCTTTGCAATTGCCCAGTGCCAGCAATACATATGCAGCTCTGTGTAGAGAGGAGTTTGCATTGAATCTGTTAGAAAGGAAACTCCGAAAACCTCTGTCGGAAATGACAGCTCTTGACAAGATGAAAGGAGGTGTCTTGCTCAGATCTTCACTTAAAACAATCTGGAGTTCCATTAGTATTCATTGAGGAGATGCAGCATGGAACAAGTACAAGCCCCATGAATAAAATTAAAACTGGTATTGACTCTCTGCGCAGATGGAGGGTGGGAGGGGGCTGCCAGGAGCTGGCCCGGCTCTCACAGCCCTGATTCTTAGGGGCCAGATGTGGGCCATTCAAGGCAGCGAGTGTACGTTTTAATCCGGCCCCGC
The DNA here is from genome assembly GCF_905146905.1 of Nyctereutes procyonoides. Lineage (NCBI taxonomy): Eukaryota > Metazoa > Chordata > Mammalia > Carnivora > Canidae > Nyctereutes > Nyctereutes procyonoides. The sequence continues at coordinate 71,287,393 of NW_026575140.1, forward strand.
CACCCTACCTTTAAGCCAACCCATGGTCGTGTTCCAACTTCCAGGAGCAAAGCAGCCACAGGCACCCACTGTGTTCTTCCTCACGGTGGTCCCCAAGGGACCCGTTCAGCTTCTGACTCTTGGCTGCATTCTGTCTAGGGATTCTTACCCTGACCTTGGCACTCCACGCTGCTCTATGTTCTTATTGATTCTGATGCTGGTCTGTCTGTAAGGCCTTTGGTTTATAGGTTTTGCCCTCCGCATCCTGCCAGTCTACTTCACTGCTAACCACAGAATACCCTGACCTGGTCTCCCCACTGAGTTCCAACCTCCAGCCTTGCTTTGTTCACCTTAGTGTGAGGCTTTATACAAGGGGGCAGTAGGGTCAGGCCCTCTTCCTGAAACTGTCCCTTGCAAAACCCATCAGGCTAGACCTGAACCCAGTGGTCACTTCCCACCCCAGGCCCCAAGTGTATAATGCTCACTTACGAGAGATTCGGAAGAGGGAGGAGAGTCCCCTGGAAGGTGAAATTATTCCAGGAAAGAGTTGTGAAAAAAATCCCACTTGCCTACTTTTAGCTCCCTGTTGCGATTCCTACAGGGTGAGGGTGACCCAACCCTTTGGAGGTCTCACATGCCCTCAGGACTTATTTGTGAGGCCACGTTAGCTCCTAATTGTGTCTGCAGCTGCAGCTCTCAGCTCCAGAATGTCCCCTGTTCAGGAAAGCACCTCCGTCTGTCGCCGCCACCCGTATGTTTCCCATTTCCTAGACCCGCCCGAGCAGCTGTCTCCAATGAGCCGCAGACAAGATTTCTGCTCCAGAGAATCCAAGCTGGGCAGGGCACTGCTGAGTGCAACGTCCACCACAACAGGCCTGTGTGCGGGGCATGTGCGGGGCATGTGCGGGGCATGAGCGGGGTGTGGGAGACAGGGAGGTGGGCTGCTCAGAAGGAGCCCCACCCTGGAGAGGTCCCCGTGTCCAGCTTCTCTTTGGACACTTTTCCAGGTTTGTTTTATGATAAAGAACAAAAATCACCCTCAGTGATGTTCAGGGGCTCCAGAAAAGGATGGGATGGGAGCTGGTTTGGAGGAGTTATTCGCTCTTCTCCCTACTGTCATGAGGTTAACTTCCGATGCCCTTGGGTCCTTGCAGAAGGACTCAGATCTAAAATGTGGTGTCTTCCTTAACTAACCATCTTTAAACAAGGTTACTTCTATGCCCCATCACCTTCCAGAAGCTTCCACTGGAAGACACAGCTGGAAAAGGTGGGTGATGGTCACCGTAGGGGTAGAGGTGACACCTTGGTGATTTCAGCCATCATGAAGCTCAGGAGTGTGTCTCTCTGTGCACACATAAGGGGCCTTAGAATTGAATTCAGGTCTCACGGCCACCAGGACACTCTCCCAAACAGCTAACGGTGTAGGGCTGTCTCCTGCACATGCAGTCCATGTCCCCCTTCCCCGAGAATGTGCCTGTTCTCCCCCTTTACACCCACAGCCAAGACTTCTGCAGTGCTTGCTCTGCACTGTGCACCTTATATGGATGCTATTAACCCACTTGATCCCGACAACAATACTTTAAAGTAGGTTCTATTACTGTCATCCCTATATTTTTGTTGAGGAAACTGGCAGAGAGGTGACGTAACCTATACGGGCAAATAGTGGTGGCTGGATGTGGCACCTGGAAGCCTGGCTTTGCAGTTCAGGTCTCATAAATACTAGCATAAAATCCTTTCTACGACCACATGCTTTTATTTGCATATTATGTGTTGCTGTTGCTTCGTGGTCATTTCGGGTGCTGGTGCTTCATTTTTCAATCATATCATAAGATGCCTGAAGACCGAGACTGTGTGGGACACGTCTCCGAACTTCTCACAGCATCAGCCCAGAATCTCACATATATAATTGCTTAATAAATGACCAGTAATTAACATGGTGAACAAAACAAGAGAAACCAAGAATTTCAGTCTTTTCTCCAACTTACTTTGCCTCCTAAGTATCCCTCCAAGAATAAACTTTACTCCCTCAGGAGAAGTTATTTTAAAAACTAAATAACTAAGTACTTAAGAAAAATTCATCCCTCCTGATGAACTGAGGTTCCTGCTGCTTCTCTTTTTATTTCTGCTACTGAGAAGCTCAAGCTTGTGTTTTTTCTTTAGAAGGCTTATTATACCTAGTGTAAATGTTCTGCTCCAATTACATCCCCCTTTCTTATTTCTTAAATATGTTCTTTTTGTTTCCTTGTATTAATCACTTTAGAATTTTTACCCATATATTTTATCATAAGCTACCTCCTTTTCTCTTTGGAGGCCTACTAACAGTCTGGAGTAGGTGTGCCTCCGTTTCCTCATCTGTAAAATGGGGTTAACAGTAGTCCTGACAACGCAGGGTTGCTGTCAGGACCAAAAGGGTGGAAGCATGAAAAACACCTGAGACAGAGCCTAGCCAGTAATTAGCATCCGAATGCAAGGAAGATGAGAAGAGGAAGGCAGGAAAATCAGAATATCCTTCCAGGTATCCAGACAACACTTATGTGCGTGTGTGTTGAAAAATATGCTCCAGGCTTGTCTCTCTAGCCACGTGTGTGCTAGCCACGTCTATAGGTGATAGACGTCTCAGAATGTCCAGAACCAAACTCCCTGCATCATCATCCCAAACCTTTTTTTTCCGATAATCTTCCCTATTTCAGGTGATGGCCACTCTACTCTTCCAGCTACTCAGGCCGAAACATTTCAAAACGTCTTTAATTTCCATTTTCTTACACCTCCACAGCCAATCCAACAGGAACTCTTTTGGCTCCTCCTTCAAAATAGACCTGGAAGTCCACCACTTCCCACCCCTTTGACTGCTAGTTCCCCACCCTGAGGCACCAGGTTTTCTGCAATAGCGTCCAGCCCAGTTCTATCATCCCTGCTCCCTAATCTACTTCCAATGACTGATCCTGTCCAAATACACTCAGCTTGTCGTTGCACTAGTAGAAGCCAGCATCTTCACCATGACCTCTACAGCCCTGAGGACCACCCCACAGGTCCCCTCTGGCCTTCACTCCTTCCCTACCACTCACCTCAGGCCCTTTTCCAGATGCCTCATGGCAATTCCTTACCTCCTTTAGGTCTCAAATGCTACTTTGTCCTAGACTCTTCCCTGACCACCTTGTCTAATATTGCAACCTCCCCTACACACACCCATCCTTCTCCCCTGCTTTGTTTCTCTAAACAGCACTAGGCACCATGTACCTTGTCATATGAAGACACCATTTAGCTTACCGATCAAAGCCAAATCACCTAGGCTGAGTCCCTGTGTCATCCATCACTAGCTGTGTGATCTGGTGCAAGGTACAATGGAATTATTGTAACAATTAAATGGGTTACCCTGTATCTAGAACATCTGGTATACAGTAAGCATTCTATAAGTGCAAGCTACTATTTATTTATTAACTATCCTGCTACAATGAAAGTTCTCCTATGAAAGGGAGTGCTGCATATTTTGTTCACCGCCCTATTACCAGCACCTACAGAAGGGCCTGGTATTTATTAGGTGCTTGATAAATGTTTGCCAGCTAAATGAAGCTACACCCCAGGAGAAAGGTCCTATGTAGAATTAGATATCCTATGTTTAGAAGTGGCATTTGAAACTTTAAAGTGAGGAAACAGAATAGAAGAAAAGGTGGAATGCAAAGAAAAACTGAGGTCTGGGTTTTAGGGTTTTTTGTTTTGTTTTGTTTTGTTTTGGCAATTTAGAGTTATGGAAGTTAATAGTCGGAGAATTAATAAATAAGGCCAAGAAATGGCCAGCAAGCCTAGACAAGACCCAGGAGGGTATGTGATCCGAAAACCAGAGGAAAGAAAATTCTAAGAATTGGGGGTGAGCAGTAGTGTTGAACACAACCAAGAGAGGGTACAGACCGAGACCCCCGTCGGACCACGGAGCTGGTGTGGGAGACAGTACTGGTTACTCTCAAAAGAGCAAATTTAGTGCCAAGGTAGGAAGAAAGCCAACACCAGGATGAGCCAAGGAGGAATGACAAAGTAGGAAGCCGCAGCAGCCACTATTGACTGCTCTTGACGTTAAGCAGGGAAAGCAAACAGAAGAGGAAAGTTGTCAAAATAGAACTCTTCTCATTTCACACATTGAAGAAGCCAGTCTTTACTATGACTCCTAACATGAAGCACCATTTTCAAGGGAAGCATTGTTACAACTTACTATTTATTTATATGTAATGCATTCATGGATCACTGCTTATGTACTGTTTTTACATGTGCAAAAATCTCTCTCCCTTTCCTTGTTTTTCTAGTTTTGTATTATGAGAGGTGTTTTTTTTTTAAATAGGTGCATGCCAGATATATGTGTATATAACAGGTTCCCAAATAAGAGTAGAGAGCAATCCTTATATATTCTTTTGTTTTGTTTTGTTCATAGAACTCAAAATCTCTTTGTGGACTGAATCCATTAATGGCTGAATAAAAAAAAAATGTGTTCTAAATTAGGGGCTCGAGAGGCTACCCACTTCCCACCTGCCCTACACGGGTATTAATTGATTTTCTAAGTTGTTCCATGGCAACCAAGTAGGACTCTAGCTTCAGTTCTGCTTTTTCGTTATCTTCCCGGTACAACGATGGCTGCAACAGGGTTGAGGAGCAGGAGTCTCCCACCCGCAGGCACCAAGGGGCACCTGTCAAGCAGCAGGGCACTTGGGCTACCTTCAATGGACTGCAGAGAAATGGGAGAACAGAGAGGCCGGATGCAGAGGAGCCTGTGGCACACACAGGGGCAGGGGAGTGAGTCAGCATCCCAGAGTGATGCTCCGGAGTTAAATCCATAACACTCGGAACCAGGTTGTAAATTTCAGGCCATAGTTCATTAACTCCAGAAGTTCAAAACGATACCCCCTGCTCGTCCAGTCAATGCAGCTGAGAGTTCTCCTGGCGTGTGATGATCCATCAACAATTGGATTCCAATATCTTTTGCTTCATTAATAGAGTCACACGGGCCCCTCCTATGGAGCTGGGTAAGGCTTCTGCCTACGTGCCTGCTCGGGCTGGGCTGCAGCTGTGTCGGAGGCATCTTGAGCCGCAAGCTCCCCGCAGACCCCAGGGGGTGCCTTTTCTTGACCAGGATCTCCAGTTTGACCAAAGCTAGCATCAAAATGCCTTCCGTGGGGCTGGGTTAGCTTTAACGAGATAACTCCAGTGCTGATTCGAGGCAGCGCATATCTTAGAAAATGCTCTACAGCTGTAGGGATCGGTATTACCTCCTAAGACTCATAGCTGGGGCCTAGTTCACATTCAGCTTGACAGTGTTCTACGACCTACGAGGCAAGTTGCTTCTGCTGGGCCTCTTGGAAGTCGCTCCCCCTACATGTCCTTACTAAGCAGCTGTCATACCCCAGACTGGGGCTGGTATGAATCATCCCAAGAGGTCACGTGACCCACTGCCGAGATGGGAATCGTAAGCTCAGAGTGTGTTAGGCTGCGGGTGAGCCAGAGTGGCCAAAAGCGTGAGAAGCACAATCCACGCCCAGGGGACGATGGTAACTGCAAAACAGAAAAACAAAACCTAGCACTACATCTAAGGATGAGCTTGGATTTGGGAATGAGGCAAAGCCAAAGTCAGGAGACTGTCTGAAGGAGCAAAGAACAAGGGTGGCAGTGAAGACAGGTGGATTCTAAGTTGTTTGCTATGAACATCATGTAAAGCGTGGTGGGTCAGCTTGGCTTCTGGGTCCTGGGTGAGATTCAGCTGAATGGGCTCCAAATCATGAGCCTGCCCTCTTCTCTTACCGGAACCTCCTTCCTCTACTGGCTGACAGCCGTTCATACCATGAGGGCGTGCCACATAAACAGGACGGCACCACCACCACGATTTTCAAAACCTTTGTGAAATTCAAATGAGGCTTTTTATCCTTAGCAGCCCTCCCCACTGGGGACTCTTCCTTATTATTATTATTATTATTTTTTACCAGATCCCAAAGTCTCTTGCCTTCTAAGCCACTAAAACTACCCTTATTGTGAACTCCATAAGCCTCCATTGCCCATAAGCACTAGTAACATTTTCTGCCTCCTGTTAATAAATTGTTCCTCTCTTTGCACAGCAGAGAAAAGATGAAGATGAAATTGGGGGGAATTATTTCCTGAGTATTGTTTTTCTAACAATAGCAATCCTTGCTCCTGAGAACTCTATTTTGCTTAATATGTTCTTTCTGCAAAGTGGTAAAATGTGACAGTGTAATAACCCAAAAAGCAGCATGAAGGGCCTGATTCCCCAAAGTGTCCACTGAGAAAACATACAAGTGTTTCCATCAAGAAGGAATTGTGTGCATTGAGAGAAGGTAAGTGCGCAAAATAAGGGGCTGCCATAAAGTGGGGTCCAGGCGTCAAGGATTAAATGTTTGGATTCTTTGCTTCACAATAGAAGCATTTGTGGAAAGAATGGGTCTCTATTTCTTTCCTTAATGGGGATATCACAGACACACGGTGAGTGCATGTCTTCTTCAGGATAAAAGGAAAATTGGCTGGTTTAAACATAGAAAGAAAAAAAAACCCACCTGGTCAACAACAACAGCAATAATGCTGAACAAAATCAGAACAGATTTCAATGACAGTGGATCTTGCAGCTGGGTACTGGGGAAAACTTCCAGACATTACATGTCAGGACCCCTGAGACATAGAGCTAAAGGGTATTTTGGAGATGAGTCCAAGGTGACCTTTCAAGTCACTTCAAATATCCACTGGCATCACACTGGAGGAAGGCACTAGATCTTCAAAGTCACATATTCTGGGACGAGTCCACATATCCTGAACATACCTTTGGATGTCAGCATCTCCAGGCACCACCTTGCCAGGTGGGGAGAAGATTGGAAGGGTTGAGAGATCCAGGGATACAGCCTACAGTGGTCAAAGGATGATTTGCCAAGAGAGAAAGGCAGGACACCAGTCTGAAAAGATGAAAATCATAAGCTGCAAGACAGAAATGTGCCTCGCACCCCGAGTAGTGAAGGCAACAGCTTTGAGACGGACAAAGCATGGAGGTGAGCGCAGGTCAGGCCAAGAGATCCAGGGCACAGAACGCCATCTCTGTGCCAGGCCAGGCTGTGGCATCCGGCAGGCACACTTTGTGCTCTACATGGTGCCTTTGTGCATTAATGGTCCTTGACTCCACTTCACTCTTGGCCTTGTGCCTCTGCATTTCCTCTCACAAACGAGGCAAACTGTATTTCCCTGTTTCTTGACTTTGGATGTGGCCACATGACATGTTCTGGCCAGTGGAATATTAGCTACAGAGTGGCCGAGGGCTCCAGAGGCACTAAGGGTCTGCTTTCTGGACTCAGCCACTGTCGTGAGAAGACCAGGTCCAGACCAGCCCGTTAGTCTTAGGAGGGGGACGTAGGACATATGGGACCGAGGTGAACAACTCTGGTTGAGTCTTTCCTGATCACACGGTCCCTGGCGACCCTGGCCCTGCAAATGAGCTTCAGGAGGTCAGCAGAACTGCCCAACAGAGCTCACCTAAACCTCAACTAACTGTCAGATTTGCAAGATACAGGATTGCCATTTTATGCAGTGGGGTTTCGGTGTGATCTGTTACACAGCATATGGTGGCAACAGCTAACTGATACAAGATGTCCAGCTGAGGAGGATGCGTGGGGGCTGAACCACAGCCTGCATTCTGCTGTGCACCGGACCCAGAGCTGGGTCACCCCGAGGGGAGGATTCTACTTGCTAACTCACACAAAGGCACCACATGGGTTAGTGGCCATCCTTGCAAAAATCAGTGCTATCCATGTTCTCATCGCTCTTCCCCATGTTCTTTCCTCATATCAGCCTGAAATCCAGACCCTGTCTGCCTTCCAGCCTCGTTCTAGCTAACACTCTAGACCCTTACAGTGCCACCCTTCTAAAGCTCTTTGCACATCAGTCCCCCACCCTGGTCAGCCCCACCCTTCCTTTTCCCTTCCTTCCTCTGCACCGTTGGATAAAGGGTGGTCCCGCCAGCCATGGCCCCGGAGCTCAGCAGGCCCTGCACCTGTCCTGCACCGACTCCCCGCTGCACTGGCCAGCTTCCCTCCTCCAGCAGGCGGGGACCAGCCACATTCTGTGGGCAAAACGGGGTGCGGGTGCCAGGGAGGCCGGGGTGCCTGCAAAGCTCCTCTAACCACCTGGGAAGAGAGCTAAGACAACTGTGCGGAACACAGAGCAGAAAGTGGTTAGCATCATCAGCGAGCGACAGATTAAGAGCTGTCAGCGTTCAGGGGAGACATTTACTTCTAGTTGGGGGTCTCGGGGGAGCTTTCAAGGAAGAAGTGACTTTGAACCAGATCTTGAAGGATGGAAAGGCTCTGCAGATACAGAGAAAGGGAGGCTGAAGGAGAGGGTGAAGCCCTTCAGGCAGAGAAGCAGCAGGAGGACCCCCACGGTCACCCTCCTCCAAGTTATCAAACCACCTTAGAACTGCTGCGAGATATTTGGCCTGGGTCCATGTGCAGGGTTGGCACGTGGGGCTGGGGAATCTCCTTCCAAAAATCTAATTTGTCAACACCCTGGGCTCGGAGGAGAAAAACAGAAGCCAGAGTCTCGTTAGCTTTGAACGTCCCCAGTCCCTTGCAACCGAGTGGCTGCTGTGACAGAGACGCAGCCTGTGTAAATAGCGCCGGATGGGATTGCAGCTAATAGGGTTATTAATACCTGTCACCTCCCAGGATGGCGGAATAATGTGGAGGTTTTCTACTATAGATTAAAACCAACCAACGGGGAATTTCCAGAGGCTGGCAGTCACCGCTTTCTCTTCCGACATCTCCTCCTCCAGCCATGCAGACAGGGGTAAGTGATTGTCCTGGGGAAGGACTGTCACCATGGTAAATGCAAAAAGCAAGAACAAACCTGCCTCCCTTAGCCTCAGGCAAGAACATGGGTATTTGAAATTCACAGATAATCCCCAAACCTTGCTTCTGCCTGCAGCTGTGACCTCTTTTCTGGCCCCAGCAGTCACCCCAGAGAAAAGCCACCTTTACTTGGGCTCCCTGGCTTCCGCTCCTGGGAAGAATCAGAACAAGGCAGGGAGCTGAAGAGAGAATGTACGCTCTGGATGTTGGGGCAGAAATCTGGGCTCTGGGGGTGGAGCTCAAGCAGGGTAGCTCCACGGGGGCCCAAGTGCCTTCCAAGCTGGTGACACCGCTGTGTTCTCCAGGCCCATGGAGAGTGACTAGAGTTGACCATCTCTGTTCCCTTTCACAAAAGTATCCAGGAGCCCTGAAGAAAGGGCTCCAGGAGCATGTAGGGCAAAGTGTTGGAGCTCTTCTGGAGGCTCCTCCTTAAACACTTCGGATGCACCTCACCTGGAAGGAGCTTCCGTGGGAAGAGGAACCAGGTGAGAGCCCAAGCCTCAGGTATTGTCAGGTATCTCGGGACAGACATGGCCTTATTCTGCCTCCCCTTCCAGGTCCTATTTTTTCATTCCTCTCCTCAAAAGGAAAGCTCTAGTCACTATCATAAGGCCACAAATGCCTGCGCGGGGCTTTCACCGCTGCCAAGGGATGCTCACCCCTCTTTAAAAACTCTGCAGGGCATCTCTCCTGCTGGGGTTCACTGGCCACATTCCCCAGGCGAGCCCCGTGATAAACCTCAGAAGCTGCATACAGCAAGAAGAATAGCAGAATGAAATCTGGAGCTCACGCTGTCCTCTTTGGCTGGGACCTACCCTACAGTCACTCTGGTTCAAGTCTCTGCAAGAGCCAGCTTCTCTGAAGAAAGCCCTGTCCCCATGATATAGCAAGGTCTGTGGGTCCCTTTGGAGAAAGAGGCTTGGTTTGTATTTGCTTGTTGAGGTCCTTTCTTCTTTTTCCTTTGATTTTCAACTACTCCGGGGGAGCCGAATTCTTCACTCTGCTGGTAAGGACAGAACTGTGTCCCACCCCATCACCACCACCCCCAACCCCTAGTTCATACACTGAAGCCCTAACCCTCAATTTGACTACATAGAGGGCCTTTAGGGAGGTAATTAAGGTTAAAATACATCATAAGGTGGGGCTTCATCCAGTATAACTGGTGTCCTCATAAGAAGAGGAAGAGATACCAGGAGTATGAGCAACAGAGGGAAGATCATGTGAGGACTCAGCCATTAGGCCACCATCTGCAAGCCAAGAGGAGCAGTCTCACCAGAAACCAGCCCTGCTGCCACCTTGATCATGGACTTCCAGCCTTCAGAACTGTAGGAAAATAAACTTTTGTTATCACAATGCTAGTCTATGATAAACTCTATGACCACCTGAGCAGACTAGTACACCTTCTGTCCTCATTCTGCCTCTGGGCACCTTGGTGTCTCACTGGAGAGTAGGTGATTCCAGTAACCACCACAAATGAGCATGGAGGACAGAAATACTGCACACTGGATTTGAAGGCGGTGTTGCCTTGTGTTTAAGGACATTGCCTGAGCTCGGCCCACGGGAAGGTTAATTTTCCTTTGTGTCAAATGGGATCATAATTGTTCCTTATCATAGAGTTGTAGTAAAAATAGTTAAGTCACAGCCCAGAGTAGGCACTTAATAAAATGATATCTGTCATGTTTCTTATTTTTGATTGGCCCTACCACTGATCTACAGTATGACCTTAGGCCTGGTTTCACCATGTGTAAATATTAAAGGTAGATGCTTCCCATCTACGAAGTACAGTGAGAGTTTGAAAAGAGACAAAATAAGGAAGAAAAATGCCTCAGAAATCCAGAAGTGGATCTATCATCATCATCATCATCATCATCATCATCATCATCACCTGGCTGCAATGCTGTGTCCCTGAGGGAAGCCTGGCAGTTATGCCTTGGGATTCCATCCTGTGCTCGGGCCTTGCTCGTTCGGAAGCCTCACAGGTATGGTCAGGTAGAGACTCACAGAGGTCTAAGGCCCTGCTGCCTGCTGCCACAGCCCCCTGCACATGCAGAAACCCTCCTTCCCCATCTTTCCTACACTGCCCAGCCTCCAGCAGCACAAACAGCAGTGGGCGGGAGGGCAGGCAGGAAAACTGAGTGAGTCACTCTGACACCTTCCCACCACCATCCCTGCCAGACCCTGGCCCCATGCCAACAGGAAGGGAGTGTCATTGCCTCCATCCCTCCAAGGATATGGGATAAATGAGGCAGGGGTAAGGGACAGTGGAGAGTGTTCAGGGAACCCTCAGAACACAGCCACCATCCCAATGCAAGCCACATGGTTGGGAATTCAGTGACAAGCCTGCCCTCTGCATCTCCTCACCTCAGCAGAGCCCTGGGCAAAGACGATGCCCAGCTGCTGGCAGCCCAGAGAGCTGTCCTGGGTGGTCATCTGTTTGCAGTCCAACCTTTCCCTTCTTCCCTGATAATCTTTCTGCCCACCCAGCAGTGGAGGCACCATGCCAGCCTCAAGCTGAACAGGCTTCTCAGACATCTCCAGATGACTCATTGGCTGGCAGAACAGACCAGAACCTGAGCCCTTTGGGGGTCCTAGGTGCCCCTGACATCTCAGGATTGAGATCTGGACTGATTTCATCTCCAGTGGCCATTGACACACTCCAGGAGGCCCAGACCAGAGGAAAGCAGGGGCATGCTTGGAAGGAGAACGAGAATATTCTGGAATGCCATCTCTGTGGCCGGGGCCAGCTCCTCATAAAAGGCCTTCACAAGCCCCTCCTCCTCTTCCCCAGCTCCTCTCCAAAGAAAAAGAAAAAAAGAAAAACTAGTGAGAAGTACAATCAAATCAGCAGGTGACATTGGTATTAATCCCAAGACTCTCGCACATAGAACAATTTAAAGAGCTGGTAAAGAAGCACACACAAGAAGTGTTATTTCTGAGTAGGGACAAAGCACTCGATACTGCCAGGATGAGTGAGGCCCCCGCTCACTGCTCTCCACCCTCTCTGCTGTTTACAGTAAAACTTCCTCACAAGATGCTATTAAGCTTGGCAGTTACTGTAAATGCTACTGTCTCTGTTGACTTCCGTATAGCCCCAGGAAATTTTATCCAAGACAAAGTGGGTTCCACAGAGAGACCCAAACCGCCACTTGTTCCTCTTCAGAAAGTAGAAGGTGCCCTAGAGAGAGATATTAGCCATTCTTGGGCTGGGGAACACTGGCTGCCTCCCCCTTTACTCTGTGGGCTATGAGAACAATAATGAAATCAGCAGAGCTAGTGGGATAGATTCCAGAGCAAAATGAAAAGCCATTTGGCCATTATGAGGAAGGCCAGAGAGCAAGAGTCCAACCTCTTCTATCTGTCTTCTCAGCTACCTTGATGGAGGGAGAGAAATAGCCCATTCTGGGATCTATAAATTTAAAAAATAGACATAGGACTGGTTTGAATTATTTGCAGGTAGGGAGGCAACAGGATTCACACTTCCCTGAACAATGGTGACAAGACACAAGGACACACTTACATTTGTCAGCAACCTACACCACTTTCCACTTCCCTTCCCCAAAGCAGATACAACCTCTGGATAGAAGCCACCAAGGGACTTGTTTAAAATTCTCTGTGATTAATTCATGGCATTTATCTTACTTTCATCTGAATTTTAGAAGGGAGAAAAGCTTTGGTGCCTCGCCCAACATCCTGAAGCAAAGCCTTATTCATCTCCAGATCTCTGGTGACACATCAAGGCGTCCACAAAGCACCAGTTGAATGGACGGTGTTGCCCACATGAGCCAGACGTGGGGAGGGCGGTGTGCTTTCAACAAGAAAACTTAGAGTCAAATCTTGGCTCCATGATTTACTAGCTTTGAAACTTTGAAGCATAAATTCAATTTCCTCTTTTGTAATTTGGGCATAATAATGCCTCCATTACGAGGCCAATGGGCAGATGAAATGAAAGAGAGATGTTGAAGTGCTCATCACAGTGTCTGACACATCAGTAAATCTTGTTGGATCTGAACCTGCAGGATCAAATATTGACCTCACCCAGCCCGAGAGCGAAATGCCCATACGCCTGAATGGGGCACAGTCAGCAACAGGGATTACCGGGCTCCAGATCCACGGTGAGCTGCTGCGGACTCCAGCATCTCTGGCCATTGGTTTCTATTTCTTTCCGCCCACTCCCCAGCTTATGTATGCTCAGAGAAAGCTAACGAATTTTAATATCATCCTAAGTTAAACATCATTATGAAAGTAAACCTGCTGGAAAAAATCATATAATGCATCCCAAAGCCAAATGTAAATGGTTTTTAGATTTTCCATTATTTTAGGTTACCTGTGCCCAGGAGGGACAGGGAAGGTAACCTAAATTCATGCAGATAATCAAGAACTGATTATGCTTCTGGATGGCCTGCTTGTTCTAGAGTCTAAAGCAAAGATCCTCAAACTGATACCACAGAGAATCTACTGCTCATTCCCCAAGGGGCTTATGGTCACTCAAGTTAGGGATGGTAAGAGGGCAAATGATCCAAGTTCCTGAGTGTGACGGCAATGACGGCCATTACTAAAGGCTGCAAGTAAGCGGTGGGGAGGTCTCACATTCTGGAAACCTCCAAATAAAATGGTTTGCCTGACTCTAAATTTACTTAAGACCATCTGCAGGTGCCACTCTGCCCCTATCTCAAAAGACCAATCTCAGCTGGAAATAGAGGAAGACCAGCATACCTATCTCTCTGCTGGTAATGAATCAGTCTCTCCCCACTTTATGCCAGCTCTTACTTCTCTAGATCTCACATCATGGGTTATCATCTTACCCAATGGGAAGTAGTTCCAGGAGCCAAGTTTCGTGTCCGAAAATCCAACAGTGGTGGTGTTTTCCTTAACTGAGCCAGAGCCCCAATAGCACTGTCCTCTATACCTGTTGCGAGCCACCTCCAGTTCTGCCCTATGAACTTTTCCAGACTGTCTCCCAGGAGTTCAAACAGATACCTGGATCTAACATTCAGCTTTGCTCTCAGATGACACCACTCCATAGATTATAAACTCGAGAAGAGCAGATTTTGTCCAATGCACTCATTGATACATCCTACATGACTAGAATACCAGAATACTGTCTGGCACAAAGTAGGTCTCAATATTTACTGACTGGACATCTTGCCTGCCTCTTTCCCTCATCCCCTGGATTTTCTGTCTTTGAACGCAGGTTCTTGTGTTCCCATCTCTAGAACACTCAGTCTCTGACTTTCTCCAGAAGAAGGCTTATGGTATAGTAGAAAGCTCGAGGACTTCACAGGCAAATGCAGATTTAAATCTCAACTATACCAACTTTAAATTCCATGAAGGCCTGGGTAAATTGCTTAATTTTTGTCTGAGCTTCCTTATGTTTCTCTCTAAAATGGTTATAATAGCACTTCCAAACTTGTTTAAAGGATTAAATTATGTATATAAAGTCCCTAGCAGGATTCCTGGAGCATAGATGGAGTTTAGCAAATCGCTTTACCTTCTACACTTTCCCACACACGGAGACGTCATGAAGAATCAGTGGATAACTTAGATAACATCCCTGGCATATTATGATGCCTAATACATGCTAGCTTCTCTGTCCCTGTGTTCATTAGACATAAAGCATTCGCTGTGTTCCATGATGTGCCAGGCATGGTACTCGGGGCTGGGGATACAGAGATGGAAAGGCATAGGCATTATCCCCAAAGAACTCACGCCTCGGGTGAGGAGAGGAGATAATTCAGCAGATGAGTATAGAAAACTAGGTAAGAGTGACAGTAAAGAAATGCACAGGGTATGTAGGGGTCCTGAAGGGGGTACCACCTGACTCCACCGGTGCATGCATTCTTGTGCTGACTCAACCAGCTGGAACCCAGCCCTGAGTGGGGCCATGGTGCCCATGACTGACAATAGTTGGCCCTGTTGAGCTCCACACTTAACTATCACATCACAAGTCTGTCAGATATTAAAATATGGCATCTCTTCCTCAACACCCCCCCCCCCACGCCCCCTGAACAGACCACTCCTAAACTGTTGCTCCTTCTTTCTACACCTTCCCTAGCCCTTCAGGAGGCAATAGGTGCTGCAGCCAAATCTTCTCTTCCTTCATCCACTCCTGGGGTAGGAAAGAGGTTTAAAAAACAAGCTTCCAGTATGATTCTGTGAGTCACCGTGTGCTATGAACCTGCTTTGTGCGAAGAACCCTGCTGGACACTTTACACATTTGGTCATTGAGCTCTCCCGGCCACTCAACCAGGTGAGTATGGTTTCTCCCATTCCCTAGATTTGAAAACTGAGAGTATAAATGCTTGTTTAAAGTTACAAGGTCAGTCTGGTCTGATCTCATACAGCTGTGCAGGTCTTCCAGCAGCCACAGGCACTCAGCAGAGACTGAAGCTCTACCCATGCTCTGCTCACCAATGTGAGCACCTGTGCCCACCTGAGGGAAGGGATGACTGTTTCTAGTTACACAAGGGCATAGTCCGCTTGCTTGCCACCACCCACCAGGCAGCACCTGCTTTTCTCCTCTGCAGATGCAGGTGCCATATGGGCCAACAGCAGCCTCAGTTGGCACCTGGATGAACCCAATTCCAGAGTCCAAGTGCTCCCCTACAAATCCATTGGCCCCTCAACACCCTAGCATCCCCACTTTAACATTGAGGACATGGGGCCACTATGCACTGCCCATTGCCATGTGCCAGTTGTTAGAACAATCCTGCAGGTGAGAATTGGTGAAAACACACAGGAAAGCAGACAGAAGATGGCTAAACGATTGCCCTAAGTTACCTGAGTAAGTGCCAGAACAAGGATTCAAACTTAGAATCCTTTAACCCTAGGCACAACTTTTTCCCATGATGTCAGGCTGCCTCAAGAGAACTATTTGTTCAGTCACAGAGCTGTGTAACACAACAGCTAGGGTTAGAACTTGGGCTTGCAATTCCAAATTCAATGAATAACTGTCATGGACTGGTTGGGGATGGTCCCAGTTATCTATTGACACATAACAAATGACTCCAAAACATAGTGACTTAGAAACAATTATTGATTTTGCTCTAAAGCCTGCAATCTGGGCAGGGCTCCGTGGGGATGGCCAGACTTTATTCTATGTTCTTGATAGGGCTGGCTTGATGGGCACCAGAGGCCTCACTTCTAAGATGAGCATCATCTAAGGGCCTGAATCCTTCTCTACATGGGCCTTTCCATTGGAGTGGTGTGGGATTCCTCACAGCATGCTAGCTGGGTTCCAAAAACAAACCTTCTAAAAGACCTGTCAGGTTCCTCCCCACCTAGTCTTGAAAGCTCCAGAATGCTATTTCTCCTGCATTCTATCAATCAAGAAAGGCCCGAAGGTCAGCCCAGGTTTGAGAGGAGAGGCACAGATTACCCCTCTCACTAGGAAGGGTAGGAAAGAATGGGCAGCGAGCTCATTTGCTACAGAGACCTTGGTTCTAGAGAAAGTCATCGTGAACACTTTCCAAACATAGACCTCATTCAACCATTACAGCATTAAACTGCCTTGCTACACAGATAGTCAAACACCCAAAGGTGGGGACAGGTACCCTCACTCACCCCTGACCTGCAGCGAATGTGACAGCCAAGGGGAGCAGAGACGATTCTGAGCCCAAAGCATTAGGGCACATCACAGGTCTGGCTGGACCTCACTCACAGGAAAAATCACCGGAGCAAAATCAATCCGCACACCATCTGGTCTCCGTGCACTCGCAGACTCCAGCCAGGCCCTCGGCCCCTCAACTGTCACAGGTACTAAATTCCCCTGGACATGCATGCCAGAGAGAGCCAGGGTTGAAAAATACTAATAAATCCATCCGAACATTATGCTCTCTTGGGGCTTATCGGTATTTCAGTCCTACTCACAAAAATAACATACTGTAAAAGACTGATTAGTCATCGGATAATTGAGTTCTTAAATGTCAAAAACAATATCGTATGAATATTCAACAGATCAGATCATGCTACTGAAACTTACCTGTTCCATCAACAATGACTAACATTTCTCCCCCATTGTTCTTTCCCAGAAATTATGTTAATATGACTTTTCTGAGGTGATGAATGTGGTTCTCTTTAAAACATATTGTCTTACAGGTTAATGCATAATGAGCTGGTTAAAGAAAGAGGGCTCGAGAGTCATGCTGGATTTGCATCTCCCTGAATTAGCTTCACCTCCCTGCTCAGAGAGAGGGGGCATCGGGGTAGAATTACTTCCAGCAACAGACAGACATCAGTGCTCTACTCTTTGTGAATTCTATTTATTATTTTATTGACTGATTGATTGGCTGGTTGCCTAAGACCTGGGGGATGCACTGTTTTCAGGAAGCTTAAATTAAACCAGGACCAAGGTTCAAGTTGTGTGGGAAGCTTGTGCATAACTGAATTCCGCGGAAAGTTAGGAGTGTGGCAGGCTAAATATACTTGTAAGACCTGTGTTTTGCTGAATTCTCATGTGTGCGCACGCGTACGCGTGTGCATTTGCACACACGCACACCTCCCCACTGATGAGGGAAGGGAGCGGGTGTGTAGTTTTGATTCAGAAGATATTTCCTGAGCCTGGAGTCCGGAGAGGAGGAAACTTTCCCAAGCAGATCCCTGCTTTCTGTTAGCCTGGCCTCAGCAGATGCTGCAACAGCTGGAACCGGGAGCAGCTTGGTGGGGTGGGAGCTGATATTGGGGGCAGCTTGCAGGCCCTACAATGTGTCAGGGGCCTTGCTCTTGGTGGAAGCAACACGATATGCCAGCCACCAACTGCTCCTCCAGCCAGACTGTCTGCTCCAGAGGCTGCTCCAGCTTTTTCTAGCCAAAATGTGAGACCCACTGGGTTGAGTTCTTTACTCCCAGACCCAGCCCAGCCTAGTGAAACTAGAATGTGCAGCGATGGAGATGCTCCTGACCTCTTCCTGGCTTACTAGTTCGAGGATTTATCATCATTCCTACCATCTTATATCCTATCCTGCTTCCTCCCCTGCCTGTCTGTGCCTGTCCCAATCTTGTTACACTGCTAATCACCCTTTGAGAACATCATAATACTTTTGCCCTCCCACTCCTATCTATCCCAGTAGAGCCTATACTCCTCTCCCTGCCAGCCTGGCAAACAGTCATCAAAACCTACACAGACGCAGAAAGTATCCTCAAGTGTTGCCATGAGCCCTGGCCCCATTCCTCTTCCACCCCACACTTTCCCAGGCTTCTGTCCATGCAGATTGCTGGACAACAATTGCGGCAACACAAACCTCTGTTCGTAGAAAACACACTGACAGCCGCTGCTTCCCCCTCCCAAGGTCCCAGGAACTCAGCGAATGGAAAGGAGCCTCTACATCATTATTGGCTCATCCCAGGGTCTCCTTCTGCCTGCTGCCTGGTGTCAAACGCACAGGCCCTGCTGTCTACACAGTCGGGCTAGCCCACCGATGGCCCAAGAAGAAGCAGCCTGACTTAGGGCAGCCAGACAGGCCTGGATCTCTTGCCAGTCTCAGTACAGAGCTCCTCTGTTCCTGCGGATCGAGTGCTGCCCTTGACCTTGTACAGCTCACACACCAAGCATCAGGGAAGGGGATAGGGAGAGCAAGTGGACAGAAGACTCCTGCTGCCCTGGAGGGGCTTACAGGCCACTTGCAGAAGCAGGATCCTATGGAGAGCTCCTCTGAGCAACTGAACAGGCAGACAGGCTCTTTTTGCCCCTGAAGAGGGCTTGGGCTCAGCTGCCAACCCACTGGGCCAGAACAGACTGGAAACTCGGCCCGGCCCTAACCCTTGCCAGCCTCATCTTAGGAACAGAGGGGTTGAGTCTTCTTAAGCATGTTTTTAATTACTGCAAAAATGTTTCATCCTAAGCAGCAGTGTGGTTCTCAGTTACCCACATGCAGATTGATGCTCTCCATATGAAGCGGTTAGCACAGACATTTAAAAACAATTAGGATCCGAGGCAACTCAGGAAGAGCTCGTTAGGTGGGGGGGATGGGAAATCAGGCAGTCTGCTCACCAGATAACTAAGTTATTTGTGCTTTTGATGGGGAGGGAGAGAAATGATTGGTTTGTTTAATATTTCCCTTTTGATGTCAGATGGGAGCTCTGGCCCCACGCACGCGCATGCACAGGCATGCGTGCGCGCACGCGCACACACACACACACACACACACACACACCAGCAACATTCCCAGATAACGAGGCAAACGCACTTTTAATGCTCTAGGAAGGTGCTAGCAATGAGGAGGTCCACAGAAAGGTGGTTATCTCCCGGCGGGCCTCTGACACCCCCTGTCATGCCCAGCAGGCTGAGGGCCAGGGAAGGGTGGCCCGGCCCAATAAGAACTGGTTCTGGGCATGTGGGGGAGCAAGGCCCACACAGAGGGGCATCTGCCTTCAGAGAGTGACCCCTGGAACCAAAAAAATGCCTAGGGGTGGGGGCTGGCTCTTGGACAGCCAGATGACACTAGCTCCACCTCCCTGCCTTGTGTCCTCCGTTAAGGCAGGTAGGAGGCCCCGAGGGTCTTCTAAGAAGTGTTGGGTTGAGGAAGAGAGAGAAGGATCTCTTGCCAGTCTTAGTAGGGAGCTCCTCTATTCCTCCAAGGGTCATGGCAAGATGCCTCTGAACCTGGCTAAATTTCTGCTCCCAGGTTTCCAGGGGGCAGTGAGCTTTGTGTATCTCATCAACACCTAGGCTCACTCTTAGCTGCCCATGGGTAGCCTCCAAAGACAGCAACTGTATTCATCTATTTTGTTTCCATATGTATTCATCCACTCAACATGTACTGAGGGGAGTGGGCCACGAAGTATGCTAGGAGTAGATGGAAAGGCCCAGAAAGGATCGAGGAACCATGGTCAACAGGCTCAGAAGCTGTGAAATGCCTCCAGTTCCATGCACCAGCCCGTCCTGGGCCTCCCCATCATGCCTTCTCACCCAGGCTGTTTCCTGAGTCCATCATGTCACGGCAAGAACTCAGGCTTTGGAGGCAGTCTGATGTAAGTTGAAAACCTGCTTCAACCACATACCAGCTGGGTAGTGTTGGATGACTACCTAACCTCTCTGAGGTACTTTCACTCCTGTAGAGTAGGGGCTGTTGGGAAGATTGATTCAGATGACATGGAATATGCAGCAATTCTCACAGTAATTACATTCATATGAGCAGTAATAACATTATGTGTCTCTCTTGTACAGTGCTGTCTTCACGGATCTGAACCTACCACCCACAAAGGTCTTCTGAACTCACACATTCCCTAGGGTCTGTGTCACAGGCCCATGGCTGGCAAATTCTCTCTGACCATGACTTAGGGAGACCTCTTGGCCCTACATTTTCCCATTTCCTGGAGTATTTTTTTTTAATGGTGCCCCAGAAATGTCAGGTACATTAGACACATTAAGGGCTCATTCTCTGGCAATGCCAAAAATATTGTCTCAATGGGGAAAATGGTACTATTTAAATAAATATCAGTAAAGATGTGCATTTTTCAACTCAGCTGTCACTTTATGACTGAGCCACAGACCGTGCTCCTAGATTTATTTCTAGGAGGCTGCTCTCTGAGCCCTGGAACAGAAGCAGAGAACCCATAGCAGAGGGCACTAAACAACCAGTGGGAGCCCTCTGTGGGGGCAGATCCAGACCCGAGACCTCCCCAGTGGTCAGCCCAACTATTTGCAAGCACCCAAGACACTGGGAGTATTTTTGAGCGCTGATGATTTTGTAATTTGCAGAGACGCTGGTATCTCCATATGCCGCCACAGAGTGGGATTGTCTCACAACAAGCATGAGAGAATCGCACCTCGGCGAGGAGTTCAGTAAATTCGTCTGTGAAACATATTTCGATTCCAAAGGCAATTTCCTAATTAGTAACAACACACAAAGCCTTGGCAATCTGAAAGCAGTTCTCTCGGCAGAGCTGGGTCTCGGGCTAAAGTAAGCCCAGGAATGAGGCACCAGCTGCATCCCTGGTCTAAGACACAGGCTTCTGAAAACCCTAGGATCTGGGTTTGGAGTTGAGTGGAGGCATACAGGGACCAGAATGCTGATGAGCAAACAAAGCAGTGGATCTTTCTCTCCACTGGACCCATTCTCTTACAAGTTGAGCTGGGAGTGACGTGGGCTTGGGAGACAGAGGAGCAGATTTGTTCACTCAACATTTACCCAAGACTTGCCAAGGGTAGGACCAAGAAAGACATGATTCTCGCCCTCCTGGAGCTTATAGATTATTGGAAAATACAGAAATTGTTGAGTAATTAAGGAGTAGCCAAAGGGTGATGGCCAGGGCCCTAGATAGTCAGCAAGGCAGAGCAAGTTTTCTCACAGGAAATGATGCATAAGCGTAATGCGGTGGATTTGAAGTCCCACATCACAGTCTCTGAGTCTCATCTATAAAATGGGCACATGATAACTACTTCATGAGTTTACTGTAAGGATCAGTTAAGATAATGGACTTATGGTGCCTGGCACAATCTAAGGCACTTAATATGTGCTCAATAAAACAACAACAACAACAAAAAAACCCATCTCTTGCTTCGGTTCATGAAGGCCTCCCAACTTGTGGCTGATGAAACACATAAAGAGCATGACTCCATCTCCTACTCCCCTCTCCCTGAAAGAGGACTGATGAGTTATCTAAGCAGGCTCATAGGAACGCAGCCAAGAACACTGAGCCCTGTTTCTAGAGGAATCTGCAGTACCTGACAGGACAAGCCCAGGGGAGGGCATCTCATTCTGAAGCCCACCTTCTAAGAAGGCTTCCATAAGTAAATCATATCCTATCAGCTCTCCCAAGCCTGGAACTGAGGCCATGAAGGTGGCCCTTGTGAAAAGGACCACCCAGTGCCAGGAGAGAAGATGGCATGTCTCTGGCACCCGGGCTGGAAGGCTGGCACCCCTGTCTTTGCAGGAGCAGCAGTGTGCCCCCATCTGTAACCCAGGGATCTTGAATCCTCAGACTGTGTCCTCAGCTGTACCCTTAACTCAATAGTGTGTATCACCTTCCCTTCCCAAGCTCTCAACTTCCCCATCCCTAAAACAGGAAGAATCTTTTCCAATTTTTTTCCAAAGTCCTGTGCATTTTGTCCATGACAGTGAGATCCTGAGAGGAAACGTGTTTTAAGCTCTAAAGAAGAAATCCCAAGGAATGTCACCTGCAACCAATCAATTCTTCTTGTTCTCCATGCACAGCAGACGGCAGCGCAGAGGCGCCCAGGGATGGGGGCCTCCCTTGCTCTACGTTCCCAAGCTGCGTTCCTAGCTCTGTTGCATCCAGGGGCAGCACCTGCAGCACCTCGGTGACGCTCTCTCCCTCTTGCCTTCACATCTCATTTCATCCCCGTCTCCTCTCCCAGGGGCCACACTCTCGCTCGCTCACGGATCCCAAGCCCTGAGCCCTCTCGAGCTCCTGGCCGCCACCATCAGAGGCCCTGGGCATTTGTTTTCCTGCCGCACAGGACTGCACACTGATACATTTGTACCGCAGGAAGCAGAAAACTAGTTTAACATCTCATTTATTTCATAGATGAGAAAGTAATTCCCTGCTGAATGATTGTCCCGAACCAACAATTCAGAGAGGAGGAATTTACAGTGCTGCCAAGGACCGGGGTGCATTACTGTAGCGCCGTTATATAACGGAGCTGGGACCTTTTTTTCCTCTCCTGTTAGCCTGAAGAGAAAAGCCATTAAATATGATTAAGGTTAAGAGATTGCTAAAATTACAAACAGCCGCCATTCAATTATTTTGCTCTATAAAATGCAACACAGATTGGAGTTATTTCTCTGAAATGTGTTTTTAGAAAATAACATAACACAGCTAACTAATGTGGTTTGATCTAGCAAATCAGGTTCCAGATACCACTTCTAATGCAAAGCTAAAAGGTTCATAATTTAACTCAAAGTTGGTAACTTAAAGTCGTCAGGTGCTTACTTTATAGAAAAGCTTTATAAAGAGAAAAAAAATCAATACCATGCCAACTAATATTCTGAAGTCATCTACAGCCAGAGATTCAATCAATTTTATCACCCATTAAAGGGAAAGAGACACAAAAAATATTAAAAAAAAAAAAAAGATTCTTAAAGAACCAGCAACAACTTGTCCTAACAGGTCCGTAGTTGGGGATGGCGGCGGGTCTGGGGGGGAAATCTCTCCGATATTTTGTCAGATTTCACAGGGCCCACATTGGGTCCTGAGGGCGTTTGTTCACAGCCAAGGCAGCGGGAAAATGGAAAAGAAACTCCTCCCAATCTATTCAATCCATATGGCTCCAGAGACCATTCCCGGTGGCAGGGAGAAGTCCGGGAGGACAGCCTCTTGCTGCCGCTGGACTTATGGTTCACACAGCAGATGACTTACTCTTGGCTTAAAAAGAATAAAAAGCTCAACTGCACTGAAATGAATTTTCTGTCCAGTTTATATTGAATGTTAAAATAATTGGAAATTCAGAAAAACCTCTATGCAGATATATTAGTAGCTGGAGACTTCTGGTTATTATGGTTAATAAAATACAAGAATTATATTACACTCTGCTCATAGACTCTGGTCTGGGACTCACAGTCCCTCTAGACAGAATATAAGCCATTTATGAGAGTAAACTTTGTACACAAGCTAAACACATAAAGCCATGTATTAGAATCGGACAAAACATTGCAGGCCAAATAAAAGCTAGCTAAATGCCATATTCCCAAGGGCAGCTGAGGTGAGCTCCTGCTCTCACAAACCACACATGGATTTTTCTCTTGGCCGTTCCAGCAACCAAAAAACAGCATCCTCCCACAACTGGTGGCTGGTTGGGAACCAGACAGGTTCTGTGCTCACGAACCATATTTTCAAGCCTCCCTCCTACCCCACATGGCAACACAGTGGGCATGCGTAGATCTCTATGAAATCAGTGGGGACAGGGGTGCTGGAAGTTTGTGAGAGAGAAGGCTCTAGGGAGGAGGAACATTTGCATCGGCTACCAGTTACGGTGAGGAAGTTCTCTAAAGCAGAGACAGAAACAAGTGGCCAGGAAAGGATCTTACCTGATCTGGGAATGTATGTACCTATATAAATAGAAAATAGGACTAAATATTTTTCTTTACGAGAGTCCCTGAAAATCAATGCCAAGTGGGCACTGCAGGGACATTGCAGGGACACAAAAGCTGTCCTCTCCCAGTATGTGCTCTCAGCTCCCCGTGGACCCCCATACACACCCTCCATGCTCATCTCGCAAACTTCTCTACACTTATTCATACTGTTTGTTGAGTACCTACAGTCTGCACTAAGCATCATGCTAGGGGTTCAGTTCTTGCACTCAAGAAGCTCTTTGTTGAATGAAAGAGAACATATGTCCAATTCTAATCATATTGGTAATTATATTACATATGTAATTAATTATAAATCAATATTATAAATGACTGAGATGTGAACAATGGATTAAAGGAGCACAGAGAAGGACTTGTTGGGACAGTCAGAAGAGGCTTCAGGGAGAAGAGAAGCATTTGACCTGGTCTCGGGGATGGGGTGATGTTAACTAGGTAGAGAAGGTAAAGGGAGGCAGGGCAGCCCCTTCCAGGTCAAGGACAGAGGGTGTACAAAAGACACCACAGTAGGAACAAAAACAGCACATCAGGGGACAGTAAGTAGTTCAGCATGGCTGCAAGTACCCATCCTTCGTCACTGGGAGTCCTCATTGGGGGAATCACAAGCATTTAATTGAACCCGGAGGCCAGGTGGTCTTCATGCAGATTCAATGGCAGGGCCACAGCGGTGGGGCTGAGGTGTCCTCTGATCACTCCCTGGCCTTGGGTGGCACAGCTGCAATGGATTCTGAGGGCTGTTGACTCCCTGCAACCTGGGCAAGCAAGAGACCAAATTGTCTGAAGATTTTCACCTTTTATTTTTAGAGTGATTCCATACAGCGGCATTTTATAGCCCATGATTGTGGTTTCAAGTTTATTTTAATCTGTAGCAAAGTTTTTGTAATGATTTTCTAATCTGTTTCTGAGTACTCTGTGGCCCTGCATTATGAGGCACCTACCCGGTTGAGTGTCTGCCTTTGGCTCAAGTCATGATCTCAGGGTCCTGGGATCATTCATTTCGCTAATGCTTATTCTGAATAAAAGTTTTTGCTTGAAAAAAAAAAAAAAGGAAGGGGCCAAGGGCAGAGGACGAAGCCAGAATGATAGACCGAAGCCAAACTGTGACAATCTCTGGACACCACACCAAAGATGATGTAGAGAGCCCCTGGAAGTTTCCAGCAGGGCGGAGACATGATCAGATGTGTGTCCGAGAAAGACAACCCTGGAGGTGATATGGTGGAGGGAGGGAGGGTGGCAGCACGGCAGGGAGAACAGGTAGGAGGAGAGGAGGCAACAATCCCGAGAGAAACCACCAGGGTCTCAGCTAAGTCCGTGGCTGGAGAGACAATCAGGCAGTGACTGATTTAAGAGGCATTTAGACGGGAGACTCTCCAGCACTCAGTGTTGATTAAATGTGAGCAATAAAAGAAAAAGGAGATTTCAAGAATTAATCTGCAGCAGAGATATATCCAGCAGGCATTTGGGAAATAAGGGTATGGGGCTCAGGAGGGAATTCAGGATCTCACAGGTGCTGCAACCTCTAGGTCACAGAGAGACTGGGCTGTCCTACGTCCCGGAGAAGGACAGTCATGGATGGGTCCCAAACTCACAGGCACGTGTGACCCTTTGCTGTGGATCAAAAGTCCCTAACTCTAAATCAAAGCAGAGATTTCTGTGAAATGAGAGGAAAAGAAGATGGGAAACACCCAGATTTTGTGTCAACCACTATCTCCGGGCCTCAGGTTCATCTGTAGCGTGAGGAGGTCGTATGACACAGGGGAGGTATACTGAATCAAGGGGTGCTACTTTAATGAACTTACAAGTAAAGCCCTTTAAAGGTCCAGGAGCAGGGCCACCCTGGGTGGTTCAGTCGGTTGAGTGTCTGCCTTTGGCTCAAGTCATGATCTCAGGGCCCTGGGATCAAGCCCCATATCGGGCTCCCTGTTCAGTGGGGAGTCTGCTTCTCCCTCTGCCTCTGCCCCTTCCCTCCTACTCATGCTTCTCTCTCTCTCTCTCTCCTCAATAAATAAATAAATAAATAAATCTTAAAAAAAAAAAAAAGTCCAGAAGCAGAGTAGGGCGTCTGGGGCCCAACACACCAGAATTCGTGACACGTGGTCACAGGTCTCCAGATTCCCCCATGACACTGACACAGGACGCTGTCTACCAGATGAGTCCAAGTCAACCCCACAGAAAAGGTACCAAATCAGACATCGGGAGGGAGAGGAGTCATTGGGATTCAGCTCCCTGCCATAAGAAGATATGCGGGCTCTGCTATGTCCCTCCGGAGGTTTATCCAGAAGTTTTACCCACCTGGTACCATCCTCAGTGGCTTAACCAGGACCATGCCCTGACTCCTCATCAATTTCTGCCACATTCTTTCAGCTCGGGGACAACTGTCCCAGTTCCTGGGCCCTGCCTTACACAGGGAGCTGCTCAGACTCTCTAGCAGCGTGTGTCCTGCCTGGGCCCCAGGAAGGACTCAGGTGTCTCTCTCCTCTGCCTCTTGAGCATCTTCTAACCAAGCTGGGGCAGGCTTCAGATGATCAGTTCCGAAAGTTTCACAGAGTCGGCATGTTTTCAGAAGGAACACAGAACACAGAAAGCTCCAGTGGAGTCTACCTAGGAGGTGAGCGGAAGAACGAGTTGTCAAGGGCACCCACTCACCTCTGGCAACTGCACCTGACCCCAGGGCTCTCTCAGGAGCACACTCTCCAAATTCCTTCTACTCTTCTAGCTTGACGAAATATTTTAGAGTGAAAAAGGACAAAGAAATGCTACAGCCATGGGTTCATCTGAACTCTAGTCAGTTCCAAGAGACATGTCTCCTATAAGAAAGTTCTTATTATGCCAGTGGGGCTAACCAGGCATGCCTGTGCCCAATTTAATTCCAACCCCTCAAAACATCACCCCCCTGCCAGCCACTCTCCATGACACTCCCTCCTCTACCCACGTGCTCCTCCACCCTTAGCCAACTTGAGCCTGGGACCAGCCGCTAGACCCACATGGTGAGAGGCGGGTCTCATTGCTCCCCAGGAAGGAGAGAAAGAAAAGATGTTCGCACACTGCCAAGGCTTCTGTTGTAGAATGTTGTGGCAGGCGAGGCTGGGGCTCCTTTATATCCTTAATCATGTTCCATTTCCAGCTGACACAACTCAACACTTTATGACACAGCTCCACTTAATAAGACTCACTATCAACCTAGGAAGGGGGATGATGAAGCTGGGGGAGGGAGTGATGAGGAAAGAGGCTGAATGAAGAGAATGAAAACGATGGGACTTTTTTGAAAAACCAGAAAGTCTGTTGTCAGTTTAGATTATAGTCTGAGCAACCAGGGCAGGTCCTTAGGGGCTGGAAGCATCTCCCAAGCAGAGCAGGAGCTTCTGTACAGAGGTACTGAGCTCAAAGGAGCCAAATCCTTTCCTAAGAAAAGGGAATAGGTGTAGGCGTAGGGGCAGGGTGGCATTTATCTTGGCTTCCCAGAGCAAGAGAGACTGAGGAAGGGAGCAGTTCCTATGTGACATTCTGGACCTGGATGGCTACCCAAACTTCTCTCCAACTAACCAGTCATTCCATCAAGGAGCACATCCTTCTCATCTTTATGAAACCGTACACACCAAACAGTTGCTGGCCTTACGCCTGGCAGCCCAGAAAGACTTATTGATCTGATAGAAAACATGGTTCCTACCCTAGAGATGGTCTTAGCTGCCTTGAAGAGACAGAAATATCGAGTACAAAGGAGACTTAGACACCAGATCATGAGATCTTCTCATTTCACTCACTGGAAAGGTGGATACAAAGATGTGAAAGGCAAACAACGTCATAATTCTAAGGGACTCAGCCAGGCCCCAAATCTGGGGCCAAGTCCTCACGGCACTGATCCTTCAGCAATATCCCACCGCCTCTGTGGAATGAGGATGTGTCTGCAAATGAGTTCAGAGGCATCCATTGGTCCATAGTCCATCCATCCATCCCTCCCTCCCTTCTGTGATACAAGGCTGGGTGTGTGCACAGGGTAGTGGGAGGCAGGAGCATAAGAATGTGCATCATACCACATCCTGCCCAGGTCCCTGCTCCCCTGATTCCCAAGAGAGGAAGGTATGCAGACATAAAGAATACGTCCCAGCCCAATATGCTGAGACTTAGAGTAGGTGCACAGAGCTATACAGCATAACGTAGCGTACGGAGCAGATCACTGGGATGGGGGTGGAAGAATTTGGGAGGACTTAACTAAAAAAAAAAGAGGTCCAATTTGAATCTCTCTAATAAAGAATGGGTGGTAGCCAATCACATGAGGACAAGAAGGTATTCTAGACAGAGAGAGCCCCAAAATGCCCCCACCCCCTGAACTCTGAACCTTTGGCTTCAGAGGTACTATTCTGTTCTGGCTCTTCCCCTGCCCCTCAGAGTACTCCTCGGAGTCTCTCTCAGGGGCAATCTCATAGTCATCCCACAACTGGAAAGCGTCTATCGGATCTGGCAACGACGTGGCTATTGCAACCCAACAACTAGATCCCATCTACATGCCATTTTCCTCTCGTCGCACCACATCTCATGCCTACTTAACACTTATCACCACTGTCATGTCACATTTATTTTTGTCACCTGCCCTGCTAGACTTAAGTAAGGTCCTAAAGACAGGAACTGCTTGGTTGTATGTCCAGCACGTGGTGTGTGTGTATGGTGCCCAGCAAGGGCTCAGCTCGTATCGTCCACCGGGAGCATGCATACACAGTGGGAGCAGAAACACATCCTCATGGACCAGAGGGCAAACAGAATAAGAACCAGGACAACAGACATTGATCACTCTTTCAACAAAATGTATGGTGAAAGGGAAGAGAGTGCAGAGATGAGGAGAGATGCAGGATTTAGAGAGGGCTTAGGAGGGAAATTTTCTCCAACTGCGTTCCCGTTCCCGGAAGTGAGGAGCAGAGGGTCCTCGACTACTCCCCATGGGGCCCAGGGCACATCCTCCCAGACCTCCAAATACCATCTGTTCCAAGATCTCTGTTCCTCTCTCCACCCTAGGAAACCCTCCCCATGACCTGCCTCACCCCATTCCCTGCATAGAATCACCCAAGCCCAAGCCCCTCTGGTGTCAGCCCAGCTACATAGCCTCTTCCCTGTGGTACTTTCAGCTGCCCCTCTGAGCAGGTGCCCTGGCACACAGTCCTTCAAATCTCCTTTGAGGGGAGGGGAGGGTTTCTGATCTAAGTTACCAGGAGCAAAGTTGAAGGCTCTCAAGAGGCCAGAGGCTCTGCGCCCTGAAAGCATGGACATCTCAGAACTAGGGGTTACCCCTTCCCCCGACCAGCCCCAAGAGGGGCACTGGCTCCTCCCCCTTCACTATCACAAACTGCTCTGTGAACCCCGGGAACTGGATCTGCAGCAGCAGCCTGGCTCCTCCCGGCCTGCTCTGCCACACAGGCTGAACTGTCAGCCCCTCCATCCGGCTGCCGCTCCCCTGCGTGACCAGGGCTGCTCGCCAAGACCACACATCCAGCACCTCTTCCCTCCTCCTGCCTGGAAGAAAACAATGGATTCTCAGCTGGAGAGTGTGGGAACCATGGTGATTGGCCATAACCAAGCCACAGAAAAAGAGAGGAACTGGTGAGGACCCACAGAGAAAGAGATCTTACAGCACGGAACCTCGTCCCTTCTGCCTGGATCCGCAGAACGGCCCCACCAGCAGAAAGTATGACAAATCCCAGCCCGATGCTTTACTGAAGGCAGAGCCACCACTATGGAAAATTCTGGTGACCTCATGCAAATCGATAGAAGGGTTTAGCAATTCTTTTTCTTTCCTCAATGATTTGTTGGAAAACTTGGCTCGTAAATGTTCATAAGGGGATGCTGTTATCTTGGAGGTGAGCGCCGTGTAATGCATTAGAGCATAAACGCCAGAGACCATTCTAGATCAAATTCTCCAACTGATGGAGGGCAAGTTCCTGAGGCTCTCCGCCCCCAGATTTCTCATGCACATAACGAGGGTCATGATAGCATCTCACAGAGCTGTTGAGAGGGTCAGAAACAACATAGGGGAAGCACCCCACACTGCGCCTGGCGCACGGTAGGCATTCGGCACATGGGACTGGATTATCAGGACCGAGTCCAGAGGAGCAGGCCCGGACACCAGCCCAGGGTGTCCCTGCCCCAATCTGGCTGCGTGCTGAGGGGGGCGGTGCTTTCATGTGGCCTGGGGGTCAGGGCCAGGAGCCAGGCCGAGGATAGCAGAGGAGGAAGGGCACGTCCCTCAAGCCCACCCTCCTCCCGCTCACACCACGACGGCAATTGGCTTCTCCTCTTCCCTAACCTGTTTCCATGGTTCCCATCCAGCCTGCCTGTAAAATCTGTCACACTTTTAGCATAATGTGCAGCGAGCACCACAGCAAATAGCTCTGTGTCGGCAGCAGGGGCCAGGCCAGGCCCTTCCTCCTGTTTGACGGGGAGGCTTCTGGCCCTGGGCTGGGGGGGCCGGGCTGGGCACTGGAAGCACGCATCTCCTTTGAGCACTCCACTCTGTCCAAATTACCTGTGCTCGCCAGGTCCCTCTCGCAGGTGGACCCATTAGCAGCATCGCGTGCACACCTGTCAGCTCTCTAATTACACCCTTCCGTGCAAAGCTGGCTGGGGGAGTTCCCTGCTTTCTGCTGGGGATCTTGCTCCATGCTGTTGTCAGGAAAGGCACGGTGCAACCTGCCTGGTCTGGGGGTAGCTGCTGCCCCTGTTTGGCTGGTTTCTTATTTGTCTTCTTGCCTTTGGTTTCACGGTTTTTTGTTTTGTTTGGTTTTGTTTTTTTTTTGTTTTTATGAGAAGCTGGCTTCTTAAGGAAGACCAAAACCAACGTCAAGTAAAAGAACAAAGACAGGAAGCAAGGAAGCGTGACTTTAACACCCTCTTTCATCATTTATTTGCTGAGTTATCATGAGCACGTCCTATAGCCTTCTTTGGGTCTCCAGAATGGGGATGACAATAGCACCTACCCCTACAGAGTTGCGACAATCAAGTAAGACCACGTATGAGGAAGTCTTTCTTCACCACAAAGCAATGAATCCGTGTGCATTATTCTTGTGAAACCATGGATTTTGGAGCTGAGTACGCAGTGAACTTGTTGAACGACTCCGGATAAATCACTTAACCTCTTTTGAGTCTCTGTTTCCTTATCTGCAGAACAAGATTAATAATCTATACCCTGTCTTACAGAATCGCCAGGACCAACAAAGATTAAAGACATGAAGTGACTTTGAAAATCATAAAGAACTCCATATCTGCGAGGTGGTGGTGTCCCTGAAAGCAGGCTTGCAAGTGAGAATGGGAGAGTTACAAGGCTCTGGAGATTTCGCCAGCCCCGTGCTTTGGGCATGTACCACGGAGTCTGAGATTGGGTACCGGGAGGCGGGGGACAGGCGAGCCCCAGAGAGGGTCCCAGCAGGCAGTGATTATAGCATGTTATATCAAAATTTGCAGAGCAGTTGCCACGTTCCAGACATGGTACCACGTGCTTCACGTATCTGATCTCACTTAAGTCCCCTATTTGCCACAAGAGGCAGGACTATCAGAGCTCCCAGCCCATAGATAAGAAACTGAGGCTCACATACCACACCTCATTAGTGGCAGAGCTGGGACTCTAAACCCAGTTCTACCTGCTACAAAAGCCAAATAATAAGAACAGCTGCTAATAGTCCTGGAGTGCCTGTCGTGTGCTAGGCGTGCTCCAGTGCTTTGCATGCATTCACCCATTTCCTTCTCACTTGTGATGGAGGTGTCTTATTGTCCCCTTTTCACAGATGGGAAAATCCAGGCACAGAGAGCCAGGTAACTGTGTAACTTTCTCAGGATTTCACAGCTAGTAAGACCACCACACTCTTTACAGCAACCCTGAATCACAGGCATCCCTGATGTGCAAAAAGCCTAGTTGCGGAAGAGCAGAAGCCAAGGATTCTGATTGCTCAGATCCTTCACCCCAAAAGGGAAACAGCTCCTTACTTGGGATCTAACAGTAAAGCTGTGCCCTACCTCTCCCCTGCACAGATGAGGGTATGTGCTTAACAAACATCCATCATTTATGGAAATCATCCTTCTTGGTCATACTACTAACACTACCACCGATTTGCGAGTGATCATTTAGAGTTAACAAAATAACTTTCTTCTTCATTACCTTGTTTTATTTGCAAATGGTGATGTGGACGTGTGGGTGACAGAGCTATAGGCTAACATGGAATTAGCTTAGGTATGGAGGCGGGGATGGGGGGAGGCATTTAGTGAATTATCTTGTGTTCTGTGTCATGTGATCCCCTGCAACAGCCCCATTGAACTCATGAGAAATCTGGGGTTCAGAGAGATTAACTAAATAACTGGCCCTAAGTCACCTGGCTAGTAAAAGGCAAAAAGCTAAGATTTGATCAGACAAGAGCACATTCCACTAAAGCCTGAGATGCACCACGGAAAGTGCCTCTGAGAGCTCTTAGGACACTCACCCCAGTAGATGGAGGGGTGATAGCCCCGGGACAAAGCACAAGGATGGGAGCTGGTACCAAATGCCAGGGGAGGCACAGAAATCCTTAGCAGAACATATAATATCACTCAGAGCAGAGAAGCTACAAATCATTGACACCCTCTCTAGGGTAGCATCCCCTCCACTAATGTATGTGTACATGTGCACATACAGCACACACACATGTGCACACCCCTGCTCCTCCGCAGCCCAGACAGAGAACATACACCCCACGTGACTCCAAGGGCCCAGGACCAGCTAGCACCCTCACTGGGATGTTGCCACCAGAAGCATCGATCACTGGCTCAGCCCTCATCCTCCCTGACAGCAAGGCAACACTCTCCACTCACCTCCAATGGGCCTGTCTCTCTCAATGGACTCTGCAGGACAGATACAGAAAGTGAAGTCCAGAGCAAGGTCTGTCCTGCACCAGGATTCCTACTTTCTAAAGAAAACATTTTTTTTAATGCAAAAAAGAGAGCCATGGAAAGCACTGCCCAGAAGAAAAAGCCCTCCCTTCCTAGGCCAGTGGTTGTCCAGCCCTGTCCCACCTGTCATCAGGGACGCACCCAGCCCCATTACTGGCCAGCAGCATAAACAAGAGCTGTGCATTTGGAATCTGGAGACCTGGATTCAAGTCTCGACTTTGCTGTGTGTCCTTGAGCAGTTTACCTCTCCTCTCTGAGCTTCTTTTCACCCCTCTGCAAAATCAAGAGGTTGGCCTAAAAGCGGGCTTGGGCTATACGAGTCTGTACTCACAGTCTCCACCAGAACAGTGCATTTCCCACTGCCCTAAGTGGAGTGCGATGGAGCAGTCAGTGATGACTAGAGAAGTCTAGCCCTTCCCTGGAAGCTGGGGATCTGAGGTCTTAGGAACCCCATAACTCCTATCTCCCAGCTCAGGTAAGGGTGTCAGCTAGCTGCCATCCTGACTCATGATAAATCCTGCTCCTGGCAGAGTGTCTGGCTCAGAAAGGGTGTTCTGATAAGGGTTGCTAAATAGAGGGATGAGTAAATGAATAAGCATCTTTGGCTTTCTGCCCCCTACCCTCCATTATCTTCTGGTCTACCCCAAGGTGACTACCGCCCAGAGTTCACTTCAGGACCCCCCTGGCCCTATGACCTGCACTCGGTTGATGGTTTGCCCACAGTGCTGTGGCCCTCGCCTTGTCCATGCCCTGATGGATAACTGCCCTCCATGCAATGAGTAACCCTTTATCTGACAGGTAATTAGCTATGGAGAAAGCCAATTAAAACAGAGCCCATATTAATAAGAGGGTCCGGGTGTGTATTTGACTGCAGATGCACAATGAATTACTTTAATTTGCAAACTAAAGTCTCCTGGCCTGGAGAGCTTGTTTTGCTACCAGAGAAACGGATCCCTCTAGAAGATGAGCCCCTACACAGCAAGGATGCTCAGTGGGCAAGAGAAGCTCAGGATGCAAGTGTCCGATCCTCTGCTTTAATGGACGTATTAGTTCAACATCTGTCCAGCGGCCTGGGTGTCAGCATCCCTCCTCCTGTGACACCTGTGGCAGTGACAGGGCAGCTGCCCAAGCAGCCTCTGCACCAATCATAGAAAGAGGGGCCCCCAGCTGCCATCAATACCTATTTATTTCTGTGGGCAGCAGCCTAAGGAGAGGAAGTAAGCCCTGGGAGTATGTCACCTGGAGATCAGGAGATGCCTGGGGATTAAATTCTGTGCCTTGTGCTGAAAGTATACCCCCTTGGCTGGACAGTCCAGGGTGTCTGAGGGCTCAGCTAAGAAGCCACCTCCTCTGGAAACCTTCCCTTTAGCTGCCTAAAGCCTTGGTAAGGCCCCCAAAGCACTTTTCCAATTTATTAAGTACCCAGAGGCAGCTAGAGGTGAGACGCATGCCAAAATATCTGGATTCAGATCCCTGTTCTGTATAACTTTGGGCAAGTTGCATAACCTCTCAGTGCCTGCCCGTTCTCATCTATAAAATGGGCTGACAGCGACCTCCTCACATAGTTGCTGTGAAAATGAAAATTAGCCCGGGCACGGGCAAGTGCGTGTCATCGCCATCACCCTCGTTCCCTGCTCCTTTATCAATATTCCTCTGGGCACGTGCCAGTTCTGAGAACACCGAAGCCATGCACATCTCTGTCGTCGCTCCATAAACACTTGGTGACAAAGGAGGGTCTGGGGTGACGCGCTTCCTCCACGCCGGACTCCAGACTAGCTTTTGGAAGCTCACACGCCAAAGGACAGAATGACCTGTCCCTTAGCATGACTCTCCCTCCCTGCCTCCCTTCCTGGGACGGCGGCTCCTTCCCTCCCACGCAGGTTATATTTGGTGCAATAAAGCAAAGCCAGGATGAGAATGAGAGAGAATAAACAGCCGAGCGAGTCGGGCTAGGAGATCCCAGCCTCCCTGGGGGTGCTGGGGCCTCTGGGGAGGGAGGCAGTCGCATCAGCCCCTCAGGTGGGGAACCGGGAGGTGCTGGCGACAATAAATGCCGATTACCCCCGGGGCTGGTGGTTACAGCGCCACGGGAACCCACCCCCTGAAGCGCCTGATTGCTTAAGCATCTCTTTGCAAAATGTTTATTTTATTTATTTTTTTTCCCATGAATGTTTAATCAGGTGCCTTGACAAGGCGCACAGCAGCCCTCTCCAGAGAGCACCCGGAGGTGGCGTGATCAGTGCTGTTTTTCACGGAGGGTGGCGGAGCGGGGCCACCGCCCTGGGCCCTCTGCCTCACTGTCCCCCGCCTGTCACACCTGCAGGGCACGCCCCTCCCAGGCCACGCCCAGCCCAGAGCACCCAGCTCCCCGACTGGCAGCAGAGTCCATGTGCGGCCACAGTGACCCATGCACCCCAATTGGTAGTGATTGGGGTCCCCATGTCCCCCAGGCTGCGGCCTGCAGAATCTGACCTCCTGGCTCATTCATCCTTCTTCCTGGCTTCCCTTCAGTTCTTTCTTCACAGGCCTCCGACCTCTCCTCCCCGACCCCACTTCTAGCAGAATGTGCTCCCCAGGTGATTCGCCCTTTGGATGGCCTTCACCCCAGAGGGTGGCATGTGTCATCCGGGGATGCTAGGCTGTAGGGGGCAGCCAACTCTCCCCCTCCCGCCTTGGTTCCCCGCTGGCTCTGAGCCCTGCTTCTGGCGGCTTCAGGATTCCTCCCCCTTCCTTATCCCTGGCCTCCTGGGATTATGGGGAAAGCCATTACCTCAGGATTAAGCTTCAGCTTGATTCTCGTCAAAGACTCTGGTCACCGAGTATTTGCTTAACACCAGACCTTTCAGGCCCCATCAAATTTAACAAGGCCTGACAGATTTGGGATTAAACAGAGAAACCCAGACAAATCCATACTTTCATAGGAGCCCCCAGTGACCGCAGCAGGACCAGCAGGATGCTCGAAAATGGATACCCTCAAGTGGGGGTGACAGCAGCAGGGGTCCTGCCCAGCCGGGCACCACTCACTCTGCTCAGCCACCCTCACAGACCTGGCCACAGCCCTGACTCAGGACAGGGAACGCCGAGGGGGACAGCTTGAAGGATGGAACAACAGGGACAGAAGGGAGGACCTCGCTCCTCTGAGTTCCTGCTCAGCCTGTCCCCACCTGGGCCCTGTACCTGCTCAGAGCCACTCCGGTCTCCGAGACCTCCCTCTGGGCCTCGATGGCTGTCCCCACCCCCGATGCCACCAGCTGCACCTGCCCACGGGCCCCCTCCCACCCGAATGTGGAGTCTCAGTCAAGCCAGCCGCAGACGGGCGCCACCCCCAGCCCTCCGGGCAGACCCAGCACAACCCTGCCCGTTGATTCCAAAGCTCATTTTGTCACACACGTAATTGGACAGACAGCATGATGATGCGGAAGAGCACAGGGGCCACGGAGCATTTCCAAATCCAACGGCCCAGGCGTGGGGCTCTGGGAACGCTTTAGAGCCTCAGTTTCTTGGTCGCTAACTCGGGAGCCGACAGGTGCTCCCTTCCTCGGGGAGTGGTCGGGCACAGGGGCTGCGTCCGAGCAGTAGATGCCACTCTCCCCGGGGAGAGTCGTGCAAAGGACATCCTCTTGCCTTCTTTTCTTCTCTCTTGCCTATTTGGTTATGCAAGTGGACTAATTAAAAAATAATAATAAAACGCCTCCGCCTCTTGCTTCCTCATTAGTGCTCCTACGAGAAGCAAGCACAGAGCACCTTTCCCCCTCCTGTGTTCTAAAAGGTGCAGAGTTGGATGAAAATTATACACCCCCCGACACCAGAGAAGTAGCGGTTGTTGCATTTCTTTGAGGCCTGTTGCCTGATTTCTCTCAGGCTCTCTGCCCAGTTCCTTTTGGCCCTGCCTGACTGCTAATTTGCCCGCCTCCAAGCGCCTGGCTTAGGCTCAAACTTCATCTTTAGAAGCAAGGGGGAGACGAGGGGGTGGCGGCGAGCTTACGGAGGCTTCACTTTAACTTTTATTATAGATACAAAGAAAAACAATGGCTTGTGTTTACTGAAAATTAATTTTTTGGAAATTACTTTGTCATTTGTTTTACTCTTCTTAATTAAAATTTACTCGGTGAAGAGAACACCCCATAAATTAACTCAAATGCAACAGCAAATTAATTAGCATTTAGTTACTAGACATTACTCACAGGCCGGACAAATTGTTTTCAGGCTGTCGTCTGCATTTGGCATCCGGGGCGCAGGCAGGGCTGGCAGGGCGCCGTCAGCTATTTTCGCCGGTGCTCTCTGGGCTTTGCTGGGATCCCTCTGTCACCTGCCCTTCCAGGTGCTCTGGTCACTACGGGAGCAAGGTCCCTCTGAGCACAGGTCTGGGCAAGCCCTTTACATCTTCATCTGGGGAACACTCATTCCCTCCCTGGAAATAATCGGGAAGAAAGGTGGCATCAGGAAAGCGAGGCTGTGTTGCAACAGTCTTGCCCGGATGCTGGAGGATGACAGGGTGACCTCAGGGAGGCCCCTTTTGGCCACAGAGATCCTCGATTCTATGACATGCAGGCTGATGAAACCACTGCCAAGTCTTCTCTATCCTTAAGCTATATGAGAATTCCTTCATTCCTTCATCAGGCCCACATGTTGGACCTAAGGAAAAGCTCCCCGAAGGAAAGAACTGGAAGGCACAGGGGAAGTTCATACAAGAAACAAGCTAGAATGACTGGTTTCTGCTGACAAACCATTCTTACTTTTTGCAAAAGAGGATGAGAGGCTTAGAACAAGGTGGTGAAGGACCCACGCAAGCTGCCTGGGTTGGAATCCAGCTCAGCTTGCTGTTGTGTGACCTTGGGCAAGTTAGTTAATCTCTCTCAACTTTGGTTTCCTTGGATCCTAATAATCTCTATCTTTGAGGGCCGCCGGGAAAAATAAACAAGAGAGAACATATAAAGCCTAAAAATGGGGCCTGGCACACAGCAAAGGCTTGGGCAGCACCAGCAGTTCTGTGAGGGTGGCTGGGTGTGCAGCCCCTAGGACCAGATGTGTGGGCTTGGAACCCAACCAGGCTGCTTACCAAGAAACCAAATGTATCTGTGCCTCAATTTCCACATCTGCATGGTGGCGACAACAGGAGGCTCTTGTTTTAAAGAATAAATGATTTAATACTTGAAAGTGCTTAGAATAGCACAATAGTGTCTAGCATATAATAAATGATCAATAAATGGTTGCTGATATTTCATCAATACCCTTTTTAACATTGTGACCAGGTCAGGGGCATGGAGCCATGAGCTCATAAGGGGGTCAGTTCCCCCACAGTCGTCTGAGGGAAGCCAAGCGGCCAGTGCAGAGGCGGGCTCTTCCTGTGACTTATCTCTACGCTGCACCAGGCCCTGCAAATGAACAAACGAGTCAGCCCAGCCGGGCCAGCCGACAGTAGAAACACCACTAATGCAGCCTGATTCCCTCCTATCTATGCAGAGTGGCAGCCCCATAAATAGTCCCCCTTGCTGACAAACAGGAGGGAGGGCCAGAAGTGGGCACTCGCTGATAAACAATGATGTATGGCAGGCTTCTGCAGCAAAACCACTGTGCTCCTGTGGATTGGGGCTCTCCAGGGGAGGAAGGTGGATGTGGGAGTGACCCCCAGCTGCGATCAGAAGAAGGGTCATTACAAGGAGGCCTCTGACCCCCCCCCCCCCGTGTCCTCTCCTTCCCCTACCATGGCCCTGTCATCCCCCACGAGAGAAGCCCCGCAGAGGTGGTCTACTGGCATTTCCAACAGCCAGACACCAGGGACAGGGGCAGGGCATCCAGGGGAACAGCAGGCAGGCCGGCCCCTCCTCAATGGCCAGAACACTGCTAGGACAGAGCTCTCTGGAGAAGCAGCTTTGCTGGGCACTGTGTTAAGAGCACGTACCCTGAGCCAGCTGAGCCGGTTCAAATCCCAGTCCCACCCACTAGCCTCCTACATAGCCCAGAGCAAGTTAGTAAATCTTCCATGCCTCAGTTTCCCCAGATGTAAAATAGAGATCATTATAGTACCAAGTCACAGGACTGTGAGAATTACAGGAATCGACACATATTCAGTGCTTACTTAGCCCAACACTTCGAACAGAAGCAGCACAGCGTATCTGCTACTATTAAATAATTTCTTCCATAGAACATGTGCCATCCTCTCACCTAGCACATTTTTATGGAGCACTTATTATGTGGAGGACATTGTATTTGGTGCTGGGAGTAGGAGAACAAGTGAGAAATATAGCCCTGGCACCCCAGCAAGAGTTGTCTGTTACAAAGTGAGGTGCATCTGGCATTTTCTTGTAAATGGTGGTGTTTCATCAAATCTCACGTTGTCTGTCACTTATTTCACTCGATGAACACTTATGGAGCACCTACGCTGTGCCAGATACTGTGAGAGGCACCGGGGACATATGCGGCCACCCAGAAATAGCCCCCACCTTCGGAGCAGTTTAACAATAATCACAATAAGGCAGTCTGTGGCTGATGCTACGCAGCATCCATCACCCACTTTCTTCCTGCTCGAGCCTCAGCATGATCCATACCATCCCTCTGGCAAACTCCAGAGACTGATTGGTTGGAGGATCCCTGCCTCTGATTGTTTGAGGAATGGGTGAATGAATCAACTCCTATAGAATGAGATGTAAGAGGAAGGTGCTGAAGGTCTGGGGAAAAGCTTCCTTTCCCTCTCCCACCAACAGTGTCAAGATTCCTTTTTATCCACGTTCTTGCCAATGCTTGCTGTTTCTTGTGATTTTGATTTTAGCCATTGTGACAGGTGTGAGGTGATATCTCATTGTAGTTTTGATTTGCATTTCCCTGATGGTAAGGGATGATGAGCATCTTTTCATGTGTCTATTGGCCATCTGTATGTCTTTGTTGGAAAAATGTCTACTCAGGTCTTCGGGCCATTTTTTAATTGGATTTTTTGGAGTGTTGGGTTGTATAGTTCTTTATATATTTTAGATATTAACCCCTATTGGATACATCATTTGCAAATACCCTCTTCCGTTCAGCAGATTGCCTTGTTGTTTATTGATGGCTTCCTATGGCTGTGCAAAACATTTATTTTGGTGTGGTCTCAATAGTTACGTTTTGCTTTTGTTTCCCTTACCTGAGGAGAAATATCCAGAAAAATGTTAAGGCTTGTGTCAAAGAGATAACTGCCTACGTTTTCTTCTAGGAGTTCTATAGTTTCAGGTGTCACATGTAGGTCTTTGATCCACTTCAATTTTTTTTTTGATGATGTGAGAAAGTGGTCCAGTTTCATTCTTCTGAATATTGCTGTCCAGTTTTCCCAACACCATTTGTTGAAGAAATTTTCTCCATTGTATATACCTGCCTTTTTTGTCATAGACTAGTTTATCATATAGTTGTGGGTTTGCTTCTACACTATCCTGTTCTATTGATCTACGTATCTATTTTTGTGCATGTACCATACTGTTTTGATTACTACAGCCTTGTAGTACATCTTGAAATCTGGGATTATGATACCTCCAGCTCTGTTCCTATTCTCAAGATTCTTTGGCTATTCTGAGTCTTTTTGCGGTTCCACACAAATTTTAGGATTATTTATTCTAGTTCTATGAAAAATGTTGGTATTCTGATAGGGATTGCACTGGATTTGTAGATTGCAAATTGTAATATGGACGTTTTACCAGTATTACTTTTTCCACTCCATGAGCATTGGTTATCTTTTGTTTGTGTCATCTTCAATTAATTCTATAGTGTTTTTTTTTTTTTTTTTTTTAGTTTTCAAAGTACAGATCTTTTACCTCCTTAAGTTTATTCCGAGGTATTTTATCCTTTTTGATACAATTGTAAATGGAATTGTTTTCCTAATTTTCCTTTCTCCTACTTCATTATTTGTGTATAGAAATGCAACCTATTTCTGCACACTAATTTTGTATCGTGCAACATTACTGAACGCGTTTATTACTTCCAATCGTTTTTTGGTGGAGTCTTTAGTGTTTTCTATGGGTAATATTATATCATCTGTAAATAATGACAGTTTTACTCTTTACCATTTTGGATGACTTTTCTTTTTCTTGTCTGATTGCTGTGGCTAGGACTTCCAGTACTGTGTTGAATAAAAGTGGCAACAGCAGGCATTCTTGTCTTGGTTTTGATCTTAAAGGCAAAGCCCTCAGGTTTTTACCATTGAGTATGATGTTAGCTGTGGGTTTTTCCAAATGTACTCTTTATTATGTTAAGGTATGTCCCTTCTAAACCACTTTGTTGAAAGTTTTTTTTATCATGAACTGCTGTTAAATTTTGTCAAATGCTTTTTCTCCATCTACTAAAATAATCGTATGGTTTTTATCCCTTCTCCTCTTAATGTGGTGTATTACATTGATTGATTTGTGAATATTGAATCATCCTTGCATACGCAGAATAAATCCCACTTGATCTTGGTGAATGATCCTTTTAATGTATTATTAAATGCAGTTTGTTAATATTTTGTTGAGGTTTTTACATCTATGTTCATCAGAGATATTGGCCTGTAGTTTTTTCTTCTTTGAAGTCTCTGGTTTTGGTATCAGGGTAAAGCTGGCCTCACAGAATGTATTTGGAAGCTCCCCTTCCTCTTCTGTTTTTTTTTTTTTTTTTTTTTTGGAATAGTTTGAGAGGAATAGTTATTAACTGTTTTTTAGATGTTTGGTAGAATTCACCTGTGAATCCATCTGGTCTTGGATTTTAGTTTGTAGGGAGTTTTTTTATTATCATTATTACTGATTCAATTTTCTTTCTTTCTTTCAAATTGATCTGTTCAGATTTTCTATTTATTCCTGATTCAGTTTTGGAAGACTGTATGTTTAACTTGTCCAATTTGCCGGCATATAATTTTTCATAGTATTCTCTTATAATCCCTTGTATTTCTATAGTGTCAATTTCTGATTTTATTTATTTGGATCCTCTCCCTTTTCTTCTTGATGAATCAAGCTAAAAGTTTATCAATTTTGTTTACATTTTCAAAGCATCAGTTCTTGGTTTCATTGATCTGTTCTATTTTTGTTTTTACTTTTTTTAAATTTCTACTCTGATCTTTATTAGTTACTTCCTTTTACTAATTTTGGGCTTTGTTCTTTTTCTATTCTTTTAGCTTTAAGGTTAGAATGTTTGAGACTTTTCCTGTTTCTATATTGCTATAGGTCTATATTGCTCTATAGATCTATATTGGTCTATATTGCTATAAATTTCTCAAATAGAACTGCTTTCATTGGGTCCTAGAGGTTTTGTACCACTGTGTTTTCACTTTCATTTGTCTCCACAGTTTTTTTTCTTTTAACTTCCTCTCCTTTTGCTTCATTGACTCATTAGTTGTTTAGTAACATGTTATTTAGCATCCACATGTTTGTGGATTGTTTTTTTTTATATTGTTTTTCTTTTCTTTCTGTTTTTGTTTTTCTAAGTGCTTTCTAGTTTCATACTATTGTGGTCAGAAAAGATTCATGATATTATTTCAATCTTCTTAAATTTATTTAGATTTGTTTTGTGGCCTAACATGTGGTCTATCTTAGAGAATATTCCATATACACTTGAAAAGAATGTGGTTTTGGTTGTTTTGGGTTAGAATGTTCTGTATATATCTGTTAAGTCTTTCTGGTCTAATATGTTGTTCAAAGATATTGTTTTCTTTATTGATTCTCTGTCTGGATGATCTTCCATTAATATCAATGGTTCAAATCCCCTACTATTTCTCTCTTTACATTTGTTAATATTTGTTTAATGTATTTAGGTGCTCCAATGTTGGGTGCATAGATATTTATGATTGTTTTTCCATCTTGTTGGGTTGATCCCTTTATCATTCTGTATTGTCTCTTACTATAGTCTTTGTTTCCAAGTCCATTTTGTCTAACATAATACTGCTATCCCATTTTTCTCTTCATTTGCTTGGAAAATCTCTTTCTATCCATTCACTTCCATGTACTTGGAATATCACTTTCTATCCATTCACTTTCAGTCTGAGTGTCTGCAGGTCTGAATGAGTCTCTTATAGGCAGCATAGAGATAGAGGGTTGTTGTTTTTTCCCCCCCATTCCACCATCCTATGCCTTTTGATTGGAGCATTTAGACCATTTACATTTAAAGTAAGTATTGATAGGTATGTACTTATTGGCATTTTGTTAACTGTTTTCTGATTGTTTTGTAATTTTCTGTTCCTTTTTTCTTGCTTTCCTGATGACTGTCTTTAGCATTATACTTGGCTTCTTTTCTCCTTTTGTATCTATTATAGGTTTTGTGTTAGTGGTAATTGTGAGGCTCGTATGAAACATCCTAGGCATACCACAATCTGTATGAAGTTGATGGTTAAAGTTCAACACGTACTAAAAGAACTTCTTTCTTACTCTCATCTCCACATTTTATGTATATGTTGCCATATTTTACATCTTTTTACTCATAATTTTCTTACTTCTAATTATGGCCTTTTACTTTACACTTAAAGAAGTCCCTTTAACATTTATTAGGCTGGTTTCATGATGATGAACTTTTATTTGCCTGGGAACCTCTTTATTTGTCCCTTAATTCTGAATTTTAACCTTACCAGATAGAGTATTCTTGGTTCTAGGTTTTTTAGAAACCTTGAATATATTATGCCATTCTCTCTTGGCCAGGGTCCTAGGGTACTCCTTGCAGAAGTACCCTGGCAGGGTGGCTGGAGCTTAGCAGGGCATGAGCCAGGGAGTCTGAGGTCTTTCCATGCAAGAGGCACTCGGGCAGAACAGCTGTAGCTGAAGTGGGTACAAGCCAGAGGGCCCAAGGGTGCTCAGTGCAAAGGGTACCCTGGTGAATCAGCTGGACCCAAAGTGGTATAGGACTGGAGTGTTCTGGGTACTTTGCACATGTGTCACCTTGGTGAGAGAGCTGGAGCTATGGTGAGTGCTGACCGGGAGTGTCCTGGTGTGTGCCCTCAAGCTGGCTGTGTACTGAGCCATGGTGGGATGGCTAGGACTGTGTGATCTAGCTCTCCCACCATTTGGCAGAGTTTAGGGCTGAATCCTTTGTATTCTTGTTGCCCTTTGAAACCAAAGCTTTTTTCTGTGCCCCAGGGCATTCAGAGCTAGTATGACCTACAGCTTAGAGCTCACCTTCTCTGTGGAAGGGTATAAACTGTGGCTCTTGCCAGCCTTGCCGAACTGGAGAGAGTGCCAGCTACTGTCCCACTACTATTTGGCAAACTGGCTAGTTCCTTTATATTCTACTTGTTCTTTTAAACCATTGCTTTAAAAGGTTATCCCTTTCCTTGTTGTTCACAGCTCAGAGTGGGTTTCCCTTTCTGAAGCCTCCGACTCCCCTGCTGGTCTCTGTGTGGTCTATCTTTTCTTGTGCAGAAGCTATTCAATGTAGATTTGCTCTGTCCTGCAAGAGCTGAATCTGCAAGAGCTGAATTTAAGG
This sequence comes from Nyctereutes procyonoides, assembly GCF_905146905.1. Classification (NCBI taxonomy): domain Eukaryota; kingdom Metazoa; phylum Chordata; class Mammalia; order Carnivora; family Canidae; genus Nyctereutes; species Nyctereutes procyonoides. Next base: position 71,331,596 of record NW_026575140.1, read on the forward strand.
TCTTCCTCCGCCACCATCTTGGACCAAACTTCTCCAGGTTTCTGTTCTCTGCTGCTAAAGCATCCTGTGGAATCATAGGCTAATGGTAATACATCTTACTATTAATAGTTAACATTAAAAAGTGCCTGACATTTCACAGTACACTTTCACATTTATTATTTTATTTGATCTCCAAACCAAACCCGTCAGAAAGCCTTTCTTTTCATCCTCATTTTACAAATGGAGAAGCAAAAGCTTGGGAGTTTTGATGACTCACACAAGGTTGTTCAGTTGGAAAGTGAGGAGCTGGTTTCTGCCCATCAGAACTTGGGCTGGCTAACTCCACCTTCTGTGTTCTCACTCCCATCCAACAGGACTACCATTGCTCCAGCGTTTTTTGGAACATCTCTCCTGGAATTGACTGTAAGTGATTTTAATAAAAAACAGTTCCAGGACAGCCTGGGTGGCTCAGTGGTTTAGCACCACCTTCGCCCAGGATGTGATCCTGGAGACCTGGGATCAAGTCCCACGTTGGGCTCCCTGCATGGAGCCTGCTTCTCCCGCTGCCTGTGTCTCTGCCTCTCTGTGTCTCTCTCTGTCTCTCATGAATAAAATAAATAAAATCTTTAAAAATAAAAAATAAATAAATAACAACTCCAGAAAAGGGATTCCTGCTGTTTCCAGAGGAATTCAGGCATCCACTAGGGGTTTTCTTTCCATAAGGCTTCCATAAATCTCTTTAGAAGTATGAGACTTTTGGAGCTGTCAAGAAGGCAGACAAAGACTGAAACTTAATCTTTTTTTTTTTTAAGATTTTATTTACTTACTCATGAGAAACACAGAGAGAGAGAGAGGCAGAGACAGAGGCAGAGGGAGAAGCAGGCTCCATGCAGGGAGCCTGATGTGGGACTCGATCCCAGGACCCCAAGATCATGACCTGGGCTGAAGGCAGACGTTCAACCATTGAGCCACCCAGGCCTCCCTGAACCTTAATCTCTAGGGAAGTGGCCTCCATTGACTTGTCCCAGCGAAGAGAAACAGTTTAGTCCACAGACACTGCTAGGTCATTAAAGAAGAAGGGACGATCCATTGTTACCCTTAACAGTGACATTTGTACTATCTCCCAGCACTGTTCTAGAGGGACGTGGTGCCAAGCCCAGGAGAGGAGTGCCATAAAATATGAAAGGAGGAGCCACATGAAAAACCCATTAACAAGCACTGGCTCCAAGAGCCGTAGAGAACAGAGTGAAGCTAGGTGCAGGTAGAGGTAGTTTGGGGCAATAATTTTTCAGATCAGGGCTAGATGAAGGTAGACTAGAAAGAGGCCTACACATATTTGTGGTCAGAGGGGAACAAGTCACAGAGCAAAGACCAAGGGGTGAGTACCATATCTTATATGATACAGTACTGTTCTAAATCTGTTAATAGTACCATTTTGATAAAATCCACACTAACTAAACGTTTGTTAGCACACACTTTAGAGTCACTTTGCCATCATTCATCAGTACAGCCATCCATGATTTACTTCAGATGCTGTCAGAGGACTACCTTCTCTGCCTTCTGAATCTGTAACGGGGAAAAAACAGCACCCATTCTCCACCATATCAAACCTATTTCAAATTGAAAAGGTTACTTTTAAAAATAGGCTACGGTAATGTACTTGCTGGCACTATACACCTTGTAGAAGAAAAGCAGAGGCAAGAAGGGTATGGGAAGTTAGAGAACCTTCCTTTACTGACTCTCAAACTGAGTGAAACTCTATGTTGAGATGATCTCTGACATTTACAGTGGAAACCTGTATGTTCTTGCTATGTAAATAAAATTATTAGTATGAAATGACATTAAAGTTTTGTCAATAAATGAATTCTTCCTAAAAAAAAAAAAAACACCTACAAGTAGGTCTGATGGCAAGAAATCCTCAAAGAGTGAAAGGTGGGTCCCACGGGCAGCATGGAGTTCAGACCACATGCTGTAGAAGGAGGTGGTCCAGCTGATGGCTCTCTGACCACCCTGTTCCTTTGTTCTCATTCTTAAAGGTTCTGTGCACTGATTCTGAAAGTTTTACAAAAGGAATATCAGAGTTGCCCTTGAGCCATTAATCCTGGTTCAAGAGTGGGGTGGGGAGCTGGAGAAGAAGTGATACTCTACTGTTGGAGTTGAAGACTATCCAGGGAACAGAAAAGGAAACAGAAAAAATGACATTCCTTTGGGGAGAGGCACCAGACCCCCAAAATAAGACAAAGTAGGACCACTTGATCAAAAGGTACAGTGTAACAGCACCTGCAGATGCCAAGAGGCTGGCGGGCAGGGAAATGGGCCCCTTTACCTTTTCAAGAATCCTTAAATGGCCCCTCGGGGAACACCACAACCCGGTAACAGTGGGGGTAAGAACAGAAGGGAAGCATGTGAGGAGCTGTGAGGGCTGAGAGAAGAGGTCAGCAATTTTTTCTGGCTCCTTATGCCCTTTCCCTCTGTACTGCTGTGACCTGGGAGCTTGAGTTTACATACGTGCCTGTCATGGAGTCGAATCTCCATTCTTGGAGCATGGGTTTGAGATTTGCAGTTGGAAGTCTTTGAGAGACAATCACAGAGAATAAAGTGGCTGACCAAGGTGGGCAATAACATATTTTTGTCAGGAATAACCACTTTTTTTGGTAACTGTTGCCATTTCTAGCAATAAAAACCCTGAGACTCAGAAAAAGTCTAATCACACAAGGCCACCCAAGTCTGCTCGTAGAGTTGGCATGATTGGTTGGCAAGCCCAGGCTTTGAATTCAGGTAATGATTCCACCAGTTTGTGTGTCTATAAAGACACAAATATCCATCTTGCAGCATTGTTCTAAGATGACATATGGAAAAGGTTTAGTCCAAAATCAGCCACCTCACTGGCACTGAAGAAATACTAGTTCTCTCCCTTCTTCTACCTGAGAGACTTGCCTAAGCATGGGTCACATTTCACTCTTTCTGTGTAGCTCAAACTCTCTCCAGTGCTACAGAATTTCTACATTACAAGCCTGGCTGAGTGTTTGAGCTTCTGGAATGAATTCAGTGCGAATAATGTTATTGATGTCAATGAAATAAATCAACATTGTCTTTACTTTTGGTCTTGGCTCATACTTTCCATCATCTGAGAGATATTGAAATTCTCCATGGCATGCTTGGGCTCTTAGCTTCCAGCTCACAGCAGAAATGGCAACAGTGAACAATAACTAGGCACCTACTACCTGGTGCCCAGATTTTAATTTTGTAATACCATTCTCCAATTAAAAAAAAAAATCAAGGCTCCTTGGAGAAATGACTGATTCTAGAGTTCTTTGCAGGAAATATAGAAGTAGAACCTGGAGCATCTAATTGTATCACAAGGTAAGGAAGTGCTCAAAAAAAATTAAAGAATGGACACAGGAGCCAAACTAAAAGAGTTCTTATTGACCAAAGCTGGAAAAATCTGAGCAGCAAAATAAATAATGTAGCATTTTTATAACGAAAATATAAAATAAAATCCATGAGTCCTTACTGATGTAAATAAATGATTAAATAAATAAATGAATGGACAAGGTACTAAACTACTTTTTGAAAAAAAATAAAAATAAAAAATAAACTACTTTTTGCATTTAGTCTCATGTAACCCTCCCAGCAGGCCCATGAAGTAAGAACCATAATCTTCATTATGGAGAGCAGGAAACCGAGGCTCAAGGGGTTAATTAAGTTTTTCAAGTCTACCCTCTGCCTCCCCCCACCCCTCATGTGTAAGAAACCAGAGTTAATCCTAGTTCCCTCTGGTGTTAATGTCTATGTTCCTTTTCCATACCACACACCAATCCCAAGTTAATATTTTATTTCAAAATATATTATTTGTCTACTTCAAAAAAAATTGGAATAAATGCCAAGACTTCATTGTTTCTCTTCATCACTGAAAATGCATAACAAAAGTTGTATAAAAACTTTACTGCTCTTCAGATTCGGTTCCAGAATGAATCTGTCCCTATATCTAATTTTAACTCTTCAGCCATCCTTCTATCTGAATGTGCGAAATCCCTGACTTTTTCAATATTTCCATCGGGCCATTGGACAGCTGCTCCATGTATCACTGTGGACAGCTTGACTTTGCTCTTAAAAACGTGGATGCCTTCACACAGACTTGCTTCTGGCATTACTCCATCTGCATATGCCACTTCTCACTTGCCAGGGGTCTCACCTGCAGGCTTATTTGCCACCATCCAAAATGGGACTTTACATTTTTGCTCTAAACATCAGCCACTCACCTTCATGTCAACACAGAACAACTTGCACTCTGGCCGCTAAAGCTTCTTCTTCAAAGACAGAGTGATGCTGTATTTCAGTTTCAATCAAGGATCCCCATTTTCCACAAACCACTCAAATGTCATCTCAGAGTACTAAATTCACACCACAGCGTGATACTCAGATCTCTTCATATAATAGTAAGACTACTCTACTCTCTAATAAAATACAATGTTAGAGTTGTCCTTTGACTCAGTGATACCACTTTTAATAATCTATCCTGAGGAAATAATTGAAACACAAAGATTTATGTAATGTTCACCACATCTTATATGCAATAACTAAAAATTGGAAACCATCTCAATATCAACAATAAGAAAATGGTTAAATAAATTATAGTGTATAACTACATGAGAATATTATTAAGCCTTTAAAGATCATGTTTTCAAAAAAGATTTAAAGATACAGGAAAACATTTATGATATGGAATTTTATTTTAAAAAGAAAAAGTATGGGATCCCTGGGTGGCGCAGCGGTTTGGCGCCTATCTTTGGCCCAGGGTGCGATCCTGGAGACCCGGGATCGAATCCCACGTCGGGCTCCCGGCACATGGAGCCTGCTTCTCCCTCTGCCTGTGTCTCTGCCTCTCTCTCTCTCTCTCTCTCTCTCTCTCTCTCTCTGTGTGACTATCATAAACAAATAAAAATAAATAAATAAATAAACCTTTAAAAAAATAAATAAAAAAATAAAAATAAAAAGTAAAGAAAACTACTTTCAAATATACAAAGGGCTGGAGATGGAAGATGGAGTTAACTTATTCTGAGTGGCTGCAGAGGGAGAAAGGGAAATAGTATCCATAAGAGAAGGCTACCAAGAAGCATATGGGGGAGGATTATAATTTTTCTAGTGGTTATGGCTGTCCAAAGTGTAAAGGATGTTCCGCGCAGGTCATGCTTTCCCTGGTATCAGAGGATTCCAAACTGAGGCAGGGCAACCACCAGATATGGGAAATGGCAAAGGAGCCCCAAACAGAATGTGACATTGGCCCAGAGAACCCATGAGGGTCCTTCCTCCTTTGATAGTATAATATTATGCTAGAAGTTTTGTCTTCTAACCACATATCTGAGCATGATCAGTGTCAGAGAAGATGAAACAGAAGAGGCATGAAAGATGAAGGCATGAATTTCCCCAAGTGATAGCAGATGGGTCCTATCTTATTACAGCACGGTTGCCCCTCACTCAGACTATAGGATCAGTCTTTGGCCTTCCCAAATCAAGAGCTTCTTTTCTCTTCCTTAGATGGTCTGTTTTGCATAGGACAACCCTCACATCCAGACATTTTCTTCTTATCTACTTGGAGCCTATTGGTATCTTCCTTTTTTTAAGGTTTTGATTTATTTATTTTAGAGAGAGAGGGATAGAGTGGGGAAGGAAGGAAATAAGCAGATTCCTCACTGATTGCAGAGCCCAACTCAAGGTTGAATCTTACAGCCCTGAGATCCCTGAGCTGAAATCAAGAGTTGGACTCTTAACCCACAGAGCCACCCAGGCTCCCCTTGTGTGTATCTTTTCAAGATGGAGAGTTTTGGTGTTCATTGAAGTGATACAGAGTTGGAGAATCAGAGCAGCCTGTGAGGACCTCTGCACCCCCTCAAAATTAGGTTCACTGTGGTGGTATACCTTACTACTTCATTAGCTGCAGATCAGGGTTATATGACATGTGTTTAGTTTGGGACTTTGGAAGAGACTAGATTATAAGGCAGCTAATGACAGACCCCTGGAAAAGGCTGGAGAAGTTCTACTGTAAATACCTAAATAGAGATTTGTGTAAGACAACCTTGAAAGCAGAGTTTTTAAAAGGTCTAAGGAACACCTAGCACCCAGATCTTGATTTGTAACACCATTCTCCAATAAAAAGAAATTAAGGCTCCTTAGAGAGATGGCTGATTCTAGGTTTGGGGCAGAAACTACTTAAGTTGAGCCTGGATCATCTTGTAGTACCAGAAAGTAAGGAAGTGCTCAAAAAATAGATGGTTGAGCAGGTCCAAGGGACATAGGAGCCAACCTAAAAGAGCTCCCATTGGCCAAAGATGGAAAACTTTGAGCAACAGGCTAAATCATGTAGCATTTTGTTATAATGAAGTGATAAAATAATGTAGTGATATAAATGTTGATGTAAATAAATGAATGGGAAATAAGAGACAAGTTGGCAAAAGAATTCCAAATAATTTATGTACGTCCTCTGCCCTCAATGAAGAGTTGCCTTGAGTGCAGCCTGCACAGTGACTTCCCCTCAGACAGGGCAGTATGGAAAAAGTGTAACTTCACAGTGGATTAACCCAAGAGACACACTCTCTGCCGAGTGATAAGGTCAACACCGACAGTGATACACCACGTATGTGATAGTATGTACCCTTTGCATGACATGAAGACAGCACATTTACCCTTTGTAGTCTTCCTTCCCAAACTCTTTATAGCCCCAGCCTAACCCTGAGGAAAACATCAACCAAATCCTAATTGAGGCACATTCTACAAAATACGCAGCCCGTCCCCCTCAAAACTGTCAAGGACACCAAAAAACTTTAAAAGTCTAGGAGTGGAACACCTGGGTGGCTCAGTAGTTGAGCATCTACCTTTGGCTCAGGGCATGATCGCAGTGTCCTGGGATCAAGTCCCACATCAGGCTCCCCGCAGGGAGCCTGCTTCTCCTTCTGCCTGTGTCTCTGCCTCTCTCTGTGTGTCTCTCATGAATAAATAAATAAAATCTTTAAAAAAAAAAAAGTCTAGTGGGTGCCTGGGTGGCACAGTTGGTTGGGAGTCCAAGAGTCAGTTTTGGCTCAGGTTGTGATCTCAGGGTCATGAGATGAAGCCCCATGTTGGGCTCCACAATTGACAGGAAGTCTGCTTAGGTCTCCCTTTCCCTCTGCCCTTCCCTCCCCCAGCATGTACTCTCTCTCTCTCAAAATAAATAAATAAACAAATCAATCAATCAATGCTAAGAAGGGCACCTGGGTGATACATCACTGAAGCATTTGACTCTTGGTTTCATCTCAAGTCATGATCTCAAGGTAGAGAGATCAAGCCCCACATAAGGCCCCATACTCACGTGAGGTGTCTGCCTAAGACTCCCTCCCTTCCTCTCCCTCTGCCCCTCCCCACCCTCTGCATTTCTCTCTCTCTAAAATAAATAAATAATCTTTAAATTAAGAAAAAAAAGTCTAAGAAACTGTTACAGCCAAGAGCAGCCTAAGTAGACACAAGGACCAAATATAACGTGGTACCCTGAATGGGATCCTAGACGGTGAAAGGACATTGGTGAAAAATAAGGAGATCTGAATAAAATAAAAGCTTTAGTTAACAAGTAGGTACCAATACTGGTTTGTTAATTACGACAAATGTACCGTACTAATGTAAGATATTGGCAATCGGGAGAATTGAGATGAGCTATATAGAACCCTCTGTACGATCTTCCAATTTTTCTGTAAATGTAAAACTATTCTACAGTATAAACTTCAAGCCTAAAGAAGAAACTAGAGGATTGGGCCTGTGTGAGCACTTTGTGGAAGCTGAGTGGGGCTAGATGCTCAGAGAAAGAAACAAATCAGATGAATTTCCAACATTGGGAAACCACCAAGAACAAAGCAATAGGCCAGGAGAATGGGGGCATTTGGGGGGTTTTGCCTGGTTCCTGCCTGAAATGCTCCAGCTTACCCTGTCCTCCAAAACTGCGAGTCTGTCTGGGTTGACAGCAAAGCAAACCGGAGCAAGGATCAGAGGCTTTGTGTTAAGCAAGACAAAACTAAGCTCTGAAACTCTGCAGTCCACCAACCACTAGAAAACCTGCTATTTCCTATAGTCCCAACTCCAGGACTCACTCACCTGGAATAAAGTCGTTCTTTCATTTCTAACAAATAGCTGTGCAAGTCGGGGGCTCCCACGCCTTCCAACCCAGAAGACGGGGTGTAGACCAGGAGTCGGGAGCAAGGCTACAGGTCCGCGAGGCATCATCTGGAGTGGGAACGAGCACATCTTCATTTTACAATTGCCAATTCACGTCTCTTGGAAGCAGAGAAACTGGAAGTCGAGAAGGAGGATTTGGCACCGTCCCTGGCTTCTGCCGTCCTTGTGACACTGAGGACTGGAGAAATCCAAGAAAAAAGAGGCCCGGGAATGAATGAAAGGCTGGGAAGCTGGACACATCCTTTTCTCAGCAAGGGGAAGACCAAAGTTTAAAAGGGCAGAGCATAGTGTCATGTGACCAAAGCCCCATGCACTTGTGCCCTGACCCTGATTCTGGTCCCCTGAGGGTCCAGCTCCCCATCCTCACCCATAATCCGCCAGAGCTTGGGCTCACTTCATGCCGGAACTCCTTCCTCCCAGAGCTTTCTCTGGAGCTGGTGGTTCTTTGAGCCCAGAGGGTGCCCTCAAGCAGCGCCTACTTATTTCTCCCACTTGCTCACATCCCAAGGAAAAGGAGTAGAGAAAAAAATTTGGGGGGTCTTATGATTAAAAAATTGGCTGGGCGATGTTTTATGCATGCATCTGTTATGCTAAAATAACCATCCTTTCCAACCAGGCCCACCTGCTGTCTTTTTCAATTTTAAGTATTTCTAAGTAGCAATCAAATCAGTATAATTTGTTCTTTATCTCGGCAAAACCATTGTGAAAGAAAAATGTGACCATTATGTTACATCAGGGAAAAATACAAGCCCTTTATTTGCAGCCTTCTCTATACTCTATCAGATCTCACAGTTGTCATTATGCCAGTTGTATTTAATGTTGTTCAAATGAACAGAGCTTTCTTTAATCACTACAGCCTTCTTTCCCCTAAATGCTTTTTCCAAGGTTATGGTTTTCAGAGATAAATACATAAATACCAATGTTATGAATACGTTAAGGGTATCCAAGAGACAGCTTTCAGGATTTGTAGCAAGAACCTGCTGTCACTGGAGTCACACAATAGCTGGCTGATGTTTTGAGTACGAAGTTACTGGGTATTAGGAGAAGGCCTGATACCCTGCTCCGCGGCAGAAGGCTATTTTGAACGGATCACAATAGACTACTCAGCAAACGCTGGCTCTGTAAATCTGGTGTCAGGATCCTCAGTGCTAATAACCAAAGGCACAAGTCCAGAGCCCTGAGCACTGGCCCTTCAGAGCTGGGTCACGGTGATCTGGGCTGGGGCTTTGGATCACACCTGCGGGCAGGGGCCTCGCGTGGACCTGACACCGAAGGCAGGCCAACGTGCGGGCTGAGGGCAGGATTTCACGCCATCTACTGCAATGTATTTTATTTGCCATTTGCAAATTAGGAACAAGAGGTTTAAAGAGGTCAGAGGACTTGCTCGAATGCGAATGTCCAGTTAGCAGCAGAAGTGGGATTAGAACCCAAGTCAGCCGAAATGCATTTCTGCTTCACTACTAATTGGAGCGCGTCAGCCTTTTAGCAGACCTCACATGGGACGGTTCCAAGCTTATACAAATCTTGCATTTATTCATTCAGACATTTCCTAAGCAAATATTTACTCTTTGCTGAGATGCTGCGAATAATAATTATCAATAGCTAATATTTTTGAGTGCCTGCGTCCTTCTAAGCACTTAGTGTACACGAAATCACTTGTCACTCCCAGTCACCCTAAGGGATAGGTGCTATCACAATCCCCATTTCACAGATGAGGGACATAAGGCACGGCAAGGTTAAATAGCTTGCCCAAGGTCACACACAGAGAGGAAACCAGGATTCACAAACAGCGGACTGAGTGGCGTCAGCACCCTGAATCACTGCAAAGGAAAAATATGTCCATATCATCGTAAGTGCTGGAAAAAAAAAAAAAGTGTGGACTGAGTAAAGCATTGTATTTTGCCCCTGAGAAACTTACAACACAGAGAGGAAACATCTATGTAAACAAATAACTGAAACGCAAGATACGATATAATGTGTCAAAAGGAAAACTTAAACAAAAACTAAGGGAGAAGAAGTGATGAATTCCAGCCAGGGACGGGGTGGGGAGCAGAGCAAGGGAAGGGGGAAGGAGGGAAGGATGGGCCATGGGACCAGCAGGGGGGTGGGGGTCAGCCACACTAGGTCCCCTCCGACCCCATCCATAGGGCAGATCACGAGATGCCACCCCACCTTCTCGGGCCCAGTAGGAGAATCACGGCTCTACTTTTTAACTCAAAGGGTTACATCCGGATCTAAAGGAGAGAATGTAAGCAAATGTGATTTATAAGCTACAAGTCCCCTATTGATTTTATGCATAACTGGTGGACTGTGAGCTCCTGGAGGGCAGGAAAGACATCTTATTCATTGGTGGCATGATCTTCGCTCAGCTTGGGGTCTGACGTGTGACAGGCATTGTTGGCTCATAGAAGGGAGGGCGGGAGGAGGAGGGAAGGGAGGGAAGAAGGGAGAGTAGGTTAGGAGGAGGTAAGAAGGAAGTGGGAGTGGAGCGAGAGAAAGAGGAGGACAATTAGTTAAGAGGTAAGAAAGGATGCTGTGTCAGCCAGGGCCCTCCAGAGAAATAAAAACAGGGAGATCGGACTCATGTTCCCATGCACGTACGTGCGCACTTACATGTATTAAGAGATTTAAGTCACTACATGTATTAAGAGATTTAAGTCACTGGTTCTTGCACTTGAGAGGGCTGGCAAGTCTGAAATCCACGGGGCAGGCTGGAAATGCAGGCAGTAGTTAACGCTGTAGTCTTAAGGCAGAATTTTTTTGGGGGGACGGGAGGATCTCAATATTTGCTTTTAATGCCTTCAACTGATTGGACAAGGCCCACCCACAGTACGGAGGATGATCTCCTTTACCTAAAGCCAACTGATTATAGATGCTAACTACGTCTATAGAACACCTTCACAGCAACACCAAGATTAGTGTTTGATTAAGTACCTGGGTAGTGTGGCCTAGCCAATCTGACACACAAAACTATCACAGATGCCATTCCAAGAGGAGAAACCGGTACAGCGGGGCACAGAGGCAAGGAACAGAGGCCGAAATTAGAAATTAACCTTTACCTTGGGGATTTGGCCAGGGGTCTGGGAGGAAGGAGGGGCTGCCAGTTAGCTAGAAGGCATCGCAGGTGGCTGGAGACAGCTGAAGGAACATGGGTACTTACGGGGTATCTGCCCTTCCATGTGGGGTGGAGATGTGGAACTTGAAACTGCAGACTCAGGAGCCCCCCTCCCAGACCTCTAAAACACAACTCCAAGGTGGCCCCAGCAATAGGGACTTTAAACTCCCAGGGGATTCAGACATAACCAATCAAGACTGAAGACCTGAGTTCAAATTCTGTACCTACCACTCACTAGCCAAGCGCCCATTGAGAAGCTACCTTCCCAGAGCCTTGGTTTTTCCATCTACAAAATGGACCTCGTTGTAGCACATCCAGGGTGGTTGTGGGTGTAACACGTGTAAGGAAAAGGCAGAGGGCAGCAACTCACAGGTGCACCGCAGGCACGTGTGGAACTGGAAATAGCACGTTGGCACAGTCAGTACTTGGTGCTATGGGGCCTGGCGGAGTCTGCTGCTGAAAGGCTCTGGATGGCTCGTTGGGAGGCCATCCGCCCTGGCCTCGAACCACAGGGAGCCCACTGCTTGTAGAGACAGGCAAGGGCACGGGCTTCGGAGTCTGTGACCAGTTCCCTCCGTGTCACTGCTGGGCACAGAATAACTTCGGGAGTGCCAGCCTTGCCTCGTGGCTCAGGAAATGCCACAGAACTCAGCCACGGCCCCCGAGCCTGTGCGAGGCCGCTGCTTCTGAGGTTGGAGCTGGGACGTGGTTGCCCTGCTTCGCTGCTGCTGGTTTCGTTGTTCCTCTTATACCCAGAGTGTCACAAAGAAGCATCCTCATCTGTACAGCCAGCATGCCTGGGCCTCTGTGGGCTTCTGCATGTCTACGGAGGCCTCGGAAAACTAACAGCAAGGTATCCAATGAGCTAGAAGGCAGCAGGCTTGAGAGACAAGAAGCTTGGGCTGGTCTTATGGCTTCCCAGCTCCATGACCTTAGGGAAATTACTTAATCTCTCTGAGCCTCAGTTTTGTCATCTGTAAAATGGGGAAGATAATATCTGAGTTTTCAGGTCATGGGGATCAAATGGGATAATGTGGCACAGGATGGTGGCCCGAGTCCCTCTCTTCTGCAGTTCTCTCTTCAGGTGAGGCAGAGCCACGCTCTGGGAACTGCCTGCATCTTCCCACCTCTGTCCCAACACGCACGTGCACGCACACACATTTGTCATCTGTCTGGTTGATATCCTTTAGATGTTAGGCTAAAACTGTGCGTTTGGGCAGCCCCAGTGGCTCAGTGGTTTAGCGCTGCCTTCGGCCCAGGGCGTGATCCTGGAGACCCGGGATCGAGTTCCACGTCAGGCTCCCTGCATGGAGCCTGCTTCTCGCTCTGCCTGGGTCTCTGCCTCTCTCTCTGTGTGTCTCTCATGAATAAATAAATAAAACCTTAAACACACACACACACACAGCGCATTTAAAAAGTTATTCTAGGGGCACCTGGGTGGCTCAGTTGGTGAAGCATCTGCCTTTGGCCCAAGCTATGATCTCAGGGTGGTGAGATCGATCCCCGCATCAGGCTCCCTGCTTAGCGGGGAGCCTGCTTCTCCCTCTGACCCCTCCCTAACACTCATGCGCACGAATAAAATCTTTTTTTAAAAAAAGTTATTATAACTGCACTGTGGATGATCCAAACATATTTAAATAGAGTAACATTTGCAATGGAAACGAGAGAGAGCCTGGAAGACTCAACTGCTTTGGAGTCTGCACGTTTGACAAACAGCCCGGCTGCAGCTGGTTCACCCCAGTCAAGTCCCCTCGCTTCTCTGAATGACTCCTTCTTCTCCTATGAAATGGGGACCGTCCTGGGGGAAGGAATGGGACAACAAGGCACAGGAAACAGTACAAATACAGATGTCGGCTAATCATGCCAAGCAAGTGTCTGCTTGTTGGAATGTGTGCATCAGAGGAATTTTCTAGAAGCCACAGCCGTCTCTGCTCTGGCTGTCCACAGCAAATCAGAGGGCGAGTTGCACCGGCCTTCCCAGAGGCTGGTCTGGCTGTGGGACCTGGGCTGCGGTGGACAGACAGCTCAAGGGCCTCCAAACTAAAGGGAATTCTCAAGTGACCACCACAACCAGCCACTGTGCACTGGAAATCCTTAATTGGTGTAAGTATTTAGCTTGCACACGCCTTTCCCCCCTCCTCACCCTGACCACATACTCCTATACCTTTTGATTCTCAATCTTCTCAAGAGAGAGGCAACTCGTGAGATCACAAAGTGGGTGTAGGTGTTATTCTGGAATTCATCTTCCGGACCAGGGTGTGCTCAGCTCAGCGTCCTCTGCCCTTTCTATTCAGGACCGTGCAGTGTTTTGAGAGGGGCACTGAGTCATCAAAAAGACAGATAGCCTATTTTGTCTCTAGCCCTACTGCGAAGGCAGGAAAATAGATTATACTCTATTTTACCAAGGTGTGTGACTGCACAGGTGAGGACAAAAGGCGGGTTTTCTCAGGAACACTCAGTTAATCAGAGAATTCAATTCACCACCACTGCCGTTGCCACAAACATTGTGTAATTGAGATGTTAGACCAAGTGATTAAACATTGTCAGGGATGGAAGGGGTGAGAGTGTTGGGATTCATCTAATTAGATGGTTCTTGGGGCTAGGGTAGAACAGGGAGGTCTAATCGGAGCTAAGAAGGAGACCCCAACAAGAGCTCCAACATGTGCCGAGAGCCACGCAAAACACCTCAGGCTCTTGGGGCACCTGGTGGCTCAGCAGTTGAGCATCTGTCCTCAGCCCAGGGTGTGATCCCAGGGTCCTTGGATCGAGTCCCACACCAGGCTCACTGCATGGAACACGCTTCTCCCTCTGCCTGTGCCTCTGCCTCTCTCTGTGTGTCTCTCATGAATAAATAAATAGAATCATAAAAAAAAAAAAGTCAGGATGATCCCATTTGCTTCCAGCAGTGACTCTGTTTAACTCCCATTTTAAAGATAAAGAGCCTGAGGCTCGGGAAGGTGATGTGATTTGCCAAGCTGACAAATATGGCACAGTTGTCTGACACCAAGTTTCCATACTTTATCCACAGTGATGGCAAGATCAAAGGGGAAAAAAGCACACGGAATCCTCCTCCTATTGAATACTGGGGGTTTATAACAATGACAGATTGAAAGGCAATTCTTCCAAAGTTTATCTTCAGATGTTCCAACAGAAAGATGGCCAGTTCCAGCACTGCAGGTCCTTTGTCCTTGTCCCTGAAGTGACGTTGGAACCTGGTAGATGAAAGGGAAGGCGGGCAGAGCAAATGCCACTCAGAGCGTGGAGGATGGGAGGTGGTCAGCTTTGAGAGGAAAGGAGGGGGCCTCTTCTGTCCTCTTCCCTCATCCCTCCTGCACACCTCCTCCTCCCACTGTTCCTAAGGTCATCTATCCCACCCCAATTCTTTTTTTTTATTTTTAAGAATTTATTTATTCATGAGAGACAGAAGCAGAGACACAGGCAGAGGGAGAAGCAGGCTCCCTGCAGGGAGCCCAATGCAGGACTCGATCCCAGGATCCCAGGATCACGACCTGAGCCAAAGGCAGACGCTCAACCACTGAGCCACCCAGGCATCCTGGTCCCACCCCAATTCTAAGACTACTCTCTCAGGACCCCCTGGCAGCCCTTGGAGAGGCAAACTGGCTCTGGAGAAAATCTAAATCGTTAAGAAACATAATAATAACTGACTTTACTAGTAATACTGGGGAACAGGGATAAAAAATGAAAAGAGATACTCTGAAAAGTTTTAAATGGAAGAAGAATACAGTCAAAATGCTTTCTACATAACACCTCCTTGATTTGAGGTACTAATGCCAGAAATCCCTCCCAAGATGCCTCAGGATGTGAATAATTCAGATTTTACATTTTTTACAGCTTCTGAAATAATAGCATTCAGTATTTATTAGAATATAATAACGTGCTTTAAAATTTATTTATATTATACAAACATTATACTAGTACATAATAGTATAGGATTATATGAATTATAATAGTTAGATCCTATTATTTTACTATTATAAAAATAACAGTATTTTGCACCAACAAAAAAATGTCACCACTTTTGTACTTAAGCATAGCATAGCACCCGTAATGCTGGAACACCCAAAACCAGTATTACCATCATGAATTATGTTCTTTTTTCTGCATCACCTCCCACAAGGCTGGCAAATATTTTTACAGCTCCTTGAGAAGAACCTTCTTTGCACATTAGCTCATTTGCTCCTCCCATCAACAGTACGACGAAACAGGAATTATTTCTATACACATTCTGCAGATAAGAACAGAGTCTCTGTGTCATCCAGTCTGAAAGTGTCTGAGACAGAACTTGAACTCGGGTTCAGGAACTCCAAATCCCAAGCTTTTAAGAAAAAAAAAAAGATTTTATTTATTTATTCATGAGAGACACAGGGAGAGAGGCAGAGACACAGGCAGAAGGAGAAGCATGCTCCATGCAGGGATCCCAATGTGGGACTCGATCCCAGGATCCCAGGATCCCAGGATCACGCCCTGAGCTGAAGGCAGGTGCTCAACTGCTGAGCCACCAGGTGCTCCCGGATCCCAAGCTTTAACCCTGTTTCCACAGCCTTTCAACCGTGCTTTCTTCCGACAGTCGCCTGAGCCTCGAGTGAGGCTTCCAGGTGCTGCCTCTTGTCACCCAGCCTGCTCGGTTCCCTGTCCAGCGCTCCCGCCTTACCAGGGGACAGGGGCAGCCAGGGGGGCCAGGGCCAACACTGCACTAGGGGGACAGGGGCGGGGGGAGGGGTCACGGCCAACATTGCCCCAGGGGGACAGGGGCAGCCATGGGCACAGCCAACATTGCCCCAGGGAGACAGGACGGGGGGAGGGGGCCACAGCCAACATTCCCCAGGGGGACAGGGGCAGCCAGGGACCACGATGAACACTGCCCCAGCCCGGCTGGCGCCCAAAGCCTCCAGCTCACTCCCAGCCGAGGCGGGGGGCGGGGGTGCTGGGGCTGCCAGGACAGAAAGGTTACAGTCATTTTCCCGGGAGGGTGATCAATAACGTACACAAATAGTCGTTTTTCACTCAGAGACCTCTTGACAAGGACTGGGAGCGGGAGCTGCAGACGCACTGGGAGGGAGGGCACCCCCCTTTCTTCTGGCTTCGGGTCCCAGCCGCACCCACCCGAGGCTGCACAGGTGGAGGAAGACTGCCCCCCACCCAGCGATGCCTTAGGGAGAATCAGGCAGAGGGAGGGGTGGCCGCAGCCTCAAGGATCCTGGCCGGGGACCCAAGGGTGCCTGGGATGATGGCGGAAGGTCTGGAGGAGGCCCAGGGAAGGGGACGCCCAGCGGGTGACAGTGGCTCATGACAGTGGAGCTACAGGCAGGGCCGGCCTCCCAGTGTGGCCGCTGCCGCTCTGGACACACAGGGACCTGCGCTCAGAAGGGAGCCACATGCCTGGGCTTTAACCATCCGTAGGGGTCACCTGAAATTTTTTTTCCTTAAGATTTTATTTATCTGGGGACCCTGGTGTGGCTCGGCGGTTTGGCACCTGCCTTTGGCCCAGGGCATGATCCTGGGGTCCTGGGATCGAGTCCCACATCAGGCTCCCTGCATGGAGCCTGCTTCTCCCTCTGCCTGTGTCTCTGCCTCTCTCCGTCTGTCTCATGAATAAATAAATAAAATCTTTTAAAAAAAAAAAGATACTAAAGATATCGGTAATGACTTCAGATCTTTACCCCTCCCAGGGAAACTAGGACACTTTATAGAAAATGATCCTTAACACAAAGCAGTTACTAGTAGATGGATTTCAAGTACTTGCAAAAGTCAATAGGATAATAATAATGATGATGATAATAAATAGCCATGATTTATTGAATGCCTACATTGCCAGAGGTGAATAATAAATATTCTCTCTAATCCTTACATCAACTCTGAAAGGAACAGAGTATCACCTCTGTTTCACAGAGGAAGAAATTTCGGCTCAGAGAGGCATCTCGCCGACAGTCGTGTAACCAGTAAGAAGATGGGATCTGGATTCACGTTTTTCTGACTCCTGGTAGTAAATTTAGTGCAGAATAGTATCTTACTGTCCCTATGCGTAAGGACGGTAATGGATTTAAGAAGGAAGCCAAGAGGGCCTTGATTAAAAAAAAGAGCTCTTCCAGGCTTCCATGCCCAGGCCCAGAGGACTGCTGAGATGCTGGGCAGGGCGCGGTGCACTTAGCCCGGCACGGAAGGGGAGGGTGGTCCCCGCACTGGCAGTTGAAGCTGGCCTCTATTCATCAAGAGCAATGTGACTGCAGAACAGCCCACCCAAACCATCCACGGGGCTTCTAATTAAGGTTGCTGGTAGCTTAGGTCATGGAGAATTGATTCATAAATTTTTTAAAAAAATTTAAAGTCCCTTTGTGCAAACACTGTGCCAGCACTGGTGGATCAGAGTAGATGAAACAGAGGTGTTCCCCGGCCCCACTGAATCTGAAGTCCCAGTAGGGCTGTCGCTTCAAATGTCTTTGACCACATGCCAGATTAAGAAATACGTTTTACAAAAAAAAAAAAAAAAAAAAAAAATTAAATTAAAAAAAACGAAATACATTTTACAAGTCAACCCAACACACATGACCAGTACACACACACACACACACACACACACACACACACACACTGAAACAAAAGCTTCACAGAGCATTACTAATCCTTACTACAAAGATACACTATTACGTGTCCTCTTATGTTCTTTTTTTTAAATACTGGTTATGAACGATTGGATGGACTTTAAGAATGACCCATGAATCACAGGAAAAATCCAAGTAAGAGATGCAATCGAGTAAGTAGTAACATGCTAACAAGTTCTAAGTTTCTGGAAGCACATCCCAGGAAGAGATCCTTCCCCAGACAGAGGGATCGGGGTAGGCTTCCTGGAAGAAATGATCTCTAAGCTGGAGTGTGAATCTAAGAAAGGTAAGCAAGAGCCAGATGGTGCAGGGATCATCACGTTCTATAAAGGAATTTGGACTTAACCCCATGAGCCATGGAAAATCACTGAAGGGTATGAAACAGGTATAGGAAGAACTATTGATACATACTCCAGTTCTCCTTTTAGGCACAGGTTTGACATACATTTTCCTCCCCCTTTTGAAGTTAAATGCAGCCATGAGATTGTTTTGGTCCAATGAAACAGGAGCCTAAATGAGATGTGCTACTGTGCGTGGAAGCTTTATTTTTACTTTTTTAAAGATTTTATTTATTTATTCATGAAAGACACAGAGAGAGGCAGAGACATAGGCAGAGGGAGAAGCAGGCTCCATGCAGTGAGCCTGATCGGGACTCAATCCCAGGACCCCAGGATTATGACCTGAGCCAAAGGCAGATGCTCAATGGCTGAGCCACCCAGGTGCCCCTACATGGAAGCTTTAAAAGCCAAGGAACAGTTTGCCATGTTTATTTTCCCCTGCCATAGTGACCCTTCAAAGAGAATTCAGCAATTGTAAGTGAAAGAACAGAAAGCAGTGTGATTCATTGAAGTCAGTGGTGAGTACTAAGAAAAAAAAATGAAACAAAGAAATGAGATATAGAAGTGTCTTGTGGGGGCTCCTGGGTGGCTCAGTTGGTTAAGCACCTGCCTTCGGCTTAGGTCATGGTCCTGAGGTCCTGGGATCAAGACTGGCATCAGGCTCCCTGCTCAGTGGGGAGTCTACTTCTCTCTCTACCTCTCCCCACCCCCTCTTGCTCTCTTTCACTATCTCTCTCTCAAATAAATAAAATCTTTTTAATAAATAAATAAATAAATAAAAGTATCTTGTGAAGATTCACTGAAAAGGTAATTTTGAGTAGAGAGTTGAAGATAAAGGGGTTAAGGACGCCTGGGTGGCTCAGTGGTTGAGGGTCTGCCTTTGGCTTGGGGCCTGGTCCTGGGATTGAGTCCCACATTGGGCTCCTCGCAGGGAGCCTGTTTCTCCCTCTGTCTGTGTCTCTGCCTCTCTCTCTGTGTCTCTCATGAATAAATAAATAAAATCTTAAAAAAAAAAAAGATACAGAGGTTAGCCATGCAACTATCCAGAGGGATAGCATACCAACCAGAAGGAACAGCAAGTGCAAAGGTCCTGAGGCAGAAATGTACCTGGCGTGTTTGAGGAAAAATTAAAGAGCAGACTTGGCTGGAGTAAACCAAGGGAAGTAGAGTGGGCAGTATTTCTCAGGCCTTCCGACTACAGAGTGTTTTCTCTAGGAGCCACAAGCTCTGAGACTGGATCCACAGAACACTCTTCAGGAAATAAGATCCTAGACTACCTCGGCTTAGGAAATAGGCAATGACATGGGTAGACCTTGAGGGCACTATGCTAGCAAAATTAGTCGGGTAGAGAACGGACACAGTGTATGAACTCACTTACCTACAGAATCTTAAAAAAAAAAAAAAATCAAACTTCTAGAAAAAGAGATCAGACGTGTGGTTACCAGAGATGGGCAACTGGGAGAAGGGAACAGGAGGAAGGGGGTCGAGAGGTACAGACTTTCAGGTGTAAGTACTGGGAACGTAACGCATAATAGGACTAGTGTTAATACTGCTTTATGGTGCATTCGAAATTTGCTAAGAGAGTAGATCCTCGAAGTTCTCCTTCGGAAGGAGAGCAAGGAAACAATGTGTAGTTAGATGACCTGATGGATGTTAAATTTACAGCTGTAATTGTTTTTGCAACAAATGTATGTCAAGTCATTAGGTTGTAGACCTCGAACTTATACAGTGCTGTCTGCCAAGTAGAGCTCAGTGAAATGAAGAAAAAAGGGGTTTTCTTTTTCTTTTTTTTCATTATTTATTTTTTCATCATTTCTTTTTTTTTCCCCCATTTCATTGTTTTTTCTCATACCATGCAATGAATGGTTGTGGGGCTTGGAGGAACAGAATATTCTTCGCTTCTCAGAGGGGTCCCCAGAAGCTAACCTGCTGGGATCAGGACTCTTGGTGACTTCTGCAAAAACGATATTACCATCTGTGGTCAGAGAGGAGAACCGTCAAACCTCCTCCTTCCCCTTCCTCCTGAGAAGCAACTTGCTTTAAGCAAACAAGTTGTACTGAGTGGCTGAGATTTTAAATCTTTTCTTGCTAAAAATAAACCTATTGTGGAAAATCCCAAAAGATGAAGCGCATCTCTAACCTCAGGGGGTGGAGCTACCCTCCCTCATGTGCAAGGAGCTGGGCTTCCAGCTCTTATCATTAGCAGTAATCTGGGGTCAGGAGGGGTCGCCTGGCTGTTCTCAGCTACGTGGGCTGCTTGCTGATTTCCTGGGGCCCTTGAGAGAAAAACACAAATTTTGCTTTAGAACAGTGCCTGTGTTTATTTAACAGTAATGATCCTTTCCTTAAGATTCTTGAATGCATGGCTCTCCTTATAGTCCTAACACCCACCTCGTCCCTGATCACTCCAATGCCTGCATTCCAGAGGGTCCAGAAGTTCAAGGCCATGGTTACCTCGCTCTAGCCAGGACCGAAGGAAAAACAAAAACAGCTCTCACTGTCTTCTCCAGGGTTTCCAGAAATAAGGGATGGAAAGCTTCACCTTTCAGAAGCAATCTGCAGGGACAAAGGGGCCCAGAGCACCTCTGCTCCTGCCGTCCCCGGCTGCCTGGTCCTCGCCACCCCGCACACATGCTTAATAGTAAGAGCTGCCTTGTGTCTGCTCTACACCAGGCTCTGTACGAAGGGCTGA
Source organism: Nyctereutes procyonoides (assembly GCF_905146905.1). Classification (NCBI taxonomy): domain Eukaryota; kingdom Metazoa; phylum Chordata; class Mammalia; order Carnivora; family Canidae; genus Nyctereutes; species Nyctereutes procyonoides. The sequence continues at coordinate 71,352,539 of NW_026575140.1, forward strand.
GTTTATTTTGATCTTTCTTTGCTGCAAAGTCACACACTTATTCCCAGGCGGTCTCCTGGTCACAGCAGGGACCTAGAGCAACAGTACAGTTGGATTAGAGCAACCCCAAACCCCAGCATTGGAAAATAAGCCTAAGACACATCTACCACCAAACGTTTTAAGTCATTTTATCCTGGTCTGTAACATCAATTAAGCTGCTGCTAGATGCTGGAGAGTAAATTATGAATTAGGCATGGTCTCTGCCTACTAGTACAGATATATAGATGTAGATATATATATAGTATACGTCTGTGTGCATATATATAGGATATATGAATGAATGAATAATAAAGTCTGACTCTTGCATGATACATGCATGAAAAGCCAGAGGAAGGAACAGTTAGGGATGAGGGGATGTGCAATGAAGGAAGAAAATCAGAAAGATCAAAGTAATAACATTTGCTTGGACCTCAGAGGATGAGCGAGGGAGAGCATCACAGATGGAAGGAGCGGCAAGGACCAGCACTCAGCCTGCATCCCGTCCCCCAATGTAGTTCACAGGAATCAGGTAGTGAGTCCAGGGGGGCTTTCACCACCCCAGGAAGCAGAGCTATAGCATCCTATCCCTGTGTGAAGGACCAGTCATCACCACACCGTCACAGACACATCTAAAGCCAACCATGTTCAAGGCCTGGGCCTAGTACAGGACCTGCAAATACACATAATACTACTAAGTTATAATAACCAAAGGGATTTCTTGAACATCTGGAACATATAGCAACCAACTGAGCTTTTCATGCTTATATTCTAACTTATTCTCCCAGTAAACCTATGCTATTATAGCTATTCCCATTTTATAAAATAGAGGAATGGGGACACCTGGGTGGCTCAGCAGTTGAGTTTCTGCCTTTGGCTCAGGCATGATACTGGGGTCAGAGATTAAGTTCCACATTGGGCTGGCTGCGGGGAGCCTGCTTCTCCCTCTGCCTATGTCTGCCTCTCTCTCTCTCTCTCATGAATGAATAAATAAATCTTTATAAATAGAGGAATTGAAGTCCATAGGCAAAGCCCCTACTGTAAGGAACTCACAAATGAGCTGCAGGGATAAGCAGCAACTGGTAACAATGACTAACACTTATTAAGCACTCACTATATCATGGGTGCAGCGCCAAGGGCTTTACATGCATTCATCACAAAGTTTTGCAATTCCTGTATGAGGTGGATGCTGTTATCATACCCATTTTACAGAGAAGAAAATTGAACCACAGAAAGGTTATGGAGCTTGCCCAAATCACACAGCTACTCTAACTCTAGAGCCTATAACTTACAAGCCCCTATGCTTGATAGTTCACTTCTACCCACCTGTGCTATGCCCTATGAGGTGGAGAGAGCAGATATGAGGAACCTGATGAGGGAGCTCACATTGCTGGTGTCACTGGTGAGTGTGGCTAAGCTGAGCCTTCTAGGAAGAGTGGGCTTCAGATAGAAGAAAGAAGCTGCTATGGCCACAGGTGGGACACAAACTGGTTTCACTCCAAGCCAGCATTCTCCAAGAAGTTGCTAAGGGTGACATCTACATCCTTCAAGATTTCACTCCATCCGGGGGCTCAGTTGGTTGACCATCCAACTCTTGGTTTGAGCTCATGGGTCATGAGATTGAGTCCTGGGTCAGGCTCCACTCTCAGCAGGGGAGTCTGCTTGAAGATCCTCTCCCTCAATCTCTCTCATGTGCATGCAATCTCCTACTGTCTCAAATAGATAAATGAAATCTTTTTAAAAAAAAAAAAAAAAGAAAGAAACAAAGGAAAAGAAAAAAAGATTTCACCCCATCCAGAGTCTGACAGTCTGGCAAACTGGAGCACTCGATTTTCTTAGCTCACCAAGAAAAGAGTCCTATTTCAGAGACTATTAACATTTAGCATATATAAACTTGGAATGCCAGCTTATTTTTTAATCAAGAATTATATTCTCCTGAGACAGAGTAATTCTGTCCATTTGACTAGTACATCCTTTCATGTAGAAAGCCAACTCATAATCAGGTAATAGCTTATATTTGCTGAGTTCTTACTCTGCAAAACATGCACGAAGCATTATTGAAATAAGGAAAACAAGAGAAGTAGATATAGCTAATATGTAACGGCATTACACTAAGAGGAACGGATGTGTCTATCTCCCCAACAAAGATGGTCCAGCCAGTGAGACAGGAATATTTGAAGTAGGACGGCCATGAAGTTCACTTCGTCACTATAACAGGACCAGCCATCAGATTAGTCTGATGGCCCAAACTCTGTCTCCTTTGTATGGTCACTGCCTTGGTGACTCTCTTTTCTTTTCACATTATGGCTGAGCAGTGTCACTTCTGATTAACACATGCTTCCCGTAGGTGTGTTAATACATTCAATCAGGTTACTGTCAAGCATTGCCGCCCAGGGAACTATTCTGTCTCCTGAAGGTGACTTTGCATATCTCTGCTCTGTACAGATCTTGAAGTTGAATTCTCAGCAGACAATCCTAGTTCCCTCATCTACAGATTCTTGGGAGATGCCTCACTTCAGCCTCCATATACAGACAACATCAAACAAAGACACCCAACATCCTGGAAAGCAATGCATTTTACTGAGGCAGAAAAACTGTGCAAGGAAATTAAAATTGGAGACGTGGGTTGGACCATGGAGCACTGAATACCAGAGTCATAACTGTCAAAAATCACCTCTGAAGTCTCCTATTGTCCAGATACCGAGTGGATCGAAGCACAAGGAAAAACTTATGTCTACCTGTCTACCCATGTGCACACACATGCACAGAGCACCTGCCCTTTATGAGCTTTTGTTTCAGAGTAGACATTATCACATCACCTGCAGGATCATAAATTCATTTATTCATTTCTAAATTCATTTTTGTCATTCGCTCCATCTGCACATATTTATTCGGTGCTTTCTATGGGTAAGGGACTATTCTCAGACAGGCATCTTCTGATCTATCAGTAGCTCTATCTCCTCCTCCAGCCTTCACACAGAAGAATAGACTCAGGAAATGGAGGAAATGGGGTGGTACCTATGTAACCTGACCACACTCAGCCCCTCCACTCCAAAAGAGGTACTGAAGTGGGGAAAATTATGAATGATACAACCATACATCATTTCCGCTCCAAGTCCAAAGCCTGCTTAGGGTTGGAGAAGGTGGAACAGATGAAGTCTGAGCCTGATTGGGGATTTGAATTTTAAACTTGACTGGACTGTGTCTTTCAAATACCAAAAGTGACCATAAAATTAAAGACATCGCCTAAGGTGCCAAAGGGCAGAAAGAGAACATAGTCAAAAGCAGACACTGGAAAATAAGAAACTTAAACCTAGTCCATAAACATTGACATGATTCTTGCTTGGTCCAATTCGTCCCAACCCAACGCCCCCACTGTGGTCTCTCCTCCACCAGCTCTCACCTAGACCCGTGCAAAGGCCTCCTGCCAGTCTCATCTCTACCCCTTCCTGCCCTGATCCTGGCTGCTTTCACAGCCAGTCTTGGTCTTGAAAAACCTTGTGATCAAGTTCACCCCCTGCTTAACACCTTCTGTTGCCTTCCCGTTGCTCTGAACGAAGGCAGACCACCACAGCGGAGTTTACAGTTAAAAGGACATCCTTGGGAATCAGATGCGCTGGGTTTAATCCTGGCTTTCATCCTAGCTTTTGGCCAGTAAATGGTTGCTCCCATCACCGTGCCTCCTCTTTCCTCTGTAAAATGGGGATAATGTTGGAATCGGCACCTCCTGGCACAGTGGTGAGGATCAGAAGAGTAGATAAGCGTTAAGCCCTTAAAACAGTGCCCGACTCACAGCGATGGCTGCACAGTGTCCCATGCTGTCATTATCTTCGGGAGCTGGAGATCTGAGGCTTAGTTAACAGAGTGGAGTGGGCTGCAGAGCAGAGTGGAGAGGCAGGCTCAGTGTATCCTCACTACCTGGCACGGAGCCTGGCACGTAGGAAGTGTTCGATAAATATTAGTGGGATGGGTGGATGGATGAGATAAGTCCTTCCCTTAACAAAGCCTTCTGGCCCGAGGCCTTGAGGACTGCTTGCACAGGACCCTGGCGCCATCTGCACATCTCCCCTTCCCCAGCTCGGAAGGCCTGTGGAAGGGGCTGCGGTAGCTTAGCAACAAGGGCTTCCATAGAGACAAAGCTGCAGACAATAAAATCAGGCTCCTGGTCCCACCCCGCACTCGGGAGCAGAGCATGTGCAAACGGGAGCCCGCGCCCCTGCTCCCAGACCCCATCAGGCCCCCACCCCAAGGCCAGGGGCAGGCCCAAATGCACCTCGGGCATCCCAGAAGGAGCATCTTTCTGAGGCAAGATCATTCTTTCTGGAAATGTGGGAATGGAGGACAGGCTCAGGGAGGTGACAGGACAGGAAGCCCTTAGGGATGTCCTGCCAAGCTGGGGGATCTCTGAGAGAATGGCCTTTGGTTCCCCGGGCTCAATAGTGAAAAAAACTGTTGAAGGCGGGGCAGGAGGTGGATCATGGAGGTGTCTGAAGGATCCTGAGGTCAGCCCCCACAGGAGGTCCCAGGCTGGTGGTCAGAAGAGAGTCCCAGATCTTTCACAAGCCACAGTTAAACAGAGAAAATGACCTCAGAGGCCACAGTGGGAGGAGCAGGGACAAGCACACAAAGACAATTGACTGGAAGGTAAAAAAGTGGATGCTGCCCACAGAGGGGGATCCCTGGACCAGCAGTGAAGGGACCCACCGGGATCCTGGTGATCTGCTGAGGATGTACCACCACTTGGCTGCAGGCTTCTTTCTTTACATTTTAAGATAAGGGGATGGACTAGGTGAGCCCCAGGGTCCCTTCAGACCCATTGGCCATGAACCCATGCCAATGCCTATCCCACCCATTCTCCAAAAAAAAAAAAAAAAAAAAAAAGGAAAAAAAGGATTTACTCATCTGTATTCTGTAAAAAAAAAAAAAAAAAGAAAGAAAGAAAGAAAGAAAAGAAAAAGAAAAAGAAAAAAGAAAGAAAGAAAAAAGAAAAGGGTCTCTCTTCCAGCCCCACTGCCTTCTGAGTGAGTCAATTTTGCAGTTAACTTATTTGGAAGACAAGCATCGGCGTATCCGGCTCCCCCATCCTAAATGCCTGCTCCTGGAGCTGTAGGCCACTAAGTTCCGCTCACCAGAGGGGAAGGTGTGTTCAAAGTCGCCCAGGGTGAAAATGTGAAGCACGTAGAACCAGGAGGGGTCAAGCGGCCCGGAATCTACAGGACACCAGACAGGCCCTCTGCACCAAGCACTTGCAGCCACAGGGTATGAGCAGTGGGGGATCAGGGAAGGTCCCGGGGGAGGATCGGATCCTGGGACTCTGGCAGGGCTTTGGCCACTGGGACAGGACAGGCACTGAGAGCTGGGCCGATGCTGAGGGGGAGGCAGTAGTCGCCGCGTGACCCGCAGGCCCAGACAACCATGCATGCAAGCAGAGGAGGGGGCCTTGGAGCCAGGCCAAGACATGGCAAGCAGGGGTGGGGCAAGGGGGTACTTGGGGAACGCAATTTAGCTCAGCTGCTGTAGCAGCAGGGCTGCCCATTCCCTTCCCGGCGCTGAGAAGCCAGTGCTGGGAAGGGACCTTTCCAGGGAAATGCCTGCCAAAAGGTGGTCACCTGTAATGAGGCAATAAACGGGGTAATTACCGGGTAATCACTGGCCCTCCAAGTGTCTGGGAACCTGCAGGGGAGAGCTTGGCCAACTCAAGGCCCCGCGTCTCCAGCGAGCTGGAAGCCCAGCTAAAAATTAGACAGTGTGGATGGGCAAGGGTGGAGCTGCTTTGCAGGCCCGCACTTCACCTTTTCTTTCCTCTTTTGCCTTTTCTGCTAGTCTGGCACAGGTTCAGGGCAAGTGCCAAAGCCTGGATGTGTGCTGGGAAACAGGCTGCTGCACAGTCCCCTGGCATCTTTAAGATGGGATCAGACCACACCCCACCTGCTTCGTCCCACCCCACCCTGCTCCACCCGACAGAGTGAGCACCTGCGCCCTCCGCAGCTGCCTGCAAGAATTCAAGTCCAGGACCAACGCTGAGCAGAGATCAGTTCAACTGTATTACTGCAAGTTCGTGACCTGCTGTCAAAGTGGAGCTTCTTTGCAAATGTCTTTGCAAATGTTTTTCTCCTCCTCTGAGCCCTGGGTCCTAAACCCTCATAGCTCCTTTCTTCCAACTGGTCAAGTTGGACTAGCGAACCTCCAAAGGATGGGTATGACTAAACACGCGCCATGCCTGCAACTGTTGAAGCCAGTAAATAAAATGGGTTCAATTGCTCTGGCTAAGGACAGGGTGGGAATTTGGGGCGGGGTGGGGAATGTGAAAATGAACAAGATAATTATTTTAGTGTCTTTTATAGATCGTATGCCACTTTGTTAGCTTAGGAGCATTAAAAATGTATAACGTAGGGCTTGTTCTGCTCATAAAATGATCCTCTTTGGCATATTAAAATTTAAAGTATAGTTTATTCACGCAGTAATTACACTTTTACTAATTGAATTTACCTTTAAATATTTCAAAGTTTTGTAATAAATCGAACTACAAGATACTGAGCCTCAAGGTGTTTGTATTCAACGGTGTTTGAGAAAAAGGCAAAACCTTGAGAACAGAAGAAATCACCAGCCTTGGAATAAAAATGGGAAAAGGATTTGTTTTCTGGCATTATCTTGGACCTGTAAGGATATGAGCCTAAGTAATGGGTGACATGGTCCTTCACTTTATACGTCTTTACATACATTAATTTTATTTTTCACAACAGAAGTAGAAAAAGGTGTTTGCGTTTAAAAATAAGAAGAATGGTACTTAGAGAAGCGGAGCAACTTGCCCAAGGTCACACAGGAATAGCAGAGCTCAGGCTCATCCTTCTGACCCCAAAATCCCATGCTTACTCACTGTCAGAGAGATTCCCTGACCAAATGCCCATTGATGGATAAATGGATTGACAAAATGTGATGCAGATAGATACAGGGACAGGTACAGATATAGATATAGATATAGATATAGATATAGATCATTTGGCCTCCAAAAGAAATCAAATTCTAATACAGGCTACAACATGGGTGAAACTTGCAACAGTGTGCTCAGTGGAATAAGCCAGACACAAGTAGTTAAACATTGCACAATTGCACTTGCAAGGTATACCCATCAGGCAAATGTAGAGAGACTGGAAATAAAATGGAGGTTGCCAGGGACTGGGGGCAGGGAGAGTTTTTGTTTAATGGGGACAGTGTTTCAGTTTGGGATGATGAGAAAGGTTGCCACGACACTGAATTAATGCCTCTGAATCAAACATTTAAAAATGGTTAAAACAGTAGCCAACAGAAGTGTCCTTGAATTTTTGTTCCCTAGGGATCTGTTTTATTTGTCCAGCTCATCTTTCAGCACTTCCTGCTTCTTCCACATCCTCCATTTCTTATTCACACACGGAGAACCAAAGCTTGGCCCTGGCTACTGCAAGATTCTGTTATGAACTACCCTAAACCAATTTGATGCCTCCTATAGATAGTTGAGGGCCATGCTCTCATTCCCAGGGGGTATGATGTTACAATAAACACAACTTTCTGGCTGGACTTTCTCTTGCATACAAATATTTATTAGCAAGCTGGCCTCAAGCAAATGGTCTTTCCAATAAACAATGAAGCTCCAGCCTCCTCTGACCTTTGAGGCACTGGGACAGCCTATTGCATGGAGATGTTGCAATATTCTAGTGGTGGGTTAGGAGTCAGGCTTTGAAATTCTGATGAGTGGCTATAAATAGAACTTGTTTAAAATCTTAGGGTGCAATAAATAAAATAAAATAAAATAAAATAAAATAAATAAAATAAAATAAAATAAAATCTTAGGGTGCTATTCCAAAGAGCCGGTGCTACCATTGGACTTGGTAAATTTATACACCTTCCCCATACAGGGTCGGGTGGGCTCCTATAGGACATTCTGGTCAATATATACATTTCAAACTGTACCAAGAAAACCATTTCTAACATCCATCATGCTAATTAACAAAGCCTCTGGTGTTGATAAGAGAAAAACAACTGAAAGTCTTGCTCTCCCTGCCCAGAGAGTGTGTCTTCTGCTTGAGGGCTTTCAAATGTCAACTACTCAACCCTGAAGTATGTATTCCCCATCAAGATTCTTCACAGGGTGACTAATCACCCCCTAGAGTTCTGATCAAAAGGCTGTATCTCACCGGTAAGGTTGGCACATAAAACACATAGAGTATTTGGGACATACTTCTACTAGGAAATATTTGGTATTTGTCTGAGATTCACATTTAACATTGTGTTCTGTATTTTTGCTTGTTAAATCTGGCAACTCTGCTCACTGAAGTATTTTGAAATAAACTACAGAAAATATAGCTTATACCTGTTGTAGGAAAAGATATTTTAAAGTTCATGTTTCCCTGCTTTGTGAAGATCTCTAAGCCTGATGGCTCACGCTACCGCAGGCACAGATCTGAGCAAGCGGAACGATAAGCTACTTGTTTTAAAAATCCATGGAAACGGAGGGGTGTTCCTGGTCTCTCCGTGGTCCTTCACTCTTGATCCTTCGTCACCTAGGAACATAGCCACTGACACTGAGATCAGAATTCAGAGAGACTCGCAAGGAAAGAAGTCCTGAATCTCTTTTCTGTATGTGTGTGAAATGATATTGCCCCCGGATGCAGAAAAGTGTCTTATGCTCTTACATGTGATACTCTTCTTGGTGGACAGGAATTACAATGATCTGATATTCTAGGAGGTTTCACATTAAAATCTCTTCCTTGCATAGAGGGATTTAGAATTCACTGGTAGAGGGTGGGTAAGGAGAGGAATAATAAAGACAGGATAATAGCACCTTAGCTGAAAGATTTTAATCATTCTAAAATAAAATGAATATAATTTTTGTCCCTAAAATGAGTTTTATTTTTCAGGATTTTTCTAATTTTCATTTTTATTCTTAGGTGGGGGTGTGGGGTGGGGTGGGGGTGATGCTCAGGGCAAAAAGGAAACATTGCCCCCACCTCGCGTTTCTTAAAGATTCGAGGAAAAGACAGGAGGGAGACCTTTTCTTTGCGAGTCGGGATTAAAGGAGTTCTCCCAAATGCCCCAGAGAAGGTGAATGGTTTAAAAAAAAAAAAAAAAAAGGCAGTGCCCCCTGCCCCTCATCTGGCCCCTGGACCTCAAGAGCTTCTGGGAAAGGTCAGTGAACAGGTCAGACCCCCCGCAGAGTGCTCCAGGAGGCCCAGCTCCCACCACCCAGCAGCTGCAGCTTAATAAAAGGTGTGGTTGTCATGGCAACCTCAGTAACACTTTCAAATAGATGGCCAATTATTATTCACTCATTTACTGTTTATTGTAGCGATGCCAATCACAATGAACTCCAGGAGTGTATTAATGGAGATGTGATCTGAGCCCAGGGGCCCCGAGGGGAAAGGCATTGTGATGCCTCATTCATTAGCATAGTGTGTTCAAGGTGGGTGGGCACCCAGCCACTCCCTCCCGCCCCCCTCTGCACCGCCCTGACGCACACGCCCCGGCCTGCTGCGATGGCCACAACCAAGAGGTCACGCATGACTCACTCTCCTGCTGGAAGTCCTGAGTGCACACTCGCATCCTCAGACAGGCAGGTGGACAGGAAGCTGGCTCGGCCCCAGCAGGAGTTGTATTATTCTCACCTTCTCTCTGGACCCTTTCCCCATCTCAAATTCTATCAACAACTGCACAGAGTTGTTAAACCCGGGCCAAGCCCTTGGAGGTAGTGGTGGGGGAGGGGGAGGGGGGGAACTGGCCTGTTTCCCCATCCAGAGGCCTTAGAAGCTGATGTTTCAGGACACTGGGGATGGGAAAATATAGGTAATACCCCTACCTTTTTTTTTTTTTAGTTTTTTAAAATGTATTTATTTCTTTGAGAGAGAGCACACATGCACAGAGAGGAGAGAGAGAGAAGCAGACTCCCCGCTAAGCAAGGAACCCCGACACGGGGCTCGATCCCAGGCCCTGAGATCAGATGGACCCTGAGGTCATGACCTGAGCTAAAGGCAGACACTTAACCGACTGAGCCACCCAGGCGCCCCAGGGCTCCACCTGTCAGGAAGGCTGTCCACCTACTCCAGGCCCTGCCCTGAAACAAAGGTTACAAGAAAATTCCCATCCTTGGCTTCTTGGATGCATTACACCAGGCCTTCCCAGAGGAGAAAGGAAGAGGGCTCGCTGGATACAGGGGAAGCAGAGGGGAAAGGCAAGAGGGTCTCAGATGGGATGTCTTATTGTGTATCCACAGAGCCCCAGTAAGATACCCCTCTCTAGTCTCCAACCTGTTACACAAGCAACACCACCAGCCCCCTACCCCCTGGGTACCGGTAGTGGTGACCAGTGGGACTGATGACCAATGCCTACTCTGTGTTCGATCTGGGCCTAAGGGAAAGAGTGGGGAAGAGTCTCTGCCAACCCAGTGGGAGGGGACCCCCAAGGTCAGATTTCGTTTACTTTAGAAAGTAAATAGAGTAGTATGCCATTCTTTGTACACTAGTGTACATGGTAAAATCCAGATTTACTACACAGACTGTCAGGCAGCTCGTTACCAGGGAGACGAGCACCCCGAGGCAACCTGCTCTGCAGGGGGCAGCCCGTTCTTGCCCTGCCCACATTTCTGGGGGCCTGAGGCTCCAAGCCCCACCCTCATTCCTGCGGCACCTCCCACTCACTGTGCCAGTCGGGACCAAAGACAGACGAGGGTGGGAAGGTGTGAGATGACTCACTTGCTTTTGCTCGTCTCTGCCTCTGCCCATGCTCAGGATGTGGGGGCAGTGCTAAAGAAAAGAATTATCCTGACACTCGTTAAAACCAGGAGGAAGACTTTATTCGGGACTATCAGGATAGTGGAGAGACACTCAAGTCTGAATCCAGACAAGTGGGGAGGTGAGACCAAGGAGCAGAGTAAGGGGGTCAGCTTTGCACAGAAAATTGCCAAGAGCGGGGCACCTGGGTGGCTCAGTGGCTGAGCATCTGCCTTCGACTCAGGTCATGATCCTGGGGTCCTGGGATCGAGTCCTGCATCGGGCTTCCCACCGGGAGCCTGCTTCTCTCTCTGCCTCTCTCTCTCTCTCTCTCTCTCTCTCTCTCTGTCTCTCATGAATAAATAAAATATTTTTTTAAAAATTGCCAAGAGAGACATCATAATGGGCGGCAAGGGGTGGGGGACTTGCTGAAGGCAAGCCTGGATGAGCAGATACAGGAGGGGGCTCTCTCTAAACTGGCATAGCAGGATGCTGGCTGCAACTGGACTCTGCAAGAACAAGCTCAGAAGAAGCCCAAGGTCATGGCCTAGTAGACAAGGACATGCAGAGGAGCCTGACCAAAGTTCAGCCAGGGGTGAGTCTTGGCCCACAAGCACTAGAGAAGAGCTGGCCACATAGGGTGGCAGGAGCAATAGCGCAGGGAGAGGCAAATCTTTGTCTGAGGATGAAATCAGGCTGCACTCACTGGACAGCCAGCTAGGGAGAGTGTGTCGCGCTAGAGCAAAGCTCAGAAAGCTGGGTGAAAGCAGCGAGGGGGGCCTCCCTCCCCTCCACTGGGCTGAAGCTCCTGTCAGGGACCCTAACAGCTGTCCTCGGGCAGTTCAGACTGTTGGGCCCTGGGTCCTTCCTCGGAGAGGGCTGCAAATCCTACCTCCACTAGCTTTCTCTCAGGTGACCTCAGACCTGCCCCTTGCAAGCTCCTCTTCTTCATAGAGGAGAAGGTGATAATGGGTTCACCCTCTGGGGCAGTGAGGATTTACAAAGCCCAGGGAAAGCTCTGAGTGAACAGGAGCTCACTGTCCTCACCCCTACCCTGTCCCCATCTGCAGAAAAAGCCTGCAGCCCTCCCAGAGGAGGCACCAAAACTTGCTCTCTGAAGGATTTGGTCTCTTGTGATTTACATCCTACCCTTGGGATGGTGCTTATTTCTCCATCTGCACACGGCCAGCATTCATCCATCTGGATGATTCCTGCCCCATCCCACCCGACAGGAATTCCTGGGGAGCCAGCACACATTCTCCAGCTGCTTCTCTCAGTGGTGGTGAGGTGCTTAGAGGGATGGGGAGTGGCAGGGCGACACAGACCCACCACCATCACAGAGAAAGGTGACAGTGGTGCCAAAAAAAACCTGAGGGCAGGACTCCGGGCTCTCAGCCCAAGCTCCTGAAAGAAGGAGACCCAGGAGAGGTCCTGACAGGGCGCGCGTGGGCATGGGTCTCATGAAGAGCGGTGCCCAGAAACCAAAACCAGGTGGGGAGTGTGTAGGGGGATCGCTCTGATAGTTTGGCTAACTCTGCTCAAACCCAGCTAGAATGCTTTATGTGCCATACGCTGACTGCATGAGACATTGGGAACACGCAGATAAGTAAGACTCAGCCAGGAATGCAAAAGAACAAATTACCATACTCTATAGGATGGGTGGTACCATAGAATCAGGGGTAAGTGCTGTGGGAAAAGCAGGTACAACTATTGATTCTGCCCAGAGTGTCAGGAGAGGCCTCCCAGAGGAAGGGAGTATTCAATTTGGTGTTCAGAAAAGGGACTCAGACCTATGTGCAAAGGACAGGGGTGAGAAAAGATGGGGCTGCTGGGAGAGCTGTGGCTCCAGCTGGGGATGGAGGCGAGCGCCAGGAGACACAATCAGAAAAGTACTTGAAAAAAAAAAAAGTACTTGAGAAAAGTGTAAGTAGAGCAGGGAAGTGTGAGGCTGCTACTGCAATAGTCCTAGCACAAGACAAGGCCAGTATGGGTTTGAATTCCAGCTCCCCTTCTCCCTAGCTGTGGGATGCCAGGCAGTCCCTTTAGCCTCACTGATCCCAAGGCCCCCTGCTTGTAAAACAGGGATACTGATAATACCTCCCTTGTGGTGTGAGAACTGAGAGGCTATGAGGAGCCACCCAACACAGTGGGCCTGGCTTATGTTGTAGTCATTCGATAAATGGAGGTTGGACTTCAGGCAAAGTCACAGGAGGGACGTGTTTGAAGTGGAGGAGATAGTGTCTAGCACATAGTGGGCACTCAATTATCTGTAGAGAGAAGAACAAATTGAATCTAGAAGGGTGAAAAAGGAGTCAAAGGTGATCTGAAGGTTCTAGAATGATCTCATGATGGGAACTAAAGGGGAGAAAAAGGAAGGAGTTAATGTGGCTGCCTTGGGAGCCTCCCCTTCTGCTCTCCTGACCTCCTCCACCAATTCATCCCTGTGGCCACGGCCCTGGGAAGGGGCTACGCCTAGCTGTATTTAGTTCCCTCCACATCTTGACAATGAGAGATAAATGCACATAAACACAGGTACAACCCTTCAGTTTTCCACGGGGTAGGCGGCCGGTCTGAGGTCTAGTGAGAGGGGATAGAAAGCAGAGACATGTTCAGTAGGGAGAGGATTCCTATTCATCACCTGGTTTCCAGGGGCCAGGCTCAGGGCCTTATTCTTTAAATCCTCACAATAAATCTGTGAGTTTAGTACCATTACCATCATCCACACTTCACTCAAGAGGAGAATCGGTCCCAGAGACGCTAAGGGACGAGCCTAACATCATACAGCTAGTTAGTAAGGAAGGCAGAGTCCAACCCGATTACCTCGCTTCAAAACCCCTGCTTTTTCCACCAGCCCCTTCTAAAGAGCCAGAGACTGAAAGAAAGCAGAAGAGTGTCGGTCTGTTCCAGCTGCTATATTTTTAAAAATACCAGACTGGATGGCTTATAAGCAACAGAAATTTCTTACAGTTCTGGAGGCTGAGAAGTCCAAGGTCAAGATGCCAGCACATTTGGTGTCTGGTGAGAGTCCACTTCCTGGCTCATAGACAGACTTTTACTGTATCCTCACATGGTGGAAGGGGCAGGGGAACTTTCTAGAGTGCCTTCTGTAAGGGCACTAATCCCATCATGAGGGCCCCACCCTTGTGACTTAAGTCCCAAAGGCTCTACTCTTTTAAAAAAAAAAAAAAGATTTTATTTATTTATTCCTGAGAGACACACACAGAGAGAGGCAGAGATATAGGCAGAGGGAGAAGCAGGCTCCCTGTGGGGAGCCCGATGTGGGACTCCATCCCAGGTCCCCAGGATCACGCCCTGAGCTGAAGGTAGGTGCTCAACCACTGAGCCACCCAGGGGCCCCAAGGCTCTACCTTCTAATAGCATCACCTTGAGGGTTGAGATTCAATACATGAGTTTTGTGGGGACACAAAGATTCAGGCCACAGCAGATACTAATGCAGATGCTAGAGGAGTATCAGAGTATGGAAGACCGAAGGGTACAGATGGGGTTGTGCATCTATGGAGGATCCCATCCACCAGCCACTCACCCGCTCCTTGAATGGTAGTTACCGGGCCAAGTCCTGCACTTTCTGCCTCTGTCACGCTGTACTCTATCCTCTCAGCTAATCTACTAAGTTATCCCAGCACCCACATGAGGCTGGTCCTCCTCCAAGAGGCTCCTGTTCTCCAAGTGCTCATGGTCCTAGGGAGATTGGGCCCACACAGCAGGAATTCCCAAAGAAAAATAGGCTGCATTGGTCAACCTGGACAACCCAGTGCATATCTCCGAATATCTGAATGAGCTCTTTAAGGCCACTGAGAGTCCATCAGACCCAGAGAGACCCAGTTCCAGAGGCCTCACCTCTTCTGTGAGCCTCTTCCTGACTGCACCATCTGGAATAATCATCTTTGTGGGCTTACTATGTATGGGACATGCTACAGAGCATGTTATATAGATTTCCTCATTTAATAGCCACCCCCCTACACATATACACAACCCTGTGAGGTAGATTCTACTGATCCCACTCAGAGAGGGTGACTGAGGCAAAGAGAGGTGAAGTCACCTGCCCCAAAACCCACAACTAGGAAGATACGGTAAAGGAGATGAACAGCCAGATGAAGGAGGACACAGGGGGAGGTCTGGAAGGGCCCAGGTGCAGGAGCTTCTGCCTCCATGGAGTCAGGATACACCACCCCCCAGCATGTGGATGTGTTCATAAACTTGGAGCTTTCTGAAATCTACCCTTCAGAGGTTTGCATGGAGGCTCCATTACCCAGGCACGATCCATGATGAACTCCACAGCCCCCAACCTTTCTCCTCAGGTGAGGGTGGGGCTGAAATTTGGGCCCTCAAATCGTGCCTTCATCTTTCAGAAATCAACCCCATCTTGGGGCACCTGGGTGGCTCAGTTGGTTGAGTGGCCCACTCTTGATTTTGGCTCAGGTCTTGATCTCAGCATCTCTCTGGTTCAGGGAGTCTGCTTGAGGATTCTTTCTCTCTCTGCCCCTTCCCTCTGCTTATTCTCTCTCTCTCTCTCTCTCTCTCTCTCTCTCTCTCTCTCTCTCTCTCTCTCTCTCCCTCTCTAAAATAAATAAATCATAAAAAAAAGAAAAAGAAAAAAGAAGCCAGTCCCCGTTCTGAAGGTATCTGGGGGCTCCCTGAAACCAGTACTCTCATTAGCATACAAAGATGTTTTTAGGACTCAGGGCATTCCAAAGGATTTAGGAGCTCTGTTTCAGGAATCAGAGACAAAGAGCAAATATATTTAGATCACAGAATTCCACAACCATCATGAGTGATGAGCTTAATAGGGCATGAGGATGCTGGAGCAGCACCATCGCAAGAGGGGTGATTGGGTCCCTGGAAGGAGGACCTCCTGAATTGGGTCCCTCAAGGCTGCCCATCCTCAAGACATAATCCTGAACAAGACACTTAACTCCCTGAACCTTATTTTCTTCATTAGAAGAATGGAAATGATAACACTCTGCATAAGTCACAGGGTTTCATGGGGGACTTAATGGGATAATGGACATGAAACACTCTATAAACTGTAAAGTACCACACCAATATGAGGCTTTATTATAGAGGAGCACATGCATGCTTACACACATATATCCCCGGGCACCCATTCATTCATACACACTCTTGCTCCAAGGAAAAGGTAGCATAATGATGCAGCCCCCTGCGAAATCACATGCTGGGACCTCCCTACGCCCTGATCCTCCCGCTACCATTACCCACTTAGACTAAGTGGGTTCAGGAAGATTGAGGAGGGGCTGAAGAGCTTGGAGGAGGAGCAGGTGGGGCTGGAGCAGACTGTTCAGCCCACACCTGCCCATTCTGTCTGGTGTTTGCTTTGTTGGCATTTCCTTCATGCACAGCACCTGGGAACCGTAGGAACAGCCCAGCCCCTTGGAAAAAAAGTGCTTGGCAGAGCAGAGCCAACCCCAGAGAGGTGGTTCCCATTCAACAGCTGGCTTTGGGTGCCTATGTTCATTCATTCGTCTTCCCATGCAACAAGATTTGAGTACCTGCTAGATCTGCACAGAACTGTACTTCATGCTGGAGATCCAAAGACAATTCAGTCCTGCCTCTGAGCCCCTTGCAAAGGCGGATACATGAACAAGGCCAGCAGCGGGTACACTCAGCTTTGTGCAGTGTAGACTGGCTAAGTATTGTCAGCTTGAGGGGTGAAGAGGGCAGGGGCAGGGACCCAATCTCAAGAGGCCTGGATGCTATGTTGAGGAGTGTGGGCTTTATTCTGCGTGCAACAGGGAAGCACTCAAGAGTATTATAAATGGAGTAACAGGAGATGCCTGGGTGGCTCGCGGTTGAGCACCTGCCTTTGGCCCAGGGCATGATCCTGGAGACCTGGGATCGAGTCCCACATCAGTCTCCCTGCATGGAGCCTGCTTCTCTCCCTGCCCGTGTCTCTGTCTCTCTCGTGAATAAATAAATAAAATCTTAAAAAAAAAAATGGAGCAACAGGAACTAAGCAAATCTCTTTTCCTTTTTAGGATTTTCTCCCCTCTTTTACTGTATTCCTCCTCAGAATTGCTAAATTATGTAAGTGTGCTGAGACCGGTGAAAGAATGTGAAATTATGGAAAGAAAACCTTCAGAATTTCTCCCACCCCATTTGTGATGCCTCTATACAGGTGGTTCTCAAAGTGTGTTCCCTGGAACAGCAGCATGAGCAATGTCTGGGTGCTTGTCAGAAATGCCATCTGACTGTAGTTAATACCGCAGTGTGTCTAGTTAATCCTGTAGCGCAGTGTATATTTGTAGAGTGTATCTGACTCTAGTTAATACTGTAGCGTAACACTGCGGAGAGGTCTTAAAAGGTCTCATCACAGGAAGAAAGCAGTAACTGCACGTGGTAATGGATGCTAAGATTTACATCTATTGTAAAATGACCACCACAGCATCAATTATGTTATACACCTGAAACTCAGGTCAGAGGTCAACTGATCTCAATTTTTTAAAAAATGGGAAGAAAAAATGCGATCTGCTACAAACCCTTCAGGTAATCCTGATGCTTACTAAGACTGAGAAACACCTGCCCCGTGCAAGAATTTTCTACACCTGTTTCCAGATTCATCAAGGAAATATGAACACGTACACCTGTATGCCACTGTTTGTACTAATTGTTTTTTCAAAAATACATCCTACCTTTTACTAAGCAAGCTGCTTCTCTCGTGGTGCTAGACCTCCTGGCCAATAGATATGGGACACACTCATTTTTTAAAATGTGCATATAATTTTTTAGCGGGTGGCTATGATAAAATTTATTCAACCATTTATTGTTGAATTTTTAGGTTATTTACAATTATATGGACACCAAAAAAAATGTGACAATAGCCTCCCCAGATAGTATCATGTATGGGTGCTTTTATTTTCATTGCATTGCCAGAAATAGGAATGCAGAATTAAGGGTTATGGTATTTATAATTTTGATACTGCTAGCTCACTTTTCCCTAGAAATGTAGGGATAGACAGTTCCATCGGTAAAATAGAAGATGCTTGTTTTCGTCACAGCCTCACCAGCACCTGATCTTAGGGTTCTTCATATCTACATCTTAGAAAGCTCACTACGGCAATACCTGGAAAATAGATTTGATCCAATGGGGGAAGGGCAGAACTGGGGGCCAGGAGTCTAGTTGAACTTCTGGATTAGTCCAGGTAATAGCTAAAAGGCAGGGTTAAGGACGTGGCCAAGGGGATAGAGAGGAGGGGTCAGATCCATGGTGGGCACTTTCACTGACATAGCCATCTGCTTTCCAAACGAGGAGCCTGGAGAGTTTATTGAGACATTGTGACTCACCTACATGTCCTAGGATTGCTGAGTGCTTCTTAACTCATCTACATGCCATCCTAAGGGAACCTGAACCCCCTCAAACACTCATCAGGTAAGTAACACAAGACCCCACTTGTTAGAAGGTGGAAGAGGGTCAGTAAAGCATCCTCCAGACTCAGATGGCATTCTAAAAAACAAAGCAAGCAACTCCATACCATGTACGGAATTTTATTCAGAGCAACTTAAACTGATGTTGGAGGGGGAGAGATCAAGTGGACAGATGACCCAGGTGGTACTTGACCATTCTCTGCCCCCATTCCCCACCCCATCTGGACCATAATCCTCAGCTTTTACCGAGTGAGGGGCATGGTGGGGAGGCCACAGGGTAATTATCTAAAGTGGGGCCTTCTGTGCACCACTTTATTTTATTTATTTTTTTACTATTTTATTTATTCATTCGTGAGAGAGAGAGAGAGAGAGAGGCAAAGACATAGGCAGAGGGAGAAGCAGGCTCCATGCAGGAAGCCCAATGTGGGACCTGATCTCCAGACTCCGCGATCATGCCCTGAGCCAAAAGGAGATGCTCCACCACTGAGCCACCCAGGTATGCCTGAGCACGACTTTAGAGCCTTCCCACATTCTGGTCAGAGCACACATGAACCTCCACAGGGCTCGGAGCACACAGCCCCAAGGGAGGTCATTATGGAGCAAGAACAAGACAGAGGGCCAAAGATGGGGTCAGTGTTGCCAGCCCCCTACACCCCACCCCCAACATCTTTATGGCCTGTACAATCCTTACACGCCTTTCTTCTGTGAGGACCCTAGAGCCAGATAATGGGAGGAGACTTGCACCAGCACAGCAGCAGTAGAAACAGCAAGAGGAGACGATCCAGTACCAGCCCTGGCTTTTCGCTGATCCTCATTCTTGAAGGAGAGGGGCGAGGATCAGTCTAGCTACTCCTGCTGAAGGAAGGTGTAGACCAGGATCTGAGGACTGCTTCCCATTCCAAATCTTCCCAGTACAAAGTTGAGTTCCCATCCTTCATTGAGCCATTATTTTGGAACTCTCGTGTAGAGTCTTTGCATTTTATTCCACATTTTGTGGACCAAATACATAATGACAGAGAAAAAAATCAGAGCATCCATGAAGATCTAATAAAGCTGTATGAGGGATCCCTGGGTGGCGCAGCGGTTTGGCGCCTGTCTTTGGCCCGGGGCGCGATCCTGGAGACCCGGGATCGAATCCCACGTCGGGCTCCCCGTGCATGGAGCCTGCTTCTCCCTCTGCCTATGTCTCTGCCTCTCTCTCTAGCTCTCTCTCTGTGTGACTATCGTAAATAAATAAAAATTAAAAAAAAAAAACTTAAAAAAATAAATAAAATAAAATTAAAAAAAAAAAAAAAAAGCTGTATGAGGCACCATGGCATGGATGGGGGAGGTGAATAATTTTGAGTTTCCTGTAATCTATTGATTCACCAGGTCCCATTAGAGTTCTTCATAGGCCACACCAGACTATCGAATGGGCTTTGAGCAGGCCTGAGTACCATCACCTTTTCGAATTCTCTCATGGTGGCAGTGATCTTGTCACGCCCCTGCTCCCCATGGTATATATTGTTGTACATTTATTACTCTATGGTAACCAGCAGCTGTGTGGGCTCCCATTTTGGGTGCCCCATGATGATTGGTTTCACTCACCGGTGGTACAACCTGAATTGCCCTCAGAACCAGATCCTTGTAAAACATCTACACCCAAAATACACTCAGGAATGGGGGAAATATGCACTAGGCAACAGTGGAGAGGGAGCCTGCAGGTATGTAGGTAGAGGTTAGTTTGTCTGACCTTGATCCTTTGCCCCCCATAACCATCAACAGTCTTTACTTCTCCCTAAAATGTCAAGGGGTCCCTATAGATAAGTGTGCATTTAGCTCCAGTGTCTAGTAGAGACAATATAGTCTGTCTGTTAGTGTGAGAGCAATAAATGGTGCATTCCACACGGGGCCCCCTTTGCACAAACTAAAGGGCTCTGTTGACCTAACCCCTTGTCTGTAGGGGTAGTGGCATCCACCCCTGAAATTCCTCCATTAGCAGAGGGGCACTTGACAACCAACCTGGCTTTTTTTTTTTTTTTTTTTTTTTTTTTTTTTTTTTGAGCTTTCCTTCAAGGGAGTAACCCACTTTCCTTCTGTAGGCAACTCCTTCCATAGGCTTAACGAGACTGAATTGGGTTGTCTAGATTTTCTCTTGGGGTCCCAGATGACATTAGATCTTGCCACAGTTATTTACAGAAGACCTCTATGGGCCCCCTTTTCTCCATTTTATTATTTGCAAGATCGTTTGTTTTCGCACCTGCTTCCCTTGTGATGGATTCCCTAGGTTCCACTTAAGTCCGCCACCATAGCTGCCACTGTCACAATGGGCCGATTAGCTACAGGGGCAAGGATAGATGCTCAAGTCCCAAACCATGTCCCTGGGGCTGACCATGAGCTACGGTCTTTCCTACCAGAGGAAAACAATTCTTCGCCTGGGCCCTAAAGCATTCGTCTACATTGCTGGCCCTGAATGGCATGTTTCATCGCCAGCTCACGCACAATTTCCTGTAGTTCTTCCACAGAGGTCAGGCGTAACAGAGGGAAGGACACATCCCCTTCCTCGGGCCAGGTTATCTTAAAGCTAGTGCTTGTTTATCCAATCAAATTAGCTAAGCCCCCTGCCTGCGGCACATCATCTTTGTTGCAAAGCAGAACCAGTAGCCACGGAGGCCAACCCCAGCATCCCAAACCCATCCAACACAATGCCTTCTCCCCCAGTTAAATCACCCCAACCTCCCTTTAAAGCAGCTGGGATGCTGCACCAGTTAAGTGGCACAACATCCCTCAAGGGCATCCTCTGACCGGCGGGAACCTCCCCTTGGTCACCTCCAGGCTCACAAGTGGCCCAAGCCTTAGTCTGCATCAAAGAGTGTGCCTGAAAATCTTTTACCTCCTCTGTGATAATGTTCTCCTCATCAGAGGACTCATTGCCCCAGGAATCCTACAGCTTGGGACCAGGCTCTCCTGAGATGCGATAGTCCTTACTCTAGTGCTCAGCAGCCTGCACCCATGCATCTTCACCATGACCTCCAAGCATTCCTCCTGCTGCTGGACACCCCTGGACACAGTGTCTGTACTAGAGGAACGTGCGCCCTGCACATCCCTCTCCAAAGCCAATGCTTCTCCTGCATGATCCAACTCTCTCCTTACTCATAACTCCCTTTCCGTGTGTCCAGAAAGCTCAGATCAATGGCCAAGCTACTCCAGCCAAAGGCTGTTCATTTCCTTTCTGCATTTCCTTCTCCCCACCTCTTCCCAAAGGATATCCAACAACCCCTCGGGCATTCTCAGGGTGTTCCTGTATTCACGCACTGGTCCGAAGTGCTCCAGAGACCTGGCCAAGTCTCCCCACGTGGCGGTGGCCAGCCAGCATGGGACTCTGCCGCCCAGCACCCTGTAACCGGTCTCCTATCTGGCCAGCCCATTGTTGGAAAGTACAGGATGGTCAGTAAAGCATCTCCAGTTGACAAGTCACTTTAAGACCGAGAAACAAAGCAAAACGCTCCATCCTGTGTACACAGTGTTATGCAGGCTAACTTCCTGACGGGGAGGAAATCTGATGGACGATGATCCAGGTAGTCCTCAGCCACTTTCTGCAGCTCTTCTTTCCCCGGTCCAGACCTTAGCCCCCAGCTTTTTCCTGCATTCTGGTCTGGGCACAGATTAACTTCCACGGGGCCTGGGACACAAAGCCCTGAGATCGGGGGTGGGGGTGGGAGGTCATTGCAGGACAAAATCTAGATGGATGGCCAAAGACAGGGTCACTGTTGCAGCCCTCCTCCCCCACTCTTGCACCTGCAGATGACTGGGTGGGTGTGCCACCTAAGAGACACTGACCCATAGGGTGGTGTGGGATCTGTGGTCTGGAGGGTGAAAAAGGACCATATTCCTCCTGGGATTTGAGCAAACACCTTCAGAGGAAAGCTACCATTGGTGGTAGTGGGTAGTACAGAGAAAGTTTGTGTAGAGACAGGGCTGGGGAGGCATGAGCGCAATCGGTTGAAATTACAGGTGAGTAGAAATGGTGAGTAAGCAGTACAAGCTGACTGGAGAGAAAAACAGAGCAGATGCACAGAGAAAAGCCAAAATGCTGAGAGAGAAAAACCAGGCAGCCCGAGGGAGACGGGGAAGCAGCTCCCAGGGTCTGCTGTGAACCCAGAGTCACCTTCCCCACGAAGTCACCAACACTGAGGCCACACCCCTCAGGCACCTCTGTCCTCCTCTCCCCACATGCTCGGGTGTCCTTCCAGGGATCTCTGCTCTGTACGACCACGGCTCGGGCAAGGCCATGGCCACAGAGTCCCTGAGTATCCGAGCTTAGACTTTCCAAATCTGAAGTTACTTCAAATGACAGCTATGCACATCTGGATCCTGCCCTGAGGGGGATTTGTTGGAAGATTGCACCCCTCAGAAAGGTCCCCCTGCCTTGGGGACTAAAAATCTCCATACCTCTCTGGCAAGCCCTTTCCTCAAGTAGATCTCTGTAAAAACACATCTATTTTTACCTTGGAGTGAGTCATTAGCCTCCACCAAGACAGGAGCATGAATAGGCTTGAAAACAAAAAACAACGAACATTTATTGGATGTTTATTATGCTTCGGGCATTGTGCTAAATTCTTTACACAAATTCATTTAAAAGTCCCAATAACCCTACGAAGTGAGTATTATTATCCTCATTTCTCAGATAAGGAAACTGAAGCTAAGAGAGGTTAATTAACTTGCCCGGGGAACAGGGCTAATACGTGCAAGAACCCGGATTTGAACCCAGGCGGTGTGCCGTCGCTAAGCTTGTCGGATTAGCTGGATCGGCTCCCATGGTGCAGGCCCTAAGGACACAGATCCTGAGAGGGGGATGTCTGCCGGCGGGCCCCGGGGGGCTGGGGCACCCCCAGGATCTGGTGCTCCTTGATGGGATAAGACCTGGCCTGGAGCCTTAGGGAGCCCTGAGCATCTTGGGACAGGCCAAGGGCGCTGGTGACAAGCTTGGAGAGTAGGTATATGATTCCAAGAGGAGAAGGGAGGGAAGAAAGTGGTTTCCAGAGAAGTCAGAACAAGCCTTCTACTGACATTATTAGCTGGAGGCCAACCACCATCCCTCCCAGACTTCCATCATTCTCTGGCTGCCTCAGGTCTGGAGACCAATGGGTACTATGTCCCCGGACAAAGCCCGAGAGCAAAACGCCCCATCTGGCCCCCACCTACCATCCCAGCTGCTTCCCAGGGGCGTCCCACTGGAGCATTCCTGGTCCTCACCGAGACTTTGCAGCCCTGCCCTTCCACCACCTGGCTGGGGATCAGGAGCCCCGGCCTGGACCCCAAGGCCCCACCATGACCGTGGAGCCTTGGCTCAGTCATGTCTCCTCTGTGGCCTTGAGATCCCCCTTGGGAAAGGGAAACGGAGGCACTCAGATGCTGTGATGATGCCTCAGACTCCTTCCTGCCAGTTCCAAGGCTCCCCAAGAGAAAGATCCTCAGCTCTGGAGCCAGAAAGAGCCCGGTCCAGGTCCAGCCCTGTCACCTACAAGTTGTGTGACTCCGGGTGAGTCACAGCCGCCCTCGCCACCTCCCTCGCCTTAGCTGTGCAAATGGCCCGGGTGACTCGTGCCTGTGAAAACGCTTTGAACTTGGTAAAGCCCTTCGTACATACGCGCGCCAAGGATCAAAATCTGTGATTTGTTCCTTCCTCAATCCCTCCTGGAGCCAATCTGCCGGCTCCACGGGGAGGAGAATCCAGAAGGGTGGCCTGGTGCCAGCTGTCACCCTCTCCGGGGACCAGGCCCACTCAAGCCCCGCCCCCGGGGTGGGTGGACTCCGGCTCCAGGGGGGGGCTCTCCTTTGCCAGGATGCCTACAGACCTCTTCCACCCTTCTCCTCCCCCCAGTGTCACCCCAGGGAGTCAGATCTGCTCTCCGGACTGTAGTCACCTCCAAGGTGAACTTGGGGCCACGAGGGTGTATGACAGGAGGCGCCCGGCCCCGTCTGCTCTGGCAAGCGGAGAGAGCTCACCATACAACCATCCCGCGGTCCATTTGTCAAAGTTTGACGTCAATTTGCGGCCTTAGATTGGTTTTTGTTTCTCCGTACTTTGTTTTCTTTTTCGTGATGAATGGTTATTGTCAAGCTGGCTTAGAAGAAGCGATAGGCAGGAGGTGGGGGCCGGGGCGGCGACAGCACAGTGGTGGGGTTCTTGGTTGGGTTGTTGTTTACATTTCTTTTTTAGGCAAGAAAATGGAGTGGGAGGTACCTGAGGTCACAGCGGGGTCCTCCGAGTGCATGCCAGGGTCCTGCGGTAGCTGCCTGCTTCCTCCATCCAGGCCCGGAGACGGGGAGACCGCTCCCCCTCTCTTTCCCCACCGGGACAGGCCTGGTCTGGGGGACAGGCGGTGTGTCACGGCTGCGGCGGCTGATGCTGTCACCTGCAGATAAATACAACCAAAACAGACCCAGAAAATTATTTCCTCTTAATGGAAAAATTATCAGGCCCTGAGCAGCCTGATCTAAGGGCTTTTAGAAGTGCACGGAGAAATATCCTTGAGTCTTCTCTCTTGAAGCTCCTCTCTTCCCCGCCATCCCTCTGGGGAGGGCTCCGCCTAAAAACCATCTTCTCCCGGACTGCTGCCCGGGCTTTGCCTGGCTTGCAGACGGTAGGATCTCCGAGATCGTGGCGGAGGACCACAGAGTTAGGCTTCTCAGAGTCTCCAGTGGTATGACCTTAAAAGGACAAAGACATCACCCTGCCCACCTCTCTCATCCAAGATAATTACATTGATGCCCAGAGACAAGTGACTTGCCAAGGGTTCATGGTCACTTAGCAGTTGGACAAGACACTGAGGCTTTTGACTCCAATTTCCCTTCCCATTACCCCAAACAGCCTGGCCAGTCCCTCCAGCTCTCCGAAGCCCCCTACATCGCTCACTTAAATGAACAGCCCTACAGGCTCAGGGACACTGGATTTAAGCCAGATGGTGCTTGTGGTACATTACACGACGTGTCCACGATTCTTCCCACCGTACTCTTGCCGTGGCTCACAGTCTGCAGAGTAAACATCTCCACCCGACTGGCTCGGTGCTTGCATCTTGCTTTGATTAATGAAATGTTAGTGGATGTACCATGAGCAGGAGCTTAAGTGTGCTTATGTGGTTTGGTTGGCTGGTTTGTGCTCCTGCAGCCTGCCACGAGGCTGCTGATCCCAGAATTAGAGACACATGGAGCAGATTTGAACACAGCCCTCGGCTTGAAGCAGAACTGCCACCCTCGTCAACAAACATGCGAGTGAGAGATAGAATTACATATTATAGGGGTGCCTGGGTGACTCAGTTAAGTGTCTGCCTTTGGCTCAGGTCACAATCTCAGGGTCCTGAGATCGAGTCCTGCATGGGGCTCCCTGCCCAGCAAGGAGTCTACTTCTCCCTCTGCCTCCTCCTCGCTGCTCATGCTCTGTGTCTGTCTCTCTTTCAAATAAATAAAATCTTAAAAAAAAATTGCTGGTTTTAACTTGCAGTTTTGCAGCAGTACCACAGCAGAGATCTGACCACTATGGATTGCCACTGTCCCCCTCAACATAGGGCTTGCCCTAGCTGCTTCACCTGGTCATAGGGGACCTCAGGGTTGCAGAGGAGCAGGGAAGAAGGGCCAAGAGACACTGCAAAGGCTGAAGGTGGCCCTATCCATATAGAGCAATCCTTGGGGGCCCCGACTATAGGAGCTAAACATGGTCCGGGTCTACATGCTTCTTTTCCCTCTAGGTGTCCCCCATGACAGGATACCTCTTGGATGAGTCGGGAGGGGCTAACTACTGTCTCAAAAGGTCCCCGGGCAGCCCTGGTGGCTCAGCGGTTTGGTGCCGCCTTCAGCCTGGGGTGTGATCCTGGGGTCCTGGGATCGAGTCCCATGTCAGGCTCCCTGCATGGAGCCTGCTTCTCCCTCTGCCTGTGTCTCTGCCTCTCTCTCTATGTCTCTCATGAATAAATAAATAAAATCTTAAAAAAAGAAAGGTCCCCAAGTCTCAGAAGCTTGGATAGTTCATGCTTCATTCCCAATCATGCCACAATCCCAGATGGCAGCCAGGTTGAGAGGAGAGGCTGACTCACGGACCATTCATCTAAACGTCTCTGCCATTCTCTGAAGCCTTTGAGTTCTGCCCTGGATCCACTTCATCCAGCGCAGTGTTAAGCAAAAATGGTAGTGTAGAAGATCCCTTAGGAGGAAACCCTCAAGCGGGTCCCTCCTCTCTGCCCAGGACAGCCAATTACCCCACACACACCCTTTGGGGCTAACCTCTCATGGCCTCTTGGGATTTCTCCTGGTTTCACCTGAACTTGGGACTCTGCCTCTCTTCTAGGCTCCTCAGTTCCCATTGCTCCAGGTCCAAACTCCCCAGCTGTGCCCAGACTCTTCGGACTGACTTGCCATATGGCCTGCCTGCCTGTGGTTCGTTTCTTCCGGGGACACATCTTCATGGATTCACTCCCACCTTGTTTCCTTCTCCAGACACTGCAGCCACTTCTATGTTCAACCAGTCTTCTGAGATACCCCATTCTGGCCTCGCCAAGAGCAAGAGCTTACCTTTCATCAGAAAAAAGGAAAAGCTACTTCAAGTTAGTAACGGGGAGTCACATCCCAGGGGCAGGTGGGTTCTAAGAAGAGTCATTAGCTGAATGAATCGGGGTGGATGGAAAGGGATTGGGATTAGGGAGAGGGAGAACAGTTAGGAGATGATTGTCATCATCTGGGAGGGGATGACAAAGGCCTGCGCTAGGGCTGAAGTTGTGGGATGAAGAAAGGAGGAGCCACCCGAGAGTTGATTGGGAAGGTGGATGGAAGTTTGGAGGCAGGCTTAGCCTGGGGGTTGGAGAGAGGGAGGAGGCAGGGCCACATCCCAGGTTTCCAGCCTCCGCTGCATCTCTGATAGCCTCAACCCACCTGCTGCCTTCCCTCAACCCAGCCCCACCAAGTCGCAAGGCTGCTCGGCCCTTCCAATCTACTTGGAAGGAATGTGGAGTTACATTTAATTAAAAGTATCTACACAGAAACGAGATTAATTAAGTCTCTTTTACCCAGGAGCCCTCTCTTTGTGTTCACTTAAATGAGGTTTTAAATGTTGTCTCAATGTTATATCTGGGCAAGATTTCTCCAGACAACACTTCGTGTGGTTCCGAGGCTCCTGCGTCGCTGGCTGGAAATTATTTAGTGATGAGAACAATCCAAGGGCAGTCTTCTCCCCCCACAGTCAGTTGAGCTCCAGGCAGGTGGGGACCTTGGGCCACAGAAAGTCAAGTTTTATAATGAAATGGAGGGAAGTTCTCTCAGGCAAGAGCTAACTCCCAAGGCCACCTCTTGATGCAGAACAGGTGGTCCAGAATGGTCTTCGGAGTCATGTTTATGGAGTACTCACCTGATCCAAGTTGTTCGGAATACAAACATGGCCTCCTGGCGCCAGGAGGCTGAGGCAGCACCACCTACAGGTAAGATGTCTCTTCCAATCAGCGTCTTGTTAATATAGCTCCACGTGGGAGCCAGGAGCCCGGCTGAGACATGGGAAGCACCCCGGCCACCTTCACTATCCATCCGCAGGCTGCTGACCTTTACCCTGGTATCTTTTCTGAAAACTAACATTCCCGAAAAGTCCATCAGGCTGGGTCATTTTGGGGAGGTACTGGTGGGAGACAGGAGGTGTGGCCTGCGCTCCGGGCACTTACCATCACATGGAGCCATGTACGAACCCACCACAAGGCCAGTAGGGACAGGAAGGAGACAGGACAGGTGCAGCCACTATCACTACTTCAGCCTCTCAATAGGAGTCCGCTAATGAGCAGCCCTGAGGCCCAAGGAGGCCTAGATGGGACCTGGAGCCTTGAATTGGTCCTTGAGCGTTTATAGCTTAATTAGGAAAGAGATCCACACACAGGCTGATTGTTCCTGCCTCTGGGTTCTGTCATTAAAACACAAAGGGGGTTTCCCCCATTGGATCTCATGGGGCCTTTTGTAGGGAAAATTTTTGTAGGGATATTGTTTCATCTGTGTTGCCCAGACTTGGATCATTATTAATTTAATTTGATAAGCATGTATTGAACACCAAAGGGAGGGTGAGGCATTGTGTCAGATGCTAAAGCTAGAAGACCCGGTAGGCTAAAACCTCATTCTTGGTCTCTCACAGTCTCTGGAAAAGACGATGAGCATCCAGCATGATAGAGGAGCAGGATCTGTGCTAGGACAAGCCTACCGTCTTGCACACAGTGGGAAGAGACGAGGGGCATAAAATCTGGCCTGCAGGGATCCCTGGGTGGCGCAGCGGTTTGGCGCCTGCCTTTGGCGCAGGGCACGATCCTGGAGACCCGGGATCAAGTCCCACGTCGGGCTCCTGGTGCATGGAGCCTGCTTCTCCCTCTGCCTGTGTCTCTGCCTCTCTCTCTCTCTCTCTCTCTCTCTCTCTCTCTCTCTCTCTCTCTCTCTCTGTGTGTGTGTGTGACTATCATAAATAAATAAAAAATTTTAAAAAAATCTGGCCTGCAGGTGGAGGGTCTCAGAGAACTTCCCAGGAAAAGTGTATGTCAAGCCTTACAAGATGAGCGGTGATGACCCAGACGGAGAAGGACAGGTTCCAAAAGGTCGAAACCTACTCTCCTTAGCCAAGGCCCCTGAGCAGTGTGGCCCCACACAAGAACCCGGATGTGGAGCACAACTACTTGGCTTCAAACCCAGTACTGCCACTTGCAGATGAGTCAAGGCTCTGAGCCCACAGCTTCCTCGTCTGTAAAACAAAGGAAATAATTCAGTACATGTTTCAAAGGGTTTTGGAAGATCAAATGAAACAATTCCTGAGACTCGCCCATGCCGGGCTCCCCAGAAATCTGAATTTCCCTCCTCACCTCTTGTTCTGCCCCCACAAAATGTATTGTTGTAGTCAGGTATGTTACTTCTGAGCAACAGAACTGATTCTGGCAGATTCAAGCAGAAAATGAATTTATTTAAAAGCTGTCCGAGTGGCTCCCAGGGATCAGCAAGGTCATCACAAAATAAGGCTTGGAAGATGGGTGAAGGGAAGAGAGATTTTGCAGCCAGAAGCACTGGCAAAGTCAGGTCACAGGAAGGAACTCCTGTCCCTTGGATGGCACCACTCACCAGCCTCACCAGTGGCCTTTCCCTGGAGTCACCCGACCCCATCACCGCCATCTGCCTCCTGGGTGCATCAGCTGAGGGTGGGAGGCCCAGACTGGCCCAGCCTGGGGCATATGCCAGCCCTGCTTGGAAAGCAAGGAGCTAGAATTTTCCACACTCTGCCTCCCACAAGACTCAGAGAATGGGGAGTCCCCATACTACTAGCAAACCAGCTCAGATGCTGCAGAGCCCCACAAAGGAAAGAAACAACAAATATCCAGCACAGTCCACCACCTGTGTCCTCTCCTCTACAGTAGCCTTCCTGTGGATGGGCCACCGGCAGCTGCCCTCACGGTAGGGACACCCCCAGAGGGTGGGAGCACCGACCCCATGAGGATAGCATTCTTCAGCTCAGAGACTCTGCAGCCACACCTGCTGCTGTCATGGTCCCCCCCCCTTCTGTGGCTCACTCCAGAGCCCCTGCCCCCATTGATATGGTGAGCACGAGCCTCCTGTAGCCAAAGATTAATTGGTGGGGGATTGGGAGATTTCTCTTCCATAACAATGGGCTTTTCTGCTTGTACTAATAAGATGCCAATTAGGATATTTAGGTTTGGGGTTCAAGCTGAAGCTATGCCCACTTTCCAGGAGGTGAACAAAAGGGATGGCCCCTCCTAACTGGCTGGCTGGGGCATAGACATCAGAGTGGCCTTCACTGGGTGACACTGGACCCCTCCCTGGGATGCTGGGTGGAAGGCTGTTAGCTCTGGGGGAAATTCAAATGATGCCGAGTCCCCCCATTCTTTCTGTTAGGTTCCAACTCCTTGGAGTGGCTTCAGACAGTGTCTTATTACATATGCCAAATGCTATTTCAGAAAAAAGAGAAAAAAGACACAGGGAAAAACTCTTAGACACAAGAAACCAATTCTGTTTTATTTCCACTCTTCTCTTTGTTGCCTGCATCTCCTCCTGAGACCACACCCAATGTCACCCTCCCCATCCCTGCCCCTGGGTAAAGAAAGTCCAGGACAGGGATGCGGACATCTGGCCCGTGGTCACTGGTCCTGCCCAGACACGACCACTTTTGTTCTCACTGCAGGAAGGAAGCGCCTGCAGTATGGAGTGCTTTCACACCAATAGTATGCTTCACACGAAGGGTGGTGGTGTCCCTGGAGGAACACAGGATTCATGGGGTGTTAGGTCCTCTGCCTGGACCATCAACAGGGAAGCCAGAGCACTTTCCAGCCTGTGCTAGAAGCTTGACAAATTCTGGAATTAAGGCGCATGTTTCACGGGAAGACACTTCATCCTGCGCTGTCCTGTCCCCTTTGCTAATCGTTTCCTGCCCATGCACCCTGCCTCCCTCGCCAGCCTGTGCACATCTTGAGGGCCTGGACCACAGCTTCCAGTTCTCAGCAAAGCCCATCGTTCCAGGCATCGTAGTGAGGGCCCAGTTCATATCCACTGGTTGGCTGAGCTCCACCTCAACCCTGCTAGCCCGAGCCTCATTCTGAGAGAGGAGCCTTTCCCCAGAATGATAGACAGTGTGTTGGAGTCTGGATGGGGGGTGGGCAGGTTTGGCTCCCCACAGACACGGGCTGACTTCCCTGCTCCTGCTTCACGTCCTGTGTCAGTGAGCTGTGGCCACTGTTGCTGGAACAAATACTGCCAACTGGGTTGCTTAACACAACAGAAATGTATTCTCTGGCCATTCTGGACGTCTGAAGTCTAAAATCAACACTAGGCGGAAACCAAGGTGTCCCTCCAGGGAGGGGGTCTGTGCCTTGCCTCTTCCAGCCTCCTATGGCTGCTGGGACTCCTTGGCTTGTAGCCGTAGCGTTCCAGTCTTCAAGTCCAGCGTGTTCCAATCTCTCCTGGCTCTGTCTTCACATTGCCGTGTGTGTGCATGCAATCTCCTGTGGACTCTTTCTTACGAGGACACTCCTGATGGCATTTAGGGGCCATCTGAGAAAATCCCGGATAACCCCCCCATCTCAAAATCCTTCATTTAAGCACATCTGAAAAAACCCTTTGTTCAAATAAGAAAACATTCACAGGCTTCCAACATTAGACCTGACATCTTTGCAGGCCATATTTGCCTATGGCCCTTGGCCCCCTGCTACCTCTTCTGATCTGGAACAAGTGTCCAAGGGTCCTAGAGTGGCTTCTCTGGGTCTCAGTTACTCCTTCTGGGGGACAGGAATGATTTTTCCCCATCTGCTGACTTCACAGAGTAGTGAGGACCGAGAGGTAATACATAGATGAAAGCATTTTCTGAGCCGTAAA
This sequence comes from Nyctereutes procyonoides, assembly GCF_905146905.1. Classification (NCBI taxonomy): domain Eukaryota; kingdom Metazoa; phylum Chordata; class Mammalia; order Carnivora; family Canidae; genus Nyctereutes; species Nyctereutes procyonoides. Next base: position 71,384,059 of record NW_026575140.1, read on the forward strand.
GCCCCTCACAAATGCAAGACCATATTATTGCACTGGCAGAGTGGCAAGTTCAGCACTTGAGAAAACTATCAGATTTTAGAACATGTGAGGGAATAGGAAACCAATGTTATTCAAAAACCTCATTTACAACCCCCACCAAAGCCTCCGGCCCTCCCTACCTCCACTCTCCCCCGTGGCTGTAGGGTGTGACGGAGGCCTGTCTTGGGGGTGGCTTTGTGGCCTGAAAACAAATCATTCTTCACAGCTTGCTCCCAAGTCCAATAAGCCAGAAGGAATTGGTAGAGAGATTTAACGATATGTATTTCAAGAAAAAGATGAAAATGTGTCTACTTTTAGGAGATGTCGTAAAAATGCATCAGCCCCACAATAAACTTTCTAGTGAAGATGCGTAGAGGGGAAACATATAACGCAGCCAGGGCAGTAATGTCTCATTTATAGGGAAATCCTCTCAGAGATCCATTAGAATTTGCCCCCCCAACCCATGCCCTATGGCACAGCCTCTGCAAACCCGGGGGGGGGTCTCGCCCCCCCCCCCCCAGCTCCCACCAGCCTCTTCGGGAAGCCTCCTGGCTCAAAGGCAGCCTGACCCTGGGTCTCCCCCTTTGTAAGTCCCTCCAAGACATGCCAGCTGAAATAGTTGGAGGACCAGTTACACCCCAGCTGGGGAACTATGGCCTGCAGACTAAATCCCATTGGCTTTTTGTTCTTATCAATAAAGCTTTATTGGCTGATAGCCCTGCTTGTTCCAGCCATGGGGCTTTGCTACCACCACCCAAAACCCATAACAAAATAATAGCTAATATGTGCGCACCGTACTCTGGGCCGAGCAGGGTTCCAGGCCCATAGGGACATCACCCTATTGCCCGCTCTCAAGCAGCCCGATGAGGTATGTCATACTAGTTGTGCAGATGAGAAAACTGAGGCTCAGGGAATTTCAGCAACTTTCTCAAGGTCTCACCAGCTAGAAGCCATCAGAATTGGGATTCGCAGCCGTGTTCCCGTGCGACTCTGTAGCCCTGGATCTGGCTGCCGCGCTCTAGCACAGGTTTCCAGGTGAGCGATTTCAAAACCCTCTTGCAGTCTTCAGCAGCTGCCAGTTGTCTGGGATCTCAGTTCCTCCACCGAATTTCAACACCGCCTGCAAACCGGGGGCCCTGTGTTTCCCTCCGGGCTTCCTCCTCCTTCCCTCTCCTCTGGCCCTCGCCCACCCCAGCTCCCCAGCCAGGTGCACAGGTGCACAGGTGCACGCTCACACTGGCTCCGCTGATCTCTTTCCACAGTTCTGCATGACCCCACATTCCAGCCGCCTCCCCGCCTGGCCCGCTCCTGGGTGAGTTTCCGCCTCTGTTCTCAAGGCTCCAGTCCGCTCCAAGGGGGCACCAGTAGAGCGATGGGAAGCAAGGCATTTGCATTCCACTTCCCGGGGCTGTTCAGATCTTACCTGCAATTCTTCTGACAAATCCTTATCAGCGATGCCCATGGCGAAGTCTGTGGTGACTTTGTTCATTCTTATTAGCTCTGCACAGATTAGCTCTTCACAGCGCTTGGCTGGTTCATACCGATTCCTGATAAATGTTTTGACTGATTTTCCTGACTTGGGAACAGTTGGGGACTGGGGCAGGGTGGAGGTGGAGGACCGTAAAGAGAGGGGTGCTGATGAGCCGGAAGGAGAGAAAATTGTGGACAGGATTACATCTGGGCTATGAAATATTCATCACATGCCTGCAAGAGGGGGTCACACCGCTTCCCCAGGAACGGCCTCTCCACCCGGGGGGCGCTTTGAAAAGCAGCGGTGCGGGCGGGCTGGGTGCGGCTGGCTGCCACCAGCCCTCCGCCCCCCTGGGTCACAGAGGCTTCTGAGAGAAGGGGACAGGGGAAGTTAAAAAGTAGGAAGAACAAACCGGCTCACTAGGGCTTGCTGTCTTCCTCGGGCTCTCCTGCCTCGCCTGCCCTTCAAGAACAGCTCTTGATGGTGGGTGGAACACTGATGTCCTAGGTAGACCTAGCTGGGCCCCCCTTCTTGCCACCCCAGGTGTGCCTGAGAACTGCAGCCCACCCTTGCTGTCCTTCCCGGAGCTCCTCCGGCTCCCCTCTGAGGACTTCAGACCAGCGCTGGTCACAGGGTTTCATCGCTGTTTCCTGTATTTGTCCAACGAGATTGGATTCTGCTTAGAGACGTGCACGCACCACCCCCCTTCCAGGCTCCTGGCGCCAGGACTGGGGCCTTGGTAGATGTGGGAAAGCTCTTTGCTGAGTTCCCAAGGCTCCGTTCCCTTGGCGGGGTTGGCCAGCAGGTACCTGTACCCCACGCAGATGCCGCCAAAGGACTGCTACACTCACTCTTCCCAAACCTAGATGAGGCTTTCCAGTTTCCCTTAACTCGAGTCTCCAAGCAACTTCTGATCAAATGGAATCGACGGGGAGACGGACCCCTATGTGCCAACCTGGTTCTCCGGCCTGTCCCCTGCAAGCGCCTTTCGAGCAGACATCGCCTTTATTTTCTAAGAGGCTCTCTGGTCCCTGTAAAAAACGGGTGTTCCATATGCATTTGGAGATGAAACAGAGAATGAGTCTCCTCCTGGACATGAATGTGCTTCCTAAACCACCGTGGACCTCAGGGGAAAGCTATTCTACAACTTTCTGTAGGTGTCTGGTCAAGACTTACTCTCTAACAATTCCTTCAGGCGTCTCACCCAAATCCTTCATGCTGAGTAAGTGCATATACTCCAGGGCCTTTCCCTCCTGGGACATATCATATGCTGAGAAGAGGAGATCGCCTTCCCCATTGCCCTCAGCCACTGCCCACAAGGTTAAACTCTGGTGCCCGCTGCCTCCGTCTGGGGGAAGCCAACCCATGCCAAGCAGATGGCCCTCAGTCTGGTCCCCAGTGGAGGCCCCGCTGCCCACCACAAGAAGGCCTGGAAACTCTTGAAGGTTCTCTCTTGCTGCAACCACAGATTCCTCATTAGCCTTTTGCCAGATTTATCTTCTCACGGGTAGCCTGCAGCGCTTTGATTTGTCCTGCTGTCACCAGGACTAATGTTGATGGCAGCACCCCCCGGGGGCGTCGGGCTCTCCAGCCTCCTGCCAGAGGCCTCAAGGAAAATGGATGAGCAACTGACCTGCAAAATAAATACCAGGCTTCCAGGTTCTGATAAAGATTAAATATTGGAGGAGTCATTTCAAATGAATATATAAAAGCAAATGGAAGAAGCCTTTTAGACAGCGACAGAGTGAAGTACAGGCAAACAAAGAGAGATGTCTTCGGGGGAGCTCGATGGCAGGGAAGTTCGAGGCTCGGGATGCAATCTGCCCACCAATACCCCAGCTTCAGGAAAGGTTCCAAAACAGTCATCCCTGCTTCCCTCCCCCTTCCCCACCCAGACAGTGAAGAAGAGAAAGTGCTAAGCTCCAGAGCCGCGTGCCAGCGTGATGCTGAAGTCAGCTCTGCTGACGCTGGCCCATCCAACCGAGGGAGAAGCCCCATTACTCAACACCATCTGCCTTCGGCGTGGGGCAGCCAAGAGCTAGGATTATTGGCGGGGACGGGCTCGGAGGCCCCAAAGGAGAGAGGTGGTGGGGAGAGCAAGGTGAGGCGTTGCCGACACAGGACGGGTTGCCGGGAGAGAAGCCAAACGTCAGCAGATGGAGCCGGTGTTCCTTGAGCCTGGGGTACAGCGAGGGCTGCTGGTCAGAAACTTGCGCGGATTGAGTGCACGTCCCGAAACCCAAGGAGCCGGGATCTCCTGTCTAGACTCAGAAGGTGCTCGAGCTGAAAGGGAATAGGAGGGGAGCTAGATGGCATGACGCTAGGCCAGACGCTCGTGACCCCCGGACAGCCCCGTGAGCTGGGCATTGCCGTCACGCATTCCAGGGGAGGTCGAGGCTGGGGGACCAAGGGCCAAGAGGTGGGGTGCAGAGAGAAAGGGGGGAGCGTGTAGACGGAGCTGTCACCGGGGCCTGGGCCCCTGCGGATTCTTCATCTGGTTCACGGGGTCCTTGGACACCCGGCCGTGGGCGCTGCTGACCCTGTCTATTAGCGAGTCTGCATCTGGGCCTCGGTGAGGTCGCGAGCACGCAGTGTTAGCGCGGTGGGCCTAACCGTGTCTGGCTCCGGATTCCATTCTCTCTCTAACAGGATGATTTGTAGACGGCCTTAAGGGAACGGGGAGATATATGAAGTGTCACTGAGTTTTAGGCAGAGCTGCCAACTTGGTTTGAGCCAGAGAGAGTGAGCCTTGAGTGGGTTTGTATGTAAAGGCAAAATGGGGGTGTCAGCTGCCTTCACCCTCTCCTCCCAGCCATGGTGACAGCCCAGCCAGCCTGCGGGGCCCTCAGTCCTCTGGCCCGAGCCGTCTCCAGGGAGGGCTTTTCTCACCAGAGCTGACATGTCTCCTCTGCTCCGCCAGCACCGAGGTTGTAAGGGCATCGTGGCTGCGCAAATCCCGGGGAGCATAATCCGCCGTGCCCACCGTGGCTGCCCGGACGCAGCCCAGCTCCCCAGCCCCATCTTCCTCGAGGGCACCACTCTGTCCACAGATGCAGCATAAGGGAGAGGAGGTGCCCAGGACAAGAGTGATTTCAAGTGCATCTCTACCTTTGGGGTTCAGAGCGAGCCTGACGGGGGCTGGCAGGGTGGAGGCCTTGGGGTGCTCCTACTCATGTTCATCCTAATAACTGATTTCATTCAGATCAACAAATATTGACTGAGTACCTGTTCAGTGGCCTCTTTTGCGCTGGCCACTGGGCACTCAGAGGTGAGCAGGACAGTCCTTGCCCTCTAGAAGCCCCCTCACTGCCTGGTGGGGGACACAGACACAAATGGCCAGCATGGTCGTTGCCTCTGGAAATCCATTTTTGATCCCTGAAGCACTCTCCCAACCATTCCCACAAAACAGGTGCTGCTACTCCCCCTTTTGGGGCCCAGAAATCCAGAGCCGACCAAGGTAGTGGGTCTGCCCCAAGCTGCCCAGCAGCTGGCAGCAGGTCTGAGGACAGCAGTGGGGACAGGTCTCCCCGGCCCTCAGGCCTCACCCCCTGTGCCAGGCCATGCCTCTCCCTCCGGCATCCGGCTGCCTGGTGCCTTTCAGAGAGCCAAGAGCTCGCTCCCGGGTCTCCGGCAGCCCTGCAGGACTCCCGACAGGCCAGGTCACTGGCCTGACAGTCACAGCAGAGAGGGTCTATGGAGTCAGGGAAGAATGAAGTGTCCAGAACAATTCTCATCTCCTGGCCTTCACTTCTCTCCATATTACTGTGCAAACTGTTTCCCCGGGCACCAGGGCAATTTAGCAAGTGTATTTTGCATCACTCGAGCAATTTCTGACATTAAGTCTCCCCGGGCTTTCTTGGGTCACTTCTCCTGCTCCAATACCACCTCTCCTGGCTTCGAGAGACAGCGGCAGATGCCACCTGGGGCCAGCCGGGCTCCCCTGGGAGAATGACCCTTTCCAAGTCGAACTCTTAGAGCCAAGTTTCGTGGCTCTAACGGCTGGCTCAGACCTTTGATAATCCACTTGCTTTGCCCTGAAGCACTTCTACGGCAGATAGGATCGGGCCCATCTTGCAAAGGAAGAAACTGAGTCACTGAGTCACACAAACATTACTTGACCTGTCACATAGATGCTGGCGAGTGATTTCCACATCCCATTGTTTTTCATCCCATTCTTTCCATCTCCCCCAAAAGAAAGAGCAAAACTATCCTCATTTTTCTCCATGCAATGGCCCAAGGTGATATTCAAAATACTTAACATTCCCTAATGCAAGGGAACCAAGCAAGCAGAACAAATGCCTTATGGCTCTGCGTGGTCCTGAAAGCACCCCCCTCCTTGTGCCAGGTGCAAACCCTCTAGCATGTACCCTCAGGGGTGAAGGGGTGGGATGGGGGCTCAGGGGAGGGGCTGGAGCAAGGGGAGCAAGCGACAACTCAAGGACCTCAAGGCTGAGGGTCTGGATGTATTTCAATATTTGATCCCCTTGGTCGGTCCCGGTCCCGGTCCCGCGCTGGGGTATCAGCCTTACTGGCCCACGCTGCTCGGCAGGCGCTCCATTTCCCCCACTCCCCCCAGCCCTCCTCCTCCTCCTCTCTCCCTCTCCCTGCTTTTCTCTTCCACCCTTTCTCTGTCTCTCCTTTTAATATAAAGATGAAAGAAATGGGCGGGTTCATTCCAATAATTTGAGATCCCTTGCACAGGATGAGGACATGCAGGATTTGCAGACGAACAAAAGGGAAAGTTCGAAGAGGCTGGAAATTACCGTGTGCCTATTAAAAATCAGCCGGGCTGAAGCGGTCCTGACTAGCAGACAGGGCCTGGAGCCCCAGGGAAGTGGTACTTAAGGGAATTTGCAATTAAGAGAAGCTTGGAGACTTGCCACAGATTGCTTCCCTCATCTTTTTTTTTTTTTTTAATTTATTTTAAAAAGAATCGCAAAGCAGGAACCTAAATGGGAGATGACAAGAATGGAGGGTGACAGATGCCAGTTTGGCAGAAGACACCAGGAAGACCAAGTTACTTACCTGTCGCATTTGTGCTGCTGCCACATGCTCAACACTCCACCTTGGTGTGCAAGGCAGGGTCTTGGTGGCCATCCAGAGACAGCTGTCCAAATTCCTGAGAAGCATCCAGTCCCTCCAGCCCACCTCGGGTAAACATGGGCATCTGCAGGCAGGAGCCCCAGCCCCAGCGGGCAGGCCTGCTCCAGGAACCCTGCCTACTCCAGCTGTCCTGCGGGGTGGGGAGCAGCCGCCACACACACCAGCCTTTCCAGGGACTTGGCAGCCCCGTCAGCCTGGAGCCCCATAAATCTTTGAAGATGGCTTGTTTCTGTTTTCAGAGCAATTGACACAGGGGCCTGGGAGGGATGGTTTGCAGCTTGGGGCTGGGACACTCAGGACAAATAGGGCTGCTCCTGATGGCTGAGCAATCACTCTGTTAGGGATTCCCAACCCGGTTATTAGAATATTAGGATATTTGGGGAGCTTTGTAAAAATCTAAAGTCTTAGGACCCACCTTTGGATCCCATGATTCAGAAGATCCTGTGGATCTGCATATTCTTCTTTTCAAAACTCCCCAAATAATTTTTTTTTAAGATTTTATTTATTTATTCATGAGAGACACACACAGAAGCAGAGACGCAGGCAGAGGGAGAAGCAGGCTCCATGAAGGGAGCCTGACGTGGGACTCGATCCGGGGATGCCGGGATCACGCCCTGAGCCAAAGGCAGAAGCTCAATCACTGAGCCACCCAGGCATCCCCACGCCAAATGATTTTGATGTGCAGGTGGGTTCAAGAACTTAGCGGCCCATCTGGCAGGATCTGGAGGCCTCCTGTCCCTTAGAGCTCCCCAACTACTGCTTCTGTGGGCTAGTGCCTCCTTCTCTGGGGTTAGTAGAGACACAGGGACACCTGAGCCAGCCTTCTAGATCCTTTCCACCCTATCATCTAGCTGAAGCTGGTACTGCTGGGGAAGGCAGGTGCACACATGTACGTTTGCACACGCATGCACAAGTGCTCCACTGTAGGGGGTGGGGACCCACCAAAACGGATAGCGCAGGAGGGACACAAGCTTGTCTCCCATCCCTGTGGGGCTCCCTGGCCTCCCTGATGTGCTTCATTGTCACTTAATCAGCCACAGCGTGGTCATGTGTCCATGGCAGCCTCCCTCCGGAGCATTCCCCGCTAGCTCCCTTGTACAGACCTTTTACACCCAGTCCTAGCCACAGCATCATATAGCACCTCAGGGGTTACAAAGTTGTTTTCACACATATCATTTCATTTTATCTTTGTGGCATCTGTTGCGGGCCAAATCTTTGTCCCTCGCCCCCACTGCCCAGTTTGTATGTTGAAATCCTAACCCCCAAAGCGACGGTATCAGAGGTGGGGCCTTTGGGAGGTGATTAGGTCACGAGAGCGGAGCCCTCCTGCATGGGATCAGGGCCCCAATAAAAGGTGTCCCACAAAGCTCCCACATCCCTTCTGCCACACAAGAATACATCAGAAAGGCTCATCTATGAACCAGGAAGCAGGCCCCCAACACACTGCACCTGCCAGCACCCTTGATCTCGGACTTCCAGCTCCAGAACGGTCGGAAATAAATTTCTATCGTTTATAAGCCACTCAGTCTATGGTATTTTGTTACGGCATATCTCCATTTCACTGGCGAGGAAACAGGTTCAGAAAGGAAAGTGACTTGCCCCTGGGTGCTCAACAGGTAAGGACAAGGCTGACGGAGCCTCAGACTTGACTCCTGATGCTAAAGGTGGAGTCTTTTCCAGATGTGTGTGTAAGTGTTCGGTATGCAGGGCTCAGTCCTCTGCAGACAAGGGGCCTGGGTTTATCAGGGTCAGAGCAGCATCTGCCCCCGTAATCAGAGTGAGATCCTACGTCCTCTCCCAAGAGGACAAATGCATCATAGGGGCACCCAGATCTGACCTCGTTCAGAGGAGTGGCCTCTTGTCAGGAACTGTCACTCTTAACACGGGTCTCAGCTCAGCCGTGTGGGGCCTGAAGCCACGGGAGGCATAGGGCTGACTCTGGTGAGGTGGTGCCTCTCAGCCTGTGGAGAGGGGAGAGGCTCAGGGTGAGGTAGGTGGCTTCCCCTGCTCTGTTATCACGGCTGCTTCCCTCAGGAGCCAGGACCCAAGGACAGAGGCAGAGCACACACACATGCACACACACACACATGCACACACACACACAGAGACCAGACCTTTGGATCTTAGGCACCAGGGCTCTCCGTTCACTATAAAAAGTCTCTGCAGGGGCAGCCTGGGTGGATCAGTGGTTTAGCACCACCGTCAGCCTAGGACGTGATCCTGGAGTCCTGGGATCAAGTCCCACGTTGGGCTCCCTGCATGGGGCCTGCTTCTCCCTCTGCCTGTGTCTCTGCCTCTCTCTCTCTGTGTCTCTCATGAATAAATAAATAAATAAAATCTTAAAAAAAAAAAGTCTCTGCAAAGTCTCAGCTCCCCTCCCAGACAGACAGATGCTCGAGGAGACTCAGGCTGTTGAACTCCACATCCTAGGAATGGGGTCATTGTGCAGGACTGGGGTAGGAGACTGGCCCCACTGGGAATTGGGAGCCCTACTCCAACCCACCTCTGTGCCCCGAGAGCTGTGGGACCTAGTGGTCACTGTCCCTTCTTTCCCCTTCAGCTTTCCCCCTGGACACATGGTACGATTTTACCAAACATTCTTGCGGGGCCCACACAGCGAGCCCATGATTTCTCCAGAAGCTTTCTCTTAAAAATAACAGCTAATATTTACTGAGCCAGCTCTGCGTGCCAGGTGCCTCGTGCACATCATCTCATTTAATGCTCATAAGGAGAAGAAGCTTTTATTAACCCTCGTTATAGATAGAAAAGAAGTTCAGAGAGGTTAAGTAACTCACTCAACATCAAATGGCTGTCAAGCAGCAGCGTGGGGACCCCAGAGCCCTGGGTCTTGCTTAACCACGGCGCTACACTAATTTTTTTTTTTTTTTTAGCTGCTTAAGAAAAGTATTTCTTTCTCTTGGAAACAATACTCCACGAAGTAAAGTTAGTTTGGGTAAGAAGCAGAAAACTTGTAATATAATTTAATTCAATGCTGCTGTTCAAACAGAAGTATTACAGAAATGCACAACCAGGACGGTGTCAAACAGGGTGACTTGCTAGGCTTTCGTTTCACAAAGGGATTCTCTTAATGTCTATCGAGGATGTCTTTTGCTTTTACTATCTGGACACCATTCGGCCTTCTTGGGGGAAGAAGAACTCCAATTTCTCTCTGGGGAATCACTTGGATCCCTGCTTTGGATGTAGTTGGCTCCGGGGAGTAGGAGGTGGATATGTGTCATATAACCCTAGAATGATCGGTCAGTCATTTCCCTGGCTGCAGTGATGGCAGGGAGCCGTTCCTGTGACCTAGACAAATCCAACGAGACACAGACATTTTTTAAAAAATGGTCTAAATGAGTCTGTTGAGAACTCTTTTCTCTCCCTCTGACACTGGATTTGGCTCTTGGCAGGCTGTGGGCTCAGAGCCGGGACCAGTCACCTCGCCACTGCTTAAACCCTGCCTTAAGAAGCTGGCATAAAAGGGAACAGGGCTGGTGCCTAAAAATATCATGCCCACCCCTGAATCCAGCCACTTCTGAAAATCTAAGCCTATGGGCACCTGGTGGCTCAGTGGTTGAGCATCTGCCTTCGGCTCAGGGTGTGATCCTGGCTGGAGTCCTAGGATTGAGTCTCCCATCCGGCTCCCTGCATGGAGCCTGCTTCTCCCTCTGTCTATGTCTCTGCCTCTCTCTGTGTCTCTCATGAATAAATAAATAAAATCTTTTAAAAAACAAAAGAAAATCTAAATTACCCTCTGGAATTGTCGGTTACGTATGCAAACAAAACTCTCACTTGATTTTATAAGCCTATGTGAGTCTTGTGCTGTCACTTGCAAGCAGAAGGGTCTTAACTGAGGTTAGAACAATTGTAACGGAGTCAGACCCAATTATCAGGCTGTAGGCCCCAACCTCGTGGGAGGTGAGCCACTTCCAAGGTGAAATCTCCTTCCTAAGAAAGACTACCACCGGCCTGGCATTTCTGGGGATCCCTGGACCTCTGAACTGAGGGGTGCCTGGGGTCTCTCTGACAGCGGAGGTTGCCACTGGGGCCACTGAATCAACCCAGCTGAACATAAAGGCCTGAAAGTTGGTTGTGAGAAGTAATCTTTCCCATCCCTCAGACAGTGAGACACAGCAGTGCTGCCCTCGGGAAAGGCCAGTGCATCCTCAGGAGGGCCTTTCTCTCCCACCAAGCCCCTGCTCAGACAAGCCACCAACTGGGGTGCCTGGGTGGCTCAGCGTTTGAGTGCCTGCCTTTGGCTCAGAACATGATCCCAGGGTCCTGGGATCGAGTCCCACATCGAGCTCCCTGCAGGGACCCTGCTTCTCCTTCTGCCTGTGTCTCTGCCTCTCTCTGTGTGTCTCTCATCAATCAATAAATAAAATTTTAAAAAAAAAGTCTAGGGGTGCTTAGGTGGTGGCACAGTTGGTTGGGCATCCAAGTTTTGGTTTTGGCTCAGGGCGTGATCCCAGGGTCCGGGGATCAAGTCCCACATTGGGCTCCCTGCAGGGAACCTGCTTCTCCCTCTGCCTGTGCCTCTGCCTCTCTATCTCTCTCTGTGTTTCTCATGAATAAATAAGTAAAATCTTGAAAAAAAGAAAAAGGAAGAAAGAAAGGCCACCAACTAGGGAACACTTTGGACAGAAGGTTTAGATACATAAATTCATAAGTAAATGTAAATGCACACATGGCATGCCCTCGGTGGTGCCTCCCCCGTTCATATATTGAAGTCCTGACCCCCACAACCACAGAACATGCCTGTCCTGGAGAGAGAGCCTTGAAAGTGAGGTCGCACGGAGGGGTCCTAGTCCAATACGACTGGTGTCCTTACAAGCAGAGATGAGGTCGCAGGCTGGCACAGAGGGAAGACCATGCGAGGGCACACCGAGGAGACAGCCGTCCACAGACCCAGGACAGAGGCCTCAGAAGAAACCAACCCTGGCTGGCTGTTGGTACGAATGCCATCACTAAGGCCTTGACCTCTGTCCAGCTTCCAGAGCTGTGAGCAACTACGTTTCTGTCCTTGGAGCCACCCAGGCTGTGGTACTTTGTTGTGCCAGCCCCAGCGGCGAACAGATACGCTACAGAAATTAAATGCTATACGCAGTGATCTAAGAACGTCTACTCTTAGATACAGGTGCACACGCTTGTGGGTGTACGTGGACACGTGTGTACACCTGTATCTCTTTACCTGTGTATCTCTGACTCGGTCTGTCTCCTTGTATACGTATTCTTGCAAGAACCTTCCATTGCCCGTCCAATGTCAGAGAACAAGACCTACTTCCCTCCTGGGTCCCCAGGGCTCCAGCCCTCTCTCCTGGCACCCGATGCTCCTCTTGTCCCAAACAGGTGACCCTTGTCTCCGGTGCCCACTGAATGAACGTCTGCTTGCCCTGCAAGGTGTGCAAGCTTCCATCAGCTTTCCAGGAGGCAGAGTCCCCTCCTGCTCCTCCCACACCTCTGCTGAGCCCCTTAGGTCCCTGTGATCCTCGCAGTGCTGGCCGGGGCCCGGTCAGACCAAGAGGGTGCAGAACGGCGGGGGTGCCCCCGGCACCTGGGTGCGGGTGGCGTGAGGTCTCTTGCCCTCCCCGGGGGGACCAAGGAAGGGCCCCGATCCGCTCCTCCGCGAGGGGAGGCCGGCTGATTGGACAAACAAAAGCCTCAAGTTCCACGACGGTGGAGAGAGAATTGCAGGGGCTCTCGACAGCAAATTAGGCATTTAAAGCCGAGTGCAGTGGCTTTCGGAGATTAAATGCATTATAGATTCGCTCAAGGCGAGGGGAGCCAGAGGAAAGGGAGACAGACGGCTCGGGCTCCCCCGGGGGCGGCCGGCGGCGCAGGAAGGGGCGCAATCGAGGCAGGAGCGCTGGGCACACCCGCTTCGTTTTTCATTTGCAATCAAGGCCAAGTCCCCCTCTTCTCCGGTCCCTTCACAGGCCCCATTGCCGAGAGAAGGGAAAATTATCCGGAGATAATGGTGCTGATTATGGGACGCAGCGGGTGCCTGCCCGTGAGGATGCGGCCGCCTGGCCAGTCTGTCCCTCGGCGCCCTGGCGGGTCCCAGCGCTCTCGCCTCGCCCTGATTGCCACCGGGTCTCACAGCTCTTCCACAGTCAGGTTCCTTGGAAAGTCCATTTTTTGCCTCCATGTTATCCTCACTTAAAAAAAAAAAAATCCAGGAGAGTAAACAAGAACGCTCTAGAGTGCAGAGCATTCAGAGAAGGGGAGCAGGTGAGATTAGAGCAGGTGGGACAATGGGGGTCAGATTCAGGGAATCAGAGGATGTAGGTGCTGGTCTCTGCACCTGCCACACACAGGCTCAGCTTTGTGAGTCTGGGGAAGGCAGGTGTCCCTGGGGACCCGCTCCCAAGCAGGAGTCCGATGGAGTGAGTGCTGTCATCCTGCGCTCCACAGCCAGGAGGGGCAGGGCCTTCAGGTCCTGAGGACTATCAGGTGACAGGCCGATGCTCAATCTCTTCTGAAGAGGAGACAGAAGAAAATTACCTTGAGTTGTAGCTCGAGGGACTCTAGTGTGACCTCAAACACCAGAATGATCACAGAGGGCAGTGTTCAAACAGGGAATTGGATACAACCAGAAGTTTCAGAACTTCCTTTTCTCTAAAACTTTAAAGACTGATGGCAACACATCCATCCTGGATGGACTATTGTGGGTCTCCCCTGAGGTGGGGACGGTGGAGCTCCCTGGCCTCTGAGCTTCCTGAGCCAACTTCATTATATCTACTATTTATCAAGTTCCTCCCACAGTCCAGACACAGCCAGGCACCCTGTCCACACGGCTTCCCAGAGCCCTCCGCTCCGACCTGCCAGGTGGGTGTATCATCCCTAAAATGAGCACAGAAGTTCAGCAGCTTTGCCAGTCACCACTGGCTGGAGCTCACCTGGAGTTGAATCTGAACCCAGACCTGCCTGCTTTCAGAAGCCACACTTTTTCCAGGGCTCACTTCCTCTCCTGGTAGGAAGAGGCGGCACAGGGAAGGTGGGCCGGAGGGGGGGGGTGGTTCTGAGAGCATTTCCACACATCCTCAGAGGGAACCCCCTGCTCTCACCACTCTGTTGAAGCAATCCTATTCCTGGCGGAGGAAGGGTGACATCTGAGAGGCCAGGATGGCGTGTTCCCTTTGCAGAGGTAGCTGCGGAGTTCTGGGCTGGTGCTGAGGACAGAAGGGGGGCCTCCCAGGATGCCCAGCGGGCCCAAGCACCGCACCCAGGACTTCAGAGACTGCAGGCTGACAGCAGCCACCTGTGATCAAATATTCCTTTTGCTCCTTTTCCGGCTAGGAGAATCACTGCCACGAGGACACGTGCTTCCCGACAGCACACAGGAGCAGGCCACCGAGTCCTGGGAGAGGGAGGAGGTATGGTCAGCCCTGGAAGGACTGGGAGGCCTCCCGGGCCCCTGAGTGGTCCCTGAGCCCCCCCTACAGCCCTGGGAGCTGTGAGAGCCTCGGTGGCTGCAGGGACCCCAGCCTGCTCAGCCTCTGACACCCGAGAAGCACTGCTAGACACGGGGGCTTCCAGAGAACAAAGCCTAGCTGGCCCTGCTCCCCCTAACCCGCTGGTTCCCATAAGAACACAAGGCTCACATGTCCCCTGGAGATGAATGGGAACCCCAGGCCCAAGGCCCAGACTCAGGGCTGCGGTGAGCAGAGGGAGAGAGCGACCAGAGGTGCAAGGTGCAGGGACAATCCCCACCCGCCGGCTGCTGGCTTCGTGCCATTGGCACGCATGACCTCCTTTATCCTGTTTCTTCATCTGTAAAGGGCAAGCACGAGGACACCTACCCCAAAGGGCAGCGGGGAGGGTTAAATGAGTGAGTGTGTCTACAGTGTCTGCAAGTGTGCCTGCCGTGGGGTGGGCACTGTGTGAGCGGGAGCTGTCACGGTTGTCACCAGGGTCCCCAGTGCTACTGTTGCCAGGAAAACCACTGGGAAGAGGTGGTGGAGGAGCCCCACAAACGCAGGAGCCAGAGAAGGAAAGACAAGGTCTGGTTTTCTTTTTAATGTGATTTCCCCCCCAACCTTGCTCCGGCCCTGCGACCCAGGAGCCAGGAACCTGCACCCCAGACTCCTTCCCAGAGGTCAGCCCCAGCCTCGCTCAGACAGAGGCCTGGCCTTGAAGCACAGGCTGCAGGGAGACAGATGGGGTGGACGAGGGCGGCCAACTGGCCCAGATCTTATTGCAGAGCCTGTCTTCTGTGCCCGGGACCTCCTTGTTCCCGGGCAAACCGGAGTCGTTGATCAGCCATCACAACTATCACCTCCGAGGACGAAGCCATGGGACCAATGTTCAACCGCATATGCAGTTGCTTAGTGCACACTGAGCTGGGGCTGCACCTCCCTCCTCCCTCCTGTCCGCCCTCCACATCCTCCCGCCCCTGCATCCCCCTCCCCTCCTCCCCCTCCTCCCTTCCCCCCTCCTTATTTATGTAGCCTGGATTCTTCTCCTCCCTCTTCCCTTAGGAGCTCCCAAGGCAGGTGCACACACACCTATGAAAAAACACTCCAAGGCCGGTCAGGGAGGGATGAAGGAGGCCTGTGCGACACCAGGGGCTGGGGGCTGGGAGGGGCCCGGCTCAACCTCATTGCTTATTAATACCAAGGTTCTTGCTGGGGAAGAGGGGGGAGCAACATCTTTCTCACCAAGTCCAAATCCCCTCTGGTGGTCTTGCGGACTCTGGTGACCAGAGGCCCTGGCTCCCTGAGGCGGCTGAGAGGATGGAGAAGGGACAGTGCTGGCCCCCCACACCGTGGCCCAGTGTCCCCCGCCTCCCACTGGCTTACATTGCTGTTCGTTTCATCAAGTTTTCCCGGCACGAGAGCCGGGCTGCTTCTTGCGATGTAGGTGTCAGTGCGGGTGCCTGTGTGCTGAGCACAGAGGGCGGAGACCGGGGAGCAAGCCCGGGCTCAGAGTCCAGGAGAGAGTGGGCACGAGTGTGTGGGCGCCAGTGGGCAGGCCTCATTGACCAGCTCCTTGAGCAGCCCCGGGCACACAGTTCTGGGAGTCACTTAAGCCAGAGTGGGAGGGAGAACGGGGGACGGAGGCCAGGCAGGTGCAGGAGAGGGCATCCAGGGAGTAGTCCCAGGGCTGGGGCCATCACCCCACCCTGCCACCCCCGGGGGTCAGGGATTGGGGGAGGGGGGCCTCGCCTCAGGGATCCACCCAGCTTCAGGGACCCACCGGCCTTGGAACCCTGGTCCTTTGTATCCCCCTCCTCAGCCACCCCCTTGGGGCCTGGATGCATCAGAAGACACAGAGTGAGCACAGTGGAGCGAGCACCTCTCCCCTGCAGACCTGCTCTGCATTGCAGACCAGAGCCGGGAGAGGGGTTCCAGAAGGGTCTTTCCAAGATGGCAAGTGCTGTCTTTCAGGGGCTGTGTTCCCTGACCTGGGCCTAGGCCCCTCGCACCTTACCCCAGCTGACCTGGTGAGTGGGGGGGGGGCAGGGGCAGGGCACCTCGGGTCCATCAACCAGGACAGAGCTCGGGGCAGGAGGGAGCACGGCGGGGCCTCTGCCCTCCGCAGCCCCCTCTCTGGAGCCCAAGCTGCTCACAGCTGCCTCCCCCTAGTCCCTAAAGCCGCTCAAGCTGCAAAAGCAAACCTCTCCTCGCAGAGGGCACCCCTGGAAGGGTGGGGGCTGACTTAGTGCCAGACCAACCCCAGGGGCCTTTCCCGGGTCCCCAGGCTGGGAAGTCAGTCGGGTCCACCCTCTGGATGCAGAGCCTGTCCTTGTCCTGGCAACTAACAGACTGAACGTTTGTTTTTCTTTCTCCATGAAAGTGGAAGCATCATGAGAGCGTTTACTCTGAAATTTCTGTCCCCCCCCTCCCCCCCGCGAGTGCCGGGCTCATTTCACATGGTACGGGAGGTTCTTCTGCTAGTCTGACTTGCTTCCCTCCTAATACAAGGAGGCCCCTATGGGGCTGTGAGGATCAGCTGACAAACACAGCGCCACGGGGGCTCCGGGGGTCCGCGTCCAGTGAAGGCAGCGGTTCTGGGCGAGGCCGCCGTCTTAGAGACCCAGTCTCCCACTCCCACATCCAAGTGGCTGGTTGTCTCCAGGGCCGCCTCCGCCACGCATCTGTCTTTTACTGCGTGGAAGGGGAGGGGGGCTTCAAATTACTTTAGCTATAGATCTCACAATTATTCTCTCTCTCTAATTTGGATGTTAATGTATTAGCTACAGCTTTGCCTTCTAGGCTAGAAATTGTTTTTTCCCCCCCGCCCTGAAATTATACATCCAGATAGAGTAGTGTTCATTAAAGTGAGATTAGGAGAGGATGCTATGTGAGAGGTATGTAATCTTTTGCAAATGGTTAGTAAATTGGAACTACCCCAATTACCATCGTGTTCATCACACAGGGCTGAATTACTGTGCCTGGGACGGAAGTCTCAGCCACGGCTCTGCTCAGCGCACATTTCATAAATATTGTATACACATGATATTCTCAACCATCTGCTTCGCTGGTCGCCGAGCACATTTTCTGACTTTCTGGTTGACTGCGGAGAGTGGCAGGAGCAGGGCGGCCATCCTGCCTGCCTGCCTCGGAGCCCAGCCGGGCAGGCCCTCCCTCCCCAGGGGCTCTGCTGACACCAAGGCCTCAGGCACGCCCCGGCCGCTGGGGTCCTCCTCCCAGGGAAGATGCCCCAGCCAGTGTCTGCACGGCCCCAGGGGTCTCACCGAGCAGGCCCCCGTGTGCTGCGGGGCTGTGCTGGCAGAGATCATGTCTAGAAGGGGCCACCCAGAGCTGACAGGCGGACTCAGAGACCGCGCTCCATCCCTGGCCCAGGATGGTGTCCTGGGTCTCCGGCTGGCAGGGGCCTCTGGTCTGTAACCTGGGGTGATGCACCCACAGTTCCCACGGCCCATGCAGTGTCAGCTGGGTCCAGCTGGTCCACCCACCCCTTTGGTTGAGCCAGAGCTGCTCCCGCCCACCACCTTGTTTCCCTAAAATCCCATTTCTGTCAAAGAGGCAGTGAAGTGTAGGGATTTAGAGTGAGGATCCTGACATTGGGGTGCCTGGATTTAAATCCTGCCCTGCTACTGATCAGTTGTGTGATCCTGAGCAAATAGTTTGAACAATCTGTGTTGGGTTTCCCCACCTGTAAAATGGGTATAATACTAATACCTACCCCTTAAAGTTGTGGTGGTTTAATACAACAGTACCCAGCATACAGTAAGTGCTCAATAAACGTTAGCTATTATTTTATTGCTAGGGTGTTCTGGGTCTCTTCCTGAATCTCCGTGTTCCCCACAAACAGCATGTCTATCAGAATGCTTGGGCTAGATGTGAACTCTATCTAAGCAGGAGGCAACAGAGCGAAGGGGCTGGATCCTTCCAAGGCACCGTGTTTTGCAGAGGTTATTTCCTTTCTTTCTGAGAGGTCTTTGAAACACATATATGTATTTTTATGTCCATTGTACAGATGAGGAAAGTGAGGCTCAAAGCATTTTCAAAAAGCAGATTTCCTGTTGCTGCCTTTTTGAAACTTTTCATGTGCCATTTGTTTTACAATCCTTACGGCGGTCCCTGAAATCCTCCCTGATCTGGTTGCAGCCCACGGCCTCGTGGATCCCCTGCTGGTTTCTGGCACTCTGGCCTTACCAACCTGCTCTTTGTCCACACTGCGTACCATCCATACCATGCGCTTCAGCAGGTTTTTGTGCATGCTTGTTTCTTTGGCCTGGGCTTGGCCTCCCCACCCCTTTTCTGCTGAAATAATTCCTGTTCACCACCCAGGTCTCTACTTTCACTTCTCTGGAGGAGCCTTCCTGGGATCCCCAGACCGGATAAGATCCCCCCCACCCCCACACACGCTTTGATAGCAATGCCCACATCTCTCATAGCATCCCCTCCAATTGTAGCTGGACACTCCACTGTGTGTGTGTCATGTGCCTTACTGGCTGCAGGACTCATGGGGCACGGTCTGAATTTGCCAGGAGGGGCTGGGCCATGCCGCGGAGACATAAATCCCAAGTGTCCTGTTTCTCCATCATGCTGCGTGTCCCATGTGGGTCAGCACCGACCTGCTCTGCCTGGTCACTCAGGGACTGGGGACAGCGGAGGCACCAGTACCTTGTGGCCGTGACCTCTGGAACACCCGTCCTTCTCAGTGGGGGAGAGAGACTGGAGAATCAGGTGTGGGCACATCCCCTTGGCTCCACGCCACATGCTCTGTCCGGCGCCGAGGGGGCTGGGACATATGGGGCTCAAGTGGGGCATCTGAACAGCCGCAGAGACCTTACCCACTTGCTCCCTTGTGTGTGTGCCTTGCCTCGTGCACTGCCCGGCACCTAGTAGGAGCCCCCCAAATATCTGTGGAATGGATGAGGCTGTCAGTGCAGGTCCGGCAGGATAACCCAGGAGCTGTGGAGCTAGGCCTTGGATCATGATTCCCCTAATTTCAAAACCTTTGGCCTTTGCGCCCCGCCTGGTTGTCTCCCCAGTTGTATGGGCTGCTTTTTTCCTCCTACACAGAGTAGCATGCATTTAGACACTTAATAGATTTGTTTTTCCTGCTGAAGGTGATGAAAGGTGTATGTCCTCCAATCAGCCTTGCAATCAGCCATGCAGCCACTCACCCGAGACAAGTGGCAATTCAAATTCAGTGAACGTTCCTTAAGTGCCTACTATGTGCCGGGCGTGTCATCTTGGCAAGTGTGCACAAAAGCCTGGTGAGGTGAGCACGGTGCTTCCCGCCTTCCAGGCAGAGATACTGATTGATGCTCAGTGGTGAAGCGGGATTCAAAGGCTGGCTGGCTCTGAGCCCAGCACCTTTTCCCCTGCAGCAACCTGGGGCTCCTGTAGGAGAGCATGTGTCAGAAGCATCTAGAGGACTCAGGACATGCAGGCTGCTAGGCCCCACTCCTAGAGCTTCTGATTCAAAATATATGGGTGGGCGTGGCCTGTGACTCTGCATCGTTAATGAGCCCTGGGTGGTGGGTGCCACAGGTTGAGGTGCCCCTGGCCTGCGGCCTGCTGCCTGGTGGTGAGTGCCAGGCGCACTTGCCCCTCCATCATTAACAGGTTCTGGTGTCTTGGCTGGGGAGGAGGGGATCAGGAACATAACACCTCGGTGGCTGGTGTTTGGCACTTCCCTGTGAGGCTGCCTGCAATCGAAGTATATAAAATGAGAGGGTTGGCCCTGACTGGCTCTGAGGTGCTCTGCCGATCTGACATTCTATATTCTATGATTGGATGAACTAAACCAAAGCTACAGATTCCATTTAAGACTCTTCCTAGGTGGGAAGTGCTACGGACTAAAAATTGTGTAACAATAAATGCCTAGGGAAGTCAAGGAGTTATCGAGTAGCCACTGTGAGCTCCACATACTGCAGGGCCCTGGGGAATCCGGGACACGTGTAAGATGTGACCCAGCTGTGCAAGGAGCTAACAGCCTGGCGTGGAGAGAAAACACACACTTGAGACAATGAGAGGAAAATGTGTCAGGATACAACCAAGTGCTAATTGCTGTGAGTCTGTTTAGGGGCTTCCGGCTGGGCTGGGGAAGCCCCAAGGAGGAGGTATGACTCCCAGAACCTAGAAGTTTGACAAGAACCTATACCCAACATTTGTGCAGCCCCATAGCATTTTTGTCTACCTGGTCCCCACAACCTGGGATGAGGTGGGTATTTTAAGGGTGAAGAAACAGACTCAGAGACTTGCCCAAGTCAGCTTTTATTGTGAGTCAGCCTAGGTCTGCTGGTAACCAAAGCTCGTGTCCTTCAGGAGATTGGGCTGGAGGGATGAGAGGGTGGCGCATCTCGCCCAGGCCACGTGGAGGGTCCTGAGGGGGGCAATGTAGCAGAAGAGGTTGGCCGGGTGAGGTATATGCTAACTCAACAGACCCAAGAAGCCATCCTGGGGTCCCGGAGTCTGATGGGAAAGCTAAAGATCAGGGGGTGGCCACAAGGAGTGTTTTCCATGGCTCACATTGCCACCCTCGGGTGGGGATGGTGCGGGCAGCAGCCAGGGCCCAGGCAGGGCGCTGCGCCATCGCAGAGCTACTCTGGGTCCCGGAGGTGCTGGGCTCCTGCCACCAATCTCCAGGCTACCGGTGGGCCATGAAGCATGTTGGTGTGAATTGGAAAAAAGGCAGGACTTCCAAGAAGACGCGGTTGGGCGGTCGGGCACCGGGTCACCATGCTTGGCTAGCAGGTGGGCTGGATCCCTGTCCTGGATCTGACATCTTGTCAAGTGAACGGTCTGTACAACTGTGCAGATTGGTAGCCTTGTCTCCCTCTCACCGCACACACACTCACACACACCCACACGCACACACACACATACCTGGATTTGGACCAGCACCCTCTCTGTGCCCAGGGAATTCACTTCCTTGGGGGAACTGGAAACCTCTGTGACTCCAAGCCGCATCATCCATTCTTCCTAAAAGGATTTCTAACCAAATCCCTTCTAAGAGGAGCTGCTGGCTGGGCTGGAAGCAGCTATGAGAATAAAGCCTACAAGGTCAGGGGGAAGCGGAGCCAGACACAGTGATTCCATATCTGACTGTAGGGGTGGAGTAACAAAGGACATAGTGCCCAGAGGCACCGTCAAGGACAGACAAGACTTTCCAGGTACCCCCTCCCCTCATCAAACTGTTAAAATGGAATACAAAGCTCAAGTCTTTATTACAGAAAAAAAAAAAAAAAAAGAAAAAAAAAAAGGTAGGAGCAGCTGAAGAGTGCGAGCCAGCGAGGGGGGGAAGAGAAGAGAGCCACGCTGAAATCAATACTGGCCAGGACAAGCATTATCCCATGTGGAACACCTCAAGCCTCTGCCTAGAAAATTTGATTGGATCTTCAGAAAAACCTATTAGTGTGTTGTCAGGACCTTCTGGTGATAACTGACCAGCTCTCGCCAATCGATGTGCTTCACTTGTGCAGCTCCTGATTTTTTAACAGCATAATTGTTTTTTTAATAACGGGCTGGCTCGCCCACTCCAGCAAGCAGGGAGTCAGAGCCCAGACTCCCGACTTAAAATATAGAGAAACACGAAGCTCCGGCCACTTCTTCCTAATTGCACAATTACTTTACGGAGCAACGGGGATGGAAGGCCGTGCTGGGGGTAAGGCTTTTTTTTTTTTTTTTTTTCCAGCTAAGCCAAGTTAAGAAAAGTCACAGAAGTAATTACACAAGTCAAAATTATTTACTAAATGAAATCCGTCCTTCACAAAGGAAGTTTTATTTATTTTTTTAAAGAGAAAGGGCAAAAATTGCATGATCTCAGCATGGCAATGATAGCATAAAGCAACAGTGGAATTAGTGGTCGATTATTACAGCTTCTTAATTTTCAACCCGAGAGCTTGCAACACATTTTATTTGGGTTTTTAAATGCACTGTAACAACAGCGGTATTTCTGTTCTTTACCGTGCCTTGGATCTGAGATGTCAAAGTACTTTACAAACAAATAACTCGAAACAATTTGGGATTGAGGCTCTTTATAGATGGAGAGCAGGGCCCAGGGAGGAAGCAATTTGCCCAAGGTCACGGGCTGAATCAAAGGCACAGCTGGAAACTCTACTCATGAATGCTGGCTCCTGGAGCCGGAGCTCATCACCAGCCTGCCTCCCTCCCACACACCAAAACAAAACCCAAAAGCTGGAAGACGGCAGTAGGGCCGAGAAGTCAACTGCCCTCCAAGGCCTCGGGTGTCCACACTGATAATATGCCGTATGGATCGGAGGCTGGGCTTGCGGGTCAGATATCTCTGCTGACTGCCGTTGCCGAAACCAAGGGAATTGGTCCTAATGGAAGTTTACAGTGTTCTCTGCATATTTGGGGCAGCTCAGCTTTCCATCTTGAGTCCCCCGGTGTATTTATTTGTCAGATTCTTGCAAAGCGGCAGCCTCCCAGGAAAGCTGGAGGGCTCCGCCACGCTGGTACTTGGCCCTCCTGGGAGGTCTGGGCCTTTCCTGGGACGGCTCCCTCACAAACCTGGGCTCTGTGGGCTCTGGTTTGGGGTGCAAGATTCAGAAAAGGAGAGGAGAGAGAGCAGGAGAGGGTGGGAGACACGGGGCCAAGGAAAGAAAGACAGGTGGGCCTGTTTTCAGACCTTTGCAGGCTCTGGGAGCCTCTATCCTGCACGATGGCCAATCCATCACAAGCCCCGGAATACAATTTATACATGATTATTTACCAGTTCAGTTCGGTAGCAGTTTACTGGTTGACAACATTACAGTTTTGTAGATATTTAATTAAACATGTAATAATTTTGATTTTACAGTTTTCTTCTCTGTGTTTGGAGGTTTTTTTTTTTTTTTTTTTTAATTTCTTTCCAGGTCTTAACATACACGTTCACAGGGCCTGGAAATGTTTAGAGGATGTAGGCACTACCTGTATTGACCTTAATGGGTAAAACAGCCCAGAGGGAGAAAAAAGGGGAAGGATGGGACAAAACGAAGTTGACCAGGAAGGAATCGAAACCAAAGAAAAATTCAGCAGAGCAGAGGGATTTCCAGAAACTATAGCATTGCTGGTTGGAAAGAAGAAAGAGAGAAAGCAAACCTGACCAGGATATTTCCAGGAAAAGAGGCAGATGAAAGACCCATCCAACCAGAGATGGGAAAAAAAAAAAAAAAAACCTCTCTCTTATTATTCAATAATTTATTGAGCACACGGCCAGATACCGCGCGTGGCTTCAGAGATACGGAGCTGGATCAGATACAGTCTCTACTCTCAAGGAGTTGACTGTTTTATTGAGGGAGACAGCAAGGTAAACAGTTCGGATCTGTGATAAGGATTCAGATGGAGGGAAGTGTGGGAGGCTGGGCCCGTTCAGAGGAGGAGCCCAGGGGAAGGAGCTTGGAATGCTCGAAGGCACAGACTGGGCCGAGGCTGAGGCGCTTGGAAGGCCCCGGCAGGGGTGTGGGCCAAGGCCAAGGTGCTCGGGAGGCTGGGGCAGGGGTACCGGCAGCTGTGCAGGTGCAGGAAGGCCATGGGGGGAGGGGGCGGGGGAGGCTGGAAAGCCAAACTAGGGTGACTTAGACTGGGAGCATGGGCATTGATTCTGCAGCCAACAGGTCAGGCAGGAGTGGTTTCCAAGCCAGGGGCGGTGGTGGGGGTGGGGGTGGGGGTGGGGGTGGTGAAGGGACTGGTTTACTTCCGATTGGGACAGTGACAGGGCGAGGGAAACCAGTAAAGAGGCTGTCACTGTCCTGTCGTGGGAAGGAAAGGACCCGTGGGAGAGAGGGGACAGGATGAGGTTGGGTCAGGCGGAGATGAGCTTAGGGGGCAGTGGGCTGGACTCGGGAATGGGCTGGAAGCTGGAGATGAGGGAGAGGGAGGAATGAATCATGGATGGGTGGCCGCCAGGGTGCCAGGCCGAGTGGCTGCTGATGCTGTTACCTGGCAGACAGATATAAGGGAAGAGGAGGCAGGCATGGAGCAAAGTTTTCATCTCCCCAGAGCCCAGGGGTCCTAAGGCGGGTGCCATGCTGGAGGGGCTTATGCCCCAGTGAGGCCTCAGAGCTGCTGAGGAAACACCTAGAGAGAAATCCCTTCGGGGTGGGGAGGGTCACGGGGAGACTGGTCACTGGTGGACTGGGAGTGTTTTAGGGGGCACTCCTGGCCAACCCAGAAACCACTCAGAGACCAAACGCTAGACATCTGTCCGTTCAGCCTCAGAAGAGAGGGGCTTGAAGCCAGTAGGGACCTACAGGGAACGTGATAGAAGCCTCTGAGACCCTGCGGGTCGCAGCAGCGCAGACCCCGTGGTGATTCATGGTTGAGGGAGTCGACTGGAAGTCAGCTAAGGAAAGCTCCAGGCTCTGCCCGGAAGTCCGGATGCTCCCTGGCTGCCTAGAGACCCCCACGGAACAGCCAGTGCGATGGCGGGATTGGTTGGTGACAAAGATCTATCAATCATGGCACATTCATTGGGTTAAACTCCCGTCACCCAGAGCTGACCCTTTCCTACCGGAGGAAGCAATGAGCTAGAAATAAGTGCCATCTGAAGCTGCGTCTAAGTAAATCTGTGATCATGGACATTTCAAGCCACAGCTTCGGCTTGGGCTTTCAAACAGATGGATGCTCTAGCGTGAGATCGCCAGGACGAAGAAGGCGGTCCGTGCGCCGGGGGGACAGGCCGGGGCGGGCCACCGAGCTGGGTTCCCAGAGCCTGGCCCGGACTCGCTCGGCATCACGAGGAGTAAACAGCCCCAGAGCAAAGCAACTGCATCTCTTTCCCGGTCTTTGATGTTGGCAAAGGGAAGACAAACGAGGGCCCTCTGGTTTGGGGACGGCATGAATGAACCACACATGTCCATAAATAAACCAGGAGCCCTCCAAACACGCTGCTCATTTGTTCACACAAAAGCCAGGCTGGCAGCCCTCTCGCCGAGCCATGTTCACAGTTGGATCCTTAATGCATTGTGAGCGTTCAATCAAACTTTTAGTGGAGAAACTCTGGGAGCAAAAAGCCAGCTAAGCCCAAATGGTCCCTTTGCTTTTCCATCTTTTGTGGCTGCCTGGCTGTGCTCTTATGGGTTTTGTTGTCAACAAACTCCTGGCTTGCCTTTGAGCACTCCAAATTATTGAAAATGACTACAGCTTAAGACTGGCAGGATGATTGTTAAAAACAGCCCTGGCATTAATCATAGCTTAAGAGCTTTTGGAAAATGATTCTAATTCAGAAGGGGTGGCTTACAAAGAGGCTTGTCGAAAGCGAAGCAGACATCAACTTCTGAAAGGCGGAAAGCCTCCTTGGTACCCACACCTGGCTTCTTCTGAAATCCAGCTGGCAGACGTGTGCAGGGGGCACAGCTTGCCCCACCAGCTCAGCCCATCCGAGACCCCCCTGGGGCTTCCACGGGTCTCACAGCTCCCGTCCCCCTGATCTGTGCCCCCCCCACCTGCCCCCATCTATCCCCCCCTCCCCCGAGATGGGAAGGACTTCCGGGAGTGCCCATGGTTCTAAGTCTTACTGGCCGTCCTTGGAATAAGGAAGAGGTGACTGGGCGCCTCGTGTCTGTCAACAGTTGGAATGCCTTAGCCCCGTGCTAAAATAAGCTGTGTGCACAGAGGCAGCTGCGTGGGCAAACACACGGTCAGCATTTGCAAGGAGCCAGGCAGGGCAACGAGCGAATACTTCTGCCTTTTGCCTGCCTGGCACAACAACGGAGAATGATTTTTGCCATCAGCATTCTCCCTATCATGGAATCATTGCACAATTTAGTATGATTAATGGTTTCCATTTAGGAGAAGCTGAGAATGAAAACAGTGGGGGAGTGGCGGCAAGCGGCTGGGGGTGCTGGCGGCCGCAGCCGGAGCCGAGGGGCCAGGGGGAGGCGGCCGGTGCCTGCCGGCCTGTGCCCGCCGCCTTCCCTTCCTGGCGTGACTGGGGAGGCACTCTGGGGCGAAGAAACACATGGCTTTTGACATGCATTTGCAGAAACAGTCTGAGAGCTGCAACCTTGTGATGCACCGTTTGCGGTTTCGTCCTCGGAGCCTTCCAGACATTGGTGACCGAGGAGCCACTCCCTCTTGACCTGCCACAGGGAGCTTGGTTCCGGGGAAGTGCCTACCTAAGGGGCTGTGCGGCCGGAGCTAGCGAACTAACTACACCACTCCTTGGCATTCCCGAGGGCCACACGGAGTTGGCACACAGGGAAGGCCCCCCACCTCCGTGCTAGGGTGGTGGCGGTGGCCTCCACCAGAGCCACCTCTGTCTCTGGAGCCCCCAGGCTGGACGACCTAGTCTCAGCTCCCATCGGCTGGCTCTCTGGGTGGTTCTGGTCCACTCTGCGGCATCCCGGTCTCTCCACTTCTGAAGGCATTGCTTCCGGTCAGATCCCACGGCTGCTGGAGGTGGGTGGTGAGACAGTGGGCGCCAAAGCCAGAGACTTGTGGGTGCTGATAGAAACCAACCGGGAAAACACAGAGGATTCAAGAGGGCCTGCATTTTTTTTTTTTTTTTTTTTTTGAAAGCAAGAAGCTTTTGTAACTGAAGCCAGAAAGGGAGAAAACTGGTGATCTTGGCTGGGTCTAAACGTGACTCAAGACCCTTCTCGATGCATTGGTGTCTCTGCAAGGAAATCTATTATTTTCCATAAACTGTCTTAAGCATCTCCCGGGCTACATTTCTGGCTGTGTTAAGAATCAAGCCATCAAGAACAGCTGTGAATGTTATACACTTTCAGCAGCAGCAATGGGCTTTGGCAGGGAAGTAGGAGCAAAAAACCCAAGGAGGACATTTCAGTTGACAGTAATGGCATTTCCCCTTCCTTGTCCAAACGATAAAAGATTCATGCTCCTAATTGCAACACTATAGCTGCCCCCATCACTTTATTCTGGGAGAGGAGGTTAGAGAAAACAGGCCTAGAGAGAGGGAGAGAAAGAGAGAGAGAGAGAGAGATGGATAGTAATTTCGTCACTAGCTAACGGAGACTGATTAGTGCAGAAGACTTCCTGCCATAGCAATACTTTTTAATCAGGTCTGCTGCGTCTGGGCAAACAGCTTTTGTGGATTAGCTAGACTCGAGCCTGCCAGCATCCGTTGCAAGTTTAAACGATGAAATACACAACTACAGAGAAAACAAACCAAAAAAGGGTAATAAAGTCACACATTTCAATATTCAGCAACCATTAAGGGATTTAAATATTTGCTTGCTATTAAAGGCTTGCATTAGGCTCTTCCAACACCAGCTCTGGAAGACTGAAATATCAATTACCGATCAATTTTCCCCCTAAGTAAACACTAATGCAGGATAAACAGTATTAGAAGATGCAATCGTAACATTGCTGACTTCGGGATGGACTTCCTGCTGGTAACAGCAAGTTTAAGCCTGGTGATTAATTAACCTGAGAAGATAGCACTTAAGGAAGATTTAAGGCGATCATGTGTCTGAAATATGACTGCGAGCCAGCACACGTTGGGAGAGCAGCCGCCGTCCCCGGCCCGGAGAGAGCGCGGATCTGACCCTCTCTCTAGGATTCCTCACTTTTCCCAGAATCACCACCTCCACAGCTCAACACCTCGAGGAGGATCACAAGGGAGGGGACCGGGCGTGCATGCGCACGAGAGAAAGCAGTGGACTTGAGTCCAGTGCCTCCTTGGGATTCATCCCAGGGGTTGGATAAAGCAAACCTGAGGTGCATATCCGGGCCCTGGCCAGCAGGGGCAGGAGACTCGGGAATGAAAAATAAAACCATTTTCTGTGTCGGGAAGAGCCTGGAAACGGAGGACGGGGAGATTTGCAAAAAGATTCTTGCTCTCGAGTCTCCGTTTTGGGGTGCTCACATTATCCCTGCATCTGACACCCTCTTTCTGGCATGTGTAACGATTGGGGGCCGGGAGCCGGGGGGCACTGGAAACGGTGCCTGGTGTCAGAGGCCCATTTGACAATTTTGAGATGAACACGAAGAGGGCAAGGAATATGGTGGGATTTTTCTAACCCGCCGTACGTCATCCTGAAGGCCCTTGGCCACACAGGCAGGCAAGAGGGAGGCTCTGCTTAGCCATTCCCCAGTGCGTCCTTCGCCGGGGGAGGGGACAGGTCCCCCTGTTTTCTTGCGGGTCCCCGAGGATGATGGGGCTGTTCGCACTGCACCCAGGGCCGGACGGCAGGCTCAACACCCAGCCAAAAGCTGCACGTGTAAACGTCAAGGTTTGAAATACAGAATTGGTGACCTGTCATGCTAACTACCAAGTGTGACTCAGCAGCCAGGGGCTCGGCCAGCCTCTCAGTGGTGAAGTGCCCCTGGCTGAGCGCCTATGATGGGCCCGCCGCTTGGTGCCCGCTGGCCCACAGGGTCCTCAGATGGCAGCCAAGAATCCCCTTTTCCTTCCCGGGGACAATGGCTTAGGACATGCAACGGCGTCATTTTGGAAATCTTTCCAAAGTACACGTGGGTGGCTGTGGACAGACCTTTGCTCCGAAGGCTTGTGGCTGCTAGGTCTTTATGACCAGGGGCCGTGTACTCGGGATCCCGACAAAAAGGGTCCTAGGCAAATTCTGTAACGAAGCAGAACGCTTCCACTCAAGCGGGGTCCTTCTACCTGCAGCGTGGGGACTGCCTGGCTGCTTTAAGGCTCCGGATGACAGAATCAAAGGGACATT
The DNA here is from genome assembly GCF_905146905.1 of Nyctereutes procyonoides. Taxonomy (NCBI): domain Eukaryota; kingdom Metazoa; phylum Chordata; class Mammalia; order Carnivora; family Canidae; genus Nyctereutes; species Nyctereutes procyonoides. The sequence goes on from NW_026575140.1 coordinate 71,412,729, forward strand.
TCTCCATGGACGAGGCCACAGTAGGGCAAGAATTACATTTCAAGTAGACAAGAGGACAGTGAAAGATTGCACCAATTAACACCCGCGTATCACCTCGGGGTTCCGGTTGATGTATTTGGAGAACGCGAGCAGGCCAAAACATTTGTGAGAACCCCCCGGAGGAAGCGAGGGCCGTTTTCACTCCCACCCCAAACGAAGGCCCGGGCAACTTATCAAGCTCCCGCTCACGTGGGCGGCTTCTGGCGTCTCCTCATTTGCATACCCTGTGGAACCCTAAGCAAATGTGAGGCAACTTGCCGCCTCATGTCTGCCTCTGGGCCGTCAACTTCTTGGGTCCCTTCGTTGTGGGTTATAGCTGAATCCGGGGCGTCAGGCTACAGACAAGGGGATGGGCTGGTTACGCCGTCCAAGGCAAGCCTCACCAGGGCGTGCGGTGTCCACACGTGGGGGTACCCAGAGGCCCTCCGCGTGGGCAGTACCCACCTCTCGGCCGCCGTGGGGAACCTTCTACCCTTCCACTCCATCTCCCTCCATCCTGTACGGCTGACCTTGTGTCTGGCACCTTAGTTGCTGAGCACTTCCTGCTTAGCCCATGTATATCTCTTAACGGTACTTAGGGTGAGCCTTACCTTCCGGAGCAGGAGACCAAGGCCAGGGAGGTTGGGTCACTTGCCCCGGTTCCCAGCTAGTTTGTGGCGGAGCAGGGACTGGAATCCGTACTCCTAATCTCTGCCCTCTATCACCCTCTCTAAACAGCTGTGAGGAGTCAGTGCTCCCCATGGCTCTGTGCCCCTGGCAAAGGCCCAGACCGGCCCTGGAAATCGGGACTCCTGTGTCTGGGTTTGAGGACAGCCACAAGACCCATGCAACCTTGCAGCTCTCATGGCCTGGCTTGCTGGAGTCTCCCCACACTGGCCAGCAGCCTGGTGGGGCTTGCTGCCCTGGGTGCCGTCGGTTCCCCTTCCCTCCTTGCTAAATACCGTTTTGGGCCCGCTGGGGGCCCTCCTCCTCCTCGGGGAAGCTGTCTTGGCTCTCCGGCACACTTCCCTCCTCCAAGACATGCCCCCAGGATGCCCGGGGCTCCTTAGCCATCTTCAGCGCTGCCCCATGTCTGAGGCCCACTTCATGTTTCCACGTGGGTGGAACTGATGGCCTGTTAGTCTCCGGTGACTGTCTTACACCTCTTGCTGTCCACCAGGACAGAACACGCAGCAGATGCCAGGGAACAGTGTAGCCGGTTGGCGGATTTGTATAGAGCTGGGCAAGGGACCAGGCCAGGATGGAGGCGGTTGAAATGAGATACACAGCCGTCTGGCTTTTCTGGAGCTTACCTTTCTTTCCACTGCCCGGTTGTCCCCATTACCTGCCTGAGAGAGAGAAAAGGAAGCTCCACCCCAGCCGGGCGGATGGTGGGAAGAGGGCAGTTGGGCCGCTCACACATTATCCCCGCGCATTTTGAGAGATCAGTCACCATGAAGCGTAGTCACTGCTCACCTGGGCCTGCAAGGCAAGGGGGCGGGGGAGGGGGGGTAACAACACACCTGCTCCCGGGGCGCACCGGCCCTGCCTTCTCCGCAGCCTGCAAACAGCGAGTGAGAACCATCTCCCACAGGCGACCCAGCCGGTCCTCCGGAGATCACACCATCTTTTTGTTAAAGGAGAGAGCACTTGAAATGGAGAAGGCGGAATGAGCTGTTAAGACACGAAATCCCAAAGTAAGAGACAGGTGGAGCAGCCAACACAGGGGGGTTGGTGGGGGTGGCGGGTGAAGGGGGTGGGGGCTGCTGCTGCGTCGCGCACCTGCACAAATAGCCGAGTCCACGCTGCCGGCGCACCTGGCCGGCCTGTCCCCTGAGCGGGAGGAGAGAGCATGGGCAGGGGAGGGTGACGGAGGGCAGAAGGCAGCTCGCAGCCTGGCCGCAGCCTCTCCGGGCACCTACCGCCCGCACTGGCGGCGCCACGCCCGACCCTGGGGAGGAAGGTGGACCCGGGGCCCCCGCTCTTCTCTCGCGCCCGGCGTCCGTAAGAAGTCCATAAAGAGAGTAAAGGATCACTTGGTAACATTAATTTTTTTTATTAAGAAGACAGATATTTTATAGTACTTCTTTTTTTTTTCTTTTTTTTTGTAAAAATGGTATACATGAACCAATACAAAATGTGAATGGGAACATATGGATATGGAATTTCTTACACCATAACATTGTTCATGTACACCTTAAAAACAGAACTGGCCTAAAGGGAAAAATAAGACGTCGGTGTGACTAAAGAACAAGCTTATTTGGCATCAATTATACATCCTTCATTATTTTATATTCCTTTAAAAAACACAAAAAACAAGTTTGTTCTTTCTTCACTCTAAAAAAAGTGATCAACCTGTACAAAGTAATACTCAACAATACATTTCAAACAGTGCACTGTATACTTAAGAAAAAATACATAAACCAATATACAACTAAAACCCATAATTTCCTGTTTTTGCTTTGTTTTATTATTATTTTTTTCCAATGTGTGGGGCCTACACTTTGCAATCTACCTGAGACGGAAAACACCAATCGAAACACATGAACCTGAGACATGTCAACATTGTAAGCCATAAAGTTACATTAGGAACACTGCACTACTGTACACTTTTCAAAACAAAGATGGGAAGTCTCAAAAATGAGATGCCAATTTTGTGAGCAATGGTAGGCTATTTTTTTTCCCCCTAAAAAGAACAACTGAAAAGACCTTTCAAAGACATGCTAAATGGTTCTCACCCTCTGATGCGATTATACTATGGGCAGAATGGGTGCTAAGGGCTCGGAATAGAGCTGCCCATTAGAAAATTCATTGAAAAAGGGATGTTCGTGGCGGCTTTTTGCCTTGGTTAAGTGCCGAGGGATAGGAGGGGGGAAAACAAAATGCTGCTCAATATGGATTTGCTTTTACATATCAGTCCGTTCCCAAAAGGCCCCCGTAGTTGCAATGGTTCTATCAAAGGTTAAAACAAAGACAAGAAAAATAAACAACACTTTCAAATAACAAAGAGTTGATACTTTTTTCCCCTTAAATAAATCAGCGTAAGTTTTCCACATAATGTAACAATAGTAAAAATGTACCTTGCAAAATCCAAAATTACCCACTGAAAATGTTATATAATATATATTTATATATATATAGATCTCTTTTTTTTGATGCCATCTTTCCATAGGGACTGTATTCTGGAGTCTGGAACCTTACCAAAACATATGGTAAGAGTTTAGTGTTCGTCCTTCGGGACTACTTCTCGATTTCCTAGACGTTTCAGTGAAAATCCCCACATTTCTTTAAAAAGATGCAAATGGTAACTCGACTCCTCTACCTTTTCCCGAGGCTCCCCACCTAAGATATGTTCAAGGTAACTTATTTTAGTAGCTATGCACTATGGCTGCCATCATGCGAGGATCAGTAATTTTTTGGCAGACGGTTCTTAAGGCTGAGGAAAGAGGCCAAGGCTAGTGTATGAAAGGTAAAAAGATAAAAACACTCACATTTGAGTTTTGATTAAGTAACTGAAAATCCCTACATGCTGTTTTTCCACCTCTGCTCTGACCTTTCGAGAACTGAGATAGACAGCAGACCAGTGTGAGAACAATACCGGCCCTTCTTTTGTACCTCCTGCCTTTGTCAAGCCAAATCTGAAGGAATGAAAAGTTTCACACGGATTCGAGTTGGAAATCCCAGCATGACAAATATCTGTAATATACAGTACATGCAGGCCACATCCTACTGCCTTCCTAACTAAGCACAAAGGAAAAAAAAAAAAAAAACCAAAACACCAAAAAACCCTGTCCCATCCAGTCATTCACACGCCACGCGGACTTGCTTTTTCCTACAAATTAGTGAGAAGTATGGCCGATTGGGAAAGGCGGATGGAATCGTTTGGAACAGAAATAACCAGAGCAGAACTAGCTTCCCCCCCCTCCCTACCTTCCCCTCTTGTGGCAACTCAAATTTGTCCACTTATATAAAAGGAACAGACCTCACCTGTCAGGTCTGTTTAGGGCATTGAAAAAGGAGGAGCTCTTTCTGCCCCAAACCTTTCTGGACAGTGTGGGGTATCTATGCTGAGCCGTCTACAAATACAGAATTAAAGACAGATTCAATCTCATTGTGACACACCTCACTCGCAGATAACCCTGTACAGTAATGTAGTTCCACAGCAAACAGAACATTTTCTGAATCACAGTCTAAGTTTCTAGTCTTCACTGCTCTAAGTATTTGAAACATGGGTAGCAGCAAAGAGTCCTCATTGTTTGTTCACCCAAATCTTTACGACAACAGAGAAGAATGCATTATGGACACACTAAATTCTGAACTATGAAATCTAACTGTGCTGGTTCTCCTTTTACGAAACTGAATTTTGAACATAAAGCAGTTCAAAAATAAACAACAACAAAAGCAAAAAACAACAACAAAATCAGGGGAAAAAGATTCTAAGGAATCCCAGCAGGCAAATTCCAAAATGGGAGATTTTGGAAAAAAAAAAAAAAAAATCCAAAACGTTTTGGAAAAAACAAATGAGCACAAAGGAAAAAAGGAAAAAAAGAAAAAAAAAACAGAAAAAAAAAGAACGCAACGAACAAACAAAAAACAAGGCACAGAATTTTCTGCAATCTACCCAAACTAAATCCAAGCATCCAAGTTTGACTTGGTAGGAAGAAATAAAACTTAAAAAAACAAAAACAAAAACAAACCAACCAACTAACAAAAAAAAAAAAAGAGGTGTCAAACAGCAGAGTGTACTTTCAAAGAACATTTTTTTTTTTACACAGCAAATCCCAAGCCTTCCCAGTCTCGCACCTTTCCACCCATTCATAAAAAAACACACGAGTTTCTCGCAAGTTCCAACATCACTGTCTCTTTATCATCTAAATAGGGCCAGTTGGACACCTCATTGAAACAAAAAGGCTGATCTAGATGAAGTACTCTTTCTTTTCTTCGGAGTTGTTCTGTCCTCCTTCTGCATTGATTATAGCTGTGTCTGCGTCTGCTGCGTCATCGGCTCCTTTGGCTTCATGAGTGAAGTATGTACCTGAAAGATGAAGGGGTAAAGCACCGTGACTGTCTGATGGCCTCTGTGTAAAGTGGTACAGAGATGGCAACTTGCTTTATGGCCATCATCAGCCGAAGTGGTGTGCAGGCAGCAGAGGGGAAAAAAACAATTGGAAGGAGAGAGCGAGGTGGGTGAGACAAATGGGGATCCGGGGGTTCCAAAGGCACCACTCCAACTGAACCGCTGCGATATAATTCAGCAAATGAGACATTAGAGCAGTGATTATGACCAGAGGGTGTCGGCAGAAGAAGACGTGAGTGGGAGCTAAAAATGCAGAAAGCTGGAGAGCTGCTGACTGACGTGTGAACAGTAAACGCCAGGACCAATGATCAGAGATGTGCGCGTACATGGTTAAAGACCAAAGCAAGGAAGAGCAATTAGCCAATTAATGAATTAGGGCCCTGATGATGTTCTACGGCCGCCTCAAATCGTTTACTTGGACCCCTGTCTCCTGTCTCCAGGGGTCATTGCTGCCTGTCCGTCAGCGGGGGCTTACACATGGGCATGTCTGACCGTCTGCAGCCTCCTGCTACAGAGTGGGGTTCCAGATCGAGAAGCAACTTGATATTTTGACAGCTGTGATGGAGGCCGGGGGGTCTGTCTCAGGGGATAAGCGATTCTCACTCAAGGTGTGACTCTAGCCTGGACCCGGATTCATGGATTCGCTAATTGGCACAGCCACTTTAGAATGACGACACACAGAACGTTCCAAAGCTGGAAACACTCTTATCGGCAAGTCCCAACCATTTACGGGAGAGTTTATGGAGAGAGACAAGGACTGCACCACAGTAGGACATCTAGGCAGAGCTAACACTGCCTACCATAGTCAAACAGCCCTCCTCCTGTTATATACTGTGTTCTCGAAGATTCTTAAGGAAAAAAAAAAGGCTGATACACTTATTGTATTTCCAGGTTTTCGTACGTGATGGATCTAAGCAGGCAGGTGGTCAGATGTTTCCCTCCTATCCCCTTCCTTCCACTGCCCCTGGTCCGCAAAGCTGCTGAGCAGACTTGGCCCTGCTCTCTGGCCTCATCTTTCTGGCTCTATCAAGCTCAACACCAAGAGACTGGGCGTTCTCAGCCCCAGGGGCTGCCTCCTGGGCACGGGCAGAGGGTCCCCAAATGGTTCATGTGTGAGATGGGCACTGTGGGTCCTACTGGGATTTCAAGCACCTTGGACCTCCATTGCTGTGCTCAAGGGACCTTCCCCAAACCCAAATCCTACAATCCAGTAGTAGGCAAGCGCCTGCAGCTAATGCTATGGGAAAGCCCCGCAAGCTCACTGCACAGCGCTTGAGAAAAATAGCGGAGAGGGACAAGGGCCGACAAAGAAAGGGGAGAATAAATTACCAAGGGGGGGGGGCGGAGGGAAGGGGATTGGAGCAGCATGGGGCACAGAGGAGGAGCATTGGAAAAGATGATTGCCCATCCAGGCTGCACAGTTCATAAGTGTGATGATTAATGGCAATTTAAATCAATTGCACTGATAATTTAAAAAAATACATATTTATGTGGCTTTTAAGGCACATCAAACCAAGGAAGTGTTCTAGCTGCTGTGACCAGCTTACCCGGAGCTTGGGGCCAGGCAGCGCTGCCTGTCCACCTGCTTCCCAGAAAGCAGCAGGGTACGAGCACGTTCTTTCCCCGTTTATTGCTTTGGGGTTCACGCCCCACCTCACACACCAGCCCCTATTTTTACAGTTTTTGCTCTCTCCCCAATTATGGATTGCAGAATAACAAGTCTAGAAAGCTTTTAGAGAAAATCCAAATCAAGAAGTGCTACTCATCAGCCTTCGAAGTCCTCATCAGCAGCTGCTAAGAGTTCTCTTTTTTGTTTTTTGTTTTTTTTCTCTGCCAGTTTCAGGAATCATCGATAGGCTATGTGGCCACATACTCCACACTGCCTATCAAGGAACGCCTTGTCAAGTCCCCAAATGGAGGGGCTGCGGCGACGGGAGGCCTCCTGCCTGCCAGAGCACCTTGCTTACCTTTATGTCTGGCAAAATAGCGCCCCAGAATGATGAGCAAGCACAGCATGGCGAACACGACCACGGCCACGACACCGCCGATCACGGCATGATCCACCGCTCTGATGGCGCCTTCTTCACCTGCTCGAGAATCTGTTGGAATCAGAAAAGGAATAGGGATGTAGAGCTCATTACAAGACACCAGCAGCCCTGGCCACACTGCCTCCAGGTCAGAGATCACCTTCTTTTTATAATGGAGGAGCCAGAGAGACAAGCCAGATGGATCAAGTTACACCAAGGGAACAGACTGACCTGTCCAGAGCCGAATTGATCTGTTCTCCCCACAAGGCAATTTCATTATAAGCAGCGGAGGAGCGCTAATGTATGTGGAACAAGCCTAGGGACCGGGGAGAGAAGAAACAGTCTGTCCAGTCCTGGCCTGGTCTTAGCGCTCACTCCAGCTGTGTGCAGCGGCAGATCCTAAGGAGGAGGCTGACCTAGCTACTCAGGGTGCTCGGGACAGCACCTTCTGGCGGTGACAGGAGCTGCCAGGGGGAGGCGGCAGGAGCCCTTCTGGAAGGGCCCAGCGACTTCTTCCCTGCTAGGCGCGTGCACAGGCAAAGGAGCTCACAAGCCACAGCTGCCTCGAGATAAAACAAGGCTTATAAGACTAAAGACAAGTGACACGCTTGCTACATTTAGGATGTATGAGGGAGTAAGCCTCAATTGAAAACCTAAAAACCTATTTCAAAAAAGACAGCAAGGAATAATTGTCCATTGCCACAGACGGGTTTTATTTTATTTATTTAACACTTCACGAGGCAATTAATTTTCCTTTATAAGCATCACTCCCTCGGGATGTCTTCTTCCGACTGAGGGACGACATGTTTGGCTGAGGGACAACTCCAAAATGAACCCAGAATGAGCTATGGCGATGCAGAATGGATGTATGGCAGTGTAAACAATTTTAATTTAGGAATGTGGCTACATCACCCCTTGCTGAAGTCCTAATGGCACCCGAGATTTATAATGTAGTAAAAAACAATTATTCTCCCGTTGATTAATACATTAACATTTTGGAGTGGAAGCTAAACCATTGTCTTTTTTTTTATTGAGTCAAGTACGACACCTCCATTAAAATGATTTACTAGCTGTACCTTACAATTTAAGCACAGCAGCAACAGAAACGGTAAAAATCTTTTAACTTTACATGATTTGTGAAGTCATATGTGAAGGATTTACCATTTAAATCTTTCAGTACAAGAAGCACATGGCCTATAAATCTGTCCCCCTTGCAGTTGCTGGACGCCTGAGAGAAATGCATTTCACCGGGAAGACGGAGAGTGCAAATTCAAGTCAATTTTTAAGAAAGATTTATCTCTGTCTCTCTCCAAAGAACAGAGCAAATCTCTGAAGCCTCCACCTCTAATAATATTTGAAGTTTATCGATCAAGTGTACAGATCCGTGACAGCTAAAGGTAATGGTGCTCTTTTGAGCCGAAACCTGATACAATGCTTTCAGCAGGAGGGCATGATTTACACTTTCTATCGATATTTCCAATTCTGCTCTGAGATTAAGTACTGAAGGATGTGGGGAAAGAACTCGTGACTGAGGGTTCCACGAAAAGTGCTTTAATTAAAAGAGTTTAAATTAAAAAACGAAGTATTTAAAGTGTTTCATTAAGTTACCTTTCAAAGGACTACAAAAAAAAAAAAAAAAACAAAAAAAACAAAAATCCCAACCCAAACAGAAATGCCAATCGGAGGCAGCAGCAGGTCGCCCAGGACAACAGGATGATGGGAGTTTAATTGGAGAAGGGAGATGGGTTGGAGGCAGAGTGCACTGCAGCCAATTAGCCCGCTCCGTGATGTGCGAGCCCCTCCAGCAACCTGTCTAATAAGCTCGACTTGAAACGCAGTGTACACGCATCGCCCTCCTTGGCCAAAAGTGTTGCCTACTGCGGATGCAACAGCCTCTGCGTCTTGAAAGTCATCCCAACAAAGCAGATCTTTGCCATGGCAACTTTTTCTTTTCTTCTAGAGACAACAGAGCTTGTTGGGGGTGCCCCTCGACACAGGGTATCTGCTGGAGGAGGGTGCTTCACACCCAGGAGACTCTCGCCCAGCTGCACAGACTCCGAATCGCTGATGGGAAGACGAGAGCGGCGGGGAAGCCAGGAAGCTGTTTTCCTTGGGGAGCTGTCAAAACAGGGGCTCTTGTGGGAATGAAAATGAACTAATCTCCGATTGCCACGAGCCTCAGACTTATCGAAAAATAAGGAGTCTTTCTAGTAGCTCCCACTAGCTCTCCATGTCTCGGGCACGGGTGGGGAATCAGAGCGATGCTAGCTAGCTAGGGAGGAGAGGGGAACGTGAGGGCCAGGAGATGAAGCGGGGGGGGGGCCCATCCTGGGGAGACCGAGAGAAACGTGCAGAAGCCATCCCGGTCCCAGGCACACACCTAAATAACCCGTCCAGGGGAAGGCACCCTTGTGGCCACTGTGAGGAGACTGCCTCCTCCCTGCCAAGGTACAGGAACATTCTAGAAGCCTGAGAAGAGCAAGCCGGAGAGGCCAAGAAGCTCTCTGATCAACAAAAACATCCCACAGGCCATGTATCTGCGGGATTAATTTCCTTAGCCAAGCCCGTTCCTGTGATCTTTGCTCCCCACGAACTTCGGGCTAAATGTGCTCAGTGCTGCACTTCGCCCACGTCCAACACTGGGGTCCTCGTGATCCTCCCTGCCCTCAAGGACATACATATTTTACAGACACCTATTTATAAAGGTAATCTCTCCAGCTATCTCCTGATACTCACTTGATAAGAAAGTTTACTACCACCAGTTAATCACGGAGACATTTTCCCTGCCTTCCAATTACCGCAGATGGACACAGAAGGTAACTGGTGTTTAATTTACAGGGAACACTACAGCTTGGGAGCTGCTCAGAGCCTCTTCCCGCCCACCCCACCCTGGGGTTCACTGTCCTCCATGAAGAGCAGCGCCTTGTCCTGCCTCCACTCACTCCCACCTCGTTTCCATGTGCGGGGGAGGGGGGGGCGGGGGTAGGGTTCAGAATGCCCTTGATTGGCCCCAGGTGGTGGGGGGTCGGGTGAAAGCTGGTTACCCACTATCAGGGCAGACCGGCCCCGCACCCGTGGGCTGGTGCCTCGCTCAAGGCGAGAAGCAAAAAGCCTGTTGCACAAAGAGGCAGCGGGCAAGTGGCCTAAGAGGACAACTGGAGCCTGCAGGAGTATCGGCCACCAGGAGGAGCACGGTTCTGACGAAGTCCAAGGGCTGCCTGGCCCTTCGTGCTCTGCTCTACAAAGCAAGAGCTCTGGCCAGTGCTTGAGAAATGACTTTGAAGTGGGACATTTGGGAAAGTATCTTTCACCATCATCCAAGGATCCAGGAGGATCCTGCACCTCTTGGGGTGTAGACCTTTTCACTCTGCTTCTGTGAACTTTCCTGGGAGGCGGGGGACATCCTCTCCAGATTTTTGGTTCCTTTTCTGAATCAGGCAGAGAAGGAAACCAAAGAGCCGGACTCCTCGGCTGCCCCAGTTTCTATACCGGAAGGGCATGCGGGCGTGGAAAGCACTTATAAACACACCCGGTCCTCAGGCGAGGGGCCAGCTCTTGGGTTCAGAAGGTTAATGTTTTCTTGTTCTTTTAAGAAACAGTAACTGGTGTTACTAAGAGGGTTCCTACTTCTGGGACCAAGCTCAAGCTCAGCCCCGTCATCCTTTAGAGTAAAAGCCAGGTTTCTGCTTGGTGTACGCTTCTGGCATCAAGGCTATTCCAGCCTTGAACCAAGCATGTTCGGGTGGAGCGACGGATGTCACCCTAATCGCGCATGTGGGATGTTGAGTAAGTAACTTAGGCCCAGTGGTCCCACAGTCCTGGTTTTCAGGCGCGTTCCATCAATGCTGGGAAGAGGCCACATGGGCTCACGGTTGTGGCCCAGTCCTGCCTGCCTGCACTGTCCCCTTCTGCAGCCCTGTCTGTGGCTCTAAGTGTGACAGGAGTCTCTTTAAGGACAGATCAATCATGAGCTGTTTAGTATTCGTGAGTTGGCTTTTCTTTTGGCAAAAAGCTGAAACAACTTGGCTCCAGGTGAGAGTTTACAAGCTGCTTGTAGAATGTTAAGTTGGCGACTACTGCTTGGGTCACAGCTTCAACCACCCTGGCTTGCATTAGCATCTTAGAAACCGCAAGGACAAAAACATTTCAAAGAAACTCCCAAGAGTGATGCCCCCAACTGCTCGATTCTCTTTACCTTGGGCCAGGTGAACTGGCTCACTCAATTCCTCATGGGCAACAGAAAAGGGGGCAAGTTCTAAAGGCAGTGGTTCCCCAGGGCCTGCCAAGAAAAGTGATGGCTAGTGGAACTTCAGTCTCCTTCCCCCCACCGCCAGGGGACTCCTCTTTTACTCCACTTGCTTTCCCTCCTCAAATTATTGGCCAGAACCATCCTTAATGCAGCGCGCCGGCAGTCATGCTGCCTGTGTGAAACAGGGCTCTCCAAACACATCTCAGTTTCTATGGCTACTTCGCCACCTGGCATGGGACGCCGAACAGAAACTGCCATGCAAAGGCCTTCATCGTGGATCTGTGCTAAGCCTAAAAGGCCCCATTGCCAAAGGCAGAGGGGTTCATGGGTAGTCAGGGAGTGGTCAGTATATCCCAGACAAGTTTCTGGCAAACAGGGCCTCTGGCAGAGGACGTCCCTTAGCAGGATGCTCATGGCAACTGTGGCCTGCCCACCTTGCAGCCCGGGCTGGTCTTTTTGCCAAAAGGGCACCAAGTTTCCTACCTGTGAGGAGCTGGAGTTTAACCCTGTTAACACATAACATACAGTGAAAACATTCGGCAGAGGGTGTGGCAACCGCCCCAGGGTGGGTGTTACCTTCACATCTCAGAACATCCCTGGCTTAGGCTGTCTGGCCTTGGGGAGAGGGGAAACTCCTCTTAAATAGATCTGTTCATTCTCCCCGTAGGTTACAGACTCCCTTAGTCCTCACCTTAAGAAATTAATATTTAGGGATGCCTGGGTGGCTCAGTGGTTGAGCGTCTGCCTTTGGCTCAGGGCATGATCCTGGGGTCCTGAGATTGAATCCCACATCAGGCTTCCTGCATGGAGCCTGCTTCTCCCTCTGCCTATATCTCTGCCTCTCTCTCTCTGTGTCTCCCATGAATAAATAAAATCTTTAAAAAAAAAAAGAAATTAATATTTAAAACATGGGGGAGGTTCTAATGATACCAGTCTGCTTCTCTGTACTGGACAATTCATAGGTTTAACTGTCTGCCATTTCTGTACCTAATGAACAACCGGCAAAGAGTTCAGATCCTTGACTTTTTGCAACAGTTCTGTCGCTTGGGTTTGGTTCGAGCCTTCTTCCTGGGCTGAGGTCTTGCTGGACAAGTCAGTTTAACGAAAAACTCTCAGAATCCCGTGCTTATAATCAAAATGCTACCTGCAGCCTCCAAGGACCATAGAGATTAGTCTATCTTAGAGGATGCTTAATGACTGTGATGTCACTTGCTACTTCTTGCTAGGAAGAAAGAAAAAGCCTGATGGTGGACTTCCAAATCTGAGGCAAAACCAGAATGTGACCTCAAAGACAAAAAATGAAACATGACAAACAAACCAAGAGACCTGGCACCATCTGACAAACGTAACTACTCAATCCCATCACCTACTGGAGCTCCCTTCATGGCAACAAAAATAAGCGTGCATTTTAAAGAGCACGACTTTATTACCTTGAAGGGGAACACACTGAATGGCATGCGCTGACAAAATGCCACATTATTTGCTAATCCTAATATGTTATTCTTCCTTAAGATTTGCTTTTCTCAGCACCAATTCAATTATAGATGCTACAAATCCTTCTGACATTTAATTCTCTCTTGTCAGAGAGTAGTAAATGTATACAGTACATGCGCAGCTTTCCCATTAAGATGTTAATATATATTGGAGCACGCTAGCCTCTATGTAACATAACCTTTCTTTTCTGTCTTCTTAGAAAGTGGAAGGGAAGGAATAAATGTAAGGCAAGAAAATCAGGAAGATCCAGGGAGCATCCCAGGCAGCTGGTACTACCCTTCAGCTGCATTTAATTCTAGCCATGTAACCGCAGCTATCCTCACATTTCAAAGGAACTATGTTAAGCCTTACTTAAAGGAAAACCGCACTCAGCATCCTCCTGCCGCCCAGAACTCAGTATGCATTCATTTAAATGAGAAGGACTGCACACAGGTTTTGGCTGTACACTGTCACTACTCCGTGATAGGGACTCGGGCTCTTGTAGGCTGTCACTGCCTAGATTATCCTCCAGAAATAAGCCCAAACAGGAGAGGCAGGAGACGTAGGATCTCATCTCCCGCACGGCCCACAAAGAGTGTGCTCTGGACCTGCTGTTGGATCTGGGGCGGAAGCGGGGCTTTGTTACTTTTCTCTGTGATTGCAGGCAGGTGCATCAGCCACTCTGAGTCATTGAGCACAAGCGTACACCTCACAGGGTTGTTTCTGAGAGGCCAGCGTGCTGCTGAATAGGAGAGTGCCTCTCGGGGCCGGAGCTCGGCATATCAGAGGTACTCGGTAAGTGTCTGTCAAATCGAAATCTGCAATATTAAAGCCCAAGGAGGGCTTTGTCCCAGTTCTTTAATATTACAGACTCAAGGCAAATACTTATCAGCTCTTTGGTGGTAAGGGCTGTATGTACACTCAGCACCATTCTCAGATGGCGAGCTGCCCCATAAACACTTGCAGAGTTGAAGTCACCAAGCCCTCTTCCATTTTTGCAGAATGGCACCCAGTGTGATTGATGGCCTAGCTGCCCTGTGTGGTCAAGGCTGACGGCCACTTGGGCCAGGTTGTGATTCCAGGTATACCATCTGAGTATGAGGATTTTAAGTACTTATTGTTACCTAAATATGAGAACAAATATTTTTATGTTGATTTTTCTCCCATCTCAGGTAACTTGATTTATTTTACCCAACAGAATTGCCTTAATAGGAGGGGATACTCCCAAATATTTAGTGTCCCCAGAGACCAGGAGGCACACTATGAGCCCACTCATCTCATAATAAGGACTTAAAAGTGTGAGTGCCTTTTCCATTTTAGGCAACAGGAAGGCATGGAGGATGGAACCAGAGTTTTCCTTAAAAGAGCGCACAGCTGATAAAGAGGATAAAATCGTAAAGTATTTCCAAACATACATTTCCCACTAGAATCTCTCTGGAGAAAGATGCTTCTGTGGACCTCAGGCATTTGGGGGTGTGAGGAGGATGGATTAATGAATATGGTGAAGTCACCCCAACGCAGTGTCCAACCTGTAGAACTGGAATTCACATTTTGTGTTGTAGCCTGGCAACTTTCTAGTTTGGAGGAAACGTTCCTATTTGATGGCCTCCTTCCTCCCCATGAAGGAAACAGCAGCATGTTGGATTATGGGAAGATCAGCACTCCAATGACCTTCAAACTCACATTGGGGGAAAGCCATGGACAAGCTGCCATGGACCCGATACCATTCTTTCAGTCTACTGCCTTGTATTAAACGGAATTTTAAAATAGGGAACTCTAGTTTAACCATGGCCTATAGGACCATCTCAGTGGGAAACTGACCCCATAATTTCGGACAATGGGACAATGGCACCGAAATCATCTGAGGTTAAAGTTTCCTTTGAAGGAAAAAGTTTGATTTGATGCAAGACGAGATCTTTCCAGGTCAGCCAGCATGTGGATCTTACTCCTGATGGGCTCCAGAGACCCTGACTTTTCCCTCCTCATTCCCTGGATGCACACACTGAATTGAAAGGAGTCCAAGAGGAAAAGGATTTCCAAGAAGATGCCAGAGCAGAGAGCCTGTGGGGTTCAAGGAGAAAGTAGAACTACTCTAAAACTAAAGTCCCATTTTCTGCAGAGGCCTGAAGACCCATTTGTTCAAATTCCCTCTGCCTCCTGAGTGGATCATTCAACCTTGGGAGCCCCAGCTTCCTCGCTTGTAAAACAAGGCTAACAACCCTTCCTTAATGAACCTCCTAGGATGCTCATGAAAATCCTCCCAGGGCTGGCTCACTCTCCCTGTCCCAGTGGCCTTCTGTGGTGAGCTTTTGTTCTCAACTGGCCTCCACCTCTTCCTGGCTGGTCACTCATGTTCACCTTTCCCACTTTTTTTTTCCACGGCATTTGCCACTGTCTGCCATTATCTTGTGTCATGAGCCTGGCTGCCCCGCTAGAAAGTAGCTGTAAGAGCTGGGGCCTGCGGCATCAACTCCACAGTGGCTCCTGGTTGGTCTTGTTCAGCACCGCATGCCTCGCGGCCAGCCCTGGACCTAGCACACACAGGAGTTCAAATGGTTGTGCTCAGCAAAGAGCAAATGAGCTAATCTGTGGAAGAGTTTTGTAAGCTGGAAAGAACTGTACAAATACAAGCTAATACTACTAGACTTTAGATTTATGAGCTGTATCTTGAATTTGTCTACACAGCCCGGCTGTTTTTTATTTATCATCATTATTGCTAGTCTGCCACAGAAGTGCAAGAGCCTGTTTGCCAAATCTGGACCACACTTTAGGTGGGGGCAAGGAGACTCCCCTCCCTCCTCATGTTCTATCTATTGTGTTTTCCCACATACACTTCAAGCAAGTTCAGCCGACTTGGAGGACTGATGGATACCATGACCAGCTGGTTATTTAGCCCCTCCCAGAACTGATAATCTGGATTCAAATGCCTTTATGTGCTTCTGTTATCTACATTTACACTGTATTCTGAGCCCATGTTTCCTTCAGAATTCATTTAGGGGACTCTAGTTGGCTCACCTAGAGTCTTCCATCATGGCTGGCAAGGATTATCAGAGCCATTTAGAGTTTGCGCTCCACCCATACTTTTCTATGGATTGTGAAGGAGACGTGGGCTTTTTTTTCTAGATCACTTTCTCATTTGTAGGGCCAGAGTTGAAAACATGTTATGGGGAAGCATGACAGCTTTGGAATTTCTCGTCGGTGCCTCTGCTTTTAAAGCAGAAGACTGATAGACTGCTTTGATAGTGCCAGAGGGCCATTCTCTGGCACACTGTATATTTGCCAAGGCACTCTGCTAAATAGTCCCCAAAGGCCCTTGCTGAAAGGAGGGGGGCAGTGCAGACATTTTTTAAAAGTTTTAAAATAAAATAGAAGGATAAATATGCTTAAAGCTATTTTATTCCACATGGGTGGCAATAACCACCAGCTGTCACCAGGAAGCAGCAGATGTAATTGATAAAACAATTCAAAACTCTTGTGGGTCCATCGTCAATAAAGTTAACACCCAAAAAGTGAATGAAAGGATTCAAAGTAGAACCGGGTAAGCTCCCCAGGCCTGCCAATAATTAAATCACTGAACTACACATGAGCATAATTTTTTAATGCAGATTAAAGAGGAGGATCAGCTGGGCAACTTGCTTTGCTGGGTAGGGATGCAGCACCATATGTTGCTTATGAAATTGTCATTAGCCAAGGTAGCAGTGGTGAATGGGGGAGGTGGGCAGAAGACAGACCACCATTGTTTCTAAGGAAATGCAGGATCTAGCATTTAACCATAATAAGGAAAGGATGAAATTCTACGGACCAGGGAATGGATGGTAATATTATTCATTACCACAGTTTAGCATTAAATGTGCAACACCTACTCTAATTTATTGATGGACTGTTTAAGACGGGTGTTAACCTGTTTGTCTTGTATTATAATTGAATTCAGTCTCTAGGCTACAGAAATTTGAGAAGTTCATCCTTTCTCAATCAATATGCTCCCCTTCAGTGACCCATTTCGAGACAGCTTCATAAAAAATAATGTATTTTGTTTTAATAAATTTAAACACTATGACAGCTGCTCAATTTTTATTGGTTGTTTTTTTTCCCCCCTCAGATGTCTCTTTGCTGCCGAGGGAAGCCAAGCTCACAATCAATAGTAATTGATTAATCAGCATCCCCTTTGAACAAAAGTGCTAATCAGTTTTTGATTAGTTCATCAAACCAGATGCAAAGGCAGCCCAAGCCGGCCTGATAGATCATCAGTGTTCTACATGACTTATGGCTTCTGAGCAACACGGGACTGCAGCGTTCCTGGAGGGGTTGGGGTAGGGGAACAACATAATTATTAATTTAACCAAATTATTAGGAGCACAAACAGTTGTTGGTTTATTGCTCCTGACTCAGGGGTGATAGATGGAACTGCAGCAAGATCGCATCTGACTTGGTGCAGAGCTGAGAGACCCAGAGTATTTCCTTAATTGATGATGCTTGGGGAAGGGGTGGATGGCTGATTTAGTCCCATTTTCCTAAAGAGGAGAAAAATTACTTCTGCATATCTCACTGATCCTCATCTGACTACTTATGCCAAGAGGGATCAGGCCAATGAAGACTCGGTCCTCTAGTAGGATCCTTGAGAAACTCCACTTGCCAGGACCTCTGTGTCAGAGCTGTTTTTTTTTTAGGGTCAGGCCCTGAACTGAGAGCAGACTGCTTACAACCAGCATTACATTCTATGCAAGGAGAAGGACTTATCTCTTACTTTAAATGAAAATCGGCCTAATGTTTTTGCAATTTCTCTAAATACACCACCAAGAAGAGGCAAAAATCAAACACTCCCTTGATGGGTTGGCTGTCTTTCTAATCTTCTAGTTATTTATCTGAATTCACTGGGATTTGGAACTTACTCATCCAACAAGTATCAATCGAGTGCTTTCTACACGACACGCATACAGCAGTGACAAACCCAATATGGCCCTTTAGAGCTTTCACTTGGTGGAAAAATCCAACAGCTAAGCTCAAACTGGGACATGCTACATAGAAAAATAAAAGCATCCTCCCTGTTTCTTATGTTTGACAAAAGCACATAGGAGGTGGTAAATCTGCACTTTAAAAGACTAGGTGGCTCTCATTTTCCTCCCTGGGTGAAACCCGTGGTCAAGGACCACCACCTCACATCAACTGTTCAAGGGAGCTCAAGTGAAATCTCCTCAAGAAGGGGCAATATGAAACTTCTCCTTCCAACGGCTGGAGCAAGGATCTACAGTCCTATGCCATGGCGTCTCCACTACAATGATGAGGAAGGGGGTTTCCTTACTGATTTATTCAACATTAACTGGTTAAAATGTTTAAGAAGCTGTAGCTGGATGGCAGTGAAGTCCCACAATATCATGGTAGCTCATATAATTGTTTAGCTTTGACCATTTTGAATCTCTTCCCCCCTCCCTTCTTTTTAGGATATGCTTCTTATTCTGGATTAGTAACACCTAAATCCTGGAATCAAGCATGAAACCTACTTTTGCAAGAGCTCAGTGTGCTGTGAAAAAGGTCTGAGGTGGATAATTAGTTTACATCATGGTGTGTGACAAAACAATTGCCCCCCCTTCCTCCCTGCCCCTCCCCACCCCATGCTTCTAAGATAACTATGATGTGGCTTTTCCAGTCTATTCTACAGAAGTAGATGGTCAATAGGAATTTTGTTTCTTTTTAAAAATAAAGATCTTCTCTCATAATCCAACATCCTTAAACTGCTTTGTAATACAAAAAGTTCCTCTTGAACCATTTTTACATCCAGAACATAAAAATTATTTCAAGCCACTGACAGAGTGGCTTTCATACCATCCAAAGAGGACTTGGCCTCCCTTGTATTAAGAGCATCAGTCCCAATCTGAAATATACATGCCACTAGCATAGGGAAAAGGGGATGAGGAGGAAGAAAGTGGTAATAAAAATTTGTTTTCCTTTAGTCTCAAAATCCACAATTGCTAATTAAGTATTTGAGAAACCAACTGGCCATTTTGTAGAAGTGGACAGAGCACCCACAGGTTGGACACTGCAGTGCCTTACCTAATGACTAGCCCTTACCTGAGAGGTCCTCACTGTCCAGTTCTTCTGCGGAATTGGGCAACTGAGTAAGGCCTTACAAGTAAAAACAAATCGTTTTTCTTTTCATTCCTCAAGGGACATAAACAAAACACTTAAGAACTGAGGATGAATTTCTTAAAAAAAAAAAAAAACATGAGCCAAATCTCTTGCTATCTCTCTCTTTTTTTGGAGAGCTTGAATGCATTAATCCATAAGTACATTTCTCCAATCATTTCATTTTGTTATTGGTACACAATCAAGGCAGAAAGATTCCTCAGTCTCCACTTTCAAAGCACATGAAACATGAAGGTGAATGTTTAAAATCACTCATTCATAACAGCATGCAAAAAGAAAAGAAAAATAAAGCCTGATTGTTAGCTGTCGATGCTCTGACATAGCTCTTAAATACAAATACATTGAGATGTTACATACTGATGTATGTAAGTTTTATTTCATATTTTATCTAAATTGAAATCCTTTGCCAATACTGACAAATACATTTCATTATCAATTTATGATGATCTTGGATCACTTATTTCAAAACGGTACAGCATCTGCTAACTACAGATTGCAGGTTATGTCTTCATCAGAAAATCTGATTCGCAAAATGACTTTTTAAAAAGGAGAATTTAAAAAAAAATCAGTGGTATTCCTGAAAAATAAAACCCTCCAAGCTGAGAAAGCAGTTAGGTCAGGAGATAATCTGGTGGGAGCTAACAAGGCCTACCTATACCAAGCCACCACCAATGATGGCTGGCTGGGACGGCTCTCAGCCAGCTCTGATTTGAATTAGAGGAGGGTTAGAGGGATGTAGATAAATGATGGGAGGCTTGGCTAGGGGACCTCAAGCTCTGCTTGTAGGCTGCCCCTTTAACACATTATTAACCACCACAAAATGTGATATGACCAAGCAGGTCTCCACCTGTTCCTTGATGTTCTGCTCAAAGTCCTGTCTGATGGCTCTGGGTCCTCCTCTACTTTGCACAATTTGCTAATGCTTCTCTAATGGGATCTGCCATTTTGGAAGAATATGTGTGGGTCTATAAAACTGCAAGGATTTGGGGAGAGGGGTGAGTCTTTATTTTTCATCCTTCCCTTCTCTTATAGCCAAGCATAGAGTAGACTCTCAGCAAGCACTTGCTGAGTGAATGATGTGGGAGTAATGCTCAGTGAACCACCAACCAGAGCATGAAACAAATGCTCTGGAAACAAGCACTGTCAAACTGATCACACTATTAAAAAAAAAAAAAAAAAACCAAAGTAACAGAAACAATCTTGTAGAAATGGTCAGTAAAAGCTTGGATTTTGTAAACTGTTTTATAAAGAAGTCAAGTGAATATTGATAGCTAGGCTGGTGCTGTGAAAGGAAGCTGTTGTATCAGCTCTTGAAGAAGAATTTCCATTACGAACCTTGGGTGCCAATATTCAAGGGCAGGTGCCAATTAAAAATGGGAGGGTTTGAGTCCATGGATGTTCCCAAACTATGGATTTAGGCAACAAAAGGGAAAGCAGTGAGTAATGCAATCAATTACAGAGGCAACTGAGTAGGGATGCTATCTGTTTGTTCTGAAATCTGATTGGCTGAAAGTGTTCCTATTTCTAATTGGCTTTATCCTTTGTATAAAGACTGATGAATACAATTATTTGAATAATTGTTATAAATGGGCAACATAAAGTACTTCTCTGTAGTTAATTATGAATTTGCAGTTCTCAGAAGGCTAATCCCTCACTTCTACGTGGCCCAATGAATATCAAAGCATTCTACATACGTGCTTGGCACCCACTGAACCATATTAAACAAGGATGTTTCAAAGTAGGCAGCTTTACTGCTGAATGCCTGCTTCCTTAGGGAGGGCATTAGAAAGCTAATTTTAAAAAATAAAGACAAATATGTTTATGAAATATCATTGATATGCAAAGTTTCCCATTAAAAAGCAACAGACAGTTGATATACACCTCATTAAAGATGAAACTGTCATTTTTAATGGCATAAATTTTAAGATATACCAAATCATCTGGAATCCACCGCTCAGATTACATCTGAAAGTGGGAAGCCATTTAGATTAGTGGCGTTAAATTTGTTTTTGCACTACTGTTGTATTTTATGAATCTGCAGTGCTCGGCCATAGTTGGATAATTTTTGAATAAATATAATTGGAAGAATGTACTGAAGCACTGAGTGTACTTGTGAGGACAAGCAAAATTTACCTCCTAAAATTGCTTTGACTTAGGTAGTCCTCTTTCATGTTAAAAATTATACACTTATTTTCTCAAAGAAACAAAGATGCATTTTATGAGGCAATGTTCTTTAAAAGGAAACTTCACAATTTAACAATACGGAAGGAAATCCCATTTTGATTTTTCTCTTTAAACTTCCGTATCATTTGTCAAAGCCCTTTCTTGTCACTTCTAATCAAGATGTATCCAATAAATGTCGTTAAACTTTGTTAAACAAGTGAAAAGTTTAACTATTGGTCCATTTGGGATTTGTGTGTTTTTTTTTTTAAGCAAATAATTCTGAGCATGGTAATTTCATGGATGCATAATAATGGTCTCTTCTGTGGAGATGTGTGTTTTGCTTGCTGGCGGGTCTAGGATGTGCGGCACATACCCTGGGCCTCCTCAGTGCCTCTGCTGTTGTTACTCCTCTTTTCCAACAGACATCGCTGGCTTCTAAAAGTGCTGTGATGTGGCAATCTTAAACCAGGTTAAGGAAAACCTCAAACATTAGAAACAGCAAGAAATCCTAGAGGTAGTTAAATAAAGTCAAGGTCAAACAAAATTTCAATGTTTGTGGGTTCAGTTCATCAGGGTTTCATTTTTTTTTTCAGAAAATGTCATAAAAGAACGATCAAAGAAAACCTCAAGGAACCAAAAATGTAGCCCCCTGGCTCCAGTACCATTCCCAGTATGAAAAAGTAGGCGATGGTCTCTTTCTTACCTAAGCGGCATACATCTGATCACTTGGCAATATTATGGAAACTGTTACTTCCATCACCAGCCATAAGAGTTCAGACGCCCCCGGTAGTTTTAATCTAAAGCTCAGTCATCCTGTTCTTCCTGCTTTGTCAGCTTTTGTGGAGAGTTTGTCCCTTCTTCCCATTAGCAGAAATTTGGTTCACGCCGTTAAACAGTAGCACATTGTTTCCAAACGGCATATCAAGGCTGAAACACAATCTTCAGGTCCTGCAGCCATCAGTAAACCTCTTTAGCTTTGTTCTGGAGTAGAACATAGGATGTCTGCAGAGCCCCTCGACTGAATGACAGCCTTTGAATGCCACTGTTGTGTACTCATACAGAGAGATGTGCAGAGAGGTACATACATAGATGGTGGACATAGAGGTTGTAATAATGCGCACTGCTGGCTCTTGGTCTTTCAGATGGGCTTCGGAAGTACCCCACAATTGAACAGAAAGTCAAGAATTTCATGTGCTTTTAGGATTCTATCAAGGGTTGTGCAACTTATAAAATAAATCCGGAAAGGGAGCCTCAGGGGGTGGTCACCTAAGGGCAGCGGACTAGGGTGTGAACGTGTATCTAGCACAGGCCAACGCTTTTTGCAACCAAAACTGAAAGTGAAAAATTATTTCGGGGCGGGGGGTGTTCCCAGTTTGAGTCTTACCATAATTACATACTGAATTAAAAACTATCGAAAAACTCATTTGGGATATGTAAATTCATGAGATAGATCATCAGCCTCTGATAGATCAAGAGGTGGAAAGCAAAAGGATAGGTTGACTAGGAAATCATAAAACGGGAGAGGGAGGAAGAGAGGGAGAAAGAGAGGGGATGGGGAGAGAATCTCCAACCCAGAGGAAGCCAGCTGTCTGCAGTGCAGCAAAAGCACAAGCACTATTCCAGACCATGGGCATGCGGTCACCCAAAACCTCACACAGGGGAGGTGGGTGGGGGAAGGGAGAGGGTACACACAGGGCACAAGACACAGAGAAGCGCCCACGTTTGAACAAACAAAAACCATCACACGCACCCACACATCAATAATTATAGTAGTGACTACACCACCCGTGCTTTGAGTCACTCATGCATCTCTGCCATCAATTTCAGACCACGTGGTACCAGGTGTGGCAGAGTGTTTTGCATCGCTCAACATGCACACATAGCACAGGATTCTTTCGGTCCAGGCCTTAAGGATGAGCTCCAAAAACACAAGTGCTCAAGATCCTCATTTAAAGGAAATCCCTTCGGTCACCCTAGTCTAAAAATCCCATTCTTACCCTCGCTTTTACATTTACCCTCAATTAGATGCTTAAAAACACATTGTGACTGATTGTTGTTTGGTTTCTTTTTTGGAGAAAATCCATTTGATTTTGAATCATGCCCATGCACTTCTAACCTTCCAATACATGCTTATTCCAACCAGATATTGGTAAGAACAAATGGTCAACATACATCAACAACTGGTATAACTTCATACGTACTCTAGCAACACAAGCTTGAATAAAGTATTTTAATGAGTCTTCAAAGGGAAAGCTTTTTAAAATTTTTTCCGTCTTTATAAAAGAAAAGAGAACTGTAGAAGGAACTCCAGTATGAAAACTTTTAAGACCAATAAGGTAGCCACGAGAGGCTGACCTACTATGTCTTGTCATTTGAGTTGCCAAGTTCTCAGACCACGCCATTTTTCTAGGCCCAGATCTCTATCATGAACGTCTCAAGGTTGTTCTCAAGGGAATCTGAGTCAAAGGTTGTTGCACTAAAGAAGCTGGTTTTAGCCATAATTCACTTGAAGACAATCAGTTCCAGATCTTCTTCTCTCTGGAAATTGGGACCTCTGCTTTCCAGTTTCCACCATATTCTATCCCCTTTTCTACCCTGATGACTGATCTGAAGACTGTTTCCCCTCCGTCAAGGAATGTTGACATGAAAGCTTTTGGCTGTAGGCTGAAGAGTATGCTATTCAAGAAGGTGGTGAGGATGCTATGAGAATATGAGCCAAGTTAGGAGAACGTGTTTTGAAATGTATTATATGGGGGGGAGGGGGCAACCTGGGTCACCACTTCTCTCCTCCTGCTGTAAAGGAATAGTGTGTGTGTGTGTGTATGTGTGTGTGTGTAGCATTCTTTTTTCCCCCTCCCCAACATTTCTCGGCTCTGGGCCATTTCTCATGTACTTCCAGTCATTGAATGACATCCTAGTGGTGTATCGCTGGCTTGAACACTGCTCGAACTAAGGCAGTGAGTGGTTGCTTCTCTTTTTCTGACACAGGAAAGCTATAAAGTCTTACTCCAAGTGTCTCTTTGTTATGCCACAAAAGAGAGATCGCTGTCCCTTTCTCTTTTCAGACAGAAAGACCCGATCCTAGACCATGACGGGCCCCTAAGTCAACTTCTCATTTTTCAGGTCAGAGAACATATTTCCTACTTGGGATACTTCACCCGACTCCAAGACCTACATCCATTAGAGTCACATAAGTACATGGATTTTATCGAAGGGACCTAGCAAATAGAACTCTGGAGTCTTAGGAGATAGAGGATCAATATTTCTTCAAAGATCTCACAGAATTCAGGAATCTTATGGTTACATTTGACCCTGGAGTCAATTATAGGAAGCTCAGAACTTAAAGCATCTTAAAAAGAATAGAACAAAATCTCTTGAATGACATTAAAATAGCCTTAAAGCTCTGAGACTAATCGATAAAAGTCAGGAAGTGCTCAATTAATGATGAAACCTACAAATAACTAAGCTTAATGGAGTGCAGTGCTGAGCTGTAGCAAGCACTATGGGGCATTACCTGAGAAAGTGGAGGTTTTATAACTAATTGATTTCTCATGATTGCTGGTGTATCTGGCCCTTTCCCTTTTCCCTCTGTGGTGGTGACAGGAAAAGGCCAGGTGAGGTTTGAGGGATGTGGGGAGGGATATATGGC
Source organism: Nyctereutes procyonoides (assembly GCF_905146905.1). Classification (NCBI taxonomy): domain Eukaryota; kingdom Metazoa; phylum Chordata; class Mammalia; order Carnivora; family Canidae; genus Nyctereutes; species Nyctereutes procyonoides. Next base: position 71,437,526 of record NW_026575140.1, read on the forward strand.
TCCATACCTAAGTTCATTTTGCTTTCTTGGAATTCCTCATTGGAAAGTCCAAGTAGGGGGGTGATGTGCCAAGCATCAGGGCCTGACCTTTAGGGACAGCTCACACAGGACAGGCTTCACTGAGAGATTTCTGACTGACAGGTCCTCAAATGTAGGTCTGTTTTAAGGAAGTCAGTCTGTGCCAGGAAGAGAGGTTTTGCTAAAAGTTGCATGACCGGTGAAGGGTTGGCTGCTCACCCCTGGTCACCTAAATGATGGATTCCAACCTTGCACAACATGCGAAGTAATGTCAATAGGCCCTTTACTGAAAAATTCCCTTGAACTCAATGATTAAAATTCAGCCCAATTTTTAACTAACGTATCTTTCTCCAAGCACAGTATCACCAGGGTTAAGAGTTAGGGAATAAAGTCATATACAGATGAAACATGATTCTAATTTTCTGATTGGAGAGACACAGAAAAGTTATTAGGCTTATTCCAACCTAGTAAGCCAGAGATGAAATTGAGAAAAGGATGGCCGTTTTGTTTTTCTTTTTTAATCACCTTTTGGTTACAGCCATGACCACCTTTTTTAGTATTTTGCCTATCAGGTACTCACACACAAATGATTTTTTTAAGTGCCACTTAATGCTGTTAAAATTTACATATGGTGTCATTCCTGGTTTGGAGAGGTTTCCTGCCCGATGCCAGCATAAGCCTGCACGCACACACAGAGATTAAGAGTTAACTGGCACGGGTTTGCAGAGGTAGATATGATTGGGAACATAATTAAGAGAAGAGCGATGACCTCTCTCCTCACCAGCTTGTGAATTTAAACAGGACTACGCATCTGCCCATCACTGTGCTTCACAGCCTCAACTACGAAGGGGCACGCATGATCCCTCTTCCAAATGCATCTAGGATTCTAGCCTATCAACAAAGAAAGCAACTGGGCCTTTGATCCAGAGGCTATGATTTTTAGGCAAACAGTCGTTTGTGAAGTCCCTCGTGTTTCGGTGTCTGGGGGGGTGGGGGCTGTGTCCATGAGGGCCAGGTGCAGCCGGACCCTCCTGTACGCCGGCCTGGGAAGCGTGGGCCTCGCCCCAGACCACAACCACCGACTACTGAACTCACAACAGAAATGACAAGACTCGACATCCTTCCAAGCCTTAAGAATTACAGTATATGTATGAGATCAGTCTACTTGAACACGATTTCCCTTGAAGACTGCATTTCTCTTTTTCCCAGGCTTGCCTTGCCTCTCAGCAGCGCTGAGAAAGTAGATAAACAGTAATGTGATACCAACCGTGAACTGCTGGCTCTGTCGTCGCGGCCGTGTCTACAGACGGGAACAGAGGATTGGAGGAAGGGAGGAGACAGGAGGAACGGCATGCAAAAAAAGGGAAAATGGAAAAAAATGGAACAGATAATATATGAGCAAGCTTTCAAAGAACATCGCGTGACAAGCAATAATAAATGAAAAGCAAAAAGCATTTGAAGTGAGTTGCACTGTTTTAAGACATGCCTTCAGCTCAAAGCTGCGAGCCAGTGAGGAAAACAGTCAATTCTTTGGTTCTGGGGGTCTTGCCAGGACACATCTACTTGCTAGTCAATAGTCAGGGGAACATGCAAAGTGAGGAGAAACACCAGTGCAAACTCGGTGGCTCTGAACGCATTGGGGCTCAGGCCCATGGCAGAAAAGCTCAGGCGGCAGGCTGCCTAAACAAGGGATTCATACATTCAAACATTGCCTTTGTCTGAAGCCAGCCCACGCGGGCACTCGGGCCTCATGACTGCCAATCAGGCATCACTGAATCAATCGTACTTTTAGGATCCTTTTACGGCTTACGCTCAGATGCCTGCAGATGAACATATGAGCTCAAATTTTCCATCCCATGTTATTATTTCAGCAGAGTTCGGCTGGAAAGTTCCATTAATGGGGAGGCCATGGGAAGGAACATGTTAAAGGCTTCCAGACACACACCCCCTGCCCCCAGTCCCCCCTCCACCACCGTGAATCCCTTCTTCGCTTTGCGGCTCTAACTGTGTTGTTACAAACCTAAGAGCAGAAGACCAGCATGGACACACTCAAGTCCACACAACTTGCCAAACGCCACTTCCCATCCTGTAACCTTCCACAGCTTAGAGTAACCGGCCGTTCCTCTGTTCCCAGTGCAGCACCACGCTGGCTGCGGGGAGCTGCCAGGAGCCCTGCCTCCATGGCTGCAGCAGGAGATGGCGCATTCCCTTTCTCCCTGCCAGATGCACTTGCTGTGGAAGAAAATGTGGTCTTTCTCTCTCTTCTTCCATTCCGGATGCCGTTCAAGTTTTCTCCTCCTTCTGCTAGGCTTCAAACCAGGCCTGCTGTCCTGGCTCCTCTTCACAGGAAATTGCTCAAGGGGCTCAAGAAATTTTCCTTTGCTTTTTGGCTAGAGGGAAAGTGGGATAAATATCTAACAAAATGCACGATGACATTCTTTTTTTGAGTTGTCTTTTTTTTTTTTTTTTAAATACCACTCCGGTGGCCAACTTCATTCCAAAGTCAACCCATCTGGCCCCGCTTTAGTGTTCAGATCTATATGTTTCCAGTATGTCCCCTTCCACACTTCCCTTATGGCCAGGAAGGGATGGTGATGTGGTACAGGAGCTCGTCATCTGTAGCTGGGTGGCATCTTTGGTTAAAACTGCAAGTAGTTACCTGTCCTCCCCACAATCCCTCCCTTACCACAGCTGGTAATTATTTTCATAAGTTCTATAGACTCCAAAAGACTCTTCTGGACTCGACACAGGCAATGTTTAAATGCAATGGAATGCAAAAAAAAAAAAAAAAAAACCACAAATTTTTTTTTGGGTTTTTTTTTGGTCAAATGAGCCTGCTGCTTCTGATTTGTAAATTAGGACACATGAATTCACACCAGTGTTCCCCTTCAGTTGGCATGCTTTCCTCAGGACCCTATAACCATCAAAAAAAAAAAAATGCAGCCCTTTTAAGGAGCCAGAATTAACCAGCAGTCTGAGAAGCCACTGCAGCTTTAATGTCACTTATAGCTGAGTTTCTGAAGAATAGATGAAGGAAAGAAAAACATAAAATACACCGCATAAGAACACAATACTTACTTACAAGTCAAGTCTGTATGCATAAAATAGCAGTAAAAAACAATACCAAAAATTGTACAGTTGAAACATCTCTACACCAGATTGTCATGACCCAGTTGACACATCTCCTTACTTGAAACATCCAAGTCAAGTGTTAGTTTGAGGTGCTTTCAATTTAAGGGGCAGGATCAAATGCACATTTGTACAGAAGCATTTATATGCATGTTAATACATTTTATGGATAGGCACTGGCTCCTTTCCAAAAGGAGAAAAAAAGCAATAAACACTTTGGCTTGTTATTTTAATAGTAGCGCTTCTCATAAGCTTTAATTTTAGCAGGTAAATAATTAGCATAAAATGAAAGAAAGGAGGTGGAGTAAATCCTAAACGGTAGAGCCCTCAAAAATCTATCATAGCATGAACCGATGATTCCTTGATTTACTGTCTTCCTGTATCACAGCGCTGTCTGCTTTATCAGGAAACTAAACTAAGTGACCCTAGGCGTCGTCAGCTTCCACGTGGGCCCTAGAAAATGAGCGAGCAAAGTCCACAGTGCAGCTTGCTTCCCCATTCTGGGGATGGGAAATCCATCAATTGTACCCAAAAGGGGAGGAGAAAGGGATGCTGAGGAGTGGAAGGGGGTGGGGTGGGGGACATCTTCTAGAACAGCTAAAAGCAAACACACATTCAAGTCAAACCACACAGTCACTGCAGCTAGAAATGGCAAAGCCATGATCAGCAATGGAGCAGGAGAATGTAGCAGATACACAGAGTTCGAAGGAGGTTTGAGGGTGTGTCAGGGGAGGCGCTGATTCTATTTCCCTAAGAGCATCTGGTGTGTTATCTGAACAGAGGCTATTTCAAGTAAAGAATTAAAAAAAAAAAATTCTTTAGAAGTGACTTTGTGCTCCCTGCAGGAGAGCACTGTAACAGAATCTAATTCTCCCTTGTAATTGCATTATGACTTCATGCAGAAACCACAGACACCCTGGCTCTGAAGTGAGTGCCGCTCTGTGAAGTAGGATTTATTAGGGGTGTCTTAATCAGAAGACTGGCAACATGTACCGGCCCACTCCTGTGAATCAACTTGTGGGGTCACTCTGTTGTTTGATAACATTCGAAGGGTATAGGCAAAATGCAAAGAGCAGATTTCCAAAGTAGGTTAGAAACGCTGTCATTAGCTTGAAAAACGAAGGTGCCTAATTGTCCTAACAAAAACCTTTTTCAACTTCATTTTCCTGCTGCCTTTAGAAAGTCACCTGGGCTAGACCTCTGAGTAAAAGACTTCTCAGGGAGTTGAGTTGGGCTTATGGCGGTTGAAGGCTTATGGAATTAAAAAGGCCTTGCTGAGCTATTGTCTCTATTTTAGTTTTAATTACAACGAGGGCAAATTTATAGTACATTTATTTTATGTGGTCAACAACAACAACAAAAAAACCAATCCCACGTTCTTGCAAACCCAGTAAGTGTGTACGGCCTTAATGGTCACTCTCTAGCTGTTTTATGAGTATAATCAAACAAGGTATCCAAGGGCAGGCCCTGCACTATTTGAAAGATGCCCATTTCACTAAATATTGACTTCTCAGTCTCCCAGCCATACAAACAGTTTATGGCATTGTATCTTGAATAAATTAAACGTCACCTATATTTCATGTGGCAGTATAAGATATTTAGAAAATGCAAAGGCTCTGACAGTGTGGGAGATTAGAGACAGTGGCCATTTAACCAAGTAACCAAAAAACTGAACTAAAACTAAACTAAAATAAAAAAAATTTGCTGCACGAGAGGCAGCTGGGCAATATTTAGTTGAAACAGTCATGTGTAAGCTCCACTGTGGCACATTCTAATCCTTTCATATGGATTCTCTCCAACTTAGAATTGTTCATTGAGTGTGACAGACTGGAGGTTTAAAACTAATCCATAAATTAGTCCGTGGTCTCAAACACAACGGGCGCCATAAATGAAAATGAAAATCCTAGAATAAAATTAAATTCACAACCTTAAATACTTTTTTCTTTACCAATTGCTCTGTGGTGCTCCTGCTTTCCAATGCAGATTCACTGCAAGACTGCATTTTGGGGTGTGTGCGAGCAGGGTGTACATTAAGAAATGCACAGTGTAATAACCCAGAGAACCCAATCTGCTCAAAAGCAGAGCTTAATTGTAAAGAATTTAAATTCTCCCATTTTGATTGTCATAAGCTTAAATGAAAGCATACTAAGCAGTCCAGACATATTTTAATACACTTTCTCCGAGTTTATTTTCTTAACTAAAGTCAATAAGGAGCCAATGGGTTTTCTTAATTGAATTCCCCTTCAGTTTGTGTTACAGAGCTGCTTTAAATCTAGACACTAGGGCAGGCAAGGAATTCCCCTGACAATTTTATTTTCCAAGTTGTGTTCTGCCGGCCAATATATATTAAATATAGTTTTTTTTATTCTTTTCTTTATTTATTTCTGACTTATTTAAAATCTATTGAAAGCAAAAAATACGTGCTGGCAAATTAAACTTTGAAATTTATTTTCTACTGGGTTCCCAGTTCATTTTCTTTCCAACTATGTCTTGCTTTAATTAAACTCCCATTTCTCAGGGACTGGAGACAGGGGACAAGAATGGAACAGAGGCTAAGAGGCCCAAAATAAGAGTGATGATCAAGGTCTCTTCACTTCTTCAAGTCCCTCTTCCCCTCCCCTTCCCAGGAAGAGATGGGGCGCCACAGAACAGCAGGATGGAGAGTGGCTTGGTTTTTTGTTAAGCAATTTCAAGTTTTTGTTAGTTAAAAGCCTCTTCAGAATTGTTCACTAGGGCTGCTGGGCCCCTGAGATCTTTTCATTTGCAAACCAGATGTTCTGAAAATAATAGGAACCTGTACACTTGTCTTTTCCTTTCCTCTCGCGGGGGGGGGGGGGGGGGGGGGGGGGAAGGACTTTTCTCTCCCCTGGGGTGGGTGAAGGCTGTGTGGAAGGAGGGACAGAGGGGGAGGCAATGCTCTCACCTGGGAAGGCACAGGTGAGGGCATTGCAGTGAGGGTGAAGGTGGAGGGACGGGGCTCTAGAAGTAGAAGCTTCTAGTCATCTCTGGGTAGATGCTGGAGGGCCAGGTCCTTCCAAGTCTGACCTTTCCCACCATCAAGATGGTCACTTTCTGAGCTCAGGAAACCCACATAGATGACACTAGTTTTCTGCACTGTGGACAAATCCTTACTATGGAAACAGGTAAAATCTTTATCTCTTGGATGATTTTTAAACAAAGAGCATAAAAGTATGGAAATTAGGATAGAAGCAATAGAAACAGAAAAATATCAGTTCCCAATTCTCATTTCCTTTTTTTTTTTTTTTAAAGGCAGAATCAGAAGCATGTGGGTGGCTGAGTGATTGAGCATCTGCCTTTGGCTCAGGTTGTGATCCCGGGGTCTTGGGATTGAGTCCGACATTGGGGCCCCCACTGGAACCTGCTTCTCCCTCTGCCTGTGTCTCTGCCTCCCTCTGTGTCTCTCATGAATAAATAAATAAAACCTTAAAAAATATATTATTACTAATAATATTCTTATCAGGCATATTGGGCTATCAGTAAGTAACTACTGAATAAATGTGTGACACATAGTCTAAATGGAGTAGAAGCCAACTCTAGAAACAAAAGCTAGAATGAGAGAGGTGTATTTCCTAGCAGCAGTGGCTTCATATATGCTCAGAACATATATAGAACATACACACATACTGAAGACAGATGCTTGAAGTCAAGTTGGGCCTTCAGGCTTAATTTCTGAAACACCGTCCTTATCTCCCTTCTCTCCATTCCTTGATGGCAGACCAAACTACTTCTCCTGTGATGCTCTCCCCGGTCCTGTCCAAGCCACCTGGTCAGCCCTCACAGCAGAGTGGTGCCTGCTATTGAGATCCAGTGTGGAGAACCTGTTCCCCAGACCCTGTTTTAAGGGTCTCAAGGAATTTTGTCTCCACGGGCATAATATGCTGTACATATTATGGGTGCTTGGTATTTGGTGAATGAACACCAAAAGCCAATAAGCATATGGCCCTTATACCAAGCAAATCCCAATAGCACCAAGCAGGTATCATTAAGCTAAGACCTGGCAATTATCTGCTTTATGTGAAGCTAGGCTCCCTACTGTCACTTTGAAGGTCCTGTAACAGTTTGCCATAAGCACAGGTGTACTTCTTTCCTTTCTATTTAAGGAACTGAAAACATGTGCCACGGTGTTGGGCTTCCCTCACTTGGCATACTCTCTGAATATCTCTGAAGGATAAGGCTTGCATTCACGTTTATGGGATTGGATACATTTTATACACACAACAGCTTGTGATACCGCATTATGAAAACCAAAATAACGATGTGGGCCTGGGGGCAGGACTCACTTTCCCCAAGGTACACTGGGTTTGGAGTGCTTAGGTATCAAAAGAAGAACACCACTGTTTTCTTTTCCAAGAAATACAAAATACTTAATTGGATACATACTTTAAAAAAGAGAAAAACTCATTTAGAAATGACCTATTTTGTTCCTGTGAAAGAATTTTTAAATATGTTTCAGATTTTGGCCCTATAGCTATTCATTTCTTATTCCAAAGTGATTTTAATGCCTTAATTTATGACAGTCACATGTATAGTGTGACCAACAGTCCCTGAATTTCCTATGGAAGCTGCTAAGGATGTTTATAACCTAGTGCTATGAGCTTCTAAGGCAGACTCTCATTAAGCATCTAAGGCAGGACAAGACTGAACAGAAACAATATAATACCCACATTATCTAGGGAGGGAAACACAAACTATTTTCCTAAGGTGACTATACAAAAAAGCTGGACCCAACTATCAGGCAGGGTTTAAAGCTACCAGCCCAGAAACAGGTCATTTTATATATACCTCATACATAGAGTCAACTAACTTCAAAGAAAATTCAAAACAAAAACCAAAACAGAAGAGCCCCACCCCCCCAATAGGGCAGTAGGCTTTTCTTTGATTCTAATTTCAGAAAGGAATCTATATGAAGGACTCTGAACTCAGATGATGGTTTGGCTGGCTCTATATTTTAACAGAGGGTTCAAGGGGCAATTTAATTATGTGGTTTGCTCTTCAGTATCCGTGAGTGAAACCACACGGACAACTTGAGATGAAAAAAAAAAAAAAAAAAAAAAAAGGAAAAAAGAAAAAAAGGAGTGGGGAATTGTCAATTGCAATAGTTGTATCAGAAATATCTGATCAGAATATCAGTGTGTATGAAATAGAAGAGACACCCAAGAAACTCAAGGCAAATCACAATGAGGCTCTGGATGGCTCCTGTTTCAATTCTGTCCCTCAAAGGGTTTTTAGGAAGAGATTCTAATGACATTAATGGCCTAAGACTTGTAGAGCCGCAGAGAGGTTGACAGGGCAAGTGACATTCCTTTTAGTCCTCCAGAGCCTTCAAAAATTCCTCCCCTAGAAGCTACCGCTAGACGTGTGCCTTCACCCGAAGCTCAGGGACCTGCTCCATACACATGGGACAGGAGTCAGAGCCGCCCAGCTCCTCCCACCCATCGGGTCTAGGACTCGGGATGGCAGCATCTCATTGGGCTGGGCTCACAATTTTTCCCTTCCTGGGGTCTCCGGGACGAGGCTTTAAAATGCTTTTGAAGGAATCGGGTGACTGGGGACTCCAGGATGGTCTGCCTCCCTAACAAGGGGAACATCGATTATCCTGGTTATGGAAGATAAAAGATAACGCTGAAGCACTTCCTTTCAGAGAAATCAGAAATCAACTATGACCTTCCGAGTTTAAAAATATTTTTCTATTGCATTTGTACATTTTCTTGTAATGAAACTGTGACCTGGGGAATGGGTTTCAGTTATTGCATCTGAGTGGGAGAAAAGAAATGGAGGACTGTGGGCTGCTTCTTTTTCTTTTTTTCTTTCTTTTCTTTTTCTTTTTTAAAGCTCAGGCTTTATGTTACTGTCACTGGATTTAGCTGTTGCAGCTTTTAAGGCTAATGGTGGCTGTAATGTAGCAAACGGTACAAGAGAGAAGAAGAGTGGAAATTAATTTAGCTATCCATTTGTCAAGATTCAGTCTGGAAGATTTTTTAGGAACCAATCTAAATCTCGGGGATAGCCTGGACCTTTAAAATGGGACACACGATCATTCAGCTCCATAACCTTTAATCTGTTTGAAGTAAGGAGCAAATGTTAAATTCCACAAGTGTACTTTCTGGGCAAGATAAATATATGTAAGACTGCTTGTTAAGGCACGGCAAGCTGAGAAGATCATGTCCGTTAAGGCAATGGATCCTACAATGTTGTTTTAGAGGCAAAATTACTTTAACTACTCTTGGGTGTGCCACCGAGAAATCTGGGTGTTTATGGCCACGGATGCCTTCTGTATGTGGACAGGGTTCAAGTGCTGGCACTGAAAGGCATTGTGCACCTGTGAGCTCATTGTGTCTCAGGGCGTCTCGGGCCGGGAGCAGAGAGGGGCCAAGACAAGCCCCTGCTTAAAATCACCTTTGTATGGACAGAAATACAGCATTGTTTGTTTCAAGAATTTCTTCTTGAATGGAGTCTGTCTGCTGGGAACTCTGAGGACAGTGAATTATAGCTGCTGGAGGACACAAGAGTAGCTTTAGTCAGGGGTAAAGGCTTAAGGCTGTGAGTGGAGGCGCCTCTTCTGTGTTGCTGAGAGTTGGGGTGGGAAGGGGGAGTTCAGGGAGTGCTAGGAAAGGTCTTCAAAAACAAAATGCAAAAACCAAAAGTCAGCCTCAGCTAGTAAGAGGCCAGCCACAAATGAAAAGTGTTGTTCCATGTTATGGAGAAATGGAGTGTTTCTACAGAGCAAGGAAGGCCTCCACTGCCTTAAAATAAAGACCTAACTAGCCACAGCCACCTAGACGGAACCTTCTAGAAGGAGAGGGAGTAAAGGGCTGGCTCATTCCTGGGCCCCTTCTGCAATGACAGACCGACTACCTGTACAGGGCAGCAAGGGGGTTGGACGTGTGAGTTCCCAGGGACATCCAAAGGGCTGTTCTTAGGAAATTTCACAAAAACTTGTTATGGAGAGCTCAAGCCTAATTCAGTTTACAGCCTGGATAAGCAGCAAGAGAAATCACGAGAGGTCAAAACCTGGCTCCCAGTACAGAAAGTTGCTAGCCCGACCACCTGGAATCAGGAATCAGGAAGGAGCATGTTCGCTGTGCTTGGGAATGAGGTGGAAAGGCGGGGGGGGGGGGGGGGGGGGGCGGGGGGTGCAGGGAGGAGGGGTCTGTGTACTCTGCTCAAAGCTGAGTTTACTTAAGCAGCAGAAGGAACTGCAGAAATACACACAGACAAGAATTTAGGAAGCAGCCGGATGGAGCGGAGTTCAGAGTGAGACATAACCAATTGATGGATTTTCAGAAGATTTTAAGTGCAGGCACTGATGTTTTCATAAACAACAGTCAGAAAAACCCTCACTGGTGGCTTTCTCTAAGGCTCTCTTTGTCCCACCGTGAAGGGTTAGAAAGGTGAAGAACAGGGAGATTAGCTGATCTACTGTCCTATCTCATCAACCTCCTCTTCCACGGAACACTCTGGATTTTCGTCATGCCTGTTTCACCGACTCCTGTGAAAACCGGAAACGTCTCCAGACAGTCAGTGTAAAGGACAGGTGCCCTATCTGGGGTGCTAACGAGGACCTCCACCGAAGAATGATGAATTATATATTCAGTGCTTTAAAAGAAGTCCTGTATCCTGGGGTGTGGAGCTCAGAGAGACCTTGCAGTCTCCTGGGATAACAGAATGAAGCAGGAAAGTTAACTTTTAAAGAATTTTTTTTTCCTCAGAGAATAATTACTTTTACTCGTTCTGGGGTCAGTACTCCTACACATGGTTGGGGAAGCGCTTACCTAAGGATGTCTAGTAGACATGGTGCAACCATAACCTTTCCTGCCACCGTAGGCAGAGGAAGCGCCAGGGCTCCCAGACAAGCAACATCAAGTGGTATGAGAGCTGCTGGGTGCCAGCAAGGGGATGGATGGCACACTTCCTCCCTCAGTGATAGAAATCAGAGACAATGAACCTCATTTTGAATTAGTTTCGGCCAGTCCAAAAAAGATAAAGCCACAGAGTCACAATGGCTGTGGCTGCCTCTTCCACACCTCCAATATTTAACTGAGGGCTGTGGGGGGGGGGTACGTGAGTGCTCAGCTCAGAGAAGACAAGTGACTCTCTCTGACCTCCTGACCCAGGCAACACAAACAGGTGGTCACTTTGTCAGCAGGTACTCTGGGGCAGGAAGGATGGAGATGTACTTCGAAACATGGCCCGCATGGGCCTGTTAGAGGGTGTGTATTTTCCTTCATTTGAATTAAGATGGAATTAAGACAAGGAGAAGATCCAAAGCCAGAATACTTACCATTTCATCAACCGTGGCTAAGCCTAAGCTATCGGCATGTAATAGCCAGGCTGCCACTTTCTCTAGCATTCTGCTTTGAATAGTGATGCTTAAAAAAGAATTCTCTTAAGTGTAAGCTGCAAAATATCTGATCTACTGTTAAGTGCCTGGATGTTAAAGATTTTCTGGGGTCCTTAAGATTCAACTTAAGAACACAGCAGCTAATGTCTTTGAAGTTCCAAAATAAAGGAACAATTAAATTCCAAGGATTTCAAGAGAACTTTTCGGCTTCTTTGCATACATACCAGAAAGACAATATACATTCAGGACATTTTCAGTGGTAATGAAGGTACCGTACCTGTGATGATGGTAAGGATGATGGTGGTGGTAGTGGTGGTGGTGGTGGTTGTTGTGGGAGGAGGGATAGTTGTGGGGGGATCTGGATAAAAAAAAAAAGGAAAATCAAACCCACAATGCTGAACACAACAATGATCAGTAATGACAAAACAAAGGCATGAGGACATTGAGATGTTTGTTTGATGACATCCCCCTCTGAAACCAAAAGCTTCCCCGCCTTCCCACCGAAGATCTGTGTCTTGTAACCCAAAAACCTTAGTTGGAAAAGCTAAGAAAGAAGAAAAGAGATCTGTATTAATGAAGCGAACTAGGGATGAGGAGATGTGAAGGAGAGAAGGGAGGAAAAAATCAAAATAGGATACCCCTAGCCTAATCTGATTTCAAAGGTGAGGGTAAACCAGCTCCATGCCCAAGAGTCACTTCATTTTATACTATTGCAGATGGGAGAAAGGAAGGAGATGATGCTGCTCTATCAAAAGAGCTCCTATCGGCCAAGGATGAGTGTGCTCCTGCTCCCTGCTCTCCATGAGGGGTAACTTCATTATTCCCCATCAATATATCCCAGCGGGAAGTAAAACTACTTCTATGCTTGTAATAAATACAAAGAAGAGAGAATGTCACCACTAAATATCAAGTTCCAGGCATGTGAGATTTTACTGAGATTTTATTTTTTTTAAAAGTCAATAAATTTTACAACCTATAAATATTAATACATTAGTTGCCTTTGCTCACGCTAAAAGCTTGACCTAAGTGGATGGCGAGGATAAGACCAAAAGCCTGCCTTCCATCTTGTAAACAGGATGAAATATAAACGAGGTTTGACCCTCAAAGCCAGGAATCCCAGAGGGAATCCTGCGTTAGATGTTTGATATACTGTATATTCTTCTATCATCTCAAAAATTATTTGGGGGACAAGGGAAGGGCAAATATGAAAGAGAAAAAATAAAATCCTGAGCCCAAATGATCAAACTGAATGTGTTAAATTGTCAGGAAGACTTTGAACTAAGCAATCATTCTGCTATAATAGAGCATAAGACGATTTGAAGGCTTTTGATTTTAAATTTTATCTAAAGCACGTCAACTTTCTCTTCCTGACACATCTGGTGTCCTTTTATCTCCAAGTGAGCTCTCAGATTGTCTAATTAATACATCAAAACTTTAATTATATACTGCACCTTTATTGGCTTTGGTACAACTTCCTGAAAGTTTATAAAAACACTATTTTGGCGCCTGGTTGTAAGGTCTGTTCAAAATGATGCCTACTATTGATCAATCCAAGGTTTTAATTTTCCTCACAAACTTCTCTAACACATACAGAATGTATGGATTTGATGGGGAAGAAGCAGCAGCAAATTGTTCTGTTTTACAGGAGACTGTGCTCGTTCAAAGTTGTGGACATGAGTGCTTTAAAGCAGCTTCACAGAGAAATCCAAAAAGGAATTAATAATAATAAAAAAAAAACCCACACGCACACACAAAAATCTCATTCTCCTCCAAGAAGCAGAGATGGTTTAAATTAGTAATTTCAAACTACCTTTTTAGATGAATAGGCAGTTATGTTCAGTCTTGCTTCTTGGACACTTTCTCACGGAGGCCCCAGGTAAGGAAGCATTCTGTGACCTGGCAGGTCACATGGATGCACCCACGCCTTGCTGCAGGCACTGGGACAGATACAGATGAGCAAGGTGCACTGTCCTCCGAGTTGAGCTCCGAAGACATCCTGCGCCCTCTACTACCTAGTTCAATGGTACCTGGAGAGGTGCCTGCTGCCCAGCATGTGGGCAGCTAATGTGGTTTTCCTGTTCTGGTTCAATTACAATATTTATCACTGGGAAGGAACATCTGTGCCTGGGAGACTTCCCCTGAATATACTCTAATGCTATTTCTGTACCTCTCTCTCTCAAAGTATTGGCACAAAATGTGGGATAGCCACAATACAATCAAAGGGGAGCTGAAGGTCCGTTTTTGAAATATGATTTGAAAATACGATTATGAACAAGGGGTAGACCAGACTAACAAGGGCAGGGACTTCAGAAAAAAGGTCACCAGTGCCTTTCGTTATGTGAAAATCACACACTTTCAATTATTTTCATCACTACCGGGGTAACTGTTGTCCTTCACATCTGGCTCAAGTGACCTGAATGAATTAGATTCCGTTAACAGATATAACCTCATCACTCAGATCGTTTCTAGCAATAAGAGCAACGTGAGGCCACTATTTAAGAAAATACAGAGTTGGAGCTAATGAGCTGTGTTTGACACATGGAAGCTAAAAGAACAAAACCAATCGGGGTTCAGGCACTAACCAGCTAGATTCTCCAAGTACAGGAGTTATTTCCAGAGAATTAAACATTTTAAAAGCATGTGAATGCTTAGTTCATAAAGTACTCTTAATGTTACTGCAGCAGTACAATAAATCACCTTTGAAAAGAAAACCTACTTGCCATCTTCTCAAGTTGCGAGGATATTTTACTAACAGACTAGCAGTACCTCAGGCTGGTGTTCTAGCCTGCCATTCCAAGCACTGCTACTGGCACAGCTTAAGGGAGGCAAGTAGAATAATGCAGATTGAACAGATCCCTAGACGAGGGCAAGTGCACCATCCTGGGTTGGGGAGATGTATGTGTGTGTGTGTGTGTGTGTGTGTGTGTGTGTGCGCGCTTGTCTAAACAGGTAGGTTGCTATGTTTCTTGGCTTTCAATAACGTACTCCAGCCCAGCAAGTGAATTCCAAAAACAGTCTTATGTTTGGTGGGAACTCTTCTACTGGGAAGCAAGAGGCGCTCCAAAGTAAGAAGTAAGACACAAATGTCCCCATGGACTTGGCCTTCCAAGTATCTTGGCTCGGAAACAGAGTTAGTGACCCTGTGAACTTGGGCAGCTTAGATGACCTTTCCAAGCTTCATCTGTCATCTGAAAAGTGGGACGAGGATAATGCATACTTCCTGGTGTTACTGTGGAGAGGTGGTCACTCTTGTGCGACAAAATGAGCGCCCAGCAAGTGCCAGCTGTAAGCTGGCATCCCAGATTATCGAAATACCTCAGTGTCAGTCAAATCCACAAAACATTTCTTGAGACATGGGAACAGTAGGTACGATAAATCACAATTGTTTCTCCGGAGATAACTTAGTTTCTGAATCAAGGAAGCATATAGTAGATTGGTGGTGATTTACCACCATTGGGACCCACCGCTGACCAGTGGCAGCAATGGACAGGGCTTGCACGAGCGTCAAACCCTCATGGACAGAGGGGGATTTACCTTCCACCCCCTGGCATCAGCAGACTGTGAACAGTCTGAGGCACAGGCAGCTGTGTAGTATCACCTGGAAATGGGACATGTGGAGGCCCCTGGCACCTACACAGGACCGCCATTCCCTTCACTTGGATCTCCTCAACCACTGGAGAGAATTAATGCTATTCCATGTGTGGAC
Source organism: Nyctereutes procyonoides (assembly GCF_905146905.1). Classification (NCBI taxonomy): domain Eukaryota; kingdom Metazoa; phylum Chordata; class Mammalia; order Carnivora; family Canidae; genus Nyctereutes; species Nyctereutes procyonoides. The sequence goes on from NW_026575140.1 coordinate 71,452,741, forward strand.
TACAGACAACATGGGCGGTATATGCAGAAAACACACCTCAGAAGTTTACAAACCAGGTGAGTAGATGTGATCCTGTAATTCTGCATTTGTTAAAAGGGTAAAAAAAATCCCAAAACTTCAGGATTAGATTATAAGGATTATATTTAAGTACCCATGTAGATATGGTGTAAAGCATGTTCCGATGTCCTCAAAAAGACAGTGACTCCTGTTTACTTCATAAGGAAAGTGGTCAGGTTCTAAAACATAATGATGTAAGTATTCCATAGGTATAGTTATGTGTGTATAGGTGTATATTCACATATACTTATATTGGGATTATTTACGGTGCTAACAGGAAGAAATAAATGTGTACACACATACCCATATATTTGTAAGACGCTGAGATTTTTCTGGCCTGTGGTTACTCACTACATGTAGTGTCAGTTCATGACTATGCTTCCTGGTATAAAAATAACCTAGAGACATCGATTGGACAGAAGAGACTCAATCTGTCATCCTAAGACTAGAAAGGCAGTGCACTCCTCAACTAAAAAGAGAATATTCACTAGACACAAAATTGACATTAAGATATAAATGGGAAAAAAAAGTCTATAATGCCTGACACGTAGTAGATGCTCAATAAACGTGTTGGTTAGAGAATGCAATTCATGAAATATATGCTTTAATTATCCTGTAAAAAGATATTAAGAAAACAGACAAATTTAAAAATAAATACATTCATGTCTGAAGGAGTAGCTATGAGTGGTTTATGCAGCTATAAGGACCTTATATATATATATTTTTTTTCCCCCAAGTATTTACCAGCTTGCAACATCTTCCAGAATGTAATAGCTTCATGTTGAAAACAGGATACTTCTGTTCATCAAAGCAGGAAAAAGGCTAGCTGAGGTATCACAGGAAAATACCACTGGGAATAACTTTCTGAGCTAAATAGCCATTAATTGGGAAGGCTGAATTTCGCAGTCATTATTTCTAACATAATCTCCACTGCTTGTGCCTGAGGATACAGCTTTCCTGCTCAGCATGACCAGGGACTGTGATCTAGCGGGAACTCCCCACGATCAGAGGGAGAGAAGAAAAGTCACTGCCCTCCCAGGTGGAGATGCTGGGGTCCACCTCAGGCCAGGCTTCTTTACGTTCTCGAAGAAAACAAACTGGCTTTTGGTTTTCAACTGGACCAAAAGCTCTGGGAGTGAATCACAAGCAGCAGCTACGTGTAAATGAGTCTAGGGGAAGACTGTTTTAGCTTTCCACGTACCGTAAACATACAGCATATAATCCGAGTGAGCTTTCCCCACTATGTTAGAGGCTTCACAGCGGTAAGTACCATTATCTGTTTTGTTTAGGTTATTGATGAACAGGTTGGGCCCAGACAGGACGGCGTGCTGAGGCATCTCGTCATCAACTCTAACCCAGGTCACCATCACCGGCCTGCAGAGTAAAGAGGAGGAACACAGGCTGCTTTATTATTTCCCACCAAGTTGCCTGTCTTGGCTTCCCACCTGTGTGTTACAGGAATCGCATGCAGGGTGACACAATTAAAGAGGACCTGCTGGACGTGTTTTAAGTTAACAGAATTACAGCCGTGAAGTCCCCTCAAATCTGTTTGGAATAAACTTTTTTTGAAAACATTATCAGGTGTTGAGAAACTTTCAACAGAACACATGCCGGAGTCTCATTATTTCCAATTCATCTTTAACAAATCAGCAAATAAACCAGTGCTCCCTATTTTTATGCCCTGCTGTGTGGTTTCACACCAATTCAGACAGGACAGAGCTCACCCATCATTAATCATCTCATTAATTAGGGGGAAAACATCACATTCTTGGCTAGTGATACATGCATTAATCTGATGGTTACTGATACACCAAGACCCTTGCTTAGAAGCCACTTGTAATATTTGAGTGGATTTCAAGTTTTGCACAAAGAAATGGACTTTTACATCTGAGTGCTGCTATCTTTTGACCTCTGCTGTTGGAAAAACCCACTTCTATTTATTCTGGAAAGATGCAATCACTTCTTTTCCCCTTCACTCCTACCTGTAACCTGCCTCCCCCAACTCAGTCCACTTTTTCTACTTGTTCCTGGGCAAAATGCCTTGCTTTGCTGGCTCTCCAAATGCCCCATGCTGTCACCCCCCTCCTCCCCATGTGCACCTGCAGGCCCTGGACTCAAGGGCGAGGCTCTGGGGCAGTCACCGAGGGGCACAGCTCCAGACGAGCTCCTTGTGGCACTTGCACAGAAGCATGCTTGTGTTAGGGATTTCAAGTACCACGTGTGCATCCATCAGGGAAAAGCAAATTTCACAAGATGCTCCAGAGCCCAAATCACACAACATCAAGTCTTTCAAACTCACTGAATCTAAAACTTGAGTTCTTCAGGGTGGTCCCCTTAGCCTCCTGTGACACCAGGGCCATATGGAAGATTGTGCCTGAAACTCTCATTTTAAAAGAAGGGCAGCAGAGACACGAGCACAGAGGTCACTTCCTGTCGGTCTACAATGCTGCCCAGGAGTGGCGACAGGACCTAAGACCCGTTGCTTAATGATGAGCAAACACCTGTTAGCCCTGTCAAGTAGCATTCCAATTTTCAAATGGAATGTGAAGTTACAATTTTTCTTTAATTACACATGGGTTTGTCATCATAACCCAGTAAATTATTTAAAAATTAGTCCTGCATATGTGCTCCTTGCAGGCAATGGCAAATGGGTCTGCCTGGCAATCAGATCTAATGTCCTGCTGCTTGACAGCTGAAACAATCAGTGGGGGTAAGTGCTGAGAATATTCACAACATTTAATGGCAAGTTAAATTACCATTTTTATTGTATGCAATTTCTTGAGAAAATAAATAGGTAATATGCTAGAAGGGACCGCAGCGGAGTAACGCGTGCTTGCTCCCACGACCACACACCCATTCCGATTTGAGAGGAGCAAACAAATACCCTCCTGGCATAAATGTCCTGAAGGAAACATGTAATTTACTGTCCCCGTGGCACATTCAATTGAACACAGTACCTTCTTCAGGGGGAAAAAAAGCACAGAAACAAAATATAGGTTAGCAAAGCCATATCCTATAAATGTGGTTAATGTGGCTGAATGTAGGTATTGCAAGTGGCGAGAGGCCTGGGAGAATGTTTTTCTCCAACAGGATTTTTTTGGAGGCAAGGCAAGCCACTCAACAGGGCATAATCCAAACAGTTTACAAAAAGAAAGATCTGCATCTTTTGCAGTGTTCAAAGGAGGAAAAAACAGCTCTGCCAAAGCTTGGAGCATTTCAAATCAAGTGACTGTGAAACACCAGAGGAAAAGCAAAACAGAACCAAGGCCATATCCTACTTCCTAACGGTCCTCTTTAAAGCTCCAAATGGTTAGTAGGACAGAAGCAGAGTCTTGTCCACAGAAAGGGAAGGACAACACAAAAAGGGCTGAAATGGGAAGAGAGCAGACAGCCGCCAGCCTCCGTCTGAGATCACTCCTTAGCTGTAAATGGGGAGCATGCTTTCCAAAGATTTGGGGGCAGCTTCCTTAAGATGCTCAGAGCATGAAAACTGTGACAGTGAGGCTCATTAGTAAAACTCTGAGGGACGGGGGGGGGGGGGGGGGAATCATACCACAGGGACAGCAGAGGGAGCTCAATGCTGGTGTTTTGGTTGTTGGGGATGGACCACTCAAAGTCTGAACGTTTATAATCCCAACATTGACCCTGTTACATCTTAGGATTCCACGAATTGTTTTTTCCATAAGAAAACAATCTTCACTGTCCTACAAAGAGAAGAGTCTCTACTCTCCCCAAATAAAACTGAATGAGGTCGACAGTGGCCTTGCTGCATGGCTTTTGTCCTGTATTAGTGATGATGTATAGCAGTTTCCCTAATTCACTTTCATTCAGCCAGGAAGCAGCTTCTTTATACTTTTCAATCAAACAAGAGTGTTAATAGGTTCTTTCTCTTATGCAATGACATATATGTTGTATTCCGTGATAAAAGCTCTAGGACCATTCCTTTCTAACAAAAATATTTCTAGGAGTCATTTTTCTTTGAGAGAAGGAGAAGCCAAATCAAAGGTAGGGCAAATTCATTTTCCAACGGCCGGCCCTAATCACAGCGGCTTAATTTAAGTCTGAAAACCATCTTCCTGGCAGCTTAGACATTAACACAGAAGGTAGCAGATATATCATTAGATTATGGGCATACCAAAAATTTATTAGGATTATTTTTTGTAAGAGAAGATAGTTCTGACAATCATGTTGATGATAATAAAATAGAATTAGCTGAGATTTCAATCTTAGCTGGCATTTCACTTTTCTTCCAATCCTGACCATTAAGAACCAGCCACAGATATTCATTCCCTCTTTCACTGACTATTCCTTATTTCTTGAAAAATCTTCCATACTTTACAGCAAGAGACAGGTGACAGGCTGGTGACTTGTGAGTGCACATTTCCGTGTTGTGACATTTACTGCTCATGACCCTCTGTCAACCTTGGCCTTCAGAACTTACTGGGGCTTCCCGATGGCTTCGCATGTTAACTCGAACGCATCTCCTTCCCGCGTTAGGCCTTGTACAGGATAAGTCATCTGAATATGCACTTGAGGCTTATCTGTGTGACAACAACACAAAGTATAATGTTTAGCAAATGATATCAGGCAAAAATCAGACTTGCACGTTGCCACAAACCCCATACCACCAGCACTCCCTCTCTCCCTGTCCTCATGCCTTCACTAACATCCTCCTAATTAGTTAGTAATCCTGGCATTTGCTCAAATTAAATTGACTAATAACTCCAAGGAGTGAACTGCGAACAGATAAGAGATTCATAAGCCAACTGCGCCACATCAAACATTTCCTGTGAAATACATTTTGTTACATTGAAGTTTATCTCCAAACTCACTCAAGCTAAAGGAAACTCATTTGCCTTCATGCTGAGGTGAAGCCACAGATATTTGTGGTGCTCAGAATTGATACACTTTATCATATATCATATATTACTATGTGGCAATATGTTGTGACAATGCATATTAATAAGTTTGCCTCTTCTACGCTCTTGATTTCAAATGGGAAATAAAAACTTCTGAATTCCACTCAAATGGCTTTAAGAATAATGAAATGGGAAGTTCTGGTGGTCCCAACCAAACTTTTTGATGTCTCAACGTATACACATGAGAAGGAAGGATATGGACAGGTACTGAGAGCCTACTGTGGTAGGAACTGTCCTTGGGGGTGTAATGAGCCCAGTTTTAGGGATGAGGGCAGTGGTATCAAGAGAATGAAGTAGCCAGTCCAAGGTCATAGTGATAAAGAGAGACAGTCCCGAAAATGTTGGGGTTTCTGGTTCAAATCTGCATTTCCCAGTGGCAATCCATAATTAAAACCATGTAGAGCTTCTTTAGATGGTCAAGTACTTAGCTAACTGACATAGGTATTCCTGCATCTATTAGCTACTTAAAACCCATGGTTGGAGTTTGTGGGGGTTTGGGTACGAGGGATGAATGACGGGAGGTGTGGGGCACAGGGAGGGAACCAAGAGGGAATGGGATTAACTCAGATGCATATACAAATACATTTACAAATAAAACCTGAATGGAATTGGGAGATTTTTTTCCATGTTAAACTAACAAGCTATTAATCCCCAAATCAGATTTCTGATTTAATTCTGTGGCTCTGTAAATGTATATTTTTGGAAATGTACCCAAGAGTAATAAATGTGAGAGGGCAAGACATCACTTGGCTGAAAGGTCAAAACAATTTCCATAACTTTACTTTCTCAGACAATCACACCACCTAAACAACAGCCCCTTGGCCTTTTACAAGCACTGCTTAGCTCATTAACATTCATCCTATGGACTGAGAGAGAAATCAGAAATACGGCAGGGCTCAACAGATCTCAACCTGCACGCGGCTAAAATAGGCTGAACGAGGGAGTCCCCTCTGGGGATAGCTACTTTCCAGACACATTTGTATAGTCTCGTTCTCATCACAGATCTTTCTCTTATGTCTCTGAAAGCCACGTGGCATTCAGAACCTCTTAAGAGGGCCTTCTTGTACACCAGTGTACACTGCACACTGTGAGCCGGTAACCCTTTCTGAGAAGCTAAGTCACTTGCCAGAGGACCTAACTTAACAGGCCCAAGAGCTCCAGCTGACCCCTGCAAAGTTATACCGTTCTATTCTCGGACTTGCTAGTGAAGGAGATGTTCAAAAGCAAAACGGCGTGGAGGTTTCCAGGTACTGGTAACTGGACCGGGAAAGTAGTCACTAAAGAGAGGCAGAAACGGACAGGATAAACAGGATGACCTTGAATGAAGACTGGCTTGCTGGGCAGAAGCAAGGGCTCCTGGCCACCCTCCTTGGAGAGCTCCGGACTACAGCTTACACTAAATACAACCACTGGGTGACATATGCAAATCTATTATTTTTGGTGGTGTAACACATAAACACAGAGCTGGCCAGTGAAGTTTATTACAAACACAAGATACAAACAAACAAACAAATCAATGAAAACAAATGCCAGAAGGTTATGTGACTGAAAACATAGACAGCCAAAGATCTGTTCCCTTATATTTCACATTTGGGAACAGCAGCACTTATGGGGTTCCTGGTTGGGAAACCTCTGTGATTTTTACCTAGGAACCATTCTGGGGTGAGGATAAATTTAAAGCCCCAAATCTGGGCTGAAATGTAACATTTGCTTATAGGTTAATCTCTGATCCATGGAAGGACTACATTTTCCATGCACTGCTGACTTCTGCCCATTAATTAAGGAGAAGCAGAATGCCTGTTGGCCTATGTGGAAGGTTTTGGGTTTTTTTTTTTTTCCCTTGTGTCATTTACAAGCACACGGAGAGGGTCTATTTTTTTAGCACAGTGCGCTAGGGGTTTTACATGCTCAACTTCCATTAATAATAAAGAAAGTGTTGAAAATCTAATCCACTCTTGCCTCTTTGCAGTACCATGGACTCTTAGTTAAATGCTTTTTTATGTTACTAATGGCTGTTTCTCGGTTGCCAATTACTCAAAGAAATTAGGAAGAGCAAGCTAAGGATTTACTGTACCTGGAATTTATATTAAAAACACACACACACAACATACTAAGCCATAGAAAATGCACCTTCAATTTTGATAACTGATTGTCCCAATTTACTCCTCAGGTTCCTGGAGAAACATCTACCATCTACTTATGGGTACAGCTGCCACGGTTACCTTAATAGCTAGTTGAAAAGGTAAACATTAATCTTGTTTGTATTATACAGAAAAATGTCCTCCTCTGTTGACACATGCAGTATTTATAGGCATATTATCTGACTGTGGGGCAGCTGAACTATCTTCATGCCCAGCCTACAAACCACTCCGGCAGTCTCCATGTCAAGATCGATCCCCTTCGTTTGCCCTGAAAGAGCTCAGGTATGCTCAACAGGTGGACTAGACATTTCTGGGATTCCAGTGGTGCCTGTAGAACTCAGGGAGGTTAAATTTTCCTAGGAAGATCCTGACTACAATGTGAGTATGTCAAAATCCTGCACAATCCCGATGGCTGACTGAATAGCCCAAAGCTCATCATTTATATTTTAATTATGTTCATAAATCAAATGTTATAACCCACCAAAGCTTTTCTGAGACAGACCCAGACTCTAAGATTTATTTTTAAGTAATGAGGTAAGGCCCAGTACATTTTCTGGGTGATCGTTTTATGCCTCGATTGGTGTTGTAAGGCACAAGGCTACAAGCCAGATGACACTTTCTACCCAAGTGCAATAACTGCCCAGAAATGTATCGCCCAGAATGGCTTAATGTCATTATAAAATGGAACCGCTATATAAAAATAAGAAAAATAGTTAGGTCTGTGCACTTATGGAACATTATAGTTATAGAGATGGCATCACCAACAGCCAATCAATTAGGTTGAGGGATCTGAGGTTTTCATAATAGTGTAATTTCTAAAAAAACCCTATGAAAGACATTTAGCAAGACTCTTAGAGCAGACAAAATTCATTCATTAGTCAGTAGCACAGAGGGTTAAATGCCAGGAGGCCTTAGGTCACACTGCAGGAGCAACCAATTAAAAAAATAATATTAGAAAGACATTCCAATTTGATGAGACTTTCTTTAAATGTACTTTGCTCTCTCTATAAAGGGAAAAATATATATAAAAGGAAACTCTTAAAGAGGTTAGAATGGCTTGCTGGCAGATTACAATTGATTTCATGCCAGTCTGACCTTGTACCATGTTCTGTGATCTTTCCAGAAGATGAAGCTCGAGACTCTGTAACCTGTATTCACTTGCCTATGTAAATGAAAAGTCATCATCTCCTTCTCTCTAGATCACAACATTAATGTAGCAGGTTTTAAAAATTATTTATTAAAAAAAATAAAAGGGCACTTTGCAATTTCCTTTCACCTAGGAGGTCATTGTTGCCTTTTCCTAGACAGGAGTAGAGCTGAGGCAGGAAGAAGACACCAGATATCTCAGCACGAGACTTATCCTAGGGGCTCCTGACACTTCCCCAACCCCACTCCCACTCCCACAAATTTCTATATCAAGGAATGCGGGCATCCAATGTCCTTCGATACATTGACTGCAACTAGACCCAAGGGTTTGGGTGCAAATTTGGTCCTGCAACTGCTTTCGGGACACACGGTCTTCAAGGCCTTCATTGGATTCTGTCCAATATTCCAAATATCTGTTAAGAGTGGACTGGATGCCTGTGTAGCAAATGCTAATGGGCCCCTACCAGGGAGAACTCAAAGGTAGAGAGCACTCAGATGTATCAGAATGGCTGAGAGAAGTTTGGGTCTGGGCCTGTACATTCAGGTGGGGAAAGTATCAACTGGAGAGTCTTTGTCAATCATGGGGAATTACTGCAGGTTGGAGGAACATGACAATGCAGAGATTAACCTGAGATTTGGTGAGTAATCTCTTCCCCAGTTTTTTTTTTTTTTTTTAAAGCTCAAGGCAAGAATCAGCCCCGCGTCATATGGCTGTCTGGATTGCTGGGAGAGGCCAGCTTTACACCGAAGGAAGACAGTGTCCAGTAGCAGGAGGTGACTGGGTCTGGTTCGAGAACAGTCACACCGAGCTTTCAGAGGAGTTCCACATCCTGCAAGATTTATTTTCTAATGTCATCATACACTCACGAATAATTTTCACTACCATTTATTTTGTTTGTTTGCAAGGTGAAGGACCTTCTGCTGTTATATCTGTTGTCTAAATCTGAGCACCACCATGACTGCAATGCAATTGTGCTTCTAGAGGAGGGTAAGCTATTAGGAGCGGGAGGGGTCAAATCTGGTGGGAGATGCAGGACCAAAAAGCACGTGCCACATCACTCCAGTAGAACGCAATTTCTTCCTGTTGCAACTTGCAAGTAGTTTCGTGGATACTGAAATTGCTGTTTACCCAACAGAATCAAATTTTATTCTGTGATGTTGCAACAGAAAGTTGTGTCTCCAGTGCTTTTGAAATGGGTGGCACACTTACAGAGCACTCTTCCCTATTTTTGAGAAATCTTTAAAATTTGAAAGTGAACACTGGACAAGAAAAGCCTTCTAGCATGATTTTCTCCATAGGAAAGTTAGCTCTGTAAGAAGCAAAGTTTTTTTGTCTTTTGTATCCTGGTCCCTGGGCACATACAGTAGGCACTCAGTACTTGCTTATCAAGTGAATGAATGCACAAGAAAGTGGAGAAATACCAGAGGGGCATGGACTCCTATTCCAAGCGTGGCTACTGACTTAAAAAAATTAGATCATGAATATATCTTAACCTTGTCACAAGATAAACTGGGCACATTAAAATTTTTGAGAGTGTATTTGAGCATTCATGGATTCAAATAGGGCAACACCAAACTGAAAATGCTCCAGCCACAGGAACTAGGGGCAAGGTTTTTACAGAGAAGACAAGGAAGCAAAGCAAGGGCTATTATTTGATTGGCTGTGGCTTAAGTAGTTGCCTCATTTGGGGAAAGCCTAGCTGGCTGTTCATAATTGGTGGTGGCTTCAGCTTCATGTTCTTGGGAGCCTGGGGACTCTGGTTGAGGTTTTGGTTTGCTCCCATAGGTGACTCGAGGCATAAGAGTCACCCCAGTCTCCTGGCCTCCCTGTTGAATCACTTCAACAGCCCTTAGGGCAAAATATAATCATGCCATTCTTCTGGAAGGTCAATCCACCTCCCAAAATTTGAGGTTCAGCCCAGGTGTTCTGATTTACATGCTTCCATTTCACTACGCATTTATTTAGTATTTCTGGTGTATCTCTAAGGTGGGATCTTAGGGGAAATCATAAAGGATGTTGTCTGACCACTCATTTTAGATTTTCAGATTTTAACTTCACAACCATTTAACCTTCCACAGAATTGAAATATGACCTTGAGTTAAAAACATTAGGAGAACTAGTTTCACAGTGGAAATGCTCAATGTTCACAGCCACAGAGATGTATCTTCCCCAAATACATGAGGTCAGACAGCAGATGTGGACAGACTGTCCTTAGTAAGGGGCCTCTATCTACCGAGAGTGACTTCAGAAGGTAGGGATGGTGGCTTTCTCTTCCCTGACAGCTCGTGTCATTCAAACAGACACGGCCTGACACTCACTCTTTGAATATTGGTCCCTCAGCCTCCTGCCCCACTGGTGCTGCAGAATGCTCCATGAACGAGCTATGGAGTCAATAATATCAAGAATGCGGCCCCGCCCTGCTCTGTGATAACGCAGCAAATGACAGCTTAAACATTCGTTTCAATCAGGGGGTCTCCATGAGGAATAACAAATACTGAAATAACTTCCCCGAAACTCAATTCATGGCTTTAAAAAAATAAAAGGAATGGAGAGTGGGAGGAAGAACGTATTCTGTTCAAAGACGAGACTGGAGATCAGAGAGAAACAGGCCAAGTCGGGAAACACCAGCTATTATGCTTTGAAGAATACAATCTGGGAAGAGAAATGATGGGGGGAGGATGGATACGGGAGCTGCTCTTGGAAACGATGTCTCATCCTTCACTCCAAGCAGAAAGACTTTCCTATTTCCAGGTTTTTCTCCCTCCTTCACTGCAGGGCACTGTCGATACCAGAGAAACATTTATTTTGGCACAGATAGAGAACAGGTTTTGATCATCCCCTCAATGCCCAATTTCCCCCCCAATTGAGGGAATGAAAGACAAAATCTAGTCTTCTCTGGACCCTGGATGAACAGGAAAATGGATTTACAAAATATATGCTTATATGAAGTCAATAAAACTCATTTTGAAAATGATGCCTACATACGCAATTAACCATCAGATGAATAATCAGAGGAGGGAAGGTATTCAAACATCCATCTCTAGAGTCTTTGTTTTCATTCTCCCTTTCAAAACTCATCTCAATCTCTCGTTTTCTCTCTCTCTTTTAAACAAACATACACACACACAAAACCCTCACAAGATGAGGATTTTTGCACAACATTTCAAAGAGCAGGGCTGTGATGGGGGCGAGCAAAAGACACACAGCAGCAATTCAAGAGCTTCAGATTCACCTCAGTCCAGAAGTGAGGCTTTTCCCACTTTGCACAGCAATCTGAATTCCATACTGAGGGTCACAGCTCTTCTTTGAATCCCCAGCTTACGTCGCTATGTGTTGCCACCTTGATGCTATTTAAACAGTTTTCTTTTAACGCTCAGACAGTGAACTGTTCTCCTTTAAACAGGCTTTTATTTGACAAGAGTACGTTCCTTCAGATCTGAAGCTCCACTAACCGTGCTACAATTGTACCACGCTCTGCTATAATCAACCATGTTGTAAATTTGAGCAATGCTACGTACACAGACACGCAGAAGGAAAAAAAATGCACAGAAGGAATTTAGGGTTATATAGCTCAGAACATTAAAGGCAAAACTGTTCTCTGCCTTGCATCTGAGGCACAAGAGCTTTGAATTCTAGCTTCTGCGCATAATTATTTTCTGTTTTAAACATTGAGCTGTGTGCTGCCGTAGCCTTGCTGAGCCTCACAATGAAAGCTGGAAAACTAAGAGCCCTACTGTATGTTCTTCATTCCTAGCAACGTTCCTATGAGAAAACCTTATTAATGAGCTTGCAAACGAGCACCCAACAGGGAAATGTCACAAACAAGAGCGGCTAATGCCCCAGAAAATCAAATAACTGAACACTTGGCTGATTGTGGTGCTTTTCATATTTATAATAAAAAAAGAGGGGGGGCTTTAATTCACTAATTCTGAAGGGGTCAACACCTTGCTGAACAAAACAACTCATTTATTTATGTTCAGAAATCTCCAGATGATAAATTACATTGATGTTAATCACTTCAATGCATGCTACACAATTAATATCTGTACTCACCAAGAACTTAAAGATTATTAAAAGTATGACAGCATACACATCTGGCTGATTTTTCACATAATTGGGCACAACAATTTCTCCTGGTACCACAAATAAGGGTCCTCACAAACAAACACTGCAAAATTCTGTGTTCAATTAATTAGGACTTAAATCCACAAGACAAAAGCAATACCAAGTTGTAGCTCAAGCCTTGTCTTCTAGGCAGGATAGGAACACTCCACTTCACAGCTCGTCCTTTCCCTGGCAGATTTAAGGTATGCTGCTTAACGATACACAATGAAGGTCTCCGTTGTTTCCTTTTTAAAAAATATCTTCTCAAAAACAATGTAGTTTAGGGCACCTGGGCGGCTCAGTGGTTGAGTGTCTGCCTTTGGCTCAGGTCATGATCCCAGGGTCCTAGGATGGAGTTCCCTGCAGGGATCCTGCTTCTCCCTCTGTCTGTGTCTCTGCCCATCTCTGTGTCTCTCATGAATAAATGAATAAAATCTTAAAAAAAATAAAACAATATAGTTTATACAGAACACAAATTCACTATCTGTCACTTAACTCTGTTCATGTCCTGGTTAACAGCCATTGGTCTTAGATGAGGCAGAAAATGGTTTCCAGAAGGCTTCATGGAGTCACGTGGGCCAGGACTGAACCAAGTGGGTATAATTAATAACCAGTTCCATCAGGTTAGAGTTCCCCCAGGGTAGTCTTATTTACCCAAAAAAGAGTTGTTCTTAATCTGAGGTTCATAGACGAGTTCAGTATTTTCTGGTGATAATCTAATGCTTATAAATGATATTATTAAAAAAAAACTTTTTTAGGTAATATACAAAAGGACATTAAAAATAAAAGCTATATATTTATTTTGATGTTTATTAAACATAATACACAGAGCAAAATAAAATTCCTAATTTGATGTTTTTTCCACAGGTCTTTGTTAGGGAAAAGCAATAAAGTGACTTAAAGACAAATTCTAAATTAGTTCACTTAACTCATTTAACTGTGTGGACAGCCCATGGATATGGGAAAACTAGTCCTTCAATAAATGGAGTTAGAATAACTCTATAGGATAAACAGACTCATTAAATTGGAAGTAAAACATGGTGGCTACGTGCTTCTGTTCATCTTCTTCAGATCTATGGGACTTTTAAGTGGGTTTTAAAGGAGGTTAAGATCAACTGATACTAAGGGTTTAGGCTAATTACAAAATGAGGGTCTAGTGCTCCTCACAGAGTACCCAAAATTCCATCTCCACATAGACTGCTAAATCTCATGTGTTTAAGGATCTCTCCTCATTGCCATCAAGACATGGTGCTGCTTATCTGCAGAGAGAGTGCACCGTGAGAGGGATGGAATTGGAACCACTGGCGAGGGCCAATGACCAACAAAGCCCTGGTGCCCAATGCATGAGGCTTTTTTGTTATTGCAAAGGTGTTCAGGAGAGTAATGCTGGTGGGAAATGATGTCGAGGACCCCAGTCATGTCTGGAGGAGCTACTTAAAGAATTCCTAGTTGAGTCCATCATGTAGTCAGTAGTGCTCCAGGAATGGAGGGTAGTGTGAACTATTAGGTAACTTTCCTGAGCACAGAGTTATATTTAAGATGTCAAAGAAGACTCTAAATTCCCATTCAGATTAATATAATGGTTGGTAATTCTTGACCCTTTTTTTACGTAAAAAGACTTTCTCTTTATGTACATCTGAAAAATGAAGTATCAAGAATAAAATACCCGTGTGGCTCACTTCGGATAAAAAAACCAAAAACACAAAACAGTAGTCTCCCATAAAAAGGTGCTGAATAAGGGACAGGTGAGACTACGTAGAGAGAGACAGGTAGGGGGCTCTGTTACCAAGCTCACAGAAATCCCAGATGTGCAGAAAAATTATAGACAAGATATTAACCAGAAAGAAGGGAATCTAACAAATCTATCTTGTTTGTTCTAAATACAGACAAGATACTGTCATAGTATTTACAAATCTACCTTGTCTTAAATGTTATAGATGAGATATTTACCAAAGTTTCCTGGTTAGTTTTCTATAAAAGACCGACCATAAAATCCTTCCGTGGTAACCCATCCTGGACCCCTCTCACTCTAGAGGGCTTTCCTTTCTGTTCTCACCTTCCCTTAATAAACTTTCACTTCATTTCACCCTATTGCCTGTGAGAATGAATCTTGGATTCTGTGAGACAAGAACCCTGCAACAGTGCTGTGTTAAGAGTTAAAAATGATCAATAGGTTTTTGGAAGGCATTGGTCACTTCCCTGTGGCTGAAGCAGAACTCTAAGATGCAGATTGATTCAGATATGGAGCTTTATTCCTTTTTCTTAGAAGGACAAATCTCTTGAATCTACAGAATATGGAAGGCAAGACTTAAAAATAGATCATTATCAAGTCTTCCAAGAGGTATGAGGTACAGTATTTAAAATATTTTACATTTGGAAGTGAGTGTAACTTCAAGGTGGGTAGGGCTATCCTATGTGGAAGATGCTCTGGGGACACTGGAAGAGTTTAGGGGTGGAGACTGGGTGAATGTCTACTCAGGTTTCACAAAGGAGTTAATGTATTATTAAAGCTAATGGGCCCCTACAAGGAAAGTTAATGGATATTAAGTTTGCTTAAATGAATTACATATTAACAAAGTCACAAGAAATCTACTATCTGCCAATTTAGATAATATCTGATCATTTCTGTTTTCCCATTATAGGGACATTACACCACAATAGTTTTAGTGATATGAAAATTATAAGCATGATGCCCATAATGAAGCTACATAATGAAGGAGATGAAATGAATTAACAAGAAAAACCTGCATTATGTAATGTTAAATTGAGCCAAACTCACAGAGTAAGAAAAGGTTAGAATGGGACTGGTGTCTCAGAAGCAACTTTTTACATTTAATTTTAGTCAAAAGGTGGAGAAGCAATTAGAAGCCACTGTTTACACCTTTCCCTGGCCCCTGTTTTGTGCAAGCGATGTGCCTCACACATGTGCTGAAGACTATAGTGGGCTGAATGGTGGCCCTCAAAAGATATGCTCACTTCTTAGCCTCGGAACCTGTGAATATAGATAGCCTTATTTGGAAACAGAAGTCTTTGCGGATGGCATCAAGTTCAGGATCTTGAGATGAGACCATTCTGGATTAGCTGGGAGGATGCTAACTCCAACAGTAAGTGCCCTTATAAGAGACATGAAGAGAAGAGAAGGCAAGCCCGTGGTGAGACAAAGCAAGAGACTGGAAAGACACGGCCACAAACCAAGGAATATCTGGGACCCCCAGAAGCCAGAAAAGGCAAGGAAAGCTCTCGTCCTAGAGCCTTGAGGGAGTGTGGCCCTGCTAACCCCTCAATTTTAGTCTTCTGTCCTCTAGAACTATGAGAGAATACACGTGTCATGTTAGGCCACAAAGGTCGTGATAATTAGTTATGGCAGCCCTAGGAAATTAATGGAAGAATTCATAGATGCTAATGCTTTGCCTTTGTCAGATACCCTGTGGTTGCCTTTCCAACCAAATTCTTCCAACATTCCCACTACACACATTCAAATATCACCTCCAATTTTTCAGAGGCTCAGTTATAGAAGTCTTCTGATAAAAAGCAGAGACGTTGGCTACTTGGCCACGACTCTGCTGCAAGGATGGTTTTGTGCAGAAGACATTTGGGGAGGACGTAGAGTCCCGAGAGAAAATAAGGAGAGTGTCTTTACTTCATTGGGCACAGTGAGGACACAACCTCACTCACCATGATCTAGCTATTATTGATGAAGCCATTGAGATTGTGGCACTGATCCCAAAGACTTCCACTTTTAAACTCATTGCTATACTTTAAGCTAAAAATGGAAGAGAACATGCAATTTAAAACAAAATGCTGGTGTAGAATGGGAATAAAAGCCCCTCTACAAAAATTAAAAACAATTTTGGTACTTCTGCGGGGCCTAAGAAAGTGTCAGGGACTACTCTAGATTGTGAAGTTGACATAGAAATGATTATACTCAATATTCATAAAATACAATTAACTAAGTCATGTGGTAGAACAGATTGGAATCATTTTAAAGTTCTACAGTTGGGTTAAATGTAATATTTTGAAAATCCTCATTGGCATGCTGTAATATGGCAGTGTTTCAATAAAATAATCCTTTGATTATTTTACTACTAAGACAACAAGATATAAACTCTATCTATGCTATATAAAACATATGTATTCAATAAGTGGCTTCTGAAGTATTTGTAAGCCAGCTACTCTATGTCCTCAGGATAAAATACTCAGGTGCTGCTATGATTTGAATGAATGTTTGTGTCCCTCCCTCCCCAAATTCCTATGGTGAAATACCAGCATCTGGTGTGACGATATGAGGTGGTGGGGCCTTTGAGAGGTGCTCAGGTCATGAAGGTGGAGCCCCCATGAATGGGATCAGTGCCCTTGTAAAGCAGCTCTGGAGATCTGTAGCACCTTCTGCCCTGAGAGGACACAGCATGAAGGCAATGGCTATGACCCAGGAAGAGGGAGGGCTTTTTCTAGAACAGAACCATGCTGGTACACCTTGATTCTGGACTTCCTAGCCTCCAGAGCTGTGAGGAATCAATTACTGTTGCTTATAAGCTACTCAATCTGTGCTTCTTTCTTAACAGTAGCCTGACCGGACTAAGATAGGTACTCACACTGTACTTCAAGGTACCGCTGAGTCTGCAAGTTTCCGGTGACGGCAGGGTGCTCCACCTGACAGATCACTGGGACCCCGTCATCCTCCTTATGCACCTTCAGCATCAGCTGACTGGTCACAGTGTACATGTCTGACCACTCCTCCACCTCCGATTTGCCTGGGGAACACAGAATATACCAAGAAATCAGAGTTAAGTGAATCTCTGTCACTGTTTCTACAGACTCCTCTCCCCGCCCCAACAGAGCTATTTTAACAAGATGATGGAAGTCACTGGGATAAGGGTAAGCAGTGGGTAGATAACAGACAAAATTATAATTTTCTACTTTTCAACCTTGTAGAGGATATATGTAAGCTGTATTTCTACCCCACATAATATATACTATTTTTATTTAAATATATTACATATGTTGTCTTCTATCTTAAAAACCTCCCACAAAAAGGCAGCTGAAAGTTGAACCACTTTGCCATCTGACTGCTTATGGCATTCTGGAGGAGGAAAAGAGAAGAGCTTTTCACCCCTACCACCATCTGAACTTGAAACATCTAGTAGGCTGTCATGCGGTTTAAAAATTCCAGGACATCATCCAAATCTCCAAAGTAATTCAATCAGGAATAGAGATATAAACAGCCCCCTCTGCCCACCCCCATCAGAAACAATTAAGAGGGAAAGTAACTAAGTGGATTTACATAATTGAAATTGTAATTGAAATGTTTAAACTCTGAAACTTTTGGAAGACCACAAAAAACACAGTGGCAGCGGGTAGAGCAAAGTAAGATAGAGGCTTCAGGCCAGATGGGAGACATGTCCAAGAACACCCAGAAAAGGAGGGAGGAGGCTTCCGGATGGGATGAATAGGCCAAGGCGGCCTCTTTCCTGAACTCGGCACTCCCCGGGACATGGTGCACCATTAACTTTCTTTTAATGTTTTGTACTTATCGGTACACATCTAATGGTTCAATTCACTTAGAAAAGCAGAGGGGAAATGAGAAACTCCTTCCTTCTAAAACCATACCTAGGAAATAGGAGATTAAAACAGAGCAAGCTTTTTGAAACTTAAGCTGTTATATATAGATTTATCTGTTTCTAGATATAGATTTTTATATCCCCTTTCTAAAAGGCCTTCTTCTTGTCTTCCTGGCACTCTTGATTTATTCCACAAGCACACACAGAGCACTTACCTTGGCCCAGATACTCACTACGTGATTTACCAACATTCATTCACTCATTTCATCTTCCTAAGAATCCCATAAAATCTGTAATATCAATATCTCCATTTCAGCAGAGATTGCTAAACACAGCTGGCATTCCTGGCAAATGACCAGAGTTGTTTGGCCCCTGGTACCACTTGCAAGGCAATCTTGAAAAGGAAGAGGTAGGAATGCCCACACACATGTTAATTTAGGATGACAGACACAAAAGGGTCAACTAGGGGACAGGCTGTGGCCCAGGCGATGGCTAAGGTGGCAGATATTTGAGGGTACAGGAATCAAACCTGGGGCGGCCTAGGCCGAGGGAGAGAGGATGGGGAGTAGCGTTAAAGCATCGGCCTGCACCACTATCACGAACTAGAAGCTTTGCAAAAGAACAGGCTGGTGAAACGTGCAAGTGAGTTAGAGAGTCCACGATGAGAAAAGGGCCTTCAAATCCATAATTAGGATATAATCCTTACTGCACTTAGCATGCCTGACCCTGCAGGAAAGCACACAGTCAGCAAGCTGACAGCATAGTAACACGTTAGAATAACTTGGAATTCACCATGAAGACTGTTAGACTTTTAAAAAAAAATTTAAATTTTTTTAACATCTAACATGAGAATTTGAGGTGCTGATCCCCCCTAGGTCACAAGGTGAATGAGAACTGAGGTACAACATGGACAGCTGGAGTTCAGGGGATACCTCCAACAGTGGATCTTCCTAATATAAAGAGTTCTAGTTCTTTTTGAACATCTGAATAAAAATTGAGAAATACCCATCATCACAAACCCTCAAACCACAGGAGGA
The DNA here is from genome assembly GCF_905146905.1 of Nyctereutes procyonoides. NCBI lineage: Eukaryota > Metazoa > Chordata > Mammalia > Carnivora > Canidae > Nyctereutes > Nyctereutes procyonoides. Next base: position 71,471,704 of record NW_026575140.1, read on the forward strand.
GGATATGCATTAGACTCAATAAAATGCCTTTATGCTTTGGCTTCAGTTACATTTGGTAAATGATAAGAAACCCTATCGAAGTGGACATTTTTGCTTTAGGGGCATGTTTTGCATGTATGTTTAATTTCCACCAAGGTGTACCCCCGCTGGAATCAGGTGCCCACCCACTACTTCAGGACAGGGCAGCCTGAACCTCACCTTTTAGCTCTTTGTTCCCTTTGAACCACCTGATGGTTGTGGCTGGTTTGCTGGCCATGGCGGTGCAGTTCACTTCAATCTCCTCACCTTCCACCGCTGTGTCTTTCTGGATATCGATCATCAGATTGCGTGGTGGGACTACAAATTAAACACATGTGCTTTTTAAACACAGAATCCATTTCTGCACATAGCCTTCTTTTCATTAGAAGTGAGCACCACTGCTATCAAAAAGAGGAGACAACTAACAGACATTCCTGATGGGAATTTAAAACGAACTGCCACCCGAGGGGAAAAAAAGAAGTACAAAGTCATCATCAAAGAACGTGAATTATATGAAAGTTCTTAATTTAGAATTTCTCTCCTACAGTTATCTTGTAAAATGCCCAGCTTCCCACTCCTAAGTCATGAGTGATCGAATTATAACAGTAGTGGTGTTAGTTCTCAATCGGTTAATAGAAAACTAATCAGAATACAGATATAAAAGTAAGACGAGGATACTAATGAGATTATCCTTATCTGGAAGGATATGAAACGACCAGTTCTCCCTGAACTCAACCTTTGGGTTTCAATCTTCACATGAAAGATTTTAAAGACAACTAGTAAAGGTCAAAAACTTGGGAGTCCCTTAAAAGAATCACTCACCATAAACACATGGAAAACTTGTGCTTAGAACCAGTTTCATTCAGTTTCAAATTATATGCAGAGAACTGGAATACAATCACGTCCTCCAATGGATGGGGTAGTAATAAAATCCACTGGATAGGAAGATGTGGTAAGATAGGACATGCCAGTTAATTTGCTCTAATTTTCCCATGTTCTGAAATCTAATGCTCCAGATTTTAGGAAGCAAAGGTGAAAAAGACTATTAAGTGCTTGCAAGTCCATTTGATATGTCAGAATTAAAATCACTCTTCTTTAAGCCTATTAAGCAAATGCAGTGAGATGGTCAGCATAAAATATTTGGGGGCTAAAATGCTGAATATCAAATCTAGAGTATGTAGGATGATGAGGATGGTAAGAAAGCATGTTATCTTTCATGAAACTGAGTTGATGGTGAGACTTCACATCAGGTGCAACCTTACCTCAAGATGGAGCTTCTTGAAATAAAAATCAGTGAGAATATGGAATTCAGCACAGCGAATCTCAGACTATGTGCCCTGACCACCATGAATAAGCAAAGACAGTTCTGAGACTTATGATTAATAAGTTTCTCAACTCAGAAGAGAAACAAGAAATTAAATATGTATAAACATGCCATCCTGATGATCAAGTTGAATAATAAATCTCTGATACTGCTTCAATAAGTTATGGGATTAAACCATGTATTTGGGATTTCCAACTGTTGGAGTCCAATGTAAAATTCTGTGTACAGGAAGACTTTTACATTGAACTGAAGCACTTTGAAAATTCCTTCAGAGAACGATGGAAAAGGAAAATGATATGTTGCATATGTTTCTCAGCAAGACAGTATGTGGGGTGTGCGTGTGTGGAGGGGCAACTATTAGAGCAAAAGTGGGCCTTTTCTTTGTTCCCTGTGTAAAAGGAAAAGAACACATTTGCTCAACTGCATGTGTTGCCAAAGTGATATGGCCAAAATGAGTAGTTAAACATGGCAAAGAACTACCCTGACTTACATTTAAAGAAAAAAAAAAGCATAAAGAGATATAGTCTAACATCCAATTTGGAGTTGCACATCTGCCAGCATTTTAAGAGACACAGAAAGGCAGTGACAAAAGTAAATGGGACGACTTAGCTCGCTATTTCCTGAATGTAGATATTCTTGCCAGATGACAATCAGAATGGTTATAGATTTTCATCACACACACCTCGAGAGTTGGTAGGGAATACACAGAGACTCCAGGTTTTGGACCAACAAATACTACCAAATTCTGAGTGCGGTTATCACAGAAATATTGAAACAAAATGCTATTGCAAGAGCAAATGTCAGAAAAAGACTGCCCACGCCTGAAGAAAATAAGATCTTTGTGAGCTAAGAGGAACAAAGTTGAGAGGCAGACGACAAAACCACCAAAGAATAAAGACCTAGGAATGTGCACCCTGCCACACACACACGGAGGAATCAAAGTCAAACAATAACAATTCCTGTCAAGGTTCAGACAAAAATAAAAGTAGAGTGATGAAAATCATTTCTGGGGGTCCTTGGATGGCTCAGCAGTTTCCTGCCTGCCTTAGGCCCAGGGCGTGGTCCTGGGATCCTGGGATGGAGTCCCACATCGGGCTCCCTGTATGGAGCCTGCTTCTCCCTCTGCCTGTGTCTCTGCCTCTCTCTCTCTCTGTGTCTCTCATGAATAAATAAATAAAATCTTTAAAAAAAAAAAAAAAGAAAAAAATCATTTCTGATGTTGGAATCTGCCATGATGCCCAATGAGAAATGTGACTGAGTGCAGTGACTGAAGAGATAGTATTCGGTCTAAGGAAATTCAAACCGAGTAGGGGAGACTCAGGGAAAGTGGTCCTCTTTGGATAGGACAAAGAGGGCAATGGAGTCCAATGGATTTCAGCTTGCTTGGGTAAGTCTAGAGAAAAACCTTGATGGTGGCTCTGTGGTGACCTGGGAATCTTGACGGGAAGAAATCCAGGAGTTGTTAGAAAGTTCTGGCATGTAGCACTGTCAAGTCTCAGTGGTACCCAGCCTCTAGCACAGGCTTTGTTAGGCATTTGTTTCCTGCGTGTTCCTGAGTTTCTTTTCGTTCATTCTCTCCTTGTTCGTGCTGGGCCTCTGAAGACAGCTCAGCTCACCTTATCACAGGCTTTTCCTACCCGCTGTTAGCTGTTCCTCCTCAGTGGTATTTCTCTCTGTAAGATGGAGGTGGGCATGGAGACGACTGTTTGGCATGCTCTTTCTGCGTTACCACTAACGTTTGCTGGCTCAGAGGAAGGAGATGGAAGAGCACACATATAAATGAGGCCAGGGGAACACCTAACAATGCCTGTTAGATCTTGTTTGGAGGCTCAGAGCCTGACCAGCAGCAATCCTCTCTGTAACAGATTATCTATTGTTTGGCATTGTCCATGCTGCTTCTTCCTCTCTTGCAACAGATAAGACGTCAAGTTCCCTAACCCTTCTGGGGTTGGGGCGGGGGTGGGCGCCTATACTCGTGCTAGGTCCTCAGGTCACGTTCCTGAAGAGCTGATGTCATCTAACTTCATGGCTAAAGTAAATGTGTGGACAACTGCCACATCTTGGAAAATGAAACCAGTGCAGAAAAATAAAGGACTTATTTGTGATGGAGAAGAGCATCCTGAGAAAGAGTGGAGTGATTTTTTTCCCCCCAAGTCCACATTGTGGCCAGGGTTTCTGACTTTACTAAAATGAGAAGAAGAAACAGTCAAGTATAGTGGGAGTTGCGTGGTTTGCAAATCTAAAATCAAACCTGATAATGTGAGTCACAATGGTTTATTGATATTCACTATCAAGGTGATGTCTCGGATTTCTTTTTTTAAAAAAGATTTGACTTATTTATTTAAGAGAGACACAGAGAGCGGCAGAGACATAGGTAGAGGAAGAAGCAGGTTCCCTGCGGGGAGCCCGACTGGGACTCGATCCCAGGACCATGATGTGAGCCAAAGGCAGATGCTCAATCACTAAACCACCCAGGTGCCCCATGATCTTTTTTTCAAGAGCAAGAAAGCTTTGGAAAATATAAATGAGGTGATTTAAGTCTCTCTGGAAAAATGAGGCTGGACAAGAAAAACTTCAAGTTTATTTTGGCCTATTAAGTATCCTGTATTCCCTTCAACTCCACAACATCTGCTGTAATGCAAAAGTGGTTTGTAAAGTATAAAAATCCATTTGTGGGAAAAATGAATTAAAACTGCTACTAACCAGAGAATACACTTATATGTGCTCTACTAAACAGACAAATTTAGTAAAAACTGCCTGCGGCCATTAATGAAAATAACCAAAGGTGTATGTAAGGAGGTGCACACAGATGAAAACCTGAATGAAAATCACAGGGGAAAATACTAGAAAATAGCAAAGAAATGTCAAGGTTCTTCTCAGCTAACCTCAAATCTATAAGAGTGCTCATTATAAACATTACGCCTACAACATTAAAAAAATCAGCAATATCAAGATGAGTCACACGTTAATTACAACAAAAGAGGAGTCTTAAAGCTGATCAGTATGTGAAATCTCACTCCAAAACCCTTTAAAATAATTAGGTTCTCCTGTTCCTGGAATCTTAAGAGTGAACACTAATCTTAGAAGGACAGGACTGTAATAATATTAGCTGCTATTATCAGTAACTATATTTATCTTCAAGCGGTGTATTCTCTTTCTTGTTCCACTGTTTCCACGAATACTAGCATAAGAGAGTCCTACGCTATAATCTAGAGAAAGGAACAAACTCGCTAGTGAAAGGAGTGAATGGAGATCCTAAAAGGCACCTAAATGCATGCAAAAAATCATTGGAGAGTTTTCAGTTTTTACATGGATAAGATAATACATGTAATAGAACTAACAAATAACCATCTCTACGTCTTATAATTATGCTGAAATTTTTGCTGAATGCTTTGAACAACTAATAGACACATGCACTAAAATCAGCATCTTCAACCTATCAAGAAGTTTGACAGCTGTGTAAGTATATATGGAGTCCTTTTCAGAGAACCATAGATAGAAGCGAAGATGCTAATAAATCACTCTTCATTCATTAGAATATCTGAAAATTCTAAACCTTAGGAAAAAGGTTTGAATATATGAGTATCAGTGGAAATTGTCAGATTTTGGAATATGAAAGACTCAAACACTGATGACAACAATTTCACTCCATCAAAGAATCCTAGAGTCAATTCCACAGAAAGAATATTAAATGAATACATAATATCTGCAGAAAGAGCATCTACTAATATTACTTTCAAGCATGTTTAAGTTAATGCTTCTATACAATACAAGCAGGAACCTATTACTTCTAGAATAATCAGACCTCCAACAGAATTATAGGCATAAATGCCTCTTCAAAGTCTAGTGCTGTCATGCTGCCTCCCAAGCACCGGGTATATTCAGTCAAGCTGGCCCAATCCAGCATGTCCGAGAACAAATGTACCAGATTCTGGAAACTGACAGGCAGTCCTGTCACAAAAGATGTTCCCCTCCAGGGGAAAGTCACAAAACGGCAGCATTTGGGATTTTACTGAAAACAACCCAGGCTAAAAGACACAAAGGTTGTGAGATGGAACAGTAGGGTCTACCTCAAAGTCTAAGATTCTAGATTTGTACCATGTGCTTTGTAACCCGGGCAAGATGGCTCATCTCTGTTATTATCATTTCTTCCTATGAAAGATATTCATAGTCAAAGGTATATGTAGAAAAAACGCTCTGAAAACTCAGAATGCTGTAAGTATATTTCATTCCATGGCTGTTAGGCTTGGAAAGGCCATAACCAATGATGGGTCAGTGGGTGGATGATGGTCAGCTTGCAATCTGCTTTATTGGAATGAGTCACTGGTTGCACAGTGTTTTCAAATACTTCTGAACAGTTAGGTGGACAGAAAACCTCAAGGCACACCTGCAAAATACCAAAATAACTCATCCCAGCAAAACCTTTTACGCTTATTATTGCTACAGGTCTAATACAGCGTAATGCTAAAATTAAAGCAGCCGTGTCCATCTGAAAGCCATCTATTGCTCAACACAGACCACAGCAGGAATTGCGTGGACTGATAACGAAACAGGACTTCCTCAAATCAGTATCCCTCCTATCAAGAACATGTATGGAAGCACTAGGGACATGTTTTAGTTTAATGAATGAAAAAATATTTTCCCTTTTACAGCTGTGTTTAAACAAAGTAATGAGGCAGCAGCCCAAAATGTACATCCATAAATACATACATGTTCATACACACCAAGCAGAAACGTCCTTCATATTTATCTTTCCTCCTTAATCTTCATATCATTACACTGAAAAGCTGCACTCTGCCGCCTCAAATAGACTTTGATTCATCATCTTTCTGAAGGTGTAAATCAGAGATCTTGCCTCATGCTAGAGTGTACGTCCTTGAAAACTCAGTTTCAAAAATCAAAATCAGCGGGTGTTATGCACTGGTGTACACATTTGTCCAGAAGGGGACTAATTCAGACCACTGTCAACACAGGAATATGTGCTGACTGTATCAAAATCTAAATATGGAAACTTAGCTACTGGGATTTTCCTGAAAAATCACAATCTGATGATTATAACGAAAGACATCCAACTCACTAGAAGTGTCCTTAGCAGCCTGTCAATAGTCCTTGCTTATTATCACCTTTCTCTCACTGGAAGCTCTTAATTCTGTTATGTCCAATGGTTGCAATTTGTGGTAAAGTGTGTGTTCATGGGGTATGATTTTTACAGCATGATCTAGAGTATAAGCAATACACAAGGCAGTAAGTAAAGCCAAAGATAAGGAGATCAACAATATTAAATGAGATGTAACTCAGAAGGAAGAATCATTAAGCAGATTTGATAATCGAGCTCTGCCACAGGGTATGGATATAGCAGCCCACCTCCTCCTCTCCTGCACGGAGGGGGAAGAAATCCTGGCAGTTAGAAGCAATGGCATTTCATGTGGGGAGTGGTTCATTTGAGGGCTCTAAATTCTCTTGATCTTTGCTTCTAAAGCTTAAGGGTTGGAACTCAGGAGCAGGTGGGATCTACAGAGACTGCTGATTGCCATTCCTTAAGAGTGTTTGGTAAAATAGGCTATTTTTAAAATTTAGCAAGATGAGTGGTGATTCTTCCTAAAACAGGTTTGAAGAGCAAAATTTACCATTAACCTCTTCCTTGCTGCCAGAAGCCATCTGGTAGTAAGGGCCACCCTATTCCGTTTCCCAGGACACCACCCCATGAGTTTCTTACCCAGCACCGTGATTGTGGTGTAACTTTCCTGTGGGGGGTCAGTGTAGAGCTGGCAAAAGTATCTTCCTTCATCCGAAATTGAGACATTTGTCAGCGACACCTTGAGTTCACTGCTAGAAAAATTCAGCAACTGAAACCTGCTGTCCTTCAAAGCTGTGGAACAAAACACAGAGTTACTGATGAGGAGGAAGATGATAGCCCATCTTCCTTACCTAGGGAAGGGAGAAAGGAGAAAGGAGAAAGGGGATTCGAAAGGCCTCTATAGAGAAGAAGAATCGAGTACATCTGTGTGTACCTGTTGGGTCCTTCTTTAGACTTCTTGAACTACTATTTTGGGCTTTTGCAATAACTGCATGTAGACAAATAACCTTGTCTGAAAGGAAACTGACACACATGGGGGTCTGTGGGTGTATGCGCGTGCACACACACACACACACACACCCCACATGCTCCTTGCTGTCAGTTTCCACCACTTATTCATAAATTGTTTCAGATTTTTCTACTGCAGTTCAGTAAAGTGAAAAGAGAAGGATGGGGTGCCTGGGTGGCTCAGTTGGTTAAGTGTCTACTTTCAGCTCAGGTCACGATCCTGGGGTCCTGGGATAGAGCCCTGTGTCAGGCTTCCAGCAGAGCCTGCTTCTCCCTCCACCCCTCCTCCAGCTCATGCTTGCCCTCTCTCTCTCAAATAAATAAATAAAACCTTAAAAAAAAAAAAACCAAAAAACAGAAGGAAAGTGCAGGCTGTAAGCTCCCCCTTTGGGCACTGAAATTTCAGGGAGTAGGACCTACTGGCTTTTGAGTTGTCTCTCAAAATCTGATCTTAAAAAAAAAAAAAAAGCAGTTCCAAATTACGAAAACAAAAATGTCATTATTATTAATTTCAAAAACAATATGGAATTAAAAAAAAACACTTCATAGCATAACAGCTCAATTTAATGTGGATGCACCTTTGCATTTGGTATGGTTGGAGGTAGAGTTGTCCAAAGTCCATAACCTAGGGCTTCCTAGAGCCTAAGACAGCCTACAGTTTTCTAACTACATTCAATTTCACAATAGAAAATGGGTGAGGAAGTAGGAAATCAGTCACCACCAAAGTAATGTATGTGGGCTTTTTATTAATTTCAAATATTCACTTTTAAAGTCCTTAGGTTAATTTTGGCAGAGGCGTGATTCATTTACAATGACAAAAATTTACTCTAAGAATGGCTGGCTCCTCTTCTTTTACTTCCCTTCATCTTCCCTTTTAGATGTTCCTTAGTTTTATCAACTCTTTCCATAGTTCGTGAATGTTCTAGGGCATTAGGGAGAATGTGAACAAGCAGATGTGAAGGGACATTCCTCGACATCTGCTTCAATTAGGTATCAATGGTCTCAAGGAGCTATTTTTTGAAAGACCCGATTCTTGGTCCTTTTATGCTCTGAGATCCATTTGAACCATTCCTAGGATATACAATTAAGTTTCAATGATTAACTTTTGGGATATTACATTTAGTAAGATTTCAGCATGTGATAACCTCTCTCTACCAGAGGCTATGGCGATAAGAGATTTTGGTTTTGTCTTTATAGGCACGCATTATCTTGGAAACTTCCATCTTCAAACCAAACAGATTACCCTTCAGAATGCTGTATTTTCCTTGCCTTCCCCTTTTTGAGTTGTTTGTGTCAGCTAAGTATTTGGGATTCTATTGCAATTCACCTTGAATTACTACAATCAATTCCTATTGCAAAGTAAGACTGCTTTACTTTTAAAAGGGACCATTCAAGGTTTCTATTAAGTAGAAAGATTATGATTGCATGTCTCTTCTTCCCTCTGAAGAATTGACTAAACTTTAAGCATCTAACATTAAATTTAGAAAAGGAGGCTTTGGCAATCTCTTTATCAAGACAACATGTAGGGGAAAAAAAGTTGCCACCTAACACTACAGAGATGGAAACTTACGCCTGAAGTCCCTGAAATAAATGGTCTGCCTGTTGGGATTCAGCAGTTGAATCACAGAGTCATCACTCTTATTGACTTGGCAGCTGATGGTTGCGACTTCTCCCTCGATCACTGTCACATCTTTTGTAAACAAATTCTGTCCATCACCTTAAAAAAAAAAAAAAGAAAATTTCCATCAATTAAAATTTGGTTAATGGCGCAGTTAAAATGAGAGACAAGAAGGGTAATCAAAAATGGGTATTAAGAGCAACATTGGTGTGGTTCCCATCTTTCTTCCTCTGTAGGCCACAAACAAATGAGCCTGTTAATCCCAGAGAGATCCAAGGACAAAATGCAACTAAGCCTGGAATCAACAAGCTATCAACAGTCGTGATGCCAATGTCCCAGGCTCCAGTATCTTGTACCAGTTAAGGAGAGTGTTGGAAAGGTATGGAGAGGTCAGAGAGCTGACTTTTCTAAGAAGCTGCAGCTCTCACGAATGGAGTAGGGGAGAAGCATATACTCAACCTCAGTTCACATGCCCTTGAGCTAAGCTATTTGGTCGCCTCACAGAAAACTCAAGGGGCCACTTAATAGAAGAAGGGAGGAGGGCTCAGTAAATAATCTCATCTTGTTAGCTGATGTCGACATTCCCAAGGCATAGGCAGTTCAGCTGCTTACTGCTTGGGAGTGAGGACCTCTCTGGAGTCCTGGAATCCCAATCAAATCCTGGGAAGCTTATATGTGAGCCTATTACTCTGCTCTCTGAAACTTAGGCCTTCATGACTCACTCAAAGCCCCAGGCAGGCCCGAACCATGCCCCTTCCATAGATCACCCCCATCTGGCCATTTAGACATTATCCCTCAGAACATGTCGAAAAGTCAAGGCTTTCAGATCTAGTGATAGAAGGCTTCTCTCCAGATCTGCTCTGGTTTGTCGCTTTTATGATTAGTGACAGCAGCCAGGGCCACTCATGAATGTCCCCTATGATCCACAGCACAGGTAGAGAAGAGGAGAATTCAGTTCAAAAGCAAAAGATGAAGTAACTGTGGAAGGCCCTATTCTGCACCAGGCACAGCAGAGGATACAGAAATATAGGGCACTGTACAGGCCTTTCAGAAGCTGCCACGTGGCTGAAAACTATCTAATCTTCACTTACAAAATAAAAAGCAATGGGTGTAATGGTCAATCAGGAAGGGGAGAGGAAGATTGCTTTTCGGCTGTATGATCTCAAGTAAAGTATTTCAAGTCCCTGAGCCAGTTTCTCATCTGCAAAATGGGGACAGTAATTCAAAGCCCTCTCACAGAGCTGTCAGAAGGACTGAGGAAGGTAATAAATATAAAGCATTTAGCACTGTCTAGTTTCTTATAAAACTGAATAAATGGTGGCTGCCATCATCATTGCCATCCTTTCTCTAGTTGTCACATCCCAACATTGATTCGGCAAGTCCATCCATGTGTTGAGTAGTGTGGATACAAGAATGAAGACCCACGGTCACTCTTCCCAAGCTTTCCAGGGTAGATCAGGGTAGTTCATTCACTCCTCCCACCAAAACAAACAAACAACAACAACAACAAAAACCCCAAACCCAACTTTGTCGCGTTTAGGAACAAAGGTCAAAGATAAATACTATTGCAAGAGAGGAAGACTGTGGGAGAGCATATGCATAGAGATGCAATTAGAATAAATGGAGGATTTCCACCTGCTACTGTATTTCTGCTGAAGGATCCTTTTTTGGCAGGACACAGAGAAGAAGTGTGAGAAGGGTGTCTGAGATGGCTTTAAGCCAAATCCACCTAGAAACAGACTAGCTTCTGATAGAGGACTAGGACGGAAGGAAATAGAAGATAAGGATGAAACTATTAGAACCACAGACAAACAAAAATTCTTGGTGCTTGAGGAACCAAACCATGTGAAACCCACCCTTGAGATGCTCTCTGATGCAGGGAATTAACTGAAGTGGGAGAATGTAGGTAGTGAGCAGAAGGGGTATATTTTCCCTAGCTTGATCCAGCAGTGAAAGCTCAGTGGCTGAACAATGCTGTGGAATTGTTGCAGAATTTTAATAAGAAAAAGTGATCAAAAAAACCCCCAAAACAACCCTACGAATGAATGCCTATTTTTCCCTCTGTAGATCACTGTGACAAATGCAGAATTCAGAAGCCAGCTGGAGGGAGCAGCGTATTCCCAGATTTGAGAAAAGAACAACGAAAGGGGAATTCCTGCCAATCAAGCATGCTTTTCGAGGTGGTTTGACTGGCTCTGGCAAAAGTATCTACAGGAAGGACGATACCCTTATTTCCTTGGGGTAACCTAATCTAGTAAGAAAATTAAAGAAAAATTAAACTGCATAATTCCAATGCTGTACTGCCCCCTGAAGTCACAGGGCTTGCCTTGAGGAGATTAGGATACCAAGTGGGGTCTCTATCGGGTCATGGGTAGATTTCCTCTCTCTAAAGATATTTGTTACCAACGTAAGTAAGAATCTTCCATTTACAAAAAGAACCTATGGAAAGGCCACCTAGTGATAGGCCTTAATCGCTTCAATGCCAACCACGCCTTGCAGGTCCTGACCACCATCTTGTGGGTACTGGAACTTAAAAGCCAGTTGCAATTCAACTGGATCCTAATACTTCCTGTGGAACTAACTGTACCTTTTCGTGTTATTCTCTGGCATGCTGGTATATTCTTTCTGGATAGCACCAATATCGACACAAAGTCTATCAAACATTTGTATAGGAGATGAGAACAAAGAGGGGTTGACTGGGATTTTGTGTTTGGCACAAGTAATAAAACAGAATCAGAGGGGTTTTGTGTGTTAAAAAATCTACACATTCTTAATTATTACTTATAATTAGGAAAATAAGACCAGATCACTTTAGCATGTTATGATTAAGTCATTCAGTAAAATTTCTGCCATCTGCACTGCTCTGGCACACAGCGTACTGTGCAAATCCATGGTGGTATCAAAATCATTACTGCATTATTTTTTCAAATTGCTAAAGCCAACCTCAAATCCAGAGTCTCAAGAAAATGACAGTTCCTAGCTATGTTAACATGGTTATGATACTAATGCTAAAAAATTACAAGTGATAATGAAGTATTTTGCTGAAAGAGATCAAAGTGCCTTGGCTGATGGTGGTGGCCCAAGAATGTCACTGTAAAAATCACCAATAAATTACGTGGGTCAGCTGGACAGTTATATTAAATAGAGCTCCATACTTGGAGGCGCCATAGGATGGCTGCAATGGAATAATAATGACCTATTTATTTGAGACACCGAATGTGAATGACAGTGATGAAAATACGATTTGTATGTCAGTACTCTTAACTGCCTGAAGCCTTTATGTAAAAATAATTTCTGCTCCCATGCTCAAATAGTTCTTCCAAACAGAAGGGTGCACTGTGACTTGATAAATTTCCCCTTGAAATAGATATCATGACAATTAGGTTGTTATAAAACACAACTTGATGTGTAGCAGAAGGGTACAAACAGGCAACGTAGATGCCTTTTTTAAATAATCCGTTTAAAAAAAACTTGCTGATTTCCTAAAACTCAATTAGCAGATATACTGTCAAGGCAGAAATAGCACATGTTCTGGGTGAAAGAAATCAAGCAGGTACAATATACCACAACCATTAAATAAGGCTGTTAACAGCAAGGTAATTTATTTTAAGGGCGGAACAATGTCTGACATGTAGAGACATTTTTGACTGCTAATTGGTGTATATGGGTGCAAGTTTAAGAGACAGAATAAAACTGGATTTTTATTTATACCAGCAACTATAGTCCCTATAACTTCCTCGATTTGCCTTCCAGTTTCTAAAAATACAACTCTAGTGCCAGAGAGGCCCATTCACTCACAAGCAAGTCTCCTGCGGTAAACCAGAAGTTGCTAGGATGTTTATTACAGGACAGAGAAAGCATATTGTCTAAGGAAAAAAAAAAAAGAATATTTCGATGATTAGTGAAGACCATTTCAGCAGAGTTGGTTAGGGCTGGAGTGGGAGTGAAGGTGCCGCTGGCTCATAAATCCCCTATTCATTCAATCTTCAATTGGCTTAAGTCATAGATTTCTTCTCCAAAACCTCATTTGGTTACAGACTCTATTTCCAGGGCATTACATGAAACACCAGCATTGACTGGAATCTACTTCATCCATGATATGGCCACCTGAAGGGGGTGATGGGGCGAATCTGAGAGCCAGAGCTGAAATGAGAAGCACAGAAGGAGACAAACGTTTTCTCTGGCACTAGGCACTGTGCTGCTTGGTTTGCACATGTTTCCCTCTCCAACTCCTGGACTTTTCAATACTTCCACTTTTAAAGTTAAGAACTGCAGACCTGGAGAAATTCAAATAAGTTGCCTAATGTAATTCAGCAAAGTGCCGGAGCTGGTGTTCAAACTAAGTTCCGTCAGCTTCTCTGGCCCATACAGTTTGTACTTTTAACCACCCAACATCAGGATCCGTTGCCAAGGTTCTATTGGCTCCGTCTTGGAAAATTTACTTGTTTTTAAAGAGGGTTATTTCCCTATGAGCAACTTCTGATTTTTTTTTTAATTTCCATAATTTATCCAGAACACAATTACACACTTGAAGATGAGAGAGAACTGTCCGGAATGTAAAACACCTTGTTTACTACGGCTTCTTTCTTTCAGCACTCAGCACACTTTGCCCCTGGAGAATGCCTTTATTACCAGTGCATGGGGGGCATTTGCCAGCACCAAGAGCTCGCCCCGGCTGCCTGGCTGTTAATAAAGAAAGCACTTCATTTACACCAGGGAGTCTCTCCAGTCAAGTCTATAATAAAAGGGCAAGTCATAGTTAGAACAGAATTTGGTTTATACTATGGCAACTATGTAAACTCTTACTGACACCGAAGAACACAGATGACTAACTGGGAAGACAGTTTGCCCAGAGAAAGAGCAAATAGAGTCCCTTGACCTACTCTGTCAGTAACAAAATCATATTAGGGAGACCTTTTTTTTTTTTTATTTTCCTTTCCTTCCTCTCCCCTCTGCTGAATGAAAGACTGAATCTAACATGAAATCAGCACAATCAGGGTGTCTAAATAAGCAAAAGCCAAACCAAAAATACAGACTGTAAAGCAAAACAAAACCAAAACCTCCCCAAATGAACAAACCCTGCCAAAGATCAACATAGTCATTAACTTCAAAGAGTCACCATAGTTCTTGAAATTCTGCACTAATTAAAGGCTAGGGATTATTAATGCCCCCACCCCAACAGATATCTAAGTTTCAACTTTCCAAAGAGTCACGACACTTGTTTTTGAAAACCTTTTTTATTGGTGAGTCCTCTGTGTCTTAAATTAAGTTTCAAATGGCTTTGCCCGCATTCTCCTTTCTGTGGGATCCCCATTTTTATAACCGCGTTAGGTATGTGCCCAACTTGAAAGAACCACCCTTACCCCCTAGCCAATAAAAACCATCACTGAGGGAGGCCCCACAATTCCTGCTAACATTTTAGAGAGCTAGCACTAGAAATAAGTACGGTTCAGGAAAAGAGAAAAAATTAAGATTCTGTTGAAAACCAGAGGGAAAAATCTTTCTAGCTGCATATGTTCCCCCAAGTCAATGTAAACACAGTGTTCACTACAAATCATTAACAAAGCCATTAAGATTTGATTTCTATCTAAGCAATTATTGTCAGCATATTTTGTACATTTCCTTTAAAAGACTCAATCCTATCTTTCAATTCATTAAACTGTTCCTTGCATTTATAGCATTTTATATCAAATCAGAAACCTATTTGAATTAATAAGAATTATAGTAAAAGTAATTTGAAAATAAATTATTTGAAGTTCAAGCCACGAAAGCTTTTGATGAAAGAGTTTAGTCCCATTCAAATATTACAGTGGCGTTTTTAGTCATCCAAAGGGCAGATGAGAGACAGCGAGAACCAGTGTCCAAAAAGATGAGCCCATCAACATGCATTAAGGTTAAGGGCTAGACCACTTCAACATAAATATAATTCTTTATTTCAAAGAGAGGCGATACTTCAACCTTTTGTGAATACTTGAGTATTTATTTAAAATCAAAAGCATTCAATCTGTCTGCTGTTTACAAAGCTTCTCTTGACCTTTTTGATCCTCATCCATGTTTTGCTATCTCCAACGGTTAAATTGAATGTGTCAATTGTCTGTTCCAAGGGCTGTCTACTCGGTGGTCCAAATGATTACCAATGTGAACCCCGTAGCTCATAAAGCTTGGAGCTAAAATAAACCAAAACGACTCCACAAATAACTGAGTGGGCTAGAGTATGTAACATCGACCAAAACATTTCATTTGTGTCACCTTCTTTTTCACAGAACCCTTACGAGATTAAAGGTCAACAGAACTGAAAGGAACCCAGGGATTAATACTTTCATTTCCTAGATGAAGAAGAGACAAGGGTCTAGGGAGGAAAAACACCCAAAGTCACATGGCGAGCATGAGGCCCTGCCAAAGGTAGAGGCTACTATTCCTAATGGGCCACACCAAGGTATTTCTGTTCTTAGCTATTACTTAATAACATCTATTGATTTGTTTCTAATTACAAAAGCAATATATGTTCGAGGTTTTTGATTTTTGTTTTATTTTTTAAGTTTTGCTTTACATGTAGTATTTAGAACACTGTATATTTATGGTTTGGAGATGGTCAGGATCTCATTAAGAATCTCCTGTAATATAATTACTGTTGTGGCACTTGAGCTTATGGAAGGAAAAAATATTGAATTTAATCTAATCTCCTTTTATAATCAGTAAAAGGTGAGGCAAATTTTTGAACGGCAAGTTAAAGAGTAATCTTCCTCAGTGCTGGTTTTTTTCTTCAATTAAAACTGTTGATTTCCCCTGAATACAAAACGAAAAAATATCATCTGACACAACATTAAGCTATTCATGAATATTCTGTATACACATTCTTGTTTAGTTGACTAATGGCAAATGAACGTTCTCTATTTTAGCTTAAACACATAGTATAGGTATGTTTGATTAGCATTGAATTCCAAAAGCTGATTACTATGCATGCTTTGATTATGTAATTACATAATAGAGTATAATGGCTCCTTTGGAGTCATTATGATCTATATGGCAAATATGTTTCAGTTTTGCTATAGTTTAAATACACGTTGAGATGACAGCTCATAACAAGGCTCCACTTTTCAGTCTGATCAGCTAAATGGGCATTTCCCCATTCATCCTAACATCTCCTTGACACCAATTAAGGCCTATTGTGTCAGGCTGCATACACTCTGAGAAATTCCCTTTGTTTTCTTGGCATTCAAAAAAGGACATTAATTTTAAAAGCTGTATTAAGCAAAAGGCCTGGTTCAAAAAAAAAAAAAAAAGGCTGAAATTCCATCCTTCATCCACCCTTTGAAAGATCTGCAGGGAATCACATCTAGTTCATCAATCACTGCTCAGACAACCACAAGGGGGTTAAAGATGGAATTTCACCTTTAACTCCAAAATGCACATGAAGGGAGACCAGCCAAGAATATTGATGCTTATGGCAGTGGCTGGCCACTATGCGTTCAGCTCAGGGTCTAACTGAACATCAACCATGCCGAGTTACACAAAGGTCCAGTTCTGCAAATCTCAGGTCTTGCAAATCCTTACATTTTGCAGCTCCTTTTGGAAGGGGTAGCTGTAAAGCAGCACTGCCAGATTTTACCTTCCACAGCTCCATGCCTAGCTTTTGATGGATCTAAGACCAACAAAATTTACCTACTGAACGGAATTTGATAATTCCGCCACCAACTCAGAAACTAGAAAGCAGTCATGTTTTAAAATAGGATACACGTTACTGCAAAGAATTCTGTAAAATTTCTCTTGCCCCCATGAAATCCTTTAATCTTACACTCCCCTTCGTTGGCAAGAAGAGCTGTTTCTGCTTTTCTCTTCCAAGAGAATGATCCCGCAATACCATGCCAAACCAAAGGTGACCGGAGTCTTAACTTGAAAGACTAATAACCATCAGGCTGTTTTTACTACTTTTCAGCATTAGGGCTGAAGAACGGAGGTCAAGCACAGTCCAATTGGTATTTACATATAGGATGAGAATCTCTTTTATGAAAGGAAACATTGATTAGAAGTGTGAAAATGCTTTTCAAGGAAGATCAGGACAAAAGAAAGTAGTTACAGCATCTGTGGCTGTACTGTTTCAATTGTAACCATCACAAGAGCTGCTTTGCTTTTAAAAGACAGCTCAAGGGTGAATGGGTGACGGGCACGGAGGGGGACACTTGACGGGATGAGCACTGGGTGTTATTCTGTATGTTGGTAAATTGAACACCAATAAAAATTAATTTATAAAAAAAAAAAAATAAAAGACAGCTCAATAGGACTTTTTAATCAGAGCCCCCAGCACTAAACCGGCCAAGCCATTATGATGCTTAAGGCCCAAATTGCCGGATCCTATAAAATGTAAAGGTGCAATCCCCTTTGGGAGAATGTTTATCGGGAGTGATACCTATCCATTAAAGACTAGAATCAGTTTTTCCACTAAATTTCATTTAAGAAAGCAAGGGGCAATAAGAGAAATGAATATACAAATAAACCATACAAGAGAATAATAATCACTGAATCCTTCGGCTCTATACATGGAAAGGTGAACATTCTAGACTTTTTCTCCATTAACTCCTTTTCAGAGCTTTTCGTTGATCAGAAAGGAGGGAGGAAAGCCTAACCCTGAAGAAAAATTCTCTCCAGTGGACACATTTTGTGAGGATTTAAAAAAGGAGCCCCCAAAGTAGAGAAGTCATTTTTATTTGCTGGCAGGATGGCATTCAAATCACCTTGCCAAAGAGTCATTATTCTAAGCCTACTAAATCTGCTTAGAGGCTCTTGGGAGAGAGGGGGCTTTTAAAAAAAATATTCATTAAAAACAAAAACAAAACAAAACAAAAAAAAACAAAAACCAAACACCATCGTCCAACTTGGACTTTGGAGAAGGACAATCAGAAGACAGAGGCTTCTTACAAAACTAATTGTGTTGGCAAAGCAAGTAGATTCTTCTCAATGGATTTGATTCTGTGATGCTCGTTTATGGCAAAAGAAGAATAAAAGAACATGTTTAGACTGAGCTACTCCAGTAGCAATTCAAAGCTGGGTGGTATTCCAGCATTTCAAAATAGATTGTTCCTCTTAGACGAAATGTGCTGAAGGCCAACTGTTGATCTTGTGCATCAACCTCTTTGCTAATGAACTGATAATATGAGATTATATTCCTGGGGATATATCAAATAATGGCTATGTAGAGTGAGAACTCATCTCGTAAAAATTCTGCTATCTGTGTGCATGGGCTACTGGGGAAGAAAATAACATTCTGAAGGGAGGAATCCTAAAGACAGAAGCTGGGAGTCTACAAACCACAGGCTCCCACACGCTCCAACATTGTGGTCATGTGTCCCAAAGTTAGCTCAGGCCTGGGGTAGCGGGAATAGACAATTTTAATTCACAAATAGAGCTATCCATTTTCCCAAACCACATGCTATTCATAGCTAAAGATTTACATGATTAAAACTCAAAATACATACTGATGTGTTTGGAAACCACAAAGGAAGATACAAGTACTAGGTTCTATTATTCCTGAAAAGACTCAAGGCAACTTGGACTTCTCTTACCCCAGAAGACTTATTAGCAGCCAAACCATTTATAATGTTATACATCACAGCAGCCTCCGGTGAGCCATCACCCTGTAAGAAAATATAATGTTGTCTTCTTTTCTAATCAAATGAAAAATCTAGGATTTCAAGGCTATAGGGATGGCTGACTCCACTGAGCTTGCTTTTCTGTAAGTGACACTTGTCAATGCCCCTAAGTCGTAAGCTGATTAGAGATGTAGATTGTTTACAATACTTGCTGTTACCAGCTACTCCTCTATAAAGTTCTTTAAATTGAATTTCCTAAAAAATATATAAAAATAAAAATAAATAAATTGAATTTCCTCAGAACCCCAATCTTAAGTTCCAACGGGAAGAGCCAATGTGTTTCCCTTATTTTTTATCCTCTGATTTTAAGCAGCTAATTTAATATCATTTTCCATTTGATAAGAGGTACCATGATTAAACTTAGGTCACTTTTTGCTTGAACTCACTAAAAGCTGATTCTTCTTTTTTTTCTTCACATTTGCCTCCAGGATATCAAAAGACTAACAATAAGATATTTAAAATCACAAGGCTATAACATGTAACAATAATCACTACACACAGGGAGGAAGAGGGAAGGGAGTGTTTTTCTCCTAGTCTGGAGGCAAGAGAAACAAATTATTTTTTCTCCAAAGTGTTCATTATTATTTAAAATTTATTTTAATATCTAGAAAACTCCCACTATTTCTGGAGGGAGTATTATTTTAATCATCGGCATAACAACAGCTAATATATTTCTAAAATGTTTTCTATGTGCCAGGCACTATGCTTTTTTTTTTTTTTACATTATCTCATTTAAACCTCAACAACCCTGTGGGGTTCATCATTTTAGTATCACCCCCATTATACAGATGAGGAAACAGATTTGGGGAGCTTAATTAAGTGGCTGGATACCGGAACCCATTCCTGTTTAACTCTAGATCTGGTGCTATTGACAATTACACGATATTAATGAGGCTTTATGATGCCAAAGCACAGAAGGGAAGTGTTAGAAGAATCTACTGTATCTCGTTTATATGATTTAGGAATAAAACTAAAGTCAGACTCTCCGCAGACAAGGGAATGTGAAGCCTACCAGCAATCAGGGTGTTCTAATATACGACCCTGGTAAAATGAGCTCTATAACCAGGGTCTAAACACTGGCTCTTCAGTATTTAGAGGGGAGATGTCTGTTCTACCAAATGATCTGAACTCAAATGCAGCTCCACTGCAACTTCAGGCATTTACAGTATCTGCTTCAAGGGCGTTCATTAGTATTGACAACTTACGTGACTGAAATTTGGCTGTATTAGCAAGTCTCTCTCTACATCTCATCGTTCATTTTTTCCTGCCAACAAGAGCCATTGAAAACCTTCCAAATTTAAAGCTTAGAGCCGACAGGACAAGCAAGTGAGGATATCACTTGGAACACATCAGATATGGACTCAGAGAGGATGTCAGCTTCAACTGACATTACTACAGAAACAGAAAACGAGGGAACAGGAGGGATCGGGGTTTCAGATTCTCATTCAAGAGAGTACTCCGAGTGTGTGTAATATGGTTTGTGCAAGCAACAGCTGTAAGTCCATGATAATCATCACGCTGAATAATGCTGCAACATTCAACTTACTCACATCTCCTACCAGGAAGCCACGTAGCTTTCGACTGTCCTATGAAATGAGAATTTCTTAGCTTGAAAATCAGGGTCTATGACTAAGGCCCCTTATTGAGGAGTTATTCCCTCTATGATCTGTCAGTCATAAAGCAAGTGGTGGGGTTATTTAACCTCTGGGCTTGTGAGCTGCTGGACCCAGCTGACTCCAGAAGAGGCATATGAGTAAGAAAGCTCCCTATAGGTCAGTTTGATGAAGGGATTGCATATGCAGAGCAGCCAAATGAATTCCAGGTTCTATTTCTTATGACTGTGGAGTCCCCCAGGCAAATCCTAGGTAAGTCAGATACACGCTCTATCTAAATTGGCGCCACAATAAAAACAATAACAAACAAACAAAAAAACTTGCTTAGTATCATCTGAGTGTGGGGTGCTGATTAATCACTGAAATTAGAGACAAGTGATGAGGACATATGATATGCCTTGTCCTTCCCTTGGAAAGGGGCATCTGGGGAAAAATGAGACCATCGGCCTTGGAGAACAGGAGTTCTGAGCTTTCTGGCGGTGCAGCTAGGCAAACCGGATCTGTTTTTATATTTTGAGGAGGGTAAAGGGTAGCTTTCTCCACCATTATTATGAGAATCAAGTGAGGAAATGTGTGTTAACAGCATATTTTTTAAGCTCTGAAAATGCTAAACAAACAACAGAATCTTCTCTACTAATTTCTTCATTAGCATCATCACTATCTCTACACAGCCTCTGTCTAGACAGCCAGCATCTTCTTCTGATCATCCATAATCCCATGGAATTTTTCCCATTTTAGAGCTTTAGCTATTTATTATTCTCTTCATTGTAAGGCTAACTTTTTAAGAAGAACAGAGTAAATTAAAAATGTCTTCATCACATATGTTTGATTGCAAATTACAACCATCATGGGTAAGAAAAGTTAAGGTGAACCTCAGAGGTAGGCAGAGGACTGGACATCTGAAATTAGGTTCAGTTTACAGTGTGAAAAACGTACCTTGTATTCAGATTTCCCCCATTTAACTAGAGAGCCAGACTTTGTTCTGAGAATAGCTTTTGTATCCCCAGGATGTGAAGGGTCACCCGTGACAGGTTACACACCATCCTCAGTGGGAAACTTCAACAGTCAACACCTCAGATACCTGGCTAGAATTCTGAGGGAATGGGACAGTCCACATCTGTATAAGTGGATCTCTAAATGTCAAAATCAAGACGATACGAAACAAAAGCTATTTCCACAGAGCTTGCTGACTTCCCCACTCTCTTGTGTCCCATGCTTCTGTACGGAGAAGATCGCATGAGTTAATGCAATGTGGAGGAGCACCAGGCCTTTCTCTAAAGAATCTCAGCCGGTGAGGCTTATGTGTGTGTCCTCGGTTGCTTCCTTCCAGCGCTGGCTGTCACTTCTTACAGATCATTCTTTCCTTCCTTATTAAGTGCAAGAGCTTTGTGAAAGCTACTGGTGTTGAGACCTTTCCTGCTTATTAATGAGTTCCCGGGTGTGTCCAGGATGTTTGAGGTCTCTAGAAACCTAACCTTCAACTAAGTGGTGTGCTACCGTGCAGAGGGGGTGTGTGATTTTCCCCCTTCATGTGACACTGGAGGAAAGAAAAGTGCAGAGACCAAATGAATAATATTTGGTTTAGTGCAACAATTACACTTTGACGCTGATAGATGTTCTTAGGTAAAAATAGACCTTTGAATGTGGGAAGCGAACCAATAAAAAAAAGTTGGTGACTGACACTAGTTATTGACATTAATTTCTCATATTATTATTATTAGATTAAAACTACCCATTACTCTTCTATTTATAAAAGCAGGGAAACTGACTGTGGAGGAATCCTTACTTGTCCTGCAGGATCCAGCTCAAAGTCATTAGCTTTCTCTGTGAAACCCTGATGCCTCCCCTCCTTAGCTTTCTAGGTTTCTCATGGTGTCTTGTCTGGTCTCGGCACTCATCACACGGATAGTTCTGCCATCCCTCATTTACAGGGTTGTTTCCTTCCTTTGATTTGATCTGGGTTCAAATGCTGGTGCTTCCAGTCATTATCCAGACCCTGGAAAGGTTCATTTAGCTATCTAAACCTTAGTCTTCTCACATATCAAATGGGCACAAAAATACCTCTCTCACCAGGTGGGGAACCAGATGGGCCAATGGGCATATTTGTGCTCATAAGACATGACTTGTGTGCCCCCTAACCTGTGCTCCTTCACTGCTGTATCCCTGAAGCATAATACAGTGTCAGCTTACAGAGCAACTCTTGAATAAAGGTACCAAGTGAAAAGCTGTTTTAAGACCTCCATAGGCTCTCATCATGCTCATCAAAATATATTAAGTTGTACCCATGTCCCACATTCAATATAATTTTTTAAAAATAGTTTATTTATTTATTTATTCATGAGAGACACACACACACACACACACAGAGAGAGAGAGAGAGAGAGAGAGAGAGAGAGAGGCAGAGACACAGGCAGAGGGAGAAGCAGGCTTGAGCCTGCTTGCAGGGAGCTCCATGCAGGGAGCCTGATGTGGGACTCGATCCTGAGACTCCAGGATCATGCCCTGAGCCAATGGCAGGCGCTAAACCGCTGAGCCACCGGGATCCCCTAAATATAATTTTGAATTAAAAATTTCAAGTGATGTCTAGATTTTTGCTTTTGAAATTATAATTCCAACTGTACCTCTCATTCTGAAGCCAGTTCTTTTTTTCATGTTCTAGGCATTTTCACAAGGCTCTTAGAAAGCCACAGGCCCTAGTATTGTGTCTATAAAGCTTGATGGGGAAAGAGCCTAGCTTCTAGAAGTGCCCGATGTTGAGGGAGACAGACACATGTATGCACAATGACCACACGATGTGGTAAGGCACAAGAATCCTAATGTGCTGTGGGGGCCTGGAGGAAGAAGGAACCAATCACTCCTTTGGGGTGGGGATGTGGGTCCTACAGCGTGGAAAAGGAGGAATTTGAAAGAAGGATCATGGCATGTTTAGAACAAAGGGAAAAGTATAATGTGCTCTGAAAAGTGAGAGGAAGGGATGCTTTCTGGAAAGGTCATTGGGTCCAGATATTGAAGGACATGGTATGCCAGGCTAGGGAATTGGCACTTTATCTTGTAATTAATAGGGAGCTATTAAGCAATTTTAATCCAGGAGATGATATGATCACACCTGTGTTTTGAAAGATAACGTCTATGTGGAGAGGGAGGGTAGAGTGGAGGTAGGGCAAGGGCTGGAGCCAAGATCAGTTAAGAGACTTCTGCGGGAGTACTCTCACTGATAAGAGCCAGTTAAAGGAGTATGGAGAGGACAGCAGAGCCCAGGTTGGGGGATAAGAGTGGGGAGTCAAGAATATTCGAGGTTAGGCACACGGGCTTTGGCATCAGTAGGTTTTCAATTCTGCAAAGGGGGCCGAGTGTTCCTTTGTCACCTCAACTAAACTCTAGTTTATGTTCAGTGGTCTTCTAAGGAAAGACCAGTACAGAGCTACTTTATAAAGGAGTATAGAAGGCAAAGGGTATACACATCCTCATCACTTCTGCCGTTCACCACGGAAATAGGTTTTCATAGCACTCACTGGTGCCAAAAATATACTTAGGAAAACTGTGCATCCCCCATCCCCACCCACATTGGAGCCTTGCTATTCAGTGTGGAACACCGGCAGTTTTGAAAATTCCTGGGACGTTGTTAAAAATGCAGAATCTCAAAGCCATACCAAACTTACCGAGTCAGAATCTGAATTTTAACAAGAGACTCAGATCATTCATATGCACAGTCTGAGGAGCTCTGGCCTGGAGTCCAGTAATTCTAATTGCTCCCTGACACCATGTACACCAACATGAGACTGTTGGCTTCCCCAAGGCAGATCTTAGAACACGGTGTGTTCCTAGATAACTTGTTTCAAGGAAACTGATGTATAGGAGAAAGGAGGTCATGACTCACCACCAAGTCAGGTCAGTCTCCAGGGAGAAACATGGCTTCAGCAATTTCTCATTTAAAAACAGATTTTTAAAGATCCTAGTCTGCATGAGGATAAATTGATGTGGATCATTCTTGAACTCAACAAGAACCAGACTCTAGCTTCCCTCCACAAGTTCCATGGAGCCAGTAGTACACAAATGAAAAATCCTCTCCCCAAGCATCTAGCTGACTTCGACCAAAGCCAATAGATTATTCTGCATCCCACTGCAAAAACTATTCTAGCTGGCACGCTCCCATCTAGCGGGTTTGTCTGTTCACATGTGGGACCTGCTTAATTTTTGCTTCTCTGGTTTTACTGGCTCTGTACGTGTCTTGTGCTTGTTGAGTGTCGAGTCAGTGGAGACAAAACAACAAATAGGGAAACAGAGCAAGTGGATGCACAATGAAAACTGCAAAGAGGCTGCTGAGGTTTGCTATGAAAGTGATGAAATTCAACTGTATGATGTGAAGGGAGGAAACAAACAAACAAAATATAAAAGCTCTACTCCCCGTTACGGCAGGCGTTTTCACTCTGTGTCTAGTAGATAAAATTTGCTGCAAAAATACAGGTAATGACACAAACATAAGTTTAAGAGAAATAATAAGAGCCTGAGGCTGGAGGCAGAAAGAAGCAGCCACACACAGAAAGAGCCTTGCAGGATGCTCAGGGGAAGAGGAGGGAAACAACAATTTCACTTCTCCACGGCCGCTTAATGAACATCCATGCATCAGCCTGGGCCGGGGGCCGGTGTGAATGTGCCCTGCCACCTGGACCAGGCTCACCCCATCCTTAGCTGTTGCTCATGGGAGGAAAGAACATTCTCCTAGAAAGCAAAGCAGGATAGGGTTCACTGAACAGTAAGGACTTCAGCTTGGGGGAGTGGTTTCCTATCACTCTGAAACTTTATATACCCAGGTTTTCAACCCGTGTGTTGCTTTCCTAGCAAATTTTTATATGTGTGTGTATGTACATATACATATAAAATACATACATACATATAACATATACATACACACAAATAGACTTTTTTTTGGGGTCGGGTTGGGGAAGAGGGTGGAGTGTACAATGGTCCTTGCCACATCCTAGCTTCTGTTCTTCCCATTCCTTAACATATGGCAATTACAATTGGCTTGCACTTCATTCCTCTCACAAATTTGTCCTTGTATGAAAGCTTTCAGCATTTTTACCACTGGCGCACCCAGATGCCTTTACTGCAACGGAAGCAGATCTCTGAACGGTTTTCTGCTGGGTTACTAAAGTGCAGTTTCAGAGAGAATAATGTTCTGAATTTTGGGCTCTTAAAAAAGTCGTTAGGTTTATGGGCAGTCATGCTTGTCACATTTAGAGTATGAATTACGTACTTCATGGAAACACAGTCAAACCCCCACAGTTGTACACAGCCATAATTTCTGCAGAGAAAAAGACCAACAATTGGGCAACTTTATTACTACTACTTTTCATGTATAAGATGCCAAAAATCAACCCTCTCAACGTTATAAGGTAGTTTTTCTTTTTAAAAAAGTTTTTTTTTTTTAAATAAAGAAAAAGGAAAAAAGAAAACCCCTAATGGGCTACTTGCTGTTCTATTCACTTTTTAGATTTGTCAATTTTTGAGTGACTGCCAGCACCAGGGACTCTTTGTAGCACCTTGTACCTGGGATATAATAAAAACATGAAATGATTAAAAATACTGTGAGTGTAACTGCAGAAGGGACTATATATTCCGGGCCCCAAGGAAGGCCGTTTCTTTGCAGAATCAGACAGACTCCATTTATGTTATTAAATTGTAGTGCTATTCACTGTCCAGGCTGGAAGCTTCCCGACATGTCAAAAGCACTAATATGTCCAAAGCACACATTAGAACGTTAACCTTTAGAATGCTGGTACCCTCCAGATTTACTAATCACAAGTGCAGGAATTATATACCCTGTTCTAGGACATGGCTTACAGGTCACAAATGTTTATCTGTCCAAAGAGGTTTCTTCTTTTTACCACTAATTTACCTATGAAAAAAACAAAACAAAACAAAACAAAACTATGAGGTTGTAGAGGTTTTTTTTTTTTTTCTTGAGGTTGTAGAGTTTATAAACAAAATTGCTAGATACATGGTAGGACTAAATACTACACTAATAAAAACACCAATTAATGGGGGGATCCCTGGGTGGCTCAGCAGTTTGGCGCCTGCCTTTGGCCCAGGGTGTGGTCCTGGAGTTCCGGGATTGAGTCCCAGGTCGGGCTCCCGGCATGGAGCCTGCTTCTCCCTCCTCCTGTGTCTCTGCCTCTCTTTCTGTCTATCATAAATAAATAAATAAATCTTTAAAAAAAAACACCAATTAATGGGGAGACTGGGTGGCTCAGTTGGTTGAGTGTCTGCCTTCAGTTCCAGTTGTAATCTCAGGGTCCTGGGATCAAGTCCCACATCGGGCTCCTGCTGAGCGGAGAGCCTGCTCCCTCTCTATTCCTCCCCCATCTCTCTCTCTCTCTCTTTTTTTAAAATATTTTATTTATTTATTCACAAGAGACAGAGAGGGAGAGAGACAGACAGACACAGGCAGAGAGAGAAAGCAGGCCCCATGCAGGGAGCCCAATGTGGGATTCGATCCCAGGACTCCAGTACCACGCCCTGGGCCAAAGGCAGGTGCTAAAACCGCCGAGCCACCCAGGGATCCCCTCCTCTATCTCATGCGCGCACACGTGCTCTCTCTCTCTCTCAAATAAATAGAATCTTAAAAAAACAAAAGAAAACAAAAACCACCACCAATTAACTGCTGCTTCTCTAAACCCTAGCTCTGTGTCAGGCATGGTGGTCACTGTTCTCCACATCTGCTCACTCTGATTCACCGAGAGGGCTTGCTTGCTGGGCCCCACCCCAGGTTTCTGATTTGGGAGGTGGCGGGGGGGGGGGGGTAGGGGGGATGGGGGGGTGGGCACAGATAATTTGCATTTCTTGTAAGTTCCTACCCAGGTGCCACTGATCAGCCACTGATTCTGCTGAGCCAGGGACCATGAACCCTTTACCCAAGTCTTACAGATGGGGAAACGGAGGCTGAGGGAGAGATGCTACTGCTTACTAGCTCTAGAAACTGAACTTCTGAACTACTGAACTTCTTTGGCTCTCTGGGAGGATGACCATTCCCA
Organism: Nyctereutes procyonoides; assembly: GCF_905146905.1. NCBI lineage: Eukaryota > Metazoa > Chordata > Mammalia > Carnivora > Canidae > Nyctereutes > Nyctereutes procyonoides. The sequence goes on from NW_026575140.1 coordinate 71,499,043, forward strand.
TCAGAACTTTCCTCGTGGCCAAATCTCATCCTGTCCATCGACATGTCCCCCCCCCCAGGTTTATCTGAAAGTTAATCCGTGTCCCTGTTCTACTGCCCATTCCTCGTACCATATCAGCTCCGATTTGTGATCTGCCAGCAGTGTTGTGATTACACATCTTCCTTGTCTTTCTATGACTCCGATATTGATAGATACAATTCTGTGGTGATGCATTGCCTGCCCTTTCAAAGGTTACTGCCAGCAGATGCTAGGAATCAATACAGTTCTTATCTGTCACAAACCACAAGAAAAGCATGGTAAACAAGCCTCAATGAAAGCCCTGTGAACAGGTCAAAGAGAGAACTCAAAGAGATGCACCGTGTCACCAGCTTGGTTTTCCTGGCTACTCCCCAACCTGGCTATGGATCTCAACTACCTGTTTAAGATTTGAGCCCTATAATATGAGGGTGCTTAGAAGTAGGCCTCAGGTCTAAGAGCAGCCCTGGTAAGCTGTGCTCATCATGGATGCTGGGGCATGAGGCCAAGAGGCTACAACTCTACTTTTACTATAACAAACTACCAAGATCAGTAAGATCCCGGAGTTCTTTGGAGGCAAGGGCACATTGAATCTGAGCAGATAGGGTAGGTTCCCTCATACTTTTTTTGTCCTCCATTCATCTTTTAATAGAAGAAGCCTCCATTGGAGGGGGGGGGAGATAAAAGGCATTTCTTTTTTATTTTTTATTTTGTAAGATGCTTGTAGCTCTACATATCAAGAAAACCAAATGATAGTTATAGATGCCCTAGAAAGCAGCTGTTTTTATTATCTTTTTAAAGAACATGCAAGTCAATTTTCTTATTTCCTTTTCTTCCCAAGGGAAGAGCTGCTTTACCTGCTAGAAGAAAGGGGGGCCAGGGCTTACCTGTTAGAAGGCTGCCCCTTTAAATCTGAGTACAGTCTGAGTGGATGGAAAGGAATGGTTCCTCAAAAGACTCCAAGTAGAAATTTTGCCATGTAAAGGGCCCCTGTGCTCTTCTGCATCATTAGCTACCTCTCCCACTCCTGGCTTGGTGCCTTTCCTTCTCATTTCACCTTGGTTCCCTACTCCCATTTGCTCAATCCTACCTCAAGCTCTGGTGCCTTAGTCAATTAACCTGCTTCTCCATCAGGCGGATCCATCTTTGTGATGGCAGCCCGTCATCTTCACCCTTTGGTCTGAATGTGCCTGGATGGACTTCTCTGACTTGGTCTTAGCACAGTCTCTACTGACCCATGTGCATGCACAGAATAAGCCTGGGCAGGCAGGGCTGAGCACTCGAAGGACTTCTCCCTTCTCTGGTTTGTAGTCCAAGCACAACATATCAGAAAGCTGCCAGTGTGGCCAGCGGGCCGTGATCTCTGTGCCTGATGGTCTGGGTCAGACCTAACTTTTCAGAGTAACAATGGTTACAGTCGTGGACGGTAGGTCAGAGGCCACATGAGAATGGCTGACACTGACAGATGGGCTGTGCTTGATTACCATGTTTGAGCAATTTGAAGGGAAAGATTTCCAAATGCTCTCATTGAGACTATAAGTATTTTTTAGGAAGAGGCAATGTAGAATTCATACACTTGCCACACAGGCCAAGTGCTTTTTAGCACTGGAGATGCATGAGCTGCGGGAGAGTATCCATGAGGTGGGCCGAGGGGCTGAGGATATACCTATCATGAACACATGGGGTTTTTTTTCCTTCATAAAAACCATCAAAGATGTTATTTAAAAACATGCTGAGAAACGGTGTACAAAAATGAAGCTAATAGGAAGTGATTATTTATGCTACACAAGAAGCCTTTGACTAGCTTTCCTGAGCTCTGGATGGATTCTCATTTTACTGAAAGCATTTGTTATTCAACCACTGCATTGGGAGTCCTGGGACCTCTACAACCAGTGCTTTTAAGAATTAATATCCTTCTCAAAATGTAACTTTCATGCTGATTATTAAATCATACATACTCACGGATAAAAAAGTAAAACAAAAATGTAGAAGTAAGAAAATCCCACAACTCTGAGATAATTATGACTAATATTTTAGTGTATTCCTTTTCCTTTCCATATATGGACTATGTGTGTGTCTAAAATTCTTAATTGCTGTAGTATAGTACATTATAGATGTATCCCAAAAAAGCCATTTAGACATCTCACTTTTTATATATTTAGATGGTTTCTAAGTTTTATGATTTAAAAAAAATGCTTCAGTGAAAATCTTTTTGCATAAATATTTGTTCTGATTTTAGCATATTTTGAGCACATCTTTATAACATCAAAAATTTCATATGCTCCTATATTTTAACTATCCAATTAAAAAAATCACCACAGCCATCTATATACTTCATGCTATATATATTTTGTTGCTAAATAAACTCAAAATAATGATTCCAACCTCAAGGAATCTGAAGATCTCTGACCCCCTACAAACTCCATGTACCATCCCTTAGGATCTAAGGCACACAAAATTAGTTACAATACTATTTTTGTTTTTATGGCATTCAAAACCTAAAGGAACGAAGTCAACCTCAAAAGTTTAAGTCATAAGTATGTGATTCCTAGAGAAAACACTTGACATTAAGGATTAAATAATGGATTTCCTCCCATTATGAAGGGTGTCAGGGAATCTTTAGTCTCTCACAAATGGGTTAAGCACCACCACTATGCGCATCCATAGCATCCCACCTGGCTTATTTCCACACTTGTTTAAACTGCCACATGCCCCACTCAGCTGTGACACTCACAGAAGCAGGTGACCAGCAAATACTTGCTCTGAATTAGGCATCATGCTCTGTAAAGGGAGAGTCCTAATTCTTTCCCACCACTACATCCGTGGCATTCCCTCCAGCATCTGGCAACAAGTATTTGTTGAATGAATGAGTGAATGAATGAATGAATGAACAAATGAAGAAATGAATCTACTAGAGGATTATTCTTACAATTTCTTTAACTTAGGCCTTCCTATGCTCTTGAGAGGTCTTTTTTTTTTTTAACATTTTTAAATGCTTTAAGACTTCTAGCTAAGTTACAAAAACAGTACAGAGAGTTCTCATAAACTTCCCCTAATATTATCATCTTACTTAATAATGGCACAGTGGTCAGAGCTAAGAAATTAACATTGTACAACACTACTGAGTCTCCTGGACAACCTGAGGAGTACTGGTCAGCCTTTTTTTTTTTAAAGATTGTATTTATTTATTCATGAGAGACACAGAGAGAAAAAGGCAGACACATAGGTAGAGGGAGAAGCAGGCTCCATGCAGTGGGACTTGAATCCAGGATCCCGGGATCTTGACCTGAGCCAAAGGCAGATGCTCAACCACTGAGCCACGCAGGCGCCCTGGTCAGCTATTTTGTAGAATGTCCCTCCAATCAGGTTTGATATTTTCTTATAAGGGACTGAGATCATGGCTTTAGGGAAGAATACCACAGAGGTGATGTGAACCCCGGTTACTTGGTGAAGGTGACCTATGCTGGATTCTCCAATACAAAGTTACTACTTCTCCCTTTCTGTTTATGAGAGCCAGAGTCACTCAAGTCCAGCTCACACTCTGGGAAAGAGGTGAGTTCAGCAGTACCTCCTGGGGGGTGAACCATCAAGGATTTGTGAGTGCATGTACATGTTAAAGCTACCAGAGCAATCAATAAATATTTTGGGGGAGACACTCTGAGGCTGTGCAACTATTCTATTTTCTCCATAAACTTTTGCTCATTTGTTTTCGCATTCACTGGTGGATCTTGCCTGCAGCAATTACTACTATGGTGTTCAAGGGGCAGTTTTTTGTTTTTCTTGGTCCTGATTGAAGTTCTTCTGTATAGAAGAGCTTTCCCTTTTTTCCTATTTAGGCAGTCATTTATTTAGATTAGTGCAGACTCAAATGGATGTTTATTTTATCCTTTTGTTTGTAATCCAACACTAGTGTTATGAATTAATATTATTGTGCAAATCGTCCCACCTTTGGCCATTGGGAGCTCCTTCTGTGACACCAAGCATGACAATTAGGGGGGAAGGACCTAAAATGAAATTCTCAGGAACCAATGGAAACAGGCAAACAATGAAAAGGACAGAAGAGAAAATGAGTCAATTGAACAATGTTTTAGAAACAGCTTTTAAAGAAAGATAAAGAGGGAGAAAGCCCATTGTTTCAAAGTAAGAAAAACAATTGCAGAATATCAGGGAATCGACTATAGTACTACGCCTATACGTATCTTTTCCAATCCCAGTGTGACAGTTTATGTTCTGCTAAGGCAACCAGGTGGTGAGGGCACAGTAGCAAGAAGAGGAAAATGAGATACAGAGTCAAATTCTAACAGATTCAGATGCTCCCTGCAGACCGCTGCCTCCACCCCGTATGTTTAAATACTACTCAATTAGGATCAACATTCATTTTTTATTAATGCTCTTCTGAGACAATGGCTCTTTTATCTGTGTTTTATCTTCCAGCTACATTAAGACCAAGGACACTCTCACAGAAGATCTAAAGGAGGAGACCCTGATGAATTGGGAGTTTAAAATACAAATGGAACTTCCTTTGTCAGTCTTGACTTGTTTTATTAACATCTGAAGGTTGATTTATAGCAGATTAGCAGGCGGGAGAGGACTGTTTGTCCAATCACTTTACTTAACACACACAATTAGAAAAAACAAACATTCAAAAATGGCTCCCTTCTAGGAGCTAAGAGATGGTGCATTCGGTTCTAAGAGTCACACCCCATCTCAAGACCATGCGAAAACATTCTAGGCAAAATGCAGGCAAGAGACCAGGTTTCTCCAGGAGCACAATGAAAGCTCCCGTGTAAGGGGATCCGTGATAATGATGGTGGAAACAGAAGGATCAGGGCTCAAATCCCATTTCCACTTGTGCCCTTGAGCATGCTGTTTAGCCGAGGCCTCCGCTTGGTCATCTACAGAAACAGGAACATAAAGACCCATTGCAGGAGACTAAGTGAGAGCTCGGCCGGAGGATGCACGCACCTAGGGCCGGACCTCAGAACACTGGCTATTATCGGATAATGACAATGATGTTCTTACTGTCCTCATTTCCACACCTAAGAACGTGGATAAGCTGGAAGTGGGGTGACCTCTGTTACCAAAACGAAACACCATGGAGGTAAAGCGAACGCTCCGTTTCTTCTTCTCTTTGGAAGGAAAGGCGTACACGCGAATCATTATGTTAATAATGAAAAGTCAGTCAGCGTTTCAGGAAAATTTAAGGCATTCATTCCATTGTGTTTGCATTTGAGACAAAGCACCCTGGGCTGCCTGCCACCTTCCATGATCCTCCTCCCCTTCCTGAGCACGCTTAGAACAACGTTCTCCAATTTGTAAAACCAAGGGATCCAAGCATTCTCCTGATTTTAAGAATTCAACACTGTGACTGAAATTTACAGTTTCCTCATGAGAAAAGGGAGTTTCCTCTCACTGAGGGAAGGAACCTGTGGGTTTTGTTCATGGCTCCTCCTCCACTGCCTAGAACAGCACCTGACTCTTCACCTGGCTCTTAATCTTCTGGGCCTCTGGTGTCTTATGTATAAAATGGGCCATGGCAAATCTGGGCACCCTGGCTGGAACATTCCTGCTGCTGTTTCTTTTTTTTTTAAACTCCTGCATGTTCATCACTTCTCACAGCTGCTGCTGAGCCCCGTTTATATCCATAAAGAAAATGCCTTTCTGTATATATTTCAGATATATTTTTCAAGGATTTATTTATTTTAGAGAGAGCGAGCAAGCACACAGGAGGAAAGAACAGAGAGTCTTTTCTTTTTTTTTTAAGATTTTATTTATTATTTATTCATGATAGAGAGAGAGAAAGAGAGAGAGAGAGAGAGACAGGCAGAAGGAGAAGCAGGCTCCATGCAGGGAGCCCGACGTGGGACTCGATCCCGGGACTCCAGGATTGTGCCCTAGGCCAATGGCAGGCGCCAAACCGCTGAGCCACCCAGGGATCTCCAGAACAGAGAGAGTCTTAAGCAAACTCCACTCTCAGCGCAGAGCCCAACCTCAGGACACTGAGATCAACCCGAGCCGAAACTAAGAGTCAGACACTTAACTGACTGTGCTACCCAGGCGACCCTTTATTTTGGATATTCTTACACAGCCCTGGACTCAACCCTCATAACACTTGGAAAAGATGTCCTCATCTCCACCCATGGTCATAAGCACACACGCCCCTCCTACAGCACAGGCTGTCTTTTCAGATGTATTTGGGACCAGTAGTTCATCCACCAATCAAAATCACAACTTATAGCAGGAAAGGTAAAAAAAAAAAATTATATGCTATATACATTTTAATTTAAATTTAAAATATACAGCTATACATTCACTGACTAATGGTATAAAGTCCAAGTGTTTTCTCTGAGGTGGTATGAGAACCAGAGAAGTTGGTTCTTGGTGAGCACATAACTCAACTAGTAAGCCCGTGGTCTTCAAATAGTGGTCCCTGGACCCCAGTCTCATATCAAGAGGAAAACTTGTTAGAAATGCAAGCTCTCGGGCCCTGCCTCCCCTTCCAAACCTACTCCATGGGGAACTCTGGGGCGGGGCCCAGACATCAGCTTCCCCACACTGACAGGTGATCCTGATGTCTCAAAGTTAGCAATGAGGAGTGCAGGTGTAGCCCGGCAGCCTCTCCCAGGCAAAATTCAGAGTGTCCTGAGCATCAGCCAGCAGGATTTGCAGAGGGCTTGGGGTGCACCCACTGTCCCTGTGAATCAGTCACCGTACTTTAGACAAACGTTAACATTTAGCCAGCTAGGCCGTGGCATTAGGCAACCCTTCTTTAGAGTAGCTTTGACAGATGCTTCTCGTAGCAGCAAAATGGAACATTTTCACATCGTAACTAACATTTACAAGTCTCGATTTTTCTAGTCATAAGCTGGGATCTCTGCACAGGGCTCACTGTGCTACTCTACTCTGCCTCCGGCCTCCTGTTGATACTCTCTATGAGAAAAGAGAGCCGGCCAGTCACCGTGACCACAATGTTTGCATTCACCATCCCCCAGTGCAAATGCAGTGCATGCGGGTGGTGGGCTCACACCCCAGCAGTCGCGCAGGCCTGGGACACACAGAGGCTGGATCCCTCCCCACGAAGCAAAGGGAGTCATGCACCGTGTGCTATCTTCCATATTTACCGACTTAATACTTGCTCTGTGGAAGAGCCCTCTTTCTTCTATTAGTAGCTAATTTATAGCCACATGAGTATAAACATTTCCTGGGTTCTTTTATCATTCACAACTTTGTTCTGCCGGTAATACTATCTGTCATTCTTTGTAGTACGGTAAGCTCTTTCAAACCCAAGATATCTCTATTTCTAAATGGAATCTGAGATGAATTTTGATAAACATGCATTCTGTATCTTAATAAAAGAGGGATTTTCCCCCTTAACTACCTGAATATATAAATATTTAAAAAGTTTCTGAAACCTGCCTTTGCATTAGGTGAAAATTCAATGTCAAAATAATATTAAAAATACACAAAACTGTAGGAAATTGTTTTAACCATGATGTGATAAATAATAAATCAGAATGCAAGTTACTCTGCGATTATGGGTTTTCTCCATTCTTTAAGCTTCTTGCCTGTTCCACATCAGTGGATCGACAGCCCTTTAGTTTAACAATTATGCACACAGGCAATCTTGTTAGGACTTGATAGAACGCTGTCACTGCCTTTGTCCCTGCCATGCAAAGATGCTACAGTAAAAGCTATAATGTACCCAGCTGCTGTGCGCTGAGGCAATGTGCCCAAGCAAGAAAGTTCCAAGCAAAGTTCCAATGGACCGAATATGAGTTTGCCTGCCGGAGGGTGAAGGCAGGAGATAGAACCCAAATATCACTCCATTTGTAGGTGATTCTCCCTAATTATAGCTCAGACCAACTTTCAGCTTGTTTGGCTGGTGAGTACACTGTGCCCCCCTTTTCGAAACTAATGCAGTTCAGGTGCTGAGCCTTTTCCAAAAGCCATGAGCTTCATTTTTAGCAGTGCAAGTCTCCGACGAGGCCAGCCAGTCTGCTATCTCCTTGAGGGATATTTACTTACATATTCAGTTCAAATTTACAGTGCCTGGCTTGCGAATGAAATGCCACTTAAGAAGAGAATGCCATACCATTGTGGGAGATAAATCAAACAAGCACTTCTTATTTTAGCACATGCTGGAAATCACACATTTCTAAAGCTGTATGTAGGTTATCTGCACAACAGAAACACGTCCCGCCCCTTTCAGTACATTTCCCTGGCTACTACACAAACTAACCTAAAATTGCTTTCTTTGGCAAAAAGTCTTCCTACTGAAGAAACCAATTAACCCCTCGGATTCCTTTAAAGAATATGATGATTAGGAGGCGCCAGAGCTATGGGAGAAAGTTTAACCTCTGAGAAGGATACTTTCAAAAGGAGTAAGATCTAGGAACAGCCCCCCCGGAGGTCAGAATCATATCAGTGACATGGTCAGTGGGTTGAATTCACACCTCACAGGAACAAGAATGGAGGAAATAAGGCTGGTCTCTTTAGCAAAAAGCTTACTTACTTCTGAGAATGCATAGTTAACACGTACCGAGCTCAGAGAAGTGGTGGCTTCGCACAGCTGCTCCCTACTCTGCCGATCTCACTGAATCATACGCAGTAAGTCTTTACCAGGAACTGTTTTTCCAGTAGTGTTGATGGGTTTGCATCGAATCATTCACACCACTGGCCTTGCAGCCGACAGCCCACACATCCTCGAGGCAGCTGGCTCGGGGTGGGGAAGAGGCTGGGGATGGGAGTTATTAGCCAGAGATGGCTGTTCACAATTGGGATGCATTCTGTGTCCTCAGAGGACATTCTTGATTTTTACACTTGAGCTTCTGTGGTCTGGCCACTGATCTACACTATTTGCAGATGTGGGGATGTGCATCTCGGCTTGGGAGGTGCAAAAGTTGCTGGAGGCTTATTCTCAGGCCATCTTCTTTATGCAAAGAAAAAAAATACACGTCGCGCTCTGCAAGCTCTCAAGTGCTCTCTTGGGTGAGTCCTATAGCTACCTATAAGTGCTGGGCAAAGGGCCACAAAAGCCTTGAGCCTCCATGCTTGGTAAAAATAAATAAATAAATAAATCATTAAATAAAAGCCACAGGTCTGCACGGAGGGAAGGACCCCAGGTTCCCCAGCTCAGTGCTCTGGAAGTGCTATTGAGGGTAACTGGAGCAGGGCCCAGCACTGCCTTCGTTTATTGTCTGCAGATTTTCTTCTTTGCTTTCTTGATGAAACTGTCAATCTTCATAATGGTGTTAGCAATCACAGGGATGTGCTGCGAAGCGGCTTTAAAGGCATCTGATAAAGAGAAAACCCGTGCTCTCGCAGTCCTGAGCCCCTCTGTAGAGTCAGTAACCGGTGATAAGGTTGGGCATTCTGACTTGTACAGAGTACAAGAAATTTGACTTGGCAAGTCACACTGCCGCCACCTCGATGGTGCAAGTGAGACGGCAGGGCCGTGCTCTTTCCGGCCCTTCACCCAGAAGGACTCGACATCACAATGGTGCCTCATGCTGTTTGGCTGCACTGAGCAGCAGGAGATGAGAATGTTAGGGTGTCAGATAGGGCCCGATATTTTTGGACTCCCCAGTTCAAACGATCTCTCTAATCTCATACGGCTTCTAGAACGGAGTCCCCATCTGTGAACATAGTGCGGTACAGCTGCTGCGTGTCAGCTGCATGCCCTCGCCATGCTGGCATCCAAGCAAATCCACACCAACCCAGGGCCCCACTCTCTGCTCCTGTGCAACATGGTACGGCAGGATAGAGACCCCCAAGAGGTCAATGAGAGCTCCCCACTTCTCTCCACCCACCCCCCAAAACCACTGTCAGAAGCAACGCACAGGCCTGAGGGAGCCTGCTGTTTCTTCTCGGGGCTATTCGATACCAGCAGCTCACCCAAGCCAAGTGGGCGAATTATCAAACTTCAGCACGCTTCAATGCCTTCTTTGTAGGCCCTCCATTTCTGTTATTCAGGTCTCCTAAATTGCAAACCATTCAAGGGCAAAGTGAGGTTTATGCTCCCAATTAGTTGTTCTTGAAAACGAGGAGCTGTACCACACATTAAAAAAGGAAAATTGCTTAGTACATACTCTGTGGGGGCCTCTGAACGGCAGGTGGTTCCACACACCATATGTGATCCAAGATCTAAAGGCACTGAGGGGAGGAGAGGGCAGAGCCGGAGCCTCCACTCTGACTCCAAACCACAGAAGCCAAGAAATTCAGACTCAGAATTGCAAAGTGGTATTAGATTTTGTAAACGGTAATATCTATCAAGCCACGTGACAAAGGATCTGTCACCAGCCCAGTGTGGCTTCCCCTCTGCAAGAGTGGACATGCCGTAGGCTATGCCCGTTGGGACGCATTTGGACAGGGGCCCCAGGAAGGAAATTTAGGTCCCTCTGGATTTTATGAGGCTTTTAAGGAACAACTTCTTTGCTCCAGTATCTTAGAAAGTTGCACCAAAATAGGTCATTTGTCAGGCAGTTATGTGCTGTATTTTTCCTGCTGGAAATTATGCCTTCTGCAAGGCAGGTTTAGGGAACGAAGAGGATTTGTGTGAAAGTGTGAAGCAGTCTACTCCCACTATTTCCTTCTCCTCCAATACGCCCCAAAAGGGACATGCATTTATGTAGCACAGCAGGCTGGCATGACCAAAATGACAGCGCTCTTTCCAATTTATACTTCTCAAAGAGAATAAGCAGACACACAATAACAAAAGCCTTTAGTCTAGATTTCATATCAGACACTTTGATGAATAGTAGCCTAAAGGGCAACATATTTATAAGTTTTAAGTCTCTCCTGCAACACAAACTGTCCTGATTTATCCCTATGATAAAGGCAGTTCTGAGAGCTACTTTCCCATATTTATTATTTTACAGAGGGGGAAAAATGTTGATTCAGCCCTCAATCTGCCACTGTTGGAGTTATAAACGTTGGTAAGAGACCAATGCTGATGTCTATAAATATTAATCTATTAGCCATAAGTTCTGGGCCTCTCTCCCCTTTCCTTCCAGAACATTGCCCCCTTATTCTTGCTACATCTTACTATCTCAACAGGATTTGCTTTAGTTGAGAGCTCAACATCACTGGAAAAGGGTCCCTGCTCTCAGCCCTCCCTACTCTCGGTGGAAAAAAAAAAACCCAAAAACCCAAAACAAAAAACTTCAATATGGAGAACTAGCTAAGATTATGAAATTCATTTATTTAAAATATAATCCTACTCTGATCCTTAAATTAAAAAATAAAACAAAACAAGACAAAACACTCCCACTTTCTCTAAAACCCTATTTGCTTAGTTTAAAGTCAGAGTTAATAAAACATTTTGGGGATACACCTCAAATCACTGCTTACTTCAGCTACCTGTGAACCACTGGGAGTTTATTCATTAGCAGATAGGAAAAACATCTGAACACAACCACCAGATTGTGTTTGTCTACAGTGTCAAAGTGAACTGTTCATTAGCATTTGTGAGAAACGATCAAGTCACCAAAGGGTATTAAGCCAACCTGGATGGGGGATAGAGGCTTAGGGACTGATGTGTTAATTCACTCTCCTGTATTAAACTCCAGAGATGGGTCCTTAGTACAGCCACATCTTTACTGGGCTAAAGCATCAGGATGGAAATGGATGCCAGGAAGTAAAGGGACAAGATGCATTAGCATAGCCGCTGCCAAATAACCAAAATGAAGTTTTTCTGTGTCTAAGATTTTGGGCGAAGTACAGTCAGCTCCTTCCTCTTGTGTTGCTGCATATTTGTATCCATTATAGGTAAAAACAGGTAATAATCTTTCCTAGTCTAGGAAGCACTCCTTGGAGATGGAGACTCTGAAGAGAGACTCTCCCATACAAAGAGATGAAGGATTTTTGAGGCAGTTTTCAGAAGTTTTACTAATACCATTCTTGGCTACGTTTGAAAAATGCTTGGTATAAACACTATATGTGCTGGTTGCATTGGCTGCCAAAGATCTACTGAGATGTGGTATTCCATGTGGATATGCATCTTTAATTAGTCTCAATAGATTTTGTATGTATTCAACATTAATCTATACCACCTGTCCCAGACTCAAAGCATGAAAATAGTTCTTCCCAACCACTCCTCCACAGAAAATGACTCTGTTCCTTCTTCCGATAAATTCTGAAGCCTCTGTGGAAGATCTTAAATGTTGTTTTAACATCAGTTCTTCTATTATAGATTTTTTTTTTTAAGGAACTTGCAAAGACTACTGCTTTGTGATTTTGTTAAAGGCAAAAGAAAGCAGTTCAAAGATACGTTATTAAAAATCCTGACCTGAGACACAAGCGTGAGCCTCACACTTGCATTTTAATTGTAGACAGTGCATTTCTCATTTCTATTAAGCCTCCTAGCCAAAGGATTATATTCAGCTGCAGTACTTCTCCAACTGTTGTATCCGCTCAGAAATCAATTAGTTTTTGAAGCTCACTCACTATAACCTGATTCTTTTTTTCTTATCAAATAGTTTACTTGGGTTTCAGATTTGTCCAGGTGCATATAAATAAATGGGGCTTGTATTGTAATATACAAGAAAAACACAACACAAATTAACTTAAAAGTCACATAGAATTAAATAGAACTTATATACAATGAGCAGATCATTAGGAGTTGAGAATTAAAAAAAAAAATACATCTTTTAACTCTCTAGCATTCCAAGAGGCTTTATCACTAGCAATATGAAGAGGACAGATGTCGCAATGCTGTTCACAAATAACTCAATAATTACTTTTCAGAAGTATAGGGCCTCAAAACCAAGAGCATTCTGCTTGATTTCCTGATGAAAGAAAGCAACATCACAATGTGTGTATGGTGGGGACACAGAACCATTTAAATTTCTGCTCGTTGGTAAGCAGGTTAGAGGCCTTCATGTCAGGGCAGAAGGGTCAATACAGGGTTGGAAAGATAAACCATTTCCATGGTAGGCCTGTCTCCTAGAAAGCTACTCAGCTGTCTACTCATGACCACAGTAGACAGCCTAGCGAGATACTAAAAGCTCTATTTCTGACACGAGGACTAAAGAATGAAACTGTTTTTGCTCTACTAAGTCACCTACCTTATGACCAGGAGCACCTTAAGAGGTCTGAAAGGCTAGTTCTTTGCTAGACACATAAAAAATATAGAATCAAAACAAAACAAAAACCATCACAGTAAAACTTTGCTTGACCACAACCAATAAGCTCGAAGCATCACTGCTGTCCAAATAAAGCATGTCTATACCACTGTGGTTTATTATCTTGCTATCACATTAAATTTAGAAATGTCTCTTAAATGTTCCTCATTAACTGAACACATTATTCAATTCTGTGCTAAATTTCAAAATAGCTCTTTTAACTAGAAACGAGAAACAAGAAGTCATACCAGATATCAGCTTGATAATTAAATGAGTTCACCAATGTTTCAAAGACAGAGGGAAAAATGAAACCCACTGATCTTTGTTACTAGAAGCATCATGATTTTTATCACATATTTAACCAAAGAACTAGGTACCTTAAATGCCAGATACAAAAATAAATTGTGTTTGGTTTTTAATTAAGTCTTTATCTTTGTGTAAAAAAAAAATAAATTTAGGCCTGGGGGTTTAGATTGTCATTTTACACAAAAGTAAATGGTAAATGCCTTTCTACATGCAAAGCCATTAAATATAATTATGCAATGGGTAAAGCGTGTATCACACTATAAATGTCATTTGGTTTTACAGTTATAAACTCATCAACATTTATCAAAACATCGCCTGGAGAAAGAATGAGATGACTCTAGCTAGTGACAAATTCAATGCCATCTTAGAAAATATGACAAAGAAGTGTCATGGTAAAACACACATGGACATACTGAAGTGGCGATCTCCACATCCATGTCCTAGGAATTGTGTTCCCTCCAGAGAAGTCCCCCAACCACAGTACATTTCAGTAGGGTTTTGAGGTCTAGCTTCCTCTGTGAAAATCACACCCCCTATACCCTGTGCTTCTAAATGTTGACGTAAGGTGTAATTCTGGCCAACTTCTGCAGGTAGAGGAACGTGTGAATTCATCTAGATGAGCTTTAGGGTCTGATTTCAATTGCTTATCCAACCACAAACCTCATGCTTCTTAGTTAGTAATCTCTTAATGGAGTTCTGTTCAAATGGAAACCCAGGGACTGTCACTGCTAGGTCCCCTTTAGACAACAGGGGCTTGTTTCATATTTCTTGCTCTGAATCGCGGAATGGCACAGGTGCTTAAGCACGAACACCGGGCTCTGCTAGCACACTGTGTTAACAGTTCTGCTTTCCGAGTGCCATTTCACTCTCCCCATCAATCTGGTACTTATCACCCAGGGAGATTTGTCCCTTGAAAAACAAAATGGCTGAGCTTTAAAAAGTCTACTTCTTCTTCTGTCCCCATTTCAGTTCCATACAACTTGTTAATATAAAATCTTGACAATGGTCTAGGGTGCTATGCTGGAGCCCCTCCTGTCTTTTGTAGCTCAGTGCCTAAAAACTGGGGGAGTGGGCAATGAGTTGGCAACAAGAGCTGGGAGGAATAGTAACTGGCTCCTGAACAGGTAAGAAGGAAGGTAGATCCATAAGAAGAGATTCTGATTTATAGAGTCCTCGAGATGTTATTACACCTTTCCCTGTAGGCTAGAGGCCTCAGACACCTATACAGAACAGTATAAATGTTCTCGGTGGGTAGATTTCCTGGGACCCAGCAACCACAGAGGGAGTGCAGAACTTGTGTATCCTTCCTGTACTGGGCTTCTGTCCCTATCTCAACTTTTCCCGTAGGCTCTGTACCTTGGCCACCCCCTTCCCATGAATTTGACTCTCCCCCAACTCTCCACTCTATGACCCTATTGTCTTTGTCAGCTGAATGAATACAGGTATTTTTTCCCCTTTGGTCAAGATCACATTTCAATCATTCTAAATGGTCACCAGCCACCATTCTCTAAGCCAGCTCAAGAGGATTGAGAATTATCAGAAAAACACTTGGGAAAACCCAGTTCTTTTCACTGCACAATGCCCCTTTCCCACACTGAGTCGTCGCCCAGAACCAGGCCCACTCACAGTGTCATGCTGCCCCTTCAGCTTCACCATGGGTGTGAGGATACCACTGTGTCAGTGTGCCTCAAAAGCAACCTCCTATCTCCCCCACTTCCTTCTCACCCTTTGCTGCCTAGTTAATTCCAACTCATTTTTCAGATATCTGCTAAGATACCATATCCTTCATGAGACCTGATCTGATTCCACCCTTCCCAGAGAGGCTCAGGACCCCTTTGGAACTCACGATACCCTGTGCTTCCCCTCCTGGGACTTACTAATTCTTACATTGCTTTACAACATGACCTTAGGAAACAGATGCTTTAGAGTTTCCCCTGTGGGGAGGGAGGGGAGAGAAATATCTCTGTCAATTAAATTTCTATGGTATATAGGATTGAAGATATAAGGTATACATGGATCTTTGATAGCAAAGAGACATACAGATTCAAGATATCATAAATGTTTGCTCCTTGATCCTACTCTTGTGTTCTGTAAGTACTTATTTAATAACAAGTGAAGCATAATTGAAAATAAAGGTATTTTAAAAGGGATTTTAGAGGGGGCTGGAGGGGGAGGAGTAGAAATATATTTTAGTTAGAGGTTGGTTTTAACTTTCTAAGAGGACTCAGGGAGCCTTAATGAGGAGACAAATAATAAGCATTCAAAGATAATGGTGCATTTGCTACTTTAGGTTCCACATTTCTTGTTTTCTGCAAACAGATGTATTTTTTTTCTTTAAATTCAACCTGAGCCCATTATCACCAACTTTCAACTTACTAGTTTTTTCAAATAGCCACAGAACATCCAGAAAACACAGAAGAGTATCAAATTCCATGACTCAGGTTCGCAGAAGCTTAGTTAGAACCATTACTTGTATTTAATTTCAAGCTTGCCAACTCATAGCTTCAGAAGGAGGGAAGGCGAAAACAGGTTATTTAAAATTGATGTGTTTTATCATTACCCATCATTAAAAAATGATGCTGTTGTACCATTTCTGAAGTAGCAGGCAGTGAATATTTAATGCTTATGCTAGTATTTATTAATTTCGCATTTCTGCAGTTCTTTATAGAATGCCTATTTTAAATGAGTAGGATTTATATTTTTAACAGATTCTCTGGCATTTAATTTCTACTCACAAAGCATTTGTATTTGTGCTTAAAAAACTACTCAGTAGCACCTATAAATCGCAGCACTCTTTAAAACAATAGGCACCATCAGGATTAGGAGGGAAAAAAAGTCACACGCGTGGACATTTGTTAGAGACAGCTTACGAGGAAAGGAGAAGGAGCTACAGCATGCCACTCACAGATGTCTCTGTGGGATACACTCAGACCAGTAAAACAGAGCCAAGCCAACAAAGCTAGGAGGAGACCGACAGAGAAACAGACACGAGGATATGCACATACAGCCACACAATGAAAAATAAAATATTAAATATACATATCTACGGTGATTGGGAGGGCACCGACATCCACATTAGTTCTGTGTTCACGTCATAAACATCTGGAGGGCAAGAACTGTCTTTTACATGTAAATTTCTTTATTTTTCATGTGTCTACAAACTTAACTCCATTTTTATTGACAACTGTATTTCTTTGATAATTAGTCGTTGATTGGGAGGCTGCAAAAAGCTCGGTGGGTGCAAATGAGTTATTTCTTCTACTCTATATGCTCAAATCACCCCATCTTAGCATTGTGGATCTCCCATTCTCCAGTCCTCAGACTGTCATCTGTCCCTTGCTCCTGCTCTGCACTAAGCATCCTACTAGCTCTGCAGCAGCGGACAAAGAAATGTCGATCTGTGCCGAACACTAATAAAGACCACATTTTCTCAACAAGATTGCATCCAGTAAATTGCGAGCCTGAGGGCAAAGTACAGAATGAGGGAGGCTTGTCAGCAAGGGAGCATCTCACAGTGGTAGCCAAGAGCCATCCTGAGTAGACAAGAACATATTGCTGACCGGCAACACCATGCCACCACAAAGTCGGCCACAGAAATATTGTCTGCTGTAAGTTTTTGTTTTACCTCTCAGTATTGTGATACAGCCCTGACACCCTGAAAGCTCCCAATCAGACACTGAGCTGTACTGTTGTTACAGAGGCTTGATGAAAGCATGGCCTGACAAAATCCACAGGGCTCACAAGCTCCCTGAAATGCATGCTAAAGACTAAGGTATGCTTTCATCTTTAATTTAGTAACATAGAATGTGCAGAACACCATCATTAGCATGACAACAACAGTCCCATGGTCCACTGAGATCACGGGTGACCATTCCACTGAATGTCAAGATCGAAGCAGAACTTAACTAGTAGGGAGGCTAGTGATAATCACCCCACTGCATCCCTTCTGATGAGAGACATTAATTAAAGCAATACAATTACACAGGGTCACATTGGTGAAGATGGGAGACTCCAAGACCCTTCTTTACACTTCATAAAGTCCTCGCTCCAAACAGGTTTCACACACTCTCTGCATGCCTGGGTCACAGGGAGAAGGCTTCTATTAATGGAATTTAATTTTTTGCTCCATAGTTAAATGACAGTGATTGTACATTTACTACAGACAAAATGTTGAAACTACAAAAAAGAATAACCTACATTCCCCTTCCACAAAGGCCTGCAGGTTTAGCTGTAGAGACAGGACAAATAAAATGGAGCGGAAGAGAACAAAGCCCTAAGTGTGGGGTGAGGCCAGTTAGCTCCACGGACATGCAATATTGGCCAACATCCCTTCCTCAGTTTCTTTCCTCTCTGCCATCATGCTTACAGTGCACATGTCCCCCTCTCTACCTAGCCTGCAATTCTCACTCCCACCCCAATCAAGTGCTCATCCCCCTTCCCCCACCCCTTTTCACAGCCACCAGTCTGCACAATAAACCCCCGCCCTACTGTGCCCTGTGGATTGCCATAAAGCCTTGCCTGATTATGTTGTGTAGAAGTGATCTTTCTGCCTCTTTGAGGTCCAGATGCACTGTCACAAATGAAAATAATATCTGCTTCATGAGCTAAAATGAGGAAAAATATGTAAAGCACTTAGAACAGTAACAAGCATGTAGTAAATGCTCAGTGAACGTGAGCTATTTATGATTGATCACAGTTCATGATAATTTATGTGGGAGATACAAGCAAGTTAAAGAAAAAGAACTTGTCCTTCAGCAGCTCAGGATTTAGTAGGATAAATAAGACAAGGCTTCATATAACTAGGATAAAGGGCAGGATCTGATAAAGATCTTATGCATGTTTCAGAAAGGAGTATGGGTTAAGGTGGGAGAAGGAGGGCCTTGCTTGGAGATTACTATGGAAGACTCTGAAAGGGAAAGAAATACAGACTTTAGCCTACAGATGCTGAAAACACTGAAGGTGCCTAATGGAGTGTGGAGGGTTTGGAGTAAAGAGGTATCACCGTACCATACCATAATCCTGGAAGAAGAATTCCACAGGGGTCTGTAAGACAGATTGAAGGGTGTGTGTGTGTGTGTGTGTGTGTGTGTGTGTGTGTGTGTGTGTGATGAGGGTGGGAGGTAAGGTGACCACACAAGGGAAGGGACCAGCTGAGGGCTTCTTAGAGCACTGCTAAGCAAGCGATGCTGGCCTGACCCTGGAGAACAGCACTCATAGGTAGGAAAGCTCAGATCCTAGAATACAGAGGAGCAGCAGTTTGTACCACCTGGTCCATCTCTGAATGGTGGTGTGGAGGAAGTGGGAAGGAATGAAGGGCAATGCCAAGAGCGAACCTGGGGAGCTAGGACTCATCCATGAAGATGAGAAGGCTGGGGGATGGGGCAGGGAAGAGCAGGTGATGAGCTCAAACAACTGAGTGATTGGTAGCTCCACAGTTGCAGCCTGAGCTCAAGGGTAAAGAAAGAGTCGATATGGAATCATCTGAATCAAGATCACAGCTGAATCAGACCCTCAGAGAGCACTGGAAAGTAGGCAAATTCCCAGGATTGGGTGAGACAGTCTCTCAGAATGTCACTCCTTCCAAACCCACCTCCCACTAGGTCCTGCGTGGACAGACTCTTAACAACCCACAAATCAGAAAATTTGATGCCCTAGCACTTGTTTCTAATTACAATACCTTTAAATAGGTTCCAGGGCTGGAGGTTGGGTATAGTTGACACCTACCAATGGGTAAATCAAGTGAAATCAGACAAATTTAACGTTTTTAACCCCTCAAGTCAAATATTTCACGAAGACTACCTAACAGAAAAGTGTCAGGCTAAAAAAGGAGAAATCTTGTGATTGGCCTTGACTTTCTTCCCTGAATATTCGAGATCTACTTTATGCTAAAATTGCTTTTCCTTTCTAAATGAAAAACAGTTAAGAGCCCAGGGATTTGTACTAGGGATTCAGTATTAGATAATGCAGGAAGAGTTTTGCTCCTTTGTTTCCCAACTTATAGGAGAAGACTGAACTCCCTACTTTTTCAAAGAAGAGAAACACTTAAGGGCCAGGGTAAACGTGATGACTCTCCAGATTTTATTGTTCCGTCTGGCATCTGTAATGAAATAATTCCTCTATAGTAAACAATATCCCAAATAAAAGCCCTCTAGCAAGAATGGGTGAGGGAACCAATTTATGAAAATACATGTAATTTTTCACACATATCCCAATATATTAAGCACATATTTTGCCATGGGCACCAAATTCAGTTTAATTAGAACAATATGCCTTCCTGTATCTGAAGTATTTAGCTCCTACCCAGCTCATCATGCTGCAATGTTCCCCTGTCCCCAAATGAAATTATGGCAAGTCAGTGCCCTAGGACGAGTATGTGACTTGCATCACGGCAAACCACACAAAACCAAGCCCCTTCTCATAAAAGGACAACGGGCCTGGCGGCACTGCATGCTAACATCAAGCCGCCGGATTTAATCCAGTTAAACACAAACCTCAATTAGTTTACTAATTTGCTATCCAGTTGCTATTCAGTTAAGGATGTGAATCTGGAGTTAATAATACCCCCCAGACTATCTTAGTTGTGTATTTGAAAAGTTCTAAAGTGAGAAAGAGCACAGACAGGGCAGTGTATGCAGGGAAGGCATCGGTAGTGGGGATCTCTCAGACCAAAACACCACCTCTCCTGGGCACTGTCAGAAGACCAGAGACTCCTCAGCTATAGCAGGCTGTTCTGTTCTTCCAGCACTTGCTATGGGTCGTAGATGTAAATGCAGCCACATAATGGAATGGCTTTTTTCACTAAAATGGAATCTGCGCAGTTTCCTTTCTAGAGGGGTTATAAAAATAAGCTTTTTATTGCTTGCATCTCCAAATTGCTTTATTTGGCATAGTGATGAAAAATGCTGAAATTTATATATAACGCGGCCACCAGATAAGAAAGCAGGGAAAGAAAAAGAACAGGGGATTAATTATCAGTCCTACAGAATGAACTTTACTCTGATAAGGTAATATAGTCCCTGTAGGCACAGAAGATGAAAAAATTAGAGTATGCCTAATACACAGCCAGTTATTCATATTGTATACAAATCAAAGCAGGCCTCATGCAGCAGCTACGCTCAGATCTTCACAGAACCACAGCGTAGTGCCGTCATCAGCATGAACTAAGGCAGCCGGCTCCGGGAGTGCGGCAACACTACTGGCCAGGCTGGCGGACAAGAGGACGTCAAAAAGGTACATATTCTATCGAGATGTGGCTTTATCAACAAGCTCACTGATTTACCTAGGAATGTGGTCTCTCAGTGATTAATGATGAGGAATTCCATCATGACAAGTAACTTCTCCTTAATGCGTCCTGCTCAAAAACAGCCAGCAAAGAGCCGCACATCTCCCTAGACAGTTTGTCAATTTCAGCTACTCGATGGAATAGAAATAAGAGCTCACTAATGACAACTGTGAGGGCCATGGCCTCTCTGGCCTTGACTATAAATGGATCAGACTCCCAGTAGATGGGGAAACCCACCCAAGAATCTATTTCTCTCATTAGGGACAAGAGCTGAGAAAGAACCAGGCTGTGTCTTTTTGCTTGAGCCTTCCTTGACCCAAAGCCATGGGTCATGGAAGACCTTGATCACAGTTATGGCAAGCAATTCCGAAGAGACCTACCAAATCTCTCCAGGGGTATAGGAGCCGGGCTCTTTTGAAGTACAGAGAAGGTCTAAGAGCTCCCAACAAAAATAAACAATAAATAAATGGGGAGTATTAATTTAGTCAACATCAAGAGTTTGGCTCTAGGGAATTATTCCTCTCAAGGTTTGAGCTTTTTAAGAATACCAAGATAAATGCTATTTTTACCTCTCAGAGGGAAATGGTTTTTTTAAAAGGGGACAAAGATATTTTCAAAACAATTCTCAATTTTTTTCCAATTTTCTATTACAAATTATGCATAAACTTACTTCAAAGTTGGTGAGCTTTTGAAAATCACTGTTATCCAGCTTAAGATACTGAACAGCCACTGCCAGTTTCATCTGTCAAGTAATGAAAGTTGTTCTTCAAGGAAGTTATTTAGCTCTATGAGAGTTTAAAATGAGTCTTCTAAAAAAAGATGGATCTTCAGATCCAGGGCAAATATGCAGTACAAGGTATACCTTAAGTTGAAATACATGAGCTGCCTATAACTACAGCAGTTTTCAATGAAGAAAAGCTTACTTCCTAATACAAAAAAGAATTCGCTTTTCAGCTAAACAACTGATGTGCAAAAGGTAAGTTAAAAGTCATAATACGGGCAGCCTGGTGGCTCAGTGGTTTAGCGCCGCCTTCAGCCCAGGGCGTGATCCTAGAGACCCGGGATCGAGTCCCATGTCGGACTCCCTGCATGGAGCCTGCTTCACCCTCTGCCTATGTCTCTGCCTATCTCTCTCTCTCTCTCTGTGTGTGTCTCTGAGTGAATAAATAAAATCTTTTAAAAAAAGTCATAATACCATATTTAACAGCTAACTGAAGAGAAAAAACTACCACGTCACTGACATTTAATCATGGAGTTAAATAAATGGTTCCTTTTTCAGGTGTACTTTACTTGCCACACATTTGGGATGGGCTTTACAAAGTACAGCATGTATCAAAGACATACAAATTATCCATCTGGGAGTTTTATTGAAACTGCTTAAGTTTATCTGGATTCAGTAAGTTCCTTTGAGTTCTTCTCCTAATTATTATTTTTTGATAGGCTCTTAATAGAAATAAGAATCGATAAATAACTGTTGCTATTTTCTTAACTCATGCTATCCTCATGGTATTCCTATGGGAAAGGCTCAGTGAGTAACTTCATTTTACACGGGAGGACACCAAGAAGTTAGGTAACCTAAGGAGCACCGCCGACCAGAGCTTAATCCAGGGTTCAAACCCAGGGTCATGGACTGGATGGCATGAGCCCTTAACTTCCAAGATCTTACTTCATATGTACTTTTCTCAAGTGGGATGACCTAGAAACAGACCAGGAAGTACCGTAAAAGGTCAGACCCGGCACTTAACCTCGGTGTTCAAATACGAATCACAATGCAAGAACAGTCTTATCGAAGTGCTATAGTTAGCAATCTGGGTTAACAATCACTGGAAAAAAACATAGCCTAGAATGCCCATGGGCTTTGTTCTCTCATTCATTTCTAGGAAAATGTTGGTTATTTGCCCTCTAGGGAGTTGGGAGGGGAAGACCAGGGGTTCTCCTAGGGATTGTTACAGCTGACAAATGACCAAGGTAACTCTCCATGGAGTGGAGTTTTGAGTTTCTAGCCGATGCATCTTCCTACACCAATCTTCTCAGCAGGCAAAGGTAGCAGGGATCAGAGGGCTGTGGATGAGGGCATGGTCAGGGGCTTGGTTAGAGGGCAAAGAAGGGTCTATATATGAGGATATGAGGATACCAAAATGACAAGTAAAACTAAGCGGGGACAAGAAAGGATCCAGGGCTGATAGCTAAACAAGGTCTTCCACAGAGCTCGGAAATTACTGGTCTTTAAAGCACCCCAAGGCAAGTGGCCCCATGAATCCATCTTTTGCCGCTCTGTGGGCTGAATTATACTCCACACGATATACTAAAGACAGCCATGAACAGCTTTTATAGCTTTGATAAATGGTTTTTTAGTTTAGGTTGCATTATGAGAACAAAACAAGTGGTCATGAATCATAACATTTTATGGGTCTGCTGCTTCATATAGTTTTCTAAAATTAAGCCTCTAAATTATACTCCGCCCTCATTAGGAAAAGCATCCCAGATAGAGAAAACCATTTCAGAGACGATGGTAGACCTGTGACTGGAGAGCCCAAGATAGGATTAAACAGATGTGTGTGAAGGAACCAAGGGTGTGGTGGTAGAAAGAAGACCTACTGCTACTCAGGAACCAAGCGTCCAGAGACTGTGACTCTGATCAGTTGGAGTTCATTACCCATAAGTGAGCAAGGGACAGAGGCCAATCATTTTAGATCACAGGAGGCAGGTGCAGGAATGCAGAAACCATCCCATGCCAAGCCAAAAGGGGAGGAGAGGAACGGAAGAGGTTCTAAACAAATCAGCAAGTGTTTACTGAATCTTTTCCATCAATTGAGTGTTGAGTGAGACCCTACAGAGTTTTAAAAGGCAGCATAAGAAAGAAAATGAAGGCCATTTTCCTCAAGGTAGTTACCTTCCAGTGAGGGAGATTAAAGACAAGAAGAATTCGAGGCAGCATAAAATTAAATACCAATTTCCCCAGAAACTACTATAGCTATTCTAGATATTCTGGGCAAAGCGGGATCGAAGAGGACAAGTGGGAGAGATTTGGCCAGGCGCCCCCATCTGAGCTGCCAGGGCACCAGGCACCCCCTGTCTTAGCAACTACTGTGCTGCTGAAAAGGCTGGACCTTACCTACATCCCCTTGCTGGGTAAGGTCTTTGAGAGCAGAGGCCATACCCACCTTGCTCTGGGTGGGATCTCTAGTAGAACACATTCCATACCTCTGGAATGGGACTGAATGCAATCCAGGGAGAAAGAGTAAGGAAAAGCTCATAATGAGATTGGGTCTTGGACTAGCTCCTAAAGATGATAAAATTATTGAGGCTAAAAGAGGCATTTCAGGCAGAAGGACCTGCAGAAACCAGGGTGGAGACTTATAAGCATAGACCGTGTACGCACAGCACTATCAAAGAGAAGGTAAAGCAGACCATGGCTGGACAGATGAGCACTTGTAGTTTGAAGTCTTGCTGCTCCTAGAAATGGGTCCATTATTTCATGGCCTAGAGTTGATTTATTATTGTACTGTTACTAACAGAAATAGGTGTGAAGTGTTTTAATACTGCTCCTGCCAATGTTGCCCATTGCCAGAAGAAATCATTCCCATTCCCAGCACAGCAGAGGGGGACAAGAGTTGGCCAGTCCTTTGCTGGAATAATGCTCCCTCCTACCATTTCTCTTCATTAGATTTTAATGTCAGTTTCACTGCTCCAGTTTACCAATTATTTAAAGGTTATAGTCAGTCAGACAAGGTTTGTTTAAAAAAAAAAAAAAGGAAGATAGTCTTCAAAAAGAATAAAGCACAGTCATGCAACTTTAGAATCTGTCACCAACCACAGTTCCAAACGCTCAGTTTTCTCCTGTCACTACACTCCAATGTCCAAAACACATGGTCACTCTGATCAACTGGAAAAAAAAAAAAAAAGAAAAAAATTTCTAATGCTTGTTTAAATGTAGGTTTAGGCTGTATATTAAAGTCAAGATTATGTATTACTTCCTGCTTTAGTATTTTCTTAATTATTTTTAAAGGCATTAGATTAATAACTACTGTTCTCCTATTTCCAATGTGTAAGTGGTTAACACAGGATTTTTCTAAGTTTGTTCCTATTAAATGAACTGACCAAAGTCTTTACTTCCTAGTTAAATGGACTCTTTCCAAGAATGCCATGGAAGACAAAGAATCCAACTGGTTCAGTGGCTCAATCCAATGAAGCATTCACCCTCAGCCTCTGACAGCTCAATCTCAATGCTTCCTGACAGTATGAAGGATTGCTAATTTCTTACGCTCTCACTGGTGGTTCTTAAATGTTCACCAATGAACCAAATGTTTATCAGTCAATGCCAAGGAATCAGAAACCCAAATTGCCAACTCCCTGATTTATACAGTCCAAAGACTCAGGTTTAAAACCAGATCAAACACCTTAGAACTTACTAAAATGTTTTAATAGATGGATTCACAATGAAAACATTTGTGAATGTGATCTGTAATTTAAAGGAGGAAGGCTATTATAGCTCATAATCTCTAACTTTATTGAGCCCCGACCCTGATAGAAACTGTTCAAAGTACTTCAGATGCATTAATTCATCAACCCTCAGCAAAACCCCAACAAAGCAGTACTTGTGTCCATTTTACAAATGGGGAAACCAAGGCACAGAAGTTTACTAACTTGTTCAGGGTCACCCAACTAGTGTCAAAGCCTGGTAGCCTTCATAGAGCTTTGCAGCTGTAGTGTCTGTGATGTAAAGCAGTGTAATAATGGGAATTGGTAGATTTGGACAGGAAACATGAAGAAAAATGAATATTTACTGAAGAGCTGTTGTGTTTCTACGTATTTCACTGAATCCTGAAACAAGTACAAAGTGGGTATTGGAAGCCTCATTTTGATAGATGAGGAAGCACAGATACCAGGTGATTTGTCCAAGAGCCCACAGGAGGCCATGGCTGAGCTCAGATATATGCCCTACAGATGCATGCCTCTCTCTCCCCTCCTCCATTTGCCTGTTCCCACTTTCCTGTGGGGCACTGGCTCCTGGGCACCATGATTTCCCAGAGCGTAGCCTGGAACCTGAAACCCTGACACTCAAGATTTGCTTTTACTTAGTGTTTACAACTATAAAATGATCAAAGATATGGCTGTTATAAGGAAAAAAGAAAATAATTCCTGTCCCCCCCGCCCCCAGTATTATTGAGGTAGGATTGACAAATATTCTGTATGTATTTAGGTTGTACAATGGGATTTTGTAAAAAGGTATACAACGTGATGATTTCATACTCGTATATGTTGTGAAATGATCACCACAATCGAGTTAATGAACACATCCATCACTCTCCACAGCTATGAAGATGATTCCTAAGAAGGCATCATGAACACGCTAAAGCCACAGACACATATTGTAAAACTACAGATGGTAATAGGTACAATCAGCTTGCAGTTCTGCCAAAGGCAGTGATATTTTAGACGTGTAGAATTTTAAAAAAAAATAGCAAACTGAAAATTGTTAATAGCCCTATGCTCACCAAAGTTTATTTTGCATGTAGGGCAAACACATCACCTATTGTAATCAACATTCAACAAGGGGTAATACAATGCTCCATTATAATCTTCTCTCTCTCTCACACACACACCACACACACATACACACACACACCCCGGGGAAACAAGGGGAGTTTCATTTTCTTTAGGCCACTAAACACCTACTAACCATTTTGTTAAAGCCCAGGGCATTCAGCTTGTATACAAAACTCATTACTGTATGCATTTTAAAAAGAATTTAAATGCACTGACCTGACAATGGACACAATAATGAAACAAAATTCTCATTACCATGCTCTAAATAATAATACAAAAAAAAATTAAACCTCAGGAATATTTTCATGTTAAGATAAATGCCAGCTTCAAACCCAATCTGTGGCTGCTTAGGATTTCTAGTTTGAAACAAAACCTACCCAGGGTAAAACATACATTCTGGTAGTTCAATTTGTTATGTTCTAGATAGCGCCTGTCTTTATAGAACTACCTTTCTCCCCAATTAAGGAACTATTTTGCCAATCAGTTTTCCTGGCAACTCAGCCTCACAAAAGAGAGAGGAAGGGGAAGAAGCAGGCGGTGTCAGGAAGGTTGCTGTACCTCCTGTCACATCACGACTGATTAAAGGGGCTCTGAAAGAACAGAAGGAAAGTGCATTTCAAGAACAACAGAACCTTTCAGCGAAAGCACACTCGCCTAATTGAAAAGCGACTTGAAGCTGTTATTCTTATACCCCAAAATGCTGAATCATTCTTCAAACAATTTCGCAAAATCAATAAAAGAGAAGTAGTTCTCTCCTGACCCCCTATCTTAACCATTGCCTGTTTGAAACAATGCCTTTCCTTTCCTCTCCTGTTTAGATTTAGGGCCAAGTATCCAAAGGGAAGCAAGAACACATTGCGCTCTCTCAATTAAGAATGGCATGCTGTACAAGAAGAGAGCCTCCTATACCTTGCAGCGAAGTTTTTCTCCTGAAGTTTCTACATTGATAATCTCTGGTGCTGATACCCAGGTTCTTGGAGATGGGACTCTAACACAGGCCTCCATGGTGACTGTTTGCTGGGTTTAAAAATTAGAAAACAGGGGTGCCTAGGTGGCTCAGCATCTGCCTTTGGCTGAGGTCATGATCTCAGGGCCCTGGGATTGAGCACTGTGTCACGTTCCCTGCTCAGTGGGAGGTCTGCTTCTAGCTCTGTGCCCCCTGCCTCCTCTCCACTGGTGCTCTCTTCCTTGTTTTCTCTCTCAGGCAAATCTGGAAAAAAAATAAAATCAGAAAAACAGAGATTCCATGACCTGGCCACACAGACATGCTGTGCCACACTGCCAACTCTCTGGTCACTTGCCAGGGAGAAGTGTTCAAACACAGCAAATAATACTTAACAATGCCACGCTACAGTTGACCTGGGCATCTGAGGGATGGTAAAAGATGGTTATGTGGTGCAGTGACAGAGGGAATGACCTCTAAGATTTGACTACAGAGAAATGCTGAATATAAATTGCTACCAAACACAAATCTCAGTTATCTTTACAGGTCAGATAAAGAAACAATCAGAAGAATGGTTAATCTTGGGGTGCCTAAGTGGCTCAGTTGGTTAAAGTGTCTACCTTGGGCTCAGGTCATGATTCCAGGATCCTGGGATGGAGCCCTAAGTTGGGGGTCTCTGCTCAGCAGGCAGTCTGCTACTCCCTCTCCTTCTGCCCTTCCCCCTGCTTGTCTCCCCACCCCTTTCAAATAAATAGATAAAATCTTAAAAAAAAATCTAACTGTTCTTTTTGGAACATACATAATATATCTATAACATATACCAAGGCAGGTTTTGGTCAGTCAACACAGATTTACTGAGACCTACTATGTGCCGGCTACTCTTAAAAGTGTTGGCCATGGCAGTGAACACATCACATCCCTGTCTTCATGGAGGTTACATGCTAAAGGTGGGAGTCAGACAATAAAGACACTATAATATATGTCAGGTGATGATCAGCACTTTCAGGAAAGCAGCTGAGGTTGAGGGGTGGGGTGGAGAGGACTGGGTGCATACAGAGTGGTCAGCAAAGCCTATGAAGGGTGTGATGAAGGCACACTGGAGCAGAGTGTGGAGCACGTGGGGGACAGAGAGAATCCGGTATCTGGGAGGATGTGAGTTTTAGTTCTAGCAAATGGAGCAAGAAAGCAGGGGCTCTCCAGAGAGAACAGGGTTGGAGTGTTCCAGAAACAGTGAGGAAGTCAACAGGGTGAGGAGGAAGAGATGACAAGAGAGAGAACACGGCTGGGCTTCTAGGAATTCACACTTGGAACCAAATAAAACAATACTTCCCTTCCAGTATACCAGGAGAAAAATTACATTTTACAGCAAATATTTCAAATGAATGCCTGCTGGTTTTGCTACTTGGAAGGATTTTAGGATTGTTTATTTTGTATCATTGACGATCATAAACTCATTTCTATATAACCTAGTTTTAAACTGGGAGAGAGTCCATTAAAGACAAAACAAATGAGAACTATACCTGGGTGCGACTAGCGGGCCCTCCGGACACACCTGCTTCTCCCATCTCCTTCCTTCTGCCCCACCTCCTCAGGAAGTCAGGTTCAGGGTCTCCTGTGTTCCTGTATCACGGCACTCATCATGCTGTCCTGTCACTGACACTCGTCTCCTTCTTCTCCAGATAAAAAGGGCTTGAATCACTTCACCGCAGTGGCCTCTCACTGCCCAAGAAGTTTGTGGGATGGATGAATGAAAAGTCGGGACAGGCACTTGGCTGCCCTATCTTGACCTTGCTCTGTAACTTTACCTTGGAGGTGCACAGCTCAGATGGTGTCAACTCCACTTGCCTTCTTCCCTCTCTGGCCTGGGCTTGCAGATCTCATACCATCCCCAGGTTAGGATGAGCACTATACCAACTGTGCTTAAAAATGGTTTTTCATGGGGCACCTGGGTGGCTCAGTCAGTTAAGCACCCGACTCTTGGTTTCAACTCAAGTCATGATCTCAGGGTCCAGGGATCAAGCCCCATGTTGGGCTCTGTGCTCAAAGAGGAGTCTGCTTGAGGATTCTCTCTCTACCTCTTCCTCTGCTCCCTCCCTGCTCATCCTTGTTCACTCTCGCTCTCTCAGGAAGGAAGGAAGGAAGGAAGGAAAGAAAGAAAGAAAGAAAGAAAGAAAGAAAGATCTTAAAACAACAACAACAACAACAACAACAACAACAAACCATGGCTTTTCAGGCTGACCGTTCTCAGGAAGAACTGAGAAATCTTAAGAAGCAGAAACATTTCTAGAGATAAAAGGCAAGAGTGTTCTTTATTTACACATTTGCCTCTTTATTTTTTTTCTTTATTTATGATAGTCACAGAGAGAAAGAGAGAGAGAGAGAGAGAGGCAGAGGGAGAAGCAGGCTCCATGCACCGGGAGCCTGATGTGGGATTCGATCCCGGGTCTCCAGGATCGCGCCCTGGGCCAAAGGCAGGCGCCAAACCGCTGCGCCACCCAGGGATCCCCATTTGCCTCTTTAATAGCTATTTATCTTAAAGAATGGGAGCTGTCCCTGAGCAGCACTGTATCCTAGAACTCTGTGATATGGGATTATCTTAGGTGTACTGTCCGACAGGGTGGACATGGGGTCTACGACGCAACAGAGCACTGGGAATGTAGCTAGCTAGGGTGACCAAGGATCTGGATATCTAGTTGTAGTTCATTTTGCTTGGCTTACATTCAAATAGCCATCTGGGTTTAAGCAGCTTCTGTGGTGTGCAGCTCAGGATGACAGCCTCCTCTCGTGGTGCCCTCCCCTGCACAGGAGTCAAAAGTGACTTGACTAGAAGTTCCCTGAGGGCCAGAGCCTTAGTGGTCATGCTCAGGGCCTCAGCAGGGCCTGGGCCGTTCTCCGTCGTCTGTGGAATCACACATGTACACACCAATGGAGGAAGGGAGGGCCAAGGTGAGGTCAGAGTTTGCAGAGGCCCACTGTGGACATGCTGGCATTGTCTATATGTGGTAGCTCTAAAGCTTGGAGACCCTTCTGATGGGTAGGTTTTTCTACATGGACTCTACGATGCACTACTGTGCTTGTTTGTTTGTTTTTTTCAAGAGAAAACATTTTTAGAAATATTTTTAAACTAGAGAAGAATTTGTTATGTGAACGTTGACTGACTCTACAGAGCTGATTGCCCTCACTACATACAGACCGCTGCGGGAAGCCAGGCAAGCTAGAAGTCACTCAGCTAATTCCTCTGCTTTCCCTAAAACATTTCAGAAGTCGGGTCCACTATGCAGGAGGAATGAATTTTTTTCACCTCATTTGTGATTTTTGAGTAGGAAATTAAAACCTGTACACAGGAAAAGAAAGAAGACCTGATGTATTTGATCAGGGGTGCTTTATGAAGAATTTATTATCAGGTAGGAATATCAAATGAGAAACAGAAACAGCACAGAAGCCCAATAAAACACCAGCATTTGACAAAATAAAACAGATGCTGATGGGCTGGAGCTATTGATGGCTGAGGGGATAAGGAAAATAAAAAGAGGAAATTAGAACAAATAAGATGGATGTTGTAATTAAGAACTGAAAACAAGCACAGAGGAAGAGAAATTTGAGCTGGCTGGCACGGCAAAGTGAGCTATTTCAACCTTTTTTTTTTTTTTTTAAATACAAAGTGAGGTATGTTCGAGAGCCTACATAGATCGTAAGAAAATTCTATATTTAAATATCCAAACCTCAAACTGGGTCCACGGTAGATTGAGGGTTTGCAATACCGGCATCCTGTCTTCAGCGAAACCAAACCAGCTCCAAATATAATAGCTCAGATCACCTTCAGCTGCCTGACATTAACTCTACATTGCTCCCCACTCCTTGTTCTCCTCCGATTGCCTTCAAGATAGCGCAGAGCCCAACAGGAAGGGGATCGCTATAGCAACCCAGGAAGCTCTTTTTATCTGAGTGGAGGAGGTTCTGCAGAGCTGGGCAGGAAGATCCAGAGGGGAGAGCCACGAGGAGTGCCCACTCTCATACCTTCCTAGAGATTCTTAACTGGAGGATGTGTTCCAGAAAATGATTAATGCTTTGAGGAAAAAAAAATGTTCTAATTGAACGTACAGTAATTCTGAATTTTCCTTTTGTGTGACAGATAAGATATAATCGTTGAATTTCTTTCTCCAGAGGCTTTTGTAGGAAAAAACCCTTTGTGGAAGCAATATCTTTGGTGTCTGAAAGATAGTCTTTTTATATGAAACAAATTCTGCATTGGGTTTACTAAAAGCATCCACCTGCTTATCAATCTAAAAGCTGCATCTTTAAAGGTCACAAGTGAAGGAAAATCAGATAGACTCATTCTAATTCCTAGCAAACGGGAGCTCATTTCTCACCAATCCACCCTGCAGCGCTCAGTAGCATGACCTTTCACTTACAAAGAGAACAGCCGATTTCTCTCATGTGCTATCCTTCCTTCCTCTTCAGGAATTAAATGCAGTTTTGATATTATCATTACACACTTCCAGAATATTCCATCGAAAGGACCTATAAATTAGCATTACTGAGCCAAAATGTCCAGCTCAATCTTTCCCACCATCGCTTGGGCCTGAGAAGGAATATTAATTAATAAAAATAATTTAAAAACTATTTGGGAAAAAAATAATAAAAAAACAGTTGAGTCAACGGCAGACAGGGTCTGAGAGCTCTTGTAAAACCTGTGGTCTGCAGCAATGAGTGAAATTAAAAAAAATTTAAAATGAACCTTTAGTTGCATGTTCCTTTTTTAACTTTGGCCTTACAAATTTTGCTGGGAAAATAATTCTAAAGGGCTAAGAGCAGCCTTTTTTTTGGAACTGAGAATACAGGCATCTGAGTGACATCAGAAGGTAAGCAGTAGACCTGGGAACCTATGCAAAGTGCAGTGGGAGAAGAATCCCATGTCTAAGAGTGCTGACGACTAAGGGCTCAGTCTCCGTTGCTTACACCCACTAAAACACCAGCTGGAAGGGCCGGTGACCTGATGTGACACAGAAACGCTCATTTTTCAGCAATCACTGACAACCCTGTTCCAGTCTGAAGTCCAAAGATTTCAAATATGTATCTGCACGCCAAAGTGATGGCACTGAATGGAAGGCAGGCTGTCCCATGTACCCAGAAATTGCAGGCCACCAGTAGTAGGGCTCTATCATTTAATTTTTCAGAAGAAATTCTTTTCGTCACCTCATGCAGATATTTCAGGCAATCTAAATTTAATTATAATAAGTATATTAAGTTCATTAATAATATGCAAGGGATAAATGATTTACATGGAACCCAAAGAAATCAGGCAATTTTATTTCTGCATGCCTCAATTTCCCTAACATGAAAGATTGGAGCTACCTCCCATCCCTATCCAGGGCCAATTTAAATTCTGTGTGGAAGCCAGAACAAATCAGATGCTTAATACATTTTATATTAGCAATAATTAATAATTCAGAGACGACAAAGTTTCTTCTGAAATAATAATAGTCTACACTTGTATAGCACATTATTGCGTACTGAGTACATTATCACATCTGATCCTCCCAGAAGCCTCTGCGTTACGCAGGACAGACAGTACAACGTCCATTTGGTAGAAGAGGGAAATAGAAGTAGGAGAGTGGTGGTTCAGCAAATGTCACACAGAAGAGGGCTCGGCAGGGCAGCGAGAACTCAAACCCTGGTCAGAGCTTGGCAGCAAGTGTTCCTTCCACTCTCCTGAAACAGGATTAACATTTGGTCAGGAATATTGTTTGCTTTTTGCACATGTTGAATCAATATTGATATTCTAATTTAGGAGACAAGGACACCCCTTGCTATTTGCATATTGTAATAGCCTTCAGGATAATTACTGGATAGATCCTTTGAAAAAAGAAGCCACATGTTTACCCTACTTCACTGCTTTTAAAAAGTAGGATACATGACATTTACCAAATGCTGCAGAACAATTAGCTGTCATTTAAACTACAGTGAAGAAGTAACATTTAAAACTGAAAAGAAGCAGAAAACCTAAATTTTCAGTGACTTCTTGAGAGCTACAGGCTGAACTCTAACTGTGCTGTCCTACAGACATCCTACATAGCCTTTTAAAGGTCTGGGGTGGGGGTTCTAATTCCTTAGACTACATTACACAGGACAACAAAAACTAACTTATATCTCAAGTTTCCACCCGATGGTCTCTCTCATCTACTCCAAACCATTCATCTGAAGCAGACAAATGAATGTTCTAGTGTACTGCTCTGGAAGCAGTGCTGCTGAATGAGACACCCATCGCACTTCTGGTCTCACTGTTGCTTAATAATATTATTGGCAATGATTAATTCTGTTATCATGCTGCTTAAGCTAAGAAACAGCCCAGGGTTTTGCAGATTTTGATTAGTAATCAACGTATTGTAATTTAAGTCCTACTTTCACGCATAGGAACAGAACAGAGAGCAAACCTCCTTTCTTCTAAACCATTAGACCAGTTATTCTTCATAAATAATCTTTCCGATGAGACTCTATGATTAAGAGAAGAAAGTCAGAAAATCAAGACATACATCTTAAGTGATTTTACAAGCACAAATGAGAGATTCGAGTATGTGCCATGGTTTATTTAGAGTATCAGGTGGAGAGAAGTGTCCTGGCGGAATGAGTAAAAACAGCCAGGACAATACTCATATGGCCGCTGGCAAGGAGCATGATCAAAGGCAGGCTGCCTCATCCAAAGAAGCTTCTAGGCAGCCCCTACCACACCCCACGGAGGGCTCCTGCCTAGGAATCTGAAATGCCCTCTCAAGCCCCACACTTGCAAGGAAAGAAGGCCTCAGCCATGGTCCCAGGGAAAGCCAGCCATCTCTCCATCAGGGTTCACTACCCTCCCTGCTTCCACTACCTCACCAAATACTCCTTCCCTTCAGCTCTGCTAGGTTTTACTGCCACCAAACTGCAGAAGCTACTCTCTTGAAACAGCTTCCCTTAGGCACCCCACTGAACAGCCTGTCCTCATCTCCCTCCATCTTCTCTAGTAATTGACAACATGCTGATGCCACTGCCACCCCAAAACTGTCTTCTTCAACTTGGGGAGCCCCCATTACCCTGGCCAACTTTTCTGGCTTTTGTACCCTACTCCTAACTCCTCTTCTTCCTGCCCACTAAATGTGTTTATTCCTCTGAGGATCCTTATATATAAGTAATGAAGTGGAGAGAGGTGTCTCAGGCAGCTATAGAACTTTCAGGAAGTACTTGTGATGAAGCTCTGAAGTCTTGCATAGAATTTTATCAGCTCATTGAGATACAATGCTTATTACTTAATAAACATAATTTGCCTAGACATATTTTCTTACAAATTTGCTAGGAATTCAACTATTAATTTTATATAGAAACTCCCAACATCACTCTCCAGCACTTAAACACACTTCATCTACCTGATGTCCATACTGATAACAGAGCCCTGGACATTCACACCTGGATCAATGAACATTCAGTAGATCCACAACAAAATCCATCACACTGGGCCATGCAGCTGCCCCTCCTCCTGGTCCTCCATCACTGTTAAGGGCATCTTCTGTGATTACTTTGACTCCTCTCATTTGCCATCAATTGCCCTGACTTTGTACGTTCTCCATCCTGAAGGCCTTCATATCTATTCCCCACTGTGCCTGCCCTGGTTAAAGCTTCAGCGTTCCTTGTCTATACTGTGAACCTCCTTTCTGAAATCCATATGTACTTCCACTATTTCTCCTTCTTAGAGGTCTTCAGTGACCTGTGTGCTCTCTACTGAAGGTAATGCAAAGTTCCTAGCATGCGGCTGAAATCTCTGAAGGATTGACTACAATCCATTCTTCCAGTATTGCGTATCACAATTATTCTCCCTGGGTTTCAAACTAGCCTATGACACACCATTCTCTCCATATGAGTTGGGGTCTCCTGCTTCCATTCTTTGTCTCATGGTGGTCCCTCTATTTAGAATACCTTCAACTGTATGTTCTTACATATCACCAATCTTTTCCATTTGTCAATGTCCAATTTAAGGGCATCCTCCTTCCATAAAGCTGGTTTTGATCAGCCCAGCCAGAAGTGAGTTCTTCCCCTACTGGTGTTCCATATCACTTTCTTAGTGTTTTCTTATTGAGATCAATCTAGGTTTTCCTTAGAATTAATCTATACACAGCTCATCTCTTTTTAGAGGAAGAACAATCTATCTCACTACTGAATCGCATTCACATAGTCCTATACATAATGGGCTTGTCTTAATAAGTATTTGATGAATTAATGAATAAATTAGTGAATTAAATTCCTGGCTTCCTATTGCCAATCTTTTCCCCCAACAAATCGGTATTTAGCAGATTGCAGCATCTTAGGTAGAAAAGGCTCCTTTTGTACCCAATAGATATGCTTCAAGTATTCCTAAAGCACCCTCCCCTCTTGCTATCCAGTATTTGGCTTTGAAGAATAAATTAGCACAAGGGCTTCACTGGATATGCAATAGAAAATTAACTTCTCATAAAATGGTTTAGTCCAAGTTTATTAGAAAGCTCTCAGTTTTCCTGGTTTGCTTTGCAGAAAATTTTGTGTTAACTGTGATCAGAAGAGGTAGAAAGCAGAGCTGCATTGACAGAACTGTCTGGGATCAGAGAGACCTGGATGATGCAATTAAAAGGTGGACAGACAGGTAGACAGATGTTCAGCTGCATGATCAGGAACAAGATTGTATAAAAAGGCTTCTTTGATCATTAGAGATACTGCTATAATGAAGCCCTGGATACCTACTCGGTGTTTCTGCCGGTTCTCATCTCCAGCAGGTGTCTTATAGAAAAAATAAGGCAAACACAAACAGATCCACTGCCAGCTAGTCAGAGCTGCTTGGCATTTTTTCCTGTTGATTAAGCCACAAATAAAATCATACATGTTGTGCTTCGAACACAGGCAGAGAGTATGCAGTTCGTGAATCTTCACAGAACACACCTTTCTGAAATATTTCAGTATCCATTACTCTGCTGAGATCAAGAAACTAATATATATTCAATAGAGTATCCTATGTGATCCAAAACATCCCCAAGAGGCAGAACATGACACAAACTGTAAGCACCAAAATGGATTTAAAAGTCAAACAAACCATAGGACGGTAAATTTGGAAAGTGAAGGCAGGACATTGTGAACAAGTAGGCAGGACACTGGGGCTTAAGGATAACTAGGTCTTGGTTGTTTAGAAGACTGGAGAGCTGTACTAATGTGCATCAGCCAAAGTGGCAGAGCTAAATGTCATTCATATTTGCCTCTGGAATGCACTGCATGGTACCTTAGAAGTAACGCTGACTTCTCATTTCGTTTCTGCATAGTTTAAAATGAGAGTAGATTCCCTGATCACACACCAGCTGACAGGGATGTAGGTGGTAATTAGGGATTCTTTGGGGAATAATAGTTGCTGTGAATAATCCACATAGTAGAGACCCGAGCACAGGTCTCAGCAGTGTTACTGACACTCTTCTGTGTTAGGCATACCAATTCATCCCCCTGTCCTGGGTTCCTCCTAACACACAGAGACAGTTGTAGCACTTAGTGATTTGTCTGGGAGGGTAGTTATTAGGAGTGTAAGATGCCAGTGTATTGCATTCCCCTCTTTAGAAGAAGCTACATGGCTCGTGATAGCATCATTTCTTACAGAATCTGTTAACGGATTCTGGCTCTAGGGTTAGGGTGAGGAAGAGAAAGGGAGCAAGGCAGAGAGCATCCGTGCTCGACGAAGAGATTCAGTCACTAGGTCTATTTTATGGCTTGGAACAGAGGCGGATGCCCCAGTAAATCACACTTTCAAAGACAGATGGGTCCTCTGTAACCACGCTTCCCCCTTCTAGAGTCATCGCTCTGTCCTGTGAAAGACTTGAGCTCCATACGCCCACGAGT
This sequence comes from Nyctereutes procyonoides, assembly GCF_905146905.1. Classification (NCBI taxonomy): domain Eukaryota; kingdom Metazoa; phylum Chordata; class Mammalia; order Carnivora; family Canidae; genus Nyctereutes; species Nyctereutes procyonoides. Next base: position 71,536,139 of record NW_026575140.1, read on the forward strand.
CATTGATCCTGCTACAACTGTAATGGCACGACTCTGAAAGATCTGATTGCACTACACCCGCACGGTGGGTCTTTGATGAGAAAAGGGAGAGACAGTATTTTAAGTTACTGGTTGGAAAATCAGCTAAGACATGGGTGTTTCCCCATTTCCGTCTCTACATTTTACAGTTACAAAGCCCATTCTCAACCCATTTTAATTGGGTGCTTGCCATCACATGACGTTGGCAAAACACAGACGCGTGTCCCCGAACACCAGCCCAAGGAGGCGCAAGGCTGCACTTCCCAGTTGCAGAGGAGGTTCTCCTGGAGCTAGATTTCCATGAGCAGCCCTTTGCACCATCACCTGAAATCTCAATATTATAGCCCAATCTGTGATGTTACCTGAACACTGTCAGGTCAGACTCTCTCCGAATACTAATATTAAGAAGATCACCATGACATCTGCCTACTGTAGGTAACAATGACCAACCATAAAGGTAATCTTAAATTGGGTTCTCTTTCAAGATATCACTAACTCAAATTGCTTTTGTCATAGTTCTTTTCAAAAAAAATATTTTCAATTTAGAACTGGAAGGAAACATGAAAGAGTAGGCTTGACTGCCCATGAAGTTCACTGCTATTGCAGTGCTAAATGGGCACAGGCTGGGAAGACAAATGAAATAAGACAAATGCACTCTCCCTTATGCTCAAGTATGGTATTTAATACAGTTGAACACTGCATTTATTTTTATCTTTGACAGGTCCAGAAATGGCCACTTACTTTATCTGCGGATGGGATATTCTCAAAAATATTCTTTCCTGCCCCACAGGAGAACAATTCTTTTTCCCCCCAGGGTTCATTAGCAGCCAGAATTGGTGAACACTGCATACACGCTCCCCTCCCACCTTCAACCATCAGGAAAGATTAAACATCAGGATGAATTCTAGAAACAATGGCTGTAAATGAGGGAGAACAGCAAGCCTAGACACCAGTGTGCATCATCAGGAAAAGCATTTTAAAGGTATTTCCTCTAAGTTAGGAGATATTTATACAGTATATAGAATCTCAAAGTTGGACTGCTCTATTATTTTGAAATTCGTTCTTATATTCCTGCAGAGTTTTGCAGTTTGACCTATTTGTCTTAAGGTTGGACTGCATTATACATTCTTAAGAAGCAGAAGCAAGACAGAGATGGCCTTGAAAATCACCATCAACATTGTAATCAGTCTCTTTGATAGAGGTGATACAGAGCACTGACACTGTAGCCGCCATTTTCCCTTAAAATGGTGTTCTCGTTCATTTGAAGACAGAAGCAGGGGCCCCTGTCTTGAATTTGCAATGTTTAAAAATGAGAGAAATACACTGTTTGATTCAATGTTCAAACATTAACAAAGTACACTCAAGGAATCTAAATCAGCAAAAAGGAAAGAAAACTTAGTTTGTGGTAATCTGGCCATCAAGGCATCCAATATTCTTTTCTGATTGAAAACTGTGATTTCAGATTAGCTACTATAAATGTATTATAAAAGGCAAATGCAATAGATTTTTCAGTTGATCCAGCCTAAATAAGGCTACCGATATGGAAGAAAAATATTTAAATAATTTTTAAGAAAACCTACCTAAATAGATACATACAACTCATGGTATTATTAACCACTCAATGATAATCATGGTTAACATTCCTAGAGACAAGTTATTGCAAGATAAGATAAAGATTTTCAGGGGGCTCCCTCTGCTAAAACGTGGCTGTAATTCCTACTCTCTTCATCAAGAATGGAGTTACTGATAGAAGAATTTCTTTTTCTAGCTTTTAGGCTTTAATACTCCTATCCTCACTTGGAAAATGGACCCTGTCATCTGTCCTCAGACAGGAATGCCGTCTCTAACAGAGAGGGGAAGGCCTAAGATGCTGCTTTGAGAAGGATCAAATTAAGGGATCAAAGAATCCAAGACAGGATTTCATGGTAATATCTGGCTTCCTTCCTCTTCTTTTCATACCAATACAAGGTGGATTCTTAAGCACATATAAGTATAGCACACAAAGGAAGTGCTACCCAAATTCTGTCCTGAAAAAGAACTCTTGAAACAAAATTTTCAGCAGTAATATTCTTAGACTTACATAAAGAAAATGATCACATCTCTTACAATTTATCTTAACAGCCTAGATCTATTAGGATTATGTTGGAAGCAAAACTGTAAGAAGGAAAGGGAATGAAAAAGGGCCACCCGGGGCGGCCTCCTCATGGTTTCTCCATGATCATCATGGATTATGGCCATCCTGAAGATGTGAATACATGATTTGAAACCATTAAACATGCTTGTAGGCTCTGGTCATGAAATCACATTTATCCTCGTCAAGCTCAATTGAAGGTGGCACGCTCCAGTCTGTACACATTTTGAGAGCAGAGCTTCTCCAACCATCTCTGAAGCCCTAGCTCCCCCCCCCACCCCCGCACCAAACATTTTGCTCTTTCCCTCCACCCCACACAGAACCTCAGCACTTCCTTTGCTCATAGTTCCTTTTGCACTTCAGGGGATTTACACTGAACAATGGCAGCAGAATCCCTAGTCTAAAGCAAAATTCTGTATTGATATTTAGGATGATTTCAGCATCAGCACATTAGAGTGAAAGCATGGATGAAAGATTCTGGTTATTATTCCTGAAGCTGACTCACCCTCAAAGAAGAGCCCACAGCTACCAAGAAGGGTTTTAGTTTTGAAAAGAGAGATGGGATAGTGTGAGCTGACCGTGGCTAATGGAAAAGCCCAGCTTCAGTTTCTATGTGTAGCTATATGACACAGCCGGGGGGCGGTGTGTGTGTGTGTGTGTGTGTGTGTGTGTGTGTGCAAGCACGACAATAATGAGACGTGGGCGTTGGGAAGTTTAGGCCAGAAAGTATTAAAGGTTTCTAGCTGAACCAAGATGTTCAACTCAGTCATCTTACTAGGCTTACTGAAAGTCAAAATGAAACAAACAAAAACCCTCCTCTGCTGAGGTCTTTTGAGAGTGCATCACCTAAAAATATCTGTGATCCTTTCTAAGATGCAACTTCACATTGTATCATTTAAAACTCACATGTAGACCTTTGTGCTTTGCTGAGAATATAGCCCTGGGCCACTTTTTGTGAGTGGTGATACAGAATAGTACATAAAATCTCTGAGTTCTAGAACTAGTCCACTCCTGCCTGCTTCACTGCTAATTAGGTGTACAACCTTGACCAGGTTACTTAATTTCTGAGTCGCACTTTCCTTATCAGAAAGTAAAGTCAGGAAAAAAAGATATTAGTACATACCAAATAACACTGAAGGATTAAGTCACAAAGGCATTCGAATGGCTTATCACACATGAGAGTTTTTGGGGAGGGGGGCAGTGATGGAACTTTTTCAGGCCTTGGTTACATATTACATATGCTCATTGGTTAACATTTGTAGAACTGAGCACAAAAAGAAAAAGGGAAATTCTACTTTCTACTGTATGATAATATTTAAACAAAATTTAAAAATATATGTAAGTATGTATGTATTTCAATTATACTGAGTAAAGGATTCAATAAACACAATAACAATACAGAGCTGATCACAGTGCCTAGCACATAATAAGCAATTAAAAATGCTCATTACTGAGGTGAATTTTTGCGGCTGTGGTTATTAGCAAGCTGGGTGGAAGATGCGTAACTGGGGTGGCAAGAGTGAAGGGGCCACTGGTAGGCCCAGGTGGGGTCTCCCCATGAAGGGGGATGGGTGGACCAACAGGAAGGGAAGAGTGGTGCTGTGCTAATCTGTCACTGGGCTCCAGCTGGGAGCCAGGCTGGGTTAGCAGGGGAATGCTGCTCCCAGGTTAGCAAGAAGACACATTACCAGTTGCAATTACAAGATGCCAAAAGAAAAAAGGAAAAAAAAAAGAAAGAAAGAAAAAAAAAGAGCAGCTATTTTTGCTGCTAGACATGAAAACAAACCAACTGAGAAAAATGCTTTGATGAGTGGAATATATGCTGCTGGGTGTGTGGGCTGGATTCTATCTACCTCATCCTCCAGGAGGGAGGGGATGAATAATCCTGCAGGTTCAGGCTCAAACGGGTGTGGTACAGAAAAGCCAGCCAAGTATACACCCTATTCTTCATAACCTTAAATTCTGTTCTCCTTTTTAGTGTAAAGGTTCAGCATACAAAGTTGGGAAGAGATTTTTTTTTTTTAAGGAGGCAAAGGATATGGGAAAAATTCAATATCAGATACCAGTATGCATGTAATCACTGAGATTTTTCTAAGCTTGCATTTTAAAAAATGATGTTTTTTGCTCAAGAGTTGGTAAGCCATTGGATGCCACAGACCATATAATGTGTTGACGCTCCCCGATGGGCAAGCACACGAAAGAGAAGCACTTATCTGGCTGTAAAAATATGTTCCCTCTCAATATGCAAGTCTATTTTTCTTCCTGCAATAAACTACATTTGTTTGATGCGGTATCTGATAGTTTTATAGTGTTTGTTCACATACTCACTAATTTGCAAGATTGGGTAATTTGCAATGGGTCTCATAGGTCATTAGTGCAAATTAACAACATTCTGTAAAAGATAAAGCAAGAGAAACTGATACTTTGTCATGGTGAACAGTTGAGCATCATATTTCAATTTAGGAATCTGACACCTTATGTGCATTCTTCCGTAGTAGAGAAAGTGGATTTCACCACCACCACCCCTTGGCAGGAAAAAGGGGAAGCACTCATGAAAGAGATTTTAACCAACCTCTTTAATCTCCAGGTTCTGGGATATTTTGAACATATACAACTGTATTAACATCCCTTCCTGGCACACATCCACCCTAAACAGTTTACTATTTATATTTGAACCTGAAAAGAAGGCACAAAGTCCTCCTTCCCGCACAATCCCCCAGGCCTTCTTTTTGGCATGGGAAGCACACACGTTTTTGCAAAATTACTCAACGTATACAGCTGAATTCTACAGTTTTCATTAAGAATTCAAGAGACGAAAACTGTTGGCTTCCATAGGAAGGTGACCAAATCTACAGGGATATTATGTACAAATAGTCTGGTTAGAATAATAAACGCTGCATGTGCTTTATAATGTTAGACATGTGCAACATGGATTCATTTGTGATCTGAGTCTCAGATTTTTAAAAACAGATCCTCGCTTGCCTTGAGATAAACTTAAGTAAATAATGTTTGCCATCAACTCTAAATGAAGAATGACAGTTAAATTTTATAATCATCTTCACAGCTTCAGGACTTACTTTATATTTTCTCAGGCTCATGACCCACAGGTTGCCATAGCAACTAGGAAATCCTACCTTATCAAGCGCTTCCATTTACATTCCTTGCAGCAGCTTCCCTTTATGAATTAAATCCATCATGGTTTTCTATTCTCAAAATAAAAAGTTCTTAGGATTATCTTGCAGAAACAAGGATCAAATGCTTTGATAGAAATACACTATGCAAAAGTTAATTCAATGGTGGTTTTCTTTAGGAAGAGCTAGCTAGAACTATGGCATAATAAACAGCTTATGTCCAAACTTCGAGGCTTCAAAGAACACTTAAATGGAGACATTGTGCTAAAGATGACACATCCGCCACCTATGCATTTCATCTCTGAATTATCAAAGAAATCATCTGATTGGATATCCTACTTCAAACAGGTATTCAGACATACAAAGAATTAAAACTGCCTAAGATAAATCCCTGTTACATGCCTATATACATATTAATAAAATGAATAACGAACAAATGTATTTAAATCCACAACTCCACTAAGGCAAACAAAACAAGTGACAAGCTTCACTTTTATTAAGTCCCAGTTTTCATAGACAGCTTTTGTCCTTGTTTTTGGAGGTGTTAAGTTACCTGGTAATAGGAGATGACTGCCTTTGTGTTTACAGCTGTGTGCGATAATTACGTCAACAGGGGAAAAACCTACCAACCCACCATCTCTCCTCCAGAGTAAAGGAATATCCACCCCTGTTACTCTGTGCTGCTATCCATGACTGCAGATATGGTCTCACCACACAAGGAACAGAAACTTAGGAGACACCGAAGCTCACGTGGTGAAATGAGAATTCATTCAACTACCTGAGAAACCGACCTCTGAGAAATGCACAGGGATCCAAATCACTCAGAGCCCTCAAGTCACTGCTTGACAAGTGCTTAATGGAGATGATGTTGAGACAGAAAAAAAAAAAAATTCGATCATAGCCTCCTCTGCCATCCAACCCCCAGAAAGACCAGAAGATTATCTCAACTCCCTCTTATAGGCTCTCTCCAGCTCAGACAAGTCTCTGATTATGGATACAGACCTCAACCCAGTTTGCATTATCAGAACGAACTTTCCTCTTACTGGATTCAACATGTGTCCATCCAATTCTCTTTGAAATTGCACTCATTTCTCTGTGTTTGCAGTCCTCTGCTTCCTCCAGTCAGCTTTTGCTTTTTTGTTCTTTTGGTCTCTGCTTCTTATCCACACTTTGATTCTCAATCTTTTCTCTCCTCTCTAGCTTGGAGAGTCATAGCACAATGAAGTAAAGGATAGAGTATTGGCCGGCCACAATGGAAGAAGGAGTCTGTCAAGTTCTATTAAAACTTCTTTCCTTCCACCACCACTAGTTTCCCTCCCTTTTGTATTTTCTGCAGCTAATAGGAACCTGGTATCTTGACTGCAGATTTTTGGGGGTGGTGGGCAACAACCTAATTCTAAAGCTTCCAAAGAGGTGAAGCACCAAGAGTGCCCTAGATGGTTTATTAGTGACTCATATTAGAGCTGGAAGCAGACTGGTCATTCATAGCAGGATATTTAGTTCTGATCAAGTTGTTTCAAGTGAAATAAAAGTGTATGCAATGTCAACTTTCAGGCAGTGTAATACCGGATTTAAATTACATATTATTTTGAAGCACTTTTCTACGCATCAAATCACTTTTAGCAGTATTACTTAACCTCACAACTTCAAGGTTTATCTGTGGGGGAAAGACAAGATACACACACATAATAGTTATCCACTCTAGCAGCACACCATTTTAGAAGATTCCCATAGTCACTCATATTGAAAGGAAACTGAGAAAACATTTGTGTATTGAACACAGTTTGGGGGGAAAAAAGACCTATTATGTTTTCTAGATTCCCAAGTCATTGAAAATTAGGATTATCCTACATAAATTATTCAGCAAGATGAACTCCCCTAACCAATTTAGTAGTACACGAAAGCTTTAAAGCAAGAGAAATTTCTGGGGAAGCTCTTTGATGAGCATGGCTCCATTACACGATAATGAAATTCACAAAGATGCACCAATAGCCAATATATAGACAAGCAAGAGTTTTAATTTGGTTAATGCACTTTTATTCATTACTGGGCCTCAGTAAAAACCTGGTATCCAACTTATGGATGCATCACTTAATTACTTGTGCTTCACTTTTCAAAATGAGAAGTACTTAAGTTGTCCATCAGTACCTTCATGTAGAATAGCACCACGATTCCCTGAGTGATAGAATGTCAATGTGAGAACTGGCATCATGCTGTTGCAATAAAACAGTTAAAGTCATCAGGCCAAACACTCATTACAAGATTATTTATAACATGTATTTTAAGTGCTTTCATTTCTCTTAATCTGGATTTTCATACTTGAGGACAAATTTAATTTCTCACATTGCTGACATATTTGTTATAGACATGCCTCCGACCCACTTAAAGTATTTGCTGGTCATGCTTGCTTGGTAAAACGTCAAGCAGAAGTAAGCATGTATGATAACTAGAGCCTAAGTAATTTTTTGACAACGTCATTTTCTCTGCAAAAAGCACCTTGAAAAGGGAAAATGTCCCAGGTGGCCAGATTGTGCAAATCAGAAAATATGTTTCTTGTACGGCACTACCTTCTATTGTAGGAAGGCCAAGAAAGCAGTTACTCTTTTTCCAATGAGACAAGATGGCAAAAAACATACACACAAAGGAATAAAGTCCAAAAACATTTTAAGTGGATTTTCAACTATTTAAGCTAAAAAAAAAAAAAAATGCTGAGGCCCAGTTACTAGCATCACCCAATGCCAAAGCTGATGCTGACCTTTGTGTTCTTCAGGAACTGAAGACCAACAAGGTGCTAAGTATCCAGCTTCTTTCTGTTCTAGCATCGCACCCAAATCTTGAAGTTTGTGTAAGGTGAGCCTTTTAATCAATGAGGAGAAAACTTTCAAGAAAAGTCACTGGAATTTATAGACTTAAAAATTTAAGTGTATTTACCTTTTAAGATAGTCATCTTGAAAGCCCATATACTTCTCCAAGTAATGCTGCTGTTACTCCTACTGTGTGAGCTACCCCCTTTTTGACCCTTCCTTTCCATGACAGTCACTGGATCACATTCCCACTCCTACACATAGTGGGAGCTACACATAGATTTTCTTTGTTTGTTTCTTTTCTTTTCTTTTCTTTTTTTTTTTTTTAGAAGCCCTAAGTGCGATGTCCACCTTAAAAAGTGATTCCAAATGATTCTGGGCTGGTTTAAAATAAATCCAATTATCCCGAAGAATGAACTACTACTGCTACTGTTGGAAAGATTCAAATAACCCAAATTCATAAAGAGAAACAGAAAAAAAAAAAAGGTTTTGCTCAGTGGGCAACCTCCATGAAATAAGTCTGTGTGACCTTCTCCCATGATTACTATAAAAAAAACACAAAGAATGTGTATTTTTAAACCCACAAGAAGGTTTTTATTCTTAACAGGTGACAGTTTTAAACATCATAACAGAAGGTTTTCAATACTCTGGAGCCAAACATTGTGTGATAAGGTGAAAAAATCCAACTGTTTTCTAGAAATAAGCTTTGGGAAACCCATGGTTGAAATTCAGACATGAGAAGGGTTAAGTCATAAACAACAGTAAATGCACTCATATAAACAGAAAGTGAAACCATTGTTCAATTGAAATCTCTGTTTTCAATTACTAAATATGTTACAAAGTATTTAAATGAACACCATGAAAGATAATCTGCATTCAATACAAAGCTGACCCTTGGGGCCCCATGGAAAATATTAGATTCTTAGGGGGAATTCATTAACCTGACCTATTCCACTGTTCATGCCTGGATTTTTTTGTAGCAAGGTGCTGGTGTCCACGGCACCAAAAGCTTTTTAGGAGTTTGCACTATTCCTTTTATCACTAACTTTTATAAAAATATACCCACTCCACATGATATAAATGCTAACATATCAATGTCTTCCTTTTCAAATGAGTTTCATTCATTCACTCTTCTATTTATTCAATCAACAGATATTGAGGCACAGTGCCAGATGTAAATATGGTTTAAGTTATCTATATAGACAATGAGCATTCAATTAAGCTGCATGTTATACAAAAGGTAGAGATTTGCTTCCACAACCTGGCAAGAAACATTTAAGCAAAGCGTAAACTGTATTCATAGTTCAGAATTAAATCAGAAATACTCTGCTGAAACCAATAATTTTGGGTTTCAATTTTCTTTTATCTTCTTTATTCTTATGCGAGCTATAAATCATATCACTACCCATTCATTCTTCTAAGACACGGGAACATTTAAGTGAAGGTTCTGTTTATTCTTTCTCCAAACCAGTGACTAAATTTAAATAAAATGTTCTTGGGGTTAAAGAAACATGCCGTTTCTTTTAAAGTTGTCAACCCTCTAAAAAGTTAAAAAAAGGAAAAGCAAAAGAAGGATTGTCAATGCATCATTTTAAACATACAGATTAGCTTTAACCCATAGGCTTTTCAGTATACAACCTAAGAATTCTGTCAAACTAAAAAAATAAAAGAGTAGGTGAATGGGGGCGGGGGGAGGGGATCATGAAATCTCTGTGCTTTCTAAAATAGTTCATTTTCTTTGAGCTAGACAGTTACGCCAATTCAATCAACCAAAGAGGTTTAATAAAGGATTCCAATCAGTCCTTTTTTTCTTTTTTTAACTTTTTGTCAATTAAGAAACAGGAATTCAATGCTTATACATTACAAAGAAGTGGAATCAGGGATCCAGGAATACCAAGCTCATGTGAGCTTCCCAGCTACCAGAGTTGGCACCATGGACCACGAGCCAATACTAGCTCCGGTTCTCCCCTCCGGTAGCATGACTGGAGGCAAGCCACTCAATTTCTCTCACCTTCCAAACTCCCATCTGTAAATGGAGATAAAAATAGTATCTATCTCCAACTATTGCTTTGAGGTTTAGTGAGCACTTTCTATGAGAACAGTATGGTGCAGGATTCTAGTGATACTCTGCAGAACCTAGCCTTAAGTTTACAAACACAGCTAAGGGAGGGAAATAAATGCTGATACAGTTGCCTTTGGTGGCTGTTGTTATTGTCTAGTACTTGGAGTGAGAGCATTATTGGGTTAAAACAAAACAAAAAACAAGACAGCCTAGTATTGATAAATTCAATACTCAAGACACCTGAAGTTTCTTTTCTCTCTAAACGTTTATTTTGAATTCCTTTAAGGCAAAACATGAGAAGAATCACATATGCACAATGGGGAAAGGCAAAGGAGAAAACATTCAAAATGAAAAAGCTAAGATGTATGCCCCAGGAACTCCATGGTTAGCTGAAGATCATGCCAGAGAAAAGAATGAATTCCCATATCTGGACCCATGGTGAAGCATTCCATATAATCATGGTTTCTTTCTTAAATTTTATTGATGACAATGTTCTAGAAGTTTTATAGTATCTGCCCTCCCAAACAGAATAAAATGAAAAGAATTTCACCTGTATTGCTCATTCGGGCCACACAGGCATCTTCCTCAGGGACATCAGTGAACTTTTCATACTACTTGAACTTTCATACTCCTTGATCCTGTACCTTTGATCCCAACCCCCTCTACTCTGTACCTGTCAAACCTCAAGTTTTCTGGCTCGAATGTGTGGGGGGTTGGAGAAAAGAGAACTAAGAAAAGAAACCTGTACAGATTCTATAGGATTATAAAATTAAGAAATAATTTGGTTTCGATAAAACCCTGGGGGCTTCTGAGTCATCTGCCTAAATTTTGAAGCAAATACTCAGACATATTTTATGGCAGCTCAAGAGGCCTTTTTCCTACTCTTCAGGTATGTTCTTGGTAGCTGAGATTATCTGATACATTGCCTCCAAATAAGTGAGGTGGGATTGCAGTGGCCACCTCAACAGCTCTTGGAAAAACTACAAAGTACTCCCTTCAATAAAAGGGTTGGCGGGGGGCGGGGGGAAGGGGAGATTCCTTGAACATATTTCAGTTTCTGACCTAGAAATCTACTCTTTAAAATGAAAGAAAAAAATAAAAATAAAATGAAAGAAAAGGGATATTGTAGGTAACACAAAAAGTCTGTGGCATCTTATCATTTTGCTGTGCTTTGAGCAAGCTTTCAGAACCATCTGATAGCAGGGGATTCTATTAGTTACATGCATTATACGCTGGAAAAACAAACAAGTGCCACTTTACATAGTTGAACCAATTCATGATATGACACCTCTATAAAGCAGGGAGAAAGATGATCTTATTATAGCCTGTTTTCCATGACTGTGTAGAACGACACCCAACTTTCCCTAAGCCCTATTCACAGTGATGGAGGATGCCGCCCAATGCTTTCTGTGGAACCAGTTTTATTTAAAAGCATGATGGGGTAAAACAACAACAAATAGGTAATAGAAATTTTAAATATTTAGTCAAAGAACACCTCTAAAGGAAAGAACAAACCATAATCATCATCATCATCTGTTAGGCTAACATTTGTCAGGAGCTTACTAAGTGAGCCAGTGGGCTAAAGCCTCTTGCTCAGTCCTCACAGCGGCGCTGGTGAGGGACATCCCATTACCATTTCAGTTTCCCAGAGGAGTGAAGAGGCTCAGGGTGGGTAAGGAGGTGGCCAGTGAGTTCAGACTCATCTCACAGGCGAAAATCCCCCCCTTACCTCATGAAAAGTTTCTCTTTTCACAATGAGGTAAACAGGCCAACAGTTTCATCATTTTAGACCCATATCCCTGGTGTGTATTTTCTCTTGATTTTTAAGATTAAATAATCAGATGAGCAGAGAATGGTCAATGAAAAGATGCCCTATTTACAGAAAATACAACAGCTTTTCCAAACTTTGAGGGTGTGTCTTCAGATTAGTTTACACCTACTGGCAGAAGTAGGGAAATATTATCCCTACTAAAAAGAAAGTTTTTTTAAAAAAGATTTCATTTATTTACTTTAGAGAGTGCACAAGAATGAGCAGGTAGGGGCAGAAAGAGAGGGAGAAGCAGACACCCTAGTAAGCAGGGAGCCCAACGTGGAGCTCAATCCCAAGACCTTGAGATATGAGCTGAGCCGAGGGCAGTTGCACAGCCAACTGAGCCCACCTAGGCACCCCTAAGATATATTTTTGTCCTTTAATTCATTCATAAACCATTTATGGAGGAGATGTGTTATGCAAACTTGAATAGAATATGTTCCCTAACCTGCAAAAAGCACATAGTCTAGAATGGAAGACAAAATGGAAACAATGAATTATAGGACCATGGGACAACACAGTGACAGCCACACCAGATGCTCTAAGAAGTGAGCAAGGTAAGGTGGTAATTGGTTAACTGTCAGGAAAAAACATTGTTTCTTGCTCCAATGCTACTTCATTTAAATTTTAAGACTCTGGGTTTTGGTTACTCCACATTAAAATGCCCTAGACATTAAGCACATTCACAAGACATTGAAAACAGATTAATATTACTATGGGATAGGTGTATTTTCTCCCCACCATCTTTAGCAAGCAAATGAATACTCAAGCATCTCATGTTTTGATCACTGGAGGACCGAGTGCTACATAAAAAAAAATGTATGAATAAAAAAAATAAAATGTATGAATCCATTAATAGTAGTCTCAATATAGGTGAAATCACAGGACAGGGATTATAGTGAATCACATTCAGAAAAACACTTCAAAAAATACCTACTCTGACTTTATCTAGTATCAATACTATAGCAACAAGATCAGAGAATAGTGTATTTAAAAAATGAAACTACCTTCTACATAAAGAGTACCTACTGACTGTGGCTTAGACTATGTGTAACTTATTTCTTGCCCCTCTTTCACCAAAAGTCAAACCAAAGGTGGTTTGTGTCTGCACAAAACAAAAATTGTCTGGTTGTACTAATACAAAGTCAGATGACTAACACTTAAATACTATCTTAACAATAGCACTAATTGTGCAGTAAGAACACTACCAACCTTTTGCTCATGGTAAAGTATAAGGGGACCAAATTCAGCCTAAACACAGGTTTAGAGGTCTCAAAGACCTAGACACAGCTTATTCGAAAGCATCAGGAGATGTTGGGAGTCTCATTTCTCTAAACAGTGTGAGCAGAAAATCAGACATTGCCTCTAAAATTGAATCAAGGTAGGGGAGAGTATGCCGTGGGTCCTTGGAGGAAATATGCTAGAAGAACCAAAAGCAGTAAGACTGGCAGCAATTTCTCATGTCAACTCAAGAACTGTTTCCAAACAAAGATCCTGAATGGAAACCCAATTTTACATTAGGCCGTGACCATCTGTATCTATTATACGATAATATTTGCCGAAAATAGTGATTATGCTTTCTGGGTTTTCCTGAGTAACGATTAGTATGTCAGCAGTATGTACAGTATCTTCCCAAAAGAACAGAATAGAATTATAAACCTACCAAAATGTCCCTATCCCACCATGCTTCCTAAAGAAGAGAGGGAAGAAAAAGGAAAAAGGAAATGAAGCAAGCAAGAGTTCCAATATTCAAATGTTGGAAAATGGCAAGTATTCGTCAGAAAGACTGACATGACAATTTCACAGTGTAAAAATGCATGTGTACAAAGTACGGAGCTCTTGATGTTAACCAAAGGAGGTAAGCCAGTTGTTAGAAATATCTTTATAAATAGCTTGGGCCCTAAGAAACTAAAGGGGGAAATGATCATTGTAAGTAGTATTAGCTTTCATCTAAAGTCTAAAATTAACTGTGGGACTTGTCAAAACAAAGCTGCCAGGCAGCAGACTGGTTAGGAAAAGCCTATGGTCCAAGAACTAGCAATCGTTTTTCTTGCAGCCTGGTACTGGGCTGGCCTGCCACTCTGCATTTCCCAGCCTCCCCTACAGCTAGTTGACCAGCTGGCCAAGCTCTTTCCAGAGTGAGAAGTGACACATGCCAATCCTAGCTTGGTGCGTGAAGAGCAGGCTGTTCCTCCTCCACTTGCTCTTTCCCCCTTCCAAGGAGCTGAAATTGTAGGACCGCCAGGATTCTAGAAGCTATATGTGGAAGGTAGCAGAGCCACCATTAGCCTATGTCACTGGAGCCAGGCTATCCACTGACCTGGAACACCCACCCTAGACTATTAAATAAATTTCTAAATGTTCCACTTACTGCAAATTTTAAGCTTTCTAGCCTCCCTGATATGGTCTCAGGATTACTAATAAAGATTCAAGAGTATGGGTAACAATATTATGGATAATGTCTTTAACTAATTCCATGATCAGTTTATCTATATGATCAACCAAGTGAATCCACTGAACCCAGGATACCCCCACAAACACCACCACTACCCTCAGCTGGTTTTGAACTTGTAAGCACAGGGAAGGGCAGGAATAGAAGCCATTCTCCTCTGGATTCCCTAATCAAAAGTCATCGGTAAATACTGTGGAAAGGTAAGTGGTTGAACACTGGGGAGAAAAGCATTGTCAGGAACCACTAAGTAATTAAGTTAATGAGCTCAGGTCCCTATTATGCATCAACATAGTCACTTTTCTTTCTCATCCCCAGTAAATTATTTCTTCTATGAATGTAAAAAGTTCACACACACAAAGTAATTGCCCTGCCCTTCAACTTCAAAGGACATGCCTCACTATAATTGATACAAGTGAGCCTTACTAATTTCCAAGAAACATGAGCAGGGTAGACAAGTGAGTAGTCAGAGTCGAGAGTATAAGACTACAGTATGATCATGTGGCAAGTGTTCATTCCCCACTCATCTATGAAAGATTTATTTTAAGTGCCTCCCAGGTACTCTGCTGGATGCCATGGATATGGTAGCAAACGCAGGGTACATGGGTACATAATTCCTGTGCTCAGGAACTATTAGCATTGGGCTTCCTGGAGCCAGCTTGTACGACAGACACAGCACCAGGGGAAGAGAACAGTCATAAAAACAGCCATCTAGCAGTCATCCACAAACCCTGCCAGAAGTGCTGAAATACAGACTGTAAGGAGGGTTTCCTTTCAGTGCTGAAATACAGACTGTAAGGTGGCAAAGTGACCAGACAGAAACAAATAACGCTCAAGCTAAATCAATTTTGCCCGTGACATATTGGCATCCAGAACAAATGGTCACTTTGAGTGAAAACTTGTTTCGTAAATTAGGGGAGGAAGTTCACAAAACATTAAAAAATTCCAACCAAGCAACTGGGATGTAACTTGTGACCAGGTTCTGAGCGGACATGTGAAACAGCTTAAT
Source organism: Nyctereutes procyonoides (assembly GCF_905146905.1). NCBI lineage: Eukaryota > Metazoa > Chordata > Mammalia > Carnivora > Canidae > Nyctereutes > Nyctereutes procyonoides. The sequence continues at coordinate 71,551,553 of NW_026575140.1, forward strand.
TTTGGTTCAGCTCTCAGCAGTGCCGGGCATCTGCAAGAGAAACAGATGCCCTGAATCATTTTAGAATGCGTTCCTGTCAGAAATGTCCTTTGTGACACTCAAATCAATTTCCTCCGCCCTTACTAACTGTTCCACCAAAAGAAAAAGGGGGGAGGAGGAGGGAAGGAAAAAAAAAGATTCTTTTAATCGAGTATCTTCCCACTGAGGCAAAATTAAACCCAAACCTATTAAACAGTCCAAATTTATGTTCAATTTTTATAATTAGTGTTGCTTTGATAGAAAGCACGGTGACAGGACGGGATGGGACACGATCCATTTTCATTGTGGAGAAGCCTCAAGTTTTTGACTTGTCCTGGAGAAAGGAGGAAAACCCGTAAGAGCAGTAAAGGGGGTGGGGGGGGGAGTGAGACTCTGTCATCTAAACTAGCTCAGAAAAGTACATGGAAAGGGATTCTCTTTCACTTGGGAATTTCAACTACCTACCCAAATTCAAAATCAGTCTTCACTCCCCTCTCCTTGCAGACTGTCAAACTCACATGGTCACCTCTCCTTAGGATCTGCAGTGCCTCTCTGAATACACTTTATGAGACAAGGGCCTGGAGAGTTGGCTTGGAAATTCAATTAAACTCAAGTCTCCTATGTTTAGCCAAAAGAATAAATAATCAATCAAAACGCCACCAAACAAAAATGGAACACACACTGAATGTCTAAATACTGCAGTGTGTCACCTCTTTCCCTACCTTGAGCCACACTAATTAAAGACAATTGTTTTTTTTTCTTTCCTATTTTAGTTCTCTTGACCTATCATAAAAGCCTACACTCCAGCTAAAAAGAGAAGAAGTAATAATACAATACCATGCAACTTTCATTAGGTTGGAGGATGCTTTCTAGCACACATCTCCTTACTTGCTTCCTGATGTTTATATAATGCAAAGCCATTACCAGGTCCCCCTGCATGCACTTAGGCATTCTATGAAGAGAAAGCCTGTAAATTCACATCTCACCAGAATCCAAATAATTTAGCCAACTATAGCCATGCCCAGAATAAACTTAATCTTCTAAGGGAAGCTTTCATACATTGGACTGAGATAGATATACATATAAATGTTCAAATATGTAAGATTTTCCAAGTTATTTGGCTTTTAGGGACTCATCTCCACCATTTGAGGCCAGCAAGCTAACTTGTATCCTTGAATATCTGATCACAATGAAATTCACTAGAAAAATCTCCACAGTAACTTATCTCTGGATAATGAGAAAGGGAGTCCATCTTGGAAGAGTCCATGACTCCATAGATAAAGGAGGCACCCCAACATCAGAACAAGGCTCTGGTTCACACCTGAGCCAGTTGACGCTTTACATTCTCTTCAACAGCCAAGGAAGGGAGAAGGAAGAGGGAGAGGTTTGGACCATGGTGTGTTCTAGTTCTGAGACAGAATGCCCATTCCTTCAATCTGGCACCTCCTCTTGCTATAAAGCCAAGAGGAGACGTGCATTATAAGGAGCATTAAGCAAATGCAGAGGATCTTACCCAGACACATATAACAACAAACTCACCCTGCAATGGTAGTGCTGCCATGAACGGCCATTTTGAGTTGAAACCTAGAAAACTGTTATGTCCCTTTGGTGACCCTGGAGGTCATATCGGGTTGACCCTGATAGAATGACACAAACTCCAGAATCTATCCTTAAGGTCCCTAAGAGAAGATTTAGCATATTGGACATGGAAAAAAGTCATACTGGGCATGGAGAGACTCCTTGGAAATGTTCTGCTAACATCGTTTACAAGAACAAAACTGACGATATGTCAAGATAAAGCGAGAGAAAATGCCACATGCTACACTAACTTCCCAGAAAGCAAAGTTAATGAGTTGCAGATCACGAGCACCTCAATGTAAAACCACAGTGTGTGCATGTTATGAAATTACTCTACAAAAGATTGCTTAAGCAAATTTACAATGAAAAACAACATCAAAACACCAAGGAAGTGGAATGAATATAAATACGAAGCACACTTAAACACCTAGGATGTCTTATTTTAAGAAGGAAAAAAAAAAAAGATCTTCAACCTTCAACAATGACTTTTTCAAACTACAAAGCAAGATCAAATAAACATCCAGATTGTCTTTGTAACAATATATATTTTACACAAGCAAATAAGCCCAACCACAGAAAATTGATCTTCAATTGCCCTGCAGCCAAGCAGACAGCGTGCAAAAATCCATCCGTGGGCACTCTTCAAAGGGTCCAAGTGAAAACACAACACCTGGAGATGAACAAGAAAAATTTAAATGGGGCCTGTGGGTCTCCAAAGAGCAGTTTTTAACTGGCCCATAAGCTAATAAGAGCGGATATAAACTGTGAACAACCAATGCCCTATCAGGAGGAACATTTATCACACTAACATGCCCGTAAAGTGGAGAGGGCTCATCCACATGCTCTCTGCAGTTTCTATTAGAATGTTAATTGTTCAAACTGAAGAAAAGGAGACATAAGGAATGGCTTTTCCCATCATGTGTTAAGTTGATTTTTGTTCCTCTGACCAGCTCCCAAGGGGCAGGAGGCTAATGACTATTCTTCATCATCAACTGCAAAGGATATTTACATCCATCCTGTAACCATGACAGCTGTGTCACTAATTCCCTAACTGCCTCCACAACGTGAACCAATCATCTGGCATGAAGCTGCAAGATGGAGTGCCCTGCAGTCATTATTCACCAAGCACTTTCATTAACAAACTGCCCTTAATTACAGCGGTAATTGCAAAATTATTTCATAGCAGCAATTATTTTTCTCAGCCAATCCAGGCTATTTAAGTAGGACATTGCCTATGAAAATGGCAAAAGGCCAAGTAATCTATGACCAAAGATATGTTTTAATTGTACTACAAACTTAGTTTCAAAATATTGCATCAGAGGGCTTTGAAATTATATTACACATCCCATTACGCACTCCATACACACACTCCCACAAATAAAGCTAGGCTTCTCTACTTCTTCAATTTGAAAGCAAAATGCATTTGTAACATACACATTAAGTACCTAAACTAATACTATTGTCTAGCAAAATAAAAATAGTGAGTTTCTAGATCTACACCTGTATTTTGAGACTTTCCAAACACACTGACCCATCTATTAGACATCAACTCCAACCCACAGCCCACACCCAGCTATGAGATAAGGAGTGCTGGTATACCTATCTACTCATTGGTTTCATAAAGCAAGTCATATAGAAGTTTCCAGCAATCACACCTTGATTTTTGGATTATAGGCTGAAATACATCTATGCTTATTAGTTTCCTCATGTTTCAACTTGAGAATTCTTCAACATTTATCCTGAAGATGAAACTATAGTCACAATGTCCTATTTGGGGTTTTCAGAGAAGTCAGAGAACAAGAAATATGTGGAGATGAGGGAGATGTGGTTGAGTCAAGATAAAGCTGTGAACACCACAGTCCGACTACAGGAACACTTGAATACTATTCTAAGGAGTTTGGATATGATCTGGTAGATGGTAAAGGTCTGCTGAAGGCAAGGGATCAAGACAGCGTGAGTTCAAAGAGCAGCAATGGACCTGGAACAACAAGGTAGGGAAACCCACCGTTTTCCAGGTAGAATCTGACTTGGTGATTGTTGGGTACAGACAATAATAAAGCTATTCAGAGACTGCTCTGAGGTTTCCAGCCTGGAAGAAGACACAGATGGTGCTAGAGAATGCAATAAAGATCAGTAATACATTTGAACATTTTAAGCTTTAGGTATCTATAGGATATCGACCTAGAGATATTCAAGGAAGTAGCTAGAAAGCATAATTAACATTTACTGCTTATTATACGCTAGGCACAGTGCTAAATGCATTAGATATATAAGCTCACTTGATACTCAAAACAGTGAGATCTATGGATTAGATCCTATTTTTACAACCATTTTTAAAGACAAGGAAGCTGAGGCTCAATGGTATTAAATTGCTCAAGGTCACGATGGCAGAAAATGCTAGATGCTTAGCAAATATTCACTCTTCCCTTTGCCCTTGGTAACAGAACGCTTCTTTTTTAGCTGTCCAGGGTAAAGATAACATTTCCTACCTCCCTCACATCTAGGTCATGCGCTGTAAGTGGAAGTGTCATGTGGGATGAGGGGGAAAAAAAACAACAAAACAACAACAACTTGTGCTGCTGGGAGGAGCTCTTGTCTTTCCTGGTGTCCAAGAGGCAGCCATACCATCTGAAACTCCAGCAATCACCTCCCACCCTGACCTCATGACTTCAGGGGCAGAAGTCACCAACTGGGGATGGTGAAGGAGAAAGAGAGAAGGAAGTGGAGTTCCTCAAGATTTGGATGTAGACTCTGAATTGTCTGCCAGACTCTGTGACTTCTTGTAGGTGACAAACTAGTGTTTAAACCACTATTTTGGGTTTCTCTTTGTGAGTCAAATGGAAATTCCTAAATGAATCTGAAGGCACTTCATCCTGATTCTAATTCCTATGCTCCTAACAAAAGGGCTAAATGAATCAGGAGAGACTAAGACTGCAAGTACAGATTGTGAATTACCAGCGCATGCTCATCTTGGCAGATACTGTTATTTTCTCTAACACAAAACTTGCAAAATACTCAGGCTCAGTGCAAAAGGAAAGTTATAGCATCAAATAAACAATGTAATGATAGGAAATTAACACATTACCAAGTTTAGGGAAGTAAAATCAGTAATTCTAACATACCTAAAATCATCAGGCACGAGGTTATCTTCCCGTGGAGGTCTTATTTGGGGGTCCTGTAGGCTATTTTTATTAAACAGAGCTACAAAAGTAATGGCAAGTTACCTACATACTGAATAAATGAGAAATAACCTAGTTCCTTCTTTCCTGAATTTTAATTAGATGAATGTCAAGTTCTGTAAAGAAACAAAATACCGATGATTTCACAATAAAGTAGGTTTCCATATAAAAATAATCTGCAACTTCTTCTTTCAAAATCATTAATAATTTATAGGCTACAATCAGTTGTAATGTTAGATTTTCTAGGCAGGTAAATGTTTATAGATATTTCCCTATATTACACACTAGTGAATATTAACTGAAAGGTTAATAATCTGTTGATCCTACAAGAAGAACTACAAAATTAGCATTTGTGCCTTCCCCAAGTAGAACATCCAAAAGGATGATGCAATTCGGGGGCTCTGTGATGACAACACCCTTAACAGTCAGAGGAAATTGTTTCTTTACATCACTGAGGAAGAAATTTGACATAAACTACAGACCTTTCCAAAGAGAAATTATAGTCTCTTGTTAAAATATTATTTTTGAGGTTCATGATTTAACTAGAATTCCAAATCTTGTCTTTGTAGCAAGGAGATGAGATAAATGGATTATTCTATCTCAAGCAATATTTTAAAATATCCACATAGTTCATACGTTTAACAACATTATGGCCAGTAAGTGAATGTATTTCATTTTGATGATTTCATATATTGCATTAATGCGAAAAATCGAGGCATATTATCTTAGGATCTAAAATATTGTGTAATTACAAGTTTTATGCCAGCTTTCAAGTAATTCCGTTTTTCAAAGATAGTAAAGGGAGAAGAATCTGAGCTAGATAGCCTCTCCCTTAACAATGAGAGAAAGTAATTCAACTTAACAATTTTGGTGTTCTCCCTGAAGAGCTGTGTGGTGATGGTGAGCAGCACTGGATTAATTCCATACTCTCTCTGCTTGTATATGTTTTTAACATCCTCTGGAGTCAATATGTTAGCAGTAAGCACATAGTATCTGGAGAAAAATGCCTACTGTTGGACACTCTCTAGGTTCTCCCTAGTGACTAAAAGCAAACATAATAAAACAATCTGCCATAAATTGCATGCTTCTCCATTTACCTATTCTTCTCCGAGCACTTTAAAACATGCAAATCATATTCCAGTGCATGCTTAATGTTTGACCCAGATTACACAAAAGAATACCAGGGCAATAAAAATCTTCATGTGCTCTACTTGCAATGTTGGAGAGTAAAGATAGGCAGTAAACTACTACAACCATAATGTCATGGATTCTTCTTCCTAATACCCTAGTACCAATAGCTGCTAACTACTAGAACTTCCTGTGGTATTCAGGTTCTATTGTAAATTGTCCTCCAAGACTTAACCTAACTACATTAACACCACGTGTTTGTCTTCCTAGTAATTTTGCAACAGTGGTGTGACACTCCAGGCAAAGCATTCCATAGGGTTAGAGCACTGCTTGAGGGAACCAGAGGAATGCAATCATCACCCACAAATGCACCATCTGCTGTGGCTTACTGCTTAATTAAACTAAAACTGGTAGGTTCTTAATTCTCACAGCTCATAAAAATAAAGGTCACAACAGAGTATTAGCATCATGCATCATCCACATAACATACAGTTGCTAAAGTATATTTTGCCAACCTATCACTCAAAAAAGAAATACACCATCTAGCTGATGCCAAAGCATGGCAAGATTCTATCACTCTGATATCAGATCAGCTCAACTGTCAGCCTGAGTGAACAGAAGGTGTAGTTTTTGGTCTTTGTTCTTTACCTCTCTCCTATAGCACTTGCCAAGAAAATTCTTCCCTGTATTCTAAGACCACTCATGAGTTTGTTTGATCAATCATGTACTCATTTTTGTCAAACATTTATCAAGGGCTTCCAAATGCAACACATTGTATTTAGTACTTTGAAAGATGCAAAGACAAATGAGACATAAATTCTAAGAACGTGCAGTTCCTGATGATCCTACTGTGTGTGTTCATGTACAGTGTACATATGTAATAGTTTTATTGAGGTGTAATACATATATTATGCAGTTCATCCACTTTAAAGCATGCAATTTTTTGGTATGTTATATACATATTCGTGGAGCTGTACAACTACACCACTAATTTCAGAACATTGTCTTCATTCCAAAAGTAATTTCGTACCCATTAATACCCACTGCTGTTCTCCTTTCCCCCAGACCCTAACCGACCATTCATCTACTCTCCATCATCCTAGATTTGCCCATTCAGGGCATTTCATGTAAATGAAATCATATAACCTGTGGCCTTTATGCTGCTTTCATGTAGCATGTTTCAATATTAATGTATATTAGTTATGGCCTGTATTAGTACCTTATTATTTTTTTAATAATATGAATAATAGGGCAGCCCAGGTGGCTCAGCAGTTTAGCGCCACCTTCAGCCCCAGGTGTGATCCTGGAGACCGGGGATCGAATCCCATGTTAGGCTCCCTGCATGGAATGGAGCCTGCTTCTCCCTCTGCCTGTGTCTGTGCCTCTCTCTCTCTCTCTCTCTGTGTGTGTGTGTGTGTGTGTGTGTGTGTCTCATGAGTGAATAAATAAAATCTTTTTAAAAATATATGAATAATATTTTATTGTATGGACATACCACATTATCAGTTGATGGACATCTGAGTTATTTCCATTTTCTGATTATCATGATTATAATAAACATTCATGTACATGTCTGGGTATGGATTTAATTCTCTCTTGTATATAGCCAGGAGTGGAACTATTTACTGGATCATATCTAACTTTCTGTTTAACTTCTGGAGAAAGTGCCAAGCTACCCCATTTTACATTACTTGGTTGGACTATTTTACCTTACCACAAGCAATGGACAAAGATTCCAACTTCTCCACATCTTTGTCAACACATATTAGTATCTGTTTTTGACTTTAGTCATCTGAGTAGATGTGAAACAGTATCTCGCTGTGGTTTTGATTTGCACTTCTCTTGTCACTAATAAAGTTGAGCATCTTGTCATGTACTTATTGTCCATCTGGAGAGATGTACTATATGTTCTGAGCAACTTTTAATCAACCACTTGGAAGAAATAGATGAAGTGCTATATCTGCAACATTCCAGCATGTATGTGTGACATTTCCTGAACCACTAATATATTTTCTCTTTCTAAAGTCTCTTTGAGGTTTAAATAAAAAAACTAGCACAAATGTCCAAAAACAGACAAGTCTTGAGATTCTACAGCATAATTTTCCTGGGGAGTGGGGTGAGGTGGTGAGAGAGGAGGTAAAATTTCCCTCAACTAGTTTGTTCTTTCTATCCCATTTCCCAGATCTACTGGAAGTCAACTAATAACAATTTCTGAAGAAGGTAAGTGACTTGGAAGTGGCTGAGTTATGAGAAATACAGGAGGAAAAACTTATGGTGAGAAGAATGAAGCACAGATTCCACTTCAGAATAGGGAGATTCAAGCAACATTATAGAAGAAAAGCATTGGGATTTGAGGGATGTGGGCTTCGGTAGCACAGAGGTTTTGAACATAACAGTTATTTCTTAGCAAAGGGGATTAATTATGGTGTTTTAGCCCAGAATAAGATTGGGTGGGTGTGGGGGAGGCGACAAAACACAGACCCATGGGAGGAGGACTAGTTATGTGGTGGGGGGTTTTGTTGCTTTTTGAAGGGAAGAGAATCCATTGGGTCACAATGGATTTTGGTCTGGGATATGCGAGTTGGTGTTCCAGGACAGGGAGTGGGAAGTCATGCAAAGAACCCAGCAAAACAGGGGATCCCTGAGTGGTTCAGCGGTTTAGCACTTGCCTTTGGCCCAGGGCATGATCCTGGAGTCCCAGAACTGAGTCCCACATCAGGCCCCCTGCATGGAGCCTGCTTCTTCCTCTGCCGTGTCTCTGCCTCTCAATCTCTCTCTCTCTCATGAATAAATAAATAAAATCTTTAAAATAAATAAATAAAATATTTAAGAAAAAAAAGAAGAACCCAGCAGAATGCACACAGAGCTCAGAAGGTCAGGATTAGAGATGTCACAGGAGAAGAAAGAGCTGCAGTCAGTTCATAAGGCAAAGAGAAAAGCTCTACATTGTTCTTAACACCTTTCAAGCTAATTCATTCTAGTTTGAAACAATGGAGAACTTAATTCAGTGATACAGTTATGAGCTGATGAATGAAAATAACTCATCCTCCTTACTGTGTAAGTACAAGATCACATGTCTCCTCTCAGGCTTCTCTGAACCGAATCACACATCCTAAGCTTTCTTTGCTCTGTGTGGGTTTTTAAACTGCCTAACATTAATCTTCAAATAAGCAAATAAAAACAAAACAAGCGAACATCAACAATAGACATGGTGATTGGGATGCCACGTTCTTTACAAGAAACAAAAGGTAGCAGGACAGTAAAGGATTGGAAGCACCTGTAGAGATGATATACTTAGGGCCCTCACTGGGTAAACGCTGTTCTCTCTGGTTGGTGCCTCCGTGGAGAAGGTAAGTGACAGCACAAATACAGAGAGACCTTACAAACAGTTAAGGGTGAGGATTTCCTGCCCAACAGCTAGTACAGATGTAACCTTCTTCCCTACAGCGTTTAGTGTCATTTCGTGGCCAAGAAGGCCAATAAATATATGACGATCCAGTGATAGAATTTATAAAAACTAAAGATGAGAGATGACCAATGGAGGGACCCAGGTGCTATGGAGAGGCGGTCTGGGTTTCTGTGCTTCCTGCTTCCTGTAGGTGGCGCCAAACTCCTTGAAGAGGAAACAGCAGCGTTAAAAAGGCTTTAGATTGAAGCTAAAGAATTTGCTTGTGAGTTGGCAATTTCTCTTTCGAGGCAGCTTTTCGTCACTGGTATTGGCAAGCTTTAAGTTTCAGAAGTGATTCACCTGCACCACGTTATTTATGAGCTGCTTTTCTTCCCCTCTAAGTGCCCAGCCTCACATTAACAGTGCGACCAGCTTCACTGCACAGCTCAACTGTGTCCATCACTTAAATGGAAGGTTCGTTACAGCATCTATTAAAAGTATTTTCAAAGGTAAAATAGCATTTTAAGGCCATTTAGGATCCCTTAAGTTAAGATCTACAGGAAGAACTGTTACAGAACTGCTGTTTACAACCATCAACCAGAAAGAACGTGGTTGCTGGTGCCCACGATAGCCACAGGTAAGTTCGATTACCTTCTTAGGTTTCTCACAGCTATATATGCTCCATATCTCTTGGGCCTTTCGGCAAAAGAGGGTCACTTCCAGAAACACATTTCAGATGTGCATCTCCAGGTGGCCCTGCTCTGGGAGGCAGCCTCAGATCAGATCAGAGTTCTCCATAAGGGTCCAGGCCCAAAAGAAGCTGGGGGTGGGGGTGGTGGAGACAGGTGGGTTGGTCAAATTGGAATTAGAGGATGAATGGGAGGGTGTGTGTCTCTTAAGGAAGACATGAGCAAGTGAGAATTTGATATTTTGTCCCAGGTTTTCATGAGCATTCTCTAGACTCAGTTTTTATAACAAACAAACATTTCCTGCCAACCTCCTAAAATTTTTAAACAACGGCAGCCAAGACTGACTTTCATTCGGCACAATTACATAAGACCAAGCAGTGCATTGCTCTCATTTTTGGAGCTTTGTTTTAAGCTCCCTCATTAATCTTTCAGTCTTTTCCCATCTCTGCTTGACTATAACTGCCCTGAATTTATCCAAGCCTGCAGTATGCCAGGCTCACTGGTGTCTAAATCACCGAGAGCTGAATACACATTCTACTCATGGGACTCCACACTTCCATCAGAAAGAACCAATCACAGCTTAGAAGAGGTAAACCTCTTTTTAATTGTATTCTATGATACTAACAGGCATTCATTACACATGGACCTTAAAACAAGATTTGCTCTTGGCTGCTCATAATTGTATTTCTACAGCAGTTTAAACCGTTGGCACCTGCAATTGCTAGCAGGCCTGAGCTAAGAATTTCTATTATCCCAGTTTTAAGGGTTACATTTTAAAATAAAACTCAGAGGGGCAAAACATTACATACACACATATTTACACAAATTAAATACTATGCACAAGTCAATACCTTCTGCACACAAACTACATTAAACTCAATTAGCCCTAAGCAAAACTACAGGAAGCAGGTTTTCTGTGAACCAACAGAGCTGTTTTGTATAAGAATATAAAAGCTGCTAGTTTACAGAGTTCTGCAAAACTGTCAATAAACGCTTTTAAAAGATCATTATCAATACTTATTTCTAAATTAATTAACATAAATGAAATTAACCTAAAACAATCCAACACAAGGAATTTATACACAAATAACCCATGACTTCTGGCTTGTAATAAAAAAGTGCTTTTGAAGCAAATATATGGTGTCTGAGACTTTTCCAAAAGGATGTTCCTGACTCTGAGCCACAAAACAGTCACCAAAGTAAAGTACAATGTCCTTCTTGTTATGGTTTCCTACTTGATTATGACCAAAATTAAATTATACAAATATTTCACTAAATATCTTCTCAAACCTTATAAATATTAATATGAACTCAATCTCCTATGTGCTCAGCATTTAAAAATCCATTTAAAAATCTTGGAAACTAATTTAAGATTTCCATCTAGAATACAAATTAGCAAGTCCTCTTCCTAGCTCTGTTTTGCTCAGCACCCATATCTGCACATTTAGTGCTGAATGTCAGTCAGTAGCACTTAAAGATGATGAATATTAAAAGCATGCTTCTGCCTGCTAACGTATTAGAACTTGGCAACCACTGCATTTGTCATAAGCCGTGTTTTCAGTGAACAAACTACTGCTTTTAAAACACCAAAGCATTCTGTAAATTCCCAAATTGTGAAAAGGGTACACGGAGGGTGAAATTTTATTATTAAATGCATCAGCTGAGAGGAATGCATAAAATTAAAATCTTTTTTTAAAACTTACCACCCTACAGTACCACTTGGCTATACTTCCTAAAACATTTGCTTCAGGACTGCATCTGAACAATGAATAATAATGCCAGCAAGTATTAATTGAACAGGCATTCTGTGCAGGCACCGAGCTAAGCATTTTACATACATACAACATGCTGTTTTTATATACATGCTATCCTCTCTACACACCATCTTTGTATACGTACAGTGTTATTTGCATACACGCATGCTATATTTATATACACAAAGCATCGCATTTTCTACCCCATGAGGTAAGATGTTGTTATCTCCAGGGAGGCTAGACGACTGACTTATTTTTTAAAAGTATTGCTAAATTTGCCAAGTCACAGAATGCTGACATAAAAAACAGTGTTCATTAGTGTTTACCTCATGATTTTCACTAAAAATTAAGGTAAGGGTTAAAAATTCCAATATGGAATTAAAGCAACAAGAAATAAGGAAAATAATTTCAAATGCAAAGAAAGGAGGATGTAGGTTTTTAGTTGGGGGTGGGGAGCAATAAGAAATGAGAATGCATTTTTGTTCCGAGGTGTGGGGTTGGGAATAAATTTATCCTGAAGAAAGGCTAATTATTTCAAAACGGGAAAGAGAAAAAAACATGGGACAAAATCTGAATGTAAAAAATAAAGTTGTAGGTTTGTGGAAAAGGCATCCTTGGAAAGGAATTTTAATGTGTAGTCAAGCTAGCTAAGATTAGACTAAATCTAATTAAGTTAAATGAATTTTAATATCAAAAATAAGCTGGTGTAAAATTAGAATGTGGTTTTCTGTTAAAATTTAGGACAAATTTTCTTGAACCATTGGTCTGCTTTTGATAAGAGATTATAAAAGGTTTTTCTTTACCTTTTAAAGTAACCTGCTTATAAAACAAAGAGTTTATGTCTTGCCAAAATGATTCCTTCTGTCTTTATCAGGTCTTTGATTACTTAAGAAAAAAAAAACTGAGTCTTCTTTATTAAAAGTGCTAACTTTTTTGTTTGTTCTGCTTTTTAAACAACTGTTTACCTTTATTTGCCTGCAAAGTCTCTGTCACTGTGGTTATTAAAGAGATAACTAAGTATTGTTTCACAATAACCTATGACCCTATCTGACCAAGTATTTTAACTTCTTTGATGATTTTGACTAAGTTCTCAAAACTAAATTCTAAATAGTCTTTTTGACCTTAAACTAACGTTGGGATGTTCTAGAGGGTCCCCAAAACATCCCAAAAGATGTGTTCTCTCTCTCTCTTTCTCTCCTTAAAAAATTAGGCTTTTTTGAGGAGTTCAATTATATGGGAAATATTGTCAGATGAAAAGTAATACTAAGACTTCATCATGTTGTATTGAGGTATATGTTATAAATATTCTACAAATTGTATGAAATTCCTAGAAATCTAATATGTCCTGCTATAATATTATCAGTCACAATTCTGGTTATTATCTCAAAATGTTATGTGTTGCGGAAATAAACAAATTTCCTTGTCAACTGCATTGTAATGAACTCCCATCAGATCTTTAATCATGGCCATTTTTAAGACTTTTGTCATTCACACATAGTTATTGTTCTCCTCAGATGATTCTGTAAGAGTGTTTCCAAAAGTGCTGTCTTCCACCAGACTCATGGAAAGTACTACAGAATACCGGTCCCTGATAATTTTATTTTTTTTTTAATTTTTATTTATTTTTGATAGTCACATGGAATGAGAGAGAGAGGGGCAGAGACACAGGCAGAGGGAGAAGCAGGCTCCATGCACCGGGAGCCCGACGTGGGATTCGATCCCGGGTCTCCAGGATCGTGCCCTGGGCCAAAGGCAGGCGCCAAACTGCTGCGCCACCCAGCGATCCCTTTATTTTTTTTTTTAATCCCTGATAATTTTAAATTCAAAAACAAACAATCCCCCCCAAACTGAGTAAGAATTTTCTGAACTAATGGGAAACTAGATTCAAGCAAAAGACATATTAATTACATGGAACTGAATAAACAGAGGATGATTATATAATTTTTTATGATTTTTTAAGACATGGATTTTTCCAGAGTTAAGCCTGTCTTCCTCTTCTCTCTTAAGCTACCTAGGACTTAGAATAATTTGATAAAATACGCCTTTGTGAACAAAGACAAAGCCTTTATCATCTTCTCTCTACGTGATCCCTCTAGAATTCAGAAACTCAGTGAGTATTCTAATTTTCATGGCAATATCGGTATTTACATAAGTTAACTAAGAATCTGTTCTCCTTGTAACAGGATGCAATTGGAAATACTGCTTATATTAGCAAGGCTTTGACTAGAATGTCATATCTAGAGATGTACAAAGACTCAGATATGACCAGACAGCTTTAAGGAACTCAGCTTGACTTAATGGAGCCAAAAAAGTCCCTTGGAGAAATAGGCCCTGTACTGTATATACAGAGTTCCCAGCAGCATTACCAGGTGAGTAAGGATGCTCACTTCCTGGCAGGCATAAGGATCTCAGGATATAACAGAGGCCTTGAGAAAAACAATTAGCTCAAATATGTAAGTACTGCAGGTGAAGTCTGAAGGCTAGAATGTGACATGGCTGGCTCCTAGGCTTAAGAGGCTTTGACAAGTCCAATCAAAGATTCCTTATAAAAAGTTCCAATGAAGCAGATTAAAAGATTCTATATGGGGGCCCTGGGTGGCTCAGTCAGTTAAGCATCTGCCTTTGGATCAGGTCATGATCCCAGTGTCCTGGAACTGAGCCCCTGCATTGGGCTCCCTGCTCAGTGGGGAGCCTGCTTCTCCCTCTGCCCCTCCCCCTGCTCACTTATATGCCCCCTCTTTCTCATAAATAAATAAATCTTTTTTTAAAGGTGCCTGTGACTCAGTGGACTGGTTAAACATCTGCCTTTGGCTCAGATCATAATCTCAGGGTCCTGGGATCAAGCACTCATCGAGCTCCCTGCTTAGCGGGTTGTCTGCTTCTCCCTCTCTTTCTTGATTACGCTCTATCTCTGTTATTATCTCTCTCTCTCTCTCTCAAATAAATAGATAAATCTTCAAAAATAAATAAATAAAAGATTCTGTATGCTCAATCATTACCTTTGCTGTTTATTGAGACTAGACTTATTTTGCAAACAAATTTGTCTTACTCTGATTACCTCTGGTGAAAATGTGGGTAACTGTATGAAGCTAAAATCTGTAACATAGCTGTGTAGATATCAAATTTTAGTCCTGTTCGTTGTCTTGCAGTTTGTGTTTTCCACCTGTGAGTTGAACTAGAACCCGAATTTTTCTAGTTTTGTCTACTAACTTGTGACATCACTACAAACAAACACTTCCAGTTTTTCTTCCACCTTTCTGACCTTGGAATCACTGAAAACTAAAACTGTCTTTTTTCTGAAGCCATGAAGGGTGAAGCTGAACTTAATATAAACTTCATGAAAATCACAACGGTTCATATGTCTTCATGCCTGTTGCTAAATACACCACGCAGAAAGTTCATGAGAGGCATTCAAAGTACAAACCAGGAAAATCTGTCCAATTGCCTCCACCTGCCCTCACTCTGAAGATGCTTTGAGTCTGACATCTATAAATTTTCTCCACTGGCTACCTTCAGGACTCAAACTGGTTTATAGTTTGCTCTAATCATGACCCACTCTTTTTCTTTTGTTTCTCTAGAAGTGCCTCTTATTAAACACCTGAGTGTTTATGTAATATAGACCTAACTTTGGGAGCCTACCTGGATCACTGCCTCCTAAAATGAGTCACAACTGTTCTCAGGACTAAGAGAGAAATTCAGTGACATATGAAGCACTCTGCTACTCAGCTGCTAACCTGATTCTGCTTGCTATAGTCATTGGCTCAGCTTTTAATATATGAAACTTCCAGGAAGTTTCAGACAGAAGTGATGGGGTTCAGGGCAGGCTGTCCCAAGATATGCCACTCCAGCATACTGATTATTTTGTATTTAAGCTACTTAAACAGCCAGTGCACACAAAGGACATTCTGACCCTCCCTCTGTCCTCCTGAAAGCAGAAAATAAAGCTTGTGTACGAAAGGTACCCTCCCTGTATAGGAAGGAAAAAGATACCCTTATCACCAGAGATAGTCAATTCAGGACTGGGAAAGCTCTAGAAATAAACCCTGTTACTTCACTAATTTACTACCCTAGGCCCAAACCTCTTGTCAATTCTTCATGAGTTCATTGTTGTTTTAATTTTTTTAAAGATTTTATTCATTTATTTGACAGAGAGAGAGAGAGAGAGAGCACACAAGCAGGGGGAGCAGCAGGCAAAGGGAGAGGAAGAAGCTGACTCCCCGTTGAGCAAGGAGCCATAAGTGGGGCTCAATCCCAGGACCCTGAGCTCCCCAGGCACCCCCACTGTTGTTTTGTTTAAAAGGTAGAAAAGAGATGCTTGCTTTGATCACTTCTTGGGAGTCTTATTTCAATGAGTTCTGACACATGCAAAACTAAAATTGTTTTTTTTTTCCCCCTCCTATTAATCTGTCTCAGGTCAGTTTCATTATTAGGCCAAATAATGTAGAAGGGAAGAAAGGAAAAGTTTTCCTCCCCTATGAAGCATAAGCAAATGAAAGGTAGACCACGGAACTCCAACTCAGGTCTATCCTGCCAATCCCCTACACACTACTCGGCAGCCAATTTTCTGGCATATAAAACTTCCTAAAGGGTTGACATTTCCAGGACACTACTTTCTCTATTGGGTCCAGGGGCTTCATATCTACTTATTTTACACTGGCATTAAGAAAGCCTTCTCATATACAAATCCTGTTTCTGCAAGGATTCATTCATCCAGAAGACTGAACAAAACTGCACCTTTGATTAGAATATAGAAGAGATTATTAATTTAATGTAAAATGGCTTGTCAGGATCACTTGATTTAGCATATGGAAAACTAGCTAGTTTACTCTGTCAAATCTCTGCACAACATACATGTTTCATACCCCAACTGCCTACCCTGGAAGGTAGAAATTTAATGGTGATCAGAACTGGGCTCAGCAGCCAGGGTTCACAGAGCTACCTGCTACCAGCCATGTCACCATGCCAGAATACCCTCCCCTGTATAAAATGAAGATGTTAGGACCCAGTTCATAGATTACAGAAGAAATTAAATGAAATGATGCATACAGAGTATAGGACATGTAGTATGCAATAAATGTTAGCTGTTGTCTTTCCTGGAGTGTCAGGTTTTATCAAAATATCTTTACTACTCTCCATGGATCCTACATGGTTGTTTAATTTGTCTATTAAGAACTGTCTTACACTCAATAAGTATTTTTTCTACTCAATTTTATGCCATCAGCTCCACAGCTCTCCAAATCATTCTAAATTATCCTTCTGTTTCCCTGGGCTTAGAGAGATTCAAATTCTTTTTCAAAATTATATACTAAGATCTTCTCTGTGAGCTGATTTTTCTGGCTGCTTAATCACTTCTGTTGACCTCTGATTTTCTACCAGATTGGCCAAATCTTTCTGATATGATGACATCTAGAACAATCTGAATTAACCTTTTGAGAGCCTAAAAATTAGGACTTATTTAAATTCTGATTTCTGCCTTCCCCAGCACTTATCAACATGTTCATTACTGCATGCTAATCTCAACACTTCCTCCATGTCGTCCTTCGTGACAGATGTTTTGTCCAGATTTCACAGTCCATTTTTTTTTTATCTCCCTCTCTTATTATAAGGGAGAAACAGTGCAATTACTTCTAAAGTTGTTGTTGTTTTTGAAATATATACTTAGTTAATTTTTATAGATCTTCATTCACCCCTTTGAAAAATATTTCTTTGTGACTTACTAGGTGGACTATACACTTTTGCAATAACAAAAGGATATTTAGGTGCTGGATTCTGTTGTTTGCCGAGGTCACACACAAGTTGCTTGAAAGGGATATTTAAGATTCTTAAGAGTCAAATTAATTTCATATTATTTGGAAATACATATATATTTCCATTTCCAAATTTAATCTCTGGAAAAATAAGACAAATGTGAGTCTGCAGACAAAGGAAAGAAATATGGAACTACTGTTTTATTTATAGTTAGATGGAATTGTTTTTTATTCTTGTTTTCTGTACTGACTTTTATAGGCATCCTGTTTCTTCTACTAAAGCTTTTTATACATCTGAAAACACTATGTATCTACTCTTGATGCAACCTCAAAAGATTAGTCTCCTTTTAATGAAAAATTAATAATTTAGCACTTTTACTTCCTTTTTTCTACCTACCCGTTTTCCACTTTGTTAAATAACAAAAATTCAACTGAGTAAATTTTAAAGATCTCACTGGCTTTTATTAAGCAATTCATAAATCAGGCAACATCCTATCTAGCAAGTAGAGGGGAGCTTCAAAGGGCTACAGAGAGGGAAAGGTTTTTAAAGGTAGAAAGACAGTGGGGGGAAAGAAAGGAAATTATTAGCAAAGAATCCACTATTTTAGGCAAAGTTGAACTAAAGGGGTCTATCAGTAAATTTCCTAGTGCTGACCAGGAAATTCTCATGTTGACCGATAAAGGTTATATTTTGGGGAGATTGGAACTGTATTAGGTTAAGGTTCCAAGTCAGTAAACCAAGACGTATGATGTAACCTAAGTGATGCCATTTTGGGCTGTGGTTTTCTGACAAGTTAAAGAATAACAACAGAATATTTTTTGGGTTGATATGTAATTGGAAGCTATGCCTAGAATGTCATGTGGCATATCAATAGCTAAGATCAGGAATCTTAGATCTGAAAAATGTCCCTCCAACAATTATCATATTTGGTCCATTTGTTTTGCTCTATCTTCCTCAAATATTTCACGCCTAGTCTGATCTGTGTCTTTCTTGGCTTCTCAGTTACATTTAGGGCATTTTCCTGAAATTTATTTTCTATCATGGCTGGGTTTTCTTTTCTTAAAGATTTTATTTATTTGTGAGAGACACAGAGAAAGGCAGAGATATAGGTAGAGGGAGAAGCTGGCTCCCTCCTGGGAGCCAGATGTGGAACTTGATCCCAGGACCCCAGGATCATGACCTGAGCCAAAGGAAGACGTTGCTCAATCAGTGAGCCACTCGGGTTATCCTTTGGGTTTTCTAAGTAAAGTCTTCTTTTTTATTATTTACCATGATGATTTATTTTACTTATTATAGTTTTCATTTCATTATACCTATTCTAAAATTCTCATTTACTAGATGCACCCTCTCTTTATGTATCTCATTGAGTTTACAAAGTAGAGCTTTGCTTACAGTTTGTTTCATAAAGCAAATCTGTTTATGATTTTGCTGCAGATTCCTACAACTTATTCGCTTCAGAACGGTTGATTTTTGTTTTTGTTATGCATCTATAATAGGTGGTTTAGTTCGTTTTTCACATCCTTGAGCTTGGTTTGTTGACCTTGGTCTTCAATGCTTACCATACTTGAGGTCTGCTTTATTTTTTTTTTTTAAGATTTTATTTATTTATTCATGAGAGCCACAGAGAGAGATAGAGAGAGAGAGGGGGGCAGAGACATAGGCAGAGAGAAAAGCAGTCTCTACACAGGGAACCTGATGTGGGACTCGATCCTGGGACCCCAGGATCACGCTTTGAGCTGAAGGCAGGCGCCAAACTGCTGAACCACCCAGGCATCCCTGAGGTTTGCTTAAAATTGCTTTACCAGTAATTGGGTCTCATTAATGATTTGACAAATCTCTTCCATGCTTACCATGTACTAGCAATTGCATAAGATGCTGGAGATTCAATGAAAAGGAACACACCACCACTCCAACTCTTCCTTATCTGTCCTTGTGGAGCTTCCTATTGGAGAAGACAAACAAAACCTACACTAATGACAAGAAAGTGGGGCGAAGGATGATTGGTAGCAGGCACAGATCCTGGTGCTTGATTTCCAAGCACCCAAGGTCACAGACCAAGCCAGAACCTGGGTGGGAGCCAGAAGTCTGTTCAATAAGAACAGTTTCCATCCACTACCCTACACCTCACAAACAACTGAGTACATTAGGGAAGCAGTAGGTATTTGCAAAAGAAATTAGTAGCACTGGAGAGGAACAAAGGGAATGGAGGCCAGTATAAGGAGAGTAGGATTCCATCCATGACTAGAGGTAGAAAATGGGGGAAAGAGGGGTAGGGATCACATCACTTTGGGAAGGGGTGGCTGAAGAAGGGGTAATTCCTTATTTTTTTTTTTTAAGATTTATTTATTTTAGAGAGACAGCACAAGTGTGAAAGCAGGAGAGAGAGAGAGAGAGGGAGATAATCTCCAACAGACTCCAGGCTAAGTGCAGAGTCTGACGTGGGGCTTGATCTCCTGACACTGAGATCAGGGCCCTTAGCTCATGACCTGAGCCAACAAAACCAAAAGTCAGATGCTTAACGGACTGCGTCCGCCCCCACCCCCAGGCGCCCCAAAGGGGCAACTCTTAATCTGGTTTCAACCACAGGCAAGAATAAAAACTCCTTCCAAAAAACGACAATGGGCTCAACGCCTGATGCTCATTGTAGTTCTTTCTGGGGATTTGTTTCCTTTTCAGACAATTTCATGCGTATTTTAGAGGAAATAAAGAAGACATTGTTCACAGCACTTCCAGTCACTTTGCTACATTCTTAGGAGTCGGGGGGGGGGGGGGGGTTCAATCTCAAATGAAACTTCTCACTAACATTTTGTTCAGTTATTTATGCCCTCTAAACAATGAGCATCTTTAGGCAAAGATTTCCTAGCCCATCCAACTAAACAAAAGAGCCTCCCCTGCAGCACACAGACTCTCATTTCCATTCCGAAAGCCCCGCAGGCATATCTGTGAAGCTTGCCTTCATAACACTCATTTAATTTTAAATTAAATTAAGGGCGCAAAAGGTAAACACATTGTTTAGGTTATTCCAAGTAATGTCCTAAACTTACGATTTCAATAGTTCTCCGACCAACTGATGACTCCTGCTACAATAAAGAATTCATGAACCATGGAGCCAACTGACAAAAATTAAATAAATAAATATCACTCACGGTTTAGAAGAAAAATCATTTGCATAATCCAGTTCCTAACTTGCAAATGGTATAAATATCTGGGGGAAATTCCCATCAAGATTTTTAGCATGTCTAGAACCTGTGAGGAAAAAATTGGGTTTTCTTCCCCCCATAAAAGCACACCAAGTTAGGAAGACCTCAGATTTCTGAGTCATCCGTTGACACACGTAACAAATATTCATGTAGGCAAAGCTAGCGGAAACAAAACGGTGAAATGGAAATGAAATACTGATCTGTTTTTCTTCAGCATAGTTCTAAGCTTTCCCATGGGGGGAGGGAGAAGCATTATTTGATAGATTCCTTTATGCAACATATATTTATTGATCTGATGGCCCCAGTTTTTGTGAGGTTTTCTAACAATGTCCAGCTGCCTGATAAGGGGAGAGAGGTGGGGGGGTGGGCAGGTAGGGGCGATAATAGGGAAGAACCTTGGCTGGAAATTACCGAAGAACACAGTAAGGAAAGCTACAGAAAATTGACATTACTGAGCCATTTTATTATTTCTGAGCTAGGCACACAGGCAGGATACTTGAAGGGAGTACCAGCCTCCTCTCCCCCCACTACCTCCCACCAGAAAAGAAGAAGAGAACAAGGGATGGCACCAAGGAGGAGAGAAAACAGCAGGCTCACGAGAAAAGAGGGGATGGGCACGGAGAAGTTAGGACTTCAAAAGAGGAGACTAATAGAGTTTGAAATATTGAAAGTGGAGCAGATCTATTAGGTGTGGCATGTGTGTGCACGGCTGAAGTGGAATGAAGATGAAGGTCATCTTAGTTGAGGGAGGAGAACTGTGAGATCTGGTATTAGCAAAGTCATCAAAGGGATGCTATCCTTCAGGGGGACCCTGTGTAGAATGGCAGAGGAAAATGTGAGACTCTCTTGAAGCAACCGAGACTCCTGAATTGGTACTGTGGAGGCAAGTTGGGGCTGGGATAGTGGAGAGGTACTTAAAGTTTGGTTGGCATTTACACACGCTTGGTAAAGTATCAATTTCCATTTCTAAGAATGGGGGGAGATTATAGAATTGATAAGGGAGCACGCTTCAAGCCATCCTTGGCCTGTGCCCCCACTGATTCAAAGGCAGATTACAGTGGTGTCTGATTTGTGCAAATTTCATGAATTTAAGGTCACCCTGAAATAACGGGAGTAATCTGAGTGTGAAAAAAGTCAAGAAATATATTTGATCCCTATTTCTCTACTCAGGAATAGAGAGAATTTTTTGATAAGTGATGTTCCTTGGCCACTCTCGGATTTTCCCTGGGTTCCCTAAGACCATCACTTGAGCTCACAGAACACTGGCTGATGATATCTCCACAATTGTCTACACGAGCACTGCTAGGGAAGGCACACTTCTCCCTTCTGGGTTCTTTTGTCTGGCTTAATAATGAAGTTGACATAAAACCGATTTGCAGGAGGAAATTTTAATTTCATTGCTAAGGGAAACCCAAAGACATGAGGGTTCTTCCCAAGCAATTGATGCTTCTGTGCCATCCTGAGCTAAGGACAAGGGGGCAGAGGATGGGTCTGGGCTTCAAGGAGGAGGAAGACAATTCATAGGAAGATTCGAAGAGCAATGCTTGGTAAACAAGAGCTCCTCACTGGAGCAGAGACAATGGAACACAAGAGGACTTCGCACAAACAAGCCCTGCAGCACCCCCCAGCTCCCCATACCTGGCTCTTTTCCTGCACCAGGCCCTGGGTGAAATTCTGAGAGGCAATTCAAAGTGAGGCAAGAAGCTCCTTCTGGGTTCTCTAGGTCCCCAACTGTCCAATAGCCACACATCAAAGTGGTGTACTCCAGGGTGGCCTGCCCAGAACCCCATCACTTCTTCACTTCTCATCATGCACACAGAGCATTCACCTCACCAGTCCCGGACCAGCACACATGTCAGATTGCTTACTGGTCCTTCCCTCTGGATGCCCCACTAGTGCTTCTAAATCAACACAGCTAAAACTCAGTTTATAATGTCCGTGCTTAAGCAAGCCAGAAAGTCATCTTCAAAAATTGCCTTTCTTCCCCTTATCTTCCCCCTCCCTTCTCTTCCCTCCAACACCAACTGGTAACCAAATCCAAAGAATTTCAACTCTTGAAAATCCACTGGCTCTTTCCCATCTTCCTTTTTTTTTTTTTTTAAAGATTTTATTTATTTATGAGACACACAGAGAGAAAGAGAGGCAGAGACACAGGCAGAGGAAGAAGCAGGCTCCTTGCAGGGAGCCTGATGTGGGACTTGATCCCCGGTCTGGATCTCCAGGGTCATGCCCTGGGCTGAAGGCGGCGCTAAATTGCTGAGCCACCTGGGCTGCCCAGCTCTTTCCCAATCTTACTGCCACAGACTTTTAGATCATGGTTTCTCACCTGATCTTCCAAATGGCCTTCTTCCCACTCCTCTGAAACATCCCCCATGCTATCACCAGGGCAGTCTCTGTAAGTAACAATCTGATCAGCTCACTTTATGAGTCAAAACCTTCAGTGGTGAAAGGGAATATAGAGAAACGAGAGAAAATGAGTGAAAATATCAGTGAGGGTGACGAAACATGAGAGTCACCTAATCTGGGAAATGAATAAGGGGTAGTGGAAGGGGAGGTGGGCAGGGGGCTGGGGTGATTGGGTGATGGGCACTGAGGGGGGGCACTTGGCGTTATTCTATATGCTGGCAAGTTGAACTCCAATAAAAAATTTTTAAATAAAATCTAATTTATCTGATATGAATAATAATAAAAAAAAACCCTTCAGTGGCTCCCTGTGCCTACACGGATGAAACTGAAAATCATCTCAGCTCAGAGTCATGCTCTTTTTTAAAAAAAAAAAAGGGAGGGAGAAGGAAGTGGGCAGGGAGAGAGAATCCCTGCCATGTCTCCCTCAGAACTATTAGGAGGGTCAAATAAAAATGTATGTAGAAGCACTCTGAAGACTATAAAGCAGTATCCAGTGCTTCTTAGTCTTTATGGGGTCACAGTTTCTTTGGAGAGTCTGGTAAAACCTCTAGAGTTTTCTCCAAAACACCAGCACACACATCTCCCTACGTGTAAAATCTGGCAACCAGTTTCAGAGCACCCGTGGATGCTCAAAGACAATCCCAATTAAGAATTTACTTAGGTATTTATTATTTTCACATTGGTACACAGAACTTGAGTCAGCATCATCCAGCTAGCATTTCCAGCCTCACAAACAAGCAAGTGGCTCTCCTGTGGGCAGTCTGATTATTCATGCAGATGTCTAAAATATTCATCAGCAGGGTCACTGGGCACATCGTGAATCTAGGCAGAAAATTAGTACAGTAGTTAGAGTGGAGGGCTCATTTCATCTGAGCGCAGCTGTCCTTCCACACATAACTGTTTGAAAAGAACAGGTTATTTTGAAAACAATCAGTTGAATTGAGTAAAAAAAAAAAAACTGGCCAGTGGGCCTTCCTCTAACTGAATGAAAATGAAGTGAGGTTCCTTCCTTTTCACATAGTTCATCGATGCAAAAACAGGCTCACTGAAGCTATTCCATAGCATAAATGTTCATTATTCATGAGCCTGTTTTTTTGCAGCTGCATCTTCCAGCACTGGGCTCATTCTTTTTGTCTATATGTCCTTCTGCATGTTTGGGCCTATTTACAGTGTGTTTGAGTTCTCAGGGTTCTAGAAGGTAAGGAACTCTGCTTACTCTGTATGTTTGCACAGAACACATCACACAGGATCTTGCCACAAAATAGTACCTGAGGGCAGCAAATCCAGTTTGTCACCAGACCATGCACACAAAATCCTCACCAAAAAACCCCCCCAAAACAAAAACGATCACATTCCCCTTCAGAAGACTATGATAACCAGAGTTTGTATTACTGACCAATAACTGAACCTTAATTACAGGTAATAAGGACATGCCACCAAAGTATACAACACTGCCATAAACATCTATCAGCATTGCAGGTAATAAACACCGATTTTACAGCATGGAACATCACGTAAGAGGGGGCTCTGTCTACTAGGATACACACATAATGAAACCAAAAACAAAATTTATTCTTACCCTGAGAACATAAGCCTAAAACCAATGTTAGCCTTTAAAAATAACCACTTCATCAGCTGTTCTTTGCTTATCTCCTGAAAATTAGTGTTTTGGGCACACATATCTTAAGACATATCCCTTAGAAATATGAAAGTAGGTCTTTCATTATGATCAATTTCCAAAAAAGCGGTCATTCTAAAGCATTGCCAGGCCCTTAAAGTCAAGTTCTTCAAAAATACCTGCATTTCCCTTTTTTGTCACGAGGTGGCAACATGATGCATTGGTAAACCATAAAAACCGTTAAGTATTTATTTATCACTTTAGAAGTGAAGTTCTCAAACTTCATGATGTCAGGATGCTTTAAAAGCCTTTAAAAGTTATTGAGGACCCCAAAGAGCTTCTGTTTATATGGGTTATATCTGTTAATGTTTATATCAGAAACTAAAATTTAAAACCTTTCATATTTTTATTAACCCACTTAAAATAATAATAAATCCATTACATGTTAATCTAAATAGCATATTTTTGCAAAAAACCCCCACATTTTCCAAAGCAAAACAATCACTGAGAGATTTTTGCAAATCTCTTTAATGTCTGGCTTAATAAAAGACACCTGGGGTGGGAGAATGGGATAACTGGGTTATGGGCATTAAAAAGCACATGATGAGCACTGGGTGTGATACTACATGTTGGCAAAATAAATAAATAAATAAATAAATAAATAAATAAATAAATAAATAAATAAATAAATAAATAACACCTGGATTCTTCTGCTTTTCATTCCATCTGTTGTGATATACTGTTCTGATTGAAGCATTTGAAGAAAATCCAGCCTCATGTAGACATGTAGTTGGAAAGGGAGAAGTATTTTCGGATAATTATGGACATTCTTCTTTGATACTATACCAAAACTCAACAAGATATGACAGTCATGCTAAGTTAGGATGTGGCATTGGAAGCCTTATCAAAAAACTTTCATATTCTGCTACGTGAAAATCCACTGGTTTACTTTGCAATTTGAATGGATCTTGAATGCCTATTTTTTTCTTTTCTTTTTTTAAAGATTATATTTATTTATTCATGAGAGACACAGAAAGAGAGAGAGGCAAAGACACAGGCAGAGGGAGAAGCAGCCTCCATGCAGGGAGCCAGATGTGGGACTCGATTCTCCAGAATTATGCCCTGGGCTGAAGGCTGCGCTAAACCGCTGAGCCACCAGGGCTGCTTCCCCCCTCCCCTGCTTTTTTTTTTTTTTTTTTTTACATATGTATTGGTTATTTGGAAAACAGTTCACTGGGTTCTGGAGACCTTCCAAATGTGGACACATCTCACTATTACAAAAATAAATCACATTCATAAGTATCGCCACCAACCAGTCAGAAAAACCTTTAAGTATTAAGGAAGTTGTTAAGCTCACAGTAGAGGATACATGTTTCCTAAAATTCTTATTTTCATTTAAAAGAATTTTATCATCTACAATTAACGCTGTCCCTTGTATCTCTTAGAATGACAGGCTTGCTTTATTTTCAAAAAAAAAAATTTTTTTTTTTTTAAATAATGCTTATTACCCAAGTCTGAAGAACCTTAGTTTGTTAATGGTGCTGTCAAGTAAAAATGGCGTTCCATGAAGCATTCAAATAGTTGAGCTTGTACTCAATGTCACAAGGACTCTTCTTTGAGACATCATACTTTGGCTGGCCGAGAATTAAGTACTTTGCATGTACTTCCCCTTTCATCACAGGGACTATTCAAATGATCCATACTCAGGTCAAGACTGAATAAATTTAACAATTTCTACTGCTGCATCAGGGCCTCATTCCAAGTACATGGAATATGATTTCTAGGACAGTTGGTGCCAACTGACTTGATCCAGGCTATGGTGCCAGCAATTTTACCCACTGCTTTTGTGCCACCAGTAGAAACACACTGAAAAAGGCAGAGGACATATTGGTACTATGAGAAAAGTTTCAAATTCATGGATTTCCTGAAAGAGTTTTTTTTTTTTTTTTAAGATTTTATTTACTTATTCATAAGGGATACAGAGAGAGAGGCAGAGACACAGGCAGAGAGAGGGAGAAGCAGGCTCCATGCAGGGAACCCGACGTGGGACTCTATCTGGGGTCTCTAGGATCACGCCCTGGGCTGTAGGCAGTGCCAAACCGCTGAGCCACCCAGGTGTCCCCCTGAAAGAATCTTTGAGCTCTCGGGACACCCATGGGCCACACTTTGAGAATCACACTTCAGGGTTAATAAAAGACTTTCAAGTAGAGTATTTCCTTCAGTCCTAAATACTGGGAAATACACAGGGTAAGTATCCTGACTCCCCCATCTTGAGACTCAAGAATATGAAATTATTTACTCAAGATCACACAAGCTAGCAAACAGCACAGAGGAAACTCATCTTGGGGTTTCGTTCAGTCTGTATTCTTTCCACTGTATTACGTTGCACGGAAAATTGAAATAGATTTATGTCAGCATTTAAAAATAAATCTAAGTGGCAGGGGCAGCCTGGGTGGCTCAGTGGTTTAGCACCGCCTTCAGCCCAGGGCGTGATCCTGGAAACCTGGGATCGAGTCCCACCCACATCGGCTCCCTGCATGTCTCCCTCTGCCTGTGTCTCTGCCTCTCTCTCTCTCTCTCTCTCTCTCTCTCTCTCTCTGTGTGTGTGTGTGTGTTTCTCATGAATAAATTTTAAAAAAATTTAAATAAAAATAAATAAATAAAACTAAGTGGCAGATTTGGAGGAAAAGGAGAATCAGAATCGGGGGGGGGGGGGGGGGCAGGAAAACCTTTATTACTAAGCGCTTGGTTAAGGCCCTATTCAGTTTTCTCATTAACTCTTCAATTACACCTATTCTTTTGGCTTCTGTTCTTAAAATTTTTAAATACAATAATAGGGGCCAAACATGAATTCAGTAGACACCAAATTTAAGTCGTCTCCTGATATGCAAGCTCACGATCTAGTCCATTTCTATAAGGATTGCTAGAGATCTTAAAACCTTAATTAGAAGCGCTATCATTTCATAGCAGTGAGGTGACAACTAAGTGTGTACATGTTTCTCCAACTTTCTCTTAAGAAGTAGAGCACTAAATAGTTAACATTTTACACGGGGAAAAATTGAAGTTCCTTTATCTGGTTGAAACACTAATATTTAGGGCTCATGTTATTAACACTAAATAGTCATTACATGCTTGAATGTTGAAAGTTTTTATTATTACTATTATTATTAGTCATCTCTACATCCAATGTGGGCCTCAAACTCATGACCCCAAGATCAAGAGTCAGATGCTCTTCCAATTGAGCCAGGCAGGCACCCCCCATGTTTGAATTTTTAAGGCTTTTAAATACATTATCTCACTTTATCTGCAAAATTGCAAATATGCCACCTTCCTATTATCACCCTTCTACAGATGAGGCAATTGCGATTCAGAAAACTCACTTATCCACTAAAACAGCGAGTAAGATGGGCAGCCCAGGTGGCTCAGTGGCTTAGCACTGCCTTCAGCCCAGGGCATGATCCTGGAGACCCAGGATCAAGTCCCACGTCAGGCTCCTGGCATGGAGCCTGCTTCTCTCTCTGCCTGTGTCTCTGCCTCTCTCTCTCTCTATCTCTTGTGAATAAATAAATACAATATTTAAAAAAATAAAACAGCGAGTAAGTAGCTAAGTTTAAAACCAAATCTGTCTAAACCTGACTTGATGAAGAAGTTCCTGGTTTCTTTTTTTCGGGGTTTCCAGGGGTTCCCAGAAGCTTTGATCTGCACCTGCCACCAGAGCCTTGATGATGTTCATCAGTTAGGGAGCTTCCTATTGAGATTTAGTTGGTAGAATCAATGCTTGAGACATAAAGTTAATTTGATGTGCTGTAGACATTCAACCTCACAGTTAACAAATTTCATTCTTCCCATATAATTGATTCTCTCTCTAGCTTACCAACTTGCTATTCAATTATTTCTCAACATAAAACTGTCTTTTGAGGACTTGCCTTTCATATTTCTATGAATGTTTTTTCCCTCAGGACTGGAGGCAGGCATTCTTGTCTCCTTATCCGTCTCTCCCTTGGCTCCTTACTAATGTTCCCTCTTAATGCTACTTAGCCTTTTGGAGGCATTTGTTACATCCTCCCAACTAAGTTGTAATATCTTTTTGCCTTCTTCCCCACAATTTCTAACACAATACTATATAGATAAACCAAACGCCCACAAATATTGTTCATAACACCCCATGGAGTTGCAATAATGATTTATTAAAATCTATTTCTTAAGGAACCTGTAACAGATAAACATGTTCTAAGAGGGTCATGCTGGTGCTTCTAGCAATAACTCAGCTCAGGGATAACCAGAGAAAAATAATTACCATTACTGAATTGAGGGTGAACTTAGAAGTCCTGCTTCCAGAGACTGGTCAGGAATAACGTACGCTCACAAAGCTGGTGGCATACCGACCAGCCAGGAATAGATTGTAAGATCTTGGGTTATAAAACACAGGTCTGAAAGAATGGTTCTTCTGAAGGAGTGAATGACTGGATTGGGAGAAAGCCCACACTTGTACACATGCTGGAGAAAGGAAGAGAAAGAGGAATGACAACACGAACACTACCATCGTGGCTGCTAAATCATGTACAGTGTCACTATTCGCCAGATGCTTTTCTAAGCACTTGACTTATGTTAACTCATTTAGCACTCACAAAAACCCTAAGAGGTAGGAGCCGTTGTTAACTGCATTTTATAGACGAGAAAATTAAGTCAGAGAAAAATTTAAGTAATTGCCTAAGGTTACCCAGCTAGGAAGTAGTAGGGCTAGGATGCAATCAATTCATTCAAACTGTTTAAATATTTGCCTGACACTCCATTACCTAATGTTTATGTCTCAAATTTTAGAGAAATTACCATTTGGAGAAAGATTTAAAGAACTGCTAATATCGAGGCACACACTAGGGCACTCCCTCTGTTTAACCTGGAATTTATTGTCCTTTTAAAGAATATTATAAATCCTTGAACCCAACATGCTTTCAACTAGTATAATCACTTAAGCCCTTTGAAGGTTCCTAGTGACCAATGGCAGCTGCTCAGGAGCAGGAGCACGCTGGGCAGGAAGCACGGTCTCCGCCTGATGCCATAATTGGTCACAGCATCCCTCCTCTGGTCTGTGCCACAGAGCAACTCTCCTTAAATACCACACAATGACATCTCACTCTGCTTTCTCTCTGAATATCCAGATTCCTCAATCTTTCCTTGACATAAAACGGATATTGAGGGGGGAGGAAACTATAAATGATGTCCTCTTTATAAAATCCTGCACCTTCTGTTTTAAAAGAGTTTTGGTCCATCTTTCTGGTCATCTGAGGAGGTTGTGATTAAAAGAGCAAATAATCTAATGACAGTTTCATGGAGCTTTGTCTCACCTGCTTCACAAAGGCCACTTTTACTTTTTGCCTCTTCCCTAATCTTACTTCGGAATTCAGTTTTCATTTTTAACATCTTCCAATTATCCAGTGATATAGGGCCATGCAAGCAGCTAGTTAGTATCAGAATACAAGGCAATGAAGGAAGGAGCATCAGAACCAAAGTTAGTAACCATTTGGCAAGTCTCTTAACCATCAAACTAAAGGAATGAATTTCCTTTCACATGACCACACAGGGTAAATGCATCAAAGTTTTTACTAGAGAGCTCAGGCACTGATCCCTCTTGGGTCAGCTACCTCTCCAATCCAACTAGGAGTCATAATATTTTCATTAAAAAGAGGTACAGAAAAAATATTGGTAAGTACTCTTTTACCTATATTTCCAACAAGATCACTGAACTACCTGAAATCAAATTAAAAAAAAAAAAAGATTTATTTATTTGACAGAGACAGCACACAAGCAGGGGGAGCAGCAGGCTCCCCACCCAGCAGGAAGCCCAATGGGGGCTCAATCCCAGGACCCTGAGATCATGACCTGAACCAACGGCAGACACTTAACCAACTGAGCCACCGAGGTGCCCCGGAGAGAACAAATTTAAAATCAGTCTATCAGGTCTGCTCTATCTTCCCAAACCAAGGCATCCAAATTATAAAAATGGGATCCCAAACTACCCAACTGTCATAAAAGCAGTGCTCTAGTGTGCCTGCTGAACACTAGAGGACTTCACACATGGTTATTCCTGAGTCCACTCAGATAGGGTATTTCCTCCTCCCTCAATAACTGAAAAATTCTCCTGAGCCTAGTGCCTACTTACAATTCATATCTGACATACCTGAAATGCCTATTAAATAAAAACAAAGATAAAATAACATAGGTTTATGGTTGCAATTTTGCTTTTATGGCATTTGGGTCATATCTAGGATTATCTTACTGCATCTTTGGTCACAAATGCAAGCTCCTTTGTTCCCGTGAGGAGGTACAAAGCCCTTTATGACAATCCCTTTTATAATGTATCTAAGAACTCTCTAACAGCTAGAACTGGCTATACTAAAGAGTTTTTAACGATGAGACTGATGTAGTTGCTGAAATGTAATAGGATTTTAGGGTAGAGTTGTGGAAAGGAAAAAAATAACAATCATAATACTTATGGAATCATGGGATCTATTAAAAAAATCAAATTTCCCATAGTCTGAGAGTCACAGAATAAAATAAATTTTCAATCCATGCAAACAGAACAAAACAGTGGTATAATGTCTGCAATATGTAATTTCAAAAATAACATTTATATGCCTACTTAAAGGCTGGTAACCTATCAGTACTCCCCACCACCAAAAAAAAAAAAAAAAAAAAAATCATACTAGCTCAAATAAAAAATGTCCAAAGTTACCAGCTCTCAGACTAGACTGGTAGAGAAATCATCTGCATATTCCAAACTACTTTTTGAGATTTATATCCTCCCGGGTCAGAGGCAGATAATCATTAATTCATTCAACCAATACTTCTTGAGGATTTTTCTGTGGCTACGCACTAGGTATGTTTTAGTGAGCAGGACAGACTTATCTTCTGATCAATTAAGAGGCCTCCTGCTGGGCTCTAACAAAGCAAAAATAAATAAAAGTTAGTAAAGATCAGTAATGACAACTAACTAGCTTTAATTAATAAGATTTGAAAGCCTTAAAGAGGGTATTTATTCCACCTGCAGAAAATTTAGAGTAAAGTAGAATATAAAATAAAGCACAAGATAACCTTTCTATAAGCAAAGCTCTCCACTGAGGAATGTGAGAACGAGAAAATTCTTTGTTTTGCAATTTTCAGTTTGAGAAAGATAACGAAGTTTACAAAGAAACACTGTGCTTTTGCTCCGGAGATAAAACATTAATCTAACTGTTGACCTAGAAATAACATGAAATTATAAATTTGTCACATGAAAGCTTTAAGGAAACAAGCAACCTAAGTAGCTCACAGCATTGGGTTAATGGTGGATTCGGTTCCTCTGTGTACTTACCAGTGTGAGGCAGAGAATTATAGAAGGATCCTTTTCTTCCACTATTTTTGACTGCTTTTGAACAGAAATCAAGTAGCAGAACCCCTTTACCTTCTGAAGTTCAAGTCTAACACATGCTGAAATGACTGTCAATTCTTATACATGTAACTGGAGTCTCAGAGCAATGCAAAATAACCAACATGAACTTAGTCAATTGGGTTGCACATTATTATACAAACTGGATCAGAATACGATTTACTTCTTGCTTGTCAACATAAATGCTTTAACATCTAATCCAATGTTCTAGACTGAAATTTTATGAATTCATAAAAAAATACATAGCCAATATAGAAGATCTCCAGTTATACCCATCTACAAAGCAAAAACAAATTATGCCAGCCATTTGTCATAACTGTCAGTGAAGAATAAGTAACAGCTAAAAAGGCTTTAACTTAAGAATTGTGACTACATTAAAATGTCTATACTTGCAAAACCTCGCCATCATAATATAACAAGAGATTAACATTTCTTCAGAGAATTCAGATTAAAGTAATCATATAGAACCTAGAGAGTAAGTTGCAATTTGATGTACTACAGAGTTGCATGTGTATTCTGGCCTAAATCAGTCTTAAGTAATACATGATGTGGTATCAGGTTTCTAAGAGAATTGAGGAAATCCAAAAGAAATTGTCTCTGTCCTGAAGGAGACTAAGGGAAGATGAAGAGAATCTAGGTGGAGAAAAGTGAGTAGAGAGAAGATAAGCTCCTTATTAGTCTCTTAAGTCTTCAAAGCCAATGGCTAGTACACATGCCTAAACCCTATGGCCCCAAAGACAGAAACAACCATATGGCTATGTCAAGAATAACCTTCTCTACCCCCACCTATCAAAATACTATGCATCCTCAATATCCACTTTTGTCACCTGTTTCCTGAAGCCTTGGGTTTCCCTTAGCCAAAATTAACCTCTCCAACTGATGTTTCCCTAGGACTCTGCTCCTTTTCAAAGACATGCATCATGTTGCATACTTTATCATGGTTACGTTTTATCTCTTATTTCTCATACCAGATGATGAGCTCATTACAGATAGAGGAACATCCATCTTTGTACAGCTTACTATGCCTAGATTGGTAAATTTCACCTACAATGAACTCAATGGAAGCATCATTTTTTCTTATGTAAAGAAAACTTTATTAAAGACTTTTATTAAAGACATTTTAGAAAGTTAAGAGGAGGCATAGTAGTTCCACTTCTAAGAATTTACCCTAAGGAAACATTCACAGAGACATACAAAGGCTTATGTGCATGGATGTTCATTATAGCATTATTCATAACTATAATGATTATTGTGGTAATAATAAAAACAATTATCATGTATTGTGCCTGTGTTTTAAGTCAAACATTATGAAAGCACTTTGTCTTACCTTACTTAATTGTCATAGCTGCCCTAGGAGGTAGATATTATTACCTATAAACTCGGAGAAGGTAAGATATATCCAAAGTCAAACAACTAGTAAGAGATGGGGCTGGACTGTGAACCCAAAAGGTCTCACTCCAAAGTCTGTGCTCTCACTAGACAGAACTTGCCAGGTACCAAAACATGTTCTAAATACTTTCCCTTCCCATTCCCACATAACCCTCACAGGAATCCTCTGAGGTAAGCACCATTATAATCCCCAATTTACAGATAAGGAAACTGGGGCACAGAGTTTAAGAAACTGATAAAAAATCCCCTAAGTAAGAAATGGTAACCCTTGGATTGAAACCTAGGCAGTCTAGTTATGTTTAACGGTCTTTTCCTACTTAAAAGAGTAAGCCACTAGAAATGACCTAAATATTCAAGACTAGTTTAAATATATTTATGAACATATGAACGAAACAGCAAAATGTAAAGGGCAAAAAGCTGGGAAGTGTCAGTATCTTCATCTCCAAATTATTCCATCAGATTATGCACATCATTTATCCTTTATTTTTTATACGTAAAGTTCCTACCTGTATCCGATATATTCTAGGAAAGTCAGCATAGAATAACAAAGAAAGCACTCAGAAGAAAAATCACAAGACCTGAATCTCAGACCTAACCGTACCACCTACTATCTCTGTGACGTTGAGCAAAACCTTAACGCAGTTTTGGCTTTCCCTGGGTCCTTGTTTTTTTTATTCTGTAACAGGAATTCAGACTGAATTTCTTCTAGCATCTGTATTCTATATAATCTCGAAATTGCAAAGAAAAGAACCTTCGCTCACACCAACCCTGAAGCTACCCGTTAATAAACAGTGTAAAGTCTAGGTAAGACTTTAAAACAAACAAAAAAAGCTTCAATGGGGTTTTGATAAAATTTAAATGTTGTTCAGCTTGAGCATCCCAAATACTTGCCTGCTCCCAATGCTCATCCCAGATTCACTTCTTGGTCCCTCCCCTTCTGGCAATGTGACCCAAGATGTAAAAATGTCCACATTCAGAGTTCAGCACCAACATGGATATACCAACTCAAGCTGATCTCTACTAATTTACCCCCCATCTTCTCCTGCTTCCCAACCTCCAATAACCAAACCGCAAGAACAAAATCAACTATCCCATCTACCCAAATCATCTCTAGTCCAAAGCTCTGGCACTGATCCCAATCCCAAACTTCAAATATCATGGCTCTGTTTACAGGCTATTTCTCCTTCACTTGGAACTGGTTCTAAGTTAGTTCAGCCAGGAATAAGTATCAGCCATCACATACACATCTTTGATCCTGTTGTAGATTATGGACTACTGGGGCAACACACCCATAGAAGAGGTGCCTCCATCCTCTAACCTCTCATTCACAGAGACATCACTAGGTGACCACAGGATGCCTCCCACGGAGTCCAGACACAACTTCACAATCCTCATCCTCATGGATTCCAAGGGGCCCTGGCCAATGATGAGAGTTGGGATGCAAGATGACCCAACTGCCATCCTTGGTGTCCCATTTCGTTGACTGCCACTCTGATACACACCAGTTCTCATACCATGACTGGGCTAACAAAAGAGCCCTGTAACCAGACTCTGGTACAAATCTCTCCGGTCTATTCTTTACATGATCTCTCTTTCTCCATCTCACTCATCCTCAGTGGTTCCCCATCACCTGTACACAGATAAAATAAAGATATATTCCCCTTTGTCAGGTCTTCAAGAGCCTCTCCAACTTGGCCCCAATCTTCCTCTCCCAGCCTCTCTCAATCCTCTAATAGAGGAGCTTTTCAGCTATTTCTCAGCTTTAGCTTTCTTTCATCTAACAAAATCTCAGACAAAAATCCCAATAAATTAAACCGACACAAACAGCACTGTATAGATGTTGAAATAGGCTCAGGTGGTTCGGCGGCAGCACACCCTACTTTGGGGCCCCACAGGTCTGCAGTAGGAGATGAGGCTCTCCCATAGAAGTGCCAGGAAGGCCGCCTGCCACCATGCAGACCATATCTTTCTTTTTAGATATAGGAATCTAAATGCGAGTCCTAACCAGCCCTGGGTTATAAGCCCTTCTGAGACTACAAAACAAACCAAGGGAAGAACTAATCAAAAGAGCCCAAACACTTAAAAACCAGAATCCAGAAATACACACAGACATCCCCCTCCTCATACATAAATTTAACATGATTTTCCTCTGCTCTGAAAATGTCAGTGCTCAGCAAGGGACAGGACAAGGTTAAGAGAATCTGACAGGAAGGACTGGATGGAGTTGAAAGCTGAAGTCCTGTAAGTTTATCTACACAAGCAGCACAAGTTCTTCTGGCACATTCCCAGCTCAGTCCATCGCCCTCCAGCTGCATAATAGCAATAATTTTTTTTTAAACACCCTCATTCTGCCCTACCACATTTCATAACGCGTAAGGCCCAGCTGGATGGTGTGTAGGATTTTGTCAAGCTGTCTTTAATCTTTTGCTTTACCTCCATTCCTAACAACTGAGCTGGCAAGTACTTAAGTGGCTGATGTTTACATCCTGCATGTTTTATTGTTCGTTTCCAGGAAGCACTTTTGTTGATAGAGGCCAGGGGCAGGAGTGCCATTTGTCAGAGCTTAACCGTGGTGCTCCTTACCCAGCTAGGAAACCCTCTTGCTTCACCTCCCAGATGTTCAAGCATTTCTTTACTCAATTATTTTAGTTTGCATTTCAATTTTTTTTTTAATGTACACGCAGCTAAAAGTTTCTCTGAAAACACAAACCGAAATCATCTTCTTCGCTAGGTTCTCCAATGTCCTTCATTGTACCATGTACGTCTAAGGATTCAGTTATCTGTTGAGCACTGCCACTGAAACAAACCAGACAACCTCTGATGGACCCTTCTGTTCTTGTGAATCCTAATATATTTTTTAAAGGTCTGCTTCCCAGAGATCCTCTGTCTGCAGGCTGTCCAGGACATGGCAGATGTAGTCCTCAGCAAACATCTATAGGTGCTTCAGCATCAACCCTGATGGCCTTCTAACCTCACACTGCCACACCTTTCCACCCATTACATGGCTTGACTCATAGTCTGAAGTTACATGCTTACAGGCTGTGGAGCAATGTTAGCATGAAAACAACCAAAACAGAATTGGATTAACCTACAGGGGTAAAACTTTAGAATATGTTACAAAACCAACTCTAAATAATTTTAGGAACCTATTGTTGAGAGACATTTCATAAAGCTGCTCTTCTGTTAGGATGAATAGACAGCTGACTGGCATTCTTTCTGGAACTCAACTTTTCCTTGGCTTCTTTGGGATAAATATCAGGGAAAGGCCTAGATTGGGCCAAACAGAGTTGGACTGCCCCCCCAGAATACCTCATATGTTGTGCAGGCTTGCCCACAATTGAGTTCTTAGCTTCTTGGGCTTTGTTTGTTGTTAAACTGTTTCAATCTAGAACAGTGACCGTTCCTAGCAACACCTGCTAGTGACCTGCCTGAATTCCTTCTACCCAATCAGATTAAGTATGGGCCTACTAAAGAATAAGACCATACATTGTCAAGAAAGAATTATCTATTGATTTATTCAAAAAGTCAAAGACAGAATGAAATGGATGGCATTTCAACAAAATGAGTGTCTAAACATACAATTTCAAGGCAACATCAATGAACTAAGGCAGGAGTGCAGGTGAATAAAACAATCCTCACTGCCCAGGATAGACTGCTATTAATGATCTAAACTTCTTCTGCACTATTAAGTTAAAGGTCCAGGATGAACCTCAATGAGAGTCAGACTTCCTACGCAAAGGATGTCCCCTTACTCAAAATGCAGCAGGGCCCTAGCCCCACACTTCACTTCTTCTTAATGTACATCTCATTCCACTCCCTCACCATGATGCTCACCCATTCAATCACATAATGAACCCGACATAAAGCAGAGAGCAGGTGTGCACAATGTTGTTTTCATCTCTCCACTTGGAGTTATTAGCACCGCCCATCACTCAATCTGGCAGGTCCATTTTAATATTAGCATCACACGTACGCTGCACTCTTGAGAAAGGAGGCCATTTCAGACTTTTTTGGTGAACTATTACTTAGATAATAGAGCATTTATTTCATGTCATTATAAAATTAAACTTTACCTCTGGGTCTTTGCAAGGCTAATAGTTCAACTTCCCTTTTTGACATGGAAGAAGATAAGATTCTCCTGACACAAAAATACGAAAGGGCATTTTTAACCATGGTGACAATTCTACAAGGCTGCTGGGCACAGATTATGTTTTTTCAACTACATAAAAACATGTACAATATTTTTAAAAACCACACCATGTTACTCATGTGAAGAAAATATAATGCCCTCCCTTTTATTGCCATGCTACAATAGTTTTTATGTACAACCGAACTGTTTCAGAATCATTCACGCTGTCAATCATACATTACAGCTCGACTCTCACCAATAGTATTGTCCATTATACACAATTTATAACTTGCTTAAAGAGAAAGGAAAACATTTGAGAAAGTGGTGCATGAAAAATAAGGTTAATATAATGCTCTGCTTCCTTTTATACAATTATATGTATTTTGAGGAAATTCTTCATGGATGTGTTCAGAAGAACGGAGTATTCATTTTTGGAAGTTAATTACATATTATTAAGTTCCAAGTATCATGGGAAATTAGTTTCAGAGCTTCAGTTGTACTTGAGGATTGAAAAGACAAACCACACCAAGATTTACTTGTTAAGGGTAAGGTAGGCCATTCTAAAGACACACACATCTGTCATTTCCAGGTAAACTTGACCAGAATAAAGTTGAGATGACTGAAAAGATCACTATTAGAAGTTTTCTAAGTTTGCTAATAAAGATAGTAAATTGTGGGGCTGAAATCTGTCATTCGTTAATCAAATTTAATAGTAATTTCTTCCTGCAGACACATGCAGAAGACAAATTATCAATTTCTGTAAATCATAATTAGTTCAGAGGCAGATTCCAATTCTCCTAAAGATTAGCTCAGTGTAGTTTAAATTAAAGGCACTCAGTTATCATACAAATTGTAGGAAACCTTAGCCTTCATGGAGATGCTTGAAATCTCAGGTTATGACCACTTGAAGATTTGTGGTAATAATTCAAAATGCTTTTACTTTGTTATATTCACCGATGCCAATTTTCACTGAGTGCACAGGCAAGGGACTGTGTAGAGTAGCAGTAAATGCAGTTCTTGCCTGCTTGGTTTTCTCCCACATAGATGGCTTTGCTGCCACGGAGACACAGGGCCCCTTCCAATCTTTAATTTTCTTTAAGAGTGGATAAGTGCCGTGAGCAAAACTGCTCACCACTGCTCTTTGAGGTGCTTATTTAAAAAGAAATAAAACATGATTAATTTCAAGTGCTTTACAATTAAAAATATATGACAGGAGGGTCATCTGGGCAATTTAACTACACTGGGAAGGGTCACAGGCCTCTCAAGTTTGAGAAACCCTGAGCCAGACTCGATGCATGTATTTATTGTCACTGGTAGCATATTAGATTATTAAAAGGGACATGCTAATGTGACATTTTACTATTACAAAGGAAACTCAGTACTAAAATTAGAGCATAAATCAGGCAGATATGCTTCTAGACATGCAATCAACTCTGTCTTCCACTCATCTTCCTTTACGCATCAAGGGGTTATATTAAATTTCATTTTGTATTTATTTGTTAACTATATGTGTAGCTCCTTCCTAAGTTCGGTGTGAGCAACAAAAATTTAGCTGCATCCTAGTAAAACAGATTAAGTTTAATGCAGATAAAGCAAGACGATTAGGGTGTCAGAAAAATATACTTTAAAAATCAAGGCTAAAATATAAACCTATTAGTTTTGAATATTTATCCAGATTACATTTCATATGCAAGACTCTCCTCAATAAAGCTCCACTTCTTTATTGCGGGAAAGTACCTCCACCCATAAAAATAGTAATATCTGTTGAAAAGGGACAGGACAGCCCAACTCATTGGGTTCCCCAAACAACGGCTAGTTGGGGGTGTAAACGGCAGACAACACAAAGTAAATCACTGTCATGAAATAATAATTAGCACTATAAAAATAACCTCCATTGCCTGAGCTGACTAATGCACGGCTCCTGTTTGAGCCCATATTTCAAGTCTGAAAGTCACCAAATGAAATTAGCACTTTCATTCCAAAGGCAGATTCTGTTGGTATTTTTGCCTGGAAGGAAAGGGAAACCATTTCATACTGTCTCACTAATCCAAAATAGCAAAAACTTGTCATCTCTGTTGCTTAAAGGGAAAGCTGTTCCAGGGCTTGGCAGAGAAGATCACAGTTCAACAGTATTCTCTCCTCTCTCCCCACACCCCGTTGTTCTAAGCCCCCCATCAGCAAAGGGATTAATGATGCATATTTTATCCAGTCTGTGCATGTCTGCAGAACTGGGGCCTAAGATTTCTCGATAATAAGGCCAAAGTCATGAGCCTGACACCCACGTGGACCAATTAGTTCTAATCTGTTTCATTGCCTCACCAGCTCTAAGGCTAGCTACCCCATCACGAATGTGTGCTGTTGGTCAGAGGGTGATACAGGAACTGCATGAAAGTGGTTCAGTTGGTCCAGAATGGGAGGGGGTGAGGGAGGGAGGCAAGAGAGGAAGAGGGAGGGAGAGAACCAGGGTGAGAAGGGCCCTGTGAAAATCTTAGAAGCACATCGTCTTCGTGTCTGAGAGCCTATGACCACTATTCTTTATGGAAAGGACAACATATCTGGGTCATATATATTTATTTTTTTAAAGATTTTATTTATTTATTCATGAGATACAGAGAGACAGGCAGAGATACATACAGGTAGAGGGAGAAGCAGGGTCTATGCAGGGAGCACAATGTGGGACTCGATCCCGGGACTCTAGGATCATGCCCTGGGCCAAAGTCAGGCCCTAAACTGCTGAGCCACGTAGGCGTCCCAGGGTCATATATATTTAAATTGCAGATAGAAATACATGGTGATTAAGAAAATGGCTAGCCAGATAATTTTTTTAAAGTTAGTATAGGACAGACTCAAAATAAATTAACTAAATCTATATAAAATTAAACAATGCTTATGAATTTAACACTATATTTCATGCCTTAAAAGAACTCAGCACATTACCAATTAGCATTTTCTTTGTTTGGAATTCATTGAATTTATATCATCCTTCAACACTGTTTAGCTAAAGCAAACAAAAACAAGAAAATCACATTATTCTTTCTAAGCCATATAAAAGTGATCTGGAAAGTCACGTTTAAAATCGCTATCATGGATTAGCTTAAGGCAATTACTTCACTAGCCGCATTCTTTCACGAGGAGTTAAAAAAAAAAAAAAGAAAGAAAAAAAGAAAATCAAGCTTCTTGCCTAACAAGAAAAATGAAATCCCATTAGTTGTGTCTCCAGTGTATATTAACATTCCTTTTGTTTAGAAAGGTTAATATCCCCCAAATAAAGGAGCATACAGTGCCTGTTAAAATAATTACATCATGACATTTTAGAAAGGTTGGCAGATAGACGTGGTTGCAAGCAAAGAAACAAACAAAAGTAAAAGCGAGTACTTTTTAAATTATCCATGACTTAAAAAAAAAAAAAAGTAAGGCTCTGGAAATTCCACCATGTTTGCAATTTCCTGCCAACTTGTCTGGTCTCTGGTATCTGGCTTTTCTCCCTCTTCCTCAATATCTTTCCATCATAGAGAAACTTAGGAAGATGTACCTTCATGCTCTAAATCAGATGCTCCATTATCTGAAAAGGAAACTACAAATCTGACAACAGGATTTCACAACAGATTGGTGGTTGATTGTACGTGGTACCAACATCAAACCAAAGTATTCATGGCCCCTAGGAGTCCTACAGTGGGACACAGTAGTATTTGGTGTCATTAAAGGATGGTTTTTCTATTCTGGGCAAGCGGATCGAAAGGCCCCAAATCCATAAGATCACAAGCAGGGAGCAATTAAACTTTTTGAATTCGCTTCTCTAAGACCTCAAAGAAAGCACTTCAAACTTCATGCACACAAACTATAGCACCGTGATCCGGCTGTTGGAGGCAGAAAGAAGCCATTCACCACAGAAGGAAAACAAATTCTTCTCTCACACCTCTGGATAGAGCAACTTTCTAAAATCAAAAATAGGCAAAATAGTAATATAAAATCGAATGGGCTCCTTTGGAGTTCCAGGCCAAAGAGCCAGAGAAACAGGTAAGGCAGAGAGAAGGAAAGCCAATGGCTTCCCCAAAACCCCTTAAACCCTATAGAGAGCATCCTCAGTTCAGGACAGCAGATCAGGGAATCTGACTGAACTAGAACTTTAAGAGGCTTTCTTAACATTCCCAATAGTCATAGAAGGCTTTTACATCAGTAATTCCGCCAAACACTAAAGTGTACATATGCAGAGCTGTAAAGGCCACCACCTTCAGGGTCTAAAAAAGAATCTAATGAAAACAAATGCAAGGCCCCCAGTTCCCATAACAAAACATCCCCAGTAAGGGGCTTTGCAGCATGGAATGAGGCTCCCTAATCCCATCGCATGCAGACACAGGGCCGGCACTTCAGGAGCCATCCCCGCACACCTGTGGAATGAA
The DNA here is from genome assembly GCF_905146905.1 of Nyctereutes procyonoides. Lineage (NCBI taxonomy): Eukaryota > Metazoa > Chordata > Mammalia > Carnivora > Canidae > Nyctereutes > Nyctereutes procyonoides. The sequence continues at coordinate 71,593,603 of NW_026575140.1, forward strand.
TAAATGTCTGCCTTCCACATCTGACTGACATTTCTATTTACATGTAGAGCTTTGTAGAGTGCTGGCTAAAGTGGAGAAAACATTTTTTCCCCTAGAAGCTCTAATCTTTGGGGGAGGGGGGATCATATATAAATTAGAGACTGAGAAAAATAAATTCCTTTTTCTTCCACAGTCAAGTAACATGTATTTCCTACTAAGAAGGCATAAGAACAAGAGGAGCAGCAGGAGGAGGGCAGACACACAGCACATGTTTAGTGCTGGGCACAGTGCGCTCTAAGTATCTCATACAAATTAATTAGTTTAATCCTCACATCGCCATATAAAATAGGTATTCCTCTCCTCATTTTGCAGTTAAGACAGAGGTAAGTTTCATTCACCCAGTGCCTGGCACAGCCAGATTCCAAGACCAAGCAGTCCAGTTTGAGATTCTGTGCTTTTAACTTACACTCTACTATTTAGAATAACACTATTCTAGAACATTCTGTGATAATGGGAATGGCAGAAACACTAGCCACCTGTAGCTATTGAGCATTTGGAATGTGACTGTGATTGTAAAATGGAAGTTTTAATTTTACTAATTAAGTTTAAATGTAAACAGCCACATGCTGCTATTTATATGTAAGTTCAATTCTATAACCGTTTGTTCAGCTAATGAAATGTGAGATCTGTTATGCATCTTCTTTCTGAAATCAACTCTTAGTAATTTTCTATCCATTCACAAGCCAAAGTTCAGTAACTACTCAACATGCCATATGAGTGATAGAAGTATCCTGATAACACACAGCGTTGTAACTTTTAAACCTCATCTTGTCCATACTTCCTTGCGGTTAGTGGGGGGTGGTGACAGAGGGATGGGGCAGCAGCAGATATGCTCATGTTCTCATTCAAAGTCATAGTTCTCACATAACCTTCGGAGCACTTTTCACATAATTCATTCAACAAATATTACTGCAACAAACAGACGTCCACTAAAGTCTATGGTGAGAATAAGCAGAGTACTGCAAAAACACCTTCACACACTATATACAACACCTGTGTCTGTGGTATATACCCCAGAAATGTTGGACCCATGGATGAATGGATTGACAGATCAAGGGAAAAATGCTGAGGCCTCAAGAAACTTAGAATTCAGGAAAAACATCATAAAACTTGTATCATTTTCCCTCACAAACCTGTTCCATGTTTCCTTTATCAGTAGTATCCACTCAAAGCATCCAAAAATTTAGTTATCTTCAAATCATGTCACTTTTGTCTGTGTTTCTCAGACCCCTCTCTATACACTTGTGGTCCTGATGATCTGCTCCAGTTTGGCCCCATTTTCTTTGGATCTTTGTAACAGTCTCAGTCTTGGTCTCCCTTCTTCCAATATTGCCTCACTTAAATCCATCTTCCATAAAACTCCCAGTGTGACCTTCCTAAAATGCAAGCGTGAACCAGGCACACTTCTGGTTAAAATCCTTTGGCAGGCTCTCGCTCTTACCAGACAAAATGCAAGCTCCTTAATATGGTGTGCCAAGGCCACAATCTCCTGGCCAGTGACAAACTTTACAGCCTCATCAGTCACTTGCACTTTTATTTTTTTGAAATAACAAACACCTCTTCTGTGTATATGTTTGCAGACCTTAATTTTTTCAAGAACTGGAAGCCAGGCCTGATACTGTAGACCTCCAGCACTGAGTTTGGTACCTCCCAAGCAATAGGCACTGAACTGATGCTTACTTAACTAACTAAAATGCAAGCAAAAAAAAAAAAAAAAGATAATTAAAAACAGAAGTTTGGAAGTTATATTTACCATAATATGAATGGATTATGTATCAATGATAAAAATGAATACAAACAGGGACACCTGGGTGGCTCAGTCAGTAAAGTGTCTGTCTTTGGCTCAGGTCATGATCCTGGGATCGAGCCCAGAACTCTGCTCAGTGGGGAGGGGAGCCTGCTTCTCCCTTTCCCCCTGCCTGCTGCTCCCCCTGTTTTTTCACATGCGTGCTCTCTCTCTGTGTCAAATATATAAAATCTTTTAAAAAAATGAATACAAACAACTTAATTTTGGGCTGATAAGGAAAAAGTGAATTTAGAAGAAATTCTGAGGGGCACATGAGCTACAGTAAATTTTAAGAGAATATAACAAAGATTAACAATTACCAGCTCAGGTGACATAGCAGGAGTAGGGAGAGTGGAACTTTTACCTCATTTTCTCCATGTCATCCAACTTTGTCCACTGCCTTCCCAGATACCACCCAGCTCATCTCCAAGAAAGGTTTGTCTTTAACCTATCACAAGAGCACAGAGTCGAGGGGGCTTACAAGTGGGCAGCATCATTTAGCTCCAGAGGTTCAGCACGTGTTCTTAGCAAGCCCCAAACTTTTTGCTTCTCAGTATGTCTTCAGTGTCATTTGTCAAAAGGCACTAAGGTCCCTGGATTAAGATTTGGAATAGACAAGAAGAATTGAAAGCATCCCTTGGCTCAAGCCTAACCCCATGACCTGATCCAGTTTCTCTGAAAGGTCTCCAATGGGGTCTTGGATGTAGATTCCCATTCTGCTCCTTCCTGCACTGGGAAAAGAGCATGCTGAGTGGGGAGAGGTGACTGGGTGTAAGCCTTCTTGGGTGCCTAAAGATCTCATCCCAATTCTTAATAACTAGGAAGAACAGAGTATTCAATTTGTAAGGATTTTAAAGTACATGAAGGGAAATGGGAGAGAAGGCTAGAAAACCAGGTTATGGTGATAGACTACCAACCTAAGTCAGTTCTATTCTGTGGGTCCAAAGCAATGATAGACTCTTTGTTTTAAACTACAGATACAACAGAAAAAAAGCCTAGTGTCTAGCATAGTAAATAACTAATAAGGATTTAATCTGGAAGCAATATCTAAACTGACCTGGAAGCAAAAAAAGAATGAAAGATGTCAAGGAAACTGGTTAAGGGGCTAATACCATAATCTGGTATGAAGAAAAACTTCAAAAAATATTGAAGATGGTTAACTGATAAAACAATCAAGGAAATTTATCATTCACTGAGGACCCACTATGTGCCATCATTATGCTAATCATTATTGGAATTAGCTTCTCGAGTCCACAAGTTAACCACGATCATTCCTTGATTTCAAATTAAGAAACAAGGCACAGAGAATGTGTAATTTACCCAAGGTCACACAGCTCAAATCCATCTGTGGCCAAGGACCAAACAAGGTCCTTCCACCCACATAACTCTGATTGCCAAGATCTGGAAAACAACTGGAGAAATATTGGGGATGGGTTGGGGTTGGTTGCATTTTTTTTTTCTTAACCTAACTTGGGGGTGGGGGAAAATCCTATTTTTTACAGTATTTTTGTTTTTGTTTTTCTATTAACATTTCCTTTTAAGGCCTTGAATTTTTACTAAATTTCCTCCTGACTTAAAAATCTTCTAATCTGGGAATTTGAAATCTCGGTACTTAATGTTACACCAATTTTTCCAAAGAGTTCAAACCACTTTAATACCAGTACATGGTAAAAATTTGCAGCCATTTCAAGCAGCTGGTGGGCTTTTTATATATCATCATTAACTGGTATCATTAAATGTTCTGAGAGGTGAATGTACAATGTAAAAAGTATAGGGTTTTTTTTTTTTAATAACAATAAACTTTCAAAGAGAAAACCAAAAAAAAAAAAAAAAAAAAAAAAACAACAAGGCAAACAGCAAGAAATGCTAGGAGTGTGGTGGTGCTTTGGTGACTCAGATGGTTAAATGCCTGACTCTTGATTTCGGCTCAGGTCATGATCTCATGGGTTGTAGGATAGAGCCCTATGTCCAGCCCTGTGTTCCACAGGGAGCCTGTCTCAAGATTTTCTCCCTTGGCCCCTCCCCTCACTCACAATGTGCCCTTTCTCTTTCTCTCAATCTTTCTCTCTCTCTGAAATAAATCTTAAAAAAAAAAAAGAAAGAAAGAAAGGAAAGGAAAGGAAAGGAAAGGAAAGGAAAGGAAAGGAAAGGAAAGGAAAGGAAAGGAAAGGAATACAACCTTTCTGAGCCTTGGTGATAGACCTTTCTACTAAGTGAGACAATAATTTCTACAGCCAACCATGTAATGGGCCCCAAAGTATTAGAGACACAAATTTCAATGTGACATCATCTCTGTCTTTAAGGGATTTGTCAGTGGCCAGAAAATCACAATATTCAATACATTAAGCCCTAACCAACAGTGAAAAGTCATGAGAGAAAGTTTATGTGCATACGAAATTTTCCTGGAAACTATTGAGACTACAATAACTAGAAGTTTTCAAGTCATACTGAAATTAAGGATAACCACCTGTCTCCAGTGTGTTCCTTGATATCATTACAAAGAAGGACTCTCCACAAATTAGTGATTATTAGCTTAATTATAAGATATTATGCATTCCTTTTATGCACCACCAATACACTGTAGAGAAGATTTCCCTAAATATCTCTAATGTATCCACCAATGCCAGTTAAGAGAAATCCTATCCGTGCCCATTTCCCTTGTGCTTGAACAAAAACACTCCTATACATCTTGGAGAAATTTAATTTGCTAGAATGACAGTAATGCAAATCATCCAACTCCAAAAGCCAAAACTTTCTACATTTTCAATCCAAAACACAAAGATAAGGAAATAATTAATTTAAAAGTCATCTCGAGAGAAATCAAGTTATAGGGAAACTACCTAGAAATCAAGAACTAAATAGATTTAGCTCAACTTCAAATCACATGCAGGCACACTCAGAAAGCGGGTTGCTCACTACATTATTTGCTTATACTTGAGGAGTTTGTGTAACTCTTTTCCTGAAGCACATTATCTGTTATATAGCTCATATGGGAGAAGCAGTTACTATGCTCATTTTATCAAGTAAGAAACAAAGGCATATAGGGTCAAGCAACTTCCCCCAAATAACCTGTGATTTTTTTGGCAAAGCTGACGAATATAAAAGCATTGACAATCCTGGTACTTCTGATATCTCCAAAAGCAAAAACTACAGGCAGAGAGGACAAATTCCCTCCACCAATGCAGAAAGTATCTATGAATGTTCTCCATTTACCTTCAACACCTAACACAAACTCTGGCACATAACGTGGGCTTGATACTGTTTTTAAATGAATAAATAAAGAAGAGAATGTCAATGAATGATGCGTCTGATAAAATCAACCGTATTTTCCATTTCCCTACAAGAGATTTTTCTTTTCTTTCTTTTTTTTTTTTTTTTTAAATGAGGCTATAAAGCATTCCAAGTTTTTTGTGGTGGTGGTGGTGGTAGTGGTGATGGCGGCATTTTAGGTAGTACTTATAGGGAAAACAGGAGACAATATAAATCCCAATGTGGCCTCTACCTAGTAGCATATGAGAAATAACAGCACTGTTGGGGAACTAGTCCTACTAAGCCAAGCTCAGAGAATTTGGCAGTGTTTTTTTTTTTTTTAAAGTTTAATGCACTATCAATTAAACACACATAGAACTGAAGATAAATTTGATGTTGTAACAGCTCTTTTTAAAAACCTCAATTACCTTAAAAAAAGTAGATAGTTTCAGAAATGCATCCATGGCATTATAACCAAGGGAGAGGGAAGGGTTTTCCAACCATGTTGTGAGTGTACAATGCAAACATTTTTATAATCCCTTTTTGGAATTTTAATATTGGCTGACAAATATCAACTAGCTTTGAGAGGAACCTAATAATACAACTGTGAAGAAAATTTAAACATATGCTCTTTTTCTCCTCTCCTGGCACAAAACCTCACATTTGACAATGAAGAAGTATTCGTAGGGCCCTTCAGGAGTACTGGCTAGATTTGCTGGCAGAGACCCATGCTCTCCCTAAAGGGGTTTTCTTCTGCTTGCCGATCCCGCATTGCATTCGGGTTTCAGACAGTACAAACAGAGGCACGTGTAATATGACAACTTTGCTCTATTAATACTGCAAAAATAAACAAAAGGAAAAGGATTTTCCCATAAGAAGACCTTTCAGCACTGAGTTCATTCGCTCATTTATAAATGTTTACCAAAAGTTCCTATTGTGTTGAAGGTGAGGTGCTAGGAACTGAGTCTTCTATTCTTGCAAATTTCTCTGTCACAGCTTCATAAAAATCCACATAAACGATAAAGAAATGCCAGAGGGTCCAAGTGCAGAGGTTATCACAGGCTTTAAATCAAGACAGCTTTGGCTGGCTTTCTCGCCACTCATTAGCCAGTGGTCTAAGGCACCGTTATTCAACTGTTCTATGCTCTATTTCCTTTTCTATGAAATGGGGTAATACAATAGTCTCTCTCAAAAAGAATATGTGGGGAAGATTAATAAAATAATGTATTTTCAGATAGTGCTGGTCACATAGCAAATGGTAAGTGATAGCTGCCTGTGGCCAACATGACAGAGATGTGTCTTCTTTGTCATTCATCACACTTAAGGGAGGACTTAAGTAGAGACCTCTCACAGGTTAGGCCAGGAGAACACAGAAACAACAAAAAGAGACTGTCTTCTTGGAGCCTGCAGTCTGATATAATAGATTCTAAACAATTACTTGCTCATAATGGGGTAAGTGTCACAAAAGTTTCTATTATTTTTCCTCACAGATTTACTGGGGTATAATATACACACAATAAACTATATATAAAGTGCACAGTGTAATGGGATCTCACAGAAGTATAATGCTGTGAACCACTGCCAGAATTCAGAGAATGGATATATCTACCATCCACAAAATTCCCTTGTACCCATCTGTGATCCCTTCTTTCCCGAACCAATAGCCCTCAGTCACCGATCCACCTTGACTCAGTAGAGTTTATTAGGTGCTTCTCTAGAATTCTATACAGAAGGAATCAGACAGTATGTGCTCTTTTTATCGGGCTTATTTCACTCAGTGTAATTATTCTGAGATTCATCCCTGTTATATCAATAATTTTAAAACACTGTGGACAAAAGCATCATTTCTCTGGTCCAACACACGAACCTATACCTTTTGCTTCATTTATCATCCCTCCCACTAGACTCACCCCTATAAACCTGGAGTACAAACAAATCTAGAATAAACTACTTTTCTAAGAATCTGCTTCCCAAATGTGGCAAACTAAATACTATTTCCCTATTAGTCAACACTTCACATATTCTTTGAATATTTCATACTGACCACTATTATTGTCAGTACAGAAAGATAAATGTTTTGTGCTGCTCACATCAAGCAAACAAAACCAAGATGAGTAATCTTGAGTCAATCATCAAAGCAGACTTTCAGGATCACTTTGTATACATATACACATTACCATTTTTTAAAAAATACTACAAAATGAGAGGCACATCTGTGTGGCTTGTGATAAGATGGTGGGAATTTTTTGAGAAACTGTTCTACAGATGTTCTAGCATCTAAAATAGTGTCCCTATGAAGACTGACAATTTTCCAGCTGAGTGGTCAAGTAAACTGCTTAAAGGCATGAGCTTCTGGTAGAGAACCAGTTGCAGATGGCAAGCAAGCAATTCCCTTTACCAGACTATTAGGTAACTTCAGGAGATCTAAAAATTGGATTAAAATTTCTTTCATACCAACATCAAATTTCTTCTATTTATTACTAGGACAGTATCTCGAGAGGAGATGACAGATATCACGCACCAAGTACAATGGTTGGCACACAGTAGGTATCCCAACAAAGCACAGCCATTAGAATAACATCCTGGTAAAAGACCAGCCCAAGACAATGTCTATATGATGCTGTCACATTAGAAACTTCCTTAGAGAAACGGGTCTCTTCCTTAACTTCAGGGAATCTCACATTATCAGTCGTTCATCAAAATTGCCCTTCTCCTAATGTATTCATCCCCAAGCTAGTTACCAAATATTTACTAAGTGTTTAGTATGTGCCCAGCACTGAACATGGCTATTTTAAGGATAAGATGGGCCTGACTCTGTCTTTGTTGAATATTCTAAGTTGCTTTCGCTAAAATATAAGAGAATGGCGCAGGCACAAGCACATATGTAGGCTTTGTCCTGTTTCAAATGCATCTCCTAGTAGAGCTAAGTTTGAGATTCTTGAAAATGAGGTGTCCATCAAAATGTGACATCACAGAAGCATCACCCAGTGTCCCTTAATTACCCTCACAAGAGCCTTATATTTCAATTGCTAAGTGCCCTTCAACTCAAACATATTTTGAGAACTTGAAATAACCGCCACAGTAATGGCTACCGTCCATTCATTGTGTACCTACTACACACCATGCTCTGCTATGTCCAATTCTACAGGCAACTGGCTGAGAATATTAATCACTCAGAGGAGGGCATAAATAAGCCTTTCCCTAGCAACAAAATGAGATACCTGTTATTCTGACTGCTGTGTTAAGTCATGTATCTGAAAGCTGACGATGATACTGTGTTTGCTATTGAAGACCCAGAAAGCAGACAGATCAGAGAAGTATAACCACAACACAAGCAAACCACTTGAAAACAACTTGTACTTTTGCTGATTGTGCGGCTGCATCCTAACCAAAAACATACAGTGAAATTATATTGCCGATAAAAGGTTTACGTTCTCAGGCATAGATTAAATGGAGCATTTGCCAAAACCTGCTAACACTGCTTACGTGATTTTTAAATGGTAACAGGGACCGTACACAAACAGCATCAAATGGGTCACTTGAGAGAAAATCATACACACACACACACACACACACACACACTCCAGATGAAATTCGAGAATCAAATGCTGACACCCAAAAGGCATGCTGGTTAAGCGACAGCGGCAGATGAAAATATTTCAAAGCCAGATACATTTCCTGTTGAAAATTCCTCACATTCCATGACTAAATCCTAAAGGCCACAGGCAGCACTGCAGTCTCCAATTCTAATTGTGCTGATGCACAGAAAGGGTCCTGCTGTCAGCAGAAGCCCCAGACTAGTGCAGGTTGCAGTCTTCAGGCAAAATAAAAGTGTCTGGGAGGCAATTCACACGTTTTCAAAGAAAGCTGATGACTGTGACCTTGAGCCCCTCCTAAAGGTACATTCTTCTTTAAAGTCTTCCCAGGGCCCTTTAGCCTCCTCACAAGATCCAACAACAATTCATTTTTTTAAGATTGTAATTCTGCAGTAAGATAAAGCTGCCTTGATACCTTTGAGGTCCTCAAGGCGACCACAAATATTTACAGAGTACAAACGCACTTGGCTTTCAAAGTGTTCAAACTCTGTTGTAACCTGTAATTTACATTTTGGCTAAGAATCCCTAGAACATCTATACCGTCTATATTTTAATTGAGAATGCCCTATTTATTGGCTCTTAAATTCTCTAACAAGGTGGGGAGGAGGAGGGTTGCTGAGAATTTGCAAAAAAAAAAAAAAAAAAAAAAAGGAAAACAAAAAAAAGGCACCTGAGCAAGTAAAATATTTGTACGGAACACAACACTGAATCACCATTAACACCTACTGCCTGCCTGTGAGATCTCATTAACAAATAATCCTTTTTCAAGTGGAGTTACTGCCAGGTTTTTGGACATGCAATGCTGGATATCTTCGTAATTCTCATGCCAGAGAGAGGTCAGTAGGATTATAATGAGGTAGCGGTGTTGCAGTTAATCTGCAGCCCGTAAAGGAAACCAGAACGTGTAACTCAGATTCTACCTAGGACTACCCAGTTCTCACGTGAAACATTTTAAGAATCCCAGGGTAGATTCAAGCACTATAGCTTCTGAACGTATTGAGTGACCTGTGTATTTGTTGAAGTTGACCTCGAATGGTGATACAGCCATTATTTATGATTGCTTATGGTTCTTCACCGTACTTTGCATCTGATTGAGAAGGAAACAATTCAAAGAACCAAACTGACATCAAGGAAAATTCATACCGTTCCTTCAGATTGTTCGTGCATGGGCAGGCACGCACCATGATCCACATGCACTCACGATGCAAGCAAGCACCGCTGCCCCAAATCAAACACCTAAACCTTATCCTTCCATATTCTGAACAATTCTGAACTACACTGATTCAGTTTAGATACAAGTAGTTTGTCTCATTTAAATAATGGAGTAATATTATTCAAAAACGAGTTCCAACAATGCCTTGTAACAAAGTCTTCACTGAGGTTAATGATGCCTACACCTTTGGAATATTGATGAGAGGCAGAAGTGCCCAGGAAGAACTTGGTATAAAATAAAATCAGGTGCCAAAACATGGTCAATCCCCTTTGCCCTATCTTGTACCACTGAGAATTAACCAGATGAGCCATTTGGAATGTTGATTCTCAAAAGAATATACCTTGATATCAGAAAACTGACAATTTTGTGTTTTACCTTTTAAACCTGACAAGGTTTCCTGTTTTCTATCTTAGCTTCAAGAGAAAAAATAGCTAAGTACAATTCCCACATGCCTTAAGAGCACTGAGATCTAGTCAACAAAAATAGTTTTAATTGACAGACAAATGTGTGGTTTAGTTGGTAGGAAATTTACTTAAAACTGTTTTAGGGAAATGCTTGGAGAATAATCGTATAAACAGATTATTAGAATTTTTTTTAAGTATCTCTATAATACAGTCTTCCATATCTAGTCAGATCTTGGCAGAGACAGATGGTCTAAGCCTATATTTAACAATGAATGATTATTAAAAGCAAAGTAAAAAAGCCAAGACACTATTTAATTCTTCACAAATAGACATCAATAAAGCTGTGAGGTCACAGAGTATTTTTATGCTTATAACCCTAAAGGAAGTATTCCTCCTTGTTTGGCTGTGTACTGGTAACATCATCACTTTTTGCAAATTCAATGCAGATACTAATTTTATTAGATGTTCTACACAGTAGTTTTTACCCAGAAAACATAGTCCAGCTAATTTCTCATTCCACAATCAAGCACCTACTAAGTATTAGGGGACACACCCAGGAGTAAAGCTGTCATTAGACGTTAAAGGATTTGAATTTAATGTTTTAGCTCATTCACTGATTTCTTCAAGTCCTTATCAGGAGAAAACTCTGAGACACACACCCCATCCAGATAAATCTTCCCTTAAGGATCAGTCATACAAGCGTAGAGCTCAGACTCTTTTGCCTTTCGTCACTACACTCAAAGTTCCCTTGGCCCCACAGAGTAAACCTGGCACCAGTTCCATGATCAGCAGGATATGGCCTACCTAGTGCCAAAATACTGCATGCATTCAAGCACCAGTGACCTTAAATGGAGGTCATTATCACCATCTCCCACCGTTTTTTGACAGTTGGCTGCTGTTCTCTGAATGTCAGATAGAACCCACTAAATTCTACTGAATTATTCAACTTGTGGATAAAGGTTGATTAGGGGTATGGTAGGTAAAGACTTCTCAGTGCTTAAGAAAAAAAAAAAAAGCAAAAGAAACCCAAGAAGATGTCAATGCCTTCCTCTTCTTAAAACAAATGGGTTAAGAAGGATTCAGAAACCCTAGTGACAGATTTATTTGCCAAGTCTGTTTTAAGGTAATTTTCCTCTTTAACCAGCAATCTGGATGAGTAAGTTAAGAATAAGATGAATGCATGCAAAAACACAATAGAGGAGGTTTTAAGATTAAACAGAAATTTGTTTCCTTAGATTTAAGGCCCAATGATCATTGCATCAGTTCAACCAGCAAAGGCTGAAGAATGTACTTTGTCCCCTAATAGGAAAGGCTGAGAACCTGGACTCTTCTGTCCTACAGCTTTCATGGAGGCCTGAACCAAATGATCTCGGGACCGCTTATAATTTTGAATATATCCATGATCCTTCTCAGTGGAATTTCAGGTATGCTCATTCTTACTCTGGCAGTGAGTGTGTCTCGGCCTCAAAATGTACAAATCCTTAAATATCTGCTTCTATAAACTCTTTTCCAAGGCCAAGTTTTCCTTTCAAAAGTGTTCCTAACATTTACATTACATCCATCATTAAGTCTCCTTTATACTTGAAATCCTCCCAATTAGCATTCTCTTGTATATTCCTTTTACTCCTTATTTCTCTTTTTAAGCAAACATTTGCTTAAATCAGCTCCTTCCTATATTCCCCACGGAAATACCTGGACATGGTCTGATAGAAGCACATCTGTCATGGCCATAAATGTCACAATTTAAAAAGTCCCCTATGCATTTTCCATAGGAAAGTAAAATATAAAGAGCAAGAAAGAAAAGGAGGAGGAGGGAGGAGGAGGGAGGAGGGAGGAGGGAGGAGGGAGGAGGAGGAGGAGGAGGAGGAGGAGGAGGAGGAGGAGGAGAAGGAGAAGGAGAAGGAGAAGGAGAAGGAGAAGAAGAAGAAGAAGAAGAAGAAGAAGAAGAAGAAGAAGAAGAAGAAGAAGAAGAAACTTTTTTACTTAATTTGTCTGATAGGGACCAGACCCCTTTTGGTAATATCCTACTCCTGACATAGTGTCTGGGTATCTATGATGCTCCTAGAACTGTCAGTATTGTACTTAAATCATTGACAATTTCACATCCCAATTCTGTTTCACATTTGGCAGCATGTCTCCCTCTACTCTTGAAAATTTTAAAGAGCATCGCAAACCAATCCATTAATACACTACATACATAATATACGTCCAAATTAGTAAAATAACCACTTTAGACTTTATGATATCAATGTTGACATGTACCTACTTCATAACAGTTTCATTAGTATTTATTTAACTGTACCTGCCTTCTAATTTGGAAAAGAGAAAGGAAAACAATGGTAAAAATTAAATTCCTCATCAGTTTTCAACTATAGCAATTTGTAGCCTGTTTACAGAAAAACTTGACAGGCTCGATCTCTATTACTCTGCAAAACATGCTAATAGGTTCAGTGTATTCCAAACAATCACACATGTGGACTTCCCTAATATGTCCATGCAGGACTCATCCTACCAGCTGAGTTGCATGTGTACCATAAGTTCACTGGGTTTGTTCCAAACCTGTTTATTCCAGTTTTGTTAATATAATTTCAAAATTAACTAAACAGTATGTAAACACAGGATACCATGTAAATCAGTGAATAGCAGTATAAAAAAGTTATTTTTTTTTTAGATTTTTTATTAAGAAAGTGTGCATGCATGCATGTGTGTGCGAAGGAGCAGCTGGGAGGTGCAGGGGAGAGAGGGAGAGAGAGAATCCCAAGCAGACTACACTGAGCACGGAGCCTGATGCAGGGCTCAATCTGACCACCATGAAATCATGACCTGGGCTGATATCAAGAGTTGGACACTCTACCAACTGAGCCACCCAGGTACCCTTGTTTTGTCATTTCTATAGAATTTAAGCAGACTGTTTGAAAGGAGTTCATAATGATGAGTCATTTAAAAATTATCACTGAGGGGATCCCTGGGTGGCGCAGCGATTTAGCGCCTGCCTTTGGCCCAGGGCGCAATCCTGGAGACCCGGAATCGAATCCCACGTCGGGCTCCCGGTGCATGGAGCCTGCTTCTCCCTCTGCCTGTGTCTCTGCCTCTGTGTGTGTGTGTGTGTGTGTGTGTGTGTGTCTATCATAAATAAATTTTAAAAAATTTAAAAATTATCACTGAATAGGTTGTAGGTTAAAGAACTGAAGAGTTGGGCAGCCTGGGTGGCTCAGCAGTTTAGCGACACCTTCAGCCCAGGGTGTGATCCTGGAGACCCAGGATCAAGCCCTGCATCGGGCTCCCTGCATGGAGCCTGCTTCTCCCTTTGCCTGTGTCTCTGCCGATCTCCCTCCCTCTCTCTCTCTCTCTCTCTCTCTCTCTCTCTCTCTCTATTTCATGAATAAATAAATAAAATCTTTAAAAAAAAAAAAAGAACTGAAGAGTTTAGGTGGAAGTTTAGTAAAAGCCTAGAAGGATGTGCACAGAGATGGCTGCACAATGTCTTTAAATTACTACTCCAAGCAGATATGGATTGGAGATCATACAGATTGCATGGTGGGTACAGTTTATGCAAGAAAGATGATAACTGGGGCACCTGGGTGGCTCAGCGTTGAGCATCTGCCTTCAGCTCAGGTCGTGATCCCGGGGTCCTGGGATCGAGTCCTGCATTGGGCTCCCCGCCAGGAGCCTGTTTCTCCCTCTGCCTATGTCTCTGCCTCTCTCTGTGTCTCTTATGAATAAATAAAAAAATCTTAAAAAAAAAAGAAGAAAAGAAGGTGAGAACTGCTAACTAGAAAATACCTTGACCTAACATCAAATACCAGAAAAGAAAAAATCTATATACAGAGAATGGATATAGATATAAATGTTAAAATAAAAAGCTGAAATATAACAAATTATAATTTGTTAGAACTTTGATTAGCCAACTACTAGTGTCAAACTGGACAAGACTTCTGTAACTTTTTAATCACCTCCTGTAAGCTCAGGCATCCAGAAACGCAGCAAAATTTTTGTTTGGGGGCCCCAGAGTTATGAGTATTTTCAAAATATCAAACCAAATATGCTAGCATGCCCATATTGCTATTCTTGCTTACACCAAGAAGCAATTGCCAGGACCAGAGTATTTAGAAATTCAGTCGCAATCATACGGGAGGATTTCACCTGAGTGGCCCACCAAGCCACCGTTAGCATGGACACAGCCATCTATTCATCTGGCACTTGTGAGAACACAGTAGATTTATACAAGAGGGCTGCTCCCAGCCAAGGAGCAGGACAAACCCACACATGGTATGGGTGTATTATCATCCAGATTAAGGATTCCTTTTTGCCAGGCCACATTTATTTCTTTCCCTAGGGTCACATGTTATCATAGAGCCCTCCACACAGATAGCACTGGCATCTTCTATACTCTACTATGATCATATAATGCATGCGCATTTGGAATCATCAGAAGCAAACACCACATTTCTCTGCAGCACAAAAAGACTTGCTATAAGCAAATTGCCTGTCTCAGTACCTCCTTGATAGGAAAAGTCAGGAACCTACTTAAATATTTATTTTTAATTCCTCTGGCTAAGATTCCGACATGCAAAAATACAAAATGCATAGCTTTTTAGTGTCAAGTGATGTCCAAAGCAACAGGCAGTGCATTTTACATGCAGGTCTTCTGTACCACATTTTGTAAGATGGTAAAGAGGGTTAGTCTTCTAGAGCCTAGAAGTTCACATCCCCTGGATTTCCTGAAAAAAGTCCCTTTCTAAATACAGCAAGTTTCTAATCTTTTTTTTTTTTTCCTTCCACTGACGACAAGATGCAAAGAAAGAAGCCTTCTCATGACCTAGGCTGTGTGATTTAACAAGTGGCACCAGAGTCGGAAAAGAGAGATCTCATCCAAAGAACAGATTTGTGGTCAAATTTCTTAGACCACATGTTTTTTCCAAATAGGTCAAAATAATTTACAAAAAAAGGAAAATGAAAAAAGAAAAAAAAAAACCTCCTTAAGATATCAAATGAGTAATACAGAGAAATTAGAAATACATAATTTGACTTACTCAAGGTCATAGTAAGACAATGACACACAGAAAGTACCTAAAATTACCTTCACCTCCAAAGTAATCTTTTCTATATTATTTCACCAGGAATTAATGTGAAATGGTCTGAGAAGAGCTGGGCACTTTTTTAAAGATTTATTTATTTGAGTGAGAGAGGGAGGGAGGGAGGGAGGGAGAGAGAGAGAGAGAGAGAGAGAGAGAGAGAGAGAGATAGAGAGAGAGAGAACATGAGCAGGGGAGGGACAGAAGTAAAGAACCTTCAGCCGACTCCCCACTGAACACAGAGCCTTTCTAGGGCTCCATCTCACAACCTTGAGATCATGATCCGGACTGAAATAAAGAGTCAGATGTTTAACTAACTAAGCCACCCAGGCACCCCAAGAGCTGAGCACTTTTAAACTATTTTACACGCAGTCAATCCTTCCTCTGAGTATCCCAGAATCCTGGCAGTTGAGATTTGGGATATTTCAGACCTCAGGTGGGCCACACAATGTTACTCTATATGCCATAGAAAACAAACAAACAAACAAAGAAAACAAAAGGCAATAACATACATAACCATTGTCAAAACATATTTTTAGCAGGACATTCTGGATACTGTTTAAAATGAAAGCAGATGAACAAGAGGTGCTGGTTGGACAATATATTTTCCCTTAAAAAAGCATCCAGTGCCCACATGAAAGCTGTCTTGGTGCACAGAAGTCCCTTTCTTCATTTACTTAGTTAATGTACAAAGTATGGACCTATAAACCCAATCAAGAGTTCTCTTCAATATGTTCTGTTTAAGTGGTAATTTAAGTTTTCTTTTTATTCTAATGATAAAACTGATGCATATTCATCATAGAAAACAAAGCAGAAAAGAATAAAGGAGCAGAGAGATCACAGGGATCCCATTGCCCAGAGTCAGTAAGCCAAGAAAAGGTTAACATTTTCCTTCATTCTCTGTTATTTTTCTGTATAGTTATAGCACATTAATATATGCATATATTTTATATTTTTAACATTGTTTTAAGAGTATTATTCAACAGTCTTTGATTTTAATTTTCATTGTTTCAATAAATTTAAGTCCATCCTCCTCTGTGAACACTACCATGACGGTCTTGGGGAAAAATAGATAATTTCTAGAAGTAAACATTTCCTCCGTCCGAATTTAAGTGATTCTTAATGGAAAATCTCCCATTTTCCATGAGATCAGCCATTCAAAAAACTAAGGCTTTGCTGTTTTTGTTTTGTTTTGTTTTGCTTGGTTTTCTTAAACACTACTTGACTCTCTTCTGGACCTATGTGGAGGTGGCTAAACATCTAGGGGAATTTCCTTCAATTAGTTATATGTACATGTTCAAAAGCACATGGACTATTACAGAGCATGTTTAATTTAGGAAAGTGCTTTGTTTTTTCTCACATTTCATTAAGCACTCCCCAGGCACCCAAGTGTCTTCATTATTACTAGAGCCAATTTTGTAGGGATACCTGAGCAAATCATGTTCCCTTGGAGTTTATTTCAGACCCAGCACCTCTTAACATTCATAGAGGACACAGCTGCCACAAACACCAATTCACTAAACAGTAGGACAGCTCTCCTATGTCTTACAGGAACATAATTGTGATCCCCATCATAAAGACACTTGTGATACTATTTATGTGTTCTTTAAAACACATAAATATGTGTTCTTTATTTACAATAATATCCACCTAGTCATTGTGAGGTCATACCTAAATTAGTCAATTTCAGAGAATTTTCCCCCCTGACTCTGACAAGTAACTTTTTAAAGCATCATGAGCAAACATTCATGAAGGCCATTCTGATGTTCACAGCAGCTGAGATTGATCTGTATGAAATACAAGAGCTTTTTATAAGTATTTCAATATATCGGATAACTTCTCTATTTGAAAGATAATTTGGGTGGTCCAAATAGTAGATGCACAGTGACGTGACAAGAAGACATCAATATCTCTCTCTTAATTTTCCTTATAACATGTTTTTGTTTATGCTTTTGTTTTCCTGTCTGTCCCTTGGTTACCGTGGCACTAAGCCTACAAACACTACAGAAACCACATTTGAGTGTAAATGAAACTGTATAATGACCTCGAGTGCAGCACTTTCCAACAGTACTCTCTGCAGTGATGGAAACGCTCTTGTCTGCTCTGTCCAATATTGTGGCCAATAACCATATGTGGCTCTTGAGCACTTGCAATGTGGCTAATGTGACTGAGGAACTGCATTTTTAGCTTCAGTTAACTTTAAAAAGCTGTAGGTGGCTAGGGGGTACCTCATTTCATAACAGCACCAGAGGATTGTGCCCTAGCACCTAGCAGAGGAAGCAAAACCTGGTGTTTATTTTGTTTTGGGGGAAATAGTAAGAATTTGTTAAATGAATCCTAAGAAGAGAGGCTCCTCTTCCTTAATAAGAGCATCATGGAATCACTGTAAGGAGCAGACTGTCCTTTGTAAAGAACTCAAAGGTTTCCGACAACCAAGTCTCCCCACAAAGCTGCCACCAAAACACAATTTCAACCATTCAAGCATGTATTTCCTATGGCACTTTTGCAACCCTTGGGCAAACCTGCAAAAACATTATAAAGGCTTTGACTATATTTTTTAATTGCTCTAGGATTCTACAGGAATGGTTCAACAGTTGTTTGGAGCAAGTAACATAGCCTGGACATGTAAGATTTCATAACCCTGCTTGCTTTAAGAAACTTGGCCAAGATGTATTGGTTAAAACATAGTCACAATTTTATTTTTAATTAATCTTTAAAACTGGGAAGAAAAAAATCACTCTCTTATGTTCAGAGAAAAGACAGCTAACAAGTCATAGAGTAAGTTAAAATACAACCTGCGACGCCACATAAAATCATGAACAAATTTAACGGCATACTGGCATCATGAAATCTCTAACCAAAAAAAAAGCACATTTGCATTTATACAACATTAACAACTGAAATAAAATTCAACTACTTCGCTCACAGATTTTGGATTTCATTAACATCCTTACAGATTTCACCTGTCTGCAAGCATTGATTAGCAAGAAAAAAAACCCACACTGTCTGATCAGCCTTCGGACTCAAATTTCAACTGAAGGGAGAAGCACGAGCAAAAATCGAGCTCCGCCACATTATTCTGAAATGCTGCCACAGGAGAAAAGGCATAGCACTGATTCCATCCACTTGCATTTTCTTTGCAACAAATCTGTCATTTACGACTAAGATGTTAAGATAGGACTTAGCCTTGCTGAAGTCATCTTCCTAAAAATGCAGATCTTCCAGCAGGCTTCAGAGCTCTGATCTCTTCCCCGAAGTTGCTCCTGATTCAAGCAGATAATTTTGCTCTCGTTAATCCAGTGGAACTGAATCCGTTCTTGGCACTTCAAAAAGAATTATGGAAACAAAAATTCTCCCACCAGAAAAGTACAGGTAAGTGTCCAGTCTGTTGATGGGTAAAGTGTTCCTTATATTGCCATGGAGCCTCCTAAAGCAGCAAGGATGACGTCAGAGCAGATGTATGGTTCAGAGGCCTCAATCGCAAAGTGCACACGTTATACAAAGACTCAGGTCCACAAAACACTGCACCTCCCTTATGGATGCTGATGTGGACTGAATGTCTCTATCATCCACAAAAATTCACACGTTCAAGTCCTAATCCTCCAGGTTATGGTGTTTAAAGATGGGGCCTTTGGGAGGTAACTAGGGTTAGTGAGGTTCTAAGGGTGCTCTCATGATGGTATTTGTGCCCTTGAAGAGACATCGGTGAGCTTGCCCTCTCTCTGTGCACAAAGAGGTCATGTGAACACACAGCAAGAGGGGACCCACCTACAAGAGGAGAGAAAAGGTCTTAAAATGAAGTCTATGTTGCTGGCACCTTAATCATGGACGTCCCAGACTCCAGAACTATGAGAAATAAATTTCTGTTCCTTAAGCCACCCAGTGTGTGGTATTTGGTTACAGCAGCCCAAGCCAACTAATATAGTTGCACCAACTTGGGTTTCATAGCTGGCTGCCCTGATTGCCCTATATACCCACCTATGAAAAGAAGAATTGAAAATACCCAGAGTGAATGTGCAAGTGTTACCACACCCTGGCTGTTAAAGAATTCAGAATTATTGGCTATTTAATCTACACTTAAAACTAATAAAGACTTCTGCTTCCTGTCAATATAGAGTAATGAGGATCAGATTCATCCTTTTACTGGGGAGCAAAAAAAAGAGAAAAGAAAGCAAAGCAAAGTGAAAAGAAAAGAGAAAAGGAAAAGGAAAAGGAAAAGGAAAGGAAAGGAAAGAAAAAGACAGACACATTGGTTTTCACAACACTAGACTTGAAGCAACAAAGGACAGCAATCCCTGAGAAAAGAAACAAATGAAAGGAGCCCTACTACTGCCCTGAACTTACTCTTTTTGGGTAGTTTCCAGGACACAGCCTAGGGAGGGGAAACAGGCAGAGACCAGAGAGAGAATAAAGCCCCTAGAGTTTGCAGGACTAAGAACCAGGAGGAGAGAGCTATGTAGAGGGGAATCCCAGAGGTCCACAGAGGGCCACTCTCAAGCATTCACAGAGTACTAATCCGTGCTTGAGGGTGAACAACTACCCAGGGTTGGGGGAAAAAGACAACATCTGAAACGTCAAAGGAAACAATGAGCCACACACACAAGAGTCTGGAAATAGTGTCTATTCCCACCAGAGAGAATGAAAACCTTACCATTTTCATAGATCAGAGTACTCAGAAAGGTACTGCCTCAGTAATGGAAATAATTAGCCCTAGATGAAACACTGCTCCAGCTCTGTTCAATAAGTCTTGACAGCAGAACCAAAAGTATCAAACTATTTCCAAGTAACATGATTTCATACTAGAACAAAACTCAAGAGTACATACAAAAAATATCCAGCACCAAATAACAACAACAACAAAAAATTCATGTCTAGCATCCAATCAAGGATTAGTAGGTATGCAAAGAAGCAGGAAAAAAAGATTTGCTTTGAGAACAAAATAAAAACAGCCCCAAATGATACAGTGACAAAAAAGGTAATAAAAACAAAACAAATTGTTAAGCTGAGGGATGACCACAGATGTGAGAAGTTCAATAATTCCAACCATAAAAACAAAGAAAATTATACCCAATCACATCATTATAAAATCGCTCAAAACTCGATACAGGAAAAAAAAACTTAAAAGAGGCCAGAGAAAAATGACATATTCTAGAGAGAAAAAAGAAAGATAAGGTTAACATCAGATTTCTTGTTAGAGATAATCCAAGCAAAAAGGCATTGGAAAAATGTCTTTAAAACTTGTAAATAAAATACCTGTCAAACTAGAATATCCAGTGAAATTTATTTCCAAAAGAAAAAAAAGTTAAATATTAAAAAAAAATTTTTTTAGACCTACGAAAACTGAAAGAATTCATTACCAATAAATCTGCATTATAAGAACTTGTTTAAAAGTTGTCAGTTGTTTAAAAGTTGACAAATGTTCCACACCATTTGTCATTAGGGAAATACAAATCAAAACCATAAGATACCACTTTACACCAGTTAGAATGACTAAAATTAATAAGACAGGAAACAACAAATGTTGGCAAAAATGTAGAGAAATAGGAATTCTCTTGTACTGTTGGTGGGAATGCAAGCTGGTACAGCCACTCTGGAAAAACAGTATGGAGGTTCCTCAAGAAGTTAAAAATAGAGCTACCCTATGGCCCAGCAATTGCACTACTGGCAATTTACCCCAAACATACAGATGTAGTGAAATGACGGAACCTGCACCCCAATGTTCATAGCAGCAATGTCCACAATAGCCAAACTGTGGAAGCAGCCGGGATGTCCTTTGACAGATGAATGGATAAAGATGTGGTCTATATATACAATGGAATATTACTCAGCCCTCAGAAAGGATGAATACCTACCATTTATATCAATGTGGATGGAATTAGAGGGTATTATGCTGAATGAAATAAGTCAATTGGAGAAAGACAATCATCATATGGTTTCACTCATATATGGAATATAAGAAATAGAGAAAGGGACCATAAGAGAAAGCAGGGGGACTGAGTGGGGAAAAACTAGAAAGCAAGACAAACCATGAGAGACTCCAACTCTGGGAAACAAACAAAGGGTTCCAGAAGGGGAGGAGGGTGAGGGAAGATGGGGTAAGGGCATTAAGGAGGGCACATGATGAGATAAGCACTGGGTGTGATACTATTTGTTGGCAAATTGAATTTAAATAAAATAAAAATAAATAAAAATCTTATTGGAAAATAAAAAAAACAAAAACAAAAAAGTTGTCAGGGAAAAAGAAAAGGATATTATATGGAAATATGGGTCTAAAGAAAAAAAGTACACCAAAAATAGTAACTACACAGGTAAATGTATAAGCATATTCTATAATTAAAAAAAAAAAACTTTAAATACTTATCTAAATTGTTTTAAAAGCTAATGAGTTGACCAAACAAAAACAAATGTGTTGTGGAGTTTATAGTGTATGTAAAAGTAAAATGTATTACAAAAGTAGCACATAGGCTAAGAGAGAAAAATAGAAGCATACAATGTGAGGTCTTTATACTACACAGGAAGTGATAATTATATCATTTGCAGATTGACAAGTTAAAGATGTATATTATAAACCCTAAAACTATCATGAAAATGTTTTTTAAAAGAACTGTAACTAATAAACCAACAGAGGAGATAAACTGGAAGTATAAAAAGTACTTAACTCACACAAAAAGCAGAAAAAGAAAAACAGATGTGACAAATAACCAGCAAGATGAATTAGCCAAAGCTTGTCAACAACCATATTAAAGGTAAATGGTCTAAATACCCCAATTAAAAGGCAGAGATTGTCAGATTGAATATTTTTCTGAAAATGCAAGCCCCAATTTTATACTTATACAAGAAAATCACTTTAAGTATGAAGACACACATAAAAGTACAAAGAAAAATACATATCACACTGACACTACAACCTAGTATAAATACTTCCCATTAGCATTGTTCTTCTTAAGTCTGATATACATCAAATGTAAAACGAATACAGATGATATTAGTCAAGGAAAGTATGAAAACTGTTCACTTGAAGTTTATTTTTATATCTTTTGCCAAATCATCACTAAACATATAATTCATTGTTACAAATGTCTCTTAGTAGGATCATATAATATATTCTTCACAGAAATCAGTGCCAGGAAAATGTCTACATTCAATGTGAATTCATGTCCTTTCTTTAATCAGATAAGCATTATATGAGCCAAAGTTTTCCCTTTATGTCTTGGCTAACAATCGGAAAGCTCAATGTTCAACTTAGTGCCAAAGTCTAAAAATAAATCCATCCCAGGCACTTAGCAGGTTCCTCACTCTAATATTCTAACTGGTTTTCAACCTCTCCTAAAATTATTTCACTTGCATTGTAATATTGGAAGCTACTCTTATTTTTTTAAGAGTTGTATTTTGGGGGCACCTGGGTGGCTCCGTTGGTTAAGCATCTTGGCTCTTGATTTTGGCACAAGTCATGATCTCAGGGTTATGAGACTGAGCCCCACATCAGGCAACCAGCTTTGAGATCACTATGGAGTCTGCTTGGGATTCCCTCTCTCCTTCTCCCTCTGCCCCTCTCCGTGCTTGCTCACTCTCTAAATAAATAAATAATTAATTAAAAAAAATAAGAGTTGTATTTTATAACAAAGAATACCATGAATCAAATATGAGTATTTGCCCCACCACATATAAGATGTGTGAATTAAATCAGAGAGGTTGAGTGACTGTCCTGAAGTTCTGCTTTATACCATACAATTAGAATTACAGTGGTCACTTTGTCTCCCTGTCAACATTTTAAAAATGTGAAAGTCTGCAAATTTAAAAACATAAAACAAGGCTAAGTTAATATTAAATGAAGTTAAAGTATTATCAAAATCGATGGATAATTTAAACCAAAATTTGATCATTTTAACAAAATTTAAAAGTTAGATGGACCTATACAGAACCCTCAGTCTATTCTAAGGGAACAATAAGGCAACCAGCCAGATTTCAGGACTCTGAATACAGAAACAAGAACAAGGAAAAAACAATGGTACTCTCAGGTGAGTGTGGAAGAAAAAATGCATAATCCAAACCAGGCCTAGATTTGCAGAAATATTAAAGACAGACCCTCAAAGGCTTGTGCATTCAGGTATGCGTTTGTTACTCCTTTGATTATCAATTAATATTTCTGCATAAGAGGAAAGAAAAGGAACATGGGTACAAGGACATAAATTGCTCTGATATTTTATCAAATGCAGAATTGCCCTTAAGCAAATCTACTCCAGTCCCCGGCATTCTGCTCCAAGCAGTGAGGATTCTTCCTCTGGCCTCAGGCAGAGCCTTCCTTGTAAGAGTCATCTGTATTTTAGTATTCCAACTGGTCAAAGATAACTGCAGCCTCAATTTCACAGGAGTGAAAGAACTACATAGTCTTTTCTATTAGATGTAGAGAGCAGTGAGTTACACAATGGGAAAAAAAATTCAGATGGTACATAGGTGGCACATCAAGAATATGGTCAATCAAGTAAGAAAGAGGGAGGTACAGCTGTATATGTTACAAAATGTTTCCTAAAAGAGAGGAGTGGTTCATCCTTTGGGTAAGCATCTGACTCACCTATGTAACTTAAAAATGCAGACGCAGAGCTTTATCTACTAGAGACTATACCAGTGGGTGTCTGACATAATCCCACTGTGAGAACCTCCAATGTTAGTGTCATTAGAAACCAGGATTTTTGGCATAAAAACAAGTGAGAATACAACTGCATGACTTAAGTAAATGTCTGACTTTAAGTAAAAATTATATAGACTGAATTGGAATATGGAAGAGACAAGATGAAGTCATTATGCGTTTTATCTTCAAGACAACAGCAAAATTGTATTTCTGAGCTCTGTACATTAAAAAGATCTAAAAACGATGATCTATCCAAAAGCAATAAGCATCCTCTAGTGACCAGATTATGGTTTCTAAATAACATTTCCCATTAAAAGGAACAAGCTCCTAGAAGAAATAGCCTATTCTAGGTCTGAGGAAGAAAAACAAACATTATAAAATGAACCTGGAATCTCTTATACCTGGAAAGAAGGATGTTAACAAAGATGCTAAAATCATGGTGAAGGGTCTCAGGAACCAACATGAAGAAGCTCCCATGGCAAAAATAGGATCATATGAGCATCAACAGAATAATAGTTGTAATGGATTAAAGTATAACTATGTTCAAAGCTATGATTTCAAAAGACTAAAAGAAAATAAAACCTCCATGACAACCTGTTAAGGGTCCTAGAAAACCATTTTCAAAGTTAGTAAATAAAGGTCAAAAATGAATCCTATTATCTTTCCCTGTATCTATGGCACCAAGAGGTAAATAAAGGGAAGTTTCTATTCCTGAAGGAAAGGCAGGAGAGGAGTATCACTTGGCAGCCCCTATCCTATTAAAAGAGTGAATATAACTAATGATCTTCAAATAGTTACTAACCTCACACACAGAGAAAGGTACAGACATTATGTGCCAACCTATGAAGTATTCTTACTTTTCATAACACATCCCCCGCAAAACCAAAGTCAACCCCATATCAGATAAGACTTTTAGTTTGATTTACTGGAGATTAATAAATAAAGAAACATGTTAGATAGCATCATAAGGCTACAATAAGCCAAAACAGGTTTCAGGAAACTCTACAGGGACATATAATATAGTCCAGTTTGCTTAGCAAACTTTAAGAGAAAAACAAAAAGGATAGAAGAAGTTCTAGGTTAAAAGAGACCATTCAAACAAACAAAAAGTTTTGCAAAAATAAGATAATTATAAATTTTGAATACTGGCTATTATTGACCCTAAGGAATTATAGTTAGTTTATTTATGTATGAAAATAGTTTTGTCTTGCTTTTTTTTTTTTTTTTTTTAAGAAAGGCAGACTGCCACATGCAGTGCCTCATTTGGATGTCTGGAATCTTGGAATCTTGACTACCCTATAGTCTCCTACAAATGGACCTTGAAAGCTTGTCTGGAGGTTCTAGCAGGGGAGCACAGCTACTCATATACCCTTGTTCAAAGAATGGTCTTCCTCTATCAGGGAAGATTATCCTCCTGGAACAAGCATGCATGCAGCTTTGGGAGGGATGCACATGGTGCAGTAAGGGAAGAAGGGGACACCCTGCCTAGCCAGCCAGATCAACTGAATCAACCCTGGCAATCAATGGGGTGACAGATGTCATAGCCAGATCACCCTCACATCCAAAAATAGTATCTTTAAAAAAAAAAAAAAAAAGGATTTTGCCTTTTAGAGAAATGCACTGAACTCTTCATGGATGAGGATGAGATGATATAATGTCTATGATTTGCTTTAAAATGATCCACTGGGGAGAAGGAGGAAAAATGGGTGAGTTATAGATGAAATAAGATTGGCCAGGAGTTAGTTATTGAAATTGAGTGATGGGAACATGAGAGTCCAATACACTATTCCCTCTGCTTCTGTGTGTTTGACATTTTCCAGAGTAAATGAACAAAATGTCACAAGCAAAAACAAAAAATACAAAATTATGTCGATGAAGTTCAAATCTGGGTTATCTCTGAGAAGGAGAAAAGAGTAGTAATTTTGATAGGACACGAGGGAGACTTCTGGGTGGCAGCAAAATTCTATCTCTACCTGAGTAATGGTTATTCAGGTGTTTATTTTGTGATAATCACTGACTTGTACATTTATAATTTGTGCAACTTTCTGGTGGTCTACTTCGACCAAAAAACAAGTTAAGATTAGTCTGCAGAAATCTACACTATATAAACATAGGAAATGTATTTGATAGGATGGAAGTATTTAATATCTTGTAATGCATAATACATGGTGTTTAAGAAATTTATGGACATTGATCAAAAGGAAGATGACAATGTGCTGTGAATGTTGTGTTGTGGCCTTTAATCTTACAGGAACTAATCATAAGACAGAGATTCCTAACAGAACCAGGACATACATATTAAATGCACAGACTATGCTAATAGCAAATACTTTCGAAGTATCTATTTTGTTAGTTGAGTTAAAAGGTGTTTATAAAATCTTTTAAGTCTTCTTTCAAATAAGATATCCTTTCAACCTGTACTCACAATGTTAATTACATTCATTTTTACTGATTGACTAGCCAGTATATGTTTATTGGTATATTGTACAGTATAAAGATGAAATTACTGTATTGTACATAGATGAAAGCAAGCCAACAGGTAATTTACTCTGAAAAAGCCACAGTCAGTTGAGAGGTCATGTTGCTAAATGGTTGGAAGATCTTTGGTCTCAGTAGTTCAGAAATCCTTGCTTACCTACAAGTTGTAGGACAGTAAGTGCTTTCTTTGTGCCTTAGTTTCCACATTTGTAAACAGAGTAGCAATATTATTACCACTTTCGATTTCTCTGAGGATTAAATGAGATAGAACTCAGTGCAGTGCCCAGCCTACACTTCCTATTCATTAAATATTATTCTGTATTTACTATTGTTATAAAGGATCCCTTTCCTAAAATGATAAGAGATCCCCTTCCTTACTTTCAAAATGCTCCTCTCAAAAGAAGCATGATGAAGAAAATTGCAAAATACAGGATGCTGCTGACACAGGTTCTGGGGAGGAAAAAGGCATGTTTTATTTCAAATAAAACAAAACAATAAAGAAGGCTATGACACAGCACAACTGGATGGCTAAGAATTCAAAAGCAAGATACCAGAAAAATTAAAAATCAAAACCTAATTGTTGTAATGGTTTCAGGCTAAAAAAATAAACTGCTTTTAAGACTTGAAAGTTGACTGGGCAAGGCAGATTTTGAAGAAATTATTCAACAGTCATAAACTGCAAGTTGAGAAAATAAGGTCAGGCTGTACAAAAACCCATGGGAAACCCACCTGAACCAGACGGCCACAAAAAATACATTAGCTTTTGTCTGAAACAGGTGTCATTTACCTGTGAATGAAGAAATTGTGCCAGTCACTGGGGGATCTCTTCAGGTAATTCCAGATGACAGTGGTGGCCCTGGTCTCTCTCTAAGGCTCCAGAGCCTCTCAGAGCCCACAGGACTTTTAAGGTACTTAAATATGTGGTATATTTTGACAACAGCATGTTTTATAAGTCATTTGTCATCAGCAAACTTTAGACAAGGTTAATGAAAGTTCTGTCACTTTAATGTCTAGCCGGCTTTAAATTACAAATGTCATGCGCCATGACTAAAGAAAGGGCACCGCAATAATACCATAAACCATCATCTCCAGGGACATACAGGTAATTGCATAGCTCATTAAAAAACTGTTTTAATTATTAATTGACCGTGTCAGAGTTGTCCTTTGAAGTCAATTTTAATTTTTTTTTTCCTTGCAAGCATTATGATTTCAAGCTGACCTAGAGAACTTTGTGTACCACCTAAAAAACTGCCAGCAGAGGTTGCTAAGGAAGCTCTCCAATACCGAAAATTACTTTCCAAGTCATTTGCACATGATCTGCTTATTGAGGGGAAGGAAAGAGCTGAACATTTTTGGAGAGGTTTGGTGTAATTCCATCACTTTATAGAGATCACAGAACAACAAAGAGAATCTAAGTGTGGTGGAAAGAGCAAGCACTTGTCTTTTTTTTTTTTTAGCACTTGTCTTTTTAAGTTTTCTTCCATGAGGATAGAATGCCAAACAATGACTTTTGCAGAAGACCACAGGACAATCTGATCAGGGCTTAGCTGAACTCATGGACAGCACAGCTCATTAAGTTTCTTATTTAACAAGTAATTCAATAAATAAGCTGTTTGCAATCTTCAGGGCTGAACAGTCCTACTCACAATGGGCAACAATAATTCATATACCTAAACCTATCCTTCAAGTTCCTGTGTTCAAGAGAGAACCTAGCAGTCTCACTTTTCTTTTTCTGAATGAATCCAGAAAGCACCATCTAGAAAGACAAAGATTATGTCCATTCCTGCAAGAGATGCCAATGGCATCCAGAATTAAATGACTAATTCTATATTTATAAAGAGACCAGCATCCATAATGTCAAATGACAGATCCTCACCAATTTATTAGCAGATTGAACTTTCACTGTTAAGAAAAAGAATTTCTCAAGATAGGGATCTTATAAATTAATCCAGTCCTTCTTGCAAACCATTTTAAAAAGACCATGCCAACCTTAAGTTTGAAGGATTCATTTTCTCGTAAAAATCTGGGGTGAACTGATCTTCTTGCAAGAAGATCCACTTACAACACAAACTAAAAATCGGGGACCAGTATTATGTTGGGGTACAGTCACAAAGCCAAGCTCAATCTAGTTCCATCAATACAAACACCGACAGCTAGTCTGTCCATCAAGTTTGTAGAGCCAACAACTCACAACTCAAACCTACAATCAATTTATGGACTCTGCTGTTGTTAATGACCATGCCGGGAGAGTAACACCAGAAACCTGACAGCACCCTCAGAACTCACAGATCATTTCCCAGAATGTGAAAATGAGCTAAGTCATTTGTGCTGCATTGTCTGCACCTTGAGAATTAAACAGTGACTACCAACTGGTAACAGAAATTCTTCTCACTGGGGGTTGAACACCTGATTCTCCTCTGCGCATCAGGCAGAGACTAACAAACAGAATGACAGGAAGGAGCCATTCCATCCACAGTCCCTACATTATGGAGAACTGTGCAAAGATGCAGAGCAAATCCCCTAAGTAAATAAATATACAAATATATAACTAAAATTAAAATACTCTGGAAATGGGACATAATGGCACAGGGCTCAGGAAACTAGGGCTCACGAATAAAAGCCCATTCTACTACCCTGTGGACCTGAGCTACGAATCATCCCTGCCCCCACCTCAATATGGGGATTGAACCTATGACCCTGAGATCAACAGTCACACGCTCTGCTGACTAAGCCAGCCAGGCACCCCTCATTTTCACATTTTTAAGTGGTTGGGAGAAACATTTTTTTCAAGAATAATATATCACAACTCACAAAAGTTATAGGAAATTTAAATTTCAGTGTCCATAAATAAAGTTTTATTGGCACACAGCCATGCTTGTTCGTTTACATATTGTGTGTGGCAGCTTTCATGCTACAACGGCAGAGTTGAGTGGTTGTGAAAGACACCGTATGGCCCACAAAGCCTAACATATTTACTAACTTGCCCTTTGCAGAGAAAATTCGCCAACCTCCGTTAGAATGAAAGGGAGCCTACGATGCTAACCTTCAATGGCATATCCAAGTGAGATCACCCCAGCTCATTCCTTCTAGCAATCCTGATATTTAATAATTTAAAGATCCCCCCCCAAAGAGGAGATTTCACAATAAATGATAAATCTCTCCAGCCAGAGGGTACAGCAGAAGTGTCTCCAAATTGATTATAAAGTTCTGTCTCTGGTATACACATATAAGTGCAATACAATGTACAATATTCTAATTAAATCGAAGAATGGCTGCACAAGCCATGTTTCTATTAGCCAGGTCTTATTTGATTTAGCAGCAGTAATGAATGCTGAATCAGGTTAGGGTTGTTGGGCTTATCTGGCTTTGCCAATCTACTGAAATTAGGATAATAAAACTGAAGATATGTAATAGTGAAGACATTTAAAAAGAAAACTCGTTTATCTTCAATTAAAATATCCACCATACTGACAATAAACTTATTACTCCTCCCTACAGAAAAGTTAGGTTGAAGCACATAGCACATTATAAAAAGAATTCAGTCGGGCATGGGGACGGTGGAGTTACATTTTAGAAGTCCAAAAATAGCCTGGTTTTCCTGTGATACCAACACTTCACACATTTGTGGAAAAAAAACAACAGGCAAAACACAGAAGCTTAAAATATTCTCTGACAAACTGCTGCACTAGATTTTTGGCTTCATTATGAAGCTAAATCTCCCTACGTAGAGTAGGGAAAGGGATGGTGATCCAGTTTCCTGAAATGAGCAGAACTGGCTGGGGGCACGTTACATTACTTGCTTGTCTGAATCACTGGGTAAACAATGTGATCACCAGCCCTGATCAACTTTACCTTGTTGAGACTAAAAATAAAAATTACGACTCATTTCACTTTCTTGACTTTAGGAGTTTATTGACATAAACACATAGAAATCAGCTCCAGCCTGAAACGATCCATCATCTTGGTATGTTATAAAATACTGCATCCTTAATAATATTTGTTTTAGGCACCAATTAATTTTATGAGACAGTAATAAAACAGCAGCCTCTTCCTCCCCCTTCAGTATAGACTATATAATGAAATCAACAGATACAGGCCAAATCGATGGGGTGAAAACAGCCTATTTGAAGTTAGCTATGAAGATGCTCTAGTCCACCCATAAAAGACATTGATTCCTGAGGCTCGGCAGTCCCGTCCCATTCAAAACCAGAACAGCAAGGCTACACTCAGAAAGGGAAATCTACAGTTCCTCTATTTCTCTGTTTCCCTTAATTTAGAATGCATAATGAGAATATGGTAAATAAGTCACACAGGAAACCAAGAGGAGTACAAGCTAGAAAAAAGAAGGAAAAAAAAGAAGTATAAAATGCTCAGTTAGCAGCTAAAGTTTCACAAAACTACACTAGCTCTGAGGTTGATCTCAAGCAATTCACATCCCTCACCTGCCAGTCTTGATTCTTCTCTTCAAAGTGCTACTGTGTGCTTGCTTCAAAACACTAAACCATCCA
Source organism: Nyctereutes procyonoides (assembly GCF_905146905.1). Classification (NCBI taxonomy): domain Eukaryota; kingdom Metazoa; phylum Chordata; class Mammalia; order Carnivora; family Canidae; genus Nyctereutes; species Nyctereutes procyonoides. Next base: position 71,624,580 of record NW_026575140.1, read on the forward strand.
TCAATGTAACTGATCCTGTTAAACAATCTCTGGGTATGCCATCCAGCTGAATGAAAAGAAAACCCTAATGATTACCTGAAATGGGAACCAAATGATTTAAGGAGAATTACAAAATGTTTTCTGAGTTTATCAAAAGGCAAATAGTAATTTTAAAGCTTTTGTCTCTTTTCTACCATCAAAAAAGTTAAGCAAACATTAAACTGTTGCAACCTTTAAGTACTAGGAAACTAGTCTTGGAGGACTATGGTTACCTAAGCCCTCTCAGTTTTATAACAGTTACAGAGTAGATAGTGAGACTGCCTCATTGGTGGCGAACAAAGGTTAGGTCATCATACATGCTTGCCACCAAAGAGATTCAAGAATTCGTCCTGGATAAGGATGGGGAATTGGATCGGACTGTCTCCAAGTTTTATCTCCAAAGTGTAACAGTGAATCAGACCACATGAAATAAAGGATTACATAGAGACTAGCTTGAACTTAAGTGAGGAACTTAATATTTGCTTTAAACTTTTAACTAATGATACTTTTAAAGAATCAAAAATGAGCATATGCCTTTCAGAAGGAAGGAACGGCTCCCTTTCACACAAGCCCTTTTAAAAGGAAGATACTAACTTTCAAAGTCATGCAAAACACAATTCCAGAGGAAAATCACAAACTATAAATACCACTCAGAAAACACATTTCAACCCATAGAGGAGTAACAATGGGAAAGCAGAGGGCACACAAGCTTCAATCATTAATCACTGGGAGTCAGCAACATGTAGCAAAAACAGCCTTTGGAATCTGATGGACCTGGTTCATATCTCCGTTTTGATGTTTACTAAGCCATTTGACCTTGGGAGTGTCATGGAGCTCGTCCTCTTATTTGTCCACTGGGGACATCTTAGTCACTGGGTTGTTCGAAGGATTCAAGGGGAAAACCTATATAACCTATTGAAAACAGTACTTGACACACTAAGTATGTAATAAACCTATTTCCTCCCTTAAACAATGAAATATTCACTGAATCTGAGAATGAGCAAGGCGATGCGAAGACACTGGCTGTCAAGTGTGACACATGAAATGATTGTAAGTGGTACATAAATAAAATATTTTCGGTTTTAATATTGGAGATTTTAACTTAAACACATTAAAAGAAAATAAAGCCCAACAAACCTGCAATTTCATGGCAAATACTGATCTGGATGAGGTTGGGTTTAACAACAACAAAAAGTCAACTTAGAGGGAAATATAATGTAAAAAACAATACTGGCAATATAAAGATATGGCCAAAAGTCATACAAGAAAGAAACACTGCTTTAGAAATCTACATACATAAGAAAGGGTTTTCTGTCCTCAAGTTTACAGTGTAAGGGCTGGGTGGGTCACAAGTGAGCAAACAATGAAGCATCCATGTATTTTCAAGTTCAGAGCCATTCAAGAAGAATGGTGTTAAAAGTCCCTCTCTTCTCGGCTCTTTTAACATGTATCACATATAAAAGCTCTTTAAAAATAAATGAGTTGAACAATTGTCATGCTGAGTTGCAACATAAGCTGATTTGGAAGTCCCCGTGTAGTAGCATGTTAGGGATTTGGATGTTAAATCTTTTCTTTGAATTTTCCAGGAAATCGTTTTCTTACCTGTATTTTCCTCATACAACACTAAGGAAAACAATGGTTTCTGCTGCTTTAACAGCCAAATCACTCAAGACATGTGGAACAAAACAGGGAACAATCCACTTAAAACTCTTAAGATCGAAGAACACTAAATGGTTTTAGATTTCGGCAAGTACCATCCTTAGAGACCATACCTGTGACAGGAATAAGCTAAATTTGCATTTGAAAATCGAGTGAAACACACTAAGTGTCCTTTTCAAGGCAAAAGGGTAGCAAAATAAGAAAAAGATAAAGGGCTTTACCAGCGAGTGTTCCCAATGAAAACCACAGACTCCTGAGAAGCTGGCACAACAGGCAGGACCTTGAAATTCTTACTTATCTTAAAACCAAACAAAGCAGAACAAAACAAAATGCTCATCCTCTCATAATTCATGTAATACATTAACTTTTGCTTCTTGATCTCTACTGAAGTTGCCTTCCCGCATGATTCCTCTTACAACATTTTACCAGTAAACCTCTACCTCACAACTCATCTATACAATAGTATTAGTTTTTAAAAGGAGGGTGGGTTAATAAAAATGTAAAAAGCTACAGGCCACTGCAGCTATGTTGAAAGAGATCTAATGTCCAGGGACCATACAGTTTTGTGGAGGAAATGTACAGAAGGGGAATATTCCATGCAAGAGGAAATATATAAAGCAGAATAAGTAAAAAGACAGCTACACTGACCCTCTCTGATTGTACCATATATGCTTCTGTAGTTTGGGAGCCATACAAGGTGAGAGGATGTTAATGAATAATTAGGATCCTCTGTTGGCTAATAGGCAAGAAGAATAAAGCTTCAGCGTATCACAAAATCACTCTGTCATATTGACATTCATTCCAACTGTCGCTAGTGCATCGATTTTCTTAGAAGCTTTATGATCCAGCTGCCTTTGAACCACAGAGCAGTGCCCACCCATATCTTGGCTAAACAGAGCCTCAGAGAAGAACGGATAGAGGTGGCCAAATTAATAAATTACCCTGCCTTCACAACTTGCTTAGGAAACAAGCACAGTGTTAAAAAAAAAAAAAAATCTGTAAAAACAGGTTTGGGATTGAGGAGGATTTCTTAGATAAGAAGTTTTGAAATACATCTTTTTAAAGATTTTATTTATTCATGAGAGACACATACACAGAGAGAGAGAGAGAGAGAGAGGGAGAGAGAGAGGGAGGGAGGGAGGGAGGGAGGGAGGGAGGGAGAGAGAGAGAGAGAGAGAGAGAGAGAGAGAGAGAGAGAGAGAAAGGCAGAGACACAGGCAGAGGAAGAAGCAGGCTCCATGCAGGGAGCCCGATGTGGGACTCGAACCTGAGACCCCAGGATCACGCACTGGGCTGAAGGCAGACGCTAAACCGCTGAGCCACCAGGGCTGCCCCTTGAAATACATTTTTAAAAACAGTTTTCTTTAAAAGCCATATTTCAGTTCAAACAACTGATCTTTATTCTGGTTCTTCTGTTTTCTGCTATTTTAGTCAACTATTCTTGATTACCTTGCTTCCTTGCTTACAAAGAACCAACAGCAAGGAACTGAAAAGAAAGTCAGGAACTCAGTAGACTCCAAGGATTCCAGAGTCCCTTTGGGGGGGGACGGGGGGGGGGAAGGCAACTAATCTTCATCTGTGTCGAGAAACACAAATCCCAGGGTCATTGCCACTGAATCGGCATACCGGTGTGATGAGTGCTGCCGTCAATATGGCTAGTCTACCTTGACTTTTGAATGTCAAAAATAATATGGACAGAATTGACTAAGCAGTCTCAGAGGTACTGCCTTTAAAATTTTTAACTTTATGGCCATTAAATATTGAACAGATAATTGGATTTATCCCCTTCAGTGCTTTATGGATGTACAAAGTACCTACCTTCTCCTGTTTTATTCAAATTAATGGTGCTCTCTTAAAGTGCCTGCCCTGAGCGCACACTATAGCACACTACAGCCAACTCATTAAAAGGATGCTTCAGCCCCTGCTTGCCGATTCTCTTCTCCATTTGCAGTGAGAGGGCAAAAACCACACCAAGACCCACATCGACAGTTAAGGGCAAATCTTCTGAAGAGTCACCCTGCAACCCAGAAGTTTTGCTCCCGAAACTCAAGTACACAGTGTGATTTGGCAGTCGGCTAGCTGTTATCGTGGGAAACCACAACACAGAATTCATTCCTTCTCTTTTTAATTAAAACATTTGCAAATGCTGCTTTGCAACTGGGTAGCTTACTGTTACATTTTAAAATCAAGTCTGTGGGGAACACAGGGATGCCAGTATCTCTCTAGAGGATTAGCCAAATGAAACCTCGGATTGTGTATTGGGGGAGGGGGGGAATACACCCATGGACAGGCTGTGCAATTCACACTGGCAATAAGGTATTTCTATCAAATATGACTAACACCTACAAACGTACAATCAGAAAATAACTCTGTGGAGGTGTTAGTGGAAAGGGGTTAATGGAAATAATGTTTTCATTTTAAACAATATAAATCCACAACTGGCATTCCATTGGCCCGTGACCTCCCCTTACCCAATCCTTGTTCAAGTCATTTGCTAGTGTAATTGAAACCTTCTTTGAGAGTCTTTAGATTTCATTTCAGGTTTGGGGGACAATGCAGCTAAAAGACATTTACCATCCATCTTTCTTAACATTCCTAATCTAAATAGAAGACCCAAATCCAAGACGGTGCTTTTGATGGATCGCTCGCCTTCCTATACAGTAGAGCTTAAAGAGATCCCATTATTGCTTTCAGAACCCTCACAGAAAACATACATTCATACTCATTTTAGTTTTTACCACCTAGCTGAACAGCATATATTTACTTTCGAAAATGTGTTTTTAAAGGAACAGATAAGTTTTCAATTAAAAAATTCAAAATCAACAAGATAAAATGTCTATTGTGCCCCTAATTGTACAAATCAAGGTCTGTCTTGGAATACCATCTCCCCTGAAGCTGTGTGGCAGTTCATTAAGTCATGTAGGACTAATTGTTGGGAGTCCATCATGCCACACAACTAACCAATTTTAAACAAGAAGATAAAAGAATAGCTCACAGGTAAGGTCCACCAATTTCAAAGATTTGAAGAAAGCCTATAAATTTCACCACCCAATATGGGAGGAACACATTTACATCCCACGTGGAGCTGGAGTATAGGTCAGCCTTGTATAATAAATACACATTTAAAGACTTGTTCTAAAGAAAACACATTTAATCCGGAGCCTAACTCCTGACAAATACACACACTTGATATGCCCACCACTCAAAGATGTTTTCAGAGTTCAACTAGAAGTCTAGAAACAAGTAAAAAATATCATGGGTAAGCTTACAAAGGAATTCAAGAAAGAAAAAAAAGCCAAGCAGGTGGCAAGAATGCATGGAATGAGAGAACTCTGTCCTCCAGACACATGGACAAAGCAGCTAAGAACGACAATGTTGTGAAGTACGGGGCACTTGCCCCTTCTGTAAACCAAAGGTTTCCTGTTTTCTACCATACAAAATGTTCGGGCTGCCTCCAAGAGTCAAGTGTGGCTTTTGTTCTCTTTGAATTCTTAAAAAGCAGGTGTAATTAAAAAAAAAAGAAGAAGAAGAAAGAGGATGATTTTAAGCTTTTGGAGCATGAACCACATTTCCTTTGATGAAAGGACCAACTTCCTGTGTGGATACACACCTCAGTACACCTTTATATAGAGTTTGGAATTTGGGAAGCAGGTTTGTGTTTTACGTATTCAAAAATTAATATTAAACAAACAAGAGTGGAGAAAAATAAAGATCTAAAATTGAAAGCAAAACTGAAGCAAATGAAGGCAAAAGTACTTCAAATTCGCAACACAACCACTCTGAAGGGAGAGAAGAAAAAGAATAATAACAAGAATGATCTCAGTATTTTACTATATACTCTATGTTCAGGACGCATAGAGGGAAAATAGCAAAAACATCCGGAACATTTTTAAGGTTTGTTTTCTGTAGTCATGTGGGTGAAACAATTTTGAACCTATTTTTAGATGTGCTATAAGACTGAGTAAATGAATAAATGTGTTAGGAGCCAGGGTTTTCACTGTGGAAGGAGAATTAAATATAGAATGGAGATAAGCACCCTATGAGAATGGTTTGGACTTGGAAGTACCAGCAGGAGTCCGTGATTTTCAAAATACAGCATGTGCACACGCATGTGTGTGGTGTTCTTCCTCACGAATTCCTACCCTGACACACAAGGGAATCCATGCCATTAGGAAGGAGCACACCTGGCATCCCAATACTGGTTTCTAAAACCATTCTCTAAAAGGAGCCAGAAATTGGCACAGAAATGGTTGATTACAGGGCTACAGCAGAGAAGGTACACAATGGGCCTAGAAAGTCTTATCAGCAAAAAAGTTGGTGCTCAGAAAAATGATGGGAGCATCTCAAAAGAACACAAAAGACAATCTCAAAGAGCTCCCACTGACTGATTAAATCTAGGAGAACTTGAACATAAAAATATTTAAGAGAAGTAGTAAATAATAAAACACTAAAAAGCAGTCTATGATTCAATACCAATGATAGAAAGATGACAGATGATGGATGGACAGATGGATGGAAGGAACCACTGACTAGTAAATGTTTATGCAATAGCCACAAAATCATCATAGAGAAGCCTCGTTCCTGCTAGAATCAGCAACAGAAGTTAAATCCAAGGAGAAAATTTTGAAAAGATAGCTGCATGATCTTAAAATATGTCTGTCCCCACAGACTGATTATTAGTTTTGAGGGAAAATATAATGACTATACAGTAACAACAACAAAAAAAATCAAACAACACCTTGACCAGATAACCAAAGGTCACCACTGGGTGCCTCCAGATGTAATTCCTTGAGAAGGACACATCACTGAAGTACTATTCCAACTGGAATACACATCCCTAATCTCACTAGGAGAAAATATCAGACAAGCCCAATGAGGACCTTTTATTAAAAAAAGGGAAAGGGGCCATTTTTTTTTCAATGCCAATGTCCTATAAGACAAAGACAGCCTGAAAAACTGTTCCTCTGTTAAAAACAACATTAAAACTGAATGCAGTAGGTGATCCTGGAATGGATATTGTATTGGACAGGCAGGGGAGGCTCTAAAGGATACTCTTGGATCAACTCACCAAATGAAAATATGAACAGAAGATAGAAAGCCTTATGTCAACACTGAGTTTTCTGAATTTGATCACTGTATCATAGTTACATATGAAAATGTTCTTATTCTTTGGAAATAATCCTCCTAAGTATGTGGAGACAAAGGGACATGATATATGCAACTTACTCTCAAGATGATTCAAGAAAAACAGGCATAGAGAAAGATGGAGTACAAGAGGGGAGAAGTGTTCATAACCACAAACGATAAAATGTCATTTAAATAAAAGGAGCAAAAGGTCACCAAGAGGTAAAACTATATAAAAGAAATATGGGTTTTTTTTGGTACTATTCCTGCAACTTTTCAGTAAATCCGAAAATTTCTCAAAAAAGTTAGAAAAATAAAAGGTCTTCTCACCCACACAATCCATAAATGGAAAATGACACATAGTGTTCCTAATCTCATAACCTTATTTCCATTAACATCACCTGCACATAGACAAAATGTTATGCAAAGATGTGGATTACAGCATTGTTTATAAAAGCAAAGAATTCTAGGGGTGTCTGGATGGCTCAGTCAGTTAAGTGGTTGACTTGGTTTCAGGTCAGGTCATGATCTCAGGGTCATGGGATCGAGCCCTGTATGGGGCTCCACGCTCAGTGGGAAGTCTGCTTCTCCTCTCTTGCTCTCTGGCACTCACCCCCCCCCACCCCCCCGCCTCTGTCCCTCCCCTGGCTCACATTTGCCCTTGCACCCTCTCCTTCTCTTTCTGAAATAAATAAATCTTTAAATAAAAATTTTTAAAAATGGATAATGGTTATTTAAATTATCTTATGTAAATTCAAAATAATACTATGTGGCCTTTAAATGTGGGCATGAAAAGTTTATAGTAACAACTGAAAACAGTATTAACTGAAAACAACATGATTACAGATATACACAGTATGATCATGTGTAGGTAAAAGAGGCAGATGAAAAGGAAAAACAAATCCTAGAAAAAAGGCTAGAAAGAAATCTGAGAAAAATGCCAATGCTGGTCATCTGTCCCCCAGAGATAGCTTATGGAGGATTTTTTTCCCCTTCTGCTTTCTGTATATTCTAAATATATAATGTTTATACAATAACATTATGATAAAAAATAAGCTTTATTCTAAGAACAACAATTTAATAGATGTGCATAGGACTAAGTTTAATTGACTTAAAATCTTCAGGGAAACCTGCTGTATAAGGTAAACAATACTTACTGCGGATGCTCAGCTATCCAAATCTAATTTGAGCTAATTCTGGTCCCAAAGATGGGAAATGAGATTGAGAGAGGGGACTTTATGCTAGGAGACTGTCCTTGGAAAAACTTATTTAAAGTTGTAAATCCATACATTCATGAGCCAGAAGTGGCTCCTGCCTCGTTATTCTCAGCCATCAGAGGATGGATCCCTTCATGCCATCCCACCACACCCTGCCTCACCCCACCTGATAGGAGGGGAAAAGAAAAGCAGGACACCTACAAGGACGGAGAGCAATGGTGGTGTCATCTCACAACACTGTACTTTGTTGGGCTCAAGAGTCACGCTGCTCACCACTGGCATACAGATGATGGGGAGCAGACGCTCAGCCTGAAATCCTTCGGTTCAGCCCCTGGCCAGTGACTAGTATTCTACAGGTAGAACTGGACCAGCTGAATAACACAGTCTAGAGAAACAATCTCTACACAAGATGGTTCCCTGCAGTATTCATTGAGGGAAAGAGAGGGAGGAAGGGAAGGGAAGGGAAGGGAAGGGGAGGGGAGGGGAGGGGAGGGGAGGGGAGGGGAGGGGAGGGGAGGGAAGGGAAGGGAAGGGAAGGGGAGGGAAGGATAGAGAGGGGTAGGGAAAGGGAAGGAAGGAAGGGCAGATGATAGACTTTTTGAAAGTAGGTGACGATGAGATATAAATGTTTTTGTAACTGAAAAGCTGAAAGAAGATGAATGGGGGTGCTGTTTTAGTTTTCCTAAGAGCATGTGAGTCTCCCACGGTCACTGCCAAAAGGTCAGGCTCTTTTTTTAAATAAGGGGTTATTAAGAGAACTGTGCATGGCAAAAAAGAGGAAATCCCTTGATTAAACAATTATAGCTCACTTCCTGTTTAAGATTTACACATTTGTAAGCATCTAATTATATTTATTTCTTACTATAACCAGGTTTGAGTAATCTTAAAACATCAACTGAATTGCCTAAGTCAGCCAATAATTAAAATTCTTTTGCCAATATGATTTGGATAAAAAGTCAAACACTTCATTTAAAATTTATGTGAGGCACATTCATAAGAATACACTAATTTCTCATTCAGATTTCAAATTGAATCAATTTAATGACTGCCGATAGCAAAGCAATAGAAATGCAAAGAAAGATAGTCCTACAATGGACAATTACCCAAAGTTCCTGTCATGTTTTATGAATCAACAATTGTCTCCAAACTTGTGAAAGAAATCAATGTTCATTAGTTTCTAGAATCTTAAACCTATCTGTTCTAAACTATAAAAAATGAGTACAATTAGACATACAATTTAAAGAATCCATCAATTTGAATGAACCCAAAGAACAAACTTCTGTATGATCCCGTGTTCCTTTTCAAGGCAGCACAACTCTGAAGGCTGACTGGTTTACCACTGTTTCTTCTCCTTTGCGTTCATGTTCTTTATCAGCCAAACAGTTACAATGGCCTTTCAGACTTCAGTGATAAAGGACAAAACAACATAGTCCCATTCGAAAATATGAATGGCCTTGGAACACAGCTCCAAAAAGCAAACTGCATCAGTTATGCCAGAGCAGAAATAACCCCCAGCAATACTATCAAATTCTAAAATTAAGGAAAAGAAGGGGGAGAAGTAAAAGTAGAGAAGGTGAAAAAGAGGATGATGGGGGGAGAGGCAATTCCAACCTATAAAGAAAGAAACAACTTCAACATATAAATAATGAAAAGTGAAAATTCACTCCTATGACTTTTCTTACTGTCTTCCTCTAAAAACACTAAACGCCAGGGCTCCGTGTAGAATCAATGACATTACATTATTTCTACCAAGTGGTAAGCAAAATCATTCCAGTTTTACTTCCTGCCTCTTATAACCCTCGACTCACGTCTACAGAACCTGTCAGATGGGCATCTCTGACTCAGACTCAAAAGTCTGCACTTCCAAAACCCTCTAGCAATGTCAATGAACAGTTCCTGGTCACAGTGGTTCCTGTTGGTTATCCTAAAAAGGAGAGAACCTGCACGGCACAGAATTCAGTCTGATTTATGAAAAAGACAAAACAGGACTAGTGACAATATCACTGTTATGAACAAGTATTCTATAAAACAATAGATCCAAACCCTGTCCTAGCGCCCTAGTCTCATTATGCCCAATCCTAACCATGCCATGTAAAACTGACAGCTCCTAACACTCACCATCCCTCTCATGGAGCTCGAGTTTCTCTATGGTTGTTCTCAGCCTCAAAACACAAGAGGAGTTTTTGCTTGAATAGAAGCTCTACAGCGGGTGGCATATTGGTCTGTTTAGCTCACTAATATACCCTCATGCCTGGCACATAAAACATCGAAAACATTCAGTAAACGTTGGTTAAATGAATGAATCCTTCATTAAGCTAAATGATTTCTTTTTTTTAAGGTTTTATTTATTTATTCATGAGAGACACAGAGAAAGAGGGAGAGACATAGGCAGACGGAGAAGCAGGCTCCCTGCGGGGAGCCCAATGTGGAACTTGATCCCAGGACCTCGGGATCATGACCTGAGCCAAAGGCAGCTGCTCAACCGCTGAGCCACCAGGTGTCCCAGCTAAATGATTTCTTAAAGCTCTTCTTATTCAAGCAGAAAAGGCAAAAATTAGGCAGAGAATCTTTGAATTGTTATAATAGGACAGATAAAGGGTTCTAACATTTACTATAAAAAGCCTATTCACATTGATTAAGGAGAAAACATACATACATACACACACACACACACACACACACACACACACACACACACACGGAAGCGCTGACTCAGCAACTGCTAAGAAGAACAGGAAAGGGTTAATCAACATTTGGGGAAAACTCACTAACATCAAACACTAAAACAAAACAATAGGTCTTCCTTCAAGTAATTAGCAAAGATTTCTAGAACTAAGCTTCCCCAAGGCAACAAACAGCACAGTAAGATGCTCATTTCCCAGGTAGCAGCAATGAGCGGAAAACCACCACAATGATTTGGAAATAAGACTGTGAACTGAATGATGTTCCTGTCTCTAATCCAGGAATTGTCATTGTGAAACCTCATTCCAAAGCAATACCCAAATACAGACAAGATCAAAGATGTTCATCAAGGCATTATTTACAATACAAGAGCCAAATTCTGGAAACAATCCAGAGGATTAGCAACGGAGATACAGTTCAGTCAATTTTGGTACATCCATTAAATCAACTACTCTACCGCCTTTAACATGTATGCTTGAAGAATTTTTATAAAGACCAAAGAGTGAATGATACAATGTCAAGTAAATAAAAGCAAGCTAAATCTGTTCTGAACCATGCAGGGCATTGTAAAAGGCAGGCAGAAGATATTATCAAAAGTCAAAGCTATTTATCTCTGAGTGGTAGGATTATAGGTGAATTTTGTTCTCTAAACTATACTTTTATGGATTTTCTTATTTATTAAAATAAACATGTTCTATCTTTATAGCAGAAGAAAGTTTAATGAAAGAAAGATTTCATGGAAGACTTGGGATAAAATACACTTTTAAGAGTTGTCATTATTAGCAAGAAGATGAAGAATAAAGTCTTAGGGGGGTAAAAAGCAGCAGACGTTAGCACTATTTGAAAAAACACAGAAGCAGCATTTTTAAGAAATAGAACACCCTTAATCCCTTTTAAATAAAAAACAGCAAAAAGCAAACCACAGCTCTGAATAACTGCTATAAGGTCCTTTCATTCCAAAATTATATTCTTATGATTTTTCTTTTAAAATTCAATCTGAAATTTGACAGGGAACCTTGCACGTTTTATTTCCTAACTCAAATAGCTATGGAAGAGGAACAAACCTGAAAAGAGAAAAACAAGACATTTGTGGCATCAGCACTGTCCTTTGCTATGAACATAAACTCAAATTATTGATAATGAATGGACTTTTCAATAAATTAGCCAAATATAGTTAGTCCCTGATCAGAGTGATAAATCATCTGCTAGGAAAAGGCTAAATTTATAAAAACATCTCTATCTTTACGAATGGTCAGAAGAAAAGAACTACCCAAGCTCTTACAGAAGCCCCTTTTCTTAATCTCTACAGGCGGAGTTGTCATTTGGACTATTCTAAAGTAAACTCAAACATTTAAAACAGATGACGGTTGTGCCTCCGTGCTCACAGATACGGATCTACAGACCTAACATCTGCACATGCTCTCTGGAAATCTACAAGACTGTGTCAACAGAAATAAGAACATCCTTTGCAGTCATCTGACAGCACTGCTTCATGAAATTACATCAGATTTCTATCTAAACCAAGTTTTAGGGCTCTCCATAGGTGCAGTAAAAGAGAATGTGAAGGAAAGGTAAGAAAATTCAAGCATACCTATTACTTTTCTTTTAAGCTCAAATATATTTCTCAAGGCTAAACATCAGAAGCAAGATGCTTGGATACCAACGCTTTCCTTTATAGCCTTTGCTTTGTATCTAGATCCAGAGGGAAAATAATGTTTACAAGAACAAGACACGTGAAAAGCAATAACCAAGATAAATGAAAAAATGCCAGGTTAAGTGTTAGTCAGAACTTTATTGCAAACGTACTTTGTTTTATGAGATGAAGAAATCTTTCTCTTCTCCTCTAGCATTACATATTGAAAAAAGAAAACATGATTCAACTATTCTTTAATGTCATCTCATCGTTTAGAAAGAGCAAAAGGAAAATGATCTGCATGCAGGCTGAGCACCAAGGCACACAGTGTGGAACCTACGTCAGAAACTCAAGTTCAATTTCCTAATCAAGGATATACAGTGGAATTCTGTTTCTTTTCCCTACTTGCTGCTGTGAATTTTTGTTTGTTTGTTTCATAGTCTTAATTCAATACCTTCTAAAATTTGAGCTAAATTTTTTTTTTAAGATAACGGTAGCATGTCAAAACAAGAGAGGTAGTTAGTGCTCATCCATTGTCCTCATTCCAGAAGAAGGGGGGGGGGGGCGGACAGTGGGTCACAACTTTGGGATTCTTTCTAATGGTATGTGTTTGTGAAAGAGAAAGTGAGTACTGGGAAGACCTGACATAAAATCAGGAGCGACAAAGCAGGTCTAGAAAAGTCAAGCCCATCCGTAATATTTACACTTGCTGTTGCTATTTCGATTATCAGCCATTACTATATATAAAACGATGGGTTGCCAAACTTGTCTGTGTATATATTTGAAGCCTCTGGAGATCATTAACAAATTCTAAAGCGCAGGCTACACCTCTAAACAATCAGAAAATTAAACCAGGAACCAGAGTTTTTGAAGCTCCTCAGAGGTTTGGACACAAAGTATAGAAATCGAATAAATCCTTCCACCCTCCCCTTTTAGGTTTACCCTAGATATTACTCCAGGAGTTAAAAAAAAAAGAAAAAAAAGAAAAAAAAAAAGCAAGAAAGGGAGGAAGAAAGAAAAAAAGAAACAAACACTAAACCAATGCATTAATCTGTTTGTTTGTTGATGTTTAAAGAAAATCATTTGCTCATACAGTTCACTGTTGTTCTTGAAGCTGGCTCAACAAAACACTGAAAAAATCATTATCCAGGTACATGGCATATTATGCTGACATGAGTTTATACTGCACAGCCTTATCCCTTCAAGAAGGATGTGGATCTGGTGACAGCATAAGGGAGAGAGACTTCCTACAAACTCAAAGCGAGGCTATGCAGATTCCAAGGTGACTACCACAGCTTCCTAGTGACAAACTGGCAGCAATTACAAAGAGATGCTTGAAGAATGTGAACTTGCTTGGTCTGGCTTACCTTAGTTTTTTTCTTCTAATAAGGGCCATTAAAACCGTCTATTAAATTCAAAGAGGGAGAAAGAGGGAAAGAGGGAAATCCTAAGCCTTATAATCCCAATAATTAAAAAAAAAAAAGACTCATTGCAGTGAATTTTCTGATTGCACATATTAAACATAGTCTAAAAGACTTTACTTCTTATATAACATTTTCCTCCCCTCTAGCTCCTTCTATCCCCTGTATCTCAAAAAAAAATAAAAAATAAAAAGAAGAAGAAGGTACATGTGTTCTGTTTGTACTACTGGTTCATGACATTCAAAGAGTTCATCATGTACAGAGCACCACCTGTGTACTTAGCTTAAATCTGGAGAAATCTTTCATCCCCAGGAAAGAGTATAGATTATTTTTATGCCATCCAAATGGGAGAATGTCCCAGATACCAGATGATGAAGGGGCCCCAGAGGGACCATAATGCTAACATGCTTACGAGCACTACAAAATTTGGCTTCAAAGACGCCTCTCTGTTTGGCAGTGCTTCCACCTATCTCCGTGAATAGTAAAGACGCAGTTGCTAACCGTGGTGGAAGCAAAGGGCGTAAGGCGAGAAGTATGTCCTTGCGCATGCGATCACACTAGATTTAAGAGACAAGAAATCCTCTTAGGAGAAAACCAGGAAAATGAGTATCAATTGGCATGCTATGACCATGGCTGTGCTATGCTACTGTGGGACAGGATTAAGAACACAAATCTTGACCACTCTTCAAAGACCTAAAGGTCCAGCTGCATAACATTTTTTCCAGAGAGCTGGCTTTTGGCGTTTGGGGGATTTCCATGACATTTCTCAAGGGCCAAACTTGTACAAAGTATGGCTTAACTAACTTTTTTTTTTTTTTAAACAGCACATAAAGGTGAAGGGACTACTTCTCTGCAGAACAGATATGCTAGAGATTAACTTGAGTTGTTCTCTTTCACCCTAAATTTTCTTCTGCCTCCATCATGCTCCGAAGTCACGATACATCTGTGACAGAATAACTCCCATGGTAACAGACTGACATCATAAACACCAGATTAAGACTTGGCTGCAAAGCCAAAGGAGATGATGAGCTGGGAAGGAAGAAGCTATAATTTAAACAAATCTCTTCCATAACAGCTATGGGAATACTAAACATTACTGGCCAAGTAAATTGCCTTTTGTAGAAGTGTTCCCTTTTTTGAAGTTTGCCCCTGTGTGAAAGTCCCTCTGTAAGTCAGAACCTTAGCATTATTTTAATGTACTGTTCTGGATTTAATAATCTCATGCTTCAGACAGTAGTCTGTTACCATGGGAATGACAGCAGCACAAATGCAGGATTACGGCTATCAAGCAGGAGAAAAGAAATTATGAATAAGCCTCGTTATGTTCAATAATTAGCAGCAACATGGAAAAAAACAAAACCATGAATTTAGGTTGATGCATTTATCTCAGTGTTTGAATACAACTCTGAGTGTGTTATTGCTTTAAAATGAGATTCTAACAAACTGCCAAAAAAATTCTTGACTAGCAGTTGCTACTCAGTGCTGTAATTTTAAAAATCCATCCTGTCCATCCCTTTCTTCTATTTTAATTCTTTCCCTGCAGAAGATTGGGAGTTAATGGGTAATATACAACATCCCAAGATGGATTCTGGTACCTTGAGCCAACATTTCTGGGGAAAAGCATGGTGATATTGAACATTACCAGTTTCTCTGCCTTAGTTAACTTAACTGTAGAAGAAACCATTCCTGCAAAGAGGACGCTGCTCTCTCCACCATGGAAAGTCTACGTGTCAAGATGTAGGATGGTCACTGTAGAATGGTCCTGCTAATACGCACAAGGCATAAAGCCTTTCTTCTAACGTGACAGTAAATTTACCATAATGACTAAGGAAGTATTCTAGGCAGTTAGAACTTTTCTTAGCAAGGCCCGTGACTTTACCAACTGCAGAAGAGATCAGCAAAATGGTGAAAACACATTTTGAGACATCCAGGGCTGCTAAAGCAGTCCTTCCCTAAATCAAAGACTACACTCGAATACAAAAGCATGTACTAAGCCATGCCAGAGCATAAAGTCTTCCCTCAATTTTGGGGGGGAAATGAGGGTACTATGAGACCTCTGGCATCCTGTGGAATCATCAGCTGCCTCCGTGAAAGTAGCAAGGTTAACATGACTCCATCTAAAGCAGGTGGCAAGAACAAAATCTGAATCCACTCTTAAACTGGTGAACATCTGACAGCTCCTTGGTACTTTCAGACTTCTCCACTCCCCTCTTCCATGAGGCGTCTGCATTCTAAGGCAATGGTACAACACATCATTGGAGGAAAGTAATTTTAGAACGTGCCATCCAAATTAACTGGTCGTGAATAGGCTCTGATTAAAATATAAAGAGCTTTTAAAATAATTTAAAATGATTCACTGGAACTAATTTAGAGATATTTTAATCTCTGAATGTGCAATGAACTGTAGTCTCCCTTGGCCCCAGCCTTTCCTTGGAGACGGACATTTCTAGTTAGGCCTTTGCCATGGGTAAGAGGTACCTGAGCCGTGCAAACCACACTACCCATATGTCTGTGTTTCCCTCTCCCTTTCTGATTTATATTTTTCCAACTCTGACCCTGTTCTCTTCCCACTTTCCAAACCAGACTGTGTATACTTCCCCTTCTCAGTGACTATCGCTCATCTGTTTACTAGGCTAGATGGCTAGATAACTTTGGACACAACAATGGGACAATTATTTAAAGAATCACATGAGATCAAAAGACCTCAGCTTACATTCTTTAGTCATTTATTTGAATTCCACTTTAGATTAAACCAAGAAACACTTTCCCAACATAATGTACTAACGTATTCATGGAAATTCTACTAGAGCCACTTGTGAACCAATACCTAAGCTGCACTTATCTAGGCTTTTCCAACGTAACTATGAAGTTCAAGGAGATGTCTGTGGCTTTGGGAAAGTGCCTTCTTAAGACTTACTACAGATTCCTTCATGGAATCCTTTGGTGCCTGGTCTCCCAGATTTCCTAAATCTCAGCCAAAGACTCTTCAGATAAGAGGAAGAGAGCTGGTCTCTATTGCCCTGCTTTCTAGACCTTGCTGTTTCCTCCTGGATGAAGAGCTGGAGTTGAAAAGATGAAATGAGGGAAAAATCCAAATATTGGAACAGTCTGATAAGCACAGAATTACCTGAGTTCATCCTCCCAGCAATCTACAAGGTAGGCATCATTATACCCACTTGAGAAATAAAGAAATAGAGGAAGAAAAAGATACCCAACAATTAGTAATAGAAGAGTAGAAGTTAAACTCAATACAACTCCAAAACCCATGATCTTTTCTGCAATACCAAAATCCAGTCTTCCTGAAAGCAGGAACCATGTCTTTCTGTTCTCCTGTGTAATCTCAGAAATGACATATACAAAGTGTTCTTGACAAAACACATGTAGCAAGTTAAAAGGCAAAGGATTTACAGGAAATGATCTAGCTTCTTTTGTCAAAAGACAATCCCTTTTGCCACACCAAACCAGAGAACATACCTCAACCATAACTTACTACCACAGCATCAGAGACAAGGGATGGAGCCTTACACATCCATCTGTTCTGAAGTTGATGTATCCAAGCATAAGATGGTCACTTACCTAAAAGAAAGAGGAGAGAAAACATTGTAAATGCAGATGCTGACATCTTAGAAACTTTATCTACAGAAATATTAAAATTACTTTCATTTTATAATCAATATAATCTGAGCATAATAGTAGAAGGAGAGCAATTTCTTCATCTCTTTGAATTTTTAAAGGCTATCTCGTATTTTTTTGTTACAGAGTACTTCAATTCCGGTCTTTTTCCCACATTCTCCTTGAATACTTTTTTGTTCTTGGGATGCTACAACATCTTTAAAAGACTAATGAGTCCTCTTCTCCAGAAAATTAATACAGACACCTCTGTCATATAGCTTCAGTGGGTTCAAAGCCTTCTTGTGGTTTTCCCAGTGACCCTATATGGCAAACATCTGATATGACACCAGACTGTACGATAGCCCTTAATCTTAAATATGCTTCAGACTGCTTCAGAATCCCACAAAAGCTTTAAATCCCTAAAAAAAAGATGTGTAATATGTGTATAAAACTGCATCCAGCGAATACAAAAGGTATATTCTTTTTTAACATATGTGACATGTGAAAACTTGGTCAAGACTAGGTAGCAAAGGGATCCCTGGGTGGCGCAGCAGTTTAGCGCCTGCCTTTGGCCCGGGGCGCGATCCTGGAGACCCGGGATCGAATCCCACATCGGGCTCCCGATGCATGGAGCCTGCTTCTCCCTCTGCCTGTGTCTCTGCCTCTCCCTCTCTCTCTGTGACTATCATAAATAAATAAAAATTAAAAAAAAAAAAGATTTAAAAAAAAAAAAAAAAGACTAGGTAGCAAAGAAAGTCTCCGGAAATAACAAAGAAATGACAACTATCTGGATGCCAACTAGATCTGTTAGAAAATTCAAATTTTAAATAAGTTAAAAAACAAACAAACAAACAAACAAACCAAACAATTATCAGGAAAACCTATAAAACAAAAGGGGTGCGTGTGTGTGTGCCTATCTGTGTGTCTGTCCCTGTCCATGTGTCTATTGTATGTTGAGATAAGGAGCTCTACTAGGTAACATATTATTAGAAAGCTTAAAAAAAAATAAAAAGGAAGAAACCTTCTATAAGAATACCATGGTTTTGTTGCATAAATAAACAGACCAATAGAACAAAACAAATAGCTCAGAAACTGCAGAAACCGACCCAGGTCTACATGGAAAATTAGTATATGATAAGTTAACATCTCTAATCGGTGTAGAAAAAGATGAATTTTTTAAGAAATGGTTGGACAATTAGATACCACTGGAAAAAATTAAAATTGCATCCATATCCCATATTATATAAATTCTAAATGGATCCTAGATCTAAATTGAAAAATAAAATCACAATTATTGAAAAAACGAATTTGACTGAATCCCATTTTAAATGGTGAGGAAAGACAGGTCCAGAAATAAGAAAAAGAACTTGTCTACATGAAAGTCTATCTAAAAATAAATATATTTTGCATAGCAATAAGTGCCATCCACCCAAAGACAAGCAACCTACTTGAAAAAGATATTTGCAACTTATTACAAAGAAATAATATCCCTCTGGGAGTCTGGATAGCTCATCCAGTTAAGAGGTCACGATCCCAGAGTCCTAGGATCAAGCCCCATGTTGGGGCTCCCCACTCAGTGGTGAGTCTACTGCTCCCCCTGTTTGTGTGCACATTCTTGTTCTGTCAAATAAATAAATCTTTTAAAAAACCTTAGATACAAAAAACTCCTAAAAGAATTTATCAAAAACAAAACAAAACAAAAACAAAAAACCAACATCCCCAAAGAAAAACTGATGAAAGAGCAGAGAATATACAGAGAATAAGTGAAAATGGCTCCAAACATGTGAACAGATGCTCAATATTACTCATACTAAGAGACGTGCATGCATTTTTCACTGATCAGATTGGCAAAAATCCAGAAATTTGACAACATCCTCTGTTTAGGAGGCTAAGGGGGCAACAGCATCTTTGTACCCTCCTAGTGGGAAGGCAAAATGGTACAAACCCCTAAAGAAAAAGACCTGGGAGATTCTAGTAGAGATGTGGATTTTTAAGTCAGTATAGCATAGTCAGTAACAGGATAAAATCAGTAAAGAAAAAAAAAATGGACTCATCAATAAATGGTGCTTGCAGAATTCCAGAAAATAAATGTAGGAAGAAGGATGAAAACAGAAAAGTCACTTGGTAAACACCACAAGCAAGAGAGGATGTTAAAATTGTAAAGGGAAACAGTAATTTTAACATGGAGAAGAAAGGTAGATACCACCATAGCCCTACTGTGCTAGGTGTTAACATTTGGGGAAATTGGATGAAAGGTCGAGGGGAATTTGTTTCTTTTTCCAACTGTTCTGTAAATCTGAAATTTTTAAAGTTACAATTGTTTTTAAAAATTAAACAAAAAGCAAGGTGCCTGGCTGACTCAATCTGTAGAGCGGGCTACTCTTGATCTCCAGGGTCAAGAGTTCAAGCCCCACGTTGGGCATAGAGTTTACTTTAAAAAAAAATCAATAAAAAGCATTTCGTAGAAATGATTTAAAAAACAAAAATGGCACTGAGACAATCAGATACCTACCTGGAAAAAAACTAAAATTATATCCTTACTTCAAGCTATACACAAGAATTTATTAACTAAAAGTAAAAAACAAAATTTTGGGGAGGAAAAAAAAGAACATTTTGATGACCTTGAGTGTGCCTACATTAAAATTAACAACTTTTGTAGGAAAGACAGCATAAACAAAGAAAAAGCAAGCCATAGACTTGAAATGCACATATCTGACAAGACAAAAGATTAGTATTCAGAATATAAAGAGTTTCTGCATATCAAAAAGAAAGACAAAACAATCCAATAGAAAAACAGACAAAAGATCTGATCAGGCAACTGACAGAAGAAAACCCAAATGGCCAATAAATATAAAATGATACTCAACCACACGAGTGAGGAAAATATAAATTAGAAGGTACCTTTTCACTACCACCAAATTGACAAAAATTTTCTCATCTGGCAATACCAGCATAAGAGATGGAAAGCTACAAGAGCTGACACACAGTGCCTAGGAGAGCATCCGTGGGTGCAATCACGATTGTCAGAGGGGGAGAGATTTATCTAAGGAAGTTGAGATGTCCAAAGTACCTCCACTTCTAGGTATTACCCTAGAGAAACTCCTACGGATGTTCAAGAGTAGAAGACATACACAGGAAAATATATACAAGAATGCTCACTATAACACCAGGGATCAGAATCCAACACTAAAAGGGAGCTAGAAGCTCATTTTGTATAAAATGACAGTGGTATAGCCACAAAATGGAGTAATACGCAGTAGTGAGAATAAATAAACTAGAGCTACCAGCATCAAAATGATTAAAGCTTACAAATACAGGGAAAAGTTAAAAAGCAAATTTCAGAATATGGCAACATATAGTATATTATTAGGTTTAATAATTTATTAAAACCATGCAGGGCTAGTGGATGGCTCAGTTGGTTAAGCATCTGCCTTCAGCTCAGGTCATGATCTCAGAATCCTGAGAATCCTGGGATTGAGTCCTGCATTGAGCGTCCTTTTCCCTCTCCCTCTGCCTCTCCCACTGCTTGTGCACTTTCTGTCAAATAAAATCTAAAAAAAAAAAAAAAAAAAAAAAAGCAAAGCATACTACATAGCAACACGTGTTTGTGGAAAAAAGACTAAAACAGATATGGATGTAATAGACACTAAATCCAGCATTATAGTTTAACACTTGGAAATGAGGGGAGGGAGAGGTAAATGTAATAATTAGTTTGCACACACTGTAAAGTTCTAAAATGTGAAAAAAAATTTAAAAAAAAATTCGAAAATGTGGTAAGAAAATGTGGCAAAGCTAGGTGTGGTTATTTCCTATGGTACACATTTTTTTTTTCCCAGAGAGAGAGAGAGAGAGAGAGAGAGAGAGAGAGAGAAAGCACACATCTGAGGGACAGAGGGAGAGAGAGAATCCCAAGCAGACTCTCCACTGAGCATGGAGCTTGATGTGGGGCTTGATCTCAGACTCTGAATTAGCAAAATTAAGAGATGCTCAACTGAATAAGTCAAAATTAAGAGACGTTCAGCTGACTGAGCCACCCAGATGCCTCCTATGCTACTTTCTATAAGCTTTTCCATAAACGCAAAATGCATCATTTCAAAAAGAATATATATAATATAGGCCTTTACTGTTATAAGATTCTTCAGTTGGATTTTGCCTAACTCTGATGGGTCTTTGCAGTTTTTCCATTGTTATTTCTCTTTTCTGAATTTTTATCTTGGTATAAAAACACACAAGGTATCTTTAGATCCCACATTCTAAGGAAAAAAACTGTCTTTTGTTTCCTTAAAAATATCCAAATACTTCCTCCCTCATTATTCATATATTCAGTTGTTTCCTTAAGGCTTTCTATTCAGAAAAATCTTAACCAAATCCCTCTGGAATATGCTACACCCTAAAATATATTTAAGATGTTAAGATGTTTTAAAGAGCTTTGATTAAAAAAATATCAGTTTATGATGCCTTTAATGAAGATTAAACAACCAAATAAAATTGCATTTTCCGTAATAAATGTCAGGTTATACATAACTATGCAATTTCTGTGTTGAAAAGTGATCTATAATTGTGAAATACCCCACGGTTGAGAAAGCCTGATAAAAATTTAATAATCTCGTGTAGGGTTTATATGTGTAAGAAAGGCATTTTTCCATATCACAGTATTAGATGCTACTGCTTCTGAATTCCTCCACAAGCTACTGTAAAGAGTCCCCACCTGGAAAGTCAATACACTCTGGCCTTAGAGTGCTAGAGGTTGGGGGAAGGCTAAAAGGACCCCACTCACCTATCCGCTTCCTTCCCTTTACAAAGACGATGAGCTCCATTGGCTAATAATGTTAGCGACAAGGCCGGGGACCTAACCCCATTTCTCCTACATAGTAATTTCAGGAAGGAAAATGATTCAGTTCTCTGCCCCCCTCTAACCTTGGCTTACTGTCTTTCCAGTGGAACCAGGTGACAGTGCAATGAAATGCTGTTGCCACTTGTAAGGAAACAGAACCAGAACACAGGTACCAAGTGTGGGCCAAGGCACCTTGGTGTGGAAAGGCTGGAGCATCCATTCTCAAACACCACCTAAAACCCTACATGTGTCCCCCAAAAATCTGATGGTCGAAGTTAGGATTGTTTCAAAATCCCGTGCCAGGATTTTCTTATTTCAAGATTAGCTCTGAGATGACCGGCTGTTGTCTAAAGTCAGAGTTTTCATTTTTGTATATTAAACAAGCACCTGTAAATGGCAAATAATCCTCTTAACCATCAAGCTTCTAGAATGTTCTTCTCACTCTGGGGGCCTGGGGGGGTGGTGAGGAGGGTGGGATAAGACATGCCTGTGGGCTCAGAAGCTGAATGAAAAGTGTCAGCCTGAAGTCCATTTTTCCAATGGAGCCCTTGGAAGAAATTTGGAAGGTGGCGGTAAATGTTGGTATCAACAACACCTTCGAACAAAAGCCACACTGTTCGTTGGGCATAAGAATGAAGTAAGAACATCCCCTTGGAAAATAACAACAGCCCAACCTTGTATTTACTTTCCTCTGCCTACAGAAAAATGTGTCAATTTTAGATCCTCAAACAACAGATTCTTCCCCAGCACAACAGCCCATTTCTTTCTACTACAGCTAGTTGGCTGTCCCTGATCAGCTGAAATCTCTGCACAGCTCAAGCTCTGGGACGGAAACCAAAAGGAATAAATCAATGAAGGCCTGGATCCTGCTCCCACTCTGCAGGCCAGCACTCCTCTCAGACGAGGGGCAGCCAAAAGCTGTGGAGAAGTTCACAACTGCACTGGCCAGTGAGCTAAAATTACAGGACAGAGGAAGACTGTGCCCCCCCCCCCCATCTAATCCTGGGAAACCTCATGTAATCCTTTCACTGTGCCAGACTGCATCACGAAGGTGCCACACAGCTCTTCCCTCCAGCACACATTCAGAATCAATTCTACTCCAAGAAAATTAGTGAAGACATCACTCTCATGTGGAAGGGCTCCTAAATAATCATAACCCTGACACACAAGAAGTCAATGTTATCAACCCAGAGGCTGGGGGTTGGGGGGAGATGTTGGCCAGGAAAATACTTCTTCCAACAAAAAAGTTACATTTTGATGTTGTTCCAGAAAGAGAACATTGGCAGGAACTTCAAGATTGTGTGCTTTCTGCTGCTACTAAAATGAAATAGATTTTAGTTCTAATCTGGTAATAGGAAACAAACCAAGAGCACACAGACTGGCAAATATGAACTCTAGATGCATGGTGTAACACACCATCGGTTCAAGGGGTCAGCAAAGCCACCCAGGAAGTTGTCAAGTGTATGGAAGAGATGAACAACAAACATTAAAAAAAAAAAAAAATCCTGATCTAGTGAGAAGGAGCCCACCTGAGCAGAAGGCTTCAAAGACTAGATAAGAAAGGACAAAGAAAAAGCTTACGTGGAAAACTCATCAACAAGGCAAGAATATAATAAAGCAAAACTTCAATTTCTGCCAGCATTCTGGCATCTCGGCACTCAAAGACAGCGCAGCAACCCCTCTTTGTGTACAAAGGAAATGTGAAATCCTGAAATCCGTGCAGCCTCCAGTCACCGAAGCAACTAGCAGGTAGGGCTAATCCCCAAACAAGATTTCCTCAGAAATCGCATTCTCCGCTTTATCCCTTTTTTGTTTTTTGGGTTTTCCTCTTGTTTGGTCTTTCTCTTATTTCCTTGGTTAAGTATTAGCATACCAAAGAAACGAATCTTGAAAAACCATCTTCATTCACTCACTGAATCAAGTCCTCTTGAACCCCAGGGGCCCACCAAGATAAAGGCCTGCGGAATTATGGGTTTTTAATGAAGCAGCCACCCAACTAAGTAACCAGGGAAGAGTAAGCCAAAGGTGCTGAAAACTGACCCGGTGGCAACATAA
This sequence comes from Nyctereutes procyonoides, assembly GCF_905146905.1. Taxonomy (NCBI): domain Eukaryota; kingdom Metazoa; phylum Chordata; class Mammalia; order Carnivora; family Canidae; genus Nyctereutes; species Nyctereutes procyonoides. The sequence continues at coordinate 71,648,835 of NW_026575140.1, forward strand.
ATCCATGGAAAATGCATGCGGTCTTAGGGAACCCGAGCCCCTTGAACCCCCAACACAATCTTCCTCAGGGAATGCTTCCATATGCTTTAAAAAAATCCACTGCCTGCTCCCAGATATATAGCATTAGGGCAGGGATAAATTTCAAGCTGGCAAAAGTCCAAACCCAACAGTTGCAGCTGTAGTAGCTGCCTTGTTTACAAAGCAATTCAGGAAGCTTTTAGAGGGCAGAGTGCACCAGACAGAAGGGGGTCTGTAAGCAAAACATGGATGGATCCCAATGCATTCAGAGCAGACAACACATCTGTTCCCAGGTCCCCCCTGGAAACATGCCCAATGCAGGATCCAAGTCAACTTTTAATGCTCATGTGTTGTGTTGTGTGTGTGCGTTTTTTTTTTTTTTTCAGCAAAGCATATCTACTTAAGCACTCGAATCAAAATTATATGCTAGTAGTTATTGAGCTCTTGGGCCATCCCCAACATTCTAACCAAAACACTGAGAACAACATGCCACACAAGGTTTTGAGTGCACTCCAATCAACTGTGACCTGGACTACTTTGCTCATTACTGACGCCACACATAAGCATGCCTTCTGTTGCCATTTGCAGCCTCTTTGAAACTGCACTCCTTGGCTTCTCTCTGTTGAGGGCTGTGGCCAGCACAATTATCTGAGGAAAGGGTATGTCCCCGCATCAACCTCAGTTACCCTACTTGCTCCCTCAGATCCCGATCTCAGTCTTCTCATTCGCATCCACCAGCCCGCTTCACTCCTTTAGGATGCTCGGTACTCATGCCTTTTCTATTCTGGTGCAGTTTAATCCAAAATTGCTCTCCAAGGAAAAGAAACAGTCAAGAAGTTGTGGTGGGTAGAGAGAAGCATGGGAAAGAGCAATAGAAGAACGGCTGGCTGATCAAGAAGCATAGACCTCATCATACCTTGTTTACAGTGTTTTACAGAAGATGCACAAGGACTAGGACCCAGGAGCACATAAAGAAGAAAGGTCCTCTAAGATGCTGAAAGTGGATTCATTAAGCTAAGAGGGAAAGTCATCAAAAATAAAAGATGGGGGATCCCTGGGTGGCGCAGCGGTTTGGTGCCTGTCTTTGGCCCGGGGCGCGATCCTGGAGACCCGGGATCGAATCCCACATCGGGCTCCCGGTGCATGGAGCCTGCTTCTCCCTCTGCCTGTGTCTCTGCCTCTCTCTCTCCGTGACTATCATGAGTAAATAAAAAAAAAATAAAATAAAAAATTTAAAAAAAAATAAAAAAAAAATAAAAGATGGGAAAGAAAAAGGGAATTTAAAAGAGGATTTTAGGGCTCAGTGGAAGAGCCTGTGACTCTTGATCTCGGGGATCTTTTTTTTAATATTTTTATTTATTTATTAGAGAGAGAGCACAAGCAGAGAGGGCAAAAGGGGAGGGAGAAGCAGGTTCCCCATTGAGCAGGGAACCCAACATGGGACTTGATCCCCTGACCCTGGGATTATGACTGAGATGAAGGCAGATGCTTAATGGACTGAGCCACCCAAGAACCCTGATCATGGGGTTCTAAGCAAGCCCCACATTAGGTATAGAGATGACTTAAAAATAAAAGATTTTAAAATAAATAAATAAAAGAGGAGTTTAACATGAAGCTTAAAATAGGTGACCAATTAAAATTAAAATTAAGAATACATACAAGGGACACCTGGATGGCTCAGTGATTGAGGGTGTGCCTTTGGCTCAGGTCCTGATCCGGGGGTCCTAGGATCGAGTCCCACATCAGGCTCACCGCAGGGAGTCTGTTTCTCTTTCTGCCTCTCTCTCTGTGTGTCTCTTATGAATAAATAAATAACATCTTTAAAAAAAAATACATACATATCTGTGCATCCTTGAGTATGGTTAGCATAGCATTGTGTTCACACGCTCAGTGCCGTGGCACCACACTAAACTTTTCTTCTGTGAGTTCTCCGGGTAGAGTAGCTGATATAGCCCCAGTAAAAGACAATCCACGTGCTCCCATGACGGTTAGAATGCTTCTCCCGTACTCAAATGAAAAAAAGCATATACCTTGGTGACAAACTACTACAGATTTACAGTGGGAGTAAATGTTAAGCATAAAATCCTAACTATGTCTTTGTGTATGCAAGCACCTATACAATAAATCAGAATAGAGCCCAGTTCTGGTGTACTTCTGACTGTGTAATTACACATTAATTACACGTTTTTAATCGTACATATTAATAACACCTAGTCTATAATTACAATGCAGTCATGTAAACCCAATCAAGGAAAACTAGAATATTTGCATAAGACTGGAAATGAAAAATACAAGTGCTACACTAACGAGATGGGGATTAGGAATGCAGATCTGTGACAAACTGTGTCAAGAAGAATAGAAAGTGATTCTCCTTCCTGAACATTATTTCAGGCCCATTTAACACAATCTGTACCACTCAATGAATGTGCAGTGTCCTACACACATCAAATCAGATTTGGATAATGTTCCTGACTTCAGATAAAATTTCATTACTATATTTAGTTATGGAATGGTAGGAAATGCTTATATTTTAAACCTAATAAAAACTGGAATATGCCAAGAATTAGAAGAGCCTCACTCCAAACTCCCACATGAGGTTTAAACAGCAAAACAAGTCTACCCATGGTGACCCCATCCAGTCTGATTTAATTTCACCCTTAAAATAAACAATTAACAGAAACTGCAACTCCCTGTGGTCAAAGGAAGTAAAGACAATGGAAATTCTACTTTAGAAGAGCTTTACAGAACGAAAGTTAAGCATCAGTCACTTGTCGCCCATAATTTTATATAGACCCTCAATGGCAAACCTGCACTTCTTAAGGTTGCTGAAGCTTTATTTCTCCAAACAGAACTAGAGTCTGATGAAAAAACAAAAACAAAAACAAAACAAATACAAAGTCAATTAAAACACAGCAAATGCCTTGAACTAAAATAACTTCAGCCTGTAATTAAATCTCTTCATTCTAACCACTGTCTGATTTTTATGAGGCACTTCCTTACCAAACTGAAAACAAAATTTTTTTTGCAAAACCATAAATGATAGACTTCAAGAATTTTTTTTAATGTAAAGCTTGGAAATATTCTGGTCTCACTTTTTTAAACATAATGTTTGTTCTGCTTTCATACATAGCTCTATGAGGCAAACATCAGTGTTTTAAAAAAAATCCTACTGAAGCTGCTTTTCAAAAGTGACTCACAATTGCATGTCTGTACAAGGAAGAACAATGTGGTACTTCCAAGTGATTCTAAAGTAAGGGACCAGTGAGGTAGTCAGCATGCCAGTGACAAAGCCCTCCTGTGAGTCATTATCGCTCAGGAAAAGAGAAGCAAAATCTAGTTGCTGAAATCTGTCTTGCATTAGCGCTGTCATGTAGGCAACCTGATTGCCAGTGAGTGAGGTCCCTACTTCCACAACAGCATCTACTCTTACCGTGTTCAGAAGCCAATTCAAAACCATAGGTATTTTACAAGCAGCAAGAGCCCTTACCCATTAGAAATGTCTAATAAATAGCATGCACCATAATGGAAGAATGCAATATTTTCCACAAGAAATTATATCATTTATCTTTTCCAAAATTTTATTCACACCTCAATTACTGTTCATCTGTCACCATCACTCCTAAAACCCGAAGCAAGTAATCAACTGAAAGATAAATTCTCGCTGAACTTCCACTGTGTTTACACATAAGAAATTAAAAACAACCATTTCATTTAGCTGTTTACTTATTGTCGCTTCAAGATTTCTAGGTACAAACCTAGAGAAATGCCTGGTTTACTGACCCAAGGGGGAAGGGGATGGGAATTGAGAACAGACATGACAGGGAAGATGGGATGCATACAGGCAACACTGAACGTTTGCTCAGTATTAAGAGCTCCTGTAGATCATTTAATAGTAAACTTTGCTTCCGGCAAATATTTAGGTTATTACTTTCTGGGCAACAAAAGATAGACCTCACATTCTCAGCCCAACTTAAACCAGTTTTCATCAGATTTCTTCTTCTGCAAAAACCCTGTAATATTAATAATCTCAATGATCAAATCAAAACTGCTCACATGTATTGAGTGCTTACTATGTACCAGGTACTGTTGAGACACTTTGCAATTATTAACTCAACTGCTTCTCAAAACAGGTCTATGAGGAAGATGCTATAATTACATATCTCCATTATCCAGACAGGGAATGTGTGGCACAGTGAGATTACATACCCTGAACTTGATCATATAGCTAGCAAATGGCAGAGGCATAGTAGAATCCCAGACAGTCTGATTCCAGAATTCAGGTCTTACCTACTATGCCAAAATTAAGCTCAAGCTGATAACCACCATCAGTACCCTAGCACAATAGAAAGGAATAATCCTTTATATAAATACTACACACACACACACACACACACACACACACACACAGTACATAACTTACTCCATTAAGTAATGCTGCATTGAAATGAAGTCCTCTTCTAGAACCATTTGCTTCCTTTTTTTGTGACCTCAATTATATTTAACCAATGGGACTTTTATTTGCATGACAGTATGTCATTAGGGAACAGAAAAAGAAAATACTCAATACTTCCATGTGAAGAAGGATATCGTTATGTTTAATAGTGTAATATTTTTACTAGTTCAGGGAGTTCTGGTTATCTTAATAGTTCTCATTCAAGCCCCTATAATTATTAAGGAAGCAAAAGTCATCATAATAACAACAAAAAATTACATCAATCACTTATAAAAATTCATCTCTACCCTCTAATCTATCTAGATCTAGCCATAGAATTCTAGGTCTCTGGAAGATTCAACAGACTGCAGCATGGAATGGTTGCTCTCACCAAAGATGCAGAATTTCAAGAAGTCAATGAAAGTGATGATAAAGATAGCCTGAATCACAAGCAAAATCACTAACCAATGAGTATCTGGCAAAGTTAGACCAAATAACAACCAGGACGGAAAAGGCAAGGATGAGACAGGCCAAGCTCTGAAGTGAAAGGAAGGACACGGTGGCATTCTGCACCCAACTTTATCAGAAAAATCACACTACAAAAGGAAGAACCCCCCGCACCCCCCCACAAAAATCAACATTTGATTCTTTGCTCATTCTCAGAATTTCAGAGTTGCAAATTATAGCTTAATTGTTGTTAAATATAAAACATTCCTAATTTTTGGTTTCACTTACCTGGATAAAGTTCAATCAAAGCATCTTATCTCTACTATGAAATTGGATACCTGCTTTAAGTGAATTCACTGCAGTGGCCTTTCCAGGCATCAATTAGCCCCTAATAAGGAGGATTTCCTGTATATGATCTGCATTTTAGAAGGAACTCCACGTCAGACTTGGATGAAGTAGAACCAGTGTATTTTCCAACAGAGTGGTCTAATGAGGGAAGAGTTTTGAGTCTGAAAAACTGGTTTCAAATTCGGGTTGAAATGCACAACAGCTGCAGGGAGTTTGGGGAGAAATCCCTTACCCTGTCTCTGACACCTGGAGAGTACAATATTCCCTACATCACAATGCATGGAGGAGAAAAGGAGATTAAAAAAATTATCCTCATATTTGCTTTTTGTTTGTTTGTTTGTTTTTTGAGAGAGACAGAGAGAGAGAACGAGAGAGCACACGAGCATTTGCATGTGTGCATGTGAGGGGAGGGAGAGAAAGAAGCTTAAGCAGACTCCACATCTAGCACAGAACCCAATGAGTGGCTCTACCTCAGGACTCTGAGATCATGACCTGTGCCAAAATCAAGAGTCAGATACTTCACGGAGATGTGAGGGTAATTTTTAATGTGTAAATGACTAACCAAATGTTGGCCACTCTTCTACTCATCCTTCCCTTCTGTGAGTTGACAGTCGATTTCACCAACCACTCATCATTCCTATGTTACATACTGGTTGCCTCCTGATAGCACCTGTTAGATGCTGTGGGAGGTAGCTAAAACCTTAAAACAAGGAAACTTTTTAAAAGTCGACTTGAGTTATGAATTTTCTAAGGTTGTAAGAGAAGATATGTGGGGGGAAATCACACAAGGCAAATAAGTAAAACACAGAGTTATAAAAACAAAAAATGGTATGTCTGGGTTGGCTCAGTGGCTGAACATCTGCCTTGGCTCAGGTCATCTTCCTGGGGTCCTGGGATTGAATCCCGCATCAGGCTCCCCGCAGGGAGTCTGCTTCTCCCTCTGCCTGCCTCTGCCTCTGTGTCTCTCATGAATAAATAAATAAATAAATAAAATCTTAAAAAAAAAAAACAACAAAAACAAAACAAGAAAAATAATGGAAAGATCCTAATAATTTGATTCTAACTACATAATCAGGGTAGGCTTCCTGGAAGAAGCTGCAAGAAAGAAAGATAAGGCTGGGTAATCATAGGTTTAAAAGATCTTACATCTACCTCACTACATTTGCTTCTTCCTACTTCTTTTGTCTCCCTGGAAAAGGAACCCCCCAAACACATAGGGGGTTCATAGCAATGCTGGGGACATAGCAATTTGGGGCTCATGAAGACTTTCAATTCATTATTATCTCTTGCGCCACCTGCCAGGTCTAGCATGCAGTTTCAAAATAGTGTAGTAGCATCGCTCTTCTGCTGATAATGCCAACTCACACCATTAATATACAACTCCACTGAAGACACTGACAGAAAATTTTAGCTCCAGGTCATGCATTTATGAAGAGATAATCAAAGACACATTTTTGTGAAAAGCAGGAATCCTATTCAAAGCTGTGCATCTTTGGCCAATTGTCCGCTGCTTTCCTGTATTAAATCTCCAGAGTGAAAAAAATATGAAACAATATATTTCTATTTTTGCCCATCAGAATCACTAAACCCTGATATGAAGAGAACTGCTCAGATTGTAAACATGGAAGGAATAAATCTGCTGGGTAACAGTAAACTCAAGTAGCACAAATCACATCTAGTATTCTTGTAGACTCTCCTTATCAGTATTTAAGCAGCAGAGACAGTTAGAACCAACAACCACAGATAAAGCACACCACACTATTTAAATTCACCTGGCGTTCTGTCCTATACAAACCTCGATGCTTATTTTCAGATTCGACATATAGTCACAGTACCCACTTGTTGGGTCTACTGTCAGAGACCGTAGCCACTGACCCTCTTCATGCTGGTTAATTACAAGGATTACCGACACACACAGAAAACAACTGGTAGGTTTTGAACTCACAGCCTAAAAACTCTGGCAAGTAACATGATGGGACCAGCTAATCCTAAAGACATTTGGAAACATTCTGTAAGATATTCTGGCTATTTCCAAACTCCTCAAATAATTACTCTTAGGCTGAATCTTAGCAAACACAGGGCATTCAGCTGAACATGACAGTAGAGAGGAAGACAGGGGGAGAGTTTCTAAAACAACAGAGCAAAAGGATTTTCAGTGAACTGAGAGGCTTTTGAGATAGACATTAAACATAAATACTTTACGTTAACTGGGTACATAAGCATAGATACGTTTATAGAAACACAGGGGAGAAGAAAACAGTTATGGGAAAATGTGGTCCGATACATGTCTTTCTTTAGCCATCCAGGGGAAAATAGATTTCAACTCACTTGAAAACTGTCTGGCTGAAGACTACCCAATTTCCCCCAGTAACTCATTAAACTATTACATCACCTTGACAGTCAATTCCTACGAAGTTAAATGCAAATCAAAACATTTTTAATTGAATCATGCAATACATGACTAAGGGAGCTCACTGTATATGAGAAACTCATAGTGAAGTACTTCATTACTGGGTGGAGGAACTACCTCACCGTAGATAGACCTAACTCAGATTTCAACAGACCAAGTCTTAAAGCAGAGGGCACCTGTAATGAAAAGATGTTGCATGAATACTTACCCACCTCAGATTACAGTATGGATCAGACTCTTTCACACCTAATTCTGAAGTGGGTACGAAGCAATACTGAGAAGAGGTACAGGAATTCAACTTAATGTGAAGAAAAATGTGCTCCCTCCTCTGCTACCATCTATATATAAAAGTAGCATATATAGTTCCTCTTCAACAAAGTTAAGATTTCATGAAGAATCTAAGAGAAAAACATTTGCCTTACCCATCCTGAAATGCAAAGGTCACTTGCGGCCCAATGGTTATGCTCTGTGTAATTTGATAATGCACAGAAGAAAATGAAACTTCTTTAATAATATAGCTTGAGGGTAAAAGAGGAATGGAACACTCAAGTGGTTTATATTATTAGCCTTAACAAGAAGGGACAGTCCACTAGTCCATTGCTTCATGTGATCTATTTACAGTCAAAATGGCTATATTTAGAAAAATCCTACAGTCCATGAGAACGGAGAGATGAATATCAAACTATTCCCCTTCTAGGCCTCCAAAAAATTCTATTAGCCTCAGGAAAGTATGTGCCATTGGGGGTTTGCTTCTGCTAAGATCCACAGCAGAATCTGAACCAGAATTACTTGATATTATACACTTAAAAAAAATCCTGCTGCAAACTGCATTCAGGGCAATGCTTTAAATTGCTCTATATTTGAGATCACAGTTGATACATATTAATGTAAAAGAGCCTATAGCCCAAACCCCAATGTTTATCACTACCTGCAAAATTAAATTTAACATACCACATTAAGCAACCAACCAAATTCTATCTCCATTAAACCCAAGCCAAGAGTGAGGCCTTGACAATAGGATTGAAGAGATTAGGGCTTAATTTAAACAGAGTGACTGCAATAAAACAATGCCAATGTGAGACTTTACAGGAGCAAGTACTTAAAGCACCTCAAGACAAATATTTACATAAACCATACAACATAATAATCTACTAAAGATAAAAGATTCAGGAGCCCATTAAATAACAATTTAGAATACAAATATTACAGAAAGGAAGAAAAGGAGACAGCACTGTTACCGGGTCCTATAAATGAATGCACAATGAGGATTCTTCTGAAGGAGACAAAGATCAATAAGGGGTGAAAATGTAAATGTATTAACAAAAAGCAAAATGGGTCTCTAATTTTACTATCGTCTGTTACTGACAGCATATTCCGCTTCCCAGACAGACACCTTTGAAGTTTTCATACTTAGAATTCTCTTCTCCTTTTATTCCATCCTTAGAATGTCACACTCACACACCTTTTCCTTTTCTCCAGTTCCTATATAATTCCCAGCCATTCGCCTCTTCCCTTGTAGACCGTCCCCATTTCAATCTCATGCTCTCCTTTCTCACAATTGTCCGTCCAATCCCTTGAAAAGACTGAGGCACCCAAGTAATTTTTTATACAGCATTTCTACTCTTTCCCGAACACCAGTATAAGGCAAAGATGTTTCTTGGGGACTCGCTCTAATGCTCACCCCCTGGCCTACAAGAAACACACCAGAACAGACCTATTCTGTCTGAATTTTCAAAACTCAGATTATTTTAATAATTATTACAAATTACAACCATCAGATATTTCCAGCTTCCAAAAAATCTCCCAGTTAATGAAAGCTATGTTTTCAGGTTCATAAAGCCAATACCCCATCTGGTCTTTTAAAGTAGGAAATTAACTGAATCCTCGAGAGAATTAAGAAATCTTTGACCATGAACCTGAAAATGAGCCCCTGAGATTCAATAATCTGATTAGTCAAACTGGGTGAACACGTTGACAGAATGGACTTTAAGTGGGAAGATCCAGAGCTGGGAACAGATGCTAGAATTGGGAAGTGGCTTCTATCCAAACCCAAAGTCAGTCATTTGGCTCTTCTATAGAGATTAGTCAAGGGAACACATTTTTGTCTTTAGCCACTTTCATCTCACATGTGCCCAGGCCCCAAATGATGCTTATCTGCATAAGAAGTTGTTTTCTTGATCAATGAATTCAGCTGGAGACTTCCTGTGACTCAATCCAGAAACTCTCCCAGTCTCCAGTATTACCCTGAGATACTGTTGAGAGTATTTCTCAACCAGATGTGTATAAACAGAATCACTAGAACTTAAATAAAAAAAAATGTACTTGCCAAAAGTCCCATACATCTACTGAGTCAGGTGCTCAGGGAAAAGCCCCTAAGCAGGTATACTTTATAAGTTCCTTAGCTCTTTAAGCTCCTCTGAAAGATCTACCTACCATTGGTATAACACTGGTTAAGCACCACGGACATAGAATTTCGACAGTGGGTGTAATACAACAAGGAAAGACACAGCCACACAAGATCGCCACATCAACAAGGAGACAAGCCAGAGCAGAGAACTCAGATGGTTGAGACCATCCTCTGCTCGTCTGCTGGTGGAAGGCTGACAGCCAGGCTCTGGCCCCATGGGCAAAGGAAGCATCCAACAGACCTGGCACTCCTTTGGAATATTCAACAGGTTGCTCCAGGGGGTATGGACTTTGAAAGTTGCCATTATACTACTAGAGCTGGCATCCTGGGGTGTCACAGGTGTATTGATAATTGACTCAGTCTGTTTTGTTTACAATTTCCTGCCCAACGAATTGCATGTTTCTGCAGATGTCTGACAAATTCAGGACATTTAATTCCTCAGCTGCCACTGTCCTGCTGTTTCCACCCTCCTCATCCATTGGTTACGATGGTGTCCAAAGACACATTCACCAGCATTAGGAAAGGTCATTAAAAAGCTCTTACAACCATCTGTACCCAGATGGACAGGTCTCCAAGCCAAAACGGGAGAGGTTCCCCTTCAAAGGGGGCCCAGAGGACCGGACTCCAAACAGTGCCACAGTTGGTTTTTTAATTATTGTTTGTGGGTCCTGAATTATTTACATTTGAGCTGTAAATCTTAATGACCCATACCGTGTTCTTCTTGGCTTACCGATGATGAGCAAAGCCAAAGCAGTTTCATTTACCTGATTCAATGTTGCTGTAGGATGGGGGCCAAAGAAAAGTGCATCTTCCTAAATTGTCTTACACAGGTTCTTGGAACAAATCATTCTTGCCTTGGATCCTTGTCTAGGTCACTTGCCATATACTTATCTGCTAATTCCCTACTGCTTTCACACTCTTTATCATCCATGGCACATTTTCTCTGCAAATGACTCGTTTGTGCAGAAATTTCTAAAACATTCCTAGTTCCCTGCACTTTGCACTGCACAAAAATTTGACTTTGTTAAAACACAGTGCCGTGATTTTTTTTTTTAAGTAGTGTACCTATAACGTGTTATAGATACTTCACATGGCAGCACCAGCTTCCAGAGCAAAGGACTCAAGGACCTTTTTAAAATTTTTTTTTAAGATTTTATTTATTTATGAGACACACACAGAGAGAGAGGCAGAGACAAAGGCAGAGGGAGAAGCAGGCTCCATGCAAGGAGCCGGATGTGGGACTTGATCCCGGGACTCCAGGATAATGCCCCGGGCCAAAGGCGGGTGCTAAACCACTGAGCCACCCAGGGATTCCCCAGGACCTTTTAAAAAAAATATTGTTATTTATTTCTTTGAGAGACAGCATGCACACAAGCAGGGGGAGGGGCAGAAGGAGAGGGAGCCCAATGTAGGGCTCAATCCCAAGACCCTGGGATCATGACCTGAGCTGAAGGCAGAGGTTTAACCCACTGAGCACCCAGGCACCCCAGGCTCAAAGACTTTAATTCACCCTTGCCAAGTTTGGCAAGATCTTTGCAACTAAAACCAAAAACCTAGAGTGTCAAATGGCTTTCCAAAAACAATCCCGCCTGGAGAAATCAAATCAATCCACGGTCTCAGCTAACCTTAGCCAATGGAGAATGAGGGAAGAAAGGATTCTTTTGCTCACATCTACTTGACAGAACTGGAGATCTCTGTCCTAAGTGCTGACCTTCAAAGCACTAGGAAGAGCCAGTTGGGAATGGGCACCCCCCAATCTCTGAGAGGAGCGTCTCAGCCACACCTTTTCCCAGTGACTGTGGAGCTTCACTATACTGTTTCTGCCTGCCCTTCACAACTCAAAGCAGACGTGCTCACCAGCGGTGCCAAACTGTTAGACTCATCAAGTTTATGAACACTGCATACAAAATGCAAACATTTTCTTTCATTTGGGCAAACATTGGCACAGGAAACTTTCTTTCCAATGTTAACAGCAGGGAGCTTAAATAAAAGTTCAGTTTCTAGAAGGGTGGGGGAGAGAAAAAGCTAATTCTAAAAATATGTCATCAGCAGCATGCCATTCCCAGAGAAAATGGAACGTGTTTCCCTCAACACGGTTCACTCAAATGAACTTGACAGCTTCAGAGATCACTTAAAAGAAAGAAAATTTGTTGCAGGAGGCCTGCCAGATACAAAAGGGATCATGTCTCAACAGATAAGTCTTGATAGATCCCCATCTTAAATATTTCTGCACAATGATTATGGAAACTCAAAATTAGTGCGTTCTGTCACACATCCACACAAGGGCTTCTTGCCCTAAGGGTATTTCCTCTGGCCCATTTGTGGGAATCCTTACTGGAATGTGGCAATTAACTTCAAAATCTCGCTGCTGCTATTAGTTCCCTGGAAAATAAATTAAAGGACATCTGGGCATACAAGTAAGATTATACAGCTCTACTTAAAATAAACAGCTTTTCCCCTTGTTTGCAAGTGTGCCCAGGCAAGGTAAACACTTTTAACTGGGTTACAGTGCCATCTCTCAAATCCACCAAATACTAGAAAATGCTGCTCTCGGGCAGACTATTTCCTAAAAGGGGGCCATTCAGGATACTTTTCCATTCAAACCTAACACTCAAGTTATTGAAAATACTGTATAAATCAGGTGTGAATATGCTCGTCTGACCCACAGCTACAGCTCTCAAACATCTGATTAAAAGGGAAAGTAGGCAGGCATTACAACTCCCCAGAAAGCCACAAAAATAAAAGCTTCCATCTTTAAGAAGATGATCTCCAATTACATTATACTGGTTTGAAGAAATGCCCAATGCGGCAGTGAGCGGCAACGTACCAATCAAAAGGCTACCAATCTCAACAGGGACAACATGGCAGCTAAGTTATCAAGTCAGGTGTAGGAGCTGAACACATCTATTTGTTTTCTCACCCTCTTAGCCATAACCTAGATTTCTAGAGCCTGGTTTAAATTGAATAGACCCTTTCACAAGTGCAACTCCTTAGAACAGCACTGATAGTTCTCTTTGCCCTTCCAGGAGATGAGAGCAAAACTATAGGCTGATCTTTAATATTAAATATTTAATGTGTTTTTAACACAGTCTTTAGATTTGATTCCAGACTTAATGCACCTGTCAGGAAACTGACTGCTACGGTTTTATTGCAACTGTACATTTTTCTGACATTCAGAAGCAGATTTTCGGAAGATTTTGTACTGCAGAAAATTCCAGGCAAAGTTCAGTTTAAATGTTATTTTATTTAATATTTTATTTATTTATTCATGAGAGACACAGAAAGAGAGAGAGAGAGAGAGAGAGAGGCAGAGACACAGGCAGAGGAAGAAGCAGGCTCCCTGCAGGGAGCCTGATATGGGACTAGATCCCAGGTCTCCAGGATCAGGCCCCGGGGCTGAAGGTGGTGCTAAACCGCTGAGCCACTGGGGCTGCCCAAGTTTAACTGTTTTTAAGACACGTTTGACAAAATATTTTCCTCTACAGCAAAGAAGAAGTAGAAAGAAGAAAGGAGAAAGGAGGAGGAAGAAGAAGAAGGAGGAGGAGGAGGAGAAGGAGGGGAAGGAGGAGAAAGAAGAAAGAAAGAAAGAAAGAAAGAAAGAAAGAAAGAAAGAAAGAAAGAAAGAAAGAAAGAAGGAAGGAAGGAAGGAAGGAAGGAAGGAAGGAAGGAAGGAAGGAAGGAAGGAAGGAAGAAAGAAAGAAAGAAAGAAAGAAAGAAAGAAAGAAAGAAAGAAAGAAAGAAAACAGGTTTCTAAATACACTAAAATACAAACCTAGAAAATGCTACAAGCATTTTTCCCCATATTTGTGCACTTCTAAAACAGCAAAGACAAAAGCAAAGCCTCGGTGACAACTGGGTAAACCTAAATATGTTTTGATTTATGTAGCCATCTACCTCCAGCATTCAAGGAAGCCCCAAAGGAGGGCAACTGGAACATTAGTTTGATGGTGGGAGTCATACATTTCCATTAAATGGTGAGATTACAGAAATACATAAATGATAGGACCATGTTTAGAAACTTCAGAGGTTCCCCCCCGCCCCAGCCAAGAAAGAATATCCTCAATTGTGTGCTTTTATGCTCATCTTTACAGGAACCATACTTGCACCTGGATACATTTAGACTACCTTAAGGAGGAATAGAAAACCACTAACAAAACTTGGAACTTTATTTTCCTGTTGCTATGCAACAAAGGGAGGGTGAGTGGATGGAGGGCACATAGTTTAGATTAATACGTTACGAGCACTTCCAAGAGGGACAATGATTTTCAAAATACACAGCAATCCATACTTTATTTTTTGATTAGAAAGAGAATCTTTATCTTTGCATCACAGTGCTTATTCCATCAAGAGTACGACAGCAAACTCACTTTGAACGTTATTAACTAATATTGATTTAAGCGAAGGGGAACTCTTGAAATTTTTACTCCTCTGAAATGCAGAACACATACATATTTTACCAAAAGGTTTACTACGCATATTAATCTTTTATGCATTTTATTCCTCCAAGCGTGAAAAGAAACAAGTTGAAGTAATAGAGGTTGCCAGGTGTTGGTGGCACCCATTCCACTGTAATGACAGCCATGACTTAAGGTTTTTGGCTTGCTCTACTCTTCATTATGAATTGCAGAACCTTCAGGTTGCCACGGCAACTCCATACACTGACAGGTAAGCTTCAGGAAGCATCCTGGTCATTGTTCCCATCTTGTTTGCTTTGCATCTGAACACTCCAAACTCTGCTGTGAGGGAGCATCAAGGGAAGGCTCCCCTTACAGAGTTATTCTAGCGCACTGTCCGGTGGCAGCGATTAATCATTCCTGCTTCTTGAGCTGACATATCGAGGTGGGGAAACGACATCCTAAATGAGCAGAGCTGATTACCTGGGAAAGCAATTCTTCAAGATAGCACAGCTAACTAATAGCTCCATCTGCTACACATAAACACATTCCAAAGCCCCAGAAGTAATGTCAGAATACAACTAACAGAGTTGGGTCCTGTATGCCAGATTTCTATATGTCATCGCAGGTGTTTGATGAGCGCTGAAAGTACTTGAACTTTTCTTCATCTCTGGGATAACTGGGGCTGTATCATGTTAGGATCATAGGCCACCCAGAAGGGGATATTTCAGCAGGTATTCTCAGTTTGATTTTTTTAAATGTATGTGAACTAAAACTTCACTATGAAGCTACCTGAAGAGGAGGTAGGGCAGGCCAGTAGTAAAACCCACTTTCAAAAAAAAAAAAAAAAAAAAGATTTATTTGAGAGACGGAGGGTAGTGGTGGTGGTCGGGGCGGGGGGAATAACAGTGAGAGACAGAGCACAAGTACAAGCAGAGGCAGAGGCAGAGGCAGAGGGAGACACAGAATTCCCACTGAGCAGGGAGCCGGATGCAGAACTTCATCCCACGACTTGGGGACCGTGACCTGAGCCGAAGGCAGACGCCTAACCGACTGAGCCACCCAGGTGCCCCACAACCCACTTTTCTAAAACACAAAACAACAAAACCCAATGATACACTCACTAAAGAGGCTTTTTCTATTCCCACCAAATCATTTAACAGTATGTAGTACAAAAAGTACAAAAGAGCTGCAGCTTGTTTTAAAGTGATCAAATAAAAATAGAACCTTTAAGAATCGTGACAGTGCATCACAGTCCTGCAAATTAAACGTAAGGCTATGGTTGGGACGCATCGGTAAGCTTAGCAGACAGTTAAATACAATTTGGCTACGAGAAGCAGAGCTGTACCAAGCTATTATAGACGAAGCTATAAATGGCTCTTTGGATTTTTTTTTTTTAAGAAATCTACATAACCAGCTGCACCCTACAGATTGTTTGCTCTTTTATTATCAATAAATCTTTGATAATATAAATCAACTTCTAACATCTCAATGTTTGGTGTTTAAGGACACTGCAAGATTCTATTTTCCTGACCCAAGTATCGTTGGCATCTTACAGTAGCTTCTGTATCAAATGGGAACAGGCTCCAGCTCTTTCCACATTAGCTGGGATTTTAATAACATGCCGAGCAAAACAGGCTAGCGCAGTAAGTCTCATTGCACCCACCCCAACAACAGATAAGCACCTCATTTTCATACGGTTTCCACTTGTTGCTAGGTAACCACACCATAACGAGACATCTCTCGGCATTATGCGGAATGCATCCTCTTCACCCAAATTTGATGTGCTCGGGGCATTAAATACTGTTATTTTAACCACACCTATCACTCAAACACTTTAAGCCGCGGCCTAGACTGCAGCCCGGGGCTGGGGGCGTCGCCGCCTCCGCCTCCACCGCCGCCTCGCCCGCCCGGCCCGACGCCCCGACCCCCGACGCCCCGCCGCCCCGCCGCCCGGACGAAGCAGGGCCTCTCCGACCGGCCTCTCCGAACGTGTCCGACGACGCCCTCTTGACAGGAGTCAGTGTCCGTTGAAAGCTTCCTGCCGGCTCCCCGCGACCACGAACGGAGCTCCGGAGGCGGGGGCCGCGTGGACCCGGGCTTCGCCTGCGGGCCTGGCGTGGAGGCCGGAGCCGGCGCGTCGGCCGGGCACACCCGCTGCCTGCGGGAGAGGGCGGAGCTCGCGCACAGGGCGGCAGGCCCGAGGGCCACCTGCAGGCAGCAGACCCGCCAGTCTGGGCGCCGCCGTCTTGCAGCCCTGGACTTACCTTGGAGCGCCGCAGGGTGCCCGCCTACGTGGTGAGTGGGTGCCGGAGAAGCGGGGTGCCACCTCCCTCACCCCGCCGGCGCCTGCCTGCTCCGCCCGCAGGACAGAACACGCGGAGGCGGCAGGCACTAGGCTGGCGCTGGCGCTGGCGGGTTGGGAGCGCGTGGGAGAGCGCCAGAGCGTGAGAGAGCGCGTGGGAGAGAGCGGGAGTGTGTGTGAGAGCGCGTGTGAGGGTGCGTGTGGCAGCGAGTGTGAGAGCGAGAGCGCGCCAGAGTGAGAGCACGCGAGAGTGTGAGGCTGCGTGTGAGGGTGCGTGTGAGGGTGCGTGTGAGAGAGCACAGGAGTGTGTGAGAGCGAGAGCGCGCCAGAGTGAGAGCACGCGAGAGTGTGAGGCTGCGTGTGAGGGTGCGTGTGAGGGTGCGTGTGAGAGAGCACAGGAGTGTGTGAGAGCGAGAGCGCGCCAGAGTGAGAGCACGCGAGAGTGAGGGTGCGTGTGAGGCTGCGTGTGAGAGAGCGCGTGTGAGAGAGCACAGGAGTGTGTGAGAGCGAGACCGCACCAGAGTGAGAGCACGCAAGTGTGTGAGGGTGCGTGTGAGGGTGCGTGTGAGAGAGCGCGTGTGAGGGTGCGTGTGGCAGCGAGTGTGAGAGCGAGAGCGCGCCAGAGTGAGAGCACGCGAGTGTGAGGGTGCGTGTGAGGCTGCGTGTGAGAGAGCACAGGAGTGTGTGAGAGCGAGAGCGCGCCAGAGTGAGACGGTGCGTGTCAGAGAGCACAAGAGTGTGAGAGCGAGACCACACCAGAGTGAGAGCACGCAAGTGTGTGAGGGTGCGTGTGAGGCTGCGTGTGTGAGAGCGCGTGTGAGGGTGCGTGTGGCAGCGAGTGTGAGAGCGAGAGCGCGCCAGAGTGAGAGCACGCGAGAGTGTGAGGGTGCGCGTGAGAGAATGTGAGTGTGCGTGAGGGAGAGAGCGCGTGTGAGGGCGCACGCGAGAGGGAGAGTGCACGCACGCGTGTGAGAGCACGGGAGCGCGGACTGGAGTGCGAGAGCACGCGTGTTTTAACACACTGAGCCCTGTGCTGAGCACGTCCACGAGCACCCTTTCGCCAACGGCACTTGCTGGCTCCGCGTCCATCACATCCTGGTGAGTCTCCCGACATTCCAAGCCTCCTCCTCATCGCTCTTTGGTTCGGTGCTCTGCGGTCAGGTGACGGTTACCATTTCTCAGCAACGAAGTGTGCAGGTGCACACTTCCTAGCCTACAGTATGGTGCAGGCGTAGTGACTTATGCACACTGGGAAACAAACAAGCAAACTTAACCGGCCTCGCTTTACCGCGGTGGCCTGGAACCTCTAGGACCTGACGTGTGCTCGTCATCACAACCTGGAGCAGCACCGAGACGCGGGCCCAGGTTCTGGCCTTGGCCTTCAGCCTCCTCTTGAACCAGACCCTGGTTTCTCCAGTTTCAGTGTCAGCCACAGTATGGCTGCCCACTCTCTTGCGGGGGGGGGGGGGGGGGGGGGGGTGGATTCTGGGCAGCTTCACTCTGCACCCTGAGTCTTGGCTTGCTAAACAATCCTCTCCCCCTCTCCCTTCTTATTTTTACCCTGTGCTCTGAGAAGCAGGAGTTGGAAGAGTTTGGCCCCCAGGTCCTCCCTAGGCTACCTGGCAAGGAAGATCTGGTGGGAGCATCGCCCTTCTACTCTCCGTGGGTGAGGTCTTGGTGGGTCCCACGGCACTGGGCTTAGTCTCACCCAGGATATGCTGTCTCTTACCTTCCCTGTTTTCCTTTTGCTCCCTCTGGGTCTCGCCACAGCTTGCATGGCTTGGCCTATTTTAGTTCTTTTTAAAATTTGGATAATTTTAGTTGGAATGGCAGGACTAGGTCACTTATGTTCACAGGGACAGATTAAGATGAAACAGGAAGAGAAAGCTGATGCATAAGCCAAGAGCCAGGAAAATACTGCTGTGCCTCCCAAGACCCATACCTTAACAAACTCCACTTCATCTGTTCTAGAATTCAATGAAAGCTGTGGATAGAAAGGGCATGAACCCGGGAGGGCATAAAGATACCATCTTTATTTCTGTTCCAGATGCGAACATCACTTGGTCCACTCTAGCCACTTAAAAAAAAGAAAGAAAAACAAGTCACTTAGTGACGGAAATTTTAAAATGACCAGTAGCCAGATGTAAGATATCAATTGAAATGTAAAGCATGCATACTTTATGGTCCAGCAAGGCCATTTCTTGGTGTATATCCTAAAGGAACTCTAGCAAATGTGCACATGGAAACATGCAGAAAAATCTCCACTGAAGAATGATTTAAAATTAAAAAAAAAAAATCTGTAAATAGCTCATATGTTTCTCAATAGGGGAATGGCTAAACAGAGGTGTATGCAGGCTATGGAATACAAGGTAGCACATAAATGGCACAAGTCAAACCTGCACATAATACAACATGGCCAGGCTTCTAGGACACTGCTCATCAAACAAAGCAAGCTGCAAAATGATGAACACAGTAGGATGCTACATGTGCTATCCCTTTGAGTTTCTATGGATTTTACGTTTACATCTACAACTAGATAGGTAGGTAGATTAAAAAGTAGAGAAGAAAACAGAAGTTAGCTAAGATGGATGGGAGCCACTGGTGATGATTTCAGCCTTATCTAAAACATTTCTGTAAAGGGAAATGCATTCATGTATTACTTGACTAATTCAAAACCCAGAAAGTGTATTTACAACAAACTAGAAGGTAATTAAAGGGAATGATGTCAAGAACTAAAGAAGATACATCTGACTTGTCCAAGTTTTATCAATGGATTAGTAAATGTACTTGTTATACCTCCTCCGAAGGAGTTAAATTTGAAATGAATCCAAGACAAGGGTACAAATACTTAGGAAGGAAAAAAAAAAAAAAACAGTAACAGTCCTCAGTGGACTGTGACTTTACATGAATTTAAAATATCTAGATATCAAAAACCTATAATTTCATATAAATGTCTAGATATTTATGGGTTCCTTGAGAAAAGAGCCAACTTTACCAACAGAACTACCCTACTGCCACATGGCCATACGTGGCATTACATCCATATGGCAAGACATCCATTAAATGGAAGAAATAATTCTTATAACGCCTTCAGGATAATTGGCCATGGGAGAAAATATATAAATGGGACTCATTTATATAACAGTGAATCTATTAAGAATGGCAAGAGTCCTTGCATCTGGCGAATTTTTTTTTTTAATAGTTTGGAATTGTGCCTAGAAGTCATCAGATTTGTTGCTAGTGAACCCCCATCTGTCATAGCTTGAATCTGAACTATATATAGCTCTTATTCCCCAAATCAATATGTTGTGTGTTCATGTAATCTAGTATCCAGTCTAGAAGCTTTGCAATTGTCTATAAGCTCCTAAATTCTTAGTTTCACTATTTCTTTCTTCGTTATAATTCTTAATATACAACTGACAGAATGTAGAGATGTCACTGGAAAGACTCCACTCACCAGAGAGCTTCGCTGTGGGAGAAAAATGAACAGCTAGCGCTATATTTGAGAGCACAACTGGAAATCCAAAAAGGATAAGATTATAAAACATTATCCTGCATTACAATTAAGAGGTTATTGCCTCAAAGGATTTCACAGGAACAGGGCTTGGACAAGATCATTTGAGCGATAGCACATCGGTGAGGCCAGGTATCCAGCAAGCCCAACTCTCCAGAGAATCCCAGAACCCACAGAGGGAGCGTGTAAGTCCCTGAAATGTCACAGGCCCACTTAAGTCCCACTTAACGATGACATTTAACTATTAAATGGAGGACAATGGGCCATCACCATTTACTCTACTAACATACTTTACATACATTTCTCATCTTAGTTATCTTGTTTTCCAGCCTACAATAGAATAAAAATGTATTTAAAAAAAAAAAAAAGGGAAAAAAAGGGTGAGAGCAAAAGGAGACCGGAAAAACCACTTGTAAAAAAATGAGAACTCAGAAAGCATAGCAATCTCTTTAAGTACAGAACAACCCATATTAATGGTCTCTAAGCAAAATATATTAATATTCTAAAAGATCCCAAGTCATTTATTTACACAAAACAGAATTCAATACACTATGGTTTTTAAAAGGCAAAGAAACTAGTGTATTATGTCTTAGAACAATTTTCATCAAACAGAATGCACTAAGTTTGCTCAGTTCTACTGAGTTACAGTGCCATGAGGTTATCAAAAAAAAAAAAAAAAAGTGATTTTTGATGGTACTAACAGTGTCCAAAACAAGGACACTCATGAGGACAAGGACCTGGTCTGGCTGGTGGCCTGCTCAATCTCCAATGCCTAGCAGTCCCTGGCACTTAGTATTTCCTGAGGGGAAGAATGTATGAATGAGATGACGGAGAGGTTGCAGAAATTTGTGGCATTAGCAGGATGGGGGGAAAAAATGGATTCAGAATTTCTCCAAACTCTTACAAGCCTTTAGTTTGAAATAAATGAAAATCAAAACAAAAACAAAACAACCTCATACCTATTAGGGTCACCTTTATAACTTATAAGGGACATCACTAATGAAATGTTATTATGAAGAAGATAACATAGATTTAGAAAGAGAGGACACAAATTGAGGTCTTCAATTGCACAGGTTACTCAGAAGCCTCCAGAGCTGCCATATCCTCCCTCTTCGTGTCATCATTCCCCTCTCGCACTGCATCTGCACACCTATCCTATAGAGATCTCCAAAGTGGGGTGTTTAGAGATCCTGACAGTCTTTGTTTACTTAAGACCCACCTCAAAACTTCATTTACTTTGAAAGGCTTTCTTCCTAGAACATATTTCAAAAATAAATTCCATCAACATTAAATCACATCTTCTTGAATTATAAACCTATCCCGCCAAAGGAATTAGCTTTAAGCTGCCAACATCAAAGCAAAGGAGTCCTGCCTTTAGCTGAGAACCGCCTACCTGATTTATAGCTCTGTCCCTTGCTTTCAGAGTCATGCTAAGTAGAAAACAAAGGGGTTATCAAATTTCAGTAATTAATAGGAGTAAACATGAGTTGAGCTAACAAAAGCAATTACTTGGAATTTTAGTACTATTATCTCAACATTTCATGTTTTGCCTATTTCAATGGAAAGCAGAGATTAAAATGAATGCCTCAGGACCGGAGATTTGGTCATTTCATTCAAAAGTTACCATCCACCTGTGTAGCACAGTTGACAGCTAATTTAATACTCTCTTCTAGATAAAATAAATTACTCTGACTTCGGTTTATGAAGAATAAAAGACTCCCTAGTATTTTAACTCATTTTCGATATGAGAAAAATCATTTAAATTTTCTGAATTAAAACTGGTAGGGAAGGCAGAAGGCAGCAAATGTTTGTTTCTGATGGTATCTTTACCATTTGCTAATGTTGCTGGAAGTATTTCTCTTTGATATTATCTCCTGGCTTGGGTCGGCCTCCTTTTGCACTTCCTTTTGGAGTCATAACCGAGTATTTCCGCCACCTTAATAATATGAAAAGGAGGGGTAAGAACTGCCATTTCCCTTCTCAAAGATACAGAAAAGTACCAGAAAATTGGGAAAATGGATTGACAACTACAATAGGCAATATACAAGTTTAATCCTGAGGTAAAATAAGGATTTTATATTTTTTTAAGATTTATTTAAAGAGTGTGTGTGCATGCAAGAGTGGGGGAATGGAGTGATAAGAAGGAGAGAATCCCCAAACTGAGTTCCAGCTGAGCATGGAGCCTAACAAGGGGGCTCAAGCCCACAACCTATGAGCCAAAACCAAGGGTCAAACCAGAGGCCCAACCAACTGAGCCACCAAGGCATCCCTCCATGCTATGTAATCACTACATGACCTCTCCCTTTATTATCCTTGGACCATCCTACCTCACAGCCTACATCCAATCCATCATCAAGCCTATAGATGTGCCCTCCTGACTACTACTCAACCTCATCCACTTACCTCCTTGTCCCTATGCTAGCCTAATACAAGCCACCACACCACCTCTTGTCCAGACAGTAACCTCCTAAGCTCTCTGTACCCATTTGTAACCACTCACAACCTGCTGCATTGTAGTCACAATGCTCTTTTCCAGAAAATTAGGATGTTACCCCCTCACTACCTGTTGAAAACCCCTCAAAGGCTTCCCACACCTCTTTGAGGAAAGCCCCAATTCTTTCCGTGGCCTGCAGGGCCCGAAACTAAGTCCAGTGGCTACCCACTTCTCCACTCTACCCCAGCAGAGTAAAGGCCTTCTTCCACTTCCTTTAGTGTACCTGCTTCCCTCTGGAAAGCACTTCCTACCCTTTATAGCCTGGTTAACTTAACACTGACCCTTCAGATCAGAGTTCAATAATCATTTCCTTAGTGAAGCCTTCCCTGACCATCCAGAGGAGATCGGATTCTCTCAGTATAGGATTTCATTATACCATACATTTCTCCTCCATGACACTCATACCACATTACAATTGTACATTTGTGCGGTTGCTTAGTTAATAAATAATTACATTAAATACATTTAATAATTGCTCCTTGTCTATAAAGAGCACGAGAGCAGAGGCCAAGTCCACTTTTGCTCACTGTTGTCCCTTTCCCCTCCCACACCAGCACCCGGCACATACTAATTAAATTTTTAAAGAATCTTGAATTAATGGATGCATGTATTATAATTACCCATTTGGGATCTGCCTTCCTTAGTGGACTGTGAGGTCAGAGATGCCACCTTTTTCCCTCTTGGCATCCTTAGTAACTAGCCTAGAGCCTAGCACATGGTAGGCTGTCGATCAATAATTGTTTAATGAATGCCTGAGAATAGCAAACAGATGTTTTTAAAATATAAAAGCAGCAGCTCTGCTCACCTTTTGGAATGATCAAGCATTCCAATATTCGTATTGCTCAGGAGAATCAATTACCCAAACTTCCTGCAATGCTGTTACAGGAGAAGGGATTTTGCAAAAACGAGTAAGGTGGCCCTGAAAGCCTAGGGGTGGTACACATCCACCCACTTGATACTGCTCCCTTTAGACAAATGCGACACCCCTCACCCATCACAAATGAAAATATGTCCACACAAATTCTGATTTCAACAGGAGTCCATCTGTTCCAGAGGAGAAAGAAATGAATTCCTCTGCGCTTCTGAAAGTCTGATTTCCTATCTTAGTGCCACACAGTACAGTTCCTCAAATGGTCAAGGCCCAGCTTCCTGGTCAAAACCAGGTGAACAGAAAAGAAAAAAGTAGTAACATTCCACGTCATGGTTACCAACCTCCAACAGGTCAAGTTCAAGGTCCCTTTAAATGGCTTTCTGAGTACAACAGGGGTATCCAAATAACACAGCCATCTCCCTGTCCGGGTGTTTGGGGGAGACAGAAGCACAGACCCCCAAACCACAACAACACCATGAGACTTATCTATTGACTGCTGTACAGAGGCTTTTCTTCTTTTGCAAAGCCATGTAGATAATATTTCAACAATAACCACACATTTCTCCCTGTGGTATAGACACATACAAAATGCATTAGGAAAAATGCCAATAACTGAAATGCTTTTCTCAGTAGCTCTATTCAAGTGAGTGTCTCACAGGTGCCACAGAAGTGCACAGCTTTCTGAATCTGGTTCCAAAGGGAGCTCAAAGTCAATAAGCCTCCTTAGCTATCATCCAGCACGACTAAATCACTCCAAGGGCAAACCTTTCTGAGTTATGTGACCATTTCTTTCGCAGAGTTTTACCGAAAACGGCATGCCATAAACCAATTTAATTCAAGGTAACCCAAGCTGCTGGGTGAAAAGGAGCCCAAGAAATGAACAGAAGGAAGAAAACGCAAACGTTTCAAGTTATAGCATCTTCAATCACGCAGAGAAATGAGCACAAATTAACAAACCAAGAAGGCTTCCCAGGACCTCTAAGGTATCATTCCAAATATAATCCCCAATTCCCATTATTAGAAGAGACCTGTCATTATGTTGGGGTTTTGCCTTTGAGAGGGGTCTAGCCAAAGAAATTCTTAGCCGACGCGAGTTACACTATGCAAACATGTTGGTTGGTTCAATGATGTTCAGAGGACATTCTAGGATGCCTTTTATGTTGTTCTCTTGCGAGCCGTGGACAGGAGGACAGGAGAATTCTCTGCTCAGAAAATACTCAATTATTTTAATAGGATTACATTTTAGATTGACAATGTTTAAAATAGCCCCCTGAATTTATTAGCCTGCCAGCACTTCAAATAAGTAATTTTAATGCTAGGATCTTTTAAGTTTAAGTAAATGACTGGCAGTGAGTCAAAAAATTTCCTCCGGCTTTCTAAAACACAACACTCCAGCTATCAAATGGGAGTTCATGAACCCAGTAGTAAGGACCTTCACACTGGGTTCTCCAGGCCTATGATTTGCCACATTTTTAAATACATGAATTTCTCTGAACTTTTATTTTTTATGACTCCTCTTTGGTTTCCAAAAATCATATCCTGGCTTGACAAGATATCAGTTGATTGCAAGGTTCAAGTGAACCTCTGACAAAAGTATCCTTTTCTTTAGTCCCTCATGCCTTATTATGACTTCCCTCATCACCCTAACCCATCCCCTTTGCTACAGACAAATCATTAACTGTGGAGAGGACCTATCACATGCAAGAGACCCGGTGAAGGGCTCTAAATCAGGCAAGAGATTTGCATTTCCCTAACTCTGCCCAGAGAGGCTCAGAGACCCTGGCTTGGAATCCAAGCTCCATTATTTACAGCTTCTTTCCATAAGTACGGAACACCGCCACCCCTCCCTCCCTCCCCAAGCCTGGTTTTTTCATCCGGGAAATGGAGAGGGTAGTTCTCCTCTCACAGGAATCTGAAGAGAATTAAGTGAGATCTACACACGGCACTGAATGGTGTTGGCGCACAGCACAGACTCAGTCACCACTGCCCCTTACAGGTAAGTGATGCTTTTCACCCATCCTCCTGCTGCAAGCCACCCAATCCCCAACCCCAGTCCCAGCTTCAACGGATTGAACTATACTCTTTACAAAGAGATTTTTCAAAGAGTTGAACTCTGATTAGGTTATTGGTTCTGAGGATTATTATGAAATGTTTTGTGTTTTCAGAGTTGCTACCAAATTCCATCATACTATGGTAAAGCTTCCAGTTAATTAATAACATGGGTTGGGAGGCAGACTCACAGTCAAGGGTCTGGAGCTGGGGATGGCACACAAGGCCTGTGGGCCAAATTAAACCAGAGAGCTAACAATTGTTTTCCATTCTTAAATGGTTGCCAATCAAAAGAGTAATATTTCATGACATATGGAAAGCGTATGAAATTCAGATCTTCAGTTTCCACAGTCAAGGTTTCCTGGAATGCAACCACACTCTCTACCTTGTGTATTTCCTGTAACTTTTCATGTTGTAACAGCACAGTGGAGTCATTGTGGCAGAAATCACACACACCTAAGGCCTGTGGACCATACCATATGACCCAGTACCAGAAAAGTCTGGAAAAGGTTTCCTGGTCTGCACAAAGCTTAGTAGATGATGATGAACATCTATGAAACCTACAAAGCCCTCTGATAACCATACCTGGTTACTACTTGAACATCTCTACAAAGATGCTCTAAGACAGGGCTTAGACTAACCCATATCATGGTCATGGGGGCTCTGAACTTGACAAAGGTAATGCTCTATATTTCACTGTACTCACTGACTTAACCCACACCTTAAGTTAGAAAAAAAAAGTTTATATGTATATACACACTTCTATAGAAATACTTTGTGTACATCATAGGATACAAAGGGGACAAGATAGTCCTATGTTTTTCCCCTAATTCTGAAATCCTTTATAGATTTTAATTTGGGTAGATTTTGTTGCAGCTTTTTTCCAAAAGTATTCCTGGAAGCTTAATTCACCTTCTTGATCTTTGCTGCTTTGCTCTCAGGTAATTAACTGCACTTTTCATACTCAACCCCCATCCATGTGATGAATTTTGTTTTGGGGTAGAGACCCAACTGGCTTTCTCATCTTAACTCTCTGACTCTGCATCTCAAGTTCCTTGGTCAAGCACCTGGGACTCTGGGGCTTAACTACAGCTGAGATAGTAATAACGACAATGAATGTAATTGGTTAGCTCCGTCCAATGAGCCCGAATCTTGAACTCAATTCTCAGTGGACCATTTGGCTTCTTGGTCCCCTGATTTGGCAGTTTATGCTCTTAGTTATCAGAAGAACCAGGTAAGAGGTGAGTGGAAAGCCAGTGCCCCCTTGTAGGAGGACTTGCTTGTTAAGGTTCTGGAAGGGAGGAACTGGCTTACTAATCACACAATCCCCTTCTGCCACTAAGATAGAGTGTGGAATGCAGTGTCAATGTACCGCATTTCTGCGAGGAAAAAAATCCCTCTCTTTTAGTGGTCAATAAATTAAAGAGCTATTATAGAGGGTACCTGAGTCGGATTTGACCTTTGTTCTCTTCACTTTACTATCAGCTTCAATGCTCTGAATAGCACTGGCATTGAAGATATGAAAGAACAATGGAATCCAAGTAATTCTTCTTACAAGGGAGAAAAATGTCTGTTGGAGAAATCTACTGAGCAGCACCAAGAACTGTATGTACTAATATACAACAAAATCTGACAGAGTGAGAAGTTCTAAGAGAACATACATCCTTGGATGGAATGTTTCTTCCCAGTTGGGTATTTCTACTCCACAAGATAGTGTAATGGTAAGAAACCTAAGACCTGCCCCAGAGGTGAAATGGAAAGCTCTAGCACATTATTAAACACATAATTCTGAGCTTGTTCAATCATACTTGAGAAGGAAAGTCTTTTCCTTTGTTCTTTTCCTATTTGGGGGGAACTGGAGGAAGAAAGGTAGGCCCAGATAGGCAAGCATGAGGAGGAGGCCACATTCTCTCTGGACTTAAGAAGCTAATGCTATTTTAAATTACACTGTCAAACCGCATCTGCCAAACTCTGCCAGTTTTTGTCCTCTGACTTATTCTGCATATTTCTACCAAATCGAATCTTGACTATGGAATGCTGTCCTAATCCTATCCAAAATCTGGTGGATAACCAGCATTTTGGCAAAAGAGACAAGCAGAAGAAATAAGAATACACCAATATTTCAATAGGCAAGTCCACAGCCCTGAAATCCCCTTTCACCAGAAAATGTTTACACTCCCAAATCCTAATCAGACCAAAATGAAAACTTCAAAGTTGGAACATACAGGAACTTAAACAACAATAACAACAAAAGAAAAACCATTTTTTTGCCAGCTTTCCTTCCAAACCATTTTCCTACCAAGAATTTTATCTCTTCCCATAAAGAGAATACCTGTAACCAGAAGTTATGTGTAAATATTATACCAACTCATCACCAGTGCAGAGGAAAGGAAAGCTTTTGAGGAAACTTATCTACTCTCAATCAGAAAAAATATGTAAGAGAGAGGAAAACAAAATCAGGAGAATCTCCACCAAACACACAGCTCTGAGGCTCCATATGAACGGGAACGGGACTACAGAATACCGTGGGTCACCTGGATGCTGAGCAAATATATTTTAGCATATTAGTTGTCATAGCAAGTCAGAGGGATTGCAGAGCACATTTCTGTTTTGACATCTGGCCCATAACAAAATTACTATTGATCTGTTGTGAGCTTCCAGCAAAACAGTATAACCTAGTCTCAGAACAAAGAATCATCCACTAAGTAACAGGCAATAATCATCCTTTATTTGTGCCTTTGGTCCAAAATCACCTCTTTCCTGGTGTTCTGTTTGGTTCATTTTGGGATGAGCTTCCTATTCCTGAATAGAAGAGGCCAGACTTTTTTTTTTTTTTAAGTGAATTTTACCAGTACAGGATTAATTTTGTCTTTCAGTAGGCTGGTGGCAGCAGCTGTAGGATGCTGACACCTACCTTGAGTACACACTTCGGTTTGCTGCAGATTCTAGAAACTGACAGGACAAGCATTATTTTCCAACATCTGTTCTACAGGCAGTAGAAAAAGAAAAAAAACGATGAAACAAATCAGACAGTCAGAAACTGTTTGTGGAGGTCTGGGAGGGGTGAACACACACACACACACACACACACACACACACACAGAAAAACAAACCATCAGCCTTATGTCTAATATATTTCCACAGCCCTAAAAAAATTTTATAGATAAGTACCACTCACAAATGACACCACTTTCATTAAAATGATCATTCAGGAATTTTAGTATGCTATATATCTCAGTGATGCTAATAAACTATTAGAGAACTTTAACATCCTTTTATAGCATGGTTTAGCTGGATGTTGACTATTTATTGTCCAGACTAGTAAAAAACACCCTCCTCACTTCAAGCCTGGGTCAGAGGCACCCCCAAATACATCACTGCCTTCTTTTTTAGAACAAAGCTATATTAACCAAGGAGCTATCTGATGGCTTCTTTTGCCTGCATCAGTCAAAAGAAGACAAACAATATAGATCAAGTGCATCTGTGCTCTAGACTGCATTGATTTGTTGCATGTGTGGTTAAGTCCTGTCAAGCAGTATTAAAGGTGAAGCATTATCATCAGAGTACCCACTCCGAGAGGCATGCAGCAAGTCAGTGGGTCCTCTACCTGCCATGCAAAGCAGTTACAAAAAGACTTTTCAAACCTGTAATCTAGGAGCCCCCAGCCCTACTTCCAGCAAGGGACTCCATAAAAATGACTTTATAAGGAAAGGCTAGCCAGGTGTTCATTACTGCTAAAAAGAAAACTGGCCAGGCGGTAAAGGAATGAGGTAGAGGGAAAAAAAATTGGGGAGTTGGGGGTACAAAAGGAAGACCATTTTCCCAAAGGTTTGGTGCCACAGCATTTTATAACTGCCCATCTGGGATATTTTAAGTATAATCTTAAATTCAGGGAAGAGGTGGAGCAGATAGCTCCTCTTCTAGACATTAGCGCCTCTCTTCTAGAAACATCTCTGCCTTCTCCATCCTACCCTTGTTGGCCTGCGAATCACTGATTTGTGTGGATTAATACACCGAAGCACGCACATCTCTGTGGTCTCGGAGGATGTGGTCTGATGACAGACTGCAGTTTAAAAGAACCAATTCTTTAAAGTTTTGCAGAGATGTCCACATGCTGACTTCAGCAATATTAAAGGCATATGATTATTATGCAAAGTCATGAATATACACTCATTTCAGAGTTATCTATGGGAAATTGTCAGATCAACTTTAGTGACAAAGCACAGCCAAGTGGTGTTTTGAGAGGGGGAATCCATAACACTCCAGTAGCACAGAAGGTCTTTTAATAATATCTACACTGAGAACATGAACAATTGCTCATTTTTTCTGGTTTATTCTTTCCCATCAAACCACGGGAGTAGGGTTCTGAATTTCTAAAGCAAATCAGACTTTTAATAAATTCTGTTATGCCTTTATTATAGGCTAGTAATTTACAAAAAAATCTGTTCCCTATATTAACAGCTCCATAAATTCTGCTGCATGAGGGGCAAAAACCTAGAAAATACAGGGACCATATATCCTGGATTTGCCAAAATCACTGAAAGACCCCAGAAATTCACCTATTTTAATGTCCAAACTCTATTTTTAAGATTCCCACCCATACTTGGTCTTGGCAAATAAATTTGGCAAGATCTTTTTTCTTTTCCCCATAATCTCTTGTGGCTCTAATGTAGGTTCTGAATATGTAACCACTGTACCAATATGCTAAACAGCAAACATTTCACCTCCTGACAGGGGCTCTCCCAATGCTACCACATATAATAAGCTCTCATTGTTTAAGTGCCTGTATTCTCACTGAAATCTAAGCTCTTGGAGGGCAGGGAGTCTACCTGTCTTGTTAACCATTGTTTTCCAAAGGTGCCTCACACACAAAAAGTGCCCAATAAAAAAACCTTCTAAAATCTTGAATGAAAAAGAATATCAAATATATAAAGAAATTATACCCTCCATCTAGGAAAATCTCAGAGGAAT
Source organism: Nyctereutes procyonoides (assembly GCF_905146905.1). Classification (NCBI taxonomy): domain Eukaryota; kingdom Metazoa; phylum Chordata; class Mammalia; order Carnivora; family Canidae; genus Nyctereutes; species Nyctereutes procyonoides. The sequence continues at coordinate 71,679,495 of NW_026575140.1, forward strand.
AAACGCAATCAGATCCTCTACTACTGCAGAAACATGAGCTGCTCCTCCTCACCTGCAAATATGTATTTGACTCCAGGCAGAAAGCAAAGGGAGGAATCTGGAGGAAACAGTACTATTCCAGAGTGAGGTACTAGGTTCAGTGGGATCAGGAGGTCACAATTTAAATAATGACCCCACTGACTCTAGTTCTAGAAGTTTCCCTTCAGAGCTTCTGAGAAAACTATGGACACTAAGTGTCCCTTTGGCTTTCATTCTTCAAGTATAATAACCAAAGTCAGGTTTAGTTCAAGACTTGGGCAGTCACTGCTCTTAGAAATGTGGAAGAGGAGTGGGTCTTCTGGGGGGAAACACACACACACACACACACAAACACACAAAACACTGGCTAGGCCTAAAATGAATTTAATGCCTGCTTTCTCAGTTCTGTCCCTGTAGGCACAGAAATCACATACATACACGTTGGCTGAGGGTTTTTCCTGGTGCATGAGGAGAGTGGGATGTATTGTACCTTCCAGGAAGGATGCGGCATGCCAATAAAAGTAAGGACTTGTGCCCCAGTGCCTGAAGGTTTGACCATTCATTTATAAAATGGATAAAGCTCAGAGATATTGAATATGCCATCTGACAAAAACAAGATTAAAAAAACTAAAATGCTGGCTGATTTCTACCAAGACACTGAATAATTTTGACATCTACATGGAACCACAAAACACTGGAGAAACAATTAAGCTCACTGCTTGGGGACCGTGGGTGAATTTTCATCAGGACATTAAAGATCAGGTGAGGGATTTTGGGGGGAGGGTAAGAAAATTGATCATTTTGCTATTAAATTTGTGGACATGAAGAAATTTTATAGAAAGTGAGCAAGATACTGACTCTCATTCACACCAACCAGCTTGGATGCCACAGGCTAGTATTTTCAGAAAGAAATATGGGCTCTGAAATCAATGACAAGTTGCTCTCGGTCACCTTCAGCATCCCTCTCATTATTTTATAATCCCCAAACTACATAAAAGTACATCTGGGAACTCTGACAGTCCTGAGAGGTTCAACAGATCTTAAGTTCAATGAGCAACCTGTAGTCGAGCACCTAAAAGCTATACCTAAAAGAACCAACAAGAAAAGTGATCATTACCTCTACCCTAAGCTGATAGCAATATGTTCCTGAATGTACATTGTTCCTAAGAGTTGGGCATTATACTATAAATGCAAAACTGTATAATCCAGGAGGATGTGAACACTGCCTTTGCAGAATTTAGCCGAGCACGGAGCCAGGTGAACAAATAGGAAATGATGATAAAGTGTATGCACAGTACAGGCAGGTGACAGGCATGTGCCAGATGGGGAGGGGAGCAGACAGGCACACAACGTGGAGAGATCGCAGAATCCTACCTGGGGATTAAAGCAGTGGGGAAACAACATCAGGAACAGTTGGACAGAGGAACTGACTTCTGAACAGCATGATTCAATGATTAGGATGTCAAGGAAGGGTCAGGGCACAGCATAGGACAAAGGCACAGAGATGTTAAAGCATTTGATACATAAGGCAACTTAAAACAAGACTGCACAGGGGTGCCTGGGTGGCTTAGTGAGTTGAGCATCGGACTCTTGATTTCAGCTCAGGTCATGATCTCAGGGTTGTGAGATCAAGCCCAGCATTGGGCTCCACACTCAGCGGGGGTCTGCTTGAGCTTCATTCTCTCCACCTCCCTCTTCCTCCCCCCCCACCCCTCCCTCTGCCCGCTCCCTCTAAAATAAATACAGTCACAGATGCTACAGTAAATGGACAGTGACAAACAAGGGTTAGATTCTGGGGTAAAAGGCAAGGGACCAATGAGTGGACATTACACAGGATGATACATATTAAAAAAAAAAATCGTTCTGTTGCAGCTACCTGAAAGTGAAAAGGCTATTTCAAAGCTTTATGCTAAATACAGTCTGTGGTCTTCTCCCAATCCTGTGACTCACTGATTCCAAACCCCAACACCCAATATCCCCAAAAAAGGCACAAGCAAAGTTCAGTTATACACAAAAGAATAGAATATCAACACCTCTCCAACAGTGCAGGTACATTAGCCAAATCCAAGAGTTCCTCCTCCCACTAGAAAGAGCTAATATAGCCTTCAACACAGATACCTACCACAAGCAATGATTTATGACAGATCACAGCAATCACCTCTAAGTGTTTCATTGAATTTACTCCTCCTGTAACTAGTAGAGAAGAGAAAGTAGGAAAAACATTTCCAAAGTGCTACCTGCTTTGCTGTCTGCCAATCTAGACTAAGATGTTTGTATTCCCAATAAGCAGCTTGTCTAAAAGTAACTTCATATTATAGCAACTCTTAACACAAGGCCATTTGCTGTTTCTGAAGCAGGAGACTATAGGCATTAACAAGGCTCAGTGCAGCTGTTTCGTCCAGCACCCCTGAGGACAAGATACAGGATCTAACACCTTTGACTTAACAAGGTTCCAAGCCAAAAGGGCCCTTTCATCAGCATGTTTAGAAGCTTACTTGCATATTCTAACGCTAACAGTACCAGATGACAGTTTTATAAGCAGATACAAGGGAGTATACCATTTCTCCTCCAAGCATATGCCAAGGCATACATCTGAAAAAGATGTTGCCTAGTTGTTCCTAACACACTCCAGGACCTCTCTCGTGGATAACTAAGTTTAACTATTCTGATGCTAAAGTCAAGTATAGAAAACATGCTCTGGCTCAGAGCCAAAGGCTCCCAGGATTTACTAATTGGGTGAATGAAGGGGAAAAGATGTGAACAAGAGGAAAAAAAAAAAAAAACCCTATGTAGAGATGCAACTAATAGGCCTCATCCACTAGTCAGCTTCTCCAAAAGCCAAACAATCTGGCCATCACCCCAACACTTTATATATCAATTATGCATTGAAAATAAATCACTGTTTTTGATAATACAAATAATAATGGATATTTAAAAGATTTTATTTATTCATTCATCAGAGACATAGTAAGAGAGGCAGAGACATAGGCAGAGGAAGCAGGATCCCTGTAGGGGAGCCCAATTCAGGACTTGATCCCAGGACTCTTGGATCACAACCTGAGCCAAAGGCAGACACTCAACCACTGAGCCACCCAGGTGTCGCCAAGTAATAGTGGATTGTGCAATCAAGAGCACAAAACTCCAGAGCAGTTGAACTTGGAAGCTTTTCCAGACCACTCTTGGTTTGGAAGCCAGAAGACAATGGTTCAGGTCCCCACTATGCCTCTCTCTGGAGTTCTTAGTATCTGGCAAATCATCAGTAACCTTCAATCTCGGTTTCTCTCACCTGTAAAATTCAGAGACTACCTGCCACATGCAAAATTCTTCTAGATGGAATAAAAATGATTAAACACATGGTCAAAAAGGGTTCTAGTATCCTCGGAGGTTAGTGGATCCCAATATCGAAGAATTATAAATATGCCCCAAAAGGGGGACATTTAATCAGTCTTTCAAGAAATATTTTTTGCAGGGTACCTGGGTGGCTCAGTGGTTGAGCATCTGCCTTTGGCTTAGGTCATGATCCTGGGATCCAGTCCTGCATCAGGCTTCCCACAGGGAGCCTGCTTCTCCCTCTGCCTATGTCTCTGCCTGTGTCTCATAAATAAGTAAATAAAATATTGAGGAAAAATATATATTTTTTGCAAATCCAGTATGTACCAAGCATTCTGCTAAGTTCATGGAAGCAAAGATGAAATACCCAAATCATAGGCCAAATTGCCCACAGTCCCCAAATTTCAGATTACTGGGGAATATGGTCACGAGATCAATTAAGTTATAACATATTAAGAGCTCCAGTAAAAGAATGGACAGGATGTGACAGAAGCAGAAAAGGGAGTACCCAATTTTTCTCTATCACATCAAGATAGGATATAAGTGGTAGTTGGTTGGGATTTATATATGAATTCTGTTTCTTACAAGTCACATTCTAAAATCCAAATGAAGACAGTCTGTAGCCAACATTAGAACCATTCACATAATTCCAGATGGAATTAAAGAAACATCACTCCATGCAATTCTAGTAATAGAAAAACATAAAAGATGAAAATGCGTATAGCTGCCAGCCAAAATCAAAGGTAAATCCCAACCAACGCTTAGTGATAAAAAGAAAATTCATTTGAAAAAAATGCATTCCAGAAGAAATCAGTAAAGAGTTAATAAAGCCTTCTACAAACTTAAGAGAAAAAGATCTCTATAAAAACATACATGTAATAAGGCTACAGATCATTGGTTAGCTGCCAGAAAAATGATGGAATATGGTATAGTTTACTTATTTCTTTTTAATGGCTCCAACATTCCACCTGAAAAATTGGTCCCGGAGCTGTATAATTGGGGATAAAAATTAAATGACAGTTTCCATTTGTCATGATGAAAGCTGATCACTTGTGTTTTTTCATTTATCCACACTGACTAAAGTGGTTCCTAAAGTCTACCAAGCCAATCTTTTTCCTAACAGCAAAAATAATGCTGTTACAAAAATAAAAGGAGAAATGGAATAAGTTCTTGGCATCTGAACACACACCTCATTCAGGGTCCCTACTTCGTGGGTCTCTACCTCCAGAGAGTCTCAAGGCTGGAGCCAGATGACAATTTCTGGGGTCCCATTAATATAATCTAACAACAGAGCATCAGACCCATTTTTTTTAATTTATCAATATTGTGAAATCACTACTATTTCACATGATCAGTGGAAAATCAGTTCCTCTTCACTTTCCTCTTATGTAAATGGCAGCTTCAATGGCAAAGATGAGGTCATTAAGCAGATTAGAGCACTGGGGGTGGGGAGAAACAACCCTTAGATCCTGTGTTGGGAAGGTGGAAGTCCAGGGAGCTAAAAGTTGTTACTGGAGTTCTTTTTTGGAGAACAGGGATGTGAGGGAGAGGTGAGGCTAATTCTGAAGCATGGAAGAGACCTGGTAATGACTACAAGGGATTGTGATGTCAAAGACACTTTTTAATCTTAAGAACATAGAAGTTCCCTGGGTTTGGCTTTTGCTCATTCTGACCTCAGAGAGGATTCAGAAAGGGGAAAGCAATCTCCCCAAAAAAATGTATCTAAAGGCTTAAAAATAGATTGCTGTCAAGCTTCCTTGAACTCTACACCTTCCCCTTTCATTCTCAAAGGGGCTGGGTTGAGTTTGACTGGATTTTCGTCAGTGACCTCTGATAAAGGGATTCAAAACGAGAGTGGAACCAAGTAACACAATATAGGAAAAGAAGAGCCTTGGCTCCACCTCTCACCAGCTGTGTGCCATGGGGCAAGTAATTCAGCCCATCAGTGCCTCAGTTTCTCACCCAGACAACAGAGATTATAAAAGGATAAGAATTATTCAAGGAATCCGTATGTGTAAATTGCCTGGAATAAGGACTAGCACATAGTGAATCCTTAATAATGTTACTATTACTACTATTAGGCCACATAATAGTGGTTAAAGAAGAATCATGTAGTCAGACATAAGAGGAGTAAGAGGAAATGTAATAAAATTCTAATGGTACTGCTTGAAGACAGAAGACTATGTGTAATCAAGCTTCTACAATTCCAGGGTAATCATTCATATATATTTAAGTATTTACTTTATCAAGACTCAGCTTAGAAAAGACTCTTAGTGGTTGTAAGCATTTCAGTTCAAAATGGTGGGATTTGCTGAACGCCTGTCCTATCGAAACCTATAAGCAATTCAAGGATGATAAAGAGAGGAGCCCTGCCCTCAAGGAACTTGCAATCTGAGATCATTTATTAAGTACCTACTATGTGCCAGGGACTGTATAAAATGCTTATCATGTATTATTTCTCTTGTTCATGCATGAAGGCCATGGGCCAGGCAGTCTTTTTCCCATTATATAAAGTAAAAAGCTACAACACAGAAGGAGGAGCTCCAGGCCAAATTGTTGTTATAAAACAGCTCAGTCCTGATGCTAAGATGTTAACTCTTGTGGGTCCACCTTGAAAGCTGTATTTCTACAAGTACATCACATGGTCTTCCATTTATCTGTAATTCATCAACTACTTGCCAGGGACAGAATCAGGCAATGGAAAGCTCACGTGTTTGGAACTGCTGCCAGAAGCTGTTAAACTAGAAATAGTCCCTGGGTGTTTCTGAGAGGAGAGGAGCTTTAGAAAGGCCATCCCCCTTTATAGATTAAGGGATGGATGAAAGCACTAAGCCCCAGAGAAGTTAAGGAACTCACCCAAAGTCAAAAGAGAGTTTCTTACCTCAGATTTTTTTTAAAAGAGGGGGTCCCTTTTTGTAGATTTACACTATAATTTTTAAAACTACTATCCAAAAGGAGGTAAACATGAGAAGCCTAATAGGACCTCAGAGGCTCCAGAAGAGGGGGCCCGGAAATTCTGACTCAGCCAGGAAACAACCAAGAACAGGGTATCCTGGAAGTCTTGGGGGGGTGGGGGGAGGGAGGGAAGAGGTAACACTCAAGTCAAAAGCCAAGAGCCATCAGGGGCACCTAGGTGGCTCAGTGGTTGAGCACCTGCCGTCAGCTCAGGGCATGATCCCAGGGTCCTGGAATCAAGCCCTGCATCGGGCTCCCCCAAAGGGAGCCTGCTTCTCCCTCTGCCTTTGTCTCTGCCTCTCTTTATGTCTCAAATAAATAAAATCTTAAATTAAAAAAAAAAAGGCAAGAGCCATCTTCATCTTCTGTCCCTCCCCTCCAGAGAGCCATCAAACAGCCAAACAGGTGCGGAACTAGAACGCTGATAAAGAACACAGCTAAGATCCAAGTAAAAAGAGGCTTAGGGGATCCACTAAAATAGGTACAATATATCCCTTTCAGTCTCAAAACTCAGATAATCTGTGGTAAAAGCCAAACAGGCAGTCATCCACATAGCTCCCCTAAGCCTTAGGACCAGTGGGAAGTATACTCCAGGATGAACTATGCTGTGATCTCAGGTACAATGTCTGGAGGAGGGTTTGTGGTGCAAGTGCAAGTTTCTAGGTTGGACTGTCACTGCTTTTCTCTTTGAGAGGCAGTGGAGAGCACAGGGGCCTTAACACTACAAATCTGAATTTGAAATGTGGCTCTGTCGTTTATTAGCTCTCTGGTCCTAAATAAGTCATTAAATCTCTGAGCAGAAGTCACTGTCTTCACCTGTAAGAAGAGAAACCATCCTCAGTTCTGATTTCTCTAGGTTTGAGTAAGAGGCCTATGGACTCCCTTGCTGGTTACTGGCTTATTGCCTCTTAACTTCAAAATCACCCTTTACACCTGCTCTGCGAAAATGGATCTGGACCCTTTATATATTTTTCCCTCCCCGCACCCGCACAAGGCTAGGCTTTGTCAGTAGAGGGTGCTAGAGGGACACTGCAGAAGAAACAGCGCTTCCCCAGCAACCAGTTCCCCAAGTGCACACATTCCCCAGAGAATTCCCAGGTCCCATTGTGCAGGGCCACCAGGAGCATAAAATACAGACTTGCAGCTTCCTCAACACTCTGTTCAGGCGGTTTTGTAGTAGAATGACTCAAGGGGACACCTTCTCATGAGCCCTTTCCCCCCAGCATCCTAGAGGAGGACTTCCAGACTTCCAGCAAGTTCCACGGCACCACAGCGGCTCCTCTGCAGCTGTGAGCAGTGGCCGTGTCCCCTCCAACAGTCCAGATCTCACCTGGGAGTAGGAGGAAGGGGGCTGTTCTTAGGATGCCTCCCTCAGCAACAGGGTCCCGGTGGCTGCTTGTTATACATGCTATTCCTATATTCTTAAGAATTCTCTCGGCTTCTTACTAGCAAATCCCTTGTTATCCCAAACCCCTGTTACACTGAGTAAGTGAACTTTCCCTGTTCAAATTACTGTGTGGTTGGTTTCTCTCTTGATTGGACCCAGATTAACAGTTTCCTCCACTCGTGTCTGATATATAGTGTTCAACAAACAGCACGCATCATAATAACTATCAATGCTGGATTCTTCTCATCCCTATTCTTAAAAGGCAATCCTTTCCCTTTCTCATTCTGCTTTGACCAGGACACGAACTTACTGTACTACAAAAATCCCTATATGGTGTAAGCAGAGTAATGAATAAGAAAAGAATGTCCCAACACTTTCTGCCCAATTTCTGATTAGAGAAAATGAAGGCTGCCATACAATTAAGTGTCCCCCTGTACAGCCTGCAGCTTAGAAATTTCTTTCTGCAACTTCCTTGATTGACTAAAAAGCAATGCGACAAGGTGTGAAAATGCCTTCTTTTACTTGCCAAAGATATTCCCAAAATGATCTCAAGAACCAAACTCATTAGCATATGAAATTTTCCACAATTTTAGTAACCATTTCATTTCCTCCTTTCTCAAATAAGTAACCACAATACTTTGGGAGGGGGGGAATCCTAGAAAACATGGAATGTTTCCATTGATCCTCGAGTAACTGAGGAATGTGTTAGGGGATGAGGGTGAGAACACCACTCCCAGGGAAAGAAAGAAACAGAATGGGTTGAGTAGCAATATTACAAAGCCAACATTTCCTCATCTTGTAAATGTACTGGCTTAATTCTTGAGTAAGGAATATAAAAATACATTATTCAAGATGTCATGTATTGTTGGCACATACCGTGAAATAAAATTACAACAAAAATATAGAAGATCTCAAATGTATTAAGTTTCTGTCTTCAAATTCTTTATTTCCAATCCTCTGAATTTTTCTTCCCCTGAAAGGAAAGCTGACACAATCCCATGTCATCTGTATTTCTACTGCTGTCTAAAAGTCTCACCTAATTATCAATTTAACAAGGAGCAGAGACCAAGAAAGGGGAAGAAAAAAAATAAAATTTCACCTTTTAGGCAGGCACCTTGTCCAATTTCAAGAGCTAACCCCCATCTTAAAACACCCCAAAATAGATACCATGAGCCACCGCAGGACCCCAACATAAAGCAAGGCTCCTCATTAAAAGTTGGAATGGACCCTGCCAGGGATGCCTGCAGGGATGCTCAACAATAGCATGTCTACCCCATGCCTTTTCTGACCTAGATTAAATTACTGACAAAATGGACAGACTACCCAAAACTGTGAGCAATACATTCTTCCAATGAAAATAATGATTGTGCTTGGTACAGCACACATGCTTTCTGCTCAGCTTGTCAGCATTTTCAGCTAAGGGGCTCAATGGTCTTACCAGCCAACCCTTTCCCTGCCAAAACCAATAAGTTACCTTCATTTCTTAAGCCCCCTCAGGGCTTTGAATTACTATCCGTTTTGCACTTAAGGTCAGTCTTGTAAAACTGTTTTATCCCCCTGGAAAAGCCGTAATCAGAAACAGCCCCTACTTAAAACTCGGAGAAAAATTCAAGATTAGGTGAGCTTCGTGTAATTTCCCCACTGTCAGTTCTTCAAATTTGCATTCCTAAAAGTTACATCTACTGCTTGAGGTGGCAAGGTGCATTTCCTGGCAATGTCATCACTTAATGCTCTCGGTGTTTTATACGAAAACATGTATTCCCCTAAGCCACTGGGTAACAGAGCAATATTTCAAGACGCCTTAACTTTATAGTTCCAAACATTCTAGTGAGTTCAACAATTCCATATATTATAGTGAAACCAACACATATACACAACCCCATAAGTATGCATTTTTTTTTTTTACCCCGCACTGTGTGTTCCCATACTACGTGGGAATCCGGCACAGTCCTTCTTTTTGACCGAGCAAATTCAACCACTAAAAATATGGTCATTTGCCCTAAGGAGGGGCCTGATAGATGCCAGTTGCAAAAGATAACTTTCAGGCCTCAATGGAAGATGCTGACAAGAGGACCATTCTCATAAAATGCTGGTCCCCAAAGGCCCGTCTTTCTGCCCATTTCTTTCCATCTGCATCCAAGTATGGGTTCCCGGGCACACGGAGTCCCACTTCTCCCCCTGCTTCCAGGCCCATAATTCTTAATTTCACCCATAGTTTTTATTCCTGGTTCTAGACTGTGCTTCCACTCCAGTCATACGGGAGGAGGAGGAGACCTGCTAAATGCATCCTTGATGTTGATGTGATCTTTCCAGTTATTGAATGTCTCATTGAATTTTACACTATGCAGCTTCAAATGCAGAAAGCAGCCGATTCATTTTGCTAACTGTTGTTCAGTATAGATAGCCAGCTCCATAACTATACACTTTGATTTGGTACATGAGAAAACGTATTTTTCATTACATCCCTTATCCTCCTAATGACATTTCCAAACAGGATTTTAAGAACTGTGAAGCAGAAATAAAATTATGCTCAAGTTCCAAATTGATCTCATGGAATAGAAAATGGCCATCATTGCCGGTGAGTATTAACGGGACTCAAAGCTAGTAAGTTTCCAGTTCAGAAAAATTTCTCGAATAATGATCATCTTTCAAATGCCCCTTACGTTACCCATCACAACAGAAATTCTTTGAAAGAACTGAAGAGCCCAATGAGTTCCTTTCCCCACCCCCCAATTCCTTTTGGTTGGGCCCAGCCTCCACCATCAGCTTTAGCATACTTCCTTCCTTTTCAGTAATGAATCAGGGTGAACATTTCAGTTATCTGGATTTACACAAAAACCTAAAGAAGCCATGAAATTGCTTCTGTAAAGCACGTTCTGTGGTGACTTTTAAATAGTTTTAAGAATAATTTGGAAATAAAAATACTGCTGTAGCCAGCTTTATGTCTTCTGCATACACATGCTAAAGCAATTTCCTTCTCCCAGAGACAGAAGGGAGGCCAATGTCTAAACTTCATAACACACAGCCAATTACGGCCCACTGTCATCTTCATTGTATTAATTATCTGCCTTCCCCCAAGTTATCAAGACCTGAGAGAACCCTAACAGCCACTTACTTCACATTATGGTTGTTCCACTATGGGAAGGGTGGTCATTTATCTCTGAGCCTTCCTGCACTAGCACAGGTATGTAAAAATTCAGCACAATCCCAGGCTTTTAGCACTCGTAGCCATTTGGAGAAGTCTGTTCCTCAGGGCCACACAGCTCCCCTCCTCCTCTCTGTTACCCTGCATTTGCTTAGGCTTCACAGGGGGTGCACAGTTCCTGTTAGGATTTAAAGGGTGATTTGCAACCAGGCCCTCAACTTTGGTGAGTTATAGGAGACTAAAACATTATAGGATTATTTCTAGAGCAGCAGCAACTATTACTTATTCAAATGTCCCCCACAGGCCACTTACAGTTATAGACTATTTATTGGATTCAGCCTAAGACATGAGCAATCTCAGCGAAGACAGTATTCTTGACGTGGCTATCCCCTGACCCATGGAAGTGCAGGAAGCACAGGTCCTTGCTGATTGCGGCAGAAGACAGGCATTCTGGGCTGGGCTTCTATGGTAACTCAGGGAAACAGAGGACACGTGTATGAAATACACCAACATGTACATTAGGGTTACGCTCTGGAGAACATTAAAAGCCAGTCCCTTCAAGAGGGTCCTTCCTGAAAAGAGGACAGGAGTGCATCCAGTGCTAGAAGGGAACAAAAAGGTTCTCAAAATAGCCAGGGCTATTCTCTCCAGCTATATTCTCAATAGGGCAGGGCCTGAAGCTGCCAGAGAAGGATAAGAACTAGAGGGGGAGAAGAGACAATCCAGCAGTGAGCGGTGTTAACTTTCTTAACCATGTTAATTTCTTATTTAACTTTCTTAGTTCAAAGGTTTTCTGGGGCAAATCATCCCCAAAGACCAGCTGACTTACACAGGGAATAAAGCGAAAATCCCTGATTTTGATGCTGTCTTGTCCAGGTGACTGAAGGTTTCCTCTGATTATGTGAACTAGATTTCCTTTCTAATCCCCTTGGCCAGAAGCTATGAAATCCAGCCGAATTACAGCTTACCAACTGTACTTTAACCTGGAAACTAGAGGTGAAAGTCAAGTGCTTTATCTGCTCAGACAAGCAGCTTCTCTCCAGATCAGGAGTATTTTAATGAAATGAGACTTAAGTGAATTGTTGACATAAGCATTAAATGTTGTCATTTAATATCAACAGTATGTTTGATTTGTACACAGTTATGAAATGTCATTCGGACCAGAGAGTTATATTGAGGTTTACCACATTATAGGAATGGATTTCCAGAGGGAAGTGAACTGATCTGTCTCAAAATAAAATGTGTTTACATTAACACTTGGGGGGAAACAGAGAGCCCTGCAAACATAGATGGAGAGATAAAAAGAAGACCAGCACAAAACTCAGCTCGGAAAATAGAAGAGAAAACAATTTCTGGGCTCCGTGCATATGCAATATTTCACTACGTTTTTGTAAAAGATCAAGAAAAATGTAAAGTATAAAGTTTATATGGGAAATAAACAGCACTACTAGGAAATATTATACTTCAGTCTCCAAAATACTTTAAGAGGGAGGAAGATAGGAGTGATGAACATAGAGATGGAAGAAATGATTCAGGAGGTAGCCTCACTGTCTTAAAGGGGGAAAAAAAAGCAATCTATAAGCATCTAGCATTTGCATGATAAAAATCACATTCATTAGTTGGATTAATTTTACCTAATTACTTAGTAATTAGAGAAAGAGGCACTCATCCTGGGGCACAGGCCTTCAACAGTTTCTTCCTAGAGGTGGTTAGGAGTTTACACCAAAAAGTCTTCTCACAGATCCAAGTCAAAGAGGCAAGCCCTTGAGACCATTAAAAATAAGTATCCACCTCCAGCAAACTGCAGCTTGAAAGATGAAGTTTAAACACTATAATTCCTTAGCCCCAAGATTAACCAATTGAGCTAAATAAAGATTGGCACATTCCAAAATGGATCCTCTTATAGCTTCCTCCTTCTAGAAGGCACTCCACTCACATTTCTTTAAATGACTGCATATAGCTTAGTATCTTGATATGAAAATAAAGATTGAAGAGAAGTAGTCCTTCATTACTCAATTATTCTAGAATGTTCTTTAAGAAAAGAAGCCTTGCATCTCCAAGAATTTGGAAGCCATACCGACACAGGTCTCTCTCCTAGAGAGAGTCTAGGTCTTCCCATCCTAAGCAATTAAAGTTGACTCAAAGGAAAACCTGAAAGAAGATCCCATAGCCAAAACCAAAACAAAACAAAAAAACAATGCTGTGATGAGCTTTCGTTTACAACAGATCTTAATTCTTTATCCTTCACTTGAGGAAGCTGTAAGGTCTTTGGCACCTGGCTAAAAATAGCAGAAGTAAAGCAGGTGACAAAGATGAATAGCTCCCAGAGACACAATTCAAAGCAGAAGAATTTAAGAAAAACTTCAGCAGTGTCTGCAACAGATACTTTCCTGCCAGGTAAATCAAGGTGGAAGCAAACTGCTCCTCTTGGAGCAGAATCACAATTTGCCAGGCTGACATTTCTCTTTCAGTGTTTCATGTTCACTTCTGTGCTATATTTTAAAAAATATTTTCAAACCCTAAGAAGCTAGTTTTGCCACAGGGTCAAGGAAAAAGAGTTTCCATGTAACCTCATAAAATGGAAAGACACTACATCACAGCACCTCTCAAATTCTTTGAAAGCTTCTGGCAAAATGACAAACTAAAAAGCACATTAAATTCCAGTAGGAGATGGGACATAAGGTCATCCTGCCATCCCTGATTGAAGGGTCAGGATCTGGGGAGGGGGGGAGCCCTCCCCGCCCCCATCAAGGCCACACCTCCTCTGTGAAGTTGAGCAGACTGGGTATTAGAATTTCTAGAGTTCATTTTAGGTTAGGCACCACAAGACAGAGCCAGAGATCATTCCTTTAGGCAAATCTCATCCTAAAAGATATGCTTCTTCATAATGCTTATATCGTAGGTCTGTCCACCTGTCTTAAGGGATAAGTCTTGCACCCTACCTTCTGATATTTCTAGAAGAAACAATCTCCCTGCCCCTCCAGGCTTTCTTGCCAGCTCATAATTCAAGAAGGCAGCATAAAATAGAAACGCTCAGCTTCTTGGAGTTGAACTGGAGAGAAAGTTTCAGACCTTCCTTCCATCCCATGGGAGTGGAGTAAATTCTCTAACCAGTGAGACTGGGAAAGGCTTCAAGGGAGGGGGAAGTCAGTGCGCTTTCTGAGCTCTGTTTTTTTCTGACTCTTAAGATCCCTCTTGTACCTCATCCGCTACCAACTTTAGGTCCTTCTGATTTTTCACAATTGCAAAAGTCATAATACAAATTTAGAAAGTCTCATTCATACACAAAGCTCCAGAAATCATGAGCAACCACCGATGAAAAGTTGTCATTTCTTTTCCAAATCTTCAACGCATTTTGAAAATAAGGCAGGGAAACAGGTGTGTGGGGGGAGGAAGTATCTCTAAGAGAAGAAATACTTCAAAGAAAAAAATGAAGAGAAAAAAAAAAAAAAGAAAATATCAAGACAGTGACCGGTGAGAAATACTAGTAGGTATTCCAGGATTTCAAAATGTGAACAAAGGCCCTGGAATGTTCAACTGTGGGAAAGTTTCAGAGTCAAGACCCTAAAGAAAACCTTTCAGTATTCCATGAAAGCTGCACAAGTCCTGTGACCAGCACAGCCAACATTCATACCTTAGCAGCCTCTTGCCTAACAGAAAGAAGTGACTTTAAATTCTCTTCTCTGCGAAACCAAAAGAAAGCAGTCCTTGCAAATGCTCTTCCTCACAAGAGGAAAGAACCTGTTAATTCGTTGTGTGCCCAACATAGTGAATATTTCACAGGTTGCTAGCATATTAGCATTTCTATCCATTCACAGCAACTTCAGATCCAAAGATCAAGTTGACAGGGCATGCATGCTCTGCGTTCTTATTTGGAAATGCCAATATCTGGTAGGGTCCAAAAGCAACTTTAGAGTTCAAGTAAGTATTCTCTAAGAAGTAGAGCCATGCTTCTGCATTTCCTGTTGAACATCCTGCGATTGGAAGAGGGGCACAGTTCCTGGAGAGCAGAGAATAGAAGTGGTTGCAGGGAAAGGGGGTTGTTTCTTGTTCATGCATTGCTTTTGAAAATCAATATTGGCAAAAGAGCTACAATCCTAACAGTTTCAGCTATAACATGTTTGAATCAAGTCCAGTGAAACAAATGTGGGCCCTTAGAGAGCATACTTCTCCCCAAAGATGTACTGTTGTCACTAATGGAGAAGAACAGTAGGAAGTGGGGTAGCAAATCTGTGTAAGTGGGGATCCATCCATTCTGTAAGACATTAGAAAACATTCATACAAAAAAAGGAAACGTCACCTAACGTACAATTAAGAGGTGAAAATTTGACTCTACAAAATTAAGACAGGAGGAAGGATACAACTACACCTTTGGGAAAAAAATAAATTACAAGGTCACAAGTGATATACATATGTTGGCTAAAACATAACCTCAATTTGATTTTGTATAACTTTATCTTAAATCAGAGGAGTCTGAGTGAAAATGTTTAAGCAAAAAGAAAATTCTTAAAGTCTCATTAAACTATCATTAAAGGCTTAGCACTTGTGTATATAGAGAAGACATACCATCTGTTGAATGTTACAGTGGAAAGAGCACAGGACAGGAAATGCAAAAACCTGAGCTTTGATCCCAGTTCTTCTACTACCTATGATTTTGGGTAAATCACTCAAATCCCTTACAAAATAGGGACGGTAATCCCTGTCTGCCTCATGGGTTTTTACAAGGATCAAATGAAATAACTTATGTCATGTGTATTTTAAATCTCAAAAACATCATATCAGTTTATTATTTCCAATTACAGTAATGTTAAGATTAGGCATGCTGGAACATTAGCCAAATAACCAAAGGATTTTTGTGGCCCTAAACCTACCTCCCTGTTCATGCTGTTCCCTTTGCTTAAAATGCTTTGTGCCACCACCAGACTACACACCCAGTAAGGACAGGAATCTGTCTTATCCACCTCAGGACTCCTCAAAGTGGGCACAATGCCTGGCACAGACTTATTAGCTCCTACACACTAAGTGCCTACTCAATGCAAGCTACTAAAAGGGCTTTTGCAGAGGTGTCCCTAATCCCCTCCTCAACCCTAGGAGGTGGGCTGTGGAAGAGGAAATATGCTCAGAGCAGCTGAGTAACTCTACAAAGTCAAAAGCAGAGCACATCGAATCGATGCCAGGGTCAGGATCCAAACCCATGTCTTTCAAGTTCCCAAACTGTTCTTTCCACTCTGCTACTCTCCTTTTCCCACTGTAGGTGCTCAACAAATTGAATTTGATAAAAGGTCTTCATTTTAACCATAATGTTACATTAACAAGACATTAACTTGAAGTAAGCACTGGAGAATAAACTAAAATTTCAAACCTGACTTTTAAAATTCATGGGCTTAACCTACATAAGGGCTCCCCCCAAAATATGCCTGGGATTTGCAGATAGATCAAAACCAACTGAGAAATCCATTCTTAGTTGGCCAGCACAGAACGGGACTGAAAATTCTGAGTAGAGGGGTAGGAGGAAAAATCCGGAACCTTTTGTCTTGCCAGAAAAATCCTTGAATAATTCAGTTCCCGTTTATTTAAATAATTAAGCAATTGCAACTTTATTTAAGGAGCACTTCCATGAATCTGAATGTCTAGGCTGCCAAGAAAAGTGGAACAGACTTTAAAACCTCCCCCCAGATCTCCTCTCTGAGAGGAAAACCAGCCTAAGGAGTTTCAGCCTGATAGGTAATTGTTTTGTAAAATTAAAAGCCACAGAATATTGGAGTTGAGAATGGAAAATGTCATCTCAACCATAACACTAATAAAAACAGCTAATGAATAAGCGCATTCTGGCAAGAATATATAAAAATCACAAAGCCCAATGTGGACAGTGCAGAATACAGAAGGAATCCATGTGAGGAAACATCAAATGAAGGATTATCCTTATGTGTGAAGAATCCATTCCAGCAAGAAATTGAACTAGAGACCTTCTGCATCCAAGAGCAGGACTACCTGTGGCACTCAGAGAACACAGTTCTGGGCCTGCTCTCCTCTTCCCCCTTGTCAGTCTTAGCTGGAAAAGCAACAAGCTGGCGTTCCAGGGGTCAGACTACCCCTCCGAGGCTCCACACATTCTCTCAACCACACCAAGCTCCCATCTGCAAGAGTATAAATGCTTATACGTAGTGAGGAGCAACGGGATGAAAATTAAAGGCATTAGAACAATGAGCTAGGCTTTCCCAGCATGTTCTAGAGCAAAAAGCATAAAATCGGGCAGGGCCTTCACAGTGAGAGGTTAGTGGGATCGAGGCCCAGCTTCATTAGCTGTGTGATCTCCAGACACAAAAATGAAATAATCCACCCAAGATTCACTTTCCTCATCAGTCAAATGGGGATAAGAGTAGACACAAGACAGGCTGAAGTCTGTGAGATGATGCAGATAAAATGCCTGGCAGACAGGGCGTGTTCATATATATTAGTTGTAAGAGCAACATGGTGATACACCTGCCCCTCCCCGCATGCATTTCTTGCAAGCTAGAAAAACAGTCTCTAGCCTTCCCCGACAAGTCCTATAGAAGGTCCCCTTTTTCCCCAGCCACACGTAGCACTGCTCTCATTTATAGGGGTTCAGTAACCACACACCTCTTCAGGAACACCACTTCTGACACTCCCAATGTAACGCACACACCACCAACATCCCACCAGATATCGCTGCCTTAAACAGGTTCTCCGGAAAAAGATAAAAAGACTAGCCCAGATATCAAACTACACTGCTGTTTCAATTTACATATTTCTAAGTGAAGGCGTACATCCTCAAAGATCTAATAGATCTTTTTTTAATTAATCAAAGCCCTTCAAAGTTAGGGCAGAGTAGAATACCACCACCCCCCTTCATCTTCGAGGATGACGCACTGCAAGACTCTACAATTGAGTTAATCACTCATCGTGTAAACAAAGAAACCTCTCGAGAGCCAAAGAGCAACATGTGCATGGATTCAGGATGCAGAAGGGTTTTTTTAAACGGGAACAATGCAATCTATTCAGTAGAGCAGAGGACACCGTGCCAATTAGATATGTTGGGTCCCATAATTATAACTGCAATAATGAATGGAAGGGAGTGTTGTTGCTGCACAATGAATGTCTGTACTCCACTCAGCGATTGGTCTCTGGTCTGATTCCTTTAGATTCTTCCTCTGATTAGATCTTACTGCAGATTACGCTCTACTACAAATGTACTTATTGCCCATGCCCCCCTCATCCCCCATCCCCTATAAGGCCTAGCTTTAGCACAGAACTTGAAGACCCCGCCCCTCCAAAAATGTATTATTCTCTGGTGATAGTCTGAGATTTTTTTAAACATAATGTTTGTAGGTACGATGTCACAGTTAGCATTTTCCTGGGGTGAAACCAACAGCTAGGGATAAAATTTGCAGACCTGACGCAGAGACTCCTCCCCCCACTCCACCCCGACACCCTCCCCGCCCCCTCCCAGTGAGAGCCAGGCTGAGCAGGGGTTTATTTCCCTCCTGGAAGGTCCAGTCTAATGGGGGCATTGACCAGCTGTCTTCCCACCACTAGTGAACCTGAAGAGACTAAATTGGAAAGACTTTCACACACAAAGTTAATTCAGAATGGCTTAGTCACTGGTTGCAACCATCTCGGAAATCTGAAGAATTTCATTCTGGACCATATGTGCATATGGTTTCTCTTATCCTCACGCTTATGCTTCAGTGGGTTCAATAAATTTTAGAAATAAATTACCTCCTAGTACTTCACCATAACATTCAGACTTCCTGGCCTTTCCATACTCAGGCCAGACTTTCTGTGTGTCTATGTATAATTTGTTTAACCTTCTATTAAACCCTCTACTGATTTCCCACAAATAGGATTTAAATTTTGGAACTGTACACGTACTGAGGTGCTTAGGTACCTGCAAAGGAGCACCTGAGCCGCGAGCACCTTTTTCTCCCTCCACTTGGCAGGTAGGCTCACGAAGAAGATTTTGCTTCTAGAGAAAGCTCCCAGAAAAGCTTAGGCTTCTTAAACGGCTCAATCTTATCTCCTGGAGGCAAACACAACGAAGCAGCCAGTCTACACAGGGTTAAGGAAGCCGCACACCCTCTATTCTTTTCATTAAGGTCGACTCCCAGTGCAAACCTTCTCCCTCTGGCCACAGGTATTGGTTTGCCACAACTGTAAACAGCTCTCAAGATCAGTCCCAAAGGCCAGGCTTTGCAGGTGCAGCGAGTGTGTCACACAATACGGTATTTACAAATAGCCCCAAACAATACAACTCCGCTACACACAGCTTTACTGGGAAGTTTGACAAAATCCTCTCCCACAAGTAAGCAAGCGCTGTAGAAACAGGTCTCAAGGTCTAAAGGCCATGCATTAACTTTGCACTCCTGGGCTTTCAGAATTCCATCTAAAGATCTTCAAATGCACCATACACACAATATCTCTTTGAAAGGGACAATAAATGAGAATGGTAACAGCAGCAATGAAATTGTCGGAGTAATTAATACGGTCAGGCATTGTACTATTTTCCCCTCGTGTATCCTATCCTCTCTTGTCTCGGCTCTTTTAACAGTACCGCTGTGGTTCTGGCCAGGGTTATTACTTCAGGGAAAAGCCGCCTTCTCCTGTCCACACCCTGGACGGGAGAAAAGCACATCACTTGTATGGACAACTGGTCACTGGCTGCTCCCCATTTTTCTTTTACTGAAACGCTCATACCACCACTGCCTGGTGGCTTTCAAGGATATGGCTTTATTTATTCCAGGTTCCGAGCTCATGAACCCATGCTAATTTGCATGGCTAAGTAGAAAGGCTCCAAAAACAATTTGATAAGAGATCTTTAGTAGGAATGGATCGCTAGTAACTTTGGGTTAGACAGCTAACCTAAGGTAGAAATTCAGCGTGGAAGTTCGTTAATTCCTTCAATCAAAATTTACTGGACCCCTAACATGAAAATGACACCATGCTAGGTGACATACAAAATTACTATGTACACATATATAATAAAGCTCCTATTTTGTCAGTATTTATAGTTTCCTAGGATAAAGTGGAAACAAATAGCTACTCAAAAAGGGATATTGTAAATCTCAAGAATAAGGAGTTCAGATAAAGGCAAGGTGATCAAGGAAGGCTTCATCTTCACAGAGAAACATAAAGGGGGAGCAATATCTCAATGGAAGGATAGGGAGAAGATAAATGTTAAAGAGTCTTAGGGGGTAAGCGGCTGCAAACCATGGATGGCAAATTGGGACGAAGACTGGCACAGAGGAGCAGTTGGTGAGCCCAGCAGGCCAAGAAATTTGCTTTTAGAACACTGAAGACTTGGAGCCAGGTAGTGATCAGAACAGTGTTAAGGAAGATAAATCGGTCTGCAGAACATGGAATGGATGGGGTCTGTATGCACAAAAGCCACAAGGGAATAAATAGCTGACCCTGAACCATGGCAATGGGAAGTCCAACGTAAGAAATGTTTTATCAGGCAGGTCAAGAGAACCTGGGGATGACTGGCCCCTGAGGCACAGCAGGAGGATGAAGAGCGGAGGCTCAGGTGTGGGGCTGCTCAGGAGGAGGACCATGAGCTAGGAAAGGAAAGAAGACTCAAACAAGGATGGTGGGGTTTAGGATGGCCGGACTTGCCATGGGTGGTGGTTGCAGGGGCAGCCTTTCTAATTAAGGGTTCTGTCCTTTCAGTGTATTTGTAGTATTTGGGAATAGAGGCAGGGAATAGCCAGAGAGAAGTTCTGTTTCAAACAAAGAGGAGTTTGGGTGGGGAGGCAGTGAGATTCCAAAGGGGTGGCAAGAACAGCAGGCAGTTGACAATGCAGTTCAGGTTTGTTTGGGTATTTTTTCTTTTAACAAAAAAGAAAAAGGCGGGGGGGGGGGGGGCATGGGCAGCAGCATGGGGTC
This sequence comes from Nyctereutes procyonoides, assembly GCF_905146905.1. Lineage (NCBI taxonomy): Eukaryota > Metazoa > Chordata > Mammalia > Carnivora > Canidae > Nyctereutes > Nyctereutes procyonoides. The sequence continues at coordinate 71,700,233 of NW_026575140.1, forward strand.
AGGCTGGAGAGAGCAATCCTTGGAGCTGTGGGAGTGAAGGAGGTCTAGAACACCCAAGCGGGCCTATGGAAATGAGAGAAGAAAATGTCTGAGGACAAAACACTGGCAAAACAGTTAGCTGGGAGACTGAAAAATCTTGTGCAAGGCTCGTTTAGCACCACCCAAGAAAAAGCCAACCGACAAAGGTAGAAGCAGCGCTGCAGAAGAAGTGGAGGGTTTTTTTTTTCCTTAAGATTTATTTATTCATGAGAGACACACAGAGAAAGGCAGAGACACAGAGGGAGAAGCAGACTTTCTGTAGGGAACCTGATGCAAGACTCGATCCCCAAGACCTGGGAGTCACGACCTGAGCTATAGGCAGATGCTCAACCACTGAGCCACCCAGGTGCCCTAGAAGTGGAGTTTTTAAAAGGAAACAGGAGTTAAGGGGGCCACAGGCTCTAAGGCAGGCAAGGAAGGATGTGCTTGATCTAGCTAAGGGCCACACGGCCAGTGACCTACAGCAGGATTTTCATGCAGTGCCGGGGTGGAGGTTAAAGTGAGGGACCAGCTGTCCCAGGGGAGGGGGGGAACCATGGCCAGAACCATCAGTGGGACCAGTTGGCGGTGGCTCAGGAGCACAAGGCAAGCAGTAGCTAAGCCGGATGTTATGCAGGGGACATCCAATGTGGCCCGTCACCCACATGACATCCTGCAGCTAGATGTGAGTCCCTCAGGCAACCCGCTAGCCCTAGCACCCCACAGCACGGCGCTCCCTCTGCTGAGCCACCCAATTTGGGTTTGCAGGCCCCCAGGACCTAGACTCAGCTGGCCGGACCGGAGTCCAGGGCAGCCTCTGCAGACAGGTGCTGCACTTCCTCTGCTACAGAACTACAGCAGAGAACATGGGCAGACCCAAGAGCCTGCTCAGTATTCTACAGGCCATTTCTTCTTGACGTCCAGAGGCAGATAGAGGAAAGAAAGGGAGAGAGAAAACCATCCTCATGTTGGGAAATGGCTGAGTACCAACAACATCAAGACTTAATTGTTCTGTCCCCACATAGCCTGGAAGTCCACCTCTTTGACTTTAAGACAGCGAGGGTTAATTAAGGAAGGCCCTTCCAGTTTGAGTGTCAGGAGGGCAAGCACCCTCATTGCCCTTTTCTCAAGGGTTCACACACAAGAGGAGGGGAAAGCCAAGTGGCAGAAATGAGGCAGGGGTGCTCACTCTGCTCTACAGACAGAGTTGGGGTGAGGATGGGGTGGGGAGGCTAGTAAGGGAAGGACTAGAAAAGCTCACGGTAACCTGTAAAATAGGGACTTTAGATACCTGGCAGAAGACTGAGCACCAACCCTTTAAAGACTTAGTAAAACATGGATCATTCCAGAAAAATGCACACAGAACATGGTATGCAATTTAAGAGACTTACAGACCCGCCGGCAGGCCATCCATGGATCTCCCAGGGTAGATCACCGACTCCAGGTGGGAGCCCCTCTGCTGTATCTCACCAACTTCTTCTGGTACCTCGTACCTCCGTATCTGACCACCACCACTGAAATCAAGTCCATCCCCGCCTCAGTTCACTATCACCCCTCCTACAAAATAGCAGAGACTAACTCCCAATATCAACAACAGCCGCAACATTTGTATTTCCTGGTCTCTGAGAATCATCTCTTAATGTGTTCTTAGCGGTCTCAGATTTAAAAAAAAAAAATCCAAACAAAAAATGATGTCACTGTCAGAATTACTTTTCACCTGCACACAGCAGCCAATCAAACGCTAAAAAAGAATGAAGTAAAAAAAAAAAAAGTAAAAAAAAAAAAAAAAAAGAATGAAGTATATGTGTACATTCATGTTTCAGAATCCTATTATAGGAAACTTAATACAGATCTGCTTCCTTTCCTTTGTAAAATTCCAGGCACCTGACATTTTACTGCCATTGGGTACTCTCGGAAAGGTTATGTTTTTATAATGGAAAAATTCTCACTGACCCACTGGGGTTTCTACTTCCTCACTCATCAATTAAAATCATCAGCAAATTTCAGCTTGCTTTTAGTGAAGTACAGGTAAGTGTCTTAACGTTCCCAACGTGCAAAGGAGAGGACATGGATGAAATGCTACATCCACCTGGTCATTTACCAAACTACACCTGAAGCTTGGAAGCTATAATCTTTGGGGAAGGGGCAGCCAAATTTTCTCAGAAATGGATACTTGGTTTTCCAGCTTCCAGGTGCATGTGAAGCCTTCCCTACCTTCAGCCCATCCCCATTTGTAAGATAGGCTATATTATCCTCCGAGATGAATCATCTTCAGTTCAGCCTTTCTGCAGTCTTGTTTGCTGGAGTCTGCTGACGGAGGCTGGAGGCACTCTGCATTTACCCCTTTTTTCCTTACATTGAATCAATTAGCAATGTTAAATATTTAACACATTAGTCTTATTTCGCTGAACAAAACAATTCGCAAGCAGCCTGGGTAGTGGCAGTGCAAGATAGGGAACAGACCAGACGTGGAGAAAATTGAACGCAGGGAAAAGTATGTTTTAGGTGAATGTGTATTTTAAAATATATAAAAATCTATTCACAATTCACTGAAGATGGATTGCTTGTTTCTTTCCTTTTCCTGACAGGTCCTGAATCTTTATAGAGAACATTAAATTAAAGCGCATAATGGGTTTATGTAGCGTAGTGCGCATTGGAGACATTAGTCACGTCCCTTAAGCATTTTTCTCATTTTCTAAGCCTGACTTAAGCCCCATTTCCCCATTGATGAGGGAAGTCCATATGAACCCACAGACCACATCTGCAGTCTGGTGTGCCTTTTTTTTTTCCCCATTTGGTGTTGTCAACAGAGGCTGCTGTCCCACACTCAAAATCATCCCAGAGTATTACATTTCCAGAACAGTTTATAGGAAACAGTGAGAAGCAAATAGGGTCATTCTAGGGAGAAACTATTTTGTTCTTCCCCCTTTTCTCTTTAAAACACAGTGGCATCAAGTGGGAGGGAAAAAACCCAACTCCGAGCTGTCCTGCAGAACCCTGAATGAACGAGTCAGACAATTTCTACTCAAGCACAGAGGCCAAATCCTCCTGTAATGCAGCTAGGAGCTTAGAAGCAACACCAGGTCACTCAGGGCTGTTGTTTGTGTGGCCCAGTACATTCTACGCCAGTATCAGCATACGTTATCAATCTCCTAATCTGGTATGATGCTTTAACGTGATTACCAGGAGGCAGTCCTGTCTATCTAGCATGGAGCTTACAATGTTACAGTGTCGGGCTGACCCACAGAAGTGCTCTTTAAGAGATCCCCAAACCATACAACTGCTTAGCAGGGCATATCTGATGCTAATGAGGAAACGGAAAAGAACCGGTTGCTTGCCATGTAGCTAGATTTCATTAGCATTATACAAACTCCTGCATCATATTATTTTTTACTGTGAAATGATTAGAGCCCTTGATCTCTGCCTGGGAGCACTACTACCCCAGCGCACTGTGTCAGGCTTGAAGGAAAAAGGCATTTTGATGGGATTCAAAGAGAAAAATAAGATTACTATAGCAAGCTTCCACAATAACCTCCTGTATGAATCTGGGGGTAGTCTCATCGTATCCTTATCAAGTACTTTTTAGTGGTTCTAGACAGCTATGCTCTGAGTGACAGGAAGGGTTTTTATAAAACTTAAAATCAGCAGAAAGAAGAGGTCTGGTTAATGCCTTGGCATATGAAGCCCACAGCCTTCCCATAGGAATCTCAAGCAGGAAATAAATTTACTTTGGTTACAATAGCTAACATTGACAGAGCCCTTACCAAGCGCCTTATACTGCAATAAGCATTTTACAGCTATAAACAGACAGACATAGATATATAGATATTCTCACACCCTCACAAGGGAGATCTTATTCTACAGATAAGAAAACCAGGGCTCAGACAGGTTAAGTTACCACGTGCAGTCACACAGCTGGTATGGGAAAAGCTAAATCCTGATTCTCAAGAGTCTTATCCAGAATCTGCCTTCCTCACTGTGCTATTTTACTTCCTGTATTTGAAATCCTTAGATTTTTATCCCCCCACCAACTGGTCAATTTTGATCAAACTGTCACTGTAACGTTTTACAGGAATGAACCATAGAACCGATGTTAAGTTTTAAGGTGGGAATTTCAAATGCATTTGCCTGGGTTTTCCTTGGTGTTTTGATGAGCACATTAGCATTAATTCTAGACTAGATTTCTGCTGGAATGGGTATCAAGTAATTTACTGCCTTCCAGTTCAGAGTGGGCAGCAAACATGATTTCCATGTATCCAATCCATAATGCATTGTGGGACTCCAGAAATACAACCAGGATTTTCAGAGATGTTCATTTAACCGTACAGATAATTAATAGTTTATATGTTATTTACTTGCTGGTAGGGATGTTAGGAGCCACAAACACCATGAAAAAGCCTCCATCATCTCCCCCACCCTAGAATACCCTAACACCAGACCCATAAGGACTTAGCACCCTACCTCTACAGAGGTTCTTGGTCCACCAGAGTGGATGAAGGCAGAACTAGTTTGACATTTCCTGCTGACTGTGATTAGAGCATCTTTTAATGAAGCTCACTTCAAATCATTTTAAATCCATTTGCTCATGTCAACATCAATGTACTCAGCATTATCTACCAATTAGTAAACCGGAAAATATTCTTTAGATAATCTGAAATCTCAGTAAAATATTCAGTGTGCCATTCATTTACTATAAACTGCCCTGTAAAAACAAATTAGCAAAACCAGCTGTCACAGGACAACATAAACATCCATTAATACAGCCCAACTACTTCAGTCTCCAGCGAGATTTTTAAGGAAAGATAAAATGCAGTAAAAATATAAGTCAACAAGAATTTCAAATGCTAGGCATGCCTCTGTGCCAATGTGCTGCACCACTATGAAACCGTACCTTCATCTTCCCTACATGTGAGATCAAATTTGGACTGGAAAGAAAGGAGTTAAATGAAACATTCTTAACAATTCTTTCAACGAAGAGCCCAAGTCATGGTGCTGCAGTAAGTCTAGAAGGCCAATAGAGTTCTAACATATGTCATGCTTCATAAAGATCAGAAATGTCAAAGAGCATGAAAGCTGACCAGATAGGAATGGGATTATGAATATGCAAATAAGCAATCAATTCAATCGCAAGACCCAGATTTCGCACGACTCTACTCACTTATACGACACCGCAGAAAGCAGCTTCCAAACTTACAGGAAGCCAGTGAGTAAGTACATCACTTAACAGCCAACATTGACTCGTCCTTTCCACAAATCAGCCTGACAAAATTCTATAATTTAAATATGGCAATATTTCAATAGCCACCTTCCACTTAGGACTCTTTCAGTATTTTTCATTTTAATGCATTGGTTATAAATAAACTGCGGCAGCACCTGTTAAGAGGGATTAAAAATGCTTTTATATTATGAGAGACCGGGTGAGAGCTTGTTCTCTGATGAACACACTCGTGATATGCGGAAGACGTCTGCAGTGGAAGAGCAGTCTTCTTCAACAATGATTTCCATTTAAGAATCTAAATTAGGCTTCAGTCACTGATGACTACTTCGACCTTCTAAACGATATGGAACACTTCAGAGTGGGTACCTAACACAAAGGCTGCCGATCACAGGATGGAACATGCTCGAGCAATGCAAACCCAACTGACTGAAGGTAGAAAAGCTGGAGGATGCAAGCCTATGCTTTCCTTAGCAGAGCCATGATCCCCAAAAGGATGGATAGAAGCACCAGAACCAAAACAGAAGATGCCCGGTCTCAAAGTGTTTCCTAAATGTTTACCAGGCCAGTCAACTTTCTAGGACATTTCCATTTTGCTTTACTAAGCATACCAAGGCATTAGGGAAAAACGCTCTAAAGCAGGGGGCTTGTCGGGCGCCTGGGTGGCTCAGTGGTTGAGTGTCTGCCTTCAGCTCAGGGGGTGAGGCTGGGCTCCTGGGATCTAGTCCCACACATCAGGTTCCCTGCAGGGAGCCTGCTTCTCCCTCTAGCTATGTCTCTGCTTCTCTCTGTCCCTCTCATGAATGAATGAATGAATGAATGAATGAATGAATAAATAAATAAATAAATAAATAAATAAATAAATAAATAAATAAATAAAATCTTTAAAATAAAAATAAAACAGGGGGCTTGTCACCAGGCTCCTCCTCAAAGGCTGTGCAGCATGGAAAAAGAAGAGACATAAAAGGGCTATTTGGACTAATACTATTGTAATCTTAAAAATTTTTTCAAAAGGAGGATAGAAATCTAAAATATTCTCATTCGTTCGTGAGTTAATGTGTTTACAGAAACAGTAGGGTTTACTCCTAACTCTACAGCAAGCCAAGGCTAAAACATAGGGACCTTCAAACAAAAGGGAAAAAAATTTTTTTCCTCTAAATCACAAACCAAGTCACATCTATGCATCCTCTGGGGAGAAATCATAAACTTAAGTTTACAGTTTTCTTCTTGACATTAATTATTAAGAAAAGCTTTTCATCTTGATTATAGCCATTAATAAATTAAAAGTGAATATATTTCTATAAGTATTTCATTTCATAACCAGGTGTTACACTCAGCCTGTGGGTTTCATGTACAAATAGACTCGTTAAAAAACATTCTGCATATGGTATCCATAAGAAAGTAGAAACCAAGAATTTGCAATCTGCAAAATTCCCTACTTCCAACACTTACCAGAATTGAACATTTTTCCATGTTTTGCAAAATGGATACATGTTCACTGAAAAGAAAAAAAAATCGAGCTACACATAAAATTACAAATAAGACTGTAAAGCACCACATTATGTGCGACGGGAAGGGACTGGGAAGCAGCAGGAGTGGCAGCCAGATTTGGGGCTTTTGCTACAAATGAGGGCTCTCCCAGAACACGTGATATGCCAAGTCGACAAGAACAGATAAAACTTCATGAATGGAATATTTGTTACGTGTGTGTGAAGACTAAAATTTCTAAAGAAAGCAATTAATACCTTAGTTATCCTGGAAATAGCTCATGTGCCTTACATCATCTCGGGGGGGGGGGGGAGGTAGTGATTCAGAAAGGCAAAAGAATGTGCCAGTAAAGGGTGAGGTGGGGGGGGTAAGAACCTTATTTTAGTTCTTTTGTGGGTTTGGGGTTTTGAATATTTAAAAACAGAAACCAGATGCTCCAAATTTTCACTCATCTCAGCATCAGTAGATGAATATAAATCTACAGGAAAATCCAGATGGGGCACGATACCTACCTGCAATCCAAAATATATATTCCACCCTATTAGAGGCTGGCTCAAGAATTAAACATTCTGAAAGGACACATGCTTATATAAGCTTGGGTTTCCACTTCTATAATTAGAGTCATGTCTAAGTATAATCACTTACCTTTCCTACAAGGCACTTCAACCACTCCACTATGATAATGATAGCTAACACCCAGTGCTCACTAGGTCCTAGGGCTGTTCCTAATGATTTTCTACACATTAACCTAATTCAACAAGTAGTGTCTATAAGGTAGACACTACTATCCTATTTCATAGATGAAGATACTGAGGTCCAGAGAGGTTGAAGGACTTGCCTAAGGTCACCAAGAAAGGCAGTAGCAGGCCAGGATTGGAGCTCCAGGTGGGCTGACTCCCATGCCACAATAACAAGGTGTGGGAGACATGGCTTTTGGATGGCACAAAACTAAGTTGTCTCTTAATCCATATGGAAGTGGAACTGTTTCATTATAACCATGGTATCCTCTATTTCCAGAGCTTTTGTTTTAACCTTGTCCCATTACTCAAGACAAGTCATGACTCTGACCATCAGTTTTCTATTCAGCAAAATTTAGTAACGCCTACTTCATATGATATTGCACGACACGACACAACACACCACAAGTTCAAGTACTTTGTAGACTACGACATCTGTCTGAAGTGTTAGTTCCCATAATAATGATTAAACTTTTCATAGTGTCAGCTCCTCGCCTCCATGTTAGACCACTGGACAGGCCCATTAATTACATGTGTTAAGAATAAAAACTAAATAAAGAACCAAGTGCCAGAGTAGCTTGAAATTGTCTTCAAGTAGCCTGATTAAACTAGCCATTGACAATGAAACAACATCCTTGGTAGGGCATTGTGTCAAAAAGCCCATTTAGCTAGCCTAATTTATTCCAGGAGAAAAAAAAAAACATAAAAACCTTACAGAAACTATTAGAAAGTAAGCTATCATCCATTAAAACTAAAGTTGAATGGGAAAATTTTAAGAAATGCAATACATTTGTCAAAAAGTCAAGTAATATTTCTTGCCATTCATTAACAATTATAAAGCACTAAAACTTCAAAGCCCTGTACAAATTAGGATGCCTGCACAGAACAGAACCAGAAAATATTATATATCACTCAATACATTTACTAAGTGCCTGCTATGTAGTGACTAGAACTCCTTCGATGCAAGGATATTAAAAAAAAAAAAAAAAGAAAGAAAGAAAAAAGAAAAGCCCTGTGCTAGTGGAGTTAACAGTAAAAGGTACCATTTATTGAGTCCCTAGTGTAGGACAGAGATTGTGCAAGTACATTATCTACCAAATTTTAATCCTTGCAATCCAAGAATCATACAAGAAAGGCATTATGATCCTAATTTTCTTAAAGACTTATTTTTAGAGAGACACAGAGAGAACGGAGGAGTGGAGGGAGGGGCAGAGGGAGAGAGGGAGAGAGAATCCTCAGACTTCCCTGCTGAGCAGAGCCTGATGCAGGGGTTTGATCCCAGGACCCGGACACCACGACCAGAGTTGCAATCAAGAGTTGGATGCTTAAAAGACTGAGCCACCCAGGTGCCCCGATCCTACTTTTTCAAATGAGGAAATGAAGGCTAAACATGCACACCTGTCACTGTTAGGATGTAAAGGACCCAGATGTCAAAACTGGCCTGTCTACAGTGAAAGCTCCCTTTCCTCACAGCATCCAAAGTGTCTCAAACCTCAAGCAGAACACCTCTAACACCAGGAAAGAGGGAGTTAATAAATACACTAGGTGCTATAAGACCTAGCCAGAGTACAGAACACTACTAACCTTAAAACTGCAGGCCCATTTTACCTTCTGTTCTACATGGTAATATATTTATGGTTTTTAGTTTTAAGCTTTTTCTCAAATCTTCTAGTGAAAGTGACATACCAAAAATATGTACCAAGTCTATCCTACGCTAGTTTAAGAGAAAACTTGACACCACCCTACCTGCTGAAAAGACAAAATATACATATGGCAAATCAACCAAAGCCCTTCAGAGCGGCATGACCAACAAGGAGAAATGAGGATAGTATAAACTGAACACCTGTTACTCAGAGTAAACTGAGCCTTTCTCAAGGAAGAGAATTTTGAGCCTGATATTTTAAGTGAGGAATTAGAAATACCTAGAAATAAATGGTATCCAAATTGAAAAGAAATCAAGTGAACAAAGAAATACGATAAGGCTACCCAGCATTTGGGAAGAAGTATGTAGACCTGGCTATACACAGGGCAGTGATTACCAAACAAGAAAGCCCCTGAAGGACCTATTAAATGCACATTGCTGCCCCTCCCCCGGTCCCACCAGATGTTTCCAATTCCACAGGTCTGGCGTGGGGCCTAAGAATATGCATTTCTGAGCATTTACAGGAGATGCTGATGCTGCTGGCCTGGGCACCACGCTGGCTGTGTTTCAGAGGGATCAGAGGAGGGAGAGAGGATGCCCACCTACAGTGGGCTGGAGGGCTGCACGGAGGAGAGGCAACTGAGGTATGCCCTCACAATCTGCAGAGATCCTGGCTGAGAAGGGGTGCATTCTGGATGGGATGAGTGCATGAACAGGGTTAATAAAACAACAGCGGGTTTGGCGTGGGTGTCTGGTCTCAGTTGGCGGAAGGTCTGTCTTCTGCTCAGGTCATGATCCCAGGGTCCTGGGGCTGAGCCCCTGAGATGGTCTCAGCAGGGAGTCTGCTTCCCCCTTTGGCCCTCTGCCCTTCCCCCTGCTTGTGCTCTCACTCTCTCAAATAAATAAATGAATAAAATCTTACCAAAAAAAAAAAAAAAAGATCTGGTTTGGCGTCATGGGGTTTATGAACAGGAGCTGGGAGACCCTGAGCCAGGCGGGTGGTTGTACAAGGGGGGAGCGGGAGGGGCAGGAGGACAAGGAGCATGCAGGCACAGTAAGGAGAGAGAGGAGCTGGGTCAAAACCAGCTATATAGAAACAATCAGCAGAAATTGGCTATGGACTCACCAGAGAGAGAGAGGGGTCAAAAATGATTGTGAGGCTCCGAAGAGTAAGTCTGTCTTCTAGACGATCGAGGGGAAATTGAGAATGGTTGCTTATTTGTAAGGGTGAGAAGAAATAGTTTTGGGTCTAAGTTTCTGGCATCAAAAGGCCATCTGGTAGCTGCATCCCATGGTTAAGCAGACAGCAGAGCCCCAAGAGGGAAAGTACAGTGGAATGTACATAGGGGTTTCGGAGTCCTTTGTTCTTTTAAACAAGACCCTGAATAAATAAATGGGCTCTCAGAAGGAAAAGCATTCATAAGAACAGAGTGGCGTCTTAAAAGTCATTACAAGAAATTCTGTAACCATGTATGATGACAGTTAACTGGACTCACGTCATTTCACAGTGTGGACAAGTATCAAATCTTTATCCTGTACACCTGAATGTGAAGTTATAAGTCAATTTTACCTCTGTTAAAGAGGAACAGAGTGCCTGGGCCACAGTCATTAGAGAGGACTTTCAAAATATATATATATATATTTCTAAGTCTCTTAACTATATATAGGTAATGTGTGCCTAGATATTAGCCTATTAAAATACAAGCTTAGTTTTTAAAAATCAGAAGTGAAATATGGCATTCTTCAAAATCCCACAGTTTGCCAATATTGAAATGTTAATTTATTATTCACTGCCACATTAGTGTCACTCTCTCACCTCTTACCACGTTCCCCACATAAGCCATCTGGATGTAAGCCTCTCTTAACCCATCTGTGCTCTCACATTCACAAATCCTAAACATTCTTTTCTAACTGTATAAGGAACACACACTTCCATTGCTATTGCTCTCTTTAAAATAAAAGGAAAAACGACAGCCACCCTGGATTGAGAAGAGAATGTTATACCTTGTTAAAGATACTAATAGTACTGTCTGGTAATGAAAAGCCTGCATGCAGGGAGGAAAAAAAAAAACTGATTTCACATTTCAGAGAACCCTAGGAGATCCTCTTGTCACATCTCTTCCAAGGACACTTCCATGAAACCAAAAATTTCAACCAGGAGCAAACGAAGAGGCAGACAGGTGCTAAGGTAATGCCCCAGCACAGCTTGAGTTCCAGAGTCAGCACTGGTTTGAGGGAGCCCTGGGTCAATCCGGTGCCTGCTGAATTCCCTCAGGCAAACTACTTAATTTGACTATGACTCAGTCTGTTTCCTCATCAGTAATCCGAGGTTTAAAACGTATCTACCTCAGCTGGCAAAAAGACAAGACACATCAATTTACCGGAAAGAAGCCCAAAAATAGAACCCCACACCCAGGGCCAATTGCTTTTTGAGAAACAAACTAATTAAAGTAATTCTGAAAAAGAGAGAGAGTTCTTCCAACAAAGGTTCTAAAACAACAGAACATTCATATGCAACAAAAATAAACTTTACACCTACTACCTTCTGAAAAGTTAACTAAGGATGAATCAACAGACCAAAATGCAAAACTGTAAAACTTGTAGGAGAAAAACGGCCAGGATCGTCATAACCTTGAATCAGGCAGGAATTCCTCAGTTACTTTACCAAAAGTATACTCCGTAAGAGACTGGATTCATCAACAAGACTTTAGAAAGATTAAAAGCTCCATGAAGGCCACTCTGGAGAGAGTGACAAGCTGCAGGCCAAGAGGAACAATGCAAACCACACATCGTGCCCCACCACTGGAATCCTAGTACTCCATAGTGAAAAAAAAAAATTTTTTTTTTTTTAAGAGGGACAAAATATTTGAAAACATTTTATCAAACAAAGAAGATATGGTAAATAAGCACGTGAAAAGATGCTCACTAACACCACTTGTTAGGGACACACAGAATAAAGCCACTGTTAGAAGGCACCAGACACTGGAAAGCCTCCTCTGGCCAGAGAAGACATTCTGGAGACCTGAAAACAAGGCAAGCCACTCCACTCCAGACCTCGACCCCGTACAGAGCTTTAGACGGGGTAGCTGACTGCCTTACTTAAAGTGGGGCCTTCTGTGCACTGCCCACCTCTACTAGTTACCTTAAGTGGGGGCTTCTGGGTGCCATGTTAGGGAGGATCAGAACAAGCCTGCCCACATTCTGGTCAGGGCACAGTTTAACCTCCTTGGGGCCTAGAACACAGAGCCCCAAGGGAAGTTATTTGGAGCAAGAACAAGATGGGAGGCCAAAGATGGGGTGTTACTAGCCCTCCTAATACCATAATGAGATACCACTATACATCCATTAGCTATATAGGTACAGGCTATATAGAGATAGGACTAAAACACACACATACACTGACAAGGACACAGAGCAAATGGGATTATTATGCATTGTGGCAGGAATAAAAAATGTAAAGCCACTCTAGAAATGAGTTTGGCAGTTTCTCGAAGAGTTAAACATGTACATACAATGGGACCTGGCAATCCTACTCTAGGCATTATATTCAAGAGAAATGAAAACGTATGTCCACAAAAACACCGGTACACAAATATTTACAGCTGCGTTTCTCAGGTTGCCCAAACTGGAAACAGCTTAAATGTCCTTCAATAGATGAATGGATAGACTGGCACATCCACACAATGGAATACCACTTAGCAATATAAAGGAATAACCCATGCAACAATTTTGATGAATTCTGGACGCAGTAGACTGCAAGAAGCCACATTCAAAAAGCTGCATCCAGTAGGATTCCATCGATGACATGCCTTAAGACGCAAAACCACAAATGGAGAACAGATTGGTGGCTACTTGTGTCAAGAGCTTCATGAATTAAAAGTTAGGTGGACTGAAGCACATTCTCTAAAGTCATACTGAAGGGCAGAGACACATAAAATGTAACGCCAAAGGAAGTAGACTTTCTATCCTCCTTAGAAGAGATGCAGATATACATAATAAATCACAGAACTCAAAAGTATCAACTCAAAAGATGTCAAAGGATATTTTTAAATTTTTTCTCTTCACTCTAGTCTTGGCAAATTTACTAAGCCCTGTGCATAAAGAACAAAATAAAAGCAAGGCATATGATATTTTTTAACAGGCAAGACTTCTGGATGTAAAATGTGAATTTTTTCTTCTTTTTTTAAGTCATCTCTACACCCAACATGGGGCTCAAACTCACGACCCTGAGATCAAGAGTTGCACGTTCTACTGACTGAGCCAGCCAGGCGCCCCCGTAAAATGTGAATTTTTAATAACAAATCCTCTATATTTTCACTTTGTGTCACTACAAAATTTCAGACTCACATTCAAAATGAAAGTTTTCTTTTACAAATTATGTAGTTAAATGCCATACATCTCTCATAAAATCAAATTAAACCATAAAAATATTTTTAAATTTATTTATTTATTTATGAGAGAGAGAGAGCACATGCACTCGTACAGGGGGAGGTGCAGAGGGAGAGAATGCCAAGCCCACTCCCCTGCTGAGCACAGAGCTGGGCTGGGGCCCAATCTTACCACCTACGAGATCATGACGTAAACCCAAAACAAGAGTCCGTCACATAAACTGACTGAGCCACGCAGGCGCCCCTAAACCATAAAAATATTTTTAAGAGCAGAGGAAATGTTTGGCTACAAAGGGCATGAGGGAGTTTGGGCAAGTGAGGGAACAGTACAGTGACCAGGCAGTCTTGTACCATGGGGTAGTTACACTCTGTATCCATTTGTCAAAAGTTAACAGGGGCTCCTGGGTAGCTCAGTGGTTGAGTGACTGCTTTTGGCTCAGGTCATGATCCCGGAGTGCCGGGATCAAGTCTCACATCAGGCTCTTCACAGGGAGCCTGCTTCTCCCTCTGCCTGTGTCTCTGCCTCTCTCTGTGTCTCTCATGAATAAATAAAATCTTAAAAAAAAAAAAAGTTAAAGAACTGTACTCCCCAAAAAGTAAATTTAACAAATTCCTAAAAACAAATTATCACTAGAAACAGTACCTACTTCACAGAATAGTTTTGAGAACTTGGTCAGATAAGGGATTTAATGAGCTCAGAGTAAGCACTCAGTAACATTTAAAAATGATTATGGTATTCCCACGGTCTCGGTATTTCATGTCCAATTCAGGTTCAAATCAAATCAATTCATTTATCAAGGATCAATCTTGCTTGGCACTGAGCTGGCTTCTACAATAAGTAAAGATACATGTTTAGGTCTGCTCCCTCAGGAGTCTCAAGAAGGTAACTTCTGTTCCGGTCATTAATCTAACAACAGAGGTTAAAATTCAGTTAAATGACTCAGCAACAAAGTCAACACGAAATTAACAATAATAAAAAAATGACCAAGGCCAGATAATCCAAGATCGTTTCCATGTGGCTTTTAAGTATACTGGGTGACCAGTGATTTGTTTGTCTTCCTTTTTCTGAGGCAGAACTACCACACCTTGGAGGCTCAGGCCCAGAGCATGAGGCCACCATTCCAATGGGTTTGCATTCTCTAGGTGTGTGTCAGAGGATGGCAGTGTGGAGGGGCCAAGCAGGATGCGTGATAGGAGAAAGCGCCCAGGGAATTAAAACACTTGTTAGGCATGATCGAAACACAGAGGAAATGCAGACTTTATTAGCACTGTTGAACACCCAGACTACTTACACGATAGAAGAGTCATGAAGACAACAATTTCTTGGTTCAATACTCTCCTAGAAGAAAGAGGGCTTCAAAATCAACAATCATATGTACCTCACATTAAGGTAGCTTAATTTGGTCATTTTACTAAGCTTGTGAACCACGAGATGGACACCATAATAAAAGTTATCACACTCACTTCTACAGAAAATGACAGACAACACTCCAAAAATAAATAGAACATCCAAGCTGATCTTACTGGTTATAATCTGCCATCATTTCTATCAATGATTTTCAAATGGTGAGTCTTAAAATAAATTTAATGGGTGCCACTCAGCACTTGTTTAAATGAAACAGACTAGAAATGAAAGTTTAAATGAAACAGACTAGAAATGAAAGGACAGAACAGAGGAGGGTACAGTAGGGTGGGACTGGGTACAAAAATGGATAGACTAAGATGGACAGGAGACAGTGCGTGGGTTTGGATGGATAGAAAAAGAACGGAAGGAGACATGAAAGCATACTGCAAAAAAAATAACAAAGACACACTGAACATACTAATTTATTGTGCATATGGTTGCATGAGTCATGCTCTAAACAATTTTTGAAAAACACTGACTTAAATCTTAACCCATGCAACCTCTTATCTACAATATCTTTAAAAGCATGTTTTCATGATGTTCCCAAGGACAAAAATCCAATGGTTATTTCCAAGAAAAGGCATTCCCTACCCAGCTTTGTGTAACTAAGGCAAGAAAGAAAATTAAAAACGTAAGCCTGTTTTCTAATTCGTACTAAGTCACCAGATACATAAAGTATATCCTCCACGTCAGTACTGTGATCTAAGATCTACCTCACTTTATAGCTTTACTCTGACAGATACCATCTCTGCACTGAAACAGTCAACCTCCCAGCAAGGGTCTGAAATAGTGACTCTTTTCTGCTCCACTGTGTGTGCTAACAAACTAAGCTACACACTGAGAATCTGAGAATGGCCATCAACAGCTGGCCCAAGTGCACAGTCCTCCTAATCCTATTTGCATTGATGACTCCTCTCCAAAAAGACAAACTGACTGTACTTCTGGGAAGCCTCTTCTCTAAATCGCTAGCTATTGCACTGTTTGCAGGAGACAAGGACACCGCCCCTACACACACACACACACACACACACACACACACACACACCTGCCCCCTATACATTAAGCACAACAGAGTCAGGATCTAGCAAATCACAACCAGATGAAATCCTCAAGACCATAAATTCCATTCCTACACTCCCTGGTACATAGAGTTTATATAATTTTTAAGATAAAACAAATCCAGTATTTGGGCCACCAAAACTTCTTTTAACAAAAAGCAAAAATAAACATCAAAGCATCATCAGCTGCAACTAAGTAGTAGAAATAAACAGGTGAACTTGCAAGGAGATAATCTAAAGAAAAAGGTATGCTAAAAAAACAATTGAAATGTGGGCAAACAAAACAGCTCGTAGGTATCTGGTTAAGAGTTAAAAACCTGTCAGTATAAAGGGTATAAGACAGATAAACACTCCTTCAAAGTCCAAGGTATCCAGACGAAAACAAACAGCAAATAGAGTTTCTACAAAGGCTGATGTATTTACATGCAACATCAATTTCTTTCCTTTCTCTTTTTTTTTTTTCTTTTTTTAAGAGTTTATTTTTAAATAATCACTACACCCGATGCGGGACTCAAACTCACAACCCTGAGATCGAGAGTCACACGCTCTACAGACTGAGCCAGCCAGGCACCCCAGTATTTTTTTTAATGCATCATCCGTTGCGACCAATTTTTTTTAGACCTTTTAAATGGCAGGCTTTATATCCTTTCTTTTTCATCAATTACAAAGGTAACCTACACTCATTACAGAAATTTCAAACAGTATACAAATATAACTTAGAAAGTAAAAGTCCTTCATAATTCTACTCTCCAGAGATAACCATTGCTAATAGCTTTGTTTATACTTCAAATTTGGAATGAATATACTAATTAAATTATATGCATTGCAGATTTATTATATAGAAAATGTTAAGTTTTTTAAGAGAAATAGGATCGACCATTCTACATATACAGTGTTCTGCAAGCTGCATTTCTTCAACCTCTGAATATATCTTGAAAATCTTCTCCTGTCAGTAGACTTAGATCTACATCACTCTTTTTAATGGCTACAAAGTATTCTATTATATGGACAGACCATAATTTATGTCACCAGTCTCTAAAAGACAGACATTTGGGTTGGCTTCCAATTTTTTGCTGTTAAAACAATGCAGCAGTTACATCCTTCTGTATATATGTTTGAAATATTTCTGTAAGCTGAATTCTGTGAAACAGGTTTTTGTTTGGGGTCATAGAATATGCTGAACTTTTTTTTTTCCAATTATCCACTTAACTTTAATTCGTACTACCAAAAATCTTCAAGGTAGCAATTGCTGTAATTGCTTAATTATTTTGATTTTCATCTTTAATACTTTTTTGAAAATAATTTATTCTACTCAAAATTAATTGCATAGGTATTAAATCAAAAGGTATGTTTTAACACATTCCTGACTAGTTATTAGAAAATATGCATTGTCCACACTCTACATAAAAATATCCCAATTTTAAGAAATTTCACGTATCCCAAAAATCATTGAAAAACAAGTCTTAAGTCTCACATTAGAATCTGGGAGTTCTTCTTTGACTCCAATAGATTCACTATAATCACAGTTTTGTCTGTCTTCAAAAAGGGAAGGGGGGATCCCTGGGTGGTGCAGCATTTTGGCACCTGTCTTTGGCCCAGGGCGCGATCCTGGAGACCCGGGTTCAAATTCCACATCGGGCTCCCGGTGCATGGAGCCTGCTTCTCCCTCTGCCTGTGTCTCTGCCTCTCTCTCTCTCTCTGTGTGTGACTATCATAAGTAAATTAAAAAAAAAAAAGGGAAGGGGATATGCAAGGATCCCCATCACACAGGTAGCTTCAAAATCCAACCCCAAAAAGCCTACCAAATTGTCACTCCTAAACAAGTGCATAAGAAACTCAAATACAAAAAGTCATGACATTCAGAGTCTGGTTTCCAGTAAATTACCCAGGACACATTTCATGGCAAACAAAATACTTGCCGAGAAATATAGTTACCAGGGCAACCATAACTGACCTTTTATGTTTTATTTATCAATAGTATTGCTAAATTATTCTCATTCTTGGAAACAAAGGAGAAAAATGTATTATAAACAATGATAATTAATTAAGGGTCCCCTGCTCCACAGTGAATCACTCCTGCCAAATCTGTGTTTATCCAACAGACGTGCTGTTGTCTGCTTCTCGTCTAGGCTAAGGATCGAGATAGCAGATCCCAAGAAGGCATGCACCAGTTACTGATATTAAACCTGAAACTCGGGATCCCTGGGTGGCGCAGCGGTTTAGCGCCTGCCTTTGGCCCAGGGCGCGATCCTGGAGACCCGGGATCGAATCCCACGTCGGGCTCCCGGTGCATGGAGCTTGCTTCTCCCTCTGCCTATGTCTCTGCCTCTCTCTCTCTCTCTCTCTCTCTCTCTCTCTCTCTCTATCATAAATAAATAAAAATTAAAAAAAAATAAACCTGAAACTCTACATGGAAAGAACGTGAGAGTCCATTCTCAACAGACATTAGGACACATAGGGGAACAGGTGTTCCCCTCACAACACCTGGCACTTAGTAGGTACTTACTCTCGAAATATGGAATAAATATATGAACCTTAAAACAGATGCATAATGAATAAATCCACCTATCTTTCAAATTTGTAAGACTAAAAATCCCAAACCTTTCACCATTTAAGATCTACCCTTTTATGAGTTCCAAATATTCTCATCTAATCAAATATCTCCATTTAGAAAAACATACTTTTTGTTTTAGCAGCCCAGCATATGGCCATACCTGCTCAACCTCAACAGAGAGAAGGGGAAACATAGCTGGGAGAGAAAGAAAATCATATAGAATTCCCGGTGTCCAAAAGAGGACATTAAGAGCATTTATAATGAATTGGATTTATTCATAATCCTTATCAAGGAGGCAGCAGGGTACAGGGAAGAGAGCCCTGGGCTGCAAGTCAGAAGCCTGGAGCTTGGTCCTGGCCTTGGATTTAATGACTAAGTCCCTTCAATTTTCAGACTCTCACTGCCCTCATTTACAAGATAAGGAGGTTAGTCTGTGTGACCTCCCAAGTCCCTCTAGCTCTAAATGTCCGTGACATACTGACCTGCCTTTCCTCTCAACGAGAAAAGCTTATCAAGGACACCTCCGAAGGGAAGCATCTACCTAGGAAAGAGGAGAACCCAGGCCAATGCCCCAGCTAGGCCAATGGGCAGTGATCACTACAGCTCATCAGCCAAAGTATTTTGGCTCCCCCGTGTGTCCATCCATCCTCTGCTGGCACAACCTGAGCCCTGACCCCGCTTTCCCAAGGAGCTGCACCCACATGCAATCTAACTCACACCCACCCTTGCTCTGAAGCCCTCCCGCTGAGCAGGGAGCCTGATGTGGGCCTCAATCCCAGGACCTGGATCATGACCTGAGCCAAAGGCAGACGCCCAACCAACTGAGCCACCCAGGTGCCCATATTACCTTCTATTATACATATATATATATATATATATATATATATATATATATATATATAATTTTCAAGTCTATTTTAAATACATATATATTTTTTAATCCCCCTCAATCTTACACCTCCTATTTCTACTTCCTTCTCCCTTGCCCTACCTTCACCAGCTAAGTCTCTTAAAACACTTGTCTAGACTCCTGCCTCCCACTCTGCGCTCCCCATTCACTCCACCCACTGCCATCTGGTTTCTACTCACCACTGCGCTGAGCTCCCCTGTAAACGCCTAAGTGCCAGGTCCGAGAATGGCCTCCTTTATCTAATCTTACCTCCTTCTCGCATCTGACCATGCTTCTCCCTCCCTTTCCTAGCACTCTCTTCTCTCTTGGATGTTAAGACAAAGCCTCCCTGGTTTTCCTTCTTGGTTCCTTTCACTGGATCACCTCCTGCCTTTCCTTTAACTGTTGACATTCCCTGAAGTACCCTCCTTAGCCCCCCTCCTCCCCAGCGGATACCTTCTTCTTAGGAGAGCCTGTCCATAGCCATGGCTCCAAGTGAGTGCTGTGGAATGCAGAGACATTCCCCCGGCAGGGGAGGGGTACACCACAGACCTCAGCAACGCTGAACCACTGCCCTTAATCCCAGCACCGCCTGGGATTCTAAACTCCCTGTCTTGGTTAGTGAGCTTTTCACCACTTGGTTGACCCAGCCAGAAGGTGATCCTTAACCTAAGCTCCTCCTTCTCTTCTCAGTCCTGCATTTGGTCATGAAATTCTATATCCACAGGAATATATCTTGAAACCAACTTCCTCCCAAACTGCTTAGCAAGACCCTGAGTTGAGGCCCTCATAACCACACCTTCATCCATGGCTTCTCCCTAACCCTATCTCTAACCCACCCCCTCCCCCCAGGGCATTCCACACCTGGTTGATCTCATCCTCATCACCCCACCCCCTGCAGCCCCTTTGGGCAACTCACCTTGGGATAGAGCCCAGACTTGGCCCTCCTCAAACTGATTCCCACCTGCCTTCCCCACCTTCACTTTTTGCTGCTACCTCCAAGGCTTTTGCCCCCTGCCCTCCCAAACTGCTTGCAGTTCCCCAAATCCCCCAAGCTTTTTATGTCTCTGTATCTGTCCATATATTATCTTTCTACCTGGAACAACTCCTAATATCATCTACATGGCTGTCTCGTACCCACCTTTCAACACTCATCTCAAGGGCCTCCCAGAAAGTCCTTCCTGACTCCAAGTCTGCATATTGAGTTAACTCCTCTTCTATGCTTCTGCAGCACTAAACTATGTCTGTTATTGTTCTTAGCATACAGCATTGTGATTTTCACTGTATCCTGCACAAGAGCCTAAAATATAAGTCCCTGGATGGAAAAGACACTATACAATTCATCTTTGTAAGTCTTTGACTTATCAAAGAGTCAAACACATAGTAGGTCGTATATACACAAGCACGCACAGATATGCATGCAGCATTTACTCAAAAAGCATTAAAAAATGGAGGACAAAACTTATAGTCATATTAATTTTAATCTGAGACAATACACTGTGACGCTTCTCAATATTCACTATGGCAGAGTCTTCTTGAGTTGAGTCACACAGCAATTCCATTTGTCACTGGAAGTAGAGGCAGAAGGCCTTAGGACCTTGGTTTCTCCTAAAAAATGGTCATTTTCTAAGAAACACTTCCTGTATACTAGACATCACAGACTCTCTCCCATAGAATCTACAGAGTACTTCAAGAAAGTCTGGAGTGAGGTTTTGGTATAGAGGCATTTCTGTGCACCAAAATTCTTTAAAATGGAGTCAAACAAATAGGACCACACATGAAAATTTTGCTTTCAAACTGGTCATTCCTTATGTTAAGTTTTGAAACGTAACTCAAATGTCCTTCTGCTACCTCTCAGTTTTGTTAGTTACTAAGCTTCAAATCACTGTCATTGGGCAAGCAGTGAACATGCAATAATTATTTCATATTTTTCTTTCTCCGTCTCTATCATCTTTAAATCCACAATATCTCAATCCAACTGATGTCAGTAAATCCAGGCTGTCCTAACTTTTCTCTAAAACTCTTAAAACTATTTGAATGAGGTGTTGAGCAGCTGTCAGTTATGGATTTGAAAATAAAAAAGAGCCTGAAAATTGTACGTTCAGTATAAAAAGATTAGGTGAAGCAATTCAGAATGTTTAAGAACTTTAAATCAAGTTAAAAGCAGTTACCATGGCCAGACCTCATGAAGCTCCGCTTAAGAGTCGCATTAACCTGGCAGTCAAAACTATTTAAAATGAATAATGTTTTTTTCACATTTCACTCACTTTCAGTATCAAAAAAAAAAAAAGATAACAATGTGAATTGGCATACAGCAATTCAGTCATGTTAACAGTAACCTTCAAGATTTAGCGTCCTAAGGACAAAGCGAGAGCTATTAATCTATGGACTTGATGAGCTCCATCCCTCTGAGGCCAAAAGGGGTAATTCCTCAAATAAAGAAAGGACAATTAGGGTATTCCAGAAGCCTTCCGACTTTAAATGCAAGGGAAAAGTCGAGAAAAATGTGCATTTGGATGCTCACGATAGCTGAGTCCAGTATCCAAGATTAAACTACTGAATTTGGGGCGAATGTCAATGCCTTACCCCAACGCCTCTTCCAACTACCTCTCTCACCAGTTAATGCTATGGAATGAGCATGAGAATTTGGCTTCTTAATTTATAAGTGTAGGGCTCTGCTGTCCAAGATGGTAGCTACTAGTCATCTGAGACTATCTAAATTTAATTAAAATGAGACAGGATTAAAAAGTCAGCTCTTCACTTCAGCCACGTTTCAGTGCTCAACAGTCATGTGTGGCATGTGGCTATAGTGGACAGCACAGACAGAGACTATCCATCATCACAGAAGGTTCTATCGAGCAGCAATGGAGAGGCATGGCTAGAGAAAAGATGCTTGAGATGCTGGACTTGCCAGCTTTAGTTTCAGAGCTCCTCAGCTAAACTGAGCTACTTTCTGCTCATTCCACCTGTAAAAGAAGAGCAGTCATCTCGAGGTAGCATGCAAAATTTCCACAAGGATCTATCTTTTACCTGAAAGAAGAGTTCAGGCAGTGCAGACCACAACTCAGCAGGTGCCATATTAGGCCCAAGCCACACTCTCACTACTCAACTGCAAATCAAAATGCTCCCACACATCAATTTAATTTGTGACCCCCTGCCAGCTAATATGTGCTAAGGAACCATGCACGGTCTTTCTGGACTTCACACAGCATGTTGAAAACGAGGGTGGCAAACATTAATCTACCTAAAGAACAGGAGCGGCCGCGAAGCTGACCTAGATTCTTCCTGCCATCCTGGAAGTGCTCCCTGTACTACACTAGGATTTGTTTTTGTTGTCTGGTGCTGGCTTTTAAAGAGCACACTTCCAGAAAAACAGCATCCATCCATCTTCCCTGCATGCTTACGCCTGCCAAAGCTGTCACTCATTATATGAAATGCAAGGACATTGTGAAGTTCATTAATTTGCTCTTTATTCAACACTACAACCTCAAGAATCTTAATTAAACATTTTAAGTAATATGGACAGGCTGAACAGACTCTCGACAGCTCCCTATACCATGGTTAAAGGCACAATTTGCTGTACTGGTGTACTACATTGGGCACTGAACTCATTGGAGTACGTACCAGTCCAAAACATGGAAACTCATTCCAGTGTGGTCACATCCTAGCTGTGTGACTGGGCTAGGTTATTACCTGTCTAATTTCATTCTTCTATAACCTCCTCCACAGAATTCATTCACTTCCAAGGTGACCCTCCCCCTCTCCCCTTCATGACCCTTCAGCCATTTAGATGGAGGACTTCCATCCCACATCAACTCTGCCTATCTCACACCTACAACATTATTCTCCTGTTCCCTGACTCGTCCTTCTTGGGGTTCACCACACTGTCCCCCCAAAACACACCTTCTTTAAGGATCTACCTATAGGATCTCCCATACGCTCATCTCTAGTGCCTAACCCACTGCTAGGCTACACATCAGCATCACAATATGTGTGTATCACCTAGGTAAGTGATTCAATGCATAATGTATAACTCCAGCTATCAAATCTTTTACGGATGACTTTCAAATCTGTATCTCTACCTCTGCTCTCCATTTCTCTTCTAAACCCTAGGACCACATTTCAAACTACCATCTAAGTATCTCCACCATGTTCTTACAGTAGCTCATTTAACATATCCCAAAACCAACCTCATTGTCTTTCATTATTAAACCCATCATACGATACTGTTATTTCTGTTCTTCGGAATAGTTGTTCTCCTAAGCCACCCAAGTTCAAAATCAAAGCACACTTTTGCTTCTAGTCTTTATTTGCTCTCAATCTGGTCATCCATTTCTGGTCATCCATGGAACCCAGTCAATTCTACCTCCATTCTTCCTTCAGTACCCTAGTTCAAGTTTTCATGAAGTCTTATTGAACTATTAGACCACTAATCGATCTCTCATTTCTAATCTAAGCACAAACCATTGCCAGATTCACATTCCTAAAGCATCAATCTGATGTCACTTCACTGCTCAAAATCCCTTCAATAGTTTCCAATGACCTCCTGAATTAAATCTAAATTTGGCATTCAGAGGCTTTCTGCAATCTGGCACCAGCTATCTTTCCCTAACCCCATCTCACACTCCCTTTCAGCTCTCCTACCTGTAAGCCTTGATTCATGTGGCTCTCCCTCAACCTGAAATATCCTTTCTTCTCACCTCTTTCTCCCCCATGTTTTCAAAACTTGGTTTAAATGTAGAGCCTTCTGCACTCCAACTCCCTGTCACCTCCCTTCCTTACGTCCCCCCATGGAAAGACAGAGAGGACAGTGATCTGAAAACTCCTTATCCAGTTCTTTGCTGTGGCCACCCTCATACCTGCCAGGGACCCACAGAGAATATGAAGAGAGGAAGACAAGACAAAGGAGCATTCCTTGTTGCTGCCCACAGCTTTGACCTCGCCCCTGATGTGCTCTCACTAAACTGGGTGTCATTCTCTCCAGCCTTGTTTTGAACCTGAAGAACTCATTCTGTTTAGGCCAGTGGTTTTCACATCTTTTTCAAAAAGCACTTGCTTCAAAGAGAACCCCCTTTGGCGATCCAATATATAAATGTGGAGCTTCTCTAGCTGAAATGGTAGAGTGCTTTGGGAACTAGCACCAAGTAAATGTTATAAAATGAATTAATTCTGATAAGTTATTCCATTATAAGTAGATTATATATTCACTTTTTTTAAAAAAAAAGTCTATCCTTTTCTTGTTCCTTTAGTTCATGAAAAGTTCAGGTCACAATCTTCAAGGTGATGACCTCATTTAAAAAAAAAATCCTAAAACCTTGAAGAATATTCAATTAAAGCATAACTCTGTATGCACTCACCTTACGAAACAAGGATAAGAAGATGTAATCATGGGTAAATTAATATGAAAATGGGAGATCATTTTTGGTTAAAAAAAGGTGAAGGGAAGTTCTGCTACTACGTTAGTCTGAAAGTCTAACTTTCTAGACCTGATTCATGCTACAGCATGAATGGAATAAAATGCTTGAGGAATAACATTTCAAGAGGAAAAGAAAACTGAACGAGGTGGTTATTTAAAGAATCATCAACTTGTTTTCATGCAAATGACCAGAATAATGAAATAAGCAATCCTGCCAACAGGACCTAGAAGCAATTGCTTTTAAATAGGATGCTTGAAGCATTAACCATCTAATTCTAGAAGAAATTGATTAACTAATCTCTTCTTTTTCGTGAGTAATACCAATCATATACTATACATTAATGCACTGACAAAATTTGTATTTCAAAGATATAATTTTTCTTGAAGATTGCTATCAAATCATTTACTTGACAGTAGGTTATGCTGATAAAGATATATTTACCAAGATTTATGGTAGACGGAAGGTTTAATGACCACAACTTGAGGGATTCCCGAGAAGACAGTCCCTGAAAAAATGTCTACCCAGAAAGGAGGGAAAAATGGCACACAGGAGAAATCAAGGCAGATATGTGATTCCACTCAAAACCTCAACTAATTGCAATAATCCACGCACAATGCCCTAGAAACGCAGGCTGTGTAACCTAAGACAATACAGAACTATATAGCTACAAGGGAAGCATCGATAAAAATGCTATGATTCTCCATAATTCAAAGCATTTAAAGCACCAAACACAGACTAGGCTAGATGCATGCCTTAGGCAGGGAGGAGAGAAGTCTAAATGGATGGATGTGAATATGAAGGAACACTTTAGAAATAGGCCATAAAAAACAAGTTATGATAGGTCCTCCTCCCCCTCCCAATACTGTCAGGAAGTTAGAGTTATTGAACAGGCATCGCTTATGACAGTGAGAAAAAGGCTGGCTACCCCCTCCCCCTAAAAACGCCTTTACAAGGTCACAGATATATCAGTGTCATAAATGCATTTAAAAAATATTACAGCAATAAACTCTGGTTAGAGTGGGTTCCACCTCTATGTTCACAGGAAAGAACAAACTCCAAACTTCTCCTAAATTAAAAGGTGATGTTAGCAAACTCTCTTTTCCCTTGGCCTGTGTAGGAGATCTCTCCCATCTTCCATGTCAGACCCACAGGAAACCTTACTGTTTAAAACTAGATCTGCCATAGGCAAATAAGCTTAATTTGGCCACACTTTAGCACCAACTACAGAGTCACACAAACAGTGGCGGCATCTTCAAAAGATAGACTGCCTTACCCATCTCATTTTTTTTCAACACGTCAACAAGCCATTTCTCACATTTGATCCAACTACCGAGATCTATTTTTTGATCCTGTAGCCACTGACTCCACATATATCTTTATTACTGTACAAGAAAAACTGTTACCCTGAGGTTTAAATTTCCCTAAGTTCACCATGCCTCTCCTGAGAATATATCCCCATTTTAAGACAAGAATCTAAGGAAAACTGAGGTGAGGAAGGGCAGATGACCTCAGAGATAAGTGTCTTGGTTTGCTGCCTCAACAATAAAGTGCAACATGGCATGACAATGACTCAAAGTCCAGCCATCCCCAGACTGCAAAGTGATTAAATAAATGGAAAGAGGTCCTCTTCTCTGGGCTGGTAGTCTAAATCTCTCTCATTGCCCAATAACCAAGTATGAACAAACATACTAGACGTCAGTCCTTCAGGCTATGAAAAAGTCAAGCACATGAATGGCTCTCCATCCATTAAGAGAGAACAAACAACTTCTACTAAGAATTCTCATTCTAAAAGCTGATAATAAGACAAACAACAAATGAAATTCATAAACACAAAGACCTCGTGCAAAGCATATACCCCAACCACCAGTATTCAAAACAAAGGAGAAAAGATAGGCTGTATACATATTGGAAATCAGATAATATAAGAAGAGAGTAAGTGAACAAAAAACTTTTGGAGTGATTATCTTCACACTGGTCTTCAAGACTAACTTACTATTCATGTTCTCTGTTCACACGTATGCTGAAACAGCTACAAATGATTTAATGGGCAACAACGCATACCTAATTTCCAACCCATTCATTCCTTCAACAAACATTTATTGAGCACATACTATGTGTAGGGCATTGTGCTCTATGCTACTGAGGATACAAAGATGAATAAGAAGTACTCCTTCCTACAGAAAGACTAAAAGACACATACCCATGAGCGCATGTCGGCTTAGAATAAGGTAGGAAGTGTTAAATATCATGGAATGGCTAGAGAAATTGTAGTGGAAGCTGAAAAGACATTACATTCAGGTTGGAAATCGCATCAGATCTGAAAAAGAAACACTGTATTGGATCTTTATATATGCATAGGATTTAAACTGCTGGTATGGGAGACCAGAGAGTGGAACGTTTCTGTTGGTGGAAACAATTGGACAAATATAAAATGCATGGGTATACAGAAAGAACTCAGGGCAATTCTGAGAAGCATGTTTAACAGGAAGGAAGCAGCTAAGTCGGATAAAGCCCTTTAGGGAAGTAAAGAAGAAAGACACAAAGAAAGGGCACCTGGGTGGCTCAATTAGTTAAGTGTCCACCTCTTGATTTCATCTCAGGTCATGATCTCAGGGTCCTGGGATTGAGCCCCATGTCAGGGTCCATGCTCAAGACTGGAGTCTGTTTGAGATTCTCTCTCTTCCTCTGCCTCTGCCTCTCCTGCTTGTGCAGCCTCTCTCTCTTTCTCTCTCTCAAATAAATAAATAAATAAATAAAATCTTTAAAAAAAATAAAGGAACCTACCCAATCTGAGAGATCACAGTAAGTTTCCTTGAGGAATCAGTGCTCGAAGTGGATCCCAAAAGTCTTATTAGAATCAGACATATCAGGAGAAAGGAGGAACACACACAAAAGACAGAAAGGCCTGAGAGCACAGCAGATCCAGGACACAATTACTTTGGTAAAGCAAAGAATATGGTGGGTGGGTAGCACCTACAGCCAGTCCTAAGAAAAAGAACATGGTACACGTGGCTGGCACGAAATGGGCTGGAGAGGAAGACAGAGGTGACGAAGGACACTGTAGGCCACAAGGAAGGAGCTTTGTCCTCAAGGGGCCAAAAAGACATTTAAAGATTCTAAGCATGAAAGCGACAACTAAATTTGTATTTTACAAAGATCTGTCTAAAGCCAGTGTTTGGGATGCATTATAAAGGACAAGACTAGAGGTAAATGGATCAATTAAGGGGCATTTCTATCAGTGTAAAACTACTTTCCTCATCTGTAAAACGTGGATAAGGGGAAACTAAGGCAGTGAAGGTGGTGAAATAGAGTGAATGCAAGAGATAAGCAAGACTTTGTAACTAAAGAGAGGTGTAGGATGAGGAAGTACTCTAAGATGTCTCTCAGATTAATTTAACACCTGGGGTGGATGGTGGTACCCTTCCTCAGGATAGGAGACACAAGACAGAGGGAGGTTTGAGGAAGAAAGACGCTAGGCTCAGTTTCAGACATCTTGAATTTTAGAAAAATAGAGCTAAATGTTTAGAAGTATAGATATTGAAGACAGACCTCATTCTGCTACTTCTTGCTTAAGCCTCTTGGACAAGGGGTCTACATTCCTCTCCACTCCCTCATCTGTAAAATGCAGTAAGAGATGTAAATACTCACAGGGTGATAATAAGGATTAAATGAGACCATGAATGAAAACACTAAAAGAACGATAGTTGCTATCGCTACCTTTTAAAATTTATTCTGGTCCCTTAATATTAATGAGAACATTAAATTTTTTTTGAGCTAACTAGGGAACCCCCTAGACTGAGATATCCAGTAGGCAGTTTTAGAACATGATCTGACATTTAAATGCAAAAGGCTGTGTATTTTACAGTAAGTAAGTACACCACAACTGGGGGAGGTGGGGGGAGAGTGGGAAGAATGGGGGCATTGAGGCTTGAGATACAGATTTGCCAATTTACTGGATGAAAAGAAGAGTCAAAAAGACTGATGAGGAGCAGGGCAAGTCATGGTTATTAAACATCACAGACACGCACTTACATTATATGGAATAGGGCAGTCCCTATTTTGCTGCAAGTACCTTGATGAATTAAATGAAAAAGCAGATAAAGAATTCTTCAGGGGTGCCTGGGTGGCTCAGCTGGTTAAGCATCTGCCTTCGGCCCTGGTCATGGTCCCAGGTCCTGAGAATCGGGCCCTACATCAGGGTCCCTGCTCAGTGGAGAGCCTACTTCTCCCTCTCCCACTCCCTCTACTTGTGCTCTGTCTGTGTCAAATAGTCAAAGTAAAAATCTTAAAAAAAAAAAAAGAATTCTTCCAACAGCCCAAAGAGAACTATTCCCCTGGAAGGAAATGAAAGAGACATGAAGATAGAAAAAAAAAGAAAAATTAGCTTCTAAGTAAAATAAAGCCAAATGGGTAGAAAATCATCAAAATAAATATGAGACCCGAGGATTTTCCAAATAAGGAGAAAGGGTATAGGCAGATGTTTAACATGGCTTGTGGAAAAGAATTTTAAAAAAAAACAACCCACAACGCTACCATTATTTTTTCAAAAGGAAAACCAGGAAGGCTCTGAGAAAGGAGTGAAATTGGCTCCCATGGGAAGGTAGGTGGGAATGTACCAGAAAACACAGGCAAGGGAGTAAGACTTCTTTATATCGTTTTTATATTAATGATTTACATGTTCAAAATACATAATTAAATCAACAGGTGAAGAAAAAAAACTAGAATTGAATATAAACAGAAACAAATTATCTTAACTATGTATTTCTATATCTAATTGATCCACCCCTCCACCCCACCCCACACACACACAGAGGAAAGGAACTAACTTGTGAACCTGTAAACACACTACTCTGTCTAACCTCTGTGGGATCTATTTTAAAGGCAAAAAGAATGGCAAAGGGTTTTGAACTTTATTTGGTAGGTTTGTTGCCTAGGGTGGTCTTGGTAGAGTAATTTCAATTTTTTTTTTTGCATTAATTATAAACCATTGGCATGGCTGGAAAGCAAGGTTCTCACCATGGGGAAAAAAAAGACACAAAAAAGAACAGGAGGAGAAAATATTGGGTTATCAGACTGGAATTGATATATAAAGAAACAGGTAATTTATAGATAGATAATTTACATATATAATTTATATGTACAAAGTTATATATAAATGTTTATTAAAATATTACTTTAATATTTATGTTAAAATAGGGACGCCTGGGTGGCTCAGTGGTTGAGTGCCTGCCTTTGGCTCAGGCTGTGGTCCTGGAGTCCCGGGGTCGAGTCCCATATCGGGCTCCTTGCATGGAGCCTGCTTCCTCTGCCTCTCTGTCTGTGTTTCTCATGGATAATTAAGTAAAATCTTTAAAAAAAAAAATATTTATGTTAAAATAATATAAATAAATATATAAATTTATTATAGATAGATATCCTAGTTCTGTCTGCTGACACAAGAAGTCAATAGCAATGAGCACACCTCCTTTGTATCTAAATACCACTCTTCCACTAAAAGGAGTCAGGACTTCCTAGAGAAATAGCTGATTCCAGGTCTGGGGCAGAGAAAATACAATGTGAGCTTCGACATTTTCTTAGGACAGAAAATAAGAAAGCACTTAAGAATTAAAGAAGATGTATCAAAAGGAAATGAGAGCCAGACCCAAGGGTTCCCACTGGCCAAATACAACATAATGAAATATATTACACTGAATTTTCTCTTTCAATCTATGAGTCCATTGTGATTTTTGTTTTTATTTTTTATTTTAAGATTTTATTTATTTATTCACAAGAGACACAGAGACAGAGGCAGAGACATAGGCAGAGGGAAAAACAGGCCCCCACCATTGTGATTTTTTAAAAAAAAGAGGAGAGGAAGGGGAAACAGTCCTTCTTTACACAAGAATGCTTCTACCACCCAATGTGGAAAAATGATAGAATCAGAAAAATCACCATTTTGTAACCACCCGTGTAATACTTGATTAAGACAAGGTTTATTGATGCTGCCAAAATCACTAAGTCAAGTGTTTTTAGGGTACAGGATGTCCAATCTTAAAATATCCCACAAATTACTCATTAATTACAAAGGGACAAAACGGAGAACTCTGCGAATCCAGCTAAACTAAGTAACTCAACTTTTATTATCAAACACGAGATTAAACACTGTCACCACTAACAGGACAAACTGAGGTAAGAGTATTAGAAACTGACAACAGCTGTGCAGTGCTCCAGGCTATGACTGTTATCTGAATCAAACAATGAGGAAATGATCAATCTGTAGAACTGTGGGACATTGTACAAAACATCGCTGTGGACTGAACAAAATGTCAACACCATCAGAAACACCCCCTACTCCTTTAAAAAAAAAAAAATGGAGGACAAAGGAATGCTTCTAGATTTTCAAAAAAAAAAAAAAGAGAGAGAGAGAGAGGAGAGAGAGGGATGTGAAAACCAAATCCAATGTACAATCTCCTCTCCAACGGATACTGGATCAGGGAGGACAAAGAAACACATATAAAGAGCATTAATGGAACAACCAGGAAGATTTGCATATGGACTAGGTATTAGATTTCTTGAACATAGTAACGGCACCGAGGTTACACAGGAAAATGTCCTGATTCTCAGAAGTTGGAGCTGTGGTGGAGGACTCAAGGGCAAAGTGCCACTATGCCCACAACTGGCTTCCACATGGTTCAGAAAAAAAAAGGAATAAAAGATATGTGAATATATGTGACTCAGAGACCTAGATAAAGCAAATGGACAAAATGTTAACATTTGATGGATCTAGGAAGGGGTTTACAAGCATTCTTTGTAATGCTTGTAATTTCTTTTAATTTTCCTATGGTTTAATTTTTTTTTCCAAAATAAAAGTTAAGAAAAAATAGACTACAACTTTCTGGAAGACAGGGACCAACCTAGCAAACTATGAATGTGCCTAATTCAATGCCTGGTACAAAAGCAGATTTAAAAATAATTTTTAAATTCTTATTTCTCTACCACATGCCTTACAGGTTAATTACAGAACATACCAAGTTCTTGGTTTAAATAGAGCATATAAAATAAAAGAGGCTGAGTAAAAAAGTCCTGCCTGTGTTTAAAAGTTCCAAAATTTGAGGTTCTAATCACTGCCAGTTTCTCCAAGGAGACTGGATGATTCTATTTACTTCCAAAGAACGTTCGGCTCCAGGTGGGATCTTACTGCCACTTTGTTCTTCAGTCTCACCTTAAAGAGAATTGAGTACATCCTGAATTAATCCTTTCAGCAGAGTATTTATCAGTATTCCCAAACTTGATGACAGTAAGAGTCACAGCCAGAGTCATAACCCCTATTAGTAAGTAGCGGCTATTTTCCTAAGAGCCATACATATAACATACTTTCTTTCTTCTCAGGTACATTCATACATATGACCTTATTTTATTTTTTAACACCCTGTAAGGTAGGTTGTTTTTGCTGTTTTTAACTCCTGAGTAAAGCACTAGGTTTTACTATTCTGTAACCTAAACTGGGTATTCCGCTTGCCAACCTGGCTCAGAGATGGAAGAGATTTGCTTTAGAAAAGGAAACTGAACAGCAAGGAACATTCCTGTGATTACTAACAAAACTGAAAGAAAGGAGACAGAGGTCTCTTCACAATGATGTGTGCTCACAAGATATGCACAAGGAAAAGTGAAGTTCAGTGTCATTTAAGCTAATCTGTACTTGAACCTTTTAAGAGATAAAACCATTTGAGCAGTAATTTAGTACTAAATTAACTTGGGTTTTTTTTCCTCCCTATCTATGAAGTTTTCACCGTTTAAGTAAGGGTTTCTGCAAGAGGAATGAAGCGATGCTCCTTTCCTATTCAGAAGAGAGAATCAAGCTGATGACTTGTAGTAATATCCGGGTGGCCTGGCTTATTACAGGTATATCCATCCAGCAAAGAGCCAAGCACATACCCCATTCGGACAACCTTTTTCCCAAGACTGTCCCCAGATACTCCATAATAATCTAGTGTTTTCACATCACTGAATTATCATGCTATATAACCTCCGACTAGCAAGTTCTGAACTTGGCAGCAGAAGGATGCCAGACCAAAAATAATAATAATAATAATAATAATAATAATAATAATAATAAAAAGATGGCAGATAATATTACCAGGTAAAGGCTTTGAAAAGATTCCTAGGATAACAAGATGAGCAGTTAGACTGAGAGGTTTCATTTTTTTCTTAAGCCAGTGACAAGGCACCCTCTATGCAATCAACAAAAATGTGACCCGTCCTGATGCTTAAGATGACTGAGCTGAGTTAGGCAGCAACGTCTGAAAAGTCAAAGCTCTTTAAAAAGCGGGCTAGTAGTGGGATCCCTGGGTGGCGCAGCGGTTTGGCGCCTGCCTTTGGCCCGGGGCGCGATCCTGGAGACCCGGGATCGAATCCCACGTCGGGCTCCCGGTGCATGGAGCTTGCTTCTCTCTCTGCCTGTGTCTCCGCCTCTCTCTCTCTCTCTCTGTGACTATCATAAATAAATAAAAAAAAAAAAAAATTTAAAAAAAAAAAAAAAAAAGGCGGGCTAGTAAAGGCCTGGGTTTTAGCACACTGTGCTTCTAGCTCCCCAGGGAGGTACTTCTCAGTAACTAGACATTCTGAACATGAGCACCAAACACTTTTCTAAGGTGGTATATCTTCTGGACCATCTTCAGAGAGGTACATCTCATTGACTCAAAGTTAGTTGCTCCCTCTCACTCTGACCCAGAATTCTGAAGTCTTCCGAATCCTCAAGACTTGACTTTTTGTCTAAAAGCCTTACTTTGCCGGCGTGTCATCTGCTAAGTCAGTCACACCATTTTCGTGCTATGGTAAGTATCCGTATTTGAACCTGTCCTACCAAAAAGACATCATGCACAGTCGGGCACGCTAACGCTTAAGATTTTCATTAAAAGAATGGCCACAACATCTGCACACTTGAGCTTACTGTAAAGAAACATACTCTTGTATATACCTGTAAAGCAGAATAAGAGAGGTCTGTGTCGGGGTATAGTTTAGATAAGCACGTGTTAATGAAACGGAAGATGCCAAGGGAAGAGGCTTATTCGCAAGGTAGGCAAGGAGTACCAGCAGGCTTCCACCTAGAGACCAAAACAGTCAAGTGAGAAAACAGGTGAGAGAGCAGTTTCATGCAAAGACAATGAGCTGAAGGCCGAGAGCAGAACCCCTTTTTAACTCCGTTCAAGGGAGACCAGGACCAGGCTAGAAAAGTAGTAAGAAAGAGGGGCAATCAGAGTAGGAGGGGTAAGAAAACAGTTAACTAAACAAGGTGGACTACGAATCAGATGCAAGAAGCAGGAATGCAGATTAGGTGTTCTGGAAGGGCAGTGCCACAGGTCCCGTTGAGAAAAGAATCACAATGCAGGTGGGTAGACTTGACATCCTGACTAGCAGGTGCCAGGGTCAGGGGAATTGGCTGGGAAGCTTCTGTGAGTAGAACATAGTTTAGAGAGGACATCGAGGCCTCCAGAGAATGTCATGGAGAAACAATCAGCCCCGTTTTATTTCAGTCCAAGAGTGAAAGCTAAGGAGGGAAGAAAAAAAAAAAAAAAGACTCCAAATTTCAGGGCCTTGGAGACCAGGACGACCGTGGTGTCATTTGTGATAATGGAGACTTTGAGAAAAGTTGATACCTATGGCAGAAAAGATGAAAGGTTCAGTTTCTGACATGTTAACTTTTATGTTCATCGGGGCCAAGTGGCGATGCGGTTCTGACAACGGGAGAGATGGGGCCGGTGAACCCTTTGTTTGCAGGCAGGTCCTCCCTGTCCCCTCCGGGGACCTCATAACTCCCTTCCAATGTGACACTGCGGTCCCGTGCAGGATAGCTCAAGAGCACCTACCTTACCCAGGAAGCTTGCCAAGAGCAAGCTACTTCTTCCAGGCATTTTTAAAAGTCCATGTCACTGGAATATCATCTTCAAACACTGAGTAGCATTTAAATATATATCACAGTGCTTTCGTTTCAAGCCTATTTAACATTTCTGAAATATCTAGATCAAAATGTTGGGTCAAATGACTATATCCCAGTAAAATATCTACTAAAAGAAAAAAATTTCCCCACCTACCCACATCTCTCTTAAGATAATCACCCCATTCAAGACACCTGTCAGTCATAACAGATTTTTTTTTTCCAATGCTGTTTTCTCTCAACCTTGCTGCCAAGTTGCTCTTTTGAGTAATAATAAAGGCCACACGTCACTTTTGCGGTGCATGTATATAAATACTTCCAGCTCTCTTTCTTCTAACCCTAGTTCAAGGCCAACTGCACCAAAGCTTTTGAGAACCAGCACTGGAAGATCTTCAAAGAGAAACTGCCCATTAACCACAACAGCAGCTGCTGGCTAGAGCCTGCAATTTAAATCTCTGAAAAAGAAACTGTGGCTTCTGAAATTTAAACAAGGAGGTGCCACTTGTAATTACAAACATTCCAGTGGGTCCCTTCCCTCATTGATGGTTTCCAAACAAAGGCTTCTTATTCGATTTTGGTGGCGCTCCCCAATCCGTGAATGTAGGCATTCCTTTGTGCTTTTCTGGTGCTGTGGCCAGCTCAGAAGAGGGGCGCAGGAGGCAGGTTTTTACCTGGCCAGGAATGTTCAGACCCCTCAAAACCATCTCATGTGTAATTACTCGTTTGGCTGGAAACCAAAAAAACCAAATGCTTCACATTTATAGTCCACATTAAATACATTTGGGAAAGAACCTCTTAACACACACACACACACACACACACACACACCCCTTCACATTTCACAAACCTTAGAAAATGGAACCAACCTATTTTCCCATAAACCAAAGAAGTTCAGAAATTAACCCTGAAGCATTCCAGCATTTCTAACTGAAATTTAAAATTCCTAATTTAAATCAACAGGGCAAATATTCAGGAGTAAAAATAGTAACCTTTTCTCTCCCTACCACCCTGTACCCCCATCCTACAAAAATAAGCCCCAAATACTTACAGCTTGTTGTTTGGGTTTCCCACACCAAAGAAGGCATTTTGTGATCACCTCGGTTACAGATTACAGGCTGAAATTAGCATTTAGCCAGTTCGAAATGAGAAAAGACATTTTTTTAAAGCCATATATTCACAAAACGCAAAGGCATTTACACCACAGAGGCATTCAAAGATAAATACACGAATGAGGTATCTCACAGCCATCAAACTAAAATAGCCTTGCCTACAGAAGTCCTCAGATGGAGAGTATTCATTATGAGAACAACTGGAAATGGCCAATCTCGCCATGGGTGCTTTCCATAGTGCGCCGCAGTTGAGGGATTAGCTACAATTACGGCATATTTACACAACCATATTTACACAACAATAAAACTCATCTTATCCGATCCAAACAAAACCTTGCTCAAAATAAACCAAACCACACGAAAAGGTCTCAGGCAGTAATCTGCGCCCTGGCTTCTCTAGTTTCTGCCTCGGCTTTGCGCCACTATAATAAGCCTTCACCCTACCTCAGTAAAGCATGGGTAGGGCCACAATTCTGTATACCAGCTGAGAAAATGTATATTCAGTTCGTGATACTGTGATTATGGGGTTGGGGGGAAATGTATCTTATAGAGAATCTCTCTAAAGTAAATTATGGAACAAATGACAGGACGCCCAAGATTTGTTGAAACTAATCTGGGAAACAGGGGGGGAAGCATGCCGAGGATAGGCTGACCACAGGTGGAAAATTTACTGAACTGGGTGATTTGCACACAGGGTTAATTATGGCATTCTTTCCACTTTGGCAGATATTTGGAAATCTCTGGAATAAAATGGAAAAATAAAGAAAATAGGATCAATGTAAAATAAAGTCATCTTGTGAAAATAATTTTTTTCTTGCTTTAAAAAAATGTTCTCAGACTTTTCACTGCTTACATGAAAAGGGAAGAATGCCTGGTGAGAAAATCAGGACCTGTCCTCGTTCTTGACTTAAGGATTCTTCCTTTCTTCCTTAGTTACGTGGAATTAGGTCTACTGTTAATATGAATCCTCGAAAAGACAAATCAAGAGCTTAAATATCTAAAGCTGAGGCTCCTGACACCGAGTTTTCACACGTCTGACTTATGACAGGGACACAAATCCAAAAGCCCTCCCCTATGAGGTGCCTTGGACGACATTCATGTGGTCACTGCCAAATAAAGTCCAGAGGTTTCAGTATCATTTGTCAACACCAAAGGCAACCTTACCAAGAACAGGTTCTTTTATCTCAGAGGTCACTCCTCTGATCCATGGGTTTATTACCCAGAACAACAATTAATCTTGCTGTCTTCACAATATAAACTAGACCTAGCCAAGATATGGTCTGCCCGTGATCCACATGCCTCACTGGGGCATCCCTGCTGGGAGGTGGAACAGGGCTGCTGACTCTACATAATGGAACCCGCTCCCAGGCCCGGCTGCATCACCCGCTCATCCTCAGTTCCACGGTCAGCAGGGTCCTTCCCCCTCTGGGCTCCGGCTGCCTCACTACAAAATAATGAGATTTCACCAGACTATTTGTAGCATCCTTCCCCTTACAAAAATTCCACGATTATAAGACTCTCTAGTTCCTCAACAGGTAATAAGAAAAAGGAGCTTTGGTGTTATAATGGTACATTTTCTATCATATACATTTCAGTGTGAATATGAATATTGTACTGGGTGACTTTCTGTATATGTGTGTCTATATGTATACATATGTGTGTGTACAGATGTACTTGCATATACCCACTGACGGTTACCATTAGGTGCCTATATGGGACTAATTGCTTCCAACTCAAAGCAGCAAATTTTCAATTCTGCAACAGATGTCGCTGTGTGATTTCTCCTTTCTATGCTGGATTTTCAGCTAAAAATGCCCAGCGTAATGGTCAAGTACGATTCTTCCCAAGAAAGAGATATAGCATTTGAATCCTTAGGATTTATTTCTTATAAATGTTCTTCATAGGCTAGTAAATTTCCATTCAAATCATAGCATAGTTTGGCCCAATTTAAGAGATCTCCCACATAAAAACAGGCCTTTTGTTAAACGTGCACGCGCGCGCGCGCGCGCGCGCACACACACACACCCATTTTTAAAATGTAAATTCCAAGTGGCCGATTAGGCATTAAAATGTCACATACAAAAACCCAGAGAATGAGACAGTTTCTATTCACAGCAATATTGCCAATTTTGTAAAGCCTAAAAAATCATGTAGCAATGCAGACCCAGGAATTCTAAAAATTCACTTAGGTCTGAGGCCAAAATGTACCAGGTGTGGGCAAAAGTCACGGTAAAACTCCAAGAGCGCCATTAATGATGATGAAAAATTTGGATTTCAGTTTTTACTGCATCTCTTTAAAAATAAATAGTAAGACTGAAATTACAGTTTGCAAGATATCTTACCAATCTGACATTCTCTATCAACCACTTCTTGACACATGTCAAAAAAAAAAAAAAAAGTGACATCTCTTTCCCTTCAACCAGTATGTCCTCCAATGACCAGCAGTCTCAACAGGTAGCTAGCACAGTCTTCGGCTGAAATTCAGAGCTAGGAGAAAGCATTTCAAAATCTCTTTTTAAACCTAGGAACCTGTTACCTTCTGGGCTTTTAGAGGGAGTGGAGCAAGATGAGCAGTCAGGGAATCCGGGACCCACTCGGTAAGAATATGAAGTCAGGAAGTGGGAGAGGAAGCGAAAGTGTCCTGCTTGTTGGCTTCTTCCCTGTCCCACTCCCCTTAACCAGGAGGGCCATTGGGGAAAACTGGATAAAGCATGTACAACATCCATATGAATAAAGCTCTTTGTTCCAGAGAACTGCCTGCTCTTTTATTCCCCCCTTTTTCCGTATTTGTTCATTTCAAAAGATTGCTCAATGGGCCTCTTGTTCCTCCAAAACGTCCCAGGCAAATAATGCAAGCTTGTCTCGTCACACAAGTCACTAAATGAAGCCTTGTGCGTCTCCAGTGACACACTGTAAATATAAAGTGGCATTAATGAGGGATATTTTATCAAAGCTATCACAGACAAGTGCAAGTCCCTCCTGCGGCCATTCAATTTGATGCAGGGAAAGGCAACAATAGCAGGACGGCACTTTTGTAAAGTCCCCATCCCCGGGACACAAGCCCCAACAGGTCAAGACAAGCAAAACTCAGCCCCTCGGCTTGCCAGCACCATCACAAACCCCCACCCACCGGCCATCCTCTCTAATGCTACAAAAAGGTAAGAGTAGGGCAATGAGCCACCAGCTCAGGAGGGCTGAGAAGCGGCACCACGCGTGCACCTAAAACGTAATAACAGGCGTGATTTACACGGAGGAGTGAGTCTCCACAACCCCATTTCGGCTGTGTTTCATTACCGTCCATTTAATCCACACACCACGGGTGGGATGGGAGATGCTCTCCAGGGGATGGATGGATTCAGTTACAGGGGAAGACAGAACCAGGACCTACAGCACGATGGCCCCAGATCTCTATCCCAGCGAGCCCGTAAAAGAAACACGCCTAATGAAGTTAGAAGGCAACGCCAACAGGTTTCTCTAACCTGACAGTGGCACCTGGAGGCCTCTGGGAGAAAGCTTAGCTGGAGAGGCCGAAGGAAGCAAAGTGCCCCGGGTCCCACCTGAAGTCTAACTCGGGCAGCCCAGGACCTGGGGGCTAGGCCAAGACCCCTTCCCAATGCCATCACCAAGCAGCGCAGAAGAGAAAAAAACAGATTTAAAGAAAGTCATCTCACCCCCTCGCTACAAATCAAGCCCAATTACTTTCTAATTTGAACACAATCTGATAACCAGCGTACAAACGGATGTACACAAGAGCAAGAAGCTGCTTCCATGGTAACTGGCAACAGAATTTTCTTGCAGCTTTGACATGCACGGTTGAGTTCCAGACCGCTCTCCTTTCGGGTCCGCATACATCCCTCGCTGGGAAGGCAACTTCTCACGGCGAGATGGTTACAAATATAGTACAGCTGCTACTACCCGGTGCCGTCAATGAGCAGGCTTGACAGAGGAGGTACCAGCTAACCCTACTCCGCTGCCAAGCGCGCGTTGCACCGCTCCCATTTTTAGTCAAAAGGCAAAATCCCCGACCAGCGCCGTCCTCCCCCCCCCCTTTTTTTTTTGCAGCCAATACAAGTCTATTGTTGCCTCTATTATGCGCCAGTTACCGAGCCTTTACTCACGCTCACGTTTAACTGACACTGGCGCTTTTTACAATGCAGCAGCGCGAGGGATCTCTTTCAGGAACATTTTATTGAACCCATCCAGTCAGAGACATCACCCGAAATGAAGTTGTAACCACACCGGCAATAGGCTGAACCCAATTATCTCGTAACTCATAAATTAAGAATTCACAGAGGGAAGGAAACACACACACACACACACACACATAAACAACATCCGGAGACATGCAGTGGCATGGAAGGGAAAAAAAAAAAAATCCTCAGCTCTGGAACTGAGCTGCTGCCAGATTCCCACCCCTGTACATCCCCGATACGCTCCCCAAGCCGAGCTCCCTTGCACGCCTGCCTGGGAGGGGTGGGGAGGGGTGGGGAGGTAGCAAGCAACCCGGCATCCCCGGATCCGAAGCTCGCAGCCCCCGACATCCCCATTTCCTACGGCGTGTCTCCTGCGGTGTTTACGTAACTGTGTGTCCTCTAGCGTGTAAACAAAAGGCACAGCCCAAGCCGAGAGGCGCGCGGGAGAGGCACGGGGGCCCGGCGCTGCGCCCGCCGCGGCCGGGGGCTCCGCAGGTGGGGGCTGAGCTCTCCGCGTCCTCCGCCACTTGTTGCTCGCGGTCCTGCGGCTCCCGAGCTGCGAGGAGGGGCTCTGCAGGCGCCGAGCCCCGCTGCATCCCCCCGGCCCCCCGCCCCCGCCGCGGGCCCCGCGCCGCCCGGTCCCGCCGCCCGCCCGGAGCCCGCAGCGGGAGGCCCGGGGCGCGGGGACGCCGCGCGGCCGCGGAGCGCGGCGGTGGCGGGAAGGGGAGGCAGGGCGCAGGACGGCCAGCCTCTCGGCTGGGGAAGAGCTCCGGCTCCCTTTTGTTAGCAAAAGCAAACACTGCCCTCTTCTTTCCCGACCGCGCCAACGCGCCCGGCACACGGGCAGCCGCACATCGTGCTCCTGCCGAGTGCTCGGCGTCTCCGGGGAAGGCGCCGGGCGTGCAGAGCCGCCCCCGGGCAAATCCCCAAGGCAGCTCCGCGCCCCGGGGCGCCCCGAGGCCCGCAGGGTGCCCGCCTGGCCGCAGAGGCCGCGAACCTCCCTCCACCGCCGCGGAGCCGCCGGGGACGACGCGCAGCCTGGGAATCCGGCGTCCCCACGAGCGGCGGCGGACGCCGTGGGGCCAGCGGGCTGCGGGCTCCGGTTCCTGCCCGCAGAGGCGGCGACAGCCCCCCCCCCCCGCGGGGCCGGGCCCGAGGAACTTTCCCTGCCTGGAGCCGAGCCCGGGAGCCCCGCAGCCGGGTGGCGGGGGCCGCGGGCCGGGGCCGGGGGCCGGGGGGTGCGGAGGGCCGCGATCCGGCCGGAGGGAGGCACGCGCGGGGCGCGCGGTTCGGGGGACGGGGGTGGGGGGAGGCAGAGCGCGGGGACAGCGCGGGCAGGTCCGGGGACGTCCTGGAGCTCGGGGGGCAAGCACGCTGGAGGCGGCTGCGGGTCAGCTCGGGAGGTGTGGGGCACAGGGATGTAGGGGGCCCGCTGGAGAGGTGGGGGCGAACGGCCAGCCCCGGGACGGGGGGACCTGCAAGTTACGGGGACGACAGCGAGTTTGGGAGGGTGCGGAAGGCTGGGGGTCCCTCCGTCCATTCCCCTTCTCCCCTATTCTCGAGCCCCCGGGCCCCCCCTTTCCAGTCCCCTCCGCACCCCGCGCCAAGCCGGGGAGAAAAGGTACCGGTGCAGCCATCCCCCAGGGCTCCGGCTGCCACCCAGATGGGCGGGGGGGAAAGGGGACCCCCGATCCCTCTGCCCCTTCCAGCTCAGCCCGGAGTTTCCTCTCCACACTCCCTCCGATTCGGATTTAGGAAGTGGGGGAAGGTTGTCATGGAAACGTTTCCCCCTTCCACGGCCATGGCTACTGGGGTGCCTTAGGAGATTTGGAGGGCCGACCGGCCGGTGCCCACACCTACCTGTGGGGATCAGGGCCGCGGCGGAGAGGAGCAACAGCAGAAGCCGGAGTCGGAGCCCGGGAGGCGCCGCCGCCGCCGCCACCGCCGCCACCGCCGCCGCACACTGGGACCCGCTCGGCAGCACAGCACTCGCCATGTCGGGCACCTGCCTCAGACTGGCGGCGGTGGCTTCCTCCGGAGCCCGAGCGGACAGCTAATGAGATGCTAATGACATGCGCTGGGGGCGGAGCCCGGGCCGGCCAATCACAGCGCCGCTAGCCCAACCCGGCTCTCGCAGGACTCGCCCCCTCCCCCACCCCGCCCCCTGGCGCTGGCGCTCGGCGGCGCGCCCGCGCCACCTGGGGGCGGGGCCGGGGGCGGGGCGTATGCAAATATGTTTATGTTAAAATTCGTGTTCGCTTCCCCGGAATCAGGGAAAAAGTGTTCTCCTGGGCGCCCGGCTTGTGGGGGCCCGGGCTCCAGGGGGCGGGTCTCGCTTCCCGAACACCTATCTATATTAGGAACGTATGCAGCAATCGCTGTAGCCGACCGGCCGCCGGAGAATCTGTCTCCCGCGGAGGAGGCTCGCGTGCCCGGGACACCGGGTGCATCCGGCCTGGAAACCACACGTTGCAAATCTCCGTCACTCACCTTGCACCGAAGGAATAGATCTCTGGGAAACGGGGGCTGCTCGGGAGTGGAGAATGAGAATGCAGGTCCCCGGATTGACAAAACAATCTGGGAGAAGTGCATGCGTGCTTTGCACGTCCGGCGGAGCGGGAGAGCCCGCTCAACAGCCTAGCGGTAGACTTGGGCATAGTTGGGAGAAAGGAACCCGAGTCGGGCTCTGGGATTTTCGAGTCGGTAGCCTTGCGGTATATTTTCCGGAAAGGTAGATCGGGGAGGGTCGGCTCTGGCTCCCCAGCTTGCAGAGGGTCTCCCTCCGGCCTTATATAGATACATGCGTATTTAAATACCTTTGACACAAGTGCAATGATGTATATTTACGATTACACACATCCAACAAAAAAATATTTTCCGTCAAGGCTCCGGGGTGGAGGGTGGAGGGTGGAGGGTGGAGGGTGGAGGGTGGAGGGCGGAGGCTGGGGGTGGGATGGGGGTGCCCATGAAGAGAGGGTCTGCCATCTTCGTCCTTGGAAGGGGCTCAAACCCACTCCCTCCTTCTCGACGCCCCAGTCCCTTCCTAAGGCGGCTGGGGACCAACAGGTGCTCCGAGCTTCCCGTGTCTCTGGGAGAGGCGGGCTCTCCCGGCTGAAACGATTTGCTTCTCCGGACTCGCTGTCTCTCCCCGAAATTGCCTCTGCTTTCTTTTCAACCAGGCAGCCGGCTCCCTTGTTTGTCTGCTTTTTAATTACTTATTTTCTTCCCCTCTAGAAGATCGTATGCGCTCTGACCCTCTGTTGCTCAAGCATCAAATTGAAGGACGAGCCATATTAAGTGTAAAGGTTTATAATAATTTAAGTATTCATAGAATGCAGAACAATAAGATGTAGGAAATACAATTTGCATAATAAATATCAATATCACAACAGCTAAAACAAACCATGACAAATTATCTGTGGCTAAATGACCAAGAGATTACTGAATGTAAATTGCTAAGACTGAGCTGCAGTCAAGAGGAGCTGCACCAAATGACTCGCCTGGCCCTCTGTCCTCGTTTAGCTAAAAGATAATAATAATAAATAAATAAATAAACATGACATATCAAAAAGGAAGTCGAGATCTGCCAACCCACCAAATGAGTTACACTTAAAAACAGCCTCCTTATTATCCATTATGCATAAACTAATTTCAAGACTGCCCTGTCTTCCCAGCCCTGGGTATTCTGCTCCGTAATTACAGGCCCTGATGCATAAACTACAGGCAGTCCTCCAGAACTCAGGAAAGCTCCAGCAGACAGTGCTACATGAGGCAGGAAACCATCACCATGTGGTCACCGGGATAATGTCCACTCTGCAAAGTCCCATGTATTCTTAACACCCTTGGAGGCACAGCTACCTGGGCAGACCAAAGGCAGAGCAGAGAGTCACGCCAAAATCAGGATAAAAAATTTTGAGGCTGTATGTATGTTGAAAGCGATGTGTTAACTATAAAATAAGGTCCTATATGCCAGGAACTCTAGCACCCTAGCTAAGAGTCATATTTATATTTGCTGCTATTATTATTATTACTAGTCTTGCAATTATTGAGTTTTTATTAAGTATTTTGCATACATAATCTCATTCAATACTTGGAACAATCCCCATGGCACGTACTATTATCTCCCATTTTATATTTTTTAAACATAGTTAGAAAGATTAAGCAACTGCCCCGAGGTCAAAGTTTCTAAGGTGCAGACAGGGCTTGTGCAATTAACCACTATATGCTATACCATGCCTCAACAAATATTTGT
The DNA here is from genome assembly GCF_905146905.1 of Nyctereutes procyonoides. Taxonomy (NCBI): domain Eukaryota; kingdom Metazoa; phylum Chordata; class Mammalia; order Carnivora; family Canidae; genus Nyctereutes; species Nyctereutes procyonoides. The sequence goes on from NW_026575140.1 coordinate 71,744,511, forward strand.
TAAGTGAATGAATAAACATCACATTACAATGCATGAATAATAAGCACAGGATCACTACATTTTTAACATAAGGCAAAAATATGCCAGCAACTGAGAAACATTTTTTTTTTTTTTAAATAACAGGATTGCATTACACTCCTAAGGAAAAGCATTCCTTATGAGGCTGGATCTCCAAGAGAATCTAGTTAGGCCCCAAGCCTCCCACACTAGGAACACAGTATGGGGACATTGGAAGATGTGGAGTGTTTTCATCTCCCTTCATTCTCTTGGCACATCAAATGAACACCTACTCAAATTTCCAATTGGCAAAGAACAATATGGGACATTTCTGTAGGAAATGCTAATGCTGTGTGACTTACCTCACCAGAGGAATGCAAATAGTGTTAGAAATTCCACCCCAAAATCAACCACCTGTGTCATAAGCTTAAGGAATCTGCACATCCAACTTCCCAGGTCGGTGGGACATCTTTAGCACTGCTCTGCATGGAGAGAACCAGAGCTGAAAACTTAAGATGAAGCTGTTGCTAACCTATACACTAGCCATGCTCCTCTCCCCCCACCTCAGCTCTTTCACACTGAAGATCTCGCCAAGCGATTTAACATATGGAACATGTGAAGAACGTATCAAATTCCCGCAGCCGCTAAGTACAAGTTATGACTACTCTGGCTTTCTCATAGTAAAGCTCGTCATTTTCTGCTTCGTGGACCAGAACTCCTCGCCAACTACAAGTTCCAACATTTTTTCCCCTTGCTACATGGATTTAACCAATTTTGAAAGCCAGATGGTGTTTTTGCCATTTATAACTGATAATCAATTGTTTTGTGAATTTAATTTTTCAAGAAAGAACTGAAATGCTTATCAGAATTACAATCTGGGGACTTCTCGTGTTAGAATAAAATTGCCAGAAGCACCGAGAGCCTAGTCCTCTTTTTTTTCTTCTGAGAAAACTTTAAAGAGCGAGAGGGAGAGAGACCCTATATTGTTCGCCTCCACTCGAGCAGCTGAGAAATACGGAACAACATAAAGGAAAAATAAACATTAAGGAGAGAGTCATGTTTTGCCAAATACATTAGGAGATAATCAATGAGAACTGGTAACATGTTGCTTTTTAATATGCTAATTATTTGAGTATCCATGTATGAAAAGCAATAAAAACAAATTATTAGGGAAAATAAAACAATGTTTTGAGTCAGCATCTGCCCTGCTTCTCGATTGAGTACCCAGAGGAAAGTGGTTTGGTCATTTTATGGACTGAATGTTTTCATATCCCCCTGACCCACCCCCCAACACACCTCATTCCCTTGCCAAATTCATATGTTGAAACCCTAACCCTTAATGTGATAATATTTGGAGGTAGGTATTAAGTCTAGATGATATTTAGGTTAGATGGATACCATCCAGATGTCCTAGAAATCGATACCAGAGCTCTCTCTCCACATGCAGGCACCGAGGAAAGGTCCTGTGAGCACAGAGCAAGAGGGCAGCTACCAGCAAGCCAGGAAGGGGGCTCTCACCAGAACCTCGCACCTTGATCTAGGACTTTCAGCGCCCAGAACAGTGAGAAAATAAATATCTGTTATTCAAGCCACCCAGCCTCTGGTATTTTGTTACAGCAGCCGGAGCTGACTAAAATAATCCCTAAGCCTCAGCTTCCATTGTCAAAGGGTATACTGAAATTATAATAAATGTCAGCTTTTAATAGAAAGTCTTCCATAAATTAAAGTAAGCTAGCAGTATGTTAGAATATTGGACTGGATAGACTCTTGGTCTATCTAGCAGGTAGCTCACCTGTACTTAGATTAAGACTAAGCAGCTCATCTTTGGGGGCATCGGTCTATGAATCTTTATGAAATATAAAGCCAGCTAAATCCATACTCCTAAATGAGTAATTAACCACTTTACCCACAGGTTTATTCTTCTAGAATCATGGAGTTGACAGTAAACTTTTGCATAGCGAGACTAGAATACCAGTTCAAAGGAAAGGGAAGTAGGGAAGTACTGACACATAAGCTACACATAAACTGGGTCAAGGAGCAGCCCCGGTGCAGATGGAAGGAAATTTGCTTTGGAGATCTAGTCACAGTTTGTCGTGATCGGGTATCTAAGAATATATCTGGAAATCCATGACTGATCCAAATATATATTCTTTTTTTTTTTTTTTAGATTTTATTTCTAAGTCATCTCTACACCCAACGTGGGGCTCAAACCTACAACCCCAAGATCAAGAGTCGCACACTCCACTGACTGAGCCAGCAAGTCACTCCCCAAATATTCAATAAAAGAAGAAAAATGTATAGAGCACCCCAATGGAACGGTCATTGTTAAGTCCTGGGAATATAGAGATGAATGAGAAACTACCTACTGGGAATACCTAGTGGCTCAGTTGGTTAAGCCTCTAACTCTTGCTTTTGGCTCAGGCCATGATCTCAGGGTCCTGGGATTAAGCCCCATGTCAGGCTCCACACCCACAGCAAAGTCTGCTTGGGATTCTCTGCCCCTTCTCCCCCCACTCACTCTCTCTCTCTCCTTCTCTCTCTCTCTCTTTCCCTCTCTCTCTCTCAAAATAGAAATAAAAAAAGAAAGTACCTACAGACAAGGAACTCAGAGTATAGTAGGGAAGACATGTATACCACAATTATTATATGTGATAAATGCTTTTATAATACATGCACACGGCCCCTGTGTGAACAGATAAGGGAAGTACCTAAATATCCCCAAGGGGCAGGTGTGAATATCTATATATCAAGGATAATTCACACAGAAGAAGGTTCATGAACCAAGTCTTGAAGTTAAACAAGACTCCATAGGACATACAGGGAAACTATTGAGGGTGAGGCAAGGTGTGACTATGGGAAAGGTCATTTGCAAGGCCCAGAAGTTTAGGAGAGAAGCTTCTGGGTGTATATTTGAGAAATGACAAATAGAACGGCTGGATCACAGGCTAGCAGATGACAAGTGGCAAAAGAAGCAGCTGGGAGAATGCCTTGATTGACATGCTAAGATGTTTTGGTTGTTGGCTATAGGTAATGGGAACCAGTTCAACTAGGAAAAATTCATGGTCAGGTTTAACTACTAGAAAGAATATTCTAGTGGTATCATGTAGAAAAATCTTAAAATGAATCCTAGATTTGTACTTCCAGCATTTGAGCAGATGCTGGTACCATTCCAAGACAGGTATCAAGGTATGGAATAGGTCCATCTGATTGTTTACTGTTGTTTTGGAGATGGGCCTTGGGGAGAAGATGATGGTTTCACTTTGGAACAAGTTGGTTTTGAGGTGCCTATGAAGTATTCAACCAGTCAACAAAGCATCAAAAGTGCTGATCTAGAACTCAGGGAAGTGACTGAGCCAGGAGTCAAGAGCATGGAGGTGGAAGTTGAAGCCATGGACTTGGGGGGAAGGGGAGAGTAAGTGGGCACCTAGGGAGCATATAGGGAGAGATTTTTTTTAAATGAGCCTGGAGGGGCACCTGGGTGGCTCAGTCGGTTGGGCGTCTACTTTCCACTCAGGTCATAATCCTGGGGTCCTGCGATGGAGCCCCACATCTGGCTCCCTGCTCAGCAGAGAACCTGCTTCTCCCTCTGCCTCTGCCCCTCTGCCTGCTTGCTCTCTCTCTCTCTCTCTCTCTCTCTGTTAAATAAATAAATAAATAAATAAATAAATAAATAAATAAATAAATAAAATCAAAATCCTTAAAAAAAAAAAATGAGCCTGGAAAAATACCAGGCACTGACCCTAACCCTTGACCCATAAGCGTAAGCCTCACCCAAACCCTAGATCTGGAAAAGTAGCTTCCTGAATACATGATAAGAAAAACTGAGAAGCAGCCTTGTTATTTTAGAGAAGACCCCAAACATTTAAGGAGTAGTAGTATTTCTGAAAATGGGTGTGAAGAAAGAGATTTAAAAAATAAAAAATAAAAATCAGCTAAGAGTACGACTATGATAACACCAATTATTTAGGAAATTGTGGACCTTGAAAAGGAGGGACCTGGGGATAGGGAAAGAAGAAAAAGAGAACTCAACAAGGAAGGGGTAGTGATTCACCATGTCACTTGGCTACAGAGAGGTCAAATAAACACATTTCATAAAAGCAATGAAGAGTTGCCATTCTAGATATAATACTGAGGACCAGTATGTGCCGGGCCTCTTGCTGAGTATAAACAGTTTGATTCAAGTTTGACAAAACAAGGGAAAAAAAGACATGTGCTAATTTTGCTTATCTTGCCAGTGGGGCAGGAAGATGTGATTTGCTAGTGATTTTCTAATATGGAAGAAACAGCTTTGGAGACATTCAATTTCATTGACACTGACAGGCAGCCTTGGGTTGGATAGAGGGATTGTTGCAACTGAGGCAGCTCAACTAATGATCACATATAGACCTCAGTTTTTATTTTTGAACTAAACTATGATTGGTCATGATGCTGCAAAAGTTTTCCCCACACTTTAAAAGTCATATTTTCCTGATATGATATCATAATTGTCAGATCTAGCTTTGTGATAATTCTGTAGCAGTATAGCACAGCTTCCCAGGCAGTGGGATTGCAGCAAGATCCATTAAAAATAGATATTGATATCTATAGATTTTCATAAGGCTGCAAATATAAAATGGCCATATTATGAATATGAGATCATATCACTCGTGTTGCTAAAAGATGACAATAGTAATATAACTTTTTGTAATATGGGTTGTAAACAGGACAAGCTCAGAATAGAAATTGTCTTGAAAATCTATCTTGCAAGGGCACCTGGGTGGATCAGTGGTTGAGCATCTGCCTTTGGCTAAGGGCGTGATCCCGGGGGCCTGGGATCGAGTCTTGCATCGGGCTCCCTGCAGGGAGCCTGCTTCTCCCTCTGCCTGTGTCTCTGCCTCTCTCTCTCTTTGTCTCTCATGAATAAATAAATAACATCTTTAAAAAAAATAAAAAAGAAAGAAAAAGAAAATCTATTTTGCAATCCCAAACGGTAAATTTTTACGACACAGCCCACCCTTGGGATCTTATGTTGGTCATAGGGTTTCAAGTGACTCACAAATTCCTCTTCTCGGCTTTGAATTAGTCTACTTTTGTTTCTTTCCCTTCCTGATTATCCTGCCTGACTAGTAGGCTACTTAGAGATCTTGTATTTTTGCACCAAACAGTTCAGGTGTATTCATTCATCGAACTCTCAAGTTAAATCAACCCATTGTCTGACACCAAACCCTAAATTTCCAAAGGATTGCATGTAGTTTAGCAATGCATCTCACATTAAAGTCGAAGCCTGCCCAAATCCCATGTAACTTTTTGAAAATGTAGGGGTTTGTCAAAAGGGTTCCAGAAGAAGAATACTCATCTTACTCTTTTGCAGATTTACGTAGATTTATTTTTTTCCTCTTTTAAATGTGGCTTCAGCTCTCCAAGGATACCCTTCTCTCAGCCAGCAGGAACCCCATGTGGTGCTTTGAATCTCTTCCTCTACCTGTCCCCAGACTGTGAACAACTGAAGTTCAGTTTGTTTAAAGATCGTGTTTTTAAGAAAAGCAAGGCTTAATTTCAGTCTTTTATGTTCGTTGACAGCATTGTCACTTGCTAAGCTATTTCTCTAAGACTTTCGTTACAGTACTAATATCTCTATATATATTTTATTTATGTGGCTTGGTCTGTGATGAATAACACATTTATGCAAAAATCTCGATATATCCACAAGATGCCAATACACACAGCAGACATACTCTCCTACACTGCAGTTAATAAAATGCAGTAAATAGCATATAGTTTCAGAGGCAATTAGTACAGTTCATGACTTCAATTATATTAAAAAAAAAGCCCTTATGATTTCTAATAATTGTTATTTATCTTTCATCTAAAGTGTTCCTCTTGTCTGTGTCAGCTTTGGCCCAGAAATAGCATTGCCAGTGGGGAAAGTATACAGCTGCAGCTTACTACAATAGGATGAGGAAGAGAAATTGAAGATCAGGACCCTAGAGCCTGCTACTTTTCTTGGAGAGCTACTCCATGGGACTGTGGATTGATCTTATTCTGCTATGCTATCCACTCATGTCCTCCCACCAAAGTCAATTACCTGGCTCCTCAGTTCATAGAGCCAACCTGAGGAGTACATTTTCCTTGCTAATGCAGAAGAGGAGAAAATCTCATGAAGTCAATTTGAATTTAGGAAAGGTTACCAGTTCCAAGTTGGTGAGGTCTCTGGCATATTAGTGTCCTAAAGAGGCACTGTGTAAAAGGGGATCATCTTAATCTCAGACCCCGCCAACTCACTTCATCTGATTCCATTCTTGTTTGGGCATGAAACAAGCCCAGAGGAGGGAGGGTCTCCAGGCAATGCCAATGGGTCCATGTTCTGCTCCTACAGGATTTCTCAAGGAGGCTAACATCCCAGAGGACCTAGAAACATCATACTGGATATTTAAATTACTCTGTCTCCTCTTCTCTAACTTACAAGGCATCCATCACACTTGTGTTCAGGATAACCATGTTATGCTGGTGAGTTACATATGTTCAACATCTACTGCAAATAGAATTTCTGATTTACAATTTACAAAATTATCTTTTCCACCCTCTGGGTTTGCAATGTGGCTCTTCCAGGGGCTCTTACTTTATATGTGTTTTGTTAGGAAGATGAAAAAGAAAAAAATAAAAAGCCTTACTCTTTCTTTCCCCCCCTCCTTCATCAAATGCTAATAAAAACAGCCTTTTGATTTAGAAGGAATCCTACTGAGGACCTAAAGGCATGTCATCACGGTACCATCACTTCTTCATTATCTGATTCTTTTCCCAATTGGCAGCGCTTTACAGAGAACCATATTCTTTCAAAACCAGTGATACAGGGGTATTTGGAATAAACAGAACAGCTCCTAGTCAGTGAATACCTCGGATTGCTATGGATTGTGACTTTTAAAGCCAGTTCCTAGGAACTCAGCCTTTTTATCTTCAAATATTCAAAATTAATTTGCCGAACCATACAGATGGGCTCTCTCCCCTCACTAAAGCTGTCTTTAAAATCACTGAAGTTTAGACTGCTTTCCATATGGAAACAGAGGGGAGGTTATTTCTAGTGTTTCCTTCTTGTTTTTTAACTATATCATTGATTTATTTATTTTGAATAATTGAGAAAAGAGATCTGTTTTGCAGAGGGCAAGAGGGCTGTAGCTAATGCACAAACATCAAGCACACAACAGTAGCTCAACTCAATTATCTGGGGCCTGGGGAGACTCCAACCTACCCATTTCTGTTTCTCAGAGGCAGGCTAAAAAATCACCCAAATGGAACTGGTTTGCTGAATCAGGTTACAATGGCCAATTCCATATTCTCATTATTTTCAAAAGATTGCTCCTCTGCTCTGAAAGGCATTGCAAATAAACACGAAAAAGAAAAAGAAAACTCACCTTCTCCCTGGAAAGACTCAGCCTTAAGGATAGCTTAGCACTCTTGTTCCCTGGCATTTCTGCAAAGCCCTAAAGCTCAGAATTCCTGAAAGGACAGTAACCTAGAAGCCACATGAAGAAAACTATTACTGTACTTCACTACTCACTACTAAATAGTCTTTCTATTTGAGGTATTTACAGTATTTGTTTAGGACTCTAACATCCTCACAAAATGCATCATTTATGGACACTTTGCGTTTCAGCTGAACCCTCTGCTCTTGAAGGAATTATAATTTTTCTGAAGGTTAGTTGCCCATTCTGTTGACTATTAGGTTTGTTTATGAAGGTGAAAAGGCAGAAAGGGATATAGGAAGCACCAACTATGTGCAAGGAGGTGTGCTAGTTTGCCTTCCATGCAAAATACCTTCTCTGTCTAAAAGCTGTCCCTTTTTTTTTTTCTCCACTGATAAGCATATCATACAAAGGCCCTTCTGGCAGAAAAAATTTGAACTAGACTTATTTTGATCTTAAAAAAGGTTAAGGGGACATTATTTGAATTTTTTTTTTTGCTGAGGGGATCCAGACTGTCAAACTACTTCACTGGTAAAAGGAATAATACAGATAAGATCTGCATTCAAATGCTTTATTACTATTTTTTCCTTGGTATATTCAAAATGCGGTTTGGAAACCATCAACAAAATGAAAAGTCAACCTACCGAATGGGAGAAGATATTTGCAAATCATATGCCAACAAGGGGTGAATATACAAAATATATAAAGAACTTATACAGCTTAACAAGCAAACAAACAGACCCAAACAACCCAATTAAGAGTTAGGTAGAGGGGATCCCTGGGTGGCGCAGCGGTTTAGCGCCTGTCTTTGGCCCAGGGCGCGATCCTGGAGACCCGGGATCAAATCCCACGTCAGGCTCCCGGTGCATGGAGCCTGCTTCTCCCTCTGCCTGTGTCTCTGCCTCTCTCTCTCTCTCTCTGTGACTATCATAAATAAATAAATTTTTTTAAAAAAAAGAGTTAGGTAGACATTTTTCCGTAGAAGACATACAGATGGCCAACAGACACATGAAAAGATGCTCAACATCACTCAACATCAGGGAAATGCAAATCAAAACTACAATGAGATATCACCTCACACCTGTCAGAATGGCTATTATCAAAAAGACAAAAAATAATAAGTGTTGGCAAGGATGTGGAGAAGAGGGAGCCCTGATGGTCTGCTGGTGGGAATGTCAATTGGTGCAGCCACTCTGGAAAACAGTATGGAAGTTCTTCTAAAAAGTAAAGCTAGAACTACCATATGACCCAGCAATTGCACTTCTGGGTATTCATCCAAAGAAAATGAAAACACCAATTCAAAGAGATACATGCAACCCTACATTCATTGCAGCATTATTTGCAATTGTCAAGATATGGAAGCAACCTAAGTATTCATTGATAGATGAATGGATAAAGAAGATGTGAGATAGATAGATAGATAGATAGATAGATAGATAGATAGATGATAGATAGATAGATAGATAGATGATAGATAGATCTATAAATATATTTGATGAAATCTTAGTCATAAAAAGAATGAAATATTGCCATCTGTGACAACATGGTTGCACCTAGAGGGTATAATGCTAAGTTAATAAGTCCAGACAGAGAAAGACAAATACGCATGATTTCGCTTATGTGTGGAATATAAAAACCAAAATGGAACACAAAAAGCAAAATAGAACTGACTCAGATACAGGAAATTAACTGTTGATTACCAGAAGGAGGAAGGGTGGGAGTACATGGGTGAAACAGGTAAAGGGGATTAAGTGATGCAAACTTCCAGTTATAAAATAAATCAATCATAGGGAGGCAATCTAAGCATAGGGAATATAGTCAATAAATAGTAATAACTTTGTATGATGGCAGATGGTAACTAGACTTATGAGGATCGTTTTGTAATGTATAAAAATATCGAATCACTATGATGTACAGCTGAAACTAATAGAATATTGTATGTCAATTTTACTTCAGTAAAAAAATGCATCTTGACAAAGGTATACACATTTTAATCAGAGCTGAGAAATATGGAATAAGAGAGAAGCATCAATATTTCCCTAAAGGTTTAAGATAATTTTTCCTAATATCTCTCTCCATGAAGCTCAAATGTTGAATGGACCTGCCTTCTTCATCTTCTTTCACAATTGCTTTCCTGGGTATTTTAAAATTAATCAGTCAAGCAAATATTTATTGACCAATATACTATATTCGACACTAAGAAAGACACAAAGCTATACAAGACATGATCTCTTGTTTCAAAGAATTTATAATTGAGTTAAAAAGGCAGCATCTGTGAAAAGTTAACTAATAGCTCGAGGCAGTAAATGAGAAGCATCTTATATGGACAAGGGGAAGAGCAAAGCAAATACATTAAAATCTGTTAAATCATCCCTTATTGTACAGATAGAGTTACTTCAAAAGCCAGTTTATGTCCTTTATGTGAGTAAAATGAAAAAATTTTATATACCATAATTGAGTATAAATACAACCAAATTCCAAAAAGCATTACTACACTTATACATCCAAATGATACACCTGCTAAAATTGGTGCTGTTCTGGCTTGCCAACCTGGGGGGGAAAATCAGAACTGGATGCTAAATTTGCATATAATTTGAGTTCATATGAAAAAGTCCCCTCACCCTTCCTGCTTTTTTTCTCACTTCTTTGATGCCATTCAAGAGCCTGAAGGAGGGATGCCTGTGTCTCAGTGGTTGACCGTCTACCTTTGGCTCAGGTCATGATCCCGGGGTCCTGGGATTGAGTCCTACATTGGGCTACCCACAGGGAGCCTGGTTCTCCCTCTGCCTATGTCTCTGCCTCTCTCTGTGTGTCTCTCATGAATAAATAAACAAAATCTTAAAAAAAAAAAAAAAAAAGCCTGAAGGACATTGTAGTAGTCCCTTTAACAGCCTCCCAGATATCCAGGTCCTAATCTCCAGATCTCGTGAGAGTTCTTCACCTTGTATGGAAAAGTGGTCTTGGCAGATGCGATTAATTAAGGTGAGGGTCTTGAGGTGGGAGATTATCCAAATGGGGCTTAAATACAATCACAATGGATCTTTACAAGATGGAGTTGGAGGAGGATTTGACATACACACAAAGGGAGTGATGTGGAGATGGAGCAGAGGGAGCTTTAAAGACGGCAGCCTTGAAGATGGAGAGGCACTATCATTACCCAAGGGCTAGCAGCAGCCACCAGAAGCCAGAAGAGGCAAAAGCAGATTCTCCCTGGAGCTTCTGGAGGCACCGCAGCCTTGCCAACACCTTGATTTGGCCCAGTGATACTGATTTTGGACTTCTGGCCCCCAGAACGGTGACAGGATACATTTCTCTTATTTTAAGCTGCCAAGTTTGTGGTGATTGGATACAGCAGCCTCGAGAAACGAATACAAACACTAATGTTTATTGAATGCTACCATGGGCCAGTTCCTCTACATGAGACATCTCCTTTAATTCTTGGGAAGTCTGTGTATCATTATTATTACATGGATGAGAAAATTGCAGCTCAGAAAGGTTAAGTAATGCTCACAGAGCTATCTGACTGAAGCTCGTACACTTTCCATGACGCCATATTTTCTCAGGGCCTTCCCTTCGCCGTGATTGGCAGTCATTCTTGTGTTGGGCTAGGATAGCCCAGCCTGCTAGGAAATGTAACCAGCTTCAGCGCACACACATGGAAATTTCTTTCCTTTTATCTTCTTCCCAGGTTCCCTTTTAATCCAGCACACACACACTCACATCCCGACTTAGTTTAAAACACAACACGACACAACACACGTTGCCTTGCTGTGGAGCCTCATGGTGATTTGGGTCTTAGAGTCACCCTGTGGAAGAGGCCCTTTGAGCTTAGGCCCTACTAGTGCGGGGGAGGCCCATCTCGGGCCCAGACTGAAAAAGTTCCTCCTGGCTGCTGTTACAAACACACCTATCTGATGGTGACATTGTGTGTTGCTAGTTAACGTTTTGGCAAAAGAGGCTTTCTGATAGGGAAGAGGGGCTGACATGGGGAGAGAGGGAATGAATTTTGTCTCTGTTTCCTCTTCCTTCCTTTGATGGCTGCCCCGGCCTTTGAAGTTGGGTAAATACACAGCCTGGTGGGAGGGGATACCAGCTGCCCAGACACCACTGGCAGAAGACGGAAGAGCTGTTGCCTTGCCTCCCCAGCCTGGGAGGTGTGCCCTATGGCAACACTTCTTCCCTGGGGGACTGCACATGGGGAGCTGTCAAATGACAAGTCCCAACCACTATATTGGTTGCGAGGCCCTGAAGCAGAATCAGTCCTGGATGAGGGTTTCTGATTCCGGCATTGTCTTCTCTGATCATATTCCCCTCTTTGGGTCATCTGTGACGTCAGAAAAAATATCACGAAGGGCTCTCTCTTTCCTTTTGTCTCTTTACCCGTCTTCTCTGTCCCACCTTCTTTCCAAAACCTTTTGCAATTTCAGGGGCCGACTTCTGCCTTCTTCTTTCCTTTCTACTAAGATGTGAACCTCTACATGGCCTATTCATGCCACAGACATTCATTAAGCACCTACGCTAGGGTTTGTGCTGACTTAGTTTGGTGCCAAAGAAGTGAGCCAGACAAGCTGCACAGAGTAGGCAACAAGCAAGTAACAAAGGGCTGTGAGTAGAATCCACTTAGCTTTCTGTACAGGAAAAAAAAAACAACTCAACAACCCATACCTTTCAGAGGATAGCTTCCCGCTGAAGCAGATACATCTAGATGCCAAAGAGAGCATCCCCCACACTGCAATAGAACAAACAAAACAAAACCAAAAAACCCCCGGGAGACAGTTCAAGCCTACTGACCAACGATTGGAAACAACCAAATCTGGAGATCAAAGACTAGAGGCAAAACAAAATCAAATGCAAAGAGGATACTTTTGAAAGGGAGAAAGATGGAGATACACCTAGGTCAAATCCAGACTGGGTGAAGGGGTGGGGAGAACCGTGCTTAGCAATCCACAGGTTAGGAGAAAAAGAAATGATTAAAAAGCATTAAATAGCATGATTAAGAAGGCAATAATCAACCATGAACAAGCTCGAGTAGAAACTTCTGGTTTCTATTACTGGATCTTATTAGGTACCACTCTTCTCTCCTTGGGGACTCAACTAAAATCTCATCTTTTCTGAGAATCGTCCTAGTTTAAGAAAGCAATATTATTATTGCTACTATGTCTATTAAAAATGATAATAATTCAAATTTATTGAACACTTACCAGATACACCCCAGAGTTTACGCTAAAGCGCTGTATGGAATCTGATGCTCTCTTGTCATAGGGAGATACTATTCTTATCCACATTTCCTTATCCACAGATAAGAAAACTGTGGGTTGGAAATATTAAGTTGTTTACTCAAGGTAACCATTAGTAAGTGGTAGAATCATTTAGAAAGCAGTTAGGAACTCAGACCTAAGTATGTCTAATCCTGGAGTCCATGTTATAATGCCAAATACATAGTAAATAATATGGATGTACACACACATGTGCACAAATACATGTACCCTCATTAGCAGCCTCCTTATGGAGATGCTTCACTGCAATAGCTCTTTGGTTGTCTTCAAATCCCTGATGTCCTTGGTGATACGCCTTTGGCCAATATCTTTCTGCTACTCTTTCTAGAAACATTGGCCCATTGTCCCAGGATATGGTGATGCTAATGCCTTCCATAATATAAAAAATATTGGACAGCTGGGTGGTTCAGTTGGTTAAGCGTCTGCCTTTGGCTCAGGTCATGATCTCAGGGTCGTGGGACTGAGCCCCAAATTAGGGGCCTCAGCTCAGTGGGGAGCCTGCTTTTCCCTCTGCCCTCGCCCCACTCATGCTCTCTCCTCTCTCTCTCTCAAATGAATAAATAAAATCTTTTTTAAAAAACCTACCCACAAAAAAACAAAAATCAAAAAAAACCTACCTTTCCTGGGCTGTTTCTCTTAACACACCTTGATCCACCATGAGGACTTTTCTTGAACACTCAGTATAATTCTCATTCTGTCTTTCCCCAAGATAAATTCACAATTTTTTTCTTAATCATTAAGGGTCAAAACCAGAATACAAAATACAAAATACATGCAGGAATACAAGGGGTTCTACTGTCTTATGGGGAAATCCATAAGTAGGGAAAGTGGGGATCCCTGGGTGGCTCAGCAGTTTAGCGCCTGCCTTTGGGCCAGGGCGTGGTCCTGGAGTCCTGATTGAGTCCTGAGTCTGGCTCCTGGCCTGGAGCCTACTTCTCCCTCTGCCTGTGTCTCTGACTCTCTCTCTCTCTGTGTCTATCATGAATGTATAAATTAAAAAATCTTAAAAATATTTAAAGACAGTGGAAAGCTCAATGAACGAATGTAGTGTAGTCATTGCCTGTGAGTGTACCCTCCCCAACGTTAGCTCAATAGTGACTCTCAGTTTTAAACAGGCATCAGAATCAACTGGAGGGTTTATTAAAACAGATAACTGGTCCCCACCCCAGAGGTTCTGAGTCAGTAGTAGGTTCTGATTCAGGTATGGCGCTGTAGAATTACATTTCTAACATGTTCCCAGATCCTGCTTGATGCTGAACTGGGTGCCACATTTTGAAAACCACTGGGGTCAAGAAATGGACTAATATACCTATTTTGGAACGGAATAACATCATAACTAGTTCAGATGGCATGGGACAGTGTTAAATGGATATATACATAAGTAATCTCCCAGTAGATATAACTACCCAAAGCATGTTCATTCAGATCATTTCTTTTTATCCTCAAGACTTCCCCATGAGGCAGCATAACATAATGTGTCTAAGACAGTGGACTCTGAGGTGGGACAGGCCTTAGTCCCAATACCCAATCTTCCAGTTATCAGCTGCGCTACTTTGGGTAACCCACAGTAGGCTTAGATTCATTTCTAAAATTGAAAAATATGAGTGTGTACTCTATGGTGTCACTGTGAAGATATAGTGAGATAATGCAGGAAAAGCATTTCACACAGAGTCTGACCTTTGACAAATAGTCCGAGAACACAGGAGTCATTGTCCTAGTCCTACAGCCCAGGCACTGGGAGAGTAAGGGACTTGCTCAAGGACCCCAACCTGCTGGGGGCAGAGCTGAGCCTCTTAATTTCCAGGTGCAAATTCTGGTTTAGGTGATTTCAGCACGTTGCAGATTCTGCAGGCAGCTTTAGGGACAGTAGTACCTTGGTTAATGAAGCCTTGGGGAATGGAGTCCTTTTATTCCACATTTTAAAAGCAAACAAAAAACCCTTCATAAATCATTTGAAGAAAAGCTGCATGTATTCACAACTGCCCATGACAAAAATACCTCTGAGCCCAGATTCTATTTGTCCCTTCCCAGTCGAATATAAATAGGGCTCTTCCTAGGCAAGTCTGGTAGAAAGATGAAGATTCCTCTATTCCACCTCCATGGCAAAAGTCAGGTGTTCCCTCTCCTTTTCCTTCTCAAAATTGGAAAGGGCCCCCTTAGCAGTCATTTAGCCTTATTGGTAGGTTGACTTTAGTTTGAATAAGTTGTAATACACAATCACATTTATACTTTAAGTCTTTCATATTTAATTATGGGAATCAAAACTTTCCTTCATTAACATAAATTTCAGGCGTGAGCTGGCAGACAGAGAGAAATGAGGGAAGTTAAGAGAGCCCTGGGTTATCTTCTGTCTCCCTGTGACACTAAAGAGAAGGATGTAATGGGAACTGTCAGACTCTCCCCTCTCAGTGGCTTGCTGGGAGTGGGACAGGACGGGTAGAGTGGAAGCTCCCAGAATCGCCATCACCCCCCACCCCCCGCCACAAGTTCCTCAAGTAAACGTGTAGGTAAAATCAGTGTGTTGAATGGCAAACAGAATTTCAGCACAAGTCTTCAATCCCCACTCGACCAGATAGTGCCATCTATTTTTTCTTTGGAGGATTTCTGGGATGGTCACTGTTCCAGACCCTCTCTCTGCCCCCAGCTCTCCTTTTCATACCCAGCTACAGATTAGGCTCCTTCCTCCAGTCTGGTTTGTGAACTTGGACAGATTACTTAGCTTTCCTGAGTCTCAGGTACCCCAGGTTTTAAATAGAAATAATGACTCCCTCCCTGGGAACAGTCTGAGTGATCAAGGACTACAGATAAGACTCCTAGGACAGAGCCTGCAGCTGGTGGACACTTAATAAATGCCTATTCATTCATTTTGTTTGCCAGTCTGTCATTTGCTTGGTCATTAAGATACACCTATGTGCATGTACCACGAGCCAGGCGCTAAGCTGGCCACTGGATAGACGGTGATGGGCAAGACAGGGTTCTCCTCATGAGACATTCTGTCTAGTCAGCTGGTCCTCCAACCTGGATATATATCACCACCTCTGGTGGAAGGAGCCCCTTTGGCCCCACCCCAGGTCTCCCCACTTGGAGTCTCTGGGAAGGAAAATGTTTTAAAATCTCTTCTGATGTTGCTGATGCACAGCCAATGTCAAGACCCACGCAGGGGGTTACATCTCTTCTCTTCTCTTCCCTCAGTCCTCCTACAACATTAGATCTGGTTCGTCCCCCTTCTTTCCCTTTGCCCCAGGGAGACAGCAGTGTAGGTTTTCTGTTGCTATTTTATATTTGAGTTAGTTTTTAATATTGTTTTGGTGGTAATCTTTGTTGTCTGGGATCCGGGCACACATCCTTCCACTCCCTATGTATTTCTATATCTGTAATAAGGTTTATGACAGAAAAGTCTGTCAGTGAGATCTGTCTTCTTTGTTAATAATGGTTATGCCAGTGGACTTAGCTGTGTTGGCTGGGTGAGAGCTACTGTTTTTCTAGAGCTCCTGCTTCTTGGGAGCTTGCTGCTGGCGTTCAGGCCCTACCACAATGACTGGCTTCCTTAGGGTCATATTAATTAATGTAACAAATTGTGGTAGTTTGGAGTTCAAATTTCCCATCTCCATCAGGAGAGTTACTGGTTGGCAAAATGATATCTTCGGATGCCAGAGGCCTGAGGATGACAATGTTCATACCAAGTGCTGTAATTACTATGATGATTTATCACTCAAAAAACCCTCAATAGTACAACCAAGTCCTTCAAAGATCCATCCAATTTAGCTCAGAATCAATACCAAATGTTATCCAAAAGTCAAGTTCTGTTGTAAGACATTAGACCCATGACTGATCGATAGGGAGATAGATAGATAGACAGGCTATGGGTTGGTCAGTTATAATTCTAAGCTGCCGGTCTGGGAAAAAAAAAAGGGAAAAGAAAGGAAGAAAAAGGTTAAAATCCCTAGATTGGATGGAATGAGCTGAAGTGTTTTCAAATGGATTTGAGAAACGGAACTGTTCCCAGGCGGAAAGATAAAATGCGAAGCTGTAGTCAGTCTGGCTTTCTGGCTCGCCTAACCTTTTTACTGCCGGATAATGAGGAATCAGCTATAATTTAGACACAGTATTCTTTTCACAGATTATATTGAGGTTTGGAGGATGGGGGAGAGGAAGGGGAAGGGAGAGAGACTCACTTTATGGCCATGCATCATCATCCCTCTTGGGCAAAAGGGACAAGCATGCCCTCCCCCACGAGACACATCAGGGGAGCGTTGCCCTCTGTGTGTTGTTGTGACGAATTCCAAGTCAAGAGGGTGCTCGAATTGGATTTATTACCACTGAGAAAAGAAATTGTAATCTTTATGAGCCCGACGACATGGAGCCTTATAATCAGGGAATGAGGGATCATTTCAAATTTAAAGCAAATTAGATTACTGGGGTCAAATCCTTTAGCAGAAACATCATACCTTCAGAGTGTTGCTCACATATATGACATCCTCTCTCCTTCTCCCAGGTTCTGCATTAACATTAAAGTGTTTTTAAAAAACATATTTAGTTCTCTTATGCAGGGGAAGTACCTTAAAAAGCCAAATAACGAATGGATGAGAGAAGGGGCATTATCTAAAATAATTCAGTGATGTATGTGCTAAACTGGGGCTTGCAATTGAAAGCTTCTTGGGGTCTCTCTACTTCTTTTCCACTTTCCATTCCTTAGGTCTCTCCAGAAATTGGCAAAGTAATAAAAAGACTCTAGTTCTAACCCAGCCCTGGACTGTGATTCATTGAAAACTAAAATAAAGAACTTGAACCCAATTCTGGTCAGGGAATTAATAGGGTTTGGGAGCACAAAGATGAAAATAAATAGATGACATTTTCCATTCTTCTGCAGGTTCGGTGCTAGAACAATGGGTGGCTGGAAGTTCAAAGCTTTTTCTCCTCTAACTCCATCAAGTCTGTGAATACAAACAATGATCTCTGCCTTCTATCCAGTGGTCTCAACACACCTTCTGAACACATCTGAATAATTACCCCCATTGCAGAAGTGGGGAACAAGAAGACAATAATTAGGAATTGGGCCAACTTGTTCTCAGCAGTGATGGCTGGAATTAAAGTCCAGGCTGTCTACCCTCCCACCCCATCCCCGCCCAGACTATTTATTTTCAGCCAATTCATCCCAGAGGGACCTTCCTTGCCCCCTTCCACCAGCATCTTCCTTGATACACGAGGGGAACAAGAAGACTTACAGTCAGCTCTGGAATAGCAATTCCTCTTCCCCCAGGGAAGGTCTCTCTGGAGATCCCTTGTGCCAAGTGGAGGTTTAGATGATCCAAACATTTCAGTGCATATTGATTGCAGTCAGATACTATATCCTGACCCGCATCACAAGCTCTGGACTGTATTTCTCTGGAATACTAGCTTTTTATGTATTAACCTTCCACCAGCTCCCCATGGAACAGAGCACAGGCCAAAATCAAAGGCCTGGACAGGGGTCAAAGTTTTACCTATTAAGCTGTGTGGGAGCTCGCCCTTGAATACTGAGTTTTGCATTAACTTAATATTGCTACAGATTCTTTAGAGAATTTAAATAATTGGTAACCATTCTGGTTCATTCACTCTTGTTTTGTCATTCTTCTTTTTAAAAATAAGACCAAGGGAGGAAAGACAACTAGCAGAAGTGCAGATCCCTTTCTTTATCCAAGTTGTGAGGTTAGGATTTGCTCACATTCAACTCTCGTTGTGGGAGGGGTAGGGTCTCCAAGGAAAGCAGACTCTACCGACATAGGGAAGAGAGGAGCTTTCAGGATGGAGGGAAGCAAGAGAGGGTGTTAGGGTGTCATAGAATCATAAATCTTTGAGCTATAAGAGATATTTTAAAAAATCATCTGGTTCAGCCACCTGCATTTAGACAAAGGAAAACATTGGAATTTCCTATTATCCGAGCGAAACTAGGATCCAGGTTAGGTGCCTGATTAAGTGATTTATCCAAGGTCACACAGCTAGAGAGTGTTAGAAGTGGCCTCATGCCGTGGTGTCCCCCACCCCCCAAGGATAGTGCTGGCATCAGAGAGTTCATCTCATCCACAGAATGGTTGTAAATGTCTTTTCCTTCTTCAGAAACCAACCACTTTCAGGCCAGATGGCTAGAGTTATCAAATTAATATTATTTTTCCCAAAAAAGCTCTTTTTAAAATGGAAACTAGAGTGTTGCAATGAAAGCTCTGTCCAAGAAACATGAGATGCACATAGGATATAATGCTGTCAAGGACAGGCTGGCAGGAGGCCCTCAGGAAGCTTCATGGACTTCAAAATAGATTATTTTCGTGATTTCAATCAGCAGATGTGATTCCAGAAACAATAACATTTACAAGGTAATCTCCGTTCTAAGTTCACAATTGCCATTTCCCCAAGAGCTGGTTGGTGGGAAAGGGTTTAGCCATCCCAGGAAAGGTGCACCTGCTTCTGAATACGCATAAAACACACTCTTGTGCTTACCTACACCCACACAAACACAAACATAGGGACGCACGTGTGAACATATAGGGCTCCCGAAATGGCCACAGAATAGCTCATCTCTGGGATCTTAATACGGGTAAGTTTCAGACTTGTTCTACCAATAGCAAAGAGCAACACAGAGCAGGGCAGCGGTGTTCCCGTATCAAAGAACAAAGTTGAAACTCCCATACAATTATGTTTGATCACAGTAGAAGGTGAAATCATTAGATATTAGCGAGGTGCAGTGGAATAAAAATGATGTGTTAGCGGGGGTTCATTACACTGTATTTTCAGAGCCAGGAAGATCAATGCGTTCATGCATCATGAATTAGGCTCCGGCTCTAGCTTCCCTGCTCTCCGGAAACCCAACATGATCTATCACCAGCCATACATCACTGTTTCAGGACTGCACATTACTGAGAAAGCTGCAGTTTCCGCCTGTCAGGCTGACCAGCTGCTTCTTTCTCTGCAGAAGGGGGAATATTTCTGGTTCAGGGTTTTACTTTTTAAAACAAAAAGGGGCATAAAAGGTCAGTGCCAGCTGGACGGTCACATGGTCCGAGCTTTGTGTTGTCCCGATGCTCTGATCGATGGTCCTGCTCATGGCCTCTGACCGGGCTCAGGCCCACAGGGGCTCACCATTATTGCTTTACCAGTTCGATAAGGACCCAGCTGTGCGACACACCTAGGGTCTCCTGGGGCATGCCCCCTGGCTCCCCAGTGTTGGCCGGACCTCACTGGGGATGTTTAGATGTTTTCAAGGGAGACCTGTATGTCGAAGGCCCATCACCCTTGTATCCTTGCTAACCCCCCCATCTCTTCCCTTAATAGAGACTCTTCTACCACCCAGCAGTTTGCCACTCACATTTTCCCTTCATTTATTCTCCGTCCACCTCACTTCCCCCCTGCCTGACCCCACACCTGCTAACGCGGCCCCTCTTCCCTGCTGGTGTTCAGATACCCGCAGACAGTTCTGATCGCTGCTTTTAATCGGCGTTTAGCTGGTCTGTCTGTATTTAGTTCTTTTAATCTCTCCTCATCATTCAATCCCTCCAGCCTCTTCATCATTTTTTTTTTTTTTTTGGTGTGTTGCTCTTTCCTGAGTTTTATCCAATTTGTCTACATCATCCTTCTGGCTGTGACATGCCCACCGGCCCTGAACTCCATCATTGCAGGACGCATGGCTGGTAAGGCCTTCCATCCACCCTCCTCTTCTCCTCCAGCATATACTAAGGTCTGTTCCTCACCAACAGAAGAAGCAGAAATTTGGAAGGAAATTTTTGGCTGAGCAAGACCTGCCCTTTCCCTGTCAAGCTCGCAAAGGCTAAGGAAGAAATGATGTAGCCATAGAAGACACTGGATGACATCAGCTCCATAGAAGAACTTCCCAACGGTCAGTCCTTGGGGAGCAGAAGAGACTGTGGCCTTGTCTGCCTGCACTCTGGGAGAAGGAGGCTGTCTTAAGAGGCCCTCCACTGTCCTATTTGTAGCCAATAGGGCTTGCAGTGAGTTTCAAGGTTGACAGCTTGATGGCTATAATCACCTTTGGGATGGGAGCTTCTCCCCCATAACACAGTACCTATGATGAAACTAAGCACACGGGAAGGGATCTCCGGCTTCCTCTGTGTACATGAGTAAGAGCTGCTTTGAGGTTTTTGAGGACCTCAGTTTGGGGGATTACAAGTTTATAAGGAGCCTTGAACTCAGCAGCAGGAGTTAGGGACCATAGGTGTGGCTTATATGAAGACATTTACTGACAAAGGCATGGAACAAGATCCCAGCTCTAGGGGACTTACACCCTGGAACCACTGGAAGGCCATTTCTAGGGAAGAGAGTTGGATTGGGCTGGTTAGAGGAGGACAGATTTTTTTTTTTCAGTTGAATGGGTAAAAGGAAGAGCCCCTATGTTGGTGAGAGGCTTCCTATTCATTAGAAATTTAAAGTATATTTTTGTATTTCATTCAGACTTCTTGTCAAGTGTCATTTCCTAGAGAGAATTTCTTTGAAATCACCATCTAAAGTACTACCCTACTTAGCTTTCTGCCCACTTCCCCAAACATATCCCATGTTCCATTTGTTCAGCACTACATTGCCTGATTCCCCAACTAAAGTGTAAGAAATCCCCAAGAACAGGGGTTTCTGCAAAGCAGCAATGGCAGTGAGGGACACTGGCCCCATGTTTGACTGTGGACCAATTAACAGCTGCCTTGATTTTCTGTTTTCTGAAGTATACAGATCCCACTACAGACTCACAGGACCTGTGGTACACCACGTTCTGGTGGGGTTTCAGTCAGCCTGATTCTCTGGGGATCTCCAATCAGAGGCCTGCTGAGTTCAGGGGAGAGAGGATTGGTTGAGAAAACCAGCCCCATCTTGTTTCCTTCTTAACAGCTTGAAGTGAGAGAAAAAGAAAATGTCAATTGTAGAAAGAAGGAAGTGGAAGGCTCAATCCCCCAGCCTCCCACAGGCTGTCATCAAACCTGTTTATCCTGTTCTGCTTCTAAAAGCCCTGTACCAAGGGGATCTCTGTCACTGGCTCTTCCCCCATGAAAACAGAGCTCTTGTGTCTTTCAACTACCACCCTGGTTTTATGAATGGTTTAAAGCTTCCATAAGAGATGGGGGAAGAGTTTCTGACTCTAAAGGAGTACTTCCCTACTTCGGGCCTAACTCCAAAGACTGGTGAGATCCTCACTGATCTCTACTCCCCAGAGGCCAGCAATCTACTCATGTGCTCTGATAACCTAAAACCGGGGTTCCTGACACTTGTGCACGTATCCTAAAAAGCCACTTCGCGTATTTTATAGTTGCTCCATGTCTATATATTTTAAATATGCATAGCTCTGCAATTATACTTCTTTGTCTTCTTTCTTAGTCCTCACCAACCATTGGAAACTCCAAGAGAACAGGACACGTTACTGATGAATTCACTGCTTCTTAGACCCTATGGCTGGCACATAATAGGTGCTCAATAAGTATTTGTTGACGGAAGGGATGAAACTATTCCCATGGCATCTGGTCTCCTTAGATCTGCAGCTCTTACCCTCGATATGCATTCAGATCGTTTGAGTCATTCTTTCAATATTCTCATATCTGCATCCAATCCCTGATCATTTAAGTCAGAATCTGTGGAGATAAGCTCTAGGAATCAGTACGTATAGGCTCCTGTGATTGTGGAGGATGGTAAGTCCCAAATCAATAGCGTGAGACAGGACGATAAAAACCCCGGAGAGCCAATGGCACAGATGAAGTCTGAGGCCGTCTGCTGGAGAATTCCTCAGAACATGAGATTTTTGTTTTTCTTTTTCTTTTTTTTTTTTTTTAAAAAAAAAGCTCCCAGTGACTCCAAGTGTGAACAAGGATCGAGCTACCACCCCAGATGCATCTGTATTTGTTTGTAGGCGATGTTCTGGCTTAGGTGGGATATAATTGGTGGACATAATTGTCCTAACCTGAGACTCTGTGGCCATGCGCTCAGTAGTCTGAGTGCGGAGAAAGAGAGGAGATGGTACCAGGATCTTTAGGACATGTGATGGGGAAGCCGACCCATTCGCAAGAATTACTGCATTAGGGTCTTTTTAGTTGCAGTGCAGACATAAAGTCAACAAGGCATCCGTGGAAAAGTCACAAGGCTGCCCAACAGGAGGGAAAAGAATATGGTAAAAGTGAATTGGGGTGGGGGTGTTTAGAAGCTCAGACAGATTGGCAGTGGGTGTCAGCGAGGTCTCTCTCGGGAGTATCGGGGCTCCAGACTGTGGGAGGGAGTTTAAGTCAGAATCACTGACCTTGGGTGGTCAGAGAGAGACTTAGTGCCAAGCAGAGCCTTCTAGAACAACTGCAGATTGGTGAAGCTGGTGGAATAGGAACTCAGAGATGAAAACAGAGGCCTCCCTAACAGAATAAGGTGCTGCCAGGAGCCGAACTTCAGAAAGAAAGCTGGAGCCATACAGCTCTGCGGTTGGCACGAGGAAAGGGAACCTGAGTGGAACACAAAGGGACACTCGGTGCCTAGGCCATCAGGTCGCTGGAGGGAGAAGATGGAAGCTACGTAAATAATTCCTACCATGTGGATTCTTCCTGTTAATGCCTAGCAGAGTACCTGGCAAATAAGAGGCTCTTGGGGAGGGGATCCCTGGGTGGCGCAGCGGTTTAGCGCCTGCCTTTGACCCAGGGTGCGATCCTGGAGACCCGGGATCGAGTCCCACGTCGAGCTCCCGGTGCATGGAGCCTGCTTCTCCCTCTGCCTGTGTCTCTGCCTCTCTCTCTCTCTCTCTCTCTCTCTCTCTGTGACTATCATGAATAAATAAAAATTAAAAAAAAATTAAAAAAAAAAAGAGGCTCTTGGGGAATGAGGAAGGAAGAAGCTAGAACTGGCTTCAATCTGCCTGCAGGTTAGGGTCCTTAGTGGAACTAGTTGTTTGTTTCCTTTAAACAGCTTTGTTGACATACAGCTCATCATACCATATAGTTCATCCATTTAAAGTGCACAATCCGATGAGTTTTGGTATATTACATTGTTAATTTTTAAAATTTGTGGTAAAATATAGATAACATAAAATGTGTCATTTTAACCATTTATGTGTACCATTCAGTGGCATTAATTACATTCATGATGTACAATCCATCACCACTGTCCATTTCCAAAATGTTTTTGTCACCCCAAACAGAAACTCTGCAACCATTAAGTAATCACCACCAGCCCCTGATAACCTCTAATCTACTTTCTGTCTCTATGAATTTGCTTATTCTACATATTTTATATAAATGGAATCATAATATTTGACTTATCTCATTTAGGAGACCTAGTTTTTAGGAGCAGAAAGGGTGGAGGTATGGCAGGGGAGAGGGGGTGAAATTTGAAAGCGCATTTTTTTCATACTGGTGCCGGTAATGATCTCACTGCTCTTTCTGCTCCTAAGATCTTGTTTTGTTTGCTTTGCTAAACCCTGAGAGCTACCGTCAGCCCCTTCCAACCTCGCCTCCCCACCACCCCAATCACCCCGGACACAACTGGATTTTCTCTTCAGAGCTGTTTTTCTAGCTAGTAATACAGCAAATATTAAGAAGCTGTCGCTGCTTCCCAATTAAATACACATTTCCATAATAATTAGTGGAAGGGATGCTTTGAAGTCCTGAGATAGAGTGTTGAAGTCAATTCTCCTTCTGAGGAAGGGCCAGTGTTTCCTCTGCATTATCAACCCAAAGGGAGGGCTACTCTCCACTCAGCTCATTTTCAGATGGCTCCTTCTGGAAAGTTCTGTGGCAAAGACCCCTTCCCTCAACTCTGGGCCTCTGGGCCTTCCTTCTCCCTGCTGTTTTCTCCAGCCCCTTCAGCTCTTTCTCTTTGGATAGCAGCCAAATTCCCCTAGTGTCACTGGGGGCCCAGCTGAGCTGCTGGTATTCAGGAGGGGCCCTTTGATGCAGATGTGTTCTTCTGGCAACTGCTGCGACCTCTTTTTTTTTTTTTTTTTTTGGGAACTGCTGGGACCTTATCAGAGAGGAGGGAACATCACGGACAGGTGTCATTTGAACAGAAGGTCAGGGTCCTTCATGGCAGAAGAGTGCTCCCATTTAATCTGGGTAGGTAGACAGAGACAGATGCCACGCGATAACAGACTGGTGGCCTGGGCTTATTTTTTCTAGATGCTCTAGACCAGGAGAACCAAGGACTTGTGCTAGAGAAGAGGATGGGAAGGAGAGAGGAGTCTGAGAGACAGAGCTGGTTGGGGAAAGAAAGAACGAGGGGGTGGGGAGGGAATGAGAATGGAGAGATGGCTTTGCCTGGGTGATGCCTGCTAATCTTATCATCCAAACCACATTTGTTGCTCAAGTACAAAACTGGAGTTCCATGAAACTTGATGGCAAGTGTTAGTTGGGGTCTCGTGGTTCAGGTACCCGTCCTGAACAATATCTGGTGGCTTTCACTGTAGACACACCTCAGATGGTAGATCAGACTTGGTGTGCTTCTAACTCCAGCTTTTTTCTCACTAGGGAATTTAAAAACTCTTTAGCCAAGCAAGTTCTGTTCCTGTTTGAATTCTGTTTTCATCTTCTTGGGTCTGTATCTGCCTGTATATCCTGCTACTATAGACAGTTCACCTGTCTGTGGCAATTTTGAATGGTTTCTTTCTTTTATACTAATTGTAAAAAAAAAAAATCTCACTTTCTCTGGCAGCAATTTCTTAAAGTTTTCTAAGTCCAGGATCTCCATTAACTGTATTTCTGTAGCCCTCGCTACTGCTGTTTATAATAGCTATTAGTTAGGTCCATGCAATACTGAACTATTTTGTATTCATTCACTGAATTTTCTATGAAATTACCTATGACCCCAAGCACGTTATCTTTTTATAGAGCATAGCTTTACTCCATCTCTCTGCTTCTTTTGCTCTCTGAGTTAATGTGGGGTACTGGGAGGAGTTTTATACTCCCTGACTTTTTTGGGAGGGGAGGTTGGGGTAGTGGGACAATAACTCCTCATTTTAGTAATAACCAGATAATTTTCCCCACCATATAGAACTCGTTCACTATACAATATGTTTTGTGTTACTTCATGTCTAGCTGCTTTTTACTGAACAATTTTATATCCACAGCCATGTGAGCATGTCAACATTTATGTGCTGTGAGAACAGAGCATTACATGACTGAGTCAGTTGCTATTTCAATTAGACATTTTATTTTATATTTTCAAAAGATTTTATTTGTTTATTTGAGAGAGAGAGAGAGCACAAGTGGGGAGGTGGGGCAGAGGGAGAGGGAGAAGCAGACTCCCTGCTGAGCATGGAGCCAGAGCCAGAGCCAGACCTGGAGTCGGACCTGGACCTGGAGCTGGAACCAGACACTGCTCGACCCCAGGACCCTGAGATCAGGACCTGAGCCAGACACAGAGGCTTAACCAACTGAGCCACCCAGGCACCCCGATTAGAGATTTTATTTTTAATTCCATAAACTGGGCATCAGAACAAGCAATCCAAAATGTTCCAGAAGAGGTATTATGTCTGCACTCTACCAGTAGAAGAACTTTGTTCACAGAGAGAAATGGATATTTTCTGCATTGCGGTCCTGTTGTCATCCTAAATGAGACTCAGTCGGGCATAGACTAAGCCTCTTCCTGGGGTACTATGCAATGAGTCTGGTGATGGTGGCGCTAAGTAAGCTATGTATTAGTTTGGATAAATAAGACTTGCTGCTATAATAGGTAAACCCTCAAATCTCAGAGGGCCAACAAACAGAAGTTTATTATTCATTCACATTATACTTCAATTGAAGCCATTCCTAGCCGAGTGGTTTTCTACATGGCCATCTGGGGACTAAGCTTCCTTCCATCTTGTGGTCTGCCCCTCTTTAGATCTTCAGACTCCTCTCCACTCAACCAGAAGAAGGCAAAGGAGATCAGGGATGATGGGGGAAAAGATCTCTGGGCCAGAACTGCAAGTGTAGGGTATCTCTTCTGCCTGCATTTCCGTGTTTAGAAGTCAGTCCTATGATGACACCTCACCCAAAGGAAGACTGAGAAATGTGCCTAGGAGGAAAAGGAAATGAGATTTGGTGAGTAGATATAGCAGTCTCCTTGACAGGCTGGGACAGCCCTTTGGCTTTTACTGCTTCCTTCAGGTTGGCCTTAAGCATGCCCCCTGCATCCAGTCCTTCCAAAGTAAGGACAGGACAGCAGTGAACATGTCCTCTCTGCCATTTACATCTTTCCACGCTCCTCATGAATATCTGCTCTGTGCCAGTTGCTGTGCCAGGAGATGTAGAAGTGGGAAACAGTGTCCCTGAGCAGGAAGCTTTAGAAACAACTTGGTGGGGCAGCCCGTGTGGCACAGTGGTTTAGCACCACCTTCAGCCCAGGGCGTGATCCTGGAGTCCCGGGATCAAGTCCCACGTCGTGCTCCCTGCATGGAGCCTGCTTCTCTCTCTGCCTGTGTCTCTGTCTCTTTCTCTCTGTGTGTCTCTCATGAATAAATAAATAAAATCTTAAAAAAAAAAAGAAACAACCTGGTGAAAATGGAAAACACCTCTTCCTAAAACATTATCAGGAAGGTTTTCTAAGAAGAACCAGTAGTGAAAGAGAGCACATATTCCCTTTCTTAAAATGACACTTCCCACCTTCTCACTCCACCATTGACAAGATGAGAAGTCTAATTTTCTGAAGCTGACTTGTGGGGTCCTCCCTAATCTGGCCTCTGCTCGCTCACCTTCCTCCCTGCTCCCCTGAGCACTCCAGCCAGCCTGAATCCCTGTCACTCCCCATATGCACCTGCTTCCTCTTCATTCAGGGCAGCCAGCACAGGCTTCTGTTCCTTCCCCCTGGGACTTCGTCTCCCCTTCTCTGGCCGGCTGGATCCTTTTCTTATTTAGGTCTCAACCCGGAGGTCATTTCTTCTGGGAAGCCTGCCGCTACCTTCCTCCACTCCACAAGTCTGAGAGGAGTAGCTCCTTCTAGGAACCTTTCTTTTCCCTGTGATCACTCTTAGTGTTTGCTATGGTGTGTGTCTCAGAGCCCCGGGCCACCCAGTTCCTTAGCCTATGGAGCACCTGGGGCAGTGCCTGGCCCACAGTAGGTGTCGAGGGGTGGGGAGGGGGGAGCACAGCCAGGGCCGTGCCCTCCCAGTGTCACCCCCATTGCCTGCTGTTGCTCTGGCTTCACCTGTAATCAACACCCACAGGGAAATCAGTGAATTTCCTAACTAATCACTAACCCAGCTTTTCTGTTTTATCGTTATAGTTGCTTTTGTTTTTATTTTTGCTTTCCTTGAGACATTTCATTTAAAGTGATCACTGCCCCGTTCAGCCCAGAGTGGCCTGGCATGATGACCTGTTCATGGGTCCCTTGCTGAGAACTCTGTGTGCAGGCACAAGCTGCATGTCAACTGGCCATGGGGACGCAGGAAAAAGCAGTCCTTCCCAGTTGGTCAAGGCTTTTCTCCCCAGCTGCTTCAGATCCCCACAAGCATGTCTGGACAGCCCAAACCGAAACCTGACAGGAAAGAGGCAGTCTGCAGACACAGGGACATGGAGCCTGATACTGATTTGGGCTTCTGTGTCCCCGCTTAATAGGAGTAGTGAGGGGGCCCTTTGCAGAGACCAGCACTCTGGATCCATCCAACTGATTGGGGTCCAGGCGCTCTGGGAAACATGGAACAAGGCTTTCTTTCATGAATCCCGAGAAGCAGTGTGCACTGACTGCAGAACCATGAGTCACTTCACTGATTCCTTCATGTATTCATTCATTCAATAAGTGCTGGTTGAGCCTAATGGTTATAGACATTGAAGTTACAGAGAAGAACAAGACAGGAAAAACCCTTGCTGACTTCTAACAAGGAAGAAAGAAGCTAAGCAAATATACAGGAAAGAAAAGTAAGAAACCATATCTAACAGTTTCAGATGGTGAGAAGGCTTTCGGTCGTACCGACAGGTTATAACCCGGCTGCAGAGGAAGGACGCGCACCAGTCTTCTGAGTCCGAACCACACCTCTCCTCTCCATGGATAAGACCCCCTTGCCATCTAAGGGCATCTAGGTGCTCTGACCGCTCCACATTCCCACCCTTCTCCCTCTCCGACTCCTGGCAAGAAGCAGCTGCTCTCCCAGGCCCGTGTCAGCCCATTTCTCATCTTTCCTGAACCTGTGAGCAGGAAGGGAGGCTCTCAGAAATGGCTGGAGCAGAATCGGGCATCACTGGTGTCCTGTCTGTCAGGACGTACCTGCGCCCAGACTTCCCGGCCCTCTCCTCCTAAGCCGAGTGCACTCGGCTGCCAGATCTGCAGGCTCAGCTCTGCCCGGGGCCCAAGATCAATTCTGACTTCAGCCTGGAAGAATCCGAGCTGCTGTCCTCCAAGTGTTGATTTGCTCCTGTCACCCTGGCTACTTGCTGCTTGTCCCTAATCTCGTGACTCATTGTTTTTTTTTTTTTTTTATTGGAGTTCAATTTGTCAACATATAGCATAACACCCAGTGCTCATCCTGCCAAGTGCCCCCCTCCTTGCCCATTACCCAGGCACCCCCACCCCCCACCCACTTTCCCTTCCACTACCCCTTGTTCATCTCCCAGAGTTAGGTGTCTCTCATGTTTTGTCGTGACTCATTCTGACAAGTGGATAGTCTGACATATACCTCTGTCCCTAAGTTCCTGGCCTTGGTTATCTCCCCCTGGCACTCAGGCCCTTGGAGGCTGAGGACAGTCAATGCTTAAGTGTCCTGCTTTGGCCTCCAGACCCCCCGGGACCTGTGCCTTGCTACCTGCAAACAGACATCTCCAGAGGTGGCTTCCTGCCTCCTGGAACTTCTCAGTGCTGCCTGGGTTTGACTTTCTCACGTGCATGTCTGTGCCCATCTATCCAGGAAGTGACACACAATATTTCCTGTGGAAGCCCCACAGCTAACTTTTTGACCTACTTTTGTGTGGCCTCTTACTATATCTGCCAAATTCTGTGTTCCTCCTGCTGGATCGGCTGTTGGGTTCTCTTCTTGGTCTTGCTCCACCAGAGTAGATGAGTCTGATCCTAGATCTTGGAACCCCTGCTGTCTTGCCTTCCCTAATGCAGTTAATCAGTCCATACCCAGCTGTGTTCTGAGATATGACTCTGCCTTCCCCTTGGGACACGCCATCCTTCTTCCATCTTTTAAGCTCCTCCAGAGGTCTCGGTTGGGTAATCAAGAGATAATCAGGGCATCAGATAGCCAGGGTACAGAGAGAGGGGTTGATGGAGTCCCTTTAGCTATAGTTGAAAAAAAAAATCCAACAGAAGGCCAGGGCAGCTGTAAGTGAGACATGGCAGCCTTGCTAAGTAGGGGATCTCAAATCCCTGTGGTCTGAGGACAGATGTCCCATAAACCAGCATGCAGCCTAATTTATATTGCATGGATAGTTTTGCCATGGGAAGGTTATCTTGCTTATGCTGGAAGCAAGGGTGTCCAGTGGGACTCTCCTCTCTAAAGCCTGCCCTAGACCCAGGAAGGGAGCACCAAATCCTCCTTCCAGGGGATACTGTTGAAATCCAGCATTTGCAAGCCTTGTCTTTACAGCCCTGACCCTCATAGCTCTTCCTCCTTCTCTGTGTGATCTATGCCTGATCCCAATGTTTGCCTTCCTGGCTTTCTGCTTGCTCTACCCACACCTCCAGCTTTGGTGCCTCATCTTGCCTGCTTCTCCTGCTTCTAGCTAGCTGCTGCTTTTTTCTCTTTTTTCCCCCTCTGTCTTACAACATTCATTCATTCATTCATTCTAGATCCTTATTCCCAACGACCTTACCGTCTAGAAAGAAGACAATCGCACAAATGGTTATTGGATATAATTGTGGTAAATGTTTCCCAGGAAACCTTGAAGATTTTATGGGGAGATGACCAGCCTCATTGGTGGGCTGAGAATGCTTTCTGTAGGAAGGGACTTCAGAAGCAAGGGGAAGAGGCTCTGGGGTGGGGGGGCTGGTGTGGGGAGACAAGGAAGGTGTCAAGAGTGCTTCAGGCTCAGTGGAAGAGCATGGACAGAGGTCATCTCTCCTCTTGGCTCAGCATTGCCCATCCTGTCTACCCAGGGACCAGCTGCCTGGCTTCCTTGGCCTGAGAACCTTCTCTTTTGCACATTCTAGAATTTCTAGGATACAGCCCTGTCTTGACTTCGGCTCTGGAGGTTGGAGTGAGTTGTAGGGAGTGCATCTAGAGGATTCCACATCTTCATTCTCCACACTGGTCCTAACCTGATGGGAGTGAGGGTTTGCAGCCTCAGGAAGTCTGTCCAAGGCCCTGGCTTTCTTCAACCCCCTCAACCCTGACTCTGGGAGTGAACCTTCTCTCTGCCACACACTCCTGAGGTGAGGCCCTGCGTCCAGTGCTATACCTGGCTCACAGGAAGACACCAGGAATGCTGGCTTATTTGAGTAGATTTGATCTGGGTCAGTATAAGCAGGGGCAGGAAGAGAAAGGGAAGAGAGGATCCAAAGGAAGACGACTGTGAGGGGAGCAGTGATGTAATTGAAACCTGAACATTTTCAGGCACCTGGGTGGTTCAGCGGTTGAGCACCTACCTTTGGCTCAGGGTGTGATCCCAGGGTCCTGGGATTGAGTCTCACATCAGGCTCCCTGTGAGGAGCCTCCTTTTCCCTCTGCCTGTGTCTCTGTCTCTTTTTCTGTTTCTCATGAATAAGCAAATAAAATCTTAAAAAAAAAAAGAAAAGAAACCTGAACATTATCTGTGAATAGACCGTGTGTATGATATATTCAAACCACAGTCATTCATAGTCTAATCCTTTGCAGGTGCTCCAGTGGTCTTTCCTGACATCTCATGCACCTGGATGGAGAGAGCATCCCGGAGAAGCCGAGCGGAGCTCCTTGAGGTAAGACAGAAATAAAGGCAAGGGATTTGATGTTTTTGAGTGGAAAGGCAATAGCAGGGCACCTGTGTCAGTCAGTTGAACATTTGCTTTTGGCTCAGGTCATGATCCCGGGGTCCTGGGATCGATTACCGCATCAAGCTCCCCCATGGAATCTGCCTCTCCCTCTGCCTCCCTCACCTTTTCTGTATCTCATGAACAAATAAATAAATAAATCTTAAAAAAAAAAGGAAGGCAAAAGCAGTAATTTCATACAATGTGGGCCCTCTCCCTGCAGAGACCACCCTCTACTCACATCCTTTAATATTTCCAGTCAGATTACATGTGCTGCTGTACTCACTGATTGGAAATCTCCAGTTGGTAGAAATGCCCAATATCAGGGCAAAGTTGTAATTTCTCTTGTTGCTCTGAACGTTGCCTTCTGAAAGTGCTTGGAATAAATCTGATTCCCTTTCCCTGTGATTTCCACTCAAGGGTTCGAGTTTCCCACTATTTTGCAGAGCCTGACCTTGGCAGCTCAGCTCTGCTCAGGCACTGGGATCTCAGCATGGAACTTGGAGGGCCCCTGGACTACAGGCTGTGGCTTCTATGCTACCCCCAAAGCCCCATCACTAGGTCGTGACTGCTCATGACACCAAGTCAGCCCTATGGTTCAGCTCCTGTGAATGGGGCCATATTTCTTCCCTAACACCTAGATTTCTGCTTCAGCTTCCTGCTTGGGACCTAGTACCTTGGAGAGGAGCCTTGTGTTCCCTCACAAAGCCTTCCTAGGACTGGAGCCAAACCCCAGTCCCTGTGGACGAGTCTCCAGTATTTGATGCCAAGTGCTTCTCCTTGGCCCTCTTCCTGCTGCCAGACTCCTATGGTCCTTTCTGGGCCTGCCTTTGACATTAACTCACTGTGTGACCCCTGACTCCCTGTCTCCAAGCCTGTGAGTTGAATGAATTTGAGTATATTTGTGGTTATACAAATTGGCCACATCTAGAAACACCTGGGGGAAATGTACTCTGTACCAGCACCCAGGACAAAGCCTGATCAAGCAAGCCAGGCTCCTAGGATGTAAAATATAAGAAGGCATCATGCTTAGGGGCCCCCCACCACTTGCATGACCCTGAGAGTGATCTCTCCTTACACTTTGTGCCCCAAGAGTCTGTCTTATCTCATCCTAGTCCCTGCCCTGCCAGTACCAAACCAACCCTAGAAATTCTGATCACTTGGTCCAGGAAGAGGCCCAGAGATTGGCATCAAAAACAACAATGATGCAAGGGTTTAATATGTGCAACCAGAGTTGGGAATCACTGGACCAAATAATCTCTTTGGCATCTATCACCCATAAATGTTCTCCGGGATCCTGAGACTTAACAGTACTTCCCTCCCCATGCTTGATTCTGGGACTTTGCTACTTACTGGTGATGCCCTACTGTCTCCTGCCAGGTCTCACTTATATATGCCAGCCAGGCTCAGCCTAGCTCACCTTCCTCATAAAAGGTGACTGTGTACCTTTTACAAGACATGACTGGGACAGTCTGTGATACTATAATATTTGGTATGCTCTTACTCATTCATTCAACGGGAATACACTGGGTACCTGTTGCATGCCCTGCTGTGTGTTATTTGCTGAAGAGGACAAAGATATAAAGATATAGCTCATGCCAAGAGTCATTTCCTGGTAAAATAGGAAGATCTCTATTGCAACACCTCCTACCACCTTTACTATGCTGACATATCTGCATCTCCAGAAGGGGAGCCCAGTGTAAAGTGATTCCCAAGTACATATGAGCACCAAGCTCCCACTCAACATGGAATAGCTTCCAGAAGACACTTTGGGAAAAGCTGTCACACAGATCACAGAGTGCTAGTTCGGGAATCGACATTCAATTGAGACCTAAGAATTCTATTCATGTGACCTAAGGTTGCAGTAGCTTTTTTTTTTTTTTAATTTATTTTTAAAAATATTTTATTTATTTATGAGAGAGAGAGAGCAGGCTCCCTGTAGGAGTCCAGTGTGGGACTTGATCCTGGGACTCCAGGATCACGCCCTGAGCTGAAAGCAGACACTCAACTACTGAGCCACCCAGGCATCCTGCATTAGCTTTTTGAGCGGCCTCATCACTGGTAACTCCTCACAAGTTGGAGGCTGGCAAAATTACTTGGTTTTTTTCTCACACCACCATCCTGAGGCAGGTTTTTCCCCTTTAGAATCTGGGCTGTTGATGTTTTTAGAACTTGAGTATGGGAACTATCAAATTTAGCTTTGTGGGTCTTGGCTCATAGTTAAAGGCTGTTGAGATTTTTTTAAATCTGAAGGCTGTCCTCCAATGTATCCGTTAGTTTTTCCAGCTATCTGCTGCCTACAACTTGAGTAAGTAGGCCTTCCTCCAAGGAAGGCCTTCCTCTAAGCTTCTGAAGAATATGCTGGATGAGACAGATCCCTCCACCACACCACTGGAGACTTTCCTTGGAATCGGCTCTGATCTTTTAATCAACACTATTTGGGTTTAAGTCATTCAACAAATCCACCCAGTTTAGCCATCACTGAGTCCAGGACTCTCCATCTGAGTCAAGGGATAACATGAGAGGTTTTGGGAAACACTTC
The DNA here is from genome assembly GCF_905146905.1 of Nyctereutes procyonoides. Lineage (NCBI taxonomy): Eukaryota > Metazoa > Chordata > Mammalia > Carnivora > Canidae > Nyctereutes > Nyctereutes procyonoides. Next base: position 71,778,620 of record NW_026575140.1, read on the forward strand.
ATGGAAATCCAAATTCCCCTGGCTGACCAGTCTGGTAATGCTTCCAAAATGAATAAGGCTAAATTATCACAGTCAAGTCTTTCTAATTTTTGTGTTTGTAAAAGTAATTTATGATTGCTACAGAAAATCTAGAAAATGGGAAAAAAAACCAACAGCCTTAGTATTGAAAATAAAACTAAAGGCCCCCAACATCTAACCACCCAGAGATAGTCTCAGTTAACTTCTGCTATGACTTCTTCCGGCCTTTTATTATGCACATAAATTAATTTATTAAAAAATGTTTCTTGAGTGCCTCTACGTACCAAATATTGTTCTAGGTGTAACAGTAAACAAAAGAGCAAACCCCTCCCTCCCTACAAAAATCTTTATCTCCTTGTTATATTCTAGTAGAAGTTAATGAATGAATGAATGAATAATATTTATTTAAAGATTTTACTTATTTATTCATGAGGGACACAGAAAGTGGCAGAGAGAGAAGCAGCTCCCAACGCTGCTTGTTGTGGGATCCCAACGCAGAACTCGATCCCAGGACCCCGGGATCATGACCTGAGCCAAAGGCAGATGCTCAAAAAAAAAAAAAAAAAAAACCCACAAAGGCAGATGCTCAACCACTGAGTCACCCAGGTGCCCAGAATGAATAATGTTTTTAAACACAATCTTTATTACAAAATACTTGAATAAAAAACCTTGCTTTTTTTCTCCCAAGTTGACATTCTATCAGAACAGCTCTATGTGGAATGACTTTGTGTCAACAGACTCAGGCCAGCTCTTGATTCCCATTTTCCTTACTAAATATTCTCAACATCCTCTTTAATAGAGCAGTCTGGAATTGTGTGTGTGTGCTGTGGGGGGGTGGGGGTGGGGGGTGGGGTTGATATGAAGCTCAGCAGCTATGGTTTCCAGAATGCAGCTTTTACCTCTTTCTGAAAATGGAGATGAACATGCTTATCTCCAGTCACTCGACATTTCTTCTTTCTCCCAATTTCTCCAATATTGCAGATTAGACGGTCCCTGTCCTGCCTGTCTTGGAGGCAATGGGTTTAGGCTTGAACTGGTCTGCAGGCACTCCTTTACCAGCCATCACAGGCTTCGTTCTGTTAACTACTTGACTTCACGTAGCTCTCCCTGGAGAGAAGTTAGGTTCCTTGCTAGAGAAGATGGAAATAAAAGGAGCTGAGAAGTTCTGCTCGCGGCTCTCTCTCTGCTCTCTCTTAGGCTGTGGTCTCTCACCCTTCCTTTCTTCTTGCCCTGAGCTTGATGGAGAAGATTTGGAGGATTTGGTGGAAAGCTCCTTTAATTTTCATTGATCTCAATAACTCCCCTTAAAGAAGAATTCCAGATGGTATCCTCCAGGAATGAGTTACTATGTTGCCCTTTCGTATTTGCCAACTCCTTCATTTTACAAATAAGGAAACTGAGGTTTACCTTCAGCAAAGGGCATTGCATTAGTCTGATCCCAGACTGGAATTACAGCATTCATTTGAGTCAACCTTGTAGTATCTGAGAAGAAAAAAAAAAAAAGAAATCTTGCAAGAAACAAATCACTAGGGGAGGGAAAGGACCTCAGGAGAAATTTAATTGAGAACCCTTCTCATGGGGAGATGACAATGGATTTCACTGAATGAGGCCCAGATTGTAGCAAGTTCTCCCTGGTTGCAGACATCCCAGTGGGACCATTCTGGTCTGTTCTGCTTGGGGGAATGGCAAAGCCCAGCCCCTCTGCCTTCAACTTTGGGCCCTTGCATAGGAAGTCAAACAGCTGGCTCTTCTCCATATGTGGCCTCCTTGGCCTAACTCCGCATTAACTGAAGCCCTTCCTCGGGGGAGCCGCTGACATCTATTTGATTGGCTATTGACAGTCACACTGGGGCTTCTAAGCAGCTTCTTGTTAACCTTGAAAGATGACTATTTTAGTGGGTTTTTTTTTTTTTTTGGAGTCTCTGTCACCACCTGCAGACAGAAGCAGATGATTTAAGAGATGAGCAAGTAGGAATTGCGTGACCTTCGAGCAGAGATATCCTCAGAATCAGTGGACACAGTCTAATCGCTACCTGCCTTGTCTGTCTTTATGTCCTGGCTCTATCCCCAGCTCATTGTGTTAGATAAGAGGTTTCACATTACCCTTTGAAGGGCTGGCATTACTGAGCAAACTCAGAGGCATCTACAACCCTGGTCTCTGTAAACATCCTTTGCAAATGCTGTGTTAGTTACAGACCTGGGGACATGCCATTTTGGCATAGCGAGTGCCATCTTTCAGGGCAAAGGGTGGGAGGGCTCGGTACATATAACATAAAAACCGAGTGAATTGAGTTTATTTAAAAGTACAAATAAATGAAGCAATTTCACTTGTGCATTTTCTAAACCAAGACCAGGAAACATAAAATTCTCTGTAATAAATAAGAAGATATAAATTTTGGTTTTCTTTTTATAGCCAGGAGAGCCAGAAAAAGGCCAAGAGAAGGAGAAAAGATGAGGGTGGGTGGAGGGGGGAGAAAGCCTGGAGACTTGAGCAGGATGGGGGAGGGGGGAGGGCAGGCCACATACCCACTGTTTCTAAGGAGGGCCACCTCCCTGACCATCTCTCTCAGAGATAATATCCACCTGCTCTTAATACCCAAAGGGCTTCTTAACTCTAAACGCTATAGGAACAGCAACAAGGAGAGTCAGTTCAGGACTTACTTTGTAGAATGAACAATATGGTCTATTTATCATCTGCTCTACCTAGTATCCCAGTGGAACTGTGGTTCGGTCCTGGGCCAGATGCCCTGAGACACTTTGTCCTGGTCCTCTCAGAGCCCTCTTCTCTGGTCCTGCTGGATCAGCACTGGCCACGGGTCCTCCTTCTGCATCTCCTGCCAGTGGAATTTGGACCTGTCCTTTCCTTGCAGCAAAGCTGATAGGCCAACAGCAGAATCATAGCTGGCCTCCAACTGTTCGCTCCAGAGTATACAGATGTCTCCCTGCATTTCTCCTCCTTTAGCTATTTCTGCTCCTATTTGCTACCATACATATTCATGCAAATGCAGGAATTTCGGGAGGTGCAATTCTCTTCTAATGTAATCCTGTTCCATGAATGCCTTCTGCAACAATATGCCTCTACAAAATGTCTGTGAATGTCTTTCCAGCTGTTGAAGAAGGGGTTTTATTGTCTTCCACAGTTTAGGCAGGAGAAGAGTAAGTGTTGGGCGAAGAGCTGCCTGGAAGGCTAACCCTTTTCACTAGCAGCTCTTTCCTCTATGGTCACATCCCCTGTGTCCAACCATCGCATGGCCTTCAGCCACAAAAGCTGTGGCTGAAGGTTGTTTTCTTTTTATTTAAGTTATCTTTTTGTTTTTTTATTTTAAAGGCTACTTTATTTGAACTATTATTCCCTTCTCATTATGTATAACTGATGCTTTTATAATTTCCCCTGATCCCTGATCTTGTTCATTGCCCTCCACGGTTGACTCTGTCAGGTGCCTTGTCCCTTCCATCCTGATGGCACCCACCTTTGATGCTAATGCGGGCCTCGGGACCTTAGCTTCTTTTCTGCAGAGAGCCTCAGCTAAATCACTGCAGCCTCTCCATCTAGGTCCCATTAATATTCTCAGGCCAAGATCCTCCCAATACTTCCAAGTTTCCAGGACTGTAACCAACATCCCCCAGACCACTTAACCCTGCAAATTGGTTCTAATAACATCTCTTTGCTTCCTTGCTAGCACTTATGTCCAACCTGTAGCAGGGCCAGTATCCCCATGAACCACAAGTGCTTGGGGCTGGGTTGACACCATGAACCAAACCATCCTCTTTCCTTCTATCCCTTCTTTTGTTAAAGCCAATCACCCAACAGTTGCCACCATTGTTCACAGCTTGGCCTTCTTTGAGCTACTGAAGGTAAAGTCTTCAGTAGAGATAGGTGTGCATGTGATCATATCCATTACAATCTCTATGAGGTTGGCAGGATTAGGTGAGGGCCAGAAGAGAAAGGTATTTACCAAAACTTAGAGGGTTTCAGAGAGAATGAAGTCATGAGGATTCTGAGGTTTGGCTAGCTAATCCAGTTCCCTTGGCCAGTATAAAATAGTCCTGGATCAATGGTCCCACAATTTAAGGTACACATAAACCCTTGGAGATCTTGTTACAGATTCTGAGCTGGTCTGTGGGAGCAGACCTCTGTGTGATGCCAACACCATGGGTCCTACCAGGTTGGGGACCACGCTTTAAGTAGTAAGGGACTGAGATTTCTCTCCCATTGGGTTCTCAACTTGTCCCCATCCCTGGTTCCTCTTATCTGCCCGAGATTCACCATTTGTAAAATGAGAGTAGGGAACCACCTGATAGTTAGTGCTCTATCCTGCTAGGCTCAAATTTCACCTCTTCTCTCAAATCTTTCTCAGTTCTCCAGCAGAAGTTCACACCCTGAGCTCCCTGCATGCTTCAGTGCAATTCAGTTTAGAACAGTTGAATTCAATATAACTCAGAAGTCTTCATTGAACATTTTTGATGTGTCAAGCCGTGAGTTTCCTTTTGTTAAGGCTGAATACATGATGAATGCCATTAACAGAAGTGGAAGGTTTGGTAAACTTGGGGAAAAGATAGCCAAGAGTTTTTGCCCCCCCCAAACAAATTCTTTTTGTTTTGTTCAAGCAATTTTCTAGAAAACCAAGTTTATATTTACCATCATATGCATCCTGTGCCTATCATATGTATAGGTGGAGAGGCAGGATTGCATGGGACCCTTTTGACCTAGACCACATGCGTTTAGAACTCAGTCCTGGGCACTCCGGGTGGCTTAGCAGTTTAGTGCTGCCTTCAGCCCAGGGCCTGATCCTGGAGACCCGTGATCGAGTCCCACGTCGGGCTCCCTGCATGGAGCCTGCTTCTCCCTCTGCCTGTGTCTCTGCCTCTCTCTCTCTCTCTGTCTCTCATAAATAAATAAATAAATAAATAAATAAATAAATAAATAAATAAATAAAATCTTAAAAAAAAAAAAAAACTCAGTCCCAACGTTCACTAGCTGTGTGATCTTGGACAAGTAACTTAACTTCTCTGTGCCTTGGTTCCCTCATCCTTAAAGTGGGGATAATGATGGCACCCACTTTGTAGGGGTGTAATGTCATTAGGAAAATTAAATGAGTTAATATTTGTAAAGCACTTAAATGTTATTGATACAAGATATTTTAAAGAAATCTTGGTCACCCAATACATGTTCTGGGGGTGTCACTCAAGAAAAGTCCGGGTAGGAGATGTACATTGGGGAGCTGTTGGGATGTAGGTATTGTTGGGGACTAGGAGCAAAAGGTATTTTCCTGGAAGACTGTAAGCTGCAGAGTGAGGGCAAAGAGGGAAAAAATGGGTTCTTTAGAGAGAAGGAAGGGGATGCAGTGAAGGAGATCAAGGAGTGGTCTCAGAAGGAAAGATGTCCTGGGATAAAGTGAAATCAGAAGCCAAAGTGGAGAATCTCAAGAAAGGGGTAGTAGTCAACAAGGGCAAATGCTGGAGCACCTGAGTCGCTCAGTGGTTGAACGTCTGCCTTTGGCTCAGGTCATGATCCTGGGCTCCTGGGATCCAGTCCCATATTAGGCTCCCCGCAGGGAGCCTGCTTCTCCCTCTATGTCTCTGCCTCTCTCTGTGTGTCTCTCATGAATAAATAAATAAAATCTTAAAAAAAAAAGACAAATGACATAACAACTTTGGATAAGATAAGGCATAAAACAAAACCATTTGTTCATGGGGCCAATCAACCACGTTTCAGGGTACGTATGATTCCGATTTGCATCTGTCTTTACCCACTAAGCCAGGCATCCTCAGTGTGAGGGACAGAGTTTATTAGTCAGCCTCATGGACCCAGGGACCAGCAGATGCCTGCAGCATAGAAGGGCTTGCTCGGTGCTGTTGAAATGTTCTCTTTGTTGCTGGACTCTAATGTCTCTAAAGAGTCCTGTTCCTTGGTGGTCCATGTCTCCCTGCTTGGCTAGTGAATGATGGGACAAGAAATGAAGGCAAGAGAATCTCAACTCCTATCCTGTCCTTTCTCCTTCAGAGGCCCCCAGGGGAGGACAAGGCCAGCATTTCTGGGTACTGGGCATCCTTTCCACATGAACTTGGGTCATAGCAGAAGTTGAGATGAGGTCATATTAGGTCTGGTGTCTGGGAGAGCTGGCCAGTAAAAATCTCAGGCAGAGATCATCTTGTTGGCATTCATCTCATCGCCAGACAGTGGTGGCAGCTCTTGCTGTCAGCCCCGTGTGTGCTAGCAAGGTCTCACAGCTTGCAAGCTGGCTGGTGGTCTGTCTGCCTCCAGGGCTCTCCAGTGACAGCCATCTCGGCTCCTGGGAGACCACCTGTTGATGCCACCCAGGGACAAATGCCCTTACTGTGTGGCCGGGTGGGCCAGCTGATTTTCTAGGCCCTTCCAAGATTCTAGGAACCTGGGTGACCACAAAAGGTGGTCAGGAGAGCAGAGCCCAAGAACTTCTCTGGGTGGAGGCAGATGATGGCAGCGCAGGGAGTCCTTGGCAGACAGCAAGCGGGTCTCTGCTGGGTGTTTAGGCTTCAGCAGGGTTGTGGGATTAATTGAGACTGGCAGGGAGGGGGATAATAAGCCTGAGGAAGGAGGGGGAAGTGTGTAGGTTGTAGGACTGCAGAGCACCCTGCTGAGAACCTGAGTCCCTGAGGCCCCCAGGTAAGAGGGAGGAAGTAAAGGGGGGGGGGGACGGAGGGGGAGCTCTGACTCATGCTAGTGTTGACAAATAGGCTGGATTCCTTTAACTCCGCTGGACTTTGCCCTTTCAGGATGTACAGCCAGCGTCAGCACACTGCTAATGGGGCTTTGAGAATCTCCTTTTGATGAGCGCGTCCCAGAAAGCAGGTATTAGCCATTTCTGCTGGGGAGGCAATGAAGGCATTTGCAGCTGAAATCGGCTTTCCTGGATGCCCTAATAAAGCAGAGACTTCCAAAGCCCCATTAGCAGTGTGCTGACTGCAGCTTTACATCTGTACTAGCCCCGTTCAGTTGGGTAGCGCGGGGCACTCATATCCCAAACCCTAACCGATGAACTGCCTTCTGACCGAAGGCAGCTCCTTTCCCATCAATAGGCTGTGAGCTCCTTAGAGTAGAGAAGATTCTCACTATCCTGGGGGCCCAGTATGGTGCCTGGCACAAAACAGACTCTCAATAAATCCTTAGGGATTGGTAACTGTCTTTGTACGTGTGCATGTGTGTGTGTGTGTGGGGGGGTGTCTTCTGCTACAGGGAGTTGGAGAGTCATATTATGGCAGCTTCAGGCATGGCACGGCCCCTGGTGAGCACTCGGTATGTTTCTGAGATGGGGGAATGACACGTGGGCTGGGGGAGAGGGGTGGGAGGGGATCCAGTGGAAGATAAGGAAAAGTGGCTCTTCCTCTTCCCCTTCCCCACCTGTCAGGAGGAAAACTATTTCTCCCTTAGCTGAGAGTCACTGAACTTCTCTGCAAGTAGCTGACCCCACCGCCTCCATGTCTCCCTGGAATGAAGCCAGAGGACCTGTCTCTTGCTTGGTCTCAAAGGTAGGATGTGGCATGGGGACAGAGGGGCCTTTGTCACCAGGCTCTTTCACAGGTTGTGTATGCCAAGCAACTAATGCAGACAGGAGGCTCTCACCGCTGGGTGAGGTAGCTGAGCCTCTCAGAGGTTTGGTGCCTTGTCCAGGATCACAGAGATGTAAAATGATGGAGTCCGAATTCGAATCCAAATTAGGCTGCCTGCTAAACTCACACGTCTCCAGCCATCTGCCACTCTCCCTTGGATCTCAGAGCCTGGGAGGCCATCGTCCTGAATGTCAACTTTTACTGGACAGTCAACCTCCTCCACCTGCCTTACCTGTGCGCACACGCCCGTAGGCAGGCAGCCACCTAGACGTGGCTGGTTCAGATCGTCCATCAGCAGCTTTCTCCTCCATGATCCAAAGCCAATTCCTGGGGGATGGGTGGGTGAGTGGCCCAACACAGCTGCCCTGTGAGCCACCAGCCTCCATCTGACCAGACAGCATTTCTCCAGGTCGGGGTGTGCCTACCACACCTCTCATCTCTTCCTGAGCACATGTGGTTTCAGATGACACCTTCCAAGAAACTCCGGAAAAGAAAATGAATAAGAAAGAAAGAAATGGAATGAGATAGGTACGTAGGTAACTGTCTCATTGGCCAGAGCCGCCTGCCCATGTGTGTTCATCCCGGTTGTTTGTGTGATGCCTCACGTGCCTGGTCTCAGGGAGAGTCTTCTGTAAGCCACTGGTGTGTGACTGGGGCTCTTGGCCCTGTCGTTCTGCCATTTGAATATTTCCAGTCAGGATTTCGTTGCTGCACGTTGTTGAGAGTCCTCTAATCAGAGAAATTAACTCTCATCAGACACAGGAATTAATCTTTGTTAGTCTTGTTGTCAGTCTAACTCTGCTTCCTTGGGTGCCAGATGACGTGGAGGGTGTGCCTGAGGACGGGACTGCCACGACCATCACTGCCCAAGGCCTCAGTGGAGGCCTGCTGGGTTTCACCTCAAGAATGGAGCCCGGCCTCTCCTTCCTCCTGAGTTGAGAGGTACGTGGGACCCCGAGGAGATCTGCTCTGGTGCTCAGTGCAGAGCAGTGCTGTGGGCAGGCTTTAAAAAACACCGAGTGAGGGGATCCCTGGGTGGCGCAGCGGTTTGGCGCCTGCCTTTGGCCCAGGGCGCGATCCTGGAGCCCCACATCGGGCTCCCGGTGCATGGAGCCTGCTTCTCCCTCTGCCTGTGTCTCTGCCTCTCTCTCTCTCACTGTGTGCCTATCATAAATAAATAAAAATTAAAAAAAATAAATAAAAGCTAATTGATAAAAACAATAGTGTTAAAAAAAAAAAAAAACACCGAGTGACTAGTGGGTAGGCATGATGCCACGGCGGGCAGGGAGAGGTGGTCCTTTGGGAAAGATGCCAGAACAAAATGGCAACTCGGGTTGGTGCGTGATGTGGGGAGTTCTCTACCAACCCCCAGTTTGTTAAAAAATACAGATATGTCTGGATTATCTTCAACATCTTTCTGCCGGCTTGTGTGGGGTGGGGGTGAGACGGGGAGCAGAGGGTGCAGATGGACCCTCGGCCACATTTGTGAAAAGTTTGGAGCCAACATTGAGGTCCACAGAATTTTAACCATCTTCAGGCCTAGATAACCTATAAATATCAAAGAATAACAGGTCACTGCAGAGTAAATAAACATGACATTAATACCATCTCCCATTATATATATTTCATATCCTCTCATTTGCTCATTAAAAATAAATTGCGGACAATTGTCTGTTAACATCACGCTTATTCGCAGGGCAGCACTTGATTTTGTTAATGTCAAGCGATCTGTGTACTTGTCAGTAGATATCACTTGTTGTCATCCGCGTTCTGTAGAGGGTTTTCATTTTAAGGAACCACATTCTCTTACATATGCACTTGGTTTTCAGGATTTGAAAACCTGAGTGTTTCTTAGCACTAACCTGGTAATCAGGAGAGATGCCTTCCCTCTTGCTTCATCACGGTGTACTCTGCCCCTTGGAAAAGTCACTTCCCTTTCTACCCCCATCTATAAAATGTGGTTCTTCTTCTTCTTCTTTTTTTTTTTTGTGAATTTATTTTTTATTGGTGTTCAATTTGCCAACATATAGAATAACACCCAGTGCTCATCCCATCAGGTGCCCCCCTCAGTGCCTGTCACCCAGCCACCCCCACCCCCCGCCCACCTCCCCTTCCCCCATTCCCCCACAACTAGTTCATTTCCCAGAGTTAGGAGTCTCTCATGTTCTGTTTCCCTTTCTGATATTTCCCACTCTAAAATGTGGTTCTTCAACGAGATTGGTTGTGAGTCTTCAAGTTGCTTCTGAGAAAGTTGAGCCAGAGAATGGCCTTAGCTACCTGTGGTGGAGAAGAAAGGGGATCCTAGAGGTTTTTTTTTTTTAAATAATTTGGGGCACAGTGGCCAGAATTTATGCCACTTCATGGTCACATGTCAGAGCCACACGAGTATCCCACCTGGATAGGGCTCTCTGTTTCACACTCTCCATTTCTTGGATGATTGCTTTCTCTGCTACTGGGATTAAAAAAAAGAAAAAAACCTTGAAGACAAGTCACTTTCTCATTGGCCTGTGACATGCTACATGAACCATCTATATTACGGATGCACCCACGGATGCCGCCAACTTTGATTCATACCTTGGTGACCTCATGGATCACTGACAGCCATGCCACCTGGCAGGCTGCCTGGAAGTCACCGGGGCCTGTCGGAAGCCCCAGCTGCACCTCCATTTTGCGGATGACCACCAGCCCAGTGGCTGCCCTGAGCTTTCCAGCCTATATTGTCAATCTAAGGAATAATCGCATCCTCAAATCAAAAGTCAGGAATTCTAGGAGGAGCGGTGCTGCTCACAGAACTGAGTGGTGACTTGCAGAAGCACAATGAGATAACAAAGTCTCTTTTCATAATGCAAAGCCCCAGGTAGCCAATAAACAATGCCTCGCCGGCTGGCCTGAATCCTTGCTATCTTGTTGACTGAAGCATTGATTCCGAGGCTTCCTGGGTATCCTTTTATGGGGGAAAGGAGGACCCTGACCACTTCTGCATACTGTAGATTAATCTGTGGGCTGCACGACACTTTTACTTTGTGGTCTTTGTCTCCTCGGGTGCCACGAGGGAGGGTGAGTTGTTCTCTCTGGTTTTGGACACTTGCTTTTTTATCTTTTTTGTTGCCTCTGATTTTTACTTTTGGCTCCAGGGAAGGTGGGTTGTCATGGATAGAGCCTTGTGCCTGGTTTAGCATGCTGTGCGCCGGAGGAGTGTAACTCTGAACACTCACCGGTGGGTTCACAGCCAAGGTTACCGGATCTCCCTTCTTGGCCTTCATGTTCAAATGGTCTCATAAGATCAAACAAGGAACAGCACTGCAAAACACTCCGCCCCCCCCCAAAAAAAAAAAAAAAAACATAACCTTTTTCTCTGCCACCACAGTCCTAACCTCCCCTTTCCTAAGTGGAGTACAGGAGATTGGGGAAAGATTAAAGGAAGAGGCTAAGTGATATAGGCCAATGTCATTTTCTGAGAATACTGGTCTTTATAGACCTTGGCTCTGGAAAAACTCACTATTTCTCAAACTTGTAAATTGACCCTCTGAGAGGGTCAATGAGACTTAAAATAAATTAATGTAAATATAAATTATATAATACAATATGTATTCTATTACTATACAATAGATTATATTATGTTAATATATTATATATAACATTATATTGTATTTATATACTGTAAAGTGTAATATATATCAATTTATTTAATTATCAATTTTATTAATTACATAATAGCTATCAATATATATATAATATATATAATGGGACTAAAATAAATTTAAAATACGATTTCTCTCTTTCCCTATGGTTCTGTGAGAGTCAGTGAGCAATGTTATGGAGAAAAAAAAGCAGCAGTTTTGAAATCCGATTGGAATTTGTCTGTGTTCCTACCATCTCTACATCCTCATTTACAAGTTCATAAAGTAGGGATGATAATACCTTCTTCGTTCTTGTTGTGAGGTTTGGGGTGTATGTAAAGAGCATGGCACATAGATGTTCAGTAAACATAAGGGCCACTTCTACAGGAGCATAATAGCTTCCGAGAAATTGTGACTAGGCTGCTTTTGTTGCCCTTTCTGTCCAGATGCGCCAAGGACCAACAATCTTGGTTAGCAGCAGATTTGATCTGTGAGTGGCAGGGAGGGCAGATTTTCCTGCCCCAGGGCTCCCTGCGATTTGTCAGGGAGATGCGTGGCTGCCTTGCTACCAGTAAGGATTTCAACACTTCTTGTGTTTTTGTAGGTAAGGAGAAATAGTGGTGGCTTGGGTCCTGCAGTGTGAGATTTATCTGGCTTGAAAAAGAAGCCCGGCCACAATCCCTTATCAAAACCCCTTGGGGCCAGATGTATTTCCGAATTCAAAATTTTTTAGATTTTAGCAAAGGAATATGGTACAGTTACTATATATTATGTAATGCCCACCGCCCCCTCCCAACCACAGAGTCTGGAGTAGCAACCCGTAAGGAAAAACCATTCAGATTTGTGCAGCAAATATTCATTCTAAGTGAAATAAATGAGATCTACAAAGAAACTCAGGTCAGTTCAGGTCAGGTTTTACTGCCAAATGAGTTATGAAAAATCTTTCAGTATTCAGAGCTTTTTGGATTTCAAAATTGCAGATTGTTGATTTATAATAATACTAGAGGAGATGCTAAGTAATAACAACAGTTGCATTTAATAAGTGTTTTCCTGGTGCCAGGGACTCTAAGTGCCTTATGTATAGTTTCTTATTTGTTCTCTAATGACTGTCCTTTGCGGTTGGTATTATTATCTTCCTTTTAGTGATGAGGAGAATAAGACCCAGAAATATTAAGAAACTTATCCCAGGTCACACAGCTGGTAAGTGACAATTCTTGAATCTGAACCTAGAACCAGCAGATTTTGCAGAGCCTATGCTGGGAGAATAGATGAATGCTTTCCCTGTATCGTAGAGGTTGCTTTACCTTGGAGTACAGAGAATTTGTCTTGTGAGTGATGGGATATTGGCAAGGCTGTTTTAGCCAGGCTGGAAGTGTCCCCAGCTAGCTAGTAGCCGAGAGATATGAAGGGATGAGAGGTAAAGGGGATGTGGATGCCATAGATCCGGCCATGTCAGTGTTGGTAACCAGGCCATCTGGATGCCCGCCCAGCCTAGACCTAGACAACCTTTGACCTTGGTCTGGTCTCCTACCCTTGAAGAAAAGGTTCCTTCAGCTTCAAATGGCCTTACTCTGAACTCTGCTGTCCCAAAAGGGTAAGTGATTTGCCTCAGGCCCAGACTGGGCCTCATCTCTGCGTGTGACCTCTATTGTGTGGGTAGAGTACTACAGAGGAGAAAAAAAATCCTAATGAGCCTTAATGTGGGAGGAAATGGCCATCCTAAAAATAACGCCAGACCCTGTGGAGTAATGACATCATTAGCCAACTCCAGCCTTGAGGGATTCTAAGCACTTTTGACTAGACATTTTATTTTAGCACAAGATGTATCAAGTAGATCTATTATGCTTGTCAGCCCAAGCAAGGGTTGCAAGGCAAGAAGTAAGTGAAAGGCGTGTGTGAAGGGCCATGACACTTCTTTTAATCACATTTTCCATAATTGGAAGAGTTACTATTTCCGAAATCTTTGGCTGGGCAGTCTTCAGGACCACAACAAAACAGATGCGGGAAGAGAAGAAATTCTATGGTCTGGAAAGGGTCTGACATTTTCACTTACTTCTAAGACTGGGGGAGGAGAAGGGGCCTGGAGAACTAGATTGACCAGAAGGCCATGGAGAAAAAAACAGAAGTAAATGTTATGGAGAATCCCTCTCCACCAGCACTGGTCTTCTGTTCTCAGCTGACGAGGGAGTGGAAGGTTTCCTCTTGCCCCTGGTCCTCAGCTTCACAGCACCAGTGCCTGACACAGTCATCCCTCCATTAGGCCTCCTCTACTTGGACCATGAACTCAGTGAGGCCAGGATTGGGCCCATCAGGACATACCTTCATTCCCAGTGCTCAGCAAAGCACCTGGCAGGTAGTAAAAAGCCTTAGTAAAAATTTGTTCAATCAGATAAAGTGGCAGCCAACTCATTTTATAAATGGTGGGGGATTATTTTGTGTATCTCTGTTCCCTTATAAGAGACTGTCCTTCATAGACTCCAGCCCCAAGAAGGGAAGGGCCGGGAAGGAAAGGGAAGGCCAGCCCTGCTCAGAGAAGGCATAGCTGAGAAGTATGCTCTGGGCTAGGAGAAGCCAAGGCTCCCTTCACTTAAGTGATGACAAAGACCCTCCACATCTCCTAGCTTCGCAGAGGGGCCCGTGAAATAAATGACATGACACCTGATTGCATTTCCAAGACGGATCAGCCTACTGTTGGAACTCACACCTAAAGGGTCTTCCCCTTCCCCCTTGCACGGGTCCTGCAGGGAGCACAGCCGTGGGATGGCTGTGGGTTCATCTCCCTGGTGGGGGGTGGTGCAGGAAAGGCGAGGTGACCACTCCTGGTGTCTGGCCATGGACTGGTTTCTCCCCAGAACAAAATGTCTGTTGCTGCTGCTTCCCTCTCCTCTCCCTCCTCCTTCCTGCCCTCCTTTCCCGCTCGCTGTCCTCTCAGCCTCTCCTCTCTTTGCTCTGGCCCCCTGGGGCCTGTCATAATTAGAAGAGGAGGAAGGAGGGGAGCCATCGGAGCCCACCAGGGCTTTTGAGGATGCGGGGACTGCGTGCTGGGGACCCAGGGCGGCCAAGGTTTCGTTGTCTTTTTTCTTTTCCAAGCGCGGTGGCTGCCATCGCAGGCAGGCCCTGCGCAAAGTCCAGGAGTCTACGGCGCTAGACACACGTGGCTCTGCCAGGAGGCGTGCAAGCAGAGAAATGGGAGCGTGTGACTGTGCTGTGTTTGCGGTGTGTGTGCCTCTCCTTGCCTCAGACGGGGGGGGGGGCGTGCAGGGAAGCTTTTCTTATTGGAAACTCTGGCCCCTGTGGACCTAGGGAGTACCGGTCCTCTGGGGACTCCCTTAGTGCTATCCCATTTCCATCCTCAGCTGGCCCCTCCCTGGGTCCTCCATTCTACCTTCACGATGCGAGGACAGTGGCCCTGGGAGTAGGTGGCAGAGCCACTCCGAATCTCTGCTCCGTGTCCCAGCCACCAGGGGTTGGCGTGAGCGGAGTATGTTCCTGCTCCGCCCGGTCACACATAGGACACGGGTGCAGGGTTTTCCAGCTTCTGCTATGTCCCAGTCTCACTCCTGTGCTGGCACTTTCCTGGGCAGTGCTGAAGGCATCATTAATCTGTCTCCTTGCTATTTTTCTGCCCAGCCCAGGGGACGACTCTGGCCTATAAATCAGCTCAGTACCGAGTGGGAAAATCCAGGAAGGGATACAATAAGGAGGAAAATAGTGACTCGGAAAGGACACAGACCGGGTGCGAGATGCAGAGTCAGGGCAGCAAGGAGGACTGATCTTTGGAGGAAATAAGAGAAAGAGGGAAAAAAATGTGCACCAACCCAGCAGGGCCAGATCTGGGACAAAGGAGATCTAGAATCTGGTCTTCAAGATGTTATTCTAAGCTTCTTGCTTCAGCTAATCTCTCTGGGCTACAACTGGGCCATCTGTTAAGGTGGGATCTAGCCATGCCCTCACTCGGCATTGTGTGTTCCCGGGAACTAGAGCACGTGCCGAGAAACAAAACAAATCTGTACATGGAAACTATTCACACTCTACATAGTTGCTCATACAAGTTAATTAATAAAAAGTACCCATGGTGGAGATTTCTAAACAATGCTGGAAGTGCAGGGAGGTAGTGTGGCCAGTGGGAAGAGCATGGGCCTGGAAGCCAACTTGTTACTGATGCTCTTGAGACTCTAAGACTCCAATCTACTAATCTTGGCCAACACGTTCTCCCTTAAAGATCAGTTTGAACTCCCAACCTCCGTGGCGATAGTGGCGGTTGTCACCACTGTGTTGTGAAGCTTCCACATTTTCTTGTGACTCTTCCACCTCTTGGTGATCATTGACAGGCACCATGGCTTGCAGGGACAAAGGACTGTCTCAGCCGCGGTCCATCCCTGTGGGTCCCAGCTCTAGCCCATTGCTCTCCAGGCACGCCCTTTACCCTCCCTCTGAGGGTAAAGTTGGTTCTAGGGGCTTTTATATTTGGAGAGGCAGTTTGGTGGCTTAAAGAACTCAGGCTCTGGAAAGAGAGACTTGCTTTTAAAGGATACACGTGAATTGTGTGGCTCCTGGGGAGATCTTTAGCCTCTCTGAGGCCCTGTAAGCACAACTGTAAAATGGGATCACTATACCCACCTTTTTGGGTTTTTGTGAGCTGTAATGTTGTGCGTAGAGAGCTCCCAGCATAGTTCCTGGAGCACAGAGGGGCTCGGTGAGTGGTGATCGCTATTACTGGACCATTCAAGTGGAAGCCTGGGAAGCAGAGAAGAATTTTGGGCATGAATCTATTTCTCAGGCAGATGTCTCACAGATCAGGTAAAGTGTGTGTGCATGTGTGTGCATGGGCACGGGTCTGGCTGTGTGTACATGTATGTGTGAGAGCAAGTGTATACTTGCATGTGAGAATGTGGAGAATATGTGCACATGTGTGTGAATGCACGCACATGTGAGTGAGTACACATATGTGGCTGTGTGTGAGCATGTGAATGGTTATGTGTCTGTTGGGGTTCCCCACTTAGCAGTTCTCCCAATGAACTTTGCCTTTGACCATGCTTCTGTCTCTGCCTGGAATGTCCTTGTCTCCTCCCACATCCCCTGGATGCCTCCTAATTGATCCAGAGTCAACGCAGACCATCACCTCTGTGTAGCTCCCTGAACTGTTTGGGAAGACTTGGTCATTCTCTGCCTGTTTTCCTCTGCTTTTAACTAGAGAAGCAACAGCAGTTGGAGGGCTGACTGAATGTGCTCTAGGCTCACATATCATGGATTTGAATTTCAGCTCCTCAGCTTGTAGCTAAAGGATCTCAGATCAGTTACCTGGTCTTGACCTTTGGAAGCCTCAACTTCCTTATCTATAACAAGGCGCTATAATAGCGCCTTCCTCACAGGCTTGACAGGAGGATTAAATGATATGATGCATTTAGAGCATTTTGCACACATATAATGGTGCATAATAAGTGCTCAGGCCACATGAGGTATCCCCAGTACTCCTACTATTATAATTGCCACGTGGTATTATAATATTAGAATGTTTCGTTTCCATATTCATTTCCTCAAATCTGTGAACTTGAGAGTGGGGAGTCTTCCTCTAGCACCTACCAGTAGCCTCACACCCAGTAAACAGCCCAGTAAATGGAAAGGAAAGAAAAGTGTTACTCATCCCTTCTCTCGCCTATTTCTCATTTGTTCCCTCTGAGGCCCTTTGGGTCTTCCCTCCCTGATACCATGGGAAGGCAGGCTTGGGGGCTAGATGCAGCCTCATCCCCATACAAAAGACATTCTCAATCAACACACAAAGATCCATGCTGTATCTATACTTAGCAGGCCTCCTGGTGGCACTTTTTTTTTTTTTTTTTTACATTCCCCAAAGCTATTTTTTTCCTACAGTCGTCTTCAATAGACTCCATTGAAACCCTAAAAAGTCCCTTCTGGTCCGTCAATGAGTCAACAAGTTTGAAGCCAAAATCGGGGTGGGACAACACCCTACTGTTGCCACTCCAGAGGAAGCACCCTCAGCCACCCTGGTCTACTCATTCCTCAAACATGCAACACCAAACCAAAGTGCACCCAGCTCATCACAGACAACTGCCCCCCCACTCCATGCTACAGTGCAGAATGCATACAAATGACCCATTGTATAGAATACCGGCCGACAGCCTCCAGAACTTGTTATGACCACTTTGCTTTTCCCCATCTCTCCAGCTTTCAAAGGGATCTATAGGGGAACCTGAACCTTCCTAGTTTCTAAGGCGGTCTTCATGGAAGCAGTGCCTTCCATCCGAGAGATTAGAACTAAATCATACTCTCTTAGATCTACAAGATTGTGCTTGCTTGACCTGGGGTACCTAGAAGTTGGCTAGTCAGAGCATTTCCTGAGCTTGTACTGTTATTCAGGGCATAGGCCAAGACTTCTCTTCTGATGCCCTGCTCTAGAATTTTCCCCACTCTATCATTTTCTGGACTGCCTGTCTGGTATCACTTTTAAAACCTTTGCAGTTGGGATGACTGCCCTGAAACTCATCAAAGATAGAATCTCTAAGATGGAATCTTATTTGCCTTGCTTCCTGGGGCTGGTTCCATCTCTCTACATTCCTCTGCTCATTGCAAGAGTCTTGCTACATGGAGATGTCAGTGCTATATCCCTTCCCTTGGGCCTCACTTGATCTCTGATCTCTAGAATCCCTCAGACTTTCCTTTGCCATTGCCCAGTTTTGTGTGAATGGACCTATAGACACTAGACTCTTTGGGTCCACTCCAAAGCCCCAGCCAGCCAAGTTCAGCCAGCCACTCTCAGAGCCCCAGACACTACACAAAGTGGTGTAAAAGCTGAGTGGCTACTAGCCCCACCATTCCCTTTTAGGGCAAGTTAAGGTGCCATTCTGAGCAAGGGGTTTGGCTGAGTATGTGTGTGTGTGTACACATGTGAGTGTGAAAGACAGAAGAATTCAGTATTTGACATGTTCGATGTGAGGTGCTTTGAGGATATTCAGAGAGGTTTCAGGCAGACCATTGGATTATGAAGGTGGAATTCAAGGGAGAAGTCTGGACTGCAGACTCAGACTTGGGAGTCGTCAAGACATGTGAGATCACAGGATCCACGTGTCTGACCAGGAAGATCATGACGAATGAGAACGTATGGGAGCCAAGGCCCAGGCTGTGAAGATGCCCTGCGTCTGTGGGCTAGGCAGTAGGAAAAGAGCTGCTGTGGAGTCTGAGAGGAAGTAGTTGGAGAAACAGAAGTAGAATTTGAGAAGGTGGGCCTTCCCAAAGCCAAGAGGGAAAAGAATCCCCAAAAAGAGGAATGGTCAGTAAGATATGGCCAAAAAGTGACTATGGGGTTCCGTCATGGAATGATGCTGGTGACTCTGGAAAGATCTCTTTCAGTGGCCTTGGGGCAAGAGCCAACTGAAGTAGGTTGTGGAGTCAGTGAGGGGTAAGAAGAAAGGATGCTCGGGAAAAGCTGACTGAGAAGTCAGAAGGTGGGACTATCAAAGACAAAGAAGAATGGAGGCTGCAGGGCTGGCCAGCTTGATTTTCTTTTTAATGGAGGACACTTGAGTATTTCTGAGTCTTGAGTGGAGTAGACAGAGGGAGTCTAATATAATGAGTTAAAGTTAATGGTTAGAGAGAGGGAACCAATGGAAAGAAATTTCTGATGGGGCAGCAAGACATGGGATGCCAAGCACAGGTGGCCAGATAATCCTTCAGCAGGAGGGGGACCCTCTGTGCCTTTGGACTATGAGCAACCAACTATTAGACAAGGAGCATGGCCAGGAGGCTGTCAGGTGGTGGATCGGTGGCCTACAATCTAACGCTTGGCAGAGATAATCCACACAGACAAATTAGACTTGCCTGAACTTGAAGTATCTAAAATAATGAAACTCTCCAAGTGACATTTCAGGGGCTCTGACCCACATTCACGGTGACCCATGATGGGACAGGAAGGGGCACAGGTGACCCTGAAATGCTACTGTGTGGTACCTGCCTTGTGCTAATGGAAGATGTAAATCTTTCCAGGAGGAGAGGTCTACCCTGGGAGGCGCCTCTTTCCCAGGGGGAGTGCCAGGCAGGGGCTCCCCTCTGGGGACGGACGGCAAGGCTCCTTCGACTGGGCCGCTCCTTGCCGGCTGCCATTTTTCTTCATTATTTCTGCTATGTCACCCGTCATGTTGTCAGTTGCCTTTCAGAATGGCGATAAATGGCGCCTCTCATGTGGTGTCCTTAGGGGACACCTGTTATTTATTTCGATGATGGGCAAGATGCCATAGCTAATTAAGAAAAATTGTGGGCTACCCACAGCCAACCCGTAGTTCCTTGTCAGCTCGGCCCCACAGTCCTTCACCCCACACTGGGGCCATCCCCCCGCCAAGAGCCTGTAGGGGCAGGTGACAAGGAATAATGACATCAATCCCTCCCACTACCCCTAAAAAGAGTTCCATACCCATCTTCCTGAAGAATAGAGGGAGTCACAGGCCTGGGCTGGCACCTCCGCAAAGCCTCAGGCCTCTGGGGAGGGGGGCGTCGGTGGCGTCCTTCCCTTCTGTCCACCATGAGAAACCTGGAGACCCAGCCAGCAGCATTTCCTCCCTCATGACTTGGCAGGGAAGGAAAGGCCACTCCTGTGGCCAGAGCCTCTTGGACATGATGACCCAGATAACTGAAATGACACCCGCTTGTGCCTGGACTACCTGAGTCAGCCGGGTCTGTTCCTCAGAGCAACAGGCATGGCTGACCCAACCCAGGTATAGCGAGTTTCTTCAGAATTCTCCAGATTTTTGGGCCTCATGGAAAAGAGGTAGAAAGTTTTCAGGGTGGGTGGAGAAGACCTAACTCCAGAGAGGCAGCTCCTGCCATCTGGGGCCAGAAAAACAAGAAAGGGGCTCCAGTGGGGGAACATGGGGCTAGGTATTAGAACGGGGTGCCAAGGGCTGCAAAGTGAACTTCCAGTGGAGACCTTAAGGGGGTGTCGCTTGTCCTGGAGCGTTTGAGGGGAGGCCGACTGGCGAATTGCCTGGGTGCTCACTGTGCTCTCTGGCCTTTGGGTGTCTGGGAATTCTTAGCAGAACTGTGCATTTGCCCTTGGGTGCCCGAGTCCCCTCTGTGCCTGCTGGGCTCTCTGGAGTCCTGACAAAAGAAAGAGGCTGAGGAGCCTGGAAGGGGAGGAAGGTAGGTCCGTGCTGGGAAGAGGTAGTGGTGCTGCAGGTTAGGTCCACGCCCTGCAGGAAGGCGTGGGGCGTGGGGTCTGGGCCCCAAGTGGGAGCTGCGAGAACTCCAGGCCGTCAGGCCGGGTGCAGGGTCTCCCTGTGGGGTTTGCTGGGCGTCCAGCTATGAGAGCCGGGCCACCCCGACCTGTGCTGAGCTCCCAGCAGGCTGCTTCCTGCACCCACCCACCGCCCCCCGCCCCCTGCCTGGCTGGGCCCGCCTCCCTGTCCAGCTCCTGCCTCCCTGTCCAGCTCCTCCCTGTTTTCCCCTGGGGCTTGTTGGGGTGCACAGCTCGACAGGAGCCCTCTCCCATAAAGTGTGGGTCCCCCCCCAGGGTGCCCCTGCCCCCAACTGGCCCCCACACTCCCCGCAGGGCCTGGACGGTGGCCCTTGGAGCTGGGACCTGGGCTCGGCTGCAGGCCCCCGCTGCTCTGGGACTTGCATGTCTGTGATGAGACCCCGCGGGGCTGATCAGAGCCTCAGTTGCTACGGTGCTGAAGGAAATAACGAGTTGCTGGCTTTCTCTGGCTCCCCAAATCCAGGAAAGAAAACATCCCCCTGGGGGAGAAGAGGGAAAAAGAAGAAAAGGGGAAGGAAGACGCGCAGGGAGGCACGAGTTCACTCTTTATTGCACCCAGGCTCACCTCCAGCAGCTGCAACTTGCAGAAAGCACTGGGAACCCCCTGGAGATCCACACGTTCTGGATCTAGGTCCTCAGGGTAGATTAGGGTTGCCCTCTCCTGAGTCCAGCTGGACAGTGGGTCAAGGGGCCCTGGGCAGCAAGGAATGTTCCTGCAGCTGTGGAATGAGCAAAGAGGCCCTGGTCCTTTCCAAGCCTTTTGAAATCTTCACATGCTAGGTTTTGTTATTTTTCTTAGGCAGCTGTGCCTCTGAGCACTGACCAGTTCTTGTAAGGTCTACGGTGAGGCCGCATATGCTGATACAAAACAAAGGAAGGGGAGACCCAATAGCAGAAACACAACATCTCTTGGAAACTCCAGGAACCTGACACTCATCCAGCCGGTTTGGGATTGGGACAATTATCAGGAGGAATGTATTGCAGAACTAATGCGGAACGCTGGGGCCGGGCCAGAGGCCAGCGGCAGGGTCACCGGTCAGCACCACCAAACACCTCCCCCCTGCCTCCAACATGTAGCTGCAGCTTTGCAGGGCTCTGCTGTTGTCTGAGGTATCTCCATGATTCTAGAAAATAGACCTTTGATTGGGGTTCTCCATCCAGGTTCTTCATTATTTGTCTCCAAATGAAGACTGTTTTTTCTCAATTCAGCTTAGTTAGCGAGAACTGGGCCTTAGTGTGTGTCTAAGAGTTCACCGGGCAGATGGTATTTTTTCTTGCATTCATTCAGCAAGCATGTCTGCATGGTTCTAAATGCCAACTGCTGTGCAGGTGTCTGGTTCCCAAAGGTGAAGTCCCTGACTTCAAGGAAGATACACTTTAATGCAGGAGGTAGAAATAAAAATAATAAACTATGACCCAAGGTTGAATGAAATAAGGGTTGAACAGCGGCATTTGAAATGACTTGTGCCTGGAGATTGGGTCTGCGGCTGAGTCTCAGCTGAGCTTCTGGCTCCCTGGGAGGTGTAGCCCTTGTCCACTTCTTCTGGATAGAGTCGGTATCACTTAACATTTAATTCCTTCCTCTGAACGTCTGCTTTATTCCTCCTGCCACGAATACCTTGATGCGATCTTCTTCCAACCAAATGACAGTAGTGATCATTTCTGAATGCCCAGTGTTTGACAAGTATGTTTGGATCTTGGAAGAGTCACTGTATTACTAAGCAAGAGAACCTCGATTTACACCCCGGGATATCTCATTCTTAAAGTGCTCCTACTTACACCATATCGCCCTGCTTTTGTATCCATTTTAGGCTTGACTTTAACTACCCAAAACCATTTTGGAATGAGATAGGTAGAAATAACTTTAAAACAAAATCTTCCACAATTCTTTCAGTGATCTTATGACTTAGTTTTGGAAGTAGACACATTTAACCTCATTTAAAATTATGATAGCAATACCAGGCCATTCCATAGTGCTTTAAATTTTCCAAAGAAGCTCACAACTATATTATATCATTTCTTCCAATTAGCCACTTACATATACAATGGGATGGCACCAACATTAGTTAACCCCAAATATACCATCTCTTCAAGTAACATTGAGTAATGGCTAACTCTAATTCATGACACTTTCCTGAGTGCTTACATATATTAATTAATGAGAACATATAAGGAATCATAACCATGATGACGAATTCAAAGATGAGGATACAGAGTAACTTGCCCTGAATCACAAAACCCGAAACGCAGAGCTGGGATTTGAAGTTGGGCCATTTGTTTGTTAGGCGTTACGCTGTACTAAGGACAACTCCTTTAGCAATTTTTTGAATCAGGTTTCCAGCTATGAGGGGTCAGCTTTTCATCCAGCTAGCTGAAGGTCCAAAGCTTGTATGTTGGACTTATTTCTTAGGGATTTCCAGGAACAAGATGTGTTTTAAGTCTTGAGTGGTGGTCAGGTGGCTTTAGGTAAAGAAACTCAGACATAAAGTTGTCTAACAGCATGGCATTTGGGAACAACAGGCTCTGTAGGAGCAGCTACAGGTGTGAAGGCTAGAATGATGTAGATGAATGGGGCAGTAACTTGGAATGACAAGTGTGTGCAGGGCCTCACACTCAATGCTAAGGTATGATCACATGACACCGAAAGCAGTGTGGGACTACTGCAGGGTTGTAAGGAGGTGATGCTCTCTCCTGTTCGGCACCCGAATTAGAAATTATTTTTGTATCCATATGAAAGATGGAGTAGAAGAGATAGCTGGCTGCCTTTAGGAAGCTTTTGCAATGGTTCAAGCAAAAGACCATGAGATCAAGATGTGAGGGTGTGAGTACCGCCAAGCTAAGACAGTGGTAGGGAGACTAGAGAAGATGGGACAGAGTCGGCAGCAGAATAAATGGACAAGACTTTGTAACTGGATTTGAAGAGAAAGAGAAGAGAGGTGTTCATTTCTGTGGTTTCTGTCTTGGCTAACTTGGAAAACCATGACACTATTAACCAAGAGAAAGAATATAGGGGTAACTGATTTTTATGGGGGAGATAACCTATTTGGTTTTGGAAATTTTGATCTTGAAGTGCTCTGGGGAAATCTAGTTGTAGCCATTCTATAGGTACCTAGAAATAGTGTTTCTTATAAATCAATAACTAAAAGTACATCTTTATAGAATAAAATGTACAAAGAAAACAATAACGAAATTTTCAAAAAAAGATAGGCAAGCAGACAATAACCAAACAGAAAAATAAAGAAACACTATTGCAATGATGAGAAAAATATATCAGCAAGATTAAAAACAAGGCTGTTTATCTATTCTTAGCAAGGGCTTGGAGAAACTGGTACTTTCACCCACTGCTGGTGGGAATAATCATTGGTACAATCTTGTATGAGGGTAACTTGACAATATCTTTGAACGGCTTTAAAAATGTTTGTGTGTTTGTTCCCAGAAGTTTAGCCACAAGGATGCTCATTGCTGTATTGTTTATGGTAGTAGGAAAATGTTGAAACAGGTTAATGGAAAAGATTGGAAGAAAAGCTTTAAAAAATGTAATATAGTTGTACTGTGGAATGCTGTGTTGCCATTCAATAATGTAGAATTATAACACTTTCATTTTTAAAAGATATTTATTTATTTGTTTGGAGAGCAAGCACAAGCTGGGGAAGGGGCAGAGGGAAAGAGAGAGAGAGACTCCCAGGCATGGAGCTTGATATGGGGTGTGGAGCCTGACATGGGGCTCGATCTCACAACCTCAAGAGTCGGACACTTACCTGACTAAGCCCCCAGGTGCCCCAAATTATAACACTTTTAAAGACAAAAATTTTAAAAAAGAATTACCAAGTCATGTGTAAAATATAATTTTGGGCAAAAGTACATTTTTTACCAAAAGTTAGATATTTTGCACAGAAAATGTCAATACAAATAGGTATACATCAGATTTTCAGTAGTGATTATCCCTGGAAGTTTGAATTTTGGGCTTTTGCATTTTGTACATTTTTTGTTGTTTGTCCATTTCTGAATCTTTTGCAGAAACTGAGTATTGTTTGTATAATTTCAAAAAATAACTTAAGCTCTGGAGCCTTGGATGGTGGAGATTGTAATTGTAAAACAAATGGATCTGAAGCTTAGGCAGAGGTGAGTAGCCAAGAGAAGGAATTGGGAATCATTGACTTATTGGTGAGGGCAGAGAAAATCAACCAGGAAGAGCAGGTAGAGATCGGAATAAGAACTGAGGGGCACCTGGGTGGCTCAGTGGTTGAGCGCCTGCCTTCAGCTCAAGGTGTGATCCCGGGGTCCTGGGATCGAGTCCCACATGGGGCTCCCTGCATGGAGCTGCTTCTCCCTCTGCCTGTGTCTCTGCCTCTCTCTCTGTGTCTCTCATGAATAAATAAATAAAATCTTAAAAAAAAAAAAAGAAAGCAGAACTGAGTTCTGGAAAATGGCAGCCTTGGTGGAATAAGTGAAGGAGCCTGAGAAAGGATGATGGAGAAACTATGACGGAACAAGAGCCAGCTGGGTCCCTTAGCAAAGACCAAAGTAGGAGAGGTGTCTTAAAGGAAGAAGTAGCAATCTTGTGTGCAACACAGAATTCAGGGAGCTGAAGTGCTGAGGGGCCATCACTGGGCATAAAAATGAGTGTGTCTGTGAGATCTCAGTGGGTGTAGGTTCAGGAGAGGTTAGGAGGCAGAAGCTGGTGGCTCCAGGCTGGGTGGTGAATACACGGCAAAGACTAGAGACCACACGTGGGGACGGATCTCTGAGGGACTTCGGTGCATAGGGAGGTGAGGAGACACTAGGTTTGAGGGAAGCCAAGCCAAATAACAAAATGCAAAAACCCAAACACTCAAGTGAGTTTTGAGGTTCAACTAAAGAAGCTGTTACTGGAGAAGAAATGGGAGAGATAAGGAAAAGTAGGGAGAACTAATTTGAGGGAAATGCAAGAGGCAGGAGTAAAGAGCACATGTGGTCAGATTGTCCTTGAGCTGATGGAGGGGTCTGTCCTGGAAGAGAGGAAAATCATCTCTTGCCTTGGGGTAGGAGGGAAAGCATCTGATGCTGGACCGAGCTGCCCACATAGGCCCTTCAGGCCTTCAGGCTCTCTCATCCCCATTGCTGCCCAACTCTACTTCTTCCAGCATTGCCTCAGTTGGAAAAGTTGCCTCAAAAGTCACACCCTTTTCTGGGGCATTTGATATCCCCTGAAGGTCCAGCTCCATCCTTGTAACCCAGACAGTTCAGAGGGTCATCTCAGCCCAGAGCTGTCTTCAGGGTTGGCTGAGACCTGGTTGTGAGCACACTGCAGCTCAGTTTCTCCCTGTGCCCAATCTTGATCACACCCCTCCCCACATAGGTGTTGTTCCTGAGAGCACCCCCTAAATGAACTATCTGAATGCTAAGCTCCTTTCCAGAGTCTGCTTCCTAGGGAACCCACCCAGTGACAGAAAAAGCGGTAACATAGATGAGGAGGCCTAGCAATTTGGGAAGGAGAAATTTCAGACATGTCATGTTCTATTTTCTTCTTTAAAATTGGAACCAAGTTCATTTCTTAAGAGTAAGGGATGAATGCTGTTCATTGCAATGCTGTAGCATTAAAGGAAAAATTAAAAATAACTTAAGTGTGTAGCAATTAAGTGAATGGCTGAGTAAATTCTGATATATTTGGACAAAGTACATGATTATTAAGAAAGCAATGTATCAACGTAGAAAAATTGTGGCTTAGTGGGAATAAGGAGATTCGAATCTAGGGAAGAGGTTTGGAACATGGTTCAGAATAGCCACCATGGAAACAGCAAAGGGAGCTTCTTGGAGCATGATAAATGGAATGAAAGGAGCCCGATGGTTCCAAACGGCTAGTTCTGTGATTATTCCCAATAATTTTGACATCACAAGCAGTGATGAAGAAGAAAAAGCTAAATTAATATGGTATGAAAAGCAGTCCTGTTCAAGAGAACCACCATCTTGTGGTGGTTCAGGGCCTAGGCTCTGGAATCCAGGTCTTGGGTTCAAATCCCAGTACCACCACTTATGAATTAAGGGCAGGGCTGGCGTCTTGGGTGCACAACAAGTTCTGTTGACAGGGTCCTGTGCTCGAGACATCTTACACTTAGTGAAAAGCTCTGCTGACACCATTTTGAGATTCTTAATAATTTTGCTGCAAACTTGTGTTTTGTTAAGTCTGGTAGGACAATGGAGCTTGCATGTGAGCAGAAGAAATATGCACCTGTGCATGGCCCACAGTCCTTCATGCATCCTTGCATATCACATTCAGGAATCTGTGCGGCTTCTAGAACGTGCTTCATTTGTACTCACTTTGAGTCTTGTTGAGCTCTGGAGCATCAGAGATCCACCGACCTCTGTGCTCGTGTTTCATAGCAACCTGTGTATAAGTGAGGGGGTAGGGCACTGACGGCACAAACCAGGCCACCTTTCTCTTCAACCAGAACTTGCTTCGGACACAGGGGCAATGGCATTCTGAGAAACACAACCAACCACCAGAACACTATCATATCCTTTCTCACATCCTTCCTTTCTTGCATTGGCCAACCACTTATGCTGAAAATCCTGCCATCCGAGGCAAGGGAAAGACAGGGCAACACAGAAATCCCTTTCTTCTGTCTTTCCTTACTCATCAGTAAACTGAAGGTGAGGAGCGTTGATAGAATGTGTGCCTATTGCCAAGTGCAGCCCACTGTTCTGGTAAGAGTCGAGTACAAATGGGTGTAGAAGGTATAAAATCCTGTAGCTTTGCATACAAGTTAAATGCTCTTGTATTTGTAGTTAAGACAGGCATGGCACCCTATAAAGATGAACTGGAAAACTTTTGGTAGTGATTTAAAATTTTTACTTTACTTAGAAGGATGATTTCTCCTATCGTGTTTTATAAGTAATAAAAGATTTTTTTTAAAAGGAAAAGCTTTACCTATTAGTACTTTTAAGGGTAATTCACCCCACACCCGAAGCTCTGCATTTTCATTTTGAACTGGGCCTTGCCCATTATGTAGTTGGCTCTGGCTGGGAAGCCTTGGGCACATCACTCAACCGCATTGTCTTAATCTCTACACTTGATCTTAGCCAAAAGGCCGAGAAGCGGTCATTTTCTTCATCTATAAACTGACTTTTTAAAAATGAAGAGACTTCGTATGCATAAAAGGCTTTCAGTGGCATCCAGCACTAATAATGCCATGTGTTTGCCAGTGTTTGTAGAGAAAGGGCTCCAGGGCTGAATCTGGGGGTAAAGGAAGAAAATTCTGGTCAAGAGAAGAGAGCGGAGGTCTTCAGAAGACACAGGTGGAGGAAAAGTTGGGTTTGGAAAGTGGGCTTTTTGAACTTGAGAGTTTGGCCAGGGAGCAGTTTTACATGATGACAAGTTGTAGTGTGTTGCTGTGGAGGTGGGTCACTTAAATGGAATGGAGGTTAAATTTGTCGAAGGAAAGGAAATCACACAACATTGAGGTTAAGTTATTAGATGAGTCATCCACTTGAAGACTGAAGCCATTTGGGATGACGACAGAGATGCAGGTGGGGAGAAGATTTATGAGCCAGGGGTCAAAGATCTAGAGGAATCCATGAAAGTGACTGAGCTCCATAATCGGCTCTGGTGGGACTGGGAAGGGAGCAGTGAGGTTGGACGTGCTCAAGAGCCTCCAGAGAGGAGTACAGTTGAACACAGCTGTTCCTTCCAAAGTGAGGCGAGGCTGCAAAAGGTGGGAAGCAAGAGGGTCTAGAATTTAATATAGGAAGGGACCAAAAGCATATATTCCATCCTAAAGGCAAGTAGGTTGAAGCCAGAGAATAATGGAACATACCAAGATTTAATTGGGCAGTAATAGGATCCTAGACGCCGACATGGGCCAAAGATCAGAGAACAACAAAGCAACGGAACACAGAGTCAGGAAGTCCGTATGGAGAGGTCCAGTAATTGGATGAGGCCCATCAGACTAATAAGGGATCCAGTGAAATGCCTGCTGGCTCCTGTTGCAGACATCCTTAAGCAGGTCCTGGGAGCCTGTGTGAGCTGTTGAAAGCCCATCTTACCCCTGGGCACAGAGGGTGATCACTGCTGCTAAGTTCTCGGGAGGGAAAGAGCCTGCCGTCCCCCAAGCACGTAATAAACACATGCTCAGGGATCCCTGGGTGGCGCAGCAGTTTGGTGCCTGCCTTTGGCCCAGGGCGCGATCCTGGAGACCCGGGATCGAATCCCACATCGGGCTCCCGGTGCATGGAGCCTGCTTCTCCCTCTGCCTGTGTCTCTGCCTCTCTCTCTGTGTGTGTGACTATCATAAATAAATAAACATTTAAAAAAAATAAATAAACACATGCTCAGAACAGACCCCCGAGGTCACTAGTATCTGCATGTTTTCAGGGCATCCTCATATTATTAAAAAGACAACAAACTACAAATACAAAAACAAAACCACTTGGACTTTTCTGTCTCAGAAGGTGGAGGTGAGGTACTGTCAGCCTGGTCCTCAGAAGTCATGGGTGCTCCTTGCCCAGGCTCACCCAGGCCAGCTGGTGCTGTCTATGCCGGCTTGGTCCTGGAGGCTCCCAAGGCCACGACCCGGATGCTCAGTCCTCAGAGACGCCCAGAATGCTCTCCCCATGTGAGACCTCCCTCCTCGGAGGCGCCGTGTTCCCTGGGGCTTCCTTCTCCTCCTTCCCCTCCCCAGGGATCCAGGCATCCTCTTCAGGGTCCGAGGCAGGCCCTCCAGCTTGGCCAGCACCTTCCTTTTCAAACCCTGCACTGGAGAGCCACCAAGCTCCTCCACGCTATGACACATCCTTTTTTTTTTTTTTTTTTTGACACATCCTATTTAATCGCTTGATTGTCCTCAATTTTTTTTTTTTAAAGATTTTGTTTATTTATTCATGAGAGAGAGAGAGAGAGAGAGGCAGAGACACAGAGGGAGAAGCAGGCTCCATGCAGGGAGCCCGCTGTGGGACTCGATCCTGGGACTCCAGAATCACACCCCGAGGGGAAGGCAGACACTCAACCGCTGAGCCACCCAGGCGTCCCTGTCCTAAGTTTTAACAGAAAAAAATGGCACCTGGCAACTTCTCCTCTGTGCTCTGAAACAGAGGCAAATGAAGTAAAGGCATTTAGGCCGCAAGGACACAAAAGCCTGGGGAAGGGATGGAAGGAGGGGTGGAGAGGAGGGAACAAAATACCTTTCATGCCTTTGTGTTGAGCCTAAACTGCAGGGAAAAACAAGGCGTAGGTAATTTCTGAGTCAGTTATTCTGCTCCATTAAAGCCTCAATAAATTGCCCTGCTATATGCAAATTCCCCGGGATCTGAACACGGTCTTTGGTGGATTCAGGAATCACCGTGGGAGGGGAACTCATGAGGTGTCCCAGAGGCCTGTCCCTGCGGCCAGGGGAGGGTTGCTGAGCCCCACACAGGGACCCACCAGGCCTCGGGCATCTCTTCCCCGGGGGGGGGGGGCAAGTTCTTAAGGCGCCCAGTGACCTTCCACTGTCCTGCAACTACCCAGAAAATGACGTGAAACCCAACTGCTCCATGTGTTCAGACGTACAACGGGGTATCAGAAAGCATGTGCCTGAGGTTGGGGGTGAGAAAGAAAGAAAATGTATTTCTGAGCCAAATATAATAAGCAAAGTGCACAAGCCTTCGCAGGGTTACTTATTAGCCAAGGGAAAAGGGAGTTGAGGGAGGGAGGCGCGGGGGAGGGGGCCTGGGAAGCCTGCGGCCACACAACCCCAGCAGATCCTGGTCTTTCGCTCCCATTTCTGGTAACAAGATGGAAAAGTTAGAACAGCTTTGTTGTTTTTTTTAATGGGAAAACAGCCCTCTCGGGTCTCTCCTTCCCAGTTAACACTCACCGCACCACCTGAGCTCTTAACTCAGTGCCAGGGTCAGGGAGTGTCTCTGAAAGTAATAGTGGCTGCCGTGTTTTGCCCAGAAGCTACGTTTTTTTTTTTCTTTCTTTCTTTGTGTTTTCTCTGTTTTGTCTCATTCATTTCCAGAAGAGGTAGCAGGACCATGCTTGTTGTTTTGTGTGGCTGTGTGTATGTGTGTGTGTGTGTGTCTTACAGCCCTGGCCAGGGGCATTTGTATGGAAATCAATATTTGTTTCCAATGTGAAATTTACTGGAAGGGCCTGAGGGAGGAGGGAGGTTGAGGCAGATAGCTGGAAGGCTCAGGATGAGGGCCTTCTTGGAGAATGGCCAGCCAGCACCCGTGGGAGGAGGCCACCCCAGAGAGAGGAGCCACTCCTCAGGCAGCCGCTCTGGCAGCAGGACCTAACTGGGAGTGGCTCCGTGGAGGGCCCAGTGCAGGGCCTGATGGGCCGGAGGGAAAGCTCAGATGAACCTGGCAGGTGCACCGGGTGGGCCTAATGGATTTCCTTTTGGGAAATGGTGGAGGCAGTAATCCTGCGCTCACCTCCCAAGGAGTGAACCCAGACTGGCACCAGGCCAGCCCTGACATCCAAACAGGACTTTGCAGACAATGAAGATTCTAGAGACCCGTCAGGCAGCAGAGCTCTGAGGCAGGAAGCTTTCTGTGGTTGGCCATAGAACGCTCTGCGGTGGCTCAGATATAGGGACAGGTACAGTTCTTGATGGGGGGCCAGAGAAAGCCTGCTAGGGATGGGTTCAGATGATGCAAACCTGACCAAGTGGGCAAGGGTGCAGGCTCATTCTCCAGCCCCAGACCCCAACAAGAACCTGGAGCAGGAGCCCATTGTGCTGCTTGGGCCATCACCAGGAGACTCAGCTGAAGCTTGATGAGCATGTGGCGGACCCAGGCCCACCAGATACCGAGCTTAGGATAGCAGAATGTCCATTGTGCCTCCTGGTGTTAACGGCGCTCTCACGTGCCACGTGCCCCTGCAGCAGTCAGCTTGTACTCAGAGCCTACAGATTATAGGCCTTGGGGCCTACAGGTGAACTCAGTCATTTCCTGGATGAAGACATGGCAGGGACTCAACTTGCCTCTGCAGCTGGAGAAGGAGAGTACGAAGTAAAGTAACTGCAACCCAGGGCTTGGCCGGCAGGGACTGAAACCCCCAGGAAAGAACAGAACCTTGGTGACCCTCCATTTCCTGACCTTAGAGAAGTCACATTTCTAGGTATGAATCTCATCTATATCTTAGGTTTATAAGAAATGCTCTAAAAATGTCTTTAAAGCAACTTTATGAGTTCCCATTCTTCGAGGCAAGTTGGAAATTTAGTTCGAGTCATTAATGGGACTCCCCACCCTAGGGCTGTGCAAGGGATCTTGCAGTGGCAAATCATCTAAAAGTCTCCTCTATTCACTTGATAATTCCTTTCTGAATTTTACTTGAACCAAGTACTATTCTAGGCACAGAATGGATAACCAAAAATGAAGGAGAGGATTCCTGCTTTCGGGGAGTTTCCATTCTGTAGGGGATGACAGAGAGGGAGCTGGGTGTGTGTGTGTGTGTGTGTGTGTGTGTACGTGTGTGTGTGTGTGTGTGTGTGTGTGTAGGGGGGCAGACTACAGACATATAAACAAATGAATCAACCGATAAGTGTGATGATTTCAGGGAGAGGTAGATGTTGTGGTCTAGCAGAGCCCATTGACAGAGCTCTAGAGTTCTAGAGTTCTGCGCCACTAGAGAGCAGATTTAGGAGTCAAAGAGTGGGGGCCCAAACACCAGCGTTATGGCTCATCAAAGCTAGGTTGGAGAATGTGCTCCAGGAGCACAGCAACAATGGACTTCATGGCACTAGACCCTGGGATTAGACAGACTTGCACACCCAGTCCCAGGCCGTGGCCATGAATCACAGTCCTCCTCGCAGCAGGGCAAAGCTTTACCACTAAACCCACTTCTCAGTTCAGAGCAGACCAATGCTCAGGCCCTCTGCATGAAGCAGATCCCCCAAGAGAGGGAATAGCTGAGCCCCGTCATCTCAGCAACTTTTCCACTGCTTGCCAGTCAGATAAGACACACTGGCTCTGTAGAGGAGTGACGGCGGGGGAGGGGCTGGTGGTGTGGCCCTGTCTAATGGAAGGATCCTCCATGTGAAAAGACACACCAGCCGTGTTCCCTCCTAAATCTATGAAGAAAAAATATAAAATCAGAGTCTGGAAAGTCAGGGAGGGGAAGGTGGGGACAGCGGGATTCCTTTGGCCAGTGTGGTTAGGAAAGGTTCTCTGGGAAGGTGACATTCAACCCAGGGACCCAATGACGGGAAAGAGCTACCTTGTGACTATCTGGGGGAAGAGTTCTCAAGATGGGAAGTATGCTTGGTGTGTTCAAGGAACAGAAAGCAAGCCAGTGTCTCCGGAGCGAGGGACAAAGAGATAGAGTCAGAATGATAGGTGGGGTCTGGGTCATGTGGATCCTCTGGGACCAGGTGGAGAGACCAGAAGTGGTTCTAATCGCAAACAGTAGCCCCTGGAATGCTCTATGTGGGGAAGAACCCAGAGCGAGGGAATGGACCCACTCGGAGGAGAGCACGCATCTCTCGATTCCTGACCCCATGCTCTTTCTGGGATCATGTACCCTCCCTGCCCCACGATCCTCAGTCTCAGTGAGGATTAAGAGGGAGTACCTGTGACAGGGCTCTGGAAGGTTGCAGTGCTGTTTGCAAGTATCAGCTGGAACAGAAGCCACACACCTCCAGGCCCTGCCCAGCTGCTACGGGCTGTGGCCATGTGAAGACACTCAAGAATTGGAAGGAGCCCCAGCGATGATAAGCCCCAGCCTCCCCCTGTCCGGAGGAGCCTGGTCCAGCACGGTGAGGCAGCCTGGTCACGTAGGGCGGAAGTGGGGTACGCCCCAGGACTCTGGGTTCCTCGAGTTCTCTCCGTTGCACTATGTGAAAGCAGTCCTCTCATATTCCCAACACAATTGTCATCTTGTTATAGGCAAATACTGAGCATCTATTGTGTTTAAAGACTTTCTAGTCGCCCGGACTCCACATTCTGCGCCTCGTTTTTTCTTTTTTCTCTTATGTCTCTGTCACCCTCTGTTTTTCTCTTTCTCCTTCTTTTAAATATTTCTCAAGAACCTACCAAAGGTTGAGCTCCCTCTGAGGTCTGGAGTGTCCCAGATACCCGCTTTCTCCTTCTACACACACACACACACACACACACACACACCAGTGGTGATGGCCCCCTGTACCCCGTCCATGGGAGGTTGTGAGAATTAATGAGGTAACAAGTGCACAACACTTTGCAAACTGTAAGGTTTTGCTTAAGCTGTAAGGAGACATGTTTCATCATTAGCTGATGGAAGGTAAGGAATCTTCTGCTTGCCATAGCAATGCAACCCACACTTCCTTGCTGGACTTCTCCACCCCACAACTCCCTACCCTGTGGTTTGTCTCCCCTGCCTGTGTTTTCTTCCCTTCCCTGCCTCCCCTGCCCACACTCCCTGGGGGAGACTCCGTCTGGACACAGCAGCTGATACTTTGCCAAGTGCCTGCTTTTCTGACCTAATTATCTCCATGGGCTTGCCTGGGGCACAGGAGGTCAAGGCGCAGACGGGAGGTCACACCGCAAACCTCCGGGTCCCCCTGGGAGTGGGCGTTCCCTTGGCGGCCGCCCAGCCCTCTCCCCAGTCCCCACAACACAGGATTTCAAGTCTCTGCAGGCCAGAGGACAAGATAACAACAGCAGAGTAGCTGGACATTGGTGTTTCTCAAGCTACTCTCGTTTGGGCCCGATAATTCCTTGTTCTGGAGATGAGATTGTCCTGAGTGAGGTAGGATGTTTGGCAACATCCCTGACCACTAGATGCCCAGAGCACTCTCCACAGTTTTGACAACCCAAAAACATCTCTAGATATTGCCGGGTGTCCCATGGGGATGAATGCCATTGCCCCCAGCAAAGACCCACTGGTCTAGAGTACCGCAGACTCACCTGTATTAATCAATGAAGTAAACACCAGCTCAACTTTTTCATTATTTTAGTGTTAACCTGCGGGTTTATTTTTAAACTTTGCTCTCAAGCACCCTGTGTGTGTGTGTGTGTGTGTGTGTGTGTGTGTGTGTGTGTAATCATATATGACTGGAAGAGGTTTTCCTTATAAGAAGTGGATCTGTTCCAGTGTGGTTGGTGTATTAGTGAACAATTTAAATGTGATACAAAAATTACAGAGCTTATGTGTGATCTTGTCCTGAGGAGCACCGGGTGAGCACAGAGAGTTGTACCCAGCTCAACTGAGCCACATAGGAATATGCAAAACATGCTCACGAACACATCATTGATCAGGGGTTGGGGGAAGAGGCAGTACTTTCCTTTGAGGCATTACAGAGACCAATGGTCCTTTCCTTTTTTTTTTTTTTTTTCCAATGGTCCTTTCCTAATCAGCCCCCTGCTCTCTTCCTCTCTTTGCTCAGTACATGGAGGCTGAGAGGACTAAAGGTGTTCTTTAGAGGAGTTCTGGGTGGAATTGAGTTGGGGAACAGAGAAAGTCTCTGGACTGTTGGGGAACTAGAGAGAAGTAATGGAAGAGAGTGGGGAGTGAAGGTAGATGGCTTGAACCAAAGGGTGGAAGCAGGAGAAGGTCAAATCAACCTGATAGGGATTTTCTAGCAATCAGGGCAACAGTGGAACAGATTGCTTGGGCTGGAGTGAGCGCCTCATTCCTGGATGAATTCAAGAGATGGAGGAAGACCATGGTAGGAGTGTTGACTCCAAGGCCCATGTGGTTTTTCCTGACCTTAAGATTCCAAAATTTTGTGGAAGCTGCTGTAGGTGATGTCCATTTTGAACAGGTAGTGAGCTCCTAGAACTGGTGTTTGAGGAGGATTAATTTGGACGTCTGAGAGGTCCTCTAGAGGAGGAAGAGGTTGCGGGAAGGCTTGCAGAGGGGAGATCTCAGCGCAGATACCTCAACACAAGGTAACAAGGGCCTAACTATTCATGCCTAGGTGGAGGATAGGGAAGAGTGGGTGTGAGGGACACTAAGGAAGAGGAACCAGCTGGCCTGGGGATTGATCAGGCTTGGAGCAAGCATGCAGATGAAGAAGCCACAGGCAGAAATCCCAAAGTTATAAACATGAATGACTAAAATGATCGTCAGCCATGGGGGAAGATAATGAGTCTTGTTTTATGCTATGCTATTTTTAAGATGGTACATGCTGTAATCTGCTTGATGATAGGTTTTACGTAGCAATCATCGTATCTCAGGAAGTATCCAGCACAGTGCCAGGCACAGAGGAGGCACTGAACGATGTTTTCTTGACTGTTAGTTGAAAAGTTCCCAGTACAAAATCCAGTCTGGATCTAGATCTAGGTGTAGATATAGATCGCTTCTTGAAAAAGTGAACATTCCATCTCTGCTGACTCTTTCTCGGTGGAGTAAACAAACCCATGTGACATTCTGATAGAGATCAGGCTAGTGTTGCAGGTGTGGACACAGGGGAGAGGTATTTTATAGTCTCTCAAGATTCTCACAGATCATATTAAACAAAAGTAGTACTCACAGGGTCTAGACAGATTGAATGCTAAGTGACACTGAGGTATCCAAGTAGAAATGTCCAGAAGGCAGTAGTTGAAGCCACTCAAATGGGCTAAGGAAAGAAGTTAGGGATGGAGCTTGACACACAGGAGATACTGCGCTCCCAGGAGAGTCTAGGGCTACACCTGAGCTGCAGACAGGCCCAGGGAGTGAGAGGGGGAGGCAGTAGGGGGAGGAGGGCCAGGGACGGACTAGTATACTGTTGAGGAGGCCCTAGGAGGAACGAAGGACTGTCTAGGAGGCAGAGTTAGTGCTGTAGAACAGGGACCGGAGCTCTGAGAAATGATTTGACTTGGTACTTGGGTAAGGCTGTAGGCAACATGAGCGAATATAGTTCTGTAGGAATGGCAGGCCTGGAATCTGTACCACAGGATGTCACCAACTCTGTGGGCAGAAAAGAGGAAAGTCGGGGTATAAAGTGATAATTTTATATGTGAATGGAAGGTGAAATTTAGAGGTGTGTGGTTAAAATAAGTGGTTCAGAATGTAAGGCCTCAAAGATACAGAGAAAAGTTGTGTAAGAACCTGTCTTAAAGGATGCTGGTCTGAGTAGGGCCCTAAAATCCACCTGAGTGAGGCCTGGTGGATATGGGAATGGAAGGTAACACGTGTACACTCGCTTCATAGTAAAATGGAGATTTTGTAAACTGATGTGGAAAGGCAGAGGGGATGTTGAACAGAACACAGTTCAGGCCAGAAGGATATGCCTCGAGTGGCACTTAGCGCTCTTTATATCCAGGGTCGTCTGGAAGTCGGAAGAAAGTTAAATAATAGGTACAACCACCAGTTTACACACACAGATTTCTAAGGTGGTTGAAAGCTCAGGCTCTGGGGTCAGAGGGACAGGTGTCCCAGTGCCTTGAGCTCCCTTACCTGTGAAATGTGCTCAGCGCTTCCTCTTTCAAAGGCCTGTTGCAGGGATTAATGAGCTAATTAGTGTATGTAACATGAGTGACCAACAAAGGGTCACACTCAGCTCCTGTTATTTAACATGACGTTCAGACCACCCAGCCATGTGATGTCTCCTGTGAGGGACAGAACTGAAGCTAAGTCGCTAAGAGTGCTCGGTCACAGGTCACAGTGGATGGGGGACAGGATTCAAACTTCGTTCATCCCGCACCAGAATCTGTCTTCTTTGCTTGTGTTCCCTCCTTTTCTCCCTTTAACATCTGGGGACATGGAATATATTTGTCAACTACTTCTATGGGTGGCCGAGCATCATGCAAGTCCTTGTGCACGTATATGTGTGTGAGTGTGTGCACGTGAGCCTATCTGTGCATTTGTTTACTGACGTGGTGGGAGAGGGGTGGAGAGGGGGGTACGAAGATAAATAAGACAATTCTGTCCTTGAGGAGCCCAAGGTCCAGGCTGCGGGGAAGGCACTATGTAGACGGGTAATTAAAATAAAATGTGATAAGCACCAGAAGAGACTATAAACAGAAAGCTGGGCTGGCCCAGGAGGGAGAGAAGCTATCCCTGGAAAAGCCGGGAAGGGCTTCGCGGGAGAGGGGATGCTCATCTCGGAGCCTGAAGAACACACCAGCATGTGTCAGGTGGACAGCAGGGAGGAGGCACCGCAGGTGGTACGAACTCTATGCACAGGCCTGGATTCCCGTGGCGACAGCAGCGTGGTGGGTTCCAGAAGAGGAGGAGCCTGCTAGCTTGGGGTCTAGGTACCTGTCAAAGGGAGTGGAAGGTGAGGCTGAGAGATAGTGCAGAACCAAATTGTCAAGGGACTTCTGTGACAGGCCAAGGGACTTGAATTTTATTTTTGGGGGGCTGGGAAGCCAGGGAAGTCTTTGGTAGGGAAATGTGCAGATTTAATGTGTTTTTTCTCTATTATTTTTTTGTGGTTCTATGGACATATAATTTATGTACCATGCAATTTATCTACTTCTAGTGTATGACCGTCACCACGATCCATTTTAGAGCATTTTCATCACCCCCCATGGAAACCTCGTACCATTTAGCACTAGCATCCCGCCCCCGCCTGAACCCCACATTCCCTCAATCCCCTCCTGGCCCCAGGCTACCACTAATCTGCTTCCTGTCTTTATAGCTTTGCCTGTGGGTATAATATGTAGCCTTTTGTGACTGGCTTCTTTGATGACTGTAATGTTTTCAAGATCCCTCTCCACGTTGCTCTGAATGATGCTCTGTTGTAAGGCTAGACCGTGTTTTAGTTACTCATTCGTCACCTGGTAGACATGTGAGCTGCTTCCGCCTTTTGGCTATCATGAAGCGTGCTGCTGTGCACACTCACATACAAGCTGGAGTGTGGACGTATATTTTCGTTCTTCTTGGGCCTATACCTAGGAGTGGAATTGCTGGGTCATGTGATGACTCTGTGTAACAGCAGTTTGGCAAAGGGCACAGGGAGAGATCAATTAGGAGGAGGGTTTTGCTGTGGGCCCCATGGGAGCTGATGGCAGGACTGGCTGTTTATCTGGCTGTTACTGACGGTATGAACCTCCTGACTCAGTCTCTTCTGAATTACAGATGAGAAGGTGAGCATTCTAGTGTGATGAAGATCCCTTTGCTTCCCTTACATGGGGGGGGGGGGGCTGCACACGCCTTAGGGTCCCTTGTTTTTTTTTAATAATTTTTAAAAGGATTTTATTTATTTATTCATGTGAGACACACACACACAGAGAGAGAGAGAGACAGAGAGGCAGAGACACAGGCAGAGGGAGAAGCAGGCTCCATACTGGGAGCCTGACATGGGACTCGATCCCTGGTCTCCAGGATCACACCCTGGGCTGAAGGCAGTGCTAAACCACTGAGCCACCAGGGCTGCCCGTTAGGGTCCCTTGTAAGCCAGAAGGAAAGACTTTCACTCTGAGAAGAATCACATTTCTAGTGTTTGCTGCTGAGTCCCACAGGTTAGAAGCGGTCATGAGATCCTTCCTAGTTCTGCTATGGGGCCAGGGATCCAGGCACCGTGCCTTGTCTTTCCGGGGAGTGTGTCAAGATAGACAACGAACTTTTTTGGACAGACTGTGAGTTGGGATAACAATGATGGACAGTCTGGAGAACAGGATGCTGGGATGGAATCCAATGAGCCAGTCTAGATGAGGTGAGGCTCTAGAACAAAACCACCTTCATATATATACATGATGCTCAGCTAACAAAGGCACTTCCTGAGCCCAACAAATATCGCTTCCCATTTACATCCCTGCTGCCTGTGTTCTCCCAGGTTTTGGGTGAGTCTCAACTCACCCTCTATGCAGTGGCTGTGTGACAACTTTCTCTTTTCCTGTGATGGGTCAAGGTCACCTACAGATTCCTGTCCCCTAGTGTCACAGAGGCCCAGGAGAGCCTTAGCAGCATCATGATATCTCAGCTGAGCATTCATTCCTCCCACTGACACTAATCTATCCTAGGCCATGCACTGAGCTCTGTTCTGAAAATTCAAGTGGTCAGAATGGTACTCTTGGTAAGCAGTAGCTCCTATCAGCATCGAATTATGGGTATGGGTAGAGAGGCCACATCCCTCTCCTAAAACAAAGTGGAAGGGCATGTTTTTTTGTGTGTGCATGAGTATGCGTGTGCGTGTGTGTGTGCGCCTGCGTGTGTATGTGTCTCCTCTAGACATGAAAATCCAGAGAATCCAAAGCCCCCAGCCTTCAATCTCCACCCACTACCCTGCCACCAAAATGTCTAGTTAGCTATTGGACAAAGGGAGAGGAAATTGTGGGTCAGCAGAACCAGAAGTTTATACAAATAAAGCACACACCAATGCAATAGAGTGTGTAAGACAAAGGCTTCCCTTTCAAAGCAGGAGCTAGAAAGTGCAGGGGATCACACACACACACACAAAACCCAAAAAAACAAGGAAGCGATGCTTCTCTCCCAATTATTGTACACTCTCTGCTGTATTTTGTTGACCTCGCTGATTTCAATCAGCTTTCAGCACATCCAGCCTTCACCTGCTATGAATCAAAACCTGGAGGGCTCTCTGTTCTCCGTGCTCAGAAAAAAACCCTTTGATAAGGTTGTTATGGATGCAAGGCAGAGCGGGTTGGGCTGGGTGCTTTTCTTAGACTGGCATTACACATTTATGATGCAAACCAGTGAAGAAGCAAGGGCTCAGAGTGCAGGGACTGGAGAGGGGACTAGTCAGAGGTGATGATGGGATGGGGTTTGACTTAGGGAGACTTGGGCACTCGGCCCTGTTTATCTTACTCTGTTGGCACAAAAGGCTGGTAAAGGAAGAGCAGGCGCTGGGAGATGTCACAACAGGTCCCAGTTTGAGGAGCTTAGCACTGTGAAGCTCTGTCATTATCTCTGGGCTCCTGTGGACTGACTTTTCTTTGAGGAAGATGAGTGGATCGATGGTTCTAAACATTCTAAGCCTCTTTTGCAGAATATAACCTCCATGAAGGCAGGGTTTTGTTTGTTTTTATTTTGCTTTTTTGTGTTTTTTTTTGTCTGCTTTGTTCACTGGTCTGCTCCAATTCCTAGAAATGTGCTCAATAAATATTTGTAGGGAGAAAGAATGCTAGGCACCCTCTTCTTCCGAGGCACTGGGTCGTGGGTGCATAGAGTGCAAAGTCATCTCTCCTTGGCTGTGCTGAGATTAGGGACTATTCTGGGCTCCAGGCTGCTATAGTGACTGGCTGCTGGGGAGTGGGTGGGGAGGATGATAGTGAGTCTCAGAGACAGATGGTGGAGGAGAATCAGGTGGTTCAATTAGCTTGTACTAAAAAATACAGATGCTCATACACATAGTACCCACCCCATAACCCTCTACTGTTTCCAAGGGAAAGAGCAGAACTCTCCCTCCTCACTTTCTCCCACAATTAAGCCCCCAAGCATGATTTTTCAAAAAGCCTTTTCTTCTTCAAGGCTATCCATAACAATTATTTGTTCCTATTTGGATGCTGTTTTGTGTAACCTTGGTTTTAACTTTTAATATATAAGTTTCCTCTTTTGCAAATTGGGATTCATAAAATTGATCTCATTAAGGGGATGAGAAGAATAAGTGAGCAAATGTATGTAAAGTCACTAGCATATATACAATGTGCTCACACCAATGCTAACTATCACCACTACCATGGCCTTAGCTCCTGCAGCTACGATCAACAATTGCTTCTAGATATAAATGTGAGGTGTAGGATCAGCCTCTGATATTGAGGCCTGAGGTCTAAAGATGAATATGGAAGGAGGAGATGCTCATTGCTCACACCCTGGACCATGATACTTCTTGAGCTGGGCTGGGAGGGCCCCCCCAATAACATGGAGATCCCCTATAAAAGCCTTCTCTGGGCCCAGACTAGACAGGAGCCATCCTTGGTCCCCCTAGCTGGTGAGGTTCATGGCCTGGGCCTTTCTTAATGTTTTCCAGCAAAACTATTTGTTTCTCCTTAGAAACTAGGCTCATCACTTTCCCATTTCACAGACTATAGGGTCTCCAAGCAGCTGGGGCCACACAGCGTCCCTTTGCCACTTTTGGCACCGAGGGTGTTCATTTATTTCAAATCAGAAATTGGATCACATAATCTGGTGAAGAATTCGGGGTTGCTTTCAGGTGGAACAGTCGGTGTAAATGCCTCATGGAGAGGCAGCAGAATGAGGTGCTTCAAAATGCAGACTGTACTGGGCAGTGGTTGATAGGGCAGGTGGCAGAGTTATGTTGTTCAGGTTCACATTCCCACTCAACCCCTCACCAGTTGGGTGATGTTGTGAAATATCTCTGTGGGTTAGTTTCCTAGCATTGAAAACAGGGGTGATAATTCAGTGAACAAATATTTATTGGTCACCTCTGTGTGCCAGGTACTGTTAATAATAGCATCTATATCAGGGAGGATTGCAAGGCTGAGATGAGATAGTGAATGAATAGCACTTAGAACAGAATCTGCTCAGAGAGAGCATTGAATAAGTCTCTACTATTGTGGATATAAGACTTTGATGCCAAAATTGTGGAACTTCTGGTACCTGTTCTTGGTTCTCTTTGGTTAAAACAAACACACAAACAACTAAGCTATATATTTAGTGGATCTGTCCATAACATGCTTTTATTTTTCCTTTTAACCTAGCACCTTGAAGATACCCAGTAATTACTTGTGGCTTGAGTCTTCCATTGTTCCATCTCTAAACATCTTCATAACTCCTCCCCACTGAGTCATCCTCTCTCCATCTTTAGGTAAAATCCCATTATTGTCACTGAAGCCATGACGACACCACCTTGTTAAGTATACTGTCCTGAAATCTCACCATCTTCAAAAAGCTTTTGCGATATGATACCTCATTTACTCCAATGGCCCAATGGCTGGAGGCTTACGCCTGCTTGGAGTGTGTCTAAAGATGATGCTCAGCCCTTGCGACCTTATATGACTGTGTTCTGTTTCAATTTTGGGAGGCTAGTGAGTGACCTTGCATCATTGCAATGGTGTGTGGGCTTTTTGCTGAGAAGGGAAAGGAAGAGAAGAGAAGAGAAGAGAAGAGAAGAGAAGAGAAGAGGAGAGGAGAGGAGAGGAGAGGAGAGGAGAGGAGAGGAGAGGAGAGGAGAAGAGAGGGAAGGAGAAGAGAGGAGAGGAGAGGGGAACCCCAGGTGCTCATCCACTGTAGCCAGAAACATTGTAGTAGACTGAATTCCTTTGGGGTTCAGACAAGGATTCAGTTCCAGGCCTACCACTCAATAGGGAAAAAGCCAAGTGGGATTACTGACCTCTATTTTCTCTGAGAGGAAATGGGGCAACCATATATATTCCAAAGAGTTGTATGGGGATTATATATCTAGGAAAACACTTTCAGTATCTCTTACTTCACTTTTCCCTTCTCTGTGTGCCTTCTAATGTGCTCAGAGCTCAATCATCATCCTGTCGTCTGCACTTTGCCCTGAACTGCTGTTGTGGAGTGTGTGTGTGTGTGTGTGTGTGTGTGTGTGTATTAGTGGAAGTGGAGGGGAGAGACAATGTGGAGCCTGGCTCCTTCTCTGATCTGTCCTGCGGGAGGAACCTAGCACAGCAGCCCCACGTGGTTCACATAATACCATAAGTAAAACACAAACAAAGCAGAGGTTGTTCTGCTTGTCAGCCTCCGAGACCATATGGAGCTGAGACATGATTGTATTACCTCTGCTATACTGCAGTCGAGCTAAACAGAAAAGCCATAATAAACTATTCTGGGGAGGTCCCCGAGCTCCGCGCACAGAGCACAAACAGATAAACAAGAGGGTGACTGGTGTGCTTCATTTTCTTTCTTTCTTTCTTTCTTTCTTTCTTTCTTTCTTTCTTTCTTTCTTTCTTCTTTCTTTCTTTCTTCTTCTTTCTTTCTTTCTCTTTCTTTCTTTCTTTCTTTCTTTCTTTCTTTCTTTCTTTCTCTTTCTTTTTTAAAGGAAGGAGCACTAGAGAAAACCAAGGAGGAGAGAGTGTGGAAAAAATGGAGGGAGAGAAAAAGGAGAACAGAGGAAGGGAGAAAGTAGGAGAGAGAGCTATACTGCAGGACCACTTCAGTGGCATTGCATCATTGGGGCTTTGCTTCTAAAAGGATTTATTCCCTTCGTGGATTCTGTGCTTTCACATATGTAGATGGTAGAATCTGATGGCAATTTTGGCTTCTTTGTGGTACATATCTCTGCTTGAGCAGGAATTGGGAGCATGAAGAAGAGAAGGTGCAAAATGGCGTTGAGGCATATTTGCAGAAGTTTCTAATCCCCTCATAACTGTCCAGTCTCCTTCCTCTTCCTTGTGCTCCTTATCCTCATGATTCTAGTCCAGACAGGTTGGTAGGACTCACATCTTTTGATACTGACCAGACCTTTCTCTTGTCTTCAACAGGGTTGGGTCTGAGTGCTCAGTGAGTGTGTGCTATGTGTGCGTGCGTGTACAGGGAGTGAGGGTGGGTGGGCACAGGGGTAGGTGGTTCAAATAAAAACTACATTGCCCCTGTGGTTGGGCAGTCTATATGCCCACTGAAAGTCTTCCCAGACCTTGAGGGAAAGGTAGAGAAAATATATAAATCAGGGAGGAAAAAAAACCCCACAGACACCAGATGTTTCTGAGCAAAGCCTTACAGTAGGAAAGAAGGATTCCCAAAGTGGTAACAAACTCACATGGAAATGTCTACAAGGTTAAGAAAAAAAAAAAGATCTCTGTTTGCATGCTGTTTATTCCAGGTGTGAAGAGCAAATTCCAACACTTTGAGAATAGGTGTCT
Organism: Nyctereutes procyonoides; assembly: GCF_905146905.1. NCBI lineage: Eukaryota > Metazoa > Chordata > Mammalia > Carnivora > Canidae > Nyctereutes > Nyctereutes procyonoides. Next base: position 71,822,717 of record NW_026575140.1, read on the forward strand.
ATTTTGAAAGTGTGTACAAGTGTACAGTTAAAAAGTGATGCAACTGCCAATGGTAACTGCTTCTAGGTGACATATATCTCCTGCTCATATAGTCATATAACATGGTAGCTAAACATGTGAGTTTTTGATGTAGACAAACTTAGGTTCAAATCCAAGGCCTGAAACTTTTCTGAAGAAGGGCTTTTGGGTGTCTAGCACAGAAAAAAATGGCACAAGAAAAGTCCAGGAGAAAAATCCAGCCTTCAGATCCAGACAGAAATGGGAGAATGGAAGACTGGAGAGAGACATAATCCCCTGACTGATTGAGTCATCAACTATGAATTTCCTAAAACTATGTACACAGATGGATATAAATGTTTTGAAAATTATTGCTAGGCGATCAATCAGTTGGAGGATTTGGGTGGAGAAAAGAGAAACTGGTTCACACAAAACACCAAATAAAAAACAATCAGGCAATTACAAACTCCAGGAAAAACAATGTATGAGAAATGACATGTAATTATGGCAAACTGCCTATCTCAGCAGTGAACAATACCTAATTTGTTGTAAAAGTATAAACACAGAGTATTAATTTAACCCCAAATTGGGTGATATAATTACACCGGAAGGATAAGGAAGAAACAGTAGGAGGAAGGTGGCAGGATATCAGAGAACAAACACCTCACATGCAGTAAAAGGAATTTAGTAGGAACTGTCAAAAGCTGGCAACTCAAGAAATAGCAATATAAATATGTTGTTTAAAAGCTGGAGGTAAATGTCAGTAGAAACTAAGAGTTGAGAGAGGTTACCTCTATGGGACAGAGGGGGTGAGGAGAAGGAGATTAGAGGACTGCTATTGTGTGATTGAGTCTTCTAGCGCTATTTTAATAAAATTATGTACACAGATTACTTGGATTAATGACTTTAAAGGATAATACATATAAAGTGCTTAACACCATACTTGGCACCATAATACTTGGCACATAATAAATGCATAAGCAGTATCAGCTACCGTTATTGGACTGGAATGGATATGAAAGGGTTATTTTGTCCTTTGCCTTGCCTTTAGCCAGTAATGAAACTTACACTCCCAGACAGGGCTGGCCATATCACAAGGTAAATCCAGTGAATCTGCCAGCATCAACTAGATGTGACATTGGCCAAAATGCTCTCCCATAGCCCATACTGACCTCCCATAGCAATGTACGATGGCAGGGATAATCCTGGATACAGCCACCAAATAGGGAAAGTTGCTATATTAGTCTTTCGGTCCTTGTAGAAGGCTTACAAATAGCCCCCCAAACATGATGATGTTCTAATCCCTGAGACCTGTGAATGTTACCTTATATGGCAAAAGGGACTCTGCAGATGTGATTAAATTAAGGATTTTGAGATGGAGAGATTATCTTGGATTAGATTGATGGGCTCTATGTAATCACAAACGTCTTTATAAGAGGGAAGAAGGCGTCATCCAAATCAGAGGCATGACAAGAGAATTGAAATGATGAGCTTTGAAGACAGAGGAAGAAGCCATAGGCCACCTGGGAAGCTACTGGAATCTGAAAATGTCAGGGAAAAGGATCATCCCCTTGGAACCAACAGAAATCAGTCCTGCTCACATCTTGACTTTAGCCCAATGGAACTGATTTCAGACTTCTGACCTCCTGGACTATAAGAGAATAAATATGTGCTGTTTTAAGCCACTTAGTTTGTGGTAATTTGTGATCACAGCAAGAGGAAATCAATGAAATCCCAAACCATAAAAAAATGTCCCTCCCTTTCTCTTCAGCCTCTACATCCCCTGGAATATACGCCAAGTCTGGTAGCTTGAGAAATGTAAAAATGTATTTGCATTAAGGCGTTATGAGCTGTTGTATACCTTTCAGAGAGATTTTACATCTTGCAAAAAGATTCTAGGGAGAGAGTCTCAAGGACAGAAAATTATTTGTGCTCATATTGGTGTTTCTTGTACCAAGTGCAGTGCTTGGCCAATAAATGATTTGCCAAAAGAATGCATGAGGTAAGGAGCTAAATATAGAGACAAGTAAACAACTGAATAGGGACCCTACACTCGAAGAAAGACTCCATCACCCCTCATTAGTCAAAGATATTTAATACTCCTTACTGTTAAGAAAGTCCTCTTGGTGCCTAATTGAAATTCCCCCAAGCTGAATTGTAAGTGCTGTCTTTTTTATCCTCAGTGGATTTAGTGAACATCTGGTCATCAACCAACATCTATTAAGTCACTTTTAGTTTTCTTTTTTTCAGGCTAAAAAATCCCAATTCAATGAACTATTCAGCCCAGTGTTCTCTTTGTCACGGTCAGAGCAGGCCAATCTCTATGATGGCTTTTGCTTTGGGCTCCCGACCAAATGGAGCTTGATGGGGTGGAGCTTCTGGCATGTTCTAGTTCTCTTATCTTTGCACATATGTGATTACGGGACTGTGGACAGAGGGACTCCCCTGTCTTTGTTGTCAGCAGTGTGCTTAGAGAAAGTGGAGCAATTTGAGACACAGTAGAGATACAGTTAAATAAACTTCAAGGACGGCTTTGAATGGGAACATCAAACATGAAGCCTATCGATGTGTGTAAAGTTGGAGTTCCCACCTAGCTCTTTGCTTCTGGGGAGGGAAGGCATTGTCCAGGGACTGCCTATGAATATGTGTGCCTTTGTTTCCCCTGGCACCAACCGCCTCCCTGAGTCACTGCTTAGCACCAGCAGTCCGGGTTCCTAGAGCTGAGGCCCAAGGCAATTCTTTATAATAATGAAGACTCTCCCCTTTGCACAGTTTTCTGCCCAGGGTGACGTGCTTCCACATATTTTATTTCTTGGACGCACTGCAACCACCCAGTGTGGTCAGTGTTATGATCAGTCCCATTTTACAAATGAGGAAACAGGAGGTCAGAAGGTTCCTTGATCTGTGCAAGATCACACAATTAATAAATTTTAGAAACAGGTTTCAATTTGGGCTCTGCTGATGCCAACCTATGAATTCTTTCTGCTCAACTGCTTCCTTTCCCTTCCTCCCCCTTTTTTTACTATGAGGATGGTTTGGCCTGCTTTGCTAACTACACTCAGAAATACAGAGTTTTCAATCCATAATAGTGATAGCTTCAGGGACGGAGTATAAAAACAATATCAACCCAGAACAAGTTTTCCCCAGCTGCTGACTCGTCTTTCATCAGCAGGAATGTGAACAGTGTTATTATGACCATCAAAATACCTTTATTAATATGCTGATGTCTCTTGCTCCCTACCTACACAGACCTGATTTTAGCTTTGAGGAGCTTTGTCCTTTCCACTCCAGAGCTTTGCTCTTCCTGAAATGCCCTGGACTGGAGCATCCTTTCTCCGCATCTCATTGGTCCAGCTCACATGCCTCCTTTTCCACAGAGCCTTCCCTGATTACTCAGAATCTCCGTGTTCCAGAGGCACATACTCCTGGTTTGGTTCTTATCTGACAATGCTTTCTATTATAGTTAGTTGTGAACATGTTAGGCTTCCTCACTGTAATGCCAGCCCTTGGATAATAGAGACAATGACTTACTCATTTTTGAGGGAGACAGGATAGCAGAGGTAAAGGCTCTACATTCTAGCCTGAGCTCTGTCATTAACTAAACTCTGCAGCCCTTCACAAATCACATCTCTGGGCCTCAACTTTCTCTTTTGTAGAAGATGCGTGTTGAGATAAAGGCTTCAGGGGTCTATGAATCCCCTAAAATTATGCGCAAATATTTATATCTATGTGTAATTTCTTTAGAGAAACTTTTTTTTCTCCCAAGATTTTATTTATTTATTTGAGAGAGAGAGAGAGAGAGAGAGCAAGTGTGAGAGAGAGAGAAAGCATGTGCTGCAGAGAGGAGGGAGAAGCAGACTCCCTGCTGAGCCTGATATGGGATTCTATCCCAGGATCCCCGGATCATGACCTGAGCTGAAGGCAGAAGCTTAAACGACGGAGTCAAACAGGAATTCGAGAAATCCTTTACTTAAGAGATAGTCCAAAATATTCATCAGATTCTTAGTGGGGGTCTGAGATCTAAGAAAGTTTACAACCAATAGATTAAAGAATTATGGAGCTTCCCAAAAATTCTAACATTCTAAGAATTTGTTCTTAAAATGCCATCAACTCATGGAGCAGAACAGAGAACTCAGAAACAGACCTACACTTATGTAGTCATTTGATTTTTGACAAAAGTGCAAAAGTCATCTAACAGAAAGGAAAGTCTTTTGAAGATATTTACTGAAAAACTGGTTATTTATATATATATATTTATATTTATTATAATATATTATATTTATATTACCTTCTTGACTGCTTCATACCACATACAGAAATTAATTCAAGCTAGATCATAGATCTGAATGTAAAAGTTAACACTGTAAAGCTTCTAGGAAAAACCTAGGAAATCTTCATAATTTGGGAGTAAAGTTATCTCAGTATATGGACAGCAATAGCCATAAATTTAAAAAAAATTATAAATTAGATCTTATAGAAATAAAAAACTTTTGCTCACCAAAGATACTATGCAGAAAACAAATATGCAAGCCACAGAGAGGAAATATTTGCACAATATATCTGACAGAGAACTAGTATTCATGATATATAGAGAACTGCTATAATTCAATAATGAAAAGACAAATGACATCATCAAAAATGGGCAAAGATTTGAACAGATACTCCACTAAGGAAAGTTTACAAATGGCCAATAAGTGTGTGAAAAAATAGTGTTCAGTGATGCATACCACTACACATTCACTTGAATGTGCCAAATGAAAGAGACCAACATCGAATGATGGCAAAGATGGGGAGCAACTCTAATTCTCATATGTTGTCGGTCCCGGTGTAAAACCAGGTGGAAAAAAAGAGCTGGTAGTTTTTTTCTTTATTTATGATAGTCACAGAGAGAGAGAGAGGCAGAGACATAGGCAGAGGGAGAAGCAGGCTCCATGCACCGGGAGCCCGACGTGGGATTCGATCCCGGGTCTCCAGGATCACACCCTGGGCCAAAGGCAGGCGCCAAACCGCTGCGCCACCCAGGGATCCCCTGGTAGTTCTTTTCTAAAATGAAACATGCACTTACCTTATGATCAGCAATACAACTCCTAGTTATTTTTCCATGAGAAATAAAAATGTATAATTACAAAGAGACTTCTAGAAGAATAGAATGTTCATAGCAGCTTTACTGATTATAGTTCCCAACCTGAACACAGCCTAGGTGTTCATCAACAGGAGAGTGGGTTCATAGGGAGGAATACAACCCAGCAATAGAAAGGAACCAACTATTGATACATGCATCAACATGGATGAATCTCAAAAATATGTTGTCTTACATTGTGAAAGAAGACTTTCACAAGGGTCCATCATGTGTTATTCCATTTATAAGGACTTTTTAATAGGCAAAACTAATATACAATGAAAAATCACAACAGTGGTAGGATGGGAGTGGGGCTTCATCGAGAGGTGCATGAGGAAACTTTCTCTGGTGATGGTTATGCTCTGTACAGGTATGGTTTTGGGTTAGACAGGTGTATGCATTTATCAGACCTCATCGAATGATGCACTTTAGATTTGTGCTTTCATGGTATGTAAATTTTACTTCCATAAAAATGAACCATAAACAAATATTGACCTCTAATGATATATATGCTGAGGTGTTTAAGGGTGAAGTGCATTGATATCTGCAATTTACTTTGAAATGTATCCAGAAACATGAGCTAGATTGATGGAGGATACAAGGGGTGGCTAGATAGACAAGTACATGATGAACAAATAGCAAAATGTTAATTGTAGTGTCTAAGTGGTGAGTATATGGGTGTTCAGTAAACAAGTTTTTCAACTTTTCTGCTTTGTTTGAAAATTTTCATAAAAAAATCTTAGAGGGAAACAAGTCTATCAATCAAAAATCTAACAACCAACCAACTAACCAATCAACTAGTAAATCAGCCAACACAGTGTTTCCCAAACTTTACTCATATGGATATTCCCTACACCATTATTTATTTAATAATTTACCTGAACTTGGAACACCTGGGTGGCTCAGTCAGTTAGGTGTCTGCCTTCAGCTCAGGTCATGATCCTGGGGTCCTGGGATCGAGTCCTGTGTTGGGTTCCCTGCTCAGCAGGGAGTCTGCTTCTCTCTCTCCCTCTGCCCCTCCCCCCAGCTTGTGCTTTTTCTCTCTTGCTCTCTCTCTCAAATAAATAAATAAAATCCTTAAAAAAATAATTTACCTGAACTTGACTTTTACACGTGCCTCATTCTGAGTAATAATATCTGTGAAATGATGTGTGATGTATTAGTTATAGCTTTTGTTTTATTTTTTAGTTTATTTATTTTAGAGACAGGGAGAGAGTGTACACACATGTGTGTGTGTGTGTGTGTACATGTGTGAGTAAGAAAGAAGAGGGGCAGAGGGAGAGAGAGAATCTGGAGCAGACTCCCCACTGAGTGCAGAGCCCAATGCAGGGCTCAGTCTCACAACCCTGAGATCAGGACCTGAGCTGACCAAAGCCAAGAGTCGGACACTCTACCAACTGAGCCACCCAGCTGCCCCTAGTTATATCTTTTATAATACACACAATATACATTTATGTTAATATGTAAATGTTAACCTAGAGATGTTTGCTCATATGCTGAGTGTAAAATGATTGCACTTCTCCCCAAAGTGTGCATATCCCACTTTAGAAATTCTGATCTGTGCTGCATGCTGTGGGGGAATTAGAAGGGGAGCACATGGTCTCTGACCTCAAAGATCTTTAGTGACAAGCCCCATAAATCTGCAGAAGGAGAGGACAAAGTCTGTGCAAATGGGAGCAGCAGCCCGGGCTGGACACGAATAGCTGGGAAATGTCTGCAGCAGGCCTCGCCCCATGGAAGGCAAGGACAAAAATCACTGGTGACACATGGGTCAATGGCCTGTCTCCTTGCTCAAGACAAGTGGGGAAGAGACTCTTTGAAGCCTCAGCAGCAGACGCTCAATTGGATGGACCCTCAGATTTGAAGCTTTGCCACAGGCTTTGAAGAGAAAGAGAAAAACCCACACACAATCCAGCCACCTGGTCACAGGGCCCCCCTGTGGCTCCCACCCATCCGCCACCTATTCCACTCCTCTCAATTGTCAATTAAAATAAACAGCCTTGTATTCCGAGGCCTGGCTTCAATCTATCTTGGCCGGGAGGCTGCGCATAGATTTGTGGCAGTGCCCGAAAGTCCTTGCTCAACCTTTTTAATATCTGAACAAAGCAATCAAACCCGATAAGATCTAGCGAAGGCAAGATCACTCTTCTGTCCCTGGGATGGAAGCTTATTAGTCTGTGGCCCACATCATCAGAGTTATTGTGCCATGTTAAATTTATTGGTACTATCTCACCTCATTAAATACTTAAATAGACCTGACAGGACAGAAAAACGGGCTTTTTAATTTTTTTCCCCTATCCAAAGGGAGCTGGTGTTTCCCATGTCCCAGTTCACCTCTGCTACAGCTGTTGGCAAAGAAAAAAGAAAGCAGGCAGTGAATGGAAGGTTTGGGTTGGCTGGTTAGGGATTCCTGGGATCCTTCCACCCCTCAGCCTGACTTGGCTGAAGGGGATAAAGCACCCCTGAAGTGTGTGCACATTTCAGTGGGGATGGGGTGAAGAAGAGGCATGGGGTGGTGGGGCACCGTATCCATTATCTTTGCTGCCTTGTTCAAACCTGTCTGGCTTTACATTTTCTAGGAGGAGCCTTCTGGTCATTTTGCCAGGACGATGCCCAGAAATAAAGGTCAGGGTGATGGAAGAGAGGAAATCGGGCTGCGTGCGGGAGAGGGGAGGCTGGTAGGTGAGCTCTCGGTGGATCCTCCAGTGCTGGGGCCTGGGGTCTTTATTTAGCAAATAGCCCTAGTATCCAGGGCTGGATGGTGGCCAAGGCCAGGATTTCCCCAGATTCAGAGCGAGAGAACTTGGCAGGCTGGCAAAGCCTTGCAGGGACCCACTAGCCTGAAGGCGGCAAGCCGGTTGCAAAGGATGAGAAGGGGTGTCGGAGAATGCTGATATGTCCGATGCCCTACCCGAGGCCCCAGGATCAACTGTGTGCCCGGGTTGGGGGACCGGGTAGTTCGAGGGGAAATTCAAGATCTGGAGAAACCGCCCTGCAACCCAGAAACTACTCCTTAACTGGTTCCATCGGGAGGTGGAGGATTTTTCCCCATCTATCAAGCCAATTGCCTTCCCAGGCAAGGCGAGCCGGGATCCCGCGGCCCCGCCTCCCCTTCCTCTCCTCTCTCTCTGCCTGCAGGGAAGGGCTTCCACTTTCCAGCTGTTCCCCTCTCCCAGCCCTGGTCGTTGTTTGCACCTTGTTAATAAGGTGGGCAAGGGGCCAGGAAGCAGCTCCCGGGCGCCTTCCGTTCCTAATGTCCTCAATGGCCATGACACGGCACTTAATTTCCATCGGAGGCCACTGCTGGCCGGACACCAGCGGCCGAGCCCCGGGTCCTGTGACAGCATCTCCACTGTGGCCAGCGGCCTCCTGGTAATCGGATGCCACTCGGAGCCCACTGTCCCCTGGCGCCGGAGCGGGCGGCCTTATGTAACTGTCCCCTGTTCAGAGCGCGGGGCCTCCCAGCGTGAAAACAGCTCTAATCCCCTGGCCACCCTGGGAGGGAAGGCAGCCTGTGACCAGATGGGTTATCTGTGTTATCAGCTTAGGAGAGCGCGGGGCACGTAAAAGCAACAAGGCTTGTGTCGAAAACCTCGATGGTTGACATTTACCAACTGGGGAGCGTTGCCCTTTATCTTTTCTGGAATGTTCCATAGTAGGCTTGGTCAGGGAAGTGAGGTGGTCAGAAGCCCTGGGTGCTTTCTGTCGCCTTCCGTGCACATCTGAAAAAAAAAATATTGTTGGGTGGGGAGCAGGGTGGATGAGCCGTGGTGGTAATTAAAGCATGGCAGCCTTGAGGAGGTTTGCGGGCGACTGGAAGTCTGCCCGTGCATGCGGATGGAAGGCCCAGTTTGGTCTGGACCAAAACGCTGGTTGGGGCGGAGGGAATGATGGGAAGGGGGGGAGGAGGTGATTAATTACCGCCTGGGTGGCAGTATGTCTTCATTTAGAAACTGCAGCCTCAATTATCTTTAATTACTTCCCCTGTGGCCTTAAATCAAGGGCTGGTCCAGAATGGGGGGCACCTGTCCGGGTCGGGCCTGCCGAAGGTGGACGGTGGGGTGAGGAGTCATTCTGGGGCATGCACCGTGCTCTCTCAGATCAGCCTTCTCTCAGGGACGGAAGGACAGAACTGGTAATAATTAAAATCCATGAATCAATCATACCTCAGATAGAGGAGCCCAGTGTCTCTCCCGATCCGTTGGTTTGGTCTTCACTGACTCATGGGGAGGTCGGAAGCAGCGAGCGGGGCCTCCTGCCTGCTGCACGGATAGATAAAAGAAACCAGGACCACCCCCCCACCCCCACACACATCCAGACAGCAGGTGAGAAGCTGGGCTCCCCTGGTTTTATCTGGGTGCTCCCTTCTCAGGCGGGGCACCCAAACACAGTGAGTAGGGACCAGCTAGGGGGTCAGTAAAAGTTTGGGCTTGCACATTGGATGTTGGAGTTGGAGCTTTTAGGAGTGGGACCAAGTTATGCATATTTTTATCAGGCTCTCCAGGCACTCCTTTGGTGGGCTCTTCATCCCTGTGCCCCCTCCCCATCCTTCCAGTGTTCAAACTTGTCAGGGCTGGAGACTATATTTTCAGAAGCCAGGACTTGTTTGAAAGGCAATAGGAAAAAAAGAAAGACGACTTGAACGCAGACGCGGTGTGTGTGTCTGGAAACTCAGTCTGCTCCCCTGGGTGAGGACGGGTGCGGGGGGTGGGGAGTTATAAGAGTCTGGGGAAGAGGAGGTAATGTCGGGAGGGCAATTCCTCTCCCCTCTCCAAGCTGAGTCTCTGCATCTGTAAGATGGAGGAGGGTGGCCTGGGTGAGATGCGCACTCAGACCCCTTCCTTCTCTGATCCTCGGTTTTCTCTAGTCTTCAGACCCAACTTCACCCCCATGTGGCGCATAGTCAGAGATGGAGGCCGTCTCTGCTTCTAGGTAGGGAAAAGAAGTTGGGGCATTCTAAGTGTTGCTCACACATCGCCTGCCTCCTTGTCCTCCCGCATGTCCTCTCCCCCATTGGACCGATGTGGAGTCTTGAAGGAGGGTACCCTATCCTCTCCCCAATAAAGCTTGCAAAAATGATCCACTCTGGGCCATTTGGGACCTCTGGCTCATTCTCTGCTTTCATGGGGTCCTTTCTTCCCAGACCACAGAGTTTCTTTTGACTTCCTACTCATTTGTGATGCCAGGGGGCCCTCCTCAATTTGTTGAGTATAGGTTACGCTCTCAGAGACAAATATTTCTTCCTTTTTTGTTCCTTATGCTCTTACTGCCCTCATTCAAAATGCAGGACGTCCTCTCTTAGCGGGATCTGTGTATTGAGTCCTCGCTCCCCCAAGTTATTAACAGTTAATTGGCAAGTTGTTGTGTCTTTTAGGCTGGTTTACCAGTGTCAGTGGAATTTATGAATCATATCCCAGGGAGAAGTCAAGGATGACTCCAGGGTATTTGGCCTTAAACAACAAAGTTGCTATTTACAAATGACCATCGATTGACATTTGCTGTAGCTTAATGAAGCATGGTCTTTGGGAGAAAAGCCGGAGCTCTGGACATGAGTAAGTTGAATTCAATTTGAGAGGCAGACACCAATGGCCGCCATGTTGCCACCAACGTCCTGGGCCCTGGAGATGCTGAGACATCCCACGAGGGAAAAGATACTGACGAGTCCCCAGAGGAGCTCATCTCAAGAAGAGCACGCCCCATGACATCAATCAGAAGTGGTGTGCTGGAAGGTAGTTTCATCTGAAACACACTGAGGAGGAAAGCACAGTTGAAAGGCTCTTCAAAAGTTGCAACGCTCTAAAATTTAACCCTGCCCCGTGGCTAGGTCATGCAGTGTCTGCTTTGAGCTCAGGGTATTGGAAAATATTTCCTTCCCTTGTTTAAAATTTTTGTTTTTACTACCTAGTACTTATGCACGAAGTAGAAGGGTCTTTTTAGTATTTTTACAAGGACATAGCTGAATGCAGGCGTTGCATGAGACAGGCCTTTGATAGTAAAAAAAGAATTTTTTTTTTTTTTTAAGGATACCTTGTCAATAGGCAAAGATAAAGAGGTTCGTGTTCAGGAACAGGAGGTTGAGAAATCCGAGAGTTTATGCTAACTTCACTGATTCCCTAATTCATTTCCTGATTCAAGTATTGGTTCTTTGATATAGTGGCTGATAGGCTAATGATTCATTCATTTATTTATTCAATAAACACCAATGGATTTCCTTATCTAAGTTCTTATCCAAGAAAATCAAGCTGAATGTTTTTCTTCTTTCTAGTTTCTCTTTTCTTGGTTTCCTTCCAAAGCAATTAAGAGGAGGTAGAGAGCAACGAGGGGGAAAGATGTCGAATCTGACTCCTCTGGGATGCACACCCTTTGCAATGCCGGTCCCTAGGGAAGGAGAGGGCTTGAACATGGAGAGAGAGAGAGAGAGAGAAAGAGAGAGAGAGAGATGACAGCGTCTTCTCAGAAGGGGAGCTGGCTTCCCCTCCATCCCTTTGTTCTTTTCTTTTCTTGTCCTCATCCTTTCACTCTTTCCTTGCTCCCTTGTCCCCTGGGGTTTTCAGCCTTGGGGTGGGTGACCTGGTGGGACAAGCGCGCCCTGTGGGCTGCCCAGACCTGCTTCAGCCGCCTTTGCCAACAATCCAGGGAGCTGGGAGCATCTGGTGCTCCCGTCTCCTGAGAGCCTTTTTAATATTATTTCATTTCTTTTAACCTTTATTAAGACAAACATTGGGCAGAGAACACTCTATACTCCCATAAGAGACACTCTCCATTTCGATATTAAAAAAACACAAAACAAAACAAAACCTAAACCCATCCAACCTGAGGCCTGGAGGAGAGGAAAAAAAAAAGAAAGAAAAAGAAAAGAAAGAATATCCTAGAGATATTTTTACCTTCAAAGATCCATCACTCATTACTGCATATCACAGACACGTCTACAATCTCATTTTCTTACAATTCTCCGTGAAATAAGTGTAAATGGAAAATAATACCCCATTTTGAAAGTTCAACAAAATGTCTTTATCCACCAAATGTAGCCCCAGCTGTCTCATTTTCAGAAACAAAGCCTGATTTTAAGTAGCAGCTCACCACCCAAATAAACACCACAGCTCCCTCCACCTCCCCAAGGCTGCTGTGGTGCTCCCCTGTACTTGGCCACTTGCGGTCACGGGGGGAGGTGCTGCTGTAGGACCCAGACCCCCTGTACCCCCTGACTGCAGCAGATCTCAGGGGTTCCTCCTTCTGAGGACAGAGAACGGGCAGGAGTCTGTAAACCTCCAGAGCCATCTCTCCCTCACCTCTTGGGGAGAGAATTACCTGGGTTACCTGTCCCCTCTGTGCCCCTTCCCAATGCAGTCCCCACCGTCACCTCAGCACGGAGGAGAAGGTATAGACAGGTTCCTCCAGCCCCTCATTTCCACTTTGATAAACAAATGATACATCACAGGAGGCTTGCTCTCCTCTTGCGAATGGAAAGGTGTTCAGAAGCAAGAGTGGAGGAAGCTCAGACTTGAGGGGTTGAAGCGCTGTCATGAACCAGCTCAGTGTCCCTGAGCGCATACTTGAGACCCTCAGATTTTTCCAGGCCAGTATCTCCCACTACTTAGCTGTCCCAGCTCCTGCCCCTACCCTTCCTCCCTTTTTTCCACCTCAATTAGAAGCAATTCCATCTGTCCGGTTGCTCAGGTTGAAAAAAAACTACAAATGTGACTCCTCTCTTTGGTGTCCACCCCATGTCTGACCTGAGGGAGAGGCAGAGGGAGAGGGAATCCCAAGCAGACTCCCTGCTGAGCGTGGCATCTGACCTGGGGCTTAATCTTCTGACCCTGAGATCATAACCTGAGCCAAAACCAATGGTCAGATGCTTAACCAACCAACTGACCCACCCAGGCACTCCTCTGTTTTTTTTTTTTTTTTTAAATACAAAAAGAAGGATCACTCAATATGCATCAGACAGTATCAGTCCTCCAGTCAAACTCTTTCAGTATCTCCTTCAAGATAAAATCCAATGTCCCTTCCTACAAGGACCTGTGTGAGCTGACCTGCTCCTCTTCTCTCTGTGTTCTTCACCAGCCACACGGAACCCATGATTCCTTCCTACCTTGGGCTCTTTGTACTTGGCGTCTCCTCCACCTGAAACACACTTTGTCCAGAGAACCATGTGTCTCACTCCCTCACTTCATGCAAATGCCACTTCCTCAGTGTTCAGACACTTTCTCTGTGGGGTCAGCCCTGACTACCCCACTTAAAACCAAATCCAAATTCTGGGGTGCTTGGGTGGCTCAGTCGGTGAAGTTCAACAAAGTCTGATTCTTGGTTTCAGCTCAGGCTATGATCTTACACTTGTGGGATCAAGCTCCACATTGGGCTCTGTGCTCAGTGCAGAGTCAGGTTCAGATTCTCCCTCCCTCTCTCTCTCCCTCACTCTCTCATACAAATATGTAAAATCTTTAAAGAAAAAAAAGTAATAATTGAACCCAAATATTGCCCACTGCTTTTTTCTCTCTTGCTCTTATCATTACTGAATATATTCTCTTGCATATATTTATTTCGCTTACTATCCACCTCTTTCCATTTAACTGTAAGCCCCATGAGTGCAGTGTTTTGTCTGTTTGTTCACTGATAGATCCCCATACTAGAAGCACTTGATGCATAATGAACACCTAATAAATATTTGTTCAATGGGTGAATATAAATATAGTTAAATCTGACACTCTAGAAGAACTCCCCCTTTAGGTTAATGTCCTGTAAGTATTTAATTTATTGTCTTACTGATGGAGCAGAGAGGTTTGCAGTCATACCATCTACAAGAAATTAGGTTACTTTCTAAGAGCAGTAGGAAAACTGGTGGACAGCCAGTTCTGGAATCCACATCTTCTAACACTGACTTTAGACCACTTCCCTCCTCTCTGAGCTTCCTGCTGACACTGGATTTGACCTACATGCATTGGATGGATGGATAGATGGGTGGATGGATGGATGGATGGATGGATGGATGGATGGATGGAAAAACAAACAGATCCTTCTTCTTCTTGGGAAGTGGGCAAGAGACCATAAAGCCTGAAAGGTCTGAAAAGAAGCCCAGAGTCAGGCTTTGACAGTGTGAGGCTGACACAGAGCCCGGCCAGGTAGGAAGGGCCCATCAGAACTTCTTCTTGGCCATGAATCACCCCCTAGTGATTCCATCAGGGGAATCTCGGATGGAATTGATGTATCAAGGTGTCACTCTTTCCAAGTTGTTTATAGGAAGTGACACTGAGGGAGATTGACAGGTAGTCACTGGACAAATAGGCAGATCACAGGCTCACAGGGATGCCTGGCAGCCCCTGTTGCATGAAAAAACTTGATGTGAGCCTCTAGAGAGGCCTCTGCTAGGCTTGGCCAGCAGTGACATGTGGGCACAATCCGTGTTTCACAGCATGGCAACCTTGCCTCGGGACCTCATGCATTAGTTACAGTGAGGATGTTCTCGTTTTTTCCTTCAACTTTATTTCTTTTTGCTCTTTAGTCTTCTTAGAAACCAGCTGGATGACCCCACATCAATCCTTGTGAGGTTCCCATGAAGGGAGCCCATAGGCTGTATAGGGAATATGGGTTGGCTTGGACCCAGCCTCTGCCTGGGCCATGGATGTGGGACCATTATAACTTCTCAATCCTGTACCTAGGAGCTCCCCACCTCCTTTTGGCCCAAGAGTGCCAGCTGACGGTTCCTGAGCACTTACCTCATGCTAGCCCTTACCAGGCCTTAGCTTTTTTGGCCTTCACAACAGCCAAATGAGGTAGCAATGGCAGTCTCCATATTATAGTTGAAGAAATGAGACCTTAAAGGTAAAATTGCTTGTTTGGGTCTTAGGGCCAGACAGCGGCTGAACCGCCAACACAATCAAGGTGTCTGTGACTCCAGGCTTCATTCTTAACCCTTTGATATCACTCCATGGACCTTGGAAACCAGGTGTTCACCCTCCCACCCAGCCATATTTACAAAGCCCCTAGCACCAGGTGCTCCCCCATGACTTTCCATTTCCCAGCTCACAGGTTCTGCATAACCAAACCCATATTCCGTCTGGTTCCCACTCTCATGACTTTCTCAAAGGTCCTTTGGTCTTTGTTTCTCACCTGCACGTAGTGCCTGGCTCAGTCAGGGTTAAATAAATGCTTGTTGTATAAAGGGACTGCCTTGTTTCCACCCCATCTCTCTGCCTTTCCCTTGTCTCCCCCACACCAAATTTGTCTTCATGCTCATCGTTCGATCCACATCTCTCCCTTCCTTCAGAGCCAAATTTAAGATTTGACATTCTCCCACTGGTTATGAGTATACCTTGGTGCAAAACCTAAGGGGGGATTCGACAGCATATAGTAAATGCCATGAAGTGTGTCAATTTTTTGACCTTAGGTCATTTTGATTTTAGGAATTTGTCCTAAAGAAACAATCGCACGTGCATGTGAAGAGGTAAGTGCCAAGATGTTCACTGCAGCATTATTTAAGGCAGCCCGACACTGGAAAAGCCTGGAATGTCCAATAGTGGAGGACTGGTGGTGGGGGGGGGGAATTATACATTCTTTTTTCTATTCATACAAAAAAATACTTAGTATTCATTAAGAATAATGAAGATATATATATCTATTGACATAGGAAATTAAGTGAAAAAAGTAGGTTATGAAATAGTACACCCAGAATAATTTGATTTTTATTAAAATTGTATGAGTATAAATATATGCATCAAAAAATGTCTAGAAGGACATATATCAACCTGTAGACAGTGGTTATCTTCACGTAAAGGTTACGGGTGATTATTTCGTCTTTTAACTTATTCGTCTTAAAAAAAATAACTTATCTGTCTTCCAGTTTTCTGTAGAGCACGTGTTTAAAAAAGAAAGAAAAACAGACATTCTCTAAGAAATAGTCCCGATGACTCTTGCCTCCCCAGTCTTCCCCAGATCTGATGCTCCTCCCCCCCGCCCCGCCCCGATCTGGCAATGCTTCAGCATGTGTGCGGGACTGGACTGATGATAAGGATGTAGCGTTGCTCTCCTAGGTGATGATTTTTATTCCCCTTCGGAGCTCCCTGAAGGCTGGAGTCCCCTCTCTAATATGGGGTTGTTATTTAACTGTAGATCTTAGTATCGGACACAGCACATTGGGTGCTTCCATTTTGTTCTCCCTATCAGTTACTCCTATGAGATAGAAAACTCTCTCCTATGAGAGTAGAATTTGCCTGGCCCTGGGGGAAGAAGGGGGTTGAAGCCATTTCCCCAGGGCTGGGCAAAGGCCCAAATTAGCCCACTAAGCCAAAGGCAATAAATAATCCAGGGACCTATGAGGTCAGGGCCCTGGCCTCCTCTGGCAGCCACCCTGACCTGCATAATGGGCCATAGGCAGTTATGATTCATGCAGACGCCGGTTGGGCTCCTGCCAGCCTGGCCTGAGGAGGCTCCACAGTTGGAACTGGATAGATCTGAAAATATGACCCCCCGGGGACAGTGGAGGCCACGCTCTGGGGAGCTGGGCGGGCCGGAGGCCTGGAGGTTGGTTTCTAGAATCTGGAACTAGAGACACATGGCTGCCTCGGCCTTCTCCTGTCTGTACAGCTGGAGCCCCAGGGAGAAATCTACAGCCATTACCCAACCAGACAGAGCAAAAAGAAATGAGTTTAAAGTATCAGAAGGAGGACTCAGATAATAATAATGTAGTGAGCAGCTCGGGCAGCAACTGTTGCAATAATATTACCTCCCATTTGTGCGGGACTTCCGCTGTGCACAAAATGCTTTCACATATATTATCATATTTGACCCTCACAACAACCCTGCGAAATAGACCGTTTCCACCTGAATTTTCAAGGGAGGAGGCTGGCACTCAGAGTAATTCATTTGCCAAGAGTTGCACAGCCAGTGAGAGGCCAGTCTTCCAAGTTCACTGTGCGCAAGGAGGCCCATGCACGTGAGTGAAAATACTATGCAGCTCAGTGCTAAAGGAATGCCGGAGGCAAGAACAGGGGTCTCCTTATGAGTCTGAATGAAACTTAGGGAGAAATTTCAGGGGGAATGAAAGGACCCCCAGAAGCCCCAAGTCCACACCAGGCAGGAAGTCCAGAACCATGGACATGGAGTGTGGTGCTCATAATCAAACATTTACCCTAGTAGCACAACAGTGATGGCAACTTTGCTCCTATTTTTAGACACCAGTGGACGAGGATGATGGGGGATCAACAGTAGAATTCTCTGCCCAGGTCTCAGACCAGTCCCCAGGGTATATGCTTCTGTTGAACCAGTCTCCTGAGTAAAACCGTGTCTGTTGAAATGCCTAGAATGGTTTCTGTCTTTCTAACTGGGCCCCAACACCTCAAGGTCCCTGAAGCAAAGTTGTCCCGAGCACAGAGTGCACCATTCTCTCTCGTCCATGAGGCAAAGATAATGCAGACCAGGGCTGCTGATACATGCGGAGCTTGATGGAGGGGCTCCAAGGCTCAGAGCCATGTGACCCACCGCTGCTTGTATCTGGAGTTTGGAGAAGGGGCTCTGCAGAGTTGAAACTCCAATTTCCAAGAAGGGGCACCGCCTAGCAGGGCTGGGGTCTCAGAGGGGGTGTGGTGAGGCTGGTACTGAGGGAGCCAAAAAAGCCTGGAGACTAGAAACAATCACGTTCTCAGGGCCACACTGGCAGGAATAGCAAGTGAATAGGAAGGAGCAAACCCCTCCTCCCTTTCCCTCCAGCTTTCCAGTCTCCGTCTAGCGCCTCTTACAGGCAGGACCAGACAAGACCCTGTCCACCAAGGAGAAGTGCAACTTGCAGAGTCCCCAACCCAGCATCACAAAGCAAAACATAAAAAAGTCGGTTTGGAGCTTAATAACTGGCATGGGGTCTTATTCCTAGAGGATATAGTAATGGAGGGATGTTTTCCAGATAGACACAAGGAGCTGCAGATGGTAGTTTGGACTCTTCTTATAGCCCATGTGCATGGCCAGCTCCTTGAGTCACCATCTCTGATTGCCCGGTTCTTTGATTTCTATGATGGGTCCTAGGGCCTTCATACCTGGAGTTCAAAAAAAAAAAATCTAGGGTGGGCAGATTATCCTTTCACCTTATCCCTTTTGGGATCATCTTGATCCTTTGCCCCTTACCCTAGACTGAACAAAGCTCACTTCCAAGGCATAGGAAAAAGGGAGATTCAAGTGTCAAACAATAATAGCAAGATATTATCAATGTAGGCCTGTGATTGTGTCATATAAAAAATAAAATACACACCAGTTAATCAAAGCACTACAGACACTTTTAAGTAATCCCACTTTGGCTTTGCATAACTCCGTATACCGCCGGCAGCGCTCTTGTCTACCACCAGAGACCATAATATACATCAAAAATTCTCCTTTAAATTTATTTTCAGTAAAGATTGGTCTTTTGAACTGCGGCCGTGGAGGCTTAAGGGTACAAAATCTTTCTCGCCTTTTTCTCTTTCTTTTTCTGTCTCCCCTGTCTTTCTCTTTGGTGGGGCGGTGACTCTGGGGCGGGGGATGAGAGCAGCAGTGGGTTCCACACATCTTGTCGAACCTTCTGTCCTTTGCATGGATCAGTTCCTCTCATCTGCCACTTGATTAAGACATTAAAGCAGGAAGGTGAAGGAAGGTTGAGCTGCAGCAAGGGGGAGTGAGAAATAATTCCCTCCGATCTCCATTCGCCTTGGAGAAAGGCTCTGATTGCTGGACCCAAGAAGGCGTGGGGCCAACCCAGCAGCAAAAGTGCAAACCTCAGCGCTTTCCTAGAACCCCAAATTTTGTGGGATGCACATCACCAAGTCCCTAGGGGGTACTGACCCCCCCACACACAGCAGTGCTAAATTCCACCTTGCTGCCCTCACCCCTGGGACAGCAAATGGAAGAGGCTTCCTAACTAATGCAGGGACTGGGGCTGGTCATCGTTGTCCCAGTGGCTAAAGCTTAGTCCTAGCTTTGAACCGAAATTTATTACTTAATAGCTATGCGACCCCATGCCAGTTTTTGTTTTTGTTTGTTTTTATTGTGGTGAAATGTACATAAAATTGACCATTTTAAGTGTACAGTGCAGTGGCATCTAGTACTTTCACACTGTTGGGAATCATCCCTACAATCCATCTTGACCCATCTTCAGAACTCCTCCCTGTTCCCATTGAATACTAACTCCCCCCAGCCCCTGGCAACTACCATTCTGTTGTCTGTCTTAATGAATTTGGCTTTTCTAGGTATCCATACCAGCAGAATCCTACTGTATGTCTCCTTCATAACCGGCTTAATTCACTTAGTCTTCAAGGTCCATCCATGCTGTAGTTACATGGCCCTATTGTCAATTTTTCTTGTAAGTATACTGAGCATTGCCAGCTCATGCACTGCTTCCTTCTGGCCTCAGATGAAGAGTGGTTAAGTGAAACCGATGGGGAAAGATGAGAATATCTTTATGGACTCTAGGAGCAGAAAGGGGTCTGAAATATCATCTGGCTCTACCTTCCAGCATTGGAGACACTCTCTCTTCCATCTCTGTGTGGAAAGGTAGGCTGATAAGAAGATAAGTCTCCATATTTTTAAATGTAATTTACCTTTTCTCCCAAGATGTTTGTCTCTATTATCTTACTTGACCATAACAACAGCTGTAATGCAGGTCCAGGCAGGTCTTATTTTTCACCATTTTTTTAAGGGGGATGCTAAAAGGTGAGACGGTAGAGATTAATTTGCTCCTGACCCATCGTGTGGAGTCTCTTTCTCCACTCTCCTTACCTGTGTCCACGGTAACCCAGGTTTGCAGTCTTATTTCTATCAAATTCCTTATCCAAGTTTCCCTTATCTCCTTCCTTTCTTCTTGGGATTATCACCTCAGAGCCCCAAGTCAGCTTTCTGAACCTCTGAGATGACATCTCAGAAAAGGAAAGGGGCTGGTTAGGTACTATTAGATATGAGCTAAGGTGAAGAGAAGAGCTCAGAGCAAAAGGACCAATCACACTTGAAAAGATTCTGCAGCCTCATCAGGCCGCCATCTTGGGAATTGGGAGATGCTCTCTAGCATCTGGTCTAAATCCCCTCTACAATCATCATCCTTTTCTTCCCTCTTGTCCAGAGATCCTTGGGAACAGAGAGGAAGTTGTCATTTATGCTGTAAGACACAAACTTCTCACTGAGCCTCCTTTGCCCTTGGCCAATTCTCCCAATCCTGAGAGCTTCCATGGGGAGCAAAGAAATCCACAGATGGATTTTTCTCATCACCTCCACCGGTGGCCACTGCTGGAGTGTGAGTGTCAAGGTGCCATGAGGGTCATCTCAAGGGCTTTCTCCCCAGGGGTCTCCCAAGTGTTGGGTGAAATTTCAGAAACACAAGCTGCCTTCCATCTGCCAGTGCAGGTGTCCCCAGATGGTGCAGGACGGGTCAGGTCAAAGGGCAAGGGGAAGTGTGTCCAATGGAACATCAGAAGAGTGTAAATAGGAGCTGTTCTGTTGGCCATCCATGCCTTTCTTTTGATCTCCTGAAAGGAAACGGACCCTGCAATAAATATTCCAGCCTTATGTAAATAATGGCCAGCCTTCTATGGCCTCTTCTGCTGGGCCCCTGGATTCCTGAGAAGGAAAACACAGGTACAGTCCCTAGAACGGTGTCACAGTTGGGAACAACACAGGACACCCCGCAGTGAAGCAATGGGGTGGGCAAATAGATGGCGTTGAGGTGGGGTGGGCAATGGGCGTAAATACTCCCGCATCAGCTTCTCTGGACACAGGGAAGCTTAGAGAAAGTGCTGGCTTCCAGGCATTCTAGGTGGCAGCAGATGAGGCAGTCTTTGTCGGGCTTGAGCAGGCGAAAGACTCTTCTGGAAGCGTGGGTCCCAGCCTCTGAAGCTTTCTTTTCAGCTGCTCCAGCTGCACATTCCTGAGACGCCGGCACTTGTGAGAAGCATCTCCCAACTCAGACATGAGTCACGGCAGCTTATTTTAAGTCCTGACCCCTTCCCGGGAAGGGAATCTGGTGTGGAAAGCCACGTGCTGGGAGGTGACCATGGACCTGGGCCAAGGGAAACAGGGCCCCCCTACCGCTCCCCGACAAGCTCCTTCCCAGAAGCCCAGTGTGAGCAGAGGTGGGGACAGCTGTCGGCATGACACCCACTCCCCCTTGGGGGCAGGAAAGCAGGGGTCCCGCTGCTCTTGTGGCCACTGAGAGCCTGCAGAGGGCTGGGGGCAGGGGCAGCGGGGCGGGCACATGAGACCCTGTTTCCCCTCTTGCTAGGGCTCATTTTTAAGTTCACCCCAAGTTATCCTGAGAGGCTCTTGTCATCCTTTGGGGATAAAAGGACGGAGGGAGCACAGAAGCTCGGGCTCCCTCGGCCAAATGTAGTTAAGCCTTTTAATAATTCATATCCCCATTTCCATACACAGCCTCTTAAAGAGAGATCCCAGGGAAACCTAAAAGCTTTTCTGATTGCACAGCCTCATCCAGCATCTTCGTCAGAGGTCCTCAGCTGGCCCTCTCGGAATCGACGGCATCAACGCTTAGGAAGAAAACCTAATACTTCCAGCTGCTAGTCATTGAAAAGTCACTTAATATTTCTCAGTGCAAGGAGCTATACTTAATGGGACACAATGTTTTTTTCCCTAAGCAGTTGGAAAAAAACCCTTGACATCATATTAATAATGTCAAGTCTTATTGGCTCTCTCATTTGACACGATATTAAACTTTTCAGACTCCATCTCGAGTGAGGTACAAAGTTGTTAAAATGCTGACAGACTGGAGCCCTACAGAATGTGGCGCACAGCAGGGCCTCCTGGCCAGGTGAGCGGAGAGAGGTGGGGAGGGCCGAGACACGGGGCTCAAGGGACAAGTTGTCCTTGGTGGAAAACCTCTGAGCCTCTCCCCCCTTTCCCCACACCGTCATCTTTCTTTTTTCTTAAAAAAAAATATTTTATTTATTTATTCATGAGAGACACACAGAGAGAGGCAGAGACACAGGCAGAGGGAGAAGCAGGCTCCATGCGGGGAGCCCGACGTGGGACTCGATCCCAGGTCTCCAAGATCATGCCCTGGGCCGAAGACAGACGCTCAACTGCTGAGCCACCCAGGCGTCCACCTTCTTTCTAACACTGAATGATGCCAGCATCTCAGGGCAAGGTGGGGGTTCCAGAACTATATGACTTCAGGCCAGCTGTCATCCTCTGCAAGTCTCATTCTCTGGGTACTAGAATGAAGTGAAAACATCCACGTTGAGGCACAGACCTGTCTGTGGAGAAGCACAAGGCCAGCCTTGCTGGGACAGGAGACTGCTGGCCTCCTGCTCAGAACCAGGAACAGCAGTGACGGCTGACGCTCACAGCGCCACCACTGGGCGGACACCGGTCTAAGCGCCTTACCGCCTTAACCCCGCTCTGCTTTTCCCAACAGCCACGTGAGATCAACGGCAATCCATCTCCCCGTCACCCCCCATTTTTAAGATACAAACCTGGGAGGAAAGATTTGCCCAAACCTCATGGGCTAATAAGAAGTAACACATCCAGGAATCCCATCCAAGCAAGGCTGTGGCTTGGCACCCCTGTGCTGACCATTCTTAGAGGCAGTGGCACGACCTCCGAAGTGGGTAACATCTGCAAAAAGCTAGGGTCCCCATCCTGGCTCTCAGCCCTGTCTCTAGCCCCGGCACCCCTCCTCTTCCCACCGTTTCACTGTGGGTGCCTGACATGACAGCACGCGGGTTTCCAGCAGGCAGGCGCTTGTCAGGCGCCAACACCATAAATAACATATTTTAAGCAAAGAACACCCCAGCAACCCAATAATGCATGTCTAAAGCCATTTTGATGTTGGAGAGATTCAGTAATACTTTTATGCTTTGTTTAAAGAAATTGTTTCCAGCATATTTGTAGTGAAATCACTCCGAAGAGTTTATTTTGGATGATTGATTTATAGGAATCCAGCTCACACGCCCAGAGGATGACACTAAAATCATATCTTCTTTTCATTTATAATAAGGAACAAAATGATCATATTTTGACAAGTCTGATCATTTTGGGGGTTGAGCAGGTTTCCTCGGTGGGCTCCGTCTAGAGCTCGCGGAACTGAGAGACTATTATTACGTCTCATTAAAATCAGCTGCAGCTGCTTCGGCTGGCTGCCCCAAAGAAAACAAAGCTATTGGCAGTTCATCCTGGAGTCATCTACCTGCTGGTTTTCAAGAAGGGCACAACTGGAAGTATCTGGAGTTGTGATTGTCAAAGCCTGTCCGTCTTGGGTTTGAAATGAGAGCACCCCTAAAAGCAGAGCCCCTCCCTCCCCAACAAAGGGGTGATTCACCCACTCCTAAGCCATTCTGCACCCTTGCCTCCACTGCCCCAAACTTGATGCTGCTGCATTCCCTGCTGCTGACCTTCCCACCCTCTGGCCTCACACAGGCCTCATTGCTTTCCCAGGCCTCGTGGGAATTTTAACTGCCTGGGTGGTGGCGAAGCTGCCCTGTGCCCCGTTGGCACCTGTCACAAGTCGGCGATATGGCCTTCATGTGTTTCCAGATTCATAGCCAGGACAGAAGCTGCCTACGTAACAGCCCCAAATCTGGGCTGCTGCTTCTGCGTTCTTGCTTGGCTCCCTGGCGAGGCTCGGGGTCCCACTGAGCCCCTCCTGCCCAGTGTGCAAGGGTGCACGTCCTTCCTCTCGTCCTCCTGCCACCGATGACAGGCCCCCCTTCTCCCGGTCCCACCCCCCCACCTCTGCTAGGGATCTGACCCTCCACCACTCCCGCTTCTTGGGGAGAAGAGAGTTCAGTCTGTGACAACCACACAGTGAGAAGACCGGGAAAGTTCTCCCGGAACAAAACCTCACCAAGTTCTCAGGGTCCGTGGCAGTCTGTGTAAGAGCAGTCCAGCGAAAGATCTTCCTTCTCTCATCTCCCTCTTTCATCTTTCCTAATCCCCTCCCCTCCACTTATCTTTCTTTTTCCCTCTGCCCCCAGCCCCCCTCCTCTTTCTATTCACCATCAAGAACAGCCAATTTAGCGGGCGGCCATACGGCTCCAGTGCAGTCCCCGGGATCAGTGGCTGTAGGGAATGGCACTGCCAGAAGGGAAAATCAAAGATGAAATGAGCATTTGGATCTTGCTGAAACGGAAGCTTAGCACCCTCTATGCATTATTCATGTGCGACATTGTCATCCTGTTCTCTACACTCTCCACTGAGCTACAACAGAGCCCGGAATCCTAGTAGCTTTGAAATACTTTGCACCGTGACACAGATCTATCCCCAAGCCTGCAAATGGCCCAGGCAGGGCCGTATCCTGGTCTGGCTCAGGTGCAACTGCAGGCCAGGTGGGCATGAAGCGTCGTCTGTCAGGCTCCTTTGGCAAGACGCTTCAAGCGGTGGGTAATGATCCTTGCTTGGTGTTGAGTGCTCCATGCTTGAACCAAACGTTCAAAAATCTTACTCGAGCTACTGGCCTCTATTGGATTGTTTTAAAATGTGAATCATTGACCTTGGGCAAGTCATTAGATTTCCCGGAGTTTCAACTTTCCTTGAGGGGATGCACTAAGAACCGAAGCAGCTAATGTATGTAAAAGTGCTTTGTAAACTGTAAAATGCTGAATTAATATCAAAGCAGTTAAAGAAGGCTTTTAATTGTATTGGGCATTCGTGATGTGCTGGCCATTATGTGATGTGAGCTTGCTCGTTTAATCCTCACAGAAATCCCGGGGAGGCTGATAACACTGTGATTCCCTTGCGTACAGAGGAGGAGTCTCAGGGAGGTCGAGGGAAGGTCCAGTGCATGAGATGAGTGGCAGAGCCAGGATTCCAACCCAGCTCTGTCTCCAGAGCCCCCACTCTCACGATCCCAATAAGGCATGATCGGTACTGTTATTATTACCCTCATCACTATCTTGCTCTTCCTGACCGCCCTGCAGGTACCCATTCCAGACCAAGAAGCAGGTTATTCTCCTGGCTTTGAACACAAATGCAAAAGTTGATTTTACACCTCTTAAATATTTTCCTCTTCCCAGAAAAACCCCTGGACCAGAGACAGATGCCCTGGGCTTCTTGGCTTCTCTATTTGTACCGGTTTTCCACGCACCTGAAGGAGTGGGCCAGGGGCTGTTTGCAACGCGGACTGGGAAGGGTTGACTCTAGCCTGGGATTCCTGGAACAGAGAAACTTTTGATGCCTTCCCTGCCCTCACCCCCTGTGGAACCTGGCACCAGAATTTTACCCATTTCCTCTGGAACTCATCTATGGGAACTATTCTCTTGGCAGGAGTAAGCCACTGTCTCCAAGAGCCAGCACAGAACTTCAGGAAAAGCTAAATGTAGAGAAGAGGCCGTATGTGCAACCCCTTTGATGGAGCCAATGAGAGATCTTTCCAGAGGATTATAGTGACACGACACTTAGCCCTCTTCACGGGCACAAGGTAGGAATAATTACCCAGGGCAGACTTGCTCAAAGAGTCAGTAAGCTGGCTAAGGCTCTTAGAAGGCAGCTTGATGACATTGTTATGTATCCGTCCCAAGGCTCAGGACGCTGCAGGGTCGGGTATTAGCTGATTATCTGATTTTGTCAGCAGAGAGCTTTCAGCGAGTCCAAAAAGCCAGCCCCCAGATTTCCTCAGGGAGACACGAAGCTTAGACACCTGCAGTGGGGTCCTTATATGGCGTTCGGCCCCGGGAAAGCCTTCCTGGTACTTCCTGCATCTGTGTGGACCGGGAGGTGGAAGTGTCGAAATGTCCTCTAAGCTCTCCGTGTTCCTGGAGATTAGGGGACGGGAATCTGTGGCTTGAGCCACAGACTCTTTCTCCTCTGAGCACCTTTTCCCAGGCTGATACTGGCTTCAGCTGTCAAAAGCTTCCCCCTCCAGCTTCACTGGGGGCTGTTGCTGAACGGTGATGCTGAACGGTTGGGTAGGACGGGGATGAGCTCAGGTCCAAGGCAGGAAGATGTGTTGAAGGATGGAAATCCCTATTCCTTCTGCTCAGGAAAGGCTCCAATGGCCGAAGGAGGGACTACGCTTAGCTATAAAGAAGAACTTGCTTGGTTTTGAAGGTAAGCCAGGACGCCTCCTGTAATTGCATTATAAGAACTACATTTTATTATTTACTCTATTTATTATTCTAACAACTTTCTGATATTATCTCATTTAAGCCCCCCCAAACCCCAGCTGAGAGACGTAGTATCATTAGTTTCCCATTTTACAGCTGAGAAAGCTGAGGTTCAGATGAGTTAAATCAAGTATCCAAGGTCCGTGGCTAGAGAGGGATGGAGTCAGAATTTAGACCCAGACCCAGAATTTAGAATCCGATGCCAGAGGCTGCATTCCTAACTGGGGCTTTCCAAGCTGCCTCCCTGCTTCGTGTTCAGAAATGCTGGAGATAGCTCTCACTGGCCCTGCTGGACACACCCCGGGGGGCCCTGGGGTGGGTACAGGAGGACCCTGGGCGTTTACCAGTCTCTGATGAGAGTGGACATTCAGGCTGCCGTGGCTCCCTCCCCGCTTCCCCACACAGTTTCTCCTGTTCCAGTCTCTCCCTTGAGCTGGGGGAGGGAGGTGAGGATGAGAGAGCCCTGGGGAGGGGGTGGACTGAGTCTAACCCCGGGTACCTCTGCCCTCACCTCATCTCCCTGCACAGCCAGCCGCCGCCTGACTCGCACCTGTTGCACCTGTTGCATTAGGTCACTGACTCCCCAGGCCGGCCAAGGGCTCGGTCACCTTTCCCATGCACCCTCTGCCCCGATCTGAGTTATGTTGCACAAGTGGTGGCCCTCGCGGGTCCCTGGGGCCGCTTGGCC
Organism: Nyctereutes procyonoides; assembly: GCF_905146905.1. Taxonomy (NCBI): domain Eukaryota; kingdom Metazoa; phylum Chordata; class Mammalia; order Carnivora; family Canidae; genus Nyctereutes; species Nyctereutes procyonoides. Next base: position 71,849,580 of record NW_026575140.1, read on the forward strand.
AGGTTTTATCTGGCTTGAGTGGCCTTGTCGGTTTCAAGAGCCCTCTGACCTTTTCATAGACATTTCCTACGTTATCGCAATATTCCCTAATTCATTCCCTTCTGTCCCCGAAAATCTAAATCCTATTTAAGTTAATGCCCTTCATTTTCATTTATAAAGACAGATACAAAATAATTATTTCCTATCTCCGTGTTTCCTTATCTCCAGTCTTAATAATGCCTTCGGCAGGCGCGCACTTCCCGTCAGTTGCAATGGTTTGTTTTTTTTTTTTTTTTTGTTCTTTGGGGAAGAAAAATAAAATGCTTGCTGTCTCTCGTCAGCCTTCCTCGGTGCCCTTCCCGTCCGCGTGTCCCTGCCCCCCTGTCCTGTCTTCCACTGCCAGGCCCTGGCCCCCCTGACTCCTCTCACTTTCCTGGGGTGCGGCCTCCCATCCGAACGTCCTCAGTCCCAGAGCCAGCCTTGGGGCTCACGTCCCCCCATGGTCTCCGCGAGGAAAATTGGTCGGGATGAGCAGACAGTCTCAAAAAGAAACATTCTTTGGTTTCCTCTCATGGAAACCAGTGAGCGGGGAATTCACAGTTCTCTTCTCGGGGCATCTCTTTGAAGTGTTTGATTGAAGGCAGAAGGGATGAAAAGGGATGGGAGAGGGTGGTGGGCAGGAGGATTCCAGGTTTGAGCGGCAGCTCTGAAACCGGGGACCCGGACTTCAGGGACCCCCTCTGTCCTTTGCCGTGTGGGCGGGTGCAAGAGTGACCGTTATCTTTGGTTGTTCTGTACCCGAGTCAGTCCTCTAGTCTCCTCGCTTTGATGCTGGGATCAAAACTCGACACAGATGACATCTGGGGTTTGGGAGAAAGTCATTAATGGAAGCAGATTGATTTTAAGGGGATCCATTCTGTTCTGGGAAGAGGGTCCCTCAACCCTAACCTCTGAGCATCTTCCATAGACCAACCACATAAATGATCTCATTTATTGCTCAGAACGACCCTGGAACCTAGCTGCCATCGTTTCTCGATTTTACCTGTGAGGCACTGAGGCTCAGAGATTGGGGACCTCCCGTCACTCGGCCAGCCCGGGGGCCACTGGGCTTCATACCCAGGTCTGCCTGACTCTACAGCCTGTGCTTCCTCCTTCGTGCCCCTCGATCCCTAGCACCCAGGCCTTTACCAGGAAGAATGTCTGTCACTCTACTGCCTTTGAAGTCTCTGTCAAGGCCAAGAAAGCACCCTGAGGATCTCTTTTGTGGAGGTATCTCACGAACAAGCCCTGAGCTCTCTTATGATTCTTAAGAAACGCAGGTTAGGAGGCCCAGGGAGAAAGGTGTGAGAGAAAAACATCCGAAGAGATTGAGGGCCATTGGATGGGCACCTTAGACTTTCTCTAAATCAAGTCTCTCCACTGTATAGTCAAGGAAAACTGAGGCCTAGGAGGGGCGGGTCTGCCCTTTGCCTTCACTTGGCTCAGCAGCTAAAACAAACTGATCTCGCCACAGCTCCAGGGCGCTCTATTTCATCTTCTGGAGGGACACACAGGAGCCACATTGGGATCAGTGGAGCAAGGCCAAGGAACTGGGTACTGCCCTCTGTAAGACTCAGACTTGGGGTAAAGGAGGGGTCTTAGGGAAGCCAGCAATGGCCCAAGGCTTCTGGATAAAGAAGGAGCAGTCACGAGATTAACACTACAAGAATCCCAAACTCTGAATGGGGCAAGTGTCTCTGAGGCTTCAACTCCTAAGAGGAGTGTCCACTTTTGGTGAGGGGCTGACCAGCCAGTGCCGTTTGTTTTCTGGTTCTTTGGAAGGTCCTGGCCTCCCTGGTGACCTGGCCACCCATGTTAATGGGGCTCAGTGACACGTGTAGAAACCATACAAAATATCAATACAGTCTTTGTGTACATCGGGCCAGAGGGCAGGAAGGATAGATAATCTCAACAAGGAGGGTCTCCTGGCTGGAGACAGTTCCAAAGCAGTGTTAATCAGACAACTGTTTCTTAGGATGGGGCAACTGAACCTAAGACTTAGCCAGCTGAGATAGCATCTTCCAATTGATATATGGTAGGCGAGGAGGCCCCTATCTCCTCCTCTGGGGCTACTGCCATTAGAACCATCCTCTCCCTCCTAGGAAGTACTTGTAAAAATATACATGTGCAACTAGCAAGGAGAAGCATATTAAACCACTTGTACAACTGGTTTGGAATGGGACCAGGAGAGGATGAAGCTCTGGAACAGCATGGTGTGGTGAGTGGATGCATTGCCAGTGAGGGGCAAGATGGCGCATTGGGAAATCTTCTGAGCGTAAGTCGTCTCTTTGGGTGATTAGGACCTGGGAGGTGAAGAATGGGAGAGAGCTCAGGGAAGAGAGGGGGCAATCCTGAAACATGGCCTCCTGGATGCAAAAGGAAGTTGGACAACCTCCCCTTGTTCCTGACAGCCGCTCTGGGTGACAGGAGAGGCCACATGCTCTGGAGGACCGGAAGTATGGTCTGGGGATTGCCAGTGCTGGGTTCTTTCCGGTCTCAAGAGCTGTCCCTCGGGGCTTCAGGTTCTGGTCCCCAAAAATGAGCGTGTGTGGCCCTCGGTATCTCCCAAAGCTGACTTCATTCCAACACTTTTTTACACAAGTTTTGTCAGATCTTCAAGTATTTTTCTTTCAATTGACTTGCTTGCAAAATCTGTCCTTACTCTAAACGTGCCATCCGCAATACGTGGGTTCAGTGTGCAAGTCATATTGTTTTCGAATGTATATTAGAATCGACTTAACTGTGAATTTTCTTCAAGGCTCGTCTGCGTATCGCCTGGAATTACCTTTTGTACTACCCTCGGAGGAGCTCTGGGCCAAGCGATGGCAGGCTCCTTCCATCTCTGCAAGGCCATGATGCGCTCCTCGAGGGAATACCTTCCTCTTCCCTCTCTAAATGGAGAACAAGATTTGCAGAAGCTCTGAGCCCCCATTGGGAGAGAGAAAAGATCTGCATATTTCACGGATGCTGAAGCCAGATTCTGAGAGGGATGACAAAGTCATCGCTAATTGCAGCCAATTACTCTATCGGGTGGTACTGGTAAAGAAAATGACTGCAAGCCTAGAGTTGTCTAGGAAAGAATTACCATACTGGTAAATAATTTTGACTCAAGTAATTTTTAATGCTAAAATTTGCTACAAGTACTTAGAGAATTAAAAAAAGAAAAAAAAAACACCCAATGTCTCCATTAGAGCTTCGTAAGACAGTTTTGTAATAAATAACCCACCAGTCACACCTGTAATTTGGGGTATGAAGAAGAAACATTAACTATGTTTTTTTTCTTTTTCTGAAGGGCAAAATTGCTTTCCCTCAGCTTCCTGGGGCCCCAAGAGAACCCACTGGAAGGCATCTTAGGTTATTCCAATTTATTCCTTATCTACAGGAACGAAAATTCATCAAGTGGACTTCACGCTGGGTATCTCTACCTGGGCCCCTGATTCCTTCTGGATTGTTTCCTGGCCTCTCTTTTCTCCATGCCTCAGTTTTATCATCTGTAAAATGAATTTGAAGTGCAATGGCTCGAGGGCTGTAATGCTCAATCACTGTGTATCTATCTATCTATCTATCTATCTATCTATCTATCTATATGCTATAAACTACTGCTGCGTCTTTAAGCAAATACTGAACCAAATTGCTTGGAATAATTTTATTAATTTATCACTTTATTTATTCCCATTCATTAAGTACCAATTAAACACTATCATTCATCACTCAGTCTATCCATCCATCTATCCATTGATCTACATTTTCAACAAATATTTAGCAAGCATCATTTACGTGCCATATCCTGCGGGAGATATAGAAGAGGTGTAAGGGAGTGCTCCCATCCTTTGAGACCTGGAATCCGTTTCTCAGAAAGAAATTGACAGATGATAGTTAACTAGCAGTACAACCTCGCAGGAGCTAAAGAGATTGTGAATGATGCAGGGGAGAAACATTCTTTTTTTTAAAAATTTTTTAAATTGGAGTTCAATTTGCCAACATTTAGCATAACACCCAGTGCTCATCCCGCCAAGTGCCCCCCTCAGTGCCCGTCACCCAGTCACCCCAACCCCCCGCCCACTACCCTTTGTTCGTTTCCCAGAGTTAGGTGTCTCTCATGTTTTGTCATCTCATGTTTCATTCATTTTCTCTCCTTTCCCTTTATTCCCTTTCACTAATTTTTATATTCCCCAAATGAATGAGACATATAATAATGTTTGTCCTTCTCCGATTGACTTACTTCACTCAGCATAATACCCTCCAGTTCCATCCACGTCGAAGCAAATGGTGGGTATTTGTCGTTTCTAATGGCTGAGGAATATTCCATTGTATACATAGACCACAGCTTCTTTATCCATTCATCTTTCAATGGACACCGAGGCTCCTTCCACAGTTGGCTATTGTGGACATTGCTGCTAGAAACATTGGGGTCCAGGTGTCTCAGTTTTTCACTGCATCTGTATCTTTGGGGTAAATCCCCAGCAGTGCAATTGCTGGGTCATAGGGCAGATCTATTTTTAACTCTTTGAGGAACCTCCACACAGTTTTCCAGAGTGGCTGCACCAGTTCACATCCACCAACGGTGCTAGAGGGTTCCCTGGGGAGAAACATTCTAAGCAGTTTAAGGGTTTTAAGAATTCGGAGAAGGGATGGGAGAGATCTTTGCAGGGTGGAGGATCCAGATATGTGTTTGAGGCGCAGGGGAGCCTTGGGCAGGGTATTGAAAGATGATCTCTACTTGGGTTGGGAGAAGAGAGTAAAGGGCACTTTAGGGAATCCACTCTGCCATCACTTGCTGTGGGACTTCTGGCAAATCTCTTAACCTCTCTGATTCTCCCTGTTTTCATCTGTAAGAAGGAGGGTTTGATTGGTTGCTCCAAAATGTTATGATCCAATGAGATTCTGGACAGGGGAAGAGCAGGAGTGATTTCAGTACAAAGAAACAGGGAAGCTTAATGACCTTCGAAAGACCTTGTCTGATTTGCCCAGAGTGACTGTTGTGTATCAAGAAGAACAGGCTCTTTTTGAACTGAGGGCCATAGCCTGGAGGTCTGATCCGAATTCCCTTTCCCTGGACTGGAAGAAACACAGTCTCACTATCTTGCCAACAACTGCCTGTGGCAAATTAAGTATCCTGCCTAATGCAGCATTTGGAGGAAATTTTTCCATGAAAACAAAAGTTTTTTGCTTAATTATTCAGCACACTCATGCGTTTAAAAATACTGTCCACTCTCTAACTAGCTGTCTTTTTAACAAAGCTTCTTGGCTTCTGAGGAGCCGGCCTCCATTGTCTGAAGCTTCCTTATAAAGAACTCAGGTCCAGGCGTAATCCCAGCTGTCCCTGGGCTCTGTGAGAAGCTTCCCCAGGCAGAATGAGGTGTCTAAAGCGCCTTTCTGCAGAGGTATGAGCAAGGCACATCCAAGCTCCCCAGGGGCCGGTGTGGGCAGAGTATGGATGGGGACAACACAATAAGACAAGGTCATTTGGCCCAAGTGTGGATGGTGAGTTTTAGGGGATCAGAGAAGTCTTTCTCCACTCTGTCTCTTGTTTGAATTTTATTTATTCATTCATCTAACTCCATCTAACATATTTTTGTTGCCTACTCTGTGTCTCACAGTGTTCTAGCTCCTGAGATCCCCCATATATAGAAAAGATTTTGTGTAGGAGAATTTTCAAGGGAAATGGGGAAATTTTCTAATGGCCTGGAGGAAACCTTGCAATTTTTGCCTTGCCCGGATTTAATACCTTTGATTTCTTTGGAACTTTCTAGTTTTGTGGCTTTTGGAGGAAGGTTGGCTCACTTGATGGAGGTTTTCTATCTTGAGGAGGGGTCAAACCTCAGCTCCCAGAGGGCAGGACAATGTCTGTTCCATATGCAGTTCAGCACAGCACTCAATCAGCAGAATCCCAGTGACCAAAAGGTTTGTGTGATGAAAATGCTATTTGTCAAAACAGTAGCCCATTGATATGCCATGATACAGCATTTAATGTCATCACCAGCCTATGTGTGTCCCCTTAATATTCTAGCCTGCTTCCCCAGCCTCCTTGAGGAAAATGACGGGAAGAGCAACATCAAAAGGGAAAATGCCTACAGGTGGAATTGTGAGTCATTCTAGAGAAAAGCCAGAGGGTCAGGAGGGGTTGCCACTTTGCCTGCCAGAGGGCCTTCTCACCACCACTCACTTTCTGGGGAGCTGCCTTCTTTCCATCAGGGGTGGGGGTGTGCGTCGAATGATGTGCTGCTGGGGTTGGAGGGTGGTGGGGATGAGGAATGGGATTGGCAGCCATCTCCAACCTTGAGCCACAGAAGGCAGTTCGAGCTTACTAATCATTTGGTTTCCATAACTGGACCGGAAGACAATGAGAGGAAGGCAGCATTAAGAAAGCATTTAGGAAGGGGTGCCTGGGTGGCTCAGTCAGTTAAGCATTGGGCTCAAATTGTGATCTCAGGGTGATGAGATGGAGCCCCACATTGGGCTCCACACTCAGCATGGAGTCTGCTTGAGATTCCCTCCCTCTTCTTCTGCCCCTCTTCCTGCTTGTGCTCTATAATTAATTAATTAATTAATTAATTAATTAAAATCTAAAAAATTTAGGTAGACGTCTGGTAGGACTTCCTGAGTATTAAGCTCCCCCCAAGAGACTAATTATTAAATTAGCCACGACAGTTTCCTCAACAGTTTCCTCAACTATTAAATTGGGTTAAGAGTACCTGTCGTGAAGACATTTATGATGATGGGATTTAAAGAGATAATGTATATGAAGGTAACTAGCACGGTGGTGGGTACATAACATGCACTTCCTATCTGCTGCTTGAATCTGAACTGGAACCCTAGAGTAGAGACAAAGTCTTCTCAAAGGAAGTGGCCTCTAAGTTGGACTATGTAAACTCTTCAGAATATTTTGGTCAAGAGGAGGCTGCTTTTCAATGATTCCCCTCATGGACAGTCCATCTTACAAATGGCTTTTCTGATATTGACTTTAAAAACAAAATGATTACCCTGAGCCCCTTTTGAAAACACAAAAAATACAGTGCAAAGAGATCCTGCCTTCCTCAGATTCCAGGCAAGAGCCAGGAGGTCTCATGGGCCATTGGCACTGAGCCCTGGGTGTGAGCAGGTGGGAGGAAATAAAAGTCCAGTATTTTGTCAATAAATGTCTCAACTCTGTATTGCTGAGCTTATTCTTGACAATTCTCCATTCTTTTCTTACATCAAAAGGTGAGAGGGCAGAGATTCGCCATCCTCACTAAGGACGAAACAGTAGAGGACTGGCTGACACTGCAACAGTAAGGATGTAAGGTAGATGTTGGCAAGCACTTCCAAATAGAAGAAAAGGAATTAAAATTGGAATGGATAGCCAGGGCCAGCCCTAGATTCTTTTCTTGGCATCTCCAAGAATGGAAGAGGCTACCAAATACTGTCTACTGAATGCAGGTGCATTAGAAGACCACCTTATAAGATTTCTTTCAGATTCGGCCAGAGAATCTAGGCTGGGAAGCAGCTGTCGTGCTTAAGAAGCTGCTGAGGGTGGTCGGGGTCAGAGGCAGTCCCTTAAAAAAGCTGCTTTTCGCTTCTGCTGCCATTTGGTAAAGGAAGGCACTGGGCCAGGAGATTCATTTGACAAGAGAGGTCAGGAAAGTGGCAATTGTTGATCCCAGGTGGCCAGAAAACCTCCCAGTGAAGGTAAACAGAAGTGGAGCTAGATCCAGCGGTGAGGGGTCACCTTATTAGGAGGCAGAGAGGCCAGCTGCCTTCTGGAGTGTCTGGAGGGATGGACACAGGCATGATGGGTCTCAGTCTCAGGATGGGGCGTCGGGGTGAGGGGCCAAGGCCAGAGCCGCAGGTTGCAGGCAGGAGACCCCAGCAAGAGTGAGAAAGGGGCATCTCTACCCCCCAGACACTATTTCTGCTGGAAGTATGGATGCTGCTAGCTTTGGGCAGGTACGCCTTGTGCTGCAATCGTGCCAAATGGAGTTGAGTGGTTGGCTAAAAAAAAACTTCCACTTACTCATTTGCATGCGGTTTGCATCTCATTTGCATACTATCCGTGTAATGTCATATGCACACACTTCCCGGCTCCAGCTTCTTCTGCTCTCCAACCCCCCACCGAGCTCTGTCGTCTCCTTCCTTTCTCAATACCTCTGCCCCCATGGTTTTTCTTCCCAGTTCATGCTCTTCGTCCTCCAAAGTAGTAAAAAGAGCAGAGGCTTTGGGGCTGGGTAAGACCCACACTCTAATCTGGCCTCTATTCATCTATGTTTTTGAGCTTCAGCAAAGCTGTAAGGTCTCTTGCTCTCATCTGTAAAATGGGAATACTAATGCCGCTGCCACCGGATTGTTGCAGAGGATAAATTAAGCTAACAAGAGGCCTGTGGCCCCAGAGGAGGAACTGGGTGAGGTATGCCGGTGGTTTTTCCAGCTGTTTTTTTTTTTTTAAGATTTTATTTATTTATTCATGAGAGACACAGAAAGAGAGGCAGAGACATAGGCAGAGGGAGAAGCAGGCTCCCTGTGAGGAGCCCGATGCGGGACTCGATCCCAGGACCCTGGGATCACACCCTAAGCCGAAGGCAGACGCTCAACCGCTGAGCCACCCAGGTGCCCTCCAGCTCTGTCTTGATGCCTTCCACATCAGCTTGGGAAAACTATGTGCCTCCGGAGGCCCTACTGGCTGTATTCCTTGGAACTGATGGCTAAGCCAGTTGCTTCTTCAAATTCTCCTCTTTCCTGGTCATGTGTCTGAGTTGTGTGTAGGGCCAGGACAAGGGGAGAGGTTTTGTGGACACCAGTATTTTCTGACATTTTCTAGCATTCTCCAGCATCCTCTGATGGTGGGTTTTTCTCATTCATCTTCCCCAGCACTCCAAGCCTGAGGATGCCCTGGTCACTAATCCCCAGGGCAGGCTTGCTTTCACTATAGCTTCTTCCCTGGCCTCACATCAGCCTGAGCCCCAAAGCTTGGGGCCATAACCTCCAATCCCTGGCTCCACCAGTGTCCCTGATTAGACCCCTGTCCTGGCCTACTGAAGATGCCCAGGTTAGCTTCTGAGAACCCCTTGCCTCTTTGTCCAAACAGCATCCTGGCTTCTCTCTAGACATTAGCTTCAGAGTTTATATTTTGAGAGATACGCAGTGAGGAGAGAACTGTTAAATCTCCACTCTGCATCCTGAGCAGTCGCTTCTCTGAAACCCTTCTCCCACCTCCTCATCACTTTCATTTTCTCTTTTTCTCCAAAAGCAAGTGTGAGAGGCTGTATGGTAAAACAATTAAGGGTAGCTTACCCTCGAGTGGCATTTATTATGTGCCACGCAATGTTTCAAGGACTCTGCATATGATCTCATTTGATCCTCACCACGACCCTATGGAGTAGCTACCACAGTTATCCCCATTTTCCAGGTGACAGGGAGAAGTTAAACAACCCACCTGAGGTCTTGGGCTACAGAGGGTGGAGCCAAGGTTCTAATCAGGTCAGCGAGCTCCAAAGTCCATTCTCTTGGCCATTCGTCATAGTAGGTCAACAGAGGGCAGATGTGCGGCGGACGGAAAGCGATTATCCTTGATGCTTTCCAAACTGGGAATGAGAAAGAACAGGCTTGGGGCACCTGGGTGGCTATGCGGTTGAGTATCTGCCTTTGGCTCAGGTCGTGATCATGGGGTTCTGGAATCAAGTCCCATATCAGGTTCCTCACAGGGAGCCTGCTTCTCCCTCTGCCTATGTTTCTGCCTCTCTCTCTCTCTCTCTCTCTCTCTCTCTCTCATAAATAAATAAATAAATAAATAAATAAATAAATAAATAGAAAGAAAGAAAGAAAGAAAGAAAGAAAGAAAGAAAGAAAGAACAGGCTTTTGCTGTCCCAAGTGGCATTAGGCGAGGCATCAGGTGGAACTACCTGTTTCAAAGAATCAGCAGTGGGCTGAGTGCAATTGCATACATAAGATCACCATGTACCAAATGGGGACTCACTTGGGGTCTCCAAAAACCATGCATCTCCCAGCATGGAGGAGGCTCCTGAGTGAGAAGTTGGGCCAGGGAGAGGAGGAAGGACTGTTGAAAGGTGCCTGGAGCATCAGTCCGTCAGTCACTTAGTGGGTTGACGGATATTTGTTGAGTGTTCTGTAGAAGGTGCTTTAGGAAGAATTTGCTGATAGCCACATCCCCGATCAACTTCCCCAGGTTCCCTCTGAGGGCTCCTCTAAACCCTGTCTAGTCAGTTCCTAGGACAGTTGAGTGTCTGTTCTTTCTGACTCTATCATCTGGTCATAAGTTTACAGGGGAGTCACGCATTCACTCAGCTATTGGTTCACACGTTCTACAAACAGTTATTAATAGTCTCACATGTGACAAGCCCTGTGCTGGGGCCCAGGGATATAAGGATCAAAGAGTTCTGGATGCTCCTGCTCCCAGAGGCCTAGTTGTAGTGGGGGAGACAGAAAACTCTGGAACTGATTGCAGCATATTCCCAGATCCATCCTGGCTTAGGGTGATGAACTAGAAAGTCCGGCCTTTGGTCAGGGTCCCTCACCTCTCCTGTATTTTTAGTATGGCTGCATTTGCCATCCATCATACCAATTAATTAATTAATTGCATTTTATTTTATATTCTGGGAGTTTGGGTGTTTTGAAGGCAAAAATGCAAATGTATGCAAATCAGCACACAAATTTATGCAAAGACAACATGGAAATGTGTCCCCAGATTTCCCGGGAAAAAAATCTGGAGGCCTCAGCCAGTCCCTCAGAAGTCTGCTTGTCCCCAGGCCCGTCCTATCTTCCCTTTTGTTTGGGTTCTTAATCTGCGCTAGGCTCCCTGCCTGGCCACTCTGAGGTCAGTAATGCAGGTAGGCAGGCGGCGGCCTGGCCATCCATTATCCTGAAACCTCTCAGCTTCCCAAGCCACCAGAAAACTCCCTCACTCCCTGTAATCGGCTTTCATTTGAAACAATCAAGAGATTTCCTACTACTTTCCCCTATGACCAGATCTCATAAAACACCCAGATGCTGAGTTTCAGGTTTGGAGCTTGGCTTGACTAAGGGACTTTAATGGAAGAGGTTGGCAATGTCTGCTTGTTGTTATTGAAAAATAAATCCAAACCATTTTATTGACCATCTTCCGTCTGCACAGCCTCGGTTCCCTGGAGAGCTGGGAGCTGATGTTGAGTCCCGGAGAGGCAAGGGATGGGGTGGGGGGGCGGTGGCTGCAGAGACCCAGTGGCAGTGCAAGGTAAGGCTGCCCAGCAGGTGTCATAGTGATAAACAGCCTGTCTCTGACTCTGGACAGAAAGCCTCATGGAAGCTGCATGCTGGGAGGAGGGGCTGTAGGACAGAGGCTGACCGGGACAGCACGAGAGGAGGATCAGAATTGTCAACTTGCAGAGTGTCATCAGTTTGGCCCTGCAGCCAGAGAGCAATGGGAGCCTGACGAAGCAGGCTCGGGGCAGCCAGGGTTGGAAAGGGCAGCGGGAGGAGGGCTGGCCAGAGGGATGAGTGAGAGGCTTCTGGCTCATGTACCCAGCTCTCGCCAAGAGAGAAGAGACACGGCCCTAGAGCCAGGTCTTCGCTTAGGTACACAGCAGCTCACATGCCATCAACCTCCCAAGCGTGGTCAGACCCTCATGGAGACGTGGAAGCTGAAGACCGCCTGGAGAATCTGATTTAGGCTGAATGCAAAGAGCTTCCGGAGGGTGGGCGTCATGAGACACTGGAACAGATGACTAAGAGAGGATGGGAGACCTCTTCCTTTGGAGAACCTTTGAAACAAACTCAAAACCCATTTGTTGTGTGGGAGAGGAGACACAGCTCTGTCTGGAGGCAGGAGGATGGACTAGAAGATTTCTCAGAGTCCAGGGAGACTATGGTTAGATCCACCCATGTGGATGTATGTCCGGTATCAACTTGCCTGCCACGCATGGCCATGCCAACAGATATACTTGGTGTCGCCCTCCTTCCCTCCCTTCTTCCATAGAGAGTCTACACAGATCAGTGGGTCCAACCATCCCCTTCAGAGTGAACTGGAGCTCTGTTGCATTTGGCCACTTGTGCCCTTTCCCTTCTCTGTGTGGATGCAGAGCCTCTCCCGTCTCTGGGGGAGCTTCCCTCCGGGCAGCGTCGTTACCATTCCGGCCAGAGCCTAGAGCTCAGCCCTCTGGAGGGGCACAGGGCAGCGTTCTGGCAAGCAAGCATGTCAGAGCAGCTCTGGCGTTTCCCTAGAACAATTCAAATTGCTTTTTTTACACCTCACTGCACTATGCCAACCCTGATTCACATTATTTGTGCACTCGCTAAGTGTACATTATCTGATCCGTCACCCTGTAAAACGCTGCAAGAGGAATCCGTGGCTCCTGTCTGCTGCTGACTGTGGGTCAGGTACAGAAGTCTCTGTACAAATATTTTTGCAAAATAGGAAGGAAGGACTAAACCTGATGCCACCACCAACAATAGCCCACCATGACCGTGGGCTGGGAGAGAACGTTCATGCCTCCTGCCCCAGTTACTCAGACTCTCCTGGAAAAGACAGCTCAACCAGAAAGCTCCAGCACCCTTTCTTCCCATGGCCTCCTTTCGGTGTCACATTATTTAACAGGAAGAGACAAGCAGGAGGGGAAATAAGTCTTTGAACCTAGCTATGCAGATTTCCTCTGACTGGAGCTAACAGTCTGGAGAGAGCTGAAGGCAAGAGGTAGCTTGGTAGGGAGCGTGCATGAGAAGAGCAAGAGGGACGATACTCTCTGTCTTGTGACTACCTCAGCTTCTCTGGGCGTGAATCAGGCTCCCTGTCCATCTCAGCCCAAAGTACTTTGAAAATCGATCAAAGACCCTGGAATCCTTCCATCTGAGGTCATCTGGTAGCTTAGCTAACTGACTATCGGGTTCCTCTACCAATCCCTTGAGATAACTTATTTCTAGAAAACCCAAGTCTCATTAGAAAATGAATGGATTCCTACCTTTGACCAGATCATTCCACCCTTCCCTCTCCTATAATCTGGGTAAATGGGATGGTTATTTTTTTGCCCTTGGAGATCCCTCCCTGTCCCAACTGGTCACCGGAACTTTGACAATCCATCCCATGGCAGATCAGGGTCTTCTTTCCAAATGGGAATAGCCAGGACTTCCTTGCCATAGCTTGGATGGGAGCCCCTGTGCAAATCTGAAACCGGGTCCCTCTCTTTCTCTGAAGAGAGAACTTTAGGTTCACCATGTATTCAAGATGAGTGACTTTCTTTGTGAGATCCAGGTTTCCAGCACCATCTGAGCTCAGAGCTTAACTCACCGCATGCGTGTGGAGAGCACCCAGGGCCCGTGGGATGGAGTAAGGAGAACAAGAGAAAGACCTGGTCCCTGCCCTGGGGTTGCTTATGATCTGGTCGGATTGACAAATAGCTATCTTTCCCAGCTGTTCCTGATTTGGCTCCAGCCCCAGGGCTCCTGAAAGGCAATTGTGCAGCCTTGAAGCCCAGGGGTCGCCCAGCCGAGAACCACATTTCCTTTCTTTTGGCAGGAGCCAGCAGCTTCCACAAGGGAGCTCACATCTCAGTGAAAAGAAGAAATCTGATGCCTCCCTGACAACTCATTTTCTCAACCTTCATTCTGGGGAAAGGCAACTTTGTGTTTCAGCTGCCATATTGTAGCCGCAACCCCTGATGCGCCATCAATTAAAAACAGCAATAATTATGCATGGGGAAAAAAAGCCACAGATAATAGGCTTCCATTAGATTAAGTAGTTATATGAATAAAAAAAAATAAAACCTATACTTCGGCTAATTAAACCCACTCACCATCTGATTAAGATGTGTTGTGAGACCATGGAAAAGAACCAACCACTAACTGTAAGTAATCTGGCACAGATGGGAATTAATAGTATATTCCCTGGCATAGAGATAATGGATCTTCGAAGAGGTTAATCAGAATCATTAATAAGCATTGACAGGATGGACGGTACCAAACAGCTGGTGCCTAATGATGGGGTCAGGGTGGGTGGTGCTCTGTGAAGAATGGCTTCTCAGTTCCTCCCACGCCCCCTACTGAGATCAGGTGCTGGGGAGGGAGAGACATGCTGACCCCTTGAGATGCCATCAGCTTGGAGGTTCTACTATGGTCCTGCACCTGCTGCCTGGCCTCAAGTGAGTGGAAGAGGAATTGTGACTCGACCAAGAGCCTGGTGTCAGGACTCAGTTGCCCACCCTTGTAGGGGTCTCTGGGCCAGACCCTAGTGCATCAAGGAGGACGCAAAGCAGGGGGCACCCCTGGAAGGCAGCAGCCCCCCTGCCCAGAGCCACACTCTTCTGGGGCTTGCCTGGGTCAGACTGGGGAGTGGGGCCCTCGCTGGCCAAAGGCACCAGAGCCTGACCTGGATGACAATAGCCCAAGGGCGCTGTTTTGGGGACTGGGAATCAAAGACAGACTCTAGAAGCAGCTGTGGGGAGCAAGAGGAGCGCGTGTGCCTCGTGGGGACTGCAGCGGGGAGCCGAGGGGCAGGAGGTGGCCGCGGAGACCTCTCTCAGAGTGTATCCAATGCCCATTTAGCAGCTACTCTGGAGCCTTCCCTGGCCTTCGGAGCAGCTGTGAGGAGAGCGCCAGGGCCTTGCCTTCTAATTACCACTAATTGAATAAATGCTGAGATGATCTCTCTCTCTCTCTCTCCCTTCCCCCTCCCTCCCTCCCCCCAGAAAAGCAAGAGAGAGAGATCCAGAGAGGTCAGAAAGAGACTTTTCCAAATGGAGACAGGCAGGGATGACACGGAGTGAATACCAAGCAGCCACCGCCCCAGGGAAGGGAGAGAGCACCGGAGAGGAATGGGGCTCTGGAGAGTGGGGCCAGCTTCTGGGGGGGGGGCCTGACCTCCTCTCTAGGGGGAAATGGGGCAAGGCGTGGGGGCTGAGCTCTCTCTCCCTCAGCCTGGCTTCCTCTCTCCTGCCCTGTGGAGCAGCAGCGATGTCTCGGGCAGGCGGGAAGTGATGTGATCCGTCTTGGGTGAGGGTCTTGCTCCTTTAAAAATCCTCCAGTCCGTGAACTCCAGCTTTCCAGGGTTGGTTCTTCTGGCCGTGTTGACGGGAGAGGGTAGGGGCCTAGCCTGCTCAGGCTTTGTGCAGGGTCAAAAGGTACTGTGATCACTAATGGAGAACCTCGGGGCAAAATGGTAGACACTTTTCCCTTCCCCGAGGCTGTGGGTGAAGCAGGCCAAGAAGCTCAGCATTTTTAAGTTTGAGGCAAGAAGTTAGTTTCAGAAAAGATGTTGTGGTTTGTCTTCGTTTTTCTTTGTAACAGGGATCCCTTCTTCATCTTCCCCGCAGGTTTGTAAAGCCAGGAGGCAAAAGAGGGGCTTTACACCCATTTTACAGAAGGAAAAACTGAGGTCATGAGTGCCGTGGCTGGGTAGCTGTTCATTTCTACTTCAGGGCCAAGGCAAGAGTGCCAAGCATTCTCAAGTTCCAAGACAATCCACTAATAATCCAGAGTGTTGAGAAAAATGTTGCTTTCGTTTTAAGTGATGCAAAGAAATTATGCTTGTTTAAAAAAATAATTATTCAAATAGTACAGAAGGGTTTAAAGTAGAAAGTAAAAGTCCCCCAAGCCCACTCTTTCATCTCCTAGGTCCCATTAGTTATTTTTTCAGAAATTTCCCTTGCAAGATAAACAAGCATGTTTATCTACATATTTTCCTCTTTTCCACAAATTAAAAAGAATACTTGAACAGTGTCGTACGACTTTATTTTTCCATCTGTCTATTCTAATTTATTACTTTACAGTTTTCAAAGCACCTTCACTGTCACATGAATCTATCAGAGTAAGTGGGACAAGCATCATTGTCCCGGGTTTTGAAACAAAGCCACAGATTCAGAGATTGAGTCATCTGCCTGCTGTTGGGTGGCTGCTTATTGTCGAGGGCAGAACTGAACTCAGTTGTTCTGGACTAACGTCCAGTGCTCTTGCCACAATAACAACAGCAGCACGGACTGATACGGGGTTTCAAAATAATGATAGGGAACACTCACGGAACCCTCACCAGGTGCCAGAGACTTCTCTACATGCACTGCATCTATTACCTTGTTGACGCTCCGTGACACTACAGGATAAGCACGATTACTATCCTCAGTTTACAAATGAGGAAACCAAGTCGCAGAGAGCTTAAGTAACTTGCCCAGGATTGCACCTCCAGGAACTAGCGTGCTGGGGTCCAGATCCGAGGTTGCTCCCAGGGTCTGTATCTTTCACTTCCACAGCACACCGCCACTTTGTGCTAGATGCTCTTTACATATGGAAGCTTGTATAATCCTCACAACAACCTTGTATCAATTATTAATAACAACATTGGGCCATTGGGTATTTTCCAAAGTTCCGAACTCAGAAATAGCACATCTCCCAACAGTGCTGGGAAACTTCTAGGGCTATATGACTACCTGGAAACCAAACAACATCAATTAGTGGCCCAAAGAAACATCCAAGCAGATCTTAGCTGGAGACCCTAACAGTTATAGCAACTATCATTGATTGAGTGCTTGCTCCAGGTCCATATGAGGGGCTTTCCATACCTCTTTATTTCATTTTTTTTTTATTTTTTATTTTTTATTTTTTTATTTTTTTCTTTATTTCATTTTATAACAGCCTCATGTTGGAAGGATTGTCATCCTCATATTACAGATGAAAAATCTAAGTTTCAGAGGCATTAAATAACTTTCCCAAAGACACACAGTCAGTAGAAGAGCTGAGATTGGACCCAAGCCTATCCGATCTTGAAGCCTGACTTTGTTCCTTCCCAGCCTTTATCTTGTGTTCTAGAGTGACTAGGGGCAGTATCTTCTTTCTTTGCCATTCCAAGGCTTGGGGCAGCCCCAGTTACCGGCCCATGGCCAGACCATCTTTTATACCAAAGAACAATGGGGTCCCACCATAGAGTCAATCTGCTCCCAACAATCCTGGAAAAGCAGTCCCCCCAAGCTATTTACAGATGTAGGCTGGTTTGGCTGGACACATTGCCAGGGTCTGAGTATCTTGCTTGCCCTTTGAACCCTTACAGCATTTGGGATGCATCTCCTGCCACCCTGCTCTCTATTACAGGTAGTTGGGTCCCTGGCATCTGCCCTCTTAGACTATAGGCTCTGCAGCTCATCCCAAAACATGCAGGCAAGAGCATGCAAATAATCGGCGCTCAATTAAATGAGCCCTCCAAGTACCTCGGTGACCTGAACTTTCAGGGTCAGACTTTTCTGGCAGGAGCGCTGCATGGAAACATTCTTCATGAAGAGCCTGGGTTTGAGGTTCCATGTTCAATGTCCTTTCTCCGGAGGAGAAGAGAGACTTCATGTGGGCGCTTCCCTGGTGCTCCTGGATGGGAGGCTCACCTGGTTTCCACCGTGTGGACTGCCAGCACCCTGGCCTCCCTTACTGCGGGTGGCAGAGGCTGTGCGTAAGGAAGGCCCCAGTAAGAATTCATGGGTTTGGGCCAAGGAATCTGGTATCATTTTGGTTTCCCAGCATTCTCAGGGGCCAAAGGGTTGGAGGCGTGCGAAGCAAGGCAGCCCAGAGATGCAAAGCCTGCAAGTTGATGAGCAGCTGTACTTTTTTGTGTACGAATCAAGGAACAGAACTGTGTATGTGTGTGTGTGTCTGGCAAACACTGTTCATGTGCCAGAGGCCAGACGCAGCATTTTACTGGTTATACTGGGGAAGGGGAGGGCGAGGATGAGTCGTAATCCCACCTTGGGCTTGCTAAATGCTAGGGGATGAACTGAGACCCCATGTTCAGGAGCTGCAGGGGAGGGGCAGGCTGTTACAAGCCATCGGGGGCCTTTAGGGAACATCCGAGTCTCCCCTCTGCTGTTCTGCCCTCTGGGGAGCCTTCCTGGTCATTCCCCTTTCTGTGTCTGAATTTCCCCACTCTAAGTACTTCCTACAGGTGGCATCATACACGGTTTGTCCTTATTTTCCTGAGCATAATATCCTCACTGTTCATCCATGTAACCTGTCTCAGAATTCCCATCTTTTTAAAGGCTGAGTACTATTCCATTGTGTGGGTATATCGTATCGTATTCCATTTTCCATTCACCTGTTGATGGGCACACAAGATAAGTTTCAAGCTCCATCGTAATATAGTTTTCTTCCCCTTCCGCACAGCCAGTCGCTCCCCCGCTCCCGTGTCTATGCATTCAGCAAGACTGGTGGAGCATTGACGGTGTACAGGGACCTCCGACCAAGCCTTGTCAATTCTGAGCGAGGTTGGAGAGGACCCCTGCTCTCCAAATGCTTACAGATTTAGCAAAGAGCTAGTTTTTCAAGAAATGAAGGCTGTGTAGAGGGGGAGGGCTTGGCTTCTCTGGTGGGAGAGGCAGGGGTGTGGATCAGGAAAGGCTTCACAGAGTAGGCAACCTTGGAGCTGTGTCTTGACGAATGAATCGGTGATTGGCAGGCAAACAGGCTGGGAAGGCATTCCAGGTAGGGGGCAGTGCGGGTGTGAGGGAGCAGCGTGGGGTGGAACCCCTGATAGCCTCCCTGGGGTCTATGAGGCTGTAGGGGGTGCCAGGGACTGGGGGTGCAGAACAGGGGAACAGGGCACAGGGACAGATGGAGCTTCAGGGGCAGGAGGGGGCTTGCTCACTACACAGAGGGTTTAGGGTGGTATAAAAGAGCCAAGTCTGGAAAAGCCTCATTGGGAAGCTTCCAGGGAAGGAGTTTAATCCATGTTCAACATTCTCCTCCGTAGGATGGGATGCTATTTCGGGAGGTAGGGTGTTGGACAAAATGAATGTCAAAGTTATTACTACTTTTGAACTTAGTGATTCAAAGATGCAGGATCCCTGGGGCCCACGTGAGGAGATGCTGGAAGTGCCAGGGTGTTCAGTGGGGGCTGGTGTTGGCATTCGGTCAGTAGGGATTACTGCCCACCTACGTCCTTGAAAAACCACGAGCTTGAAAGTGTCCAGACACTTTGGGCCAAAGTGGCTAAGAAAGCGAACCCTATCTTCTACCTAGGGAGGAAGCAAGAGCCCCACGGAGTCTCAGACGTCGCCAACCTGAACAGGTAAGGAGCAAGCTGAGACTATCTGAAACTCACCCAAGAGAAGGGAAGAAGACCTGATTCAGATCCTGGCTTGCTTGGCCATTGGCTGCGTGATACGGGAAAAGCTGCTTGATTTCTCTGAACCTGTTTCCTCATCTGTAAATAGGCACCACATCCACTTTGCTCATTTTTTCATTAAAAATACAGGAATGATTCCGAATAATGATCCGAATAAATAAGAGGATGCAGGTGATTACAGGGAGGAGGTGGCACTGCCATCACTTCAAGCCACACCCGGGTCTGATGCCGACAAGAGATCTGCACTGGAGATGACAGGCAGGGGGTGGCTTGCAGAGCACAAGAGGGAGGAATCTGTAGGAAAATGAAGGAGGGCTCCAGGGGCACAGACATGGGTGAGAAATCCCCCGCACATGGGAGCTGGCAGCAGAAATTTACGTGGTGGTGACTTGAGGACGTCCTGCCAATGGAGCCGGACTCAGACCTCATGACAGGACACGGCCTGGGACCTGTCTCTGCGAGCAGAAGTCCTGCAGGGCATTGAGAGTCAGTGCCAGGCCAGGCGATCCTAGGAGCAGAGGATCAGATCTGAATTCAGGAAGGGAAGCTGGAGGTGGAGTCCTGGCCCTGCCCCCAGATGGTCCACACCACCTCTCCATCCAGGGTTCCTCATCTGCGAATCTCAAGTGGTACCTGCTTTACCTGGTGGGCATTAATGTCAAAATGCTCTTTAAACTACAGAGAGCTGAAGAAATGACTGCTTCTGGTCCTGCCCTCCCCACCCAGGCAGCTAAAAGATGGTGCTGTCTTCCCAAAAATACTTGCAGCTGTTGTCATCAGTTCTGGGTCTACAGGGCCCCCCCATCTGCCCAAGACACTTTGCTGTTCGCCAGCTTTGGCTGCCCAGCTTGCCTATAAAAGCTAAGAAGATGTTATGAAACCTGCCGTAAGGTTTTATGAGCCTTCTTTCCTTCCCAGGGACCAATCTCGGTGCTGTGAGTCACAGCAGATTCCATGTGAGGGGCTCAGAGCATGGGGCCGGCAGGAGGAAGCAGCGCAGATGGGCAGATGGGACGGGGACGGGGGCTTGGTGGAGCGTGCTGCCTCAAGTGGGCTCTGGCTCCAGGTGACCTTGGCCGACACTCCTGCCACCTTGGTTGGGCCATCCAGTCTAGCCCAGGGGAGAGGGAGGAAAAAGAAAAAAAAATAGAGAGAGAGAGAGAGAGAGAGAGAGAGGTGGGGAGCGAGGGATAGCCATGCAACACCAAAGAGTGGAATCAAACAGGCCTTGGTGCGCACCTCCTGCACGTTCTGGTGTGTGACAAGGCAGCTCACTTAATCTCTCCGAGCCTTAATTTTATCATCTGTCCAATGGGAATAATGATAGTACCAAGCTCCTGGGGTTGTTCAGCTGAGATAAATGGGGTAGGGTGATCAATATGTGTCAAACATTATTATTTTTTGCACAGTGTTTAGCAAAGTAGCGAGTGTCCAATAAATCTTTTCTAAATGGGTAAGTGAAAGAAAGAATAAACACAGCCACAAAATAGAACCTTTGAAGAAGAGGAGCAAGAGAAAGGGAAGAGGTCTCACCTGAAACCTTAATCAGCTCCTGCTTCCGTTTCCCCCGCCCACAGACGGAGGGGCTGAGATCCGCTCGGCTTCAAGCTCTCTCTCACTCCCCTGCTTGAGGCCTCTTGATTCTTTTCCTTACGCCCCTCCTTTGTCCATTATTTATTGAGCACCTACCATGTGCTAAGTAGTGTTCTAGTCACTGTGCACAAAACACAGGAAGCCCCTGCCCCTCCCTCCCCCTTTTTAAAGATTTTATTTATTTATTCATGAGAGATACAGAGAGAGAGAGGCAGAGACACAGGCAGAGACACAGGCAGAGGGAGAAGCAGGCTCCATGCAGGGAGCCCGACGTGGGACTCAATCCCGGGACTCCAGGATCACGCCCTGGGCCAAAGGCAGGCGCTAAACCGCTGTGCCACCCAGGGATCCCAGTCCCTGCCCTTTTGACACTTGTGGTCTGTTGGTAGCAAAAGGGAAACTCCACAAAACATGATGAATAACCAAGTTATATAATGCACTAAGTGTCATTAAGCGCTAAGGAGAACTGGAGAGGAGGGTGAGGGGGTGGCGAATGCTGGAGAGGGTATTACAGTGCCGAGGGGGGAGGTCAGGGGAGGTCTCCATTGCTGCCTTGACATGACTTTTTTGGGGCAAAGACTTAAAGGAGGTGAAGGAGTGAGTTGTGCTGATATCTGGGAAAGTCCAGGTAGAGGGAAAGCCAGTACAAAGGCCCTGGGGCAGGATATTATCTGGCATGGCTAGAAGAACAGCAAAGAGTACCAACCCCATCCTCCCTAAAAAAGAGAGCAGAATACAAAGTGCATCCCCCTTAGTTGACCAGGAGATGACTCCAGCTGTGGTCCACCACCTGTCTTCCCAGCCTGTGTCCCACCCCCCCCATTCCTCTGGTTCCCAGTCTCTCTGTGTCCTGTTCTGGCCAAATCTCTCCTGCCTGAGAGCAGATGGGGTTGAGGAAATTTCTTTTTGAATTAGATAATTCAAATATTATCCATTTCTCACCCGGATAGCAATGAGACACGAAGTCTTTGTTTGGGCGGGAAGGATGGAGGAGCAGCTGCCAGACCATGCATCCTCACCTGGAAGAAAGAGGTGGGCGGGGAGGGTGGCCAGGGCTGGGCGAAAGCAAGGACGATGAGCCACTCTGGCAGGGCTAAGTGACAGAGCCGGCTCCTACTTGATTCTGCCTTGTAGGGGGAAGAGCACTGGACTGGGAGTCAGGACACCAGGTTCCAGCCGTGACCCTGCCCTCAGCATGCTGTGACACCTGCCCAAGGCAGTTTCCTCGCAGTCTCTCCACTATGATTTCAGGCTGTTTGATGTGGAGACGTCTAATGTTCTCCAAGCTTAGCAGCTGTGGGGCCCCTCCAGCTCAAGACCACAAACTGCTAACAGGGTGACTCCCATCCATCCTTACGCCTCAGCATTCGTGTCCCCGGGACACTTGATGGGTCAGTGCAGGCCTCGGTCTCAGGGGAAAGAGGCTTGCTCACAGCCCGGCCTTGGCCAGGCACGCCTTTCTCAGGAGACAGCCTGAACTTGAGCCCTTGGCCTGTTCTGGTCTCACAAGCCCGCTTGACAGCAGACTGACACCTCAGCTCACAGGACTTTCTATCAGTTGATGGGAAAACTCTGTTTACTTTTCATTGACTTTTCCTAAGTGGGCTGTGTGCAGGGGGAGAGGCTGCTGGGAGCTGGGTAGATGGGTGGACCGGGCGCCGTCAGCCTGTCCCTCAGAGAGGGTCTCTTCTCTTCCTCACTCGTCCTCAGGTCAAAGCCATGCCCCCACAACACCCCCCAGCCCCCAGTCCTAGAAGTGTCCAGGCTCGCTCTGGCCTCACTTGGAGGTCACCTGCCCTAATAAAGGGCACCTATGCTTCTGTATGCGTCCCCACGTGCCTCCAGAGTGAGGCCCTGCTGGCTGCATGCAAGGCCTAGTAATTGCCCTGGGATTGATCTGTGGATGGTAATTCTGAGGCAGCCATCCGTGCTCCATGGGGGAGCGAGTGGTGAGGATGGGGTGATTATGGAAGAATGGCCTAGACTGCCAAGAAGTCTCCGGGAACTTGCAGTGGCCCTCAACCCTGCGCAGCACTGCCGAGGCACTTGGGGATAGAGCCTCTGAACCTCTACACTCCCCAGCCCCCGGCAGCAGAGGGTGGGGAACAAGAGGAAGGGTCTCACTCCTTAGGCTGATTGGTTGATGAAGTGGGGAGGGGGAGACAGGAAGTGGACTTTTCATCCAAGACCTGCCGATGCCTTTTCCTATCAAGGGGTTGAGGTCCTGTTGGTGACCTGAAAGTGATATTTCAGGCTAGTGTGCCAAGTTAAGTCCCCTCCCGTGGGAAAGCAGCTCTAGATGCCTGGGGCCACATCCAAGTGGAGACAGTACCTGAGCCATTGACTTAAGAACATAGTGAGTGTATCCGATCACTGTGCTGTGCACCTAAAACTAATGTAACATTGTGTGTTGGGCAGCCCGGGTGGCTCAGCGGTTTAGCGCCGCCTTCAGCCCAGGGTGTGGTCCTGGAGACCCGGGATCGAGTCCCACGTCGGGCTCCCTGCATGGAGCCTGCTTCTCCCTCTGCCTGTGTCTCTGCCTCTCTCTCTGTGTGTGTCTCATGAATAAATAAATAAAATCTTAAAAAAAATTGTATGTCAACTCTACTTCAATTTTAAAAAAAAAAAAGATGACAACACCCTCTACCCATATTGTTGGGTATCCACCAGGGCCTTTGCACCTGTTTTCTTTCCCTGATTTATAGGGTCCGGCACAAAAAAAAAAAAAAAAAAAAAGAAAGTGAATGAGACGAGGAAATGAAAGGTGGCTTCAACACCTTACTTGTATGTCCTCAGTCCCATGCAAGAGAAATCCCTGAAGCCCTGGTGGGTCTCCCCAAGAAAGGCTCTGAGATGAGATGCGGTGGGAAGACGCTGGGCTTGGGGCCTTAGGTGTTCCAGTGACAGCTTGTGCCCCCCCCCGGGGGGAGTTCCTGGCCTTGTCTGAGTCTTGGTTAGCCCTTTCGAAAATGGGGATTCCCACCAACAGGATAGGTGAGAGAATCCTGTGAGAAAGCAGATGGGAAAATGCTTTATAAACCATAAAGTGCTCATGAAAGTTAGCTATTGCTGCTGCGTTCACTTGTAGCAGTCACCAATGAGAAGCATTTCAAATCAAGATTTCTAATACAAACTAGGATTTTCTACCTGGGTCATAGAAGCCCACCACAATTTCCGTCCCCAAAAGGCAATAGGGCTGCTAGGGCTTGGATAGCTAGCTCTCGGCTCTCTTGCAGGCATCCACCCTCACTCTCCTCCACACCTGCCAGCTCTAAGACCTTGGATAGTGACCTAATCTCTATGGGTCTCATCTTTCGTAAGCTTTGCTAGCGCTGACATTATTCACTGGAAGACGGACTCGACTTATCTTCTGTGATCTCTCTCCACTCCTGCATTTCTTTCCCATCCTGCCCGAAACTTTTTCTCCTCTTCCCTGGGGAATGTACTTTTGCCTTCCGGGATCTTCTCTTTGCTACCCCCCATCCACACACCCCCTTTTCTCTTTGGTCTTCCCAGGTTTGGACAAGAGAGATCTGTGTCCTTCCTCAAGAGATGTCCCTGTGAGTTCTTCAAGTGGCTGGGAAGGGAAAAGGATCTCATGTATTTTTGGTACCAGAGATAATCAGATAATTGTGCAATTAGCAGTAATTTTATCGCTCCTGTAATTTCCTTTTAACAAGAGCCCCCTTTAAAAAAAATAAGAGGGATTTCTTCCTTTTATTTTTTTTTTCCCCTTGTGTTGTTTTGTCTGGAGTGTCTGTCATCAGGAGTTTGGTCGGACACCCACGCGCTCTGCTAGGAAGCGGGAGAGAAGGGGAAAGATGCGGGAGGCAGCCCTTGGGGGGGGTGGGTAATCTGCGGTGGGCGCAGGCTGGGGGAGCGGGCCCAGCGGACCGGAGGGGGCTCCTCTGGTCCCCAGGGACCGTCTCCCGTCTCTACGGCCGCTCTGCACGCCTGTCTCCCCGCGGCGACCCCGCGCGCTGGGAGGGATGCTCGGGGCAGCCTCCAGAGGCCGGGCGGGTGCAGCGGGGCTCACGCGGGACTCGGTGAGCAGGAGGGGGCACCGGCCGCCCGGCCCCGCAGCCCTCCTCCCGCCTCGTGGGCTGGGACACAGCGGAGGCCGACGGCCCTCGGGTCGGGTGCAGGTGATTACCCAGCGCACCCCCGGCGATTCCCTCTCCTCCCCCCGGGCAGTGCCTGCGGCGCCTTCCCTGATTCGGCCCGGGCTGCGCAGTCCGCGCCGGGCAACCTGCGGGGGCCGCGTCATCGTGCGCAGGTGCCCGGGACCCTGCAAGGTAAGCGCTCGCCGCCGCGTCCCCCGCCCCGGGTGCGCACCGCGAGCCCGCGGACCACCCGCCCCCACCCCGCGTCCCGGGCCCCACGCTGGGTCCGCGGGAGCCGGGGGCTGCCGGGCGCTGCGGGCTGCCGGGCGCTGCGGGAAGGGGTGGGGGGAGGAGGGAAGGGGAGGGGGAGGGGGGAGGAGGGAAGGGGAGGGGGCGAGCTCCGGTGCGCAGAGCTCAGACCGCCGCTCTGCGTGCGCTCCCGGGGCCCGGCGTGGAGAGGCTGGCGGGGACCGGGGCGACTTGTGGCAGGAAAGGGGCCACCTCGCCACGGCCCCAGGAGGAGGAGGAGGAGGAGGAGGAGGAGGAGGAGGAGGAGGAGGAGGAGGCCTTTGCGGGACATGGGATCCTCCCGTCCCTTCCCTCCGGTGGAGAGGCGCCTCATTGATGAGCCTTGTCATCATCCTTCAAGTGTAATTTTTTTAAATTGCAAAAATCTTACAGAGCTATTAACCTCAAAAGAGTTTAACATATGGCAGACCGAGTCTCCCTCTTACCCTAATTATAAGGCTTGCAGTAATGGGGCTGTCTTTTAAGTTACAGCTGCTGCGCTTTTGGCTTTCGCTAACATTACATCCTATTAAAGAGCTACATTAAATGCATGCAAATTGCCGGAGCGACCGCGCTCTCGCGACCAATGAGGGGGACGGATTGCAGCCCAGGCGGCGATATCGAGGGTCAGACTCACCCTGCTGCGAGCGCCATATGATCTATCAATCAAACTCCTCTCATTAATTAACTAATTCATTAAATATCTTTATATATGAAGGCCCGGCCAGGCGGAACATTGTGTTGACAGGGACGTCCCGTCAGCACTTAGCCCAACGTGCGCCCCTCCCCTCCCGCACAAATCACCAGATGACTAAGAGAGGTCAACTTCACAGAGTCTGCAGGGATCCCAAGCTACGGGGCCCACCCCCTGGTGCCCTCCTTGGGCCTCTCTGTGTCTGATGCCCCTGTGTCCCACCTTCTCGTTGTGCACCTGTCTGCACTCACCAGGCCATGGTTTTCATGAGCGCTCTATGGGTCTGGTGCCTCATCTTCTCTGATCCCCATAGTGGCCCGGGACTGGACCAGATCTTGCTCATCTCTTACCCCCAGTGCCTAGCACAGAGCCTGACACATGGTAGGCATCCCCAGTGTTTGTGAAATGAAGGAAGACATGCTGTAATGAGTGCTTCCCTCTCTCCAGTACCCCCAAGGAGGCACCTACCTGGCCCTACCAGGTAGGTACCTACCAGGCCTGGTACCTACCAGGCCCTCCCTTGCAATGCTCTTTGGGTAGACTGGTCGCTCTAGGGAGGAGAGGATGGTGAGTGAGCCGGTGGCATCTGCAGAGAGGGGTGGGGGAAGAAAGGAACTCCTGAAGTTCAGAGCTGGTAAGCCATGTAACCACAATTCACAGTTTCTGAAGCAAACCCTTACCGGAAGAATGAATGAATGCCATTCTATGAACAGCAGAGACGGTTTAGACCCAATAGTGGGCTTGGAATGAATAGTGGGCTTCCTTAGTTCTTTCTACAGACGCACACACTTATGTATATGGGTATATCTATTTGCTGTGTATACATACATAAATGCATATGTATTTCTGTGGAGCAACTGTTACAGAATCATTCTTTTCCTGTATTTATCTCTCTCATTCAATATTGACAACTTGGCCAGGTGGTTATTTTTACTTCCAGGCTACAGGAGAAGAAACAGAGGCTCAGAAAGCACAAGTAACTCCTCCAAGGTCAAGCGGCAGAGCCCAAATTCAGACGTGGGCTCATTGGATCCAGGACCAGTGCCCACCGGTGTGTCATCAGCACGTCAAAAAATGCCTCGGGGTGGGGTGGGGTGGATCAGTGGATGCGCTGCTCTCCTGGGGGCCTGCTGTTCCCCTTTGTCCACACAGTTGTCTTTCTCTCCTTGCATTGCTGCAGTCTCTGCACCACTGCCTTCTCTGCCGGGCTGGTAGGTTTTTGCTCTGTTTGGGAAGATGGATGTCACAGCACACCCTATGATCAAGGCTGCTGGCTCTTGACTGGCTTGGAGTGATTTTCCATATAGGACACCTAGGGCGGACAGAGCAGGCTATCTTGTAGCAGTGTGTCTGCAAGGATCTGTGCCCTGAGCCACTGGGTACAAGGAATGGGGATGGGATGGGCACCCGCAGGCCGGCTCCTTGGAGAACACTCCCCAAGCGGGCTCTGGCCCCTGTCAGAAAGGGCAGTGGCAGGTGAGGGCTGCAGGGTCAAAATCATAAGGGTCTGTCCAGGCGTTAGCTTTAGGTCCTGCTATTCAGCTCATGCAAGTTCCCAACCCACCCAAATGAAATGAGATGTGCAGGCAAACTTCCAAACCCTAGAAATACCAGGGGGAAAACACATGCCCAGATCTTTTATGCTCCTCTCTCTTCGTCTCTCTCCATCTCACTCTCTTGCCCTTCTGAGACATGGGGCTAATGGACTTTAGCTGTTAGCGCCTGTGATGTTGGGCACCAACCTCACCGTGGGCCTCTATAGCTTCCTCTGGCCCCCTTGGATCCCAAGAATAGTTTTGGAATGGGGCATGCTGTGCTAATGGGGGTTAATGCTAACCTCGGAATCAATTTTCCCTCCCAGAAGAAAATTCTCCTGGCTTAGGCCGCGCAGACCATAATAGTGAAAATGGCTCTAGATTTGAAAAATTGGCACGTTGTAGTCCAACAAGGCAATTTTTCAATTGTTCTGTGCGGCTGTGTGCCTCTGGATGCTATGCCGTTTGTGTCCTGGAGCTATAGGATGGAGAACGCTTTCCAGCCAAAAAACAGCTCAGAGGTGGCCTTTACGTCTCCCACACCAGCCTGAATTTGTTTAGCTTTTTTTTTGTTGTTGTTCACTTGCCCAAAATCCTTGGAGCTTTGTCCTCTCTACCTTAGCAGCGACCAGAGCTGTTGGATGAGGAAAGAGTGTTGTGGCTCTCTGCAGGACCTCACTCCTGAGGGCAAAGGGCCAGAGGAAGAGGGGTTCCTGAAGACCATGGGTCTGTGCTCAGGCACAAGGAAAAGCCAGCCAGCCCAGGAGCCCAGCTCCCAACCAGCTTTTCCTGGCCAGTGTCATGCCAGTGTCCTGGCCTTTCTCGGGCTCAATGATGAGAACCCAGAAGAGGAAATGTCTGTGATCATTGTGCAGGACCCTTGGTTTTGATGAGCTGGGTTACCTCTATTATAAAATGCAAATCATTTTGTCTTGTTTTCATGAACATTAAAATGCAAAGCAAGACATCTTAGAATAAAAATATAGGATATGTATCTCAAATACGAGAACTTCAGGATGGGAGCACTGCACGGCCGTTTACCAGTTCCTTAGTAAATGTCCTCATTGTACAGATCCGGGGGGGATGGAGGTTGCCCAAGGTCACACATCTGGTCGGTGGAGAACGTGCTGAACCCGGCGTGTTGGGTAATGATCCACGTTGCCAGGGAATGCCGTGGTCGGCTTTCTTTCTCCTGTGGCCACAGCTCTTGTCTTTCAGATCATTTGCCCTTCCGTAAGTCCTCTTAAGGGTGCGCTTATTTGGTGACTAAAGATCAGAAGCCTGTGACGTATTGAAATGAAACACGGGACAAGGCTGAACTGAGACCTGGCGGCGGGCTGGTGTCCTACCGCCGGCCCTGCTCCCCTCTCCCCCGCTTCCCACAGCACATCCTGTCATCTCCACCGTGCCGGGGATCACATGGTCCCCTTACTTCTCCATGCAGCGCAGGCTCCCTTCTGTGGCTTTCCCCGTGGTTCCCCAGGTCTCACGGCCACTTGCCTTCTCACCTGCACTGCCCTGTGTCCACCCCTCACACCCAGGTAGCCCCTTGCACAGACGTTTCTGCATTTCCTTACGTGCATCTTGCCTTTGCTCACCTTCACAGTCCCTGTTTGCCTTTGCACATTCAGTTATCCTCTCCTCCCAGAAGTACACACCTCCCTGGTCCCCATATGCCCACCAGCCACGCTCGCCTCCCATCACCTGGCTAGGTCCAGATTACCCTTCAGGCTCTGGAAATACCAGTTTCTCTTCACTGAACCCCAAGGTCTCTACCAGCCGCTCCTCCTATGAGCTCCTAAAGCACGCCTCGCTTCCCCTGGGCTGTCACTTATGACCCTGTATTGCGATTGCCTGTTGACCAGTTTGAATCTTCCATTAGAATGGGAGCTCCCAGGGGGCGGAGCTGTGCCATGGGGTCACTGTTTTAGGCGGGTGAAGATCGCCTGGCTCAGGGCAGGCCCTCCTTGCGTAGTGGAACAGCTTCTGTAGAAACCGTGCTACTACTGTTAGAACAAGTAACAGCAGCTGATGCTTAGTGAGGCTTTCATGTGCCAGCAACTATGCTAAGTGCTTTCTGTGCATCATCTAATTTATGTTAGTTTCTGTATGAATTGAGTGAGGCGAGAGACAAGGGTTCTAATTCTGGCTCTGCCACCAGCTGACTGTGTGACTTTCCACAATTACCGTGGTTTTCTCATCTTTGGAATAAAGGAGAGAGAAAGGGGGCAGCCCAGACTTAATTTCTCCGTTCTTTTTTTCCCAGGCAAAGAGGGAGCCAAGAGTCAGTCGACGTGGGCCTAGGGGACTCAGGATTCAGAGAACCAGCAGACAGAGGGTCAACTTTCTAGTCTGGGAGCAGGAGGAGAGGGACATGGCTGAGAGGCTGGGAAGGGCAGCGGGTTGTTCTCTCATGCTGTGGTGGAGCTTCCAGATAGAGAAGCCCGCTGCTAGCTGAGTCATTAACGCTGGTCTCCTCGCCGTCACCTCGGGCATTGTCTGATTTAAGTGTAATAGCTTGTTTGGTGGATTTTGCCTTCTATAGAAATCCCCCCAAGAGTGAAGTGCTTCATTCAGCCGGGAGAGCACAGGCCTTTGTGTGCTGATGGCCTGGCCTCGGCTGAACGTGTTTGGAGTTGGTTATCAAAGGGGAGGATAAATTAGAGCTCAGAGCTGAAAGGAGAAGGAAGAGGGGGCCCTTTCATGAGCAGGGCTGAACACTTAGGCAGCTGACTTGGGGCCGGGAAGCCCCAAGGCCAGGCCTCTTGCCTTTTGGCAGGGGTAGTGCTGGACGCAGGCCTGGCTGGGCTCTGGCAAAACCCAAGCTCAGACTCAACCAGGCCCTGCGGCAGGAGGAGGGGTGGCAAGTGAGGTTCCTAATAAAATGGCCTCTGGTACCTGGAAGGCTCGCTGCTTCCCCACCCCCCTCCCCCCTCCCCCCCCATGCCACTCGCCCTGGTGGCCCTGTTCACATAGTTCATTTATTGAAATCATATTCCGATGGTGCCCAAGGTCCAAGGGGCCTTGTTAGTGTGTGGGGCCCCATTCCGGGGCTTGGGCCCTCTCTTTATTGACCTATCCCCATCTGCCTCCCTCTTGTCCCCCAGGACTCACAAACAAGCTGGGCCTCAGGATGGTTTTATGGAGTGCACCGATCAGCCAGGAATATGGAGCTCCTGGGCACCCATCCCTCTCCACGGATGTGGCTTCTGCTGTCCAGATTCAGAGGCGACACTGGGCACAGCTGTCAGCTGAGTCACAGGCAGGGCAACCTAAATAGGAAATTGCACCGAGCGCTAAGGTTTTTCCTGCAAGAATGCCTCTCTCTGGTTTTTGGTGGGTCTTCTTCTCCATCAGTGACAGGTGCTTGCCACCTGAGATCTAGAGCCACAAGGTCATTCCTCAAGACACCAGAAACCTACCTGACTTCCGTTTGCCCATTGGCGACAACGTCTTAGGTGCAGATCTGTTTCCGGCAGGAAGGAACCCAAGACACCAAGCTGTAGATTTGTTTGGAGTTACAGACATTTTAAGGGATTGTCTGAGAGTGATGACCCCGCACCCCAGCAAAACACATAGATTCTCACGCAAACAAAATGCAAATGCATGCACAAAATGCATACCTGCCGTTTAGGGGATGTGGTACTTCTACCCTCCAAATCTATGAATACATCCCACCCTGGCAGCACATTTTACAAAATTCTGAGGTCTGAGCCTTAAACACAGAGACTCTGACTTAATTGGTCCAGGATGGGGTTTGGGTGTTAGTATTTTTTTTCTAGAACCCTCTAGGAAATTCTTATGCTGCCAGGATTGAGAATCATCACCTTAGGGCCTCTTAGCAAGCCATCCCCCTCAGATTACGAACCCCAGCTGTGGACAGTCAATGCTTGTGCAGAGAGACACATAGGAAGGCGGCGCATGGTGGGGCAGTTGCAGGGAGTGGGTTATACACCATGAGCAGATTTATTATTTTGCCCACTGTGTTTAAAATCCTTTCCTTCTTTCTTTACCCCTTGAGGGGTGCTTCCTTGGTGTTCACTTAAAATAATTTAAGCACACCACAGTGGGAAGGGAGCCTGGTTGCCTTGATGTGCTTCTGTCATTTCAAGGAGCTCAATAAAAATTTAGTTTCGGTGTTCGCTCAATGCAACTTCCACATAGAGGTCTTATGTTGCAAACCAGATTTCTCTTTTCATCTGGTCACCCCCCGGGGAAATTGTGTATTTGAAATTCAAACAATATTTGGGCAAAAAGAATTTCTCATTATATGTGGTGGGGAAGGCCAATGAGAGGAAAGCACTGAGAAATGATTGAGTGACATTTCTATTTGCTGGTTTGACTTTTCCACCAGTGGCAGCCGTGCTTTGGGGCTGCCAGAAAACTCCTGGTGTGGACTGGAAATGCCAGACCCCTGGAAAAAATAATTTGGAAGAGAAAAATGTGAGCAGGCGGTTAGACATGGGTTTGAGGAGTCAATATGACCTCCAGCTGACATCATCCACACCAGTAAGTGTAAGATGGAATTCTGTGTTTTGCATTAAGGTCTCTCCAGGGAGGAGGTTCCTTGAGTTCTAGACTCTCAAGGTTAAAGGGAACTGAGAAGTCATCTGGATCTTACCATCTTTGGTAAGTGAATCTCCTCTCTGCCATCCTGACCCTGGTCAAGCCTTTGAAGTAATTGACACAAAAAGCATTTATCGAACCCCAGCAACGTCTGGCACTTGGCATGGTGTGTACGGGAATTCAGAGACTGATGCTTAATGCCTCCCCTAAAGTGACATTCAGTTTTCTGAGGACCCAAAAAGCCCAAATGACGGGGAGAAGTGGTAAATGCTGTGCCGTCAGAAAGCAGAGGTGACCTTGGCTGAGAGTCCATTAGGAGTCAGGTACTCTCCCCAGATGACTTTCTTGAATCATTACAACAATTTTGAAAGTAAGTACTATTATCATCACCCTCTTTTTACAGGCAAGGGAACTGATGGTCAGAGAGGTGAATTTGCTTTCTTACGGTGACAGAGAATGAGCATTTTAACCTGGGATGTCTGAACCCAATGCTTTTGCTGTTATAATAATCTGCTTTACTAAGATAGGGGAACAGGGTTCAGAAAAGGGCAGAGTGGCTTTGGGTGTGGGTGGGGTATGGCAGGGAGGGCTTTGGGCAGGTGGAAATGGCTGAGAGAAGATGTGTCCAGAGCACAGGTACCCAGGCTAGACAGTGCTCGGGGAAAGGAGGACCTCCCCTTGGGCTGGAATGCAGTCCTAGGGGGAGACAGAGGAAGGTAGGTGGCCTAGCACAGATTTTTGAAGGCATGGAAGCTAAGGATTTAGGATCTGTGACAGGACAGGCAGTGGGAAGTCCCTAAGAGTTTCTGAGGAGAGACAGAGTATAGAGTGATCATTGCTACTCTTGATTTAGGATTAACAGGGGAGCTTCCCAATCCTGGTGCTCATTGCCTAGCTGGGTGATTTGAGCAGATAATTTTATTTCTATGTGCCTCCCTTCCCCCATCTGTGCAATGAGAATGATCAACAGTGGTCACCTCATGGAGCTGTTGTAAGGATCAAAGATGTGATGTATGGGGCAGCCCTGGTGGTGCAGTGGTTTAGTGCCGCCTGCAGCCTGGGGTGTGATCCTGGAGACCTGGGATCGAGTCCCACGTCGGGCTCCCTGCATGGAGCCTGCTTCTCCCTCTGCCTGTGTCTCTGCCTCTCTCTCTGTGTCTCTCATGAATAAATAAATAAAATCTTAAAAAAAAAGAAGTAATGTATGTGAAGCGATTAGGATAATGCCTGGCACACAGTAGGCTCTTCCTGTAGGTTGGATATGGTTTTTACCCTTTGGGGAGGTGATTCTGATAATGGTGTGTGTAGGAAGTGGGGAGAGAGGTGGGCCTGGAGTTTAGCCAGGAGGCCACTGCAGTGGTCCAGGCCAGAGAGTCTAAGGGCTTCACCCTGAGTGGTCAGGGTGGAACTGCAGAGGGGACAAGAACACGAGGGTCAGCATTACTCTGCCTCCCATCGGCGGTGGGGGTGCCCTGGGAAGTGCAGAGAGATCTTTGAGCTGGGAGAGCAGTAGTGCCAGCACAGACCTTGGCCCCTGAGGAGCTGCCGGCCAGTGGGGAAAGATGAGAAATTTGTCTTAAGCTTGTGTTAACCTAGAGTGAGAAGCAACCCTGAGAGGAAACAGGGGACCTGGGAGGACAGTCTAGCCTTGCCCTTGGCCTCATTCCACATGGCTGCTCTGCTTCTTTGCATCCCCATCCCCATGCTGCCCTTGACTCCTCTGTTCCTGCCTCCTCAGAGCCCTACCTGGGCTCCCCACATGCCTGTGCCCTCTACAGCTGCTGCCCAGGAGCTCGGGGCAGGGGGACCCGGG
Organism: Nyctereutes procyonoides; assembly: GCF_905146905.1. Lineage (NCBI taxonomy): Eukaryota > Metazoa > Chordata > Mammalia > Carnivora > Canidae > Nyctereutes > Nyctereutes procyonoides. The sequence goes on from NW_026575140.1 coordinate 71,883,242, forward strand.
GTCCCCATAAAAGCAGGCCAGTTTGGATGCGTGCGTCTGACACCAGGTTTGATGCTGGCTAGAGGGATGGGTGGGCTGACTCCCCAGAGTGTGTGTTTAGGAGGCAGAGGGAAGGATTTAGGAGATGGTGGTAGGTAGCAATAGGAAACAATCCTGCCTTAGGAGGAGGAAATAGGTGAGTGACCAGCTGTGCAGCTTTCAGGGTCTTCCCGCTGCCACAAGAATCTCTGCATGTGACATGCGGTGCCCTCCTGTGCGCCCCGAGCCTGCGCCTGTCTGATGCTGCTTGTGTGGCATTGGGAGGGGCGGCAGGTACAGTGACAGGCTGAGAGCGGTGCCGCCGGAGGCAAGGTAGCTTCTGGTGAGTCGAGGGTGCTCCGCCTTGAGCCCCCCATCCCCGGCCCCCCATCTTCCAATGGATCGCATCCTGCCTACCCGCTGCCTTGCTGCCGCCACCACCATTGCCATGGATTCAAGTGGTTCCCGGCCTTGCGCATCAGACATTCAGAGAAAACGAGGCCTGCATGGGGAACGGGGGCGTCTTACAGCAGCATCACCAGCCTGCTGTCAGCCAGGCGCTCTGCCTCTGCAGAGCAGACTCCAGACAGGTTGCCGTGTGTCAGGCCGGGCCTGCCTAGGCTTGGCAGGGGGTCTTGTGGACAGGCACAGTCAATTACCCAGAAAGGTTCCACTTAACTTCCCCAGCTATTTGCAAAGCCTGCCCTGGCCTCCGCAGCCGTGCTGGCCTCCACGGCCGTGCTGGCCTCTGTGGCTGTGTTGGCCTCTGCGGCCGTGCTGGCCTTGGCCAGAGCTCCATCAGCCTGTGCTGGAGGCAGTTGCCTGACAACCCTGTCCTCAGACGTGTCCAGCGCCACCAGTTCAGGGGCAGGGGTTGGGGGGAGGCAGTGAGGTGGGCAGACTCGGGCCCTCGTCAGCTCTGGGGCCACCGGTTCTGGTCCCAGCCAGTGGATTTCCATTTCTGCCCTGCAGACCTCCCGGAATCATCAGTGGAGGCTGCCTCCCCTCCATGTCCACTTTTCTCCTCTGGCAGGCATCCCATGCACTCTCATCCTTCCCAGTCATTCGTCTAGCCCAGCGGATGATTACAGTCTGGGCTCTGCAGTCACACAGCCGTGGGTTTGAAGCCTGGATCAGCCACATACTGCTGTGTGGCCTCACATTTCATCTGTGAAATGAAAATTAATAATAATAATAATAATAATAAATCTCTCATGAGATAACTACAGGGATCAAAGGAGATATTGGGTGTTAAGTACCCAAAGTGCCCAGCACAGGATAAATGCTCAGCTAATATTCTTACCCCCTTCCTCTTCCTCTCTCCTCTTCTTCCCTTCTCCTTTTCCTATTTAATTCTTTAAGAACCTCACTTCTCAGGAAGTTGGCTGTTTGTTTCCTCCCTTCTGCTATAGAAACCTGAATTAGCAGAAAACCCAGCCTCTAGCCCAGCCTTATCTACCACATCTCTCCATACGGAATTTAGTCTACAATTGAAAAATATATCATGAAGTGAGGCTGTGTTTCCTCCAGCTGCCTAATGCGTGGGTCCAGGACTTTGTGATATTTAAAGTCTTGATGGTTCTACCTGCTTTCCCACTGAAGTTTTGTATTTCACGGGCATTTCCTCTCTGGGCACCACCCCCAACCAGCCCAGTCATCTCCCAGATGTTTGCTATTGGGCAGAAACACCCAACAGGTGCCATGTGGGGCTCAGCAGGTATTACACGATCCTGGGACTCCAGCCTGAAACATGCGCACGATGGCTGGAAGGCAGAGAACGCTCAGTCATTTGGTCATTAAGTCATTCAACAAACATGGAGCATCCACTATGTGCTGAGGGTCTAAGGCAAAAAGACACAGCCCGGGCCCTGAGGTGAGCAGTCTGATGGGGAGGTGGAAAAGCATGCGGATGATTGCAATACAACATGCTAAGACCGACGTAGGATAATGTGGCTGAAAAGGGGTTGGAGAGGCTTGTGAGACTAAATGAGAAGCCAAGTCTGCAAGGCGAGTAGGAGTTAGTTTAGATAACGGGGAAACCCAAACCATCCCCCCAACCTTTGGTGAGCAGCGGTGTAGCTCCGAAGGGAGTAGCTGACCGAGTCCAGTGTAGCCGCCAGGGAGCTTTCCCAGCGTGGACTCGTCTTGCAGCCCGTTCACAGGGCTCTTCGTCCCAGGACCGACCCTGCTGCTGCTGGTGACGCGTGGCCAATGCAGGAGGCTCCCCTTGCGTACATCTCAGGTTTGGGGCGGTGTCCCCCACCCCCTGCCTTGCTCTGGAGGTGGGCTGTGAGGTGGGACTTGCAGATTCCGGGAGCAGTGGCTGCACCCCAGCACTATCCTAATTGTGCCAGACAGAGCTGTTTAAATACCACCAGATAGAATATTACTCAAATTAAAATGAGGCCTTAAATGTCATTATTTGTGTCATTATTAATAGCCCTTAATTGTGTTCTCTAATCATCATGAAATTATGTTAGTATTAATATTCACGTCAAAGCTGCCTAGGGAACTTGGAAGATTTCAGAAAAAAATTATACCATATGTCAGTTCCCATGAATGTGAAGCAAATGCTGGTTTTAGAGCTTAGTTGAGACCGGAGATGAGACGGCGCCCTTGACACCTGGGGGCCGCGATGGCCGCGATGGCCGCCAATGGCCAAGGTCACTTGGTTCCTGCTCCCTGGGTGGCGGCCTCCCGGACCCCTGCACCCGGCGGGACCCCTCGAGGTGTCAGTAGGACCTGTTCTGGGGGACCCTGCGCAGGGCTGGGGCCAGCTGCCCCAGCTGCTCAAGGGGTCGGGGTCCACTCGGATGGACGGGTGTCTGGTGCCTCCTCTCCTCCTCTCCTGGCAGTCTCAGACCTCCTGGGTGTAGACACCACAGGAGAGGGCCGCGGCCACCCCGCCTGTCCTCCCGCTCCACCGCCTTGTGGACCTCACCTCCGCGGATTCTGGGCCCGGCCCAGAGGGCCCGACGTGGCTCGGGGAAGCAGTGCAAAAGGCGTCAGGCTGACCTTCCCAGGGAAACTTCTGCACAAGCAAAAGAACTTTGAGAAAGTGAACTCAGAGACCTGGAATTTGAAAGGAGTGTGTATGGAGTGTCCCTAAAAATCTGGAAACAGGTGAATGGCTCTGTGTCCTCGGGGATGTCTTTCTACTGTAAGGAATAAAATAGCACCATCCGTGTTTCCACGCTTTGCGGACAACCTGTGCTTTGCCCCCCGCCAACCTTGCCGGGGCTTCTTTCGGGGGTGGCGGGGTGGGGGGACACTACTCCCAGTGTAAGGACGGCAGTCCCTTCGGATGCTTTCTTTTCTTATCAGAGGCTTCAGGAGTGAGAGCCTCAGTTGGGAAGGGGCAGGATCGTGCCTCTTCTCACGTCAAGCGGGACTCCAGCTCTGCCTCTGCTCACAGTGACACCGGGTATAAGAGGTGGGGTGGTGACAAGGCAGGCGATATTGCCAATTAGAGTCTCCCTCCCCATGGGGATGTGTGGGGCGAGTGCCCTGGGACCCCCAGAGGCATCAGCCTCCTGCTGACATCACTCACTGGCTCCTCTTCATCATTTCTACAACATTCCTTTAGGCTGCCTGCCTAATGCCTCAGTCATCCGCTAATGGAGTCCACGTGACCACGATGTGTCAGACAAATCTGGGGCAACCGCCTCACTCTCTTCCCAGAGCCCTTGGAATTCTCTGGAACTGAGAATATTCAAATGCCTTTCTTGGTGAAACAGCAGGCTTCCAACCCCCCAAATATTATGACTTGAGTTAAATATAACCCAGAGCATGAAAATAACGGCACAACACTGGGCTTGGAGAAGCCACGGAGGGAGCGGCTCATACACAGTCACACTCTCTGTCACCCTGGGGGTGGCGGGCTGTCCACAGGACCCATGGCCACGCGGGCAGAAGCCCACAGAGACACGCGGAGGCCTCAGGGCGTTCTGGGCTGGTGAGTAGTGACGTTAGCCGGGCTGGGCCTTACGGGCGTTGGTTGCTGGATATATTCTCTCTCTCTTCTTCTAATTAGACATGTGACTTCAAGGATGGGGAGGAACTGTCTTAGCTGTGGTGTGGAAAGGGAGACTTGCCAACTTTGTAAGATGCAGAGGAGACCAGCGTGCCAGTGGGACACCAGGCCCGCTTGTCGATGCTTGTTCCCAAGCCGGAGGGAAGACGCCATGTGCCCTCCGTGGGCACTGGATTGCCTCTCAAGATAACCCAGAAGGAGGGGAGGCTGAGGAGATGCCATGTTTGGGACCCTGAGCCAGGTTCTCCAGCCTGCCTCAGTTTCTCCTGTAACCACATGCAGAAGTGTTCGGTGAGAACTCAGTGGGTAGTAGATAAGCACCAGGTCATCTGAAAGTCAGGCTCTCTGAAGTCCAAACCCAATGACCCCAGTCATCGTTGGCCTGGAGCTGGATGTGAACCCATGACCCTAGAGTAGGATAGTTGACTAGGCCCCCACTCAGGTCCACACTACCAGCCGATTACCCAGCAACATGGCCACATGGCTGTTCCTCTCTCTTCCGCTTTGGGCCAAATAGCAGATAGCTCAGGCCAGTCCAAGAGATGGGATAAATTGGCATCTCCTTTGTGTTACGGATGCATTCTGCGTGTGGGAGGGTTGACGGCATTCCTTTGGTCCCTGGAAGGCAAGCAGGGCAGATATAATTACCCTTCACTCTGCAGATGAGGAAACTGACTCTCAGCACAGGTATGAGCCCAAGGCCATATGGCTTACAAGCGACACAAGTGGAGTTGACCCCCAAGTGTTCTGATTGCCAGGGCTGTGTTCTGAATTAGGTACATCCCTCTCCAGCCCCAGCCCGCAGCCCCACGCAGAGGCCGGGTGGGAATTCCGAGGAATGTCTGGGGGCTGGCTCACTGGCCCATGAATTCTATCAAGACGGCAGCAACAATGTTATTAAGCTCTCTGCCTTTCCCCAAATCTTTGCTTTTTTCCCAGCTCTCTCGCTCAGGCGTGCATGGGAGGAAGTCCAGAGCAATGTGTGGGAAGGTGCGAACACGAGGTAGTAAGAAGGACTCTGTCCTGTCGGGGTCTTTGCTTTCGTGCTCTATGGTCCTTATCTTGAAGACAGCGGAAGGAGGCCCTGCTCCTCTGGGGTCTGAGAACAAAACCACAAAGGCACCTCCTCTCCCCACTGTGCCCCCCACCCCATCACCAAATCCCGAGATGCCTTATCCTGAGAGGGAGCTTGGGTGATGATAAGGGGATTCCTACTTCCCCTGGCTGCTGGCCTGAGGGTCTTAGGTGATGACAAGAGTCATGGTGGGATAGCTCCCCTGGACTCACACACAGAGCTGCCCGCCCTGCTCCCTGCATGAGGAAGTAGACCTCACGAGCTGTTCTGGGGGTGCACAGAGCACCTCCCTCGTCCATCCTGAGACCCACTGTCCAGCTCTCCACCTCTGGGCCCCCCTAATCCTTCCTCCACCCCCATCTTCCGCCGCTACAAAGCCCCTGCTAGAAGTTGACAAAGCTGACTGGCTGTTTAATGTGCCACAGGTGTTGTTGCTAGGCAACCACCCCACTCGGTAGCTCAGACTCTGTCAGCCCAGATCAAACCCCTGGTAGCACTTAACCCCATAACTGCTTACTGCAAATGCTAATTACCCAGGCCCACCGAACAGCAGATTTAACAGTGTTTATTTATTTATCAAGGATCAGAAGGCTGAGTTCTCAGCCAACACTCCTCACCGCGGAGCCTTGGGTCAGGCTGCCCCAAGCAGGATGTGGAGGCCTCAGGCTTGTAAGTGTCTGTCTTCTTTTCTGGCCATGTCCAGTGGACGTAGAATGTCATGTTGGCCACTTTACTCCACAGGATAGGATTCTCCCTCAGCCAGCCAAACGCCTTGACTACTCTCTGGTCTCCAGGGTAGAGGTTGCAGAGCTGGTTCCTACATTGTTGACTACTTCCAGGTTCACGTTCTTGATCCAGAGCCTCATAGTTATGAGTGGAAGTCGTTTCTTTGGTGTTGGTACTCAGCGGAGTAGGGGATGATCATCAATATTTGACAATTCTTCTAATACCTGAGTGTTTTTATGCACTCCTGTTCTCGGGTTTCGCTTCCGCAGGGGGAGATAACTCACAGTTCTTTAGCTCGACCAGGAATTACGGGAAGCTCTAGACATACATAGATAGATATTTATACTAGATATACATCAAACTCTAGTAGAATTGATCTATTCTGGAGCTGGCCTCCCTGTCTCAGGCTGTGATCACCCCGCCTAACCCATGATAGGTCCTCAGCAACCACTGTTGGATTCATGAACACAACCATGTTTCTAATTATTTTCTAACCCATAGAATAGGGTTGGCAGGAACAAGAGAGACCATCAAGTGCCGGAACAAACTCCTCTGTCCCTTCTTTCCCCCTCTCCCCCAAGAAACTAAACTCTGCCCATAAGCCAACTTGTAGGAGACTCCCCTGTGGTACTGAATCTCCCTTCTGATGGCGAGGTGCCACACAAGTGTAGTCCTGGTTGTGAGGGATAGGTCTAGGCCTACTGGGCCATGGGAGTGGAGCATTCCACATATTCCCAAAAGGCAGTTTCTCCCAAGAGCATGTTGGCATCTCCCTCTAGAGCCCTGGAATAAGTTCCAAAGCATCCCTAACTGCTCTCCTGTCTAGCTAAAAGTCAGTGAACCCTTCTGTTGCTGAATGTTGTCTAGTTATTTAGGGTTGGAGGGGAAGGGAGACCTGACTTCTACTGAGCACTCATGTTCATTATTTAGAAACAGATAATTCAACCCTGGAGCCCCACCGTGATGTAGGTACCATGCTCCTCATGAATGCGTTATGTCAGGCGCCGCACTAGTGCCTACATACTTAACCTTTACCGTAGCTCCAGTATGTGGATCTGTCTCTATCCTGTATGTGAAAAACTGAGGTTCTGAGAGGTGAAATAACCTGCTCAAGTCTGCACAACCAGCAAGGGGCACAGCTGGCACTCTGTATCACATGATATCCTTTGAAAACCACAAGTGGGGGGAGGTTAAGTGACTGGCCAGAGACCCCATAGTGAGGGAGTGATGGGATAGAGATTTGAGTTCTCTCATTGCTCTGACTCTAAAGTTCTTTTCATATTTTGACCTCTGCAATTTTTAAGAGTTGTCCTTCCAGTTTCTGTGTTGGATGGTGAAAAATTCATGTGTCTAGCATGGAGGAGGAGTGGGTTCTAGGGAGCAGCAGAGTTTGCATTATGAAAAGGCTGTATCCTGAAGTCAGATCTCTTGTCTGTCTCTTTCCTGTGACCTCAGAGGGATCACATTGGAGAGAGCTGAGAGGGGAAGAGAGAGGAAGAGGAGAGATGGGGAGGAAAAGTGGGAGGAAGAGGCAAAGGAGGGAGGGAGGAAGGGAAAGGGAAAGATGCACAGAGAGAAAGATGGAGAGGAAAAGGAGGGGGAAAGGAAGGGAGAGAAAGGAAGAGATGAGATGGAGGGAGAAAGAGAGAGAGACAGGGAAAGAGAGATAGGAAAAAGGAGGAGAGGAGGAAGAGGGAGAAAAGAGGCGGCAGGGAATGGGCACACGTGCACATGGACGTGCACACATACACACACGCAGGCTTGCTCCCAAACCCCTATGGCTCCCTGCTTCCCTCCAGCATCTGAGTCAGCAATGCCTTGGCTTTGGGCTAAGCCACTGTTGCCAGCTGGTGGCATTAAGAGTTGGGATTGCCAGTTCGGTCACAGGTGACAGGATTGGGAACATCATCATAGCCCTGGCTCCTTACCAATAGACCCAATGGGTCATGGAAAACCCCAGTTGGGGAGTGAATTCGGGGGCAAAGAGAGACGCCATATTCTGGGTCCCAGTCGGGAGAGGGGGGTGACGGGCTCGCCTCATGAGTTTAACACTTTCCTGCAAGTGGTTTCTCCATAAAGTATTAATAATGTTCCTATAATTGATACTTCAGGGCAATAACCTCTGACAAAATGGCCCTGATTAGCAGATAATTGAGTGTGTTGGATTGTGTCCTGAGAGAACTGAAAGCCAGGCAAGGCCCATTAGTCCATCATAATGACCCCTTTTGCCAGGTATTAGTGTCATTAAGAGCCTGCTCTCTGAAATCAGTCCCTTTATTTAACTCTTTTCCCTAATTATATGGATCATTTTACAAATCAAAGCAAATGTTTGCATACAGCCCTGGTCATGCGGTGGAGTGAGGGGCTGGAGGAACAGGCTGGAATCTCTGAGTGAGTGGAGAGTCCTTAGTGAGGAGCATACTTGTGGTCATGAGGAGTTTCCAGAGGAGATGAGCCCCCTGGGGGAGCTTGCCACCAGGGCTGGCCCACCTTGCTGGCTCAGGTGCTCGTGTGGGGGAACACCTGGATAGGGGGTGCCTTGCCAAGAGAGCTTGCAGGCCACACGTAGGCCAGCACCTGCACACTGAATCCATCTTGGTGAAACATCTGGCTTCCTGGACTCCAGAGAGCCGGATCCTTGACACAGAGGATGCTAGGATGGAACAGGTGGACCCCAGGGTCCAGACGCAGGGCACCCAGAGGACACAGAACACCTGGGTCGATCATCAAGTTATGCTCAGAGCTGGCTCACATCTCTATCTGGAAGCAGGAACCTCTCTGGAAGCGGCCAGGGAGGCCAAGGAAGGTCCACAGCCTCCGATCAGGGAACATGTGGCCACAGTGGCCGCGCGTCCACGCTTACAGCTGGCAGCTAGGTAAGCAGCTACTGCTCCTGGGACTCCCAGGGCCTCAGACTCTGATCAGCCCCCAGGCCACATGCACAGAAGCTGACACAACAGCAGGCTCAGGGGACAGGAAGCTGCTTCTGACCTGTTCTCCCTAGCGCCTTCTCACTCATTAAAAAGTATGGACAGTTTCCCATTTATGTGAGTCCACTCACTGCCTGACACCTGCCCACCCCCCACCCCCCAGCCCTGTACAAAGCTTTTTATCCCAGGGCCCGCTCAGTGTGGGGGAATCAGAAAGCGGTCCCGGTGTCTAGCATGAATTGCTTAGAGACGAGGGGCTGATAGGTTGGTTGTTGGTAGCTAAGAAGGGTATTTTTTTATATATACCAAAGATAAAGCGCAAGGGATATCATTTGTCACTGGCAGGCCCCAGAGGTTGCCGAGCTGGGGATAATTTATTTATTTGGCCGAGTGATGAGTGGATTTCCGGAGGAGAGTGAAAGGCCTGCCCTGGGTCCTGGGCTGTGGCGTGTGTGTGGACCGTGTCTCCTATGCCGCCCCCTCTCCGCAAAGGCAATGCTCCTTGGGTTTGCTCTCCCTTGTTTTAATCACAGAGGAGCTTGTGCTCCTGTGATTTGCGTTGGGCCCGGTGGATTTCCCAGCGTCGGCCTTGGGTGGAGAGCTGCCAGCCATGCAGAGAAACCGCCGGGGTTTCTGCCGAGGAAGCAGAATTTCAGTGGTAGAGTGTGACATTCCCCTCTCAAAAATAATACCTTTCATTTAAGGTAGGAGAGAAGGTTTGACGTCCCGTGAAAATATGATTTTCAGCCCGTTTCTGCTTGGGGCCGACTTTTTCTTCAGGGCTTGCATTGCTGAGGCAGGGCAGGGGAGAGAGCCTGGGAGCTGCAGGTGGGAAGAGGCCATCCGGGCACACGATGGAGGAGGCCTCTGAGAGTGGGCCTGTGCGAGTGGGAGCCCTGCTCCCTGGCCGGGGCTCCCTCGGGGGTCCAGGCCAGTTCTGCTGGAGCTCCCAGGAATGCTGCTCCCAGGGAACAAAGTGTGCACCTCACCAGTCAGAATGCGAACTGAAGCTAGAGTGACATTATGTGTGTTGAGACAAACAAATGAGCAACTATTCTATGTCACAGGCGTTTCGGAGGATTAGCTTAGAACTAACGCGATGGGGCAGCCTGGGTGGCGCAGCGGTTTAGTGCCGCCTTCAGCCCAGGGTGTGATCCTGGAGACCCGGGATCGAGTCCCACATCGGGCTCCCTGCATGGAGCCTGCTTCTCCCTCTGCCTGTGTCTCTGCCTCTCTCTCTCTCTCTCTGTCTCTCGTGAATAAATAAATACAATATTAAAAAAAAAAGAACTAAAGCGATGTTCATTGACAGATGTGTCTTGAACATTATACTACCCAGACCCTGACCTAGGTGCCAGGTGGACCTAGATGAGCAGGATGTGGAACCTGCCCTTGAGTAGCTCACGGCGTCCAGGCTGTATGTTGGTGGTGGTGGTGGGCCATGCACAGACACCGAAATGGAAGTGTGGGCTGGGTGTTCTAGGAATGCACAGCAGGAGAGAGAAATAACCCCCTCTGGCAGGGAAGGAAAGGGAAGGCTTTTCTGAAGGTGTATTACTAAAGCTCAGATTTCAGAATTTGTCAGATAGAAAAAAAAAAAAAAGAACTAAAGCATCACAACAAAGAGCAGCTACATTTATTAGGGATTCCAGTCTAATAATCATAATACCTAATCTTATAGAGCAATTACTGTATGCCAAAACACTTTGCATAATTTATCTCATTTAATCCTTACAGCAACCCTGTGATAGGTATTATTGATACCCCCACTTTCGAGTGGAGGAAATGTAGATTTTGAGGGAATTTGTGGAGATTAAATACTCTGCTGGGACCATGCAAGTTTGTGAGTGTGGGGAATCAAAGCTGAACCCAGACTTCTGAAGTCAGAGCGCATGCTCTTTTACATGCATCCTCCTGACTTTCTACACACTGCCCACATGTAATCCATTTGATCCTCACAACAGCTCAGAGAGGCAGGCATCCTCCTCCTCACTTCCAGGTGAGGAAATTGGGAATGCAGGGGAGTTAGAGATCCGCCGTAGAAGAGGTGAAAGAGGCAGAGCGTATTGGGGGAGCTTTCAGAGGTAACTTATGGTTTCCTACAGATCCCCATTCCTACAACCCTGGATCTTTAGAACAACGGCTGTACGTCTCACCATGCTTGTGGCTAAAACATGAAGTTGGGAGTGACAGGTGGAAGGAAGTGAGCTAGGTGATAGGCAGGATAATGGTCCTCCAAGGCTAGCTACCTCCCAATCCCTGGCACCTGTGAATATGCTGAGTTACACGATAGCAGGATTGCATGTGGAATCAAGGTCGCTGAACAGTTGACCTTGAGATGAAAGATGACCTCGGTTTGTCTAGATGGTCCCAGTGAAATCGGCAGGGTCCATAGAAGTGGAAAGGTGAGGCAGAAGAGAAAGAACTGGAGAAAAGGCATGAGAGAAGGACTCCTCTGATGTTGCTGGCTGCGAGGATGGAGAAATGGGGTCAAACAGAGCAAGTGACTTCTAGAAGCTGGGAAAGGCAAAGAAATATATTGTTCCTTAAAGCTTGCAGCAAGCAATGCAGCTCTGCCACCATCTTGATTTCAGCCCAGTGAGACTCCTTTGGGACTCCTGAACTCCAAACTATGAGATAACAAATTTGTATTTTTTAAGCCACTACATTGGTGGCAACTGGTTTTAGTAGCAGCGGAGTCAGAAAGCAGAATAGGTCAGCCTGAGGATGGCCTTGTATAGTGGACTCATGAGTTTGGTTATTGATTAATCCATTCTATTTTTAAATTTTATTTTAATTTTTTAAAATAAATTTTATTTTATTTATTCATGAGAGACACAGAGAGAGAGGTAGAGACATAGGTGGAGGGAGAAGCAGGGAGCCTGAGGCAGGATTTGATCCCAGAATCGACGCTGGGATCATGACCTGAGCCAAAGGCAGATGCTCAGCCACTGAGTCACCCAGGTGCCCTGATTAATCCATTTTAAAAAATGAATAAGGAGACCTCAACTCTGCTGAGTTTGTCCGGGATTCAGAGTGGTTCACCTCTAGGAGATGTTACTCAAGTGCCCTCAGAAGAAGGTGCAGCCAGTCCATCCTAGGCTTTCAAGATCGTATGTTCTTTGTAGAACAAACCTGGAAACAAAAGATCATTGTCACTTGGTCATAAAAACATTGGCACAGTGCAAGATGGTGGGCACATGGTAAGCCAGTTCTCTTGCAGGCTGCATCTGCTCCTCATGGAAGGCATATGGGCCAATAAGTTATCTTTTCATTGGATTTAATACTTGTTGACTGGTGACTTATTATATACCAGATACTGTAAGTGGGAGATACAATGGTGATCAAGCAAATACTCCACCATAGTTGTCATGGAGCTTATGGTTCTGTAGGAGTCAGATATTCAACAAGAAGTCAAAAATAGATATGTAATTATAAATTGTCGTAAGCGCTACAAAACAGAAGAGTAGGGTGTGATGAGACAATACACCAGAGGGCCTTTTTATATTGGAGGTTTTGTGAACGGTCTTTTGGGAGGTGACATTTAGGCAGAGAACCATGCATAAGAAGGACTTTGTGGGGTAAAGGGTATGAAATGAGCATTTCAGAGAAAGGGAATGGCATGTTTGCAAGCCTGCATCTGGTAAGAGCAAGCACCTTCAAGGACCTCAGAGAAGACATGTGTAGCTGGAATGTGGTACATGAGGGGGAGCATGGCACAGGATTTCGCTGGAGAGGCAGGCAGGGGCTAGGTTGTGGCCCCTTTAAGGACCTTGGACACAACCTTGAGCAAGGTGAACAACCACTGAGTGGGAGAAGGAGTGGCATGATCTGATCTGCACTTTGGAGAATGTTCTAGAAGACAGAGAAGCCATCTGGAGAACAAGAAGGAGGCTGTGGCAGTAGTCTAGGCAAGAGATGATGGTGTCTTTGATAAGAGTGACAGGGCTAGTGATACCAGGGCAGATCTGCCATTATTTTGAAGATAGGCTCATTCAGATGTGGTGATGGGTCGGATATGGAAGCAGAGGGAGGGGCCAGAAATAATTCCCAGATTTCTGGCAGAAGTGGCTAAATGGATGGAGGTAGAACTTGTCGAAATGAGACAGGTTGGGGGAGGGGAGAGGTTGTCATGAGGAAAAACTCCAGGGGTTTTGTTTTGAATATGTCAAATTTCAGAAGCTGTCGATACCTTTTGAAAGCTGTCATGTAAGCAGTTACACAGATGAAACTGGAGCTCAGCAGTGAGGCCAAGCTCTGGGCTGAAGGGATGTGTTTGTGAAGTCTCATATACAGACCCTAAAGCCATGGGAACAGACGAGGATGGAGTGACACCAGATGAGGCTGGAGAAACTCCAACATTAAAAGTTGACTCTTGCAGGTATTCGCTCCCCAGTGTTTCCCTCCCCACCTAGTACTCGTTCAGTGAAAATGAGAACACCCACGTATGATTTTTCTGTCTTTCCCCTTCCTTCCTACAGCTATAAGTTGGTGGGGCCTTTATGGGTCTCTGAGTGACTGCATGGAGCCCGTTTCCTGCAGAGATGTCTTGGATCCAGAGCACAAGATGGAAATAATAGCTTGTTATATTAAGCTACTGAGATCTTCAGGTTGGTTGTTATTGCAGTTTGTTCTCTCCTAACCTTATTAATGCAGTCAGGTAAAGAGACAGCATCGTGTAGTGATTAGCAGCATAGAACACAACCCAAAATGTCTGTTTCAATCTTGCCTTTCACTAAGATTTCTAGCTAAGGAAGCTAGGGGAAAGTTGCTCTATGCGTCTTCATGTTCTCCTCTAGCAAATGGAGAAAACAGCCTCTGTATCACAGGACTATTTTGAGAATTGAAATAGTTAAAAATATAAAGCACTTAGAATTGGATAAATAATAAGGAGTCTATAACACTCATTCAGGAAGGAGGAGGCTACAAAAAAGCACAGCAACAGAGTTAGGGAAAATGTGAATCAGGACCAGGAGAATGTGACATCACACAAACCACAGGGAGAAGGCTTTCAGGAGGAGGGAGGGGTTAACTGGTAGGTGCTGTTGAAGAGAGGCAAGAGGATGGAGACACCAGAGAGTGTACATGAGATTTAGTGACCTGGAGGTCATGGGTGGTCTTAGCGAAAGCAGTTTCAGTGATGTGTAGGGTGTGTGGTGGGCGGGTGGGGCTGTGGCAGACACAGTGGAGTGGGCTGAAATAAGAAGAAGGGAAAGGCATCTGTATACAAGCTTTTGGGAGCAGCTTGGTTGGGAAGAGACTAAATGGAGAGCTAGGAAGGTAGAGGTGGGTATAGGGTCTATGAAGATTTTTGACTTTAAGATGAAGGATTCTAGAGCATAGAGAGGGAAAGTTGAAAATTTGACAGTTCGAGGGCAAAGTCAATGCCACAAGCCCTTGAAGTTGTGTTGAGGTAGTGGGGTCAGCAACACAGGTAGAAGGAGTGGCCTCTCCCTCCACTTCGATGGGAGGTGGGCGGACAGGATGGGTGCAGGTGATGGGCACAGGTGCAGGGAATGTGTGGGGTCTGGAGGCACGAAGAGGGGCAGGGCTCTTCTATAAAGCATGGAAGTGCATGGAATGGGAATTTGCTCCTGCAGTGCTTACGTGGTCGTGTAAGGCTCCGATTGAGAAGTGAGGAGTGGTCCTCAGGAGGGAGGCAGAATGGGAGCTCTGCTGCCCGTGGAGGGTGGGCATCCACTTGGAGGTGCATTTGCCACAAATCTGTGTCTGAAGCTTATACGTTAATTCAAACCCGAGATCCTTCTCTCCTCGGTAGGAAGAGCTAGGACACAGTTCTCTGATAGAACAGGGATCAGCCTGGGACTCTTCAGTGGGGTTTGGTCCTCAGCTTACATTTTCAAAGAGGTTTCCCATCTGTGTAGTGTCTCCTGAGCATTTTCTTTGCCTTTCTGATCGGACCCCCTGCCTCATGGGATTTGACCCTCCTGGAATGTCTTCTGCACCCATCTCCTCTTAATGAACCCCAGATCCTTCTAAGCTAACCTCGAGTCCCAGGACTTTGGTGAAGCTTCTCCATCCCTTCATCCACAGTTACCCCACCCTCTGCCCCCACCATTTGTGTAGTGCCTAGTGTATACCTCCTCCAGCTGTGAGTACCATGGTGGTGGGCATCACTCCCAGGGCCATGTGCTGTGCTCCACATGCCCAGGAGTTGTTCGGTTCACACCTGGGTAGCCACTGCCATGCCGGGGATGTGTCTCCTCAAAAAAAGTCTGGAGGACAGGAATCTTGTCTCACACATCTGTGAGTCCTCTGTGATGTCTCTTCCATAATAGATGTTCACTAAATGCTGCTTGGTGGATTTGCAGCAGTCAGTAGGTGTGAGAAGAGCTCAAAGGTGAGGCTGCCAAGGCTTCACCTGGATTTGTTCTCTAAATGGCAGCATTTTCCTTAAGCTCTGAGCCTGGATTGTAACATCTTCAATTTGAGAGAGGAGTAACTCTATCTGGACCTCCCTCACCCCCAAGGAGTGGGCCAGGAGAGGATTCTTGTGGGCAGGATCTGTGCTGACCTTGGGCAGAAAGGCCTGGGGTGATGGGAGAGGTGAGCAGTGTTAATATGCTCTAGTGCGTTGCTCGGGGCTCGCTAATTGCCAGCAAAGAACGGGAATGGGCAGGCGGATGGAGGCAGAGAAGGAACCTGTTTGTGCGGAGTCAGCAGCAGGATGTGGGTCCCCCCTCAGCTGTCAGGCTGAGATCTTGTCCTCTCCGCTGGCTTCCCAGCCGAGATGCTCCCTAGGAGTGCTGTGTGGGCGTGCAGTTTAAAATAACACTGAGTGTCTCGGGTTTGTTTGACTTTGAATGCGGAGCCCTGGAAATCTGTAGCCAGCATGCCCACCTGGAGCTTGTCTGGGGCCCGGAGTCATCTCCAGGTGAATAAATCGATGCAGGTGAACTGGGGGAGCTATCCAGCTCTGCCCTGGCTCAGCCCCGACCTTCAGGGACCGTCAAGGTCACCCGGTGCAAGCTGCACTACAGGATGCACGCTGATGCCAGGGACAAAACCAAGTCCGGCAAAAGGCTGATCACCAAGTAAAGGACATAATGTGCATCACCCTCTCCTTTGCTTACATTTCTGGCCCGGCCACCGCCTCACTCTTCCTCCTTCACTACCCAGAGCCATTGTTCTCCTGAGGTGGGATCCTGGTAAGAGAGAAATAGGTGTTGTTGCAGCAAGGGAAGATGTCCTCAGTAGTGAGGGAAAGAGGGAGAAGGCACAGAGTCGGGGGTCATTGACTTTGCTGAAATGGCCTGGGGAAGGCGCAAGGGGTGGGCTCTGACAGGACTGCTGGCTGTCTGGAAGGGGTTCCTTAAGAAGGGAGCCAAACGAATCCCTGATTGGGGATTGTAAAACCACCCCGTTAGTTCTTTCTGCAACTGAGACCCCACTGAGAGTGAGAAGGGCCAGCTCTGCAAGGTTACGGGGCCAGGCTGTCTCTCCCCAACTCATTCCCCCTGCTGATGACTTCCCCAGGGCTGCCTCCCCGCCCCGCTCCCCTGTACCCACAGGTCAGCAGGCTGTCTTTTATATTTCTGTCTGTTTTAGCTGCCGGGCCGTGGACGGGCAGGTTCCCTGCCTCCCCGGAGGACTGTTGTGTCCACACCGAAACTGCCTCTGTTCTCCTTGGAGGATCCAGAATACATGAGAGTCGGCTCTTGGGACAGAGGGGACGTGGCTGATAGGGAACCACTCAGATTTGGGACAAGGAGGAAAGTGCGTTTGGATCACAGTTGGAAATTGCTTTCATTTTTGTCCTTCTCGATCCTTCACACACTTGAAAGGAGCAGAGAATTCTGAACTCGTCTTTTCTGAGAGGCGCTTCTGGTGAACTAGCTCCCAGAGTCTGAGAGCCACAGTTCGTCTGAAGCTTGGAATTCAATTGCCCAACAGTGAGGGGCCTTGAGGGTAGGCTGGGGGAATTCTTTGGGGATTCATTGCCCATGCTTTTCCCTGCTTCTCCATCCCTGCCCACCTGGGAGCCTGAACTGTGTTTTGACAACGGGGAGCATTCTTTGTGTTCTGACCGTAAGGGGCGATTTGTGGGTACCTTGACCTCACCTCCACCATCACTGGCCCAAAGAAGAAAGCAGACAGCAGAGGAGATAGGAGGGGAGATGGGTGTGTCAGAGTGATGTCAGGAGTGCCTGTTTTCTCTGTTCCTCCCACAAATGACCTCATTCATTATGGAAAAGGTTTAACTGATATGGAGTCATAACGTGCAAGAAGAAACAGCCCAATCGATAGCTCCGGAGCACCTGGGGTGGTGGATTGCTGGGGGTAGTGGGGTGGGGAGGAAGCCGAGGGGAAGGCGGGAGAGTATTTAGAAAGTGATCTGGCTTCAGAAGCAGCTCTGGAGCATCTGTGCTTCTGTTAACCATGGAACATGCGCATCTAATCCCAATTAACTTCTGCCACCATCTTTAATCTCCGCTTCTCTGTTCACGCCAGTGACAAGACGTTAGCTGCAGGCAAGGAAGCTGGGAAGACCTCATGTTACCTAGGTGGGAAGAACCAGATGGTCCCTGTGTGCTGGGGCCTTGGTGGTGGTGGCAGAAGTGGCAGAAACAGTACTTGGGTTATCATCAAAGGGCTTATCCAGGCCTCCAGCTCTTCCTAATTCAAGCAGAATCTTTGGCCTTTGTCCTCAGGCCGTGTGTAGGGACTATTAACATTTCTGGATGTGGATCCCCCTTCCAAGCACTGTATATGTACCAGAAAGCCATAGTAGGATCGAGTCTTAATGAGCTGCTCATGTAAGCCAGCGTCTGAGCTTGGGTGATGTCCAAAGGCTACTTTTCTGGGCCTCAGTTTCCTGGGCCGGACATAGAATTTCATTAGATGACCTACAGTTGTACTGTCTCATATGGTAGCCACTCGCACCATGTGGCTATTTGAATTTGAATTAACTAAAATAAAATTTAATTAAAAACTCGGCTCCTCGGTCACATTTCAGATACTCCACAACCCCACGTGGCTAGTGGCGACTGTGTCGGAAAGTGTGGATATGAAATATTGCGGTCACGGGGAACATTTCTATTGGACAGGACCCATCTCTAATGTGGCTTCCTAGCCTGCCATTGCTTTACTCTATAATCGTGTTATTAAGAGGCCCTCAGAGTTATTTCCCTGAGTTTCCTCCTCCCACCAGCCGCTTTTCCGGAACCGCATACACAGCACACACGTGCACACACATGCGCACACGCACAGAGCCCATGTACACTGCTCTCTTCCATCAGGACAGTGTAGAAAAAGCTGATAGCTTGTGTCAAGGACAACTGCCTAACTGGGTGTTGCTCCGGACTTCTCATGAAATGTCATGGACCTTATGGGATTACACATTGTATACACATTTCCTGAATGCCCACTACGTGCCAGACATCGTTCGGAGCACGGGTGGAGTGCGCAGTTGGGGAAGGTCCTTTATTATATACAACTCCTTTGCCTGTAGAGGAGGCACCATCACCAGGGACATCAGCGATCGCCTTTGGCGTCTACTTGCTAGCTGTGCAAAGAGAGCTCTGCAGAGGTGGCCTCGCCCTGGAAGGACTGGCACTGTACAAACCACTCTCTGACTGTATAAATACTAGGGAGGCTGTGAAGAGTTAATGGTTGTGGAGTGTGGTAAGTACTCGGCTGGAGGCATGGACAGTGTATCCTGGGACAGAGGAGAGGAAGGTGCACCCTCTCGGGCCTCAGTTTCCCCATGTGAATAGAGGGGCAGGGTCCGTTGAGCTCCGAGGCCTCTTTACTGCTAAGATGTCCTCTTTCGGGAGTCTCGATGTCTGAGAGCTCTTTAGAGGAAAAGGCTTTCTCTGTGCCAATTTCAGGTTGCACAGGTTTTTCTGTATCTCCCAACGGCGGTGCCCTTTACTTCTTTTAAATCCTGAGGAGGCCTGGAGGCGCCTTCCCTCCCCTGCACCCCTCCCTCCTCCCAGGTTGCACAGCCCCAGCCTACTTCTTGTCATATTTCCTACTGGATCGGGTGTTTAATTAAAATCATAATTAAAATTGATCTCCTCATTAGCATGCACCTGCTCTGCCTCTCATATCCTTGCGTTCCATTATCCACTGAAGATGTCAGGTCTGACAGGCGAGAGCCAGACCCCAGGCCAGCCCTGCCTGATGGGGTTGGCCGATGACAACATCTGGACAGAGAGGACTTTGGTGGAGAAGCTGCATCTGCAGCAGAACAACACACAATTAGCACCAGGTGGGCTCTCCGGGGAGAGGCCAGGCCTTGTGATGGCCTGCAGGCAGCTGGCTAAATCTAGTGGTCCTGTGGGAAGGACACCTTCCTCGTGTGCTTTCCTGGCCCGCACACGCGTACCTGCAAAGGTGATCTCTGACAAGCCAACAAACTCCTTGCCCAAGAAAATCCAGAAAGTGAAAGAGGAGTGGGGCTTCTGATTTCCCTGGGGTGAACCCTGGCTCTGCCCTCAAAGAGCCTCCAGCAGGGCTCTGTTTCCACTGCCTCGGGGACTTGCTGTATTCCAGGCCCCTAAAACAGAACCTGGCATATAGTATGCACTCAGTTTAGTTATTGAACATTTGTTAAGGAATACCTTTCATTCCTGGAAATCACTAAATGAAATAAGATTTTTCCACAAGGGTGGTGTGGATATGCATGTGATACGAAATGTGATATCCTGCCTGCTGTACCTTTTTGCAAATCCTGTGCAAGGTCCTTATTAAAGGCTAGGTCAAACTGACCTCACATCAAAGGGAAGGTTTTTTTTTTTTTTTGTAAAGATTTTATATATTTATTCATGGGAGACACAGAAAGAGAGGCAGAGACACAGGCAGAGGGAGAAGCAGGCTCCATGCAGGGAGCCTGACGTGGGACTCGATCCTGGGACTCCAGGATCATGCCCTGGACCGAAGGTGGCGCTAAACCGCTGAGCCACCCGGGCTGCCTTCGAAGGGAGTTTTGACCATGGTAGCAGGAATTTAGGCTTTGGGGTTAGACCTCATTTCACATCCCAGAGCTCTGCCTCTCACGGGCTATATGGCCCTGGGTAATTTACCTCTCTCAGCCTCAGGTGGCAAATATGCAAAATAGGACTCATGAGGCCTGCCCAATGGGGTGGTCACAAGGAAGAAATGAGGCAATAAGTTGCAGCAACTCATGATTCCCTGTCATGCTTTTCTTCCTTGTTATTCTAAATTTTTTTTTTATTTTATTTATTTATGATAGTCACACAGAAAGAGAGAGGCAGAGACATAGGCAGAGGGAGAAGCAGGCTCCATGCACCGGGAGCCGGACGTGGGATTCGATCCTGGGTCTCCAGGATCGCGCCCTGGGGTAAAGTCAGGCGCTAAACCGCTGCGCCACCCAGGGATCCCTTCCTTGTTATTCTAAAACTCTCATAACATCCTGTAAGTGCTAGCACCAGGACTTATATTGTCCGTTGGGTTAAGTACATCATGTCTGTCCAGCCAGCATTCTGTATGTGATACTGCACTTGGGAGGGAGGGGGCTCAGCTACAGAGGCCGGGGTGCCAGGGGAAGGCAAGGCCAGGGTGAGGAGGACAGCTCGAGCTCACAGCTGCAGCTGCCCTGAGCTGGCTTTGCAGGAAGAGTGGGGGGAGCCTGACAAGGCCAAGAGAGTTTCCTGAAGTGGGAGGCATGGCCTGAATGTCAGGCTCCTGTGTCTGTACCTCCTCCCACCCAGTGGAGGCCACTGAGAGGGCCTGAGCGGGGGAGAGCAAGGTGAAGGCTGGTGAGGACCAGCTGGGCTGCAGAAGAATGCGTGGAGATCAGCCAAGGAAAAAGAGCCTCCACGCCACGGGGAAGTTCTTCCTCTGGGCTACTTGAATTCCTTCTGCTGGAATCTTAGTTTGTTTTCTCTTCTGCAGTCTTTGGGGGAAGGAGAGAAATGCTAATGACTCTCCTCCATTACCCAGCATTGATTTGTGGGAGGGGAGCTTTGCCATTGCCTGGTCTTCCTTTCCCCGGCGCATCCCTCTGGATGTACTAACAAGGGCTTTACCAGAGATGAATAAGCGCCAAGCAGTCTTAGCTCGCAGCGCTTCTCCAAAATTCCTCCTCCCTCTCCTCTCCCTCTATCCTCTCCCCGCTGCTCCTCTACCTCACCAGTCCCTGTCCTTGGGGGGCGCTCAGGGCAGAGGTCCCCGTCCTGGGGGAGTCAGTCCCCGCAGCCCTACCCGGGTGGGCTCACCTCTGCTCCTCCCCGGGAGCCACCAGCAGACAGCCCCGGAGCCCTGGGAAGTCAGGTCAAACGCAGACGATGCAGGAGCAAGAGCCACGGGGAGGCGGGGTGTCCACCAGGGAGGTGATTAGCTCCACGGCGCCTCTAATAATAATCTGCGAGGCTAACAAACAGCACGGAGGAGGAGGCGGCGAGGGCAGGCTGCGTGCCGGCTGCCTCTGTCCTTGTTAAGGTTAGATGAGGAGGGAGCCCTCGGTAATTGCAGACTTCGCCTGATTACTACCAGCTCGCAGCCAGGGAGCCGCGGGAGGCAAGGCCAAGACTCAGTGAGGAGCCTGGGAGCAGCAAAAGCCTGGGGGGGGTAGGGTTTCCCCCTCACTCTGGGGACCCAACTTGTGAAAAAAGCTGGATTCACAAACTCAGTTCATTCATTGGTCAGTATTGACCGGCTGCCGTGGGTTCTATAGAACATTCAAAGTAGAGCTGAATTTCATTTTTTGAAGGATAGGAGACGAGCCAACAAAGATGACTCTTGGGGCGCCTGGGCGGCTCAGTTGGTGAAGCGTCTGCCTTTGGCTCAGGTCATGATCTCAGGGTCCTGGGATCGAGTCCTGGGATCCCGCTGTCTGCTCCCTCTGCCCTTCCCCCCGTTTGTGCTCACTCTGTGTCAAATATATAGATAAAATCTTAAAAAAAAAAAAAGATGACTCTCCAGCTATCTCATCAGAAGACTCCCTGCTACCACACACACACACACACACACACACACTAGCACTCATGCACATACACTCTCACCCTCACACACACTTGGTTCTGAGCCCTCTATGTTAGACACTATAAATATCCAAGGCTCGGAATTAAACTTGAATTTGCACCTCGGGTGAAGGGATGCGGCTGTCCTCACTCTGACTTCCCTGGCCCCTCTGCTGCTCAAGCCTGTAGCTGGCTAGGGAGGAGAGCACAGGGTGAGGTGGGAGGACCTTCCTCAGTTAGGAGGTGGGTAAGGCCTCTGGGAGCCAGCTGGCTCACCATGAGGGGCAGGAGCAAAGGCAAAATAAAGGCCAGGCTGGGAGCCAGGGGCTGGGAGAGTGAGGACAGGACACCACACCCAACCTCAATGCAAATTCAGGGTTGGATCATGACCAGAGCAAGAGCCCTGCTTAGCCTCCTATAGACACGACCAGGCCAAGCCCCATGAGCAGGAGCTGAAATGGCTGAGTAGGGGGATGACATGTAGGCAGTGGATGTTGCCGGATGTTAATACGGGCAAATCTAGAAAATGCAGTTCTCTGAGGCTAGCCTCTGACAGAGAATGAGTGAATCTTACCCCAGTGGATTATAATTTAAAGACCTCAAAGGGGCTCCTAGAAATAAGAAGCTTTAAGGATGATGCTGGAGAGAAATAGGTAGAATTTTCTCCCTGTTGGGTGGAGGTTAGTCTTATGCAGAGATCGCCTCCTCTAACTGCCTCTTGTATCTGGCCAGCACATGGGCACAGCATGACCCTGGGGGTTCTGAACTGCTCCGTCAACTGCTTAGACTTCCCCTTCCTCCCCTTTCTCCCTGGGCAGCCCTCCCTTCTCTGCAGACCTCACTGCTGCCTGCAGTGGCCCGGAACCCATCTCTTTCCTCGGCTTCCAAATCTGACATCGTCTCCAGGATCATTCTTGTGGTAGTAGGACCAGGAGCAGTTCCATTAAATAATAACGACAATGAATGAATGAATGACAATTTATTAGGTTCTTTGTATGTGCCAGGGCCCTGAGCTAAGTGCTTTAAAATGCCTTGTTTCATGTAATCCTTCGAATAATCTCATGAAGGATGATTTAATCTGTTTATGAGACTTTGCACAACTTGCCCAAGGTCTGGAGAGGACTGGGAAGTGGGGAAGGCTTAGTTCGGGCTCTTCCTTCTGAAGTCCCAAGGGTTTAGGGTGGCTTATCCCCCCACCCTCCAGTCCCACCTCTGGCCCGTGTTGGCCAGAGCCTACTTTCTTGGTCTTGGTGCAAAGTACTTCCTTCCCTTGGTCAGATAACCAAAAACCCACCACCAATGATCATATGTGGCTTTTGTCTGTTTCTTATGAAACTAATGAATACAGACTTTGGAGGAAATGACTTTAATCCTTCAACCCCCACCCCTTGTTTTTGTAGGGAAAAAAAAAAATCTCAGAATGTATGTTTTGCAAGGACACCAGAATGGGGCATGGGATTCTTTTGTACAATTGGCCCCCAAGGCGAGAGGTCCCAGGTAGGAGTCTCTCTGGGGAGTCCCTCTCCAGGCTCCATGGGCCTGTCCCCCAGGACCCAAGTTCCTTTAATACTTTTCTCCTCACTTCCCAGTGTCTCACTTTGCTGGCCCTGCCCAGAGATCATGAGTCATCACTGGCTCAAAGCAGGTGAAGGCGGGGAGAGGCCGCCAAGCCAGGAACTTCCCCACAGCGCCCTCCTGTTCCCCCTGCGCTGGTTTTTCTAGTTCCCTTTGGCAACTGTGGTTATTGCTTATTGAACAGTTGGTGCTGTTCTGATGTCTTACTGCTATCAACTCATTTCATGGTCACATTAATCTGTAGGGTATGTGTTGTGCCCATTTTGCTGATGAGCAAATGGTGGCACAGCAACATCAGTAAGTTGTCCAGGGACACAGCATGGAAGTGTCGGCGATAGGGCACGACCCTCCACAACCCTTGCACAGCTCAGACTCCTACGTCTTGGTACTGGATGCTGGGGACAGTTATACGTGACTTTTTTTTTCTTTTTTTCTTGGCAAGCTGGCCTAGGAAACTTTCTACTATGAATAGCAGCACTCTATATGCCAAGTTCCTAGGAGCTGACGTACTAATGAGTAGAGCTGTGGCCTGCCTGCCTTTTTGTGTCCCCCTCAGACTTTGAACAAAAGATACGCTCCATGGGTGTTGGGTGGGTGGTTGATTGATTGAATTTTTTTTACCTGTGGGAAGCTCCACTGGCTTCCACAGCTGCTGAGGTCGGAAAAAGGAAGGAGGGGAGGTGTGGCGGTCCGTGTGAATGGGTCCCCCATGGGGGCTGCGCTGTCCTGGAGTGCATGCCAGGCCTCCTCCTCAGGTAGGTATTCAAGGCAGACACTGTGGGTGGCTTGTGCCCCCACCTCTCTTTCCCAGTGGACACTCCGTTCCTCTCTGTGAGCCTGGGAAGCTGGCCGCCCTGGGAGTGCACCTGTAGGATGAGCTGAATTGGCCTTTACTCAAGGAAGATAATCCTTGGGGCCAGCTGTGCTTGCTTCTCTCTGCTTCTCTAGGGCTGGGGCTGCCATGGGTGGGAGCCCCCATGGATCTCCTGGGCCCCCAGGCAGCAGGGGTAGAGCCGAGGAGGCTGGGCTCCTGGCCCCCAACCCTGGGAGGGAGGCCGGCCTATGTGCAGAGACACACCGGTTGTTTTTTTCCCTTTTTTAAACGATTTTATTCATTTATTTGACAGAGAGAGAGCAGAAGCAGATGGAGCAATAAGTTGAGGGAGAGGGAGAAGCAGGCTCCCCACTGAGCAGGGAGCCCAATGCGGGGCTTGATCTCAGGACCCTAAGATCATGACCTGAGCCAGAGGCAGATGCTTAACTACTGAGCCACCCAGGTCTCCCATAGGGTGGTCCTAACAGGCATCTGGGTTCCACCTCCAGCTTGGGGGTGAGGGGCAGGCCCTCCCCTGCTGCTACCTGTCCAGGTACCCCACCTACTAGAACGCCACCCCCCCGACCACGCTGGGGCAAGCTGGGGAGACCAGGGGCAGAGCTGGGAGGAGGGGGAGGAAGATGTAATGAACTGAGCCGAGAGCACACTTGGGGAAATAAAAGATCTATTTTTTTTTCCGTTTGTTCTCAGCAAACATTTGTCATTTAATTTCTTCCTAATTACACAATTACGTAATTATGTAGTATTAGTAAAATAAAGCCTAAAGACGTTTGAGTAAAGAATTACTTAAGTAAATAATGTCTGACTGAAGTAATTATTTCCTGGGTTTTCTTTTTTAAAGTTGAAGTGGATGAAGTTTGTTCAGGCGTTGTTGTGGAGCTGAGTGCGGGTGGGGGCCGCACAGCCAGGGGGGCAGCGCCGGGCTCCCCTCAGCCCCCTGGGCTTTAGTCCCTGGTACCCTGGCACCTTCCTCTCTCTCTAGATGGGACTCTGATGGCAGATTCCAGCTCTGTGATTGGCTGTGTGGCTGGGGCCCTGGCTTCTGTTTGGAGCCTCCCTGGGCCTGCCAGAAGCCATAGTTTCTGCCTCGGTGCAGGGACAGGATGAGGGAGAAGCTCAGGGCAGAAGTGGGTGCTCAGTTACCGAGGGCTGTGCCTCGGCCTCCCCAGCTTGGTGAGCAGCAGCAGCTACACAGGAGGCCACCGGGTCCACAGAAAGACCACGCCAGCTGTTGGATGAAGGACGAGGTCCCAGGACGTGCTGCGTGGTGACGTGGTGGCAGACGTGGAGGCAGTGTCTCAGGCTGCAAAGCTACCTGGAGACCTGACGTGGGCAGACCCTGGAGTCAGGCCACTGTTGTCCTGGGTGTTTTCTTCTTGGTCTGTAGTGGTGCAGAGAAGACAGACATATTCAGGGTTGGCCTTCAGCTCTCCAAAGCCCCCAGGGGCCCGAGCAAGTTCTTTGGTGGACTTGGACCTGGTAGCGTGCTGGAGAGGTGAGGAACCAGTCCTCCTGGAAGAGCTGGCCTGGCCTGGGATTAAGGGTGCCACCCTGCCTCCTGGATGCTGGCCCAGCCCAACCCGGGAGGACCAGAGGCCAGCTCTCAAGCACAGAAACCCACTTGGAATGTGATGATGGAATGACCCAGCACCTTAGAGAAGGTGATTCCTGGGGAACCAGGCCAACCTGTGCCCCCTAAATCATTCTCCTATTCCCATCCTGCCAGAGCTTGCTCACCCTTCAGAGGAGATCCCTTCATTCCTTTGATCCCGAAGGCCCTGGACAGGTAAGTCCTTGACTTCTCAGCTCTTTCCTTAGGGCAGTAGAACCAATATATTCCTCCCCCGGAGCCATTTTGAGTTTCCTGAGGCCTCTTGGTTGCTGCTAAATCCCTCCAAGGCTGAGATATAAGCCCAGAATCCTCAGTATCCATGGAGGTGGTGCATGTCAGTGAGGGCTGACACCAGCTTGGAAATGCAGCAGGTAAAGATGACTCAGTCTTCTCACGGGGCCGTGGCTTTGGGCCTTTGATGGGCAGCTCACCTAGACCAGCATCCTGTGGGAAGAGGACACCACAGAAGCTTCTGGAAAGTGACTGGAGCCACCAGGACAGAACTGGAAACGATTGCTGACACAATCTTTCAAAAGCCAGTTAAAAACATCAGCTTTTCTTGAGTGCTTTATCTGTTCCCCGAGCAGCAAAACTTTGGCAATATTTAGTAAAATTGAAGATACATTTCCCTGCAATCCAGCAACTCTACTCCAGGCATATGTTTGGGAGAAATGCATTTAAGTGCATAAAAAGACATATACCAGAGGAATCATAGCAGCATTGTTTATAATAGCAAAAAAAAAAAAAAAAAAAGAAGAAGAAGAAGAAGAAAAAAGAAAAAAGAGAAGAGGAAACGACCTAAATTTCCACCAACGGGAAAATGAATACGTTGTAGAATATTCATCCAATGGAATTCTTTCCAGTAATAAAAGTAAATGAAGTAGAGCTACATGTATCAACATGGGTGATCCTATAAAACACCATGGAGCTAAAAAAGCCAGTTCCAGAAGAATATATATGCTATGATACCACTTATACAAGCTGTAAACTATGCAAAACCATACTATGTACTGTTTATGAATAATACATAGGAATATAAACACCGAATTCAGGATGGTCAAATGCAAGACAGTAGGAATACAGGGTAGGAAGGGGGGTTTCGAGGGAGGGGATGCAGTACATGGGTATCCAACTATATTGATCATGTTTTATTTATTAGGCTAGGGGGTAGGCACAAGGGTATTTATCATACTATCCTTTAAAATTTTTGAATGCTTGAAATATTTTAAGAAATGTTTTACTACAAAATAAAAATGTGAAAATCCAAACAACAACCAAAGATCCTGTGGGATCTCCCCCAGAAATGCTGGAATGTGAGGTGTGTGTGTGTGTGTGTGTGTGTGTGTGTGTGTGTGTGTGTGTGATGGCAGAGGTGGGGGTGACAGCTGGGGTAAGGGGTGGTGGAGAAGACCTCAAACAGAATAGGCCACAGCTGGCTCCTGGGAAGTTTTCTGGGTTGAATACTTATTCAGTAAAGTTCTTCTCTTCATGCAATATTTGCCTACGTAACAAACTAAATATTCATTGAGTAATTAGCCAGTTCAAATTTGTGGTATGAAAAGACAATTCCTTCTAATTATAGGGATGTCAGTTAAAAGATGCCACACTAGGATGCCATTCACTGCCAAGAGGGCCTTAATAAAATTCTCGCTGTGATTTAGATTCAAAAAGGTAAAAAAAAAAAAAAAAAAGACACCATTATTTTTGATAATTAAATATTTACCGGAGCTGAGAAAGTAAGTCACACTAATGTTTCAGGCTAATCAAAAGCTCTTTTTAAAAAAAGTCCCAGTAAAGATATTGTTGCTCTCACAGCTTTGCCGCCAGGTTCTAAGATTTCTGGGCTAACACCACAGCCAGCTTTCCGGGAGAATCTGCAGCAGGGCTCCGACTACAGCTGACTTCCTTGCACAGTCCTTTGTGTCATGACTGCAGATCTGTGTCTTTTATAGGGGGCAAAGGGGAGGAGGGATGGGGAGGGAGGGTATGTCATCCGGAACCCAGTTCTCTCTGGAAGGGAAGCTCAGTAACAGCATAACTACTGTGTTAGCTCATGTGGTAGAAGCTGTGCCCTGACTTGAGATCCAGGTCCCATGCTCCCCAGCTGTGAGATGTTGGGTGAGTTACTTACCTTCTCTCAGTCTCAATTTTGCTTCTGTAAAATGGGGATATTGCATAACGGCCTTACAGAACTGTGGGGGAAGATCCAATGAGGTAACAGCTGT
The DNA here is from genome assembly GCF_905146905.1 of Nyctereutes procyonoides. Lineage (NCBI taxonomy): Eukaryota > Metazoa > Chordata > Mammalia > Carnivora > Canidae > Nyctereutes > Nyctereutes procyonoides. Next base: position 71,911,218 of record NW_026575140.1, read on the forward strand.
GGAAATGATTGGCATGTTGTAAGGTGCCGCACAAATAGAACGCATTATGCAAAATAAAATACCACTATAGACGGCAATGATATGTGCCGGGAATGGGGAGATGAGGGAAGTGAAATCCATCCCTTCTTAGAGTAGATTCATGGATGTTGTCGACATCTGAGACCTGCTACCCCTTCCTCTGTAGGCGGTGGCCAGTGTGGGAGCCACACTGTCACCCCTCAGCTCCTGGCCTTTCTTAGGTCGTCGTGTGGCCATGACCACAGCTGTTTGGTCCAAGGATAGGGCTCGGCCAATCTGAGTACTTTCCATGAATTTTGACAAGAACTGAGGAAGCTAGGCAGACCATCTCTGCTTAAAGATGCTCTAAATGGGGAGCATCCTAACTGCAGTGTAGCTGTTGAGATTAGACTTTGCTGCATTTACCTGAACCCCCTTCCCCCCTCCCATGCCACAGGGAAACAAAACTAAATAACAACAAAAAAGTCATTAAATAAAACAAACATATGTGTCCCTCTTATGTAAAGAAGTCCCAGAAGTAGGCAGTGCAGGGCCAGCCAGAGAGCTCCCAGGTCAGTCTCCCATCTGGATCAGACTCCTTGGATGGAGTCAGGGTCTCCATCCTCAGTGCAGTGCCCTCCCCCCCCCCCCCCCAGTCATCTCCATCTCCCCTGCCAATAAAGGTGCAGGGGTTTTAGTGAACTTATCTGCATGCAAGACAGTAAGAAGGATTCAAGGGAGGAAAAAATAAACAACAACAACAACAACAATCAAAAACCCTGCCCCTAGGTTTTCAGGACTAACTCTTCTGCTTACCTCTCATTGGCCAGAACTTAGTCACATGGCTAAGCCTAGCTGCAAAGATCGCTGGGAAATGTAGTCTTTTAGCCGGGGACCGACGCTGCCCAATAAAACCGTAGTTCTGTCACTAAGGAAGAAAGGGAGAAAGGATGTTGGGCGAGGCTACTCCTAATCTCTGCCGCGGGGAGCAGTTCCCGCAAAGGGACCAAGTTGTTCTGTTGTAGCATCTCCGCGTTTCCCACGGTTTGATTAGTCAGTCTTAGCTCTGATTATAGGAAATATTCAGGATCCTTTTAATAAATTCCTTCTTTTCTTTTATTAAAAAAATGTCAGTCACAATTGTAAGGGTCCTGATATTCCTGTCCTCCAAGACTCCTTTACAGCTCCTGGTGACACGCGATTTGGGAAATGGAGGACTTTACTGGTATTCAGAGTTTCTTTCTTTCTTTCTTTCTTTCTTTCTTTCTTTCTTTCTTTCTTTCTTTCTTTCTTTCTTTCTTTCTTTCTTTCTTTCTTTCTTCCTTCCTTCCTTCCTTCCTTCCTTCCTTCCTTCCTTCCTTCCTTCCTTCTTTCTTTCTTTTTCTTTCTTTCTTCTCTTTTTTTTCAGAGCCCTCAGGACGCTGGCAGTGTCACACTAGACCTGGTAGGGAGGGGCGATAGCAGACCTTGGAGGCCTATAGGTTACTTAACTAGAGGGCGGACTCCTGTCTGGGGTCATTTGCCTAATGTGGTGGTGCTTTGTCCTTTGCCTTAAGAGCTGCTCCCTGCTTCCATAGGTCCTCAATCCAAGACTCTGTGGCTCTCCTCTTGGCTCTGAGTCCCAGAACATTGCAGACAATTTGGAATTGTTTCTGCTTCCTCGTTCCTTCCAATGTTGTCTCAAATCCCTTTTGTCTCCCTTCTCGGCTCAGAAGTGCTTGGACGGAACTGGAGCTCCAGTGACTCAAGCTATAAACTGCTTCCTCTCCACCCGCCTGGCAGAGGCCCAGGAGAGGCCTCTAAGAAGTTTTCTGTCTGCCTGGTGGTGCCAGGGATCAGCACACCCTTAGCTTGGCAAAAAGCAAGGTGGGAATACGGGGGGGAGGCTTCCCTTGGCATGTCTCTGGAGAGTCACTTATACCACAGCTCTGGTGACATCTAGCCTGAGGGCTCAGTTGACTTTGAAAGAGCCTGGAGGCAGGTTTTGGGAGGATAGCTAGGCATCCTGTATGTTATTTTTTCAAACTCAACAACTAACTTGAAGCAGAGCCCACCTCCTCCCACCCCTACACCCCATCTCAGGGAGGCTGGAGGTGGAGCTCAGAGCTGATCTCGGGATTTGCAAGGGCAGGTCATTGTGGTTAGTTGATGGACATTTGAGAATGCATTTTGTGCTGAGTCGATGGGTAAAAAATACTTCTCTATGAGCTGATTTTATTGCTGCAATGAACCTCATCTCTGTGAGTCAGAAGGTCATCCTCTGTAGCAATCATGTGACTGGGAATCAGAGAAAAGAGGAATAGACAGGCCTCCACAAAAGTAATTTTATACACCTCTTCCACTATTCCATTAAACCCAATTGCCTAGTAGCTAACCATTTTTGAGCACTCACTACCCGCAAGTACTGTGTTAAGAGCATCATTTTATGTAATCTTCCCAACAACCCTCTAACTCAGTAATGCTTAACAGTCCAGTTGAGCAGATGGGAAGACTGAGGCCCAGAGTCATTCATGAAGTAGACAGAGCCCGGATTCAACTTTAGTGTTGGTTTGATTGCCACACCCATCCTACTCGACAAGCTCTACCACCATCTGCAATGTTTACTGGGGGTTCAGGGTACAACCCCGAGCTGCTGGTTTCTAGATGCCAGCCCCTTCTCAAGGTTGCCATACCCATCTCCTGGGAAACCCATTTCATGCCTCCCTTACTGTGAAGTTCCAGAAGCACGTTATCACCACCCAGAGCTAACACTGAGCAATTCAATGGAAATATAATGGGAGCCACCTATGCATTTTACATTTTTTAGTAGGCACACTTAAAAAAGAAGAAAAAAAGAACAGGCACCACTGTAACTCATGCTGTTTGCATGAAATATTTAAATAATCACATTATAGTGGTAGATAGGTACGCAGGAAACAAAATCCTTCAAACTGGATCAATCCATTGACTCCTACGTGATCCGTGATGTGTCCTTAATACTAGAAATGATGCATTTTTCCAATACTCATGCCACAGTACAACAATAATATCTTATGGAACACCATGGCTAAAGCGAAGTGTGGTTCAATCAAAAAAATAAAGGTGTATCTAATGCAGAAATACTTTACATTGCTTCTGCTTTTTAATTTAAATTAAATAATATTTTAAACATTCAGTTCCTTGGCAGCATTGGCCACATATTCAGTGCTTGATAGCTGCATGTGGCTGGTGGCTACTGCTTCAGATGGCACAGGCCTAGCAAGTCACTAAAATTCCTCATCCTGGGCAAAGAGAAGAAGAAATCCCTCTGGAAGGAGATCTCTGTACAGAAGAGAAGTAGAGGCTGAAATGGCATAGGGGCCCAAGGGAAAGGAAAACCACCATCAAGTTTGGAAACAGAATAATATAATGGGAATGGTGCTTTAATGAGATTAATCTGGAAGCATTGAGCAGAATGGGCTGTGGGGGAACAGATTAGAGGCAGGAAGATGACGGGGAGGGGAAGTGGTGAAGCCACGAACACGAGAGTAGCCAGAAAAGGAAAACAATATGTCTGAGAAACACGGAGAGTGACCATGAGTCAGTGGTTGGCTGCATAAGGGGAACCAAGGGAGAGGCGAGAGTTGGAAGGGCCTGAGATTTTAGCCTCAGACAACAGAAAATGATAATATCACTGACAAAACAGGGAAGTGAGGAGGGGAAGCAAACTGTGGTTGGCGGGGGGGGGGGGGGGGGGGGCTAAGGGGGAGCCTACCGTGAGCTCAGTTTTGCTCCTCCTGCATCTGTGGTGAGCTCTTCAGAGGTCTCCCTCCTTGACTCTCCTCTTCCTTCCTTCTCTGTCTTTCCTTTCTTCCCATTTTTTTGCCTCCCTTCCCCATCCCGTTCTTCTCCTGAGGTAGATGGAGCACCCGTCATGTGCTGCAGGCCAGTGGGTTTACCAGGCACTTCCCAGGCCTGGGGAAGAATCATTGAGAAGGGGGAGTGGGTGCTCCTTCATCCAAGACAACAAAATAAATGTTCTCTCTCAAACAGCCCCTTTTGCCACTGCTGGGCATAACCATGGGCATTTGGCCTGGTGTCTGGAGTGCAGGGGGCAGCATGAAATGAGGATAAAAATCATTCGTGTTTCCTAGTGTGGGTCAGGTACACATCTTGACATTTGTGAGGAGCGTTATTATTTCCCAGCTGACAGGTGTGGGAAATGAAGCACGGAGCCATGACGCGACTTACCTAAGGACACACCACTGAGATGTGGTGGGACAGGATTTCACTCCTACAGGGTGTGTGGGATACCCACTGCGAGCTAGTTGGGTGAAAAGGCCAGTCCCCTTCCCTGTGTTGTGGGCTGGTGTTCGTGTCCTCTGCAGGATCCATCTGTTGAAGCTCTCTACCCACCCCCTAGTGTGATGCTCTTTAGAGGAGGGAAGTTTCGATGAGGTCAGAAGGGTGAGACCCTCCTGATGGGATCAGTGCCCTTGTGAGAAGAGAGAGACTGAGAGATCTTGCCCTCTCCACTACAGGCACCCGGAAAAGGCCCTGTGACTGCACAGCAAGGAGGTGGCCATCTCACTTATGCCAGGAGGTGGGTTCTCACTAGGAACTGAACCTGCCCACACTTTGATCTTGGACTCCCAGTCTCCAAATCTATGAGAAAGTAATGTCTGTTGGTTAAGCCCCCCATTTTGTTAAAGCGGCCTGAGTGGACCAAGACATCCCACTTGGGGGTGCATCACCTCTCTAGAGCTTTCTGAAGGGGAAGCTCTTCACAGAGTGCGTGGCCCCCGTGATGCCTCTGCATGGCTTTTCCTTCCACAGGTGGGGTTGGTGGCCAGCAGGCCAGGGAGTTTGTGTGGGGAGCAAAGGACTGATGCCCCTCTTTCTAGGGGAGGGAGATGCAAGATGGGGTTAGGGGGATATACTCCTCAAGTAGCTTTTCTCGTTGTTCATCAAGTGACTGTTCCCAGGGATCTGTTTTTCTGCTCTAAATGCTATGTTTTGATGGTGTTGTTCTAATATAGTCACCCACCTTCAAATACACACCAAGAAAAAAGAAAAAAGACCTTCAAATGAAATAGGAGCTGAGGGAAGCAATGGAGGGAGGAGAAGATGGGAAATATTGCGCTGCTCCTGTACAGCAGCTCAAGGGATTTACTCTGGGCTTTCAGAGCCAAGTGAATATTGCTTATTCATGTGCAATCTAATCCTCCACATGGCCCAGAGGCTGAGGGCAGCAGGGATGACCTGGATGCAGAGGGGTGAGGAGGGGCTGGTGGATCTGTCCCCGAACATGAGCACTGTGGGTCGGAACAGGAGTTGCATGCTCTGGGAGGGCCAGGGTTGGAAGAAGTCATCCCTTGCATGGCTTGCATGGGTGCAGGGGTGATGTCAGGAGGAAGTATGGGCTGGAAGTGGGATTGGTGATCAGATACAGGTTCCGAGGGACTGGTGCAGTGTGCAGTGTGTGGCTCCAATGTCCAGGGGGATGGAATTGCCAGGCACCCCGCTACAGTGCCCCCGCCCCAAGGACAGCGGAACACAGATTGATGCACACTCCCAGGCAGAGAATGTCTTAATAACCCACTCAGTGGGTGATGGATCATCAGAGGAGGAGCAGCAGAGCTACGGCTTGGCCACCCCGAAGCTCTGACTTGATAACATGTGATAATTCACTTAGGGGCCCCAGGAAGAAGATTTCCCAACTGCGGCTAACCAGTGTTGAAGACCTGAAAACAGCCACTTGGGACTGCTTTTATGTTCAGCTGTCGGCTTAGAAGCAAATGTCTAAGAGAACCTGGACACGGATCAAACAAATGTGCTGGGAACTGCATGCAATGCACAGATCTGCTATTATACCCTGCTGAGGGTCTGTGTGCCCGGCCTGCTCCCCTCCAGCCACCCGGGAAGAGGGAATCAGAGCAGGGAGGATCTCTCTGAAATATTTGATAGGGCCCTTCCTGCAGCTGGCCTGGGTCTGGGGGACAGTTCTAGCATAGAGACATCATGAGTGGTAGGCAGTCATCTTTGTAGTGACCTGAGCGGAGAAGGTAAAAATGGCCCTTTCTTGACCAGTGGAAACAAAGGGGTAGAGGCCTGCTCTCCAGCCACAGGGACCTTTGACAGTCTAGGTGTGGGGAACCAGGGTACCCGCACCAGAGACCCCTGTTTTCCATGGGGAAAGGAAGGGATCCCTAGAGCTGCCACACAGAAGAAAAGAAGAGAAGACATCTTCCCAATCCATCCATCTGTTCTTCCTTTTCTCTGCCTCCTGCCAACAAAATAATCTACAGTAGTCTTGTTGAAACCAAACACTGAGTTCACCTGGTGGTGGGGGTGGGATAGGGCTGGGATCCTGTGGAATCCTTTAACAGCACAAGTATAAGAAGAAGAATAGGAACACCAGCAGGTGCCATTATGTCTGCTATGCACCAGGCATTGTGCTAAATGCTTTGAGAACAGTCACCTCCTCCTCCGTGAGCTCCTAGTGTTGACATAGACCTCCTCTGACTCACTAATACTTGTAACCACATTCCCTCGGACTGAAGTATCTGGGGACTCTTGCCAAAAATGAACCCAGGTGATCTCTGAGCAGGTGTGTTACCTTGGGTTGGCTTCAGGTGAATTATTACTCTGTTGCTACCATTATTAGCTGGCTCATGGCAGGTAGGGAAGAGAAGCGGTAAAACAACTGAACAGGGTGAAAGGTGACAAGATACCTGACCAAGAGTTTCGATACAGCAGCCACACCATGTAGTTCATAAACAGTAGCTTGTCCTGATGGAGGTTTTCTAGGGTGGCAGAAGGACAAAAGGGAGGTAAATCGTCTCAGCTTCCACTTTAAATATGGAACAGCTGAGGGTGCGAGGGATAGAGTGATTGTTCCAGAGTCATGTAGCAAATGAGTTCCAGAGTCAAGATTTGGACCCATGTCCACCTGCCACCACAGCCATGCACGTCTCCTGCTAGACCAAATCCTAACTCAGAAAACAGCATCCACAACATCCAGACCAACAGAGTCCACACTTTATGAGAGATATTGCATTGGGGACGAATAAGAATAGGAAAGGGGTTTATTGCTGTAATGGAAAGCACCTTTAGAGTTTTGGAGGGTCATTTCCTAAACCAGGTGCTCTTGTCTTTGGATAAAAGTTATAGCTATAGCCTCTCAGAGGGAGAAGGGATGCTGGAGGAGATGCCTGATTTCATCCTCTCTTTCTACAGAAGGAAAAGAGGCCCAGACAGAGGAACAATGTTGTTCAAGGTCACACAGCTAGTAGAAGACATGGTTGAGTCTAGAATTGAGTTTTGACTCTTAGCCCATGCCTCTCCACTGTTTCATGAACGTTCTTACATCTTTGGGTTCTTCCCACCATGAAGGACACATGGCAACTCACCCTAGTCTTACTTAGTCTAAAGATGAAACTTTCACAACATATTTTTCTACTTGCTCCCTACCTCATCCCCTCCTCCCACCCAGCTAACTGGACAAATGGTTTAGAATCAGCACAATCTACCTGAGGCCAGGAAGGGGGCACCCATTTTCTCAATGCTTAGATTGGGAAGATATGGGTGTTGGTTTTAAAGAAACGTATCCTAAAGATTTACATAAAAGTCTAGTAACAAAGATAGTGTGCTACAGATGAAAAGGTAGACCAGATACACCACCTACCTGAACATAGTACAGGCTAGAATCAGGCCCCCACATATATTGGGCCACCTATTTATGATAAAGAGAACTCTATAGTACTGTGGGGGAAAGGATGATCTTTTTTCATTAAGTGGTGCTAAGTCAACTGGATATCTTTATTGGGAAAAAAAAAGAAATTTTAATCCCTGACTTATGCCAAACAGATACATTTTAGTTTCAAATGAAAAAGGCAAAGTAATAAAAGCTTTTAAAGAACTCAAACCATAGGAAGATATCTTCAGGACCCAGGCTAGATAAAGATTTCTTAGGACATAAAAACCCTAAGCATAAGGGGAAAACATTGATTAATTGAACTACATTAAAATTAATTACTTCAATTAATCAAAAACACAAGTTAAGAAAGCAAAAGGGCAAGCCACAGAGTTGGAGAAGATATTTGCAAAACATATATCCATCAAAGGACTTACATCCGGAATATGTGGAGAGCCCTACAAATCAATCAGAAAAAGGCAGACAATTCAATAAGAAAATGGGCAAAAGACTTGAAATGGCCTTTCTCCAAAGAATATCTCCAAGATCTCCAAGCCATTTGGGTGGCTCAGCGGTTGAGTGTCTACCTTTGGCTCAGGTTGTGATCCTGGAGTTCTGGGATCGAGTCCTGCATCAGGCTCCCCATGGGGAGCCTACTTCTCCCTCTGCCTATGTCTTTGCCTCTCTCTCTCTGTGTCTCATGAATAAATAAAATCTTAAAAAAAAAAAAAAGATCTTCCAGGGACCAATAAACATATAAAAAGGTGTTCAACTCTGGTAATCAGGGGCACATCCATTCAAATCACTGTGAAATATCACCACATTTTCAGCAGAATGGTGAGAATAAAACAGACAATACCAAGTATTGGGGAGGATGGGGAGCATTCAGAACTGTCAAACGCTACTGGTAGGAGAGTGAATTGAAACAACCACTTGGGAAAAGAGTTTGGCAGTACTCACATACGGATGTCATGGCTAGCTTAGACGTGTGTGCATTTACCAAAAGACACACACGTGATGTCCCGAACAGCACATTAGTTAGGAGCTAAGTGCTGAAACCCATCCAGCTAGCTATCAACAATGGAATGGACAAATAAACCGAGTATATGCACACTCTGGGAGTGCTACATAGACGGGAGAGAATGAATGGGAGCCAATGAGCGGCATGAATGCATCTCACAAATACAATGGTGAAGAAAAGAAACCAGACCCAAGAGAGGACCTGCTGTATGATGCCATTTACATAAGAGTCAGAGCCGGTAACGCTAGCCTACAGTGTGACAAGTCAGGTTGGTGGTCACCCCTACGGGGGAGAGTGAGTAGGGAGCGGTTGGATGGGGAGCCTCTGGGGGAGGTGGGAGTGGAAACGTTCTGCTCCTTGGTCTAGTTTCCAAACACATGGATGTGTGCATTTGGCGAAGAGGCACCGTTAAACTACAACCAAACATCTTCAGGTTTTTTTTCTCTTCTAAAGTGGAGAAAAGCGAGGAGGGAGGGGAGCCACGTCTGTCTATACATTGTTCAGGCCTGCCACCATGCCAGGCTGTCAGGCGAGAACCCAGGTAATCCTCCCAACCCCCCTAGGACGTGGTGGGAACGTCGGTTTTGCAGATGGGAACACAGAGACACAGAGAGAGGAATTGTCCAAGGCCATGCCATTAGCAAGTGTTAGCACCACATTTCACTTAGGCTTGGCATCCGCGTTTGTCCTGAGCTCCTTCTTCTTTCCTCTGCATGGTGGTGCTTTCAGCGAACGAGCACTCGTATTGGAGTCCGGGAGTCTGGATTTGAATCCTAGCAGTCACTCCCCTAGTGTATGACCTTGGGAGAAACCACCCAATCTAGCCGGTTCCTGATGTTCCCATCTGGGGTTTGGGGAGCTGGGGCTGGGGAGGGTTTGGGGGGGAGAAGGTGATGCTGGTGCAGGGCGGTGGTGGTGATCACAAAAGCACTAAGGGAGCCCAGGACCAAGCAGGTGCAGAGTACATGCTGCTTCGCCTAGAGCCGGGCTGGGCATTCCTGCCCTTCCCAGCAGGGGTGTGGAGCTGTAAGCAAAATCCGCCAGGCCCCTCTCCCTGGTGTCACTGTTCTAGTGAAATCAGACGAAAATGATCATCAAGAGCAAGTTTGGTGGAAGAAAGGAGCAATGTTCAGCCTGAGGGCGTGCGTGAAAAGTGGGCAAAAGGCTCTGCTTTGGTGTTGGGGGAGTTTACAGGCGGAACTTATGTAAACACGTTTTCCATTTACTGTTCTGACACCAGCTGGCAGAGCTGAGGCCATTTTCTCCCCTTGAGTTCTCTCCTTGAAGGAGAGGGTGGGACCGTGGAGAAAGAACCCCCCCAAACCCACTAGAATCACTTTCTTAAACACAGGGGATCCAGCAACCTCCTTCCACGGCAGAAATGAGTTCAATTTTTTTTTTCAAATTTTTTTTAAGTCCTCTAAGAATAGTCAGGAAAATGGATGGAAGGTAAATAGCAGCTGTATTTGCTCAACATTATGTCACCTGTCCCCAGGTTTCCTGTGTCTGCTGAGGAATGGGGGCTTTGGGGTGGGCGGGGGTGGGGACGTGAGTTTAGGTGGTGCCCTTCAGGGCAGGACATGCAGATGGGATTTTATATGAACTTATTATGGTCATGGTCACGTTCTATACGTGAGGCACATGAAAAGAGGTGCCAGTTTCTCGCCTGGCCAAGGTGAACGTGCAAGAGCCGTCCTTCACGTCCACAGCTGAAAACCGGCTCTTCTCCTTGTAAAGGCTCGGACATCACGACGGGGCGGGTGGAGGCAGGTGAGGGCAGGTGAGGTTTAGCAGGGGGGCCTGCGGGGCCCTGAGTGGGAAGCCAGCCCACTGCCTGACTGCCCCCACCCCGCCCCCCCGAAGCTCACCAAAGTCTTCATTTCTCTGTTGCTAAATTGCACACATTGATCTGATGTGTACAAAGTTGCAAAGCAAGTTGGCAGGAGCACTGGAGTGTATCAGGTCTACTAGGGAATAAATATACTTGGGTTTTTAGTTTAAATGTGTTGAGAGTGAGGGAATGGCTTGACAGCCACGGGGAGCCCAGGCGTCTGTTCCCCACCAAACAAGTCCCTTCGTAAGTTGGGGCTTGTCAGTCAACACTGCCCCATGGGTACTTGCCCCTGGGGACAGATGTCCTGGCCCACGCTGCTGGCCTGTCACTGTGCAGAAGCAGTGTGGGCAGGGAGGAGGCCGAGGTGGTTGGCCGTTGGGAGGGCAGGCCTTTTTTTTTTTTAATTTTTTATTTATTTATGATAGTCACACAGAGAGGGAGAGAGAGGCAGAGACACAGGCAGAGGGAGAAGCAGGCTCCATGCACCGGGAGCCCGACATGGGACTCGATCCCGGGTCTCCAGGATCGCGCCCTGGGCCAAAGGCAGGAGCCAAACCGCTGCGCCACCCAGGGATCCCGGGAGGGCAGCCTTTTAAACACGCTTTGACCTCTCCCCGATGGAGGTCTGATCCCCAGTGCGAGAGCCTGGGGAGAAGGGGAGGGGCGTGTGGGCCTCAGGACAGACGCCGGCCCCAGCTCCGGGCTCTTCACCCCACAGCACCCTGGGGACGGACTGTCTGCCCTGCTACCTTTTCTAATATTAATATCTTGATTAATTCCAGACCAACTATTCTTTTTTTTTTTTCCCCTTCTTATTTCCTAGGCTTTGCCAACCACCTACTCCTCTTGGAGAGTGACTTTGATTGAAGTTTGAAGTTTTCAGGTTCAGCTGTTTTCTAGTCACTTGTTATTAGAAAATGTAGCAATTTCCCCCCAGTAAAGAGGAAAGAGCCCTTCCTCCCTCCCCTCTTCTTCTCCTCCTCCCCCTGGAACCCCCCCCCCCCACGTTTCCTGGTGTGTCATCACTTAAAAAAGGCCTGTGTGATACAGTATTCATTCTTCTCCATCCTTCTCTCCCCTCGATCTTGGGCTGAGGCCAAAACTTGGGGGAAACAAAGAAGCGGTCATCCGAATAGTCTCCTTCCAAGCCTGAGTGTTTTATTTGTGTGACCGTGGCCCTCCAGGGTGTGGGGGGGCACTAGTGGGGAGGTAAGGGGGGGCCGGGGGTGCGCTCAGCAGCCTCCGCTGCACGGGCTGCCCCGTAACCCGTGGCCCCGTACCGAGTGGCCATGAAAGGCCCCCTTGTGCTGGAAGCAGTCCGTCCAGAGGGAGCCTCCTTGGAAGGTAATTGCCTCCTCCCAGGGTCGGCCTGGCTGAAATTTATAGCTTCGCTCAATACGGCGATTGTGTGGCTCCTCGGGCAGCCACGGGGGTGGATTAGTGCCGGGACACGGGGAGCCCAGGCAGGGCTGGCCCCCAGCCAGAGAGGTCAATGCCCCCCCCCCCCCCCGCCCCAGCTCCCACCCTCCAGGCTGTGCCTGGTTTCCAAAGGAGGCTCCAGCGACCTGCACATGCTGGGAAGCTCGGCTCCAGAGGCTGCTCCAGAGATGAGGAGGCCTCGAAGGGAGCACTTGCCCAGAAGGGATGGGTGCAACATGCTGTTCGCTGGAAGAGAGCGGGGTGCTCTCTCCCAGATCAGCTCCACATCACGGAGAGGTCAAGCCAGAGGTTATTCCCAACCTACTGATACCGGGGCTCTCTGCTGCTGATTTATTTTACTGCCATTCACACACACACACACACACACACACACACACACACACACACACACACACGAGACGCCAGCAACTCAAAGGCATAATGAAAAAATGATTGGTTTCAGAAAGCTGGGGAGGTCAGAACACAGGCCCCAAGCCTGGAGTTTGCCTGCAGGGTGCACGGAAGCCCAGGTGACCACTCTGCCCCCCCCCCCCCCCGCCCGACTGTTGCCTGGCCTTCCGCCTTCCTCCACCATCGCTCTGGTCTTCTGAGAGCAGAGCTGAAGCCACCAGGTGCTGCCTGGAGCAGGCAGCTGAAAGCCTGGTGGCTGGGGCTGGGCTGGGGGAGGTGAGGTGCTGGGGAAGTCGAGGTGCAGGCCCAGGACTGCCACAGGCTTGGGTGGGAGGCCCAGGGAAGGAGCTCTGGCGAGGGGGAGGGAGACAAGGTCCGACTGACCCCCAGAGGGGAAGACTCACTTTAGGTGTAGGGAAGGATGGAAGGCCCCGTCCCAGCTCCAGGGGGCCTGCCTCAGAGTGGCCCCCCTGCATGGGGATGGGGAGAGGCCCCCAGAGGGAGCCCAACCAGTTCAGAGGAGCTCTGGGGGCCCAGAGCTGCAGGAGCTCAGCCCCTCGTAGGTCTTGCCATTATCAACACATATTTGTCTCCGGACTCAATGAGGCTCAAATTAACCAGTCCTGCCTCAAAATTAAAAAGGAAAAACTATAAGCGGTCCCACCGATTCCTGAGTTCTGCTCCGAGCGGCTCAGCTCCCCCAAGGGGAAGTCACAAGGCATTCCTGTCTGGGGGTTTAGGCAGAGGTGGCCTGTACTTGTAAATGCTGTTTCCTGTGGCTGATTTGGGTGTTGTAAGGGGTATATTTGTTAAATTCTAGTCGATTTCCAAGGGTCCCTGTGTTTACTCCATTAGGAAACCAGATAGAGCTAATCAATGCTAGAAGGACTCTAGTTAACTCCTGAGGGAAGGGAAATATAAACAGCAGCATTCAAATCGATGTAAAATGACCCCCCCCCCCCCCCGCATTTGGTTAGGGTGGCTGCCAGCAGGCCTGTGCAGCAAGTTCCAGCTGTCAGGGGAGGCAGGCTCCGTCCTCCTTGGAGGGCAGGACTGAACGGGGGATCCCCTGGCCATCAGGGTCCAGCTGGATTCTGGGCGGGTTCAGGTTCCACAGAAGCCGTGGCCTTGGGCAAACCAGGGGCCCTCCCTAGCCCTCCGTCTCTTCATCAGAAGGGTACTCCCTAACATTGAAATGCACTTCCGGTTCATCAGAGGCTTTGAGTATCTTCCTTGATACTCCTCACCTTCTCGGGTGGATATCATTTCACTATTTCCACTCCGCAGATAAAGGAAATGCAATTCAGAGAAATTAAAGGACTTCACTTGGGCCTTAGGCAGGGAAAACAGGAGGGTCTTAAATCCAAGTCTTGTGACCTCAGGTCCCATATGCTTTCCTCTAGGCGCTACCATTCTGTGAAGAACTTCACATAATATTACCTCGGATGATCCATGTAAGCCTGGGAGATAGTTGCTATTGTTACTACCTGTTTACCAATTAAGAACTAAAATCCCTAGGTTCAAGAAGAGACTGGGCCAAGGTCACATAGGTTGTCTGAGTTCGCAATCCTGCTCGCGCAGATCATTATAGCTCTCATACCACCATGGTCACAAATTAAAGTCCAGTGCCACTGGATGGAAGGGTAGTGAGAAGGAGACACGGAGAGGCTGGGCCTGGGATGGCCCCAAGGGGAGCCACACTCTCTCCATGCTTTGCTGCTGCCCCATGCTGCCCTCTCCAGCTGAGGAATATCCTTTTCTCATCTGGAGACAGCCCTACGGGAACAGCAACTGTCCCTTTAGGGCCATCTGCAGAGATGGTTGTGGAGCATCCCAACCAGCATCCTGGAACTCTGGCTGGGCATCAGATCTGGGGCTCTGTGACCCTGATTAGCTCCCCCAGGCTGGGATGACGTATTTTGCCAACAGTCAAAGATTGCTCCTGAGGGTGAGTTCACCGTATAGTAAAACTCTGACTGCTATTCCAGCTACTTCTGAGCTTGAGTCCCTTATCTGCGCAGTGGTGACTAGTTGGATCCAAGTCTCAGGGGGGAGACACTCCCAAGATTAAGGAGAGAACATTTCTCTCCCTCCTTTGGAAAGGGGGGCAGTCAATAGGTATCTCCTTCTCCAACATCATTTCTTTCTGTTCATTTTATACCTTGCATAGGGACAGCAGAAGAGTTAGCTAGGGCTCTCTGACTATTATTCATAGTGATTTCTTTTTTTAAAGATTTTATTTATTTATAGGAGAGAGAGAGAGAGAGAGAGAGAGAGAGAGAGAGCAGGGGAAGGGGCAGAGGAGAGGGAGAAGCAGACTCCCCTCTGAGCATGAAGCCAGACATGGGGCTCGATCCCAGGACCTCGAGATCATGACCTGAGCCAAAGGCAGACGCTTAACTGACTGAGCCACCCAGGTACCCTGATTTCTTACTTCTGTAGGTTGTTGCACATGTAGTTTATAGACAGCCTTCCCCCCCACCCCCAACGATATCCATCTCCTCCTCAGAATCAGTGTGAGGTATGAGATCATTTTAATTCCTGTCCTACAGATGGAGAAGTCCAGACTTAGAAAGTCCAAGTGACTTGTCCAAGGTCATGAACTAGAAAGATGCAGAGTAGAATCTTCCCAGCCCATAGTCCAGAGCTTTGCTTGCTTCCTCAAACTGTCCTTTGGAACCCTCTAAAGGTGTCCTGGGGATCTGCCTCCTTTTTGTAAAAGCACCAGCTGTGGCCTGAGAGGTAATAGGTCTTAGGGAACGCAGGAGGCACCCGGGTTTATTCCTGGGATGTAGGGCAAGGCTTCTCACACAGGAGGCTCCTGTCCATGTTTGATGTATAAATGAATGAATGAATAATTAAATACCATATCTCTACTTTCCCAATTCCTAGTTGAACACGCCTCCCAGTACACCTCTCTCATTCCTGCACGTTCATTGATCAGAAAATCTAAAAATCAATTTTCAGCCTTCAGAGGGTCCTTTGCCCAGAGAAGACACAGCAGCAGTTTGGGAGCAGGGAGAAGAGATTTTCCAGGTGAAGAAATCGAGGCAGGGCTGGGCGTGGTGCACAGGGAGCTGCCCTCGAAGCCTTGATGCCCCTGACTTCCTGATCCCTGGGGAGGAGGAGGCCAGCGCCAGCCCCATCCTTCCTGCAGGGGCTGGTGGACACGTCGCCTTTGGCGTCCAGCCAGTGCCCATGCTTCAGAACAGAGGACCACTAAGCAGGAAATGTGGCCGCCTCGTTCAAAACCCCTCCTGAATTTCATCTGTGACAAACCACTCTTCATAAACCCCCGAAATGCCCAGCGTCACCAGGGTGAGGCAAGCAATGCTGCGGAGAGGGGAAAAACAATTAGAAATACAATTAATGTTATAAAAGCTGGTCATAAATATTTGAGTTCTCTCTCCGGAGAGGAGGGACAAGATGACAGCTCACAATTCCTTGTATTGACAAAAGAGGAAACAGTCCATGAAACTGGTCATTTGCCTGGGTATTTTTATCTATCAGATCCAAGAGTCGGAACAAGGGAAGCATGAATGATTGGATTAGCTGCCCGGCCTTTATGTGCTTTTGCAGCATCAGCAATATGCAATTACTGCAGCCCTCAGACAGACGTGGGCATGTACACACAGACACACACGCAGGCCGATGTGGGGTGGACACACTCCCGTGCAGCTGGGCAGACGTGACCCCAGGTTTACATGCTGCCATCCAGCAAGACAGAAGGCCAGATGTAGAGCCCTTCCTCTGCACTCCTGGAGAAGTACGAGGAGCCCAAGGCATCATATAACATCTCATCTCCCTCTCAAGGGCCCAATCCCCTCGTGATGCCCTTTGAGTAGGTACCCTTTGCGCCTTGGCCCTTTCCTTCCAAGTGCCCATTTGGTTGTTCCTTGGGTGGTCTTGGCTCTGCAACATGCTGGATGCGGCAAGGCCTGTTCATTTGGCAGCCCCAGCCCCTCCAGTGTCTCGGCTTGCCCTTCCCATTCTCTGCAACTCCCTGCTGCCTCCATGCCTCTGGTGGGACTGGTGTGCAGTAAGCAGGGCAGAGACTTAGCATGGGAATTGTAAGAGCCCTGTGCCGTTTGGGACAAAGGTCCCCCCTTTGCAGGCATATGCAGCCACCTGGAACCTACGCTCACCAGCAGGAAGCACAGCTCCCTTTGCTGGGGGCACCGTGCCAGCGTGGCAGATGGGCATGTGTGTCAGCTGCCAAGGGACCTCAGATAGGATCCAAATAGGTCTGCATTTTTGGAGGGCAGGACATTCTCTCCTTTGCTCCCCTTCTCAAATGCAGGACCAGCTGATGAAACCATCTCTCTACGTGAGGCCTTGGTTCCCGTGTGCATGCATTTCACGTACCCCCATTCTTGGCGCAACTAATGGGGAGCGTGAGAAGATGGATGGGGCCTGCTGGCCTCTTCCAGGCTTCGCGTATACCTACGTCTATTCTGAAGATGGGCACCTCTGTACCGAGAAGCACAAGATCCCCAGATCTGCTTGCTGGGGCGTTGCTTTGGCTTCTCTAACAGTTGATTGCACAGTGTCAGCTTGATTACCCGAAAGTGGTGGGATGCCCACTGCCTCATGGGCAGCTCCTCCTTTGCTGGACAATTTTATTCTGTAATACAAAATCTACATCCAGATTAATTCCAGCTCTGCCCTGAAGCAACCGAGAACAGATCTGTCTTCTCTTCCTGTATGACAGCTCTTCAAATATTTTAAACCAATGCTCACATCCCCGAAGAGCCTTTACTTCTCTAGGCTAAGTATTTCCTGTCCCTTCAATTCCTATAGTCATACCTTGAGTGACATAGGACCCAGATTGCTTGTTAGGATTGTGTAGTGGAGTCTTTAAAAAAAAAAAAAAGGTGCTGAATGCAGACACACCTGAGACTGAGTGAGTCACCTTCGTCCAGTGGGGCGGACCAAATGGAAGCCTGGTGTTCCCAGTCGTAGCTGCTATCTGCTGCATCTCTTCACCCACATGTTTGGATTAAATAGCATTTACGGGACTGTAACGATGTGATAAGGGATCTATCCTTATTAAAAATGGATATTATTTTAAGAATGAAAAAATAGATGCGACCTAGCTTCTGTTGGGTCATACAGCGAGTCTCTGACAGAGCAAGGGTATGAACTTATTATGGCTTTCGGCTGATTCCAAGTCAAGCAGGCTTTCATGACTAGAGATTGAGCAGGGTACTGGAAATGCATGTGATGTGCATAGGTAAGCCTGTATGTTCGTGGTGTAAGGCTATCCAACAGCTCTCAACAGACCATGCCTAGAGCGGGGTGTGGGCACGGGCAGGTGTGATGGAAGGGGGAATTCCACTCTCTGCTCTCTGCATTCTTTTATTGTTTGAATGTTCTTAAGAATACAACATATCTAAGTAATTCCCATGTATTTGAAATGCAAATAAGATGCTTATGATTTAGACCGTAGCTGTAAATCGGATAAAATTCAATGGGTGAGCTAAAATATACTCAAGAATAAAGAAAAGCCCCCAGTGTGAGAGGCGGTATGGCCTGGTGGCCAAGACCATGGCCACTTAGAGATCTGAGGCCTAGATGCCAGTCTCGGAGCTACACTTTGCTTGCTTGACCTTGGACAAATCCATCGCTCTACTCCTTTATTTCCGCATCTGTAAAATGGTAATACTAATTTTTAGTACATATCTTCTAGGTTATGTATGTCAAGAATAATGAGCTCTTGGATTTTTTTTTTTGATTGAAGTATAATTTACATCAGTGTAATGAACCCTTTCTAGCATAGATTTATGAGTTTTGACAAATGCATAAGGCCACGAAACCACTCCCACAATAAAGATATAGAACAATTCCGTCAAACTCCCCCCCCCACCACCAAATTCCCTTGCGTCCTTTGTCATTTGCCCACCTG
The DNA here is from genome assembly GCF_905146905.1 of Nyctereutes procyonoides. NCBI lineage: Eukaryota > Metazoa > Chordata > Mammalia > Carnivora > Canidae > Nyctereutes > Nyctereutes procyonoides. Next base: position 71,929,459 of record NW_026575140.1, read on the forward strand.
CAGCCCCTGGCAACCACTGATCTGTCTTTTGTCCTTATAGTTTGCCTTTCCCAGAATATCTTATAAATATAATTATATAGTATATAGCCTTTTGAGTCTGGCTTCTTCACTTAACATAATATATTTGAGATTCATCCCCATTGTTCAGTAATTCATTCTTTTTTTATTGCTGAGTGGGATTCCATTGCACATGAACTACAGTTTTGTATATCTATTCACTAGAGAAAGAACATTGGGGTTGTTTCCAGTTTGGGGTGATTATGAATAAAGTTTCTATAAACAGTCACACACAGGTTTTGTGTGCGCATAAGTTCTTTTTGTATGGTGAATACTTAGACTGGAATTACTAGGTCATATGACAAGTACATATTTAACTTTATAGGAAACCGCCAAACTGTTTTCCAAAATGGCTAGATCATGTTGCATTCTCACCCACAAAAATAGAGTTCCGGGTGTCCCACATCCTCCCCAGCACTTGGTATTGCCAGGTATTCATTTATTTATTTCTAATTTCAGCCACTCTAATAGGTCTTCGGTGGTATCTGATTGTATTGTGATTTGTATTTCTCCAATGACTAAAAATATTGAATGTCTTTTCATGGGATTGTCTGCCATCTGTGTATCTTTTTTGGTGCAATGTCTGTTGCTCTTTTTTTTTTTAATGGATGATTTGTTTTCTTATTGTTGAGTTTTAAATGTTCTTTATGTATTCTAGATTGAAGTCCTGTGTCAGATATGTGTTTTGGAAATATTTTCTCCTAGTCTGTGACTTGTCTTTTAAGTGTTTTGATAGTGCCTTTGAAAGATAAGTACTTTAGAGTTGATAAAATCCAGTTTGTCAATTTTTTCTTTTGTGCATAACAATGTTGGTGTTACCTAAAGCCCAAAGACTTTTCTTTCATATTTCCTTCTAAAGGTTTTGTAGTTGCAGATTTTGCATTTAGGTCTGTGTTCCTTTTGGGTTGCATTTTATATACGGTGTGAGGTAAGATTGAGGGAGGCCTCTCATGTGATGGATGCTGCTGGTCTTCTCTGATCCTCCATCTTCTGGTCAGCCAGGTGGTTTGTATTCTTTAAAGACCTTTCACATAATGCCCGTGCTAATATTTACATCCCTGCTTAACTAGGCTGGCCTCTGCTGCCCTGGGCATTTCTTAGGCTCAAGTAGGATGGAGTTAGAGTCTTTCCGAGCTACCCAGTAGCTATTTCCCACCATATCACAAAACATGCTTCGTGTGTGCAGGCTGCCTGGGGGTTGGGAGATGTCTAGTGAAAGATATGCTGGGTCTAGCCTGGTCCTAGATAACTCATGGGTTCTAGTCTTGATGTTTGGTTGGTCATGGTGTTTACTGGCCTGGGGCAGGACAATTCAGCTGTCCTGGGCCTTGCACTCTTGGTTATGACCATCTGAAAAGAGCTGCCTATCAACCAACACTGACGTTCTGAGAGGTGGATGGTGGAGAGGGGAGTTGAATGTAGTCAGGTCTCTAAGAAAATGTGTGCCAGTGGAGTAAACACAAGAGTCTCTTAGCAATAGCCAGTTTTCCCTCTCCCCCTTGCTGATGATTGTAAAGACTGACAGCAGTTCTACAGCACCTGAAAAATGCCTGTGGTCTACTGTGCCCTCTGTTCTGTCCACTTTTCTCACCAGGTTGTCCCTTTCCCTTCCTGTGTGCCAATATCTCAAGCAGGAAAACAGAGGAGATGAACAAAGTAGTTCAGGCAAAGCTTCGAGGCTTTGAAGTGTGAACTCAGCAAGGGCTCCAGATGTTCATGTTTCTACCCAAGGCACCAAAACAAGATTTAGATGCCTAAGCTTGGGATGGAAGAAAATAACATCATTGGAGTCCTTAGCCTGAAGAGATTCTTAGAAAATTATTTTGTCCACATCCTCCTGCCTCTGATCAGAATCTCACATGCATTGTCCCAGATAGAGAAGCCCAAAAGAGATGGTTCCATCTCCCTTGGTTACTATCTCTGGCATTAACCTTGATGTAGGCATCTTGGTATTGGTGCTGGCATTTGGGCAGATGGTATCTGTAAAGAGGGTGTTAGTTGGCAGGCAGAGGCAGGCTGTGGAATCAAGAGGAGGCCAGAGATAAGGTGGAGATGGGGATGGCGAGAATGAGAAATGGGAAATCCAAGTGCCTATGCTCTTTAACACCCCAGTGATTCCGAACAGTGAAAGTACATGCTCTGGAGCAGCTCCAAGGTTCTGCTCTTCCCTTGGTCAAATTACTGCATTGCCCTGGGCTGCTGCTTCTCCTTTGTAAAATGGGGAAATAAACCACCACCACCACCACAACTACTAATTTTTGGGACTGTCTACTATTTGGCAGGTTCTTTTTTTTTTTTTTTTTTTTTGCAGGTTCTTCATATGTATTTTCTGCTTCCATCCTCCTCACGACAACCTGAGAGAATTATTATCATCCCCACTTTACAGATGAGGAAACAAAGGCACAGTGAGGTTACGTAAAGTGCCCCAAATCCTCCTTCTACTGAACCCCCACAAAGGATGAAATTATGTAAGTGGAGGTGCCGCCCACCATTTCTTTGTTTTACAGGTGATCAGTGCATACCAATGTGAGGATGAAGCCCAGGCTGGCTAATGGGCAGTTACTTAGCTTCATGGGGTTCAACGAAGGGCACAGACTACAGGGAGTTAGGGGCCCTGGGTTCTCCCTCTGGAACATGCTCTAAGTGGCCAACTGATCCAGGAACTAGACCGGCCCTCCCTGGCCCTTCATTTCCTTTATGGTAATATAAGGGCTCAGCAGAGATGATTTCTCTGGTTCCTTCCAGTGCTTACTTCATCGTTTTATGATTCTCATGTATTCATTTTTTTATTCGATGCCTTCACATTCACGAAGGGATATTAGATTGGGCCCAGTCCCTGCAGACTGGCTTTACTGGTCCTGAGGGAAGAAGCAGAAGATACAGAGTCAGATTTCAGTGAAAGGGACAAAATTAAAAGGACTACTTCCTCCACTTCTTTCTGCAACTCTCTGTCTTATGCATCTTTCAAGACTCTGAGCTCAAGGCCCATATGGCCTGGGAGGCCTTCCAGTACCAGCTTGGTAAATGCACTCCTTTGTAAATATAATCTGTGTGTGCAGCACAGTTTGAGCCGCATTAATTAATTTATTAACGTACTTACTTATATCTGCCTCGTGCCAGAGAGGAGTGATGGTGGCTTACACAGATACGTAAAATGGGGTGAGCTGATATACCTTGGAAGCAAATGGGAAGAGGGGATAGAAAAACAAAGAACTGTCCCAGGGGATCAAGAACGAGGCTGATGGAGGCGTACACAGGGTTTGCAGCCTTAAACGCCTACCCTGGTAGGCCCTAATTTCAGCTCCATGGCATCTGGCAGCCGACCCGGCCAAGGTAAATGGGACAGGCAGGAGAGAAGGAATGGAAGGAAGGATGGAAGCGGAAAAAAGGAAGGAAGACAGTTAAGGAGAAACCCAACATTCTTGGTGCTGTGTGGGCCCGGGGCTTTCCTGAGGGCCTTCCTGTGTGCGCCCCCAGGAGCCGCGTCCTCAACAACACCGTGCAGTACCTGCAGCTCCTCACATCTTCAGGCTACCCCCTGTCACGTCATCTGTCAACACAGACCGCACTTCAATTCAGAAAAACAGGGGACCAGAGGGGACACAGTTCAATGGCTAGCTCTCTGCTGACCTGGCTTAATCCTGTGGCCACTGTTAATATTTCTGGAGAGATGGATGGACTGCATACCCTTCAGGCAATCTTCCGTACGCTTTCTTTGTCTCAGCTGGGTTTTTGATGGACACTGCATGGCAGTGAGTTCGAGACTATATTCCCTGCCAAATACCTGAAGTGCAGCTCTTGGGTTGCCAATTAAATACGGACCCATATGCCTTACAAACACACAAACAGTTGGAATCTGCCAACCCTGGGGTAGGGTTGTCATTCTCTTATGAAAATTGATGCGCCTACCCAGAACCTGGACTTGATCAGAGGGCCACCCCCTTGGCTCTGAGCTGAGCTGAAAGAGTCTGCAGGGTGTTTGAGCCCCTCCTTGACCATGTCTGTGCTGTAGGGAAGAGCGACTCCTCCAAGAATGGAGACCCTTGGATGCTGTCATTAAATGCCTAAAATGAGAGGCATTGTCTCCATGATTTCCAAGTTCCCTTCCAGGCGAACATTGCTAATTCCAGAAGGAAAATGCTCCACGGGAGGAGGGCCATTAAACACTAGAAAATTCTACCATAGGAATGGCCAAATTGCCTGCCTCCGAGATGTAGAAACCCATGCTGTCTGGGGTAAATTGAACAGATCTGCCTGGAGGCAGGGGGGTGGCCAGGATGGCCTCTGGAATGCTTATCAGAATGTTCCAGGTGGTGAGTACTCATGGCTTATCTGTCTGTCACATGAGTGTGCCCGCCCTGACTTCGGTTACTTGTGTTCACTGGGCACACACCCCCTCCGCGTGGGGAGACACGCGCACGCACGCCCGTCCCCGACGTTGGTCTTACCCCTCCCCGCTTAGCAGCGGTGACATCAGGAGCCCCTTCTGCAGCATCTTTCCTGGGAAATGCATTAGGGCCACGCAGCATTGCCCTCATAAAAATACAATAAACGGCCCTGCAAGCAGTCCGCAGAGTAATGACTGCAACCCAGTGGCGTTCTTGGAAAGGGCCTCTTCAGAAGCAAAGCCGAGAAGACTTAACAGAAATCTTTGGGGTAATTAGGTTTCTGGAGTGCACAAACCTCTTAAATCATTGAGAGTCAGAGAAGACTTGGTCTGTAAATCATACCTCAGGCCAGGCTGAGCCCGAGGCCTGCCTCCACTGTCCCCTGCCTTCCCCCTCCTGAGTGGGCTGGTGGCCATGGTGCAGCCCCACTTTCATGTTGGTGGCAACTTCTGACCCTCCGTGGGGACCCACCCTGACCCACAGAGGAAGACATTCGTTTCTGAGAGGCACAGGGAGGCCGAGGCAGAAAGCTGGTCTTGGTGAGGCCTCACAAGGTGAACGGATCCCTGGCTCCAGATGGATGGCTGCGATGTCTGAACAAAATTTTGTTCAGACTGGTGATTCCTTGTCAAGGATGGAAAAGAAAACTTTGCCACCTACTTCCTTCTAACTCCCCAGAGAGCCTTTCCCCACCCTCGCCAGGATGCCGGCCTCAGGAGTGGTTGGGAGCCCAGTAGCCTGCAGCGGGGTGCAGAGTGTAGACTGTCCGAGGGACCAGGCCAGGCTGGCTTGCCTGCTTTTCCCAGTGAGTCCTCTGGCCCTGCCCTCCAACCTTCCTCACCTCCTCCTGGATGGAGAGGGAAGGGGGATCCTCCTCCCCTGTGCTCCTGGGCCCCCACCCGGCCTCTCCCCCTGGGGGTGCTGGGGGTGGCCAGGCTGAAAGGCCAATTCCCAGCTGCACTGCCTGGGAGCTGGGTCAGGGGGCAGGGAATGAGTGGAAAGCAATCGGGGACTTCCGGCCTCTGCGGCACGCACGCCTTCAGGGCATTTAGGGAAAGTAGATTAAGAAATCTTTTTCCAGATAAGAGAGGCCTGTAAAGAGGCCAAAGAAAGGGAAAAACACCCCCCTTTGATCACAGGGGATTGTAATTACTCAGATATTGATTGGGATAATAAGTTTGCCAAAACTCCAGAGAAAGAGAGATATTCCTCTAGGTATTTTGCTTTTGCAGGATTTGCTGAGCTCCTCTGTGAAGTCAAAGTCAATTTGGAGGCCTGGCCCTGGCCCTGAAGCCCCCGGAATGGGAGTCGGAGCCCTTTTCCTCCTGTAGCCAGTGCAGTGCACACCCTGGTGCACTGTCCTCCCTCCCACCTTCCGGGGCTGTCCCCACTGTCCATATCAACATGATCATTGCTGTTACTCATAACCCTTGGGGGCTCATTGGGGTTGAGTGGCAGCAAGAACTGAAGCTGTTCTCAAAAAGAGAGTGAACCCCTCACCCTGGACTCCAGAATCTTCTGTGGTAGTTTGCTTGTTTCTCGGCTATAAGCCTTCTCTCTGGTTTTCTCCTGCATTATGCCCCCATCATGTGCGTGCGTGTGTGTGTGTGTGTGTGTGTGTGTGTGTGTGTGTGCACGCACACCCACCCAGGCCCACACACGGGTTTGGGCACGACCTCCCTACACACTTTAAGCACATGTCTTCCCTGCGGTGTCCACATGTCCCCATCCATCCCCACCCCACTCGCACAGTGTGTGGGGTCAAGGGCCCTGGCTGTGGGGTCAGATGGACTCAAACTCAAGGCCTGCGATCCTGAGCATGTCCCTTTATCTTTTGGGGTGTCAGAGTTATCTGTAGAATGGGAGTACTGGCACACCAACGCCATCTTGCACGGTTGTTGAGAAGAGCAAATGAGATGGTGTAAAACGTTTGGTACAGTGCTGCCTTGTTGCAAGCACCCAATGGAAGTGTTGGTCATTGCTTATTAGGCTCCACCCTCCCTCTGAGATTTTTGCATGGATAACTGCTCCTGTAGAAGCTTCTCTCATCATAACTGCAAACCAAGGCTCTTTTTGACCTGCAGGGCCTAACCCAGACCTCAGCTTTGCCTTAACCTGCACCTCCCCCTTTTGCTCCCACGATGGCCGTATGTACCTCTTAGGGCTGTCACCATGGCTCGCTGTGAATTCTGAAGGCTTGGAAATCGAGGAGGGCAGGGATGTATGATTTCTTCGTCTTTCAATCTCCCCTGCTTCAATCTCAGAGCATAACACTAACCACACCTAATGTATAGTCAGGATGCAACACATTTTGGTTGATCTTTTAAAATCATACTGAGCATTTAGTGAGCAGTTACTATGGGCCAGCCTCTTTTCATGATCACACTTGATCCTCCTACCAACCCTACATTTTATACATGTGGAAAGTGAGGCTGTGGGCAGATGCAATCCCTGCGTGGTCACACAACTGATGTGTGGCTAGGCATTGCTCCAAACGTGGAACGGTCTGTTTCCTCAGCCCTCAGTTACCTAGGACGAGGCCGACCCAGCGCATCTTTCGCTGGACATCTCCCAACCCCCAGGCAGCCTGCACACGGAGCAGCTTCCAGCTCTCAGCGTGCTCCACGGGAGGAGCGGCAAACAGCTACGGAATAGCTTGGAAAGATTGCAACTCCATCCTGCTCGAGTCTAAGAAATGCCCAGGGCAGCAGAGGCCAGCCTAGTTAAGCAGGGATGTAAATATTAGCACAGGCATTACGTGAAAGGTCTTTAAGGACTATAAACTGCCTGGTGAAGGCAAGGTGGAAGGTCTGTAAAGTCCAGAGGCAGGCACCGTGAGGCCTAGGCTGTGCTGAGGGGCCAGGGCACCGTTGCCTGTCGATGAAGGACCCCTCACATATATCTAGGCCTCCAGAAGGGGAGAAGGGCGGCTCCTATGGAGCATCAGTGTTGGTGGGGACCTGGCATCAGAGCTACGGAAGCGTAGCCTCAGAGCGCAAGCTCACTCCTTTCTCTCCTTTTGGACTGCTGACGCCCAACGGGACCCCACCCCTCTCTGATTCTTTCCCTGAACATTTATTCCATGCTTGCTCCAGGGCTGCTGGCAGGATGGGCCCTGCGGAAACAAATGGAAACTTGGCACTCCAACCTGGAGGGACTCGCCGTCGGGTGAGGCACAGGACACATAAATCACTCTAATGTGTCATTACAGAGGATATTCAAGTGTTCTGGGAAAAGGGAGGAAGGCTTCAGGGAGGAAGCAGTATAGGTGCTGAGGAGACTTTTAAGGACAGAAGAATTCAGGGAGGCGGCATGTGGTGGGGACACTGAGCAGAGGTCACAGTTTCTTTTCTTTTCTTTTCTTTTTTAAGATTTTATTTATTTATTTGAGAGAGACAGAGAGAGTGAGCACAGTGTCAGGGGAGAGGGAGAGGGAGAAGCAGACTCGCCGCTGAGCAGAGAGCCTTATGCAGGACTCGATCCCAGGACCTGGAGATCATGACCAGAGCCAAAGGCAGACACTTAACCGACTGAGCTTCCCAGGAGCCCCGGAGGTCATAGTTTCATACATGCTCTGCTCCATCCAAGATGGGCTTACGGGAGAGCCCTGGGTGTCTAGGGGTAGGATATGTGAGCAGCTGCAACAGAGAAAATCTGAAAGATATGGTGGGACACAATCGTGAGAAATCAATGAAAGACATGTTGTTGAATCAATCAACAGATTTATTTATTGAGCATCTGCTATGTGCCAAGTATGGAATCTGTCACTGGGACTATCATGGCAAGCAAACCGGAGTCGGTCTCTGTCTCCTACATTGGATGGCCATATGTCCCAGTTTCCTTCTTGTCTTGGAGTAAGTACTACTAAAGCCTCCTTTTACTTTCAGAAACGTTTCTGTTTACACTACCATTTGTGTGGTCATTCATTCTACCTATAGAGCTTCAGTCTAGGGCAGAAAACAGACATTAACAAACAGGCCCTCGGATACAGAACTTTCCGACCGTGCTGGGTGCTGTGAAGGCAGGGTGCAGATGGCACTACGCGTGCCCCGGGGAGAAGCTCCAGCCTCCGGAGGAAGTCAGACTTCTCTCAGGCAACACGAAGACATAGAAGGTTTTTAGGTTGAAAATCTCAGCTTCAGAATTCACAGGATTTCTACATTTGTTGAAGATGTTTCTCTCTCTCTCTCTTTTTTTCTCCCTCAGTTAGTCACAGTAAAAAATTGAAAAAAAAATAACACTTTTCATTACAGAGCATTTCACATCATAAATGAGCCTCCTGGGTATATTTTTCTCATCAGGGAGGCAGAGAGGAAGTGCAAAGCCAGCGAGTCGGCCGAAGCTCGTTTTCCGCCGTCCTTGCTCTTGCCTCAAACCAGCGGCCTGATGATGTGCAAGTTCCTACACCCGGCTGGCCTCGGCTTCATCGTCTCTAAGAAGAGGGGTGGCCTTTCCCGCTTCCACAGAAGGGGGATTGGGAACACTGGAAGCCGGGCGTGTGAGGACACCCGAGGATGCACACAGCAGGCATCCTAAAAGGGAAGCTGTTATTAGATTATCTGAGCTTATGATTGTTTAAGAAAAGGTACCATGCCTGGTGGAGAAATGTATTTAATTAAAAACATAGTAAACTGGGGATAGAGTGGAGGTCAGTGGACAATGAAGGCAAAGGCCCATGGGGTTTCAGTCACTCGAAGGAAATCAGGTTGAGAACAAAAGTCTCCAGTTGTAACCAGTGCCCCATTGGGGAGGGGATGTTAATAAAGGGGGGGGGGGCAGGGGCTGTGCGTGTGTCAGGCAGGAAGTATGTGGGAAATCTCTGTATCTTCTTCTCTAAAAATTAAAGTCTTAATAGAATTCACAAACAGAACAAACACATACCCACCGTTTCCAGCTGGACCCTGCATGGGCCTTAAGCACCAGAATCAGCTTGCTGGGCAGCCTGAGAAGAATGGGGGAGAGGTTTCTCGAAGAGTAGATCCTGGAAAACCCACACTGTCCTGCAAAGCCAGACCATGACGGTGGATGCCTGTGACATCAGACAGCGAGACCTTGACAAGAGTATCTGGGTTCCATCTATTTTTTGCTCTCCCACCTTCCTCTGGCCTGCACGAAACTCCCTCTGCAGGGGGAGGGTGGCTGCTGAGAGCAGTGACACTGTCCCAAGGCCCCAGAGCAGGAACAGGCCGGCTGGGTGGAACGAAGGAACCCGGGGCCTGTTCAAGAGGGTGAGGGAGATCCAAACTCTATGGGCCCCTCGATGTTGCAGGATATTCAGATACTCCAAGAGCTAGAAGTGTGTTAACCGCCTCCGTCCAAGTCTGGCCAGTGTCTGGACTGGGAGACCAGACTCCTGGGGTCTGCATCTCATTTTCTTTCTGATTCACCTCTGCTGCTGTTCTGCAGTATATTTTTGGGGGCGGCCATAACAAAGTACCAGAGCCTGGGAGGCTTAAATGGTAGAAATTTATTTTTTCCCCCATTCTGGAGGCTGGAATGTGAGCTTGAGGTGTGGGCAGGACTATTTCTTCCCTTTGTGCGTGTCTGTGTCCTCATCTCCTTCTTTTAAAGCACCAGTCATATTGGATTAGTGCCCACCCTAATAACCTCCTTTAACCTTAATGATCTTTTTTAAGATTTAAAAAAATTATTTATTTATTCATGAGAGACACACACAGAGAGAGAGAGAGGCAGAGACATAGGCAAAGGGAGAAGCAGGCTCCATGCAGAGAGCTGGCTGCAGGACTCGATCCCAGGACCCCCGGGATCACGACCTGAACCTAAAGCAGACGCTCAACCACTGAGTCATGCGGGCATCACTTACTGACCTCTTTAAAGACTCACATCTCTCAATACAGTCACATTCTGAGCAACTGGCAGGTTAGGATTTCAACACATGAATTTTGGGGGGACGTCGTTCAGCCTACAACGTACAGCCAGACAAGTGGCATCTCTGGTCTCAGCCCCTTGGCCGAGAAGGAAAGCAGGTTGGTTGGCCTACTGGGGCATCCTTCCTTGGAGAGAAGAAGCACTGAGAGTCCGGTAGTTTGGGGAAGGTCGCAGGGTATACCCCTGTCTGAAGACTCCTGGCTTCCCCCAGGGCCATTGGACAATTCACTATTGGTGTGGTTCCCAAACCCCATCCTCTTGCCCCCAACATCCTTCTGTTAGGAAGGGGATCTGTTTTCTGTTTCTGGCCGAGGAATAGGTGTCTTTTCTGAGATCACCCGGGACTGTCCAAATGTATTTGTCTTTTGCCGAAGCTCCTTTACCAGGAAAGAACTCTCAGCCCCGCAAGATCCTGTGCAGAAAGCTCCCCTTCTGTGAGATCAGAGGGCCAAGGAATTTACTGTGTTTCTTTCCTCTTACCCCTTCCTTCCTCTGCAGGGGAAGGCAGGAGACCACACCTGTGTTTGTAATCTCACACACATGCTGAGATCCACAAATGTGTCATTAGCCCACCAGGCTGGCACAGAACAGCTGCATCTGAAGGTGATTTAGCACAGGTAGGTCCCCACTTACGGATGGGCCGGGTTCCAAAGATTTGCTTGTAAGTTGGTTACCATGAAGTGGGAATGTTTTTCCTCTCAGAGAGAAAGTGTTAAATGGAGGGGAAGGTTTTCAGGGAACTCCTTGAAAATCTATTAACTCACACAGAACGAAAGTAGTAAATAAGGCTTCGGTCCCTAGCACCTAAATGCCACACACACCCCAGCAATTCAGTGGGAAAGGCCGTTCTGAGTTCCAACTCTGTGTATCAGGTTGATGCTTTTCCGTCATCCATGAAGCCGTTCTGACAGCAGCCATGTGGAAAGGGGACTTAATTTTAAGGGAGGGAAAGAAGGGGAATATTGGGCCGGGTGCTTGTGGACACCACCAAAGCAGGGCATAAAGAGTGCAAAATAGGCACATTTTTCAAAGCATGCACATGTAGTTGACTCTACATACGTCTCACAGTAACCTTGCAAGGTAAGTGTTACGATGTCTGCTCTAGAGCAGTGGAGTGTGGGACCCAGAGATGTCAACGGAGTTCTTCAGGGTCACACAGCAGAGACAGTTGCAGCTTTCAAGAGTGCAACACGTCTCACATCTGCATCTGATGTTCTGGGTCAGTGCCTCTCCAGCTCATCTGTGCCAGAGAATACAGGCCCTGGGTTTTAATGAGTCTGGAAGTCCCTGAATGGTCCACGCTGGCAGGGAGCATAGGCCTGCTCTTCTTGGGGAGAGGCCACGACCCTGAAAAGGGGTAGGAACAGGGCATCCCATGCTGCTTTGTGAGGGGCCAGGCAGAGGTTGGGAGTTGGTGGCAGCCCGTGCAGATTGCAGAGATTTTAGGATAAATGGTGATTTTCTTCCTTGGTGATTTCCCAAGGCTACTGAGGCCTGACAATTCTGGCAGGGAAACCAAATTTAAATGAGTCCCTTTTCAAGTCTGCCTGAGGGGTAGGCATTAGTCAGAGAACTAACAACCTCGCCTCACTGTTTCCTGTGCTCTGCGCACTGTGTTAGGGGGTCACGAGGAAACACAGTCATTGTTCCAGAGGTACTTTGTACGTGGACCGGAGAAGGCAAACAAACAAACAGGTCTTGCACAAACTGACAAAGGAAATACAGAGCGAGCCTGGGTAAATTCCTCTACACTGAGAACAGAACTACAGGGGGCGACCTGTGGTCGGCAGAGGAGGGGCAGGTACACTCACATAAGGCTCCTGGGCGGGTCACGAGGAGCCCCAAGGGATCTGAGAACTGGGAAGGTGTCTGCATATTTGGTCCACCACATGGATTTTCAGATGGGAAGTGGAGACTCAGATGGCTAATGACTGGCCTGAGGGTCGAACGGTGAATAAGAGAGTCCAGATCAGAAGTCAGGTGCCCCCTCCGGGGTCTAGTTGCTTTTATAATTACATCTGAAGTGTGGGGGGAAGAACCAGCTGAAAATGATGTCAGAGGAAGGGAGTAGGGGGAGAGGACTGCATGGACAGGCGTTCACACCGAGCAGAAGTGAGAAATTGGAGGGATAAGGTTATGGAGGTCATGTGATCGAAGACCTCGAGGGCCGAGACTACCTTTGAGTTTTGTGTTTTGTGGGTTTTTTTTTTTTTTCCATGATTGACAGTAAGGATCTGGAGGATAGACTCCCTCTAACCATCTTCCAGGGCTTTCTTCTGCTGATATTATTTGTCAAAAGGATTATTCTGCGAAGGCTCCTCCTTAAATCAAAAGCTCAGAGTCTTTTGGCTTTTAGAGTTCACCTGGGATGGGAACCTGGGTCAGAAATTCTGCACTCCCTGCTCCGCACTGGAAGGTAGGGCAGAAAGGCCCAGACCTCGAGGGCTCTGCACGTGGCCAGAGATAAGGATTTGTTTTGTAGCCCGGCCAGAGATAAGGACTTTTGCTGCCCAGAACCAGATCCCTGTTGGCCAGGTCTCAGCCTTCCCCATGTCATCTCGGGCAGGACCCCACAGGGCTCCTTGAAGGGGCAGCCTCGTGCGTGTGGATGCTTGGATGGGGCAGGAACGGGAGGGAGAGGGCAAGGAGCCTGTCGAGGAGGCCAACAGATGCAAGGCTCGCCGCTGATCCGCAGCTTGCTGCCGTCGGGCTGTGGTTCCTGCAGAAACAGGGCTCCAGCACCAGGGGAGACTGTAAGGGTCAGGAACTACAAATTGTCAACCACAGTGAAGTGAGATGAATCAATCTGCAGTGACCTAATAGACAGGAGGAAAGCCTGCTAACAGGAGGCTCAGAAAAGGCTCCCAGGATGTACGGGGCCGCAGGAGGTCATGACCAGGCAGCTCTGGCCACTCGGACAGCGGACTCGGGCAGCTCCAGTCACAGGCTTGTTGGAGTAGAACCAGCCAACAGCGGCCCACAGCATTTCCCCCCCAAAGGTTGGGGCTGAAGGTGGTCCCAGGGAGCAAGCCTGCCTTCTCTACTGTGGTCAAGGACCCTGCAGAGAAAAACATTGCTTTTATTCACATGGCTGTCATTCTTTTCTGGTTAGAATACATCTTTTGTTTTTCTCTTCTTTTTTTTAAGGTTATCTATTTATTTATGAGAGAGAGAGAGAGAGGCAGAGACATAGGCAGAGGGAGAAACAGGCTCCCTGTGGGACTCGATCCCAGGACTCCAGGATCATGCCCTGAACTGAAGGCAGATGCTCAACCACTGAGCCACCCAGGTGCCTATAATATCTGTTTCTTATTGGAAATATGGAGGTATCTATAGAAGGATGTAGGTCAGTAGTCATGATATGCCACCAAAGATAGTTTCTGTTAATATCCCCCCCGCCAGGTATACACAGCTTAAAATAAGATTGGAATTATATTATATTTATAATCTTAATAATCTTTGTCATGTAAGATTATATCATGAGCCAATTCCCATCCCACTAAATATTATTCCATAACATGTTCTAAAATACTTGATAGTGTTTAATTCTGCAGACGTATATGTATTTAGTTGACCAACTATTGCTGGATACTTAGATTATTTGCAGATTTGCATCACTGTGAATACTACTACAGGGAACATCTTTGCATCATGGTAACGTTTGACCACACTCCTGATTATTTCCTTCGGGCACTTTCCTAGAAGTGGAGTCCGTGTTTCCAGGGCTCTTGTTGCACATTGGCTAACACCCCCTCCTACCACCTGGAATGTGATGCCGACTTGCTCTTCCATTCATCAGGAACTATGACAGTGCCCGTTTCACTGCCCATTTGCCAATAACTATGAGTTACGACATTCTTTTGGATGGAAGGTCATCTCTTCCAAGTCATGCTCCGCTTGCTGCCAGCGCGAGCTTTGAACACGGCAGCTAACTTCTTCATGTTTGTGGGCAGCGCTCACTCAACCCCCACGTGGGGAGAGTCAGAAAACTTAAGAAGCTGGAGGCTGAACCTGATCACCAGGTGCTGGGGAGGGAAAGGAGGGGACCCACGGATGAGGTGAGACTTGATTCATCCTTCTCCAAAATTCAGAGTGCATTGAACTGCCATGCCAAACCCTTCCTCCCCGAGCTCTTGCCCAGGAATGCTCCCTGGCTGATGAGGAAATGAGAGAACAAAGCAAGCCTACACAAAGGCGGGCTTAGTGCTCTGGAAGGCCAGCGATGTGCAAAGCCCCTGACGCTAAGCAGAGATGAAAACGTTAGTGGTAAGACATCCAAAGGAAATGTATTCCATATGTACAGCCCGGCTGGTGGCAGAGGAATACAAATGCACTTGGAGATTAGCAGAGGCGAGCGAGACCAGCAGTTGGACTTCCTTCCCAACACGGTTAGGTCCATTTTAGCTGAAGGTACTGGGGTGCTGAATTTGACCATCTCCTTGACTCCGGTAACAGGTAAACTTCTCAGATGGCAACTTATTTTCAATAATCGCAAGAGCCACAATTTATTGGGTGGGCCCAGTAGAGTATGAGGTGTCTACTGTACACTCATGGTACTTGCTTTGATGCAACTCATTGGATCATCTGAAGAGGCCTGTGAAGCAGCAACCATCCCTGTATCCCAGATGAGCAAATGGATGCACCATGGGATGAAGTAAGTGGCCTAATTCATCTGACTGGAAGAGCCTGGATCTTAAGTCAGGCCTATTGGGGTCCATGGCCTATGTTCTTTCCATGGTGACACCTGAGTAGGGCCTGGTTTCCAGATTCCTGGAGGTAAGGAGATGGGGGTCAGAGGGGCCCTCACAGTTTGGGAGCCTGAGAGACGAGGCCTTGCAGCCATTCTGAAGATTGGCTGTGCTGGCTGACAGAAGACCATGGGCTTCCCATTCTGTCGGCCTCACATTGCTAGTGGTGACCTGCAGAGTAGGGTGGTTATCTTTAGGGTAGAAATGGCTAAAACGGGTTTTAGCATGTCCTTCCGGTGGCTGGTGAGCCAGGGCCTTCAAGACATTCCCAGACACTGCCTTGGCGATGGGTGGGTGGCTGGTATTATAACCTAAGTTTTCCTTCCAGATTCCCTGAAAGACAGGCTCTCAAAGAAATGGCCCCAGTGTCCATGGGAGGGCTATGACTTTCTGCTCATCAGACTCCAGACTGTCCTGGGAGAACTGCTTTTCCTGCATCTGGCACATCTTAAGACCTCTGGTTTGCCTTACACGTACATTCCATAGGTGGCAAGGAATGGAGGAGATGTGGAAGGAACGAGGAGCTCCTCTTAAGGAATCTCTGGGAGGCCTGGAAAATTGTCTAGTGCCTAGCCACCCCTAACTTCCTGTCTCATTAGGGCCTCCTCAAACTCCCCCAAATTGTCCCGCTGCAACATATGTTTTGCTGACCATGGAGAATTCTTAGTGCTGACTTGCTCTTTTGCTGGAAAAACACTGGACAGACAAGAATAGGATTTTTTTTCTATTTAAAAAACAAAACAAGACAAAAACCAAAGCACAAAGCTTTTAAGTAAAGTGCTAGGGGATTGACTGTTCAGGGCAAAATGGGGAATGGCTATTATCTAAGTGAGAAACTCTGGGTTTGCTAGTCCAGCATGGAATCAGTCTCGGATTCAAGGTGACCCATCCGTGCTTTTACTCAGTCTTTTTACTCAGATCCTGAGGTTCCAAGGTGTGGTGTGCCTAGGGAATAATAATGTTAGCAGCATTTGCTGAGTCCTTCTATGTGTGAGCCACAGGGATTGAGTGCTACATAAGTCACCCCATTTAGTTCTCTGGACATTGCCCTGAGGTATCATGCCCATTTTGGAGATGGGGACACTGAGGTTTACAGGGGCATGATATTTCATCATGATCACGTTTATTCAAGGCCAGAGCCGGAATTCAAACCAGGCAATCCAAGACCAGAGTACATGCCCTCCACCACCTCCTTCCCTTCCAGGGATCAAGGGCTTCCACTCCAGGAAAGAATATATAATTTTCCTTTCCTTGGTCATCGAGTATTGCAAATAAATAGCCATGACAAGGCCTCTGGGAGGGTTTTTCAAGTCAGCTCCATATGATTAAAAAGGATCAATAGGACCCAATCAAACAATCTATTTGTTTTCTCGACTGTCCCTGAGAGGGGACAGGTGGTCCAAGGTATGGCACTGATTTGTCTGCTATGTGTTCCTGCTGCCATCACTGTGTTTGAGCAGGGTTACTCCAGTGAGTAGTGTCCACCCTCCTCCCTACCCCACAGTCTAACTGTGAGTAGATTTGAGAGGAAAATCACTGTTTGGCTGAAGTAGGAGGAATCATAAAAACACACTGGGCTTTAGAAATGTAAATATCTGCACAGTTCGATGGATGAGGACGATGGAGAGGTGCCAGAGGAAGCCTGGATGTGAGAATCTGGCAGACAGGGATGGATGTGAAGAAACACGGGAGTGAGAGAAAAGCAGAAGGCAAAAAGCCACATGCATGGGTGGAGAGGGAAACTTTGGGACGGCCATGGGACCGCGAAGCAGCAATTCAGAGGACAGGGAGAGCCGAGCCCAACTGGCCTCTGTTGGCTGTGGGGGTAAGGGAGGCACGGCTCCTTGGGTAACACACGTGTGGGATGCAGCCAACAGAAAAAAGAAGCTCTGTTTCCTGCATGCCCCAGGCTGCTTGGAGAGGTTTAGGGAAAACTTGTGGAGTCGTTTTTCCCAAGGTGGGGTTCCTGGACCAGCAGCAACAGCATTGCCCGGGAGCAGGTTAGAAATGCACGCTTCACACCCTACACCAGACCCCCTGAATCAGACACTGCGGGCCTGTCCAACGGTGTGTATTTTAGCAAGCCTTCCAGGTGATCTGATGCACACGGGAGTTTGAGAACCCCTGGCGCAGAGGGATGGGGAGAAGGAGGCACTGAGATCAGGAGTACGTGGACGTCTCGCTCAAATGCAGGTGTCAGAGGGGAAGAGATGAAGAACAGTTTCGTTCTAGTGGAAAAGTGGACAGTGCCTGGGGATCACGGAGGTTCATCGGAGGAGAGTGGGAGAAGGGGAGGAGCTACCTGCAGTCGTTCCTGGAACGAGGCGGGATGTGGAGGGAGGCTGAGCAGCCAGCGGAAGGCTCGTGAGCCAAGCCAGTGACAACACAGCCTGTTAGAGGCTGATGACTGGTCTTAATGGTGCCAGAGCTCTGTCAAGTTTCCAGCAACTTGTAGGAGAGTCGGGGGGGGGGGGGGGAGGCGCTAATGGACGGGGTCCTGGGGAAAGTTAAGGCTCCAGTGGGCTTAAGGGGTGGTCTCCACTCTCATTTCCTTGTTGCCGTGGTAGAAACGCAACCAATGGCCAGCAGGCCCAGAGATCCTTTTGTCTGGATGTCACCCTTCTCCTATTTTCTCTGATCCTCCCCTAGACGAAGATTTTAAGAATCTGGGTCTGAGCGACTGTAGCTCCTGTATACAGTGTGACCTGCCATTGAACACAGGGCTCAGGCTTTGGGCAGGAGAAGCCTGCTCAGGGCGGGAAGGCCGCCCACGTGGCCTCAGCCTTTCTGGGCTCTGTGGCCACACAAAGGGTGGATGGGGGTCTCCTCCATCTTCATTGCTTTTCTTTTGTTTTTATTTTATTTCTTTGTCTACTCTTGATATGGGAAAGATGGATGGGCTGCGAGCTGGAGACATTTCTCTCTGAACTCTGACATTCTGGTTGTTTTATTTAAGGCCGATGCCTAGCCACGCTGCATTCTGGGACGAGGAGGGACTCCCCCACCATCCCAGAGCTCGGTGGCGGCAGGCCAGGCAAGGGTTTCTCATGTTCACCTGCACTTATTGCTACACAAACCTTATAATGATCCAGGGAGACTTCTGCTTGGGTAAATAATCATTACTGTACTTACAGTTTTTATAATGTTCATTTTGGGCCTTCTTAATGTAGATTCAAATCTGCTATGGAGATTGTATTTTAAGAAAAGGCATTTTTGCATGCCTCTCCATTTGGATTAACTGGCTGACCACCTGGAGGCCTCTTAAGGACCACACTTGGAGACTCCTAGTGTTAACAGACAGCATGGGTGGTGGTGGGGGGGTGGCTTCTGTTCTTGTTAATAGATTAGGAGGAACTAGCTAATGAATTTGAGGAGGAAGAAAAAAAAAAACGACACCCAGTTGAAAGCAATATCCATTAGTGTAGCACACTCAACACAACCATGAATTATTGTGTTGATTGGAGGAGACAAGCCATAAATTTCTCCTATTAAAGTTCTTGACTCACAATATCAGGCAGAGACTAATGACTTAAAAATAATATGGGCAAATGTCATCAGAATACAGATGACCTGGCTGGTAGCCCCAGCAGGGAGCACCCATCTGATGTCTTGGACAAAGCAGAGTTCATTTTGGAGATGGGGTAGGATGCATACCATCTCGTATGTCATGGGAATGTTTTATTCATTTTATTTATTTTTTAAAGATTTTATTTATTCATTCATGAGAGACACACAGAGAGAGAGGCAGAGACACAGGCAGAGGGAGAAATAGGCTCCCTGTGGGGAACCCGATGTGGGACTCGAACCCAGGAACATGGGATCATGACCTGAGCCGAAGGCAGATGCTCAACCCCTGAACCACTCAGGCATCCTGGGAATGTTTTATTTTTAAACAAAAAGAGGTACTCTGGAGACACCTGTATTTTCCTCCGAAAGACAGATTGGAGATTAAGGGTAAAGCTCCAGGAAGGGAAACTCAGGGAGACCCTCGAGGTGGACTCTGGTCCCCGTCAGCTCTGAGCTGGGATCATCTGCACAAAAGGTTCAAAGCAGGCCAAACCCAGGGAGGAAGGTGGTGAACACATCTGGACACCTGCTGGGGTGGACTTTCCCCCTTTGCTTCTGCTGAGGGCAGGTCTCCTTCTCTTTCTCCATCTTCATTCCATCTCCATCCACTTCAGAAGTCTTCGACTAGGCTCTGGAGTCCGTCTTTTTTGACTATATATATTTTTCTTCTCCGTACATAAGTTCAAATCATCTCTCCTTGATCATCCAGGCAGCCATTTGAAGACCATCTGCTCAGCCTTCCTACATCAGCAGCTGGGAGGTGCTGCTTCTCCAGCCCCCCAGGCCACGCCTGTCCTAATACCAAACCAGCTTCCTCCCTCCTTGCCAGTCACCCTCCAGGTGAGCCACCAGAGTGCTCATCCCCAGGCAGGAACCAACTTAATGGCAGAGTCCTACTATTTGTATCTTTGCATAAATTAATGTTAACTACACAATAGCTTCCACGTATTCTTTTTGCCAGCATGGGCTTGATTTTTCTAGTAAGAATTCTCACCTCTGTGTTTCTTAACTCATTCTACTCTTGCTCTGTCCCACACCTGCCCCGACATCTGAATCACCCACAAACTAGAGACACAGAGAAGGCCTTCAGCCAGTCTGTAACCGAGTGAGGCTATGGGGGCATCCTCTGTGCTGTCTTCCGGAGAACCAGTGAACCTAGCTTCTAGGGATTTGGGGTCCTTCCCGGAGAACACCCAGCCCCAGATGAAGCCCGTACTCTTCTTTGTAGGCAGCACTGCTGTCTGGGAAGACGTCTGGCTCTGGCACCGGGCCTGGCTCTCTGAATTGCAACCTTGCTGTCTTAACTACCCCTCCTGCCATAGTACCCCAAAAGGGCAGCATGAAACTAGCTTTCGGGGAGCATCATCAGATGTTATGCAACCGGCAGTGTTTCATATAAAAATCATGCCCAAGTTCACACTTACCCAAGCTTGCTACAGATGCCACAGTGCCCGGAGGAGGAGGCCAGGCATTAATCCCACACCACCTTTATAGAGGTAGGGTCCTGACTTGGACCCTGACACAGGACTATCTCCCCCTTTTTACTCTGTTCATTCTGTGCTCTGAGGTCTCTTGTAGGAGAATGGAGCACCTAAACACAGTTCTGGGAGGTTCCGTGAGATCATTTTTCTCCTTTTCTTCTCTCCCCACCCCCTCCCCACTTTTTTTTAATTTTTATTTTTTTTATGAACAAGGATGAAAGTAAATGTGAACTCGAAACAATAAGGCATGGGAAAAAAATCACAGAAATAACTTAATTAAGTTTTTAAAGATTTCCATGCTTGAATAAATTAGCCTTCCTGCAAATGTCACAACATTCAGAAAAAAAAATTGTAATCAATGGAGCACAATGCTTTCGTGCTCTTTATTTAAACGAAAGCTCCATTGGTGCGTTTCCTTTACCCCTGCTCCTCCCTGCAGCTGCGGCTCCCCGGCCTTCTCAGCTCCAGGCAAGGGCACCAGACTCGCAAGCACACAGGCAAGCAAGTCAGCAGATCCTGGCCTGCTGCTGGGCAGGAGGGGAGGACCGTGGTGAGGGCAGAGGGTGGGAGGACCAAGCTTTTCCTTGGCCAGAGTGAGAGCTTGTGGTTTTGGCTTTCCTGTGAGAGGTAGCAAAATCTGATCCATCTTTGAGGGTTAGAGGTGTCCTAGTCTTCAGCCAAAGTGGGGGGCTTGGGAGATCTTTCCTTCAGAGCCAGGATGGGAGTATGATGAGGTTCAGACCCAGCTCCACAGGATGGGGGTAGGGGTGGTTACAGGCTAGGCTCCTCCTCACCCTGCAGTGCGCAGTGCTCACCCCTCTCCCAGGCCCTTCCTCTTTGCCAGGGGAAGGAGATTACAGGAGGCTGGGCAACGGAAAAAGAGGGTGGAGGGGAAGGGGAGGGGCGGGGGGCCCTGCCTGCAGCCACACGGACAGATTTCCACCTCCAGGAGGGCAGACTGCTGGGGTTAATGAGTACGTGCAGCACTGCCTCGGATTTGAGTGGTGAGTGATGTCATGCTGGCTGCCCGGCCCTGCTATAATGCAGCTGTCAGGGCCCCATGGGGAAGACTTGGGGAGAAATACGAGAAGCAGAAAATGCAGCAAAAGGCCCAGTCAAGTGAAGGGAAATGGAATTACAGTAATGCTGAAAGCAGGCACACTGGAGAATTAAAACACTTTGTTTGGGAACCAGATTCTACTCAGCCCGGGTTATTAAATTATTTATTGTTTGCATCTCCAGTAATGGGAGAGAGTGATGGGGGAAACGATCAGCCAGGGCAGGAATTGTTTTAATTACCAGGCACATTCGGGGCCACCCTGGATCAAGCCTGGTGCCCCCGAGCACGGGCCTGAGTGAGGTGGAAATGGGATGTTTCAGTGCTTTAATTAGATTAATCGGGTCCATTTTCCATTAATAACCCTGAGATGGGTTGTATGATGATCCTTCAGACTTACCATGGCAGACGCCAGCCCATTTCCCAAGGACTCCACGACTTCAGAACGTTCCACTGTGATGAAGAGGCGGCATGCACACTGATGGATACGGCGGGGACTCTCGTCTGCCAGCACCACTGGGTTTGGAGTGAGGGTGGTGACAGGCCTGCGGGAGGCGGGGAGGGACCCAGGAAATGGAAGAGCCCCTTCCTCCATTTGTTGGCCATGCTCTACCCTTTGGTAGTCTGGGAGTTTGGGAAGGTGGGGGAATGATAATCGGGCCATGCTGGTTTCTGATAGTTGTAATGCATCACACATTGTGATAAGCATGTGACACGTCACCTTCTGTTTGATCTTGGTAATTACCCTACTCAACGAGGTAACCGGTGTCATGGTTTGTCCAGGGGTGTCCTGACTTATGCCTGTTGTCTCTGAGCAATTGTGAAGGGTGCCCCGCCTTCATGCTCCGAAGGGCCCTTCCTTATTTGGACCACAAATGGTTCTCCCCATTTTGTAGATGAGGTGCTAAGGCTTCAGAGCTTTGCCCAAGTCCTCCCAGCTGGTAAAGTGGCACACAGAGTTTTGTACTGGCTCTGGCCGGATTGCAGAGCTCTTACGTGGTATGCTCTTCAGCTTCAGGGCTGGTGGAGAAGAGGAGAGGCAGGGAAATGAGGTGGCAGGGGAGATTGCTGTGTTACTGAATTTCCTCGGATAGCTAGCACCATCTAATCTGTCTTTAGGGGCCTAGCGTCTCTGAGTGGGAAGTCAGGGACACTGAGCTTGAGGAAGAAGTTCAAAGATGCCTGATTCACTCAAGGCAGTTGAAGCAAAGGAGCTGCCCTTCTAATTCTGAGCCCCAGGGTGGGCTTGTTCTTAATGCCAATGCCTGGAAACTGTGGTCGAGACTAAGTGTAGTGCTTTGCCACGAGGTGACCCATGCACACCTGGTTTTTCTTCAAGTCCAGTTGTCTGGGCAAAGAGCCAGGAATCTGAGCCTCTGGGTCTAGTCCTTGAACTCTGATCTGAAACCATGAGAAGCAACAATGAGAAAATCACCTTCCCATTGACTCAGTACCCTGCCTGTCACATAGAGTCCCATCCAGCGTGCTGGGGAATAAACTCCGTTAACCTGGCCACTGTTTGTCAAGAGGCTGTGGAAGTTGGCACCTGAGAGATGCAAATTGTTATTACCCTGCAAACAGTTGATATAAAGGGCTGGTCTGGAATGTTTTGCTTCCTTAATTAGAGCTGGTCTCTCTTTTCCTGCAAATCTGGGGACTCTCCTGTTATTAATGACCTTTTTGGACCCAAGCCCAGGACTTAGAGATACTGTCTTTGGATCCAGGTAATGAGGCTGCTACTGATCCCGAACAAATGGGTGAAGTTATTTAATAATTACTCTGTACTGTCCATGGGTGACCTTTCATTTGTGGAGATGAGAGGCATCTGTTTATCATCACCCCCACGTGGAAGATTCTGAGATTTTGGGATTGGTTCTCCTGGACAGGATCCATTTTGCTCTCTGCCTTTCTAGAAATGTTTGCCGTGTGAAAAGGTACCACATGCTGCAGTTCGCAAGGGGCAGCAGTTGAGGTGATGGGCTTGGGAGCCTTTTCAGACAGGGTGGAAATACAAATTCTTCTTCGATTGGGGTGAAAGATCGTCTCCCAGGGCCGAGAGACCTTTGCATTGGTGAGGTAGGCAATGGTTTCTGGAGGTTAAACCTTTTAAGAGCAGAAGTTGGAGAGGAAATGAGATGCAGATCTCCATGCAAACTTAGGGGGAGACCAGGCCTTTTCTCCTTTATGCACTTAGAGTGCAAAAGTTCTCATGCCCAATTCCAGTATGTGTGGTTGTGGGGGCGGGGAGCAGGAGGTGGGGTTCCCCCCACCATCAAGCAGTTGACTCAATTCTGACCTATCTACCTGGAGAGAGTATCAGATCTTACAGGCCAGGGGCTCAGTCCCACAAGACTGCCTTCCCCTACTGCCCTCTTCAGATGCCAATTCCAATTCCAGGCTTGTCACCTGTGCTTCTGACAAGACCCGCCACATATTGGACGTTCCAACGACCCCCTCCTTGGGTTTGATTAATTTGCTAGAGTAACTCACAGAGCTTGGAGGAACATTTTACTTACTAGATCATTGGTTTACTATAAAACAGTATAATTCAGGAACAGCTGGATGGAAGAGACGCCAAGGACAAGGCTTGGAGAAAGGACATGGAGCTTCTAGGCTTTCTCTGAGTGCCCCCCTCTCCCCAGACCTCCATGTGCTCACCAATCTGGAAGCTCTCTGAGCCCATCCTTTTGAGTTTTGAATGGAGTCTTCATTTCATAGGCTTGACTGATGAAATCAGTGGCCACTGGCAATTGGATCTCAACTCTAGCCCCTGTCCCCTCCCTGGAGAGCTTGGGAGCATGCGTCAGGGGGAAGTGAAAGTGGAAGTTCCAAGCCTGTATTCTTGTGGTTGGTTCCCCTTCCTTAGGTGAATCTGGGGCTGTCCAAAAGTCTCCTCATTAACATAACCAAAACCCCAAGGGTTTTAGGAGCTCTGTGTTAGAAAGACCATTTCTTATTATAGATCACAACATCACACTGTTCCATGAGGGTGATGTCCCCTGTTCTGGGAAGAGATGTGGTTCGGCTCTCCAGCTCTTCAGCCTGGAGAACCGAACATCATCATGAAGCACATCCTGTGGAGGGTAGAACAGAAGGACTCAGAGTCCTTCCAGGGAAGAGTTCCCCTCTTACTCGGTCTTGAGGGGCCTCTGGAGGACTTGGTGGGGACCGTCAAAGAAAGAGAAATGATGAGGACTAAAGGCTGGGGAAGGAAGGCAGATCAGTTTGATAAGCACAGAAAGACCCTGTCAAGTGTGGCAGTGTCCTAAAGAACTTGGTTGTGTCCTAGCTCTTCACCTCATTTCTATATACCTTTAAAAATATCCTTGCTGAATAGCTTCCCTCCCACCCCAGCCCTTGCTTATGCTTCTCCACAGGGAACTCAGTAACACAGTCTCCTAAGGTCTCCACTTCATTTTCAATCATGTTTACATATATATTTTTAATTATGATAAAAATATGTTCTATAACTTTTGCCCATTGACTGTGCTCAGTTTTGGGCATTGATTTTTTTTTTTAAATTTAAAGATATTTATTTATTTGAGAGAGTAAGCAAGTGAAAGAGAGAGAGAGAGAGAGAGAGCATCAGTCGGGGAAGGGGGAGAGGAAGAAGCACACTCTGTGCTGAGCAAGGAGCCCAACATGGAGCTCGATCCCAGGGCCCCAGGGCTATGACCTGAGCCGAAGGCAGATGCTCAACTGACTGAGCCACCCAGGTGTCCCTTAGGCATTGATTTGTTTTCTTCCCTAGGAAGGACTGTCCTGCAGGTTTTGGGACAGCCATGCCCACCCAGTGCCTTCTGGCTCAACAACCAGTTTTCTGATATGCTCTTCCGGAGCCCGGGTTCGAGTCCCCTCACCACCCTAGCCTTCCCCTTTGATCAAGGCTTGTTTTATTTATCTCTGAATCAGAGAATTGCACGGCACAGTCAAGTCTGGTTGGACCACAAGATGGAGCAGGTCTATCTCCTTTCTTCCCGAAAATATTGTTTTATTAAGGCAACCTAAGAGAGGGAACTTCTTAAAGGGGGTGAGGAGGGCGCTTGGTAGAAGACCTCACAGTCCCTCCCGAAGAGTGGGCGGAAGAGCCCCCAGAGAAAAGTCTCACAAGGCTGGTTCGAGTTTGTGGCCAGGGCGCCAGGGGACAGGAGCACCTGCCTCTGGGGTCAGACACACCAGGTTCAGCCACTGGCAGGGAAGACAGTGCACTGGCATCTCAGAGATTGGCTCCAGAGCGCCGGGAATACTTCCCCAGGTCCATGTAAGGGAGATGTGGGACAATGGTCGGTGGGTACATGTGGGTGCAAAGGTCAGTGGGGCGGTGAAGGTCAAGTAGATCATTGCCTTGGGGGCAGGCCCGCGGGGTCCTGCCAGCATCAGGGTAGTCCTTGCTGTTTGAGGGGCAGAGTCTTGTTTCCCATATCAGGGGATGCTGGGCCCGCCGGCTCTTCCACTTGAGTCAAGAGATTATCAGAAAGAAGAATCTCGTCAATTAGAAAGTATGGACTGACAGACTGATGTCACATGGAGGAAGCAAGCTGTGCAGGTGGCTGGGGCCCTTCTTCCTCTTGGAAACCAGGGCTGAGGTGGGTCGGAGGGGTGGGTGGGAGAGCAGCTCTGGGGAGAGGACTCGGGGAGTCATTCTGAACCTTCTCATCCGACCTGGGAGCTGAGTGCTGGGGGGAGAGGACACCGTACTTTCGGACCGAGCCAGCTTCCCCGGATGGGCCTGGACTCCTGCCCCCTGAACACGCACCACACAGACCAACATTTGTTCAGCTTCTGGCTTCCTTGCCTTCCTCTGAAGGCAAGACACATTTGTCTGAGGCACCATCCTTAGTCCACGATGCCTCAGACAGAGGAGGCGTGCACAAAAATGCAAGAGGAAAAAAAATAATAAAATCATAAAATGGTTTTGGCTCAAGAGAACTTTAGAAATCACCCACGGTTTACTAAAGAGAGAGGACTTTCTTGTTTCATCCCCACTCACCGGATGCCCTCACTTCCTTCCTTTCTTTCTGTATCCCGGCTCAACAAAGCAATTCCCTGGCACCCTTAACATCCTTTCCCCATCTCCGTCCGCTGGCCTCACTTGGAAAACCCCAAGGACCCGCCAGCTCTGCACCTTTTCAGAAGCAGCTTTGTGCTGCTGGAGAAAACCTGCCTCCCCTGGAAGGAGATGGATGGAACTCCAGGGGAGACACCCCTGACCCCACCCCGCATCGATCTCTGGCAATGTGGTTTTTGCGATCTGTAGGCCCTGCCAGGGGCTGCTCTATTTCTGCTGCCCATTTTAGAGGGTTATTTTCTTGAGGACCTCCATGTGGGTGACTTTTGTGCCTCCCACTCTCTGGACTTAGGCTGGGAACATCTTAGGGACTGACTTGATCTGGTACCTTTCAATGTTTTTATCTTTAAGTGGAAAAACTGCTTTTTCCATAGATGCACTATTTGGAAAAGAGGAAGTGGAACTTCTCTTGCTGAGAAGGTGCTGGGGGGTGGGGTTCCTCTGCTGGGGCTTCTGAGGCTGCTCCTGTGCCTGATGGCTTCCACAGAGTCCTTTTGAAATTGCTGACTCAGACTAAGAAGCCTGCTGGTGGAAGTGAGGGCACTGAGGTGAGATGACTTGTCTGAGGTCACACCACAGACCCTTGACCCAGAACGTTTGCTCTGGGGCTCTTTCCCCCAGAGCGTGGCACGTTTTACTCTCTTTTGGTCTCCTTTGCCTGCCTCTGGCTCATGGCAACCTGGGCTATGACC
Organism: Nyctereutes procyonoides; assembly: GCF_905146905.1. Taxonomy (NCBI): domain Eukaryota; kingdom Metazoa; phylum Chordata; class Mammalia; order Carnivora; family Canidae; genus Nyctereutes; species Nyctereutes procyonoides. Next base: position 71,956,406 of record NW_026575140.1, read on the forward strand.
ACCATTATCTCCTGCTGGGCCCCGGGGGGCCCATTCCTCTGGCAGACAGATGAGAGGGGCCCCCCTGGTACCGAACTCCTGTACACACAGAGGCAAGGCCAGTCCTCCCACCTCTGTCCTTTCTAGGGATTGAAGCCCAAAGCCTCTTACAAAACTGTCTTCTGAGGGCCCCTTGGCTGTCCTGTTTGTAAAACCATTCACAGCCAGCCTTGCCTTTCATTTCCTTAATCTTAAATTGCATCAAAAAGGGAGAGATTAGAGGTAAAACCTCAATAAAAGACTGAACAAAGCCTTCCCCCACATCGGATTCTCACACCTAGCTTTGCCTCGGCCCCCCTCCCTCTTGTCTGACAGACTGAGTGTATGAACCTCTATTTTTTTTTTTAAACTTAGATTAAAACACTATTTAGAAAAGGCCCCGCAAGTTTGAAGTCACCTCTGGTTCATACATTAAACATCAAATGTACATTAACTGTGAATTATGGTCATGAAAAGTAAATCCTTTAATACCGTCTTCTATGTTCCACTGCAAAGGCTTAGCATTACTGGCCTCTTTGCAGCTCTGTCAATGGGTGGACTTCTTATTTTGCAGTTCTCGCCACCATGGAGGCTTCCCTCTCCTTTGCACCTGTAAACACACAGCCATGTGAAAAGGTGCAGGGAAGTTGAAGCTCAGAAGCCAAGTTACCTGGGTGGCATAGGAGCCATTTATCCCCAGTGGCTCTGGCTCGTGTGTGGGGCCCCACGCTAGCTCTCTTATGACCATTCTGGGCTCAGCTCAATTCTGTTTGCAACACCAAGTTCTGGGGAGCCATCATTGTTAGGAAGGTGTCGGGCTCCTGGGTGGCTCAGTGGTGGAACCTTTGGCTCCAGTAATGATCCCAGGGTCCTGGGATGGAGTCCTGCATCAGGCTCCCCACAGGGACCTGCTTCTGTCTCAGCCTATGTCTCTGCCTCTCTCTCTCTCTCATGAATAAATAAATAAAATCCTAAAAAAAGGGGAAGGTGTCTAACTGGTATCTTGATGAAGTTACTGCCCAGAAATCCTGGCAATGGAGACACAGAGTTGCACACAACGGATTTCTCTTCCTGAAGAAAAGGCAAGTTTGGAAGCCAGGTATGGGGAAAGCACACCTGGGATTGATAAGTGACCATCGTCCCTGGGTCTTGGGTGGCAGCCGTGCTGTTATACTGTGGAGTCATCTGATATTCTCCCTGGAACCAGGACAAGCCAACCCGACACAGAGCAGGTGGGCGTATATCCAAAATACTCTTATAAGGAGTACCTTTTCCCTTTCAAACTATAGGAGCTCTCCCCCGGTGGAGCAAAGAGACAAACTAGCTGCAGAGGCTTTTGCTACAATCTGATCTAAAGCCCGGGAGGCCACAAACCTGCCGGAGTTGTGGACAGGCCTTAGCAGGCTTCAAGACAAAATTAGGAGAGTCAGAACGAATTACTTCTTCTCCAACCTGGGTTAAGAGACAAGATTGGATAGAGATCATGATGCAGAATGGTTTAAAAAGGCCCTGAATTGCATTTCAGTGTTTATGCACCTCCAAAGTTTGCACTAAATTGCACAAGTTATTTAAATACATTCTTTAATATTTATGCTTTGTTGTTTTAATAAAGACTTCTATTTTTAAATAAAAATGCATAATTAAGTGGAACAGAATATTTTCTTCTTTGATGTACTTAATCACGCCTCTGGGAAGCTTAAGCTGTTCCAATTATAAAGTCCAGACACTACTGTCTACAGGGTAGCAGCCTGCACGCAGTAGGTCCTCAATAAATATTTAATGATCAGCTATTATATGTCTGACACTGTGCTAAGGTCTGGAGATACAAAGGAGTGAGGGGAAAAAAGACATGGCTCCTACTACAATGGTGCTCATAATATACTGAGAGAGTCAGATATTATTTATACAAATGAGTGCATGCTTATAAGAAAACAGGAGAAATAGGGAGGCTGTCAGATGAAAGCTTATGCCCCCCCCCAAACCAAGCTTACATTCCAACACGGTGCACAGGTGGAGAGCTCTGGGGGGCTTCCCCAAGGTTGTGATGGGATAAGAGGGGATCGTTGGGTAAAGAGAGAGGGCAAGGGAATCTGAAGCAGAGTCAGTGGTATGAGCAAGCCTAGTGGTAGGAGGCAGCATGGTGTATTGTGGGGGAATTCAAAGAAGACGAGGATGAGTGGCCTGGCTGTGGCACAGGCTGGGCTGTGGATGAAGGTGCACAGCTAAGCCAACAAAGTGTGAGTCAGGAGTGGAAATCCAGCCCTGCTCCATCTGCCATGCTAGAACCCAGATGAGAAGTTGCATCAGCCCAGGGGTAAGGGCACCTTTCCCAATTGGGCTGCCCAAGAAGGGCATCTTTATCTCACTCCCCTCAAGGTGCCCTAAATGCTAACATGGCCATGGAGGCTGGCCCACAGCAAGGGAGGGGAGAGGTGAGACAGGTAAGGCTGGGAAGGCAGCCAGGGCCAGGTGAAGCAGGCCTTGAAGTCCCTATTCAGAATGTGGGCCTTTATCCTAAGATCAATGAGAAGCTAATGGAGGGTTTTAAGTGTGTATGTGTGTGATGAACAGATTTGCATTTTGAAAAGATCACTCTGGTCGAAGTGTGGAAAACTGATTAGAGGGGCACCAAAGTGGAAGGGGGGGTATGATTTTGGGCAGAGGATCATGAATTTGGTCTTGGACTACTGAATTTGATGTGTCTTAGAGGCATCATAGTGGAGACACTCAGTGAGCAGTAAGCTCAGACACATTGTATGTGCAATCCTTAGGTGGTGGTAGTTGTGACCTCCACTGGTCAGCCACAGGGCATATCATAACTTAGGCCGTGGGTCACCAGGGAAAGAGAAGGAACCTAACTACAGGCAGAGTGGGAACTAGTGGAGTCTGGGAAGCAGTGGCAAGTTTGGCTCTCAAGTGATGATGTCCCATGGTCCATATCAGTGTCCCAGAGGACAAGGATGAGCTGATCGATAGAGCACAGCACAGGGAGACTCCAGGCAGGGTAACGACCATAGTAAGATTAGTGGCAATACACTGCTTCTACCGGTGGCACTCTGGACATTGCAGCTCTGAGCTGGGCAAAGGACTAGAAGAAAAGTAGAGTGCAGATTTAGAACTGGCCAGAAGCCAGCCACGCTCACCAGGAAGACAGTGTGAGCCCTGGTGGAAAAGATTTGTCTCAGTGGGCTTTGAAAAGCCTCAGGGGGCTTAGCTCTGGGCCTATAGGGTGCCCAGGTTGAGGAAGTGAGACCCATTAATTACAGGCCCTCAACTGCAGGTATGTTAGGGCCTCTAGTAAACGCCTGGGCCTAGTCAAAACAGGCTGGGGGACAGGGCAGGTTGGAGTCCATAGATCGGCTGGAGATAGGGTGGGCTGGAGGTGGCAGGAGCTCATCGTGATAAAATCAGGAGCTTCGTGAATAGAGACCTATAAACTGTGATAGACACTGTTTCCTCTCTTTTGCTGGCCACTTGCTAGATGCTCTAGTAGATCTATCGGTTCTGTGTGGAAGGGCAAAGGTGTTAGTGCATGTGTGTGTGCATGCACACACTTTCCGCTCCTTGCCAGGCTGCAGTAAAGTTTGGAGGGATCAAGAAAATGTTATGATCACCTAGTTCAGAAAAGACAAGGCCAAGAAACAGAATCTTAAGCAGTCATTCAATCCAGCTCCTTATCAGCTGGCAGGACTTAAACTCTACTTATGACAATTAATAATAATGCCACGCACTCCTCTAAACATTTTATATGAATCAACTAATTTAATGACCACGATAACCTCACCTTACCTCTGGGAGGTCAGTTATTACCAACCACACTTGAGAGATAAGGGAACCAACGGACAGCTGGGAGGTTAAGCCACTTGTCCAACGTCACAGAACAGTAAGTGTTCGAACCAAGAGTCAAATCCAGACTGTCTACTCCAGGCCTTCATGCCTAATGTCTGTATCATACTGAACACGGTGAGAAAATCTTGAAGTTCTCAAGTGCTGTCTTATAGAAGTGTTTAAAACCCCCTAAATTCTGGATTCTAGGATTCAGTGGGATCAACTCTGTTCTCCTTTCCTCCTAGGCAAACTCGCAGGCCTCGTGAAGGGTAGCCAAAGGTGGAGGGGTTGTGGGATGATTATTCTGATGTCTAAGAAGAGAGCCTTGGAAGGGCAAGCCCCACCTGAGGGAGATGGCATGGCAGCAGGCAAGCCTGGTCATGAAACAGGGCTCCCTGGGTCACATCTCACAGTAGGGTCTTGGGTACGGGGCAGCTTCTACTTCTGAATCCCCACCATCAGCCTCCCCAGCACCCAGGAATCAGATGTCGCCTGGCATCTTCACTCATTACTCAAGAGGTAAAAGAAGGTGTGTGTTGCAGCTAACTCTTTAAATAACATCCTTGGGCCTATAGCACTGCCTCTATTCTTTGCAGAAATCTTGCTCCATGGTGGATCACAGAGTATTAACACTTACTGTGAGCTGTTTGGAGTGAACGTACAAACTGCTTGGTATGGTGTAAGCTATGAGTCAGTTTACAGGTGCCTAGCTTCGTCATGACATAGGACTTTATCTGGCTTAACATCCAGGTCTGCTTGCTCAGCTCCAACTGGGTTCATTCCAGGCATGCTAGGTAGTCATTTTTTCTACCTTGTTTCCAGAGGGAAACAAAGTTCCTTCTAGTCAGGTTTTTCTCGAGGCCAATCCACTGGGCAGCCATACTCATGGTATGGCTCAGCAGATGGATCCTGGATCTTGCATCCCCCACCTTGCATTTCCCAAATGCTTATCCTTTCTCTAGCAATTTAACCATGAGCAGCAGCATCTCCCAGTCTGACCTTCAGGTGAAGGTCAAATGACTTTGCTTTGACCTAGAGCAAACAGGCATGCAATGAGGACAAGCGTAAGACTTGGGAGAGAGGTCAATCCCTATGAGGCCACACTGAGGGGCCGACTCAACTGGACTATGAGGGCTTTTGCTCATCCTTTCTTTTCTTTCTTCTTCTTTCTTTCTTTTTTTTTTTTATTTGCTCCCTGTTGAGAGAGTTGGGATGAAGGGCGCAGATAAAGCACCTGGCTAGATCCAATCCTTATTTTTTTAAGGAAATATCATTGCCCATGAAAACTCATGTTGCACAAGCAAGGCAAAATCTGTCTGGCTATTGAGAAACCCTTTTTGGAGTTAAGAGCAAGAGGTCCAAAATGGAAAACAAGACCTATCATCACCCACCGAAAATCTTAAGTTGGAAATCGTGGGCTGTATTGGCAACACGGATGGTCACTTTTCCTCCAAACTTCCATTTCCATGAGCTCTTATGTCTTCTCTCTTTTGGATGAATAGGATCAATCAAAGATTGAGAGTGATGAACTGGAATCAGGTACAGTTTGGGATGTGGCATAGGAGCCTGGTGCTGTAGACTTCATGTCTACTCTCCATATGAAAGTCAAGGGAAATCCCATGGGGGTGGCCTAAGGTAGGCTCCTTAGATGAACAAAACACAAAATAGCCCAGGGTAGGGGAAGAAAGAGCTCCGAGAAGATACTGGAAACCTTCCTCTGAGTTTCTCCCTTCTCTCCTGCCACACCCCAAACCCAGAAGTCCCTGTGAGCTCAAGACAGAAATAAAGAGAATCCCTTCTTCCTCTTTTTCTTATTCGCCCCAGAAAGACTTTGCATTAAAAAAACCCAACAATCCAAAAAATGAAACAAAACAAAAAATACAAAAAAAGCTCTTCTAAAATTGAGAGAAACTAAAATGGAAATGAAGGAAATCCAAAAATGTATATGCATATGTAAGCTTAAAATACAGGTATTTGTGCACTAAATCATACCCATTATGGGGCGGGGAAGCCCAGCTTCACTCCATCCTCTTTTTTTTTTTTCAATATTTGCCTATTTATTTGAGAGAAATAAATAGTGGGTATGTGAGTGTGGGGAGAGGAAGAGGGAGAGGGAGACAACCCTCAAGGAGACACCCCACCCACCAGCTCATAGCCGGATGGGGGTGCTTGATCCCTTGACCCTGAGATCATGACCTGAGCCAAAATCAAGAGTCGGACGCTCAATCGACTGAGTCACCCAGGTGCCCCTCCTTCCCCTGTCTTAGGAATATGCCCAGAGTCCCCCCGCCTTTTTTGTTTGTTTGTTTCCAAACCATTTCCCTTCCCGTTCTGGGATGAAGTTCTTGTCAGGTAAATGTCTAGAAGGCTCTTAAAGCTGTAAGTGAAAAGGTACGCTGCTGCCCCCTCCCCAAGGAATAGAGGATGCTTTACCTTTCCCCAGGACCCTACTTGCATGAAATGGGTGTAAATGGTCTGGACACACCATCTGATCTCCACAGGGTAGGGCCAAAAACCTCTTTTCCTGGGGACCCTCCACAAATTCTGGCAAGTGTCCAAGGCACTGTAGAACAAAACAAGAGAAGGTCCAAGCTCATGCTGCTAGTTCAGTTTGTTTCAGCATCTCTTTTTCTGCAGGCATCAGGTACATTACAGACAGGGAAATTGAGTTTCAGAAATAGCACCTGTCTGAGAGCGGCAGGCACCACTCCCCACCCCCGTCCGCACCAAATGGTCTTAATTAACTTTGGACACTTCCGCACCTCACACTTTATTTCTGAATGTTATTGAAAGTTGTCAGAACTTGTCTCACTTTTTTCTTTTATTATTAATGTGTAAATACAATGCCTCAGGAGTGTTACTAAAACACAGAATCTAATCCCAGGAGATTAATTTATGAACGCAGCATAGGGTGCAGCTGCATCCTAGTGGCTGCAAATTGATGTTGGTAAGAGCCACAAGCACTGGCCTCTCCAAACCCACAGAGATCCAGGAGGCCAAGGGGGTGGGGTGGGGTGGAGGCAAGCAGGGATGAGGAGGAGAGCTGATTTCTGCTGCTCCAGGACACAAGACCTCAGATTTCTCCGGTGGAGAGGAGAAGAGGAAGGCCATCTTTCTTTCCTGATGGGGCAGTGTCCCTTGCAAGTCTGTCCAGTCATTAGCCAAGTCCATGGGCATCTATTGAGTGTTTATCCCAGACAAATCTAAGCTCAGCTCCATGGGAATCAAAACAAGAAAAGAGAGATACTGTTGTGATGATTTTATCTTCCTTGGGGGAGTCAAGCATAAGCACTTGAAACTATTAGAGAACAAAACCAGACCCTTAGCAAGCATGGCATTGTGTCCAGCAGATGTCCAATGCATAGGTTCAGTGGGGAGGAGAGTCGGTGTGGGGTGGAGTGATGAGGAAAGTCCTCTGGGGGGCAGGGGTGCTGAGGTGGGGTACCTGACCTCAAATGAAACCTAGTGAGGTTAATGATGGGGTGCCCAGGGTCCTTTCTTAAGGTCACAGGAGATTTGGCTAATGGTGGTCCTGGCGCTATCTTTATTTCCTCAGAGGAGCTGGAGCCAGGCAGCCTGGAGAGAGGATGGGAAGAGTGCGCTTAGTTAGAAGCTGTGCTCTACATAAGCTTGAGAAAACACCTGTCAGTCCCTATCCTGAGGAGCAGCTAGGCACCCTGGCCCAGGGTCACCAGCTAGGCACCCTGGCCCAGGGTCACCGACTCCCATCTACCTCCTGGGAGCGCTGAGCACCAAGGAGGCAAGCCCTTGGCATTTGAGAAGCGGTTCTCTTTGGGGAAGTCGAAAGAGGTGGTTGCCCATAGGCAAGGGGATGAGCTGGGGGTAGGGATTACCCGGGGCTTTGGGGGTCCACCTGAGCAAGCTGGGAGCCTGGAATGGGGCAGGTGAGGGGCAGCAGCCCGGCCTTCCATTCTGGCGATCCGATGATCTGCTGTCTCTTTGGGGGACCAGGAGCAAGTGGAGACACCTGTGCAGAGGGCTGGGGTTCAGCTCCCGCCCACTCCCGGGGTATGCAGGGAGTCCGCAGCCTTCTCTCTACCCATCCCTTTCCCCAGCTCCCCTCCCATCTGTGCGCCAGGCTGCTGCCCGGCTGCCAGCCTCCCGGCCGGCCGGGTGCTCTCCTCTCCCGGGAGCAGGTGTGTGTGCGCGCGCGCGCGCGCGTGCTTGCTCGCAGGGGGCCCCTCCCGGCCGAAGGCGGGCTGAGCAGGGAGTGCTCCCAGCCCTCCGGCTCCACCGCAGGCTCCAGCGCAGAAGGCGGGGGGCAGCCCATGGGCAGGGGACCTGGGGGAGCCGACAGTGGTGCGGGGACCCGCGGCGGCCCCCCGGGTGGGAAGCGCTCTCCTCTCTCGCGTTCCTTCTCCCCCTTTTCTTCAGCGCGTCTCTCCCTCCCTGGGGCCGCCACCAAGCCGGCAGCCCCCGCCCCACCCCGCCAGCCTGGAGTCCCCACCCCCCGGGGTCTGGCAGGCGCTCGCAGGGGCCCTGGGGTGGGGAAAGGCGGGCGGGGCCCAGGGCAGGGGGCACCGGGACGCCTGGCCTTGGAGACCCGCATGTTTAGAAATTCAGAGCCCAGGGAAACCGGGGCCCACCCAGCCCTGCTCTTCAGCGAGTTGTGCATTTCGGTCTGAGTTTCCTCCCCTCGGAGCTGGCTCTGAGTGGGTGTGATCTCCAAGATGCACACACGGCTCCGAGTCCGCGCTCCCCGTGTTCCAGAGCTGGTGGACGGGGACCCAGCCCCTCTCTGCGGCCCTCTCCTCTCACCAATCACCTGCGGGGCACCCACTCCTGGACACCCCACCAGGCATAGGCCTGGAGCCCCAGCCACGGCCTGGACAAAGGGCAGATGGCTGTGGGGTCCGCAGGCTGGTGGGAGTAGCGCCAGGTGGGGACCAGGAGGCACGATGCCGGGGCGCAGTGGGCGCTGAGAAAACACCCAAAGGCAGGATGCACACAGACCAAGAGTCCTTGGTCCCCGTGGCTGCTGGGGAGGTGAGATTCCGAGCGCAGACCATGAGCCAGGGAGACAGAGGTCGCGGCCCTGGCCGCTCAGCCCCATTAGCTGGGCTGGTGGGAGGCAGCCAGTGCTTTTGAGGGCTCAGACAAGACCAGCGATTGAAAGGCTGCTCTTTGGAGCTGCTGCCAAACTAATCTCAGGCCGGCAGTCCGGGCCTTTCCTTTGGTCTCAGCCCACTCACTGGCTCTGCCCTTCAGAGGAGGCCCTCCGCCCCCTCCTGGGGCTTCAGATTAACCCCTAAAAGCAGAGTTTTGTTTGCAGAGCTTTCTCCAAAGCTGAGGGAGCCTCCAGAGTCTCCTGTTCTTGCTGCTTGTTGACTAGGGGATCCGTGAGGTCAGACGGTGCTGGCAGTGGCTCAGCCCCTGGCTCCAGACACATCCTGGGCCTGGGAGTCTGCCAGGAAGTCTCACATGGCCCAGCCTGGCAGCCCGGCCTTCCCCAGCCCCGCAGGGCACAGGCACCCCGGCCCTTTCCTACAGGCTCAGCTCTGCCCGGGTTCAGAGCCTGCCTTAAGCAGGCTAGGTGGGCACCGGCTGCTCCATCTTACTGGCAGGGGCCGCGCTGTGCTTGGATGTCTGCCCATAGATTCAGGATCCAGCCTGGTGAGGGCAAACGCCCTTCCTTTGGCCGTTACTGGAGTGGTCCCATTCGCAGCACTGGGATCTGCCTCGCTTTGCCAAACAGCCTGCCTGCCTGGGAGCAGAGCTCCAGTGTCACCTGAATAGTTAGTACTGGTCCCCTCTCTGGCCCCTCCCCTCCCATCCCAGGGGGCTGGGCCTGTTCCTCTTGATTTCCCCTGATGCCACTGGCATCATGCTGAGACTGGCCTGACCATCCAGAACCCCAGTTGTACTGGCTCTCAACCTTCGAGGGTCTCTGCTGCCAACTCCCCACCAATTTGCCCTCCTGCTTCCTCATGGGTACCAATCACACCCTGAATCAAGCCTCAGTCCCCCTGCCCCCGTGCTCACTGGCTCTGTCTACCCCTCTTTTTTTTTTTTTTAAGATTTTATTTATTTTTTCATGAGAGGTAGAGAGAGAAAGAGAGAGAGACAGGCAGAGGGAGAAGCAGGCTCCATGCAGGGAGCCCGATGTGGGTGGGTCTCCAGCACACCCTGGGCCAAAGAAGGTGCTAAACCGCTGACCCACCCAGGGATCCCCTGGTCTACCCCTCTTATATTCTCCACCCACCCTGCACCCTCTCTTTATCTGCTCCAGCTTGATAGAGAGCAAGGAATCACAGTGAGTTCTACTTTTCTTTCTCTACTCAACGTGGTTTTAGTATGATGCTTTAGCTGACTGCCCCCCGCCCCCCTAGGGGGACAACCTGCCCCCTTCCTGGAGCCCTGACAGACAAGGCTCTTGGTGGTGATTGTGAGTGAGATCGAGGGTAACTACAATACTTAAGTGGGTGCTTTCCATGAGCCAGATGTTATTCCAAGGACCAAGGATAACAGAGATGAAAAGATAGGATCTATCCACTCCCAGAGATTTTCTTCTTGGTGGGGGACCAAGAAAACCACCGAGATAGGATGTGAGAGAAGCTGCTATCACAGAGGCTGATTCTAGCAGAGGAGGAAGCTTCTGGGAGCATCTTGCCTTAGAGCTCACCAGGTGCGCTGGTCTCTGCCGGTGACACCCCCGAGCAGAGGAACAGTCAGGGGCAGGGAGGTGAAGAACAGAGCTGAGCTGGACACACAGAGCTAGCGTGGCTCTGAAGGGACCTCCTGAGTAAATAGATTTCCCTTCGTGTGCTTGGTCCTGAGTGGCATCTGGAGGTGACAGAGACCCAGAATAAAGAATTCTAACAGAAGGCAGATGGAGGGAAGTACTCTAAAGGGCACAAGCCATATATTACTAATATACGGTCATGAAACTTTCCTATAGTATGTATTACTGTCCGATTCACGCTTGCTCATGGGGTAGGATGGGAAATTATTATTTGCAGTGGAAGGTTCTAGGTTTGGGAATGTAGCATCCTCTCTGCTCACTTTTTTTTTAATAATAGAATTAAAAATTTCTTTTGGGGAAACATCTTTCATGCAACTGTCAGTGCCTTGAATTAGATAGGGCACCCGCCCCCCCCACCCCCACCCCCGGCATCCTTCCCTTCCAGGTGAAGTTTGAGACTCAGGGTTAGACCAGTGATCACATTTCCAGCTGGAGGCATGGTGATTGGTTCAAGGATGACCCAAGTCACCCAGTGAGTGTCCAGCTGGGAACTTAGGTGAATTTTATGGAGGGGAAGAGTAACTCCTTCTCTATTGATCTGGGGATAGCGAGGATGTGGTTCTGAAGCACCTGCTGCTATTTGCTGCACCAGGTCTTGCATGACATGGAGCTGGGGCAGAGGAAGCGTAGCCAAGGGATGGGAAGAGAGAAACTCTGTCCTGGGGAGTTTCCTGAGTCACCTTATAGGTGTCTAACACCAGGCTTAGCTCTGGATTTGTCAATTACATAATCCAATAAAGTCCCTCTTGATTTAGGCACTTTGGCTGCTGGGGACTTGATCACTTATAACATGTAGCCAAAAGAAAGATAACTGACATGGGTTTATCGAGCCTCTTCTATGTGCAAAGCACTGTATTCCATGCTTCTAATTGTAGCCTTTTATTTGATAGGTGGCTAGTACTGTCTCTATCTTTCCGATGAAGAATTTGAGGATCAGGTAGATTGGGACTCTGGAAGCTGGGGGGTTTACTCAGAGACAAAATTTTAGGATGCTCAGGCAGGGTCTTAAAGAGCCCAAGTCTTCAGAAAATCAAGAATTGGTAAAAAAGAAAGAAAGAAAGAAAGAAAGAAAGAAAGAAAGAAAGAAAGAGAAAGAAAAAGAAAGAAAAAGAAAGAAAAAGAAAAAAGAAACTTCAATCAAATGACAGGTTCCCCTTCTAGAAACTCCATTCCTTTTTTCATGCTGTTCTTATGGCCTTCTGGGCTTCTCAAGGTGTGGGAAGAGGCAAGACTCATATTGCAGGCAGATATACAAATTCTGTGGCCTGGTAGATTTGTGGTTGCGTTGGCAAAGCTATAGTTATTCCTGTAAGACATCAGCGTATAGAGACGCCAGGTCACCCAAGCAGGGTGAGGGGCAGGTGCACGACGATGGCGAGCTGCCTGGAGTAATCATGCCAGCCTGCCGAGTCTGATGCGGGTTCTGGTGAGAGCCAGAGAGACTCCTAATTCAGCTCTCGACCTGCCCTGTCCATGCCCAGGGATGCTCTGGGCAGGGGAGAGTTAATGGCCAACCTCCTTCAGAAAAGAAAAAGGCTTTAGTAACAAAACCCAACAGCATGGAGGGAAGAGACGCAAGTTACCAGCCACAGAAGCTTAAAAAGGAACCCACCCACAGCTCCTGCTACAAATGCTTTTAGCCACATGTTAAATCTCCCTGCTAATGGCACCCCCTGTTAAACGAGATATGTCACCCGACCTGAGGAGGCTGACTTGAAAGGCAAATAGTTGGAAGTGATTCCACACGTTATTAGTGAGAGCTGTTCTCACATTTCCGGCAAAAATAATGGAGCTGGGGTCTGAAGAGATGACTAATACCGCCCCATTACTGACCCGAGGCCGGGCATTACATTGTAATCCTGGCCACTCGGCTGGCCCTTCAAGCATATTTTTTGGTGCTTGTCCTCTGGGTGCTTTCTGCTGCACTATTCACGTCTACCGTGGCTGCCCAGCCCTGTTGAAACGAGGAGGCTTTCCTTCACTGCGCAGCTCTCATCTCCGTGGGGACCAGGGAGGAAGGGCAGGGGCCACCCAGGGCACAAGTGACCTGCCCCGGTGACTGGGGTTGGTCCCCTGCCTCGCGGGAAGGCTGCATCAAACTTGTCCCAGACATGCAGGAATCTGTCCTGATCCTAATTTCATCTGGGATTTTGTCATCTTCTTTAATAGCCTTTATGGGTATTTTAGAGGCCTTCCTGTCGGGAAATTCTTTGGGTTTAATCTTAAAGCTCTCCTATTAAAATGTTAGCCTGTGTCTCCTTTTTTTCCCCTTCAATAGCATAGAAGAATATGAGCTTTATAGACTTTAAAGGGAGAATTTAACAAGAGCCAACATTTACTGAGGGCTGGCCATGGGCCAGGCACCGTGTTGGGTGCCTTACAATGCCTTCCTGAGCCCCTTCATCCACACACAGACATGGCCCTGTCCTAGGTCACCGGTGACCTTGATGCTAGTGTACCTGTCTAATGGACATTTTTCTACTTCTTGATTCCTTTAACCTCTCAATCCTCTTGACCACTGATGTTCACCTGGAGTCTTTCTCCTACATGGTTGCTTCTTCCCACTTTCCTCTGTATGTATCAGCTTCTGGCACCTGCCACATATATGTTGGAGTTCCTCAAGGAGTGGCCCTCCTTTCTTCTTATTCTGGTTTCTCTCCAAGGTGGCCTTTTCCGTGCCAGTGGCTCCCTTATGAACATCTGGGCCTCTTCTGTATCCTCCAGAGCTGGATTTCCAGTGGTGGACCTTGGAAGCACCACTTGGTATCTCAAAGTTGCCTCTAACTCAGCATTTTCAAAATTGAATTCGTTGTCTTCACTCTCAATCCTGGCCTCTTCTACTGTTCTCCATCTCCAGGTCTTGCCATTTACATGAACTCGAAACCTGGAGGAGGTCTCCCCCAGTTTCTGCAACCCTTATCCAACAGATCACCAAGTCCTTGCAGATTTGACTACCTAATTATTCCTTGATGATTCCTTTCCCTCATCCTCAGGTCAAGGTGCCATCCCTTTCTGCTAGTGACAGCTCCCAAGCTCCCTGAGCCTGTGCTGGTCCCTCCACTCTGTTCACCAGGTGGCTCAAAGCCTTCCCTGCTGCCTTCGGTCCCTTCTGTCCACAGCTGTTCTTTGCAAGTGCTCAGTGCAGATTTCCAGAACCATCTTATTGGTGAGGTCGGCCTGGCCTGGAGAAGGAGGGCGCAGGCGCAATAGGCCACACACACTCCTGTGTTCCTCTGTACCTTTTGCCCTGGGTTTTTGTCATCCTAGGTCTGCTGGCTGCTAGGGTCCTCAAAGAACTATGCTGGCTGTCAAATTCTCCTTTTTTTTTTTTTTTTTTTTGGCAAAAGCTTGACTCCTTTCGTAGATTCAAACCTGATTTATTTTGTTCTCTTTAGAGCATTTACTTTCTTGTATATAAATACTGGGCAGTGGGGTTGGAACTTGCGCTCCGTGTATGGGAGTGGTGACAGCTGCGAGAGCGGGTTTATTTTTAAATAAAAATTGGAAAGTTACGAGGCTCCTGAGGTTTTCTGCATTTTTATTTTTTATTCAAAAAGGAAAAAAAAAAGGGCAGGGGAGGAAAAAGGATGAGGGGAAACAGCGCCTGTGTCTCTTCTTCCACTTTTCATAGCTCCCTGTTTTCATCTCCTTTGCCCGCTTCCCTTCCCTGGCATTTGGCATCTCTGTAAAGAAAGGAAAGGAGTGATTACTTCTAAGAAGGGAGTGGGGGATCCGTTCAAGCCAAGCATTAGGCATGCAGCCCCTGAGCAAGTCGAATGCATGGTAAAATATTACCTTAATAACATACTCACAGAGAGCTATGTGTAAATGCTAACAGCTGCTTTTGTGATGGCCGTGTTATAAATGATTGCAGCCCTGATCATTAATAATGCATCTGAACAATAACAACTTGATTCCAAGGAAGGAGTACAGCCTTTCATTTCTTCCTGGTGTGTGAATTTACTCTCGCCATTGTGTGAAGTGACTGGGCGCTCGGAATGCCGGCCCGCCCTGGGAGGGAGCACGTGAGGCAGTGGGGAGCACTTCACCCCTTTCCTGGCCTCCAGTCAGGTACGGTGGGGCTTCTGGAGGCCACTTACAATTTGTCCTTTGCACAGTGTTGACCTTCCAGCTAGCCCATGCCCTCTAAGCCTCTCCACCACACCCTAGGACCTGATGCATCAGAAACTGCCGCTCTGATGGTGGTTTGAGGGTGGACCCTGTGATACAGCAGGATCCTGGAGGCTTCCCAGCCATCGGTGTTGGTTATTCAAGAATGATTACTTTCCCTTCCATGTGTGAGGCTGCTGCTCTGCCTGAAAGAGAGAGTCCAAACTCTTCAGCGTGTCACACGAGGAACCTTCGAAGCCCAGCTCCAAACCTTGACCACATCCCTGCCACTCACTCCACCCTCTGTTCTAATTGTTCCAAACTTCTCAGGGGTTCCACAAACATACTGCACTGCTGATGGCCTCTGTGCTTTGGCATATACTGTTTTCTCTGTTCTGCCTGCAGAACTCCTATTCACCCTTCAAGACCTTGGTCAAATATGCCCCCATCCTCTACCTCCCTAGGGCAGAGTTAGTTGGTCCATCCTCTGTGAGCTCATGTCTATGGTAACATTTCGCACAGGCCGCAACTCTAGCATTAATCGTACCACGCACTGTAATACTTTATTTTTATATTAGTTCTCTCTCTGGGATTTTAGCTTATTAAGGGCAAGAAGTATGTGTTAGTATTCTTTATGTCTCCATTCTCTAGCACAGTGCTCAGCAATCATTAAATATTCAATAAATGTTGCCAAAAAAAATGAACAACCATTCAATAAATACTTTTCTGTTTTCCTATGTTTGATGATATTCTGGGACTCTCGGTTCTGAGCTTGTGTCAGGCACCACGGTGAAGACACATTCCTGCTCACTGAGGGTGCCCCCCCTCCCCGAAGCACTGTGATCCTGAGTTGTGGCAGCCCAAGTGTGTTTAACAGTTACTTGTGTCAGTGGGGATGCAGCCCATTGGCCTACCCATTTTCCACGCTACTCACACGCTAGTTGGCCTCTGTCACCCCTCTCAAATCATGAGGTTCTCATACAATTACTTTGTTCCCTGGATCTCCATCTCTTCTCTGATCCTTAAAGCTCACATAATTTATATACTGGGAAGGGCCTCAGTATACCCAAGATGTGCGACTTGGGTAAGCTGCAGGTGCACAGCTCCATATTGTTCAACTCATTTCGGCATGGCTTCTGCATAGGGCTGACCTCTATCATTGTTTCTGGCTCCCCTTCTTGAATACGCTGGTTTCAAGCTCTGATCTGGCTCCAGGGGTTTTCTTTAGTTTCCTTGATCATTGGGAAGATCAGATCCTTTTTCTCTGGACCTTAAGTGCATTCCTCTGCAGAGCCATCAGAACCCAACTGGGCTCCTTCTGCACTGGGGCCTTGGCACTGCAATCAATGAGACCCTCTCTTCTCTGGATAGAAAGACAAGACCCTGTGGTCAGTTCCCTGAAACCACCCCTGTGGTTTAACTATTTTTCTTGCTTCCCTTTTCTTGCTTTCTGCCTTTTATGACCACACTCTAAAACCACTCTCATCTATTCCTTTTCTAAAACTTCATCACTGTTTCTGAATCCGTGTTTTCTCTACAAGTCATATTTTTTTACAACTCTGACCTCAGAGCATCACTTACCCCGTCTGTTGTTTCTGGCCCTGCTTTCCATCAGAATTGCCAATCCAAGGACTCATCTTCCAGTCTAAATTCTCTCCTTAAATTAAAAAAAAAAAAACTGATCAGAAAATATTTGCACATCCATAGGTTCATGAATTTATGTTATTTATAACTTGCCTTCTTACAAAAAGGATTTAAAACTGTTCACCAAGATGTAAACAATACAGCAAGATGAAGCAAACAAAAACAAGTGGGTTTCTTGGTGTGTGTTTTGTGGTTTTGTTTTGTTTTGTTTGTAGGAAGAGGCACAAATTAGCAAGGCGAGGAGGAAGTGGTAGAGCCACGAATTAGGTTCACTGAGGACATCGTGACCTGCTTGACCTGCTGGTGGGGGCCACAGAGTTCACCATAGGCCATCCAATGATCAAGAGAAGAGGGGAATGGGATCAGTTACAAAATCCAGTATCCAGGAGACAAAAAACACATCTAAATTTCTCATGGAAACTACAAATGTTTAAGGTACAAAGACTGGAGAAAAATTTGTGCTAAGTCTCAGACTTTGTTTTCCTAACAAAACGGGTTTTCCACAGTAATGGCACACTAAATACCGATGAATGTTTCTTGTATGAGCTTGTTCTTATTAGAAAAGTTTAGCAAATTTTAACTTCATGATAACGTTCAACACATTAGTGTTTGAACTTGGTGCTCTTGGAACTTCCTTTCAAATTGACTTTCTTGGTGTGCTGATGGTGACGAAGCCCAATAAGATGTGGTCTCTTCCCTCAAGAACCTTACACTTTCCTAGGGTAGCTGCTCTCAGATGTGAGTGCCTGGGAGGATCATTGGCACGTGTGCTGAAACCGTAGGTTCCCTGGGCAGGGCTCCAGAGCCTGTACATTTAATAAGCACATTTATGATTCTGATACAGATGCTTCAGGTAAGTACAATGATGACGGGGGATCAAAGCATCGATCGACAGTTTGAGGCACCATGTGCTAAGGATCCCGAAAGGCTCAAAACAGAGCATTACAAGGAGCCTCAAATGGTGGAGTAATTGCTTTTGGCAGATGTGTTAAGAGAAGGAGATGGTGGTAGTGCTTGAGCTGAGCTCTGAGTCATGAGTAAGAACAGACACAGGAGAAGTGGGGAGACTTCCAGGCAGGGGGAAAGAGAGGAAGGAAAAACTCAGAAGAGGAAAAGTGCAATGCTTGTTTAAGAAAAAGCAAATAGATCAGAGTGGCTGGAGTAAAAGGTCTATGTAGAGAAAATAGTAGGGGCTATGGCCAGAAAGGTAGGTTGGGGACAAATTACAAAGGGCTTTGAATGCCAGACTGATGAGTGTGAGCTTTACTCAGTAGGCAATGGGGAGTCATTGAAGGCAGTAGAGTCCCACAGTGATGTGATCCAAGTAGTACTTGAGGAAGATTAATTTGGCTGCAGCATATAGAACGGATTAGAGGGCAGGAAGATGGCACAGGATTTGGTACATAGAAGGCAGTTTATAAATGCTCTTTGAATAAAATGTTTGAATAGAGCAAATAAGGGACTGTTGCAAAAGTCTAGGTGCAAGGTGATAAAGACCTTAAGGAGACTAACAATGACAAATAAAGAGCAAGGGGAGAATGCTGTGACATTAATAAAGAGGTAGTTATGGAGCATGGTGCCCTGCCATGTAGGGTGGAGGAAAGAAGAGAATCATTGTTTACTCTGAAGCTTGGAATCTGAGCTACCAGGAGAATTGTGGGGCCCCTCCATATACAAGAAAGTCAGAGGAGGCCTTGGGTCAGGTAGCTGATGATGAGTCTTTGAGTTAGGGTTGTGACTCGGAGCTTACAAGACGGATAAGGCCTAGCAATTCTGGTCCAAGAAGCATCTATGGGAATGTGGGCTCTAAGATAGAATCTTGAGCAGAACCTAAACTTCAGTGTTGGGAGAACAAAAACAAGTCATCCCAGAAGACAAAGAACGGTCATAGAAGTGTGGGGACTAGGCTAGGACAGGTTCTAAAATCCAAGTGAGGGGAGCATTTAAAGAAGAAAGCACTGAGGACAGTACTCTGGGCTGCGGGCAGGTGGGGAAAGCCCAGAGCTGAGTGCGCTTTGGGATTTAGTGATGAGGTTGTCAACTGTTGCCCTTGGAAAGAGTCGTTTCAATGAGCACTAGGGGTGTCATTTCAGCTCCATTTGTCAGGCCCCAGATTAGACCAGGGATCCTCAATCCCTACATATATTTTACAATCTCTCTCTTTTTCTGTCTCTCTTTTTTTTTCTTTTTCTTTTCTTATTTCACCCCCTAAATCCACCTGTTCCTTCCATTGCTGGCTCTTGGCTAGACCTATCTGCTCCTCCTCCTATTCCATATGGCACAAGAGGACACTTAAGAGGCAATTGGCCTTTGGTAAAACCTCAATGACCATGAAATTCCATCACCGAAAGAATGGAAGCAGATGCAGCCCAGAATCAGTTTCTTCTAGGCCAGCTGCCTGCTGCCCTTCTGGCCTGATTCCCTCTATACCCATGTCCTGAATTTAATGCCAGTTGAACAGCTTGTTTTAAGTTTGGCAATCGGCTATATAGTTATATCTCTATATCTGTCAGGACTCTTTGGTCGCAGGTAACAGAGACTACTTGAATTATTTTTTATTAGCAAAGGGAATTTTATTGGCACATGTAATAGGGAGTTCAGTGATTACTGGATTAAGGGACCAGGTGATGTCACTGGGATTCTTTCTTTGTATCTACACGCTGCATGTCTCTGCTTGGCTTCATTAATTCCTCCTGCAAAGGCCTCCAGGTGTCCGGGAAGGTGTATACCTCCGGCATCCCCTGACAATGCTCAGAATGGGAAGATTCCCTGGGAAAAACTCTAACTAGCCAGACATGTCCTGATGCCCATCCTTGAACCATTGCTGTGGCAAAGAACATGAGGAACAATGATTGGCTGGCCCCGGATGGCATCCCTGTCCCTAGGAGGGACCAGCATCCCCCTAGAAGTGCATGACTGACATGGCCAAGAACCAATTTCCCAAAGGAAGGAGGAATAGGAATGGTGGTGGGTAATGGTGGTGGGGTCAGTTCAAAACAATAGCTGTCCAATTATACTCCAGCTACTTGGCTTACAGCTTCTCTGTCTTTCTAGCAAGACTGTGCCTGTATGTCTCACATTCCCATCACTGCCCCAATTAGTGGGCTGAGAGCTAAAGGAAGCAGAATATGAAGCTGCACCCCCCCCCAAAACCCCCCCACCGCCCACCTCTCCAGGCTCGCTTTGTGACAGCCATCACCCACCTGGGCAGGTGTCTCCTGGTTTCCAGAGGCCCCGGGCAGGGGTGGCAGGGGAGCCTTAGATCAGGGCAGTGATGGGTTGGCTGAGGCGTGTGGGAGAAGAGGCAGAGCCAGCCCCGGGTGCTGAGCCAGGCGAGATGAAGGTGCTGTAAGGCAGGAGCCCGAGGGCAGATTGCCCACTTGCTGCCTGAATCCGCAGGACGACTCGGGGCTTTCTGAGGGCGTGCGTTGACTTGCTCTGTGACCTTAGGCTAGACACTTAATTGCTCAGGGCTGCTTCCCCTCACTCTCCCATCTGGTGAGCAGAAATACTGATGTGACTGCACTGGAGGAAGCCGCATCTTCCTGGGGATGGGGTGTCGTCTTGGGGCTTGGTGCTATGGAAAATAGTTTCTGGTCCATGCTGCACCCATAGAAGCTGCTTGCCCCCCCCCCCCCCCGCCCCTGCTCGGCAGAAAGCAGGTCTCTGAAGGTCTTTGACTTTAGGCTTTCTGATTTCAACCTCCTGAACCATATTGCTCTTGCAGCTGAGCTGGGAAATGGATGACCCTTTTCATACTAATAGTTGAGAGTAGGTGTGTGCTTAAAAACATTTGCTTTCAGAGCTGGGATTTATAGTGTCACAGAGACCCTAGGAAGGTGTGGGGGCTTAGGGGGTGGTGGGTGTTTTGGTTTCTGTTTCCCTGGTCCCCTTCTCTCGGGGCTTAGTTCTGGCAGCAATCACATGATGCTCTTGGGGAGTGTTCACACAACATAGAACAACCCGTTCGCGTGTCAGGGAGATAGGGAAGACAGGTGGGAATATAGTCAAGTGTAAATCAAACACATGCCTCGGTCTTCACACCCCACCCTGTCAGGCTCTACAGCATGGTTCTCAAACTTTGTGCCTTCCCGACCACCAAGAGGGGTGGGGGGAAAATGCATATCCCAGGGTAGCACCTGCAGAGAATACCAGTCACGTCTGGTGAGGGGTGCAGAGGCCTGTGCATGTAGCTCAGGCGATTCTGATATTGACTGGACCAGTTTCTGTGGAGGGACTAGAATCTGGGTCCAGGTAAGAGGGTTGGGCTCCGGGGTTTCCATCTGTGTTGAAAGGGAATGACTTCACTTTAATCTGCTTGGTACCTTGAGGTTCTAGATGAGATTACATTAGAACAAAGGGTCTCAAGATCTCAGTGTAACGTGAAAACCACTAAACAAAAGCAATCTCATCACTTCGACAAATTTAGAGTCAAGGATGTGACCTGGTCGTTCCCAATGCAGCTTTGGCCACAGGCAACTCAACAGCTCTAAAGTACGGTTTCCACATCCTTCCCAAAGTCCCCTTCCTGCATGAAGCCTTCCAGGGCTACATCAGAAGGGCAGGGTCTCTGAGACCTTGGGCAGCTGGGTTGTGGAGGAAGCACAGGGTAGAGAAGAGGATGCATCCTCTGAGCGCATCCCCCCAACATGTTACCTTGCCATGAAATTTGCCAAGGTATCATCTTGATACTCTGGAGGTCCAGAGGAAACAGTGAAAGCGAGGTTCAGGGAGACCGGAGGTCCAATGGGAGTAGAAAGCCCCCTCCCTACCCGTCTCCCTGCCCCCTGGTGCTTTCCCCCTATACTCGCACCTTGGGGTGACTCTGGGCAGTGGGAGTCCGATGCTGGTGCAATGGAACCATGCAAGAAGGTAAAGCAGATGGAGTCCCTCTGGCTTCCATACCTCCCACTTCTCCTAGGCACGGGCATCGCACACGGGCTTTTCGTCAGCAGGATGAAAATATGTTGGGCGAGGTGCTGGTGAGCAAGGGTGCCCCCCCCCCAGCCCTAGTGCTGGAAAGGCTGGCCCTCTCAATTCCATTTCTCCTTAGTTGAGGGGGGCAGGCATGACAGGGGAGCTGGGAGCGGAGAGCTCTCATCCCGAGAGCTGTCAGCCTGACCAGAATGGGCATTCATTTTCAGAATAAATAATCAACTCAAAAAATGTACCAAATTCATTTTCAAATTGGCTTGTCAGATACACGTTTGCCCAGGACAAGTCGGTTGAATAAAATGTATCTTGGGGAGCAAGGTGAGCCGGCCTGTCTCATCCCCTTAGGGACATCTTGTAAATAAGGGCCATTCTGGAGGCCGGAAGCAGAGAATTCCCCAGAACAGATTGAATTCTGGCTTTGTCTTAATGAACGTCAATATTTATTACCAAAGGTGTTGTGCTCCTTGGAGTGATAGAGCATTTCACCATTTCAGCTCTTGCCTGTTGCCTTCCCAGGTACGAAACGCTATATAATTGCTGCTCATAAAGGCGGCAGACAATATTGCCAAGGAAACTCACTCCTGGCTGTGAATCTTCATAATCAAACCCAGCAGAGCTTTGCTTTAGGCTTGCACAGAGTGTCCCTGAGGGCAGGGCCCACCCAGATTTTCTGGTTCTCCTTCTTTGGCAGGGAGACCCCCCTAAACACAATCTGGGGAGGCAGGGGCTCCTCCTGGGGCTGGGAACCAGAGCACCGGGCTGTCAGGGCTGGAGAGGCAGAGAAAGGGACAGAAGTTATAGCCTTGACCCTGATGCAGAGCTGAGAGACCGTCACTCATAAATTTGGAAGGGCCCAGCGAGGTTGTTCTGTCCAACCTTCTCCAACCTTCGCCTTTGCAAATGAGGAATATGAGGCTCAGAGAGATGGAGCTTGTTTTTGTCAAGGTCATGCAACTCCCAGGTCAGTGCTCTTCACTTTTGGCCACACCATCTCCTGGGGATTAAAGAGTGAGCTCAAAAGATCTCCCCTGGCTGGCGGCTGGCTGCAAGGGTGAGTGGCTCCCAGTTGGAGAATTTCCTCCACTCCTGGTAGGTCTGGGGCCCCATGCCAAGATGTCTGGCTTCCTGGGGTCTTGTCCAAACAGGACACTTTTTCTAAGCTGATGTAAGCCCATGATCTGCCCTGCCCTTTCCTGGGGAAACCTCTAGAAATCAGCTCCAAACTCTGCCCTTCAGCCAAGCCATTCTTGGGGGCAGGAATTGCAGCTGCAGAATCTGTACAAGGAAATGGAGATTCGTTTCAGGTTTTATTCTGAATGAATAATCCACTTGTTTCCAGTAAGACTTTAGCTCTACCGAGGGTAGAGCTAAATCCAAGAAGGGATTTGCAAGGTCAAAGGAAAACCCGCAATGCCTGAACTCAGGACACGAAACTAGGCCAAGCTCAGCTTCGGGTTCTACCTCCTTTCCTCCTGCCAACTTGCTAAGGACAGCGATGGCCCCAGGGCAGAGACACAAAATGGGTTTTAGAGAGTGATGTCGTGTGGTTCCCAGACACCAGATCGCTCTGCAGAAACTGCCTGGCTGCTGTTACGGGAGTTGTGCTGGAGAGAATTATAACTTTTGACAATGGACATCTCATCTTGCACAGATGCGTCCTTTATAGAATCTGCCAGCAAGATTACAGAGGCATCACAGTGTAATGGGAAGAGGAGTCAATAATTCTAGGGTTATTGATTGTAACCAGACCCATTCTTCTTTTTTAATTTATATTTTATCCACTTTTTTCAACCTTTTTTTTTTAAACCCATCCTCACAAAAGCATCTGCTGGATCAGATGAGTTGATTACATTTTTAAAAATGATAGGAGTAATTTGCTGCCTTGAAGAAGAGTCCAAGACATGGTGGTGTACAGCTAGAGGGGGAGAGGAGTGCTTACAGGGAATGGGGTGAGGCGGAGAGGGGAAAGGAGGGAGCACAGAACAAAGTGGGAGGAGCTTGGTGAAGACACCCCCTTGGACCCTGCATTCCCCAATGCCCCAATCTGGATGAAGACTCCATCAAAGACTCTGATTTCCCACAATTTTGCAGCTGCACTGAGTCTTATAGTGCATCCTAGAGGATACGTATCCCTCAGAGCCTGCTTGCTCCAGGATATCTTCCCTGATAAGGCAAATGGAGACACTGGGTGGGTTAGGGCAGGTGGTCTGTGCACACTAACATACATGTACATATGCTTACGTGTGTATCTTCATTCCAGGATATTTACGTGCAGGATGCAGCAGTTAACCTAATGTGTGTGTTTAATTGTTGGATCTGACTATATGGAGTGAGCTAATAGTAGCTTGAAAACTCTTAAATAATTGGTTATACATTTTTGATGTCTCCAATATCCCTTTTGATTCTAACCCACTACCTAGGGTAGCATGATAAAGCCAGTGGGCATTTGCTGAATAGTCCTCAGGGAATTAAATGATCACTTAAACATCTTTTTCTTGTAGAACAGGGATCTGTGACTTCACAGGTCACCAGAACAGGCACAATGTGAGTTTCTGATTCTGTTCCTAAAATGTCCTATGACTGCACTTCCACTAGCTTGTCTTCTAGTTGCGATCCCCTGCCCTATTTCCATTGATCGTAAACTAGATCCTAGGATGTCCAAGTATAGAAGGGGCTTAGAGATTGCTTTGTCTAGACCTCTCATTTTCTAGAAGAAGAAACTGGGTCCCAGAAGGATTAACACGACCTGCCTCAGCAAATGGTTTGGGTTAAAATCAGGAGCATATCGGTGCACTCTTCCCGTGCAAAATTTGTCTTTTTTCTTCCTATCACTTCATTTTCTTACATGGACAACAGCAAGAACCTGTGGTCTGTTTCTTTCTTCACCTCCCAAGTCTGGACCCACTGAGTTATAGAAAGTTCTTCTCTTCTATTTTCTTCTAGATGGGTCTGAAAGTAGCTGGGCATTGAAGAAACTGTAAGAGGCAGAAATAGAGCTAGGTTTCATTTTCTCATCTCCCACTGACTTGTTTTGTGTAGGCCTGGACCACTTTTCTCCAGGTGGGGCTGGTGTTGACATTATATGGGTTTTGAGGTCAAGTGAAGAGAGGAAGGAAGGAAGATCTTTGCATCTTTCTGCTTTTTGGGATAGGCAAAAATATGCCATGAGAATTCTGGATTGTGCTTCCACATCTAGGATGTAGGAGAGATCCCAGAATGGATAAGAAAGAGTAAGGCAAACATTTATTTATTTTTTTCTCATTCTGAGGCTTGAGGGACCAAGGAGACCCACAGAGATGGCCAGGATCCTTGGCTGACCTTGACTTCTTACCTGTCCCTGTCAGCAGCCTCCACTGCCAACCCCTCTGGCTGTTAGCCAGAGGCTTGCAACTGTCTTTTATTCTTTATCCCAGATCTCTCTGAGGTGATAACATTTGCTTCAGTGAAAGATACGATACTAATCTCTGAGTCAGAAGACTTGAGTTTGAAACTAATCACTTGACTTAGCAGCTATGTGATCTTGGACAAGTCACTTCATTTCTTTAAATCTCAGTTATGGTGTTGGTAAAGCAAGGGGAAAGATGTCCATTTTCTCTACCTTACCAAGGCATTGAGAACCAAGTGTTATGGTGGCATACATTGGAATGTGCCATCTATGTGTAAGACTCTTAAAAAAAATAAGCTATTTGAGAAGAGAAAAAGACAGTTCAGAGTTCTCACATAACCCTCACCTAGTTATTTCTATTATTAACACCTTATACGAGTATGGTACATTTGTTACAGTTAATGGGCCGATAATGAGAAATTATTATTATGAAATTCACAGTTTCACTTTCCTTCATTTTTACCTAATGTCCTTCTCCGGTGCCTGTATCCCATCCGGGATTTCATATTACAGGTGGTTGTCATGTCTCTCTAGGCTCCTCTTAGCTGTGAACGTTTCTCACACTTGCCTTGTTTTTGACGACCTTGACAATTCTGAGGAGGACGGGCCAGGTATATTGTCAAATGACCCTCCGATGTGATTTTTCTGATGCATGTCTGGGTAGCCTGGAGTTCTGGGTTTGGGGAAGAAGATCACAGAGGGAAAATGCCACTTTCATCACATCACACTAAGGGTGTATCATGGGTGAGCTTTCTATTGCATGTATTGATGTTATTTTAGAGTTTTACTTTGTCACAGCTCTAAACTGGCTGGGGACCCCTGTTTTAGAACCCTCCCTCGCTGCGTCTGGGTCACAAGGGGCCCCTTACTGGCTCTGGAATACAAGTCCTGGTAGGATTTTCCCCTAAAATATGAGAGGTTCTTTCTCTTTAGACCATTGAGCCTGCCTTTCTGGTCACCTGGGTTTGACACTAATGAGCTGCTAATAACACAACCATTATCTATGCAAATGAAGGAAGCGGGCTGGGGCAGGAAGTGCCCGCTCCCTCGGAGTGCTATGTAATCAATCACGTTGCTGTGGTTATTAACCATCTTAAGTGAGGTGCCCTAAGAACTGACCCTCTTGGGTTCCTGGCTTATTTCCATCAACAGCCTGTTTCCCAAGAGACTCCTGGCCTGGAAGGGGTTAATTTGCCTCAGCTCCACAGTAAGGGTACAGTGTGGTGTCAGGGGTTTCAAAGAGTCTAAAACCCTCTATTTGATCATCTGCTGAATCCTGTGGGTATTTGAGATAGTTACTTGCCCTTTCTGTGCCTCAGTTTCTCTTTGGGACACTTACAAGTGATGGCTCTCATAGATTCACCTCTTCCTCGTCAGGACATGGTCTGGGAAAATGGAATAGATGCAAGTTTATAGTTTGGACTGCCCCCTCTCACTCTACCTGCTTATCACTGAGGGAGGGTGGATAGGGTGATATGTTGGGATTTGTGGCCCCAGAAAAGCCTACAGAGTTGGAGTCATGACAAGGACACAGAAATGGGAGACTGGATAGGCTGGTTATTGGCAAGGCCTGCCTATCACCACATGTGTTCTAGTCATGTGAGAAGCAAAGGGCAGGTGCAATTGGACGGCATACAGAGGAAGAGAACTTCTTACATTAATAAACATTCTAGTTGTTTCTTATAGAAGTATATCTTTTCTTTTTTCTTTTTTTAAAAAAGATTTTATTTATTTATTCATGAGAGATGCAGAGAGAGAAGCGGAGACATAGGCAGAGGGAGAAGCAGGCTCCCTGTGGGGAGCCCAATATGGCACTTAATCCCATGACCTGATCACTACCTGAGCCAAAGGCAGATGCTCAACTACTGAGCCACCCAGGCATCCCAGAATATATATATTTTTAGAATAAGGATAAATGTGAGGTCATCTCTGAAGAACCCTTAGTCCCCAAGACACATAGCATGCTATGTATTTTTCCCCTAGATACCTCCTAGGATGGCTGCCTGAGAATGCCTTTCACTCCCTTAACACCAGTCCTAAGAGCACCAAGTAGAGTATGAGGCTCTAATAAATCAGAGTTTTCCTTTTTGAATTCTGAAACAATTGGAAAATAGAGGAATCAGACAGGCATCAATATATCAGTTTTGTGGGTGGTAAAGTTGCATAGGAAAATAAGGTTTGGATCTGAGGCCTAATGAGGTTTGGCACTTGGGCTTTCTTTCCTTCCCTCCTGAATTGAAATTTTGTACTCACTCATAGACAGAGAAGTTGAGTGACTGCTGGCCTGCCCAGGTGAACTCGTTACATGGAGAAGACAAGAATGCTTGTGGCCTGTGGCAGACAGATGAAGAGTGAGAAATGAGAGAGGAAAGTGCCTATGTCAGGAAGGGGATCAAAGCCTTATTAGCTATATATCTTATTGTGGCTATAGATCTCAAGTCACAGTGGTTGATATATACTAGATTGATCTCCATGATTCCCACCCCTGCTCATCCAAAGCGCATAGTGACTTCTTCTAGACCCCTTCTTCCAGTCTCCACATTGGACCTTTTAGGAGAAAAACATTGGTTAAGAAAACAAGCCCATGGATACATCTCTCAAAAACAAACAGTAATTTTCAGGCACAGCTCTCCTGAAATGTAAGTTTAGAAAAGGAAAAAAAAAATCCAATCAAATATGTAAATGACTAGGATAAATTACTCTAAATGTGTGATATTAAATAGGACACTTGAAGGCTCAATTTGAAGCATCAACATTTGGATTACTTCATAGCTTCCAGATCTTCCTCAAAAATTTTAGTATGTCCTTGCTTTAGGTTTGCATTTGCAATATGTTTCTTTTGATGATTCTTTTTCCAAACCAAGGAGTACTTTCCTCCAGAAGTTCAATTCCAGTCTCCAATGGATCCCCTTTGTCATATGGCTGGCTATTTGATAGGATGGAGAAAGCCTTCTGTTAGATGTTGGAAGAATGAATTCCAGTTCTTTCTCTACCTCAGACTAGTCGTATTAGCTTTAGAATTCGTTTAATCTTTCTAGAAACTTTATTTTATCTGTAAAAAGAGATAAAATAGATGCTGGTGTCTAGCCCTAAGCTTCTCTGCTTACCTAGGAGTTAGGAGACAGGGTATGATGGGACAGTGATACCAGGTACACAGAAACTTAGCAGCCTTATTCCAAACTCTAATGCATTAGGAGTCAAAAGCTTCTCATGCTAGCTATTCTGTTGATGCCTTGGAGGTGATAGATCTGAAAGGGGACAGACATGAACCACTCATTGTAATGTAGGTAAAGGATGGGATCTGCCCTCCTGGGTGGAGGTGCCACTGTTCTCCTGTCCAGCCCAATGCTTCAGAATCGTTGCTACGTAGGCAGGGCTCATCTGACTTGCACAAGAAGGCTATTGTGGAGGACAGGGCATCTTCGTGCTAACATCGACCCCTCCTTGTTCTAGCCCACCCAATTCTGTGTTTGGGCTGTTCCTTTGCCAAGTATTTTCATGTCACATATAAATCCTTTTTGTTTGTAGCATTATCTGGTCCTCCTATTTCCTTCTGGTCCCTGGCACTCTGATAGCTGGGGTATGTCCTTTTTCCTCCTTTCTCTACTGTCTACAACTTTCTGAACACCTTTGCTTGGCTCGTGGGGCTATTCTAGTCTGCTCTAGCCCTTTTCCCAGTGGGCCCTGCTTTCCTACCTGGCCTCTTGCTTGCCCTCATATCATTCCCCAGGAAGCAACTCCCAAACTGGGGGCAGGGCTGACTGCATCAGGGCCAGGAACTGGGGGTCTGAGATGAGCAGCTGTCTCTCAGGAGTCTGCTTCCCATCCTCCTGTCACGGGCAGGGTCCCCTGGTGCTATGTTGGCACAGGCTGGCTTATGAGAGTACGCACTTCCTACCTGCCTGCCCAGCTGTATTTGCATGTACACATAGTGTGGTGCCAGACAGGCAAGCTCAGAGCCACTTAGGGGGATGATTAGATCCCTCAGTGTGTTTATTTTAGAGTCTGTTGGAAGAATTGCTATCAAATAGAGGGGGTTTTGCCCCTAACCACATGTTTTGGCTGCTATCCAGGTCATTAAAAGAAAAGAAGTAGTAACTGTAAGAAATAAGGTGGTGGATGTTTAAGGGACGTAGTTACTACTTCCTCCTCTTCTCCAGTTGTTAGACTTCGAAAGGAAGGTAGAGGTTGCACGTCTTCTACTTGTTGAGTTCTTTACTATCCTACTCTGTGTATCATCCCCTCTCTCAGTACTTGCATTCACCCCTGTTCTTCCTGGAAACCTCAGGTCCATACCAGACTCCTCCTCTTCCATTCCTCTATCAACAGTTAATCACTCTCTAAATCTTACTTATTGTCTTCATACTATTCTCATAGGTTGAGACAATCACTTTTGTTTTCCCGGTAAGACATGCAGCTCAGAGACACGGAAGTCTTGCTGAGGTCAGAGGGCTGGTAGGTGGGAGAGCAAGGTTCCTCCCTGGGTTTGTCTTAGTCTATAGCCCATGGGCAACTCAAGAGCCAGCAAGCATTAGGCATGCCCTGGAGCGGGGTGTTGCTGTCTGATGGACAATAAGCCGTGGTCTTTACTCAAGGACATTGGAATACAGCTGGGGGATTGCACACAAGAGAAGAGGAGAGTCAGGAAGGACTTGCTGGAAGAGGCAACTTCTGAATGAGTCACAAAGGTTGGCTAGAGGTTGGCCGGTTCAACTAGAGGGAAAGAGGGCTCTGGTGGAAGGATGGACAGAGGAAGAACGAGGAAGGGAACTGCAGGCTCCTCTGTCTGGGGATGGCCCAGGGGCATGGGGGAGGCTGCGGGAAATCGTACACCTAGTGGGGTGTCTTAGCCTGTTCCTGAAGCAAGAGGGAGCTTCTGAAGTTTGATTGGGGAAGAGATGGAATTAGAGACGTGTCTTAAAAAACAGACTGGCAGGATTGTGAAGTGTGTTGAGTGTGTGTATGTGTGAGTGTGTATATTTGCTTAAAAAAAAAAAAAACTCAAAACCAAACGCTAAGACATGGAGACCAATTAAGAGGCTTTTCGAACAGATTAGAGAAAAAGCGACAAAGCCTGGACTGAGGCGACAGAATGAGGGACTTGAGACTGGGTGGGTTTGACAAATAGCTGTGGGAGGCAATAGACCAGACACAGAGTTGAATTAACTGGTGGGGGGCAGGGGGTGAGCAGAAGAGAGGTGTTGGGGACGACGATGAATTTTCTAGTTAAATAACTTGGGTGAATGATGGTGCTGCTAACCCAGATAAGGAATGTGCGAGCAGAATAATGAGGTCAGTTTGGGACACGTTGGTGGAGAGCGGCACGCGGGTGTTGGGGACAGCCACTGCATGATGAGAGGACAGAGGATGTCAGAAGAGAAAGGGGGTGTCCCAGGACACGATCAGGGCCCAGGCTGGTACCCTGGCCAGCCAGTCCAGGTGAGCCCTGGAGAAGCCCCAGCACCATCTGCAAAGCTACCCTACATTCCTCGTTTTCCAGTCACACCGGTGTCCCTCTCTGCTTGTCATGAGTCAGGCACTGATGGCCTTAGTGATGCTGGGGATTTATCAGTGAGTGGAAAAAGATAATTGACCACCATCTCACCTCGCCTCGCCTCAGCTGATGGAGAGAAATCTAACTGCTTCATTCCAATGTAATTTCATATAATTCTCCATCTTTTTTTCTCCTGAGTTTTTACTTGGAAGTTTACACAAGTGATTGATGATTTGCTATCAAATATAAAAAAAGAGGCTAAAATATCATTGGACAGTTTAACAGCCTTTAAAATATAATGGTCTCTCTGGCTGGACGTCCACGGTAGCTGGAAGAGCCCCGAAGGTCAAGCTTTAATGAACTGGGGAGAATTAGGGAAGGAAAGTGGAAGTGATCCACGCTCCACGCTGGCTCCACAGTCCACTGACCTTGGGGGAGGAAGGCACTCATGATTTATGGAACCCCGCTGGGGAGCTTCTGGGGCTGGCCTGGTTGCCAGCACCCTGGCTCATGAGGCTGTTTGCCGGGGTCTGCGCCTTGGTTGTAGTCTCAAGATCACCCCCGGCTCAGCCTCTTTGCTGGGATCTCTCCTACCTTCTGCCTCAGGAAAAGCCTGCCTCTGACCCTGTCCAGAGAGCTCGAATGTTGCTCCTGCTATCATTTTTGTGCCCTGGGACCCCCTGACTTGCTCGCTGTATCCCTCTTGCTCCATTTGTGGAAGTTGAACTAGCCACGTGTGTCTATCTCTGAGCACATCATTTGACATGGCAGGCGGGGTGGGGAAGGGCAGCTATCTTCCCTACGTCAACCTACTTACACATTCTTCCATGTCCTAACCTACACACACCATCTCATCTGGATCCCTCTGCAACCTTTGGGGGTAATTATAATGCTCACTTACAGATGAGGAAGCTGTGATTCAGAAGATGCTGGTAGGTGGCTGCTAAAATGGCTGCTATTCATGTCTGTACGCAGTCCCCTCCCCAGGAGTGTGGCCAAGCCCAGTGACTTGCTTCTAATGAATGGAGTGATGGGATGTCACTTCTGAGATGAGGTTATTAGAAGACTGGAACTTCCATCTTCTCTTGCTGGCTCATTCCAAGAGAAGTCTTCTACTGAGGTAGGAGCCGCCTTACGGAGAGGTCCAAGTGGCAAGGAACTGAGGGAGGCCTCCAGCCAACAACCTGGGAGGAACAAGCATCCTGTCAACAGTCAGGTGAGTGAACTTAGGAACACACTCTCCTTGCTGAAGCTGGGGGAGGACTGAAGCCCCAGCGGTCACTGTGATGGTCACCTGAATGGAGGGCCTAGTTCAGATGCACCTGGATTCCTCACTCACAGAAACTGCATGACAATAAATGTGTGTGGTTTTAAGCTGCTTAAGTGTTGGAGTATTTTGCTATGCAGCAACAGATAATCAGAATTGTCAAGTACATTATGCAAAACAGTTAATAAATGGCAGCATTCAGTCTCAAACTTGGGACTGCTTGATTTTAAAATGCCATGATCTTTTCATGATATTGTATTGTATTGTTTTGTTTTGTTTTTAAAGAAGATTGACAAGTACCCGTAGCTCCAGGAGGAGCTAGACTGTAGAGGTAAATTAAGTCCGTTGGACAGTGGGATCCTGAGATAAGCAGAGGGCCAGGCTTTCAAGGAGAAACCATGCATTCTGTCTCTACCTGCTGGTGGCCCCTCCGGTGTAGCTGCAGGGTGACTGCCCTTCCCCCCGAAAGGTCTTTCCCATTAAACAGATTGCACTTAGGAACATCTGCCCAGGAGCACTCCAGCTGATTTAAGCATCTTTGCTTTTAATTTTTGGTACCTTTCTGAGGGAAAGAGAAAAATAAGGTTAGTTTCCTGAAGTGTAATTGTTTCGGGCAGTTATTTATTAATGAAAAGGAACAACATGTCAACAAGCCCCGGGTTTAGCTGTAGAACTAATGTTAGCCAAGGCGCAGGTTATAAGATAGGTAAGCCTGCTGTCAATCTGCATTTGTCCAGCTCCATGATCACCTATTAATTACTTGCGCTCTGGTCCTAGCTGGGGGACGGTCTTTGCTTCCTCCCCTCTGAGGGCTGCTGAACTCCAAGGGCAGGGAAGCACCCTATCGGATGCGGTTCTTCTTACAGAGTTTGGGGGCCTTGGAGAGAAACCTGAAGACTCACTCTAGGCCTGTGCCCCAGGATGGTGGAGGAATAAGGTTGCCTAAACAGCCTCCTTTGTTGAAGATGTGAAGTACAGAACTTTGACTGGGGTTATTGGTGAGTTGTGTGAATTTGGTCATCTTGGAGTTATATTCATCATAGACAGCACCCAAGGGAACAAAGTGATTTTTTTTAAAGTGATTTACCTGGTGAATCCCCTTGACTAGAAATTAGAAAGGTGTATGTAAGAGATACTTGCGGCAAAATTTCTTTTCAGCGAAAATTTCAAAAAAATTCCTGCCTAATAGTAGTTTAAACTCATGAAGGCCTTAATGATTCCTTTACTGGGAGGGTCCATGGCTCTATGTTGTTGCCAAAGGGCTGGGCACTCCACCATCCATGGTATGTTGGTTTACTGCCCTCATGCTTACTGTTTCATTGCCACGAAATGGTTAACAGCTCCTCACTCAAGATAGGAAGAAAGAAGGAAGGGACTTCATAAGCTGTATCTGTCCATTTTTATCTTGGAAAGCACTTTTTTTCCCCCAGAAGCTACTGTCCAAAATTGGTTATATGGCCACTCATATTGTATGGTGATCCACGAAAGTATGGATATATCCTTTAAAAAAAATCATCAGTAGCAAGAACAGGGCAAGAGAGAATAGGCTTAGAAATGGCTAAGTTAGGGATACCTGAGTGGCTCAGTGGTTGAGCGCCTGCCTTCCACTCAGGTCATGATCCTGGGGTCCTGGGATCTAGTTCTGCATCAGGCTCCCCACAGGGAACCTGCTTCTCCTTCTGCCTATGTCTCTGCCTCTCTGTGTCTCTCATGAATAAATAAATAAAATCTAAAAAAAAAAAAAAAAGAAATGGTTAAGTTAGCTAATCAATGGGTTTTCCAAAGAGAATCAGAAGCACAGATGTTAGAGCAGGGAGGGCCTCGGAGATGGACCTGTGTAGCCCCAGAGTGGTTATTGTTTGTCTGAAGTCACAAATTAAGTGGCCGTGCCTATTGCGCTTAGAAGGAGGCATAAATGGATTACTTCCATGTTTCACATGGATTATGAGGTATTGGAGGAAAACTGTCCTAAATAGAATAGCCTGGAAACCTAGGATTTCAAAACATATCTGTAGTTGCTCTCTAAATAGTTATGTGGTTTTCTAGGATATAGGGATAAATGAAGTTACAGAGATAAAAAAGGAAAATGGAGGGTATTGGCTATTTGGGTTTGTCTGTTTTGTGACTACAGAGGTTTAAGATGAGCAAGCTCCCTGGGACTCGTACCATCTCTTCACTATACAGCCACAAAACATCACAGTGTGAACGTGCCAAGGGGGCCAATATGGCTAAGGGGATTAATTCAGGCCCAGCAGCAAATATTTGGTGTGTGCCCACACTTTGCCCAGTACCAAATTAGGGCCTGTAGTAGATATCCAGTAAGTGCAATTCAATTCAACTCAACATGACCCAGCAAACATCTATGGAGTGTGCTTGTTCTGGGCATGATAAATACATAAAGATAAATAAACGATGCTTTCCCTCCAAGCGCTCACTCATAAGAGGGACAACAACATGAACAATTCACTAAAACATGATGAAATACTTACTCTAATACAGACACGAACCAAAAGCAATGGAAGCTCCGTGGACAGAAACATGGAGGGGAACTTTGAACAACCATTCATTCCACAGCACAACAGAACAGAAAAAAGAGATCGATGGTGTGATGCCATCGAACTCTCTAGAATGGAGAAAGTGATAGGCCAGGCAATCCAGGGTGGTAGATATGAGAAGTTCAGACAAGACTGTGGAAGCTAAGAGAAGGCAGCACCAGGCCTGGATTGGCTCCAAGAAGACCTGGAGTTGTGGACCTTGCACGAGGACCAGGATGAGGGTCCATGGAGGAAGAATACTGGGAGGGATTGGTAGGAATCAAGCCAAGATAAGGAGGTGGGAACATGCATGATTTATTTGGAAGCCTGGCCTCATTCAAAAAAGCCCATAGGCAACCTCTTTCTTACTTCTCTTCAAGCTCCCAGTCACCCAGCTCCAAAGGGCTTTCTTACATGGTTGTAAAACAGATATGTTCTTGGCCAAAGAAGCTCACCCTTTATATGCATTCTTACAACAGAGGCAGAGGGATCAGCAAACACTCGAGACTTGAAGGCTGGAGGTGATCGGTGGCCCATTTTAACCCTGATCCCAAATCTGATGATTCATAACAGACTGATTCTAACCATGTCCCACCCAGCCCACCCCCCGCCCCAGAAGGATAGATTAGAACACAGAAAGTTAAGAATTTTTCCAAGCACAGGAAAAATGCCATTGTCATTCCTTGTGGCCTCTACCTCTAAAGAATTATTCAAAATTCGATGTCCATACCCTTTTCTATGTTATCTCTAGATTTCTCCTTTCAAGGCATTTCAAGATAAAGGAAGCTCATGAAAAGTTCCAGATAAAGATGCAGGATGCTGAAGGAATCAATACCATTTATTGAGTGCTTACTAAGTGCCAGGCACTGTTCTAAATGCTTTACAGGCGAAGTTTACTTAATAAGGAGAAGGTCCTGCTGCCAGGACTGCTGTGTCTCCAGTGACTGCAGCACAGAAAAAGTGGGCTGGCAGGATGCAAGAAGGTTTCTGTGCAAACACAGCTCTTAATAATAGTCAGGAAGACATATGCCCATTGGGCCCATTTCAATGACTTCATCCATTCTGCTCCACCTCCTGTCTCTGCCCCCATAACTATTTTGACATTTGTTCACATACTAGCCAGGGGTTTCCTGTCCCTACTACCTCTGTGTAGGCTTCAGCTTGATGAACCACCACTTATACCCATTTTTCTGAAAAGTTCTTCTTTGGGCAAGCGGTACTGCTCATTGAGTTTCTGAGCAGAGCTGCTGTTGGGGCCAAGGTATGGTACAGGGAAGAAGCCCATGCACAAGTATAGGATGGGAGGTCTCCAGCACAATTTCTGATTGACATAATGGCATGTTGGAGGAATGATAGCCTCACTCCACCTAAAGAGAAACCTCTGCATGTCACCAACAATCATACAAACTAGGCTCTTAAAATGAGATTAGGTCGAAGCACAACCAATCAAAGTTGGAGTCTCCATTGCTCTATGACTTCATTTAAAGCTTCAGAGCCAGCAGGAAGAAGAAAGAAATCAATATTACATTTTCTTCATCATCAATTTTGCTTTTTGCTAAATGAAAATGCTTTTATTCCCTCCCTGGTTCCTTCCACCATGGAAGACATTCTTTGTCCCCACCTTCCCACCTCTACGCCCATCCTGTTATGCCAGCTGAGCTCATGCAAAAAACTCCATGTAGGACAGTGCTGCACGTTTGCTTTTTTGTACTGAGCGCTTAAGAGTATTGCAGAAGATGTCATCTTAATTCACCAAAGATTTGTGAGTACAAGAATCCTCGCTCAGCAGGCCTTCCTGCTGCAGCTGGGCTTTGACCACGGTCTGTGCGGTGCAACTACTGGCTGCTCCAAGTTTTGTAGATGGAGAGTCGATAGTGCACTTACTCCCCACAGCTCTCCAGAGCTCAAGGGCACATCCCAATTCAATGCCCCGAGCCAGGCTGTAGCACCAGACCCTGTAGAAGGGAGTTTGATAGGTGAGATGAGCCTATCTTGAATTCATTTGTGGGCTTTGGTTACAGATGATGGTTACCTCCTCGGAAGACATTCTCATCTGCTCGGTTACAGAAGACCCGAAAGGCTTTTGCTGAACAAGACAGTGGCCTCCATCCCAAAGCACAGCAGTGACCTTCAAGGGCTCTCGACCACTGCATTGGCTCTAAGATGGTTCCAATCCGGGACCCGACTCACTCTGCAATATTTGGACAGAGAGAAAGAAACAAAAATATGCAACAGAGGAAGGAAAAATAATACAGCTCCACGGGCTGGAAACTCATTTCCTGAGGAGCAGGAGCACATCGCACGCTCTCTGGGACTCACCGAGCTCCAGGAAGCTCGACCAGTCACTTAATAAGTCATTGAGGACGTGTGGTTTAATTAACTCGCCCAAAATTCCTCCTTTCCCTTTCTCACTTTTGCTATTAATATTTTTCGATATCTGATAATGCAGTGTAGTTAATTCTTTCTGGCTTTATAATGAACACTGCCATAATGAAAAAGGTTAGCAGTGCTTCAGGCAGCTTTTAATTATCCAGCCGAGCAGGTAAAAGCACTTTATTCTTCTCTTTTTTTCCCCTTACTTAGCAATTAATGGAGGAGCTCAGTGGCACTTACTGTATCTTTTTTGTTTTCTAATGGATGATGCAGCACAGAGCGGGGAGGCCTTACTGTACCCCTGTTACTACCTAGTACAAACGTCGGAAGCTGCTCTGCTGCATTTCAGGCCTCTGGCTTGTGGGGCAGAAGCGCTTCTGCTGCTGGCTGAAGTCTCCTCTAATTAAAAAGCCGAGTTACCTGGAGTTGTTGTTACCAATTCCCTGTCTTGTTGTTTTCTTGCTTTGCATCTGCACCCAGAACCCCCCAAAA
This sequence comes from Nyctereutes procyonoides, assembly GCF_905146905.1. Taxonomy (NCBI): domain Eukaryota; kingdom Metazoa; phylum Chordata; class Mammalia; order Carnivora; family Canidae; genus Nyctereutes; species Nyctereutes procyonoides. The sequence goes on from NW_026575140.1 coordinate 71,993,249, forward strand.
TGCTTTTATAGCCCAGCTGGCCTGGCTTTATGGTAGACATTTTCCTGGTTCTGCTTAATTGGGCCATCTTCCTTCTGTTTCCCCCCTCCCCCCACTAACAAGAGCCTTGGGATTGTTCTTACTTTGCAGACAAGGAAACTGAGGCCCAAAAAAGTTGTCTGCTTGGCTGAAAGCCCTTTCTTCCGTTCTGATGATGCCATCATGAAGCTAATTGTAAACACTACCTTATGAGGGAAGAATTTAAAAATGATGAGAGCTGCTTCCAAGTTTACAGATCCATCAAGTCACAGGGAGCAGACTTTTATTGGGGTTGAGATTATTTGCATGATTCCTCTTCATTCTACAAAAAAGTTGTTCAGGGAGCATTTAACTTTTTTTTTTTCTTTTTCTGTGAATTGAGAGAAGCTGACTGTCCTGCAGTCTGCATATGCAGATCTCTTTAGAGGGGCCAGAGCAAGTTTTTTTTTTTTTTAATTTATTTATGATAGTCACACACACACAGAGAGAGAGAGAGGCAGAGACACAAGCAGAGGGAGAAGCAGGCTCCATGCACCGGGAGCCCGACGTGGGACTCGATCCCGGGTCTCCAGGATCGCGCCCTGGGCCAAAGGCAGGTGCTAAACTGCTGAGCCACCCAGGGATCCCCAGAGCAAGTTTTATAAGAGCTCCTGGGCCTCCTGAAGAGGAAGGGATAGAGACCCCATGCCATCCCTTAGATCTGAAGTGGGGACAGTCTCAAGATGTCCCTGTGGTCCTGGGCAAAATCTGTCTGAAGGAAGGAAGCCTAGAAGCACCAGGTGGGAATATACAAGGGATGAGGGCAATCAGAGCGAGTGATCTGGGGTTGGCCCCAAACTGGGTTTCTGGAGTGGACGGTCGTTACATGTGCCCAGTGATGTACACTGGGAATGATGGCATCTGAGAAACTAAAAGGGATTACTGTTAGGGTGGGAACACTTTTAAAGGTGGTTTATGATGTGACACCCATCACTTGGGGGTACTTGTCTCATTATCTCTATTCTACAATATCTCTTTAGGGACAAGCTTCAAGAAAAAGGGAGATAACAGGAAAATTTTGTAGCATCACTTATAGCCAGTGTTCAATACATTCGCTTCCCCCCACATTCTAGGTTCACAAACTTCCGGCCAGATAATATCTTACTGATTTTATTGCCACTGTGGCAATAGGATTTGAACATTGAACTTGTCAGATCCTTGCTACACCCCATAAAGTTCTGGTTACTGGTGGCCCCCATCATGTGATCTTAACTAAGTTGAGGTTAAAAGATGACTCCCTTTTACTGCCAGTGCAGACTTCAAGCTGTAGCACTGACAATGTTGGATATAGAAACTTGCCTGCAGGCAGCAAGCAATGCTCGGATCTCCAAATCCGCCAGGGTCAGCAGCCATCTAAGTTTTAGGGAGAATTCTAGAACCTCACGTTCCAGTACAGATCCCACTGTGACCTCATGTCCACAGGACTGTAAAACCAGTCTTTGGCTACCACTGTGATGAGGCTGGTGGAGAGATCCCACATTCCAGTCTTCCACTTGGCATTTGGGGGCAAGACTGTCCCCACTGGCTTCTGCGTCACAGAGGTTCTTGGACTACGTTGGGAAGGGCTGGTAGCTTGAGGATGATATGCTGGCTTTTCTGTTAAGTACTCAAGTTGATGAAATCTGTCAAAACACTTCCTTTGTATTTGAAAAGCACTTTGAAGTTTTGAAAACAATAACAGAACCATATCACACCTGATTCATGTAACACTTTAAAGTGTCGTGAAAATACTCCCCATCTTACAGATGAAAAAGTCAAAGCAACAGAGGTCACCTCCCTCTTTAGAGCAGTGTTTCTCAAGGAAAGGTGATTGTGCCCCCCAGGGAATATTTGGAAATGTCTGGAGATATTTTAACTCCTGGGTGACTGGGGAGACGCAGTGCTACTGGCATCTAGTGGGTAGAGGCCAGAGATGCTGTTGAACATCCTATAATGCACAAGACAGCCCCCACCTTCCAAGACAAAGAATTATCTAGCCTAAAATATTGATAGCTTGGAGCTCGAGAAATCCCGATCTAAGGGCATTCAGCTAATGGATGGAAGATTTTTAAAATGGATGTCACACTACAGTTCATGATCACATCTGCCATTTGTTGAACATTTACCGAGTACCGTTCTAAGTGCTTCACACCCATCAGCTCAATCCTCAAAACAATCCTGAGTGGCAAGGATTATTACTCTACTTTCAAATGAAAAGACTGAGACTCAGAGGCACCAAATACATTGTCAATGCGCATGAGGCAGAATGAGCGATAGAAGCAGTGTCGTCCCACTTCTGGACTTTGTTTCCACTTCTCCGCCAGGCTCCCTGCAGCATGATACAGACAGGACACTCCCTGTCTGACCAGCACCAAGTCCAGAATGACTATTCCTTACAGATTTAAATGATCAGAAGCCTCAGGGCCCCGGGTCATCAGAGAAAGTGAGTTTGGAGAACATCATCTCTTCCTTGTTCTCTCCAGGGCACAAATACAAGATTCAGGGTTGTTCAACGACCTCAGAATTTCTATATGTTGACATATGCTCCTCCCCTCTTGTACCTATGGCACAATCCTCAACGTGCATGCATATAATTCATTCACTTATTCACATACTCACCCTAAAATATTTATCAGGGGTTAAAGACACCAAGAGGAAAGAAATGTCTACTGTCTCGATTTCCAAGTTACTGATAGTCTGTTGGGTCAAAAAGGCCTAAAAAAACCCATTATATTACAATGTGGATGGTGTAGGGATGGAGATACAGCCAAGTAGTCAGAGGAGCATAGGAGAGTGGACCCTCCCCAGCCTCGGGGATTGAGAGGCTCCCAGGAAGTCACTGCTGAGTGAGATCTTAAAGACTGAGATGGAATCCACCAAATACAGATGGGGAGAAGAGATGTCTCAAAGACTTAGAGCTCCGTGGCAAAATGTAGGTAGTCCCGGGTTACTGGCCATGCCAAGAACAAAGCAGGGGACAGAGGTGGAAAAGCAGGCTGCAGCCTGAAAGAGGGGTTATAAATGCTAGGCAGGAGGGGAATGCACTTTAATTTTCAGGTTACAAACCCTTGGGGAGAGCTGTTGACTCGAGGGACTCCCGGCAGGAGGCAGGGCAGTCAGCTGTGAGGTTGCAGCAGGAGTTCAGGCAGAGGAACTAGGGATGGGGAAGGAGGATGGATTAAAGTCAGCAGGAGGGGGCGGCCCGGGTGGCTCTGGTTTAGCGCCGCCTTCAGCCCAGGGTGTGATCCTGGAGACCTGGGATCAAGTCCCACGTCCCATGTAGGGCTCCCTGCATGGAGCCTGCTTCTCCCTCTGCCTGTGTCTCTGCCTCTCTCTCTCTGTGTCTCATGAATAAATAAAATCTTAAAAAAAAATAAAGTCAGCAGGAGGGGAGGTAAACTCAGCAGAACTGGGTTCTGGGTCTGGCATGAGCAGTCTGTGGGACATTTGGCAGATCCATGGTCACACAGGTCTGAACTTGGAGGGAGAGAAATGGGCTGGAGACACAGATTTGGGCATCATCAGCAGAGAACTCAGAGCTGCAACAGGGAAATCAGTTGCATGGATGGGCCTAAGTACCCTCCCCAGTCCCTCAGTCTGGGGTCAAAGTGTGGGGCAGATGCACAAACATGGCTGTTGGGAGCCCACCCACATATGAGGACATTTAAAGATGATAGGATGACCTCTTAAAAAGTCATTGAAAAAAAAAAAGGTCATTGCAAGCTGAACAAACAGCTCCAAGAAGGCAGCTGCCCCTTGGCCATGGAGCTTGACATTCCTACTCAGGATAAACACCATTCATAGGCTCAGTGGGCAGCTGTCTTTCCCCCCTCCCATTATGAAAAGAGTATCTGTCGTTTGGGATGTGAAGTCAACGGCTCACCAACCTTACAGTCTTCTCTGGCTTAGACTTGAACTATTTCTCATCTAGATTAATATTCACCCCGGGACCATGAACCCATGGGAGACTCTACCTGGAATCCAGACTTCCGTCCAAGACTGAAGGTCATTGGCTTTCCCAAAGTTTTCCTCTTTATGATGGGTCACAGTCCTTCCTAGGTGGCAGGATATGTACACGTTCACAGTCACATACTCACACATGACTGGGAACATGCAAACACAAGCACCCCCCTCCCCCAGCTCGTACTGCACATACTTGGAGTCAGAAAAACAAATCCTTCCATATCAACACCTGGCATCTGGTATAAAATAAATCCAGACTTAGTAATTATCCTAGGACTTTGCAGCGGTTTCTTCTGACCAGTGTTGAAGGCTGGTGCCAGTCACCATAACTAGGTGTGAATTAACGCAACAGCATCCATGCTGCAGAGCCTCCTGGGCTTGTGTTTGAGACACAGGGCTGTGTTTTAGAGCCGTGGATTAAGTTCATTAATAGGTGTGAGCACAGTTCTCAAAGGGCAGTTCTGCGGTATTTCCAGTCACTGTTCAGAATTCTCATTAGCCAATTACCCTGCTCCCATCCTTCTAGCTCCTATGGTAATGTGTATCTTAAGGCCCCTGGTAAGACACAGCATGTTTTAAATATACCTTAATGTATTGGAAATGCACGAGTCCCCTTCGGGTTTATATATCTTAACCACTGGCCAATTTTGCAAAGTTATAAATAAATGTTACAGGCATCAGCTGCAGTAGTAGAATCAGCTGGGGATATTTAAAAGCCAGTCTAAAATCTAACTTACCTCTAAATCTGATATAAAGCAGGGTAAGCAAAGCAGGTAGGAATATGCAGATAATTTCTGAATAATAAAATCAACAACCTTGACATATGAAGTGAGATTGAGCGGGAACAGGGTTGGGGAGGGGGGGATCAGCTTGGTTGAATTGGCAAGTATTTCTGTGCAAGTGGCTGTGGGCTGGGCATTACGGGGACACAGAATGCAGAGAATTATGGTTCTGGCCATCAAAGGGTTTATCAACACGCACATGGTGACGAGACAAAGTTACAGGTAATAGAGAGGTTGAGGAGAGTGACACCGTGGAAGAAAATGTTATGGAGGCCAAGTTGGGAGGATTCAGAAAAGAGTTCCTTGAAGAGGTGGCAATTGATGGACTTTGAAAAATGGGTATGATTACACAGGCAGAGATTGGACACGCGAAGTGCTGAGAGTAAGAGCATGCACAGAAGCAGGGAGCTGGGGAAACACGGGCATTTTAGGACCCGGCAGGTAGTCCAGGTAGGTGGGAGTAGTTGGTGCATGCAGGGAAGCAATGAGAAATAAGGCTGGCAGGGTGGGGAGGGATCGAATTATTTAAGGCTTTGAATGCTAAGGTAAGGAGGGTTTGTTTTTTTTTTTTTAAGCTAATTTAGTAGGAAATGGAGAGTTAATACAAAGCTTTTGAGCAGAGAAAGAATAAGGTTAGAGTTACATTTCAGGAGGACTTATTTGGCAGCAGGGTATATACAGGACAAGAACAGAGACATACAGGGATTGAGGAGACCAGTTGGAGAGTTACTGAAATAAAACAGAGAGAGAGGAGGAAGATCTGAACTGGAGTGTGAGTGGTGGGACTGCAGAGGGGATAGTGCCCCTGAGAGGTAGTAGGAAGGAAAATGAGCAAGCAGGATCCCAGGCATCTGACAGATATGGTGCATGAGTACTGGAGGCCATTCATGGAGACAGTGTCCAAGATGGCGCCACCATTGTCAGCCCCGCCTGGTGACTAGCACCATGGCCAAGCCATGAGCATAATGGAATTAAGGCTGCTGCAGAGATGAACTGACATGGGGTGGGGGGCAGAATGGATGGGAAGGATGAGTGAGAGTTCTAGGAGATCTTCCAGTGATAAAATACTGGGAACTCCAGCTAAAAGCCTGAGTCTAGAGATAGGTATTTGCCAAATAAGAGAGTCCATGAGATCAGTAAGGGAGGGAGAGTAGAGCCAAAGGAGAAGAGGGTCAAGGACAGCTCTTGGAGGCACCATGTTTAGGAAGTCCCTTCATTGTAACTCCTGTAGATGGGGATCTCTTGACCAGCATTTGGAATATCCAGTCACTTTCAAGATCTGATGTTGCCATTGTTCTTTCAGCACAGGACAAGAGAAGGTATGAAATGAGGAAGCCAGAGCCTGCAGAGAGGTCAAGACACCTTCCAGAATGAGAGCACCAGGAGGTTGGGAGGGGGAGGGTGGAGTAGCAGTGGAGGAGGGGAGGGTTTGAGCATCATTCCTCTCTGGCAAGCCATTCTGTGGGATCCTAGGAGTCAGTCTAAAGATATTCCCCATCCCCTGGGGAGGAGAGACAGGTTAGTTGACATGGCATGTGAAACAAGGTTCTTGAAGGTGATGATGCTAGCCAGTCAGGGCTCAGTCAGAGAAGTAGGCCATCAGGAGTTGTGCGTGTGGGCACGCGCATATGCATATATGTATACATGCACACACACACACGCACACATGTATTTGCACAGATGCATATGTACGTTTAGCTCTCTCTCTACGTATCTACCCAAGTGATTTTCTGCAGGAATTGGGCCTTACACACTGGCAACTGGTCTTTGATCAGATGCTGTAGCCTGAAGTCCACGGGGAGGCAGTCATGTAGGGAAGAAATTGTAAAGTGGGGAGAGAAAGGATGAACTGAGCCCCCAAGGAAAGCTGGAACCCACAGGAGTGGACAGGAATCCACCTATTCTTGCTGCCTCTGGTTTTGACAAAATAGGTCCATGGCAGTGAATGAAGGTGGCATCTTCCATCATTCAGTGAGAAGCGCACCTGTCCCAGGAGTCGGAGGGGCTGGGATTGGGATGAGGATGGGGACCTGGGGGAAGGCCAAACTGAAGCCCAGCATCAAGGGGAGGTGGCAGCAGATATGTGACAACACGTAAGAGCTACAACAGCTCCTGCCCCAAGCCTTCTGGAAACACAATGGCTGCTACTGTACTTCTGCCCTCCATTTTTTGCAGGAAAGCATCTCTTATGGCTTTTCTTGACCAGAAACATACAGGGCAGGAGTTTTGAGAAATGCAGTTGGTTTGGCCTAACTGATTTGATACATAGAAAGTCACCACGGCCAAGGGAGAAGGGGAGGGAGGAGAGGAGGAAGAGGGAGGAGGAGCAGGGTTAGGAGACCAGGCTCCAATCTGCCAGACCATGAGTCTGGAGGTGGACTGCAGGCACCCTGAGATCCAGGTGTATCTCCCGTTGACCTTGTTCTCTTCCACCGCATGTAAGGATAGGCTATTGAGTACCTGATAGTCTTCGAAGCACTGTACTGTTCTACCTGCATATGTATTTTATTTGTTATTTAGTAACCCCTAAATACAGAGTGTTATTATTCCCATTTTACAGATCAAGAAACTGAGGCTTTGGTGGTTAAGCAACAGGTTCTATGCAGCTAGAAATAAAGCATCCTGACTTCCCAACAGAGTGCCTGGCACACAGTAGGTTTTCAATATATTGTCATTCAACAGATGAGTGGGTTTATGGAGGGGCGACGGAAGAGTGGACAGATGGTTCCACAGATGGTGACTGGGCAGGGACACAATAGAACTAAGGTGTCTGGAGGAAATAGGGAGGTCGGGGGAGAAAGGGGTGAGGGAGAAGCGAGAGGTGCGTACAGAGCCAGGCTGACGCTGTGTGTGCTCATCTTGATGGCGCGCGGGGGGGGGGGGCGGTCAGAGGGGAAGCCAGACAACTGCTGAGACCAGTGTTCCTTTGCCACTGAATTAATCCATAGACTTTTCCATGAAAGACTGTGCTTCCGGTGGATCATCATTTGTATTGCTTCCCCGGACTCCCATGTTAGCAGTGACCCGAGGATCAGGCGCCTGATTCTGAAATGTGCTTTCGTGAGCACCTGGCCGGGAGTGGCAGCGTGTCATCTCCAATCCCGTGCAGTGACACTGCGTGCCCAGCCTTTTCCCAGGTTTAGTTCTTCATCCCGGGTCTGAGGTTTGACCAGAGGAACATTAGCCCATGTCTTTGCCCCTCGGGTACCTTAGAGCGATTAGCCCTGAATGCAGGAGTTGTACCCCTTAGATATAAGCATAGACCCCGGGCCCTTCTAGGTCGTTTCTGGAGATATGATTGGTCTTCGGATGCAGGCCTCACCAGAGCCCTTGCTTGGCAGCCTGCCTCTCCTGGTAGGGGAAGTGGTCGTTCGGAGTGGGAGCCAGTCTCGGAGACAGTTTGTCTGCCTGCCTTCTAAAGCTTCCTGTGTATTGGAAATGAAGAGCTCCCATCCACACCCTCCCTCCCCCTTGGCAGGCTGCTCTCTGCCCTCCCTGTGAGGTTCCAGGGTCTGTGACATTATCCGCTAACTCCCATGGGAGGCTCTGGACCACAGCGGTGAGTCCTGAGAATGATGAGTCTGCAGGAAGGGAGGGTGCACCAGACAGTGGGGCTGCTGAGCCACTGTGATTGGCTGGCCTGGGACAGCCCCTGGGGGCAGGGGAGCCAGGGCCGGGCCGGGGGCCCCGGGGAGGCTCCCAGGGTCTGAGCACCCTTGGAGAGGGCCCCAGCACTGGCAGGCCCATTTACCATCCCTAAGAGCTGGGAGCTGTCATTTGCATGTCAGCATTCTCCAGAGCTATGGACTCCAGAGTCTTAGAAATCCTCCTGGCAGCTGAGCATCCCACCGGCCACAATTAACCTGTTCAATACTAGGTCAGCAACTTTGCAGAGAATGTTTGCTGATGGCATTCTACTGGATGCACTGGCACTGTTGACTCTGGTCCACAGAAAGCCTGACACGTCCCTTGTGGCAGAAGAAAGCTAGGAGCAAACTCTGCCTGCATCACAGAATCCTTAGGCTGAGTGTGACATTTAGAGGTCACCTGGTCCATCCCTGTGCCTACAGGCAGGCCTGGACATAAACCAGCCCAGGCAGATGAGAATCTGTTCTCTCTCTCTGCCTTCAAAAACCTAAGGACATTTCTTGTATACCCTTAGTATCTAATAACCCTCAACCCTGAGACAGTTCCTCCCTAGAGCTCATTTGTATTCCAGTGGTTCTCTGATTCCTATCTCAGTGGAGATGGGAGGTACAACCCTCTGTATGCTGTATACCGTGGGTGCTGTGGCGCGCTCCTATGGGCTTCTCTGAGGCCACTGTGCATCGCTCTTCCAACTCAGAGATCAGAGACATCACGTTGGTAGCTTGCAGTCGGCCACGGTACGAGGATTTACACCACAGGAATAGGCAAATACTACAAATCAGGGATTTTTCTCCACCCACCCAGAGAACCAGTTGTTCAACGTTAACCGGCACAGAACCAGTTGTATACAGCATGCTACTCCATAGACCTTGGGTAACAATGATTCTCTGGACACTTCGGGTAAGTGCCTTCAGGTGAAGCTCTCTCACTGGAAGGACTGTCATTTCCCTGAGAGCAGAGGCTTTGACTTGCATTTCCCCATGGCACAGGGCTTTTTACCAGCAGCTATGTGGCGACTGCATGCCGAAGGGACGAAGGACACATATCAAATCATCGGCCGAGTGACTCCAGGTTTTCATTGTCTTGGGCCTAATGCACTCATGCTGCTCGAGTCAGATTGGCCAGACAGGAGATATATTTATCCGAATTGACTTCAGAGTCGTACAATTTAATTCAAGCAGGATTTATGAAACGTCTACTCGGTGTCCACCCCTTCCTAGGCTCTGGAGCCAGGGAGAAGGAGATGTTTATGAGCAGCAGCAGCCCATCCCTCCTATTCTCAAATAACTTACACTTTGGGAAGATACGCACACAAGCAGACAGTTAGAAATCAATAGGAATATCCTTGAAGGCTTGTGCTTGATGGATTTGGGGGTGGTCATAAAACGCAGCAGCAAGAACATGGGACGCTGGGCTCAGGTTGCCTCTGTTCAAAGTCCAGACCACCCTTTAGTAATACGTGACCTTGGAAAGGTTGCTTCACATACCCCCACCCTGCACCCGGGTGGCCACTCAGGTCCTTCATTCAAAAGGTATAATGAGACCTGGCTCATAGGGTAGTAATCAGAGTCCGTCTGTTCCTGTTTAGAAAGCACTTAGCACATTGCCTGGGATTTATCGAGAATAAAATATATAGTCATTATTTTTATCTTATAGTCTAATTGCCTCCTTTTAAAAAAATGAAGACATCGCGGCCCAGGAGTGGGGAAGATGACTATTCCCCTGAAATCAGCAGCAGTGACTAAGTTTGTTGTGTAGGGGAAGGTACACACTACAGTGACAAATATATCCCAGAACCTGGATGCCTTGACACAATGAATGTGACGGTCTGTGCAAAGTCAGATGTACATCAGGTAACCCTGCTCCACCGGGGGGAGGGGGCTGCACCTGCTAGAGCCCGTCGGCTCTAAGGCCACCTCAGTGGGGACAGACTGAGTGGAGGACATGTGCCAGCTCCTCACCGCTTTGGCCAGAATGAGTCACATCGCCCCCGCCCCAGAGTGGCTGGGGGTGCCGCCCGACGCGAGGTTAACTTGGTGAGCACAGCGCGTCACACTAACAACACAGAAGATCTCCAAGGTGGCAACACAGAAGATCTCCAAGTGCTTAGTAGTAGATGGCTGCTCTGTGTGGACTGGGGAAGGGGCAGGTAAGAAAGGATAAAAGGCTGAGCATCGTTTGTTGGAGGACTAGTACCAGCTCAGCACCTAGCACTGGGACAAGACCTAAAGGACAGGTAGGACCAGGAGCAGGGGAGAGGATGGGTACCCCCTTAAAGCAGCATGTCCTGCGCTGGGGATCTTGCCGTCACCCACCACGGTCACCAGGGGTCAGGGTGGAGGCAGAAGGAGGACGTGGCAATTCCCCAGACCTCTGGCTCCTGCGGCCTCCTCTCCCTCTTGCTCTCACCTTGTAGAAACCGCTGCGGAGCTCAGCTCTGGAATAAGTGTTTCCCGGTGGAGCACGGTGTGGTGGAAAGCGGACTGCACGCAGCAACAACAGATGCAGGATTCCTGTTCCCCCTTATGCTGCTCACTCCTGTGCGACTTTGCGCAGATGCTCCACCTCTCTGGGGCTGCAGTCCTCGTTGGTGAAGCAAGGAGTTCCCTCAGGCCCTTTAGGGCTCCAAGCCTCTCCCAACCAGCATTTATAGGATTTATTTGGGGTAATATCTTTGGAGGGCTAGTCTGGGACTCTCCTCTGAGGAAAGATTCAGGGAGGAGAGGATTTCTCCAGGGCTATGGCAGCTTAGAGGCCAACAGGATGGATCATGGTACATGCAAATCTTTGGTGAGGGGCCAAGCTTACATCAGAACGGAGCTGAGATGAAGAAGCAGCCCCAGAAGCTGGGTCTGGCCTCATCAATCTCAGCACTGACTTATCAATCAGTCAGTTCAATCAGCTGCAACACTTTTTTTTCTTTGGGAAATAAAGAAGAAGGCAAGAGATACCACCCAACGAGGAAACCCCAGAGCAAGAGTGGATAGGCAGTCACACTGCCGCTGAGTCCCCGAGCTGGACTCTGATGAATGGAGCAGGCTGTCTTTGACAAATCAGGTACCTCAATCCAGTGGGTTTAGGCTCTTGTTTTCTAAATGGGAACTTAATGCCGTTCACTCATTCACAGGTAGGATGCTGTGTCAGAAAGTTAATATAGAAATCTGTTATTTACAAGGGTCTCCACGTTTGTTTTTTGCAAAACAAACTTATAAATCATACACATCTCAGAGAGGAACTTTTCTGGCATAAATTGTCACCCTCTTCCTATAAATCTCACATTTGCAATCATTCCTGATTCGTGAGACCGCCCCCATTTGGGGCGGGATAGGGTCTGGGAATGCTGGGAGCCAGGAGGAGAGTGTGGGGACCACAGCAGTAACTGCTTCCTCGTTTTGCCTTGGACTCCTTTTATTTATTTATTTTATAGTCTATCTGGCTCTGGGAATACATTGATTAAAAAAAATAAAGTTTCATGTCAATAAAATATGCAAGGATTCTGGAGCTGGTTTATGAAGCCAGTTTTCTAGATGGCTCCCAGGGGGCACCTGGACCTCTGCATCCATGCAGAGCTGTCATCCCACATCAGCCCTTGGGGTGCCTCCTGCCCACAGGGGCACACACAGGGGCCTCAAGCCACTTCAGATCTGGGCTACTTGCGGATGTCTCTGCCTAGGGTGAGCTCCTTCTTCTCCTGAAAAGGCCAGAGACACCTCCTACCCCCACTCAATCCCTCTCCTTCTGTCTCTATTCCTTTAAAGAGCCATCTCCTCCAGGAAGTCTTCTTTAACTAGAACTTCATATTGCTAGACACATTAGGGTTTATGTTAGCAAATGACAATAGGAACAATGAAGCAGACACTCCATCGGAGGATGAAATAACAAAGATCCCTAAAGCTCCTGTCTTTAGGGATCACTTCCTGCCCATCTGTAGAGATCTTCCTGGACTTACAATGGGGTTATGCCCCGATAAACGCATCATACGTTGAAAATATCATTAAGCCGAAAACGCATTTGATACACCTAATCTATTAAGCATAGCTTAGCCTTGCCCACCTTAGACGTGCTCAGAACACCAACATTAGCCGGTAGTTGGCCAGCATCGTCCAGCGCACAGCCTAGTTTACAGTAGTGTTGAATAGCTCACGTAATTGATTGAACACTCTACAGAGAGTGAAGAACAATGGTTGTAGGGGTGCAGCATGGCTGTCGGCGTATCGGTGTTTACTCTCCTGATGGGGTGGCTGGCTGGGAGCTCTGACACTGCCCAGCATCACAAGACAGGATCCGACTGCAGAGCGCTAACTAGCCCAGGGAAAGATCAAACTTCAAAATTCAAAGTATGATTTCTACTGAACGCGTATCTCTTGCGCACCATCATAAAGCTGAACCATCTTAAGCCAGGGGGTGTCTGTAGATGGGGACTTCTGAGTCTATGCAGAGGAAGTTGGGACTTGGAATACTGCTATGTCTCAGGAGATGGGGGGTCCCAGCCGACTGGCTCCCGGTACAGGCTGCTCCTCCTTCACTGGCCACTAGCAGGCACTAGACCTCTTAAGCTCCTCTTAAGCCCCAAAAGGGCTTTCATTGGCTTCTCCCCTACCTGACCTGCCCAAGTCCAGGCTGTCCCTGAGAACCACCAGCACTGGGAAGGACACACCCTCCTCCAGAGCCTTCTGTGCCCAGGCAGACTTTTTCATGAGGGCATTTGCCTCAATGTCTTCACTGCGGAGTTGAAGTGGTTTCATTTTTAGCTACGGGGATGCCTACCTTAACACACTAAATAGATTTCTGGTTGGTTGCAAGTAAAATGAAAAGAAAAAAAAAAGAGAGAGAGAGAGAGAAAGAGAGAAATCCTCTTTTAAAAGCATGGAGAGAGTTTCTATTTAAAGCAATCTTATGATAAATCCTTTTGCAAAGAATTCTTTGGTCCTGAGCAACAGATTGGCAGTTCAGTCATTCTGCTGGACACTTCCACCCAGGTAACAATAATAATGCCAGTAGTACTGGCTGATTGGCTGCTCATTGTGTGCCGTCTGTGTGTGTGTGTGTGAGTGTGTGTGTATCTGTATGTATACATATCATTTTCCTGCCACAACCCTATGAATCCTATCGTACCCCCATTTAACAGATAAAGAGATTGAGGCATATAAAAATAAAGTAACACAACTAGTAGGTGACAAAAGTCCAGATGGCTTGCTAGAAGCTCAAAGTCCATGTGCCTAAGACCGAAATTGTCATATTCATCCTCAGTCTGTTTGGGTTTGGCTTTTCCTTCCTTTTGTGTCTTGCACGAATCTCCCAATTTTTAAAAAATATTTTATTTTATTTTATTTTATTTTATTTTATTTTATTTTAGAGAGAGAGAGTGAGAGGAAAGGCAGATGGAAAGGGAGAGGTAGACTCTCTGCTGAGCAGGGAGCCTGACGCTGGGCTCAATCCTAGAATCCTGGAATCATGACCTGAGCAGAAGGAAGATGCTTAACCTACTGAGCCACCCAGGTGCCCCCACAACTCTCTCAATCATAGGGAGACCTAAGCCTTGGAGCACGGCTTTTCTCTGCCCCCTCCTTTCCTGGTCTGCTCACTCAACTCAGTTGTCGAGTCCCATTGACTTGACCACCATTCCACTCTTCATCTCTTCCCTGTTGCCTTGGCCCTCCTCTGCTCCCCCCGCCACCCCACAAGTACCTCTCCTGTATTCTCTTGCCGTAGCTGAACATCCAGTGTCTCCTTGTGTTGTGCTCACTCTGCCTCCTGTTTGCCAGACTGACCTTCCTAAAGCACTAGACTCCACATACTGTGTCCCCTCCTTGGAATTGTTGGGGAGACACTCTGCCACAGATGAAGCCCAGCCTCTTGTCCTGGCATGCACGGTCCTCCAGGCTGTCCTCGACCTCCTTCTCCATGCCTCTCCGAGCCCATGGAGTCTTTGCCCTGCACGCCCCACCCCTACTTCTACCCCCTCTGTTCAGGCAGTAGCTGCCCACCACTCTCCTCTCTCCCTTTGTTGACATTGTCCCTGCCAGAAGAAACAGACCCCTCACCTGGTCTTCCAGACAACCCTCTCGTTCTCTGGAAGACCCACCACTTTCTGCCCTGAATTATAAACTTGATCTACATTTTGTTTCCCTTCACCTGCTACTTAGAGGCTGAGATCTGACTTATTCAATTCAACCACATGCTCTGTGCATTCTAACGGATCCCTTAGATTTCTAGGAGCAGAGCTTGAAAAGCCTTATTTTAAATGCAAAGAGATTGCTGGTCAGAATGTGAAATGATTTTCTCAAACTCCACGAACCCATTCTGGCACTCTAGCCAGCCACACACAGGCCGCCGCATCTTCCTTCACTACACAGGAGCTTCCTGAAGTGCCTCCTCTCAGGCGGTAGTCTATGCTGTTCTTTGACCCTGTGGGATCACCAGTCTTCTTTCTACTGTGGTAGACCCAGTAATCCTTGCTCAGGGTTTATCTGAGCTCCCATGGGAGAGACAGGCAGATTGTCCAAGGTCATCTCCGGATTCCCTGGCAATGAACAGACTACAAACTCCTTTTCTCCTGCAGAAGAGGATGGGCTTAAACTCACCTTCTCTGGGCAGATGCATCTCCGGAAGCATAACTCCATGGTCTAGCCACACTGCCTTGACCCACAGGACCCACGAGCCTTCTTTGGCTGGCTTTGACTTGTCCGTTTCTCCAATAAAGGCTGCTCCTTCAGCCCTGCTATGTGACATTATAATGTCTACCTTTCTTGGCAGTGAGATGCAATCAGCAGGCCCATGACTGGGGAGTCTTCAGGGTCAAAACAAAACTCCTTCTCTCTTCCCTTTTGGATTTGTCCATCTCCAAAAGGACCACTGGCCTTCCAGGATGCCTCCTGCAGGTCCCTTTCTGAGCGCTGCCCTCCGATCACCAGAGACCTTCAGGAGACAGCTTTCCAGAGTGAAGGTGACCGCAGTGGGCCAGGAGAAGCCTCCAGCTGACACACCCATCTCTCCTCTCAAACACCCCTCACTAGAGCACTTCCCACTCTACAGAGTTGGCTACTTCCATATTCTCAATCATAGCATAATCACTGAAAAAGCAGGGACAGTACTTATTCTAAGTACTTCTATTGTACTTACTGTACAATAGAATAGTCCGAAGTCATTACAATGGCCTATAAAGCCCCACTGACTTGGCTATTACCCCTTCCCTCTCACCTCTCTGACCTCACTCCTCCTCTGCTGTCCCTTGCTCATCCTCGCTCTGCTCCAGATTTTTGCCATTTTCCAAGTATCCTAGGCCCACTGCAGCCTCAGGATCTCCACACTTGCTGTTCCACCTGCTTAAACACACTTCCCCCAGATATCTCCAGGGTTTGCTGCCTTCCTTCCTACTGGGCTTCTGTCAAACATCACTCTTAACATAAGGCCATTTCAGATCAACCATTAAAAATACCACCAAACATACTCCCTGCTCCATTTACCTAATTTCTTTTTCTCTTACGTGCTTACCCACTGACATGCTATGTATTTTACTTAATTATTTTTTCTTTCTCTCTACTAGAGTGCAGGCTTTATGAAGGCAAGAATTTTTGTCTGTTTTCTTCACTGCTATACCCTTGATGCCCAGAACAGTGCCTGGCACATAGTGGGTATTGAATCAACATTTGTCAAATAAATGTACAAGTCATACTAAGAATTAGGGCAGGCACCAGGTCTCATTTCTGTCTTGGCTTATTTTTCCAGGGGTTTAGGGAACTGGATGTTCAAGACTTGCCACAGACACCTGGAGTTAGTGTTTGTAATCTTTTTCACTTTGGTTTCATTTCTTACTAAACCTCCTAAATAAGCCTGTATGATTAAGAAGTGCCTTCCTTCCCAGCATCACTTAGTACAGAAAAATATTTATTTGGGTCTGATGTTGGCAATACATCAAAATCCAATAATCATACCATAGTGCAAATGCATTGAGGGGTGTGAGATCCATAACCTAATAACATGTAATCTGCACATCCGGATCACAAAAGCGAATCTATAATTTCATCTTATTTATTTTCTTAAAATGTGACAATCCCACATGTGGCTTGAAATGAAGGAAGTTGGGACAAACAGAAATGTGGGAAATTAATGAGCTGCATCAACCAAGTCTTGGGGATTCCTCCTTGGCCCGTGCTTGGAAGATAGGCCTGAGCAATTTCCCCTTTTACTGCAGCAGTATCTCATCTGCATTTGGGAGAGAGACCCCCGACCCTGTAAACATATTCGCAGGCCTATCTCTTTATGAGCGTATAAATTTCCCACAGTGTGCACCTCCTGGGTCTTGGGAACCAGTTTATTGGCATGAGCTGTTTTGAGCCTTGGGTTGGGTGGCCCATGTGTGAGAAAGCTCTAGCATGGTCTGCACCATGTGGAGGGTGGAGGGCAGTCTGGGAGATGTGAAGGGGAAGCAGACTTTTCTTACTGAACAGGGGGCAGTAGCCTGCAGAAATGAAGTAATGCAAAGCAATTCCAAGGGCCTGTGGGCTATGGTCCCAGGGTTAGGACTGGACAGACCCGAACCTACCCCATGGGTCTTTAAGCCTCAGAGGAAACTTTTTTTTTAAAGATTTTATTTATTTATTCATGAGAGACACAGAGAGAGGTAGAGACACAAGGAGAGGAAGAAGCAGGCTTCCTACAGGGAGCCTGATGTAGGACTCGATTACAGTACTCCAGGAACACAACCTGAGGCAAAGGCAGATGCTGAACCACTGAGCCACCCAGGTGCCCCGCCCCAGGAGAAACTCAACCTGTCTCTCCCCCAAGGGTTCAGCTCCATCTTGTCACTGTTCTGAGTTTCCTCTCCCTTGACGAGGGACTTCATGTTAAAGGCAACAATGACCATTGTTTACTGATATGTGGCAGACATTTTCTAGCACTGTCTCATTAACCCACAAGGCAGGTGTGCAGTCCCAGATTTGTCTAGGAGGAGCCGTAGAGTCAAAGAGTTTAAGTGATGAAGAAAAGAAGTGTTGGAGCTGTGATGTGAGCCTACACTTATGTGGGTCCCAAGCCTTTGCTTCCTCTACTTCATTGTGTTAGAGTCACCACACTTGTCATCAGTACTGTCTTTAGCCCTATGCAGCCAGGCTCTGGTTTCCATGCTTAGAGGGTTCCAGCACCGGCCTTCATCCTGTCCTACTGTCTCCACATCTTTGGCACCCACGGGACATGACCACCCGGATCTCACACTCTTTGTTCGACACCAAGTTCTGAGTCCTCAGGGGGTCCAGATTTCCTCCTTAAATAGTCCTGATCCCATTTCTGGGGGTTCACAGTCCTTTTTCCAGTATCTGTTGGTGCCCACCCTTTGGCTCAGGGGTAGCCAAACACTAGCATTTTGAAGGTAGGGCAAGTGAATGGAGCTTGGACACATGGCCTGGGTTCTTCACACACATGCACACAAGGCTTCTTACTGTATAGGCTGGAACCAGGTGTGGGAGAAGATGAGTGCTTCCTCTGTACTCTTGCTTGCAAGGCCCACACATGCCATGCTTGTTTTTTCACCATCATGGCGCCCTGATCAGTGCAGCTTCTGCGCAGTGGTCATGGCATCCATTCCATCCTGGGAGAGTCAGCTCAAAGAGATTGGAAGAGTAGAGGGTGAGGAAGAATTCACAGGTGGCAATCCCCATGTGTGTCCTCCCACCCTCTCTCTGCCCTGAGCTCTGTCCCTTGCCTGCCCTGGTCTACCATGCTCCTGGTGGCCCCGCCCCTTTCCCAGAATGCTTCATGCACAAACGCTGAAAAGAACCTAAATTTCATAGATGAGCTCTTGTCCCCTGGCCCTTCTATCCCACCTCTAGTTTAGCTCACCCGATAGACATATTCCTAACAATATGGTGAGCTCACAATCTTTCTCCAGGGGCAGGTTGTGTCCTTTCTATTATTCGCTGGTCAGATGACAGGGGAAGGTGGCAGCTGAGGGAAAGACTGTCTGCAGTAACCAAACACTGAGCATCTTTTCATTGCCTTCTTCTCGCCAGCCATCCCCTACTAGATCCACAATGATCTGAGCTTTCATGAAGCCATAGCACCTCATTGTAAAGAGATCCCCTGAATCCCAGAGCATGTCTCTCTTGGAATGGAAGACATTATTCAGTGTGTGGGGCACGGAGCTACATTCAAAATCAGTTTACAGCTCAGGCTTTCCCCCAGGGACCTCCCTCCTACCTCTCCACCTGCACCTTTCACCAAACCCCTAGTTGAACTCAGCCCCAGCTAGACTGGTTTCTTCACAGATTGATCCACATACAATCTGTGTCTTGCTTGTACCATTTTCCTTGCTGTGAATGGCCATTCTTACTTCTCTCATGTTGTGTGTATTTTGCCCATTTCTCAAAGCCCTTGTCAGTTGGAAGTCATACCATTTGAAGTGTGGCTGGAGAAACTATAGTTTTTAGTCAAGGAAAGAGGACAAGGAAGACATCAAAGTTGATGTGAAATAGAAGAATTGTTCCTGGAAGAGGTGGCAGGTCCAGTGCATGTGACCCCAGGAGGCAAAATCAGAGCCACCAGGGAAACAGTTCAATTCAACAGAAGAAAGATTCTCCAGACAGTGAAAGAAACCAAAATATGGAACAGAATGACCTGAATAGTATCAAGTTTCTGGGCAGGTCATTCACCAGGGGGTTGTTCTTTGGGACTGATGAAAACAAAATGTAATCACCCAGACTGGTCTACATGATTTTGAAGGTCCCTTGAGCCTTGAAATCCAAAGGTTTCTAGTGCCACCTCCTCTGGAAGTTCTTTTTTAATCACTGCTACCTTCAGAAAGATTCATTTCTCTGGACAACTTAGAACTGAGACTCCCATGTTTAGTCCTTGTTAGTAGTTACCTTTTCTATCATTAATTACCCTAAGTAGATGAAAAACTCCTTGAAGTTAGGGACCATTTCTTAGATAGTTGTTCCTCCTGAATATAGTAGGGTGGTTCAATTAATGTGTCTCCTTAAAATGATCACCTTTTCTGATTGTAAAAATATATTCATGCTCATTAAGGAGAGTTCAGAAACTATAAAATATCAAGAAGACTACCAAAATGATCCATAATCTCATCATCTAAGAATAACCACTGATAAACATGTTCGCATACTTCCTCCCCGTCGCTAACACACATTTACTTTTCGAAACGAGGGGGACAAACTTATGGGGGAACTTTATATTTTTCAACTCAAAGGCAAGTGGTAACTGAGAAGCCCAGTCAGACCTCTCTCTGGGATGGCATAGCGGCGTGGTCCGGAACTTTCTGCTGTGGGTACCTCCTCTGAAGCTGGAGAAGAGAGGAGCTCTGAGAACACCCTGGGCTGCTGTCTATTCCAGGTGAAGCGCCCAGAAGTCTCTCAGTCATTTTTGTGGCCTGTGCTTCCCTTCTGATCCCTAAGATGTTCCTCATGGTCAAATGTGCTCTCATCCTCCACGGTTACCAGGGGGTCTCCGCGGGAAGGATTAGCCTGGCTGGAGATGTGTGTGTGTGTGTGTGTGTGTGTGTGTGTGTATGTGTGCGCGAGCGTGTGCACGCGTGTGTTTTCCTTTCTCTCTAACTCACTGAGAGCTTGGCAAGGCCAGGAGAGAGGCGCCTGATTATTTTTAGCCCCTTGTTCTTCGGAATGGATTGTGCATAACAAAAGAATGCTAATGCTCAGTGTCTTTATGAAAGCACTCGAGTTCATCAGCTTTGCAAAGAAGTGAAATTAAATCAAGATTTAATTGGGATATGCATGTTTTATTCATGCTACTAACCACAGGAGAAGCCAGCAAGCTGAAGGTAAAAAAGAGGGAAAAAAATCTTTTGAAAAGTTGTTTCTCTCTGATTAAATAGAGATAGTTTCCAACTTCAAAGGAAGCAGGCCTTTAATGTATTTTAAATGCTCAACTACGCTTGGCCTGGCCAACTCTGCTGCTGGTGGGTGACAGCAGACTGGGCATGCCCTGCTCCTGCCTTCATGTCTGGCCTCTAGAAACAGCTCTGTGGCTCCTGGTCCTACCTTCTGAGGCCCTGCAAAAGGCTGTCCCAGAACCCTGGGGAGAGGTGGGCTCAGCTCAGAGGATCTAGAGTTACCCCTTGAGGGTGTGCAGCCCCAACCACCAGAGTCTGAAGGACAAATAACACCAGAGAATAAGACTTTCCTCCTTCACTAGACATTTCTTCCCCGGACAGGGACACATTGAGTACCTAGCAGGAGCTGTGTCAGGTACAAAGATAAAGTGGTTCTAGCCTGAGCTTCTTGCACCTAACAATATAGGACAAGAGATTAAACAAAGACCTTAAATGACATGGAAAAAGAGAGAGGAGGCAAAGGTTTCCGGAAAGCTTTCAGATGCTTTGAGAGATCAAAGAAAGGGGTAACTCCACAGCGAGAGTGAAGAGAGCTTTAGGGAGGAGGTGGGGTTTGAGCCGGGTTAGAGGAATGTCTAGAATGTCTCTGCCTGCAGATGGGGAGAAAATGCTCCAAGCAGGGCAAATGAGTCAAGCTGGTGGAGATGGAAAGTTTGAAGGATGCTTCAGAGTAGACAAAGTGTCTGATGGGCTATGGCTTGGGAGGCATGTGGTGTACGAGTGGGAGAATCTGGGGGTACAGTTTGGAACAAAAGCGCATGGGGAGTCCTAAATTCAGGCTGAACAGTTTTTACAATGAAAGGAGTGGCTCCAGGGATCCCTGGGTGGCACAGCGGTTTGGCGCCTGCCTTTGGCCCAGGGCCCGATCCTGGAGACCCGGGATCGAATCCCATGTCGGGCTCCCGGTGCATGGAGCCTGCTTCTCCCTCTGCCTATGTCTCTGCCTCTCTCTCTCTCTCTCTCTCTCTCTCTCTCTGTGACTATCATAAATAAAAAAAAATTAAAAACAAACAAACAAAATAAACCGAAAGGAGTGGCTCCAGTTTAAGGAATAGATGACTCTTCAGAATCATAAATTAAGGGCCCATAGAATTGGAAGAGATTCTCAGGATCCTCTGGTCCAAGGATGGCCCCTCCTGTGGCTCACTGCCTCCTGTGACTGTGCCAGACATCTTTCACGCATCTTGGCCCTCTTTTCTTTTGAAATCAGAAGGAAGCTTACAGTCTTTTTTTTTGCGGGGGTAGGGGGAGAAAACTGGTTGCCACTGCTGGATCCTGGCCATCTGAATTTTTTCCCTGCCATTTTTTGGCATTTTATACCCCAAAAGTATTTGCATGAAGTGGCTTTGGACTGGTTGTTTTAGCAGGCCATAAAAATAGACTAGGTTATTTGGCTTTAATTACCCATTGAGAAAAAAACTACAAGTCCCCTTAAAGTATCAAATAGATAACAAGATGGCACAGAATTAACAAGAAAGTTAATTAAGGGAAGACGAGAGGCAAAGGCAACATAGAAGGGATTTTTGCTTTAAGAGCTTTGGCCAGTTTGGGTAGTTTTGAACCTTTGTTTGAAGTCCTTATGGATGAAAGATGACAGGAATCAAAATCCAAGATTGTACAAGGTTTGAAGTCTAATAGGTAACATGTTCCACAACAAGCTGGTATAAATATGAACTGAAGGAATCCAGCCTTCTTACAGATTTGCAGTCCTGTTTCCCATCTCCTGGGTGGTTCAGGGAGCCTCAGGGCCTGACCTTGGCATGGGATGGCCCTATACTAGTAGATTCATGGCACTTGGAAGGAGCAATGCAAATAAATTGTCTCCACTTTGTCATGACCTCAAATATTGCAAATAATTATTTAAATATTTATAATTATTTAAATCTAACAGGTATCATAAAATCAGAGATAACCATGTCACTGTAATGGGTGCAAAAAGGAGAAACAAAAAGCAATAGAAACGTATCTACAGGGACTTTAGTATTAAAATGATCAGATACACATTATACAGCAACGGTGCTCACTCTGGGTTGCAGCTTGAATTTCCAGGGAAGCTAGCTTGACTGTGACATTGACATTAGAGTTTAGAAGGCTTGTTGGGCATCAACACCTGATAGTGGAAGGAAAGAAAGCAGAACTAGGAAGAGAGAGAAGTCAGGCTGGTCACCACAGCCTCAATCAATACAGGGGGAGCTCTGAAACTGGGATGGCACATCAGAGACACCCTGAGTTGGATATAGGGGGTTAGGTCTTTAAATTCTCATGACAACCAGTCTTAAGCTATGGAAGGAACCTCTTTCCAACTAAGGCAAGTTTCAAAGAGACTGTCAGATAGGTAGTTTCTTATTGGCTGAGTTAGTCATTCCTTATTTCTGAAAGACAGAAGGATACTGCAGCACAGCATCCATGGCACTGTTTAAGGAAATAATAAAGAAGTGTGAGTAACATTTGTGTGAGCAGGAAATGATAAAGATTGACTCATTAGATTTTTTTTTAGTTTTATTTATTTATTTATAAACAATTTTATTTATTTATTTATTTGACAGAGCACAAGCAGGGAAGGGGCAGAGAGAGAGAGAGAGAGAGAGAGAAGCAGACTCCCCACCAAGCAGGGAGCTTGATGTGGAGCTCAATCCCAGGACCTTGAGATCATGACCTGACCTGAGGGCAGATGCTTAATCGACTAAGCCACCCTGGTGCCCCAGACTTTATTATTCTTTTTAAGAACTTCTATGGTACCTGAGTGGTGCAGTGGGTTAAGTATTTACTATTGGTTTTAGCTCAGGTTGTGATCTCAGAGTTGTGAAATTGAGCTTTACAACAGGCCCTGTACTCAGTGCAGAGTCTGCTTAGTTTCTCTCTTCTCCCTCTGTACCTCCTGCTCTCTCTCTCTCTCTCTAAAATAAATAAATCTTAAAAAAAAACTTCTGAAAATGAAAAATCCAACAGCCAAAATTAGAAATCCAAAGAATGAATTTACCTGTGGATTAAACAAAGTTAAAGAAAGAATTAATAAATTGGAAAATATGCCAGAAGAAAAGCTATGCCTATGTATGTCATGAAAAGACAGATAAGTACAAAATGCAGAAAAGTGGTTAAGTGATATACAGGACAGAAGGATGATAATATGAATCCCATGAGAGGAGAGAAGAAATAGAGCAGAAATAATATGTGAAGACATGATGGATAAAAAGATTTCACGACCAATGAATGTTGTGAATCCACAATTCAAAAATTCTTATAAGTCTCAATTTAGACAAAGGAAACACTTAGACATATTATAGAACATGAGAGAAGAAGAGGAACCATTAATAGTGGTCATAAAAGAAAGGCAGATTGTTTTCAAATGAATGAGTTTGACTAGTTGATGACTTCTCAACAAACATAAAGCAGGCTAGACAACAGAAGAATCATGGCTTCACAATGCTGCCACAAAAATTACTAGCTAATGAAAAATTCTATACCCAGTAAAAATATCTTTCAGTAATGAGGACAATTTGGAACACTTTGAGGTAAGCAAAATGGAGTCGTCTTCAACAGATCCTCAATAAAAGAAAGTCCAAATGATATATTTCAGGCAGAAAGAAAGTTATTCCAGATAGAAAGTATGAAAAGCAGAAAGGATCAAGAGAGAGGAAGATTGTAAATAAGTGGGTAAATCCACATAAATATTGAATGTCAAAACAATAACAATGCAGTCTTGTAGCTTAAGTTTAAAAACTATACAATTAATGGAGTGATGGTGTGCTAAGATCTTTGCATTGTCCAATATATAGGTTATGATATTCACATTTGGCTTTGAAAATTTAAGGACACATCTTGCATTCTTCAGAATCTATTGATCATGACTCAGCACAGGAAAACAGAGGCAAAGCATTTCAAGAAGAAAATAATTTCCATGATAATATTCTTTGCTATATTAAATCTATTTTGTGTGATATTAATATAAGCACTCCAGTTTTCTTGTAACCAGTGGTAGCATAGTATATCTTTCCCTATCTTTTTATTTTATGTAAAATTTACT
Organism: Nyctereutes procyonoides; assembly: GCF_905146905.1. NCBI lineage: Eukaryota > Metazoa > Chordata > Mammalia > Carnivora > Canidae > Nyctereutes > Nyctereutes procyonoides. The sequence goes on from NW_026575140.1 coordinate 72,017,562, forward strand.
ATCCATTCATGATAATAAGAAAACTCTTAGCAAAGTAGAAATGGAGGGGAACCTCTTTCTTTTGATAAAATGTATTTACAAAAACTTAGAGCAAACATCATATTTAATGGTGAAGCTCTGAAAGCTTTCCTTTTGAGAGCAAGAACAACAGAAGAAACTATACAACCTTCACTTCCATCAGTTCACATTGATTAGAGGTTTTGGCCAGCACAAAAAGAACCTTCTCTCTTCCTGCCCCCCAAAATTGACTAAGAAGGAAAAAAATCCATCGTTTAAAAATGATATAATTATGCACATAAAAAAATCTTCCTACTCCTCCCAAAAACCCATAGATACATTTTAAAATCGAATAAGAGAGTTTAAACAAGTTTGCTGGCTGCAAGATAAATATAAAAATTTTTTCAGAATATTAACACCACATGTATGAAGACTTACTATAAAGATATGATACCTAAGAATGTGCTGTGTTGGTGCAGGGATAATAAAACAGAGCAGTGACTTAGAATAGCCAGCCAAGCAATAGACTCTTGATGCAGCACAGAGGTGAGCACCACAGAGCATTACATAAAAGACACACTTTTCAAAAATGGTGCCAAGACAATTGGATATCCATATGAGAGAAAAAGAAATAAGATATCTGTCTCACATCACACACTAAAATCAATTTCAGATAGATTAAAGACCTGGTTATGAAGTCAAAATTATATTGCCTTCTGGAACTTCAGTTCCAGAACAAGATACTATAGATTGACTTTTCCCTGCTCCTCCTCTCCAAATATAACTAAATACCCAGAAATTATTAAACAGAAAATGATAAAAAGAACTCTGAAAGCTAGAAAGAAAAAGGCAGACTGGCTAGAGACCCTGGGACTTGAGGAGTGACAATGTGGTGAGATTCCTCGGTTTTCTTTTTATTTCTCATATACCCTTGAACTGGGCACCAGAGAAGCTTACAACCTAGAACCACTTCCAAGTGTATACAGAAAAAGAAAAAAAAAAAAAAGAAAGAAAAAGAAAAGGAAAGCTTTATTTCTTTGGCAAAGGACCAAGGAAAGAAAAGCCCAAGAGATACCTAATAAGGAAGGTCAATCTCTGCTCCATATATGGGGACCCAGCAGTGACACCAGTGAAAAGAGCCACCTCAGCCCCTTCTCCACAATTAGGACCCTGGTGGGTGTTTCCATCTGTTTGCAAAACAGCAGGAAATCACCAGACCATCCAGCCCCTGCTCTGTAAACCAGTCTCAGTGCGTGGTCTAAGCCTTAGACTGTCCTATTCCCCACTGCATAGTGGGGCCTGGTGGGTTATTCATTCAACAGTGGATCCCTGTGTCTCTCTGCCTTCAACCAAGTGGCAAAAGACACCCAGACCAAGGGATTTCTCTTCACCAAATGTCTCCCAATAACAGCAGGTGGCTTGAGGAAATACCTTCTGCCACTCCAGACAGTACTAGGCACTCAGCAAGTGTCCTAACAGCATTAGAAGAAACAAAACAAGCCAAAATAACATTACAAGGACTCTGAGAGCTAAACTTTCATTAGAACTAAAGCCACAAAAGTAGGACAGAACCCATATGCTAAACTTTAAAAGGGTCACTTTCTGCTAAAATAAATTTGGATAGGATCAAGAGTCCCTTAGCATAATAGAATGCCTGGAATACAACAAAAATGATTCTTCATACTAAGAAATCTGCAGAAGCACAACTTGAAAGAGAAAAAACAATCCACAGATGCTAATCCCAATATATTGGAATTATCTGACAAGAATTTTAAAGCGACTCCCATAAAACTGCTCCAATAATCAATTATAAATTATCTTGAAGTAATAAAAAAGAAAATCTCAGCAAAGAAATAAATAGAAGTTATAAAAAAGAACCAAACAGAAATGATAAAACTCAAAAATACAATAACTTAAAAAAAAAACCTTGCTGGATGGAATCAAATACAGAGTGGAGATGACAAAGCACAGAATCCATGAACTTGAAGACAAATCAATAGAATTTGTTCAATCTGAACACTCAAGAGAGAATAGACTGAAAAAGAAGAATAGTTTCAGGGATTTATATAACAAATAACTAACATTCATATTATTGTAGTTCCAGGAGAAATAATGGCTGACAACTTTCCAAATTGGTGAGAGAGAAAAACCTACGGATCCATGAAGCTGAGGGAACCCCAAATATGATAAACCAAAAGGAATACATAAAAGACATGTCATAATTAATGAAGAAGAAAGCTAATGAAGAAGAAAAAAATATTAAAAACAGCCAGAGAGAAATGACACATTATCTATAAAAGACCACCAATTTGAATGGCAGAGGGTATGTCATTTTTCAGTTCTGAAAGAAAACAAGTGTCAACCTTGAGTCTGGTGACAGCAAGTTTGGTTTTGTTGTTTGTTTGTTTGTAGACATAGACAAGTTCATTTTAAAATGTTTATGGAGGGAGAAAGGCTCTAAAGTAGCCAAAACAATTTTTAAAAAGAAGAATAAAGTGGGAGAGATCCTCTCCCTAATGTTAAGTCTTACTATATGACTAGGGTGTTCAAGAAATGTGGTACTATTGAAGGGATAGGCACAAGATCAATATCACAGAATAGAGAATCCAGAAGTAGATCCACACAAATATGTCCAACCAGTTGTTAACAAAGCAAAAGCAACTAATAGAAAAAGGATAGCCTTTTCCATAAATGGTGCTAGAGCTATCCTCCACATAAAATGGAGCGTGACTTAATCCACACATCTTATATACAAATATCAACTCAAAATGGATCATGGACCAAATTCTAGGAAAAAAGCAAAGTAGAAAACTTTCAGTAAAGAGTTCTTAGACTTGACATCAAGAGAAAAATCTGAAAAAGAAAAGGATAATTAATTGACCTCATTAAAATTAAAAACTTTTGCTCTGCAAAAAACTCTATTAAGTGGACAAAAAGATAAGTCAGACTGGAGCAAAATATTTGGGAACCACATGGCTAACAAAGGACTTATATCCAGAATACATAAATAACTATCAAAACTGGAAATTAAAAAAATCCAATTAGAAAATGGACAAAATACATCAACAGACATTTAATTAAAGACCATATATAGGTGACAAATAAGAACACTATGTCAGACATCATTATCCACCACAGAAATGCAAATTAAAACAGTTAGATAGCACTACACACCTATCAAAATGGCTAAAGCAAATAATAGTAACAACACCAAATCCTGGCACGGATGTAGAGAAACTGGTTCACACCTATATTGCTGGTGGGAATGTAAAATGGTACAACCACTCTGGAAAATAATTTGGAATTTCCTTTAAAAAAATAGACTTACATGGGACCCAACAAGTGTACACTTGGGCATTGATTCTAGGGAACGGAAAACTCATTTTCACACAGAAGCTTGTACAAGAATATTCAGAGCAGCTTTATCTGGAATAGCCCCCAAACTAAGAACTACTCAATGTCCCTTGCGAAGTGGAAGATTAAATAAGCTGTGGTACATTTATATCATGGGTTACTACTCAGTAGTGAAAAAGAGTCAACTTTTACTATAGCATCTTAGATGAACCTCAAGGAAATTATGTTGAGTTTAAAAAGCCATTGTTAAAAGAATAGGTACTGTGTAATTCCATTCATATCGCATTCACGAAATAGCATTCTTACAGAGACAGAGAACACATTAGTGGTTGCCCGGAGACAAGGATGGAGGGGGAGGGGGTAGCTGCAAAGGGGTGGCGCTAAGGAGTCTTGGGATGATGACACAGTTCTGTATACTGATTGTGGTGAACATCCCGTGGAGCTACACTTGTGTTAACACTGCATAGAGTGACACAACACACATCCACGTTTGCATAGGTACATATATGGGTGCGTGCAATGCTGGTGCAACCGGAGTATGTTGTGCAGATGGTAGCAATGTCAATTTCCTAGTTGCAAATATTGAACTCTAGCCATGCAAGATGCTAGTATTGGAAGAGAAGACGCCGGGTGAAGGATGCATGGGACTTCCCCATACATTTTTTAACACCTTCTTGTGACTATAATTATTTCAAAGTAAAAAGTTTTAAAAATTATATTGCTCTTAGATGACAAAACAGAATACCCTTATGACCTCTAAGCCGGAAAGAATTTTTTTAATGAGATACAAAAAGCACGAGGTATAAAAGACATTTCCTTAGCGTTTCATCTAACTCAGACTCCCGTGACACATAATATCATTTTTTTTTATTGTGAAATCTCATCTTGAAATTATTTTCTAGCTTGGCTCCTAGAATACTTACGCTTATCCAAATTTTCCTTTTGTCTCTTGGACTTCTTTATTCATTTGATAAACACATACTGAGCTCTTATTATGCTCCAGGAACTCCTTTAGGTGAGAGATATAATAGTGAACAAGACAGATTTTTTTTTTCAAATTGATAAGCTTCCTATCTTGACAGGGCTTACAGTTTAGTGCTAGTTGGTGAATGAAAAGACACAAAAAAATGTGTAAGTAAATAAATTAAAAATGGCATGTCAGTGATGAACGTGATGTAAAAAAAATCGTGGTTGGGCAATAAGATGCCGGGCAGAGAAAAAATGGGCAGTTTTAAGTAGGATGGTCATGGAGGTCTTCACAGAGGAATCTTTGAACAAAGGATTGAAGGAGAAGACTGTACCATGAGGCTATCTGGGGGAAGAATGCTCAGAAGGAACGAGCAAGGAGAAGTCTCCAAGGAGAGTATATGCCTGGCCTGTGCGGGTACAAGCAACTGGCCACAGCACACATTCCCAGATCCTGCCCCTCATCCACCGAATTACAAACTCTAGAGGTGGGACCAGCAATCTGTGTTTTCAAGACCCTGCAGGTGATTCTGATGGCCACTGGTTTAAGAAACACTGCTCTAAATGATGTGCAAACCATCTGAGAGCCTTGAGAGCAAAATAATGACACAATCTCATTTACCTCTTGGCTTCTGTGTTGGAAATACTTCATCAGGAGAGCAAGCGTGGACTTGGGCTCACCGGTCAGAAGGCTGTGGAGATGATCCACGGGAGAGATGACAGTCTAGGGCCATAGTGGTGGAGCTGGGAGGGGGTTGCAATCACAGATTCCCAAAGGCTCCTCTCCATGGGAATTGTCTTCTTTGGAGCTGGGTCACATAGTTTCACACGTAACTCCCACAGAGAAGATGCTCAGATGCATGAGTTCACACATTGCAAGAGCTCTGGGATATTTTGTAAGGAAATACCACCACACTCTCACTCGGTGGAATTATTCTGCCTACTTTGGGATCTGTGGTATATAAACTTAAACTGATTTATTCTTGAAGAAGTTTAAAATTTCCATTTCTGGACTCCCTTATACCTCATAGGACTCATCAATCCCCTCTATCTAGGAATAAGGTCACTCTAACTCCAAAGCCTGTTAAAAAAAATATTTTGTCATCTATTATCCCGAGAGCTGAAGCCCCAGCTAGGATGACAAGTCTGTCATTTTTTTTTCAGGGGTGAGGTGTGCTTTCCCGAGGATGGCCGGACCTGGTGTGCGTGGGATCACTATAGCCAGTGAACTGGCAAGCCCGTGGTTGGTTCAGTTACAAGTGTTGACAGTGACAGGTGATGAGGATGGAATGGATGTTTATAAGAATTACATGCATCTCTGAGTGTTTATTTATTTGATCTTTTGGAAATTAATCTTAGAGTTTCTACAACATGTAATGCTAAACACATGTCACTGATTTTGAACTTAATACAGTGCATGGAAATGTTTATAAGAATTAGAGGCACTTCAGAGTCTGTCACGGGGATAGACTGTTGACACAATCTGCTTATGCCGTCTGAAAATTGTTTTCAGTCACGGACAGCTATATGTTGCTCTTTTAAGAGTTCAAGGGCTGAAATCATTGTTGTGTCTAAGAAGAATGAAATTGTTAATTGTGTGTACCATAAAATACGCGAATAAATAAACAGAGTATGTTAATATTTTATTGTAACTGTTAGGATTTGCTAGAACACCATTCATTACATTGGGTACAACAACTAGTAGATTCTATTTCTCACGTCAAGTCCTATTGATTGCTAATGACTGTTGGAGCTCCGTGAGAATTCAAAGGCTGAGTTTGGTTATAGTAAGAAAGGGACATGTTTAGTGAGAATTGTCTGCTCTTGGTGGGGTGTCATGGAGGGAGGTGGCTCTGGAGCCCCACAGTGTCCAACACTTCCACGGAAGCAAAAAGAATCAATTTTATTAAGATAAATTCAGAATTCCCGAAACTAGATGTCCCTGTCAGCTGGCCACTCTGAACGTGCTCATTCTCTACTGTGCACTCTGCACATGCCCCTGTTTCTCTAGTTGCTATTGTATCTGTATAAAATACTCTGTCTCCACCTGCCCCCCTATTCTATTTGGGTCTCAGGGTCCTTATGATCTGTCTCCACCTGCCCCACATGCATATTATACCCCATAGGTCTTCTGTGCCTTTCATTTCAGTTAGTCTGACTTCCTTATTATCCCACACAGAAATAATGATAATTTTGTCTCTGAACACTTGCTGAGAGCGACCACCCAGGGTAAAATGTCCACCTCTTTGTCTATTCCATTTCTATCCATCTTTTAAAAGATTCATTTTTTAAGTCTACCAGTCCTCTGTAGACTATGGAGTCTTTTCTGATTACCCTAACCCCTCTCCCCTGACACTCCTATTCTTGATTTCCTAGAAACTTTGGGTTAACAGTGGAAGACAGAACCACAATATCTTACTTAAAGCAAAAAAAAAAATGGATGAAATATTGAGAATTGGGTAGTATTGAAAAGTCTGGAGGAGCATACTCTAGACTGGGTTTCTAGATAGATTTGTAAAATATTGCAGGATTTATCCACCTGGGAAGCTGCTTCCTATGCCTAATCTTAAAGGTATAAGGAATTGAGATAAAACCCTAGAACATTAGGTTTTAGGGACATGCCATTTTAGGGAATTCAGAGTGTTACCACCATTATAAATGTGATCTCAAGAGTCACATCAATCCTACTAGAGCACACTGGAAAAAAAAAAAACAAAAAACAAGAGGACATCCTGTGCCAGACGTCTTGGCATCCAAGAAGCTAGTGACCCTAGATTCTGGAATATGCTGCACCGCCCTGTTTGCCAGCAGAAGACTGCAGATGCCTGTAAAGGGGTCTCTCCTCTGCCTTCTAGATCTTGCATGAGGAGACATAATTGTTTGAACCTAAATCTTAAAATCCAGCTGAAAGAGCCCAGGAAATGCAGTCCTTAGTACTCTACCATCTACAATACAGGAAGGCACACCAGAGAGGGCGGGATGGACACTTATCTGCCACATTTGTCACGTTCATCACAAATTACTATATTTAGAAGTTGCAAATCCAGTCCTGCCATTTCCCTGTTTAAAACCACTCATTGCCTCTTAATAGCCTACAGCATGAAGCCCTAACTCCTTAGCACGGCATAGAAGGCTCTCTGCTGCTCTCTATTGTGGAGGACAGCCTGTAATGTAGTAGCAGGACTGCGGGGGAATTCAGAGTCATGGGTGATTTTCTATGTATTCATCTGACTTTTTTTTTTTTTAAGAAGATGGTGATGGAAATGAAACTGTTTTCATCCCCCTTAACTCCCCCAATTTAAACAACCTAGCAACTAGAATATAACAACCAAAGGGCCATGGCAAAAATCTATAATAAAAGTTGAAATCAAGGAATCCTGATGAACATTAGAGTGAGCGGGGAGGTCAGAGGAGTCATAGCTCAAAACAGTGTGATGTAAGAAAGCCATGGTTTTGATTCCTTTGCCAAACAACAGAGCGGGGGAACTCTAGTGGCCTGAAGCTAGAAAAACCATCCTAGTCATCCCTCCATAAAAAAGCCCTATTTCACATTTGTATGTAGGGTTTTCTGACACTGTAGGACACATTCTGCAAACGGATGCGCGGAATAAACCGAGTTTAAGCACACATGCTCACGGACACAGTTCAAAATGAAGGTGGCTTGGTGCTGACCTGCAAGTGAGCTTGGAGGGGCCACCCTTCAGACTTGGGGGGCATGATACCTCTATGACGCTGCTAGGAAATAAATGCTGAACACGGATTTTGCTTTTTGCCTTTATGGTGAAAGCACAACACTTCTTCGGATTTCTTTCGGTTGGCGAAAACAGGTACTGATGTAGAAGCAAAGTGGCCTAATGCCAACTTTTAAGAAGTGTGGATACCTACATCTACCCTTTTCTTTGGCTGGTTATGACACTGCAGTTCGTTTTTAGGACTTCCTTGGTCTGTGACCCATTTCATATATCCCTTGACCTTAATGAGCACCCCCAGGAGTGGAGATTCTGTTTGGGGTGCAGTGATGTTTTTGCCCCATGTCTTCATTTCTGAAGAATTGGACCTGTTGACCCTGCCTGTAAAGACCTTCACAAACTTTCACCACTGCTGCTGAAGCCACACCAGAGGTGTCTCAGGAGAGCCCTTACATCGATCCCTGTCTCTTCCCTGTTCCCCTTTTGCAGCAGTGACCTTATTGTATCTTGATACTGAGGATTAACTGTCCCATCTAACAGTGCAAAATTATTTTTTTTCCATCTTCTCCCCAGGAGCGTGAGAATCCTAAAATATCCAGGAGTCAATCACAACCTCTGATTCGGTGGCATAATGTTTGTCTTTCTTCATGGAAACAGTCCTCCATTGAGAGGCAATGTAGCATAGTGGGCAGGAGAACCGAACTTAAGCCGCATGTGTTGGAATACCAGCATTTACATCTCTGCACTCGGTCTCCTAATGCTCAAAATGTGGACAGTACAGCACTTTACTCACAGAGCTGTTATGAGCACTGACAACTCTAATAACTGTGGATTATTCCATGGAAATCACACAACACTACGCCTGGCACATGGGTGTTTGTTATTAGCTACTATCACTGAATGCTAAACTAAATAATCAAGAAGATCACTAGATGGAACTGTGAGCCTTTCACAACCCCTCCTCACTCCAAGCTCAGGCACTGTCACTTGTCCTCTGGACTGAGGATTACATTAGTGGGGGAAATAGCGTCATGTAAGGCTTGCTTATTCAAAACCCAATGTAGTCCAATATCCCAAGATTATTCCACAACTGGCACCGGTTTTTACAAAAGTCAATATCCTCTGTTTTATCAGGCCATCTATTTCTGGAAGATAGTGGGATGATAGGACAATGAATCCCATAGGTATTGGCCCATTGTCTTCATCCTTTTCTGTAAATTATTTGATAAGAAATAATGTGTGGACTGTTGTGATGACGTTTAAGACATTATTTACATCACAGATGATAGGTGACAAAATCATGTTGAGAAGAAAGAAGAAAATCCTGATCCAGAGTAACTTTCACTTCCAATAGGGGGCTGGTGGCAGTAAATCATTGTCCTTTCATAATGGAAGGGTGAGTGATCAATCCACCAACACGAGGTCACCTTGAAATATGATACTCTATCATATGACAGTGTTGTTGGTCGTTGATTCTGCAAATTGATGAGAAAAAGTCCTTATACTTGTTTGTTCTTGTCAGCTTCAGTTTACATAGTTACATGGATTCCGTGTTTCATGTGTGAAATACAACTATTATACTGTTCACTTATTTGGAACATAGACTACGCTCTGAAAAGAATCCCAACACAGACTTGCTTTGCTCATGAGAATTCAAGCACTGTTTTAATTTTCAACTGCTTCCATGAAAAATTTACCACAAATTTGATGTCTTAAGACAACACAAATTTATAATCTTACAGCTCTGTAGGTCAGTAGTCTGACACGGATCTCATGTCACTAAAATAAGTGTCAGTAGGGCTGCATTTCTTTCTAGAGGCTCTGGGGAGAATCTGTTTCCTTGCTCATTCAAGTTGTTGACAGAATTCAATTCCTTGAGGTTGTAGGAACGAGGTGCTCACTTCCTTACTGGTAGTCAGCTGAGGGCTGTTCTGGGCATTTAGAGGCCCTTACAGTTTCTTAGCTCTTGCCCCAGTTTATCCATCTTCAAACCCAGCATTGTGGATTGAGTTCCTTCTACACTTTTAATCTCTTCTGCCTCTTTTGTTGTATCTCTTAGACTCTTCATCCTTAAAATATTCTCCACTTTTAAGGACTCATTTGATTAGGTCAGGTCTACTAAGATAATATAGGATAATCTTCTCATGTCAAGATCCCAAACCTTGATCACATCTGCAAAGTACTTTTTGCTAAGTAGCATAATGTATTTGCGAGCACCAGGGTTTAAGGCATGGGCATCTCTGAAGGGCACTCATTTTGTCTATCACAAGCAGGCACTGGAAAGACAACGGTTAGAGAAAAAGCTGACAGATGTTTATCTCATTCTCTGCACTAGGGAACTTCGATGGCTAGTTACACGGGACAATATTATACCAACCCTCAAATTTTGCTCCTTCCAACTCCCTAACTATTTGGCTAAACTATTAACAAGCACCCACATCCTTAACTCAGTCCATCTCTCTTTTCAGGCAAAGTGGAAAATGAGATGTACCAATCAAAGGCAAGGTAAGTTAAGACATTTTTGAGAAAGTCATAGAGGTATGTACTTGTCCCATCAACTGAAAGAAAATTGCTTCTAGCATCCTCTACTTGTTGGAAATTGCAGAGAAAAAAAAAAGCATTTGTCAGATTAGTAACTCCATACTCAATACTGAGGGCTGTACTGATTTGTTCTAATAAGGAAACCATGAAAGGAAAATCACCTGCAGTTAGAGTTATACATTTTTAAGCTCACAACATCCACTGCCAGGGTTCATCTATCCTTGGCAGGATAAGACCAAAGAACCAAATGGGTCTGTGAATTGTAATCATCAATCTTGCATTTTTCCAGGTATTTGATGGTGACACTGATTTCCATGATTTTCCTAGGATGTGGTTTCTATTTTGATGCATTACTTCGGTAGGAAGCAGACAATGTAGAGACTTTATCTTTGAACTTGAGTTTAGGAATGAAGGGGTGAAGGGTCATGACCACCATAACATGAAGTAAGACCTCTGCTTACTCAGTTATAGTCATAAAAGGAGATTTTTGTAGGTCTAGCCAAGAAAGTAATGCTCACAAATATTCTACGTGGTCCATCCATTCTCCTGTCCCTTGTATCTAAGAGCTGCCACGTGACCAGACGTGTTCAATGGGCTGTGAGCAGAAGTTAACATGTTTAACTTCTAGATGAAGCCTAGAAGAGCAGGTATTAGTTTCCCATGTAGTCTCTTTCCTTACCATGGGAACTGTGAAATCAGATTACAGGAATGAAGCTGACTTCGTCTCTAAGTCACTGCATGATCAATAGCCCTAGAGAGTCACTCAGGTTTGTACCAGACTTTGTGTAAATGAGAAATAAACTTTTTTAAGTGCTAAGCCACTGACACTTGGGGGTCATTTTATTAGCACAGCATATCCCAATTCATTAGGGATCCAATCTGTACAAAGGACCCTATGAGCAATCAACCACCATCAATGATCTTGAGGATTAGACTGTTCTGTTTACCATGATGATACTTCTTTCTGTTATGGTAATCAAGTTCATTCTGGCCCTGTCAGTTAAGTTCTCTGCTTGTTTTTTTCCTATCCTGGAATGTTTCTATCATGTGAAAACCAAGGAGCCCATTTTAACTCCAGCACCTTTTTTTTTTTTTTTTTTTTACCACCTCTGGACTATTCAGAAGAGCCACCGAAATGTTTCTCAAAGATGCCATCACTTCCTTCACTAAGATCTCCCTCAAAGTTTCAGTGAGGGGAGATTTTTCTGGGCCCTCTCTAGCAATTTAAGGAGTGGGTAATGCATTGTGATGAATCTACTTTGATTTCCTTCCCTTCCAAATTAAAGTTCCTTTATCTACCTTAGGCCAAAATGTTTCTGACACCTCAATTTTATTTAGTGAGGGTCAACACTGAACACAGGTACATATTAACCAATTACTATTGGAGCATATTAACCTATTACTATTGGCTCAAACTATTAGAGCCCATACCAACAAGCACACAGATATTGGGATGTCTGGTAAATTCCTCCATATTGAAAATTTAGTCCAATATAAAGTTGTGTTTTGTCCGGTTTGATGAAGACCCTCTAAATTCATTCTCGCACAAGTTCCAAAGACTTTTGCAGATATAAATTAAGAAAGTCCTGCAATTTTTTTGGGTAAAGTTTTCTCTTCTTTGATTTGATTTAGTGTTTTCTCCTTAGAATGTACTGGGATCTAATTTAATTACATGTTGGGAAAAAAGAAGCTATTGTGGGGAGAGGTAGAGACGGTAGATCAAAACGGAAATTGGCTTATTATTTTAAAGGAACTTTCTTGGATGTGGGCACAAGAAGGTTGTTTCCATGGATGTGGGAAGCTCAGTGACTTAGGAGTCTTGGGCACCAAGATGCCTCCAAATTCTACCACATGCATATAATCCAGGGCTCGAATGTCCTCTTCATTCTTGAGTAGGGGCCCAACCAAAGGGACAAGTTGGTTAATTCAACAGAAGCCAAAATTTGGCAATCTGAAGATGGAAAAAAGATCTTTCTAATAAAGCTGATTTTCACTTATCTGAATTCTAAAGATGTGACCAAAAAGAGATTGTTTCATACCCCTTATAGAATGCCTGAGACTTCAGAGGTTTGGGTGCATTGTTTTCTTTAAAAACAAAAACAAAAACAAAACAAATAGCCCTCCCTCCTCCCCCCCACTAAAAAAAAAAACATTGAATGCCAAGACATATAACTTGCTTATGCTATCCTGGAATGCTTATGCTGTAGTCCTTGAATTCGCAGGGACACTCTCCTGGGCCTTGTCCTCCATGAGCACTTTATTCCAGATGACTAAAGCTAATCCTTCAATTAACTATTTTGCTACTGGGTGCCATAAACTAGAAATGAAATCTATCCTGGTGTAGTAACAGATCTCCCATTGCCTTCTGCTTCATCTAGGCTACGTATCAAATCCAAGGTGGAGATGTATCAATTACAAGGTGCCTACCATGTGCTGGGCACTGCTCTAAGGGGTTTTCATGTATAAGCTCTTTAAGCATTAAAACAACCCAGTGTGGGATGCCTGGGTGACACAGCAGTTGAGCATCTGCCTTCGGCTCAGGGCATGATCCTGGGATCCAGGATCAAGTCCTGCATTGGGCTCCCTGCAAGGAGGAGCCTGCTTCTCCCTCTGCCTATGTATGTCTCTCAGGAATAAATAAATAAATCTTAAAACAAACAAACAAAACAACCCAATGAGAATGGCACCATGAATCATCCACACTTAAAAATGAGGAACTGATACACAAAGAAGCTAGTTCACACAGCTTGTGAATGGCAAAGCTGGAGATTCAAATCCAGGTAGTCTAACTGTGAGTCCATGTTTTTAACTACTGTGTTTTGCTGCCTCTCAATTTGAAAGTGGGATTCTTATCAGTTGGTATTCTTTCGTTTTCAAGAAATAGGGACTAATTTTCGCTATCTTAACAAAGTGATGTTTTATTAGAAAGTTGTCAGAATTGACAGAAGCAGGCTAGAATAACAAACAAGAATTGAGGTCCCTATAGTGGACCAAGGAGAAGGAAGCACAATAACCATTCTGTAGGGAAAGTCTGGCCAGGACAAGTTGTTGTTGTCACTACTGCTACATCACTGCTAACTTCATGAAAACATTTAAACCTCTCCATCATCATATTGCCACTCACTCAAATGTCAAATTCCAGGACAGAAGCCTCTGAGTTGCTGAGCCTGTTTATTTGCCAGTGCTGTGGCTGCCAAGGAGTAGACAGAAGGAGGATTGGATCTTTGTGGCTTCCCGGTGGGAGAGAGGTGAAGCCCGGCTTTACAATGAAACTAAATACAATAAGGGAATCTCACAATGTAGTAAAGAGGTTGCTTGGCAGACATTAAAATGCTAACCGTTCACTCTACTTGTAAAGATCTAAAAGCATTGGGACCCTGCAGTCTCATTGGTGTCTGAATATGCAAGAAAGCAAGGAACAGATATGGTTCGGTCTTCCCATCCTCCAAATCTTTCCCAACTTCATTATATAGTTGAATAGACTTCAGTAAAGAGAGGAAAACCAACTATCCCCATTCCCTGCCCCAGAAACACAGCAGGCTAGATGCAAATTCTAGGCTCAGTTCATTTAATGAGGCTATTTTTTTCCAATGACTTGGCAAACCCAAGACACACCCTAGACTATTCTAAGCTTAGAGCTTCTTCTTACATCCCTCTGTGGTATTGGTTGCCCACACCTCCAGTTGTCCCAGCCCAAGTCCAAAACCACCAAACTCAGCCCATCTGGCTTTCAGATAAAATCTGATGCCCTGGAGTCAACAATAAGCTCTTAAGAAGTCCTGGGCTTCCCAAGATGTCAAAGTACTCCAACTCCCTAGATTCCTTGCACTCTCTTCCCTCCATTTCAATAAACCTGGTAGCACCATCAACACGGGTGAGGCTATAGGCAGTTAAAATAGAAAAATAATTGAGACGGTTCTGTTCTTGTTTCTTTCTACCATTGTCTTAGACAACTCTTGCCCAATACCTCTGGCTACTCACAGCTCTGGTCCAGTTATTCTCAGAAGTGAAATCAACACCTGTGCCTATAGAAGAAGCTTTGCCTGTAAGAAGCTGATAAAAGAACTCTGTCTGTCAATCTATCTTTCTGGTACCCAACAATGGCTGTGGGAATGGGGTTTATGAAACCTATACCAGCTTTCTAAACTAATGGACAGAGTTCTTCATCCATAAATATTGATCAAAAGTCACAAGATACATGATAAGGTCTATGAATGAAGTTTCAATGTAAACAAGCAGAACTGACCATCGATGAAACAGAAATGATCAAAGGAGTGGAATAGAACTTTCTATACATGGGAGATGTCATTGAAACCATAAAACAATGCAATCAAAAGCCAAAAAGAGGGGGCGTACCTGGGTGGCACAGTCTGTTAAGCAATTGACTCTCGATTTTGGATCAGGTCATGATCTCAATATCATGAGATGGAACTGCATGTTGGACTCTGAATTCAGTGGGGAGTCTTGAGGATTCTCTCTCTCTCTCTCTCTCTCTCTCTCTCTCTCTCCTTCTGCCCCTACTACTCCACTTTCTCTGTCTCTAAAATAAATAAACAAATCTTTAAAAAAATAAAAAAAGGCGTGCTTGGGTGGCTCAGGTTAAGCATCTGCCTTTGGCTCAGGTCATGATCTCAGGGTCCTGGAATCAATCCCCAGGTCAGTGTCCCGGCTCAGTGGGGAGTCTTCTTCTCCCTCTGCCACTCTCCCTGCTTATCCTCTCTCTGTTTCTCTGTCAAATAAATAAATAAAATCTTTAAAAAATAAACCAAAAGAGGAAACTAGGAAATCTATATTATTATTCTTAACTTAGAAAAATCAACAAACCATTTAATGATAAAATGGATACAGTTCCTCTGGACACAGGAAACCATTAATCTGCTCTTAGTAGATAAATTTTGTCTGTTATTTTATATCATTTTGTGTCTGACTTTTTCTGCTCAGCATAATATCTTTGAGATCATTTATATTGTGCCTATCAGAAGTTTGTTCCTTTTTATTGCTGAGTAGTATCCCATTGTATAAACATACTATGATAATTTACCTATTGATAGGCACTTAGCATACTTTCATTTTTGCTCTTATGAATAAAACAGCTATAAACATTCATGGACAAACTTTCTCATGAAGATGTGTTTCATTTCTCTTCTATAAACACATAGCAGTGCATTACATTTACTGTGCTTCCTATGTGTCAGGAATTAGATCAGTTACTTTCACATAAACCATCTCATCTAAGTCTCTCCAGCTGCTCAGTGCAATCCCTGACACTGGGACTTCTATTGGTGGCACTCAGCTGGTCCTCTTCCCACCACACTCGCTGTATCTTTTTCTCCAACAACATGCAAGTCCCAGATTCCCTGGGCCACCCTAACTCTGCTTCAACAAAAAGAGCCACTTTGACATTGGCCTATTCCGGGGCAAGAGTAGAAACCAGAGGAGTGCGGGGCGCTGCCTGGGAGGATAGAGGTGTGCGGGCTGCGTGCCCAGTGCAATTAGAGGCGGATTAAGATGGAAACAGTGTGGGGGCCAGGCGTGATGTGTTTTTGCCGTCTTGTCTGGGATTAGTAGTAATATATCTGCTGGCATGATGGACACATCTGCTTTCGTTTATTCTGAGCCCTGTCAGGCTCACAGGCCTGGATTAAAGCAAAATCATGCTGAGTGAACATTGCTAATTTAGCTCCTTATTTCCCTCTCTTTTTCTTCCCCATCTTCAAATTTTAACGTGAATGCGATGAGAAGCCATTGCCTTCCGACATGATGTCTTGGGAGAGGAGCCTCTAATTCCTGTATTTGAAGAGGAGGAGAGACAAGAGGAGATGAAGGAGCCTGAGCCAGAAGATGAAGCCTGGAGGTCAGGGGTATGTTTGGGAGGGAAGAAGAGGAGCAGGGAGATAGAAAAACTGTGAAAGGGAGTAGAGGAAATGTGGATTTCCAGGGCACTGCCCAAGATGCATAGCTCTGGAACATTCCCCCATTAAGCAACCAGCACCCATCTCCTCCAACAACAAAGCAAAAAACTCCTTGCATATCATAGTTCATAGCCTTTTTCTACCTCCCAGGGGATCAAGCTTTTCTTCCCTGGTGCCCTCTGTCTTTGGGGCTAGCAGCTGGCATCCTGGGCCTCCTCACTGCCTAGACCACTTCCCAGGCAAATATGCTTCAAGGCAAGGGGAGCTCCTTTTGAGGCGGAGCTGCACAGAGGTGTGCCACTTCAAGTACACCTGTCTCTTGTCTGATGGCAGGGTCTCAGCTAGTTCATTTGCTATGTTTCACACCCAGGCTGCTCCTTTGGTTACCTCCATCATTGCTTGCTGGCTGCTCAAGTTCTGCTTCTCAACTGTGAGTCAAAGGGCTCCCTTCTCAGCCTCTGGAATCCCATGTTAGAAATTGTCTTTCCTTGGTTTCAGCCCAGAGCCAATTTATCAAAGTCATGTCTTCAGGCACTTTTTTATTGGTCAAGATAAGATCTTGAGATTTCCCCTCTGTCTACTGTAGTTGTTTTTTTTTTTTTTTTTTCTCAATGATACACTCCTTTCTGCTGTCCTTGGGCACTTACCAGTTTGTGGATGGTTCACTCTGCCAGTTTCTCTCCAGTTTCTTATATTTTTCTCAACTTCCTTTTCCTTTTAACATAGGAAAAGATGCCACCATCTTTGTTAACCAAGAAAAAACATAACAGAAACACATTTTTTGGAAGCATTATGGACAGAGGTAGAAATAATAATTAAGGTCTGGGATGCCAGATGAAGGGAATTAAAGTATGAACGATATTTACAAGAGAAATAAAATCAAGCTGAACATCAACGTGGTGTCTTGGAAAAATAGGAGGAGTTGGCAGGGATTAGGCCAAGGTCAGGAGCCCTGGATGAGAAGTGGAGCCCAGCCCAAACCAAAAAGTTTGTGGGAGGAGGGATGGCAGGGGGTAGGCTTCAGAGTCCTAAAGATAGGGGCTGAGGGGTTACATGTCTTTTACTCTCTCCACGGCAAGGATGTCTCAGATGGCTGTTGGCCTTCTCCCCATGCCAATCTAGCAGAGCAGGGGCCATGTCCTGGGACAGTCCCTCTGGCTACTGCTCTACTCCATCTCCAGAAAATAAAAGGCACTTGCAAAGGGCTAAATCAAATTCACCTTCAGAACCAGCAGAATCTGGCTAATAGAATTTCAAGCCTCCCGCACCCCCCTGCCCCCAGAGCTCTCCACCTTCTTGCTGATGTCTCAAATTCTTTTAACAAGGGAAAAAGTCTTTCACGCCACAATTAGGGATAAAAGACATAAAATACAAACGCCTGGCTGAGCTCCAGTTGGAGAATAATCAATCAATCCTTGGAATATAAATTACTAATATCAGATTCTTTCCTGGTATGATACAGGGAAGAGGGTTAAAAGAGCAGACTATATTGACACCTGAAATGGGGGTTTCCAAGGAGATGGGAGCCAAGAAGGGAGCAATCCCTTCTAGGTATACAATACTTTAAGGTTTGAAGTGTGTGTGTGTGTGTGTGTGTGTGTGTGTGTGTATGTGTGCACATGTGGGTGTGGTGTGTGCACTTTATCAGTTGCTGTTCACTACTCTGGGAGGCAAGCATTTGTCTCTTACCCTCATGCCTAAGAAGAAACTGGGCTTAGACTTGTCAAATAGCCATTCCCAGGGCCACTGGCTGCTAAGCTGTAGATCTTTAGTTTGTACAGAACTTCCTCAACTTATAGCTGGGGTTGTATCTTGGTAAACCTATCACCAATCGAAAACATCATAAATTGAAATCACATTTAGTACACCTAACCTACCGAATATATGGCTTAGCCTAGCCTATCTTGAATGTGTGCAGAACTCTTACATCAGCCTACAGTTGAGCAAAATCATCGAACAGGAAGCCTATTTTATAACGAAGTGTTGAATAGCTCATGTATTTGATTGACTGATGTACTGAAAATGGCAAACAGCATGGTGCATGGGTGCAGAATGGTTGTCAGTGGGTCAGTCATGAACCCTTGCGACTGCATGGCTCACTGGTGCTGCCCGGCATCACAACATAGGGCAGTACCACATATTGTTAGCCCAGAAAAAGATCACAATTTAAAATTCGAAGTATGGTTTCTACTGAATCCATATTGATTTCACACCATTATAAAGTTGGAAAATTTTAAGTTGAACCATCATAAGTTGGAGACTGTCTGTACTTGAACCTAAGGTTCTGACTGCAAGCCCAGTGATTTTTTTTTAAATATACCAAACGCTACAGAAAGAAACTGGCAACAAAAGAAATATCCTACAAACTTTTACAATTTTGCCTTGGCTGAGACTTGTTTACTTTCAAATGGGGGAGGATGCGTGCATTGGTAGATGGAGTAATTTTAGGATGGAGCTGCCAAAGCAAGCAGCCTGCTTTGCATGATTTATGAAGACTTAAAAAAAAATGAGGTTGAGTGTTGACTTTGTGAAACAGGAGCTTCATTTTCTGGGAATTTGCTATTTGAAGTACCTCCCCTATTTTTCTTAATTTTTCCTCTCCTCACAAAACCCCATTAACCTTCCCTTCCCAATCTACATAGATGGTCCGGGGCTTAAACTATTTTTAGTTTAGTGTTTATATTTAGGTTTATTTTTCTTTAATTTAAAAAAAAATTGAAGTCTAACACTTACACAGAAATATATACAAAACATGTAACTATAGCTCCATAAATTATCATAAAACAAACCCCGTGAAGCCATCGCTCAAACCAAGAGGTAAAACACCTCTAGCACTCCAAAAGGCCCCTTTCCTGCCTCCTCCTCCCTTTGTCTCCTCTCAAAAGATTACTCCTATCCTGGCTTCTAAGATTATTGATTAGTACTGCCCATTTTTGGACTTCATGTAAGCAGAATTGTACTATGTGTTTGACTTATTTTGATCGGTGTTATATATGTAGGAATTACTCATGTTAGTGCATGCAGCTGGCGTCTATTTTTCAGGGCTGAATAGTGTACCATCGTACAAATACACAGATGCATTTATCTAGGCTACTGTTGGTAGCATTTGGATGGCTTCCAGTTTGGGAGCATCATGAATAACGTCACTGTGAACATCCTCGCACGCGTACTTTGATGCATATGTGCATATTTCTTCGAGGTATATACTTGGGACCGAAACTGCCTTGTCATAGACTTTAAGTTTAGGAGCTAGTACAAAGCTGTTTTCTCAGTAATCATACCAATGTACAGTCCCACGGATGATATATGAGTGTGCTAGTTGCTCGACATCCTCACCAACACTTGTTATTGCCAATCTTTGTCATTTTAATTATTCTGGTGGGTGTGTAGTAGTGTTTCATTGGGTTTTAGTCTTTATTTCCTTGACTACTAATAAGGTTGTAGGTCAAGTGGCCATTTTTAAATTAAGTACCTTTCTCACCCATTTTCCTATTGAATTCTCTCTCTTTTATTGACTTGTAAGAGGTTTTGTTTTGTTTTGTTTTAAATATATTTTGGATTGAATCCCTTGTCAGTTTATGTGGATTACAAATAACTTCTCTGAGTGGGAAATAATCAGGGAGGGAGACAGAACATGAGAGACTCCTAACTCTGGGAAATGAACTAGGGGTGGTGGAAGGGGGGGGTGGGCAGGGGGTGGGGGTGACTGGGTGACAGGCACTGAGGGGGGCATTGACGGGATGAGCACTGGGTGTTATTCTATATGTTGGCAAATTGAACAACAATAAAAAATAAATTTATAAAAAAAAGCAAATAACTTCTCTGGCTTTGTGCCTGCCTTTTTCCTCTTAATGAATCTTTTGAATAGAAGTTTCTAACTTTGATATAGTCCACTTTATCAGTCTTTTCCTTCATGGTAGTGTTTTTGAATCCTTTTAAAGAATTATTATTATTTTTTAAATCCCAGGTTCATAGAGATAATGTCCTATATGGAAGCTATGTGGTGTTGTCTTTTATTTTTAGATATCCAAAACACCTGAGGTTGGTTTTCGTATATGCTGTGATATAAAGGTCAAGTTTTATTGTGTTCCATATGAACATGCAAGTGCTCCAACACCATTTATAGAAGAGACGGCCCTATCTCCACTATCCTGGAATGTTAGACCCAGTGTCCATTTGCATGGTATCTTCTGGACTCTGCTTCTGCTTCATTGGTCTCTTTGACTATCTTTGTGCTAATATCACACTGCCTTAATTATTGTAGCTTAATGATACGTCCTTCTACCTTTTTGTCCTTTGTTAAGAATGTCAGCTTCTTGACCTTTTGCGCTTCCATATAAATTTTGAATAAGATTTTCAATTTCAAAAAGGGAAAAATGGAAGAAAGGAAAATTCATTCATATTTTGATTGGGATTAAATTGAATATATAGCTAAACTGGGGATAATTAATATCTTTGCAATATTTAATTTCCAGTCCTTAAAAATTGCACACACATGCGATTTTTTTTCAATAATATTTTACAGGGCATTTGTTTGCTTTTGTTTTTGTTTTTGGTGTATGTGCAGAAGTTTTTCATATCTTTTATTAGATTTATTCCTAGGTATTTTACATTTGCTGATGTTATTATGAATGTGTTATAATTATCTAAAGAACAATCTGTATTCTAATTCTTCCTTGACATTATGCAAACCTACTCGATTTTTGTATCTTGACCTTATATCCAGCAGCCTTGCTGAATCATTTAAAAATTCTCATTACTTATCTGTGTATTCTTTTGGATTTTCTGCATACAAAATAATAATATATGCAAATGTTGACAATTTTATTTATCTCATTACATTTGTTACCTTTTTTTTATTGCGCTGGCTAGAATTTGTAGTACAACTTTGAACAAATGGTATATCCTTGTCTTTTTTCCCTCTTCAAAGTCTTCAAAGGGAAAGCTTCAATATTCTCCATTAACAATGATGTTTGTTGGGACACCTGGGTGGCTCAGTCAGTTAAGCACCTACCTTCTGCTCAGGTCATGATCTCAGGGTCTCCAGGTGAGCCCCGTATTGGGTGCCCTTCTCAGTGAGGAATCTGCCTCTCCCTCTCTCTCTCTGCCCTTCCCCCCGTTCGTGCTCTCTTTCTCTCTCAAATAAAGAATTAAAAAAAAAGAATGATGTTTGCAGACCCATCAACACAGAGAACACACTGATGGATGCCACAGAGAAAGGGGGGTATGGGCAAATGGGTGAAAAGGAGTGGGAGGTGCAGGCTTCCAGTTATGGAGTGATGATACATGAAAGATACAGCACAGGGAATATAGTCAATGGCATAATAATAACATTGTAAAAAATGATGTTTTCTGTTTTTTATAGTTACTTTTATCATAAAATATCTCTTATTTACATTTGCTTAGAGCTTTTATCATCAATAGGTGTTGGATTTTATTAATTGTTCTTTCTACTTCTATTAAGGGGATCTTAAATTTCTTCTTTATTCTGTTAATATTCTGGACTAAATTGTTTTCAAATATTAAGCTAAACTTGCATTTTTGTAACAAATTTGACTCCCTCTTAATGGTCTCCAAAACATATTCCTGAATTCTGTTTGATGATATTATGTTGAAGATGATATGATGCTAGGATTTTTATACCTAGGTTTGTGAGATTGGTTTAGACTTTTCTCTTCATATATTAATAACCTTCTCAGCTTTTGGTGTTAATGTTTACTAACCCCTTAAATGAGGTGGAAAGTATTCCTTCTTCTTAAAATCTCTGGAAAAGTTTTTGTAAAACAACTGCTATTTCTTTCTTAAATTTGGCAGATTCTACTACAGAAGGCATCTAGACCTGAAGCGTGTGTGTGTCCATGTTTGTGCATGTGTGTGCATGTGTATGTGTGAACATTTTTAACAACAGACTTGATTTCTCCATCAGAGGTAGAACTATTTCTTTCTCCTTGTGTTGGTTTTAGTAAATTGTGTGTGTATGTGTTTTTTTTTAAGAAATATGCTCATTACCTTTACAGTTTCAAATATATTGGTATAAAGTTGTTTATAATAGCTTCATGTTCGATTGGTTCTATAGAATCTGTAGTCCTATCACCTTTTCATTCCAAATATCAAATACTTATACTTGGTCAGAAGAAGTGGATTTTCTCAGATCCTGGGGTCTCATGGATGTAGAAATGCTGAAGCAGATGTCTTTCAACTGTGTTATTACTCCCAGCACCTGGTTCTAACCACCTACCATCACCCTTAGACACCAACTCCAAGCTAAGAAAAGCAGAGGGAGTCTCCCTACGTCCAGAGAGCATGTCACCAAGCTCTCATTTCTACAACTGTTGTTAGATTGATTTTTAGGCTGAAATTTTCTACACTTTAACTTTTTATTTAAGTACAATACGCCTGTACAAAAGTGTACATATCATACAATTCAACGAATTCTCAGAAACACACGTGTAATTAGAACACACATATTAAAAAACAAAACATTCCTGGAAGTCCTCCTCATGCTTCCTTTTAGTTATACTTAGGAGGGCAACCATTACGCAGACTTCAAAGAGTGTAGGCTGATTTTTCTTCATAGAAATATCTGTCTTCTTTCATGCAACACGATGTCCTTGAAAAAAAAATGATGTCCTTGAGAATCATTCCTATTATTGCATGTAGTAGTAGAATCCTCATTCTTATGGCTATGTAATATTGGACCATAATTTATGTTAATGGACCATAATTTATTTATTTTACTTTTGATGGGCATTGGGATACTTTCCAGATTGGTACAATTACAAACAGTTCTACTATGAACACTCCTGTGCATATCTTTTGGTGAACATATGCACGCATTTCTCTTGGGTTTATACTTAGGGGTGAAACTGCTAAGTCATATGGTTTGCATATGTTCCCAGCAGGGTAAACAACATACTGCCAAAAAGTTTTAAAAGTGATTCTATGAATTTATTCTTTACAAGCAATGTATGAGAGTTACATTTGTTCTATATATCCATGCCAACGTGCAATGCTTTCTGTCTTTTTTATTTGTACCATTTGGCTATGTGTGTGCCATGGCATTACATTGTGATTTTAAATGGGACTTTCTGGCTGTCTAATGAAGTTGGGCGTCTTTTCGGATATTTAATGGCTACTTGGATATCTTCTTCCGTGTTTATTCAAGGCTTTTGCTCATTTTTCTATCGGGTTAATATTTATTTTTTATCGTTATAAAAATAACGTATGTTCATGAGAGAAGATGCGGAAAACACAGAAGAGCTTAAAAACAAAATTTTTAAAAATCACCTATGATTCCATTAATAGTTAAATAACCAAATATTTCGAATTCTTTTTTAAAGAAGATTTTATTTTTTCATGAGAGACACAGAGGGAGAAGCCTGCTCCCCATGGGGAGCCTGATGCAGAACTTGATCCCAGGCCCCGAGATCATTACCTGAGCCAAAGGCAGACACTCAATCACTGAGTCACCCAGGTTCCCCTAAATATTTCTAATTCTACTCCATTATGGCATGTACTATGGTGGTTATAGCTATAAAGTGGTTATAAAATAGTATAGTAGTTATGTCTGTATTGTTCAAAACAATCACATTTCCCCCTATCCCTCCTATTTGGAGGGGCTTCCAAAATATACACATTGGAATTAGAGGGAAGTCTTTTGAAAATGTTCAACTTTCAAGGGAGTTGAGGATATTAGGTCCCCTGATCTCACACCTGATCAGAGGGGCCCCAAGAGCTGGTCACAGGCCCGGGCCCATCCAGGCTTTTTGGGGATGATGATCAGAAGAAAACCCAGCTGGGGGATCATTTGTGCTCAGTCTGTTCTCTTGAGGCTTATGGTATCCATACCCTCTCTTTTGCCTGAGCGAGATACCAAGTCAACTCCTACTTCTTTACTTCAATAAACTAAATTTCTACCAAATTGAAACCTCTTCTTCCCCACTGCTGGTTCCCTAATTTGAGCCTTATCTGTCTTCTGAATTATTCCCATCCCTCTTGACTGACACTGTTGCCTCTATTCTTATCCTGCTCTCCACCTCCCGCCCCAGGCCAGCCCATTCTTTATATGGTAGGCAGCTATTCTGAAGTGCATGTCTAACCATGTCACACACACCCCATACACACACTGCTTATAAGGGGCTTCTCTGTGCTCCCGCCAAAGCCAACCCCTTCATGTCATTCCTGTGGGCCCCTTGATCTGGTCCCAGTTTCCTCTTGCCCCAGCTCCTGCTGCTGACAGATTATAGACTTCCAGCTTCCGAGCCTTGGTTCGAAGTCCCTCTGCTTGAAATGTCCTCACCTGGCTTCTCTGCCTTGGCAAAATCCTGTGCATATTTTCAAGGCCTGGGTCAGGTGCCATCCTGAGCTTCTAGATGGGATTAATCTGCTCTCTCCCAGATGGCTGTACAAACCACTCAGCTCACGGATTACTCTAATTTCTTTGTCACCCATGTCACACAATGCATTCCTCAAATCTTTATCTCTTGCATCCTGAGGGCTTGGCACAAGATCCGTCATATAATAGGTGCTTAATAAACACCGAAGTAATGCCTAAGGGAATTAATAAAGGGTAGAAAGACAAGAAAAGAAAACATCTGTTAAGAACTTGCCATGGACCAGACACTTCACTTATGTTATCTCTTTTAAATTTCCCAATGGGCCCCATGAATTCGGTGGTGTTACCTCGAATGAGGAAATGAGGAAATGAGGAAATTGGGGTGGCTCAGTGTTTGAGTGTCTGCCTTCAGCTCAGGTCGTGATCCTGGGGTCCTGGGATCAAGGGATCTTCAATCAGGATCCCTTGATCGAGTCCTGCATCAGGTTCCCCTGCAGGGGGCCTGCTTCTCCCTCTGCCTAAGTCTGTGCCTCTCTCTCTCTCTCTGTGTCTCTCATGAATAAATAAATAAAATCTACCAAAAAAAAAAAAAGATAAAGGAAATTAAAGCAAAGGGAAATTTAATAGTAGTTTCAAGGTTACACAGCCAACAAATGGCAGAATTGGGATTTAACTCTAAGTCCTGGAACAAACCTGGCTGCCGAGCCTTAAACAGGTTATTGTACTAGTGATCGATAATGGTAATGATAACATCATGACTGTACTAATAAAATGGTCACAGCCCTTTGCACGAGGGTGTCACGGTCACTTCACAAAGCGCTCTCCTGGCCCTTACTGTTCCTTGGGCCTCAGCGTAAACACGCGAAGTTGACAGTCATCCTCCGGCTTCTAACTGATGAAGAAAATGAAGTTTGTGGATTAAAGGGCCTTGCCTAAGGTCACTGTCTTAGCGAGCGAGCGGCAGGGCTGTAAGCGAAAGCCAGGCCCGCCGGCCCCAGGGCCAACAGGGGACGGCGAGCAGGACGGAACCCCAAGAAAGGAGGGCTTTGAAATAATAAGCTGGCTGCGAATCTGGCAAACCTCCTTTCCGTTGCGGGCGCAGGGCTGCTTGCAGCCAGAGCAGCTTCTGGGAGGTGGAGAGGGAATTGCAGGCCGAAGCTCTCCACCGTGGCTGGAAGATGGGGAATTCTTCACGGGAGAGCCATTGTTGGCCTTGGCAAGAAGAAAATAATAATCGAGAAAAAAAAATCAAAGGACGATGTGCGGCATGTGCAGACGTTTCACAAAGCCCCGCGGAGCCCAGAGCAGGCGGGCGCCACAGAGCTGTCCTGGGCCGCTGCCCCGAGTGGGCCGCCCCCGGGGAGCCCCCGAGCCACTGCCCACCGGGCCCGCCGGGGGGATGTCCAGGCCCCGCGAAGCAAAGGATAAAACCGCACAAAGTCTCTGGGAGCCTCATTATTCAAACAGTTCCAGAAGCGGCGAGAGGACAGCGGTGACTTTGGGAGAAGCACAATCTTATCTCCAGGGTGAATAGGACCATTTGTTGTTTATGTCCAGGAAAGCAGGGCAGCACAAAGAGCGCAGGAGAACTCAGACGAGAAGGGCGCCAAAAGCCAGCAGCTGATCTAAAAATCCTCTGCAGAAACAATGGCTTCTCCCGGGATGAGCCGCAGCCCCTTCCGAAAACAAAAGCTCTCGCGGAGGAAATTGGTCTTTTGTGGTTCTGGCAAGAAGCAACCCAGATAAAGCTAGCCGGGCCCGACCCTCTCCCTTCAAGCAGAGGAGACGCACAGTCGTCAGGAAGTGGGAGCAGTGTGGCGAGGCTTCTGAAACTTCCATCGGATCTTGCAGTCCCCCCAGATGCTCCGCGGAGACCTCCACTCCGAGGCCCCAGGCCCGTGACCCGCCACTGCGTCCCCTTGCAGTGTCCCTCTGTAGCCTGTGGTCTGCCCCTCTCTTGTTCCAGCCAAAACCCAAAGCCGCTGCTGGGCCTGGAGGCCTCTGAAGTTTTTCTGACAATTTCTGAGCTTGGGCTATAAATAAAAACAGGCCTGGGACTTTGAAGCGAGCCCAAGCCACGGCCTTACTTGAACCATTCTGGCCTTCTCGCCCTGCAGGCCAAAGCCCCCGGATTTCAGTAAGAGCACAGCTGGACACGAAGCAGGCTGCCGGCCAGCAGCCGCCCGTTGTGCTAGATCATCGGGGTCCCTCAGATGGCTTGGTTCCCTGGGACCTGAGCCCAGGGAGCAATTTAAGCTGACTCTGTAGAGTTATTTTTTATGGTAGTTTGCACATTTGTATTTGGGTGGGACCTGGGAGGGGTAATTTGATTACAAGATGGTCCTGGGGAATTTGTCTTGAGAATATGTTTGGATAGTCAAGGGAGTTGTTTGGATTTCGATTACAGGTTTCATTGGGGTGGTCCGTGGGGAGAAGTGATGGAGAAGGCTGGAGGGCGGAGGCCACCAGAGCCTCCCCAAGCCACCCTTCTGCAGTTGTTGCTAGCAAGGAACACACCAGTGGCAGGGATGAGGATCACGACCAGGAGCAGACTAGAATTAATTCTACCCACAGTCTTGAGGGGGAAAACCAGCCAGGCTATTCCTAAGGCTCACATTGGGAAGGGCGCGGGCGCCTCCAGCATAAGATGGTCTGTGATGACCTAGACCAGCTGTGGCAAGGGAGAGAATCACTCCCCAGAGCTGCTGCCGCAGGTCCCTGTGTACAGTGCTGATGGGGAAGAGAAGCCACAACGGGCAGGGACTGCAGCTAGGCATGCCCGACTGGCATGTGCACAAGCAGCAAGACGGTGACCAGACTTAATCTATCAGGTAGGTTAACCATAACCAACACACAGCTTATTCTTTGGAGCTAGCCAGGTGCTTCCACATATCTCCTCTTCTATAGTTCTTCCACCAAGAACGTGAGATCAGTGATATTAATAAAAACTACTCTTACTGAGTACCTGCTGTGTGCGAAGGCCAGTGCTCAGTGCTTTGTACAACAGGATTTATAGCATAGAGGTCTATGGACCCCCACACTGGGGTCTCTGTGAAATGTTGAAATTCCAGAAACACGTTACATTTATGCATGACTGGACTGTTTTTCTGGAGTGAAAGGCCATGACTTTCATCCAGTACTTAAAGGCATTTAGGAATCATAAAATGTTCAGAACCACTGCTTTAGAAGTAAGATTTTAGGTTCTGTGTCGGTTTGATACGAGGGTCATTCCCCATGCTGGCAGGTTTGATACCTTATCCCTGTCCTCTCTTTGCACTTTGCAAATACCGTCACTGGAACAATGATAAAATCCTATTGTATTTTAAAGGGCTTTTGTTGAATCCCACTGCCCCCCAATCCTTCACTAGATATAAACCCTTCGAGGGCAGGCATTGTGTCTTACTCACAATTTTATCTCTGGTCCATAGGGTAAGTTCTAATGCGTACTAATTCTAATCAGTAATTTAAATTTTTTTGCATGCATGCACGCATGAGTATAAAGCCCCCGTATAGTAAACATTGGTTCAAGTAGGTGAATGTGTAAGAGTGTGTGTGTGTGTGTGTGTGTGTGTGTGTGTGTGTGGCACCTCCCTGAGGTGCAGTGCAGGGTGTGTGTATGGAGACACTCGGGGCTTGTTTGCAGGAAGGCAGAGGCAGGCTGAGTGTTGGGCGCAGAGCCAAAAGGAGCCACGTTCTCACGTCCTGGTGGCACTCGGATTTGGCTCTGGCCTGGAACATCTCCTGCGTGCCTCTCCCTGCCAGCACCCCTGTGCCTTCACTTTCTATGGCATCTATTAATGATAAAAGTCCCCGTGGTTTATAATTACCAGTTTGACAAGTTCAGGAGTTCTCTGTTAATTATTATAATTAGCTTTCACTCAGCGAGGCTTCGGGAGTTTAACAACAATATTAACAACAGGAGGACGACGATCAGGAATTGACTACAAAGAATTGACTGGAAAGACTTCCTTCTGCTGTCAGGGAAACTTATTAATGAAGGCAAAGCCTGCACAGCAGCTCCCCTCCGTCTGCCTTCACTCAGCGATTGGGTCTAAATCTACCTTGGGGAATTGGAAACAACAGTTGCGGCCAGTGTGCGTAAACCCCAAGTTTAAAATCAACCAGAGAAGAAGGAAGAAGCCACTAGACCGACGGCTGTGGGCTACTCCTTGACGAGAAATTGAGCAGAGGCAGCAGCCAGGGAGGAAAGTGTGAACCAAGCCTGCCAGCCATGGCCCCAGACCTGGCTCCCAGGGTGTGAGACACGTAGGAGGAATTGGAGGCCGATGGAGGCAGGGGAGGCCGAGCCGGTCACTGGGAGCTGCCAGCCTGTCCTGCAGCTGTGAAGCAGATGGTCATTTTTCCTGTCCATCTCTCAACATGTCTAATTCCACAGTTATTCCCCATGTTCCGGCTCTCAGCTGGCCTTAACTGGGCTCTTGACCTCCTCTCCATTTTCCAACAGCACTCCAGACCCACCCGGTTACCCTTCCTGAAGGACAGCTCTGAGGCCTGCCATCCTCACCTCTAAAGTCTTCAGTGGCTCCTAGTGGCTCATCAAGTGCAGTCTGGAATCCTCATTTTGGCACCCAAGTCTACCCAGCCTGGGCCAAACTGGTCTTTCCAGAACTGTTTTCTACTAATCATTCTACTCGTTTTTGGCTGGGACAATAAATACCCACCAGGAGCCCCCTCAGTGTCAGACAGGGTTTCGGATGATGCAGCTTCAGAAGCCAGGAGGGCGGACAAGTTCTTGCCCTCATGCAGTTTTAATTCTAGCGAGGAACTCAGAAAATAAGCTCATAAGCTAGTAAATAGTACCATCCAAGGAGATGAGGAGCTCTCCATCATCATCATAACCAAAAACAGGGTAAAGGCATAGACGATGAAGGGGACGGCCTTTCCAGGAGGTGACCTTGAGGCAAGAACTGCAGGATGAGGAGCTGGTTTCCTGGAGACCATTCCAACCAGAGGAAGGGCAGGTGCAGAATCTCCAGGCAGGGACAGGTTGACACATGTGAACACACAAGGAAGGCCAGAGGAAGGGCCAAGTGACCGGGTCAGAGGGGCTATTGTCTGAGAGGTTGGCAGATGTAGATCACCAGACCCTGCTGAGCCATGGGAGGAATTTGGCCTTTATTCCGAACATGGTCAGAAGCCCTCTGGAGGGTTCACGCAGATTCTTCTCCTTTGGGTATGATGGACTCCTGCTGAGCTGAGCATCCCAGCCTCTGTCGTCTCCTGCTGGGCATAGCTTTTCCAACGGGAACGAGGCTCTTGATCTTGTGAGAATAATGCCCCTTCAAGTTTATTTTTCTTTGACAAACCCTCAGCCCTTATTTGTGCTATCGGGTGGGAGTGGATGATCTTGGCTGGGCTCACCTGGCTCACCGGGACTCCAGATTTCAGATGGTACTTCAGCACTGCTGTTTGTGTCTTCATTCTGGTGCCAGCCGATGGGCAAGTGCTTCCCTGCTTCCCAGGGCATGCTCTTCTTAGAGCGGGTCATAGAACACTTAGAGGCAAGCCAAGTCCGTGGAAGGGAAGTGAGGCTCAGGGTTAATAATTCGACCTACTACACATTTTCATTACATTTGCATTTTTTCAAGTCTCTTGAAAACATTGAAGTGGCTCTATTGGTGGAAATTCTAGGTACCTGTGCGGAGTACTCTGGGTCTCAGAAAAGGCATTTTTATGTCCCTTAAATTCTTTCTTAGATAGCCACAGGCCCATGGAGCAGTATCCCCTCAGCAACAAAGCAGGAAGGGAGGAAACAAATATTTATTCGGCACATACTATGGGCCAGGCATAATGACTGCTCTTTGACGAAGTTACATCAACTTGAGGTTAAGCAGGTGCTTTTCCAATCCCTCTCACTCTCACCTTCCCGATTTTCTTCTCCATTCTGTGCAACCAAATGATGGCATTTCCCCCAACCTGGCAGGAAGGTTTACTTCCTGGAGAAATGCAGTGAGGAAAGATCTAGAGGGAGGAACAGGAGACTCAGGTGAGGGTAAAGGAAAGGAGATGCACTAGGTAAAAAGATACCACTTAAAAGTACCTTCTGAGTTCCTCCACTGTTACCCCTCTCTGCCCCTTCACTGCACCAGCCCGGCAAGGGTCCTCTAGGTGGGCGGTGTGAGGGAGGGTGTGCTCTGGAGAAGACCACCTCCAGAGAAAAGACCCATTGATGCTGACATTTGGGAATCCTCAAACACCTATCAGGGCCCTCTCTTACAGACCAGTGGATCCCAATGGCTCATGAGCCCTAGTGCATGGAATTCCCAGTCAGATGTTTGTGCCTCATTCTCAAGGGTCACCAAGGATCACCAGATATTTGGAGAAATCATGAAGGCAGTGCCTGAGCTATCAGGGAAACCAAATTCTAAGGAAAAGAAAGCAACATGGGGAATAGAAGAAAACAAGAGAAAAAAAATCCCTGTAAAAATCTGTGATAAGAGAAGATAGGCATGCAAGAAGGAAGAATGGGCTGCCCTTCTTCTTTCTTTCTTTCTTTCTTTCTTTCTTTCTTTCTTTCTTTCTTTCTTTCTTCTTCTTCTTCTTCTTCTTCTTCTTCTTCTTCTTCTTCTTCTTCTTCTTCTTCTTTTTGAAAGAACAATGAGGTAACAGGAAAGAGCTCTTGAGAGTTAAAGATATTGAGACCAGAACTAACTACCCAATTAAATCAGTCAGTGAAAGATTGGTGAAGGGGTTGTGTCTCTCTCAGGAAGTGAAAGCAAAAGGCAAAGGGAGATGGCGTGCAAGAGAAAAAAACAAGCATATTCGAAGTGACTGTGTTTTCCTGAGTCATTAGAAGAACTGTATCAGGAAGGTACAATTTCCCCTATTTTACCAAAGACAGACTGAGACTCTGCAGAGTTTAAATGACCTTCCCACGCACAGTGAAATGGCAAAACTAGGATCAAACCCATGTCTTCTTTTGTTTAAATTATTTTTTATCTTTTTACTTTCTTTTACATTTTTAATTTTTTTTACATTTTTAATTTAAATTCATTTTGCCAACATATAATATAACACCCAGTGCTCATCCCATCAAGTGCCCTCCTCAGTGCCCATCACCCCTTCCCCCCCCCACCTCCCCTGAACCCATGTCTTCTGAGTCCAAAGCCACATGGTTTCCACTCAGCTGTGCCCTGAGAAGAGCAGACTCAGCAGAGCTTGGCTAGAAGATGTGGGGTGTGGAGGAGCTGGGAATGCAGCCTATGATAACTACAAGACACATGCTTTCCATCTTCAAAAGCTTTTTGTGACGATGCATGAGAGAGAGAGATCACATATACTGTACGGGGCCTCAAAACCGGGTTCTTTTCTCTCTAATCTGCAATGGTCCTGAAATCCCAGTATTATTTGTACTTAATAAAGTCGTGAGCATTCGAAACTCTAAGTTGTCTATATATCAGCCTTAGTGGGACATATTCATCAAGTGGCGGTCAGACAGAGGAGGCGGTTAGACATCAGACCATTCACCGAGACCATTAGGCCATGTCATACACCACAAATCAGGGGAGCTCGTGGGGTCATAGGGACCCTATCCAATAACAACCGGGACTGGCTGGGCTCCTGGTTAAGCGACCTCAGCTCGGCTGCTGGGCATGCACAGGGGAAAGAGACACAACATCCAAGCACCAGCAGATCTGTTTCCCAGGAGAAAAGAGAAGGGAAAGATGGAGAGGCAGGGGCCTCAGGTTGATCAAGGAGAGTTGGGAGCCAGCCATAACTCCAACTGTCTTATTTACCTTCCAGGCCACCGTGGGGATCAAATGTAATGCAGTTGTGAAAAAGAATCACAGGAAGTATGCACTTCATACTGCAGAGGATGGTTCCAGTGAAGACCTGTATGGCAACCACCCAATGATCCAGGCCTTCCCCTCCATAGACCCGCCCACTGATCCTTCTCCCCTGATCCATAGTGATGCTCAAGAGAAGCCCCCATGACCACAAGCCTGACCTTCTCTATTCCCGCCCCCTGCCCCTGCCTCTTAGTACATTGCGCCTTTGGTAACATGCTGCAATCTGCCCAGCTACAACCAAAAAGGAAGAAAGAAAAGAAATACAGAGATTTAAATGAAAAAAAAAAAAAAACCAAAAGACAAAAACCATATCCTGCACCTTTTGCTCAGAAATGGCATAGCCTGGGAGGTCTTAAGACACAGTGATTAACTTTCTCTGAAAGCCAGTGCACCCGGGAATACACTGCGAGACACAATAGGCTGAACAAATATTAGACAAATATCACTTTTCTGCATTGCCCACTTTGCTGGAGATGAATGGATTGACTTCTCAAACACTACATGAGTCAACCAGCCAGCCTGGATTCAAAATCAACATGGCTCGCCTCTCTTGCCTTTCTACCCCTCCCTCCTTTTTAAATTTCTACAGCAAATGTATACAAAATATTTATCTAAAATAGAGGCACTCAGAAAAGCAAGCTGTGCAAATAATTAATGATCTGTAGCCATTGTGTGCCTGATGCGGGAGGCCCCAGTGTCTGTTATTTCGGGGGCTGGCATCCACGTTGGCCCTAACCTGGATTTGCAAGGCTAAACCCCCCAGGGGAAGCTTGTGGCGCTGCCCTGGCTCCAAGGTGATACTGTGTGGAGTCCTTCGACCCCTCCAGGCAGGGATAGGGTGACAGGGGCGGGGTGAGGAGCTGTAGATTGAAGACAACCAGAGAGAGCACAGAGACATGCACTCTCCCAAGAATGAGCTAGGCACATGGAAGTAGGTTCAGGTCAAATGTGAGGAAGCATTTTCTGGTGAACACTCCTTGAATCTGAAATAAAGTGGGTAAAGGTTGTAGAAAGACTTCTTGCTTATTAACAGTTGAAGAAATGAGACCCAGAGAGGTGAAGGGTCTTCTCTGGTGTCACACAGCAAGAGAGTGGTGAGGCAGGGCTTGCAGGCTTGCCCTGAGCCATAGCCTGCCTGGCTTGCTCCTTCTGGGCTCAGAGGCTGCCAAGCCCCCAGCACAGGCTGGTCATGCTGTGACAGACTGGGCACCTGGGTCGTGAGCATCCTTGTGGCCCGGACTCCCAGACTAATGCTCCACCTCTAGCCTGACATCACCCTTTGCTTGCTCGTGTTCCTGTGTGTAGAAGTGCTAGCTCTAGCTACTTCCACATAGTCACTCAGTGCCCCAGTCCCGCTCTTACACAGAATTGGCATCTTTTCCCTCCCCACCGCCCAAGGCAGAGACTCCAGCATGTCTCTCTGATGAGTCTGTTTGCATTAGAACAAAATGGGCGGAAGTCAGATTTTCCCATGGCTCCAGGCCCCATATGATGGTGGACACTAGGATGTGACATTCTCATTTTTCCTGCAGAAGGAAGAGGGATTTTTATCTTCTCTCTGGAAGAGGCAATGACAGGAAAGCCACAGCAGCCAGGGCTGGGAGACAGACCGTGGTTTCTCATCATTAGAAAAATTAAAGTATACAGACAGAAATGTGGTTTTGCTTCATAACTGTATCCTGTCAACTAAATATTTCATTTAGACCTAATGCCTGAGCCAAATGAGAATCTCGAGCAAAACTGCACTATTAGAATACACTTAATTATTGATTCAGCCAGGCAAAAAATAAAAAAATAAAGAAACCGGGCGGTGCTCTAATTCCTCTTATCAAGCATCTTGAGTGCTAATATGCACTTGAACAGCTGCTATTATCCTGGGGAGCCCACTGCCTTCAGCTGCAAAATGTACAACTTCACACTAGCCACATGGAGCCAGACTGAAGGCAATGGAAACAGGTCCTCTCTTTTCAGCCTCCTTTTGTCAGGGAGGGGTGGGGGCAGAGGTCCTGGGGCTGCACCAAGGGTGGACCCTCCCCCTGCACTTCTTTCTAACCTCCCACCTCATAATGTGGAAGATACCAGATTGTTTCACTGTTTCCCACCCTGGAAACTATATGTTCACAAAATATCATTCTTGTGCTATCTAAATATCTTGAATGTCCTCGTTTTGTTTTGTTTTTTAATAACAAGGCCAATGGTTTATGATCCTAGCACTAAAAGGGAAACCAGGCATCCACTGATTTTACCCTCTCATTTAGCCATTGAGAAAGTCATTGAGGCTCTAGAGACTGGAGTGACATGCTCAAGGTCGCATCGTGTTGATGGGAACGACAGAATGAAAACTTGAGTTTCATCTAAAATATATTTTTTTGGTTGGGGGGGACAGGAGAACAATAGAGGAGTCGGAGGGGGAGCAGGGAAGTGCCTATAACTCATGGCAGGCATGCCTGTGGCTGGGAGATGTGATGTGATTGACACACCTCTAGCCCTCCGGAAAGGCCAGCCTTGTCATTTTGCCCAGGACTGAGGAGAACTCCCAGCTAACGGGGCCAGTTGGTCACCCGACTCCCTTTGTCCACGCAGCTCCTTCTATCTGGGTTGCAATTTCTCGCTTCTGTCTGTGCACATCCTTCTTCATTCAAGGCCCACCCCTTCCACAGAGATTTACCTAGCCATTCTTCCTTCTTTAAAATTTCATTGCAGTTGCAGTCCCTGCCCAGTCCCCCGTGTGTGTGTGTGTGTGTGTGTGTGTGTGTGTACGGCGAAGTGGCATTGGCCAATTTTCTTTATTCGTTTATGTGCATCACAGGGGGATCTCAGCAAAGAGTCGGGAAGCAGCTTTTCCACCAGCACTGATCTTTCTGCAACACAAAGTCAATGACCACAACTCCTCCCAGACCTTCTGCCCTTTCTTCTTTGTGTATATCCTCCCTTGGTCTCTCCTCCCGTGTAACTCTCTTTCATATGGTCCCTTGCTTTCCTTGCCAGGCTTCAAACTGAATACAGCATCTTGAAGGCAGACTGGCCAAGCGTGGTTGCTGCCGTGAGCCTGGGAGGCTCCCTGACCAGTGCTGACAAGCTTTATTGTGGCAGAGGGAGGAGGCTGGGGAGGATGGGGCACAGTGTCTTTCAGGTCTGGCTGTCAGGGACCCAGCTTTTCTCAGGAAAATCCCCACCTCCTGGTCACCAGCAGGGCCTGTGATCACTGGCCTCACCCTGACACTAGTCTTGGCTGCTTGGGGAGACCCGCAACTTCTCTGTGTGCTGATGTCAAAGAAAATGCACACAGAGGCCAGAGGCGTGCACAAAGCAACACCAACAGTTTGTGTGTTCAGGACAACAAGACTGGAGAGTCAGAGGACAGCAAATAGGAAATTGATGGCTTGGGACAACTGCGCTGAGCAATTAGGACTGGGGGCCTGCCCTGGTCTGTGGCTGCTTGGCTAGTAGGAGCTGTGGCTGGATTTGTGTTCTCACATGGCTCTTGAGAGACGCTATGTTCCTGGGGAAACAGTGGAGGCAGGCAGGGGTGTGGGAGGATGCTAAGTCGATTGCAGAAATGGCTGCAGTGTTTTTGCCTCCTGCCCCCATACCTCTTGCAATGGGACTTTGCAGCTCTTCCCATCACAAGGGAGTCTTGTTTTCTTATCCCTTAAATCTGCACTGGTTTCTGTCCTTGTTTGCCAATAAAATGCAGCAGGGGTGACAGTGTGCCAGTTCCAAGCCTAGAACCCAAGAGCTGTTGCATGCGTCTGCCCATCCCTCCGCATTTTGGAGGAGGCATTGCCCTGTGTAAAGCCCGAGCTGGCCTGCGGGATGAGGATGACACATGGTTGCCACAGCCAGAAGTCAACCACCAGACACAACCGTGAGGCATCCTACGCACCGGCTGGCCACGGTCACACCAGTGACCCCAGTCAGGATCAGCCGAGCCTGACCCAAAGCCATAGGACCATCCAGGAGTCTTACCAATTTGTAAGCAAAATAATCAGCATTTATTGTTTTAAGCCATTGAATTCTTGGGTAGTTGGCCATGTGGCAGGAGTTAAGAGATTGTAAGGGTACAGGGAAGAGGTACAGCTTCCTAGATCTTAACAGAATTAGCAAGAATCCAGTTCTGGATTGCATATTAGACTCTCCATAACCAGGACTCTTTTTCTTTCTCAGGAGGTTCTGGTAGTGGCAGAGGCTTTCTCCCCATTTCCCTGGCTCCCTTTTCCCCTACACATACCAAGCTCTAGCCTGGCTGAGCTCCCTGTAACAGTTAGACTGTGGCCTTGACTTCTACTCTCCCCCGTTCCTGGTACCTTGTCTCTTTTCCCACCTCCTAATTCCTATCCCAGCCTCATGCTTCAACTTGCCCATCATGTCCATCAGTACCTCATCTGTGTTCTCTAGCTTTCTTTATCTCCAACATTTGCCACCTTGTACAGAGATCTGAATGCCCCTTCTCCCTTCAAGAGTCATTGTTCCCCGATGCAAAAAATACGAACGCCTAGGTCCTAAGTTGGACAGTTTAAATCATGGGACCAGACATATCTTTAAAAACCAAGGTGATTCTATTATGTGGTCAGGACTGAAAAGGACATCAGGTCCAGTCTATTTGGGAAGAGGTATGTTTGAGGGGAGGGGACTCCCTGGCAGCACATCTGCAGCGACTCCTCCATTCACTCTAAGCTCTGCTTGAGCCTGGAACTCCCGGGTTGCTCTCCTCTCTTGGTACCATGTTCTGCTGGCATTCTGGTCTCAACAGAGAAGCAATGTGGAAAAGACGAGGGTTTTTTTGTTGTTGTTGTCCTGTCCAACAGTGTGCACAAAACCACAAGGAAATGCTATTTTCATAGAAATTTGACCAAAGGAGTATAAGGCAAGGTAGCAAAGGGCTTAGAATGAATTCTAGCAAGTTCTTGGGATGGTCCCACCACCGTCAACTCCTCTGACCTTTGCCTCCTTGCAGTGATGCATTTGGTTTTCCTGACTGATATCCACTCTTGCCTCTTTATCCTTCCCACTGGGGTTGCCACTTTATAACCCAGAGCAATCCTTTGATTCACCCCTCCTGGCAAGCCAGTCTCTGGGGCCTGACTTTTTGTTGCATGCAGCCCATCAAGGTGTATTGCTAAACAGAAGACAGTTCTTGACTTTCAGGAATTCTGGAATTCTGCCTCAAGCTTTAACATAAGAGTTAATTTTTTTTTCCTCTGCTACCTGTAATTTTTCCTGTTTACTTGTCTGTCTGCCCAGTAGACATTGGGCAACATAGGGATTGGTTCCATACAATCATGTTCTCCAATGTGTTCTTGGGGCCAAGCACAGACATGGAGGAGGCACTCAATAAATAATTGTTGGATGAATGATGCATACATAAAGAATACCGGGGATCTTATGGTCCATTATAAAGCTGGAGCAAAGAGTGTGCCTGAGCCTGATAGGAAGGGAAAACCTTAAAGGGTGCAGGGGGCGGGGGGAGAACCCTTGAAGAAT
Source organism: Nyctereutes procyonoides (assembly GCF_905146905.1). Classification (NCBI taxonomy): domain Eukaryota; kingdom Metazoa; phylum Chordata; class Mammalia; order Carnivora; family Canidae; genus Nyctereutes; species Nyctereutes procyonoides. The sequence continues at coordinate 72,055,651 of NW_026575140.1, forward strand.
GCTAGGGTCAAAAATTGGGGAAGTGAAGTTCAGTTGCTAAATATATTAGGAGAAAGTTTGAAACAAAGGGGCCAAAGAGCCCTAAGGTGAGTAGCCTAGAATGAAGTAGGGGTAGGAGCAGGGGTGAGAGTGGGACAAGGCACGAGACAGGGCAAGGAACCGGAGGATCTGTAGATCACAGGGACAATTGCCATGAGGCAGGGGGCAGGGGGTTCCTAGAGCACAGCTGAGGAGGCAACGGCTGTGGTGCCCCCCCATTCATTATTTCAGGATCATTTCCCTCTCCCTCGGTACAAACTTGGATGTGTACACCTGCACGCACAGGATCACACACACTTATGTATGGACTGCTGGGTTCAGACTTTTAAGGTCAGGTATGAAAATGCCAGCAGCTTCCAAATACAGAGGATGATAAGAACATTATTGTCTCCTTTAAGGAAGACATGGTGGGTTGCTTCCCAGGACTGATCTTTAGAGTCAGAGGCCAGAACACTGGCTCCACCTCTCAGCATTCGTAGGGCCTTGGCTTCCTCTGGTCAAATATCAGCATCAAATGCATAAGCTTAACAGGACCATAAAATAAAATAAAATGTGTAGAGCACTTAGCACAGTCCCTGGTGCTCAATCAAATAAAGCTACTACTGACTCTGTCCAATGCTTTACTAGACTAGACAGCCACGAAGAATAAGGCTGTATTCATAGGTGTTGGTGGGTAAAGACACATGAGAATATTATACTTGCTGTCTAATGTTAGGAGGTAGCCGTTGGGGTTTATCCAAATACCTAAAACCTTGATCCTTTAAGGAACTGGTTAACCTGATCCCAGAGAAGGAAAACGCACCACCTTTATGAGCTGCCCCCTGGAAAATCATCTATAGGGCAGCTCATTCAGCCATATCCAGGTTTTCTTTGGAGATTTTCCCACCGTCCAAAAACCAATGAGGTCTGACCTTGCAAGATGGGATGAACTCCCAGCCCAGAGCAGTGTGACTCAGACTAGAGCTCATTCATAACCCAGGCACAAACAGACCTGTTAGCGACATTGCTGCGGGCGGGCTATTACTTACAATATAGTTAGTGTCGCTTAACCAAAATGGATGGGATACAGTTTGGGAGAAGAGCCCTCAATCTGACCAAGAGGAAAATAAGTTACGGCAGTGGTAGGCTGGGCTAGGGAAGCAGGGGGCCAGGGATTGCTGTTGAAGTCAATACAATTCTTTCCCTTTTTTTTTTTCATGAGCATCCAAGATCAAAGTTCCCAGAAAAGGATCTGGTGCAGGATGAAATCTTTGCTTGGAGAAAAGTGGACAAGGCTGCAGTGAAAGTGAGAAAGAGTTCCGGGGTTAGGGACAGTGGAGGCATGGTCATGGGAAGAAGCAGTGCAAGATGTAGCAATTTGGAGATTTCTCTAAGGCCTTATGCCCACATAGCTCGTCTAGCTGTGCACCTGAACGGTCTCCTCTGCAGTCTTCAAGCTTCAGACCATCCCTCCCTAAAAAACATCAAAGACAACCCTGGCTGTCCCTGCTGAGATTTATTTAAACTGTCAAGTCCTAAACCCAAACATGATTTCTTTTCCCTTATGGAGTTCTTTTGCCCATAGGGACCACCTACGAATTCTAAAAAGATACAGGTAGATAAAATTTCCATTCTCAGCTGACCTTGTCCTCTTTCTACAGTCCTTGGAGATCATCAGGAATGTAAAAGGCATAAGAAAGCTTCTCTGAGTCTTTGCTCCTTAGAAGTGTTTTGTGGCCCGTCCCCAGATAGAACACCCCAATGCACCCTGGAATTCTAGTGCCCAGCTTGAGTCCCACCTCCCCAGTGATGTCTTCCATGAACTATTCTGACCCATGTTGCCTTCTCTTGCACTTGTGAGGGAGGTAGTCATTATAGAGCTTGAAAGTATGGACTTGAGTGAGAGAAAGGGGCTCCAACCCAAGGTATGTAACCTTCGAGTTGTGTACTTACTTACCCTTTAAGTCTCTGCTGCTTGCTATAAAATGGCTTAATCAGGGGATCCCTGGGTGGCTCAGTGGTTCAGTGCCTGCCTTTGGCCCAGGGTGTGATCCTGGAGTCCCAGGATCGAGTCCTGCGTCAGGCTCCCGGCATGGAGCCTGCTTCTCCCTCTGCCTGTGTCTCTGCCTCTTTGTCTATGTCTATCATGAATAAATAAATAAAATCTTTTAAAAATGGCTTAATCATAGTATTTACTTCACTGGATGGTTGTAATTATTGAGCAAATGTATAGAAAGTATAGCACCATGGACACTCACTAAAGAGTGTTCTTTTTCTTTTATTTCTCTGCTTTCAGAATTGGTAAGCTTCAGAGAAGTCTCTTCTAGGAATCAAATGATTGGAGTTTTCATGCCAACTTCATCACTACACAACAGGGTGGCCTTGGCTGGGTCATTTTATCTCCAATCTCTTAACTTTCTAACCCATAAAAGTGGGATAAGAATGTCACAGATTTGCTCTGAGGATGAAAAGATAAAATGGATGGGAAGATGCTTTAAAAGGCATTGTGGTGCAGGATATTAAAAATTGGCAGGTGTCTACTGAGAGTTTTTAGTAAGCGTAGACAACCAACACTATTTCCTTTCTCTTCTCCTCTCTACTTCCTTTCTTTCTTCTCTATGGCTTTGGGGCCAATACCTTGAACCTTTCACAAAAGAACTGTTTAAATGTCAATGGGATTCGGTGCATGTTTGATTAAGAAAAGGTAAGCTAGATGATATTCAGAATGGGCCAAGGGAAGCCCCAGTCTTTGGGTTTATGATTAAAATCAGCCCATACTTTCAATCTAAAAGTGAGGAATACCCACAAGCAGAGAAATAACCACTAGCCTGAGAAATATAAAGCCGGTCCTCTCAATGCTTATCTTCCCAAAGCAATCACTAGAGATGCATTTGGAAGCCATGAGAGTTTCAAGCCCATTATAATCTGACTACCTTCCTGTTGATGCCCGCTATTATTTCAAATACAGCGTTGGTACTGAACACAATTACCCTGATGTGTATGGACAGTTCAGTGCACAATACGTTGGGATTATTAACTCTATTACTCAGGACTACATTTCTATTAATGTTACATTAGTTTTGTTGAAAGTCATGTACCGTACTAGGACATAATGAGCTTACAGTCAACTAATCCCCTATGACTTTGTTTCACGTTAATTTCCGGAAAACCATGGCTTCTCCCATTCTGTACTTGCACAAAAACTTTTGGATCTAAGGGTGAGATCTTAAATGTAGCTCTGATAAATTTTATCATGTGTATTCTAATCCATTCTTCTGCCTGCCTTTTGAATATAGATTTTGTCATCCCAAGTTATTAGCTATACTTCCCAGCTGGGTGCCATCTGCAACTTTGATAAGCAACCTTTTCTACGATTTAGGCAGACTTGGTGATGGTCAAATTTCAGCAGACTACTGTTCTGCATAGACTTTTGTTAAAATGAGCTTGTATCCTTTTGCACATATTATTCAATGAAAGGAAAATTAGTAGGCCAGTCAACTTATGGATGAACTACAACCTGCAAACAAGACTACATGTAAAAACTTCAAATTGATTCTATCTTACTTTTTGTATTTCTCCTAAAAGTTGGAAGGAAATACCAGGAAATTGCTCTTTGGTGCTGGTTAATATTTTTTTGTTGTTGTTCTTATTCAAAGGCTAATAGGTAAGATGCCTAATAGGCATATCAACCTTCAGATATCCAAAGCAAAACTCGTTTTCCCACTCAACTCAGCTCTTCCCATAGTCTGCTCCATCTCAGAAAGTGATGATTCCATTCTTCTAGTTGCTTGGTCTGTAAAAGTTTGGTGTCATCTTCGACTTGTTTTTTGCTCTCCTATCCCAAATTCAAGTCAACAGCAAATCAATTTGTCTCAATTGTTTGAAGGTATCTAGAACTTGATCACTTTTCATCCCCACAACTGCCACAACCCTGTCCAAGTTGCCACCATCTCTTGCCTGGGTTACTCCAATAATTTCTTCACTTCCATCTTATTTCCATTAGTCTATCCAGCCACCAAAGAGATCTTTCAGAAACACAAGTCCAATCTGGGAATTCATCTGCTTCAAACCCTCAGTGGTTCCTGGCTCATTCAGGACAAAGTCCAAATGACCTACAATGGTCCATAGCATCCTAAATAACCAGGTCCCTCTGATCCTGAAGATCCTATTCCAATATTCTCCTTCATTTGCTCAGAACATCTCAAGCAAGAACCTTTTCTGTCCGGTGTTTTCCCTTCTGGAATGTTCCTTTTCTAGTTATCTGCACGGTTCACTCTCTCACTTCCTTCAGGTCTTATGTCACCTTCTTGACAAGGCCTTCTCTGACCATCCTATGTAGAATAACATAGCCCCTCCACCCCACATATTTTTCCCTTTTTATTCTATTACAATTTTTTTGATGGCATGTAGTACAACCTGGCATAGGATACATTGGTTTCTGGCTTTTTATCTGTCTCCTCCCACTAGAATATAAACTCTATGATGAGGATAAGGGCTTTGTTTAGTTCACTGCCATACTCCAGTACCTAGAACATGCTTAGCCTATAAAAAATTCCCAATAAATATTTGTGGAATGAACAAGCAGATGGCATTGACATAGATATAAAGTTATCTCTCTGGGCTCAGTTCCAGCTATAATATGATGTATGTTTAGTGGATTTAAAACTCTGCCCACCCCTCCAAGCAAGGGACCACTTCACTTCAGTGGATTCCTAAGCAGAAATAGACAATTTCAACTGAAAAAGCTGCACTTTTGATTATATTAAGTAACTATATTCAAGTGAGCTCTTTGGGTTGAAATGAGGGTTGAAAACCAAAGACTCAAACACTGAGTTCACTCCAAAGTTCCCTCAAGGAGAAAGTTTGAAAAGCCATAAAACCAAAATATTCTATAACTTGATCACTAGGATGACAAAGGGTGCTGGATTTCATTACTAAGAATAATTGTGGTTATTGTCATTTATAGGGTCTTTAAAGGGGGAAGCAATTATTTTTTAACCTTTATTTGCATTCAGTTTTCCTTTCCCCTAACACTGAAGTGAGGGATGGACTAGATGATCTCCAAAAGTCCTGTTTCAGGATGGAGATTGTATGACAAAATGTACAGCTGGTCCTGCCATATTGGGCGCTCCTGCCTGAGATAGGAGAGAGGAGCCAGGGAAGTCAGGGAAAGGCGAAACTGAAATTTCTAATGTGACTCAACCCATTGCTGAAATAGAGGAACATCAAGTCTTCAAAGTGAACTGCAGATTCAATTAGAAATTTCACTGAAATTTCAAATTACAACCATTTCCCCCCTTAAACGACAGAATTATATGGCATCGCAGAGCAACTGACAGGTAATTTGGGAAACTAAAGGTTTTTTTGGACTCTGTAGTTAATGGAGAGTTTAGCACCAATTCCTGTGTAATTTGCACTTCTGAGAAGCAGAATTATTATAAAGTCAGACATCTCCAGCACTTTCAACTCTTGGATCTGCCAGGCTCTAAGATGACCAGGGACGTAGCAGGACTGAGGTCAGAGGTTGCCATTTCAATATCTGAGGCTGCCCGGCTCCCCCAAACTGGCATTTGAACTGAAGAGTCGAAAATTGGAGGTGACATTCAGAAGTCTCTGAAAATTATAACCCTGACTTCCTCCTTGAAAAGCTTATCTGAATCCTAGCTTATCCTTTGATGAGGTTACTGAAAAAGCACTCTGCTCTGAGCTCTTGAAAGATAACAGTCAGCACAAGTGAGGCCCGACTGTATCCCTTGGGGGGAAATAGTGGCAGATGTAACAAGCCCAAGGATACTAATTAAATGGTCTGGGCGCTTTTGGGGGATGCGAGAGTCTGTCCCCTCAACCTCTCTCCCTGGGCTCCTCTGAGGAGTGATGCCCCGAGTGCGTGGGGCTCCATTAATAGAGGGGCCCCTCACATCTGCCCCAAGAAGAAGGCATTTGTGCCTAAAATGGGGTCACTCAGGAGAGCATGGCCTTCCCCCTACTCCTCAGGGTGCTGTTCTGCTTGTCTTTCTGCCAATCCAGGAGGAGAGGCACGGCTCCTGGGTTACCTCCTCACATGGGTCTCAGGGGTCCTGAAGACAAAAGCATCGTTAATGCTCGAATCAATGTTCCTGACTCCTTTGAGGATACTCCCTGATTACTGCCACCCACCTTGGTGTACCCTTTTCCTGACTGCCACACAGCTTCAGGTCTTTCACGCTTGTTTTGTTTTGGGTTTTTGGTTTTGTTGTTTTTTTGTTTTTCACACTTATTTTGGCCCTTCTCATGATTATTCAAATGTTTGCTTGCAGATACCAGAATTTTCCAGCTTCGTGGCAAGATCCGTGAAAGGCAGGGGCCCCGTGTTACACTTTTACTGTTCCCAAAGCTCTTTGAATGCTGCTGGGGAGAAGGTAGGTACTCATTAAATACCTGGTTAGTTTGGCAAGTATTTAGTGAGCGCGTTCTCTTTGTACGGCGTGGCCATGTGACTTTGAACAGGTCCGTTTACCCTGGGAACTTCAGTTTCTTTACCTGCCTCTAAGGGATAGGAAAAACCAGCCTTGACGATTTTATAGCATAGTTGTTACGAAGATTAAAGGATTAAATTAATGCTTTTGGTTGCTGGTCATATTATTTTTGATCATAAGCACATAGAATTTAGCTTAGACTTTTAGATACCTCTCTGTGCCTTGTTTTTTATAATAATTTATAATTTTAAAATGTATTTATTGTTAAGTAAAGATGGAACAAGGGCACCTGAGTGGCTCAGTAGTTGAGCATCTGCCTTTGGCCAGGTACTGATCCCAGGGTCCTGGGATCAAGTTCCGCATCGGGCTCTCCACGGGGAGCCTGCTTCTCCCTCTGCCTTTGTCTCTGCCTCTCTTTCTGTGTGTCTCATGAATAAATAAATAAAATCTTAGAAAAAAATACACAAAGAGTACCCACTGTGGCACAGTAGTGTACTATCTGGAATGGAAGGCTGACCCTGGGCCAGAGCCTGTGCCTTTCAGTCTTATACCTCAGTGAGAGAGATAAGGTTAGCAGACAATGAACATATACGATAAATGTTTCCTTATGTAAAGGATGATATATATATAAGCATATGATGTATATAATCTATTAAGTTATATCAATTATTACCAGGCAGTGTATTTGAGTTGCATTAATTCTGCAAATATGTATCTATATGATTCAAAAATGTCAAATAAACCAAAAAGAATGTGTCTCCTTACCTTGTAAAACACAGATCAACTCGATTTATAGGTGATTTTTCTATATGAAAATAAGCAGTTGTTTTGGGAATAAACAGAAATACTTCCCTTATATACCAAGCCGGTATCTGTATAAGAAAATGTTTTTTTTAAAGATTTTATTAATTTATTTGAGACAGAGAGAATGAGACAGAGAGCACAAGCAAGGGGGAGAGGGAGGGAGAAGCAGACTCCCTGCTGAGCAGGGAGCCCAATGCAGGACTCCATCCCAGGACCCTGGGATCATGGCCTGAGCCAAAGGCAGATGCTTAACTGACTGAGCCACCCAGATGCCCATGAAAGGATGGTTTTAAGAGACCCACAGCCTAGTTCACAGGTAAAGGGGTAAAGTGGACAGCTCAAGTGATGCCCCAGACCCAAACCCCAGCCCTGAAACAAAACCATTGGTTGTCTCAGAAGAGTGTTGCATCAGATGACCCACTGACTGCGCAGTCACAGAGGTTCCATGCTGAGGAAAGGCATGGGAGATGGGAGGCAGCATGAAGGCTTGTTCTGGAGCAAAGACTCCTCTGAGCTGAGAGTCCAAGTTGAGCAGTAAACAATCATTGACTTTGCAAACAGTGCGTTCTTTCCCAAACCAAAGAGTAATCTTCTTGTGTGCACAGTGTGGAAAGGACAGTTGGTCCCAGGATGGTCTTTTCAGCCACGGCCGCATACACCGATAACAGTTATTGTCAGCGCTACCATTCTCTAAAATAAATGACAGATAAATAGTAATCTGGGTAGCACACACACAGACGCACGATCTTCATAAAGTCCTTGTGGAATATAAAAATTTAATAACCCAGGTCATAGATATGGTGGGAAAAATCTGTGAGTAGTGTGTTAAGACAAATGAACTAAAGTCTGTGGCCTCTGTACCATTCATTCACATTGCATAAGTGTTGATCCCTCTGTCTATATTATCAACCTTGTTCTTCCTCAAATGCCTAGAAGAGTGTCTGGAAATAGTAGGCATCGACAAATTAATTTTATTATTTTTCATTTTTCTTTTTTTAAAACAACCTGCAAACATCATAAATTTATGATAGAAGAGAGAGAGCAAGAGAGGCAGAGACACAGGCAGAGGGAGAAGCAGGTTCCACACCAGGAGCCCAACGCGGGACTCGATCCTGCAACTCCAGGATCGTGCCCTGGGCCAAAGGCAGGCGCGAAACAGCTGAGCCACCCAGGGATCCCCCAAATTAATTTTATAATAGTGTACCTAAATGTTGCAAAAGTAGCAAAATCAGTAGAGATATTCAGACCCCTTTTTCTTTTAAACATCTACCAATTGGATTGGCCATTTTTTTTCCTTTCCTTAGAAGGTTAGTTCATGGAACAAATTTTTTCTGTTTTATTCACTGATGTAGTCTGAGTGCCTAGAACAGTGTGTACATACAACAGGCACCCAGTTAATATTTGTTCAGTGAATGATTGAATAAAAGCTTATGGAGTGAGAGAAATGATTTCAAGTCATTGTTAACAAGCAAGGCAGCTTCTGTACTAGTTGAGCTGAGGTGCATACTAGCTATGCAAGGCCAAATCAGTCCCTTATTCCTTTGCTCTTTGTTTACTTATTTATTCATTCATCCAAACAGAAACTATTTAGCATTGACTATGTTCAAGTGATATGAGGCACAGAGTCACAGCACAGGAGACCCAAAGATGGACAAGAAAGCCTCTCCACCATTAGAGAAACCATACTATGTTCATGCCACAAAGACTAGCGTGAACAAATATAACTGGATAAGACTTGAGCTTCTAGAAAGATAGCTCCTCACATTTCCTAAATACTGAGATTCCACAATTTGATGGTGAAAGTGTTGATTTCAGGTAGTTTCTATGATACATACAGCCTGAAGCCACTATGATTTCGAAGTTCAACACTTCTAATGGCAAACGTTTGTGAAATAGGAGTATTTAAGTGAATTGCTATCTGAAGCTAGATGATCATTGAGTTGCCCTGGGTTCTGAGAAGCCTTCAGATCATTGGGTCAGATGATGTCTTCTGCATTTTTTTCTTCTTCAAGGTAAAGGAAGTTTAACACGTTCGTGTTTACAGTGTAAAAACTTGAAATTTTTCTTGTGCTTCTTCCTTATCACTAAGCTTGAAAGATACATATGATATTTAAGGAAACATATTTATGGATTTAAATGTGCAGTTTGTAAAGCCATTAAAGACAGATAGATATTTGTTGGAAGATTACCGCATATTTAAAAATTGTTGCTTATTAAAATCTACAAACTTTAATGGTAAGACACAAGTTAAAAAAAACAACATTTTTCAAAATAGATTAGAAAATAGGAAACATTTCATGAAACTACTGAGATAATAATTGGGTTTATGGCTATTATTAAAAATTGAATAATCATTTAAATTGTACTCACTCTATTTCTACACACAGTGGTCTCATGGGCAGCTGAACTCCAGGAGGGCGTGGCCCCAGCACGTAGCCATCCCATAGAGCAGGTGTTATATGTACCCTCTCTGTGCTAAGTCACCATGATTCTGCTGCTAAACCAGGGAAGACGTATACATGTATAAGACTAGCCAGGCTAGTCTTGGGGATGGTGACAGATGTAACTTAAAGTCACAGAAGTTACTTTTAGCAGAATAATCCCTTCTGTTTATATGGACCTTAGTTTCCAAAGCATGATTCTCATATATCATCTCATTAGCTCTTTTAGAGTACCTGGTGTTCTTTTTTTTTTTTTTCCACTCATTTTATTGAAGAGGCCACCGAGTCTTTAAGTGGGAATGTCACTTGCTCAAGGTAACATCATAGTGGTAGAACCAGACTGTATTTTTCCATCTACACCATGATGCTCACTGTGTTGGATACTCTGAGTGTGGGCACCAAGGGTCCTTGCTCTGCATGGAGTGAAGTTCCCACTTCCAAAGCTGGGAAAATAAAATAATGCCATCGTTATGCTCTAAGATCCTCCTCAACACCAGCAGAGACAATATTTCTCTTGATCACTAGTGTGGCATGGACCCACTGGGTCCCAGCAGTCCAGTCAGCGGACGCCTGGGAGAGAGGTGCACCATCTCTTATGCTTGTCAACTTCATGAATGGATTGAGGTATCAAAAGAAGACAGCCTCAGGGAGACTTTGGGCCACAGCCAGGACCAAAGGCATAAATTGAACGGGCAGATGAGGTCTGGAGATACGTGCTCTGCCTCAGTTATCTAGAGGAATGGCCAGTGTAGTATTTCTGCCCCAAATCATACCAGGTAGAGCTACTTTGGGGTAACCTGGTCCACCTGTGCCATTCATCTTTTGAATCCACCACTATACAGGGTCCCCTCCAAGGCCACTGAGGGCAGATTGTCTAGAGGCTTTTTCCATGGAGTCAGAAATCTTGGATTCAAGCCCAATCCTACCCTACATAACTATATGGTCTTGGGCAGACATCACAAAGTATCTGTAAAATGGAGATAAAATGTTACACCCCCATCTACATCATTGGCTTTTTTTAAAAAAAGATTTTATTTATTTATTCACGAGAGACGAGAGAGAGAGAGAGAGAGAGAGAGAGAGAGAGAGAGAGAGAGAAACACAGGCAGAGGGAGAAGCAGGCTCCATGCAGGGAGCCTGATGTGGGATTCAATCCTGGGACTCCAGGACCAAGCCCTGGGCCGAAGGCAGGCACTAAACCGCTGACCTACCCAGGGATCCCCACATCACTGGCATTTAAAGAGGATACAATAAAATAGCATTTATGAGAATAGCTTGTGAATATCCATATACTGCAAAAACATGAGAATTTTCTCTGAGGCAGAAGCCCATGGCAAGTTGTCCCCAACCAGCCCCTATCCCTTTGGGGTCTACTGTCCCTGCCTTCACCACTGGCCAGAAGATGGGCAGTAATCTAGCTAGATTTGTGCTGAGAGCAGCACTTTTGAGCTCCCCAGTGCTGGTTCATAAGCCAAGAGCTAGGTCTAGGACCAAGTGCAGCACATTACAGGGAGACAGATTTGGGCTTCACATTAATTAGTATAAAAATAACCAACATAGGAGCACCTGGCTGGCTCAGTTGGTTAAGCATCAGCCTTTGGCTCAGGTCATAATCCTGGGGTCCTGGGATGGAGCCCTGCATTGGGTTCCCTGCTCAGCGGGGAGTCTGCTTCTCTCTCTTCCTCTGCCCCTCTGTCTGCTCATGCTCCCTCCCTCTCTCTCTCTGTCAAATAAATAAATAAAATATAAAAATAATAAAAATAACCAATACATATTGGATGTCTGCTCTGTGTGAAGTCCTTTGCTAAGGTCTTTGCCTATACAAACTTATTTAATGTGTTAGACAAGGTCACAGTCAAGCATTTGATAAATATTTATTGAACATGTACAACGTATCATGTTCTAAAATAGGAGACCAACCACAAAAGTGAAAAGATGTAGGTTCTGTCCCCAAGAGGCCCATGGTCTGGGGGAGAGACAGCCATACAAATGCAATATAATGTATTAAAAATATTTAATGGGAATATATTTTAACAGGTTAGGGGGATAGAAGACCCCGGTTTACTAGATGTCAGGCAAGGTCTAAAGAGGTGGCCCCTCCTGAAAGACACATTTGTGACCAAGGCTAGAGCTGCTCATCTGTGCAACATTGTCAGATAAGTGCCCCTCGATCAGTAGGAAAATAAATATTGCTCTGTACCATGTGGGCTAAATTAGCTGCTCCAGGGGCCAGATAATGGCACAAATATGCTTGTGCAAAGCAGGATATTATAACGTATATCATAAGCTGTAGTCATATTTTTGCTGCTCATGAAAAACAAGATAATGCCCATAAAAATAAGATATTATGGCAAAATCGGTATTAATTACTAGGAGCCAAAGTGCACCGCTTGAGGCTGTAAAACTTTTAATATTCCAGAAGAAAGCAGTTCAAGGAACAGGCTAACCATGATCGCTTAATCGCTTGGCAGCTTCCCAGCCTGTCTCGGTGAACAACGGAGCAGAGGCAGCAGAATCAGCCCCAAACAAATAGCCCCATGAAGCATTGCTAATTTGGCTGAGATTACGGGGTGGGGCAACTAGGGGCTGAGAGTAGAAAAGTGCCCTCTTTGCAATTTACCCTCTTACTAATGATGAACGGGGCTCAGCAGAAAGCTCCTGGGTTAGCCTCTTTGGGGCTTTTGAGCTGCAATAGGCCATTGGCTCCTCAAGACTGTTTTCCAGTTGCCGTTGATACAGATAAACTAGAACAGGTCCTTGGTGGGGTGGGAGATTGTGCAGTCTTCCCTGCCTCTGCCCTGCTTCTGGCTGTAAATACAGCCGTGTGCATGAGCACATGCATGCACACACACGTTCGTTACACACAGCTCGTTACACACAGCTTCCACCTTATGTAAAGGTTAGAAATCTCACTGCTTCTATTCCCACACTTTGAATGTGAGACCAATCTGATGACAGCCTCTCATGTGCCATAAACGAAATAGAAACATATGCACATGCGGTGATAAAACAGATCTGAAATGACATCCTTGCCGCCTGTTGGGTGGCAGCTGAAATCAGATATCTTAATGTATGATATTATGGGAATTACCCACATTAAGATAAAATATCTGGATTTAAGTAACTGTCTTTTGCTCTGAATTAACTTGCAGATTGAACTCAGAAAAAAAAAAAAAAAAAAGAAAAAGAAAAGAAAGAAAGAAAAAGGAGACCGAATTGGGTTAAGGGATTCATTTCACAGCCATGGTACCCAGCTGCCACTCTAAGGGTGACACCATGCAGGAATGCAGATGGGAACAGGGGCTGCTTTATCCCTGAGTCTTGAGCTCTTAGCAGAGGCTCCAGTATTATAGTAGGTGAGTGAGTGATGCGGTGTGGTGATTCCTTTCTCAACCACCAAGTACACCCTCCATTCCTTCTACTTCCTCTTTCCTTCCCCTGTACATTTCACATCAGTGCAAACCTCTACCCCCCTCACCTGGTGGGAGCGTATACTGCACTACCAGCAGCAGGAACCGGTCCAGGAAAGTTCCTTCTCTAAAGGAGCTTTGTAAGACTTTGAGTCTGTGCTATTCCTAGTTGCTAGGAGTCCCTTTCCTGGCAGCGTCCTTTGCAGGATATGGATGCAGGTCTGAATAGGAGGATTGAGGTGCTTTTGTAAACTAGTGTTGGGGCAGCAAGCACAAGCATCTCCAAGGATTCTCTCTATTGTTTGGCAAAGGACTTCGGTCTCCTGGGATGACAATCTGGCATCGCTCCCCTTGGGGCTTCGGAATGGACTTGGGACCACCTCCCACTCCCTGGCAGACATTCGCTATTGCAGCATTTGGCCCTGTGCTCCTTCCTGGGTGTCTTACATCCCCTTGGGAAAGACAGGTAGGGGCTTCCCATTCTTCGGCAATGTCCTTCACCCTTACCAATTCCACCAGGTTTACCTGGATGGGCCAGAGAAGAGTAATCTGTGGTTAAGGAGTAAGGTATCCCAAAGGGCCCAAATGATTGTGTTTTCCAGGATGGGCAAGTCCTTTGAGATGTGAAGATCTAAGTTGAGATTGACCTTTGAGTCTTTTAGACATTTATTCATTATATCTACTGGGGGTCTGGTGCTGTGAGATGTTGGGGAGGGCTGGGAGCCCAGCAGGGATCAAAGAAGCAAAAGAAATGATCCTCATTCACAGGAGTTAGTGTGTGAGACATAAAGCTATATGTATGTGATACATATATAGCAGGTTGTAAATAAATGGTAGAGGTGAGAGATCAAACAAGGAGGAGAGAGAGAGGGAAAGAGAGAACTGGTAGACAGAGGAGGTCAGGGAAGAACTCATGGAGGGGGAAGTCTTGATGATTATGTTGGATCAAAGCATGGTTGGAAGGGGCCAGTGGGAAGGAAGAGGAGATGTTCATGTGGAGGTTTGATATATCATGGAATTGACACAGGGCAGGACTAATTGACCAATGAATCAGAATAGAGGCCTAGCACGGCCCCTCTCACATGTAGAACCTTAATAGCCGGCGGTGGCCTTGCAGATCACTGGGAAGAGGAGGGGCGAGCTGGCATTGGGCTGGGACTCTCGCCTGTGCTTATGAAAAACACGTGAAACTGGATGCTAATGCACAAACTGTAAAATTAATTTCCTCATAAACTAAAGACTTAAATGTGAAAGGCCAAACTTTAAAGCTTTCAGAAGTAAATAAAAGAGGCTATCTTTGTGACTGCAAGATGTGGAAGATTTCTTAAACAAAAAGCATTCATAATGAATTAAAGAACTGATAAATTTAACTGCGTTAAAATTAAGAATGCATGTTGGCCAAAACAATGGCATAAAGAAAGCGCAAAGACAAACCACAGATGGAAAGAATATATTTGCAACAAATAAATTCAGTAAGGGATTAACACCCCAAATACAAAGAATTCAGAAAAATCATTAAGGAAAAGATGAATAGTCCAACAGTTAAATGGGGGGGGGGGGGGAAGACATGAGAAAGCATCCCATAGTAAAGAGGATCAGGATTGGCAAAGGATCAGGAACTGAGTAGAAGCCAGGCAGGTTGAAGGCTTAGGAGGGGACAGGGACCAAAATGTAGACATGTGGCTGGAGACTCTGCATTTTTTCCCACCACTCCCTCAGGGAAGCTCTACTTTTAAGAGAGAGAGTAGGCTCAGAGATTAGCTACAACTTCCACTCTTTGAAACTCCCTCCAATAAATAGCCTTGTGCTAGAAGCTCGAGTGTCATCTGTCACTGGGAGGTGACACACAATGATATGCCAGGACACATGCCTCCAACCAGCAATCCTCATCGTGGGCCCTTCTGTAATAGATCTGCAGGCTTAGGTTTTGATGTAAAGCAGAAGGAGGTGGGATTTTGTTGGATGTAGCAGTCGCCTCCGTTCATCACTGTGGCTCCTCCCTACAGTGTGGGTCCCTGTTATTTTTCGCTGGAAATAACAGGAAGGTGGCTGATAAAGCCCTCTCTTTTGGCTCACGCAGCCAGCACCGCTGGGCAGAGGCTGCTCTTCAAGAAAATTTTTCAAAGGCCCCGTTGCCTTGAGATGCTGTGCACTATTTCTGTGGGCTCTTAAACAGAATAATTCATTAGTCAGTGAATAACAATCAATATCACATTCCGACAATTACACACTGACTCTGTTTACCCAGTGGACCCTCTCTGATAATATTATTTATGATCCTAAATAACTCTATCGGTATTCAATAGAGCTGGGGGGGCCTCTGGGACCAGGACACAATCGAATCATGAAGACATATGGTTTTCTCGGCCCTGAAAATGTTCAGAGGCACTTTGTTCATGGGAGTCTTGGAGTCCTCGCTTCCCTGATCTGTTCTCCAGCTTCCCTAGCAGGACCTGCAGGAGAGGCCTCCTCTTTGGGATAGGGATGCTGTGCCATGTGAGGGAGATGGGGCTGCCAAGGGAATTTACCGTGGCTATTTTAGGATTGTCCAAAGTGAAGGACATGAATAGTACAGTGGATTTCGGACTAGAGTGGCAATTGGGATGTCACGAGGCTTTGCCTGTAGGAGAGTATGGAACAAATGTGTCCATCTGGGAGGGGTTAGCAGGGCTGCAGAGAGAAGGTGATGAGAATGCGAGGCGTGTGTATGTGCATACATGTGTGTGCATACGTGTGTGTGCATACATGTGTGTGTATGTGTGAATGCCTGTGTGCTTAGATAGGAGTCCATAGTAGGAGGAGGGCTTAGGTGAGAAGCAGAGGATTTGTGAGGCCTGAGGGTCCCACAGATTGGGGTTCCAGAGGAAAGTGAGACTATGCACTTAAAAACACATCTCTTCATTATTTGACTTTTTACAAGAACATGCATTATTTATGTAAATAATAAATATATAGATGACAACCCTCATGCTCCCTTCTTGGTCTCACTGTCTCCCTCTTTCTACCTCCTCCTGCATCCTTCTCTCTTGTTCTCTCTCTTACATGTGCACACACGCACGTGTGTGCATACACACAAGATTCAAGAAGCAGCATCAAGACAGGCATTGATGCAATCACTTTGTGATAACCGCAGGCTAGAATGACATGAAAATGGAGTGTTCCTCAGAGCAGACTCTAAGCCCACTTGGCAGAAAGGTATGTGAAGGCAGAGGGTCAAGGAAGGCCAAGAGTGGAATTTTTTTTTAAGATTTTATTTACTTATTCATGAGAGACAGAGAGAGAGAGAGAGAGAGAGAGGCGGAGATAGGCAGAGGGAGAAGCAGGCTCCATGCAGGGAGCCCGAAGTGGGACTCGATCCTGGGACCTCGGGATCATGCCCTGAGCCAAAGGCAGATGCTCAACTGCTGAGCCACCCAGGGATCCTCAAGAGTGGAATTTTGAAGTGGAGCCACTGAAATCCTATCACTGACCTCTCTCTCTCCTGAGGAGAGTAGACTGGACATGGGGAGGGTTGTGACTTTCAGGAAAGGAAGTGCCTTGTCCAGGACCCCCCAGGCACCTGCATGGGCTCTGATACCTGACTGGTAGGGAAGTTTCCAGAATTGAAAGAAAGAGCCCAGCTTTCTGAGGCTGTGACAGCCTTGCAAAGGACAGTTCTTGGACAGGTGCCAGCACCTGGCAGTCACATTTGAAAACTGCCCTTTCCAAACGTTCTCCATAACAACCCTGAGAGCTGGACAGAGAAGGCATTGCCACCCCCATGCACCAGATGAGGCGACCAGAAGTTCTAGGCAGGTATGCCTGGTTCTGGTGCCAGGAGCTCCAGCCTCCCCATCCAACAGTCTCTACACCAGCCCTGTAGCTTTCCTACCCATCTGACCCATGCGGCCAATAGTCAGAGGTGGGTGTCTGTGTGCAGGTCTGCACCGAAAGGTAATCTAGAGCAAAGGACTCAAAAACCAGAAATCCCTTGCAGAATGTGGGGGAGATGCCCTTCGATTCTGACCTCAGTCCTCCAGTTGGTCCGCTGTGGGCCAATGGTCTTCACTGCACAGAAGTCTCACAGATGCTTCGACCTTACTCACTTCCTTCTCTCTTTCTATAATTCTCTCCTTTGCTTCCTTCTGTCCTCAAATATTATGGAACACCTGCCATGCTCAGACACTCTGCTAGGAGTTTTAGGAGATAAAGAGGACACCTGTCTGCAAGAGGCTTACAGTATAGCATCCCAAGAGATGTGCCCACCACAACCACTCTGCAAGTCAGGTCGGGAGATTCCATACGGGAGGCACCGATCAAGCTCTATGGGATTGTAGCCTGTACTTTGTACAGGCTTAACGTATGATATGGAACCACAAAGCAATTTTGCTTTGTTTCCCCCTGCCCACTTATGTTTATTCAAGGGAGGTGTTCTTCTACCCCTGGATATAGACTTGGACAGATCCATGACTTCAGTACACACTTTCAGTACTAGAAAGTTCAATGACACTTTTTTAAAAGATTTATCTATTTATTTGAGAGAGACACAGAGAGACAGAGAGAGAGAAAGAGAGAGAGAGCGTGTGAGTATGGAGGGCAGAAGGAGAGGGAGAGAGAATCCTCCGGCAGACTCCCCGCTGAGCACAGAGACCACCTCAGGGCTGATCTCACATGACCTTGAGATCACGACCTGAGCAGAAACCAAGAGACGGAGGCCTACCCGACTGAGCCCCCCAGGCACCCCTCAATGACACTTTAGGTAACGCTTAGGCTCAGCTCAGATTCAGACTTCCCAATGCCATGTGGCGGGCAAAGCTTCCCAGTTCATTCAGAGTGGCAGCACTGTCCCCTCTGCCCAGTCAGCGCCCACAGCAGATGTCCCCCTGCCTGCCGTCACTGGGAAGAGGTCAAGTCTCCTTCCCCACCCTCCCAGTCCTGTTTATGACTGTAGAACTGGGTGGGGGCGGGAGAGAAGAGAGGTGAGTGGGGCAGGGAAGTCTTCCTTGATGGACCGGTCATGGCTCAAGGGAGTATCTGATACTCTATCACCTCAGATTCCGGGCCCTGGCTTGGGAGGTTAGAGAAGAGAAAGGTTAATTTTGATTGAGGAGCTTTAGAGATGTGAACGTGTGGGGTGTGCTGACATTCCAGGTGGAGGCAGAAGCAGGGGCATTTCTGGAGGAGTGCCATCACACCCTTGTGCATTAGAGGGCAAAGGTCATGGGTTCTGGGCTGCTGGGTGCACACACCCGTGGGAATCCTGTTGCACTGCGTGAGACCATCCCTGGCTGTCCTTTTCCCCTCAGCTACCACGACGCTTTGCCCTTGGCCCTCGGCAGCACCGGGGCCGGAACAGGATTCTGTTTGGGACAGCTGTGCTGAGGACTTCATGTTGTCGTGTTAGAATTTCCGCCTGAGACTGAGCCAAATGAGAAAACGGGGAGCACCTCCCTCCACTCTCTGATTCTGTGCATTTGGATTTAACTTGAGTAGTTTGGACTTTCTTTGGACTTTAATTCAGAGAGGCGAGCAACTTTGATTTCGGACTTTAATCTCTGTGGGATTTTAATCTCTAAATTTTCCCGGGGAATTTGATAACGGGAAGGGTTTATATCCAAATTTGGGGCATCTTATTTTGGCATTTATTATTAAAGAATCTTTATGCATTTTTTATTAGCTCTTTATGCATTTTATTATTGAAGTATCTTCACACTGCTATTAAATCTCATTACAGAGCCTCTGATGAGTTTATTGGACTATGTGGCTGGACATAAATTTGAGTTGGAAAGAGAATAAGCTCTGAACTTTCAGCCTTGGGTACAGCAGGGCTTTGGGGTTGATTGAATGCACATACTGTTCTGACCCATTGCAAGGCCTCGTGGGGGCAAAATTGACACCGTCTTATAATCGTCCCAGGAAGATACATGAAGGGAGCAGAGGTTGGGGCTGGCTGAGCAGGCTCAGGTAGCTGGGACAGCTCATTCCCCACTCCTGGTTGGGGGGAGCACAACCCCCCACATGGTTGACCAGAAGTTTAAAAGTTAAGCCCAGTTGGTTAGGAAAACGAAACACTGAGGAATGCTTTTCGCCTTGTTCTCTGGTTTCCACATGGAGGGGCTTCCCTGGAGTGACACTCCTGCCCCTTGCTGCCTCTCTTCTTAACCCTCCAAGGAGGAGTGATCTGTCACTTATGAGTTTATGTGTGACCCCCTTTCTTCCTCCCCTAGTCCTGTCTTCGGGGATATGTCTGCTTTCAGAGGACGTAAAATCTCTGCTGTCACCACGTAGTAAGACAGTAGGGCAGACCATGCCTGCATCAGGGACTCCTAACATTTTGGAGAATCGGGTCATTTTATGGGTATGAAGCAAGTCACTTTGGTCAGACACAGCCATACCCTCCCATTTAATGTGATCAGAATAAAGGTGACATTTGGATCTCCATTTCTCTGGCTCTCGGTCTATCTCTGAAGTGGTTCTGGACCCGGAAAGGGAGAAAGCAGTGTTACATATTTGTCGCCCCCCCCAAAAAAAACCTGCAAAGTAACCCCTTTGGACCAATAGCCAAGTGATTTCTCAGCTGTGAACTAACAGTTTTCTTTTGGAATGAATCGTGTGCTTTCAATTTTCCACTTCAAAAACACACACTTCAGCAGAAGTCACTTTGCAGCAAATGAAAGAAGGAATTTCCCGGGGGAAGAGAGGAGTTTGATACTTAGCCGAGGGCAGAGGGTATGACTTAGGGGCATCTATTTTTCCCAACTGTGAAGTCACCAGGAGGTCCTTTTGATATCATTGTCCTCACAGCCAATAAGGGAGTGGTTTGCAAAATGCTAACGATTAAGCAGGGCTCGGGGATGAATGGCATCCCACTGTCCACGGGGTCTGGGCGAGAACCCGAGTGGTCAGAGTGTCTGGCTCACAAGGGAGGGAGGGGGTCAGGGGTCGGTCGTATTGTGACTTGCTGAGAGTGTCTGCTGCGTGGGGCCTCAGACAGAAGCGGGGCTATTAAGACGGTGTGTGCTATAGTGGGCCCACTGAGACCACTAAACGCCTCGCTCGAGTTACTACCCCCCTCCTCCCCTTCCTCCCCCTCCTCCCCGCCACCCTGTCTCTAGCCCTCGCCCTCGTCATCATTATTAGCAGGGACTGAGCACTTCACTATGTGTGGGGCACCGTGCCTGCTAGTCCTTCTCCTGCCTCATCTTCGCACTACGGCCCCCAGAGGTAGAAAGCAATCTCACCCCTCATCTCTGATGGGTAAACTGAGGCTGAAAGAAGAGAAGCCAATAGACAGTAGAATCCAAATTCCAGTTCAGACCAGTGTGACTCCACCATCTGTGCCCTTGGCAAGTACGCTATGCAGTGCAGATGCTCACCTCGTGTCCTCTTGGATGCTTCCAGTGATGCGATGCTCACTAGCCCCTAATCTCCGACTGTTCACCTGGAGCCATGCAGGGCGGTCTTGGAATCCGAGAATGGCACGTGTGACCGAGGCAGGGCCCGGTTAATGCTCTGCAGCTGAGCAGGGAGATGGGGCTGGTGCCACGTGAAAGACTGACCCGTGGAGATGGCACCTCACTGAACGCAGTGAGGCTTGAAGTGGGTGTGCTGTGAGCGGCCCGGCCTTGCCCTCCTGAGGCGGGCACCCCGAGGGCCACCCCGCACCCACTGGGCAACCTGGCACTCCCCCTCTCTGCATGCCGTGGCCTTCCGTGGGGGCCACGAGCTGCACGCTGAGGCTTTGCTTCCTGCTCCGGGAGCCTCGCTGCTCCCACATGCTGTTTGCAATGTTTTACATCTACCTCGGCAAACCTGCCAGGCGTTCTGGCTGGATGATGCTGTTCACATTCTGAATGCTCATGTTTACCCACCTCTCCGCTGAACAAATTTACAAGGTAAACATTTGGGGACATCTCAGAGATTAAAAAAAAATCACAACACAAAACTAACACAAATGTGTTGTCCTCCCCAACCCCTTATTCCTAACTAATAAATCATAAGATAGAATTAACCGAGATTCAAACTCTTGCCACTGGATCAATGTTGAGATCCTGCCTCCACCCCATTCTCATCCCCAGGCTTTCCCCTAACTCTTATCAGAAGCCTTGCTGTTCCCAGATGTGTTGGTACACAGAACATGAGATGTTGGGTCACTCAGATCTGGCTTCAAATCCTAACTCGGCCTCATGTTAGCTGTGTGATCATGGGCAAGTGTCTTGCCCTCTCTGGGTTTGTTTTCCCATGGGAAGCAAATACCCCCCCACCCTTTGCACTGCTGTGGTGACTTTTAGACCAAATACCCGGGACATGGGTAGTTTGGGTAGTTGGTTGACCATTCCGGGATTTCATCCTTTCAATCTTGGCCAGTTCAGTGATCAGTGATTTTCATCAGTTGCAATCAGATAATGGAGTGACAGGTCAGGGGTTGGACTAGCTCAAACCAGACACGGAGCTACCTTGGGCACAGCCCTGCCATTTGTGTGTGTTGTGCCTCTGTCTGTTGAGCAGAGATCATTCTGCTGCCTCTTAGCAGAGGGATGCGAGGCTGAGATGGGAAGATGCAGGGAGGTGTTCAAAGGTCTGCTGAAAGGTTCAGTAGCCCCTTACAACCCCCAGTGTGTCTATGGCAGTGGGTCACCCCAAACCTCCCGTAATAGCCACTGGCATCTCCCATATAAAGGTCCTGTCTCTTGGGGTGTTGATCACATGCTCCTGCTCTGGCCGCAGCAGACCTCTGCAGCTTCATTTCCAGGCCCCCTCTCTCATCCCAGGGACCACAAATGCACTGCGCCCAGTTGCTCCTTGGATCATCTACTCCCTTCTTGGAATGCCCCCCACTGAGCCTCCCCTATCCAACATTGCCTCACCATGTCAACTCCAGTTCACCCCCAAATCTTGCTTTGAAGTGTTCCCTGTGCCCTGTGGCTCTTCCTAACTCCCCTCCCTTCACTCCTCTTTCTGCTCCTGGGACAGCCAGCAAAGCCTCCACCACAGCACCACTATTTCCATGCCAGCCTCCCCTGACAGATCTCGTCCGAAATCTCAGACAAGATCTGTCCCTGTGTCCCCAGTGTCCAGCACAGCACCAGACAAATGACAGGCAGTAGTAATAAACATTTGTTGTCAAATCACATTCAGAGCTGTGCACTGCTCCCTCTCATCCCCCCTCCCTCCCCACAATGCACCCTTGGCCTTCCCTTCCTTCCCTCCTTTCTCGTTCTCTCCTCCTCCCTCTCCTCCCTGTCCCATCACTGTCCCTGCAGTCCCCTCATTGAACTTTTCTGAGCAGTAACAAGGCCAAAGATACCTCACAAAGCGAGCACACCACCCGCAAATTATCAAGACTTGCCACCATTCTTTTAGGACAGCACTATTTTGGGGATACCATTTATCTCCCCTTCTTCCCACATGTCCAGCCCCGGGGTGGGTCGTGGAGGGGACAAAGCCAGCTCCTCTAATTTGGTGGCATCCAGTGCAGAGCCAAGCAGCCAACATCCCCCCTCCTGCCCCTCTCACCTCTGCAGGCAGCTCTGGGCAAACAAGTCAGTCTTCATTAAGACAAGGCGCACCTGTTACCTGAGCGAACTCTGCCCTCGTCCCTGGTGGCAATTAGTCCGGCTCTGGCTGGTTTGCTTCCCCCCCTCTCTCCACGAGACGTTCTCAGTGTACAGGCGATCAGAATCTCCTGCCCAGGGGTCCCGCTGGCTGTTATTATATGGCTGCCCTGCCATCCCTGCCTCTAAAGCACCCCTTGGAGAGGAATTTTAATGTGTGTGGAAGACAGCAGCAGACGTGTGGAGGGGGGCACAGGGAGCCACGGCCTCGGGTATCTGGGCAGGTGAAGGGGGCCTACGCCGGATTGTTTTAAACTTCAAAGAGGCAGCTTCAGGAACCCTGCATTTATTTATTCCATATTGCCAGTAAAGATGAGGATGGAATGACAATGCCGGTTCTCGGAGGGCCAGTCTGGTGTGGAACCGAGCTGCCTGCGTGGTGGGGCTCTGGGTGGAGGAGAAGGAGAGAAGGGGAAATGTGCTCCGTGAGGTCAGGCTTCTGATCCATGGAGGCCTTTCTTCCCCTTTCTTCAAGCACAGACAGGAACGCGCAGGGTCCAACCACAGTCATTTGCACCCAGCCCTGGTTCTGTCCGTGGCCTGGAGGGCATTTTTGTTGTCTGTCTGTCCGGTCCTGTGCAAGCCAGTGACTCTGCTTGCAGGCTTCTGTTTCAGCCGAAAGTGGAGAGAAGGGCTGTAGAACGATAGAGAACAGACAACCCTCCGAGGGGCACTCACGTTGATTTGCATATCTCCTAGGTACAGGATGTTACCTTTGATCATTTCATCTTCCTGGTACCCCGAAGAAGTGGGTACATGCTCCCCCTTTACAGATGTGGTAACTAAGACCCAGAGACACATGGAGGAGCTGTGAGCAGCGGAGCCTCTCTGCCTGGACCGCAGGCTACTGCAGGAAGGTCAGCGTGGGAGCTGAGCACCACCCCTCCCTCGGACCTCACTCCTCCACCCCCTCCTCAGCTGGGTACCCCCGAGCTCTGCCCAAACTCGTGCCCAGACCCAAGACCCTTGACTTCTCCTGACTCCACACAGCAGCCTCATGGGCCTGAAGCTCTAGGAAGGAAGCCAGGAGGTGGTGCCTGTCTTGGCCTGGCCCGTGGCTGCGAATGAGTGCCTGGGTAGCCCAAAGGGTGCCCTCCCCTCTCCCAGAACATCTGTCAGCCCAAGCATCCTCCCCTGATGCGTAGATGGTCAGTATTCAAGGTCAGAGGTAGAGTCAGGGCTTCTGTGGTACAGAGGAGAGGGACCCACTCCTCCGCTGTACCTTCTTAAACTCTGAGGGGCGTTCTATTCTCCGCACCCTGCAGAAAGCCCTACTCTGGCCCACCAGCTCCTCCTGCAGCTCCATTTGCCCCTGGATGAGGCCGGGCCCTGATTCCATCCCATAAAACCTCCGAGGCTGGGCCTGCCCCTCCATGCACAGCTCACACCAAGTGCCTACCCAGGTCTGGTCTATCTCCCTCCCTTCCAGAACTCATCCCCAGTTGATGGTTGCCCTCTCTGTCCTGACTTCCTCTTCTTGCTAGTTGTGCTTCTAGAATCGACCTCCTCTGCTCCCGCTTTGACAAAAGCGCAAAGACAATTTAAGGAAGAATAGACGGTCTTTTCAACAAATTATTTTGAAACAATGGAACATTCACATGCAAGAAAGTGAAGTTCCACCTACATTACACAGCTCATACAAAAAAATAACTTAAAATGGGTCACATATCTAAGTGTAAAACATGCAATAATGAGACTTTTAGAAGAAAGCATTGGAAAAAGTTCTCATAATCATGATTACACAGAGTTCTTAGACATAATACCCAAAGCGTGGTCCACCAAAAGCATGATGAACTAGTATACATCAAAATTAAAAACATTCATGCTTTAAAAGACACCATTAAGAAAGTGAAAAAAGCCTCACACAATAAAAGAAAATATATGCAAATAATATATGAGACTGTGTACAGAATATATAAAGAACTCTTTCAACTCAGTAATAGATAACCTAATTTAAAAATGGGCAAAGGATTTGAATCTGCAGCCTGGGGAATGCCTTCAGCTATCCTAAACCCCACAGGAAGCAGGTTCTTCAGGTTGGAGTCCCAGCTCCCATCATACTTCTACTTGTGTGACTGTCATGAGTCACTCAGTCTCTCCCAGACTCAGTTTCTTCACCTTCACGTAAGAATCTCAACGTTGATGTCACAGAATAGCAGAGTGAGAGGGGGCATATGTGAACCTCGGGAACCTGAGTTTGCATCCTGGCCCTGCCACAAGTAGCTGGGTTTTCCTGGACAGGATTTTTTTGGTGGTGATGTTGGTTTTCACTAAGTCTTTCTTTCTAAAGAAGTATTATTACATTTTATTTTTTTAAGCTCCTTTTCTGAAACTTTATTTTTAATGACCAAACAACATGTACTACTGCAGAAGAATGGGAAATTTTTATTTATTTATTTATTTATTTATTTATTTATTTATTTATTCATGAGACACACACACACACACACACAGAGAGAGAGAGAAAGAGGCATAGACACAGGCAGAGGGAGAAGCAGGCTCCATTCCATGCAGGGAGCCTGACGTGGGACTCCATCCCGGGTCTC
Organism: Nyctereutes procyonoides; assembly: GCF_905146905.1. NCBI lineage: Eukaryota > Metazoa > Chordata > Mammalia > Carnivora > Canidae > Nyctereutes > Nyctereutes procyonoides. The sequence continues at coordinate 72,080,918 of NW_026575140.1, forward strand.
CAGGATCATACCTTGGACTGAAGTTATCGCTAAGCCACTCAGCCACCCGGGCTGCCCAAGAATGGAAAATTTAGATGAGAAACACAAAATCACCCTTATTCTAATACATACAAACAAGCACTGTGAACATTTTGGAGTTATTATGTTCAGCTTTGCTATATTTGTGCATACATCCAAATGCCCATAGCCATGTATCTAAATACAATCAAACATTTTTAAAGTGCAATGGTACATATATCTTTTTACGCTCGTGGCAAAATGCACGTAACAAAATTCACCATCTTAATCATTTTTAAGCACACAGGTCAGTAATTCAGTACTGTTAAGTATCTTCACATTATTGTGCAACAGATCTTCAGAACGTCTTCATCTTGCAAACAAACTCTATGCCCATCAGAACCCTCGTGCACTGTGGGTGGGAATGCAAATTGGTGCAGCCACTGTGGAAAACAGTATGGAGTTTCCTCAGAAAGAAAGAAAGAAAGAAAGAAAGAAAGAAAGAAAGAAAGAAAAGAACTACCCTATAATCCAGTAATCCCACTTGTGGGTATTTATCTAGAGAAAACCAAAACACTAATTCAAAAGGATCTGGGCACCTTCGTGTTCATTGCAGCATTGTTTACGATGCCCAAGACACAGAAGTCGCCCAAGTGTCCATACGTAGACGGATGGATAAAGAAGATGTGCTACATACACACTGTAAAATATTACTCAGCCATAAAAAGAATGAGATCGAGCCATTTGCAACAACGTGATAGACCTCCAGGGTATTATGCTAAGTGAAATATGTCAGACAGAGGAAGGTAAATATTGTGTTCTCTCACTTACATGTGGCTTTTAAAACAATAACCTCAAAAGCAAAAAAACAAGCTCCTAGATGTAGAGAACAGATTGGTGGTCTCCAGAGGCAGAGGATGGACTGGGCAGATAGATGAAAGGGGTCAAAAGGTATAAATTTCCAGATATAAAATAAATAAGTCCTGGGGATGTCATGGGCAGCATGGTCATTATAATTATTAATACTGTAGTGCATATTTGGAAGTCGATGAGAGAGGAGGTCTTAAAAGTTCTCATCACAAGAAAAAAAAGCTCTGTAACCATGTATGGTGATGGATGTTAACTAGACTTGTTGTGGTGGCCATTTCACAATATGTATAAATATCAAATCATTATGCTGTACACCTGAAACTCATATAATGTTAGAAGTCAACTATATCTCATTAAAAAAATGATTTTTTTGGGATGCCGCCTGGGTGGCTCAGTGGTTGAGCGTCTGCCTTGGGCTCAGGGTGTGATCCCAGAGTCCCAGGATCGAGTCCCACATTGGGCTCCCTGCATGGAGCTTGCTTCTCCCTCTGCCTGTGTCTCTGCCTCTCTCTGTGTGTGTCTTTTATGAATAAATAAATGAAATCTTTTTTAAAAAATGATTTTTCAACAAAACTCCGTTAAGCTTTATACCCATTAACAATTCCTATTTCTTCCCACCCCCTGGTGACCCCTATTCTGTTTTCTGTTTCTACGAATTACTTATTCTAAGTACCTTATATGAGTGGGATCATATAATATTTATCCTTTTGTGTCTGGCTTCTTTCACTGAGCATGATGTCTTCAATATTCATCCATATTACAGCCTGCGTCGGAATTCCCTTCCTTTTTAAGATGAATAATATTCCACTGTATGCAGTTGGGCAGGGTTTTAAACATCTCACCTCAGCTTCTCCATCTGTAAAATGGGGCAAATAGTAGTAGCCACCTCATGGTGCTGTTGTTGCAATCACATCAGCTAATACATGCCCCATGCTTAGAAGAACGCCTGGCACACCATAAAACCAATCGCGTAATGTTCCCTATTATTCCTGTTATTGCTGTTGTCATTTTATCTCAGTTCTCCCAAAGGACAGAGTTTCCTGGACTCAATAATAGCAATTACTATTTACAGAGCACCTTCTGTGTTCCAAGCATGTGCCAAATAGCTTACATTAATGATCTCATTTACTCCTCAAGAAACTTATGACACGGTATTATTTTCTCCGTGTTTCAGAGGACTTCACTGGAGCTCAGAGATCTTCATTAGCCTAGGGATATGGAGCTGTGTGAGTGGTCAGGTTGCCACTCAAAGTCAGAGCCATCTGATCCCCAAGTCCCCCCCACCCCCAACTGGCCACTGTGCGCATCACCTCCCAGAGGAACCTGCTCTTAGGTGACTCAGCTTTGCTTCCTGCCAGGTGAGGCAGTGGCACCTCCTCTGTGGCTGTTAACTGTCCCAAGTTCCCAACGTGAAAGGCAGAAAATGGGCAGGAGGGAAGCCTGTCTCCTCCGTCGCCCTCACCCCTGTCTCTCTCCTGCACCTGCAGGTCCTCACTTGCATCCCAAAGCTGCCGGGTGGAGGCCAGAGGCTGACAGCAGGAAGGAGAGCTGCCCCATGGGATTTTTAGCAAGCTGGGAAGGACTTTGGAGCAGGGCGCCTTGGGCTTCCTTCATATCACAGAATCAAAGTTCAGAGAGGGTTGGTTGGCAGTTGTCCATCATACGAGCCTACCCATCGGTCTGTGGCATTAGAGACAACTGAGGTGGCAATTGCCCCATTACCACAGGGTTTAAACAGTTTTAACTAGACGGACAGGCTTTAGCAGGGTCTTATAGGGGGAAGCCCTTCTGGGCCTGTTACAGCCTGGTGCTCTGAGGCTGGAAGAGTTTCTGTGGTTTCAGCGCCTGGGAGAAGAGCTACGGGGACCTCCCACACCCGGGGAGGCTCCCAGTACCAGTCGATGCATCATTTATATCCACCTCCAAAACCCATGCCAGCCGTTCTGAGGAAGTCAAGCTGAAATGGAGTTTTCGTTTTCCTGAATGTTGTCACTCTTATCCCATGCTCTCTGGGCTTTCTCACATATACCTTTCATTGGCCCAAATCCCCAAGAACAGAAAGAGACAGCAGAGAGCCAAGAGCCTTTCCGCCCAAACAGGCTGTGTGTGTGTGTGTGTGTGTGTGTGTGTGTGTGTGTGTGTATGCACACCATAGAGGGAGAGGGCTCTTGGCTACCTCTTCTGGTCCTCCAGCCCCTTGCCCTGAATAACCTGGTTTAATGGGAGTTGGCACTGTCCTGCCTTTAGACAAGACCCAGTTTCTGCAATTTGGGGGATTCAAAGAGAAGTCTACTGGCTCGTAGCCAGAGAATGACCAAAGCAGACCAGTGGCAGCGTGGTGAGTGAGGTTCCTGTACTTTGGAACCATTGTTGAATGGCCAGCTCGGTCACGTATTGGCCTTAGAAATCCGAGCAGACCCCTTGAACTTGGTGAGCCTTCTTTCCTCAGGCCCTAAAGTAATAAGAACTATAGAACAATAAGGCAATTACAGCAGAACCACTTCTGCAAAGATGTGATAAGGTCAACTGGACAGCAAAGTGAAAGCACTCTGTAGACCATGCATGCCATACATGGAGGTGAGGTTCTTATGCTGGTGCCAGCAGCCAGGAGTCTCGGAGGGCAGCATGGAGGAGGGGACTCAGGGAGACCCACATGACTCCCTGTCCTGCCCATTAGCTGTGGGCCTGAACTGCGGACTCTCCAGGGGTTAGAAGGAGCTCAGGGATGACTGCCTGTGACAAGGTAGTACAAAGAGGGTTTGGTGACCAATTAAATGGCCATTGTCTCCCCATCTTGGATTGGTGGGACTTCGCGATGAATGCTCACAGAGCCTTATAACCTTCCAGTGTCTCAAATTCCTTATCTGAGAAGTATGGTAGTGGTCCTGCCCCATGTAGCTCTTAGAATCCAACAGACTTGAAAAGCCTGCGGTGTCACTGGGTGCTGGACGGGCTTTCAGGCTCACCCGGGTGAGCTCCTGCACGCTGGCATGCATGGTGTCACTGTGAACCCGGGTTGCCAGGTGATTCTTTCCAGCACTGGCCCCCATCCTGCCCCCAGCACGTGGCCAGGCCTGGGCTCCCTGGGTCCTACAGGAAACAGTTTCTTACTGAAGGAGAAAAACAGATCCCTGTCCTGGTGGGGAAACAGGTTGTGTGGACCTGGGAGCCCAGCCCTTCTGTCTTCGGTCCCTAAGAACACTGGTGGGGAGCTGGGGCCAGGCATCTCACCCACATCCTTGTCCTCTAAACAGCTCTGCTATCTCAGGTGTTTGTATCCACTCAGCCTAGGCTCGAGACACATGGAGTGAAGAAGGCTTCAGGATGACCCCAGCCCCCACTATCTACCTTCTAACTGCAGGTGCAAGAGAGACTCCCCAGGGAGAATTGCCCAGGTAAACCCAGACAAACCCCATATTTGTGAGCAAAATAAATTATCATTATCATTTTAAGGTGCTATTCTGAGTGGTTTGTTACACAGCCATAGTTGACCAGAGCAGAAAAGTCGCTTCTCAGTAGTTACTGTGAGAAGTAGTTGAGAAGGCCTATGACACGTTCCTGGCAGTGAATGCCACCTCCCTTTCCCCTCATCCTTCAGCCTTATTTGGGTTCCTTCACCAATGCCTCTCGAGTTGTCTTCAAACAGAAACCATGTACACCCCAGCTGATAGCCATCTCAGTGAAGCCATGAAAAGCAGGGCAGAGGATCTGAGCCTTCCACATGCAACCTGTGGGCTCCAGGCCCACAGAGCTGCTGCACATGATGCTGTGCCCTGGACTCCTCCCCGCCTTGGCACACATAGACCGTGAATTATTGGCCTCCCGAGTCATTCAAGAAAAGGAGCCCAGGGAACTTATGCAGGGCATGCTCTGTTGCTGACCTGGATCCCTTCATTGGCAAATACTCACTGGGGCCACACTATGCTGGGTTTTCCTTAGCCTGTAAGTTTCGTGAGGGCAAAGGCTTTAGCTTTGTTTTATTATTCTGTGTATTCTCTGAATTTCATGTCTCCATAAGAGAAAAAAATGCATATTAGAGTATAGTGATAACCATGGACCTTTCCAAGGGAAGACAAGGGGGGCAAGGGAGAAGGAAGGAAGGAGGGAAGGGAGAGGGGAGGGAGGAAGATAAAAGAGAGAGAGAAAAAAAGAAGGAAAACAGAAGAGGAGAGAGAGAGGGGGAAAAGAGAAAGACCGAGAGGAAAGAAGAAAGAGAGGGAAGAAAGGCTTTGGCTGAAGGCAAAATGCAACATGCACAAAGACGCCAGTCTTGTGCTGTTGTTGCCCTCGGCCTCGTCCTGAAGCTGGGAGAGCTGGAGGCTCCAGTCCCTAGATCTGCCCAGCTCTCTTTGTGCCAGCGTTGGCCTTGCACACACAGCTCTTGCCTGTAGCTCAACACCCCGAGCTCCTTAAATAGCTCTGAACCGCACTGAGTGGTGGATAAACATTTGTTTCACAGCTCACAAAGCAGAGCTGCTGGCTACCGGCAGGTTTGATGTAATGAGTTCCATTCTGGACCCCAGGGAGCATTTAGAATGGGCTCTTCTTTGCCCAGGCTGCCAGTCAAGCTGGTACCGGGGGGGGAAGAGAAAACACAGCACTAATCTCTTCCCCACCATCCCTGTCCAGACCTGGAATCCCCAGAAGCCAAACTGTTCCGTTCTCCTGGGATAGGATTGGGGAGCAGGGTGCCAGAAAGAGTGGCTGGGACACCTCCTCTCTTTGCATCCTCAGGAAATGACCTGGTTTCATGAGCAGTCCAGAAAACAGCCCTGCTCGGGTGCTGCAAACTGCTGGCACTTGACAGTCCATCCCCCTCTGCTTGCCCTACGGGGCCTTCTGTGGCTGGAGGGTTTGATTTGGAAAACAGGAAGCAGGGGTGGGACAGCCTGGCATTACCACCCTGTGTTGGCAGCCACCTTCCTTGACCGCTGCTCTGCACCATCCAGAAGGGGCCCAGAAACTTCTTCCGGCCTCGGTACTCAGAGAGACATGGGATCTGCTAGGAGCCACAGTGTCCTACAGTGTGACCCACGTCCCTATCACAGGGTGGTCAGGAGGTGGGTGGGAAGAAGTGGCTGATTCTCCTCTTCATTCTCCCTTTCCTCCCCAACTGCCCACTTCAGGACAATATGACACGCTGCCAGAAGGAGCTGAGGACCAGTTGATATGATGAATAAATGGTAATTATGTTGTTGGCCTTTCAGCACTTCCTTCGTGGATATTAATAGCCATTAATGCCCTGCTGCTTTGTGCGGCCCCCGGAGCCTGACAGCCAGAGCACGGGGGCAGGTCACTGCCCCGGCCCCCTCATGGAACCACTCCCCCCTGCCACGGCTTCATTTGCTTCCGAGGTTCAGGAAGGAAATGAACTAGCAAAGACAGTGGGTGGAAAATTAGAAGTGGAGAAAACAAATCCAAGGGGAAGTGATTTGGTTTTTCAGCCAAATTGGTTGTTGAATTGGCTTCTTGGACTGTGATGATTGGGATCTCCTAGGGGTCATCTTGTTCCTTTCCCAGACTCTAGGCAAGAGTCACCATGGAAGTTTATATCCTTTTCTAAAGTTACCGGGGCTGAAGAAATTGGTAAATGAGCTAAGAGGCAGACTGGAATTTTCTCACTAATACACATTAGGTGGCAAGAACAGGATGAATCAGGCTTAAGTAGCAGAGGTTTAGACAGAAGTGGATTCCCTGGATCTTGCTGTTCTTTGTATCAGCAGCTTGGTTTCCTGAGATACCATAAGCTGTAGAATCAGCAACCAGGGTTAACAAGACAGCTCTGTGTCCTGGACTAGGGGGTGAGGAGGAGGGGGGCACCTTTGGGTTAGAAGGCTCACCTTTATAATTGTGTGATTTGAGCAAATTACATACCTCTTCTGAGGCTCAATTTCCTCGTGAGAAAAAAAACTATTTCTAGAACAAGCCAGTAGGTAATAAATATTAAACAGTAGCCTTCTCCGGCGATGTGTTGGGCGGGTTTGTACCAGTTCATCAGCCAATGGTGTACGTAAATACATCTCTTCCCAGATTTGAGATCGGTGACATCACATCGGTAGCTTGAAATTGGCCGTGGCGGGAGTATTTACACCACGGAAATTGGCACTTCTCCCTTAGGAGAGCTGATTGTTCAACATCTGTCAGCACATGGCTGTTTCTGTCCCATTTCAGCTGTCTGGAGTCGCACGGTCTTAGAGCATGTCCTCAGGTTCCCGAAAGCCGCAAGCCAGCCCTTTGGATGATCAATGTGCCTCCCTTCCACCACAACAAACTGCTCGCTTCTAGCAGGGCTTGTCAACATCTCCTGGAGGCCCTATTAGAAAGCTGCACCTCCTTGATCTATTCAGTACCAAGAGGCAATTGTCAAGGAAGTTGATTGTAGTCCAAATCCAGGTATCAATTCAAAATGTTTTTACCTCAGACAACCACGTACGATCAATCAGTAATGTAATCCTCAGTTGGTAGAACACAAAAACAAAGCCCCACCTTGCCTCTTAAACACAGCATCATTAGTCTTAGGATAAACTATAAATTGATGCATAGAGCAAGCAGCCGGAGCTGCGTCCCAGGGAATAGGAGCAGATGAAATAGCAGTACTTTATGGTGAATGACAAATCATTGCTCGTTCTGTTCCCTATCAAGTGGAAAACCATTAATCACGTGGTGAATGCGCTGGATTCTAAGACAAATAGGACACCAGGAACAGATGCTATGGCTGGGACCGCTGGCCTGGGCAGAGCTGTGCTTTTTTGCTTTTCCTGGGAGACGGAGATGAGACCAATCCAGTTTCGGTACGGTCCTGTCCTTCATTCCAGTTTATAAGGGTGAGTGAGGCAAGGAATCCCATCAATTATAGTGTCCTTGAGGATAGGGAACTTCATCTTTTTCATGTTATACAAAGTCCTGTCTGAACAGCAAGAGAAGAGCCATGCTCCCAACCAAGAGAGAAGGAGCAAAGGCCTGATGCCTTGTTTTCTGATTTCAGGAAGTCACTGAAGTCCTGCTGGTCCCATATGGTGACTCCTCATCCTTGGGCCTGCCATGGTACTCCCAACCCCTTAAATCACTCTTTTATATTGAGGTATTATGTCCAAAATGGTTACATTACAACATCTGGGTCCTAGCATGATGAGCCACTATCCTAGCACATAATCAGCACTCAAAATCTATTTTGTTGAATGGATAAATGTAAGAGTGGATGCACGGCAATGTAGGGTAGGTAAGTTTGACTGGAAGGAGAGAAGTAGGAAAGGAGTGAAGGGTGAAGTTGTAAAAGGAATCTTATAGCAGGTGATCCTGCTTTGAGGGATAGGAGACTGGATTAAGTGATCCAAAATGAAGGACAGTAGTAGTAGAGGAAAGGTAGGAGGTCCTAAAGTTAATATCCACTTCCTTTCCCATTTTTCCCAGCACTGGCCCTTGTTGATTTTTAAGCAAAGTACACTGACAGCAATAAATATTGAAGTGTCTCTCTATCTTAATGAAAACACGAGGCAAGGAGGAAAAGTTAGTTGGTTGTGATTCACCGCAGCTCATAAATAATCCCACAGGCCCTATTTCTGGCCCTCTGCCATTCATAGGGCTGGGGAGCTAAGGAGCAATGGAATCTTTCTGACTGCTGATTTAATTAAGTGTGGCTAGACTGTGACAGAGGCTGGCTCGGCTCAAAGCCAAAGAAACAGGTGAATTGGCCATGTCATTGATGGGCAGGTCAGGCCCCTTGTTAGGCCAAAACAACCAGTGTTTTGGGATATCCGAAACCTCTGGATAGCAGTTGACTCTGCTAAGATGCCAGAAGACACCAGTGATTTGTTTATTACCTATCTCGGTAGTGACAACATACTGGTTAACGGGGTCCGTCTGACAGTCTGGGGTAGCTACAACTTTAGCAATACCAACTATTGGCATTGTGTAGTCAAAGCAGTGTTTGATTGAGGTTTGAAGTCTTTTTCCCTTTCTCCTGGTTGTTATGGACATAAAGCTGACACAGCTTAGGGGCAGTGTGGAAACAGTTGGCATGTTTCCTTCATGAAGTTTTCACCTCTGCCATCTGGAATGAGGAAAAGATGTCCTTCCTTCTGCCAGCACCACCCACCTTCCCCAAGCTGAGGTCTACACAATGCTCACCCACACATCAGGAACAGCTGTCTCAGGCAGAAGGCAGTTGACTCCAGGTGGGCGCTCAGCGAGAGGCCAGGTGAGATAATGAGCAACAGTAAAGTCCTTTTTAGGGAGGTGGGAGTCTATCGCAGGGTGAGTCGGTTGGCATATGCCAGGCCTTACATGGCTTGTAACATTTGTTCTTCTGTGCAGCTTGTTTCTCAGTGTGGGACCAGATCTGCTCTTCCTCCTCTCTTCTTTTCCTGACTTCTTTCCTGCCTTCATTTACACTGTGTTTGATGCCATAGGAGAGTCAGAGATGGGGTAGCTATAACCCCTGCCCTCAAGGACCTGGTCACCCTGTACTCAAGAAGGAAGTCATGCCCAAAGGAACCACACTGCTAATAATAAAAATAAAAATAAAAATACTACTACTACTACTACTACTACTACTAATAATAATAATAATGAGGAGGAGGAGGAAATATAAACCATGAGAGATTAAGGATTTGAAGATTCAAGAGAAGGAGTGTAGATGTTCTCTTGGGCTTCATGGAGGAAGTAAGTAGCAATCATGAGCCTGGAAAGACAAGTAAGGTTAGGACTGATATGATGCCTGGAGCAGTTAGGAGATCTATCAAATTATAGGCAGGGAAAAAGAAAAGAACAAAGATGTCATTGAAAAAAATAGGGCAGCATGGTTGAAATACTCAAAGATCCTTCCAGAGAGAAGATACAAACCAAAGGACAAATAAGAATAACATTTTGCCGCGATGAAATAGAGTCGGAACAAAAATAACATTGGATGCCGGGTTTAGGAGGTTGGACACATTTTGGACATCTGTTGGGATTTATTATCAGGTTAATGGTGTTGAAACTAATCTTTAGGAAAATTATCTGACTTCAGTTGTATGGTTGTTTGGAATAAGGGGAAATAAGCCACAGAGATGAAAGTTAATACAATATGAGACAGTCCAAGAGATTGAAAACATGGCGAGGATCATCAGGGTGAGAAAGCAATGAGGAAGCCATGTAGAAAAGCATGTCTGGTTAGGATCAATAGGACAGGGATCTAAAAACTGCCCACTAAAAGGAGAAGAGCTTAAAGTTACTCTGCAGTTTGGTACTTTGATATTAGGTTAAGTCGACAGGACAAAGGATGCCAATGATGTTGATCTCCCCTTGAGCCAACTCTGCTTGCAGCACAGATGTGGTCAAGAGTCCCACGTGGCCTGAAACTCACTTTGCACTCTGCCCGCATCTCACCTCAAGGGTTCCCTGTGTTTCTTTCCATCTGTGTCCTAAGGTCTTCTCCAAAACCTAGAAGCTTGCTTGGTTTGCCTACAGGAGTAACCAAAGTGTGTGTGGGACGGGGAAGGGATAGAATGCCGTGGGAAACTCTCAACCAATGGGCAGTGGGGTCAATGTTGTGCCCTCAGGCCTTCTGAGGAAACATTCTGACAACTTCTCAAAAGGATCCAGCAGAATGGAGTCTGTACTGTCCACAACACTGATCCTGTCAGTGCTCCCTCACACAGATGCTCCTGCATCCCTGTCTCCTTCTCCCTGGTCCCTCACTCCTGCCTCCTGGGATTGCCTCCCACATAAATCATCCTCACCCACTCCATGTCTCAAGCTTTGTTCTGTGGATAATCTGAGACAGACATATCCCGTGTAAGGTGGGCGGTGGACATTCAGGTGCTTTCCCTAAGACAAAAGTAAATGTGACTCCAGAACTCTAGAGAGAGGCTGGGGGTTGAGATAGATTTAGGAGCCATCAGTGTGGGCAGGGTGATTGAAATCAGGGAAGCAAATGCAATTGTCCAGGGAGGAAATGGGGTGGTGGCGGGGGGTGGGCAGAAAAAGGAAAGATAGCACACCTTGGAGAATTGTCCATTAGCAAGGGATAAGGATGAAAGGAAGTGGAGAGCCAGCCCAGAAATTGAAAGTCCATGCATCTGGCACCTGGAAAGGCTTTAAAAAATACCAGCATCTCACCACAGAGTCGATGATTTAGAATCTTCAGGGACAGGGGCTTCTCTTTCAGTTAGACTGACAGACTGGGAAAAGAAGGAACAGAGATCATTTGATAGCTTGAGGCAACAAAGTAGGGAGGTGGTGTCTTTAAGTGCAGAAGAGATGTAGAGGGAATATATCCCAGGTAGAGGGAATTAAGCCAGTGGGAAGGAAGATATTAAAGATGCAAGAGAAAGGGAATAGTATATGGAGAGGGACTCAAGGGAGGAGAAGAGATCGAGAACACGAGTGGGGTCAAGAGAGTTTAGTTTTAATAAGGAGAATTCATTCATCCAACCATTCACCAGGCATGGGTTTGGTCCCTGCCGTATGATCAGGCTTTGCGCTAGGATCTTGGCATCAAGAGGAGGGCAAGGCACAGCCACTCCCCTGTAGGAGTGAGGAGGGGGAATGAAAGAATCCCTGGAAATGGGCTAGGTTCTTTTTTGTTTTGTTTTTAAAGATTTTATTTATTTATTTATTTATGAGAGACACAGACACACAGAGAGAGGCAGAGACACAGGCAGAGGGAGAAGCAGGCTCCATGCAGGGAGCCCGATGTGGGACTCGATCCCATGAGCCAAAGGCAGACGCTCAACCGGTGAACCACCCAGGCATCCCTGGGTTAGGTTCTAGAAAGGAAACATTTATGATGGAAAGGAAAGAAATGCTCCTGCTTTAAGTAGCGCCTCTATCTGCTTACCCACTGGTTTTGATAAACTGAAAGGGGTCACCTCCCAGGACTCAGCTGTTTCACCTTTTCCCACCCCTCCAGTGAGCTGTTGCAATAATCCAAGGAGAGAAATGCCGTGTGGTAGTACCTAGCACAGTGATGAGTGTGTCCTAGGTCTTCCAAGCTCAGTTTTCTTTCTTCCCAAGGCAAAGCACAATAGTACCCCATAGAGGAAGACAAGTTTTACTCTGTCCCAAGGACCAAGTAAAGCTTTTAAGAGAAACTATTATTCAGACTAGCTTAGAGCTGAGGGAGGGGAAAGGGAGAAGGCAGTGGAAGATTCATGAATAATCGAAGCTAAGAACAGGGCCCTGGGGAGGATCAGCCTGATGGCTTGATCTCCCAATAAACAGAAAGCAATGTTGTCCTTGGAGGGTGTTATGGCCTGAACTGGCCCCCCCACCACATTCATATGTTGACATCCTAACCCCAGTACTTCAGAATGTGACTGTTGGGTGACAAGTCCTCTATAAGGAGGTAACTAGGTTAAAATGAGGTCATATGGGTTGGTCCTCATCTGACCAGGTCTTTGTATGGAGAAAATGGTAGGTCGCGCAGACATCCTCTGGAATAAGATGGCCATGCACAAGCCAACGGGGAGAGGCCTTCAAAGAAACCAAACCTGCTGAGAACTTGATCCTGGGCTTCTGGTCTCCAAGACCTGGAGGGATACACTTCTGTTGTTCAAGCCATGCATTCGTGCAGTTACACAGTAGGGTGAGGATTCAGGGACAGATTAGAGAGAATGAGAGTGTTTCGGAAGAGCCATAATGGGAAAGTCAGTGAAAGGTGAACGAATGGGCTCCTAAAGAGTAGCTGGCCCAGCTAACTAAGGATGAGTTCATGATTCTGCCCCAACCTCCCAAATAGCATTTGGTAAGACAGTCCATAAAATGGGGCTGTGTTGGGGTTCTGGCACCCAGAGGCTCCTGCGGCTGGAGAGCGGGGACTTCCTGAGTGGCGGTGAACGGGTGCAGTGGCTGGCCTGGGACACAGTCCCGGGGAAGGCAGGTGAGGCTGGTGAGGACACATAGACCGGGACATAAAGGAAGAGTCTGGAATGGGAGGAGAACCGGGTAATCACAGGGGAGGGAGTGGGAGGCAGGAAAGGACAGAGCTTGGGCACAGAAGCGCAGCCAGCTTGGGGGTACACTTGTGGTCTAAACACTTCTCTTGAGATGGCACATTCTACTTCACATCACCCTACCCACCCTGACACGCAGGCCGGAAGCCAGGGCTGGCCTGAAGGGGTTCAGGCCGTGTCATGTGAGGACTGAGTCAGACCCAACGGTGGCCAAGTGCCACGTGGACAGTTAGGGTAAGGATGTTTGCCAGCTTCCTGTGATCCGTATTTTAACAGCAATGCTCTTTGGCAAAGCAGAAGTCCTGGCTTGCAGACCCTCCTTATCTGCCACGGACGGGCGTATCTCCTCACCATGAGGATGGATATGCGAGACCTTGGACCCTTAATATCTTACCTAAAATGATTATGCTCCATTGGAGCTAGGACCTATGTCTTTTAATTCCCAGTTAGGGCCAACTACAACGTTCTCACACTATTAGCAAGTACATGGCAGTGAGCACGCTGGTGTCCTCCTTCCACAGAGGGACATGGTTTAAGAGTCATCTCCCCAACCCCTTTACGGAAAAAAGCCTTAAAGCCTGTGGATCAGCAGGTACCCCTTGACCAGATGTAGGCAGGGAAGGGTACGGGCCACATGGTAGGCTCCCCTCTTAGACTCTCAAGTCCTGGTGCTAAGGCCACAAATCATCCCTCTGTGCTTGGAGGAGACTGGAAAGAAACCGGAATGACCTGTCTCAGAAAGTCAGTGGCCTTGCCCATGTTCTGCTCAATCTCTGCTTAGGCGATTTTCTAGACCATTCTTAAAGCTATTCATAGATTCCGGTTAGTCGTGCCCTCCACCTAGCCGAGAGCCCGGCACCAAGTAGGCATTCAGCACATTTGCTGAGTGACCGGCTGCACAGAAGCCTTCCCACCCAGAGGTTCTGACACCCTCACACCTACTGCCACACGTGCACCCCTCGCAGTGGGCTTAGCTGAGGGCTCCCGTTCCCCAGCCGCCTTCCCACGCCCCGGCCTGCCTCATGTGCCGTGACGTCCACCGCACCGCGAGCAATTGGCTGCCAGTAATAAAGCATCAAGTCTGAGAAGCTTTTATTCATGAAATAGAGAAGATGTAAAAGAGCGTTCGTCATACTGTCTCTGGCACCTCGCTTGGACTTCAGTTTGCTTTCTGGGTAGGGAAGCGATGGGTAGAGTCACAGCCGGATTACAGGGCATGGTGCTTCGCCTCCGTTCAGGCAGCAGGTGTGTTTTGAGTATGTGGCTCTCATTTAAGCGTCCTGACCTATGGGAGTGGGGGGCTTGGGGAATAAGTATGAGACTTGCTGTTGGAACAGTCATTCCTCTACGTGGGATAGAGGGCCAGACCTTCAGCTTCCTCCTTGCCAGGCTGAAGACTCACAGATCTGCCCAGCCACTGGACATTCCAGCGCACTCCTGAAGAACATTTTAATTGTCTGAGTGGGTCTCCGAGGACCTGCCCCCATTAGCATGAGAGTGATTCCTGAAGGTTGCCCAAACATAGCAAATGCAGCTGTGTCCTAACAACACGGTGCCGGGGACCCCTGAACCATGTCTCTCTCCATAGCCTCGGCTATTTCAAAGAGATCATTAACAAGGTGGAATTGGGTGCCTCCAGGGTCACCGCACAATATACATTGTTACTGTCTTTTAATGGACTTTCCCCAGACACAGTGATTCTTAAAGTGCAGCGTCGGCAGCTGCAAACACCCGGCTGAGCCACGCTGTCTGCGAAGAGATCGCCGGCCTCCCAGTCCTGCCAGAGCAGATCTGAGCTTGGGCAGATGGATCGGCCTTGGAGAGAGGAGGAGGGGAAATGGGCTTCGCGGGGTGGGTCACCAGCGGAGAAGCGAGGCAGCCCTCGGAGGTCTCTGTTATTGATTTAGCGTGAGGACTCAAAGTGGCAGGCGGGCAGGTGGCAGGGGCTGGCGGGCAGGGAAGACAGGTGTAGGCAGTCGTGGGCAGTGATTAGCCTGGGTGTTACAGATGTGGCTGGGGGTGTCAGCTGCTACTGATTAGCATGGGTGCTTCTGAGGGGCGTGGCATCAGATGGTGGTGTCAGAATGCAGATGTGAGAGGTGAGAGGCCCCCCGCCCCTGCTTCCACACCCCTTCATACTCCTTCTACTCTCCCAAGCATGTGCCTCCACCTTCACCTTACCTTCACCTTCACCTTCACCTTCACATTCACCTTCACCTTCACCTCTGTGCCGCCACCACCCCCTTCCCAACGTTTCTCTCTCTGCCTGGGGCAGGGATATGCAGTGCTCTCCTTTACTTTTCATCTCAGCCAGTTTCTGCAATGATCACACAGACCGAGTCCCCTCTGACACCAGGCAAGACAAAACCTGCATAATCTCTAAGTACGATCATGCCCGTCCGCGTGAGCAACATACCTGGTGGCAGAGCACGTTCATAGTGCATCTTCTTTGCTTGCTCCTTTTTTAAAAATCTGCAAATGATTTTTTTTAAAAAAAGATTTTTATTGAAGTAGAGTAGACACAAAAAGTCAACATACTAGTGCCACTCCCACTGGATCAAGAAACAGATCATTCACAGCACTCCAAAAGCTGTCCTTAGTCTCTTTCTGGTTGCTAACTGTGCTGCAGTCTTCCTCTCCAAAAGCTGCCACTGGACTTCAGTGACCATAGATGGGTTTCGGCTGTATAGGAATTTTATATGAATGGACCCATACATAATGTGTTGTGTCCTAGCCAGCTCTTTTTCCCCCATGTTTGTATGCAGCTGTTTATTCCTTTTCATGGCTGTATACTATTCCACTGGCCACATTATTCCCAATTCTCTATTCCACTATTAGAAAACACTTGAATTATTTATGGATTTTGGTTACTATGAATAATGATGTCCTAATCATTTTAACAGATATTTTGTTGTATCTGTATGTATCCATTTCTGTAAACTTGCGATGAAGTTGTTAGACTCAGAGAGCACAGGTGTGCTCACCTGTAGTAAAAACTGTTAAGCAGAAAGTATTTTGCAAAACAAACGTTTTTCCATGCTTTGGCCCTGATATCATGTGACTGGACCTCTCTCACACCAGAGAGGCCCAGGAGCTCATGGGAAACCTGTCACCTTCCACAGCCGCCTGTCTCAGGCGTTCTGTTTTCTCAGCTGTTCCCCAATTTTGACATTTGGTTTCCCCTATTCATCTACTCTTTTGCCGTAGTCCTTGTGAACTCTGGCTCCCTATAACCATTTCTGGCCTTCCTTGCTTCCGTGACCCCTTTGGATATGCTTCTGTGACTCACTGGCCAGTTGTTCTGCCCAATTAAACTCTTGACTGCACTCCCACCCCCAAACCACAAAGTTCTGGTTTTGGCTCCACAGAACTCATTCAGGCCAGCCCTGGCTTCTGGCCTGCATGTTAGAGTGGGTAGGGCGATCAGAAGTAGAGCTTGCCATCTGAAGAAGAGAAGCAAGTGAACTGTAAGACAGGAAGATCAATGAAATTGGCTTTTTTCATTATTAATGGGCCCAATTTGTCCTGGGTTAGTGGCTATGTACAAAATTTCAGGATGCCCAGCCCTTTGAGCTTCCCTGTGTCCAGACCAGATTTCTTTGCCATAGTGAGTGTATGCATGTGCGTGTGGGCACGTGTGTGCATGCATGCACATGGATGTGACGTGTCTCTGGCTCCCAGCGTCTGTGATTTCCATGTCTGCAAGCAAATGCTTGCACCCAGAAGGAAGATGTGATGGAAAGCTGTCACATGGCTGGCAGTGGGCAGTGAGTCAGCCCAGCTCCTCTACAGCCACCTCACCAGAGTAGAGGAAACAGAAACCACCACACTTGGCAACTCGCTCTGTGTCCGCATGATTGGAAACAATCTGTGAAGTGAGTCAGATCCGTTGAGAAAACAATTAAGTCAGTGGGAAAAGAAAATCAGTAGAGCTGGTTATTTGGCATGGTGAAAGAAAGCAGCCCATTATTTGGTCACATTTGTCGTTTTCCAGCTGGTCGCTGTGACACTAGCTGAAGCTGGGCATGCCCTACCCAAGTGTCTCTAATGGTTTTGACCCAGACTCTGTCTACACAGCTCTAAAACTATCCAGAAAGCTACTCCACAGAGTTAAATAATCAACTATTTGACTTGCTAGTAATACTGTCCTCGGGGCCATTTTAGGGGGATCCCACTGAAAATCATGGCAGATATTTTTGGGGCAAGATAGGGCTTGGGAGATGCCCCACCACTTTTGGTGAGTTCTATGTCTGAGGACTGAGGGCTTCTGGCAGCTCTAGATAATATGTGGCCACTGGTGATATGAGGCAGGGACAGGGGACGGATGAAGTGCAAAGCTGTGAAATCCAGAGATGATCCCTCCAAATCATGCTGGCCAACTGTTTTTGTTTTCACCTAGGACTGTTGAGTGAGTGACCCCAAAAGAAACAAACTTCTAATTCTAGCTTCTTGGAGATCATCAGCCCAACTCCCAGGTTTTAAAGGTGAGGAAAAGGAGGCCCAGGGAGGTAGAAGGACATACACAGGGTGACACCATAAATAGTGCGTGTTCACTTGGCTAAATTCAACTGCACCCGGCTGTCTCTAGCTAAGGTGCTAATGAACCAGGAGACCCAGACACAATACAGGAACTGGTGATGGAGATATTGAAAAAGAATGGGATAGGAAGTAGAATTCTCTCTTAAAAGCTAGGATGCTTCTCTGAATCCTTTTTTGGGCACCTTTCCTGTATCCAGCTGCTGGTTACCTGCAAGAGCTCTCATCAATCTCCAAAGAACAGCAGTATCCAAAAGTAGGGGAACGTGCATGATGTGGCTTTGGCTGGAGCGTATTTATGACCTGAAGTGGGCTCTAATTGTGCAGATATTCCCATAAATGTTATTTTATTAAGTTGAGCTACAGTAAATCTGTCATCTCCATAAGTAACACCACAGTGAGCCTGTAGGTAAGCTCAGAACACTGCCGTGAGCCATGCTGGGCTATTAGCTTCAGCCCAATGTTGTTATCTGTGCAGTTACAGCATCTCAGGGGCAAAACTCAGGCATTGGCTTTACAAGATTTGGTTCCTCATGGATGCTCTTGGCTCCCAAAGACAGCAGATATGGTTGCAAAAATGGAGGCAAGAAAACCAGAGAATCCTGAATGTTTGCTTCCTCAGGACTGTTTGGAGATGGGACAGGCCAACAGAGAGAGCTGGAACAGGGAGTTGAGCGTCTTGGGTTCTATTGCTTCTCTTATGAACGGCTGAGTCTCAGGAAAATCAGTTGGTGTGCTGGGCCTCACATCCGCCATCTTTTAAATGGCTCAGGCATGGATGCCCTTCCACTCAAGCAAGCCACATTGTTGAGATCTCAGAGCGAAAGCAATAATCATGAATCATATCTATTAGTTGGTCTGATATCTTCTGACCATTCTGGAAGGGGCAACAACACTGCCTGCAGGGGATCCGTAATCCACTATCTCCTTCTCCTGGGGGAAGAAAGGAAAGGGGATTAATGATGTCTCCGCCTGAAGAGAAATTTATAACAAGTTGATATCCAAACACTTTGTTCATGACTCATTGTCTACTTGTGGTGTAGAAGCCAGACGCATAAACATAGCCCTCCTGAGCATATTAGGAATTTTCCAGAGCTGACAACATTTAAGAACGATCAGATTTCACCATTGTCATTGCATCTCAGAACTGATCATAGGCTACCAGTTCTGGGGGCAGCCCTGAGTGTTCAGGGACGCCGCCTTTGAAAGGACAGAATTGGGAGGCATTCGCTTTAGCACTCAGGATTGAATTAGTTGTTATTCATTACAGGAAATCACATTTCATAGTTCCTAAGAAGTAAGGCAAACGTTTTTAAGATTCGGTTCCATATTCAATAGAATCTCTTTCCTCAGCCTCTTCAAAGCCTCTCTGTAATGTTCCTCCCCGACTCCCAATTTTTT
The DNA here is from genome assembly GCF_905146905.1 of Nyctereutes procyonoides. Lineage (NCBI taxonomy): Eukaryota > Metazoa > Chordata > Mammalia > Carnivora > Canidae > Nyctereutes > Nyctereutes procyonoides. Next base: position 72,099,655 of record NW_026575140.1, read on the forward strand.
AAAAATTTTTTTTATTAACCTGAGAAGAAAATGAACTGAGTTTGAAGAAGGATGTTGGGGCGGGGGGTAGGGTGGTTTGCAAGCAAGGGTTTAGAGACCCAGTGAAAATGTGCTTGAAGAAGGGGGCCACAAACTGGGGTCAGCGGACATTAAATTATAGACATGTCCATGGTTTGTCCGGATTGGTTAGAGCATGTTTCTTTGCAGCAATAAAAAATAAGAGACATTAACAAGAAAAGATGTTAGATGGAATTAAGTAGCATTCTGACGATGAAAGGGGAAATTAAAGGGCTAACCTTCCCCTGCCCAGGCAGTTTACCCAGTCAATAAAAATATAAGCCCGTCTTTCCCACCCTCCTGCCGTCGATGGGAGAAAGCAACTGATGGACCAGAAGCAGGGGGGCTGCTGTATGCCCTTGTGCAGCTGCCCTCCCGGGAGCCTCCTGACGGCTTCGGGTGACTAAATGGCCAGCCAGGCACATACATTTCGGCTGCGAATCTAGCGCATCTTGGTGGTTCCCTGATGCCTCCCTGATGCCGGCAGTGCCATATATCACCGCCATTCCACAGGCGCGCCACCCAGATAGCATCCGTAGGATTGTAAACAGAATGATTCACAAACCGGTGGCAGCAGCTAAAAGCAGTGCAGTTTGCGACCCCAAGCGCGACGCCAAGATTCTAAATGGGATGTTGCAGCAACAAAGATTCTAAAACATAAGTGTGTCACCGGGGCATTCATAGGGTGGCATGACCTGTAACTGACAAGGCACCTGCCGTCGTTGCTCCTCAGGCACAGCATCCTTGCATTCCCCTGGGCCTCCTCCCGTTGCCTTGCTGCCGTGTATTTGCATCCACACGGGTGCAGGGAACGGGCATTTTGCAGAAATCGTCCCGGAGTGGAGTCTGATTCCCACAGGCCTTTGCAGCCGGCTCTAACGGAATGATTTCCAATACTCAGTTTCTGAGAATTCTGACCATGATATGCAAACCACGGCAGCTCTTAATGACAATAATATCATGTCTCTTTTTTCATGGCATTTAACAGTTTACAAAGTGCTTTCACATACATTATCACATTTAATCCCGGTGAGGTCGATAGTGTCCCCTTCATTCTATTGGCAGCTTGCTATAACGGAAAGCGTGCTGGACCCAGGCGGATGTAAGTTCAAATCCTGGCAATGGCTCCCACCAGCTATCCAACCACAAATGATGTGCTTCTCTTCTTCCAGTGCCCTTTTCCTCATCTATAAAATGGGGAGTCATTTCTATCACCCGTAAGATGAGGTATGTGGTAAGAATTAAGCAGCATATATAAAAACACACTGTGTAGGGTCCCATGCATAGAAGCACTGGATAATCGTTAGTTCCCATCCACTTACAGAAGAAAATGAGGCTTGAGAAGTTAAGGGAATCGCTCAAAGTAACAACTAGTAAGCGGCAGAACAGACTTCATTTATTTTACAAACATTATTGAACACCTACTATATGCTAGTGCCTTAGGCACAGGAAAGTGGATAAGACTTAATTCTAGTTCTCGAAATGTTCACAGTAGAGTGCCAGAGCCAAAATGCAAATAATCAATTACAATCTAGTGTGATCTGAGAGGCAAAATGTATTTGGGGAATGTCCTAAAGCCAAGGGTGCACCCAGGTGTCTACACAGAAGTGAGTCTGAAGAAGAGGACCTTTCAGAGGAAGCAGCCACAGAGTTAAACCTGCTGGAATACGCACCAGCAGGCAGATGCTGCAGCGAAGAGGGGACAGAAGGGACAGGCGAAGGGGGAGGGGAGGCTTCAAGGAAGCAGAGGTGCGCAGAGGCAGAGGTGCTGGCAGGGGAGGCTGCAAGGTGTGCGCCTTTATCTGGTCAGCACCTGAGGGATCCCACGGGATGACTTCCCATGAGGAACCAACGTGGTCACATTTGCATTTTTGAGATCAAGGCAGCAATGTGGAAGATCGGCTGCAGGAGGGAGATAATGGAAGCAGTAGTTCAATGAGAGATAATGAGGCTGTGAACTAAGAAAGTGGCAGAGCAGACAGTTTTGAGAGGCGTAGCGGATGCAGAATTGACAGGACGAGGCAATTGATTAGATGTCGAGGCATAAGAGAAAGAGGAGTCAGGAAGGACTCCCAGGTTATTAGCTTGGATGGCGGGGTGAATGGGTGGGTCCCCTGACACAGAGGGGAGTGGGCTTGAAGGGACAATAATGAGTTCCTTTGGACTTGCTGTTTCTAGCAGACCCAGGGACACCTAGGAGGAGATGTGCAGTAGAGGGCTGTGAGTCTGGAGCCTGGGGGACTATGGGGGTGCCATGTGCTGATCCAGGGGTCCCTGGATTTTAGATGATGGTTGAAGCTGGACTTAGGCTAAGAACACAAAGTAGGAAGAAAAGAGGGTCACTGAGAGCTCTAAGAAATGCCAACACTTAGGTGCTAGAATGAGGACTATCAGAGAGGCAGAAATTCCAGGAGAAAGAGGTGGGGTTTAAGAGTCCCAGGGAGACAAGCACCTTATGATGGTGCAAGTAGAGGTGGGTATCAAAGACCACTTGGGGCCAAAGAAGATGGAGACTGGAACGTGCCTGTCATGTGAGTAGGTCACATTGGCAACTTATTTTAAGAAGAACCTTTCAACTTTCTGTTACTGTAACTTAGAGTAAGAAAAATATTTTATTTTGTTTTTTTCCTTCAAGATTTATTTATTTTTTCATGAGACACAGAGAGAGAGGCAGAGACATAGGCAGAGGGAGAAGCAGGCTCTCTGTGGGGAGCCCAATGCAGGACTCGATCCCAGGACCCTGGGATCATGACCTGCACCAAAAGCAGAGGCTCAACCACTGGGCCACCCAGGTGCCCCAAGAAAAATATTTTATATTGTGACCTGAGACAAAGATTTCATGACCAGTACTCATTCTCTGATATTTCATACTCCTATGCCATTCTCTTCTATTCCATCCCATTCCATATTGAATGCTGTTTGGTACTCACGAAATTTGCCTTATAGCCAAATAGTAAGCTACAAGCTGAAGTTTGAAAAAGGATTGCTTTCGAGAGATATAATTTTCCTAGAAGAAAATTATGTGAAGAGAAATGTGGAACAATGGAAAGAACACTGGATTTTGAATGAAGACACCTGATTCACAGCATGACTCAGATACGTATTGGCTGTGTGACCTTCGATGTGACCATTAACCTCTATGTGTCTCTTTCATTATGTGTAAAATTCACATAATACATCAGTAGTAAAGGGATCTTCTGGGGGATCAAACGATAAAATAGATGAATGCAAAGAGAGTATATCTAGAATAGTCTTGGAAAAACTGGGACTTTGTAGTCCCAAAGAGAGAGCAGGATAATGTATTATGTGTCCCAGTTGGTTCTAGCTCTCTTACCTGAGTTCAGGACCATAATACGGCAGAACATACCAAGAACCAGAATGGAACCAAAAGAAAAATATTAATCAGAAAAAATTGGTGGTATTGCTACAACATCTAAAAAATACTCTTGTTCTAATATTTTTGTAGCCATTTTGGTTTTTTGGTTTTTTAAATTTATATCCAGAGTTCAGTAGAGGACTTCTTTCAATAAGAGAAGAGACAATACAGGCAGGTCTTCTGACCACAATGTGAAATGACAACAGACAAGACTGCAGGCAAAAATAGAAAAATGGGATCCTTTAATATAGGCAATAATCTTTACAAACTTAGGTAGACCTGCTGGTATCTCTGTATTAAGGCATAAAACAATAATTGATTTTTTATGATTCACTCAACAAACTGCTATATTTGAATACCTAACATATGCATTGACTTAGATGTAAGGAAGACAAAGATGACCAAGGCGCCATTTCTGACCTCTAAAAGTGTACAAGCAGGTAGTTGAGCAAATACATGAATAGAAAATTCCAATTAAATGATAAAAAGAGAGATGCATTTGAGCATAATAAGGTATGAATACACTGTGAGAGAAAAGAAGAGCAGCTAGCTCCATTTCGAGCTCAGGAAATGCTCCTCGAAGGTCGTCTTGCCCAGGACAAGTCTTGATGTAAGGGTTTTTTTTTAAGATTTATTTATTTATTCATGAGAGACACACACACACACAGAGAGAGGCAGAGACACAGGCAGAGGGAGAAGCAGACTCCACACTGGGAGCCCGATGCGGGACTCGATCCCGGGACTCCATAATCATGCCCTGGGCCAAAGGCAGGCACTAAACCACTGAGCCACCCAGGGATCCCAATGTAAGGGTTAACAAAAGAAGATAGGAAAGGCATTTAAACATTTCAGAAGACAGAATGGTCTAAGAGCCACAAAACTATTTCTGGAGTATAAAAAGGCAAGCACAAGCCAGACCATAGAGGTAGGAATGGTCTCAAGCCCTGAGAGTCTTCCCTACCAAGTCAACGTGCTAAGGGTATACTGCATTGGACGTGGAAGCTGCTGATGGGGGCTGATTGTTCTGGAAGCCTATGGAGAGGAAATTAAGAGTAGGTCAGGGACATACATTTGGGGACAATTGCAGTGATCCAGGAGAGACATGTTGAGGGCCAGAAAAGCAGTAATAGAGAAGGAAAAGAGGAGTTCAATTTGAGAAATAGTTTGGATGCTGAGTTTAGATGTGGGGGCTGAGGCCAGGGAACAGATAGTTGATTTGGGGGACAGAGAAATGAGTAATGCTGCCCTATACACCCAACAACATTGTCATCCTCAAGCTCAGGGTGCAGTATGGAACAATTAAAACAAGTCTACAGGCACTGTGACACAGGTAGGAGATGCAAGTGTTGAGGGAGAGGCACAGATGTCTGGCTCTGGGAGTCAGAAGAAAGAAGCACAAATTCCAACTGAGTGATTCACACAAGGTTTCATGGAATAAGAGGCCTTCAGGGTGGGCTTTGAAAGATAGAAAAGATTTTGCCATGGGGCTCCTGGGTGGTTCAGTGGTCGAGCGTCTGCTTTTGGCTCAGGTTGTGATCCTGGGGTTTTGGGATGGAGTCCTGCATCGGGCTCCCCATAGGAAGCCTGCTTCTTCCTCTTCCTGTATCTCTGCTTCTCTCTGTGTCTCTCACGAACAAATAAATAAAATCTTAAAAAAATATTTTGCTTTGAGTTCATAAGAGGAAAGGGCTTCCCCAGTGGAAGGAGCATCCTGAGCAGTCACTGAGATGGGGAACGGTGTAGCCTCGGAACAATAACACAGGCTCTGGAGGTCACACAAGCCTGGGCTCACATCATGTTCCAGTCCTAGAATTAGGAGCAAGTTACTTTGTTCCACTGAGCCTCTGATCCTCCTTTGTAAAATAGTTGTAATTATCCTTTATCTTATGGTTGTCGTATTTAATGAAATAATGTATTTAACTGTGCTTGACTCAAAGCAAACCATCAGTACAGTTAGCTATTATCCTGTTAGCAGGACAGCAATGGGGAGTGGGGACTGTGACAGGATTTGCCATGTAAAAGGGAATGCAGATGACACAAAACAAAATGAAGGGCGTGAAGGTGGGTCAGAGAGCCTGGGAAAGATCATGGAAGATTTTCAATGTTAGACTAAGGAATTTGGTCTTGACTGAGTTGGCAGCTGGGAGCCACTGAGAGGATTCATGAATAGGGCTGAAGAGTTGAGCTGTGTTGATTGAGATTAATAAGCAGCTATATGAGAGATGGTTTGGAGGAACACGGGGCTGAAATCATGACAATCATCTATGAAATGATTACAAGAGTTCAGGTGAGAGGTAATGAAGGTCCTCACTTGTGTACCGTTAGTAAGAATGAAGAAAAGATATTAAACTTGAGGGAATGTGTTGAGGTAAAGAAGGGGAAATATCAGATATCCAAGTTTCTGATCGTGGTTACTGAAGGAGGGCTAACAAATATTGGGACAGGAATGATGGGAGTCGGGAAATAGACCAAATGGTGGCTTTCAGTTTCAGAGATTGCTAATTATCCCAATGATCATCTTCCTCTATGCTGTACGATGGCTAGCCAGCTAGAGAATTCATCTCCCAGTCTCCCTTGCAACAGGTGCCGCCACTTGATTAACTTCTGACCAATGGGATATGAGAAGAGTGATGTGGGCCAATCCCTTAAAAAGAGACACTCGTTTTCCATTCCCTCTCCTGAAGGTCTCCATAGGAATGTGGTAGTGAGGAGCCAGCCTATCCTATGTGGGAAGGAAAAGCAGAAGAGAATGATGGCAGGTCATCAGGAGAAATATTTTCCCATGATGATGAGTGGCCAACCATGCCAAATCCTGCAGAGGTAGGGGAAGGTAAAGGCACAGAATCTGTAGGGATCAGAGTATGTTTAGGACAGGAAACAATCAAGAAAAACCCAAATTATGTTCAAAATATTGTACACAAGAAGGCCAGTAATTGTATAATAAATGTGAAGCATTCAATCTAAAATTAATTTTTTTAAACGTCTAAAGCAAATAATATATGTCTAAACGTCCCCCCTCTGGAAGGTGCAGTTTATTCCTCCTGGTCCCTCAGTATGGCTGGACTTAGTGACAGGGCTTCCAAAGAATAGAATGCAGAAAGGGGGGAAAAATAGTGACTCTAGAGTGGAGAAACCTGGCGAATACCACCCACCTTACCCAAATGGCCAAGGTCAACTACATCAGTGATAAGTCACATGGATATAATGCGCCCTCGTGTGATGTGTTGACAAGGGCAATTCAGCTCTGTGGTGGTCTCTCCCAAAACCCATCACCCCAGCCTAGAATTGAAGCAAACATCAGACAAACTCAAATTGAGAGACATTCTACAAATACCTGACCAGTATCTTCAAAACGGTCAAGGCCATGGAAAACAAGGAAAGACCGAAAAAGTGTCACAGACCAGCTACCAAGGAAACCTGATGATTCGATGTCATGTGGATCGTGGACAGGATCCTGGGCATTACTGAAAAAACAGGGGTAATCTAAATAAAGTCCAGAGGTTAGTTAACAGTATTATACCAATGGTACCTTCTTAGTTTTGACAAATCTACCTCAGTGATATAAGATGTTAAAATAGGGGGATCCCTGGATGGCCCAGCGGTTTGGCGCCTGCCTTTGGCCCGGGATCAAATCCCACGTCGGGCTCCCGGTGCATGGAGCCTGCTTCTCCCTCTGCCTGTGTCTCTGCTTCTCTCTCTCTCTCTGTGACTATCATAAATAAATAAAATAAAATAAATATATTTTTAAAAAAAGATGTTAAAATAGGGGGAGCTAGATGAAGGATCACCTCTCTATATACTTAACTCAAGAGAGCTTTTCTGTAAATCTAAAATCATTTCAACATACAAAGTTTTGTGTGTGTATGTGTGTGGGTGGGTGTTTGGTTAGTTTTTTAAGGTGTAAGGCTAGGGCAGAGCTAGGTGCCTACTAGGACTAAGTAAGCTGGAAATATAAAGCATCTGGTCGCCCACTGCCCCACCCTTCGCCTCCTCCTCCCCCACCCCGAAAATTTTTCCATTAGTCCATTATTACAGTACAATGGCATGTTCAATTTCACACTGTGTGTGACATTCCATGCCAACTAGAATAGTTAATGCAACTTTACATTTATGACTCTGCTTGGGTGTGAATTATTGTGTTTATGAAAATCTCCATATTAATGTCTGATTGTAAATCATTCTGCCGTTTCCTTTATTAATAGTTCAATTCCCACTATTCACTGCTGCAAGCCATTCGAATTACTGCAACTGTACAGGAAAGGGGCTGCTTCCCATTTGTTTACCGTCTAGGTTTAACCCTCGTGGGCTTTGCTTTAAAGACCCGGTCCTCTCAATTGTTCAAACCAGGTATTTTTGTTGGGGTTTGCTGTGGAGGTCGGGTGGCTTCTCCGAGGGGTGGCATTTGTCAACTCTCTGTTTCTGGAGTCCCCTGCTCTTGAGAAATACGGGGGACAAAGGGGACCTGGGCACGGATCCTGGTGTTGGTTCAAACCTTGGCCATGTTACGTACGTACATATGGGTTGTGGGAGCTTTTTGGTCTCTCTGGGCCCCTACTTCCCCCTCTAAAGTGGGAATCATAACCCGGGGTTTTTAGAGTTGGAATGAAAATTACATGTGATGTTGTTAAGTAAAGTTGTTAGTGCAGCTTCTGGCAGACGGGAAGCCCTCCGTGGTCTTTTCGTGATGGTAATTACGCTAACAATAATGCTAATATTAATAGTGGGTATAGTTGAAAGAATTTAGGGCTGGCAGCCGGAGCGTCTCAGGTATAGTTCCAGTTTGTGTATGACTAGAGCGCTGATGTTGGGAAAGTCACTTCAGATCTCTGGCTGTTTCCCCAGGTATAAAATGAAGGAGCTGCCTTTCTTAAGCATCTCTTCCCCGGGGACAGTAATTCTAGGCTCTGTGCATAGAACAAATAGTCACCCCTAAAGAGTGTGCTCACCTTCATTCCTTGTTCCTTTTTCCATCCTTCCCCCAACCTCAGTCCTGGCTCCTGGGGTCAGACAGCCCAGCTGGAGCTTACAGAATATTCGGGAAGGGGCCTTGCGGTTTCAGGCTTCCTCACACAACAGCTCAGATCAGACCCCCTACCCCAGACCCCTTCCTGGCAGGAGGGGAAATATGAAATCTCAGCAGGCACGGAGGTTTTTTATGTTTCTGTAAATCATTAAAGTGGCCAATATTTTCCTTTGCTGCACTGCTCCCACCTCACAATATTTTTTTTTCCTGCAGTGAAATCCATTCCCCCAGCCTGGAAATGTGGTCACTTTATAGAAAATCTTTAGCTTGTACCAGCACAAATGGATGGGTCTTATTTCCTGTCTGCAGTTCATGGTGTTGCAAAGGCATTGCCAAAAACTATTGACTGAGACATAAAAGCAAAAAAAATGGATGGAAATGAATGTAAGCACGTTCCCATGTACATTTACAAACACACAGATCCGAACATGATCAAGTCCATACTCAGAGGAAGAGGTTCCCCGAAGGGACATCCTCATTCACACAACTCAACCCCCTGCCCTGCCCGTGCTCCGAATGCACCCTGTGCTTTGGAGGAGGGAGGGGAGGGGAAGACCAGGCAATGCGATTTAGGGACTGGGGGAGGACCTCTGTCCCCAGCATGCCTCCCTGATCCCTGTGCCGTGATGCTGGAAATGACACCCTTAAAGGTCCATCCATTTTGTAATTTTAGAAGGAGAGAAGAACATTCAGAATGCTCCAGGAGTCTCTTGTGCTGAAATGATACTTCGTAAAAACTATTGCACCTTGCAACTTAAGAATGAGTTCTGGGGGGTACACGTAATGTCACACGTGATTTTCACAGACTTCCAAGGGAACTGCTACCACCCTCATTTCACTGAATATGCTGGGATCTGCAGGGATGAGGTGGTTCATTCAATATCACCCAGTTAGAAAGGGGGGCAGCCGGGACCCCAGCACGGTCTCCTGAATTCCTGAATTCAGTCCCCATGTTCTTTCTACTCTGTCCCATTGCTGCCTGGTGGGGCTCTGAAACGGGTGATCGACCCCAGCAGCTCAGCTTCCTTCCCATCCCAAGGCTTCTAGTCCCTGAGAGGCAGGGACCAGGAGACATGGACAGAGCAGGGGGCGTACTACTCCCACTCCCCGCTAGTAGTGGTAGGGGTGCATATGTCACCACTTTCCTCACCCGCCTGCAGAGCCCAGCGGAGTCCTTGGGCCTCTGGGCTCAGCAATGTCCAGTCTCCCTGTCCCATGTCACCTGTTCGTGCCCCATTTCCTTATCTTTAGAAAGGGAGTCATAATACTGATCTCACAGAGGTACCTGGGGATCACCGAGGCATACAATGCAGAAAGGCCTTTAATTTCTTCCTTCTTCCTCTTCCCTTTCCTCTGTCCTCCTCGCCCTCCTCCCCTCCCTCCTCTTCTCCCTCTCCCGCCCTCCTCCATCCATCCTCCTTTCTCACTCTCCCTCCTCCTCTCCCTCCTCCTCTCCCTTGTTTCCAGCATCATGGCATAGGGATCGGGGAGGCATGCTGGGGACTGAGGTCCTCCCCCTGTCCCTACTTTACTCCTTCCCTCCTCCCTTCCCTCTGTCCTCTTCTCCCTCCTCCCCACCCTCCTCCCCTCCGGCCTCCTTCCTTCCCTCCTCCCCTCCCTTTCCTCCCTCCTTCCTCCCCTTCTTCCCTCCTATCCCTCCCTCCTTTCTTCCCTCCTTTCTCTCCTCCCTTCCTTCCTTTCTTCTTTCCTTCCTTCCTTCCTTCCTTCCTTCCTTCCTTCCTTCCTTCCGTTCCTCCCACTTGTCATCCTTAAAACATCTTTAAAGATCCCCCCTTCTGTCTCTGCCCTATTTGGTAACTTTGGACCCAAATCACCTGAACGGCCTCACTGGAGGAGCTCCATCCACCCACTGGTCCCTCAACCCGACTACCTCCCCTTCCTCCACAGAACACATGGCTCTTTTCCTCCGGACAACGTTGTCCACGGGCTGCTTGAGGCCCTCATGGCCAGAGGCCTGCAGGCCAGGCCAGCCCCAGTCACGCTCAGTCAAACTGAGGGCCCCTGGACATCGTCATCTCCGGCAGAATCCACACTCCAGCCCGCCTGCCCTCTGTGCCCAGCAGACCCTCAGGAGGCCCTCCGGCCAAGGTCAGCTGCAGGCTCACGCTGCCTGAGCTGCCGCTCCAGTGCCCCCCAGCATGACCAGAGGGGACACCTAGTGCCTGACCACAAACAGCCCCTCTAGAGATGCAGGGCTCAGAGCCAGTGCTGTGAGGACAATGAGACCACCCTCATGGGAGGGAAGGGCGGCTGGGCCCCTGGCACCGTGACCCCCAGTCTTGGGCCTGGGTGCCACCTCGGCCCTTGGCCGAAAGTGCGGGTGAGTTTGAATCATCCCCGCATCCCGAGGGCTCCTGCCCCCACCGCTCACCCTTCCCCGGACAGCATGAACTCTGGAGGCTAGGGCCCAGGGGCTGTTTTCTCTTTGGTCCCCCTTAGGTGTTGTGTTTGCTGAGCGAATTGCTTCCCCCCGGCTCCGGCTCGGTCTCCCAGCTGCCGCCACCCCAGCTCGCCCGCGCCGATTAGCGGGGCCAGCCGGGCGCGGGCAGGTTTGTCTGTGCTCCTCCGTGTGCGTTTCTTTTTTTAAACATGATCAATACCCTCTCCGGCTGGGCTCCCTCGCACACTCCCTATTGTTCTCCTGTTTGCATTGTGCCCGAGTCCTGCTCAAGGACTCAGGGAGCCTCAGAAGACGCGCTTTTCCCCGCAGCTGGCGCACAGCCTGAGCCCGGGAAAGCCCGCGCGGCAGATGTGGCTCGACCTTCCCCTGCTCCCCTGCCTGCCGCTTGGAGCAATTTTCAGTAGTTGGGGACCACGGCCTGGGAGGCCCAAGTGGATGCCGGACGCCTGGGTAAAGACGAGAGATTGCTGGGTGACTCCCAGCAGGTCCCTTGCCCTCTCTGGGCCCCTATGTCCTTGTTCGGGAAGGGAGGAGTCCATTTGTGGCCCTGGTGTGAGTACCCTAGCCCTGGAATTCTCAGAGGTCTGAAAAGGACCTCCTGAGATGTGGGCCCTCCTGGTGGAAGGGAAACGAGGAAAACGTGCTCCTCAACAGGACCTCCCTTGCTCCTCATCACAATCCTGAAGGTGGGCCATGTGACCTTTCCTGGGTGGGCACCCAGAGAGGCCTCAACCTGACAGGGGCAGGCTTAAGGCCTGACCCTCACCTCTGGCTGGTCCTGCCTTCCCCACAGCCCTCTGGGGTCCACTTGCTTATTTTGCATAGGAGACATTGGGGAAGAAAATTCTCTGACCTTCTCCCTTCTCCCACTGTCATTCAGCTATGGTGACTGGGTATGCCCCGGGTGCAGAAGCTGAAAAATGTCCTCAACATGTTTTTGTTTTATATATACATATATGTATATTTAATAAATAGATGCTCGTTCAAATAAGGTTTTGCTAGCAAATCATTCTGGAGTTCAGAGTTTTTCTGCTGCCTTCTTCATATTAAAAGTCTTCTGAAAATCTCTGACGGACCAAGTGCTGGAGAGATTTTCCCATTTCTATCCAAGGTAATAATTCTTTTTTTCTCTATTCTCAAAAAGAAAAGCGAAAGTAATAATTTTTCCTTTTTATTAAGAACTTAGCACCTGCCGGATATTGACACATAACATGAGCTATTTTGCTAATTCATGTGATGTGCTTATGTCATCTTCATTTTATGAAGCTCAGAGTGGTTAAGGTATTTGTCCAAGGTCACACAGGGAGTGAGCAGGGGAACACAGAACCAAGCCCTGGCCTCTCTGGCCTCAAAGCCCCTTTGCTCTTGGATCTTCTCCTGGATGTCCTGTTTCAATGTCAAAACCCTGACTCCTGAGACATTCATCACATCTGATGGCAACATGAAAGAGGCACTATCCTCAATGTCAAGTCCTGGTTTCCAGCCCCAACTCTATGGCCGTGAGACAAACACACACACACACCCAAGATGACAACAACAACAAAAATCCAAAACCCAGTAAGCAATCCAAGCTGCTGTTCCCTACTTCACAAAGTTCCCATGAAGATGAAATAAGATAATGATCATGAAAATGCTTTGAAAACTATAAAGCCCCCTAGGAATATCCAATATGGTATTTTATTCTGACACTGGCCGAGACCAAGAACCACATTAACTCTCTGTACGTGGATAAGCATCCACCTCTCACCCCTTAGTAATGCCTGCGGGTCCCCCAGGGTGGGCCCTGCTGCCCCCCTGGTGCTGGGGTGTGAGCAGGGAAGCCCCCGCCCCTCCCTTTCACCTCCCTCTCCCGCACCCCCACCCCACTGGCCTCTGCAGCAATCTGCAGCTCCCTCACTCCTGAGGCTCCCTCTGGACTTACAGGAGGCTGGAGTGGCTGAGTCAGCTGCATTTTCTCCGTCTCAGGGCTCCCTTAAACCTGTTACTGAAATTGGCTCCGTGGTACCCGCAGGTTTGCTTGCCATCCTGCAGGTCCCCTGGGGTGGCCCCATTAATCACATTTGCTCTCTCTCCTCCGTCTGGCTGGCTCGGAGGACAGCAGGTAGGTGCGCAGAGCCTCGGTCGGTGTAGGTTCTGTGAGAGTCTGTTTGTCCCCTGGGAGCACAGGGACTAAGTTCTCCTGCAATAAAAGTGAGTTAGTTGCTGCCTTCCTGATAACCGTAATCCATCCCCCTTCTTCCAAGGAAGTGGCAGGCCCCCAGGGTGACATGTCCCCGTGACTGGGAGAAATCGGCTCTTTCAGGCCTTCCCTCGCTGAGCAAGCTCTAGAGCGGTCCTGCGGCGGCCTGCCAGGCTTCTCTTCTGTTCCCTGGCTCCGGGGCTCCTCGAAATGGGCCAGGTGGGCTCCAGAGCCTGAGAGACACCCTGCCCTGCTCTGCTGGGGAGCTGGCCTCCTCAGAGGTGGGATTTCAGGGGGTTCCACCCACCATAGCTCTTCCCGCAGAAGAGCCTGAGAGTGTCCCCCCGGGGGGCCTGGGGGCACAGCCCCGAGCAGCCCTGCCACACACACAACGCTTCTTTGAAGTCCTCCTTTTTATCTCAGGAAATCGTGTGAATTTTGCATTCCATTCCAGAATCTGTATCTGTTTGTTTTAACATAAAAATGTTTAACCCCAAATCTTTGAGTAAAATGGGTGCCCCAGGAAAGATAGGACTTGTTTGCGTCTTTACACCACCTCATTTGTCACTGCACATGCCAGGGGCACGGGCACGGAGTTAGAGAAGCATATGCAGTAATGCAGCAGGACCCCTCCCAGCCTTCTGAAAAAGACCCTGCATGTCTGTGTGCTGAGCTCTCCAGTCTTCTGTCCGGACCCTAGGGTGACAGGGAGAATGGAAGGACTGGGAGCCACAAGGGCCACACCAATCCACAGTATCCCACTGCTCCGGGACTGTTGAGTGTTTATTGAATGAATACTCTTCCTTCTGGCCTTGGCTCCACCCTCCCATGGAGAATCAAAACCTCATCAGACAGAGAGAGCCTTTCCCTGAGCTCCAGCCCTGCCCCAGTAGGCTATGAAGGTAAGAGCACCAACATTTTTCTTAGTAGCCCGCATGCCATGTACATCTGCCTCGGAGAGTGGAAAAAAGTAGCTTCTTTATAAGCCCTAGTAGATATGACCCTGAGAGGTTTAGGGGAGAACAGTAGTGTTTTCCAATTCCAATTGTCTCGAGGGAAGGCCAGTCATGAAGAACACGGATATGGGATTGAGTGGAGAGAAGAAGAGTGAGGAGAACTGATTCGGCCCCAGGGGAAGCCTTTTTGGATGATCAAGGGGATCCCGCCCCGATTGGACAAGTAGGGCTAGCAGGTCCCGGGAGGAAGTCCCCAGAAGCCAGACACCTCCACGTAGAATGATTTCAAGGTGCATCTTTCCTGGAGGGCACGGTCTGGACGGGGCGACGTGCTATAGCCTCCACCAGCTACCCCCCTTCTCTATCCACTACAGTCCCCAGAAGGTAGCACTACAGGTGAGATAAATTATGGGACGCAAAGGAACGACCTGATATAATATTTGCAGTATTTCTTAGACAGACAAGGGAAACATCCAGCTCTGCGATTTCGCTTGATACAACAAAGCCAAACCTTTATCACACAAGCGTACGCGGAAGCCAGGAGTGAGAGAGCTGTAAACATCTCAGAGCAGCTCAGCAGACAGCCCCGTATGGAGACACATTTCAATGGGGGTGGCAGGGGTGGGGAGGGAGGCTGGAGCTTGCCAAGTCACAGTGCTCTGATTTGCAGGGAGCGTAGTGTGGATATTTCAAATCATTTCTTTTTCATTAGTACCTAATCTCCCAGCTGTTCTCCGAGCGCTGGCTCAAATGCGGGGAAACAGTCAGCCCCAAATGTAAAAGCCACAGGGCTCCTTCAAATTAGGTTGTCTTGCAACATTGGTGTGTCATGTCAACCCAAACTCCTGTACAGCTTCTGGGACAAGGGAATTTTGTGTGATGATGAATTTAAAGGAAAATGGGCCATTTTTATCAAGGCCACTCACAATTAAGGATGGCTTGGGCTCTGGTCTTATTTGAAGAATCAGAAGTCCTTGAGGGAGGGTATTTCCCAGCTAGAGACCCCGATCCTTTTTGTCTCTCTCCCGGCTGCAGGGTCTCAAGCCACCACGAGTATATGAACATCGGGGAAAGGGAACCAACATCCGACGCCAGAGTCCCGGATGAAACTGTATTCTATTCATATTAATCGAATGCTGTGTTGAGAATTGGTACATTTGCCTGTTCGTGCAGATAAACTCCCTTAGTCCCACAAAGCATAGGGTGTTGGCTCCATTTTTGTCAGATGTGAGAACTGAGGTTGGGAGGGCTGTCGTCACTTGCATGAGGTTTCCACACTTAAAAGTTGTGCATCAGGATTTAAACAAAGGTTTCTAATGCCCAGACTTGGACTTTTCTACTCTACCACTCTACAGGAGGCCTTGAGCTACACTCATGTGTTCATTTATTCCTTTACTTATACATTCAGCTAATAGGCATTGAGCATCTGGGGACACCAAGATGCCAGAGCTAGGGACATAGAAAGGACCCGGGCAAGGTCTCTGCACTAAGAGGTTCCAGAATCTAGTGGAGCTCATGATCTAGTCTTGAAATATTTATCCAACAAATACTTAACACTTAGAACAAACAGCTGGCTGGAGTGTGCATACTTCTCAAGCAGTTGGCGTCATGTCTGGTCATTGTTATTGCTATTGTTTTACGAGTGGGTGGCAGCCTCTGCACCCACATGCAAAAAACAAGGCAGACTGCTGGTCCATACCTGGGAAGGGCCTCATCCAAGATTCATTCAGTGTGGAGCAAGGCCCAGATATTGAAGCTCCGCAGAAGCTCTACAGGTGATTCATCCCACTGCCACCTGAGAATGACTGAAACCCAAAGCTTGGGGGAAACATATTCCCTTGTGATCTAAATATAATTTTGCTTTTCTGGTTTTTAATCTATCATTTTGGGCCCTCATTAATTTTGGAAAATTAATTTTGGAAAAATTAATGAAGAACGTTTTTTTGCTTTTCACTTATGATTTCTTGGATTGTTACATTAAACAGACCCTTGGTCTGATGCCAGACCTTCGCTGGGTAATATTGCACGTGGGCCAGTGGTTGTGAATCACTCCTTTGACACCACCGTCATTGAATTGGCTTGACATTGAGCTCCTTCCCTGCCCATAGCCATCTGGAAGGCACTGTCTAAAAGACCTCATCCTTGGTCTCCTATTGCTTCTGGAAACCTCACTGATGCTGCTTCCCCAGACTCTTCCTCCTGCTGTTGTGTCCATACGGTAATGCCAAACCTTTGCTTTGGCTCTGACGCCTGCTCTTCATCCCCTGCCTCATTCTCTTCCATGCTCCCCTGTCCCACTCCCACCTGCTGAGCCCGCTCCAGTGACCCGTGGCCACCAGTGCCAGTTGGAACCCTCTCCCTTCGGCCCTGCTTCCTCAAACCCCAGGCTCAGCTTAACTCATGGGAGGATCAGAAACTTTCTAAGATAAGAATAATGATGAAAAGAAAGGAAAGGAAAGGGGATAGTTGCAACAGTATTCTCTTTTCTTACCCCATCCACACACATTTTGGTGCTTAGGACTGATAATTCACCCTCAGCTCTTACCATCCTCCTCCTCTTCATGCTCCTTCCTCTCCTTCTTTTTTAATTCTACCCCTCATTTAACCCAAGACAGGGAATCATCCAGGAAAAAAAAAAAGTAGATAATCTGAGCCAAATTACTTTGTCCAATTCTTTCATCATGAATACAACGAGAGTCAAGCCCAAAATGGGGAATGCATTTTCCAAAGGCACACAGCTTCGCAGTGCCATTGGCTAGGACTGGAGCCCAGAGTCATCTTTCCGAGGTACAAAGGAGAAGACCATGTGTTTGTGTCAAGGCCCATGGTGAACACACACCTCCAGATGGCCGGGGATGTCAACTCCCTGCTCCAGCCACTGAGCCTAATGCCAGGACAACTTCTCTGGTAGATAGAACCAAGTAGAAGGCAACAAGTTCCGTGATGGGTCAGGCCTGCGGTGCAGCCAGGCAGGCAGTCGAGTGTCAGTCGGGCAGCCAGGGGGTCATTAGCATTCAGGAAATATGACAAGCCTCTGCTCCCTGTCTGCCGCTGTGCATCATGTGTTGCTTTACACGACAGGAGTGGCCCTGGCTGCAGAAGGGAATCAAAGGGAGAGCCATTCCTGCAGGTGCAGGTTAATAGTGGACGAATTACACACTTGGAAAACAGTTTTCCCCTCGATGCATTATCTGGACCATTTCAAAGCCCTTTGTCTGGGCTAAGCCAGCTGCGGGCGATGTTTGCAGGCTAGGGACTTGCAGAAAAGATGTATTTTCTGACAGAGAGAAGGTCACCCAGGCAGAGGCCATTACAATGTGCTGCGGTCGGGTCGGAATTTCCCGGATCCCGATCGATGTGGTCTCAGGGCATTACTCAAGCATTGGGATTAGAGCGCCGGCCAAGAAAATGCTCTTCAAATTGGACGACAAGTCACACGCCATGGAAAGTCACTCTCTCGTTTACCCTCAATCCTTCAGTGCGAAGCCGAGGCCTCAGGGGTCAGCCAGACTTCGGGAGGTCAGAATAGGAAACTCTACAGATGGGGGTACTGGAAGGAGAGCTTTGATGTGGGGGAAGCAGAGTCCAGGGACCTCCTGGCTGGTAGGGGGGTACTCTGGACTCACTGATGACCCTGAATGGGTCACTTGGTGTTCTGTATCTCAGTTTACTCTTCTATAAAGTGGGACTAATGATACTTATTCATAGGCATCTTTGGGACTTGATGCATTAGACACACGAGATATAAAAACTCTGGAAACTTAAAAATGGTATTTTTTTATTTTACCCCATTGTCTTTTGGACATAATTTTTGGAAACAAAAGCTCTTCTTCATCAAGCCCCTTAGAGGCATGCAGACGGGAACAGAATGGGTTATAATCAGTCTACCCAGCAACCTCGCCAAATTTAGTATGAGCAAAAAGAATGCAGGCCAAGCTTAAAACTATGAGCATTGCTTCCAGTTGGTCATTCCCAAGGCACAGGGCCAGTCTTGGGAATCCATCCATCTCTTGTCCATTCCATCTGCTTTGAGCTGTGTGTTCCGAATGCAGGCTGACCCCTAAATCCAGCCCTGATTTTAGGTGGTAGTGAAGTTGGGCTAACCTACCTGTAAGGTTTATTGATTTCAAAATGCTATAAACCTGTGCTTTTGTGGCTTGAAATTAGACTCTTGATCATATAGATGCAATGAGCTGCATCTGCTCCAGGAGATTTGGAATCGACTGGCTCATTTAACACCTTACAAAACACACGTAGGCCCCAGAGAATGTTTTGCTCTGTCCAGGGTTTCTATCCACAGGGACGTGGGGACAGTGGGGGATAGGTGAGAAGTGCCTCTATTATCAAGAGTAATCTGTCCATCAGGATCCTGCGTCCCTAAGTTGAACATATTGGGCTCCTCCTGCCCATAGCATGAGACAAGTGCCATGATTGACACCACCATGGTCCCACCCGAGCTTGCTCCTTGTTGGGCAGCTGCCTCTGGTTCTGTGATTCCAATCACCCATTCACGGATCTGGCCTTTGCTCTTGATGGTCACATCTAATCTACCCAAGCCTTGGACCTTTGCTCTCCTTGAAGACCTCTGTCTCAGATTCATTCTATCAGATCTGTCCTCCCAATCTATCACCTTGGTGGTGATAAGAGGGGTGCGGATGTCCGAGCCCACTATAGAGCTGTTTATCCAGCACAAGTCATTCTGCCATTGTCTTCTGTGATGCTGAGACCCTGAGACAGGAAGTGAGCTCCTTGGATTCTGGATGTCATGACACCATCACATCACATCACAGGATATTCTAAGGAAAAAGTCCTTAGATTTTGCCCCATTATCAGGAGACCCTTTCTTCTGATGAACTACCACACAAAACCATGATACATACACTAGCTTTTTAAGAGGTGAGGGCTTCTCTGGTCGAAGCAAGACTCCTGAGCCCCACCCATTTCCCCAGCAATTGCTGGCTCCTTAGAGTCCTACTTCCTCCACCGAGCCCCACCTGAAAACCAGTGATGGAACCTACTCTCTTGATTTTGCACATGAGGAAACAGAGGCACAGAGAGGTGAAGTGACTGTTGTCAGAGTCACACAGCTGTGAGTGGCAGTGCTGGGATTTGCACCAGGGACGCTCACTGCCTAAGTCCACCCACATTGCCCACATTCCCTCCTTAGCTTCATCGTCCTCATTCTCATTGTCATTATTGTCATCAACCACAATAAACGTGGTCTGTTAACCCTGCTTCCTGTTGCACCTGTTGGCAACTTTGCCAGAGCCTGCTGTGGCATCTGTCCCAGTGACAGGGGATGTGGTGACCCGCTTGGGAAGCCACGGGACTGAGAGGCAGAGACCTGCCCTAGCTCCTGGTTCTGCTTTGGAATAACTGCATGCTCCTTGTGGGCCTCCTTGTCCTCATCTGTGAAGTAGGAGGAGCACCCTCTACTTCCAAGATTTGTTTTGAGAATCCAGTGGAAGTGGGCATCCTTTGAAGGACTTAGCACTGTGTTCTGCACACTGCGGCACCCCCACTACAGGCCTTCAGTTTGGATGAGAGGCCTGCAGGAAACCAGTTTGAGGAGCTTCTGCTTTGCCTGTACAGAGTGAGCATTTCCATCAAAATAAACTCAGCTTCTTTGCTCTGCACTGAGGTTGCTTTCTTTGGCTGTTTCTGTGGCCCTCACTGAAAAAAATAAATAAATAAACATGAGCTGGGGTGAGAGGTTGGGGAAGGGATGTGGCAAAAGACAAAGAAAGAGAGAGGGAGATTGATTTCTGGGCAGAATTTATACCTTTTTGGCTTTTTCAAAGGTAAATGAATAGATTGTTGTTGTTTTTCTGCCTGCCGCTGAGAGTATACGTGCGCCTCTGTTATGTATAGACCCTTTTAAAGGCTTCTGGAAGCAATCCCTAACATTTTCTATAGGTGCAGACAGATAATTGAATGCTTTCAAAGACCACTGTGAGGCAGGGAAAGTTCAATTTTGCTGTGTGCCGTTGCCTGCATTGACTGAGCACACCGTGTGTGTGTTTTCCTGGGGAAGTTGAATTTCTTTTCTGCTTTTCTTTCCACTACTGCCCCTTCACCCCTGTCCCCCCATCTCTGATGAAGCACTTAGACAGAGGACAAGAAACAATATATATTCGCCCCAAAGTCACAGCAAATAAACACAGCAAAAGCTCCCAGCCACTTCTCTGGCTGCCAATGAAACGCGCTGCCTCTTCGCTCCCGGGCCTGACGGACAGGGGGGCCTTTCTGCTCGGCTATTATTAGAGCTGCCGTGCAGAAGCCCAGGCAGCTCTGGGCGATGGGGGGTTCTTGTTTTAATTTGTTGCCTGTGCAGGCAGAACAAAGTGACATAGGGAGAAAGGATGGGGGGATTCCCTCCTGCTGCTAGTTCTCTCTAGGCCAGCCATCATGTGCGTGAGTGTGAGTGTGTGTGTGCATGCAGGGGCTGAGGCCTGCGTGTGCCTGCTGGGCAGAACAAGAATATGCTGCATCCAGGGAATAAAAGGTCCCTTTTAGGGCATGAAGGAGAGATGCAGAAGGGTTTTGAGGTGAGGAAGTAAAGAAAGCCCACCCCTTCCAGATCCCTGGCAAATACGATTAACGTCCACCATCAATCTTCACAGACGATGCCCACCTTGGTTGTCACGGCTACCCTTTCTCTTTGTAGATAAAAAGACTGAGGCTCAGAGATATTCAGTGAGTCGCCTAAAGTCTAATTCAACTGGCTCTAATTTCAGTGCAATTTCTATTATATCGGGCGTGCCCACTGTTTGTAGGGTGGAGCAGAAAGAAAATCTCTTGGGGCTTCAAATCCAGGCACTGGGTAAGATTCCACAAGCTTCTTCCATCTGGAAGATGGGTGCAGGGCAGCAGACACAGCACCCTCTTAAGCAGAGGTTTAAGGAAAGGATGTCCCATATGTTCCCATGGCATCACTGTTTGTCTCTAATACTAGCTCCACTCAGGGAGAGAGGAAGGGAGAGAGGACCCACTGTGTGCCAGACACTGGTCCAAGAGCCCACTGTGTGCCAGACATTGGTCCAAGAGCCCATGTGCATATTTCTCTTAACCTCAGTCTCCAAGTCAGAGAATGTAGCACCTGCTCCAGGTCACCAACCAGTAAGGGACCAGGCAGGGATTCTAACCCTTAAGCCAAGTGGCTTCATCTTCTCCAGTCATATGAGCAGGAAAATGTGCCTTCTCGAGTTCAAGGCACAGCATGCAGCCTGGTCCCATTGCTGCTCCATTCAATTGGACTGAGATGGCACTTGTTCCCAGCTGCATTTCTATGCATTTCTATGTCCCAAGCAGCACAATGGAATACTCACAAAACGCTCTTTCCTGGCTTTGCTGTGGTCAATTTTGTTTTCCCCAACTTGGAATGCAAACTCCCCAAAACAAATCCCGAGGGCCAAGAAGTTTAAATTTACTTCTTACCCTTCACCCACAGCCTCTAGCAACCACATACTGAACACTCATTAATATTATACACTATGCTGAGTCTCCATGTGTGTTATGTAATCCTCACATTAGACTCAGGACTAAGGGGGATTGTTACTGCCGTTTTACAGATGGGGATCTTGAGCCTCAGTCATGTTGCATAAATGATCCAAGATCAAAAACATAGAAGGTATTCGAACCACATCAGAACCCAATGCCCATGCTCCACTTACTGTTTAATGCTTCCCTGTGTATACGTGCAAATTCCTTTCTCCTCATTATGCCCTACGCCAGTGATCAGAGGCATTTAGTACTAGCATGCCCTTTCCTGGTTCCCACCGGCAGAATTTGTCAAATCTGCAATGAGGCTGTGCTGTATAATCCTGGGGATTGGGAGCTGTCAGTCCCCAGTGTTTGCAGAGTTATGAAGGGAGCCTCCCTTGGTCTACTTGTTGTCACCTTCGAAGGCAGTAAGGGTTAAGAGCTTGAGCTCTGAAAATAGAAGGACTGGGTTGGAATCCTAGATCTACCACCTAGTGTGTGACCTTGGGCAGGATAATCAACTCTCTAAGACTTGGTTTCCTCATCTATGTTATGGGGATAATGGTAGCATGTACCTCATGCAGTTATTATATGAATCAAGTGAGCTATATATATGGAAGTCTTATAACAGTACAAACATTGAATATTACTATTAACACATAGAATCATAGGTTTTATATCTAGAAGGAACCTTAAAAGCTACCCGGTTGGCCTAACATCCTATCTTTGGGCAAATAGAGGATTTGTAATCATAAGACCTCAATTTAAAATCCCAGATCTACCACTTACTACTGGTATCTATCACTTTGGAGAACTTGTTCAATTTCTTTGAGCTTCAGTTTCTTCAAGCATAAGAAAAGGGTTATAATGATATCTGCTTATTTCATAGAATCGATCCTCCCACAGGGGATCAAGCGAAGGGATGTAATAAAAGGGTAGATGGACTTTTATGTTAATATTTTTTTAATATTACCTGAAGACAAGTAAGACCCAGAGAGGTGAAATGGTTTATCCCAGGAAAAATAGCTCACTTATCAAGATGGTATCAGTAACTAAACAACTTGTGGGTAAGTTTCTACCATCATGCCATCGGATTTGAATTATTGGCATTTACCAACAACTTGGGGCTGTCCTTAGGTAAATGAAGACTAGGACCAGGCAGGAACTGTCAAAACAAAACAAAACAAAACAAAGGAATGGGGTATCATGGTGCCAAATGGCAGACAGAAGGAAGAACCAGGAGCCCACACAAGGTCAGACTCTCATTGGAACAAGAACAAGCATACAGGCTACATCAACCAGAGGTAGGTACCATATGGTCCAGTGTTAGGGGAAAACATCATTTATCTCATTCTGACTCCAACTGAAGAATAGGGGAAGGATCACTCGCTTTCTAAGTTCCTTGTAGGGGATGTTTATGGCATTGTCTGCCCAGTTCTGCCTTTGAGGGCACTGCCCATTCCCTAGTACCTAGCAGCTACCCCCCTCATACCTAATACAAGAGCAACAGTTTAATATACATGGTCAGCCTCCCCAGCCTCAGCTGAGAGGTCTAGGGATAAGCAATTGACTCAGCCTGGCCAATTAGATCTCTGTTGAGATTTTTAAATTTCACACTCAGGCTGAAGCTTTAAGGCCAAAAGGGTTTCCAAGTCTGTTTTCTACCATGTGGAAAAAGCTTGTGAGCCATGAGAGTGAAGAATAATGCTAAGACTCAAATTAATACAGAAAAAAAAAAGGATAAAGTGAGGCCTGATGGCTTTCAAAACCATCCCTCCAGGTGTTCTTGAGACACAGATACAGTCCTGACCATGCATTGCTTTTCTCATAATGAATTACCATTCTGCTGAGGCTAGTTCGTTATGTTTTGCTTTTTTTTTTTTTTTCGATCAAAGCCAACGCAATACTTCTATCAACTAGTAAAAATGCACTCAATGGTCTTCTTCTCAGGGCTCTAACATAAGATCTTGGTGACAAGGGGTGAATCAGTGGGCCATTTGTAATCTACCCATGCAGATTGACTCTCATTTCTGAGGCCATCCCTTGCCTTTAGACTCAGCTTTGACACCTTGCCTCCTCCTCCCCACAGAGCTCCTTTCTTTATTCAGACTGATTCTAGCAGTTCAGATGATCGATCCTCACATATATCCAGGCACATCTGAATTTACAGGGCACACATAGCTTAGTTTTCATAAAATTAAGCTAAAATAAAGTAAGCTTTGGTCTATGCCCTTTGGTGGTCTTGGGAAAGTCCTTGAATTCAGACCTCTCAGTGATGTTGAGGTTCTTGAATATAAGCCCTCATTGCTTCTGCTCTATGACAGCCCCTCCCCTTCAGGATCTACTAAATCTTCTCTCTACCTACCATTTCATTCTAATGAGAGATGGTCTTGGGAAGCAATGACTCTCTTTTGTGCTATAAGGTAAGTATATTTTAATGCAGTGATTTTTCACTCAGGGTATTGGGGAGGAGGAAGTGATGTATTTAAAATTTCTGGGGAGCATGAGCCTGTGTAGTTAGAAAATGCATATACAATGAATCAGTTGTTTTCATAATATAAAGCATAGAACAAGCTCAATGTAATAGTATTGCGTGGTTTGGGATATATAGATGATAGAATGAGAATATATTGGGGCACAGATTTTAATGCAAAATGATGGGGGATCATTCCATTTTCTTTACCATTTTTTTTTTTAAATTTTTTTTTTAATTTTTTTTATTTATTTATGATAGTCACACACACAGAGAGAGAGAGAGAGAGAGAGAGAGAGAGGCAGAGACATAGGCAGAGGGAGAAGCAGGCTCCATGCACCGGATGCACCGGGAGCCCGAAGTGGGATTTGATCCTGGGTCTCCAGGATCGCGCCCTGGGCCAAAGGCAGGCGCTAAACCGCTGCACCACCCAGGGATCCCTCTTTACCATTTTTAATAAGGCTTAACTTATACGGAGTAAAGGGTGCAGGTAATACGCATACAGCCCAGTAAATCTTTACATGTGTATACACTGTGTAACCACCACTCAGATCAAGATTTCGAACACTTCCAATATCCCAAAAGGCTTCCTCATATCTCCTCCCAAACAGTAGATCATGACCAGCCACCCTTCAAGAATAACCAATCACCATACTTAGGGTTGGCATGTCTTGGAACTTCCTACAAATGTAATCACACAATATATGCTTGTTTGTGTCTGGATTCCTTGGTTTCACCTTACATCCATGAGATTGACCCATGTTGTGTGAATAGTACCTCATCCCTTATCCTTGCTGTTTGGCACCAATGCAATGGAATCATTGTGTAGTCATACTATACAGTTTATTTATCTATTCTACTATTGGTGGACAATAGGTTGTTTTAGTTTGGGCCTATTAGAAATCAGGTTTCCATGGACATTCTTATACATGTCTGGGTAGACATGAGCCCTCTTTTTGGTTGGGTATATACCCAGGCAATTCATAGAACACAGGTATGTTCAGCTTTAGTAGAATCTGCTGAAAGGTTTTCCAAAGAGTTTATATGCACTGCACAATTTTTAAGGATTTAGTTCATCAGACAGTAGGTGAGCAACTACAATAGGCCAGGCGATCTACTAGGCATCGGGCACGCGGAAGAAAACAAGTCTCATCCATGACCCAGAACAGCTAAAAGCCTGATCACCCTACCAATGGATGATTCTATGCCATCTAGTACACGATGGCATCTAGTACATGATGGCATGAGGTCACAGGTGGCCTTTGGGGGCTCTAGGGTTGGCTTCCCGATTTCAGATGACCTCACAAGAGGGCTTAACCAGATGAGGAAGAGCTGGTATTTGAGGGAGAGGCTGCAGAGGAGTGTCCACTGGTCTCTGCAGAGGTAAGCCCTGCAGGTCCTTCCCAGCTGAGTGTCCCACTGATGGAGTGGCCAGGCTCAGCGAACAAACAGCTGCCAACATGAGCAATGACTTAAAGGAGAAGCTTGAGACGTCGGGGAGATGAATACCACTGACTCCGCTGCCATCCTGGAAGCGATCCATCAGGGTGGCCTGGCAAAGAGGGGTATAAATCCCCAGCTGGCGAGGCCAAGCAGGGCTCCAGGAGGAGGAACAGGACGTGATGGCAACTTCCAGGGCTGCCTCTGACCAGGCAGGAGCCAGAGCTTCAAGAAGTGTCAGTTTGGCAGCATCCCAAGAGGCAAGTTTTGTAGTGAGGGTCCCTCCTCTGAGATGTGCATTCCCAAGAGGGAGACCCTCCTGGTCATTTGCCGTGTTTGTTCTGCATTCTATGCCCCTGCAGGAGGCTTCTCTTAAAGGACGGTCTGCCTTTCCTTCTTTCCAGCCTGAATCTTGCCGCTCCTGGAGTTTGGCTCCAATGATGCATTTTTCAACCAAAAGGGGGAAGATTGGGGTTTGAAATGCATCCACACTCCTATCCTCTAAATCTTCCATTAACCACCCTTCAGCAGCAGCCTGAAGCCCAGACGGTTATGGACCTGTGACCTGAGCAGGAACAGAACGCTGAGTGGGAACAGCAAAACGAGTGAGTGAATGGGAGATTTTTATGAGTGAAATTTGCTCACGAGCTTCTTTAATAATCTTATTCATCTTTCTGTCAAAGCCGTCACATTAATGTAGTGGGGAGAGATTTAGAGGAGATGAATTAAGACTTAAATACACAAAATGACTTGGGGAATATTTAAATACAATACATTTTATTTTGGTGCAGCATCCTTCCTTGGAGTTGCTCGCTCATGACTCTTGCCAGGCACGCACAGCCTGCGAATCATCAAGCCCCTCCCTCCCAGCGCTTCATTCACACCAGCATTGGCTGCGCACCTAGGATGGTGAGCTCATGTCCTCTAAACAGGGCGCATCCACAATAGCCCGGGAATCAGGAGACCTGGGTGCTGGTTCCGGCTAAGATGAGCTGCTTTTCCTTCGGGGGCTTGTTTCTTCAAGGGGAAAATGAGAGGCTTTTCACTCTGAATTTCAGAGGATGCAGACAATCCTCAGGACCATTGCAGAACAGAGGGGAGCCTGGGATGCAGAGTTCTGGACCGCCTCCCATCTCTCCATAACAGTTCATTGCTTTATTTTTGCATATTGGCAGCCATTTCATTTGAACCATTTCATTTGAAATAAGAACACTTTGACTTTAAAAAAGGAAGAGTTCATGAACTTGTTCATTCATTTATTTTTGGCATTCATTCATTGCAATGACTGGGGATAGAGCACCTTCACTGGGTCAGGCACTGTGTTAAGCACTCAGAATATATCAATGAACAAGGCAGACATGGCTCCTGTCCTCCTCCTGCTTATCATCATCCAGCCCAACACTTACATTCCCTGGTGGTACTGCTCAAAGCAGAGTGTGTGTAGCCAGGATTAAGCAAAGAAGTCTTCCTGGAAGAGGTGGGCTTTGAAAGCCATCTGCCTCTCCATTTGCATGTACACTGGGCTGCTAGGCACACAGAGCTAGTTTCTCCCTCATGGGACAGAGAGGATCAACCTTGGCTTTGGCTGTAGAGAGGGTGAAGTGAGGACATCTAACAAAAGGTAAAAATCAGAGTCAAGAACAGCCCAGGCAAGGACTCCATCTATCTCCCCACTGCCTGGGCCTGAGCCAGGACCTGGAGATTTGGGGGAGATTGAGGTCCTATCCCCTTATCCCACTCACCATCACCCCAAGCCCTACCATTGCCACCATCCTCAACTTGTTCTCCTATCTATCCCCTTCCTCTGTTGAGGATGAAAGGGTTGCCTTCTGGGATCAGAGACTGTATCAGCCTGCCAGGCTCTGTTCACCATTCTCTGAGCCACTCTCTCTCAGACCATACACAAAAGATCTTCACTGACAGTCCTCCAAACTCCACCTCCAGAGAGTGTTGCTCCCCATGACAGGGCCAGAGACATGCCTCAGCCTGACCCAGGTGAGCAAGTCATATGGAGCATGAAGAGAAAACTATTAGTTGGGTGCCAAGGAACCACTGGTCAGTATTTTGTTCATCTTTTAAAGCAAGTTTTTGGGGGTATGCATCCTATGTAGGGTTACCTTCTTTTGGGTTCTAGAAAAAGAAACATGTCAGGCTATTGAGAATCTTGCAAGAACACAGGAGTTCAACTTTATGAAAAGACTGGCCTGGGAGTTGCCTGGGAGTCCCCTGGGAGACAACCAAGCTTCTGTTCCTTGGCCACTGAGTCACACTTGTAGGAGTAGGCACTGTATCAACCTAGGGTCCCCCACTATGACACCAAGCTACTCCTGATTTTTTGTTCATTGGACTCCTTCCACCTCCAAATCATTCTCTGTATCTTTAATATGCAGAATCTTGAGGGACATTCTGACTGGTTTGATTAGTCGTCATCCAGGACTGGCCAGCTTGGAAGGTTTAGAAGCCTGACCACCACACAGGCGATAGTTGGCTACCCTTGGGGTCCAAGGCCCTTTCTGGTCCATTAGCTGTGGTGACAGGGCTGAGTTGGGTAGCCTGAGGCACAGAGACCATGCGTAAGAGACCGTTCAGGCAGGGCTCTGGCTATAGGCAGACAAGGCTGAGGTTCCCGAGACTGAGACACTACAGCAGGCAATCACCTGCTTTTCTCCCCAAGACAGGAGGAAAACAAGAAGGTGGAGAAGCGGAGGGATTTCAGGATGGACTGGGGCATTTGGAATTTGAGGCTCTCAGAAACCAGCTCTATGTGGCCTCAAAGCAGCTTTTACAGAGAATGAACCAGAACCTCTCAAAGAGAATGCCTTTTTTCCTGTCAAACACAGCAGCCAGCAGTGATGACCCAGAATGCAAGTATCAGAGTGATGAACTTAGGAGGTGAGCACACTCAGAATCTCCCTCTTTCCCAGGCCTGCAGGAGAAAGGCTAGGCTCCCAGTCCAGAAGAGTTGAGGACAGAGCTAGCAGCTTCATGCCCAGCCAGCAGACCCATGATTTCTTGAGTCCCTTAGCATCACACTAGGGAAGCAGCATTCCAGGGAGCACACTGGGATTCAGAAAGTTCCCAAGGAAAGCCAGATTGCCCACCATCTCTCTCTCCTTTACTGAGTAGGGTAGATCTTGCCATTGTCAAGTCCATTCCCAAACCTTTCTCTCCATAGGACCCGAGGCTCGACTGCAGGGAAATGTACTGACCACAGCAGGGAGATTTTCCTTAGTGGAAGAAATGGCTGCATGCTGAGCCATCCATACTCTCTTGTTGGGACTCCTTTGCCTCTAAGGAGAGTGTTCATAATTCAAGTGGGCTAGGGAGCAAGTAGTGGGTCCCATAAGAGCTGCCTCCTAGGGTTGAAATTGCATGAATGCTAAATATAGGCAAACCGGAAACTTCTACATTTTCTCCTTATCTTCCCCAAAGAAGCCAAAAGCATCTGGCAGTATTATAGGCCATTCAATTGAAGGTTCAAGAATAGGAACGGGGTCTTTACAGGGGCTGCTGGCTTCCCAGACCATTGAGGGGCTGTTCCACCCAGAAGCATGAAAGACATGAGGTGACTCATGAAATGCCAGGCCCAGAGCCACAGGATCCCCTCCCCCTGAAACTGGTTTCTATCCAAAAAGGGTTGGAGGTGGTCTTGGGCCAGAATACAGTGTCAACAACTTTGTTCTGTATAACCAGGTCAACTTCACCAGCATGCTGAGAGTATGCATCTGATTCCCAGGCCTTATGATATTTGGCTTTTTTTAAAAGATTTTATCTATTTATTCATGAAAGACACACAGAGAGGCAGAGACACAGGCAAAGGGAGATGCAGGATCCTCACAGGGACCCTGATGTGGGACTCAATTCTGGACCCAAGGATCATGCCCTGAGCCAAAGGCAGATGCTCAACCACTGAGCCACCTAGGCATCTCAGGCCTTATGATATTTGTAATTATATTCTCTCATCCAAACCCCATTTCTAGACTCATAGAAGGAATCTCTCAACCTTTGAAAACAAGAACAGGAAAGCAAAAACAGGCACATTGACCTTTGAAAGGGCTCACCTCATTATGGCCTGCCTCCTTGCCTCTGCTTATCCATACCACAGCAACATGAAAGAATCCAACATCGTGATTCCTAGAATTATTGAGCCCCAGACAGATGGCAGCCAGCAGTGATGACAGGGTAAATTCAAGTGGTTCCTGGAGACCTTCTTAGGCAGCAGACAATTCATATGAAAGCATTTTGTAAAATACTTATTGACACTGAAGCTATTACTTAATTATTAATATTATTATTGTCGTGATTGTTAGCAAGATGGCACTATTGCTACTCTCAAAGAATTGACAGTAGGAACGTGCTTCAAAGAGTACAGTCCCCTCAGAGACAGCTCTCTTGCAGAGGTGTCTATTCTTAATTCCACTGATGCTTGTCTTCTGAGAGCACACAGAGGTCCCTCTCCAAAAGGTATATTCCCTCCCTTGAGTTCAGAGGCTCCTACCTGGTTCGACTTTTCATTCTAGAGATAGGATATAATACAGGTACATTTATGTTTGGGGATAAAATATAAATTTATATATATGTTTTAGGTATAAAGGGTCTTATCTTCTGACCCACTCTCCATGACCATCCCATGAACCCATGTCCTTGGTCTTCTAGAAAATTGGATCCTAAATGGTGACCTGACATGGAGCACCTTCCATCTATGGAGCTTCAGGATGTGAAAAGGACTGTGGGCCCAGAATGAGGAGATCGGGTTAATTCTTGATGTGCTCCTTATCAGCTCTGTGCCTTGGCAAACACTTCATACTTTCAATTTCCTTAAAAGGTATAGAACAATTGTGTTGGTCCATTTGGGCTGCTATCACCATGGGCTGGATCACTTATAAACAATAGGACTTTATTTTTTACAGTTCTGGAAGCTGGGAAATCCAAGGTCAGGGTGTCAGCAGGTTTGGTGTCTGATGAAAGCCCACATTCTGGTTCAGTAGATGGCTATGTTCTCACTATGTCCTCCTGTGGTTTAAGGGTGAGGGAGTTCTCTGGTATCTCTTCTATAAGGGAACCAATTCCATTCATGAAGTCTCCACCCTTCTGACCTAATCACCTCCCAAAGGCCCTACTTCCCAACATCATCATATTTGGGATCAGCTCTCAACCTCTGAATTCGGAGGGATACATTGAGTGTAGAGCAAACATATAACCTATTGTTAAAGTATTGGTGAGAGGACCAAACAAAGTAATGGTTATACCCTCCCAGGGCCCTGAGCCTACAAAGGGCTTAGTTAATAGTAGTTGAATCAGACTTGAAGGGAGCTAGCCACACAGAGTAGGTAGGATTCTGGGGGGAGGTTGATGGCAACTCATTCTCAATAGGTTCAGGGCAAAGAACGGACAACTACGCACTGTGTTTAGACCCTAGGCAACCACAGATAAAGGGAAATCCAGCTAGAAGCCCAGCTGTAAGGCTTGTCAAATCCTAACATGTGAATTCTGAACAAATCAACAACATTCTTCCGTGGATTCATTAAAACAAACAACCCCTCTTATTTATCAATGCTATTCACCTCAAGTGAAGATGACAACAATCAATTAAATAAACAAATCAAGTTTAAAAAAGCTTAACTCAAGGCAGACGTGATTAATTTCTTCATCATTGATTGACATTAACTATATTAGCCAGCTTTGCTATGGTAACAAACAACCCCTAAAATCTTAATGGCTTATAACCACAAGCATTTATTTCTTGTTCACAGAACATGTCGGCAGCTGTGGATACGTTCCATGTGTCTTCTCATTCTGGGACTCAGGCTGAAATGGCAGCCCCTAATTTGGGACCGGCTCTTCTGACAATAGAAGGAACCAAACAAGAGAACTGGTTGACCCATGCCCTACCCTCTTCTAGCCTCTGAACGAACATTCTGAGGGTCCAAGTAAGTCATGTGGTCAAGCCTGACAATGGGGGGATGGCATACAGGGCTGAGGGGGTGACTAAATTACATTCCATCTTCTAAAGGCCACAGTAAGTCAGAGGTACACAGACAAGGGAGCATGGTGATCTCAGGGGAAGGGAATGGGTGTGTGGAAGATCCCACCCACTGCAGTGAGCATTGACCCTCTCCTTCCATTTACACACTTTGATTTAGATAGCATCGCATTTAGAGGCTATCCTGTACTCTGTTTGTTTCACATACCTGGTGCTTTCACTGGGAGGGGTGGGAGGTGGCTTATAGTGTGGGCTCTGTTCCTGGGGGATGCCTGTGCATCTGGGAATCCCTCCATCCATCCCTTTCATCCTTCCTGCCGGCTTTCTTTGTGTCTGCCCTACACCTCATGACTTCCCTCCTTCTCAGCCTGGGCTCACGGAAGTGACCCTTCCTGGGACCAGAGAGCAGACCCCGAGCTACTTTGGTAACCTCGTTGCACCCTGTGCCAAAGCTGGACCCTCCCCCAACCCCAAAGCACCCACAGGCCCCTGGGCTGGCCCCCCAGCAGCACTCCAGCCCCCCTTCTAGATTGGCACCTGAAAAACAGAATTTCTGCTTCAGGTAATGCAGCTGCTCCTCTCTGAATAATGCATGCCGTGCACCACACCGGACCAAGGACAAGTGGCTGAGAAATTGGGGAGCTTTCATTTGATTTCATTATTTTGAGTTTAGACCCAAGCATTTGCTGCTGTCAGGCATTTCAAAGAGGACAAGACAACAAGGTGTTCTGAGACAAGCAGGGAAGGTCAATCATCCGTGGGGGCTGAAGGGACTGCAGCGGGGACGCAGGGCAGGGACAGCCATCCTGGCAGGCACAGGGCCCCAAAAGGGGGTAATGTGACCTAGAGTGCCCGTGGGGTTTCGGGATATCCAAAAGCCCAAGTCGACTGACTTTCCGGGAGATGCTTCTAGGAGGTTGAGCACTAACATCTCCTCACAAGTCCGTTCTCAGCGGAGAAGAGCAGGACACATGGGGAGCTCAGCCATGGAAACGATGATTAGAATCTGAGTCCAGAGCAAAGGATGGTCATCAGTAGAGCGAATGGTCCCCGATGTGGGGAATTTGATTCCAAAAAACAAATACGGTTCGAGGCAATGAATTAGCCCAGTGAAAGTCAGATGGCAAAGCCAGGCTACCCATCCTCAGAACCACCCCCAGCCTGCTCCTTCCTGGTTTGGGTTTCCCATTGGACCAGTTTCAGGAAGATTGCCTTAACCAGCCTCCCCTGCCAACCCTGCACCCCCCCACACATCGCCCCACATCCCTCCCCCCAGCACTGCATTCGTGCTCTGCTCTACCCTCTGTTCTGTCTGCTGAGCCCAGATTATTTCCCACCTCCCTACCTTTGCTCACCTCCACGCCACCCTCCTCTCCCCACTCCCCTCCACCCAGCCAGCTACTCACCAGCCTTAAAGGACCAGTGCATGCCCTCCTGCTATTTAATACTTAAGTCCACATTGATCTCTCAATTCCTACAATTACCTCCATTAATGGCCAGTTTGGATGATTAATACAAATAATAACACACAATTTCAGAGCATTTTCTCCTTGGTCTCAGAGTCACACTTCTCAGAGTAGTGAGCGCATTCACGGGAGCCACAGAGGTCAGTCTGGGGGCAAGACAAAGCTGAGTAGGTGGTTGAGCCCTACGCCCACCCCGCCCCTCCAAAAACAGCAGCTCAGCTATCATCTGTGTTTTATCTTAAAGTTGCACATACAACTTTTCTTTTTAAAAAGGATTACACTATTGATTTGGAAACCACAGCATTTTTTCCTTCCATCCCCACAAGCTTGTGGGGCACATAGGACTAAGTGTTATCACCCATATATTACAGTTGAGGAATCTGAGGCTCAGAGAGGCCCGGGATGAGGGAGAGTCCAGGCTTCTGTCGCCCGACTAAATCCAGTGTGTCTACAGTGCACACGTGGAAGTGGCTTATCTCTGACTCACTTGTTAGCCTTCTTCCACGAGCAGAAAATGTATCTGAACATTTAACTCCTGTTTATCCTGCTCGCCTCCTGTCAGAGCGCGGCTGTGGGTGCACAGTAGGCATGTACTACTTCCCTCACTGTGAGTGGCCACCAGCCCTTGGCTTGGCCAAAGGTTCGAGGCCTGCCATCATAGACCAGTGTCTCCAGCAGAACGACGTGCCACGAGCTGAGCCGTTTACAAGGCTGTCCTAGATACCTGGGCGTTTTATGTAATCAAAGGGATACTTTCTCGCTCCCTTTCTCTTGCTGTTGACATGGTTACAAAATCTTATTATTAGCCCAGAGGATGGGGTAATAGGACACGACATTCATATTGTCGCTGTTTTAAAGAGCCACAGTTACCTCCTGGAGAACAATGTGTGTGTTGTAGTGATAACACCGCTGGTTGTCTGATGCAGCCTGTGCTGTCTGCCTCCCTGGCCACACTTCCTCTGGTCTGGGAATGGGGCGTCCCTGCCTGGAAGGAAGATGGGGGGCTCCTTTCTTCTTGGCCTCCCCCAGCCCCTGGCCACACTTCGACGATACAGCACCATTCCTGCCACCACCGTGACCCCAGGAGGAGTCACAAGAGGACCGTCTTCAGGTAAGAGGAAGGACAGAAGCTGTGGGCTGACACACAAAGGGGGAGAGAAAAAGAAAAAAGATAAATCGAGGTAAAATTGTTTCCAAATTGAATGTTTTTCACTATTTTCAGTGTGGTGTCTGCAGTGCTCCAAGATGCTTTCCTCTCGGGAGCTTCAGAAAAGCTGTAAATAGAATGAATTGCTTTTAGGGACACACTCTGATAGTTCACTTCTCAAGAAAATATATGCTAATGCATGTAGACTATCATTATTGGGGAGACCTATGTACCGACTCTTTTATGTCTATGAAGAGCGGATTTCTGATTGCTAGCATTTTGCCAAAGTCTTTGTCATTCGTGGGCTGAATATCTAGCAGGAAGAGGCGGATCAGCTACAACTACATGCTGTGTCTCGCCTAGGCCAGAGTTGGAGGGGGGTCTTGGTTTGCCCAAGAGAAGTTTCTTATAAAGCAAGAAGCAGAGAAAGCACATCTTTGTCCAAGGATCCAAACAAAAGCCAAGCCAGCTGGTACTCACTCACCTGCAATCCTGGGACTTCAGGGTGGTTGAGAGGCAGGGAGGCCCCCCAGGGAGGTGAGGGGGTGCCAACTTGGTTCAGCCGCGTGTGATGCTACACCCAGCCAGAGGGTAGCAGCACCTTCCATGTGCCCTCGGAGCTGTCTCTTGGGACCATTTTGGGAGGAGGGTCCCCTTGCCCAGCCAGCCTCTTCTGCATTCTCTTCTGCTGTTGAGAAAGTGGGTGGGACAGCACTCCACTTTGTGAGGAGCACTGCCAACACATGAGATACCAAACACAGCTTCTCCCGTGTGAGAGGTCAGACTCCACAGCGCACACACGCCCGCGCTCTGCTGGAGGTCCTGGGCTCTGCAACCAGCTGCATTTAGGATTCATAAATCCCTTTGCACACTCCAGCACATACAGCCACCAAAGGAATTTCACTCTTTATCATCTGCATTCAAATGGAACAAAGTGCAAAACTGTGGACAAGGAAGAAGAAGGAAGAGCAGGAGGAGAAGGGAGAGGTTCTGATAGCAAGTCTGACGCTCTGAGTGGTGTGTGTTTGGTAGCTGCTATAGCTCCATCTATGTGTTCTTCCAGCCTTTCCCTGGCTCCATTTCACCTATAGCCAGTTGGGGAAATACCAGTTGGCTTAGGGTGCCTTGGTCAATGACATTTAAAAAATGTTTAATTGGGTGCCTGTCAAGGCGGGTATCAACTTTAGATATATGATGACCTAAAGTCCTTTGAGGGTTTCTAGGGAGCTGGAATATTTTGAGCTCCAACTTGGGTCATAAGCAATAGACCCAGTTGCCTCTGGGAACCAGGCTGGGGAGCCTGAAAGTACCAGGCTGGAGCATGACGGCCCAGCCTAAAGTGGGTGGCAAATATTCAGTTTCATCTGGTTATTGTCAAGTAAAAATGGTCAAATCTCCAAATTTGCCAAAAGAAACCAGAAACATATCTCTTTTCTCTTTAAATATGAAACCTGGTTTTCAAGTGCTGACAGTGAATTTAAAAAATTAAATACTCGGGACACCTGGGTGTCTCAGGAGTGAGCATCTGCCTTTGGCTCAGGGTGTGATCCTGGGGCCCAGGATTGAGTCCCACATTGGGGTCCTTTCAGGGAGCCTGCTTCTCCCTCTGCCTATGTCTCTGTCTCTCTCTCTCTCATAAATAAATAAAATCCTTAAAAAAAATTAAATACTCTACTGTCGTATTATAACAGGATATGCCATACATCAATTCTACCCTAACTACTTTGGTTTATCAAATACTTTCCTCCTTTGATTGCTTGAAATCTTACGACCTGTGTGCCATACATTTTCAGGTCTGATTTTCTTGACTTGTTCTCTAGCTTTGCATTGTTTGCTCAGCAAGACTATATGCATTTCAAGGGCAGAGGCATGTCTTTTTTCCCAATTGTTCCCAGCTATCAGTAGATCCTCAGCAATTTTTAGTGAGTTGTAACCTACCCTATTCCATGAAGGATTTGAAGAATCTGACACAAATACATTCCACAGAAAAACAAAATAACCAAGAGCACCCAGGGTGAGTACTTGGACTTGATCTTGTCAAGGGTGCCTCTTGGTACTTGTCTGAGTTTCCTCGGGATTAACGTCCTTCTTGCATTGTGTGGGGAACCCAGAGGGTCGACTGGGAGCCTGGCATGTGGGAAAAGCTCACAAATTGTTTGTGGAGTGAACAAAGGACAAAGGAAGTAGAATGGCCTTGGGAGAGAAGTTCTGGGAGGATGAGAGATCAGAATGTAAGATCCAAGCTCAACTTGGAGCCGGGGCAAGATAATGAATGGTAGTCCCTCCACTGAGACTCTTTTGGTTGACAGAAATGCAGCTAACACTGGTTTAGGCAAAGAAGAGGAATGTACTGGAAGGATATTGACATAATATTATCCAAGCCACAAAGAAGAAATTCACTTGGACCCACAGGAAAATCTGAACCAGATATATTATCCTCAGTGTCTGTGCATTTTGTCCCCTCTTGGAGCTTGAGCTTTATTTTCTCCCTCAGCAATCAGCTTCCTCCACACATTAGGGAACAGAGCAACCAACCATCTCTGTGCTTCACATCTAACAGCTTCCACTCCTAGAGGAATAGCTTCATATTCTTTTTCATAGCAAGATTAAAACCCTGGGGAAGGACTCTTAATGTCCCCCGCAGAGCCACCCCAGTCAATCATGACATCCATAGCAGAGGGTCGCCATGAGTGGCCTGACTTTGGTCAGGTGCCCACACACGGAGTGACAACACAGCAGCTTTTACTCATACCACAAGGTTGGTTTTGAGAGAGGAACATTTCCCAGAAGATGAAGCCTCTTCCTGGAAGAAGGGAAGGATGCTAGCAGATCAAATGTTCCTTGGAATTTATACAGCACTTGGCTACATGTGGCTCCGTATATGTATCATCTCATTTTATTTGTGCCTCACAAAACTCTATATAGAGTGTATGGTGTTTATAACTGTTTCCATTTTACTGAAGGAAAAAAATGAGGTTCAGGGAAATGAAGCAATTCAAACAAGGTCACATAGCTTCTAAATGACCAGTCCAGGACTTCCATCTTTATTGATTGGCCAATCGGCTTTTATTTCAATACCAATACTCTTTCCCCTATACAGGAGGGGAGTAGGAAGGTTGTAAGTTTTCCAGAAAAATAATCTCTTACTGTAAGATTATGTTTTCCTGAATGATATAAAGCCCTGGCTGGTCAACTCCTTGGTGGCTGTTCCTCAGGATTCCCTGAGATACAACAGCCTACCTCAATGGCTGTGTCTGCTTAACTTAGGGATTTTATTGTCTACTCAATATCCATATCCAAAGACTCTGGCCCCATCCCTGTCCCATCCTTGGTTGTATAATTGTGGGTGTTTTTTTTTTATTTGTATTGATTTGAGAGAGACAGACAGAGAGAGTAAGCACAAGCAGGAGAAGGGGCAGAGGGAGAAGCAGACTCCCCATTGAGCAGGGAGCCCAATACAGGGCTCAAATGCAGGACGCTGGGATCATGACCTGAGCTGAAGGCAAATGCTTAACTGACTGAACCACTCAGATGCCCCAAATTTGGAGTCTTTAAAGGTTCTTCTACCTTGTGAAATGCTTGGAGTCCTCTGATCCAGAAGTAGTATTGCTTATAGGGAAACAGAAACAGGAAAAAGGAATAAAATCCATCCAGAATCCATCTAGTACAAACTGAAACAAAGAAGACCATCCCCATTGCTGCAGCTGGGAGCAGCTGCAGTCACCTTTGGCAGGCAGCGCAACCCTACAGTGAGTGGTGAGACTATGGCAGCTGGTTATTTGGCATCTTCCATCCAAAGATGATGAGAGACAGAGACATCCTCAGCGAGATCACCACTAGACTCACCAAGTCTCATGGCCTCTTCTGCTTTTGAGGCAAATCAGGAGTATGCATCTTTCTTTCATCCTGCATGTCAATGCCCCGAGAAGTACTGGGTTGAATTGATTTGAGTTGGATCAGCTAGGCCCTGTGTCCAAGCCGTCTTGCTGAGAGTAGTAAGTACCACATACTAGAAAGAAAGAATTACTCTTGACACGAGGATTATAACGCTGCCAGAAGCATCAATAATCTATTAAAGATGTGGGATAATATAACACTAATTATCAATTGAGGGCACCCATCACAAGGAGAAGGCAAGTGAGGTTTCGATTTCCCTTTCTGGATGAACCCTATCCCTCCATCCCACAACGATTTGCTGTTCCCTGGGTTTGGCCTCATGCATAATTCAGTGATCCGTGTGGCAGGAAAACATTTAGAAAACTTCTTTTGCCTTCCCCAGGAGGCTGGGGCAAAGGTGGCTTACAGCTATTCATCCATGCAAGGAAAGCTATCTCTGTGGCAGCCTGCTGGAAGAGACGGGGGCCATGGCCTCTCTCATTCCCATTTGGTGACTTGCCTAAGGGTGACATAAAGAATTACTGTGACCCAGTCAGTAGAAAAATACAGATTGGATGAGATAAACTGATGCTACCCCAATCTTTCCTGTGGTCCTGGTGGTGAGGAGCTCTTCCTGCCTTAGAGCTTCTGCTTTATGTTGCTGATGAAAGTAAAGGCATGGAGTTCTCTGGGGTGTTACAGAGAAACATCAATGAATTGGATCATTCCTAATTTTACCCATTTATTAATCCTAAAAAGTTTAACGAGCATCTACTATTTTCTAGGCACTGTGTTTGTTCCCACGAAGGCAAAGAAAAATACTCGGGGTATACTGGGAAGCACAAACATATATACAGACTATTACACTTCGTATTTCTGATGCCTGAAGTGTTGGAAGCATTTGTTCTTTTTATTCATTCACCAGAAAGATCTTCCTTGAGCACCAGTTATGTGCCTGGGCCTGCAGTAGATACTGGGCAGCAATGAAAAAGACAACGTTTCTACTGAGGACGGTGAACAATAGACAAATACATGGGCTACATGCACAATGGAGCTACAGATCAAAATAAGTGCTCAGAAGGAAAGAATGGGTGATATCATAGAAAGTGACTGAGGTGGGGGATAACTTCAGATAAAAAGGTCTCTCTGAAGAGGTGATATCTAAGCTGAAATGTATAGATTAGAAGAAGCCAGTCATGCCAAGAGATAAACAAGAAGAGTGTTGGCAGCAGTGGCGTGCTGGTAAATGTTTTACAGCCGGCTCTCTGGGGGAAAAGAAAGCCTTCATTTATAGTGTTTGCCAGTTTCCATGGTGTAAATACTCCCATATTGCCAATTTCAAGCTGCCAACATGAAATGGCTGTATGCAGAATTGGGAAGACATGTGTGCAGCACGTCCCCACCAGCCAGAGCAAGCTGCCCTCAGCACACCCCAGTCCAGTTAGCTGGCCTTGCCAAAGGGCAAGTAGAAAATGGGTCCTGGCCAATGTTAAGGGATCTAGTCTCAAACTGATGGGGCTAAAGAGAGTTCTCTGGGGCTGTAGACTGAGGATTGGGGATTGCTTCATTCAGATACAACTACCAAATAGATGGATGGCACACCCCACAGTTAAATGCAAGAAGCACTACACTTGATCCTTCTTAAAATGACCTTCTTAAAAAATTTATTTTTTTAGAGATTTTATTTATTTATTTATTTATTTATTTGAGAGAATGACAGAGAGAGAAGCAGATTCCCTGCTGAGCAGGGAGCCCAATCAATGCAGAGCTCTACCCCAGAACTCTGAGATCACGATCTGAGCCGAAGGCAGGCACTTAACCAACTGAGCCACCCAGGTGCCCCAAATGATCTCATTTTAAAATGAAATACTTCCATGCCACCTGCCCGGATACATCTACTTAATTTAATAAATGCAATTTAATGTGTGCATTGGCGGGTGGATGGGTAAGGCATGGTGTCGGGAGTACAAAAAATGGCACATGCAGGGTCTCTGCCCTCATGTCAATTACAGACTGATGGAACAAAAAGGAAACAGGTGGAGAAAACTAATATTTTTACCATTAATAAAATTCAGAGGAGCCAGGAGGGGGAAAACATGAAAAGAGTATATGTATTTTCTGTGTTATAAAGAATAGATTTTTATAGTTTGCTATGGCTCAGAATTTTTCTGAAGGATAGACTACTGGGACAGATGGACTGGATGAGTGGTCTTGTTCAGTCCAGGCCAGGAAAATGTCATCTGATAAGAATTGGTCTCATTGCTCTTTTAGTGAACACATTGCTTTCCCATCAAGGAGGCTTTGAGAGGCACTCCAGAGGTCAACGTATAGATTTTGGCCATAGACACTTGCAAGAATCAAGAATCTAGAACCCAGCGAGATAGGTGACATCAGAAAATCGTCATTCCCTAAAATGCCACAATACCCACAGACCAAATGGGAGTAGATATTACTACTTTCTACTTGAATGCAGACGCTATAATATATAACATGAAATCTATCTAAAAGGGATTGTTTTCTCTGATTGGTGTTTGGGGGATGGTCCCTGATGGTAAGTACAGTTCTTTGTAGGGCTGACCGGTAATCATTCAGTGTCTGGCCTTTTCAAACTGCTTTGTCAGGGGCTCTGCAAAGATGTATTGATTTACCTTGTGTCAACAATGAAGAGTTTGAGATTCTGGCAGGAAAACCAGATGGAGAAATCCAGCAAAGTTGCAAACCTGGGACCAAAGCTCAGGGAAGAAGTCTGAGCTGGTTACGTACCCAGCGGAGGTAGTCGGACCCCCTGGGAGAGAGATTATTTCTTGAATTCTAAGTGAAGGAATAATAGCTGGAAAAGGAAGAGTGTGTGTAGGAATGTGCTGCTAGGGGCAGGAAGGGGATTCAAAGAGGCAACTGGATAAGATATTGATTTCCAAAAGACGAATGAAGAGAAAATCATGAAAATAAAGAGTTTCACAAAGAAGGACATGGTCAGCAGATTCAATTGTAGCCAAGGAAAGATCATTGAAACAAGTGATCAAGATGTCATTAGTCACCTTTATGACAACAGTTTCATGGATATCTGCACATTGTTTTTCAGTGTGTCTGTGTGTGTGCATGCACACATGTGTGCATGTGTGGGATGGAGAGTGTCTTCCTTAAATATTAGCTCATTTGACACTCATAACAAAATGAGATGAAGACAATGATAGTAAATAGCTGATCCTGAATCCGAGCCCCGGTTTTCTGACTCCAAATCTCATCCTCTTTCTGCTCTATTGGGCAGCATCCCTCAAGAGAACACCTTGTGACCAAAGGTGTACCACAAAGAAGCTGTGTGGTGCAAGGATGTGGTCATGGTCAAGACCAGCGAGAGTAAAGCACTCTCTTTAAAAGTTTGGGTGGTAAAGAGAAGCTGAGTAGTAATTAGATGGACTTTTTTTTTTTTTGTTCCAGATTAAAAAGAATTTTAAATGTGTTGGGTGGGGGAAGGAAGGACTAGCTATGAAAAGGATGGAGCAATATCCTAGAAGAGGGAGAAGAGACATGGGATTAAGAACACATGTGGAGGGTGCCTGGGTGGCTGTGGTTGAGTGTCTGCCTTTGGCTCAGGTTGTGATCCTGGTGTTCTGGGATTGAGTGGTACATCAGGTTCCCTGCATGGAGCCTGCTTCTCCCTCTGCCTGTGTCTCTGCCTCTCTCTCTATGTGTTTCGTGAATAAATAAATAAAATCGTTTTCAAAAAAGAACACATGTGGAGCAGCATGTCTTGGCACATCACTTTGACAGTGGAGAGGCAGAAGAGATTACGAGCTGGAGAAAGGAGAGCGTGAGGAAGACTCCACTGATGGGTGAGGACATGGTGGGATCATCCATGAGGCTAAGAGGGAGCACCTGTGGAACTGAGCAATTCAGGAGACGGGAAAGGGGAATTGAGGCTGCCGTGGCTCTTGAAGACCTCCTGTTGCCAGACGGTCTCCCCAGTCACGTCTCCTGGGGTGGGGAGGACCCAGAGACTTCCTAGCCCAGGGTAGCCATGGTGTGGCCCAGGCCGTCGTTCTCTGGGAATAACTGGGACATAACCTGAACAACCCCACACTTGGTACAGTTCTGACCTCCTTGGCTTCATGGCCAGGAACTTCAACAGCTGAACAACAGCAAGTCATGCTGCTTTTTCCGAACTCACTGGGACCAAAACCATAGTAAAATCATGGAATTTCAAGTGTTG
This sequence comes from Nyctereutes procyonoides, assembly GCF_905146905.1. Classification (NCBI taxonomy): domain Eukaryota; kingdom Metazoa; phylum Chordata; class Mammalia; order Carnivora; family Canidae; genus Nyctereutes; species Nyctereutes procyonoides. The sequence continues at coordinate 72,141,745 of NW_026575140.1, forward strand.
GAAAGGTTACCTGGTCTAATTTTTGAATTCCCTTCATAACAATTGCACCAAGTGCTCTGCTCGATCATTTCCTGTAATAAGGAACTCGCTACTTCTTGAGGCTGCCTGTTCCACTTTTAAGCATGTCTAATTGATATAAAATTCTTTCTTATATTTGTCTTAGATCTTACTTCTGGGCAATGCGGAACACTGAAATAAATTGGCCAATTCCTGTCCTCCTAGGAGTGGTTGTCAAAGATTTGAAGAGAGCCATTGTGTCACCCTACATTCTCTATGCTTCGGGGCAAGCAAATCAAATCCTTCCTATTACTTCTGGGCTAGCGACAGTCCCATTCCTCTTCCCCTGGACACACCCCGGAAACTGATGACTGCAGGTATGCCTCAGCTGAGCCCACCTGCTGTCTCTTTACCCTTCTACCTGGGGCTCTGATCCCCTTGGACCTCACCAGAGTCTGTATGCTTCCAGTTTATCTTCTCTCAGATTCAGTCTGAATGCCACTGTCAGCCTAACCATCCTAAAACATGATTTTTAACAGGTCGCTTCCCTTATCAGAGAAACTGCAGTGGTTCTTTACTGAGATGAGTGAGATGAAGTCCAGATCTGGCATTAACCACCCTCCCAAATGAAGGCATTTCAGTATTTCTCCAAGTTCGTCTCTGTTCTGAATATTCCCCTCCAACCAGTTTCCCTCATTCACTTTTCCATGCTCTTATCTATTTATTCATTAAAGAAACAATTAGTAAATGTCAGCGATGTGCCAGGCACTATGACAGGTTACGAGAAGACAAATATGATAGAGACATGGCCCTTAACAGGAAGGAGTTGGCAGTCTGGTGAGGAAGATGTATGTCCATAAGCCATTCATGTTATCAAATATGACCCAAAAAATCACTAGATAGCACACCAAACATGCGCACTGGTAACAGGGGAGAGCATGATCCACCCTGCGTGGAATGGATTAGAAAAGACTTGAACAGAGGATGATGCCCAAGGATAAGTGGAAGTGTGGACGGGTAATAAGGAAAGCCAACATATTATGGATAGAAGAAACAGGATCTGAAAGGCCATATTCTAGAAGCTTCAAGTTGTCTACCATTTTAATAGCGTGGAAATATGGAAAAGGTGGGAGAAAGCAGCGGTGAGCTGGCACATTTTTAACAATCAGTTCTTTGGGGTGGAGGGAATCCTTTTTCTGTAGCCTTTGCTTGTTTCTATGTTGTAAATAATCCCATCGTGGCTGATTTCAAAGTACCAAATGTGACATCACTGAACACAGAGCTAGGGGAAGAAAATTGTCTTCTCTTGACTCTCTCGTGCCAGTAGGAAATAGACAAGGACATAATCAGAAAAGGCTTTTATATGTCAAGGAATCAGGATTTTTGTCCTGTGAGTGACGAGGAGGCACTAAAGGGCTTTAGGCTTTCATTTCTTTTTCTTGCTTTATTGTACTGATGAGGGTCTCTGGCAAAGTTTAATAGGAGTGGTGAGAGTAGGCATCCTGGTCTTTTTCCTGATCTCTTGCTATAGGTTTTTCATAGCTGTCTTTTTATCAGTTTAAAGAAGTTCCCTTTTGTTCCTAGCTTGCTTAGAATTTTTATCATGAATAAATATTGAGTTTTGTCAATTTTTCTATGCAGATAAACATGATGAAATGTTTTTCTTCTTTAATCTGTTGAGTGGTAAATTACATTGGTTAATTTATGAATGCTCAACCAACCTTGTATCCTTGTATCCTGCGATAACCCCCACTTGGTAGATGTATTTTTACATATTTGAGATCAATTTGCTATTATTTTATTAAGAAATTTTATATCCGTGTTCATGGCAGGGACATTGGTCTGTAGTTTTTATGTCTTGTAGTGTTTTTACCTAGTTTTGATATCAGGGAAATGCTGACCTTATAAATTATTTGGGGAGTGTCCTCTATTCTTTCATTTTCTGGAAGAGTTTGTGCAGAATTGTGGAGTTTTTTTCTTAAATGTTTACTAGAATTCGCCAGTGAAACCATCTGGTCCTGGGGGTTTCTTTATTGGGACTTTTGTAAATAAAATTGTGATTTCTTTTCTATATTTATTTTAAAATGTTCTTTATTATTTTTTAAATTTGACCTCAACTATGGTATATTATTAACATATGGTATATTATTAGTTTTAGAGGTAGAGTTCACTGATTCATCAGTCTTATATAACACCCAATACTCATTATATCACATGCCTTCCTTAATGTCCATCACCTAGTTACTCTATCCCCCATCCTCTTCCCCTCCAGCAACCCTCAGTTTGTTTTCAACCCTCAGTCAGCAACCCTCTGGTTTCCAGTTGAGCATGGAAACCAGAGTCTCTTATGGTTTGTCTTCATCTCTGATTCTTGTCTTGTTTTGTTTTTCCCTCCCTTCCTCTATGATCTTCTGTTTTGTTTCTTAAATTCCACATATGAGTGACATCATATGATAGCTGTCTTTTTCTGATTGACTTATTTTGCTCGGCATAATATCCTCTAGTTCTATCCACATCATTTTTTTTTTATTTATGATAGTCACAGAGAGAGAGAGAGAGGGGCAGAGACACAGGCAGAGGGAGAAGCGGGCTCCATGCACCGGGAGCCCGACGTGGGATTCGATCCCGGGTCTCCAGGATCACGCCCTGGGCCAAAGGCAGGCGCCAAACTGCTGCGCCACCCAGGGATCCCTCTATCCACATCATTGCAAATGGCAAGATTTCATTTTTTGATCGCTGAGTAATATTCCAGTGTGTGTGTGTGTGTGTGTGTGTGCGTGTGTGTGACATCTTGGCTCTTTACATAGCTTGGCTGTTGTGGACATTGCCACTATAAACATTGGAGTACAAGTGCCCCCTCAAATTACTACATTTGTATCTTGGAGTAAATATCTAATAGTAAGATACCTAGGAATTTAACCTAACCAAAGAGGCAAAGGATCTGTATTCTGAAAATGATAGAACATTCATGAAAGAAATTGAGGAAGACAGAAAGAAATAGAAAAACATTTCATGCTCATGGATTAGAAGAACAAATATTGTTAAAATGTTAATGCTACCCAAGGAAATCTATACATTCAAGATAATCCCTATCAAAATACCATCTACTTTTTTCATAGAGTTGGAACAAATAATCCTAAAATCCTAAAATTTGTGTGGAACCAGAAAAGAACCCCAAAAAAATATCTGGGAGCATCACAATGTCAGACTTCAAGCTCTATTACAAAACTATAATCAACAAGATAGTACGGTACCAGCACAAAAATAGACGCATAGATCAGTGGAACAGAATAGAGAAGCCAGAAATGGACCCTTAAATCTATGGTCAACTAATCTTTGACAAAGCAGGAAAGAATTTCCAATGGAAAAAAGACTGTCTTTTCAACAAATGGTATTGGGAAAATTGGACAGCCACATGCAGAAGAATGAAACTAGACCATTTCGTTACACCATACACAAAAATAGACTCAAAATGGATGAAAGACCTAAATGTGAAACAAGAATCCATCCAAATCCCAGAGGATAACACAGGCAGCAACCCCTGTGACCTTGGCCACAGCAACTTCTTGCTAGACACGTCTCCAAAGGCAAGGAAAACAAAGGCAAAAATGAACTATTGGGACTTCATCAAGATAAAAAGCTTTTGCACAGCAAAAGAAATAGCTGACAAAACCAAAAGACAGCCAATAGAATGGGAGAAGATATTTACAAATGTCTTATCAGATAAAGGGCTGGTATCTAAAATCTATCAAGAACTTATCAAATTCAATACCCAAAGAACAAATAATCCAATCAATAAATGGGCAGAAGGCATGAACAGATCTTTCTCCAAAGAAGACATACAGATGGCCAACAGACACATGAAAAACTGTTCAACGTCACTCAACGTCAGGAAAGTACAAATCAAAACCACAGTGAGATACTACCTCACACCAGTCAGAATGGCTAAAATAAGCAAGTCAGGAAATGACGGATGCTGGTGAGGATGGGGAGAAAGGGGAATCTCTTATACTATTGGTTCACAAGCTGGTGTAGCCACTCTAGAAAATAATATGGAGGTTCCTCAAAAAATTGAAAATTGAGCCTACCGTACAACCTAGCAATTGCACTACTAGGTATTTACCCTAAAATTGTAACTTCTTAATTAAATATAGAGCTAGTTAGATGATTTATTCTTAAGTGGACTTTATTAAGTTTATGTGTTTAATGCAATGTGCCGATTTCTTCTATGTTTTCAAATGTATTGACATACTGTAGTTCACATATACCTTTATTATCTTTTTAATGTCTGTAGGCTCTGCATATGTTTCCTCTTTCCTTTGTGCTACTGTTCATTTGTATCTTTTGTTCTTGATCAAGTGTGGCTAGAAGCTTATTAATTTTATTGATTTTTTTTCAAAGGACTGTGGTTTCATTTTATTTTTTCCCTTTATTGTTTTTTTCTGCTTTAAATTTTGTTTATTCCCGCTCTTGTCATTATTCTTTCCTTTTTTCTGTTCACTTTTTTCAATTTTATCTTCTATTTTGGGTTTCCTAAAATGAAAATTTTGACAATTTACTTGAGTTTTTTTGTATTGTCTAATAGAAATGTTTAATGCTATAAATTACTCCTCTGATCACTTGCTTTATCTCCATTCCACAAATTATATTGTAAATTTTATTAAACAACAACAAAAAAGAACAGTTGCAAATTTTCCTTGTGACTTCTTCTTTGGTCCATCAGGCATTTAGATGTTACTTAATTTTCTAATATTTGGGGATTTCCCAGATACCTTTCTGTCTCTTACTTCCATTTTAATTCTATTGTGGTCAGAGAACATACTTATGATTGCAATTCTTTTATATTATTTGTTTTTATTATTTTCATGGTCTTTTTTTTAATGACCACTTTATGTTCACTTGTAAAACGTATGTATTCTGTTGTTGAGAAAAGTGTTGTATAAGTGTCAGTTAGGTGATGCTGGTTAATAACGTTGCTTAGGACATCTATCCCCACTGATTTTCTGTCTATTTGTTCTGTTAATTGATGAGAGAACTGTTAAAGTCTTTGACAATAATTATGGATTTCCCTCTTTCCCCTTTCAGTTCTGTCAGTTTTTGCTTCATGTATTTTGAAATATATTATGAGATGCATAACCATTTGGAATTATTATACCTTCTTGAAATTTGACCCCTTCATCATTATGAAACCTCTCTCTTTGATCCCTATAACATCCCTTGTTCCAGGGTCTACTTTGTCTGATAGTAGGAGGGGCACCCTGGCTTTCTTACAATAATTGTTTTCATCATACATATTTTTCCATTCTTGAATTTTCACTTCTCTGTGTCCTTATACTTCCGTTGGGTTTCTTGTAAACAGCATATAATTTGATCACACTTTATTATCCAGCCTCACAATCTCGGACTTTTAATTGGAAATTTCTTTTTTAGATTTTTCTGTAGTTTTTTCTCTTTTTTTTGAAGTATAATTAACATGCAGTGTTCTGTTAATTTCACATGTACAATATAGTGATTCAACAATTCATGACTCCGTGCGCATCACAGTAAGTGTGCTCTTAATCCCTATTGTTATTTCTCTCCTCCCTTCACCGACCTCCCCTCTAACCATCAGTTTGTTCTCTGTAGTTAAGAGTTCACTTTGTGTTTTGTCTTTGTTTTTCTTTTTCTCTTTGTTCGTTTTGTTTCTTAAATTCCACATGTGAAAGAAATCATATGTTTAAACCATTTACTTTTAATGTGTTTATTTGTATGGTTTAGATCCACCATATTGCCTTTTGTTTTCAATTTGTTCCATCTGTTTTTTGTTACGTCTTCCACTATTCAAACTTTTAATAAAGTTTTAATTTTTGCTTGAGTGCTTCTAATGGTTCCATTTTATCTCCTGTAGCGGAGTATTAGCTGTATTTCTTTGTTTTATTTTTAATGTTTGTATCGTGATTTACAACATACATCTTTGACTTACCATAAGCTACCTATGGTGCTATTTACTATGTCACATATAAGAAAGGATCTTGAATCTTGAACATTTATGGGAATCTTGTTTCTCTCCTTCCATTATTTGCACTTTTGTCATTACGTATTTTAATTTTATGTGTTATAAATCTCAAAACTATTTTTTCTGTAAATAATCAATAATCTTTAAATTAAGTAAAAAAAAATTATACTTGCCTCTATATTTGCTATTTCCAACACTACATTTCTTCATGTAAATCTCTTTCCCTTTACTGTCATTTTTCTTTTGGATCTGTTTCTCTTGACTCATTTTTCTCCTTCCATTTGTGGACTACATACTCATGCTTATTCATATGTCTACCAGGGTTTTTTTTTTATATTTTTTTATTTATTCATGAGAGACACAGAGAGAGGCAGAGACATAGGCAGAGGAAGAAGCAGGCTCCATGCAGGGAGCCCAATGTGGGACTCGATCCCAGGACTCACGGATCACGACCAGAGCCGAAGGCAGGTGATCAATCACTGAGCCACGCAGGTGCCCCTGTCTACTGGTTTTTAATTGGATATTGGAAATGGTGAATTTTATATTGCTGGGTACTAGATTTTGTTATATTCCTTTAAGAATATTGGTCTTTATTTTGGCAGGCAATGCAGTTACTTGTGAGTCAGTCTGATCTTTTCAAGATTTGTTTTTTGAGACTTTAAAGACCAGATCTAGAGGAAACTCCTCTAGACTTAGTTTATCCACCTAGTAAAATGTAACCCTTTCTGTGTCTCTACTAAATTTTGTGTGTACACAACAGTCTCTCCGTTCTGGCTAATGGGAACTCAGACAGTGCTTGGCTTTGTGTAAGCTCTGTAAATTGTTCTTGGTTGATGGTTCCCAATAATTGTTCTTTTCCCGGGAGCTGTCCTTTTTCCAACCTTACAGAGTTTCACCCTAGACATGTAAAGAGTGGTTTTCAGCTAACAATTCAAGGGAATTCCTAGGCTGATTTCTGGAGCTCTTTACCTCCACAGCTTTCTCTCTCTGACAGCCTCACAAACTCTTGCCAGCCCAGTCTCACTGGACTCTGGTACCTCCCTTCTCAATTCAGTTAGACAATCAGACTGTTTTGGTTCTCCTCCCCACTGTCCAGAAATTGCTTCATTGCAGAGGGCCAGGGTGATTATAGGGTCCACTTGTATTATTCTCCTTCCCTCAGGGACCTTTTGTTCAAGGTCAGGGAAATGCTTCCCATATCTTGTCTAGTCCTGGGCGCTGACTCTGGGAAGCCAAATCTGGACTCTCTTACTCCTTCACATCCAGAACGGAAGTTGCCAGAGTACAGGTTCATATTTCACTTTACTGGATGTATTGCCCAATTAATTTCAATCTATACTCCCTTAGGAGTGTTTAAAACTTACTTCATCCCTCACTGGTTATTTTTGTAAATTGAATAGATGTCATGTAACGTCTGACTTTTTAAGTTTCTATTTCCTCATTACAAGTGGATAAGCACCTTCAGTTTTATGTTTTTTGAACATAAATTTCCCCTGTTTATATGCTTTGACAATGGTGACTATATTTCCATGCTTACCTGCGATAGTCCCAGGCTTTATTACAGGGTTCATAAACAGCATTACATGTAGAATATTTATTGTGTTTCCCGATATTTGATTTAATTATACTTTTCATTGTTTTGTTCTTCCCCAGACTTTCCTGCTTTCTCTTGCTTTCTATTTGATTGATTGCATTTCTTTTTAATTTCCTTCTTTTATGCGTTATGTCTCTCTCTCTCTCTCTCTCTCTCTCTTTTCTGTGTGGTTAGCTTTAAATTTTTAACATGCCTGCTGACTTGAAAAATCTAAAGTTAATCAATAATTCTACCCTTTTCCTGAACAAAACAGGAAAGTTTAAACATTTTAACTCCAAACTATGATGCTCCAATTGTTTTTACTTGATATTATAGTCCACCATTTTACTTTCCACCTTGTTTGTGTAACCCCCCAATCAGGTGTTTTTGTTATTATTTTATATAATTTGTTTCTGTGTCCTTATCCACATGTTCACCTCTTCCTTTATTCACCAATACTTTTTATATCTTACTCTTTCTTTTTGGTTTCAAGTCATCTCTATAATTTTTCTCTCAGGATTATTTGGGCTACAAAATCTTTTCATCTCTACCTTTCCGCATATATCTTTAGATTTCCTTCACTTCTGAATGATAGTTCAGATCAAGATGGAATCCAAGGTTGGCAATGATTTTTCCTCAGCATTTCAAAGACACATTCCATTATCTCCTGGCTGAAATATTGCTGTTGAGAAGTCTGCTGCCCAAATACCTACTGCTTCTCTGTAGTAAACCCTCTTCTCTTTGACTTTCATATTTGGCAGTTTCACTGTGCTGCCTTTAGTGATGGATTTATCTTTAATTATTCTGTTTGATCATGATGCTTTTTTAATATGATTAATCATTTGTCATCAGTTCTGGACAACTTTTGTCTTTGCAATCTCTCAGTACTTTCCTTCTAGAGCTCCTACTAGATGTTTATTTACTGTGGGCTTGTCATTCCATTCCCTTCACATTTTTTCATATTTTCATTTTTTCCCCATGTCATATTCTCCTCTGATTAAAGTCTCTTGGTCCATTTTTCTAATCCATTTATTGTCTTTTCTCCTGTTTCTGGTAGGTTTCCATTGAGTATTTAGTTGCAAAGTCTGTATTTCTCATTTCTGCATGGTTCGTTTAAAAACCTGTTTGTTCTGCTTTCATAGTGCTTTATGCATATAAATTAGAATCTATATTACTTTTTAAAGGTTGTTATTTATTTTAAAGAGATTTATTCTACATTATCTTCCAGATTGCCATTCTATTATGTCAAGTTTCTGATGCTGAAGTAGTCTTGTCAGTGGTGGTTGCTGATTTCCACTCATATCCATATCCCTGTGTCTCCCTCTGATTTCCCTAGTTCTTAGCTTCCTCTTTCATTTTTCCTTTTTTTGAGTGTTTAGTTGTGCATTTATAATATTTGTTTTTAAATATGAAGCATTTATAGCTGCTTCTAGTGGGAAGATTTCCAGGTTATAAAGATTTACCATCTTGCCAAGACCACAAGTCTCAACTCTTCTTTCTCAATGATCATGCTTCCCAACATATAGGTAAGATGAAAGCAAAGAATGCTACATTGTCTTAACTGAGTCACTTCTATCTGCAAACTTCAAAACTTGGTGACAACTATCTCCATGGATCTCTGATTTTATTTTTAGTGAAGTTGTTTTAGTTGTGGGCTTCAAAATCAAACAAAATTTGAAACAGAAATACTTAACCTTTGGTGGAGGGTGGATTACTCCAAAGACATAGGGCGTCTTAAGGACATTAAGGAAAAGGAATAGCTGAGCCACAAGCTTGAAAGCTGTAAAATACCCAAGCAAGACTCACTCTGAATGTATGGCCTCACCTCTCTATATACATCTGCATTATTCTTCTCTACTTTCTTTCAGCTTGGCATTCCCTGCTTCACAAGCACATGGCCAAACATGGCTATGAGTATACAGATTGACCAGCTCACCAGCTTTCTCTTCCTCTATTCATGGGACCAATTCAGACTGAAACTGGTCTCTTTGTCTCTTTTCTTAACTCCTGTGGGAGATGTTCAGCTTGGCTCTGTTTGATCATGAGTGTATGTCGGTCCTCTTCCCTATGGACAAAGGATCAGGACCATATAATATAAAGACAGGTTCTGAACCTGTGTCAGGTAGTAGTCAAAGAACAAGGATTGGGAAGACACCTCAAAAGATAGTTACTATATCTCCAAGCATAAATGCTACTCTTTGCATCATTTCTCACAAAGTGACCTGAAGGCTCACAGATAACAACAATTAAGAGAACAGGAAAGACGTCTCAGCAGATTCTGTGAGCCTCAAATTATCCTGGGGCATTTCCCATGACAGGAAGAATAATTATCTAGAAACAGAAATGGGGAAGTAGCAGAAAGTTGACCTTCAAGTCCCTACCTTGTCTACATGCTACAGGTTGAGTGGAAAATAAGAGCCTCCCATTGCGAGAACTGCAAAGAACTCCATAGTCTCCAAGGGATCAAGTTTTTATTACAGCCAGAATATAGAGCATTGGCAATGAAGTTGAACATACAGGAATTTTTTTTTAATTAATGCTGTAGGCCTGGAAGGGTTACAGGTGAAAGTATCAGGGAAAAGTTCAATAGTGAGTAGCAGCTGGCAAGTAAGGGTGGGAGGTGCAGGGCTGTGTGAAGAGAATCCATGGGTGCACATGAGCTGAGACTCAGCGGGAGGCAGAGACCAGCCCTCCAGTGAGGGCTGTCTACCTGTCAGGTCTGGCCAATGTGCTCTAGGGTGATTGGGCTTCAGCACCTTTGAGTATTTCTTATATGTTCCACACCTTCTCTCTTTCCTATTCTGTTCTTTCTGTTGTTATCGGCCCAACCTTTAAGATCCAGTTCATTCCTCTTTCTCTCAACAGGCCCTCCAGGAGCACTAGAATCTGCAGCAGCCTTCCCACCACCTGTGGCCCCTCTAGTCTACCCCATTCATTTGGGGATCATCTATGGACCACATTGTGCTATTGTCTCAAGCTGCTATCTATTTCCTATATCATTTAAGTGCCCATGGTTTACGGTTTTGTTTCACCAGTGAGACTGGAAGCTCCATGAGGGAGGAATGTGTTCTGCAGTTCTTGGTATCTGCTGCTGCACCGTGGATGGTGTTCCTCCAATAGTAGGTGTTTAATATGCATTTATACTGACTACCAGCATTCTTGTTTATGACCTTCAGCACATCATTCTGGGATGTGTTCAGTTTACCTAGTGGTAAACTATAGATAACAACATTCACTCTTCATTTGCTTATTTTGGCTCTCAGTAGATATTTCTTGAACACCTACTCTGTGTAAGGATGAATTTGTGGCGTGAAAGCTTATTAACAGGATCACTAAAAGCATTAAATAAGATAATGGACTTAAAAATGCCATGAAAATCAGGAAGCACTTAGGAATAGCGTTATTTAAACATTCACATTTAGACTTTGGAACATTAATCAAATGATTTTATAAGCTCCCTCCTGAGTTCACATAGCACTCTGACTACACAGTACCTATATTATAGCACTTATCACATTGTATTGTAGTTATTTGTGTATGTTTCCATCTCTGCCCCAGACTGAGTCTCAACATGAAGTCCCAGCACTTAGCACAGTGCCTGCCACAGAATAGGTCTCAGCAAATATTTTAAGTAAATTAATGAATGAAAGAGAATCAGCATCCATTCATTCTCAGCCTATAAGAATATGTTCAGATAATAAGCATACAGATAAGAATTCTGTCCTAAGATTCTTGTGGAGAGGGTTACAAATGTAAAAAAAAAAGAAGAAGTATAGATTTTGCCCGGAAGGAGCTTATAAATGGAACAGAGAAGCAGAGCACATGCATATGAAAATGCCTGAAGATGATTTATCAAATTACCTAAAAGCAGTTGTATTTTTAAACTATGACACAGGCTTTGATGGATTTCACAAGAATGGTAAGCAGCAAGAGGGGTTAATCAAGAGGAGCTTTTTGGAGAAGCAGGGAATTATTTAGGGAGGCGTTGGCAATATAAACCAAATTCACAGTCTGTCACTTTATGGATGGAGGAGGAGAGTGGACACTTTTTGCAAGGGCCTTTGAGAGCTCCGGAGCCATGGTGTTTCCAGGAGTTGTGCTGTCCCTCTGTTGGCCACAAGCATGCACACACACGCACACATCCCTGTGGCTTCAGGGGTGGAGTAATGGACTTAAAGTGCTTCCCCTCCCTGGAGGGGAATCCTCTCTCCTCAAGTGCTTCTTTCTTTGCTTTCACGGCGACCCTTTGAAGGTAGCAGCTTTCCAGCTCTCAAGAGCTCTCTCCCAGGATTGGGCTCATACCGCAAGTGCCCCCATTTCCAGGATGTAACACGGAACACATTCAATTATGATTCTTTGTTCCAATGCCTTTGATCATCTTAGGAACAGGAAATTTGAGTAGATTGGCAGAGGGCAGAGCCAGGGTGACAATTGTTTACCTTACTTGAGGTTGGAGGTGGAAAGCACAGGCTCCTGCTATTGGGGGGGGGGGATTGTGTGGGGTGGGGCAAACAGATGACTTATTACCCAGTGCACAGTCCACCCCTCCAACAGAATCCAGAAATACAGCCCCAGAGCTCACAACAGGTATCCTACGCTCATCGATTCAACAAATGTTTATTGTACTCCTACAACGTGCTAACCATTATTCTAGGTGCTGGGAATAGAGCTGCCATCAAGAGATAAAATTTACTAGTTTCATGGAGATGATATTTAAGGGAGAGAAAAAGAAAATCAGCAAGTTAACTTTATACAGGATAATGTATAGATGCTATTAAGAGACAGCAGTGATGTCCTAGAGAGGGCTCATGGAAGATCTCCCTGAAGTTGCAGTATTTGAATGAAGAGCTAAAGAATAATGAGGAGCCAGCCATGGAAAGAACTCAGGAGAGCATTTTCCAGGCATAGATAAAAGCAAGTGCTGAGGCAGGAACAAAACTGGAGACTCCAAGACATGTATGTGCACACGCTTGCACACCGAACTCCCACACACATGTTCACACACATGCGTATGCGCACACATACTGATCTTTGCATAGTAAGCAAGAATGTTGGAAGAAGCAAGATAGAAGTCAGCAAAGGCCAATTCTTCAGGCTGAGTAACTTATGGCAAAACATTGAGATTTAATTGTGAATGCAACAGGAAGCCACTGAAACACTTAGGACCTCCTGAGGAAAGGTTTCGTATCTAGCCTGTGTTGTGGGAGATGGCAGCTGCTGTGCCATGTCTAGGAGTGGTAAAACTTCCTGTATGACCCCAAACCTTTTGCCTCTCCTAAAACATGGAACTTGCCTTGTGGAGAGATTGTCCACCATCCTCAAAGGCTGCTTTAAGATATGTCAAGCTGGAAAGCCCACAAAGTTGAAGCTACTTCTTTTTTGTGGCCTCCTAAAAACCGAGGCCAATGAGTGTATAGAAAACCCATCAAAAGTCTTTATATCACCAGGGACCACAAAAAAATCATTGAGGTCATCTTGGAATTCCTCAGGCATGCCAGTGCTTCTTCTACATGGAAATATTTCCTAATAAATATCTTGTCTTATTGATACATTCTGTTGTGTTCTATCCCTGGAAACTGTCCATCAGTCCAAACACTTTACCCTATGACTTATCCCAGTTTTCTTCCCACAGAGAATGTTCGATCAAGAGGCATCTTGGACAATATTGGATCCAATTTACTTGGTTTACAAATGAGAAACCTGAAGTTCAGAGAGGGCACGTGACTTGAAAAAAAATCACATTATTTCAATCTTTGAGTCTTGGTCTTATCTCCTTCTAGTACCTGGCTAGCATGAAGAAAGACAAATTTAGGTAAATTATACTGGCATCTTGATGCAGAAAGAAATCCTCCACGTGAAAGAACCAATTCAAAGTTTGCTAACATTGAAGAGTCTGAGAAGCGAAGACGCGATGGTTATGATTCACTGGACATCCCCTCAAACCCCAAAATCTGTAACTCAGGACCTCTAAAATAAGGAGGAGAGTGCTCAAGGAGGCTGAAAATCTCATCAACATTTTTGTATCTGCAGGAAATTTCAGGTAAAATATCCTGGGGTGGGGATTAAGTGCTTGCTCTTAATTCATGGGAGCCAAGTGGTTTACTTTGGGGCCAGAGAAGACAGGTGCAGGGCAGAGGTGGGCCGGCTCTGTGTGAGGGGTGAAGGGGATGGGCCCTGGTAATCCAATATCCTCTTGGCACCACTCTGCGCTCCAATCCAAATCCATCACTGCAAATGAACCAGGTGACAGGATTAAATATCCCCTAATTGCAGTCCCCCGGGAGGGGCTATGCCAGCTGTCTCTTCCACATGCCTAGCCCAGCAGATGGGAGATCAGATACCAAAGGGTCACTTCTGAGAGCCCAGAAGGCAGTCTGGGTCCTGACCACCTGGGCTGAGTGGAAGGAGGAACAGAGGGCACATTGGGTGTTCTAATGGGTCTGAAAAACAGAATATTTAGTACTGTCTGGGCCCTTGGCATTTTTGTAGTAAGGTCTGCACTATTCCAATGCTGCTACATATTTATCCTCCTCATTCACCAGGACAGGATTTGGGTTGTTGTACCTTCTCCTGCCCTCTGGAACTCACCGCTAACAATGGATTTCTGTTACTGAAAACCAGATACCTTAAGGGCATGCAGAAGTCTGCCTCCTATTAGTCCTATCTCTGGGCCAAATTCCTCCTCATTGAACACTCAGAGGCAAGGGTATCTTGTCTTTCTTCCCAGCACTCTCAGGAAAGAGACTCTACAGGTTTGCTTGGCTGTATATTCTAGTAACCTGGGCTCCAATGAAGGACAGGTTCTCCAAATGCACTGAGCACCAAGCAAGAAGAAATGGAAATTCCATTTGGGCTTAAGAAATGGACTTGAGTGCTAAGTCATAGCTTCTAGCCTAGGGATGCTGTCTGAGGATTCTCCGCTGGCTGGACTGAGAAAGCCCATAGCATGTGGAAGGGCAAGGTAGCTTCTGGAAGGCCCCCAGCCCTTCTCTTCTAAGACCTTTTCACTTGAGAAGCTCTGCCACTATCTTGCCTCAAGACTACTCTCACCAAAATTAGCTCGCATCAAAGAGCGCTGGGTAGTTAGTCTGTGGGAATAAGAGGCATTTTCATTTAGCTGAAATCATGATATTGCAAAATCAGCAGGAGCAGGTACAAGCCGAGAATAGCTCTCTATCCAGGGATGGCAAGACAGCAAGGCAAAATGAAGGCTTGCATGGTGAACCTCACTGATGACTGGGCAAAAGGCAGAGACAGTCATTGCAAGGGCCACTCAGAGTCCACAGTGAGAGGACTGCATAAGGCTTTGGTGACCTTTGAAACAACATGATTGTTGAAAATGACAAGACCTCAGCAGAGAGGCTGGGACTCAGGTCCATGCTCCCCGGTGAAGCAAGCGAACTCCCAGCTCATCAGCCCCAGCACTTAGAAGAGGATCTGCTGCCTGGTTCAGCCCTAATGGGTCATCTTTCTTTTTTTATGCATTCACTTAACAAATACACTTAAAAAAATGAACCTACTATGTTTTTAGAAATACATTAAGAGCAAAGATAATTAAGACCAATGCTGTTCTTGCCCTTAGGGATGATATGTCTGTTGACCTAGGAGAGTCACTGCATTGCTCTGAACTGCAGCATCACCATTCATCAAATGGAAGTGGTGACACCTATCCTAGGTCCTTTGTAGGTTGCTGAAAGGTGCACATGTGTTGACTATGGGATAACTGCTCTGGCAAATCTCTTTTGCAGGAACCATAAATGTGAGCAGAAATGAATAGGTATTGCTTTAGCCTAGAGAACAATGTGTCTAAGTCACCAGGGAGCTGACGTAGACCTCCTTCCCTTTCTTCCTTGGTCTTACTCAAGCTCTAAACAGAGACTTAGTCTAAAGGGAACCATTTCATGCTTGATGATAAATGGGATTTCCAAGTGGTCCTCTGGGCCAATGACAGGAGGCCCACAGTCCAGGATGCCAAACAAACCAGGTTATTTTGGAGTGAATCAGAAGCAGAACTGTAGTCTGAGAACAAAGGACTTGGCCCATTTCTGCATCTGCGCTGTGGTCACGGACCTGCTGAACACATCAGTTCTTAGTTGTGTCCCAATTTTAGGAAAACCAGGAATCTAGAATCTCAATATTAATTATCTCCTGTTCCTGAAAACTAAGCGTGGTTGAAGGAAGGTAGCTCCTGTAGTGGTGACTTCTGGCTAATAGCGTGTTACCATATGGTCAGTGGGCCCAACTGTTGGAATTATCCGGGAAATTTGTCAAAATGCAGACACCCAACGTCTACCATGAACACTTCCAATTTTGAAGGCTTGGGTAGGACCTCAGAAATGACTCTGATAATCAGAAAGCTTGACAACCTCATATATAGACAGTCCACACAGACCCATATCTTGTCTGTTTTTATATATACTCAGGACAGAGCACAGAATAGACACAATATATATTTAGTGACTGAGTAAATGAATTCATTAAAATATTTTCAAATACATTCAAGGAAAAAGCAATGTATGGCAAAGGTCAGGCATTTTTTAGGATTGGAAGCCTTCTAGGAACTAGTTATAGCTGATGGTCTTCCTGACTCTCTATTCTCAGGATATAAAACTGAGAAACCTAGAGTTGACCCTTTTGAGCTTTTTGTTAGGTTAGTTTTGAATAAACAGAGCTTTGCTCCCACTGCCATAAAATAGAACTGGATGAAAGAATGGTTTATCTTGTTTCATCTCTCACTGTATTTTATTACTATTATTGCATTATCAGTAATAACAATAATAATAAATGCTTTTGCTTGCATTTTTCTCATTTCCTCATTAGGGATCTTATGAAAGAGATTGGGAGTTTATTATTCCCACTATACAAATAAAAAAACCTAATGCCTGAAGAGGTCATATATCTCATCTTCCCTGCATTCACCCAGTTGGAAAATGGCAACATCAGACTGCTGACTTGGAATCCAAGGTTCTTCATACCATACCAAGCATCTGAAAACCACTGCAGATCTGAATCCAGTGACCTCCCTGACATGTCATTATAAATATGAAAACAGAATGACTAGAATCACTCACAAAGCACCAGGATGTATTCCTTTACCAAAGAATCTCATTTTACAAAACAGCTCTTCATTTTATGTAGGATCATTAAGAGATTGAGTAAGATAGATAATGTAAAGGATCACTCCCTGCTAATTGAAATGCAGGCAAATCATCTCTGAAATATAACGTAAGCTAATAGGAGAAAGGAATTTGCTCTAAAAGAATCTGGTGTCTATGCGACTTTTCAGGAGTATACCCCTCACAAGAAAGTCAGGTAAACATGTGTGCTTATATCTCTGACTTCTGAACTAGAAATAAATGGACAAATAAGCTGCTTCTCCTTTCTTTTCTCCCAGAGCTGGGTCCTTGTGTTGTCAGAACATTCCAGGATCCCAGCAACAGCATTCAATCAGATCATGGGCTCATGTATTTTCAACAAGGTAGCTCGAGCTGAAAGAAGCTTTCAATGGAGTCCAACAAAATCAGCACAGCCTTAGGCAGGATCCAGGTGATAGCCAAAGAATGAAAAATGATAGCAATTTTCTGAATATTCTCAACTTCTGGATTTTGAGAGTGTCATTCACTTCATATACAGGCGTACCGACTAAATATTTAACCCAACCTATTACCCTGAATATTTTAAGCAATGCCTAAATTCATGACTTTCCTAAACTCCTGGCTTTGGCCATTTTGAGCAGAACTGATCAATTAATTCATCCCAAAGTCAATTTTATTAAGTAGCCCATCAATTCAGTTTAACATCTAGCTGTTCCAGTGAAAGGGCTAACTGACAAAATAGACCAGTAATCTTGAAGTTGGGTCTTGGAGCCAGGAGAAAGATAGGGTAGGAAGGAGGAAGTCACCAGCTTCCCAATGTGGGGCCACTTGCTACAAAGCAAGAGCTGATACAGACACGAGCAGAAAAAAGATGCCCTTTATTCTCTATGTGTGTTTCTGGGGCACAGAGAGATGGACAGTTCTTGTCTCTGGAGGATCTGACTGCTTTATGGAACAGCCTGGTTCCCCAGAAGCCCCCCACCTCCCTAACCCACCGGCATCCAGGTCCCTGTCAGCTCTAACAGGGGGTGGGGATTGGTCTGGCCATTCATTGGTTCTGAAGTTTCTTCTACTTAAACCAATTTGTTAGGTGCTTCGTGATTTACTGCCACAGTGGAAAATGGGGCTGGGTATTGATTCTTGGCCTTTTCTATTGCAAATGGGTGTAATGTTTTATAGTATGTCAGAATAATAGCAGTGGGCACTCTATCAATGTCAAATGTTAAAAATGATCAGCTATTGTGATGTAGGAGATTAAATATGAAAGCTTGATGGGTATATAAAAGCGAAATGGCAATAATAAAGGGATTTTTATGTTCGGCTCATTGCTCTCTGGAATCCACCTGGGGAGCTATTAGAGGCAATTGTGCAGATCAGTGACATATCACCATGGGTTAAAGGACGGGACAGTTGTACCCCTCCCCAGGTGCTGTTCAGCCTGGGAAAGTGAAATGGGAGAATGCAGGTGGAGAGACTAGAGTTCATTTGGTCCTACCTTTGGGAGCCTGAGTGCAGCTTCTAGGTTAACTAGGAAGGCAAGGTGCAAGGTGACAGAAGCTGATCAGAAATGCCAGAGGTCACTGTGGGCCTACAATGGCTCAAACACTAAAGCCAGCCCAGAGAATCTATCCTCTTCTTTAAGATCTCTGGAGAGCTAGAAATCCCATTCTATCCAACCAAAGATCTTGCAGTTCATCTTATGTAGTCAACCTTCCCTTTTAAAACTCAGGGAACTGAGGACCAGAGAAGTCAAGAGACGTACCCAAGGTCACACAGCCATCGAGTGCCGGAGCTGGACCAAATCCAGGTCCAGGCTGGAAATGTCCTCACTGTAGATTGGTGCTGCCCAAGAGAAATAGAATGAAGTGCCTTACATGTGGCTTTAAATATTCCAGTAGCCACATTTAAAAAGTAATAAGAGAGGTGAAATTAATTTTGATAATTTTTATTTAGCCTAACTTAGTCAAAATAGTATCTTTTTAACAGGATCAGAAGTATTGAGGTAGTTTACTTTCTTGGGGTCATGCTGAGGCTCTGGGTGCATTTTACAATTATGGCATGGCTCAGTTTGGACCAGCCACATGAAGCACGCAACAGCCAAAAGTGTGAGTGGCTACTGTGCTATATTTGCAGCTCAACACTGAAATATGTGGGGCCAGGGCAATGCACACATGTCCTCTGGGGAGGCATGGAGGGCTTAGGGGAGGGCATGCATACTTTGAAAAAGCAAATAAACACCATAATACACTTGGAAACTTTTGAAAACCTGATTCATACACACGAACCACAGATAGATAGTAAACCCCTACAAAATCTTGGCAAGAACACACTGAAGACCGTCAGTCCCATACGAGGCCTCTCCGGGAGATACAGAAGGTGAATTAGAAGTTCTGGGGGTTTTCAGGGGCCTGGGAAATTCTCTGTGTCTTCCAAATTGAGCATGACTTTACAGACTGAGGAACACACTAGCCCTTTGGGGGAGAACGATGTTTCAGGCGGTTGAGTAGCCGTCACAATAAAAGCTACCAAATGCATTTCCTGAGAGAACCAAGTTCGACGCCTACAGAGTCTACAGTGGAGGTTGGAGGCCTAGACTTCATGTAGGACACCAGCTCACCCTCAAGACATCCAGTTGCCTGAGCCATCAGTGTCCCTTATCAAACACCCAGGAATGGCAGCCTTGCTGAGAGCGCCCCTTGCTGACAGGCCCATCTATGTCCCACTACATCTGCTGGGGATGCCCAAGGGTGGGCCAAAGGCAAGCCACGGCTTCCAGCTCCTCCCAACTAGGGGAGAGTGGAGATCAGGATGCCATGCGGCTGTCTCCATGTTGCCATTTCCAGGAGCAAGCCAACCATATAATGCACATCAAGCCACCCTAAGAACTAGCACCAGGTCCCTTTCAGCCAGAGACAGGCTGTCACTCTGACAGCTATCAAGCCAATCAGAAGGGTAAATTAAGCTGTCCTTTTTTTTCTTTTTTTTCTTCCTTCCTTCCTTCCTTTCTTTCCTTCTTTCTTTTCTTTTTTTCTTCTTTCTTTCTTTCTTTCTTTCTTTCTTTCTTTCTTTCTTTCTTTCTTTTCTTTTTTGAGGGGCAAGGGATAGTTAAAATGCTGATCTCCAAGTGACAGGTTTCTGAGCTGAGAGTGAACTGTCACTGCTGCCATTCCCACTCTGGAGCCTCTCGGGGGGCGCATGTCAGGGAAACCATCAGGCTCCTTCCAGACCCGCTTGCTCCCTAAGGGCATCCAGGCACAAGTCACACTCTCTGATCTGCCTCCTGGGACCGAGAGGGCAAGAGCTCCAGTGTGCACAGGTTCCTGCTGCAGTGGGAGCCAGGGATCAACTTTCCATTTGGGGGAGAAACCCCTCCTTCTTGCCCTCATTGCTACGTTAATAATTAAGTGGGTGCCTTAATGATGTGGATGTCTCATTACAGAGCAACAGTGGAAGCTTACGCACACAGAGGCACACACCCTTGTGCACGTATATGTATTCTGCAAACCAGACATCAGATCATTTAAAAAAAAATTATCGTAAGCAAAAATTTTAAATAAAAACAAGGGATGTACACGTGCTTAATTACAAGAGGACTTTATTAGCTGGCACTAATTAAAGTGTGTTATAGAATCTGACAAATGTCTAAAATTACTCATTTTTGTAAATAGTTTTGATGCAAGTAATTTGTTTAAAACTAGTACTTGGTGGAAAAGTTCAAGCAATTTTATTTTTGCCTGGGCAGCACATTATGTGATGTCGAGGGGGATAATTAACGATTAGTGGTTTAATGACAGAGGCACATTCATTATCACGTTTCCAACTGCCACAAGGACTTTCGTGCTGAGTCCTCAAGCTCACCCCACCTCCAGTCCCATGACAGCTGGCCGGTCACTGACAGGTGAACCCATTTCGCAGATGGCCATCACTGAGGCCAGAGCCTGCTGTCTGCCCTGCCCGGGATCTCAGGTGTGTCCAAGATGGACACTGCCCAGGCCTCACAGGTGACAGGCATGTTCCAGCCAGCATGGTCTTCACAAACCCACCTGATGTGGGTGTCCCGGGGCAGCGGGCAGGCCGGATGGCGAGCTTCATGTTTGGATCGCTGAGGCTGACTCAGAGAATGGTGACCCCTTTCCAAAACGAGGCAGGCCTTCGCTCATACTTTCACTGGTCCCTGCCTGCTGGCTCCCTCATCTGCCCTAGTCCCCTCTCCTCCCCCCGCCGGGGAGCCCCAGAGCTGCGTAGCTCTCGGCATGCAATCCAGGCTGTTCAGAAAGAGGGAGCCTCAGAGTTCAAGCCCAAATGATCGCAATTGCCTCCGGACCACATACTCCCAATCCTGCCCCGTGCCTTGGTTTTCACGTTGACTCTGAAGGGTTCAGCACCCTGCTCTGGGCAGCAAGCTTTTTTGGTGGGGGGGGGGGGCGGTGAAGCTGGGGGAGGGAAATGGCCTAATTGATCTCATGAGGCTCCATCCAGCCTGCAAATCAGAGACAAGGAAAGGTCACTTCTTAGTTGATACGGAGGCTTGCCTCCCACTGAGCTTAACCCAGGCATACTTCCTGGAGGCAAGGGAGACTCACAAGAAGGTCACAATATCGAGAACATTCTCCACTTCGTCACAAAGACCCACACAGGATTCCCCCTCCTTCTCTCTCTCTCTCTCTTTCCCTTCTCTCTCTCTCTCTCCTTTTTCTTTTTCTTAAACCAAAGTTTGAAGCTAAATCCACTGTGGGCTGAGGGAGGCACTTTAAACTTCACTCGCTTCCAAGTTTAAATGGGCAGACTTGACAGGTATGCTAATGCTCCTCTATTAAGTCTGCAGAAAATGACATTAAAGGTATTGGTTAAAGACGCGGCTCAGTGTTTGAGCAATTTAATGAAGTGTTACACACAAGCTGACCTTGTAGAGGGAGAAGCTCGCGGCTCTCTCAGCGTTTCGGGAGGCCCTGGCCACTCTGCTTGACATCTGAGCTTAACACCAACCCCAGACTCATTACTGTCTGCGAGGCTCTGGGAACCGCCAAGGGGGAGACCGGCCTCTGCTTGTAAAGTCCAGGGACAGGAAGAGGAGGTAAAAGAGTGGCTCCTGATCCTCAGCTGTGTGAGGCCAGAGGTGCTGGTTTGAATGACATGTTCGGTTTTCATAAACACAGGCAGTGGTCCCCTGGGAGAGCCAGGCGGGAGAAGAGGAGGGGTTCCCGGAGTGCGCAAGGTGGACAGGGTCAGCCGAGCGTAAAGGCCGGAGCTTCTGGCTGGCATGTGATGGCCAGGGGAGCTGGTGGGGCTCTGAGGGGCGTCCCTGGTGGTAGACTGGGAAGCCCCCACAGGGAATCCGGGATGAGGTTACTGGAGCGTTCAGTGGCACTACGGAGATGGGAACCCCCAGTGAGAGTAGCTCCCCAAGACCCCTATGGCAACCCCATTCGCTCACCAACTCATTCATTCGTTCATCAGATGTTATCAAGCACCTGCTATGTATCACTTCTCTCTACAGCTGCACCCCATTTGCTATGTTTCAGCCACACTGGTCTGCCAACTCCCATAGAGTATTCAAAGCTCCTCCCTACCACAGGGCCTTTGCATGTACTTTCCCCCCTCTGCCTGCAAAGTTCTTCTGGGATTTTAATAAAGGAAGCCACTTTAAGCCTTCCAGTGTCAGCTTATATATACTCTTATTAGAGAGGCAGAGGCACCGTTCACAGAGAAGCGTAAGGCCCACAGGTCTTCCTGGGTACATAACACTTAATCAGTGTTATATTTATTATACTTAGAATCTTTTACTTTTGCTCTTTTTAAGAATTTATTTATTTATTCATGAGAGACACAGAGAGAAAGGCAGAGACATAGGCAGAGGGAGAAGCAGGTTCCCCATGGGGAGCCCGATGAGGGACTTGATCCCAGGACCCTGGAATCATGACCTGAGTCGAAGGCAGATGCTCAACCACTAAGCTACCCAGGCGTCACTACTTTTGCTTCTGGGTAGCTCATTATAGCTTTCAAAATGCTCTCATATGTTACCCCACTTGAGGTTTCTAGAAACCTCCTAAGGAGAAGGGAGATTTGCGGGCTATACTTATGTAGAGACAAGTAATCTGAGGCCAACAGAAGCTGTGAGTGTCTGAGGAGACAATGCTAGACCAGCCCAGCATTCAGGTCATCTGACTCCCAGAACAGGGCTTTTCCATCACTGCAAATGGTCCACACTTGCCTCTTGGGTGATGAGGTGGATGCACATTTAAGGGCCAGACCTGGAATGCAGATGTCAGAACCCCTCGGCTTGGGGACACATGGCAGGTGAGTGAATGACAGCATCAACCAGAGCAGCTACTCCTGCATCACGCACGCGCACACATTGCTGGAAGGTTGGAGACACGCGGAAGGGCAGCCCTGCCTGCAGGAAGCATTTCCATCCAGGCTGAGCCAGGGGCCATGCGCAGAGTCTCAGACAAGTCCCTTCCCATCTATACTGTCTGTTCTCTCTCTTCCTTGCCACCTTCCCCCCGCCCCAGCCTCTGCCAACAGCTGCCACGTTCTCTGCTTTAGTGGAGTTGGCTTGTGCAAGCAGAATTCTTTGGAGGAAGAGCCACAATCCAGGCTTTGTAGGGGAGAAAGTCATTGATCAATGAACATCTGTGGAGTACCTCCTCTGTGTCCTCCCCTCTGTTCAGCCTCTAAAAATAATAATTGACATTATTGAGTTCCTGCTCACGCACGTTCTGTGCTGAGCCGCTTACCCATGCTGTGTTCCTTTGCCGTCACCTCAACGCTACGAGGGGTGCAGTCATATTTCCACCTTTGAGGCAAGGACACCAGCGGTTAGAGAGGTAAATAATGTGTCTGAGGCCATACGGTAGCAGGTGGTTCAACGTGACTGTGAACTCAGGGTCAGCGAGAGTCAGGGTCCAGAGAGTTCTGTGTGCCCTGTAGTGGGTGGGATGATGGCCTTTGGAGGTGTGGAGTGAACGCACAAGGCAGCCGCACACGGCGGCACCGCTGAGCCCTGAGGCTGAGGGCCTGCCACCACCAGGTCCCATCTCCTCTGGCAGTCCCTGTGTCCAAGTCCCTTACAAAACAGCCAGAGGAGAGCATGGTTGGACACCTCATCCACTGCTGGGCCATGTGATGCAGAACCCAAGAGCCTGGAACCTTCAGGAAAGAGGGTTGGAGTAGTCACAGAAGGCTTCATGGAGAAAGCAGAATTTGAGATGCCAGATCTCAGATGGATGCTGATCACTACCCTGCACTTCATGATGGTCCAACGATAAAGTTTTCATGGCCATTACTATGAAGGATTTTGTGCCAGGCCCTCATTCAATTCCTACAACAACCCTGTGAGGTAGATGGGTGAAGGAGGGAAACCCTGATCTCTCCTGAGCTGTTCTAGTGCTGTGTCCAATGCAATATAGTGAGGAGAATAAGGGCTTTGGATCTAGCAGACCCACATTTGAGTCTTGCAGGACTGCTTTGTTGTGCAACTCTCGGCAGGGTGGCAGGGGGAGAGAGTAGTGAGCAATTGGCACCATATAAACATGGCAGACACAAACAAGATTTAAGGTTAATGAATGGTCTTAGGGTTAGGCTGTTGAACTTGATAAAAATGTTGACTTAATTATTCTACCTGGTAGCAGGTGAGATTTTCGAGGACTTAGTGTAGTGGTTGAGTGAGCAGGCATTAGCCCCAGACACCTGGGTTCAAATCCCAGCTCTGCTACCCACGAGCTGGGTGACCTTGGGCAAGCTCAACCACTGTACTCTGGTTGCGTCGTCTTTAAAACGAGGACCAATGGAGCATCTCCTCATAGGATTGTTTTGAAGTAAAGAATTAACACATGTGAGGGTGACAAAACATGAGCGACACCTAACTCTGGAAAACGAACAGGGGGTAGTAGAAGGGGAGGTGGGCAGGGGGTTGGGGTGACTGGGTGATGGGCGCTGAGGGAGGCTCTTGGAGGGATGAGCATGGTGTACTACGCTATATGTTGGCAAATTGAACTCCAATTAAAAAAATTATAAATTAATTAATTAATTAATTAATTAACACAAGCGAAGTGCTTGGAGAGATGCCTGCCCTCCCAGAGCACATAATGTGCTGGCTACTATTAGCAATTCTGAGTCTTTTTATTGAACATTGGGGAGACATGCTTTTTTGGAAAACTCAAGGTGCTAGATCCCTGATTCAAAGAGGAACATTTCTCCTGTTTGTTCATTCTAGTTTATTTTCATTTAAAATCTTTTTAGGTTAAGTTTAAGCTTTTAAAAAATAAGTTAATTTTGAAGATTGAGACACATTACTAATACTGTAGGAATTGGTGAGGCCTTGACTTAAAACTTTCTTTGTACTGTGATTTCCTTTTGGGTGTATTTTGCTAAGTGAAACTTGTTAAATTTTTTTGTTAACTAAATTTTTTTCTTAAAATAAAGATTTTTTTCACAATGAAAAAAATAATTCTGCACAAAATATTGTGGGACATACACAAATGAACCAGGCCTCGTCTTGGCCTTGGATGTGCACTCAAATAATTAACATGGCCCAGAATGGGATCAGGTGCTACTTGTGAAGTGCAAGAAAAGCATCTATAGGAAGAGACCGGTCCTGACTAGACGAGGTCCATGACGGAGAAAGGATTTGAGCGGGTGCTTGAATAAGGCACAGGATTTTGTAGTCGGGGTTTGGGGCTGGGAGGGGAGTCACAGGTGGTGTTCTCATCACCTCGGTCGGCATCAGTTAGTAGGGGGTCTCATGTACCCTGGGTGACACCTGCCACAAAGCAAGAGAAGTCAGTCAAGCTAACGTTGTCGCTTAACACCCTGTAAGTCTTCATGCTATTCCCAGTAAAGATCTTTCCAGTATTTTCATGAACACGAGCCCAATCTTGTTCTCATTTTGGAGCCCTTGGGCTGACCCGGCCTTAGGCCACGCCTCCGAGGTCTTCCTGCAGAGGAGAGCGTTAAGCCAGCTTGAATGTCACCCACGCTCTCGGCTTTGAGACCACAGGTCAGGCATGACTATGGGATGGAAGGGAGAGGCTTCTGAAAGGCAGCAGGAGCTGGAAGCCTGGGTCCAGCTCTTGATCCTACATGGCACCTACACACTAGAGACCCCTGTCCCATTCCATGTCCTCTCCCACCATTCTCTTCTTATGTCCTTCCTTCTTTCTTGTCCTTTCTTGTTTTGTTTTCCTTCCCTCCCTCCTGCGCCCCCACCCTCTTCCCTTCCTTCTTTCTGACTGGGTGATACTTCTGGAGTTTAATTAAGAACCCCTTGGGATGCCTGGGTGGCTCAGTGGTTGAGCGTCTGCCTTTGGCTCAGGTCGTGATCCTGGAGTCCTGGGATCGAGTCCCACATTGGACTCCCCACAGGGAGCCTGCTTGTCCCTCTGCCTGTGTCTCTGCCTCTCGCTCGTTCTCTGCGTCTTATGAATAAATAAATAAAATCTTAATAAAAAGAACCCCTTGTGCATCCCACAAACCTATATTCCAACATCTTCATCTCCAGTTCACTTCAGGAACCCAAGACTCACCTTCCCTTTTCCCTGGAAGGTGGACAGACATTTTCCTGAGTCCAGAGCAGAGAGAGAAAGAGAAGCAGGACTATTCCTCAGACCAGGAGACAGCCTCCTCTCCTAAGAAGGAAAAATAAAGCCAGGAAAGAATCCACTCCCAAACCTTTCGAAGGGACATGAAGAAAAGTGGAGAGATTTTTTTTTTTCCCTCTTCTCCTTCAGGAAAAAAGCTTTTAAAATAAATAGCTGACAGCATCTCTTATTTGAGTAATTCTTCGGTGGTTATAAATGTGCCACTCTAGAGTGCTTTATTTAGAAGTCAAAAAAAAATGTATTCTCCAGGAGAGAATTCAGCATCACCCAGGAGAGCAAGGCTCACTCTCCTCTGGGCTCCCCTGATGCCCAGCCTCAGACATTCATATATTCTCCTATAATATGATCTAGGTTATAAAAATTTTTTGAAAAAAAAGAAGAAGAAGAAGAAGAGAGACAGCTGGTTCTCCCACACATCTGACATTTCCCTTTATGCCTGGTTTAACTTTTTTTATGACAGCCTGGGTTCACTCCATTGGAGAATTCTTCTCTTCAAATGAGCTTCGTGTTTTATGTTTGAAAATTTTTCTTTAGACAAACCTGGTAATTTTTCAAGTTAAAATGTGTACACTTGAAGCACTTAGGAAGTTTAAGGATCCATCTGATCGGCACATAAATCTGAGGTTATTCATGCTAAAGTCCCATATCTAACTGCACTCTTAAGAAATAATAAAAAAGAAAGTGACATATTTTTACTTGTTTTTTTTTAAGCAAAAACCCCCAGACTGTCAGTTTTCTAAGTAATTGATTAGTATCTCTGCACACTCCATACTTTTTCGTTGGTGACATGCAGTTGTGATGCTATACGTGGAGCGCACCAGGTAGCTCGTCTTGCAGCGGGAGAAGAAGACAGAGCTCATGTGGCGGCCTTTCTCTTGTCACTAGGGACATAGATTCCCCCCTTGGCTGCTTGTGGCTGCTGCGTCCGAGACCAGGGGCTCTGCACTGGGCCAATGTCACACAAGCTCACACGGTGTCCCAGAAAGATGTAGACCTTGGAGCCCAGGACCCGAGTTTGGCTTGCCCTTTACTGACCGAATCACCTTGGGATGCCTGTTTGACTTCTCTGTGCTTCTGGCTTTTTCATCTATAATAAGGTGTTCACGAAAATGTCCACACTCTGGGTTATACTAAGTGCTCGGTAAACAGCACGTCCCTGTGTGATTTTGTTTGTTGGCTTAACGTAGTGGGAAGCCAGATTGCTTATTAGCCCACCCCCTTCAGACTCTTAAATAGGCAAGCCAGGGGCAGGATATAAAGTTCAGCCCCTCATTCCGACCTCATTATACCCTGAATTCCAGAAAGAACTCTGATTACAGTACACACGCAGGTATAGCAAACACCCTCTCTGCAAGCATTGCCCTCCCTTTTAACCACCTGCTCTGAATGTCAGGGTCATCTATGAATCATAGAGCTGCATTCCTGGCTCAGACTACACCTTTTGAGCTGGGCACACTGATAGCAAACACAGAATTCCATCCATCAGTGTAATATGGGTCCTTTTATCTCTGATGGTGCTCATAGCGTGCTCCCTAAACCACCAGCCCTGGCATCGCCAGGGAGCTCCTTGGGGATGCAGATTCTCGGACACCCATCCCAGACCTACTGAATCAGAATCTGCATTTTAACAAGACCCCAGGGAATTCATATACGTGTCAGAGTTTGAGGAGCACAGCCCCCGACCACAGCGATACTGCAGGACCCCTGCAGTGGCAGAAAAAGGACCTTCCACCCACCATCTCCCATTGCTGGGGACCTGGAACCCCTACCCCACAGAGTGCTGCTAGGCGAGTAGAAGCTTCTATAGTGGTAGTTGGGCCATGTGGAGACTCTGCAGCTTCCTTTTTTCTCTCTCTCTAACACATGCTATAACAAGGCACGAGGTTTGGGTAGAATCAGCTTCTCAAGGCCTGAGGCTAACGACAGCAAGTTTTCCTGAGTTGTGAACTGAGACTCTAAGTGTATCAATCACCATGATACCTTACGTTGCTACTGCACTTAAAGCTTTACACATATGCCATCATTTGATCCTCAGAGTACCTGGATGCTTGAGGGGGCAGGTAGCTATTCAGAGAAGTGAAAGAATCTGCCCAAGGCCACTCATGAGTAGATGGGGAGGGGGGTGTCTATAGGCAAGAACTCTGGTCTGATTGGTCTGCACAGTGATTTACAAATTTGTGCTGCTTAGAGGAAACCCAGATGGAATTTGAAGGCCTTCTTTGGCTGGAGGATCTGTGGATTCTGGAGATATTGAACAGAGGTTTGCAGCCCAATCGATACTAAATCAATTAATTTAGCCTTCCAGATAGCTCTGTGTACTCACCCAGGGCTAGAGACTCAACTCCCGGCGAGGAGTCAAAACTGCTGATGCCAGTCACCAATCAGCCTGCAGCATTGATTGAGCGCCCACTGTGGGCAGCATACCATGCCAGGCACTGCAGGGCAGGGAGCAAGGGGCACAGCAAATAAATGTGCTTTTGGAACTGTGAAGGAGGATGGTGTCCAGAATGCTGTTCAATGTTCTGTAGAAAGAGAGATACGTCCAGTAAATGTCTGCTGGAGTTTTGTGCCAGCAAAATAAATTGTCTCAACAGAAGAGTCTGTATGCTTTCTTTTGTTCGAAAATAAAAAAAAACTATATAACTCAAAGAATATCCCTCTTTTGCCTCAGCTGCCAGAAAATCCAGAGTAAATCTGCCCAAACGGTGTAATCTACTCATTTCAGAAGCCTGAGAGCATCTACAACATCCCTTCAAGGCTCTGTTCCTTTTTGTTTTGTGTTTTGGTGTGGAAATCACTTTGAATCCGTTTCTGGTCATAGATAGGGCATAAAACACTCTTGTGCAACTTTGAGGCATTCTCCGCTGAGTTCAGCGTGGTAGAAGAAAGGCGTGCAGTAATTTCCAGAGATGTCTGATACGGGGTTAGAATCGGGAGGTTGAGGGTCTCAGGGATTCCACTGATTTGAGGGGCGTTGTTGCACGAATCCCTTGTCCTTCCTGGGCCTCAGCTTTCTCATTTACAAAACAGGCAGGTTAGAATAGCTCCCAAATTCTGCCAAGTGACAAGGAAAAACAGCAAAAGGACAAGTACAAGTCATTAGAGATGCAGAGGGAATGAATGACGTGAGCATACTTTGGTGTTGCGCTCAGGACGGAAGCTAGCCTAAAGCTTCGAAGCAGGTGTGGAAAGTCAGACATTTGTATACATGTCTTCATGGGGTTCCAGGAGGTGCAGAGGGAAGAGGCCATTCAAGTTGTAGCAGATGAAAGGAAAAATGGTCACAAATACTTCCCCTCCGGCCTCTGATGCTACGGTGGAGTGCAGGAGCTGCTTCTCTACTCCTTGACCTGAGTAGAGCCACATGACTTCGGCCAATGTGAACAAGGGCTTGGAAAGCTCACATGCTTCTGGTGTTTCCATCCCGCTGTTTTCAGAACTCAGCTCCCCAGGCTGGCCCGCTAGACAATGAGAGGCACATGGCCCAGGTGCCATCACTTCAGCCAGCCCCCCGGGGTGTGATGGGACCACCGGAACCAGTCCCCAGCCAACCCACCTGCACAACCGTGAGCCCAGCTGAGATCCGCCCAGCCCAGCCCAGCCCAGCATCACTCTGAAGAACTGTGATCGAAGGAAATGGTGGTTGTTTTAAACTACAAAGTTTTGAGTCGGTTTATTACACAGCAAAAGCTAACTGCTAACACCAGTTGGGAGGACATGACTATTTGAAGACATGAGAATCAGAACCAGCAAATCCCAGTTGGGGAGCCTGCTGGGGAGAGGAGGTAGTTGGGCCTTCTCTCCATCTGCGAAGCTGGATGACTTCATACCCTCCCAACTCAACCCTGTCCCCATTCTCCTTTTCTCTCTCTCTCTCTCTCTCTCTCTCTCTCTCTCTCTTTTTATCCGTCGTGCTTCCAGCAGGGGACGAAGGCAGACGTGCCCATTCTTGGTGCTGCACACCTGCTAAAGGGAGAGAGAGGATTAGCTGTGGTAGAGCAGCCGGGGAGCAGGACGCCCGATAGATAATTAACCCATCCTCCTACATACCTTGGCTTCCGACAAAAGGAGCTGTACAAATCGACCCAACAAAATTATCGGTGCTAATCTCCCAGCCCCTCGTCACGCTGTCCCTCTCCTGGCCAGCACCCGGCAGGGCTGTTAAGCCATCTCCCCCCGCTCAACCCCCAGCCCTGTCCCCTCTCTCCTTTTCTCTCTTTCTCAAGTTGTTACCGCACAGGCATCTCGGAAGGAATCAAACAGGGACAGGTCCTATTGTTCAGCAAAGAGGCAAGAAAAAAAATAATCAAAAAAGCAGGGGACTTAAAAAAGACCAGAATTATTTCTCAAATAGAATGGGAAAATCTAACATGCCTTATCACTACGGAGAGCAAGCACTGTGCAAACGCCCAGGCCCCTGACTGGCATGCCGGTTGTTTTGAATAGACGCATGACATTGTCAAAGAACCTGCCATTGTGTTGCTGAAAGGCACTTGCAACATTGCATAAAAATCAGGCGTTCGTGTCACCCTCAGACTAGTCAAAGCTGCTGTTTTTTCTTTCTTTCTTTCTTTTTGAAAGAAGAAAGAAGGAAAATAAGAAATGTCCCCAGAATAAGACCTTCAAAGCCAGATAAATGTTATATTTGAAAGACATCGGAAACTGGGCACCCAAGCAAAGCCACGAACTAAAGAGGTATATTCCATCTGGAAAGGATGCCGGTAGGGCAACGGGGAAGTAAGAGGCCAGCATGGGATTGGAGTCACAGCTTCCCTTGGAGTTTGAATTCTTCAGGCTAGACTCGTTGGCCAGTCCCTTCTGGATTTGGCCAGCTCTCTTGCTGTCTTCTTTTCCCAGTTACTTCCATTGTGAGCTGTTATATAATTTACATCCATTGTTTTCTAAGACCCCTATGGTGTCCATCTCATCAGTTGCTTCTCAGGGAGGGAATGAGGTGTCTGACCCTTGGAATTCCAAAGGGGTCTAGACTCATCTCCAGGAACTGTGCTTGTCTCCAGCCGCTCTTATGCCTCACTGAGGAACCCAGAGGGAGCTGACCAGGGCTCTTCCTGGGATGCCACTCTACATTGCAAACCACTTTCATTCTATGCCCTGGCCATCCTACGATGACTGTAGCTAAAGGGTTTGATCATTTCCCAGTGAAAGAGACACATTCTCCTCCAGAGACTAGAGATACTAGAACTTAGAAGAGTGATCAGAGGGGGGCTGGCATGTTCTGTTTGGTCATCGCATTGAGAGATAACTTTCCCAGTCTCCTAAAGGCTTCCTGGAGGAGACGAGCTTCTGGAGTCTCTGGAGAAGCTAAGAGATTTGTACATGCACATAAAGCCTATACTGTGCTCTAATCGATTGTTGTCCCTTACAGTCTCACAGACTCAACATTTAAGAAGAGGGAAGAATTTAACTCTAATATTGATTTGGCTTGCTGCATTTCCTGTGGGGAAGGGGGCAGGCTGGGACCAGTTCTGGGTGGGCAATCTGGCTAATGGTTACTCCCTAATTGCAAGCTTTGATTAGTTCAGCTGCTTCTGGATTTCTGGCTGCTAACAAATGGCTCTTAGTTTGTTCCTGCTGTCCTCAGAGAGAAGATGAGAAGCTTCTTCGCACCTAAGAGCTGCCCCTATGGGCTGCTGGCTTCTTCTCAGAGTAGTAAGTGTGGAGGAAAGAACTATAAACGCCCAACCTGCTGCATGCTCTTGGGTTGGCCATTTAACCACCTTGCATTGGCTTCCTCATGGGTACGATTTACTTTATTTTATTTATTTATTAATTATTAATTTATTAACGGCTCACATGTTCCCGAATGGATTTAAGTTGGCTTAGCTGTAAAATGAAGGGATTAGACTAGGTGATCCCTTCTAAGGTATCCTCCCAGCTCTAGGATGCTCTGACAATCCTGCTTGCCACTTGACTTTGCAGAGTCTACGGCTCAATTCCAAGTTAC
The DNA here is from genome assembly GCF_905146905.1 of Nyctereutes procyonoides. Lineage (NCBI taxonomy): Eukaryota > Metazoa > Chordata > Mammalia > Carnivora > Canidae > Nyctereutes > Nyctereutes procyonoides. Next base: position 72,173,969 of record NW_026575140.1, read on the forward strand.
AGGGATGCCAGCTGCCCCTCAACTGTGAGTGATTCAGAGTCACGGAGGGACTGTGGGATTGATTGGAGAGACGTGTGCTTTGTGCTATGGTAACACTTTGTATTTAGGGTTTCAAATCAGCAAACCAAAGTCCGGGTATTAACGAATTTTGTATTCACCTTTAATAACAAAGGATTTATAGATTGGAGCAATTTCTAAGTATTTTCTCGCAATAATTTTTTTAAAGATCCTCGGCAAAAGAACACAGCCCCTTACCAATTCTTAGCCCTGTGGAGCCTGTTGATGACACCCCACAACCCTGCCTATCACTCACAGATCACAAGAGCTTGAAGTCTGAAGAGTCAATTTGGAGTACTTCATTCTAAGAGAGACACTGACAAATGGGAGTTTGTTCTGGGGGGTGTGATCAGGGAAAGAAAGGTGTGGAAAGAGTGCCTTATGGGGAACAATAGGTGAAGCTGGAAATGTTTTGCTCAGAAAAGTGAACACTTCCCATTTGCAGAGCTGTCATGATGAAGAGGGACCTGTGGGGCCACATGGAACAGTTGGAGCTGCCCATCAGTGGGATGGGGTATCATGGGAGGTGGTGATATAGAACCACTGTATCAACCCGAGGCCAGGTGGGCATCTGTGCAGGTGTCTGTGGCAGGAATAAATGCCTCAGTTGGCCCATTTTAGCAAAGAGTTGTTGAGCGTCTACTAGGTAGCAGGCTCTGCTGATGTAGGTAAAGTGGGACATGCGAAAGTGAACAGCTCTTGACTATTAATCAAAAGTCTTCTGGTTAAAAGCAACAGAAACCAACTGGAGATGTCAGTAAAAACTATGGGCATTTATAAACATGCAGAGATGACTTTTATACAAAGGTACAGAGATGTTGCTGAAGCAAGCCAGAGTCAGGTCCTCAAACACCAGCAGAATTCATTATCTTTGCTCCCCTCTGCATGTCATTTCATTCTCCTTCTCTCTCTTCTTCGGAACCAGCTTTGTCTGCTTCTCCTGTCCTCAAAGTTGAGAACATGGCAGTTGACATACTGTGGGTCTAACTTTCTTTCTCTCCCAGGTCCTCATTTTCCAGAAAGGGACACTAATTGGTCCAACTTGGGCCAATTGCCCAGGTGCTTGTTACTGACAAGCATCGTTCCCGGAGGGCACTGCTGTCACCTCTGGGTTGGACTTAAGCTGAACGGTTGGCAGAAAGAGGGAAAGATGAGAAAATAAAGCAAAGAATGCCCATATAAAGGCACAGTTCTTGGACTCAAGGAGATTATAATCCAGAAGGGAAAGCAGACACATAAACCATGAACTCCAGTATAAGACCAACTGTGGCACATGCTAGAACAGAGATGTCTGGTCCAGATGGTGCACGGGAGGGAGGAATCCTGATAGATGGAACTAGAAGGCTTCAAGTGAGAGATATCACATTCCAGCAAGGCTAGTTGTCTTCTTTTGTTGCTACTGGTGGTGGTAGTGGTGGTAATGAATTTTTAACCTCACAAATGATAAATAAATACATTCTTCTCATTTAAAAAACTGACCATCTTCTCATAGTCAATTATGACACCTATCCCTTTAGGCTATGTCCACAAATTTACACTGATATAAATGTCTTATTGTAGAAAATATATGATCATTTTGCTTACATTTTACACAAATAAAATTCTATACATATTATTATTTTACAACTTCCATCTTTTACTCAATAATACCTCCTGGAGGGCTACCCATAATATCCTGTTCTTTTCAATTAATGCATCTTATTCTGTCTTATGACTACAATACACTTTATTTAACTATAACATAATTTAGCTATATCTTGGTAGGAATTTAGGATGTTTTCCATTTCTCATTCCATTTCCATTTCTCACTTAAAAACAATGCTGTAATGGATATATTTGTACATACCTACCTTTGTGCAATAGTGCCAATGTTTCTCTAGAACAGAGAAGTGAAATTGCTGGGCCATAATATATGCATACTTAAAATTAAATGGAAGTTGAAAAATTGGACTCCAAAGTAACTGACCCTATTTATTCCCCTTCTTCAGTGTATGAGAGTGTGTTACACAGTACTGACACTTGACAAATATTTACCATTCTCGTGGGTAAAAAAGGGATAGCTCACTGTTGCCATCATAGTCATTTCATTGATTACCGGTGTGCTGCATATCCTCAGTTGGACCTTCTAGATCCACCCTCCACATTTCTCTACCCTATTCTCTAGGAAGCCGACCTGAAGGACTATCCCAACAGGCTCCTTGTCCTTCATCTTCCAGCTGGATTCACCCAGTAGAAAATCCAGAGGACAGGAGGAGAATGAAGTTGAGGAACGTATTCCCTCTCTTCCCCCAGGTTCCAGTGGGTTAGTGCACCCCTGGACCCAAATCTACTGTTCCTATTATCAACTCTCTCCATATAGTTCTCCCAGGTTTCTATTCTTTCTCTTAAACCTTCAAGTCTTAAAGTAGTAACAACTTCCACTTTATCAAATCATGTATATCTCTGGTGTTATTTTGCTATTTGCTCTATCAATTATTGAGAGGAAATTGTTAAAATAAAAACTATGTTTGTGGATTTCTTTATTTTTGCATTTAGATTTATCAATTTTTACCTTCTGTATTTGAGGCTCTGTTATTAGGTACATAGATATTTAAGATTATTAGTTTTTTTAATGGATTGACCTATCACTTAATGTCTTTTTTAATTTCCAGTAATATTTTAGTCTCAAAACCTTTATATAGTCCCCTCATTAAACTTTCCTCTAATTGCCTAATTCTACCCTCTATTTCCTGCTGGGGCCTTGAGTGACAAAATCAATGAGGTTGAGTATCTCTTCAGGTTTCTATTGACCACATTAAAGTCTTCTGTGACTTACCTGTTCCTATCTTCTGCAACTCTTCTCTGGGGTAATTGTTTCTTTCTTGTTAGAGCGATTCCTTAATTTGTAGGCAGTCTTCACATAACCTCAATACTGATAATTTTTCATCTTTTATATATGGTGAAAATATTTTCTTCAAGTCTATGTTTTGCCCTTCCAACATTGTTCATGGCATCATTGTGACAGCTAAGTTTTAATTTGTTTTTTTTTTTAGATTTTATTTATTTATTCATGAGAGACACAGAGAGAGAAGCAGAGACACAGGCAGAGGGAGAAGCAGGCTCCATGCAGGGAGCCCAACGTGGGACTCAATCCCAGGTCTCCAGGATCACGCCCTGGGCTGAAGGCGGCACTAAACCCCTGAGCCACCCAGGCTGCCCTAAGTTTTAATTTTTGATGTAGTTATGTTTAATCAATCTTTTCACTCTGTGTCAGAGGTCAGCACAGTTTCAGCAAACAGTTAGATAGTAAATATTTTCAGTTTTACAAGTCCTACAGTCTCTGCCACAACTGCTCCACCCCACCATCATAGCACAAAAGCGGCCAGAAACAATACATAAACAACAGATGTGGTTGTGTCCCAGTATTTTTTATATAAAAATAAGTGGTGAGCCAATCACTGCTGTGTATATTTTGCATATTCTCATTTATTTAGAAGGCCCACCCTATCCTAAGGTTATAAACAAATTGTTCTATATTCTCTTCTAAATATTATGAATATCTTTAGGCTTTGGTTTTTAAGCTATTTGGAACTGATTTTTGTAACAGTAGAATCTTGCTCTATTTTTTTCCCCTAATGAATAGTCAATTGTCCCACCTCAGTTGATGTGAAATGCCACCTTTATTTATTTTACCCAACAAATATTTATTCAGTGTGTACTATGTGCTGGGCAAATATATGTATTTATTTCTAGGGTTAGTATTCTAGTCTATCAGCCTATTTGTCTATTTTTGAGTCAATACCACAGAATTTTCCTATAAATTTATAGTGTGTTTGGCATCTGAGAGGGCAAATCTCTTTTCCTTTTTCTTTCTTTTAATTATCCTGATTTTCTTGATATTTATTTTTCAATATGGATTTCAAAATTAGCTTGTCAGCTTCTATGAAAAACCTTATTGGGATCTTGATTGGAAGTGCATTAAATATTTATAGATCTATTTGGGGAGAATTGACATCTTTGCAATATTGAACCTTCTATATCAGGAGCATGGTAAATGTCTTCATTTCTCCAAGTTTCCTTTTATGACAATAATGCCTGGCATCTTTGTAGGAGAAAGGAGCTGCTGTCTCTCACTTCTGCTAGCTGCGTGTCAGAGTAGCCTCAGAGTGACAGTGAACTCCGCACTGTCTCAAACTCCCTTCCCATTTTCTAGGACTCTAGGGGAATCAGTGCAAAGCCAGTAGGTGCATGAGAAGAGACTTTTTATTCTAAGACTTTCCTGCATCTCTAAGAGACAAGAGTTTCCATTAGTACATACAACTCCAGGCCATTGAGAAAAACACTTCCTTGTATATTCAGAGTGTCAGGAATCATGGAAAATCTTCTGGGGTTAGGGATTTAGGAGGCTGGGGTCATGCATGTTGTGTTATCAACTAAATGTAGTGATTTAAAGACATTCGGCAGGTAGGCAATGAGTGATTACCATGAGCCAGTAATTGTGTTAGCTGCGGGGGCACACAGAACAGTGCAGTCCTTGGGTGATCAATTTGCAGTCCAGGGTTGGGGGCAGGGCTACAGGTCACTGACACATAAAGAAATAAGTGTCCTCTTAGGACAGTGCACAGGGGGCTATGGAATCATGACATAGGGACCTAACCCATTGAGATTCAGCAAAAGCTTTCTGGAGACAATGATGCCTAGGCTAAGTCTTGATGAAGAAGTAAGATCAAGTCCAGCAAAGAAAAGTGGAATGGGAACAACTAGGAAGAGGAGAAGCATGAAAATATGAGATACAAAACCTCCTGGTGTTTGCAATAAAGGAATTACAAGTTTAATGGCTTAATGGAGTTTAGCATGGCTAGGGAGGACAATGGAGGGGAAAAGCAGAAGATGGAGCTCAGGAGACAAGCAGGGATCACAGAGCACCTCGTCCAGCACTCCACAGAGCACAGACTTTTTTTTTTTTTTTCTGTAAGTAGTTGGGAGGTCTGAAGTCTTTCTTGGCACTTAGAAGTGCCCTTGTTACAGTTGTTTAAGTCACTCATTTGTTGAGTACAGATGATGGATTTAGAAGATATAAGACCAAAGTCAAGGAGACCATTAAAGAAGGAGCTCAATAGTCCAGTTCAAAAGGGAAGGTTGAGCTGAACTAGGGAGGAAGGGGCCATGTCTCCAGCCGGCCGTGTGGCACAGTGGCCAAGAACACAGACTGCAGTTGGTGGGCTTCTAGTGAGGCCTACTCCCCACTTCCAACAAGATTTGAGCAAGGTTTTGTGGCTGCCCTAAGCCCTGGTTGCTCATCTCCAAAACAGAAATAACCATAGCTATTTCACTCATTTCCTGGGAGAAAAATGCCTGGCACAGAGCACAGGGAGATTCAACTGTCGAGAGGGCATGATGACGTGGGCAACAGAAGCCACTGCCATAGTCATGGCAGGTAGGTCTTTGAAATTCACCTGTTGGCTTAACTGTAAAGTAAAGACAGCAAAGATGAACTGAAGGTAGTTGCCGTGTTGGTCCTACAGGGGAAAGGTTTGGTAGACCAAGGGAAAGAGCATCCCCTCTGGGATCTCCCATCACGATCTTTGTTTGCAGTGATTTAGCAGGTCTAGAAATCAGGGCTTTGGTGTATGGTGATTAGGCCCCTGGCTCTAGAGATAGCACATAGGCCTAGACTTGTGGGAGGGAGGATAAGAAATCCTCCTTGCCATGAGTCACAAGGGACCAGGAGAGCTGGGCCCATGTGGTAGTTAGGGTGGGCAGAAAATGGGAGTCAGGCTGGATTGGGGTGGGGCGGGGTGGGTGGGGAACCATGTAATTTTTCTCAGAAAACTTAGATTTGGATCTTGGCACTGACGCAATTATCTGCCCCACTACCTTGAGGGCATCCTATAATGGCTCTGTGCCTTAGTTTCCCCACTCGTAGAAAGGGAATGATAATCAGATGTGTAATAATAGCTTACTTCACCTCCTTGTATAATGTAAAGGAGATGGTGGAGGTAGAAGGACCATTAACTATAAAATGGTGTTTAAATGTTAGTTATTATTTTGCTAAGTGAAGGTGGGGCCCTGGGGCAAGGCTGGCTATCTGGGAGCGGCTCCACACCACAGCCCAGCAAGCTTCAAGTCCAGGAAAGAATTCAATTATTGCAGCGTGTAATTCTCTGTTTGCAAAGCTCATATTGTGTATGTAATTGAATCAGAATAAAGAGATCCAAAGGCTGCGGGCTTGGGATAAGGCTTTGGAGCTGGTCTCCAATGAAGCCAAGCTAGGGGTGGCGAGTCGCGGTGGGAGGGGGCGCCGGCTGGGAGTGAGGGAGGGCTGAGGGCGCGGGGAGCCTGGAGCCAGGCGGGCCCTGCAGCAGGAGCACCACTCCCTGTTTCGCTTGGTTCCCCCAAGCCTTGTTCCCCCAGAGACACAGAGCCTCCTTGGCTTGGAAGGCATGTCTAGGTGACACTTGCCCTGGTCTGGACGTTTCTTTTCTCCTCTGCTGGCATGAGAAGGCCTAGCTCCGCTCCCAAGGCTCTTTCCTGCCCACACCAGCCCCCCCCACTCTTGCCCCCTCTTTGCTGCCCCGTGCTGGCTGCAACACATTGCATTTAAACTCAGAAAAGCACCTCTAGAGAAGGGATGCCAGGAGCCAGGTCCAGGGTCCTGGGGGATTTGGGTCAAGTGACTAAGGGTCCCAGTTTGCCCAGGACTGCCCCAGTTTTAGCCTCGAAGGAAACTCCTGGATTCTGGGAACACCAGGTGGTGGATCTCCCTCATTTGGGGAGACAGTGGATTTAGAACAGTGAACAGCGAGACTCAGGAAACCGGGTAGGGCACCCCGAGACCAAATGGCCTCTTCTTAGATGTGCCCGGCCAATACTGTCCCCAGGGCCAGGGGACAGCACCCTTCCCTGTGTGGGCTGTGGCCCTCCTGAAGTCAGTGCTGCTGAAAGTGGGGAGGGAGGAAGAACCTACCCATCATTTCCGAGCTCCTCTGTGCGCCCTGCCTGCGCCCACGGCTCCCACTGGGCCCGCGTGTGGCCCGCGCCCAGCTCCCCTGTCCCCGTCCCAGGCTCAGGCCCCCTGAGTCTCCTCTGACAGCCTGCCATCGTCCTTCTCTTCGTCTCCAGCCCCGGGGGAAGCGAGTGGGATTTGGCAGTTGGTCCAAGCCGGGGAGGCTCAGCGATTGGATTCTAGCAAAGAGCCAAGAGCGGGTCGGGGACCAGCTGCCTAATGACATTTCCTGAGCACTAACAAATCTGACTCCAAGACAAACAGCCCGCCTGCCGGCCTCGCCTAGGAGAGGAGACTGAGGGCTCGTGTGTGAGGGGGGGCCGGGGAGTGGGGGGCAGGGGGACCAGGGGACCGGGAGGAAGAGTGAGGGGAGCAAAAGCACAGCGCACACCCAGCCCCATGGCCCAGAATCTCTCCCACATCTGCAGAATCAGAAACACTTATTAATAGCCAGCAAAAGGCAAAGAGGAAGTGTCTCATTGTCTGGCGCTGTCATTCCTCACTCTGACGAGCACTTAAAATGTCAAGACCCCTTTCAGCAGCTATGCACAAGCAATCAGGCCCTCTCATCGGTCACTGTGATTTTGCAGCCGCTGCCTCGCGGTCCCCACGACTTATTTCCACGCTGTGTTTGCAGACAAGGCATGCGAGAGCACATAAACAAGCATCGTCTTTGGGAAGGGCAGCCTGCACGCAGGGGTCCGGGGACGCAGGAGAGGGCTGGGCTGGGGGGGCCTCCTCCTGTCTCCCCTGCTCTGGGAGGTGGGAGGAAAGGTCATCACACAGACACTTGGAGGAGTGGGTCTGGACGGAAGTGGGAGCTGAGCACCGCAGGTTTACCTCCTTCTGGAGGGTGGGAGCAGTCCGCTGTTCCTGGAAGGAGATTCCTGTTGTAACCATTAGGCAACAAAGGACTGTCTTCTGGAGGTAAGGTCTCTGGCTGACCAGCGTCCCTTTGAGGGCAAGATGCGACAAAATGGGCTGCTGATGCAGCAAGTGGGATTTAGGTGGGATGGAAGGAAGGACCACTTGATCCACAGAGGTAGCTAGAGCCATACGAAGCCGGACTGGGCTGCAGAAAGCACTTTCCCTGAGGATCTTTACCTGCTCTTACAGTCCCTCTACCTAAATCACTTGGGTGGAGTCCTGGGGGCCAGGGCGGGGGCGGGGTGGGGGAGACCAGAGGGAATGTTTTCTCCAGCAGGTGATACCTTTATTGTAGTCTGCTAGGGCCACAGTAACCAGTACCACAGACCCAGGGACTTTGCCCGTAGAAATGCATCGTCCCACGGTTCCAGAGGCTGGAGGTCCAAGATCAAGAGGACAGCAGGGCTGGTCCCTTGTGAGGGCTATGAGGGCAGAGCCGTTCGAAGCTTCTTGCTTACCCTCTGGTGGTTGTGACAATCCTTGGCGTCCCTTGGCTCGTAGAAGCATCACCCTGAGTCCACCTTCCTCTTTGTGTGGCATTCTCCCTCCATGAGGATCTGTGTCCACATTTTCCCTTTCCATGAGGATGCCAGTCATATGAGATTATGGGCCCAGACTGCTCTAGGATGACCTCACCTATACCTGCAACACCCCCATTTCCCCAAAAGGTCACATTCGCTGGCACTGGGGGGTAAGGACTGCCACACGTGGATTTGGGGCCGGAGGGGAGGACACAATTCAACCCGTAACTCTCACCAATCAGAAAAAAAAAAAAAAAAAAAAAAGACTATCTAGAGCATGTGTGACCCTGGAAGTCAGGAGTTAGAGGAAAAATGAATTCCAGCATTTATTCTCCTTGGCTCCCCCAAATCATAACCCTGTTATCTGTTTCTGTTGGAGGGGCCAGCATCTGCTTCTTAAGCCCCCACTTTTCTGGAGCCTCCACTCTTCCTCCCCAGGAGGAGACAGGCCCAGTGTGACAGCTGAAGGGAGCTCAGGGTCTCCTTCACTTGAAGGGCCAGCTAGTGGCCAAAGCACCTCAACCACCAGAAAACCCAAAACAGACCTTCAAATTCCCCATTGGAGGTTCTGAGGACGACTTGGTGAATCTGTTCACTTGTGGAAGGATAGAAGGTAGAATTATTTCAGAGCCTGCTTTCTGCTGACCTGACGATGACACAGCCCGGGGACCTGGTTAATGTTCAAAGAAAAATTAGCCTGTTGTTCAACATTCCCCATAATGTCCATCCAATTCAATTAGTTAATAGAATCATGAAATGTCAGTGCTGGGAGTGTAGAGATAATTCAATCGAAACTCCTCATTTTTTAGATGAAGGAAGCAATGTTGAGAAAAGGTAAAAAGGTGCCCCCACATACAGTCGGTGACCCTCGTGGGGACTCTCAGGTTTGAGAGCTGTCTGGTGGAAAAGCCAGGGGCGCGGCACTGCTGTTCACCTCCAGTGGGGCACACTTGGAGTATGCCCCCTCTCTGGTCTGTGTCACCCGTGATATACGTGAGGCCCGGCTGCCAGTCCAGCATGTGGCCTGAAATCGCTGAAGTTGACTAGCTGATGTGCAGTCATCAGGATCATGACTTGGGTCTCACTGGCCCTGCCTTTATTTTATTTTTTATTTTTTTAATTTTATTTAAATTCAATTTGCCAACATATAGTATAACATCCAGTGCTCATCCCATCGTGTGCCCTCCTTAGTGCCTGTCACCCTGTTACCCCAACCCCCCCACCCACCTTCCCTTCTGCAGCCCTTTGTTTTTTTCCCAGAGTTAGGAGTCTCTCATCGTTTGTCTTCTTCTCTAATTTTTCCCCACTCAGTACCCCCTTCCGCCCCTTCCCTTATGGTCCCTTTCACTATTTCTTATATTCTATCTATGAGTGAAACCATATAATTGTTGTGGACATTGCTGCTATGAACACTGGAGAGCAGGTGCCCCATCATTTCACTATATCTGCATTTTGGGGGTAAATACCCAGCAGTGCAATTGCTGGGTCATAGGGTAGCTCTATCTTTAACTCTTTGAGGAACCTCCACGCAGTTTTCCAGAGTGGCTGCACCAGTTCACATTCCCACCAACAATGCAAGAGGGTTTCCCTTTCTCCACATCCCTCTCCAATATTTGTTGTTTCCTGTCTTGTTAATTTTAGCCATTCTGACCGATGTGAGGTGGTATCTCATTGTGGTTTTGATTTGTACTTCCCTTATGGCCAGTGACATGGAACATTTCTTCATGTGCTTGTTTGGCCCTACCTTTAAAGAGACGAACTAATATGACCTAACTCCTGTGAGCAGGAGCGAGCACCCCACAGCCTGGCTCAGTCTTCTTCTTCCTTCAAGGTGATTCCCACTTCCTCCAACCTCTCCTCCACCCGGTCACAAACTAGGCAAAAGGCTGAGAACAGGTGTTTGTGAGGGTGTGCAGGCCTGCCCAGCACAGCCTGGGATAAGGCCCATTGTCTACAGTCCCCCTGGTGATCCCAACCCCTGCCTGGTCTGCTGGGCCAGCGCTTATCAATCTTCAGCCTGGACTCCCTGCATCATCCTAAGCACACCCTGACCAGACCTAGTGGCCAATTTGTCACGGGCTGGGCCAGGACATCAGACCCAAAGACAAGCAGGGGGTCATCTATTTTCATGGAGCTCCCTAATTTTCCTGGAGGGTCCTAAGTCATCCCCAATGCACCCAGATTTGGAGAAAGAAAGGGGAGTTGAAATAGTGGGCAGGTTGACTTCCCTCTGCATTCTCCCTGGAGACCAGGGGAAAACTGGACTCTCATCTCCTGATCTGAAAGGGAAGGAGGCACCGAGGGAATGGGGTTTGAGTTTCAGAAGGGGGGTGTCATGAGGATGGGGATTTAAAAACAAGCAGGCACCAGCAGTGTCTTTTTACTGATAGCCATGGTAACAGACACCGCTGGAATCATAGCCAGCACGGGGCCTGCTCCCGAGGCTCGAGAAACACACGCAGCCTGACACCACTCTCCAGTCCTCTTTGTTGCCAATGCTGTTGCTGTTTGAGACTCTCCAGGGCTATGAACGCAGCCCACCCAAATGCACCCTCACATTCTCATGGGTGTCCAGGCTCCTCTTCTCCCACGCTCCCTGCAACCATGTGCTCACTGAGCCCCAAGCACACTCAAGGATGCACACCCACAGTGACACAGGACACACCCTGTGGTGCTCATATGCTCACTCAAACAGAAACGCAAGTGTCTGTGCCTGCATCTTTGCTGAATCCTGAATCTGCTTAATCCACTACCATCGCCAGAGGCTGGTTGGCGCTTGAACCTGGGTCTCCTCATGCTTCATCTAGGCTCCACGAACATTTTTTTTTAAGATTTTATTTATTTATTTGAGAGAGAGAGAGATTGGGCAGGAGTGGGGGAGAGGCAGAGGGAGAGGGAGAAGCAGGCCCCTCTGAGCAGGGAGCCGGACGTGGGGCTCGACCCCAGGACCCTGAGATCATGACCTGAGCCAAAGGCAGAGGCTTCACCGACCGAGCCACCCAGGTGCCCCTCCATGCACATCCTCATGCATACATGAGCTCACAGCTTCACGGGCCATCTCTCCTGCACATTTACTCTTCTGAGCCCAGGCAAGTACATGGTTATCTGGGCTTCGTGGATGTCTTCACACAGATGGGGCAATACACTCGTGTGTCAGGGTACCTACGACTGGCCCGTCTCCTTACTTGACATGCTCGAGTATCCACATAATTGTGTTCATGTCTGTTCCCTCAAATGCACACTCTTGGCCAGAAGTGAATGCATGCTCTCATACCTTCTCTTGTGTCACGAAATGGTTTCTCAGAGCCGAGGGTGTGCTTGTGTGTTCAAGCAGAAGTACTCCAAGGCAGGCTGGCAGAGACCGTCTCCAGGGGTCCCCTTCAGACCTGGCATCTGTCGCGCCCCCATTCTCTACCCCCCACCCCCACCCCAGGCTCAGCAGAGCACAGAGTCCATGCCCTCTGCGTGCTCCATGCAAAGTGGGAGGAAAGAGCTCAGTCTCAGTCGCAGATGCATGGGTTCCTCAGCAGGAGAAATCGGGCAGCAATGTAGTACCAGAGCCAGTGTGTTTTTTAAAAATTGCACAAATCTCCCAAGGAGGCAGAAAAATCAAAGCCTCGTCATTTAAAATCCCCACACAACAGAAGGAGAAATAAACACAGAGCTCTCAGAAAAGCCTGAGCCTCCCCCTCCCCCCCCCCTCCCCAGAAGAAAAGACAAACAGAAAACAAATCAAAAAACAAATCTGGTCTGAAAGGAGCAATTGTCGAAAGAATAGCTCCGGGCTTGCTTCTCAGCCCGGGAAACATGCTCCCTGACCACAGGGTGGGCATGAGAAGGCACTGGGTGAGCCCCTGGTGCGAGGGGCAGCCCCGGCTACACCCACCCAAGTGGTGGGGCCCTTGTTCCATCGCGGCAGGGTGGGAAGATCACAGGCTTGGGAGGGGAACAGACCTAGAGCCGAGGCCAGGGTCTCTCATCCAGTGGGAGTGAGACCTCGTACAGGGCACTTGGCCTCAGTTTTCCCATCTGTAAAAAGGGCATAATGCAAAGTCCCTCTGTCCAAGTCTGGTTGGGAGGATCAACCAAAAATCATTTCATAATTCTAGTATGTATCCAGCAAGTGACCAAAGAAAGAACTCGGGGTTCTAGAACGTGGGGGCCTCCAGGCTCCTGCCTTCCATGACAATAATTGCCTGCAGCATCCCCAGAGTATGATCTGTGCCTCTGCTCTCAGGGGAGGAAAGATGTCTAAGGAGAAAGGGGGAATGAGTGTCACTCACTCCTTTGTCCACATATTTGATGATCTTGTCCTAAGGCCCCGGTTCCTTCCCCAGCTACGGGAGGCCTCCCCTCTCCTAGTTACCTCTTAGAAATGACGAGCCTGTTGCCATCGCCACGTTGGGCTCTGTACCTGCGGGATCAGTCCAAGATTGGGTCTCGGCTAGGAAGGGCCACGGTTCATCCAGGGAGGGCAGACTCAGGTAGGACGTGTTTAAGCATCCCTGTACGAGTCAGCTAGGGCTGCTGTAACCGGGTGCCATGGGCGAGGGGCTTAGACAACTGCAGTTTATTTTCTTATGGTTTCAGAGACTAGAGGTCCAGGATCAGGCGCTGGCAAGTCTTGTTCCTGGTCAGGGCTCTCCCTGCCACCTTGTCACAGCGTCCTCATGCGGCTTTCCCTCCGTATGCTTGCAGGGGTAGAGAGAGGGGTCTCTCTGGTATCTCTCCCTCTTCGTAAGGACACCAGTCCTGTAGGATTAGGGGGTCACACCTATGACCTCACTTAACCTTCATTTACCCCTATCTCCAAACACAGTCACATGTGATTTCGTGAGGGACACTCTGCTGTCTATCACCCTCTCTGTCCCTCATGCCATCTGTCACTGGAGGTGGCTACCACAGAAAGGAGGCAAGGCCAAGAGAGGGCTGCCTGTGGCAGGTGCTTTGGTCTGAAAAAGTATGGAGCATACAACGCTACACTGGGGAGAGGAGAAAAGCATTCGGGGTAAGCATGCTCCGCTTGCAAGTATATCCAAGGACCGGTCTAATACCTGGAATCCTTCCTGTTCCACGAAGACTAGGACCCAGTGAGCAGATGACAGAAAAGGCAACTGCTGGCTGGCCCAAGGAAGAGTGTTGGAAACCAAATAGGAACATGATCCTTCCCTTGGAGAAAGTAATGGTGCAACCACACACACAATATGGTGTAGGACAGAGCATGAGCCTGGGGAGGGTGAAGAGCCTGCCTTGTCTGTTGGGAGAACCCTCTAGTCCTCTCACTGCCCAGCTCAAATACCATCTTCTATATAAACTGTCCTCTGCTTCCATGTGCACATACTTATGCAGCACATGCACGCACATACACACAACACATGCACACGTGTGCACACAGGTATGGCCATCATTGCTTTATTATTCTGTGCATTGATGGTGGTTGGTGCCAACCTTCGCAACAGCATGCTCCCATTGTTACTCTTTTGGTCATGCCCTACTTTTTAGGATGTAAGTTCCTTGAGGGCAGGACCTTGACCATCTGTTTCATAACTTTTACTCCAACATATGTAAAATGGGGTCTGGCACCAGAGTCAACAACCAATCCGACTTGCCTGGGACTGAATGATTTCCAGGACAATGGGCTTTTGAGTTGTAAGACCAAGATGGTACCAGGCAAATGGGAATGATGGGTCTGGTCACCTTGCCTGGTGTAAGGTGACCATTTGGTAAAGAGCAGATATGTAAATACTGTAATGAATCAGAAAGAGAGCCAGAAAAGAATTAAAGACTGATCAAAGGGATGTAATATTTCCTCAGGATAAATTTCTACAATTGGGAGTTCCAGGTCAAAGGATAGAGTAACTTTAATGGCTCATACATGCTTACACCAAACATTTATTGAACACCTACTCTGTGCCAGAGATACTGAGGCTACAGAGGTGAAAGAGCTAGTTTCTGCCATAATGGGGCACAAGCACATAAATGATAGTTTGCTAAATGCTGTACATGTGAGATGGACCCCTGTAAATGTGAGATGGGACCCCAGGAAATTCCTTCTAACTGAGCTGAGGGATATGGGCAGGGTCAAGGGAGCTGCCCCAGGATAGAATTTTCTTGCAAATTACCTGAAAATTGTAGGGAATGCCAAGCTGGTAGATGAGGTAAGGGAGGAGATTCTGGGCAGGGAAAACAGCAAGATCCAAGTCATGAAAGCACCAGAAAATGCAACATATCCCAGGATGTGCTGGTGGTGTGACAGTGGGTTGGGGGGGTTCCTGGAGCCTCACAAGGGGAGATGAGCCTGAGCGGGTAGGAGGGGCAGCCCATGGACTGTGCCAGTGAGTTCATATTTTATCCTTAAAGTAATAAGGAGCCAGTAAGGGATTTTAAGCAGACACTTGATACATTTTTCCAATTTGCTTCCAAAATTGTTTGTGTTCATTTACAACAAGAAAATCTCATCTAAAGTTTTCATTCCAAGTCTCCCTGGCATTCTTCAGGGCTCTGTTCCCACTTCCACCACAGAATGAGGGCAGGGCAGGGCGGAAGGGAACAGGTGGGCTGCAGCCTGAAGCCACCATGGTAAGGGGAGATGAATATTTTTTGAGGAGTAGGAGAAGGGACTGAGGAAGATCTTCCAGGACTAGAAACAGAAGCAAAGATTGGGCACGATCAGAAAGATGTGTCCAATCCCTACTGTCTCCCCGCAAAGCCAAGCCACCCCAAAACCCAGTCCCCTTCTACAGCCTCATAAACAAAGTCCTCCTGATCCCCTCACCCTTTATTCCAGAAACTGGAAGTCTCTTGAACCCCCCATCCTGCTGCCACTTGTCAGCCAGGGCCCTACAGGGGACAACAGCTACTAGCTTCTCTTGCTCCCACATCCCTCATTTTCCCCAAACACACTGTGCCCATCAGTGACCCCTAAATCTCTTCCTTTTGCTGGGACTGCCCTTCCTCTGTCCACCTGTCTGGCTCGCTCTGCCTCGTTTTCTGGGTTTTGGCCCGGAAGCCCGCCTAGCCCTCTGGTCAGAGCTGGGCCGCCGCCGGACTTTGCCCAGACCACCAACTAGGGCGAGTCGCCACCTGCACGGGCCTTTATCTCTCATTAGACTGTGAACCTCTTGAGAGCAGGAGCACGCACCTCTCATCTCCGATTCCCAACACCTTCCTGGAGTCTGATACCCAGAGGTGCCAACGGCTGCTGGCAAATACATAACGAGGCAAACAGGCCATGTGAAAGGGAAAGAAGGGAGGACTCGCACCAGCCACACAGGCCCCGCACTGTGTCCTGCCACAGGGGTGCACACAGGGTATTCGGAGCTCCTGGGGAGTCCAGTGGCTAATCCGTTCTTTCTTCTCTTGCCTACATCTTCTCTCTGCCTCCCGTGATCCTTCCCCTTGGCTTCCAAGGACCCAGGAGGCCTCCAGCCCAGGTTCCGGCTGCTCACCTTTCTGCCTGCCCGGGGGCATGGAGGGGCCTGGGCGGGCGGCCAAGGGTTTCCCCGCACGACTCTAATTCTGGTCCCTTATTAAATTCAGGGCTGATTTGGGCCTCGGAGAGCTTTCTTGGGTCACCTGCTATCTGATCAATTCCTTTTCTTTTTTCTCCCCCTGGTGACTAGGAGCTGCTCTTTCTTTAGGTCTCAAAGTTTCTTTGTCCCTCTCCCTCCCCCTCCTTCATTGCACCCCCTCCTCCAGCTCCAAGGCAGGTGAATCAGGATGTCTTCTCATCCACTCTCCTCCCTGAAGCACAGGGCTAGGGAACAAGGCCAGGGCTCCCCTCTCCAGGCAGGGGTTGCCGTGGAAATGAGAGTATGGCTGGGAGGGATGGGGGCCGAGGGAGAGAATGGGATGAATAGATGCCAGGCCCTCCCTGCAGCAGAGAGGGACGTTTCTAGAAAGGGAGACCACGTCTGAGGAGGACAAAGTGCCCAGGAGGGATAACAGAGCCCCAAGTAAAGGGCGGAGGACACGGGAGCCAAGAGGCCCACATGCAACAAGGTCCTGAGAGTGGCATCCAGGAGGCAGGTGGCTGAGGAGGAGAAACCCAAAGAGCAAAACTGCCACAAAATGAAATGTTCACACCTGAGAACTTGCAAGCTCCTGTCCTCTTCAGAGGAGAGGAAAGCACCTTGGAATCAGTGCTAGGGCCTGGCCCAGGCACTCCCTGCCTACTTGGACGTGGACTTTGGGGGACTCGGGGACAGAAGCGTCAGCCACACAGCCCGGAGCCAGGCAGGCCCTTAGGAAGGTGGAGTGTGCTCAGAGTCGGGCCAGAGCCCGCGGCCAATGGGCATCAGTGCAGGCCCCAGTGGGGTGCAGTCTGCGGGATGGGGTGCAGGAGGTACCTGGCCCCAGGCAAGGGATCTGTGTACGACTTTGCAGGGCCAGTGTCAGACTGAGAGTCGGAAGAGCAGTCTGTGAGTCCTGACCCTTGGCAGCGTGCCCTTGAAAGAGTCACCAGGTGTCACAGACCCTCTGTCCTCACTCGTGTTCACAGTCTTAGCCCTGTCACTCATCATAATGGACACAGATCCTGATGAAAAATGGGCATGGAAGCCTCTTACAGACTGTGACGCTCTCCAGAAACAGGAGAAGTGGCTGTGTCCTTCCCAGGGAAGAATTCGTGGGAGGGACCAGAGGGGAACCTGGAGGACCCCAGTCCATGAGCCACATCCGTGTAGGAGGACCTCACCCATCTCCTGCCCCAGCCATCCTGAACTGCTCCGAGTTCCCTCCAGGCCCCGGGGCAAGCCAGCTTTCTCTTTTCCTCACCTCAGGGCCTTTGCACATGATTCCCCCTGCTTGGAATGGTTTCCTGCCTTCTCCTTGCTGGACTAACTCCTCTGCCTCCTGGTCTCAGGGTCTCAAGAAGCCCTCCCAGAACCAGCACACTTTAGTGTTCCTGCTGTGGGCTTTTCTGGAACCTTGTACTTCTAGGAGGGTGTGTGTGTGTGTGTGTGTGTATGTGAAAGAGAGAGAGAGACAGAGCACGTGAGCAAGCTGCGTCTGTGCCCAAGTTGGGGGGAGGTGGGTGTGAGTCCCTCAGTACCAATTATAGCCGACGCAGAGCCCCCAGACCATGCGGGGAGCAGCCATAGCTGAGTGTGGGTGCTTTGCCACCTGTCCACCAGCTGCCACTCTCTGCAGACTCTTGGGGAGAAGCCACGGGAGTCTGAGGCATTTTCTGGGTCACCGCCTAGCACTTGGGAAGAGCCCCCTCCCCGCCCCCGCATGTCTGGCTGAGTAAGGCCGCAGCCCCCTCCCCCACAGCAGCGGCCCCCCAGCATGAGGGTGTCACTGTGCATGCCAGGCCATGTGCAGCACGAGCGGTGGGAGCTGGGCCTCACGGACTGCACTGTCCTGTCCTGGAGGGCGACCCCACCACGTGCAGGTGGGGGAGGGGGGTGCTCTGTGGAGCCGGCCTGCACTGGGTCCCCCTCACGCTGGCAGGCCTCCAGGCCCTCCCCTCCTTCAGCGCCCTGCAGTGGGGCACCTCCTCTGAGGCCCCAGGCCACTCTACTTAAAAGAGCCCCAAATGCATGAAAGACTCTTGACTCTAGGAAACAAACTGAGGGTCTCTGGAGGGGCAGCAGGAGGACAGGGTAACCGGGTGACTGGTGTGAAGCAGGCCACGTGCTGGGATGAGCACTGGCTATTGTAGGCACCTGATGAGTCACTGAGCCCTACCTCTGAAGCTAATAATACACCATATGTTAATTAATTGAATTTAAATAAAGTTTAAAAAAAGAAGAAAAAAAGAGCCCCCTTCCACTTCTCATACTCCACCTGTCTGTGTTTCTACCTAGCACTCACCACCATGGCCATGTTATGGTGCCCTGTTCCCTTCCTTGTGTGTGGAGTGTGTGGGGTGTGTGTGTGTGTGTGTGTGTGTGTGTGTGTGTGTGTGTGTCTATTGCTAGACTGAAAGTGGGGGAAGGCAGGGGGTCTGTGAGTTCGGTTCCCATCGTGCTGGCTGTTCTCCGCCCCGCTCGGGCCTCAGGATGCTGACCTCTGGGTGTTGCACCTCCCAGGCTCTCTTGCTGACCAGCTCCAGGTCCAGGGAGGTGGGTGCAGCCTGAGAGAGATGGGAAAAGCAGGGGAGAGAGAGGTGGGCTTCCTTCCCCACTCCCTCCCTGCTTTGACACTGGGAAGCTGACCGAAGGGTCAGTCCTCCCCACGACTCTGCCCGTGAGTCCGGTGGCTGCCTCCTCCGGCGGCCCAGCGGGTACTCCTGGCTTCGGATCCCTCGCCCTGCCTGCTGGCTCCCTTGGCCCGCCCACGTCGCTGTAACTAGGTCCTTCATGAAAGCCTTTCGCATCTGAACTGGTGACGTCAAATCCTGCAGAGATCCTGGGACAGCTGTGGTTCAACATCGCAACTGCTGTAGAATAAATCAATGAACAGCAGACGCTCGCCCCTGCCGCCCCCCCAGCTAACTGCCCCTCCTCCCATCCCCACCGAACCTCCAAGAACCCCCCTCGGTGCTCCGGAGGGATAGGGTGCAAGTCAAAAGCAAGTTCAAGGCAGACGTGAGTTCTCTAAATGGGATGATCCCCAAATTGTCCTCAGACCGAGATCAACACTCACATTTTTAAAGGTCATAAGAAAAGTCCAGTGTCCCCTTTGGTGGCCTGTTTTTATGACTTACGACTCTCCCTGGCAGAAATATCTTCCCAATGTCTACGCCAAATCTCTTTTATTACAGTTGGAAACTCATTCTTCTTGATCTAAAGATAAAAGTTGCCTCTCTGTTATTATTTCAGGAAATCTTTGTCCTACATCAGCATGTAGTATTCTGGAACATTAATATCTTCAATGGGAAGTGCAAAGAACACAAGATTTGAGTCTAGAAACACTGGAGTGTTGGTTCTAACATATTATGCTGAGTGGCTTTAGGTAACTCATTTCACCTCCTCAGTATCGCTCCATCATCCGTAAAATAGGAATAATGGTGAGCCTTGCCCAGCCTACCTGCGCCCCGCGTGTAGAGCACCAAATGAAAAGACTGTGAATGGGAATGCATTCTGTGTCCAAATGTGAGCTGGTGCTCTCACTCTTTTCCAAATATTTAATCCCAGAATCGGAGATCATCTTTAAGCTGTCTTTTCCAAATGCTCCTGAAACTGAACCAAATTTTCAAAGGGTTCTTTTGAAATTGCATTGCATATACCTGGGGCATAGGACAGGGAGGGGGACCTCAGTTTCTCATCCATGACCTTGTATCTGTGGCCCACCTGAGAGCCGTGGGGAGACGATAGCCTGATCAGATGAGGGTCTTGGGAGGCCGCTTGATTTCATCGGAGGATGCCAATCCTGCCGCCCACTTGGTTGATTTATGAAGGATGTGCGCTGGCTTGTGTTGACGAGAGAGAATGCCAACACTCCACACCCTTACTGGGAAACATAAACTCAAATTGTCTGCTGCTGGCTGTTGTGAAAAGCCCAGGGCAAGAAACAATATTCATGGAGGATTATCTGAAGGACATGGGGCCCATCTCCTCCTCCAGATATTCTAGATGTTATCCCTGGATCAGGCCAGACAATCAGAGCCGCGCATCTGGACCAAATGGTTTTGGCTCCTTGTGGAAGCAGATTTACCGACTTGTGTTTAGGCATACCGTTTTAAGTTCACACCGAAGGAATGCTTGATGGGAAAGCTAAGAGTCTAGCTATTACATTTAAAGGAAGAATTGGTATTTTTAAAAATTTCCTGTTAGAGCCCACGGCCCATTTCAAAATCCCACATGAGAAACTTCCCCCTTAGCTTCAGCTTCTCCAGGGAAACTGGTATAATTTTGACTAATGGACCATACAAAAATCCATCACCGATGGCTTCCACTTTGTCCTTGGTTACCAGGAAGCTCAGGTTTTACAGCATGAATTCCTGTGTTCTAGCTTTTCCTCCACCTCACGTTTCTAGTCCTCCTCAATTTTACTTTATCCCAATCTGTATTTGTATGTAATTGTAGTGTATCGTGTTTGCAAGCTGCCTCAATTTCTCTTTGTAACTCTGCAGAAAAGGGGAAAGGACAGGTGGCTCAGAATATTCAGAAGGATTGGCAAAGGGGTCTGAGCAGCACAGACAAAGCAGCACAAATCCATGTGGTTTTGTTTTTTTTTTTTTTTTTGAGGGATGAACACCAAAAAATATGTTTTCACTAATTTGTCACATATCCATTATGATTTTCTGAATGTTTGGTACAATATTCGATTCTAGGGATATAAAATCAGACTGATATTCGTTAATTTAACACATATTTATTAGGACTCGCCAGGAGATAGAAATATAGCAGTGAACAACCTGGCTACAGCCCTGGCCCTCATGAAGCTTACAGATGGTGGGGGAGGCAGGTGGTTTAAACAAAAAGCTACCATAAAGTATGAGAAAACAGGGACACCTGGGTGGCTCAGTGGTTGAGTGTCTGCCTTCGGCTCAGGTCATGATGCCAGGGTCCTGGGATTCAGTCCTGCATCAGGCTCCCCGCAGGAAACCTGCTTCTCCCTCTGCCTATGTCTCTGCCTCTCTATGTGTATCTCTCATGAATAAATTTTAAAAATCTTTAAAAAATAATAATAATAAAATCAAGTGTGAGAAAAGTGTTCCCGGAGGAAGCCTAATCTAATCCTGCCTAGAGTCTGAGAAGCCTCCCTGGAAGAGGATGTTGAAACTGCTGACTGAAGAAGGATAAGGAGGCAGCCTGGCAAAGTGGAAGAGAAGGGGAAGAAGGTCCCCGTAAGCAGAAACATCAGGCAGGAGTATCAGGAATCAAGAGGGGGCATGTTGTCAGGGGAGGGGGTAAGCAATGAGGTCTTTATCCATAAAATGAATACTGGTTGGCCCTAAAAAGGAAAACAAACTCTCAACACACACAACTCGGATGAGTCTCAAGGACACTGTGCTGAGCAGAAAAGCCAGTCCCAAGGAGTCGCCCCCTGCATGGTCGTTGTGTGGATGGCACTTCTTTCAAAGAAAACTAGAGCAGTGGAGAACAGGCCAGGGCATTTTCCGAGTTAGGGAAGGGGAGCGGTCTGACCACAAACAGCAACACAGGGAAGATGTTTCGGAACTAGGAGACTGGTTTGTACCGGGAGTGTGCGGCTGGGTATACACCTGCCCGTGTCATATCTTATGGGGCTGTGTGCAAAAAATAGAGACACACTGTAGTGTTGGTGAATTTCAACAATAAATTTAAAGTCACAAAAGCAAAGTGTATAGTTGAAGGCCTCAAAAAAGAAAAATGGGGTTGGAGCATGGTATACGGTGGATTTCGGCAATATCTGTGAGGTTTTGTTCTTTAACAGATCTGATGGGGAAAAATCAGCCATGCTAAGGCTGTGTTTGCACATTATCCTGGTGGCAGTGGGGAGCCACTGCGAAGGGTTTTAAACAAGGGAATAGCATAACTGGATTTGCATTTTAAAACAATCCGTCTGGCTGCGGTGTGTGGAGTGGACTAAAGGAGCCCCGAGTGGCCCGTGAGGAGGCTGGGGAGGGGCAGTCGGGGAGGCCCAGGTGGCAGATGCAGCTCAGAGGAGGAGGAGGAAGAGAGACAGGTTCACACAGGGCAGCAGCCTCGGCCTGGGTCCAGAGGTCATGTGAGCACAGGAGGTCAGAGCCTCTGAGGGAACGTGGAGGTGACCGTGGGCCAGAGGCCACTGCGCATAGAGCCCCGTGGCATGGGCCAGCCATCAAGATGGGATGTGCAATCCCCTCCCTCATCTGGTCACTCGGGTGGGGACCCTTCGGCTCTCCTGGCTAGTTGGTCCCGTCTCCGGCTTTGGATAGCCACATCCTGTCAGGCCTGATGGAAAGGCAGGTGCAGGTTGCAGCCTGGCCCCCAGGAAAGGGAGGCTGTCCACTCGAGTGTCTCCTCCTTTCCTCATCCCCTCCCAACCCCTTCCTCTCTAAGATCAGTTTAAATTTGGGAGAGCAGGAGTGGGGGTCCAAGGGCAGAGATAGGGAGGAAGAAAGGTGAGTTATAATACTGTTTCCCACCAAGTCCTGCTGAGAAATGGCTTCCTAGTGCTTTATCTGCCCTGGATATCTGCTGCAAGGATCTTATCAGACTGTAATTACCCAGGCTGGGTCTGTGCTAATTGGTTCTCTGGAGTAAAGTTACCTGCAATCTGTGTGTTATGGGTGCACAGCAGGAAGTGATTTGAGCCAAGGAGGTTGTTGGTGATGACATGCCAGGGAATTGCTGTGGTGGCTGGGGCGACAGAGTGGGACCCGCCTTACAGGGGAGGAAACGTTCCATAGGTCCCCATTTGAACCTGAAATGACCAGCCAGCCTCGGGTCACCTAATGCCCAGGGCCCTCTTAGAAAACAGCCAGTGTGAGATCAGTTTCCTCCGTTTTAAAAAAGAGCAGGGTTTGGTGGGAGCGGGGGTGAATTGTGGAGGAAGGGACTAGCAGGGTTTGGTGGTGGGGGGTGAATTGGGGAGGAAGGGACGAGGAAGGAAGAAAGAAAAGAGGGCAGCCCAGGTGGCACAGGGGTTTAGCGCCGCCTTCAGCCCAGGGCCTGACCCTGGAGTCCCTGGATCCAGTCCCACATCAGGCTCCCTGGGTGGGGCCTGCTTCTCCCTCTGCCTGTGTCTCTGCCTCTCTCTCTCTCTCTCTCTCTCTCTCTCTCTCTCTCTCTCTCTCCCTGTCTCTCATGAATAAATAAATGCAATCTTTAAAAAGAAAGAAAGCAGAAGGAAGATGCTGTTTGACCCCCCTGACTTCCCTGGTTATGAGATTCTTAAAAATTATCTCAGTTACAAGATCTCCAGCCAAGCCTCGTTACCTTACTACCCACTCCTGTCATCTGCCTTCTGCCTCAATCTGCAACAGAAACCGTACTTATAAAGGCCTCCAAAAACCTAGGATGAAGGAATCTGAGGATTGACAAGGATCTTAAAGACCACCCAGTCCTAAATGTATCTTCGGCATGGCTGCCTTACTAGGGCAGGTCCTACACACCTCAGATGGGAAAGCAATATCCCCCGAGCAGCCCATGCCATGCCCAGAGTCACACTTCTAGAAAGATCTGTTCTTGGGGTGCCCGGGTGGCTTATCAGTTAGGCATCTGCCTTCAGCTCAGGTCATGATCTCAGTGTCCTGGGATCAAGCCCCGCATCCAGCTCTCTGCTCAGCGGAGAGTCTGCTTCTCTTTTTCCCTCTGTCTCTGCCCTCCTCCCCTGTTTGAGTGCTCTCTCTCTCTCTCTCTCTCTCTCACTCACTCCTTCTCTCTCTGAGCACGAGGTAATGAACAAGCTCTGGAGTAGGATGCTGGTAATGGTTGCACAACAATGGGAATGGACTTAGTGCTACTGAACCGTATGCTTAAAAATAGTTAGAATGTTTATTCTATACACAATATGTTTTATTTGATCATAATAAAGAAGTCACAAACAAATTCTCCTGGCTGCTATGAAGAGAGTAGATTGTGAGATTTCACAGGGGAAAGGAGCAGAAGACCAGCACTGGGCAGGGAGCCTGCCATGTGGTCTTACTGAGATGACGGGGCCTTGGACCAGAGAGGTGTGACAGAGATGGAGAGATGGCCGGAGATGGGTTGTAGGCGTATTTTGAAGGCAGAGAGCTGATAGGGTGCATCATACACATAGGATGTAAGGAAAGGGGGATTCTGGGTGACACCCAGGATCTTGTCATGAGGCACAGGATGTATGTTGGTGCCGGGTTCTGATACTTTAGGAAAAATAGCTGAAATGCTCTCAGCAGGAAGAAATATTCTATTTGCTTAGTGCCATCCAAGGGGCAGATGGAATTGTAAGAAGGGTTTGAGATCAACATTCAAAAACAAGAACAGATCTTTTTTTTTTTTTTTTTGAGATTTTATTTAGAGGCACTTGGGCAGTTCAGTTGGTTAAGTTTACTTCAAACAAAAATTCTGTACCCACAAGACCATAATTCCCCATTTCTCTTCCCCCAGCCCCTGGTAATCACTGGTCTATTATGTCTCTATGAATTTGCCTCCTGGAGATACAAAGATACAACATAAATGGAAGCAGATAATATTTTCCCTTTTGTGTCTGGCTTAACATCCCTTAGCATCATGTTTTCAAAGCTCATCCATGTTATAGCATCTACCAAAGTTGCATTTCTTTTTAAGGTTAAATAATATTCCATTCTGCATATGTACCACATTTTGTTCATCCGTTCATCTGTTGGTCTGTGTGATCTTAGGATGGTTACTTGACCTCTCAGAGCCTTAATTCTCCAACTGTAAAATGAAATGAATAATATCATCTTTTGAAAATGGCTGTAAGGGTTAAATGAGATAGTATACCAAAAGCACATTGTAAGCAGTAGGAGCTTAATAGATGGGAAGAATCACTATCATATTACTGAGTATTCCTTTGTCATCTTCAATGTTTTAAGCCTGTGAATCCCTCAGTACCTGCTTAATGCCATCCTTGGCCCATGGCTGGAAGTCAATAAATATTTGCTAAATGAATGAATAAGTGAAATTCAATTTGCCTCCACCTGAACATGTCATTTTCCTGTTTCTACTCGCTTTCTTGTTACGTTTTCTTATTCTTCTGTTGCTGCCATTTCTATTCTTCCAATTAGTGAGTCTCATGAACAGCTAATCATTTCTGACCCCATCATTATCTTTATCCTCTAAATCCAAAGAATAGGTAAAGAAATAATAGTCGTGATGCCTCCGTGCTGTCCCTCCGGACACCATAGCTTTTTCTAAGGCCCTCCTGCAGTGCCTGGGCTCTGTTTTTTATCATGTGGCCCAGATCCTGGCCCTCCCACTCCCACACCCCCAGACTACAGTTGATTGGATCAGGAGTCGACATCAGAGCTAGGACCAGCCAAGCCACAGGTTGGCCGACCACCCACAAAACTATAATGTAACAGGTACAGAATCCTGAGTCTATCAGGTGCCATGTCTCAGAAGTGTGAAGAAGCAAATAGTGAGCAGCTGAGTCACTCAGTAGTCAGAGGGTTGGAGGTCATGGCTGATCCAGAAAAGCTGAAGTTATTGAGAGGAAAGAGTAAGCGATCAGAGAAAGCCAGTGGACAGAGAGAAGGGAGTGGAGAAGCCGTGTAGGAAGAATTGGTTGTAGGGTCCAGAGAAAGGGAAAGGGAGACAGAAAGAGGAGCCAGTTCCCCGGGTCTTCTTGGCTTCCCCAATAACTTGTACACTCAGTTCTCATTCCCATAATCTGCATTCTTTCAAGAGCTACCCACCCATCACCTTTTACTTTGATCAGTGACTCACTGTGAAACAGTGTGACCAGTCCCCAAGTCATTGCTTCCTCCTTAGGGCCTTGACTCCTGTCCCTTTTGGTCCATCTTCATGGCCTCCATGTGGCTGCAAAATCCAGAATCCTTGGTTCTCCTGGCTAGTCCCACTGGGGGCTCTGACTCCAATGGCCCATACTTTCTGCTTCATATCCTCCAGTATCTGTCATCAGGCTACCTCCCTGCGCAAAAGATTTGGTGGCTTCTCAGTGCTTCTTAGAGAAAGTCTAAACTCAAAGAGACTCATGGCCTTGTATCTTTAGGTTCTCAGATAAACCTGCAACTTATCTCCCACATGAAGATCTCACACCAGCCAGTCAAGACTCTTCCCCATCATGCACTTCTCCTCCCTAGTCCACATCTTCCCCTTCAAGTCATGCAAAATTACCTTTTACTCCCTCTTTACTTTTCTTCCTCTAAGCTTTTCCTCTATTCTTCTCTGCTTCCCCCTTTTCACTTCTCATCCAAATTCTACTTCATCTTTTAAGGTTTAGATCGAACATTCCCTAACTAACCCCAGGCCACTTACTTATATTTCAACTATATTGACTTGTCCTCTCACCAAACTCCAAGCTCCTGAGAATATAGGTCATTCTACTATTTCCATATCTTGCACAGCACCTAACAATGTTCCATGTTCTTAGGGTTTTTTATTTAAACATTCCTGTCCAAGTGATTTCAATTATAAAAGTAATGAATGTGGGTATAAATAGGTATTTTATTTAAAGAAGTGGAAGTTGGAATGTCAAGCAAATTACCGTGTGCGTGTGAGAGTGGGTGAGATGTGTCTTTTTGGCATCCCACAAAGCCTACTGAGAATTTGGTTGTCTACTATTCCAACAGTCCTGGTTAATGTCATTCTAGATATTCTTCAATAGGATGTAACTTTTGAACTCATTTTTTAAAGAACTCTTTAGATTAAGGAAGTACATCAGCTTCTAGTCATACAAATTCAATTAAAATTCAAAAAGCACTTATTAAGCACACTGCAGGAAATAAAAAATGATTAATAACACCTAATCTCTTCTTTCAAGATGCTCACAGTCTGGTTGGAGGGCAAATGCATCAGTGACTGTAGCCCAGGTAGGGTAAGACCTGTGCCATAAGAGATTTTTATTGCTACGGTGCTATGGTGGCCCAAGGAAAGAAGCCACGTAAGGTAGGAAAGGGTCTGCAGAGGAGCTGCGGGAAGAGGTATTTGATACAGGTGAATGAACGGTAGTGCAGGCAACAAGAGTCCTAGTGGGAAACCTTGAAGGGTGCAGTCGGCACTCAGTGCCTGATTATCAGATCTCTGCCATTTGTAAAAGAGGAAAGTCCTCATGGCCAGGAGGTGTCATCAATACACAGCTGCTGAGCATTTGTTGAGCATGTGGACTTGGACATGACAGACGGGGAGAAGGCACCTTGTTGATCTATTTCTTGTCAAACTCCCTTGACAGGAAATAAATTGTCCACCTTCCCCTTCACAAAGGCACAGAAGCAGAGAAGACCATTTTCCATTCAATGAAAGTTTGAATATGATTATTACATTTTATTAATAAATGCTATCACATATTCATTAAATACTGATATAAAGAATCATCAAAATTCTGCATTCTATTTTTATCTTGCATTGAAAACACTGTTTCCTTTCTTCTTACCCCACCTCTGAGATGGGCAAAAGCTGGCTGTTTTTCTTCTTGCCTGCCATCAAATTTGAGTTTTAAGAACTAGAGATCTAGATGTACCTAGACAGGCAGAGAGAATGCATGTCCCCCTTACAACCTTCCCATTATCATTAGATTTGATGATGGGCGAGATCTCATGCTGGCTCATGAGAGCTGACTGTGGGCTTCTCTTCTCAGTTCCATAGTCAGTGACATCAGCTTGGCAGCTTGCAATCAGCTATGGTGGGAGTATTTACACCACGGATACTGGCAAAAGCTACAAATAAGGGCTTTTCCTTCCTGGAGAGCCGGTTAAATATTTACCAGTGGATTTCACTGTACAGAAGAGGAAACGGAAGCAGAAACGTAAAGTAATTTGTCCAAGGGCACTCAACCAGTTGGTCACAGAGCTAGCCCTAGCCGGGTCACCTGATGCCTGTGTGTTATTACTCTTTTCACTGGGAAGCTGCAGTTCTGATTAAAGATTTAGGGGATGCTTCTAAATACACAAGAATGTAGACAACAGCACAGATTATTACACAAAAGAAACAGATGCCATGGTCTTCAAGTTAATAGCTTGCCAGGGCTAAATGAGGAGCCCAAACTTCTCTCCCCAGATGGCTCTTTTGTACCCCTCCAAACTCCGACCCTCCTCAGGGGAGGGGTAACTGAGAGTCAAGTAGCAGGAGAAGAAATTTCCATTTCTTCCAGCTTTGCACTGGAAGGAGTGACGAAAGGCATTTCTCGGCCAAGTGCCTTCATGGTTTGGACTCCACGTTGCTCTGCAATTAGTGTCTATTTGTCTCCTTAACTTAAACTGGTTTTTAGCAATTTAGAGCCAGGGAGCCCATGTTATTTCAGTGAAGTGATAAAAAAATGGATATGTAATTGAAATCCCATTCTACTCCTCTGGGAACCTGGTATGTTGCTTCACTCGGCTGAATGATAAAGACTCAGGGCCCTGATCACAGGCAGATAAGTAGGCTGGTTGATTAGATGAATCCCATAGGCAATCCCTAATCTACTAGTCTGTTTGTTAACTATCTGTCTTTTTAGGATATTTGGTTTGCATAATATGATAATATAATAATGCACAAGCTCTTTAAAGGTGGAAATGAACCCAAATTGAGGACAAAACAGCCACAGCTGGCATCCACCCTCCCTGCTGCAACAGATCAATTATCAATTAGCCACAGGTTTGTATTGAGTACTTATTGTTTGCACAGCACTAGGTTGGGGAAGACAAGGTGTCAACTGTCCAGTTCCTGGCCTGTAGGAGTTGACGAAGGCAATAAGGCATACCCCCAGGAAATTAATAAATGCTGCGAGAAAGTGAACGCTCTGGTACGAAATGTGTGAATCAGACCAAAGGAGCTGCTGTAACAGGGAATTTGGATCTTGGCTGAATCAAGCCACGCAGCTCTGTAGAACCTCACAAGCCTCTGAATACTCCCTTCTAGAAAGCACTGAAGTGTCTGGCCCAATGTCAACCTTGGTGGTTTAAATGGTATCTTTGTGCCAGTGCGTAGCACTGTCTGTCCCACAGGCACATCCTGAACCCAGCCGGTTCCTCCCTCCCCTCTAACTTTCCTGCCTTCGTGTTTCTGTCCCTCTTCAATAAACATACCGAGGATGGCCACGATGCCCAAGCTCCTGTGGCCCGGCAGACTCTGTGCCAGGTGCTCTCCATGCAGCATTCCAAGGTCACTGCCCCCACAAACCTATTAGCACATTCAATAAAGAAGCTAAGTGAGGTAAGGCAGGGAAAGACAAATACCGCACGGTATCAGTTTCGCGTGCAACCCAAAGAAAGAGCCAAACTCCTAGAAACAGCACAGAAAAGTGGTTGCCAGAGGCTGGAGGGTGGGGTAAGTAAGGGGAAAGCTGGTAAGAGAATGCAAACGTTCAGCTTTAAGATGAACAGGGTCTGAGGATCTCATGTATTATGTGGTGACAATAGTTGATAACATGGTGTTGTGTGATTGAAATATGCTAAGAGAGCAGAACTTCACTGTTCTCACCAAAAAGAGAGAGAGAGAGAGACAAAGAGGAGAAGTGATGGATGTGTTAATTAACTAGATGGGGAGGGGGGATCTTGTCACAGTGTACATGTATACCAAATCATCCCAATGCACACTTTAAATATCTTATAGGGTTGTCAGTTATACCCCCATAAAGCTGGGGAGAGATGGAGAGCCTTGTGTGGGACCACCCAGCCAACACTCGACTCCAAAGTACATGTTTTCCCCATTGGTCGTACTCAGGTAATGCAGGAATTCCCCAATCTAGTCATAGTCACATACCAGAATAGGCAGGTGCCCGGCCCCTCCCCGCAGATTCTGACCCTGGAGATCAGAAGCCAGGCATCTGAATTTTTAAACAACTTCCCAGGCTGAGAGTAGGCTCTGTTAGCTGTTCATATGCTGTCCCTTTCCCATTCCCTCCCCAACTCCAAAGGCACCTCAAGGTCAGAGATCCGGCCTGAGTTATCTCTGTGTGACTGGCACACTTAAAGCACCCAATGCCCTTTTTGTGAAAATGCTGAGTAACATTGGGTGGGTTTACTTTCTCTGCTCGTATTCCACAGGTGGGAGGCTGTCACACTGCCACCGGTTCCTGAGACTCAGCTCACGTGGAGCCTCGGGGGGCCAGTTGGCAACATGTGCAACATGCCGGCATCTGCATTGCACTCTCAACTGCCT
Source organism: Nyctereutes procyonoides (assembly GCF_905146905.1). NCBI lineage: Eukaryota > Metazoa > Chordata > Mammalia > Carnivora > Canidae > Nyctereutes > Nyctereutes procyonoides. Next base: position 72,204,076 of record NW_026575140.1, read on the forward strand.
AGGTGGGGCTCCTCTTTTGGGTATTGCTGGCTCAGGGAAAGCTAGCTGAATGTCACCTAACCATAAAAAGCATAGTTGGGAAGGAGGTGGCAACAGCCTCCACAGGACTTTCCAAAACAGCACAACGCTGACCACCGGCCAGTTGTGGCTCTGAGGCTAGACGCCCCCCAACCCCCGGCCCCCAGTCTGTGCGGAATTACCATGTGAGTATCCTGGAGGCACAAAATGCTTGACAGAGAAGAACCCAAGAGCTTTGTCGCATGCCCCCTAAGGCATATTCCTGAGAGCATCAACATCTATAGGACGTTAATAAGGGGTCTACAAAATTTGGGCCAAACCAGGTTAGACAAAAACCGTTCTCCCCATTACAGGCCTTTTAAGAGATGTATTGGGCTAATCTGCACTCCAGTGATCTTTAAATATTATGCAGCATCCCTCAAATTTTTTCTCGAAATCTTCTTTTTCAGGAACTTTTTTCTTTCTTGAAATGCTTCACCAACATTCCAAGGAATACACTTTGAAAAATCATAATCTGGTTTAATTGTCTTTGCTGCAACCTCCAGGGCCCATTTTGCAGGTTAAGAAAGTGAGAGTCCCAAAAGGGAAAAGGAGTTGCCAAGACCTCACAGCTGGTTAGTGTCGGACGCAGGCCCGGGCCTCAGGGACGCTGGGTCACTTCTGTTCCCCGGAGTCCCCTGAGGTCCCCTGAGGTCGCCACATGCCTGCATGACGGTCCCTGTGGCCAAGACCCATGTCCAAAGCCTTAGACTTCAAGCTCATGGGGAGTATCCTTTCTGCCGTGTCCATGCCCAAAGGTTGGACATGGGATGAGACTCAATGGGACACTTCGTCCTTTATATTCTCCAGCTTGCCAAGCTCTGACACACTATGCTTTCCAGAGCCTCTCCACAGCCCAGTGGGGAGAAACACACAGGATTCAAGGGTTTCAGGGAACTGGAGACTGTAAGAGGTTACAGAATATATCTGAATCATTCCACTAATAAAATAACAGACCTGGAACTCGAACCCAGGGCTTCCAACCTAGTCTCCAACCACCCTTTGGCGACAGACAAGTCCACCGCTGGTCCCCAGGCACTGGCTTGCAGCTCACTTCGTAGCACGTGAACACTTGCACAGGGCAGGGCTTGCTACCCTCACCCTCCAGGGACAGGGAAGCAGAGTGAGCGATACCTTCCCCCTGGTGTGGCGACGTGTCTAATTCCTTCTTAAGCCCTTGGCCTCAATTATGTTCCACGACCAGCAAGTGACACAAATTAATTATCTGCTGGGAAAAGAAGGGCTTTCTTTTATCTGTTTGAAAATAGTCACCTTCTCATTTCAAGGATTGGCCTTATAAATTCCAGGGAGGGACAAAGAAAATGGTTGCCATAGGAGAGAGGGAGGGAAACAGAGAGAAGAAAGGGGAAGAGCAGGATAGGGGAGTGGGAGGGGGAGGAGGGAGAGGAGAGAGTAGGGGACAGAGTGGGTAAGAGTGAGCGCAAAGTCAAGGGCAGTATGACAGAAGAACTTTAGACACTGGGCGGGTGCACAGGAGAGGCACAAATCTGCCAAGGGAGGATGGATGTCAGGAAAGGCTGTAACATTTAAGTGAGTGTCAAATCATTCAGAAAATGTAAGCTCCACCAGGAAAGGAGGCAGGGTTGTTTGGTTCACCATCATGTCCTCAGTGGCTAGCACAGAGACTGGTGCACAGTAGGTGCTCAGTAAACATCCATCTGTTGAATGGATGACTTAAATCAGGAGATGCTGGCCAAGCAAATGAAGCAGGAAAAGCCACTCAGGGAAGCGATGGCTGTGTGGGCGAACATAGTCGGAATGACCGCCAGTGCCCATGAGCATGTTGTGGGACGGCCAGGCAGGTGCAAAGTGGGACAGGCAGGTAGGAACTGAAGATCTAGTTGGGCTATGCTGGGGGTCCTTGATTATAATGAAGTAACAGAAAATTCTTTTTACATATAAAATTCCATTTCATCCTCAAGGTCACTCTGTAAAGGGTACAAGGAGGCTCAGAAAGCTTACAAGATCACAGAATAAGAACCAGTACCTGATTCTGAACCTAAACCCTGTGATCTTTCTGTGGCAGGTGCTCGCCCCTCAGGTATCTGCCCTAGGGGTGACTCACACACCTTCATGTTTTCCTCCAGCCACGCATTGTCCACTGGGCTGTGTTCAGAGCATGGACATGTGTTTTCATGGCAAATGAAGACGGCAAATATGCTAAAAAGAAAATCCATATGATTCATTCCAAAGGCAAGTAGGTGGTTATTTATATCATCGTCTGCTCTTCCCGATTCCCCAGGCCCCTGTAGCTACCCTCATTTGCTCAAGGTTGGGTAATCCAAGGGGAGCTATAGACAAGGGGATGGGAGCTCTATGTCATTTCCCCTGTTGCCCCAGGATAAAGGGAAAGACAAATAGCCTCATAAGCCCATGGACAGGCACAGGCCCCAAGGACTGGGCACTCACCTGCACACACCCACCAAAAAGTGTGCTCAGGATAGGATGCAAATGGCATAAGGACACAGTGTCCGGCTTCAAGAGGCCTGCACTTACACGAGGTGGGAGGCCATGTGGTACCAGGAGAATGGGTAACTGGGAAGCAACTGTACTTGATGCCTGCTTCCTGCTTGGGCACAGGAGGCAGTGATGCAGGGGGCTCTGAAAGCCAGACGGATGTGGGTTGCATCCCAGCTCTGCCCCTTGCTGGCCGGGTGAACTCAGCTGTCAAAATAATACCAAATGCACATAGAAGGCTGTGCAGTTCCATGCAAAATCTCATCTGAACCACATAGCACTGGGAGACAGTGTGGGAGCAAGCCTTGCTGCAAACCCCTTTTCTGGATCCAAAAACTGAGAATCACAGAGTGATGTGGCTAAAGCTGCCCTGAAAGCAGTAGATCTGAGACTTCCACACTTTGGAAGGCCCTGGCCTCCCACTGTGCTGCACTGGGCAGGAGAAGCTCAGTTCCCTGAGCTACATCCATCAGGAATCTTAGCAAAGACCAGACAGAAGCCAGAGTATGGATTTTAGATCCCTGAGGCCTTGTGCCAAGGGGCCCAGGAAAGGGGAAACCAGAGCCTCATTAACATAGAGGTGGGGACCCCAGGACTCCTGGGCTGCCTTCCCAGCTCCCTCGGATCCTTTGCCCACTGCCCTTCTCTCTCAGGTTGCTGCCTAATTATAGAGCTGTTGATGCAAATTATTCTAATAACTGGTGCTAATTTATACACATTTACATATAATTTGCAATTCATTTGCTGTCCACATTTCATCAAACCTCACTAATTCAGACCAAAGTGGGGGAACCTACTCTGAAATGAAGAGTCTAAAATATAAGATAATTCACTAGTTTGTCACTGGAGAGTCTCCTCTAAAATCAAGCACGCACGGTAAAAAGATGTATTGTCAAAATTCTCCTTGAAAATCCTTAAAATCAAAATGTGGGCTCTCAGAAGCTCAAAAGCCAAAAATTAATAAATTAATGAATAAATAAAAGCCTCTCTCTCTCTTTTCCTCCCTCCATCCCTCTTTTTTCTATAATGGAATTCAGAAAGTTGAAGTTCAGTTATGGATTGATTCCACCTACCAACTCAGCTTGAACTAGTAAAATTTTCAATCCCTCTAAATGTGTAGAGTGGAATCACATCCCTGAGATGCGAGAAATCCCAAGGTAAACCGAGCTTAGACATATGTGGGCCGAGCAGCTCATGAACGTGATGTGGGGAGCACAAATGTGACCACAGGGTTTGATGGTGTACACTGGATAACAACGTTGGAGAAAGAGGTACTGTGTTTAAAAATAATACACATATAATAACATAAGTGATGCATATATTGTCTTAGGCTGAGTACCCTGAAAACAGCTCCTGGGTTGGGATTCTTGCTCTTGTCATTTGTTGGAGGGAGTGCTCTTGGGAGAAACCAGGAAGGGTGGGAAGCTAAGTGAAAACATAGTCTCGGGTGGGCAGTAGCTCTACTGAGCCCACAGAGAAGCTCTAATCTAGAACACTAAATGCACCACAGACAGAGCCACTCCTACCTTGAATACCTTTGTTGCCCATGTCTGCCAGTCGTTGGCTGAGATGAGTGAGTGCCTAGGGGCAGGGGCTTGTCCTTTGGTCAGGTCAGGCAGCCACCATCACATCATGGTGTCTGGGTCAGGCACCAACAGCATCTACTGCAATCAACTCTTGCACAGCACTGATCCACTTACTTCTCCTATTTGGCTTACTCCCTCCAGACGCAGCATCTCCGGGATTCTGGTAGGTCACAGATTCCTGGAAAACATCGAGAAGGAGGGTTAATAGAATAAACCACAGCCCTGCTGCCTATTCCCAAGGTCATGACCACTCACTGCTCTTTGTCTTTCACCTCCAGCAGCCACTCTAGATAGATAGCTCTCACATTTCACTAGCGCTTCTGCTGATTTGTTTAAATGACTTACCTGGTGGGTTGACTGGGCGAGAACTGTCCAACCCAAGGACCTCTCGATGCCACCTGATAAATGGGTTGTAGCAGAATTGTCAACTGCTGAATATGCTGCCTCCAGAATCTTCTGCTTGTTTCTCAGTGATCAGGGGTACAAAGAGATTTCCTTAGGCCATTAGTGCTTGAGAAAAAAGTCAATGAGATAACAGAATCCTAAGTCTCTAGGGTTTATCACCAGCCCTATGGAAAGCATGAGTCTTCCCACGGCATCCAGAGTTATCTGTCACTTATTCTCATTGGGTCCAACTAACAGGATGGCATCAATGGAGTGGACCATGCTGACATTTTATAGAAGGTCTAGATAGTCTAAGATACTTTGGACTCTATTATGAATTAAAAAAAATCAACAATCCTCCAGAGATAAGATGGTGATTATAAACTATTGTCTGTTCCGCATAAATGCTACTGCATCTGATCCTTTTTGCTTATCGGTATTGAAAAAAAGAAAGCACTCGCCAGATTGAGAGCTACATGACCATTAAAAAGGCCATGTTCATCCACTCTGGTAAATATAGGATGAGTGACACAGCGGCTACAGTTGGAACCACTACTTGGTCAAACTTGCGAAATCCGATATTATCTGTTAGATCTACGTGAGTCTTGCAGGGGCCAGACTATGTGAGACTATGACAAGGATCCATCACCTTGGCACCCTTTAAACTGGTTAGGGTGGCACTAATCTTGGCCATCCTCCCTAAAATGTGATTTTTTTTAAATGTATTATCCTGGTGGAGGAGGGAACCTTCAAAGAGTTCTACTGGCCTTTCCTACTCAATAGTTCTTGCTCTATAGGTCAAAGAACCAAGTAAAGGTTAGATCTTCTGCTAACTACATCCACTGCAATTATATTTTAGCAACCAGGGAAATGATCATGAGGTGGATATTTTGAGAAAGTCCTGGGCCAGAACTCCATTTATCACCTGGCCCCCCCTGACCTAATAGGGACATCATAATTGTGCTTTATTTCCCAGATATCAGTGTCAATTCAGAACTAGTCTTCAACTGACCTCACAAGGCTCTGGGTATTCCTTTCTCCAATGCCTGGTTATGCAAGTAAATAATTACAAGTCCTTTCGGGAAGGACTGGGGAAATCATTAGTGTATACAGCATGCTGTCGTATACACTTACCGCTGTGTTGCATGACTCAGCCTCTTCTTTAGTCAATGTGTTCTGGCTTTGAAAATAAGCTTAGGTCTGAAAACTACGCAAGGGAACATGACGTTTTTTGGAAAGACTAAACTTGGCCTTATGTTCATCCGTGCTTGATTATTCTTCATATATATGTGTGTATGTATATTTATCCAAGGCCACGTGTCCTTGCTGGCTGCCCATCTGTCTGCCTCTAGGAACACTATGATCTCCATACCATTTCTAGAAGTCCCTGCAGGCCAGGCTGTCCTGGCTATCATGCCAACCTTGTTGCCCATTATGGTAATTATGCTCACCTTGCCTCTCTGACAATTATGCGACCACCTGGTCTCTGCTATTCTGGGACACCCCCATTTTTACTAAGGAGCCCAATTCAGTAACAGAGTTTCCACCAGTCCCACCACTGAACCCTCTGGTGACTTTGGTGCCCCCATCTCCTTAGCAATCAGATTGTTGTCCAGGCCCCCTGAGGAACATGGTTAGTTGCATTTTCCAGATTCTATTACAGACCCGCTCTAGCATGCCCACTTCTCTGGGCCTTTGGTCTCTTCCTACCTGTTCGTCATGGCAATTCTGACAAATCTGTTTTGTTTAATGTGGGTTATTGCTTTAGCCAAGCTTCCAAGAGCCATCTCAGCAGTGCATTAGAACAGATCTCAGGGCCCTTGCCAGGGCATATATCCTGTGTCATGGGAGAGGGCCCTGGATTGGAAAACTGTCCTCATCCAGCTTTGTATTCTGGTCTCCTCCCCACACAGGCCCTTTTCTGAATCCATTCCTGGTTCCTGCCACTACCCTGCAGCTCTGGGTGTGACCTTCTAGTCCTTCAGCAGGTCCACTACTTCCCCAGTCTGGCTGTGCTGAGATTTAACCCAGACTGTGGATTTGGGAGCCTGAAAGGGGAGGTGGGGCAAGAAAGAGCTTCTGTCTTTTAACAAGGGAGAGTAAACCATTTGGTCAGGCCCAAATGGTTCAGGGAATTCTAGAGAATCAGTTCTCAAGTACATCTATCCAGATTTTTGCATACCAAGCATAGGGCCCTGCTCTCAGCATGGGTGACTCATCTTGGCTGAGAATTCATTCTTCTCTGAAGTTCTGTCACAGGCTCGTGCTTGGTTTCTAGCTCTGTCTGCAGGAATAGAAGGATCTCCTCCTTAAATGCGTGACTTTGCTTTAAATTGTTAATTAGTAGATTTGAGGTTGCCATTTTCTTTTCTTTTTACTTTAAAAAGGTTATTTATTTATTTATTCATGAGAGACACAGAGAGAGAGTCAGAGACACAGGCAGAGAGAGAAGCAGGTTCCCTGCGGGGAACCTGATGTGGCACCCGATCCCCAGACTCTGGGACCACATCCTAAGCTGAAAGCAGACACTCAACCACTGAGTCACCCAGGCATCCCAAGGCTGCCATCTTTCTTCAGCAAATCAGTGGTGCTTAGTAAAGGCCACCCAATTCTACCATGTTCACAGTTCTTGTTTTCCCTGTACCTTCTATCGTGGATTGAACTGCGTCTCCCCCAAATTCATATGTTGAAGGCCTAACCTCTAATGTGATTGCACCTGGGCCTTGAAAGGGAGTAATTAAGAGTAAATGATAGTAAGTGTGGGACCCCAACCCAATATGACTTGTATCTTTATAAGGAGAGACACCAGGGATATACCTGCACAGAGAAAAAGCCATGTGAAGACTCAGCAAAAAGATGGGTGTCTGCAAGATAAGGAGAGAGGCCTTGGGAGAATCCAAAACTATGGACACCTCGATCTTGGACTTCCAGCCTTTAGGAGTGTGAGAAAATGAATTTCTGTTGTTTCAGCCCCCCAGACTGTGGTAATTTGTTACGGCAGCCCAAACCCCCCAAGACGTTGTAGTAGCTAGTACAGCATCTTTGCAACTCACCTAGGTAAAGATCTCAGTAGCCACACAGCCTGCTGGAGTCTAGCAATAATGCCCATCTATGACCCACAATGTGGTCTCCATCACAACCCAATTCCAGAATCCCATCCTTAGTACCTGCTTTTGTTTTTTGTTTGTTTCCTTGCTTGCTTGCTTTTTTCTAGGACCAACCTTGATAACAAATGTCTTAGTTCAGGTTTTCCAAAAAGCCGAACCTAAGATCAGGACTTTCACTCAAGTTCTTTATTGGAGAAATACACTCAGAAGGGGAGAATTGAGGAAAGAGAAGGTGGAGGAAAAAAGCTAAGCAGGAATGTGCTCTTGACTGAAAAGAGTCTCCAGTCTGATCTTCTGGGGAGCTCTGTAGTACAAATTCTACTCCAGAGTTTGTCCCACGTTGGGGCAAGAGGGCTGCCTGTTTACCCCAGTGCCAGTCAGTCATTGTCTGAGGCCTGCCATGGGGGAAGTAGGTAGAGTTTTGTGGCAGTTACTAGAGCCTAAGTCTGGAAAGAATAGAATCAACACATCCCTCCTAGATGAAAAAGCATAAATGCCCTCATTGTATTACGTCCCTCCTAAAAAGCCTCTTGGACAACACATGGCACACTGATGATGATGGCCAGAAAGGGCACCAGAGTAACACAGAGGAGGGTCACTGTCGCAGGGGGAGTTGCCCAGCCACCAGTGTGCAGGAAGCATACCCTGGAGGAGTCACGGGCCCATCACTTGTGGGAAGGGAAGGGAAGCAAGACTGGCCCAAGGGAGGGGCTGGGCTGTGATGCAGTCTCATTAAAGGCCACAACCAACTCCTCGGGAAATCAAAGCTCAAATGGCATCTCAGACTTAGACCAAATGGAAACAAAGGACCCAGGCCTTGACACCCTTGCGTGGGCCAATCATTGGAGACAGGCGCCCGTTGGAAAGGGCAGGACTCTGGACAAGATGGCTTTCTGCAGCGGGGGCCATTCCTAAAGAGGAAGAGTTAACAGGACTGTCTGCTGACAACCCTCTCAGCAGTCAGCAGAGTGAGCCCTTCAGAAGGTTCTGGGCTGCAAGACACCACGTCCACTCTAATCACCTAACCTAGTCCGGGGAGCGGGGAGGCTTCCATGATGAGATGGCATATGAGCTGGGTCTTGAAAGGGAGTGGGAGTTCGGATGGGGGCCAGGCACAGCCCTGCTCAGTTCTTCAATGCCAGATTAGGAAGTACTCAATTAGACTGTTTGACGCTGAAGACTTTTCGGGAAAGAAGCAATTAGGAACCATTAACTAGGATACCTGTTCTCTCTCTTTTGTTTTCCCTTTTAAAAACAAGCTGGAAAATATGCCTTAATTAACCCGCTTTTCATTTGGAAGACAGCAGCAGCGCTTCTAAGCATGTCAGCCTGCTTGAAGATGAAATGGAAGAGAGCTTGTCAAACATCTCCCTACAAGGGCAAGAAAGCGAAATCAGGAGGTGAAAGGTTGGGTAGGAGGATTGCTCAGACTCAAGAAACTATCTGCGAGGCACTAATTGGGCTGCCAAAATGTGCTGGGGCAAAGAGGAGAAATGCGGATAAACAATTTTGCAGCAAGGGGTCAATGATGAGGCTGGGGGCTTGGGAGGCACAGCCAGGACACCCCCTCTCCTAGCCACCCCCCAAAGCGAGGTCCGAGGATTAAGCGAGGTTTCAGAATGAGGCTGGGGCAGCTCATGGGCCTATGCCCTTTGAACTCTGTTTCAGGCTCAGGTCCAGGCCCCATCTCTCTCTCCAGGCCACCCACATCCTGCCATCTGCAACATCACCTGTGGGAGAAATTGCTGGTGTGGAACAGGTGAGGATCACCGAGCCTGACCCTCTCAAGGAGGAGGTGAGGAGGAACATCAGGAAGAGCAGGATCCTGGTGGCTCTCCAGAGGCCAAGGCCTATGTCATGGAAGAAGGAGAGTGACAGGGGTGAATGCTGGTAAGGGGCGGCAAAGAAGGTCGCTCACAGCTTTGGGGCAGAAGAGAAAGCTAAGGGTAGGGACCAGGTGCATGAAGGTAAAGAGAGGAGCTTGTTTCCTGGCTCATTCTCTACTTGCTGTTCCCCTGCTTCCTTTCTCAGCAAAGCTTCCTTAGCCAATTAGGGGGGTCACTGCCCATGCCCAACCCCACTGCTCCCCACTGTCACCCTCTGACCTCTGCCCAAAGTGAGTCCTTAGAAGACAGGAGGCAAGAAACTATCTGTGAGGCACTGATAGTAGATCTATCAGTAGATCTATGATCTACTGAGCCTCATGGCTAATTCAACCATCTTGCTCCTCCCTGGTTCTTTTCATGAGGGAAGCCCCAAGAAGCCAAGAGTGCATTTCCCTGATGTCCTGAACATTCTAGTACAGCGAAGTTCCATCCAAGGGTCTGGTGTTATTCATTCATTTATTCATTCATCCCTTTGTGCATTGATTAATTTCTTAAACATGATTCTAGTACCTAGTGTGCCGGGCACCATGGTAGTGGGAGGGTAGCACTCTAAGGTAGTGTGCGTACCATCAGTGGTATCATGCTGCCAAGCAAATGGAGAAATTAATTCTTTGGGAAGGGGATGCAGAAAGTTAGATAGGAGCTGGGGCTTTAAAGGCTAAGCAGGCATTGACCAGACATTAAAGGAGATGAGGAAATAGATTCCAGGCAGTAAGAACAGCATGTATGAGGATAGAGGGGCATGAAAATACGTGCCATGTATGTGATGAGAAAATGGTGAATAATCCTATAATGTCAGAGTACCGTCTGTACAGGCAACTAATGGAAGGTGATTGTGAGAGGCGTATGTGTGAGCCTTTTGCCTTAACATAGTACCCAGAGTGGGGGGCTTACAGTACAGAAACTAATTTCCCACAGTTCTAGAGGCCAGAGGTCTAAGATCAAGGTGTCCGCAGAGTGAGGTTCTGAGGCCTCCCTTCCTGGCTACCAGGTGGCCACTTTCTCCAGTGTCTTCATGTGGCCTTTCCTCAGGGTGTGCATGAAGACAGACAGAACAAGCCCTCTGGTGTCTCTAGTCTGATCATGGCACTAATCCCATCATGGGGACCCCATCCTCATGATCTGCCAAAGGCCCCCATCTCCAAATCCCATCACCTTGCAGAGAAGGCCGTCGACACAGGGATTTCAGACCTTGAGTCCATAACAGAGGTGGTAGAAAGGCAATGAGGATTTTTAGAAAGATTTCCTGAGCATGGAACAGTTCGATATGAATGTTTAGACACACTGCCCTGTCAGCAGAGGGAGAAATGAAATGGGGGAGTGACAGTGGAAGGCAGAGATACAAGGTGAGAGGCTGTTAAAATAGTCAAAGCAAGAAGTGAGGAGGGTTTGGCCATGAATTCCACCAGCAGATGGATCTCTGTCAAATGAGTACAGAGTGGGTTCTGAGAGATTCTGTGGCTGTCCCCAGGCTGGGGAGTGGGTAAGGTTGGCCACAGTCAGGATAGAGAAGTATTCAACTCAGGACATTCCCTTCTCTTGCATCCATGACTTGGCTGTTCTCCCTCCGGGAGGTGAGACAATGGATCATTTGGGAGCATGAATGGCAAGGTGCATTACGGTCTAGCTTGTGGCCATATTAGACGACCTCTGATCTGTGACCACCCCTCTCAACTTCTTGCAGGCTGTCAGAGGCTGAGCTTGCTCCTTGGGAATGGGAATCAGAAGAGACATCCTCACAGAAATCATGGGATTAGTCAGCACTGACAGGTCCCTGGCCGACTGGCAGCTGCCACCCACCCACCTGCTCCCCCACCCTAATACCTGGATCACACACACAGTTACTCCCCTAGGTGACCGCACATCTGGCTGACGCAGGACAGTCCCGGTTTAAATGTGCTGTTCAGGCATAATTTTAATACAGTCCCTTTCACTCTCAAAAGGACCCCAGTTTGGATGATAAAATGTAAGTTTACTTTACACATCAGCTGAAAACTTCCTTGCCGCTGAGCCCAGAGGCAATCTCAAAATCCTCCTGGACCTAGCCCATCTACTAAGCAACAATGACCCAACAGCCAGGCATTGAAATCTACTCGCCACCCTTCAATGAAAGAAAGAACACAGGTCCAATATCAGCCGGGCAATCTCAGGCATGCAATTCCACTTCTCGGAACCTCTATTACTTTACCTGACACTTGCAATAATGGTGTCACCTACCCTCAGGGCAGCAAAAGAGGCAGAATGTGGAGAAGCACTACAAAATGGTGGTGGTGGTATGATTATTCAGGGGGAGAAACAGCTGGCTTTGCAGTCTCAAGGGTCTGGGCATCTTCCTTCCTTCCTTCTGCTCCAGTAGGAGACCATGATCCTCCTTGGGAAGGAGGCTGCTGATGCCAGCAACTCCTCTTGGAGAATAAACCTCCCCTCCCCTAATCCTCTCCTCCTTTGGAGACAAACAACAAACCCCTCCAGCACCCCCGCCCCTCAGATCAACTCCATCAAGAAGCAAGGCTTCTCTTTGTAGTACAGCAAACACGCGTCTCTTATTGACACTCCCCTGGGACCCTCTGCGGCAACACTTATAGCTTTGAAGCTGTGAGTGTGTTTAATGCGAGAGGGGCCCACCTCAGTTCAAGGACAGTATTTTAAGTCTCCGAGAAGACAGGAACAAAGTTTCGATGCTGAAAGAAACAGATTCTTAACAGACTTGAATGATAAAACATCACAGTCCCATCTGATTGCCGTAGCCAGCTCTGACGAGAAGAAGGGGAGAAATGATCCAGAAGCGTGACTTCTATCCCAGCCTTGAGCCAGATGCCTGACCTAAACCGGTACCACCTCCTTGACTTGTGACAGGCACCAAGCTAAGCATCCAGGGTGTGGACCTCTAAGGACAGTGGGCAGGGAAGCCTGCCTAACGTAAGGTATGAGGCTGAAGATGTGTATGGGGAAATGACCTTTGAAATGTTGCTGCCTGGAGAAAGTGTCCCCTAGCCAAAGCATGAAATCCCAAAGTGAGCAGGGCTCATCATCCGAGGTAGAGCCATTGGTATGAGTGTAGGCAGCCTTTCTCCTTTTCAGATGAGCCACGTTATTTCAAAAACAAATCGTAAATTTAGGAGCAGGTGCAAAGGGAGCCCCGGCTTCAGAAAGGAAGGCAAGAGTTAGTCTTCTGGGAGCTCCTGGAGGAAAGACATATGAGGCAGATGCATCCTGACATTCTGGTCTCCTTATGGATTCTAGAACGACCTGGCCCACAACCCAGGTGGAGAACAGGCTGAGCTTCACGAAACTCACCACCATCTGTGCTGCAGGCAGAGGGATCTGGGGGATGCCTGGGCCAGGAGAAAGACCGCACTGGAAGCCAAGGAGAGCTCAGGGGTACCTGAGATTTGGGAAGTGCTTATGATTTGAAGGAATAAGGCCAGCAGGCTGGGCTCATGAGCAAGAGTTAGATGGGGAGATCATTTCATGGTGTCCTCAGGAAGCTGGGGTCTCATTGTGATCCTGGACTTTGCAAAATCAGGAATATAATCCCCCTACCTCTTCCGGGGGTGGTCTGGTGCTAGGGGGATGGTTGACACTGAGCAAGGAACATCTTATTTATCTTTGTATCTTCTGGAGGCAAACAGTGCAGGGCATACGCCAGATCAATGATTTCACCCTGGCTGCTCATTAGAACCCAGGATACTTTATACAAGTATCTGTGCCTGGGAGCTGCTCCCGGAACCTGTCAATTAATTAGTCTGGGGAGGGGCCTGGGAGCTTCGTTTTGTGTTCTAACTCCCCAGGGAAGCTAAAGCGGAGCCAAGGCTGTGAACCATTGCACTGGATCATCTGTGAGCATGAACTGAATGGATGGAAGAATGTATGAATGAATGAATGAATGAATGAAGAGCAGGGGAGAACACCAACACTCATTCACAAAAGCAGCATCTCCTGGAGGACCAGTGGCACTGCCATGACATGGGCTGCTGGACATCTCCCGCAGGAGGCCACATTATCCCTTAGAAGGCTCTTTGGTGAACCCAACGTCAGCAAAGGGACTTTGGCTGTGGCTTAAAGAATCTTCACAACAAACCATTAGAGCTTGGTGTGTTAGGCCCTCTTTCTGCTCATTCTGTCCAGAGTGCTGTTATGCACACCTCCCCATTTCAATCTCATGACAAACCGGGGCCATAGGCAGGATAGGCATATTTCCCTACGCTGCATGAATGGATCAAACGGCATGCAGCCCCCACCCCCAGATGACACAGGTTGTCTTCTGTCCTTCAGCTCCCTCACGCAGAACCAAGGGCTCTGCCCTGGAGTGGTTATCCTGGAAGCTGACCTCCCCTTCCCAGCATCTACCCTCCCTGTTCTTCACCATACAGGCACACGCGTGGGCTGGGCCAGTACAACCAGGCAGACATCAAACTTAAGAGGGTCCCATTTCCTCCATCGTGGCCTTGTAGCACTGATAAGGAAATGCAGGAGCCTGAGAGTTGAATCACAAATTTAATAAACATTTCCGCCATTGCCTGGAGCCTGATTTCTGTCAAGGCCTGATGACTTCTTGAACTAACTTGTGGAGTATTTGCAAACTTCTTTGAGAGCCTCATGGGAGATGATGATGCTCAATGCAGGTCAAGCATGTACGCAAACATATGCCCATTTGGATGGATACCCTAGCTCATTTCTCCCTTTCTCTCTCTTTCTCCCTCCCTCCCTCCCACCCCCCATGTGCACATGTGCATACACCCTCCTCACAATGTCATAATGTCTATGTAAATTGGATCTTTAATATCCTTCAGATAAATGGTTTCAGAAAGAACACGGATACAATAGTCTGTCTCTGAGTTAACATGATAGGCTCTGCCTCCCAAATTGGCTCAGAGAAATTAGCAGGAAGGAAGGAAGGATCAGACGAAATAATAAACCTGCTTACCTGTTCATTAATTCAATCTCCCCCCACACACACACCCTCTCTTCGCCCTATGGTTTCACTACCCATAAAATAACTAGATAACTTCGAAGTCCTAGATGAAAGGGGAACTAGGTCTGGAAGCTCTAAGATTAAAGGAGAATTTGTAGGATTAGTCTTTGATTTTCTCCTTCTCCTTTTCTCCCTCTCTCTTATTTCGTTCTTTTTATCTCAGAGGTGACTGAGGAGGCTTCCCCTTCTGTTCTCCTGTCTGCTGAGCTCATCAGTCCAAAGCCTCCTCTGGCAGAGCTTACAGGCAATGTGGGGCCTGGGACAGAAGGTGCCATTTCTCAGGCAAATTGCCCACCAGAGGCTCGCTGGAGGGCATCTGTTGTTTGGGTGATGTATGGGTGCAAGGACCTGCTCCCTCCTCATAGTTTGGGTGAGACCCTTCTTGCAGATTCTCGGCTACCCCTCTTTGTACCTCCCCTTCTGGGTACTTCTAGTGCTTAAAGGGTTCGGGAGGAGGTAAGGAAGATCCCTGACCCTTCTGGCTTGCAGAATCTTAGGAAATTTCAATAATATCATGTCTGTCTTTTTTGCCCTGCCAAAAAAGCAAGACTGCAGACATCTCCAACACTGCTCAACAGGGTGTGTTTCAAACCCGTTTTATAAAAGTCACAAAGACCCCTCCCAAGGTCAGACCCCTACCCCTGGATGTAATTAGCAGAAGTGAGACAGCCTGCTACTGTACTTTAGCTCCAATTCAGAGAGTTGTTCTCAGACTCTTCCACTCCTCTTGGGAACTCCTGGCATCTTGGGCAGTAAGCACCTGCCTCTGAGTGCTGAGTAACCAGGTCTTTCATTCAGTCCTCTTGCTCCAAGGCTATCTCTTGCTTCCTCCCCAAAGTCCAGCAAGAAGAAATAAAACAAGGTACATAGATATTGCATTCAACCGGGGGAAGGTGACAGCAATATATTTTAAGACAAAAGGGAGTGCAGATAATCAGCAGGCTCTGTTCAATAGGAAGCCCAGAGTGAAAAAGGCAAGAGCCATGAACCAAAGTGTCAGCTCAACTGATGCTCATGTAGAGTGTCATTAGAATGGCTCCCCCCGTTTGATTGAAACCCTTTCATACAAGATCATCTACAACTCATCCTGGGGTCAGGTTTCTTCAGAATGGGAGATTCTCCTTTGAAGTGGGAGGGTTCAGCAGAGGCACAGGGATGTGACATGATCAGAGGCAACATTTCAGGGAAATTGGCTGTTCTGTGCTTTAAGAAGGCACTGGAATGCAAATGTTTGTGAATCTTTAAGCCCCTGATACAGAGGTATCCCCATGGATGATTTGCCACAAAACCTTACCCTGTATTATTCACTTCCAAATTCATGGATCTCCCATTTAGAAGGAAAGTTACTTTTGTCTAGAGCAATAGCACACAAGATTTTTGACCTTAGGTCTTCCTTATAATCTTAAAAGTTATTAAAGCCCTCAAAGAGCTTTTGTTTATGTAGGTTATATGTATTGGCATGTATTATACTAGAAATTAAGACTAAGAAAAAATTTTTAATTTATTACTTCATTTAAATAACACCAGTAAAACCATAATATATTGATATAAATAATTTGGGTTTTTGTTAAATTTTTTCCAAAGCAAATTTAATAAGGCTGGTGGCATTGTTTTATACTTTCACATGCCTTGTTAATGTCTGGCATACTAGAAATCAGCTGGATTCTTTTATTTGTTTCTAAGTACACCCTGTTGTGATATGTTGTTTTGCTGGAGGATATGGAGAAAATATGGCCCTTATACAGATATGTAATTGGAAAAGCAAAGAGTATTTTGATAGCTTTTTCTGATTATTGTGAATATTCTTAGAAATTGCATCAAAACTCAATAAACGTCAGTTTCTTAAAGGTTAGTTGCAGCTTTGCATCAGAAACTTTCCATTTTCTGTTAAACTCATTGGTCTATCTTGCACTTGGAAGGGAACTTCTACATCATGCATTGATCACTTGGAAATATTGGTTCATTGAGTTATGTAGGCCTTGCAAATGTCACTACATTCCATCATACAATTTTGGAAAATCGCATTCATTAATACCACCTTTGATCTCATCTGAAAAGTCTTTAGGTTATTTGGAAGTTCACAGTGAAAGTGCCACTGTGGTTCAGACTGCATTGGTTGCAGCCCCACTGGGTGGTACAGATCTTTGCTGGATGGTTCCAGGTCCAAAGCTAGGCCACAGTCAATGGGCTGAGATTGGCAAACGGGGAAACCCCCACTTGGGTGCTGACAGAGTCTGCAGGGAAGCCACCTTTGAGGGGTCTTTAACACACTGGTAAGCTATCTGGGGAGTCTATGGAACTCACCAGAAAGCTGCCCTCTGAAAGCTTCCCATAAGGAAGTATCACTTCAGTCAAGGCAATTCATTCTCTGGGGTACAAAAAGCAGCCACCTATGGACAGGTGCCAGGCCACTGGGGATGAGTCCCCATTATAGTTTTATAAATAAGCTGCAGGAGATTAACTTTACAATTTAGTCTCCAGGAATTATATAGTGGTGCTGTGGCTAAATTTGAGAAGTTCACATAGCCAGCAATGGATACACTCTCGGGACCTTGCATCTCCTGATTTGGGGAAAGGGCAAGATCTTCCTGTGTTCAGAGAACAGCTGTATCTGTGGAAAGAGAGTTCTTTCTTTCTTTCTTTCTTTCTTTCTTTCTTTCTTTCTTTTTTTTATATTCATGGAGACACAGAGAGAGGAAGAGACACAGGCAGAGGGAGAAGCAAGAAGCAGGCTCCATGCAGGAAGCCCAACATGGGACTCGATCCCGGGTCTTGAGAGTTGTTTCAATGTTGCTGGAAGTTCAGCTGTGTGAAGAAGCTGAGCAGGCAAAGGGGTAGACTGTACCAGCTTTCCAGTGATTGCCACCCAGCCCAAGTCCATTCCTGCCATGATGGTGACACACTTCTTCCTAGACAGCTGGCATGAGGTGAATTTTTGCCAGTAGACAGCACTGGGAAGATGCTGGGTGAGGGAAGAACATTTTTTCCTGGTTCCAGTGATCTCAGTTTGTCCTTCTGGCACATGGTAGCCAGCAGCTTCAGTGACACTGAGTGGTGTCATGTCACACCCAGGTCTGTTGCCTCCCCATTAGCAGCTTCCCCTGACCCCCTAAAGAGTGGCTATCCATGGAGTTCTGATCACCAGTGCAGCACCTTCCTGCAGGCAGCCCCCAAGAACCACGGAGAGGGGCTTCTGGGTGGGTTCTATAGGCGCCATAGCTGCCTTTCCAAGATGTTCAGTATCCCCTATAGACGGCTTCCAGGCAAATTTTGTTGTCACTCTCCAAGCAGCTTCCTGCCTGTCAGCCTTGGTACATCTAGACCCCAAGAGCAAGTTTCCTGTTCACTGGTCCCAGCTCATCATTCGCTGCCTGCCAGTTTTGGCGCACTGACTGTGGGCCAGGATCCTGCCCTGGGCAACTTCATCATCCAGTTGCAAATACATCCTGCAACTACATCATCTCCGATGAGGTCAGAATCCCAGCTGTGAGGAGGGATCCTCTTCTTAAGTGTCTTCCTTCCTCGGGTATCATACTTGAGTCTTAGGATATTCTTCAGGGTTGTCTTTTATTCTTATAAATAGATTGTAATTCTTTATATTTAACCTTCCCTTGCGAGGTAGTTTCTGTCTCTTGTCTAGACCATGACTGATAGAGTACAAATGCAAATTTCCCCAAATTCTAATATTCTTGGAAGCTTGAAGCTCAGCTGCAGCAGCAAATACTGTCAGGTGTTTTCCTTGAAGCAATAGACCCACTCTGTTCATTTGCAAGAATCCAGGTATTTGTTTTTTCACATACCGAAGTCTGGATAGTTATAATTTTTCTGTCAGTCATTCTTTCAAGTAAAATGATGTTTTGGGGGAAAAAGTGACTAATTCAACTTGCAGCTCAAATAATCACACATGTGCTTTTCTTCAAGATAAACATTATTATTTCACATAAATTATTTTGGCATACTTTCCATTTTATTACACAAATATAAAATAGACATGTGCTCAAGGGTCAAGATTTAATACAATTAATATTTTTTACTGCTTTGTCAGGACATTCCTAAGTAAAATGCCTTTTTTTTTTCCTGCAAGTGTGTTCCAGGAAAATATACAATGTCTAGAAGTAGAAGCTTGATGCCTCTGCCTTGGTCTGGGCTAAGGAGCCAGATCTTTTACCCACCACTGACTTTGAGCCATCAGGGCAGGTGTCAATGTAGTGAAAAAGGCAAATAACATCATGAGCATGGTTTTGGTCCTATAAAGGATCCAGGGAACCTCAGGCATCCATGAACCACACTTTGCGAACTGCTGATCTTGAGGTTAAGCATATATGGTTTGGCATTAAACAGACCTGAGTCTGAATCTTGACTCTGCCAATTTTTAGCTAAATGACCTTGGACAGTGTACTTAGTCTCTCTATTCATTGGTTTCTTCAGATATAAAATGGAATTAATAAGACCACGTCCCTCACAGAGACCTATAAGGATTAAATAAAATGTTGTCTATACAGTACTCGGCGGTGTTCCTAACACATAGTACACTCTCAGTAAAGAGGGAATGATGACAGGAAGACAAAGACAAGAAAGAGTGAAAGGAAAAACAAGGTAGAGTCCTGGTTACCTGACAGTAGAGACATAGGAGACCGTGATGGCCCAAGTGAGCTCACAGCCCTGCGGTGATTAAAACTGGAGCCCTGGGTTCTTCCATCTTGTCCTCAAGAATTCTTGGAGGAGCAGCTAAGTGGTGAAGGAAAAAAAGCAAGATTCAAGGCCAGATGCTCAGAAGCTCACCCACATCTGGCTCCCTTTAGAAGGTAGCCTCAGAAAGGCTGTCTATAGTTTAAGAGAATATCCCTCCACCTCTCAATAAAGACAGAGTGTGTATGGGAAAGGTGGCATGGCTAAGAGTGAGCCTAGTTGACTCAGGACTCCTAATGAAAGGGCTTTGTGTTTTCACTAAGGTGCAAAGCCAGTATCAGGGCAACAGTCTTGTTCTCCTGAAGCGTTTCCTCTCCTGCTCTGTGGTTCCCCTCTTGCAATGCCCAGAGACACAGCAATCTCTCCTCGGAGATAATGGAGAGGAAAACGAGTGACACAAGGCAAAGGCATGTGATTCAGACATCACAGTCATATCTTAATTCTTCAGGACTTGCTTCTACATTCAGCCATGCTCAGCTCCTAATTTTATTTGATTTTTTATTTATTTTTTTAAGATTTTATTTATTTATTCATGAGAGACACAGAGAGAGAGAGAGGCAGAGACATAGGCAGAGGGAGAAGCAGGCTGCATACAGGGAGCCTGATGTGGGACTCGATCCTGGGACTCCAGGACTAAGCCCTGGGCCAAAGGCAGATGCTTAACTGCTGAGTCATCCAGGGATCCCCTCAGCTCCTGATTTTAATACTGTTTTACAACAGCTCGGCAGGCCAAGCCACAGCTCCCCACCATCCTCTAGTTCTTCCTCCATCTTCTGAAGAAAAGGGAACTTCCATCACAATAAATGTTATTGTTGTTGATTAATCCTTGATAATAAACAGAATGGGTAACATTGAGAACTTGCTTCTTTCTAGGCTAGTGGTTGCACAGATATTACTTCAGTTCATCCTCAAACCCGCCATAGGGAGGGCGGTACAATTTAAGCCCATTTTAAAGATAAAGAAACTGAGTCTCAGAAAGGTTAAGTTGTATTTGCACAACAGGTGAATGTCAAATAACGTGTCTCTCTGACCCCAGAGCCTGTACCAGGACCACTTGAAAGTGAATTTTCACAGGAAGTGAGTGAATTTGCTCCTCCTCGAACCTGGTATTTGGGGTCACAATCTTCTTTCCTAGTTTATCTTGTTTCTATACCATCCCCAAAGTGAGTGGTTTCTTCAGTACCCATGGTTCCTTGTGAAGGATGGCTTTCTATATTCCCTCCAAATCAAGCCTCATGCCCAGAGCCCTTGGAACTACTCTTGTCTCCCCATTGACTTTCCTGCCTTCAGTTGGTTCTCCTGCGACCATCCTCCCTGCTGTGGCCACCACGGCCTGTCTAAACCTACGGGTCCCTTCCTAGCTTAAATGCTCCAGGGGCCACCCCAGTTCCCACTGGATAAAGACTAAATCCTCTAGCTAGGTGTCCACGGCACTGCAACTCGGCCTCGAGCGGATCTCCCCAAGCTCACCACTGAATCTCTGCCTTGTGTCCTAGGCTTCCAAGTCCTGGGTGGATCCTATCACCTCTACAACTTCTCTTCGTGTCCTAGAGACACCATTCTTGGCACGTAATAGCTGTTCAGGACATGCAACTGAAGGAGTGTGCAAAGAAGGCTGCATGAATGACTTTTCAACAGCACTTCCCCTATGCCTCTCTGGACCCTGTTTATTGAATGTTTCCTGAATGCTGACCTTTAAAATTTTGGATTTGCTCTATCACTGTTCTGAGTACCCTATTTCCAGATTTTAATAGCTGAGCCTCCCCTTCCACCTTTCCTGGGGCTTAGGTATTCTCAGGCCTTCTTATCCGGATCAGCTCCTCCTGGGCTGATCGTTTCCCTGTCCTGGGAAAGCTTCCAGTTCTCCTGTGTGCAGACTGTAGAAGGTCAGATTTGTAGAACAATCCTGGCTTTCAAATGCTCTGCCATTGGCTTCTCTATGGAGCTCCTGCGTCGCTGCCAGTGGTCCCCAAACATCCCTCCCCCCAGAGAAACTCCTTTCTGAGCTATCATCATTGTGAAGGCAGTTTTAGCCCAGAGCACATTCACAGCTTAATTCCACTCCAATCCTTGTGGCTCCAGCCAGGCTGGGAGGGCTCCCAGGCCCACTTGGAAATTTCACCTTAGGTTGTTGCTTGGAGGGAGGGAGAAAGGTGTTATCGCTGCAGAGAACAGAGTAAAAGCAGCAGAGATATGGAGAGCGAGCAAGTTACTTAACATCACATCCACTTTGCAGAGTTTTGGGCATGCACCTTATCTAGAGGCAACACAGAAATGGCATTTCTAACCCCAAAATCTTCCCGGAGCCCTTCATAAACATCTGGAATACCTGTCTATCCATCGGTTGGCACCTACCCTGAGCACAGACCAGTACTCGTCTGAGGGTTGAGGATGGATGAGGGGAAACCGTGAAGACATAAAAGGGGGTACTTCCTGCCCAAGGGCTACACTATCCAAGGTGAAGACATCACAGCGGACCCAAGGCACAGAGTCATGCGATGGGCATCATTCCGGGAAGAGGGATACCACTGAGACCCACGGTGCGTGGGCTGAGCTGGTGGGTTCCTGAGAGGGAGTCAGAGAAAGGGAGTAGCTGGGGAGGCCTGCTTGGGCTGGGGATGCCTGTCTGGTCCGAGCTGTGAGGATGCTCCGGAGGTAAAAGGTCAGATTCCTATAATGATCACAGCTTTCAAATCCTCTTCAGATAGGTGGTCTCATCCAGCCTCGCCCCCGATGAGATGCAGCCCTGGACCCCTCTCAGCCCCGCCCCCTAGGATCCACTAGCAGCCCTTGTGAATCCCCACCTGAGATTGAATTTCCTTACAATCTTTGAACCCATAGCAACAAGAATAGAAAAGAGAGAATTTGGAAGTTCTCTCAAGAGGGAGATAAAGGCAAGTGAGAAGGTGCATCTGGGAGGTAGCTGAGCAGATAAAACAGATCCCTGCTCCTTTTATGCCTCCACTACTCAGTACATTTGCCAAACAAAACATTTGAGCTGTTTATTTTATGCAGTTGTTTGTTGTCTCACTTAACGATAAATCCTCTGGGGGGTGCGGAGAGTCTTATTCTTCCTTCTGGCCACGGCATTTAGCACGATTTCAGTCTCAGCAGACGAACCCCAATAAACAGGTATTGAATGAATGAATGAGTGAAGGAAGAAGTGAATGAATAATTGATGGCTCTCAAAAAAATGGTGATGCCACAACAGAAAGAGAAGATGAAGGAGGCTGGTGTAACAAGGAAGCTGTTTAAGACAAAGAAATAAAAAAAGAGAGAAAGAGAAGAAAGAACAGGTGTCGTCTCCACGTAGGAGAGAACTTCACAGAGGCCAAGGGCTACTGGAGATGAGCGTAGCCTCACAGTGCAGAATAAGATGGTCACCAATTGTCCCCTGTTGGTGTCATGCAAACCTCCCCGCAGCGCCGTGACCCAGGAACCATTCCCATCCTCGGCCGGCAGGTGAGAAAACCGAGTCTCTAACAAGTTAGGTAACTCACCCCAGCTGCAGAGCCAGGAAGTGGTAGAGACGGGCCTTAAAACCCAGGCTCACTGATTCTGGAACCTCAACGCACTGGAACAGCAAACCTCTTTTTCTTCCCTGGGTCTGTGTATCAGAGGAGCTCTGCGCCCTCCGCCCACCACTCCTCACTCAGATGTCTGGTGCTCTCCCACCGAAATCGGCCTCTTCCCTCAGACTTGCTCTTGGGGACCAGCCCATCTCCAGGTGGAGAGGTCATCCCAGGGCTTTCTCTGGGCTCAGATGCTGAGCCACTGAAAGGAGATCTTTCCAAGTGGACAGGGATGAAGTTTGCCCCAAGAAAGTTTTGGTCTTTGCCCAGCTCCCGGGAGGTGAGCTTAAAATGTGCCTGATAAGAGTGTCCTTCTTTCCCCGGAGGCCTTGGGCCACTTACCATCTCCTTGACCTCTGGAGGAGCTGGAGACCAAGTGTGCCCAGCAGACACTCCATGCCTAGGTGACTGAACCCCAACAAAAACCAGACAGCGAGGCTCAGGCAAGCTTCCCTAGCTGGCGATAAATACCCTGCTCATGTTGCTGCTCATCCTTGCTGACAGAAGTAAGCATCGTCTAGATGATTCCATGGGAGAGGACAACTGGAAGCTCCCTGCTGGGATCTCTGACACTGCCTATGTGCCTTACCCCGTCACTGACTATAATCTGCATCCTTTTGCTGTAATAAACTACAACTGTGAGAAGAACAGTTTTTGCTGAGTTCTGCGAGTCCTAGAGAACTAGGACTTGAACCTGTGAGTGGCTATGGGGACTCCTGCACGGCAGTCCTCTTGACTATTGCTCCTACCCTCTCCCGCTCACTTACCTATTGCTGCAGAGCTAGGTCTGGCTCTCTGTGTGCTCCCCCTATACCTGCCCCTCTCAGCCTCTTTGTTTCTACATTTGCATTGTCCAGGGATGGTGCATACAGCAGGCAGGAGCCAACCCCAGCCATGCTTATGGCCTGTTCTTGCTCATAGAGAACCCAGCCCGGACTAGAGCATTCCACTCTGTCCTCCCCAGGGAAGGGAGGTCAGACATGCTTCATCAAAGCTGAACAACCGTTTGGTGGAGGCTCCATAGAGACAGCCAAAGGGAGGGGGCAAGGAATGAATCAGATCTTTACCTTTCTCTCCAAGTCTAGAGTGCCGATGGTTAGATGTATCCCTTGGTGTGTAGACATTCAGTTTGAAGCAATGACACGATTTTCAAATGGTGGTGTCCTCTTCTACGCCCACAGAGAGGCTGGGGAGACAGATGTGGGTGGGAGAGAATAGTCTCAGGACTGGGCCCTGCCTGGGAGGGAGGAGGCAAGCAGGGAGCTCAGCCTATAGGCAGAGACTTGAGAGCCCAGGAAACCAACCAGTCAGGCAGCTTTTCAAAGCTCAGCGTTGGTTTTCCAGAATTTGCTGGGGAAAACTCCCCTTCCCTGCTGCCAACTCCTCTTTTCCACCTGGCACCAAAGGGCCTAGCCTCAAAGTCACCACTATGAAAGCCATGCAAGGATGCTAATTGCTGTATCTGACCTCCCTTCGGATAACAAGGGAATCGTTCTCCCTAATTAGCCCTGCCGCCGGTAGACCAGCAAAGCCAAATGTTTATTATGGGATGAATGCACTTACTGTAAATTTTGACATATGCTGTGGAAAGATGTTGGATAAATAAGACTTCAGAGGCATGGGTTGTTTAAATAATGAATACCCACTGCTGCGGGTGATGAGGGTGGAGGGGAGAGAGGCAAAAAAGAAGCAAGGGGTCCTAGGGCAGTGCTCGGGACAGACTGGGCTGCTCAGGAAAGGCAGACAGAGGCCTTCTGGGGATGAGGTGGGGATGGGGGGTGCAAGGGCAAGGGGAAGGAAGAGAGGCACCCACACCTCACCCTCTGGAACCTCAGTGCCCCTGCCTTCCTGAAGCATCTCCTTCCCGTGCTCACCCACTCGCACCCACCCACAGTCCCTTGAAGGGGTTCCAGTCAAACAGTGACAATTGGCTGGTGACACCATGACAGGGAGGTGCTCCCCTGTAGGTTCTGCAGCCCTGCCTGTGTGGAGGGATCCTGTACTTGCTGAAGGTGTCTCGCTTCTTCCTGGGGGTGAGTGTGTGTTGGGGGGGGCTGACCCTGTGCCTGGACGTCATGGGCTGGGCCTGCACACGCAGGGGGTAGCTTCCCACCCAACCAGAAATCCCAAGCCACCATGTTTGGAAGTGTTCTGGAGGGAACACTTGGATGGTATGGGTTCCCATGAATCCCTGTGGACCTAGTAGAGCAGACCACAGGACTGGATGCCCACTTCTCATATAGGAACTACCACCCCCTCCATCCCCACAGGGCTCAGGCCTGGAGGGCTGGCCCACAAGCAGGGGTTACAATGATTGCTACTGTCGTGTCTCTCAGTTCACGGGGTTCCCACCGACCAAGGAGAGAGGCATCCTCTCATTTCAGTGGGTGCGGGTTTGCTGGACAAGCATGTGTAGATGTCAGACAGAAACGAGGCGTCCCAGGAGCTGCAGAGACAGCCCTACAGACACCATGCTTGCTCAGACACACGGCCCAGCCCCAGACCCTTTGCTTGTCAAGTCTACTCAGGAGCCCCTGGGCCTCTGCTAATAGAGGCCTCGCTGCCCTCACCTCCGCTCATCTCTCTCTCTTATTACCAACTAAATGACTCTCGGTGTGGGTCTCGCCTGTGAACCCAGAGGGGCTGACGCAGCTCGGGAAGGAGTTGGCTCTTCAGCTGTGATGGCCACTAGAGAGCCACCAAAGGCGTGTGGATGAGGACACACCTGTCAGAACCCAAGTTCAGAGACGTATAGCAGCAGCAGTGAGGCAGCTGGAAAGGGCGACCCTGGGGACACAAGGGCCATTGGGAAGCTGCCACAACTGTGCAACCCTGGCCTGTGCATCAGGCACAACAGACCAGGCTATGCTTATGTGGAAAACAAGCCCAAATCGCAGTGCCTCACAAACAACATATGCTTACCCCCTGTGGGGGTCAGCAGAGGGTTCTGCTCCACTTGGTCCCGCAGGGAACCAGGCTTTGGAATGTCTTGTGGTGGAGAGACCACCAGAGGGTCACTCACTGGCTCTTCCACGTGTCAGCTTCGGAATGACACATGAGCCACTCAGGGCTCATCCAGCAGATCGAGCCCCGGTGCTCCACCTCAGTGCGAGAGGGCTGGCACCTGCGGAGGAAGGTTTGGGGGGAAGCGACACCATCTATGCCTCAGATCACGTCACAGGGGACGGAAGAAATGAAGGTTCCAGTCATGCTTCCAGCCCTGACTTCCTCCCGTCCACCACCTGCCGCTGCACAATTAGTGACCCACAGGGCATCAGACCTAGATGGCCTCTTAATCTACAGATGGGGACACTGAGGCCGAGAGGGCTGTCGATTGGCTCAGGTTGCATAGGCAGTGGCCCCCGACCACAAGGTGCTCCTCCAAGCCACCTTCCAGCGCACTGGTGACCCTCCTAGCCACCCCGCCCAGCTCCCCTGGTTTGTGCGCTGGCTCCTTGTCCCTTGTCATTTTTATCTCCGTATCCTCCTCCCCCCATTCTGAGGAACATCCAAATGTCATTCTTTCTTTAGTTTTTCACCTCCGCAGAGCCCTCCTTTTCTTTGCCTCCCCCCTTGGGCAGGCTCTTTCCCGGTGAAGGGCTCTTTTTTTCCTCCTCCCACAGAGCACGTTGACCTTTTCATCTTCTCCGTAGGACAAAGCCTGGCCTGGCGCGTTCCTAACAGGAATTGGCTCTGGAAGTTCCGGTAATTGCTCCGTCCCTATTATGGAGTCTGTGAAGCCCGTCTTGGCCGGGGTGGCCTCCTCCCTTTTACCCCCACTCACTTGCTGGAATCAGGCTGCAGATGGGCTGCTAACGAGGTGACCAATTAACACCCGCTAAATAACCCCAAAGGGTATTTTTCTCCCTGGCCTGATTTCCAGGCCCCTTTGTTCCTCCTTGGGAATCTGTCCTCTGTGACAGGACCACAATGGGACTGTTCCCAAGCCTGACCCTGTGAGAAGCTGACCCACTCAAGCCATGGTCACAAGACTGACTCCTTTGCTTCGGGGGGGGGGGGGCATGGGAGCAAGGAAGGTTCCTGCCTCTCAGGAATAATAACACAACCACCCCCACATTATTGACCATTTCCTATGTGTTATATAATTCCCATGCCACCTTTCATCCACTGCTTTATTCAAACAAACATGAATTGAAGACTTCTGGTGTGCCAGATGTTGTCCTGGGCAGTCTTGACCTTAGACGGGGCCAAAGAGGGCCTGTATGTGAAAGCCCCGTGATTTGGGGCCTCTTCCTAGGAATTTTCTAAGTCTCTCTCTGATGCCTGGTACCTGCTAGCAGTGCAGACCTGACGCAGAACCCTGAGCCCCATGTGAGTCCCATCCCTGTTCCCCGCCCCCCTTTCAGGGCATCCCCTGACCTTCCACCCTATACCCTACCTCCCCACCCCACTCCCAGACACCTATGTATATGGGGTGGACCAGAGCCTCTGAGGCCACTTACACTTATGGAATCTCTTCCAGGAGTGGAGACTGGTGAGTACATCACTCTTTCCAGCCAAAGTTTTTTTCTTTCCCAGAGTCCCTTGAGATTGGCCTACCGGAGTGGTGTTGGCTCTCTGACTGATTTGCTTGGGACTCTACACACCCTAGGAGTGGCACTAGCACTGGAGATATGGTAGTGAGCACAACAGACACCGTCCTTGTTCCCATAACAGATGTGGTCACAAATGGTCATCAGAAGAGGACCAGGACAAAGAAAAGAAGGTATTTGAGTCTCCCCAAAAGGAACCTGACCCATTATGTGAGGTGGCTGCTATTATCAGCTCCATTTTACAAACAAGAAACTGAGACAAAGATGCTGGCGGCCTGCCTGATGGAACACTCTTGAAGAACCACAAACAGACTGAGGAATGTGCTCACCTGGGATCCCATTAAGTGTACAATTTCCCCCATCTGCTCAGGCTGTAGGAGGAACACTCCGGCCTGGAAGCAGGAAAATGGTAGTTGTGAGGACAATTTTAGTAGCAAGTGAGAGAAAACCCAGCACAATCCGACTCAAGTGCAAAAAAAGGAGGGAGGGATTAACTGGCCCTTAAGAGGCCCAGGAGTGCTTATCTTCAGGCATGGCTGGATCCAGGAGTTCAGATGATATCACAAGATTCAGTTTTTCCCTTCTTTTCACTATTTCTTACTTAATTGAAGTATAACTTAACGTACAGTAAAATGTACAGATCTTAGGTGTACATTTCAGAAATTTCCACACACAAAACCATCAGATCAAAATATAAAATTTCTAGCACCCCACAAGGCTCTCTTTGCCCCACTGTAATCAATAACCCCTAAAGGCTAGCCACTGTGCTGACTTTTATCATCACAAATTAATCTTTCCTATCTTATTATTATTATTATTACCAAGATATAATTGACACAGAACAATATATTAGTTTCAAGTGTACAATTCAACAATTCTGTATTTGTATATATTGCAAAATGATCACCACAATAAGTCTAGTTAATATCCATACAT
Source organism: Nyctereutes procyonoides (assembly GCF_905146905.1). Lineage (NCBI taxonomy): Eukaryota > Metazoa > Chordata > Mammalia > Carnivora > Canidae > Nyctereutes > Nyctereutes procyonoides. The sequence goes on from NW_026575140.1 coordinate 72,232,299, forward strand.
CCATAGTTACAATTTTTTTCTTGTTGTGATAAGAACTTTTTAAATGTACTCTCTTAACAGCTTTCAAAGATGCTACACAGTATTTTCAACTAGAGTCGCCATGCTATACTTTTCATCCCCATGATTTATTTATTTTATAACTCTGAGTTTGTACATTTTGATCCCTTTCACCCATTTTGCAGCCCCACACCTGCCTCTGCCTCTGGCAATCCATAGTCTGTTCTCTGTATCTATGAGTTTGGCCTTTGGGTTTTTTGGTTGTTGTTGTTGTTATTTTTGCTTTCGTTTGTTTTGTTTTTAGATCCTGCATGTAAGTGATAGTGTAAGGTATTTGCCTTTCTCTGTCTTATTTCATTTTGCATAATGCCTCCAGGTCCACCCATGTTGTTGCAAAAGGCAAGATTGCATTCTTTTTTATGGCTGAACAATATTCCATTCTATATATGCACATGTGTGTGTATAACCATTGATACATAATATAACATGTAGACTATCCATATATATCATAACATAGCCACATATGTTTCTGAGATACATATACACACACACACACACACATAGACACACACACACAATACCATAATACCATGAATATATCACATTTTCTTTATCAGTTTGTTCACTGATGGACACTGGGGTTGTTTCCATATCTTGGCTATTGTAAGTAACGCTGCAATGAACATATATATTTTCAAGTTAGTGTTTCTGTTTTCTTAAAATAAATATTCAGAAATGGAATTGCTGGATCACATGGTAGTTCTTTTTTTTTTTTTTTTTTTTTTTTGAAGGACTTCCAAACTGTTTTCCATAGTGGCTGCACCAATTTATATTCCCATCAATGGTGCATGAGGGTTCCCTTTTCTCCACATCCTCGTCCACAGGCTATCTCTTGTCTTCTTGATCCTAGCCTTTCTGACAGGTGTGAGGTAATACCCCACTGCAGTTTTGATTTGCACTCCCCTGATAGTGAGTGACATTGAGCATCTCTCTTTTTTTTTTTCTTAGCATCTCTTCATGTGCCTGTTGGACATCTGGATGTTTTCTTTGGGAAAATGTCTATTCAGGTCTTCCACCTATTTTTATTTTTTAATAAAGATTTTATTTATTTATTCATGGGAGATACAGAGAGAGAGGCAGAGACACAGGCAGAGGGAGAAGCAGGCTCCCTGCAGGAAGCCTGACTCGGGATTCGATTCCCAGACCCCGGGATCAAGCCCTGAGCCAAAGGCAGATGCTCAACTGCTAAGACACCCAGGTGCCCCTCTTGTGCCTATTTTTCAATCAGATTGTTTGTTTCTTTGCTATTGAGTTTAGTATTTCCTCTCATGGTCTCATACAAATTGGTGGATATTTTGTGTGGGTATCCTTGTGCGACTGACTTTGCTCAGTCAGGATTATATTTGTGAAATGTATGTTTCTTATTTTGTGTAACAGGAGTTTGTTTCTTTTAATTGCTACACAGTATTCTATTATATGAATATACCACATATTATTGTTGATAAACACACATAGATCGCTTTCAATTTTGGTTACTATGAATAAAGGTTCTGTGAGTATGTTTGTACACATCTAGGATGGACAAAAGCATTAATTTCTGTTGGATATATATACCCAGGAGCAGAGTTGACAAAAAAAAATAGAAAACGTGTGTGTTTAGTCTTAATAGGTACTCCAAAATAGTTTTCTGGAGCAGTTATCCCAATTTATACCCCACTAGCAGTTTTAATTGGATTGTCTGCTGTTTGCCTACTGGTTTGTGGGAGTTCTTTATATATTCTGAATATTGCAGCCTTTTTTCTGATGTGAGTTGCAAATATCTTGTCTCAATCTTTGGCTTATTTATTCTCTGTCTCAGTCATGCCTTTTTATGAATAGAAGTTCTTAATTTCAGGGATGCCTGGGTGGCTCAGTTGATTAAGCATCTGCCTTCGGCTCAGGTCATGATCCCAGAGTCCTGAGATCGAGTCCTACATGGGCTCCCTACTCAGCAGGGGATCTGCTTCTCCCTCTCCGTCTACCACTCCCCCTCCCCCTGCTCATGCTTGCTCTCTCTTTCTGAAATAAATAAAATATTTTTTAAAAGAAGTTCTTAATTTTAATAAAGTCCAACCTAACATTTCTTTTATATTAGTTCTATGCGTTGGTGCATATATCCTGTAGAAGAAAATTCTATCTCAAAGACATGAATATATTTTCTTTTGTTATAATCTAGAAACTTGATCTAGAATTCATGTTTAGATCTGTGATCCTACATGCATTAATTTTTTTGTGAATAGTATGAGGTAGAGGTCAAGGTTCATTTTTTCCCTTGAATACCTAATTAACCCAGCACCATTTATTAAAAAGTACATCCTCCCCCACCTTGCATTGTAGTGAAGCATTTGCTAGAAACCAGATGATTGTATGTGTGTCTTCACTATCCCATTCTCCTTACTAGCTGTGGCTGTGGTCACTCCCTGACGTGTTTAGACAGTCAAGTGTGGCCCAGGCTTACCTGTAATTAATTCAGCAGCCCCAGGTGAAAGGAATGCCTTTCTCACATCAGTAGCCCCAACACTGCACCTGCCTTTCTGCACTCACCCTTGGAGCAATCATTATAGTCAAATATCGATATGTTGTTGGCCAACATTTGGTCATAGGTCCACTCCTGAAAGTGGGGTGGAGTACATGGAAAGGAGTCACCCAATCCTGTCGATTGGGGTAAGAAATCCAGGGCCCCTCAAAAGAAACTTGGGAGTCTATTACCAAAAGAAAGAAATGTCTGCTATGGCAAACAAAAACTTAGAGAGACTCTATGGCCTCAGAGGGTCCTTGGATCTTTCTAATGATCATTCTCCTTTACTAACTTCTTTAAAATTTCATTTAAATTCAATTAATTAACATGTAATGCATTATTGGTTTCAGAGGTAGAATTCAGCAATTCATCAGTTAAATAACAGCCAGTGCTCATTCCATCACGATCACTCCTTAATGTCCATCACTCAGTTACCCCATCCCCCATTACCTCCCCTCCAGTGACCCTCAGTTTGTTTCCTATGATTAAGAGTCTCTTATGGTTTGTCTCCCTCTCTGATTTCATCTTGTCTTATTTTTTCCTCTCTTCCCCTGTGATCCTTTGTTTTGTTTCTTAAATTGCACATATAGGTGAGATCACATGATAACTGTCTTTCTCTGATTGACTTATTTCGCTTAGCATAATATCCTCTAGTTTCATCCTTGTTGTTGCAAACAGCAACATTTCAATATCCAAAGAACAAACAATCCAATCAAGAAATGGGCAGAAGACATGAACAGACATTTCTCCAAAGAAGACATACACATGAGAAAATGCTCAAGATCACCTGGCATCAGGGAAATATAAATTAAAACCACAATGAGATACCATTTCCCACCAGTCAGAATGGCTAAAATGAACAAGTCAGGAAACGGCAGATGTTGGTGAGGAAGCAGAGAAAGAGGAACCCTCTTACACTGTTGGTGGGAATGCAAGCTGGGACAGCCACTCTGGAAAACAGTATGGAGGTTCCTCAAAGAGTTGGAAATAGAGTTACCCCATGACCCAGCAATTGCACTACGGGGTATTTATCCCAAAGATACAAATGTAGTGATCCAAAGGGGCACCTGCACCCCAATGTCTATAGCAGCAATGTCCACAATAGCCAAACCATGCAAAGACCCCAGATGTCTATTGATAGATGAGTGGATAAAGAAGATGTGGTACAGATACAATGGAATATTACTCAGTCATCTCCTTTACCACCTTAATCATGGGGCATCCCTGGGCACCAGGCACTCTGTGAAACATCGCAGTGCAGAGATGCTTTAATTCTTTGTACACACCCCACCTCTGAGGACAGGTAAGATTAAGGAGGCCTTAAGAGTGAACCAGCATCCCCAGGTCTCCTGGATTCTCCAGGACCCCCTGGACTGTGCTGGGCGCCTTGGAGTAGCCACTGTCAGGCTGCCCGGGAAAGGCAGGTCTGTAGAGTTGCATGTCATGCCTCATTTCACCAGGTGTGATTTCCAATGAGACATCGCTCCACTGAGGCCTAATGACACGGGGAGAGTCGGGCAGGGAGGCTGTGATTTCCAATATGCACCAGCCCGTCATTACTAGCAGGAAATGGATTTTTGCTGGGTAATCAAAGTCAAATCCCTCACTCTCCCCACCCCTGAGTAGCCCCAGCACCAGCCCCCACCACACACAAGGTGCCCTCTCAGCACCCCACTCCCCGAGTCCTCAGCAAACCAAAGCTGAGACATTCCCCCTCCAAAGCAACACCATCCTCCCCGGGGACATCTGGATTCTGTGTCGGAAGGGGTGTATGGAGGAGGGCAGAGAAGTAGGAGGGGTGAGGTCACAGGAGGGAGGTCTTCACCTGGTGGGGAGTGCAGGAGAAATAAAGCAACAATGTCAGAGGTTTAATCAACCTTTGAAGACTTCACAGTGTTTGGACAGAAGTGTGTGAATAATATTCATTTAGATTGGCACCTGTGCACACCACTGAAAGGAAAATAGCATTTTGTCGCGGCTGTGATGAGGAGCAAGCAGTCTGGAGAGACAGGCTCCACATCCCCTGGAAGCTGTGAAGATGGGTTTTTTTCCCTTTTGTTTCTGTCTCACTGTGACCCTGTGACTCCTTGAAAATCCAGTGGCTCAGAGTCAATGCCTGACATTCCTTTTTCTGCTTCTCCAGACAGAGAAGGAACAAGAAAAGTCTGGCAAGGGCACTCAGGCAGGATGTGAGAGACCTGCCTTCAGCTTCTGGGCCTCGTGCCAGTCAGCCACGAGGCCATGGAGCAAGTGGGATTGGGACCCCTGCCTCAGTTTCCCTGGATGCAACATGTGGAGAAGTTGTGTGGTCCAACCAGTCAGGGATGAGGGCTACAGCAGGGGAGGCGACCCCAAGAGTGCAGAGGGTTATTTGAGGGTGACACCATTCCCCTGCCCCATCACCGTTCACAACAAGGCAGGCATGTGGAGCTGCAGCAGGGGACTGAGCGCCTTTGGTGAGGCCTCCCACTCCTACCACCCAGAGTGACAGCCACTCACTAGGCCGACATCGCTCCTCCCTCATCCTTGTTTGCCTTCTACCCGGGCACCCCGGTCTCTACACCCCAGCCACGCCATGTGTGAAAGTCGGGACTTGGCAGCCTTTTGTTCTGGGCTCTTGGCCAACCTCCCCAGGCACAGTGGGTCCTGGCCATTGGCCCATGCCCCCTGCTGCTCCAGACACTCTTAATCCTGTCCCCATGGACACCCCAACTTCTGCAGATCAGAGGCCTCCTTCCTACTCTTTGGAGACTCCTATCACCACAGCCATGAGGCTGCGTTGACAAGAGCTCCTGGAGGCAAGAACTCCAGAGCTGTGGCCTCTCAGCCTGCCCCAGTGGGGCTCTTGGGAGCTCAGTCTTCCTCTCCCAGAGTGCCCTCTCCTGCTCTGGGTTTCTCCACCTGGTCTATCTCACCCCTCTGTCCTACAGGAAAAAAACCTCCTGCACCTCCTTCCTCTCTCCCGTTCCTCCCCGCCCTCCCCTCTCCTTTCCTCCCCTCTCCTTTCCTCCCCTTCCCCTCTCTGCCTCTAGCCCTGAGCCTTCGCTATTTTGCCTTTTCTCCCCCACCCACTCCTCCTTCCATCAGGGCCCTTCCCTCCTTCCTTCTTCCCACCCAACTCTGTTCCCATCTGTCTTCCTAAACAACTGTCCCCAGGGAAGGAGCATGGTTCCTCCTCCCAGCCAGCCTCCCCAGCAATAGCAGGTAGGACTTTCTAAAGGATTGCCACCAAAAACCTCTCAAACACACCAGCTACACCATGCACAGGCTCCCCTACCTCCTAGAAGGTTACACAGTTGGTGGAGGGGGAACGTGTCCACATGCAACACAAGTGAGCCCACCACCCTAGTCATACAGGATGGTGCTGTCACCACCCCTGCTTTCTTCCAATTGGCAGCAATCTTTGAAATGTAGGGTGGAAGGGCCCTTAGAGATCCATTGTTTTCCTAGTCAATACCAACAATACAGCCTGTTTGCTATTCAAAATAATATATTATTAGATATTAGTGTCTAATATTAGATATTTTCAATATCATTGTCTCTTTAATAGAGTATCTCTGTATAGGAGACTACAGATAGACCCATAATGTAAAATAATATTAACTAATATCTAATATTAGATATTAATGTCTATCTAGAGAAAAAAAACTACACTGAAAGAGCCAGGAAAACACTAAATGAAAAGAATAAAAGGGAAGTACTACTCTCTAAGTTACAAAACATTTTAAAGTTATCAGAATTAAAATAGCCCATTATTGGTGTGGGAAGGGAGAGACAGTATAGTGGAAGGGAAGAGTGATCGGAAATAGGCCTAAATACAAAAAATAATTTAACCTCTGACAGAGGTGGCATGTCACATCAACGGAGGGAAAGAGGATTTGACAAATGTTATTGGAGTTACCAATGACCCCTGGACTGTTCAATATGGTAGCCACCAGCCACAGATGGCTGTTGTGTGCTTGAAACGCAGCTAGTCTAAAATATACACTGGATTTGAATACTAAGTATGAGAAAAGAGATGTAAAATAACTCAATTATAATTTTTATATGGGTTATATGTTGACATTATGCTTCGGATATGTGGCAGGATAAATAATATATGTTATCATAATTTCATCCACCTGTTTCTTTTTATTTTTTTCATTGTGGGTAACAACGTTTTAAATTATATATGTGGCTTACTTTATATATCTATTGGACAGCAGTATTCCAACCATGTGTAGAAAGTAAAATTGAATCTGTATCTCACTCTGTATACCAAAAATAAAATCCAAATAGATCAATATTTTAATGTGAAAAATACCTGGAAGAAAATATGCATAATCTATTGTACGATTTTATTTTATGATCTTGGAGTGGGAAAGATCTTTGAAAACATGACTAAGCTCAAAGCTATCTTTTAAAAAGACTGATAAATTTGATGTCATAAAAAATAAAATAATACACCAAAACACCCCTAATAAAGCCAAAAGACAATGAAGAGGTTTAATAGGGAAAATATTTGTAACATGTAAATAACAAAAAGTTTATGTAGGAAAAACTCTTACAAGTCAGTTTTTCAAACAAAGATGAAAAACCTATACTATTGGCAAAGTATATGAATAGGATGTTCAAAGGGAAAAAAGAATTAAAAATCATCAGTGCATGTATAAAAAAATGCTTCACAAACAAAGGCATGAAAACTTCAAAGCAGTTTGAAAGATCACGAGGATGGGAAGAAACTAGCCCTCTCCTTGGTGGGATATAAATTTGGGCCATCTCTTTAGAAGCCAATTTTGACAAAAATGATCAAAATTTTAAACACATATATCCTTTGGCCCAAAAATTCTATCTCTAGGAATTTAACCTACAAATACACATTAATATTTATATGAGAATGCTCATTGCATTATTACAATAGCAAAAGCCAGCCAACCAAACAACCTAGGGATAAGTTAAACATTCATCAGTAAAAGGCCCCTGGGTGGCTCAGTCTGTTAAGCAATTGCCTCCAGCTCAGGTCATGATCAGTTCTGGAGATCAAGACCCGCGTCGGGCTCCTACTCACTGGGGAGTCTGCTTCTCCCCCTGCCTCTTCCCCCACTCATTCTCTCTCTCTCTCTCTGTCTCTCTCTGTCTCTCTCTCTCACTCTAGCTCTCTCAAATAAATAAAATCTAAAAAATAAAAATAAACATTTATCAATAGGGACTGGGGAAGTACATTTTGATACAGCCATGCCATGAAACACCAGGCAGTCATAAAAAGAACAGGTTAGGCTTATGTATATTAACATGGAAAGATCTCCAACCATTATTAGTAAATGATAAATGCAAGTTACAAAAAAATTATGTATAATTCTATGGGTAGTTTTCAAAGATATAATTGTATATGTTGGGATCATATAAAACATTTCTTGAAGGACCTATAACTTATTGAATGTAGTTACCTCTCAAAAGTGGGAAGAACTCAAAAGGAAGGAAATTGCTTAATTTATGTTTTACTTTTATGGATAGTGTTTGAAATCTTTTTAAAAAGACCATGTTCATCTACTAATAATTTTCAAAATAAAGGTTTAAAAGTCATCTAGCAGAACCCTTCATTTTATTCATTTATTTTTTTTTAAGATTTATTTACTTATTTGAGAGAGGGGTGGGAGAGGGGCAGAGAGGGAGAGAGAATCTCAAGCAGACTCCCTGCAGGGTGCTGAGCCCAACTCGAGGCTTGATCCCACCATCCACAAGATCATGACCTGAACTGAAATCACAAGTCCGATGCTTAAAGGATTGATTCATTCAGGCACCCTACACCTTTCATTTTAAAGAAGAAAACCAAGACCCAAGAGCAAGTGTTTTGGTAACTATTAGCAAATTACTCCAGATTTTGGCAGCTTATGAAACCATTTTCTGGTGCACATAATTTTGCAAGTCAGGAGTTTGGGAAGCATTTGGTGGGGTAGCTCTCACTTGCCCACTGCAGTCAGATATGGGCTGCTTGTGGGCATCTGAATGCTCCACTGGGCTGGATGGCCAACAGGGCTCATGCTCATGGCTGATAGTCCATGCTGCCAGTCAGCTGGGAGCTCAGGAGGGCTGTGGCCTGGACCACCTCTCCAGCATGGCAGTCCAAGGGCTATTGGATTTCCTACATAGTGACTGGCTTCCCCCAGACACAGTCACGCAGAAGCCGTATGACCTTCTCTGACCCAACCTTCAAAGTCACACAACATCAGTGCCACCATCCATATTGGTTGAAGTAGTTACAAACCCACCTGGAGTCAAGAAGGACCCTCTCCACTTCCCACCCTCAACCGCCACCCCATCACAGCCTCTCACTGGGGTGAGTGCTAAAGAATTTTGTGGCCATGTTTGTTTCAAAACCACTACAGGAAGCAACTCGCCCAACATAATAGGCAAGAAATGGTAGAGGTCAATGGGAAATAAAGGAGGAGTTCTCTGGCACCATTGCTGTCCAGAGCTTTCTGAACGTGACTTCCCTACATCCAATACCTGCAACCTGACCAACTCCCATTCACCAAGGACTCCCACCCCCAGGCAGCAGAGCTCACCTAGCCCTGAGGCTTAGTCTGGGCTGCCATCCTTCCATAGTCCCTCCCTCCAGAAAGACCCACAATGGGACTTCGGCCCCATTTTCTACAAACCTCTTGTTGTTCTCTGCCAAGTGTCCCCTGGGGCAGACACACAGGAGCAGCCAGTCTTGCAAGAGCCTTCTAATATCATCTACTTACTCAGTCCAACTGAATGCCACTGGGGGCTGCCTGGGCCTTCTCTGTTGGTTCATGGTGATAGCTTAATTACTGAACCTGCCTCGCCCTCTCCCACTCACTCTTTCCCCCTCCTCTGCCCCATCTCCTCTCACCCCTCTTCTCCTTCTTCTTCAAGAGCGTTGGCAGAAATTGTCAGGGAGTTGATCAGATTTATTCAATTTAGACTTAACAGACCAGGGACTCCTATTTCTCCTTCAGGTTCATAAGGTTTTTGATTCCATTTACAGGTTTATTCATTTATCAGATATTCGTTTCAATTCACTTTAAACACCGGGCACGGGGAGATGAGTTCAGGGGAGATGCTCATCATTTATTGCTCAGGCTTCTTGGGAGTTGCTGGGCTGAGCCCATCTCCACGTGTGCTGTGGCATCAGGCAGGCGGGAGTGCTTTAAAGGGACAGGACACCGAGTGTGTGCATATTCTGGGCAAGGAAGGTTCTCTCTTGGGTGCCTCCTTCCCATGTGGCTTGAGGCGCTCTGGCTGCCTGTGGGATCCCCCAGGCTGAATGGTGCTGTGTTTCCTGACTTTGAGCATGCTCCCTTCCCATATTGGGAGTTTCTTCCCCATTTTCCATTCCCTTGGGGCTAAAGTGAAAATCTCCAATAGTGTCTTCTCTTATTTTCCAGAAATCAAGTACCCCATCCTCCAACCACTGCTAACCTGCCCTCCATCATTAAGTCCATGCACATATCTCAGAGAAGAATGCTGCCCAAGACCCTTTGAGAGAGCTAACACTCCTCCAAGAGGCAGGGTGGGAGCAAGAGAGAACGTGTAGGCCTGGGAGGCCTTTCTGATCCTCTTGGTGGGGACCCAGGACCCTACCGTCATCCACCCCAGGGCCCAAAAGCCCCCGCACTGCAAGGAAACCAATCCAATCTTCTGCATATCCAGATTCCACTCCATTGCATGATTCAAGTCCCATTTCATTCTCTATGTGTCATCTGCCCATCATCCTCTGAAAGGATAAAAAAACTCCCAATTCTTTAAAAAGAATCATTAAGTCTCTTTTAATCTCCTCATTTCACTTAATTCTCCCACAAAACAAGTACCAGATCTTTAGCGTCTGTCTTCCTTTCCCTGCCCTATCTCCCACTATGAAAAGATAGACCCAGACTCTATCCAACCCCCCAACCCCACCGGTATGTGGCCTGGGCCCTATAGGACAGCTGCTCCCACCAGGGTCCCTGGTTCGGGGTGGGTAAGGCAAAGCTGGTGGAACTCCAGCACCCTTGGCCCTGGAGATGGGGATGCAGAGAAGAGGAGTCCAGGGGTGGTGCCATGTGGGATGGCAGGCAGAGGCCATGGCAGCCCCACACAGTAGCAGCGTGATGTCCTGGCCAGACATCTCCTGCTAAAAAGCAAGCAGTAGCCCACCTGCCTCTTACACCCCAAGACCACCCTAGTGCCTGACCATTCCTCAGCCTCGTCCGGCAGCCTTCCAAAGATGTCGTGAGCCTCAGATGTCCTTCCAAAAACAATTCCCCTTTTTGTTTATTCCACCCAGAGCCAGCTCCGCCTGCTTGCAACAGAGAGCCTGTCCCTTGCTCCAGAGCCCAGGAGGCCAGGCCATCCTGTCCTTAGGACTGAAGCAAGCAGGTGACAGGTGTTGCTTCAGAGATGCCCTGCCTGCCCCGGAGCAGCTCTCCGAAGAGCCAGGCCCCACCCTGGACACAGGCAAGCAGGCGCGGGCGCTGCAGGCCAGTGCCCCACTAAGCTGCCTAGGCAGCTCCATTATCAGTCCTGTGGCTCTTCCAGCTGCTCGAGGGTTGACATTGTGACCTTCCTCAAGAGAGGCCTGGGGCTTGAGGAGTCTCAGAATTTTTGACAAGATGACAGGCACAGAGAGAAAACAGTTACATTGCTTCCCCGTTCAACCTTGAACCAGGCTTCCACATCCCCCAACACACACACACACACACACACACACACACACACACACATCTTCCCTCGGAACAGAGACAGGCAAGAGCCCCAGCTCAAGTACAAGCTAATGGGAGGGCAGCGATGCCAACTTTTCGCTGCCATCTGAGGTGGCCTCTGGCAGGTTTTTTGACCTCTTCTTGGCTGGAAGGCTGAGAGGGGGACCTCCTTCATCTTCTCTGTCCATGAGGAAGGTTTGGGATGGAGACGTTGTTCCCAAATATTGTCTGGTAGACGCTGCAGGCAGCCAGCTGCCTCGCCCACCCCAGGGCTCTGCTGTAGAACATGAAAGTCCTTGGAGAGGCTGCAGAGGAAGGCAAACAACTGCTCTGTCCTGCTGACCTTCTCATGGAAAGAGAGAAGACGTTTCTTTTTTTCCCCCTTCTTGTTCCTGAAGCAGTATATACGTGGGTCCAGAAAGAATTGCAATGTGGTGATTTCTCCTTTGAGGCAGCTTATTCCAGAGAGGCTAAGAAAAGAAGGATCTGGACATGGGAAGAACTTTCTGGAAAGCCACATCTCAGAAAATAGAAATAGATTTGAATCAGGAGGTGCATTCTCACTCTGCCTCTAATTTCATGACCACAAGCAAGTCATTTAACCTTGTGAGTTCTCAGTTTACACATCCACAAAACTGGCATCACAGATTTGCCATGTGACTTACAGACTGTTGGAGGGGCTCTATCTTTGAAGGTTGCCTCTCCCTTGTCTTTTAAAAATCCTCCTCACTCTGCACCGTGCCCATCAGACAAACCTGCACTTTGGGGCTAGTCGATACATATGCATATATTTATCTAGGGCCTGCCTGTTCTAAAAAGACGTGAAGTGCCTGATGTGTTCAATAAACATGTACAATGAATGAATCAATTAATGGGCTAATGGATGTGAAAGCGCTTTGAAAAGTGTAAGATGAAAGAGATTTTTATTAGCAGAAAAGTGACAGAGGGAGGCTGACTGGTACTTCCAGGGTGCAGACGCCCTCCTGGGAACCCCAGCCCGAGGAGGGGAATTCTCTCTTAAAACCAGGTGGTGGGCCAGTTGACCTCTGAAGGTGACAGTGATTCAGCATTCCTTCTTAAAATGGGTTCCAGTACCCAGGTTTGAAAAATACAACCCCAAGGCTCCTGGCAATAAGTCACAGGTTTCTGTAGGTCATTCTGCCCCCAGACTCAAGCTACAGGCCACGCAAACAGAGGAGTAGGGGTTTCTGTGGGTACCGTCGACCCCCGCCACAGGGGGATCTGTGACTCCCAAGCATCATCAGGGGCCTGATCCTGGCCACCAACCTAGACCACTCAGGTCCTTGAACACGGTGGGCCCACGTGGGTCTTCCTTTGAAATCCCAAAGCTGTGACCTCAGGGTTTGCTCTGGGGGACTTGAGTCCGATCCCAGGAATGTGGGGCTGGGGGCTGGGAGTGCTGGTGGCAAGAGTGCAAGCCCCACGATCCTCAGAGCTAGCGCAGTACGCAGCCAGCTGGTCAGAGCCATGCCACAGCAGGGCACCACAAATGCCTTTGTAGTTAAAGTTCCTCCAACTGGACACCCCCTCGGAGCTGGCACAGTATGAGATGAAACGGCCAGTGGGAGGTAGCCGAGAATCGGAACCTTGGTGTAGGGGCTTTAGTCCCCCACTAAGGGAGATGCTCCAGACACCACCACTCCCATCCTCTCCCTGCTCCTGTTACTGTCGCCTCATCACCATTTTTATCTGGATGAGTTCACAGTGACTCCAGGATTGAAAAGGACTACTTCCCCAGACACCTGCCCCCATAACTGGTGGGGGTGAGTCCAGCACTTTTAGAAAAAAGGAGAGGTCAATTAAGGGGAAAAGGAGAATTGCTGCCGAATGAAGCTACATCTACCTGGGTTTATGCTTTTCGCACACACAAGCCAGCAATCGACGTCTGTGAATTTGCATACGGGCACTCTATGGGCAGGCATATGCGTCTCCATATAGATGTGTGAGTGCAGGGTGTGTGTGTGTGCAAGAGAGAGAGAGACAGAGACAGAGAGACAGAGAGGAGGGGAGCAGCCCTCCCACTGTAGTCTGGGTTGTCTATAGCCTTGAACCTGGCTATTGTAGTTCAGCCGGAGCCCAATCATTACCACCAGCTGGAAACATCATTTGGTGTCATTTGACTTTGTAGAGCTCCTGTGCCAGTGAGGAGCCCCAGGAGGGAGAGCTCTTTTGGAAAAGAACAAAGGTGAGAGGAGGCAGAGGTAGGCAATTGCGGGCTTCCTGACAAAGGACAGAGAATGTATGTAGGTAAACTGAGGCAGAACTGAATGTGGGTGGGCTGTAAATTGGCTGACCTTAAGACAAAGTAAGGCCTTCATCCCCCTTCAATAACAAAAAAAAAAAAAAAAAAAAAGAATTTCTATTGTCTTTTGAGCCATCCGAAATCCCACCTTCCCACTTCACATTTCACAGAGCAGCAGATCCTTTAGAAAAGCTCTCCAGAACACAGGAGAAAGGTCGAGAGGGGGCATACCCTCCAGATTTAAATCCAATCAGCTCCACATTCAGTTTGGCTTTGGTCCTGCCTCTGTGCATGGGGCTTGGAGGAGCTAAAGACGAGGAATATGAACGACTCCATACCTTGGGAGAAGACCTCAGTCTGAAAAGGTAGGCAAGTCTCCCTTGGTGAGTTCTGGGTTTTGAGCCACTGGATTCCCTCCCTACCCTACCACCCCCTGTATCCAGTTAGGGCAATGGGGAAGATTGGCTGGTCAGATGGCTAGATGGAGAATGCCCAGGCAAGAACTGGGTAGCCATCAGAGACCACCCACCCACTGGTGCAGAGGCCGGGAGGATTCATCGTGGAGTTAGGGCTGGAAATAGTATGCTCATTGCCCTCACTCCAGAAATCTCTCCTGCCTTTATCAATTCCCAACAATAGAGCATTCGTAACTGCCTCATTAACTTAGCCTTGACTGCCAGGCATTCTGAACTCTTCCTCAGTTAGCTAGCGTTGGCGAAGACTCTTAGTAAGGAGTGTCCTTTACCTCGGTACCATCTCACATCCACAGAGCACTGGGATAAAACATGGGTTAGATATGGTCTTTCATAATATTTACCACACACTTAAGTCTGTTCTCAATTTCCTATTCATTTTCATTTAAAATAACATGGAATACAGCTCTGCATTAAAAGGAGGAAAATTCATTGAAAATCCAGCAGCAGGGATTAAAGCATAGTTGACTGGGAAGAGCCGATGTGCATAAGCTGTGGCTTGCACGTAATTGGTGCCCTATAAATGTTGAATAGGTGAATGAATAAATGTAGCTCGGAAGAGGTAATCAAGAAAACCCACACACGCCACGTCTTATGTATTTTAAATGCACTGGTGCTGCTGAACAGGTGATTGAACTGCCCTTTAGGCCACCTGCTTCAAAATAACCAAGATTCCTGACAAATCCATGGCTCCCGTGGCCCAAAGCCAGACTGACAAAATCAGAATCTAGGTGGTAGGGCAAGACTCCTTAACTTGTATTTTCTAACTGGCCTCTCAGGATATTTTGAGGAGCATCCAGGTCTGGGAATCACTGGCTTAAGATGGCTTGGGTGCCATGTGAGACCAGCATAGGGACGTTGAGGTGCTCAGAGGATGTTGATTTGCTCCAAGGGCACCCCGTTAGGAGGCAGAAGGACTTGGTTCCTACCTAGATGCCAACTGTGTGCTCTTGAGCCAAGACGACACAGACAACTGTCCTGCCCCTTTCTGGGCTTGCATACGGTCTTCTGTAGGGGTTGAGAGCCCCTTCCAGGTACAGAACTCCACCTTTTCCTAACAGATGAGCAGAAAGAGAACTAAGATGGGTTCAAGAGCACATAGGAGGTGTCCCTGGGATGGTGAGGACCTTCCTGGCCTCTCAGCCTCCCCTGCCAACACGGGGAAGGAGACAAGAGGTGGCAGGCAGGTTCCTGGCTGCAGGTCCAAGCGGCTGCTCCCCCTGCAGAGCCTCCGGAAGGAGGCAGGAGGACCAGACCCAGATCCCAGGCACCCTGCCCCTCTGACAGTCAGCTAGGTCTTCCGGAAATGGCACCGAGGGGAAGCGCTAAATCACGTACAGATTACAGCCGTTCTGTTTGCCTTTTTCCGCAGTAGATCCGATGATTTAAATTAGGTCTCGATTCTTGTTTAAATTATAGTTTACTGTTCTGCACCCCGCTCAGAAGTGAATTACCTTAAGCAGCGGTATTAATAACATGGTTATAATTAAGCCTCATTACTGCAGGCAGTTTGCTGAAACAAATTGCTTCTTCATTATTATTATAGCACCTTTGGTAAAAAGACATTTCCCCAGAATGCGACCTTGATGCTTTATATAGTAAAAGCCGAGATATGATAGAGATGTAAGGATGAATTAGCATCTTTTGCCTTCTCTATCCAGCTCATTAGAAGGAAAGGAACGCAAGTCAAATCCAAACAGCCTTGATGGCAATTTTAACCTGTATGAAATGGATAATGAATAGTTGTGAACTTTCCGCGACATTTTTGTAATGGTGTTTTATTTATACGACGCTACTATTAAAATGAAGAAAGAAATACAAGGCGGGGAGTGTAGAGACAGGAAAACCCAGGAAGGTCTTACCAGACAGCCGATGGCATTGAACCTGGGCTTGTTATCATCAATTGGTTTGAGAATTTCTGGCCCAGAGCCTGTTACATTGGGGGAGAAAAAAGCGGTGGAGGGTCTGTTATTTATTCTAATTCTGCTGCCTTACTCTGGCCTTGAGGCCTGGGAAAGAAAGGGCCCTGGAAGGAATGACCTAGAAACTTTGCAAACCAAGTTTGAAAGGCAGGTGAACTTCTGAGGATGTGTGGAGCGTCAGGAAACCTGTGATGCCCAGTGGGGCTCTGGGAGCTCCCTCTGGAGAAGCTTGGGGGCCCCCCTCCTGCCCCTCTCACGACCCCCACCGCCAGCAGGTGCTGAGGCCAAAGCGCAGCTTTGAGGGGCTCCAGGACTCGGCTGGGTCATTTTCTGTTCTGCTTATTAATTACTCTTTCTGGTGATAATTAAAACTCTGAAAACTAATTTTGTTTGGTGATTTACTCTTTTTTTCTGTGATTAGATGTGGTGATTAGAACGTGCTTCGTACCACATTAGCGTTTTCTTAGAAAGAGGCGAGCAGAGGCTCACACGCAGGCACTGGCACCCGTGGAGGGCAGCCCCCTGTCACAGGGAGAGCTGCCCCCGCCACAGCCACGACAGCCCGAGCCCCCCCTCCCAGCCCGTCCTGCCCCCCTAGTGAGTGAGGGGCAGCCCTGGCCCCTGAGGCCAGCCCGAGACCCTGGCAGGGTCTAACCCATCTCTCCTGACATGATCTCCTGCTACAGACACATCACCCCTGTCATCTGTGGTGCCATAAAGACACTCTTCATGGGCGTGCCGTGTTTCTGGTCACACAGGCTGCCCCAGCAGAACAACATGGCACAATCCATAAAATAGATCCTCTCTCCACCCCTTGCACTCACCCACCCACCCATCTATGATACCCAAGAGGCGAGAGCAGCCCTGACAAACCAATTGCCCACCCAAAGCCCTAGGACCAACCTCTGGGTGCCATGGGTCCTCCCAATGAGCAGCAGAGCTGCAGGTGCAAGGCCCCACCCTGAGACCACAGAAGGTAGTCAGTGAGAATGTGGGCTCCTGGAGTCAGACACACCTGGGTACAGATTCCAGGCCCCTACTTAGCAGCTGCGTGGTCTTCGGCAAGTGACTGAAGTATTCTCAGCCTCAGACCCTTGCCACCCCTACGTGTTGTAGGAGTACACGGGTGAGGGTATGCACAGCACTCAGCAGAGTGCCCAGCACACCATACATGCTCAGTGAGTGGGGCTGTTATCATAATGCCTCCCCCATGAGCCTTCTTCTTTCTCCAGGAAAGTAGCTCCTGTGCCATGTAGGAGGTGATAACTCAGCCTCCAGGATGGCTGCGGAAAGGTCAGCAGGCCAGCCAGGGGATTCTCTTTATTACACAAAAAGCTCCCAAGACTCGCAGGACCCATTTGGAACAGACCTTCAGGCCTCAAACTCTGTTTCCCTTAGTGGTAGGGTGGCTGCGCTCTGCCTGGCAAATGAATCAGGATAGTAAAAAGGAGACAAGCAACTCACAGCTCCCCTGCTACCTTGCCCTTCCTGGACGAGCAGCATCTGTGGTTCCTTACCATTCACCCCACAAGAGGGCTTCTCTTTCATTTATGGGTCATCCCCGGGCACGTGCTATACGCCTGGCACTGAGTGAGGCACAGTGGTCACAGCACTAAATGACTTCTACACGTTTTGGACCTCAAACAGCTTCCAGCCTCAGGGGCGGGTGTGTCTCTAGTTAGAAGGAGAGTCAGGAGGGACGGGGAGCCAGAAATTCTCACCTGAGATGAGGGGTGGCTTCACCTGGCACTCAGAACACAGGGGAAAAGGTTAACAGGCCAGGAAGAGAAGACAGAGACAGAGAAGTCCCCGCAAGCCAAGGCAGATTGGCAGATAGTGCCCAGCGCACTCAGAAAATGGGAAGTGGGATGAGCCAAGCTCAGGGTGTTCAGAGAGATGTTACAGGCCTGGGACTTGAATTGGGTTGAGCCCAATTCCTTGTTGAGCTTTAAAGCCAAACCAAAGAGTCTGAACTTCTTCTGCAGGCCTTTGAGACTCGCTGAAGGATGTGGGGGCAGGTGACATGGTTCCGCTTATGTTTTACAAAGGTTACAGTGACAGCAGGGAGAGACAGGACTGGAGAGGGGGAGGCAGGCTGGCAGGAGCTCGGGAGGCTCAGCGACCGCTGCCGAGGGTCGGAGTGAAGGTGAGCAGGCCCCAGCCTGGAGCTTGAGCCAAACGTGGGGCCTTGCTCTGTTGTTCCCTCAAGGTGTCTCTCAGCTCAGCCCATTCTCCAGGACTAAGTGGTAAGGACCCCGCCATCTGCCTGCCTTGCTGCTTTCTGACAAGTACTCAGGAGGCAGCCAGGCACCTTACATCTCACTCTCCATTTTGCTTCCTCTTGTGTGGATGAGGCCCTGGTCCTTCACCCTCCCTGACCTGCCCACAGTCAACCCCTGGGGTGAAGGCACCCCAACACCTGGACACAGTCTGATTGCCATTTGGGCTCTGAAGCCCTCCTCAATACCACCTTTGTGGCAGCCAAGGCATTGAAATCATATCTTCAGGGGGTCCTCCCACTTTCTGGTCTCCTTCTCCCCTCCTTGCCATGGCTCTGACCCCCTGGCACTCCCACCATCAGGGCATTTAGACAGGAGAGCCATGGCTGCACGCTCCTCCTGCAGGGGCCTGGGTGGCATTTGAGGCAAAAAGTCACGAAGCCAAAGCTGAACTTTCACAGACGTTCAGTCTCTTGTCATTTCCCTACTTTGCAAAGAATTGTGAGTCCAGCTGAATGATGCCGAGTGTGCAATTAGATCAAAGGTTACTGCAGAGAAGAATCTCTGCCATTGTTAAGTGAAGATAGAGACCAGCCAGGGCCTCCTGTAACCTTTTCCTTGAAAGCTTAACCCCTTGTGGGCTGAGTTGTATAGAAGGCTGGAATAATGTGCTTTTCAGCCTCTTGCAGAGAATCACCAAGGCCAGCACCACCCCAATCCCACCCTCACCAGCCCTAGGAGTGGGGGGAGGGGGGACGGCCAGTCCAAACCAGTGTGGAAGGAACAAGATGGAGAAGGGGACAGAGAGTTAGTCTAAGGCAGTTTTCTGATTTGCAGGAACCCCCAGACCTTCCTTTCTTATTTGTGGTTTGTGGGCAGAGCACAAGGCTGTGTGATGTGGGGAGAAGCTACAGCAATGATCCATCTGATTGGCTGCAGGTAAGCAGCTCTGGTCCAAGGCGGGGACTGGGAGGACGCAGAGCAATGGTAGCAGATGGAGAATGACAGGAACGGAGAACGCTGGTTTTCCCAGAATAGCCCTGATTGCATACAGTGCTGGTAGTAAATATATAGTGAAATGTCACATAACATGCATGACATTGCATTTATACAGCAGGAAAGAGACTTTGTGTTATAATGAATGATACCACTTAACACACTCTTTTGATATTTGTTTATGACTATATTACCCCCTAGACTCTGAGCTAGTAAAGATCAGAAACTGTCATATTTATCTTTGATTCCCAGCATCTAGCGTGGTCCTGACATACATGGGACATCCCCAATTAATATTTGCTGAATCAATAAAAGGAAAGGAAAGGAAAGGAAGGAAGGAAGGAAGAAGGAAGGAAGGAAGGAAGGAAGGAAGGAAGGAAGGAAGGAAGAAGGAAGGAAGGAAGGAAGGAAGGAAGGAAGGAAGGAAGGAAGGAAGGAAGGACGAAAGACCATATTAACATTTTTGTGCATATATTCAGAGCCAGGTAGTCACATAGGCATTTATTACTTATGAATCTTACACTTGTTAACTAGGTAACATCATCTTGCTGCTCTTGCGAGCAAAACGAAGCTCCAAGATGCATAATGGATTTGCCCAAATCACATCAGGATTTGAACTCGTAGTCATCTGGCTCCAAAGTTCATTCTCAATTTTGAAAGTCTGTTCAAGATAGAAATTGCAGTGAATGTTTTCTGGCTCCTCAGTAGCAGCTCTCTCTCCTTTGAGTAACACGACCTCAACTTTCCTTTCAAGAGATAGCCTTCCTCGCTCTCAGCCTGAGTGCTGTGGGAAGAACTGACTCAGCTCCCTCTCTTCAGGGGATCTTAGGACTCGAGGACCCTTTGGAACACAGCAGATCCAGGTCCACAGCTTTGTTTGGACAGTCACCTCATCCTTAGATCAGAACCAACAAAACACAGTCTAGCCTTTACAAGAGAATTATTGAGAGGGGAGCTACTTGTTGACACCCATCCTTCTCAGCTATCTCCTGGTACACAGATCTGAAGGCCAGGAAATTCTCTTTCCCAGACTCCCTCCCCAGCCCAGTCTCCATGTGAGTGCACCAGCAAGAGGCATCTGTACAAGATGTGGAAGGTAGAAGAGAAGCAGCGACCATTTTTGTGCAGCGTCCAGACATTCCCTTGCGAGTCACATACTTGGATTCCCTGTGACCACTGGTGGTCCCTTCCCAGATGTTCTTTGCATTCCAGGTTTCCTTGAGGCTAGGAGCTGCCTTCCCAGCCTTTGCTCCCCAGTCCTTCCCATGAAGGTGTAAATTTTACTCTTCATATGAAACTCATTGTTCCTCCATATACCTAAGTGGCTTCCAGTTTCTGGAGAAGTTTCCAGTGACTTATATGCAGGGGGGCTCTCCTGACTATCCCAGCCCTGCTGGGGGACATCCTGGGGAACCTGAGAAGCAAGCACTGGAGGGAGGACAGATCTGAGAGATGGGAAGGAACCTGAGACCTGATGAGGTCAGGGGAGCCCACACCCCATCCCCACCCCCACCCCCATCCAGCTTTGTCTGAGCCCCGCTGATCCCTGGGCTTCTCAGTGCCTACCCTAATGAAGCTCCCCTTGGCAATTACTTAAACCCATTTCCTCTTGCATTTGGCCAGGGGTATCTACAGCTAAGGACCCCGGCTGAATCATCCTCAGCCTTTGGGCAAGGGCAGAGACTTCAGGCTTCTCCTTAGGCACCTATTTCAGCTTCAGGTGGCCTCTCCAGCAAATTCCTGGGTCTGCGCCCCTGCCAAGCTTCCCCAAATTCCAAAGAGCTCAGTGCAACAGTTCTTCACCTAGAACCCTGCAGGCCTCAAGACCCGCCTCCTGAGCCCCCTCTCTTCCTGGCTGAGATATCCTCCTCCTAAATCAGCTTACAACACAAGGAGTTGATGCCTCTTTGCTGTGATTTCAGAAGCGGCAACATTTTCCTCTTCCCTTCACCGCTGTCCTTTCAGACCACCCCACCCCCTTCCACAACTCCCTTCCTCCTGCTGCACACCATCCCTGTGTGGGGGGTGGGGAGATAAGATTCAGCAATTAGATATTCATAGTTCATAGTCCTACTCCTAGGGCCTCTGGCCACCGTTAGCGTGGGGCAACGCAATAAGGTTTAGCAGGGAGCTCAAGACAGGGTAAGAAGAGGAGTTCTAGGCCCCAAGATGAAGGTTGGGCTAATGTCTCTGAGCCTCAAATTTCTTCACTGGCACAGTGAGGGGCAAAGGTCTCCGTGAGGGGTGAGGCTGGCCACACTTTTGCTCACCGTGAGCCGAGTCGTGGCAACCTCGATTGAGAGCTTACCATGAGCCAGACCCTTAAACTGTTTCATGCATTATGTCATTTCATCCCTACAAATCCCACCCCAGGGCCCTATCTCCATCTGCATATTACAAAGAAGGAGACCTCAGTGCACAGTTGTGCTATGTTACTGCAGAGAAGAGGAGAGAACATTCGAACCTGAGCAGGCTGACACTAAAACTCACACTACTAATCTTTACTTCTTATGGTGGCTTGGTTGAATATTTTACTGAAACATTTTTGTTTGTTGGTTTGTTTGTTTGTTGGTTTTACAGTATGAAAAACACATGATCTTTGGGAACCACAAACGGGAGTCTGCCTGGGGCAGAGGGGATGTGGAGTTGAGGGTCAGGAAGACACGCTGCTCCAGGGCTACCTCCCACTCCCTAGCCAGCCCAATGGGTTCAAATATACCCCCACTTTTTTTCAGTTAAAGTAACTGTATGTCTATTTGAAAACCACTGCCCTAGATTTTTGTGGGACACATACAGAAGGCTATGTAAAAGAAAAGAAAGTCTAATAATTTTTTTAAAAGACAAATGTGGCTACCACATTTGTTCAATAGCTGCTTGTGTGTGTGTGTGTGTGCGTGCACACACACTCTCCAGACCTACGATAAAGTGTGTATAATACACATGGACAATCCCCTGCAGCTCTGACCTAATTCTGAGGGGCAACCTCCAGAGTAGAAGGGGTTGTGTGGGCAGAAGGAAGCCGGGATGTGCTGTTGGCACTGGGACCCGGGCAGGCCAGCCTCCCCGTCCAGCTCCTGGTCCAGCTTTCCCAGGGCATGGCAGCGCCCAGCCCACGGAGGCTGCAGAGAAGCTGCTCCTTCAATTCATTTCTGGGCCGCTAATGGTTTCCGGCCTCTTCATTTGCATCCATAATTGACAGCTCCTTAGCAGCTCATTAGGAAAGTAGGGCTCTTTGTGACCAACAAAAGAGGGGAATGAGTCCCTGAGGGTGGGATTTGAGAACACGTTTAAGAATCTGAGAAAGACAGCAGACAGACTCACAGGAAACAAGAGGATGAAGGAGTTCACAAGAATCAGGGGCAGTGAACCCCAGCTTTGCAGCACTGGACAGTGAGCCTAGAACCTGCATCTGCTCCTGTCCTGGAGGCTCGGACAGCAGGAGCCCTAGAGAACAACACCTGGATGCTCCAATGGTCCTCCCTGCCTCACCAGACCCAGGCTGGGCTCTCTGGGCCTCCTGGCATCCACAAGCAGTGGCTGGCCCCTTCCACTATCTGAACCCCCATGTGAGGGAGATATTAACAGGAGGAGGCAACCATGCATTCATTCTATAACCACTTTTTGGGCACCAACTGTTTATCAGCCATAGCCCACATATTAGGTTGTTTTAATCCTCACGATGGAATTATATAACCCAGTTCATTATACAAAAAAAAAAAAAAGAAAGAAAGAAAGAAAGAAAGAAAGAAAGAAAGAAAGAAAGAAACCAAAGCACACACACAGAAGATTTACTAATACATTTAAAGTCACATAGATTTTGAAGCTAGAGCTCACACGTCCCATAAACATTCCCCCGCAGCAGCGCAGTGAACCACCTTAGGACACATGAGGGTGAAAGGAGATGCCTGCACAGCAAATTCTACAGGAATTCAAGGCAGGGAGAGGCTGCTCTGGACTCAGTAAGTCAAAGTAGACTGCCTGGAGTGGGCGGTCCTTGGGTTAGGTTTCAAAGGATGAGTTGGGTTTGGAAAAAAAAAAAAAAAAGAGAAAAGGAAAGGGACTTTAGGTGAAGGTAAGATGCAAGGAATAGACCCAACAGTGACCCCATAGTGAAAGGCCTCTGCACATCCTGGGAGCTTGAAAGACCATGTCCCTGTAGCAGAGGGTGCAGGTGAGGGTACGAGCCAGTGACTGTGCGGCTCCAAAGGAGCTCTGTGGCCAGAGCCAGGACAACAGCAAATGCCAGACAAGGAATGAGGACCACAGGCTCTGGGAGTTGAGAGATATAAAAGATGCTGGAGAAAAAGATACGGAGCTTCAGAAAGCTGACCCAGCCAACAGGGGGCACTCATCCTCTGGGGGCCAGGCCCCACTGGCGCTGGGCTTCAGGGAAGCACAGAGCTCCCCTAGGCTATTTCTAGTAAATTGACTCCCCTCTCAGGGTGCAGCCAAGCCCCCTCCACTTGCCACCCGAGGCTTCCTTTCTGACACGTGGGGCTTGGCCTAGCACCCGGGCACACTCACCCCCTGCCAGGGCTTGGCTCTACACACCAGGTCTTCCCACAATGTGCTTCTCTGCCCACTGCTGACTAGGGCACATTGTGAACTCCTCTTCTCATCAATGCCACCCTCCTCCTCAGGTTCCTGGTTCTTCCCTTCAACCTGGGTTATCATCACCCCTGATGGACCTCTTCTCTGAACCCCCAACTAGAATTTGTGTGTGGCTCCCTTCACATTTCCTGGCATATTTTTGTTAAAGACTTTACTTATTTATTCATGAGAGACACAGAGAGAGAGAGAGGCAGAGACAGGCAGAGGGAGAAGCAGGCTCCCCGCGGGGAGCTCAATGTGGGACCCGATCCCAGGACCCCAGGATCACGCCCTGAGCTGAAGGCAGACACTCAACCACTGAACCACCAAGATTTCCCTCCTGGCATATTTATTGGCCTAAATTACTCCACCATTTTTCATGGTATCTTCTCTCTCGCAGTGATGACCGCCTAGCCTGAGCAAACCTGAGTCCTCCCTCTTCCTTGCCAAGCCTTTTCGAACAATCCCCTGCCCACGGGCCTCTTTCCCCTCAGAGCTCTCACCTCCGCTTTAAACACTGAGGCTCGCTTGCAGAGTATGTGTTTCCCATCCAGTCCTTTACTCATCTATTCACTGCAGGCAGTGATGATTCCCGTGGACCCCGACCTGAGTCTCACTGTCTGGGGGGAAATCACTAGCCAGCTCCAGACCACAGTTGTGTCCTGTGTAGGATGGGGCGATAAGCATAAATCTGGTGGGGAATTTTACAGACATTAAGTAAGTAATATTCAAGAATGCACCTCACACAATCCCAGGTGTCTACAGCCAATTGATAAATGTCCAGTGATTCTGAATTAGAGAATCCACCTCACCTGCAGTCTGTGAGAATCCACACGGCGGACACCCTCATAAGCCCATGTCACATCCACTCTTCCTTTTGTTCGCTTTGCCCCATCGTTCCATTTCCCACTCACTGGACCCAGGATACTGCTAGGTACAGAGCAAGCTTCAATAGACACCTGCCAACTTTGTGAAAGTGAGTTTGCCTTCTGCAGACCTGGCTCCCAGGGCACTCAGTCCACAGTGACATCAGTAGTGTTAGGGGAGGCTGGAAGTCCTGACCCAATCCTCCCTCTCAATGGTCATTCCCACTCTCTAGCAGGAGGTGGCTGCAGGCAGGGAGTGGTGGATCATTTTGGCTGCATGCTTGCTACACTGTCAGCCCCAGGAACCTGGAGACAGCAGGAATGACCCAGCCCTTCAGCAGAGCACTACTGTTGGCACTCAGGCTCCCGCCAGACCTGCCACCATCAGGTGGCCTCCCTACGAGCCACAGCTCCTTGTCCTGGGGCCTGCGCAAGTCCAGCTGAACTGGAATCTGCCTCTTCTGAGAAGCTAGTTTTGCCCAAGGCCATCTGGGGGTCTTGGCCAGATAATTGGTTCCAGAAGCCCAACCACCAATCCCAAATAAATCCTGATGGTGTCCCAGCAGGGGAGGTGGGGAGGGCTACACAGAGCTGGGATATGAAACACCTGGCCTCCAGGTGCTGTTCTGCTGATAACTAGCAGAGAAACTGTGGACAAGTCACCACCTTTACCAGGCTTCCCTCTTTTCCTTGGCAAGCCACAGGATTATAGCACTGCCCTCCGAGCTCCCTGCCTAGTGCAAAGGTGTATGAGGCCTATGTTCCAGGATCGACAAGGCCTTTTGTCAACCAGCTTCCAGCCAGAGAGTCTTTCCCCATATCTAACCTCACCACTTCCTCCTGCAAATTAAATTCACTCTTTTCTGTTACTCACTAGGCTAAAAGCAAATTGTCATCATTTTTTGCTCCGTTTCCAGTGTTCTCAGCAAGCATGGGGGTGAGGAGCTTGTGCTGAGCCAGAAAGAAAGAGAAGGAAGCTTTAGTAAGAAGGTCCCTTTCATCCTCAGGACTCAGATTAAGAGCTACCTCCTCAAAAAAACCTTTCTGACCACTTGATCCAAATCAGGGCCCCTGACACCATCACCTACACCCATTATTCTCTGTCACGCGTCATCCCTCCTCTGTTTAACCCCTCCGTAGCAGATACCACTATCTGTCATTCATTGTTTGTTCATTTATTACTTGGCTCTATATTCATTTCCTATTGCTACTGTAACAAATTACTAAAAATTTACTGGCTTATAACAACACAAATTGGGTTGGAGGTCAGAAGTCCAAAACCAGCTTCATTAGGCTAAGATCAAGGTGTTGGCAGGCCTGTGTCTCCTCTGAAAACTCCAGAGAAGAATCCATTTCCTTGCCTTTCTACCTTCTAGACACCACCTGCATTCCTTGGCTCAGGATTGTTTCCTCCATCGTCAAGCCCACAGTACAGCATCGTCAAATCACTCTCTGCCCCTGCTTCTATTGTCACATCTTCTCTAACACTGGCCCTATTGCCTCTTTCTTATAAGGACCTTTGTGATTATATGGTATGCACCCAGACAATCCAAGATAATGTCCCCATTCCAAAATCCTTAACTTACTCATACCTACAAAGACCCTTTTGTCATATAAAGTTGCATGTTTATATGTTGTGTAATTAAGACATAGACATCTTTGAAAATCAATATTCAGACTATCATAAGCATCAGGAGGTATAAACTTTGGCCTGAATCTTCAGACAATATGGAGAACTGGGCACTCTAACTATAAGTGAAAGAAAGAAGAGGGAAAAAATGCATTTGGTAAAGAGGAAAAAAGTAGCTCTCACCTCTGCTATCAATTCAGGTAGAAAGTAGTAGTTCAGGTGTTTTTGCCTTCCTTATCCAAACAAGAAACCAATATGCCATAAAAAATATGATCTTGGAAATGGAGTGTGACAGAGGTAGAAAATTCTGGGAAGGAGCAATCTGTTCTCCAGCACTGTGGAATAAACTCTGGGCATCCCTGGAGGAGCAGTCCAAACTAATTCACTTGCTGTCACCTGATAAGACATGCCAATGTCCAGCTCTGCCCCTCCCCATATCTTAGCCACTGGTGGTATCTCAAAGGACAAAAAGTGAAATCCTTTTCTGGCAATTTGAAATAATGAGGAATGGATACTAAAATAGCCAACAACTAACAAGGAAAACTCACAGCATCTTCCATACAATAAAAAATTACTAGGCACACAAACAATCAAGATAATATAATCCATGAGGAGCCAAATAAATTAAAATCAACTCAAAACAGTAATACATGTTAAAATTAGCTCATAAATTTATCAAACCAGTTACTATGACTGCATTTCATATGTTGAAAAACTAAACAGAGATGTAGAAGGTGCAGAAAAGATCCCAACTGAACTTCCAGAAATGAAAACTCAAAACATAAAATAAAAAAGACGCTAGACAGGATTAATGGCAGATTAGGCATTTCAGAAGACAAGATTCGTGAATTGGAAGGCATGGTAACATAAACCAAAATGAAAACACAAAAAGAAAAGAGAACTTTAAAAATAAATAGAGCACCAGTAAACTGAAAGACAACTTCAAACACCCTAATATATATGTAATTGGGGTCTCCAAGAGAGGAGAGGCAAAAAAAAAAGATTTTCCAAATTTGATGAAAACTATAAATTGACAGACCCAAGAAGTCCAATGAACCCCAAGCACAAGAAACACAAAGAAAATTATAAAGCAAGATACATCACAATCAAGCTGCTGAAAATAAATAACACAAAAATATTAACAGAAATTAGGGGAGAAGCTGTGTTATATACAAAGGAACAAAGATAAGGTTGGCAGTAAATTTCTCACTGGAAACAAGGCAAGTGAGAACACTGTGGAATAACATCTTTAAAATACTAAAAGAAAAAAAATGGCCAACCTAGAATTCTGTACAAAGCAAAAAATGTCTTTCAAAAATAAAGGCAATATAAAGACTTTTTAGGCATAAAAAAGCTGAAGTAATTCATTGTTAGCAGACCCATAATGCAAGAAATGTTAAAGAACATCTGCTAAGCTAAAGGCAAATGATACCAGATAAAAATATGACTCTGCACAAAGGGATGAAAAACATCGGCCATGGTAACTATATAGGTAATTATGTAAGTTGTTCTTCCCTAATTGTTTAAATATCTTTGGAAAATAAATGACTGAACAAAAATGATAGTAGTGTAGTATGGAAGTTATAACATAGGTAAAATGTGTATAACAATAGCATAGAATAGAAATCCAACTGGAATAGAATAGAAATTCAACTGGAATGAGAAAAAGATACTATAAGCCCTAAAGTGACTGATAAAAAAAATAAAATTACAGTTCATGACACAGCAAGGAGAATGGGATAGAATTTAAAAATATATTCAACAACCCAAAAGAAGATAGAAAAAAGAGAAATATCAATGGAACAAATTTAATACAAAAGGCCAACATGATAGATTTAAACTTAACCATATCAACAAGCACTTTAAATCTAAATTGACTTTAATTGCCACAATTATGAAACAGATAAAAAATGTAAGATCCTATTATACACTTCCAACAAGGAAAACATATCAAATGTAAAGACACAAATAGTTTGAGAGTAAAAGGATGCAAAAAGTATACCATACTAACATTAATTTTAAAATTTAAAAAATGGAAACAGATTTCCAATCCTAAGAAGGTGGAATAAATGTACTTTTCTCTATTCATCCTAAGTAAAACTAAAGAGTCTAGATGCTGTATATAAAACATAAGACAATCTTAAAAGGTGGAGAGAATAAAGCAGATCAGCTAGGGAACTCAAGACTCCAGAAATAATATGATGGTGAGTTCCCTGGGATTTCTTTTTGCCTCATAATTCCAGAAGAATATATAAAGACACCAGCAACCTAGAAATGCCGATAAACACAGATGAAAAAAAAAAGAAGAAAAAAGCAAGACTGTTCTTTATAGCCAAAGACCAAGAAAAGAGCATCTTAGCAATACAGAAAAGTTTAGAAAATCACTTCTTACTTGAGCTTAATACCATAGAAAGAAAATTGGCTTTATCACAGCCTATACTATAAAGGCTGACTAGGGAGCCTAGATTCCACTATCATGAAGCTAAACAAGGCTTCTCAATATCCCCACCAGTGAGGTGTCAGAGAAGGCCAAGTAGAAGCCAGGGCTTTCATTTCCACCAGCTGGTTTAAATCTGTTCTATCTTCATAATATCATTAGAAACGTCATGGAGGTCCTGACCTTCCACTCACACCTGGCAATAATGAGGAAACCCTCCTCCTCTCCACTGGGGTATAGTCAGAAAAGACCTAGTTAGGACTTTCATCATGACCCAAGTACAGAAACCACTCCCACCACAGCATCACTGGAGACCACCTGTGGAGCTGGAGCCCTCACTATAATGCTATAATGCCCAGTTATAATGAAGAGCCTCTCCTTGGGTGTCAACCAAGGCTGAATGGGGAATCTGAACTTCTACCTCTGCCTACCAGGAACAAAGCAGCAATACCTCCTACCCCTAATGGACCAGTATAAGAGAAAGCAGTTAAATAGAAAGTATAAATAAGAACCAGTGTTGAACATATTATTAAAATTTCCATGGCTCAATAAAAAGACACTCATCATACCAAAAACTAGGAAGATTTCAAACTAAATTTAAAAAGATAATCAGTAGGTGCCAACACTGAAATGACAGAGATGTTAGAATTATCTGATAAATATTTGAAAGCAACCATGGTAAAAAACGCTTCAGTGAGCAACTATAAACATGCTTGAATCAAATGAAAAAATAGAAAGCCACAGCAAAAAGAATAGCAGATACAAAGAATAACTAAATGAACATTTTTGACCAGAAAAACTCATGTCTCAGTAGATAAACTTCACATCAGAACAGAAGGGAGAGAGAAAAAAAATATTGAACTGGAAGATAGAACAATAGAAATGAGTCAATCTGAACAACTGAGAGAATAGACTAAAACAAAAATTAAGTCTCATGGATCTGGGGAATAATAATAAAAAAGATCTAACATTTGTGTTATCAGAGTCCCAGAAGAAGAGAAGAAAGAGGATGGAGCAGAAAAAATACTCCAAGAAGTAATGGCTGAAAACTCCCACAATTTGTGAAGAGATATAAACCTATAGAGTTAAAGAGCTGAGCAAATCCCAAACAGAATAAACCCAAAGAAATCCATGCCCGGACACAGAATAATTAAACTTCTGTAAACTAAAGACAAAGAAAAATCCTTGACATAACCAGTGGAAAAACACCTTATTCTTAGGAGAGAAACAATTCAAATTACAGTGAACTTCTCATCAGCAGCCATGGAAGCCATGAAGAAGTGACACAATATTTTTCAAGAGTTGAGAGAAAAGAACTGTCAACTCAGAATCCTATTGCACAACAGTATTTATCCTATATTTGGCAAAACTTTCCTGCAATCATGAAAGGAGGATAAAGATAGTCTCAGAAGAAAGAAAACTAAAAAATATTGTTTTCCAGGAGATCTAACAAAAAAAAAAAAAAAGGAAGGAACCTTGGAATATCAGAAAGTAAGAATGAACATGGTAAGCAAATACGTATAAATTCATTAGGATTTATTTCTCTTGAATTTCTAAATTATATTTGACAGTTAAAATGAGCACTATAATATTGTCTGATCTGGTTCTAAGTGTACTTAGAGGAACTATTTAAATGAATGATTTTATAAATCAGGGAAGGTAAAGAAACATGAAGGGAGGTGAGATTCCCATCTTATCTCTTCATCAAACTGGTAAGATGACGATATTAGTTGCCCATGGTAAGTTATCTATATATAATATAATACCTAAAGTCACCAATAAAAAAAGCTATATAAACAAGTACATTCAAAAACATTATTAATAAATCAAAATGGAATTCTAAAGAAAAAGTCCCACGTGAAATCAGGAGAAAGAAAACAAACAAACAAAAAAGAGACCAAACAGAAAACCAAGAAAATGACATAATAGACTTAAGCCCTTGATATATCAATAAACACATTAAATGTAAATGGTATAAATACACCAATTTAAAAAGTGGACTAAAGAACTGACACAACTATATACAGTCTACAAGAAACTCACATTAAATATTATGATATAGAAAGGTTGAAAGTAAAAGGATGAAAACTATATACAACACAAACATTCATCTATGGAAAGCAGGAGTAGCTATATTAATATAAGATAAAGTAGACTTCAGAGAAAAGAAAATTATCAGAGTTAGAGAGGGGTGTTATATGATAGAAGAGCCAATTTACTAAGAAGACATAGCAATTCTAAAGGTTATGATCCAAATAACAGAGTTGAAGAATACATGAAGCCAAATTGTTAGTGCTGAAAGGAGAAATAGAAAAAAATACACTTACAGTTGAGTACTTCAACACTCTACCGTCAGTAACTGATAGAACTCCTTGATAGAAAACCAGCAGGATACAGAAGAGCTCAACAACACCATCAAACAAAAGCATCTAATTGGCATTTATAGAACATTCTAGTCAACCACAGTAGAATACACAGTCTTTTCAAGATACCCATGGAACATAAACCAAATAGATCATATCCTGGGACATAAAACAAATTTCAACAAATTTAAGATAATTGAAATCATACAAACTGTCCTCTGACTGCAATACAATCAAACTAAAAACCAGTAACAGAAATATAACAGTAAAAATCTCTGCACACTTGGAAACCAAACCACATTCTCAATAATGTGTTGATTAAGAAGCAAGTGTCAAGGGAAATCTTTTAAAAGGATCGGGAATTGAATGAAAATAAAAATTTGACACATCAGAATTTGTGGGACACAGCTAAAGCAGTGATGATAGGGAAATTTATAGCATTCAATGCAAACATTAGAAAAGAGGAAAAGTCTCAAATCAGCAATCTAAGTTTTCGCCTTAAGAATCTAGAAAAAGGGCAGCCCGGGTGGCCCAGCAGTTTAGCACCGCCTTCAGCCCAGAGCGTGATCCTGGAGTCTTGGGATCAAATCCCACCTCGGGCTCCCTGCATGGAGTCTGCTTCTCCCTCTGCCTGTGTCTCTGCCTCTCTCTCTCTCTGTCTCTCATAAATAAATAAATAAAAGCTTAAAAAAAAGAAAATCTAGAAAAAGAAGAGCAACTTAAAATCAAAGAAAGAAGAAGACAATAAGGAGCTTAAAGAATAAAATTGAAGACAGAATATCAAAACAAAGAGCTGGTTCTTTGAAAAGATCAATATAACTTGAAAAATTCCTAGTATGACTGACAAAGAAAAGAGACACAAATTACCACTATCATGAATGAAAAGGGGTATCATTCCAGACCCTGCAGATAGTTGAAGTATAAAAGAAGGTAAAAGATGGTGGCATAGGAAGACTAGACCCAGAACTCACCTCCTCCTACAGACACACCAAATCTACCCCTAGGTATAGAACAATTCCTCTTGAAGAACTAAGGACTGATTGAACAGCTTCTGCACAATAAGTACAGAGAAGGGTCAGAGAGAAAGAGACATGGTAATGACAGGAACCTCATCTCCAATGTGGCAACCTGGACTAGCGAGGGACATCACTGAGGAGCCCATGCACAGACTCACCCACACTGAAACACAGTGAAAAAATAGTGCCATAAAGAGCTCTTAGACTATAAGTAAAGGAAATCCATTTACTGACCCTAGAGTGTCTACCAAATAGGCAGGAATTTCTAGAACTCTCTCCAGGGTCAAAAGCACTGGAATGCACCATTTTTTACAATCCCTCTCCGCCGTGAGAGTATGGATGGGAGCAGGGTCCAGGCACTCTAGCCATACTGCTAAAGACACACAGGCTGAAAGCAAATGGATGGAAAAAAATATTCCATGCGAATGAAGAGGAAAAGAAAGCTGGAATAGCAATACTCATATCAGACATAATGGACTTTAAAGACTGCAACAAAAACAAAGAAGGGTACTACATAACGATAAAGGGATCAATCCAAGAACAGGAGATAGCATTCATAAATATGTTTATGCACTCAATATAGGAGCACCTAAAAAAATAAAGTAAATATTAGAAGACGCAAGGAAGAAATAAATAGCAATGCAATAATGGGGGAGTTTAATACCCTACTTACATCAATGGATAGATTATCCAGACAGGAAATCAATAAGTAGACATTGGCCTTAAATGACATATTAGACCAGAGAAACTTAACATATATAGAAAGTATTCCATCCCAAAACTATAGAATACACATTCTTTTCAAGTGTGTATGGAACATTCATCAAGATAGATCACATGTTAGGCCACAAAACAAGTCTCAATAGACTCAAGAAGATTAAAAATACATCAAGCATATTTTCCAACCACAGCAGTATGAAACTATAAATCAATTATAAGAAGAAAATAGGAAAAAATACAAACACATGAAGATAAAACAACACACGGTTAAAAAAACCAAAGGGTCAACAGAGAATTCAAGAGGTAATTGAAAATACCTGAGACAACTAAAAATGGAAACACATCTTTCCAAAATCTTTGGGACACAGCAAAAGCAGTTCTAAAAGGAAAGTTCATAGTGACACAGGTCTACCTGAAGAAGCAAGAAAAATTCCAAATGTAATTAACTTCACATCTAAAAGAACTAGAAAAAGAAGAACAAAGCCCAAATTTAATAGAAGTAAGGAAGTAATGAAGATCAGAATGGAAATAAATAGAAAAAATAGAAAAGATTAAAGGCTGGCATTTTTTAAAGATTTTATTTATTTATTTGAGAGAGAGAGTGACAGAAAGAGAGCATGAGTGGGAGGAGTAGAGGGAGACAGAGAAGCAGACTCCCCGCTAAGCAGGGAGCCAGACACCATCAGGCTCCATCCTGACATTCTGGGATCATGACCTGAGCAAAAGGCAGACACTTATCGGAATGAGCCAATCAGGCACCCCAAAAGCCTGGGTTTTTGAAAAAATAAACAAAAGTGATAAACCTCTAGCCAGATTCATCAAGAAAAAGAAAAGGGAGAGGGACCCAAATAATGACAAGCATACCTTGAGATACTGTAAGTTCAGTTTCAGATCATTGCAATAAAGCAAAAATATTGCAATAAAGTGAGTCAATGATTTTTGTTTGGTTTCCCAGTGCATATAAAAGTTATTTTTTATACTATATTGTAGCCCACTATCCGTAAAATAGGATTATGGCTAAAAAACAATGTATATACCATGATCTGATCTTTCCATGAGTCATAATCACTAGTCACAGATCATCATTGCAAATATAATTATAATGAAAAAGTTTGAAATATTGTGAGAATTACCAAAATGTGACAGGGATATGAAGTGAGGAAATGCTATTGGAAAAAATGGCACTGGTAGACTTGCTCAATGCAGGGTTGCAGGTTCAACATCACTAATTAGGGAAATGCAAATCAAAACCACAATGAGATACCATGTCACACCTGTCAGTTGGCTATTATCAAAAAGACAAGAAGCAAAAAGAATTGGTGAGGATGTGGAGTAAAGGAACTTTGGCACACTGTTGGTGGGAATGTAAATTGACACAACAACTATGGAAAACAGTCAATTGAGATTTCCTCAAAAAATTTAAATATAACTGCCATATGATTCATTTCTGGTTATTGATCCAAATGTAATGAAAGCACCAACTTGAAGAGATATTTTGCACTTCTGTGTTCATTGCAACATTATTTACAATAACCAAGATACGGAGTCAGCCTAATTGCTCACTGATAGATAAATGGATAAAGAAACTCAGCAATAAAAAAGAATGAAATCTCGCCATTTGCAACAACATGGATGGACCTAGAGGGTATTATGCTAAGTGAAATAAGTCAGACAGAGAAATACAAATACTATATCATTTCATATGCATGTGGAATGTAAAATACAAAAACAAATAAACACAACAAACCAGAAACAGACTTGAAGACACAGGAAACAAACTGCTGATTACCAGAGGGAGGAGGTTGATTTTACTTCGATTAAAAAAAATTAAAAAAATTAAAAGGGATTACTATGGGGCAGTCCAGGTGGCTCAGCGGTTTAGCACCGCCTTCAGCCCAGGGCCTGATCCTGGAGACCTAGGATCGAGTCCCATGTCGGGCTCCCTGCGTGGAGCCTGCTTCTCCCTGTGCCTCTGCCTCTCTCTCTCTCTGTCTCTGTCTCTCATGAATAAAGAAATCTTTTTTTTAAAAAACGAATTACTATGAACAACTATACACATATATTTGACAATGTAAATGAAATGGATAATTCCTCAGAAAACACAGACTAGAACAAATCATCTAAAAATTAAATAGATCATTAAGTAGCTCTGTTACTATTCAGGAAATTGAATGTGTAATAAAAAATTCCCCCAAATTTTGAATCTCAGATTCAGATGGTTTCACTGGGAAATTCCATAAAACATAAAAAGAATTAACATCAATTTGACAAACCACTTCTAGAAAATAGAAGAGGAGAGAATATTTTTCAATTAATTTTATGAAGCTAATATTACTCTGATACCAAACTTGACAAAGACTGTAATCAAAAAGAAAACTATCATTCCCCAGAAATATAGATATGAAAATTCTTAACAAAATGTTACCAAATAGATTTCAGTAACAAAATTAAAGAATTAAACACCATGACTGAGTGGGATTTGTTTTAAGGATGCAATACTGGTTCAATATTCAGAATTTAACTAATGTAATCCACAATATTAATGGATTAAAAAAGAAAAACCATATGACTATATCAATCAATACAGAAACAGCATTTGACAAAATTCAATGCTCATTCATAATTTAAAAAAACTAGGAGAAATAATAACAGAGGAGAACTTCCTCAATTAGATAAAGAGTGACTACAAAAACCTATAGTTAACTAAGTCATGTACAACTGAATGCTTCCCCTCTGAGACTGGGTAAAATGAAAGAATATCTTCTTCACTCTAATTCAACATAATGCTGAAAGTTCTAACCAGTGCAATAAGGTAAGAAAAGGAAATAAAATGCATACAATTGCAAAGAAAGAAATAAAACTGTATCTATTTGTTAGATGATACAACTGCATAGGTATAATATTCCAAGGATCTACAAAAACATATAAAACTAGTGAGTTCAACAAGATTGCAGGATATCAGATAACATACAGAAAGGAATTGGATTTCTGTATACTAGCAAAAAGCACATGGAAACCAAAATTTAAAATAAGATACCATTACAATCACTCTTTTAAAAAATAAATACTTACATGTAAATCTAAAAAAAAAGAACATAACAATGCTGGTAGGTTAACAGCTACATAATGTCAGTGAAAGTAATCAGCAAGATCTAAATAAATGGAGAGATAGCTCTGCTCACAAATTGGAAGATACCACAAAGATGAGTAAAGATATTAACTCTTACCATATTAATATACAAGTTTAATGCTTTTCCTATTTAAATACCAGACCAATATTTGGGTATGGATAAGATTACTATAAAATTTATATGAAAAGACAAAGGAGCTGAAACAGCTGAAACAATTTTTAAAAAATGAATAAAGTGAGAGGAATTGGTCTACTTGATTTCAAGACTTACACAGTTACAGTAATCAAGACTGCAGGTATTGGCAGAGAAATAGACATAAAGATAAATGGAACAGAATAGAGAATCCAGAAATAGACCCACATAAATATGCTGAATTGATTGATGACAAAAGTGCAAAAGCAATTCAATGGAGGAAAAATAGACTTTTCAACATATAATGCTGGAACAATTGGACAAGGCAAAAATCAAAACCAAAACAAAACAGAAAAAAAAACAAAACAAAACAACAACAACAAATCAACCTAAATCCTGTACCTATACAAAAAAGAAACTCACAGTGGATCAAACTTAAATATAAAATGTAAAGCTATAAAAAAATTTAGAAAAAAATAGACAAAATATAGGTGTTGGCAATGAGTTCTTAGACTTGACACCAAAGCAAGATTCAATAAGGAAATTTTGATAAATTAGACTTTATTAAAATTTAAAACTTTTGCTCTGTAAAAGATCTTGTGAAAAGGTTGAAAAAATAAGCTCCAGAGTGAGAGCAAATATTTGTAAACATGTCACACGAAGGAACCCTTAAAACTCAATGGCAACAACAAAAATTTAATTAGAAAGTAAAGATATATTGATGAAAAATAAGCAAATAAAAATGTCCAACATATCAGCCTCTAGGAAAGTTCAAATTAAAACTACAGTGAAATATTACTACATACACTTCAAAACAGCTAAAAATAAAAATAATAATAGTAATGACAACACCAAAAGCTGGTGAAGCTGTGGAGAAACTAGATCACTTGTATATTGCCAATGGAATGGCAAATGGTATAGACTAGAAACCTGTTTGGCAGTTTCTTGGAAAACTAAAATTGCAACTACTAAACAATCCAGTAATTGTGCTCCTGGGCATTTATCCCAAATACATGAATACTTACATTGACATAAAAATTTGTACATTGATATAACAACTTTTTTTTAAAAGATTTTGTTTATTTATTCATGAGAAACACAAGGAGAGAGTTAGAGACACAGGCAAAGGGAGAAGCAGGCTCCCTGCAGCGAGCCCAATGTGGGACTCGATCCTGGGACCCCAGGGTCATCACCTGAGCCAAAGGCAGACGCTCAACCACTGAGCCACTCAGGTGTCCCTTGATGTAACAACTTTATTCATAATAGCCAAAAAGTGGAGACAATCAAGATGTCCTTTAATGGATGAATAGTTAAACAAACTGGTGCATTCATACCACAGAATACTATTTAGTAATGAAAAAGAACAAACTTATTCCTATATGCAACAATCTACATGTATCGCCAAAGAAATATGGTGAATGAAAAAATCCAATCCCAAAAGGTTATATACTGTATAATTCCATTCATATAACATTCTTAAAATGACAAAATTTTAAAAATGGAGAATAGATAGTGACTGTCAAAAGTTAAGGAGGAGGTGCAAGTGGAAGGGTAGGGCAACATGAGGGATGTTCATGGTGATAGAAATGTCTGTGTCTTGATCATGTCAATATACATATCTTAGTTGTGATAGTATACACTATAATTTTGCAAGATATTACCATTTGGGAAACTGATTAAAGAGTAATGTGCTCTCTCTGTACTATTTCTTACAACTGCATGTGAAACTTTATCTCAAAGTAAAAATTCTAATTAAAAATTATTTTTAAAATCCCAAATACAAAAACCATATATTATATGATTTCATCTATATGAAATGTACTGAACTGGCAACTCTATGAAGAGTAAAAATGATTGCCTAAGACTGAGGATGGGAGGAGAAGAAAATGGGAAAACTGCTAATGGGTATGAGGTTTCTTTGGGGGTAATGAAAAGAGGTTTCTAAAATTGGATTGTGGCAATGTTTGCACAACTCCATAAATACACTAAAAACCACTGAACTATACACTTGATGTGGGTGAATTTAGGCTGCATAACTTATATCTCAATATAGCTATAAAAAAGAAAGAAAGCTTTAGTGTCTATGTTAACTTCAGAAAAAGTAGATTTCAATCAAAGTAAAATTACCAGTTACTTTTTAAAAGTTATTTCATAATGAAAGGGGAGGCAATTCATCAAGAGGATATAACAATCCCAAATGTTTATGCACCTGATAACAGAGCTTCAAAAACATGAAGAAAAACTGACTGAACTGCAAGGAAAAATGGACAAATCCATAATTGTAGTTAGAGGCTAAACTCCATTTTCAGTAATTGATAGAACAAGTAGACAAAAAATTATTAAAGATAAAGATGATTTGAACAGCATCATCAAACAAATTGAGCTATTTGATACTACAGAACATTCTACCGAAAAATAACAGGATGCAATTTTTTTTTTAAAGTCTAAAGAGCATTTCACAAGATGGGACATATTTTACAACACAAACAAGTCTCAATAAATGTTAAGTGTACAAGTAATACAAAATGTTTTCTCAATTAGAGATGTATAACAGAAATATCCCTGGAATATTTGTAAATGATATAACACACTTTCAATAACCCATGGGTCACAGAAGAAATAAAAAAGGGAATTAGAAAGTATTTTGAATTGAGTATAAATAAAACACAACCTAATTAAAATTGTGATAAGCCACCAAAGCCGTCCTGAACTTGTGGACTGGGGAGGGGAAGGGGAGATATAGAACACTTAATGCCTATACTAGAAAAGAGGAAAGAAGAAAATAGCAAACCAAAGACCTAAGCTTCCACCTTAAAAGCTTGAAAGCAAAAAGTAAATGAAATCCAAAGTAAGCAAAGTGTTCTGATACTAATAAAAATTAAAACAGAAATCAATAAAATAAAGAACAGAAAAACAATAGAGAAAAATCAATGAAATCAAAAGCTCGTTCCTTAAAGTTATCAATAGAATTAATGAGCCTTTAGCTAGACTGATTAGTAAAAATAAAGAGAAGACACAAATTGCCAATATAATAATGGGAGATAGGGCAACTCTACAGATTTCACATGTATTAATGAATAATAAGAGCATATTATAAATAAGCAAATGCCAGTGAATCCAACTCAGTGCACTGGAAGATGCAAATTA
Organism: Nyctereutes procyonoides; assembly: GCF_905146905.1. Taxonomy (NCBI): domain Eukaryota; kingdom Metazoa; phylum Chordata; class Mammalia; order Carnivora; family Canidae; genus Nyctereutes; species Nyctereutes procyonoides. The sequence goes on from NW_026575140.1 coordinate 72,271,442, forward strand.
CCAACTCTCACTAAAGAGGAAACAGATAAACTGAATAAATTTATATCTATTTTAAAAATTGAATTTGAAGTTAAAATCTTCTGACAAATGAAACTTCAGACTTAGATAGGTTCATGGGTGAATTCTACCAATACTTACAGATAAACAATACTAATTGTATGCAAAGTCCTCAACTGAGGTGGCAATGCTTTCCAATGCATTCTATGGGTCCAGTGTTACCCAGATATCAAAATCACACAAAGATACTATAAGAAAAGAAAATTACAGGTTAATATCATAGATGAAAAAAAATTATGAACAAAATTTTAGTTAGTGGAACCCAACAATACATTAAAAAGATAATAATCATGACTAAGCGGGAATTAATTCAGGAATGCAAGGTTGGTTTAATAAATTTCATCAATGTCCTTCATCATAGGAACAAATAAAAAAAAAAGAAAAGCTATATGATCTTCTCAATATATGCAGAGAAAGCATCTGACAAAATCTAGCATCCATACAGAACAAAAATTCACAGGAAAGTGGGAATAAAAGGATCTTCCCCAACCTGATAAAAGATTAATGATCCCTCTCCTCCTATCCCCCCCCCGCCCCAAACACACACACCAAGACCAAGAGCAACACAGGCACGTCCACTTCTGTTCAACATTACACTGGAGGTTCCAGCCAATGTGATACAAAAGAAAAAGAAACAAATGGAATCAAGGTTGGAAAAGAAGAAAAGCTGTCATTATTTGCAAACAATATGATTGTCTATGAAAAATTCCAATGGAATCATTTAAAGCTACTATAACTAATAAGTGAGTTTATCAAGGTTAAAGAAATATCAATACACAAAAATTGATTATTTTGTATACTAACAATGAAAGATCAAACACGGAAATTACAAAAGCACAATATCATTCACAGTGGTATAAAAAATATAAAATATTTAGGGATAAATCTGTAAAAGTTGAAAAACATAGGCATGCCAAAAACCATAAAACACCACTGGGAGAAATTTTCAAATATCTGAATAAATGGAGATATAAACTATGTTCATGCATTAAAAATTCAATGTTACTAAAATTCTTCCCAAAGTCATTAGATTCTTTGTAACTGCAATCAACATACTAGTATGGCTATCAGTAAAATTAATTCAAAAATTTGTATGAAAATGCAAAGAACCTGGAGTAGACAAAACAACTTTGAAAAACAAGTACAACATTGGAGGATTAGCACTATCTATTATAAAGCTGCAGTAATCAAGATAGTGTGCTATTGGTGCAAAATTTTTAAAAATTAAATTAAATTAATCATGTAACTTAATAGAGGACAGAAATAGACCCCAACATACCCAGATAACTGATTTTTGATAAATTTGTAAAGGCAATTCAGATTCAGTGGAGAAAGGAAAATATTTTCCATTAATAGTACTTAGAACAATTGGATATCTACATGTAAAAATGGGAACTTTGATCCATTTCTTCCACCGTATACAAATATTAACCCAAAAGGGAAGAGTGATCTAAATATAAAATCTAAAACTTTAAAACTTCTAGAAGAAAACAAAAAAAAAACTCTTATGACATGGGGTCTGGCAAGGATATGTTAGATATGACCACATTAAAAAAAATTGGTAAACTGGATTTCATAAAAATTAAAAGCTGTTCTTCAAAAATTGCAGTTAAGAAAAAAATAAAAATAAAATGAAAAATAAAACAGTTAAGAGAATGAAAACACAGGCCATTGGCTGAGAGAAAATATTTATTAATTATGTATGTGATGAAGGAGTTGTATCTATGATGTATGAATAACTCACAATTCAGTAATAAGAACATAAACAAGCCTATTTAAAAATAGGCAAAGGATTTGACTTTATCAAAGAAGATACAGAGCTTGTGGAAAAAGAAGCTTGTGGAAAGATGCTCTATGTCACTAGTCATTGGGGAAATTCAAATGAAAATCACAATGAGACACTACTGTGCATTTATTGCAATGTCTAAAATTAAGACGCCTGACCATACCAAATATTGCCAAGGAAGTGAGGCAAGCGGAATTCTCTTACACGTCTAGGGGAACTATAAAATGGCATAACTAATTTAGTATTCTGTCATTCTTCTCTTAGGTATTTGTCCAAGGGAAATGAACATGTTTGTCCATACCAAGACTTTCACACAAATATTCACAGCAGCATATTTGTAATAGCCCAAAATTGGAAACATCCCAAATGTCCATCAATGGGTGAACAGATAAACAAACTGTGTGGTGTATTCATTTAATGAAATACTATCAGAAATGAAAAGGAATGAACTATTGATATATACAACAACACAGATGGATTTCAAAATAATTATGCTGAGTGAAAGAAGGCAGACAAAAAAAGAGTACATACTGTATGCTTCCATTTATATAACTCTAGGAGATGCAAATGAATCTATAGTGACAGCAGATTTGTGGTTGCCTGGGAATTAGGGGTGGAGGAGCACAGGAAAGAGAGATTACAAAGGGGCACAAAGAAACTTTTGGAGATGATGGATATACTCATTATCTTGAACATACATATGTCAAAACTCGTCAAATTGTACACTTTAAATACGTTCAGTTTATAGTATGCCAATTATATTTCAATAAAGCTTAAAAATAAAATGATCCGTAAAGAGGTACAGGAGCAGGAGGGAAGATTACTGTTTTGTCGCTTGTGTTCCCTTTATCCTAACTCCCCAGTGAAGGCCTGGGGATGATGGAGGGAGGAAGACGGAAAGGGTACAGATGAAGGGACATCTGAGCCTGAGTCAGTCAGCTCCAGAGCAGCTTGTGCTCCCCAGTACCTCGTACCCACTGCCCTTCTCCCTGTCATTGCTTATTTCCCAAGTTGAGGAGTATGAGAGCTGGAAGGGGCCCCTGAGATGATAAAGTCACATGCAACAGTCAAAAAGTATTTATTGAACACCGTGTTAGGGTTCTCCAGAGAAATAGAATCAATAGTATATATATGTAGATATTCATACAAATATTCACAGCAGCACTATTTGCAAAAAATATATATATTGTATATATATATATGTGTGTGTATATATATATATATATAAGAGAGATCTATAGATTAGATATAGATCAATATAGGTATAGATAGATATAGAGAGAAGAGGGGGGACTGATTTTAAGGAACTGGCTCACACATTTATGGAGCCTGAGAAGTCCCAAGAGACCCAAGAGAATCAGTGGTATAAGTTTCAGTTTGAAAACAGGAGCAGAATAATGTCTCAGCCCAACAATCAGACAGGAGAAGCTCCCTCTTCTCAGCCTTTTTTGTTCTATTGAGGTCTTCAACTGATTGAATGAGACCCACACACATTAGGGAGGGCAATCTGCTTTATTCAGTCTATAATTAAAATGTTAATTTCAGCCAGGAACACCCTCACAGACACACCCAGAATAACATATGACCAAGTGTCTAGGGTGACAACCCCCTGGTATATTTTATACACTGGAAACAAAGCAGCCACCAAGACAAGGATTAGAGCTTCCAGTCCACATGGAGACAGACATTAAAGAACATTGTTATGATAATTCACTGTGGTCATAGAGTTCCAAATTGGCTCTCAAGATTTCTGCTGCCTGGAGTTACTCCCCCTATATGCCTTCCCTTTGAGTGTGGGCCAAGCCAGTGACTGCTTCCAACCCATACAATATGGCAAACATGATGGGACATCACTCCCCTGATCATATTACTTAAATGGCAAAGGCAAAAGAATTTTTTCCAGATGTGATTGACATCTCAAATCAGTTGCCTGATGGGTGGGCCTGACTTAATCTGGTAAAACCCATAAGAGGAACTAGACCTCTTTTGGGAAGGACACTCTCCTGCTGGCTCTGAAGGAGCAAACAGGAATGTCATGAACTGTCTATGGAGAAGGGCAGCCTTGGGGAGCTATGGCCCCAGTCTAACTGGCATGGGGAACTGAATTCTGCCAACAACCCAAATGCACTTAGAAGAGCACACTGAGCTCCAGATAAGAATGCAGCTCAGGGACACCTACCTGCATGGCCCAATCTGTTCAATGTCCTATTGGTTTCTGCTCAGGTCATGATATCAGGGTGGTGATATCAAGCCATGCATTAGGCTCTGCACTCAGTGTGGAGTCTGCCAAAGATTCTCTTCCTCTCCCTCTGCTCCCCCTCCTGCACACTCACACACTTTCTGTCTCTCTAATTAAAAGAAATAATCTTTAAAAAAAAATAAGAATGCAGCCCAGCCACTGCCCTGACTGCAGCCTGGTGAGACCCCCAACAGAGGACCCAGCTAACCCATGCTGGCACTTCCAATCCATAGGAACTTCAAGATAATAAATGTGTGATGTGCTAGGTGTTGATTTGTCGAAATCTGTGATGCAGCAATAGAAAACTAATGCATTCACTCACTCTAGACATAAGGAGTCTCATTTTAGAGAAAAGATCACTGAGGCCCAGAAAAGTGAAATGACTTGCCCAAGGTCACACAGTTGGTTACCAAAAGTGAAATGACTTGCCCAAGGTCACACAGTTGGTTACCAACAGTGGTAATAAGTAGCATTTCCTGAAGGTTTACACCATGCCAAGCACTGGGCCAAGTTCTTGGGTAATCTTAGCTGACAATAGAGTGGAGAGCATACACATAGTAACTATATGATTCCCTGTTACTGTCCCTGTTTTACAAGTGAGAATCTGAGACTTAACAAGTGAGAAAGCTGCGAAGGGCCACAACATGCCTTAAAAGGAGGCACTGGGATTTGGTCCCAGACCCACTGGCCTCCAATCCTGTGCTCCTGACTTCTCTTCTTCTTGCTGCAGAGAAAAGCTGGTGTTGCGGCTTGAGCACTCCCCTCAAAGCTGTGTACTGGGAAACAGAGATTCGCCTGAAATCACACATTTGAATGTCATGGGTCTGACCCTACCTACCTCCGCGAACAAGCAGCACACATAGGCCCTCAGGAGTACAACGTACGTCATGGCTCACAATGATAACACATAAGGGTTTGCAGAGCATTTGCATAGATCCTGGCTTGTGAGAGCCTCCCAATGGCCCTGTGAGGTGGGCAGGGCACATGCAGATCTGTAAATGGCAAGCTGGAGGATTGAGAGGGCCAATGGTGTAAGTTCCAGACTGAAAACCAGCAGGCTCAAAACCCAGGAAGAGCTAATGTTTCAGTTCCAGCCTGAAGGCAAGAAAGAATCAGTGTCCCAGTTTGAAGGCCATCAGACAGAAGCAGTTCTCCTCTACTCCGGGAAGGGTCCGCCTTCTTGTTCTACTCAGATCTTCAGCTGATTAGATGGGGCCCACCCACACTGGGGAAGGTGATGTGCTTTACTCAGTCTCTGATTCAAATGTTAATCACATTCAAAAACACCGTCACAGACACACCCAAAATAATGTTTGACCAAATGTCTGGACAGCTTGTGGCCCAGTCAAGTTGACACAAAGATTAACTATCACACCCACTAAGGGGATCCTTTGCAAAGATGTGGACAGGGTTAGGGGAAACTGAGGAGGACCAACAAACCACCACAGGGCTACTGACAGCAGGGAGCCACTGCCACTCCTGGCTGAGGAGACCTTGGAGGGAGCTGTTACCGTAGCCTGAGCTCAGCAGCTGCAGGAAAGGAACAGGGAGACTGGAGTGGTGGCCCAGCAGCACCGGACAGTGGGAGGAACCAGTACCTTTGCCCCATGCTCCTGCTGGCCAGGCTTTGTACTGGTACCTGGTGCCTCCCAGCAACCGAGCCAGAGGATGATGCAGGCTACAGACCAGCCTCCTGGGGCCCAGGGCAGAGAAGGGTGGAGAGTGGACCTGGAGGGGCCAGAAGGAAACACACAGTGCACCCATTACAGGTGGGGGTGTGAAGACTTGGAGCAGAGAATGTCATACAGAACAAATGGAAGGAGCCAGAACCAAACTGGCCTTTCTTACACTGAGCTGATGATTCTCAAAGTCCCTGGAGAGCTGGTAAGCGTGTGCCTTTCTTCCTCCAAGATGGGGCATGCACAGGCTTCTTTGGGACACAAGGCCTGGGTATTATCTGTGAATCCAGCCAGGACGCCAGGCTCTGTGTCTCCTGCTGGAGATGGCTACCGAGGGCCTCAGACCCTTCCCTGCCTCTTGCCGACTTCACCAAGCTCACCTTGTGTCTCCCTTAGTCACTCCAGCCAACAGGTCTTGTTGCAGTTCCTCAAAGGCACCAGTCCTGTCCTGCCTCCGGACCTTTAAACATGCAGCACTTCCCTCTGTCAGGTGATGCCCTTCCTCTGACCCTTCCCCTCATGTACTCCTGCTCTTGCATGGACACCTCCATCACCCACCGCCTTGTGAATGCATCCTCCTGCTATTCTATTATCTTTCATCCCTTTTAAGCCTTACTGGGCCCACCACTGTGTCTCTACAAGTGCTACCAACCACCACTGCCCAACACCTGCCCCTGCCACTAGCTTTCAGCCCAGTTAGGGCAGGGACTGTGTGTGTTTTGCTCACCACTCTAAACCCAGAGCCGCTTCAAGTGCCTGGCATATAATAGATGCTCAATAAATATTTGTTCCAGGAATGAAGCCACTGGCTCTGACAGAGCTTGAGTATGAACAAGAGACACAGAGTTGATGGGAGGGTGATACCAGGGTGAATTCCCAGACCAGGGCTGTGGAGAAGTCATTGCTTTCCTTTTTTTAAAAAATTTTATGTATTTATTCATGAGACACACACACACACACACACACAGAGAGAGAGAGAGAGAGAGAGAGAGAGAGGCAGAGACCCAGGCAGAGGGAGAAGCAGGCTCCATGCAAGGAGCCCGACGTGGGACTTGAACTCAGGTCTCTAGGATCAGGCCCTGAGCCGAAGGCAGAGCTAAACCACTGCACCACCCGGGCTGCCCAAGTCATCGCTTTCCAGTGGGAATTTGGGGAGTAGCTCTGGGCTCTATTGTAGGTTTATGGCCTGTTTCCATTGGAGCGCCAAACCTTTGGTTTAAGACAAATTGAGCGCTTCATCCCCTTGAGAAAATATGTCTCCTCAAGAAGAGTAGAATGTTTAAGCTTGCAGTCCCTTATACCCTGGGGTGCATGGGTCTATGGCTCCTTTGATCCTTTGACAGAAAGTGTGAGAGGAAGGGCACTTGGAAGGAGGGGTGGCAGGTTGGCCACTGAGGAAAGGGAAGGGTGGAGCATGAGGAGGCTCCTGCACTCGGAGGAGATGCTGGCTCAGCCTTGAAGGTTAATTGACCATGTGTTGAGCACAAACCATGGAGCAGGTCTGTTTTGCTCACAGACCCCAAGAGAGGCAAGGATGCTACCCCCACCTCCCCCAAGAGGCTCCTGGGCACCATGAGAGTAAGGTGACTTGCCCAAGTCCCAACACCAGTATGTCAGGGGCAGAACTGGGATTTGAACCTTGATCTGTCTGCCTCCAAAATGTCAGCTTTCCTCCTCGAATTTGACAGTTTCTTCCAAAAATCATGGAACCATTTATAGAGTAACTTTTCAGTGTAACCCTCCTTGTGGCCGAAGGACTTGTGGACACCACCAGATACTTCCATTGAGCGCAGTGGAAGCCACAGAGTCTGATCTCCCTAACAATGGCAATAATAGTACTAGGAACAGTGATAGCCGCCACTTAGGGAGCACTCCGGCCAGGACCATGCTCGTGCTTCACACAGGTTCTCGCATTTATTCCTTACCGCAATCCTAGGAATGGCTTTCTTTACCATCCTCATCTTACAGAGGAGGAAGCTGAGGTACAGTGAAGTTAAGTACATCCCCCAAATCACACAGCTAGTCAGTCGGGGGCAGACCCGGGAGTTCAAGCTCTCACTCTGCTCTGTCCCCTCCGTGGGGTCTGGCTCCCGAACTCGCCATGGGGGTGCTGCTTCTTCTCTGGGGGGCGCTGCCCGGCACCTCCCCAAACAGCTGCCTACCACCTGGGGCACAGCGAGGCCCCTCCTCCCCTTCCCAGCAGCACCCACAGCCATGTGGGCAAACACCCTGCCTCTCCCCAGGCAGGGGACACCCGATTTGCATAACTTAATTAAATTCTGCATTCTAGGTTTCGAAGGAGCCGGCCTATGAAGGATGCTGAGTGCATGGTCTTAAGGCAAATCAACGCAGATGATGAAAGAGCCTATTTCGGTTAAGCAAATTATGAGGAGGCGGGCGATGTCCTCACTCTAATAATTTCCCGTGAATTATTTATATGGAAACTGCAATTACGTTGGGCAAAACAGTGTTGTGTGCATAAAGCTCACTTAATTACCCAACCACCTGTTGGGACACAGGGTCCTGCACCAGACTATTTCTTCCCACAATGGGTCCCTCTGCTGGGAAGGCAGAGGACCTGGGACCTGAGGCAGACAGGGCTGGCAGGGAAACGGTGAGCCTGCTGCCAGCTGAGGACGCGCAGGATCTCAGACCTGAGTCCTCCATCCTCTTCTGGTCCAGACCAGGCACAGAAGTCCTCATTCTCCAGAACCTGGACAGAGCCTGGCCCCGCAGTCCCTCTCTCTCATCCGTGCAAAGGAGACAGGAAGGTGGGGAGTAAGAAAGGAGAAGGAAAGAGGGAGGAAGGGAGGAGCCTCACACCCTTCCCCGCAAACCCTTTAACCAAAGCAAACGAGATCCTTTCATCAGTGCCCGGTTGTTTAACTGGAAATGAGGGTTGCCATGGAAACCATCCTGTCACATAGTATTTTTTACCACTTGCCAGCGGGAGAGGCGTTGATGTGTACAGAACCCTGGCTGGGTGGGGAAGGTCGGGGAGGTGGGGGCTGCATTGCCGGTGATCCATTTGTTGAAACACAAGTCACATAGGCTGTCCCTAACCTGGGGCCATCCTGAGTCGGTCTTTCCCTTTCCTGGATCTTGGGGTGGGGTCCAGTGGTAAGCATCTCCTTCTTCTTACACCCCGGGAGAAAACCACCATAAATGTCAGAAATGTGATGGAACTGTCAAAAATACATGAAATAGGCTATATAATAAATGGCGAAACATACATTCTTTGTTCTGGGACTCGAAAAACCATGAAATATCTTTAAGAGGAAGTAAAAGCACAGAAAAAAATCATGACTGCTAGAGAGGTTGCCTGGTAGTCATGGGTGTTTGTCCCAAGATTGGGGGAGGTCACCCTCCCTTCCCACAGCACCTGAATCAGGGGTCCCCACATCCTGGGGCAGCAGATACGGGTCCGGTTAAGAGGTGGGCAGAAGGTAAAGTTGCTCAAAATGCTCCTGACTTGACCTGGGAGGGCATGACGTAGATCGGGGGCTGCCTGGTAACTACTGGAAGTTGCAGGGGTCCAAGATTCCTGGGTTCTAACTCTATCACTTACAACAATATAACCCTGAGAAATCAATTAACAGAAAGGAATTTTAGCGGTGAAATTCAAGCACAGTGATTGTAATACCCTGATTTATTTCATAATTAGCGATACACAGAGCAAGTGAATAAAATAGCGTTGTATCTAATGGCTTAAAACAATGCCAGCAGCTCACACGTATGGTACCCTGACTTTACACCACACACCGTCCTGCTCTTTTATATGCATCTATCAGGCCCAGCTTACAAAGTGAGGCCAAGAGAGGGGAAGCAATTTGCCCCAGTGACAAAGCTAGCAAGTGACAAAGGCAACATTCAAACCCAGATCCTACTGACACAAGGCTCATCATGCTCTCACCCCTGGAAGAAAAAAGTTGGGAGATCACAATCCAAGTTCTCTGCGATCCAGCCCCCAGCCAGCCCCCACCACGACTGCGGTGTGTCTCCAGCCAGCCTAGAACCGGCTGCTTAACAGAGATGAAATGGAGTGTTTTTTCTCCTTTAAAGATTTACCATGTATAAATGTATGAGAATATTAAAGGCAACAATTAACTTTATTGGAAACCTTATATTCTCCAGCCTCATTAGAGCTGCCAACAAGATCTATTATTAGTATTACTATGCAGATACTGTAATAAAAAGGGTATTTAAAGTGGATAGTTTGGCAATGAAATAAAATAGCTTTTTTCTCTCTTTCTTTTCCTTTTTAAGATATATGTGTGTACCAGAGATGGTCTGGGAGCAAGGCGGGAGCCTCATGGGGCCAGAGGACTGAAGAGCTCGTAAAACGTCCCTTCGGCAGCCTGGCAGATGAGGAGTGCAGGCGGGGCCCTTGCAGGTCACCAGAGCCCTCCTGGCCTCATGCTGGGCCTGGCCCCAACACCGCTTGGAAGAGCAGAATTTCTACGGGGGAAGAGGACTGCTTGCCAGAGCAGAAAGGTGCCCCGGCGCGCGGCTGCTGTCGCTGTACATGTGAGCGACTCACCAAATTCCTGTAGGGCCTTCAGCTTTGTGTCTCAGCCTCTCATCTCAAAAGTGAGGGGTGTAAGGTCAGGGAAGGACCCCACTCTTCCCACCCTCTCTCTCCCTCTTGGTGCCCCCAATCCCTGCCACAGGGTACGGAAGGGCAGAAATAAGAGGAGCCAGCCTCCTCAACTTCTTTCCCTGAGCCCACTTCCCACCCCCCAAGTCCTAAGTGTGCCTTTCTCAAGCCCCTATCTCAATTCAGAAGCTTTCTGGATGAGGGGGAACTCCCCAGGGCCTTTCCCAGAAACAAGCGGAGCAAGGGGTGCTTGGGCTTTCTCACTCCTGGGCCGCTTTGCTTTCACACGCAGAGAATCTGCCCTCCGCCCCAAGGCCACCTGGTCCCCCTCCCCGCAGTAAGAAGCTCAGGACAGGCGAGCCAGCAGGGGTAGTTGGCATGTTACCCTCACCTCACTGGAAGCACCCCTGCACCTGCCCAATGGAAAAAGTCTCAGCTTAATTAAAGGCTCAGTCCTCCTGCGAGGGCCTAGCTACCTGAGCCCTCACCCCCTGCTCACGCTTATGATTATTACTCTTTTCATCAATGCTAATAATTACCATTTATCACATGTCGTGTGTTTACTCCTTTAATCTCCCCAACCACCCTATAAGGTAAGTACCGCTGTTATCTTCATTTTGTAAGTAAGGAAGCTGAGGTCGATGTGACTTACCCCGCCATCAGCATTGCTGGTCTTGAGCTTTGCAATAACCTTCTAACCAGTCTCCCTGCTTCCACTCCTGATCCCCTGCAATTCACTCCACAGAGGGTAACAGGTTATAAACCTGGAGAACATGGCAGCCTTCTTTGTGCCCCAGGGCCTTCGCCCTGGTGGTCCCGTTGTCTCAATAGAATGTTCTCCCTCCAGATTACCTCATCATCATCACTCAGGTTGCAATGCAAAGAGGGCTTACGTGCCCACCTTCCTGAGCATGCACCTCTCTGCCCTATTCTTTACACTAAAACCACCACATATCCTTTAGTGCCATGGGTCTGGCCTAAAATCAGATCGGGCACCTAGTAGATAGTAAATATTTTTTTTTCTCCCAGTAAATTTTATTCTCTTTTTTGAGTGAGAGAGAGAGTGTGTGTGTGTAGGGTGGAGGCAGAGGGAGAGTGAGAGAGAGAATCTTAAGCAAGCTCCACGCCCAGCGCAGAGTTCAAAGCAGGGCTCCATCTCACGACCCTGAGCTCAAGACCTGAGCGGAAATTTAGAATCAAACGCTTAGCCAACTGAATCACCCAGACATATTTCTTGAACAAATGTCGCCAAGCTCATCCAAGGTTATGAGCTCCAGAGTTGGAGGGGAGAGTCGAATTCTGGGCTGCATGGCCCTTAACCATACAGCGTGTATGCGTGCAGTTTTGGTGTTCGGGTGAAGGACGAACGAGATGGGGCTGCCCGGGGCCACTCAGACAGCTCACTGACAGTCCAAATGTAACTGCTTCTTCATGGGACCTGACTGGCAGCCCAAGTAGTCGGAAGGCCAGGGCAGACCCACCAGCACCTAGGAGGACAGTCAGGTCCATGAAGGAGGGAGAGGAAAAGAGGAGGGAGTGCAGTCCCGGGCGCTGTTGGGGAGGTGGTGAGGGTCAGCATGCTGGGGAGGCAACCCCCACCCACTAAGCCCAGCTGCTAATCATGGACCCTTGTCTCTCCCTCCCACCAAAAGACACGAACAGGCCTGTGGGGCAAGCTGTGGGGGCCTCAGCACAGCCTCTCACCCACTGGGAACCTGGTGAGAAAGGGCAGGCTCCATGGGCTCTCTGGTTGCAGACTTCCCTCGAGGGACACTCTTAACCCTAAAACTCCGGAAGCCAGGCTGTGCAACAGCTCAGGTAAGATTGCGTGCACACACACACACACACACACACACACTCACCTCCGACACCTAGATAAAGCTAGAGGTCACTTGTGCCCTCCATCTGTGACCCAGGGAAGGGCTGCCTGGCTGTCCGGCTCCATTCACACTCACCCGTCCAGCATGCCGGCAATAATCATCGAGCATAACCCTGAGCCGCGGGGAGACAGACAGACTAAGAGAAAACACAGTGCTTCTCCCCAGGACCCCCACCTGCACCCCCAGTCTAACTGGGAGAGAGGGAGAACACACACAGGAGCAAAATGCTGAACAGCCTAGGAGCACAGGCTACATCAGGCCAGACAGACTTATGCCCAAATCCTGACTCAGCTACTCAGGATGTGGGCAACTATTTCGAACCATGGAAGTCTGGAGTTCCCACGCGCACCCGCACCTGCACCTGCACACGGGTGTGCTGGCCCACAGCACTGCGAGTGCGCGGCGAGGCCCTTGGGGAGGCGTCTGGCCCCTCGGTCAATGGCAGCATCAGGTAATGGTAGCTGTTACAGGAAACAACCCACAGGCCACATATTAAGAAGAACAAATTAATTAATTTCAGGCTAAAGCAGCTCATAAATGCTGAGAGGACCAAGGCAGAGAAACAGCACTGAACTCAGTGTAGGAACAGCCTTCTTGGAACAGGATCGTTTTGAACCTAGGAGGTGACTCCCAGAATATTGGCGATATTATCACAGCAGAGGTTTCGAGGATGATTTCCAGGACTTCTCTCAATTGCTTTTACATCACTGCACACAGAGAAATGGCCACATTTATTCCGCACGCTGGAGCACACGGTGCTGGCTACTCCTGGGAGAGGAGACCCAGAGGCCAGGGGCCGCCCCTGCCCAGCCAGCCTCCCCACTCACTCTCACTCCCCCGCCCCCCCCCACCCCGTCTCAATACACATACACACATACACACACACACACACCACCCCAGGCTCAGCACACGAGGTCCCCCAGGCTCAGCACACGGGGCCCCAGCCCCAGGCTCAGCACAGTGAGGCGGCACCCCCGCTGGGAAGCTGGGATTCAGGACAAGGTCATCCACTGATGGATGGGAAAACAGATGTGGGGAGCACAAGTGGCTTGGCTGAGGTCACACACTGGGGCCAGCAGCTAACGTCCCTGTACTATATCGTCTGCTCTTTTAAAAAATGGGAGGACATCAGGTCCCCAGAGAAGGTCAAGGAGCTCATTTCAGGGCAAGGGAGTTAAGTAGCGTTAATGGAGGAGACCAGACCCAATAAATGAGGGTGACGGTAGCTAGGCTGAGCATCGACAGTGTCTCAAGAGAGTGCGAAGTGCTTTCCACTGGCAACTGGGAGGTGGCCCTAGGATGGATCTGTGAGGGGCGTGCTGTCAACCAGGTTGTTACACCCCCAAGGCTGAAAGCTTGGGGAGGTCCATCTCCAGAGCTGTGCCCATCACACTCCTCTAGAGCAGGAGATAGGCTGGGACCTCCAAGGCCAGAGCCAGAGAAGAGAGTCCCCCCCCTGGGGGGGTGGGTAGGAATGACAGACCTTGCTCCATTTACCTGCAGGAAACCGCCCCCCCACCTTCCCTCCCTGCTGCATCCATGGGCACAACCTTGGAACTTGGCCCTGCCACCTGGCCTACGTGCATCTTCTGCAGCCCATCTCTCGGCTAAGAGGTGCGACAGTATGACACACGTGTCCACCTGTTAGAGTCACCGGCCAGCACTCTTGAGGGTACCAGCAGCATACGGAGAAGTGAGTCACAGATGCCCAGCTCCGGCAAGAAGATTCCCCCCGGGCAGAGCCTGAGGCCCAAGTTGGGTGTCTTCCATCAGGCACCGTTAAGGGCCTGTCTAGCCTGACCACCGCCTGGGCCCCGGTCCTCAGAAGTGCCTAGCCCATGCTGGTCACACAGCGCCTTCATTGACCCCTGATGGCCTCTTCCACCAGCCTCCAGGACCTCTTTGCCTGTGCCTTCTTGGGCACCCCTCTGCTTGGCCTGAGCAGAGGAAATGAAGAAGCTGGCCTTAAGAGGACAAAGCACACCTCATCTGAGACAAGAGCTCACCTACCCAGGTCCAAAGTGAGGTGCCAGGAGGCAAGAGGTTTAAAAAATGCTTCCCTCTTTTAAGAGCAGGAGTTCCCAAGGTAGAGAGCCTTAATGGTTGGAGCTGGAATTGAGGCAACCCTGGGGCTGGCAGGCCTGGGTTAACCCCTAAGACCCCGTAGGCAGTGGGAAGGGGGGAGGGGGCTGAGGAGGGGGCCTGTAGCCAAAGCAGCCCCCAGGCCTGAGTCAAGTGTTGCCTGCTGAACAGAGGTGGCCTGCATCCTCCATTTGACAGGACTCAGCCCCTGGTGGAGCGGCACCCTGGGATTTGGGATAGGCACAGCGCTTATCATCATAAAAAGGAAGCCTGTTTAATCTGCGTTTTAAATTTTAAATGACTCCACCTGAGACTAACCGCTCTTGGCCCCTCTCATCTCCCAGCCCAGCACTCAACACTTCATTCAAATTGGATTTCTGTGCTGACACCCCCTGGAGGCTGAGTCCATTGCAAGGAGGCCACTTTTATCTCCTTTTTGGGCTCCCCGTTTCCATCTCCACAAAGTTCCTTGGTGCAAAGGAAGTCCCAGAAGCCAGGCTGGGACACCCCATTCACTGCCTGATGCAATAGGCCAGTCCCCAGCCCCAGTAAAGTGTCTGAGAGGCTCTGAAGCTCTCAAGGCTCCCCCAGATCTGGGGCCCCCATTCACCTCGTGGCCCACACACCATTTGTCTCCTCCTTCTGCACCCTGAGTCTAGTGATTCCTTTATCATGCTGCTGTTTGGGGCACAGAGGGACTGTAGATTGTGTTCACGGCGGCGTGTAGTGAGGAATTTCACCAGTTAGGTCTCTTCTTTGTAAGCCCTTCACGCTTCAGATATGGGCCAAACCTCAGCACTGCGTCCTGGACAGCTGCTGTGGCTCCTATGGGCAGTTTCACCAGCCACAGTGGCTAAAGAAGGCTCAGGCTTTAGATACAGTTCTGACTCCAAAGATCTTCCTCCCTTTACCCATAATCAATCCCCACAGCACCCCACTGTGGTCAAAAGGCCAGCCACTGATTCTGTCCCTCACCTGCCATGAGACCAGGTGGGTAGTACCCTCTGCTCTTCCTCCACAGGCTGGGGAGATTGGACACAAGGCCTTCTGGTCCTAACATTCTAGAGAGGCAGAGGAGGTTTTTAATAATCCCATTTTACAGAAGATGAAACTGAGGCTCAGATCACAGAAGCAATGTGCCTGAGATTCTAGGAAACCTGGCAGGAAAAGTAAGCCTATAATTCCTCTCCAGAATGCTGCTCTTAGGTTATTTCCAGGGAACCCTATGGGGCTAGGGCATTCAGTGCTCTCCTCAAGGGCAGAGACTCAGCATCTTCATCTTTGTTTCTCCAGTGCCTGGCACTGTGCTTGGTGTCAAAGTGTTCACTTATCTGATGGGTTTGTTTGTCTGCTGGCAGAAAGCCCTGTCACCCAGCTGGGACCTGGGCCTGGAGCTCAGGCTGGGGAACACAGTGATGGAGAGCCCATCCCGCAGTCTCTGAGCTCCGTAGGGTGAGTGAGGGCAGCACCTGGTGCCAGTGGGAAGGCAGTAGGCGGTAAGTAGCAGACAACACCTCGAAGGGAAGCCAGCAGAGGGCGCCTCCTTGCCCACCTCTGCAGATTGTTCCAGCTGGGCAGCTGCCTCGTTAGCACCAGGAGGCAACCCTGCTAATTACCAAACCCAAACTTGGGATTTGCATTTTTATGAAATGCTCATGGAGGAGGCAAATCTTTTTCCTTAAAAAAAAAAATCAAGATGGATAGGGGGAGAAAAAGCTCATACCAGTACATACTAATTCAATCTAATCTTGGTCATTTCAGTTTCCATAAGAAAGTGCTTTTATAAAGCTACAAAGCTAACATCCATAACTCTCCAGTTTCCCCAGACAGGATACCTCTGCATTAAGTTTCCCATTTATCTTCGGAGATGGCAAATCATCCATTTATAATGGGATCTAATAAAGCAAGCTCCCGTCGCAGTCCCAGCTGCTGGAATGTGCCTCAGATCCAGAGATGCTGCTCTGAGACCATGACTGCTTCATCTTCTTGGGGGGTCCCTGACTAGATTTATCTGGATGCACAGGGCCTGGGCATCCATACTCACCATGGTTGTGCTGGCTGGTGTGTTGAGGCAAAGGGGACTGGCTGTCAGAGGATCAGATGCCCTACTCCTAGCAGTCTGCACACACAAACCCTTCCTGCAGAAGCCAAGATGAAGACCCCTGGGGAAGGGGCTGAGTTTGGCATGAAACTCACTCTATAAGGTAGTGAGAAGAGCTTGCTGTAGAGATGATGAGTGGGGAAGGAGCAGAGCTTGGCAGACGGATTCCAGGGGCTTGGCCCAGCAGGTAGGGATGATGTCCCACTGTCATAGGTTCTGTGGGAAGCGGCCTCTGAGATGGAGTTTGGCCAGTAAGGTGTTTAGTAAGGACGGCCCATGAGATCTGCACTGGTGGAAAAGAAGGATAGGAAGTAAGCCTGGGCAGGGGGAGGAGTCCAGCTTTTATGCAGATCAATAGCAGCCTTGGCCAACCCCACAATTTGCTCCGGGGCCTTGGAATGGCCCTTCCAAGCTGTCCCAAACCCAGCAGAGATGGCCAGGCCTTCTTATTCCCACATCACTCTGTCACTGGATACGGACCACCCTAGAAGGGGGACAACCTTGGGCAGGAGGTTTTCTGCAGCTAAACAGTCTCTATAGAGGCAGGCTGCTGAAGTCCATCCATCACTTCCCCAGCAGCGCGCCAACAAGTCCTCACTGAAGAGGGATCTGCATCGCACACTACAGGGGCTACCACTCTGTGGGGGAGGAAACATTTTTTTTCTCTACCCTTCTAGGTTCTTTTGGTTGCTCTATTAATTAAATTGACATAAGACAGATTAACAGGAGAAAACCGAATTTAATGTCATATGTCCAGGAGCCCAACATAGACATGAGAGGTTGAAAGACAGTCAGGCAGTTGAGGCTTCTGTGCCATTCTAAGCTAAGGACAAGGGGGCAGAGGATAGGTGTGGGATTCAAGGAGGAGGACGACAATTCATAGGAAGATGAAAAGAGCGAACGTTAGGTAAACAAGAGCTCCTGACTGCAGCAGAGACCATAGGACTCAGAGGACGTTGCACAAACAGGCCCTGCAGCACCCTCCCAGCTCTCTACACCTGGCCCGGAGTCTTTGTAGGTATCTCTGCTCATGGCTCTTTTTCTGCACCAGGCCTTCCATCTAAACTCTTAGAGGCAATTAAGGGAAAAGTAAAAAGTTCTTCCTGAGTCTTATGGCCCTTGATTGTCTTCAGCTCAAAATAATCTACCTGCCTAAGTGGTACATTTTGGGGAAAGATTATTCTGAACCTCCTTCAACACCTACTGAACAACCCATGTGTCTCTCTCCTCCCCACCAGAACACATGGCTTCATCGTGCTACGCCTGGGCTCTGGTGCCCAGGCATCGTGGGGCAGTAGGCAATGAAGGAGCAACTTCTAGCTTGCTGGGCAAGGAGCAGAATAGACTATGGGGCCAGAGAAAGCTCTCAGGCAAGGAAATGCAGGTGCTGGCAGTTGGAACTTGGCCAGCTTGCACTAAAGAGATAAAAAATGGGGGACAGGGACATGCATGCACGAGGTCTGCTGCACCCCTGATCTGCATTCTCAGTGACGGGGAGCTCACTACACAGCAGCCCACTACACAGCAGCACATTATATTGGTGGGCAATTCTAGTTGTCAGGAAGTTATTTCTTAGGTTAAAAGTTAAAATGTATCTGTCACCCAGTCTTGGTGTGGTGCATTCCACTAGAACGGGGCAAGAATGTCTGTATGTTTTTTCACTGCCATATTCTCAGCATCTAGAAAGAACAACTGGCACATGTTAGGCTCAGTAAACAGCTCTGGAATGAACGAATGCTTGCATGCACCCGTGGCCCCTGCCTCCAAGGAGTTTACAACTTTTCCTGTTTCTAATTTGTTTTTCCATCTAATACCATGATCCGGTCCCCACACTCCCTGTGTGTTTTCGTACATTACTACAAGGGGCTGGCGACAAAGCTGAGCTAAAGTACATCCAGCAGGCACTTACTGACCTCCTACTATGTGTCGGATACTCGGTGCTCTGGGCTCTGGCCCTCGAGAGTATAAAGTGTGAAGATGGAGGCAGAGGCAAAAACTTACCCGCAGCTTTTAATGATTTTAGAAAAAGGGCCTAGGTGTGGACAGGCACAAGGGCAGACGCATGCCCATCACTGTGGCTCATCAGTCCCCACTCCCTGTTAACAGAGCCAGCCTCCCAACCTAGACGCGGGGGCTTGGCAGTCCCTGAAACAAAATCTCCCAAAGAGTCAGCTGCTTCAGCTCCCTCTCGCCCACCCCCTCTGGAGAGGGTGCAGAGATGCCAGGGCACCTTTCCCACTGCCCGCCCGGTACAGGGCCCCGGGTTCCCACAGCCCCTCCCAGAGTTGCTGGGCTCCTTCTGTCGTTGTGTTTCCTTTGAATGGGCTGTGTGTGCGGGGTGGGGGGCGTGGATTAGCTCCCCTTGCTGAAATGAGGCTCCGATGCCAGGGAGAGTGAGCTCCAATGGGCAAGGCGAGTTAAGCTTTCCGCCTGGAGCCGCGGGCTTAGCGGTGCAGATTACAACAGCAGGTGAGGAGCCGCGCTAGCCGCTGCTGCGGAGACTGTGAAAATCCTGTTAGAGGGCAAAGGCGCTTTAGCTACAGCTCCAAATTTCAAAGAATGATTGAGTTGGAACGTGGCAGGCGGGAGGCAACTGGAAACCAAAGTTATTGGGCTTAAACTGAGAACCAGGCCTGAGGGGGCCAGTGAGGTAGAAGATGCCAGGGGGACCCAGCCCGCAGGTGCCACCGCCTCCCCACTGTGCCCCGGGGAGAGCCTCTCTCCCCTGCACCCCCCTCTCCCTCCCGCCATCCTCCCCCCCCCCCCTCTGCCCAGCCAGAAGCAGAAGGAGCCTCCATCTGCCCTGAATCCTGTCTTCCTCACCAATCTGTAAGCTCCTGGAGATCAGAGCACTTGCGTGGTTTCCTCAACCCCTCAAGGTTTAGCACAGCTCCTGGCACAAGTCGGTGCTCAGTAAAGTTTGCCAAATGATCGATTGCTTACTGCCTCAGAGCCACCTCTTCCTTGCCTGATTCTGCCTGATTTCTAGGTTTCATACACGCACACACGCACGCACACATGCACACACGCACGCACACATGCACACACGCACGCAGAGTGCTCCTGGGAAGCCACATCTTCCATGAGACCCTTCCTGGCTCTTTGGAAAACAAGGTGCCCCTGGCTGGCAGACCCCACTCTGACTGCAAAGGACATACTCCGGGTGAGGAAAAGATATAAAAAACTAACCCAGGAAAAGAATGAGCCTGAGTATTTGCCATGCCCTCTTAGTTTGGAGAGGGATACAATCCCAAGATTTGGAGTCTCTCGTAGAGTCTATGGGCCCAACGTCAATCTCCACCACTTCCTCATATCGACCCTAATTTGCTTTCAGGAGGAAGTAGTTTAATGCAGTAAAGAGCATCGGGGCTTGGAAGCTATTAGGGATCCGTTAGGGTTCAAATCCTACGTTTTCAAGTCACTTAAGCTTTCTGAATCTCTAGGAAACTGCCCACCTCACTAGCTGTATCCTGAGACCACCGATAGAAATTTTCCATTGGTCAGCACACAGTAGAAGCAAATCAAATAAGAACAAAACTGTTATTGTTGGAATCACAGTTCCCCAGATCATGAACCTGAGCGTTGCCCCTCCTGCCTTAAGGAAACCCAGTCTGTGTGGGGATGTGAGGTCCCTTGATCTGATTTGATCTTCACAACAACCCTATATGAGCCTAGTGATTATTATTTCCCCTTTTCCTATAGAGAGGAAACTGGGACTCGGAGAAATAGCTTGCCCAGTGTTGCTTGGCTGGGAATACAAGCTGGAACTGGAACCCAGGGATTGAGGCCAGAGCCTGGAGCTGTTCTCCACAGCAGGGTATCTCCCGGACACGAACAACGATCGTCATCGGGGCCCCTCTCCGGGGTGCAGAGTCACTGTCTAGTGGACAAAAAAGATGGGGACAGATCTTTTTATTTTCCCTCCCTTTCCCCTCCCTCCCTCCCTTCCTCCCTTTTCTCCACCATGCAGTGATTAAACGCTTGCCATATGCTCAGCCCTCTAGTAGTGAATATGTGAGATATAAAAGATAGGGACGATCTGGTCCCTGCTGAAGACAGCTTACAGCCCAGCTGAGGGGATAAAACAGCTACCACAGGCAGTATTTTCAGAGCATGGGCCACATTGCCACAGAGGGCGATGGTACAAGGCCCTTCTGGGGTCAGAGGACAGGCACACATACAGCAGCACCACAAAACAAGCAGAAGCAAACGTCCGGGTTCAGGAGACCCTGGATGGTGAATGGAAGCTATGAGGAGCCGACTTCCCAGGCAGGAGCTGCACACAGACAGGATGGGCTGCCCTGGAAGGATGGAGAGGTCCCTTCTCCGGGAGTGTTTGTAGAGGATCCCAGTGATTAACTTTAGGCGCTCCCCCCAAGATTCTCCATATTAATGACAGTTCTTATTAAAGAGTCCAGCGGGAGAGAAGCAAAAGGATCCAGAAAGGTCAGCTCCCAACTCTCCGGAGAAGCAGAGCTTCCCCGACCAGGGTGCATATCAACTGCTCCCAGTGCAGCTTAGCCTGGCTTCAGGCTTCTCAACTCACATAAGCCAACCCCGCCTCCAACTCCTTGCGCCTGGCTCCTCCAGGCCAAGATTTAGAGGACCCGTAGTGGCTGCCTCTCCTTCCAAGGGAAAACAAAAGAGAAAGCATGCAAAGACCATCTGAAAATCCCCTTGTTTGCTTTCCTCTTCTGAGTCCCCGCAGAGCACACAGGTTGGCGGTGTCCCAGGCAAACAGGAAGCCAGGCTCCTCTTGTGCTGTGCCCTCTGCAAAGACTCCTGTCCACAACCCCCCCCAACAAGGCCCGTTCTCACAGACCACAGTGAGGGGCTCTGTTGCCGCTCGCCTCTTGTTCCTCCATCTGTCCCTCCCTTAATGCCCCCCAAATGAAGGAGCCTCTGGGTTGCCTCTCTGGGGATCCAATGTATCAGCTGAAAGTCTTTCATTCTGATGACCCCTGAGAGGGAGAAGGTGACCCATAGTAGTCATCTCCTCCAGGCTCCTCGTTTACTGTCTACTGCAGGTGACACCACATAGCGATGTCAAGCCTGCAGTGACTCCCTTTGCTGTGACAGCTTTGCTGCCTGGACACCTGGGCAGAACTACATCGCTGCTGCTAAAATCCTGTTAAACCTGACCATTGCCCCTCAACCCCGAGGCGAGAGAGTTCCCAGAGCCTGTACAGGCATGCAGCTTCCCAAGATGTAGCAGGAAGAGGAGGTTTCAAAGTACATCTAAGCTGAATTCAAATCCTGGTTCCTGCAGTTGGCAGCTCTAAGATGAGCTGCTGATGTCCACTCCAGGCCTGTTTCCTTGTGGTTACAGCAGAGCTGAGATTTGCCCATGCTGAGTTTTTGTGCAGCTTCAAGGATGTGATGCAGGTAGAGCCTTTGGCATTTAAGTAGGCAGCTCCCTTTTCCTCCATCTCTTTCCTCCGCCACCGGTAGGAGTGGAAAACAGAGATGGAAATGTGCTTTCTTACTTTTTTTCTGCAAAGATCAGTCCCAGGATATGGCTTCTATTGGCCCAGCTACCACTTCTTGTGATTCACCCTGGGAGACAGGCTTCCTTATCCTGACAGCCAGTCATTCTCTCTAAGACGCAACCAAGCACAGGACAGCCAACATCACCCTCTTAGGCCAGAGTAGCCTGGCATTTCAGAAATGTAAGTTCGGACTAATTGGGGAATGATAGAAAGGAAGTAAGGTGATTACTTTTATGTATCAACCTGACCAGGCCCCTGGATGTCAAGACTTTTGGTCAAACATTAATCTGAGTGTTTCTGTGAGGGTGTTTCTGGATGGGACTAATACCTGAATTGGTAGACCGAATAAAGCAGACTGCCTTCCCCCAGTGTGGGTGTGCTGCATCCAATCAGGTGAAGGACCGACTAGAACCAAAAAGGCTGACCCTCCTGTGAGTAAAAGAGAATTTCTTCTGCTTGATTGCATTCGAAATGGAACATTGGTTTTTTTTCTGCCTTTGGACTCAACCCAAAGCATCAACATTTCTTGGGTCTTGAGCTGCTGGCCTTTAGACTAGGACCACACCATCAGCTCTCCGGCTTGCCCATTCACTCTGCAGGCCTTAGAACTTGTTAGTCTCCACAAGCACATGAGTCAATTCCTTTTAATAAAAACCTCTTTCCATATATATGTGAATATATATATATGTATATGTATATATATACACACACACATATGGAAATATATAAATATATACATATAAATGGAAACACACAGACACACACACTCACACATCCTATTGGATCTTTTTCTCTGGAAAGCCTGAACAGGAAGGATCCTGCTCAACACTGGAGAAGATGTTCTAACATCCTGAGCTGGATGGGGGACAGTGTTTCCCTCCCCAAGAGGAATGAAAACAGGGCCCTAGCCAGTATGCACACATTCAGTAAGGAGATCAGTTCTACACCTTCCAAAGACCCTTCTGTCTGTCAGAGTCTGATTTTAAGGCAGAGATGGGGAGCGTGGCATGCAGGCATCCTTCTCCCCAGATATTGGCCAGGGTGGGTGCAACCAGAATGAAAGAGCCACATGAAATCTACCTTCTCCATAAGCTTTCAGGCCCCCACTGCCCCATCCACTTGGACCACGTGGTGAGTAAAGGAACTCCCAACCCTGTGCTCTCCTGAGGCCAATGTGTCATGATCTGAGCAATGTGTGGAGGCGTGAGGAGGAAGGTGGACAACAAGCCCTGCAGTGGGCCAGGGGTGCATCAGATGTGGGAGCCGAGATGTGAGTTTGTGGTTACAGCAGGGAACAGAGAGGAGTCCCAACACCCTGACCCCATGCCCAGCTCCATAATTCAGAAGCACCGCAGGGTTCGAGGGCTTCCTGATAATAGCAAAGACCTGCCTTCTCTATCTCCAGGAGGAAATTACGGGAGAATGATAAAGATATAAGGGCTACTTAATCTGGAAAAGAAAATTCTGATCTTTGTATACTTTAAATAAAGATTTAAAAGAAAACAGCATTTCTCTCGCTTAAAATGTTTTTGGAATAATCCTATTCCAAAAAGTGTGGTTAAAAGGCTTTCTCCGTGGCTGTGACGGCAAGCTTGGAATGGGGGGAATCTGACTACTCCCTACTCTCTTCTCCTCTCCCCCACCTCTCAGACTCTCTCCACACATCCCACCACCAAATCTTCTTCAGAGGTAGCCCCTCACGCTCTCTGGCTGGCTCTGCTCCAATGTCTCCAAGGACACCTGAATGCTGGGGTTCCTTCCCTCCTAGAACAGAGAGATGAGTCAGCCAGGGTGGCAGTGGCCCCAGTGGACGAGCCAATGACATGGAAGATGCCATGTATGAGCAGGGCTGGCAACTCATGAGGTGGGGGGGCAGAGCAGAGCCTGGGGTGCCCTGGGTGTCCCACCTCAGTTATAGGAGCTGCAGGGTGCACTATTCCCATCTCTTGCCCTCAGAAAACCAAGCAGACCAAGGAAAGGAAACCTGCTATAGGAATCTCTTCCATAATGGATCCCAGCATGTCAGAGGGAGTGGGTGGGGCCTGAGTCTTATGGGCTGACTTGTGTTCCCTGAAAGTCATCTGTGGAAGTCCTCCTCCCCAGATCTCAGAATGGGATCTTATTCGGTTCTAAGGTCTTTACAGAGATAATCAAGTAAGATCGGTAGGGTAGACGCTAACCCAACGACCTATAACCACTGACTGAATTGTGTCCCCTCCCCACAAAATGTATATGTTCGTGCTCCAACCCCAAATGTCACTGTGTTTGGAGATAGGGCCTATGAGATGACAAAGGCTACATGGGGTCATAAGTGGCTCAGTGGTTTAGCGCCACTTTCAGCCCAGGGTGTGATCCTGAAGACCCAGGATCGAGTCCCATGTCGGGCTCCTGGCATGGAGCCTACTCCCTCAGCCTGTGTCTCTGCCTCTCTCTCTGTGTGTCTCTCATGAATGAATGAATGAATAAATAAATAAATAAATAAATAAATAAATAAATAAATAAATAAAATCTTTAAACCATGTAATCTGTGGTATTTTGTTATGGCAGCCTGAGCTGACAAATACAACTAGCATCCTTACAAAAAGGAGAAATGTGGACGCAGACACACACAAAGAGGGAAAGACAGTGGGAAGAAGTATGGGCAGACATCGGCCATCCACAAGCTAGGGAGAGAGGCTCCAACAGATCCCGCCCTCACAGCCCTCAGAGGGAACCAACCTGCCAACACCTTGATTTTGGACTTCCAGCCTCCAGAAGTGTGAGACGATCCATTTCTGCTCTTGGCAGCCCCAGTGTGTGGTACGTTGTCACAGAGGCCCTGGCAGACTGGAATCCGGGCTAGACAGGAAGGCACAGGTCTGAGGCAGGCAGGGTCAGGTTTGCTCGCTGTGGGGCCCCCTGCTCTGAAACCCCTGCTGAGTCTGGAGGCGGAATCGATTCTCAGACCCTAAGATTCGGGGCCCCTTGGAGTTCCAACCTTCCCATCTCACTTAGGGGGTGGACTCCCCACAAGACCCCATTTTCCTTTGCAAGAAGAAATCATTTTTAATCAGGCAATAGTGACTTGTGGAGAGAGAAATCCATGGAGACAGAGCACGTCTGGTGCCAGTAGAAGGCCAGTTGCCAAAGCCCAGTTCTCTGCTTTAATTCCACGGCTCATGCGGGAAGGCAACTCCACCCCACCAAAGGGTGGAAAGAGACAGGGCTACTTATCAGCAGAAGCAGACGCCCTCCCAGAGGCCTGGCTGGTGCCCTCCTCTAGCTGGGGCCTCCCCCAGCTTGATATTAAGCTGAATCGGAAGGAACCGGAGGCAAAGACAAGCAGAGGCAAAAGGAAGGAGGTGGGCTTCAGAGAGGAAAGGTGGTGGCCTGCTACCAATCGCCAAGTCGCCACCTACCCGCCTTCCTCAGCAGCTCCCCCAGCACATGGGGAAGGGGTCCCCGCGGCAGGGTTTCAAAGAGAGATGAGAAACGGCGCAGAGGCGCACAGGCAGGAAGGCATCTGGTGAGCATCCAGAGAAGGCTGGCATGAGAACAAGGGACAGAGACGAGAGTCACACGCACACACACACATGCACAGAAGCTGCCTCCAAAGGCTACCGAGACGCTTCAGAAAGCACGTCAGCGCAGTCTTCTCCAGATTGCACCACCAGCACCTTTGGGATTTTCCCAGCGCGAGAAATTAGCGACAGCGTGGCAGTGTGTAGCCCCAGCCATCTGCCCTGGCCGGGCCGCGAGGCTCCTCCACCCGGCCCTGGAGGGGCCCGCCTGAGAGCCCAGAGAGGAGCCTGGTCCCCGGGACGCGGAGGGCGAGGAAGGGGCCACCTCTTGTACGGATTTCCAGGTCCTAGAACGGAACCCCTGAGCCATCGCGCTGATTTGGGATCCTGGCGGACAGACAAACGTGGGGCTGAGGAGATGTTGGGCCAGCTGAACGAACAAATCCAAACCAAAAGAGACCTGCCTGGAAAGCAGTTGCTTTTCCCACCACAGCTCCTCTTTGAATTTTCAAAGATGGATCCAGAAGATAGACCAACATCGCCGCCAGCAGTGGCAGCAGCCTGTGTTTTCAAGACACGAGCATGTCAAGTTCAGTTCCAGTTAAGTGCACTCAAGAATGTGAAGCCGAGATCCCTGCAGGAGGCAGGTGAACGCTGGAGCAGACAGGTCTGGTCTGCACCCTAGCTCGACCTCGTACTAGCTGGGTCGCATGGACTAGTTCCACGATTCTCTGTCCTTACTTTCTTTCTACTTAAAACCCCCACGGCTTTGGTGAGTGGGTTAAATGAGATTATATCACTGAAGAGTCAGGCACATAGTAAATGCTCAATAAACACGCTCCTCATTACCCGCTCCCCCCTCCCTGCTGAATACACTGACATCCTAGACAAGATTTATGGGGAAAATGCTCTGTCTAAAAATCTCCAGTGATGGAGAACACACCACGAAGCAAAGAGGCCCAGGCCATTTGGACGGCCCACAAGGTCAAATGTTATTTTGCTCATCATGCCATGCATCGAAATCAGCCTGTCTGTAACACCTTGATGGGCTGCCCTGCACCCCATCACAAACAAGACACATGAGGAGAAGGAATATATTCTCCTTCATCTTTAATAACAGCTCCCGTCATCGTCTGTACCTTATCCATTCATCCATCACTTCCTCCAGTGACTCACTCACTCACTCAGCATTGGACTAAATAGCCCCCCCTCTCCCCCAGCACTTTGGCAGAACATAAAACAACCATCGGGGCTTCCTCTGGAACCAGGAGTTCCTAGCAAGCTAACGTGGCAGACGAGCTTGGTGATTTTCTTTTCCTGCCAGAAGAAGTGCAAAAGGAAGGAAAGAATAAACTGGTTTCGGAAGTGCCTGGGACAGGAGGCCTTCCTTGAGCTCTGCAGAGAATCTGAAGGTTGGTGGCAGAGGAAGGACGGTGATCCTAATTCCTAGCTCCCAGTCGAGGCTAAATCCCCTGTACATGGCAGGAAACTGCTCTTTACTTTGAGATGAGCCAGCTCAGTCTTATTTGCAAAGCTGTCCCCAAAGCCTCCATAGGAAGTATAATATCACCATAAAGAATCATTACATTCTCGTGTGACTACTTCTCTCTCTTTAAAGAAATAGTCTGAGTTTCAGTGAGCGCGCCTCCTCTTCCCTCCCCCTCCTCTACCTGATATTACTTTGGCGCTCGATAATTACATTAGGTGGAGAAAGTGACTTTATGGTGCTAATAATTATACATGCTTACAAAACAGATGGGTCTGGGGATCTGGAGGGGGAGCCTTTATGTACTCGGAAATGAGACATTTTGTTGTAGGAAATGGATAATTATTTCCAGGTTTTATTGCTGTGTTTCATAGGACTCTTCTTAAATCTTGGTGGTTAATACTTTGCCTGCATTGACTTCCATGCCTTTTATAAGATTTGGCTCGCCAAAGTCCTGTGTGTGCTGGAGAATTGGCACTGACCTTCTAGAACAGAAGGGGACCCAGAGACAGCAAGCGAGCTGTTGCAGCACTGGAGGAAGGAAGAGTCCTAAACTGGAAAATAAAAACCCCATTGAGCATCCAAATTAGAAGGAATCTCAGAAATGATCTAGTCAGGTACTTCTCAAAGTGTGCGCCATGACCGGCCGTGTTAGCACTATGTCGGGAACCAATCAGAAAATCCCAGGCTCTACGATAAACGCTAGCAGTGGCCCCCCAAGAATGTGTTTTTCATTCCAGGTGATTCTGATGGTTGAGAGAGTTTAAGAAACTCAGATCTGGTTCAATCTTTTCATATTAAACATAAGCCAACCAATGCCCGGAGGGCCTAAGTGATTGGCCCCAAGTCACCCAGCCAGTTAATAGACACTTAGGGTAAGAACTTCCAATCTGCTCCAGCAGTTTTCTCCCTAAAACACCACCTGGTCCCACTAGGCACATGATCTAGCTGATTTGCTTTTCCAAGTTTAGTGAGCATCGAAATCATATGGGGATCTTGTTAAAATGCAGATTTAGATTCTGTAGTTCTGGGGTGCTGCCCAAGATTCTGCATGTCCAACAAAGCCCCAGGTGATGGGATACAGCTGGCCCGGGGCTTAGAGCAGCAGGACGCTGACATGCACTGGTTGTGGGGCTATGACCAAGCACTTTCCCATTTCCCCTTTCCTCTGTCTGGCAGCAGGGGCTGCAGAGAGGGGACTAGAATCCTTCATGTCCCTGTGTCAGCTGAGTTCATGAGGACTTTGCACCCCACTGCTCACCCCCCTCTCGTTCTCTTTAGAGCTTTGGTCAGTGGGCCACAGGCCCACCAGTCCTTTTCCATCTCTGACCTGTTGACTTCTAATCTCCTTCCTAGGCTGTCTCACTTTCTTTTTTTCTTTTCTTTTTAAAAAAAAAAAATTATTCATTTATTCATGAGAGACACAGTGAGAGAGAGAAAGGCAGAGACACAGGCAGAAGGAGAAGTAGGCTCCATGCAAGGAGCCTGATGTGGGACTCGATCCTAGGACTCCAGGATCATCCCCTGGCCTGAAGGCAGGTGCCAAACCACTGAGCCACCCAAGGATCCCCACTATCTCACTTTCTTGAGGAAAGCTGGTCCTCTCCCATTTTCTCCAAAATTCTACATGAGACATAGACCATGGAATCCAGGAAAAAATGAAATATATCTCCCTTTCTTTCAAAAGATTCTTACTGGGTAAGAACCCCAAAACCCATTTTTGCTCTTTCTCATTCCTATTTCTTCTTGCTTCTTGGCAATGAGTTCCTTTTGATGTCCAACCTAAAGCCCTCTGGCTGCCATGAAAGACATTTATTCACTCAACAAGCACTTTTTGAGTGCTTCTGAAATACAACCACTAGGGTAGACCTTAGATAAATGGGATTCATCTGTTCCCTATCGTCTTCCTCACCCCCCCCACCCCCCACCAACTGTGGCTTCAAGTGAGCTAGATCCAAAGCTAAAACTCCTACAAGGACCACTTGTTGGACACATTTACTGAATTTCTTCTAATTCCATTTGGCTTACCTCTTCCCCTGTCCAATGCAATGGACTTGCCTCATCCTCCTAATTGGGAACACCCCATCTCCAGCCCCCAAACACACCCATTGTTCAAGCTGCCAGCGGCCTCAGCTCTGCCTCTTTCATATCCTGGCCCCTTTAGAATCCCGTTCCCTCCCCACTGGGTCCCTCTCACAGACAAACATTGATAATGAATAAATCTCTTTCAGAGAAGGGAGTGGGCTGGCGTGTCCATGGGGAAGGCCCTGCAGACACAGGCAGGATGGATGGCTGGTGGGAGCAGTGCTGTCGGCTCTAATTAACGTATTGTTCTCTAGGCTCCAGCAGGATTATGGATGAGCTCCACAAAGCGGCCCACTTAACCTGAGCATCCTGGTTCCAATCCATTACTTTCTCCACTGGCTTCAGCCTACAATTTGGCCTGGTGTGGAGGGGCTGAATGTGGGCAAAAAGCCAAGAGAGCTCAATTTGAAGAGCTCCCCAAATGCACCTGCCTAGCTTACTTCTTCTACCTGACAGGTTAGCCTGTCAGAGGTCTGGGCTTTTATCCCCTCAGTGGACAGAGAATACACAACCCAAAGCACCACAAGTCTATGTTTCCAGGTCCCACCCATACAGCCTTACAGATAAACCCCGTGAGCGGCCCTCCAAGACGCAGGAGCTGCCTCACAATGCCCAGCTGGCAGAAAACAGTCAAATAGACTTTAATGATGACTCCTAAGCCAAGTCTTTCATTTGCATATCACTGAAAGTCTTGGCTATCTTGTGATTATTTTTTCATGCGTAAACCATTGTCTGAGGGCTGTTATATCCAAAGGTACAAATTGTACAAGACTTAGCTCTCACCCTGATGAAGCTCACAGCTGGGGAAAAAGATAAGACGCATTCTCAGAAGACCATGGTGCCACAGGTGCCTTGGAGGGAAGCACCACATGAGGGTACAAATGCGATGATATAAGAGTGGAGGTGATCTGGGTGATCAAGAGAGGTATCTTAGAAGTGGTGATGGGTAGGCTAGGAATGAGGCTGCCCCCGCAGTGGGATGTGGGAGGGAGGAAAAAGGAGGCGTGGCAAGAGTATTCGATATATTTCCAAGAGGCAAGGAGGATCCATCCAGATAGGTAACCTATGGGCAGAGTAGAAAGAAACACGAGGAGTTAATTAAGGAGCTTGGACCTTATGACAGTCACAAATGTTGTTGCGCAGAAGAATGAAATGTATGTGTGGCTAAGAAAGTTCCTTTCCGGGATGTGCAGGAAGGGTTTAGAGACACACTATGTGGCCTTGGTAAAACCAGTTAGGAGGCTATACAGCCTGTTAGGTTCTGGAATGAGGGGGGTGTCTATAGTCTCCCATTTGCTGGAGGAGGGGGTGTGATGCCAAACCCCAGAGACTGTAAGCGAGATGCCCCAAAATTGCTCAGTTAACTATGGCTGAGTTTCTGCATGAATATCTCTTGACTCCTAACCCAGGAGGCTTCGCTCATGATCATATTAACTGGAACTCGGTTCCCAGCCCTGCTAGTATCTCCAAGGACACAGTGACCATAAACTAAGCTACAGTGGCCTAGGCCCCTATTTCTCCAGATGCTTCCCGGAGCAGGAGGCAGCAAGAACCCTGCCCATCCATATGCACCCTACTTAAGCTTCATCAGGGAAGTCTGCCTTGCAGGATTAAGAAGGCTGACTCTCCACCTACTCAGCCACCAATCCCAAGTCCAGCAGGAGCCATAGCAGCATGTGAGAAAGACGGAGACCCGAGCCAGAGAGGCTTAGACTCACATTCTCACTTTCCCACAACCTCAGGGAAGCTTCTTAATCTCACTGAGCTGCACTGTCCTCAGGTAGAGGGTAGGGTTATACCATATAATTTACGGGGTGGTGGTGAGAGTAAATGAGATGTGTGCATAATAGGACAGATAGGGAGATACAAGTGTCATTATCATTATATTCTTATAAATGTAAGGATGCTCCGACCTAGAAAAAAACCAGGAACATTGCTCTGTTGGAATTGGAAACATTGGAAAAGCTTAAGACTGCAAAGTAAAGTGTTGGAAGGAAGAGCACAGTACTGGGATCAGAACCTAGGTCAAAGGATGGATCTCACTGCTGTTGGCCATGTGGGTCAAGCATGGTGGAGACTGGTAGGGCTCATCTGCATTCTCCTTTTCTTCCTGGACCCACAGCTACACTACATTCCTTAGTCTCCCTGTCGTAGATGTAGCCAGGGGACTACATTCTAGCCCATGGGATGTGGACAGGGGTGTAACGACCACTTCCGGGCCTGGCTCATAATAGGCATTAGGCATAAACGCTCACTTGCTTGACCCATCCACCTGCCAAATCAAGATCCTCCAAGCACCTTAAGAATAACAGAGCCACAAGAAGGAGCCTGGGTCCCCTCAAGCAGAGCATCCTCCCCAACTCTCACTGAAGAGGGGCCTGAGAAACTTTTATGGAGCTAACCCACTGAGATTTCGGAGCTGTTTGTTATAGCCTTAAGTCCAGCCTGACTAATCCACCTGGCAAGTCGCTCACCTTACCTGAGCCTCAGATTCCTCACCTATAAGACAGGCCGACCAATACCTGCTCCCAGGTCTGTGAGAAGGTGGTTGCGATGTTAGAAATGACATAATGAAGGAGAAAGCACTTAGGCAAAAAGCCAAGGATTCACTCAGGGCAACCGTTGCCATTGAGGGCACACAGCCGCCCACTCCTCATATCATGTCATGTCCCAAGCCTCTCACTCGGCTCATCTTGTACTTTGACCACTGGCTGGGTAAGGACAAGAATACATCAGGCGACATGCATCAGAATTACCCATCTCTACACTAGACCTCTTAGTCTCTTCCAGAGAAAGCTTCAGTTACCTTACCTATGTCCCCATGCCCTCATTTCCCCACCCCAAAACACATCCATCAGTGCTTATTATCTCTCCTGGGTGGGCCAAGGGCAGGTGTCTGACTGGTCCTCCTGACGCCAATCCCCCGCCAGTCTGAAGTAAGCCACACACCCTTCACTCATCTTTGTAGCAAAGACACCTCCAGGCACTTTCTCCCCACCTTTGATGTCTCATTACAAAAGTTAATAGGGATACAGATCATTAAGTCCCCACACCTCCTTGAGGCAGGAAGTACAAGTTGAGAGTAGACACCATTCACTGGAGTAGGCACCAGTGCAGCCTACAAGGTAACCACGTGGGGTGCCTGGGTGGCTCAATTGGTTAAACGTCTGCCTTTGGCTAGGGTCCTAATCCTGGGGTCCTGGGATGGAGTCTCGCACCAGGCTCCCTGCTCAGCATGGAGTCAGCTTCTCCCTCTGGCCCTCCCCTCTGCTCATGCTCTCTCTCTCAAATAAATATTTTTTGAAAAAAAGAAAATATAAAAAGTTATAAAATCAAAGGTAACCATGCAGAAGGAAGTACATGTACACCTGTGTGTGTGTATGTGTGTGCATGTAAGGGGTACATGTGTGTATCCACGTGGATGTGATTGAGCTATGTGTGCATGAAGACTGCATCCGTGTGTTTGCTTCAGGGCTGTATGGATGTGTCCGAAGTGCTCATGCATGTGAGTCTGTGTGGGGTCCACGTGTATGTGTCCATGAGTGTGTGCCTGGGGATGGGAGGTGCCAGAAGAGGGCAGACAAAGGGGCCATCATTAGGTGAATCCTTCCAGCCTCACTTCTAGGGGAGAATTGACTGGAACTACAGGGGATGTCATTATTGTTGGGAAGATTCTGGATCTCTCCTTCCTTAACCTTCTCCCCAGATATTTTAGAATGGCAACTTTTCCCCCTCCATACTCTGAAGAAGGCAGAGTCCTTTTATGATTCACCGGCTCTCTCGTGCACTCACCAAATATCTCCCCTGTCCTCCCTGCAGCAGGACCCTGAGCCCCTGGGCCCAGCCGCCCTTCCCTCTCCAGCCCTGCTTCAAGGAACAGTGTGCAAGAGAATTGTCTCTGGAACAAAGGAGGTCGGGAGGCCAGGGGGTGGGTGTTGGGTGGGGAGAAGCTGCAGCCCCTTCTGGGCAGGGAGGAGGACAGAGCTGAGCAGGAGGGACAGGACCTCAACTTTGGAGGGGGAGCTGCAGGGGAGGCTCTCAATTCTCCGCCCCGCAGGGAGCCAGGGAGAAGCATTCCGGGCATGGCAGGGCCTCTGGGTTAGGGACAAGCCCCTGACACGCGGGGTTTGCACAGGCGCACACAGGAAAGAAAATCAGAGGAGATGAAACCATACAAATTTCGGGTAATAGAAAGAGAGGAAAGAGATGTGCGCGTGGCCTGGGTCTCGGCTCAGAAAGGTCGATTCCAAGAAGACGCTGCTCAACTTTATATTACTTTTCAGAAAGCCAGTGAGCTGAAAAATAACTCTCACCTTTTTTTTTTATATTATTATTCGTTTCTTCTTCACATTGTTTTGTGCATCTCAGTTGTTCATTTCTCCCCGGCCTGATTTCATTTGGAGATTTGGCCTGGAGCCTGGAGGGGAAGACAGCCCTTCTTTTCAGAATGCATTTATTTCAAGCCCTCAGCAGCCCCCCCCCCCCCCCCCCCGTTCCACCCTCTCTCATCTTGGGGGTGGGGTGGGGGTGGGGTGGGGGCACACCCTCTCCTCTCATTCACAGAGGTCTGGGCGTTGTTCGTGGATGGATGTGTGCATGCACCCCTGTGGGTGCGTCTGGGTGCCCCACAGTGTGCATGAAAGGACATGTATGTGGGACGCCTGGGTGGCTCAGTGGTTGAGCTTCTGCCTTTGGCTCAGGATGTGATCTCGGGGTCCTGGGATCAAGTCCCACACTGGGCTCCCTGCAGAGAGCCTGCTTCTCCCTCTGCCTATGTCTCTGCCTCTGTGTCTGTGTGTGTGTGTGTGTGTGTGTGTCTCATGAATAAGTAAATAAATTTTTTTTAAAAAGGGCACACATGTGAGTCTGCATACGTGGGAATGCACACATGTGGGCTGATGAGCGGCTATACGGGGTGCGGGAGTGTGCACTGTGGGGACACGTGTGGGTGTACATGAGCGTGTGTGCGGGTGAGGGCCAGCACCCCCTCTAGGAGGGAGGGACCTGCGAGGCTGGGTTTTTCCGTTTCCCTGGAGTCCACAGTGGCAGTGGCTGGCTCCCTCACCTTTCACCAAGCTCAGTAAGCCACAGATGTTGTTTGAACCAGGGGAAATGTCAGCCCCCAGGAGGAGCCCAGCTCTAAGACAGAGTGAGCCCCTAGGAAGCGTGGCAGTGTATTCTGGGTATTGTGCTTTGGATCCATTTGCATTTGCTCTTTCCAGTGACTAAGGACTGGTGGGTGGGTGTGAAGGAAGGGGGGTTTCTTCTCAGTGCCCACTGCCCCTCCCAGCTCCCAGGCCTCCTGGTGAGGCTGGCACCGGAGGAGGAAAGAGAGTGGCAAGAACAAGCGCCCTAATCAGCCCCCTGATTTCTCCCCGACTCTCACAGGGACCCAGAAAGGCTCCTCCCAACCCCGGGTTTCAGGTGAGAGGCCACGTAGCCAATGCAGGGTTTTCCGGTGTTCGTCATGCCCCTGGCAGGCACCTCTGAAAATAGCCTCTCGGGTTCAAGACTGCACGCTCTATGGGGTCAGTAGCAGAGCCCCTGAACTTGCTGGAGGCAAAAAACTGGGGGATCCAAGTGTTCTTCCCTCCTTCTTTGGCAGCCTCACATGTAGGGACTCTGTGTGATGGTCCCCTCCCCAGGAAGAGCCCAGTGGGTGGTGCAGAAGACACAGCTCCCCCAGGGCTGCAGCACCCCCTGGGCCCTGCTTCATTAGGACCAACCCACTAGTTCACTGTTTAGGCAGATGATGAAACTGAGGCTCAGAGAGGCTGAGTTTCTTATCCGGGGGCACACAGTCAGCTCAGAGAAAGAGCTGAGCCACTGAAGGGCAAGGCTCGGTCCTGGGCCAGGCGAGCTGCCAGGGGAAGACAGATCCCAAAGTGAGTGACAGAAAGAAATTTTTTAAGTTTGGGTTCTATCAGGTCACAAGCAGATCCTGGCCCTGCCCCAGGGACATCCAGTGCCTGGCAAAATGAGACCTCCTGGGGGACTGCAGGATCACCGGTATGTAGGCCGCCGGCGGGCCCCCGAAGCTGCCTACAAGTTCACTACTGGATTATCACCATCAGTCTACATCTACTGAGACCTACGGGAGGCAGCGGGCTGGAAAGAGAGTCTGCGTGACCATGTTCGAGTCACTTAAGATTCTCAGCACCTGCAAAATGATGATGCGGATGGATGCCTAACTCACAGGGTCGGTGCCAAGTTTGAACATGCTGATTGGTGTGGAAATACTTTACGTGTCGCCCAGCACGTGACAGTGTTCAGATTGGATCCATTTCCCTTTGGCTTTGATGGGCCGGGGAAGATTGAGAGCCACCGCCAAGTGTCCATAGGTGGGCTCAGTTAGGGTCACCGCTCTGTTCAGCCCCCCTCGACCCTGCCCTCCTCCACCACGTCCACTGGGGGAAGCTGGGGTGTGGTGGCCATGAAGTGGGCTCAGTCCAGGTGGTCCCCTGGTCTAAGATGGGTCCCTGGTCCCCCCCACCTCGTGCTGATTCCGTTGCGTTACATGCAGAGCAGGATAACCTCTACTCGCCCTTTCTTTCCTCTTTGTTCAGGACCAGAAGCAACTGCCTGGCTACAGCAGGAAGGTTCTGGTTTGCCAGAGAGAAGGTCAGAGAGAGAGGACAAGCCTGTAGGTACTCCGCTTTTTCCTTAGGACCCTAGACCTCCGACTCACAGAACATGAGTCTTCCCTCTGGCAGAAATCCCCAACATTTGTGGATAATAATAACTGACACTTTAAGCCCTTCACAGTTGAAAAGCATCTTCGTGGCAGAGTGTGATGATAAGGAGCGTAGGCCTGGGCAGCAGAGAACCCAGGCTGGGCGGCTGGGCTCTGTGTGGAGTCGGTGGGCCAATACCCACCCAGGGGGGATGTTGTAGGATTCAGTGAGGTAACAGATGAGTTCATGTGACCCAGGAGCCTAATTAGCCTAAAATAAACATTCTAGCACTATCTGCCTGACCTTGTGCAAATTGCTTAAACCCTCTGTGTCTCAGTTTCCTTATTTGCAAAATGAGGCTGATAATACTATCCACCTCATAGGGTTAAATGAGTATTAACTGAGGATTAATGGAGGATTAAGTGAGTTAATATTAATAACATAGAATAGTACCTGCTGCATGTTGAGTGCTTGGTGAAATAGAACTATAATCCTTGCTAGGATTATTGGGCCACCACAACTGCCTTTTGACTGTTAGCCCATTCATGGAGAATGAAACTGAGGTCAGAGGGGTGAAGTCGCTGGCCCAAGACTTGAACTCTAGACGTTCTGATGCCAGCTGAGGGTTCCTTGCACTCCTCTGACCCCAGTTGCTTGGGCCGCTTTTCCTCCATGGGGAGACTGTCCCCGGGGGGGAACTCTGGCCTCCCTGGGTGTCCCTCCCAGCCCAGCCAAGACAGCCTCTCCCTCCTGCCTTCCCAGGGAGCAGTGGCAGCTGGCTCAGGCTTTCTCGCCAAACAGCAGAAGAGCTCAGAAGGAAGGGGCCATCAGGCTTCTGCCCTTGGGTTCTCCAGAAATTCTGGTATCAGTGAGCCTCCTGCGGTTTCAGTGCTTTGGCCGTTGGGTGGCTGTGGAGTCACAGATGTCACTGGGTGTGTGGGGGGTGGGGGTGGGGGACATGGACAAGCGGGGTCTCTCTCCCAACCCCCTCCCCAGGCGGCCGGGCCTGCAGTGAGGGTCTCCCTGAACCCCGCGCACCCCCCCCCACCCCAGCACACACAGGCGCGCGAGCACGCGGGCACCCAGCCCTACACAGAGGAAACGATCAAGCGCAAAGAATCCTCATGTGCTACTTTATATGGCAAATAATTGAGCCGTACCCTTGTGGTCTCAGTGAGGAGTTTCATCCATATTCATGCCTGGCGTTTCCTGTGGAAACGAACACGCAGACATTCCAGCACAATGATGGGAGCAAGAAATCTCAAGCCCTAATTCAGCGCCCCCCACTCCCCGGGAGCGGATGGAGATCGGGTCTAAGCAGCCTTGGGGACCGGTCCCTCCATCCCGTCCCCATCCCGTCCCCATCCCGTCCCCATCCCGCTCTCCCTGTCTCTGGCTTCCATGCCTTCGTCCTTCCTCTCCTCTCCAGCCTCCGGGTCACGGTCCCCTGCCCCAGTTCCCTTCCCTCCCCCCCCCCCCAGGACCTCCCCTCCGCCCGCCCCCCTGCGCGGTCCCTGCCTTCCAGGCCTCCCGCCGCGGGCCCAGGTTCGCTCTCGCGCACACGCGCGCGCCCCGTGTCACTTCCCTAGTCTCGTTATAATGGGGCGGGGGGTGCTGGGAAGCCGGTTTGGAGAGTGCGTGTCCGTGAATACCAAGCATGTTAATAGGTTAAAGTAAATCTAAAGTAACATTTGAAAGCAGAGAGATGAAAGCAGATCACAGGCCAAAGATCAAACAATCTAGAGCCACTTCTAAGCCTTTTACAGCTGGAGATTATTAGCATTTGAAAGTGAAGAGCATTACAGGGAGAGAGGGGGGAAAAAAAGTTGGAAGGAATTTTTGTTGTGGAGATAAAAACTGAAATAAATGACAGTGGAAAGCAGAACTCGAAAGAGGCTGACTTATTTTAAAACCACATTAAGATAGAGGGGGGAGGGGGGACACCAATGGCTATATTTTTAGCTCATCACGGGGGCATCTAGGCTCAGTGCTGAGGTCTGCAGCCCTCCTGGGGCCTTCTAGGGATAGGAAAGAGGCTTCCAGTCCAGTGACACTCCCTTCCCTCCAGCTGAGACAGAAAGCCCTGCTCAGGGAAGGGGGCCAGGGAAGGGGACAGTGGGACAGGCATGGGGCTGGAGCCCCTGCCCTGCCTCTTCACTGCCAGGCACCCCCACAAACCCTCTAGGGGGCATCCAGTCAGCCTCCATAATGCTCTAAGGTGGGAGTCCAGAGATTGTCCATCTGTGATTTTTTTTTCTGACATCACAGATATGACCCTCCCCACCACATCTGATAATCTAATAATCCCCAGTCAGAGTCAGGCTCCTCATTTGCCAGAAGAGACCGAGGACCATCCCCCCCACCCCACTTTTGGTGCAGCAGACCTTAATAAATAAGAAAACACAGAAAAACCCCCAGGTCCTCCACCCTTTTAATTTAGTCAGTATCTGTTTTCTAAGAACCTAGTGTGAGTTAGGCCCACTGCTAAGTGCAGGAAAAGTGTTGAACAAGACACACAGAATCCCTATCTGTGGGGCTTCCACAATTTTGTGTGAGGGGCAGATATTAAATAAAAAGCTTCAGGCTAAACATGGTGGGTTGATATCTTTTTTTTTTTTTTATCACTCTTCCCTCCTGAAATCCCACTAATGTGAGATTCAAGTCACTAAAACCCACCAGGAAAAGGCAAGTGGAAAAGATGACAGCAGCACAGGACAAATGTCATCAAATTCGGGAGAGACAAAGCAAATGGAAGAGTGACAAAGTGACTTAATAGAATGGAGGAAGCTTATATGGCCCCCACCTGCAGGAGGGAAGGAGGTGTGGCCTCTGAGGAAACCGGCTCCCTGCCCCAGGGGCATCAGGCATGCCAGACTTCCAAAGGGGCTAAAATAGGTGCCCTGCTCAGACTTTCCCTCCCTCCCTGAGCAGTCAGGCTAGCACCCTTCTCCCAAACCAGGAGAGGAGTAAGCCATCCTCTGAAGAAATTGAACCAGAGAGCACCAGGCTCAGGGACACCAGGCTCATTGACAGATGAGCGTAAAGTATCAGCACTGAGCATAAAGCAGGAAGTCTGGGGTAAATTCTGCATCCTGAACAGCCAAGATCCTCACCCTCCTTCCCCGACAGAGCTTTGATAATGACAAATGCCAGGAAAGCCCTGAACTCCCATCCCTGGTCCACCATCCCAGACCAGAGGCAGGAGAATTCTTCTCTGAAAAAGCTGAGTGGACCAAGGGGGTAAAAGGCAATACTGAGTGTCCTCCACAGAAAAAGCTAGCTCCCCATCCATTCCCTCTACGGTGAAGCCCACCAGCGTATAGGACCCAGATGAGACCAGAGAGCTGCCAATCAGATTTGTCTAATGACCCATAATCTTCAGTATGGACAACTAAGGATCACCAGACATTCTGGGGAAGCCTCCACCATTAAGACCAGACAAGTAAATAGGAAGGGGGAAAAAGGGGGGACTCAGATGAAACAGAGACAAGGTCAGGAATAGAAGAAAACTTCAAAAATATATATCAATATTCTCAGAGGAATAAAAGCAGACCTCTCACCTAAAATATGAGGAGAAAGAGAGATGATAGCTAGATAGATGATAGATAGATAGATGGATGGATGGATGAAAGATAGAAGCATGTATAGATACTATGTATAAAACCAAAGTATAAGGGAGAGTTCTTGGCTATTAAAAATGATAGCAAAAATTCAGAATTCAATAAGAGGTCTGAAAGATAAAATAGAGGACATTTCCCCAAAAGTGGAATAGAAAAAAAGAGAATAAGAGAAAGACAGATAATGGGAGAGAAAATGAGAACACTAAGGATCAGTTCAGAAGGTCCCGCATTTGACCATTGGAGATTCTAGAAAGGTTTAGAGAAAATGGAGGGGATAATTATCAAAGAAATAATAGAAGAAAATTTCCCCGGACTGAGAGATGTTGGTTTCCAGACTGAAGGGTCATTAGAGGTCCAAGGCATATGATTGTGACGTTTCAGACACCAGAGATGAGAGGTTCCTAAAAGCTTCAAGAAAGGGAGCAGCAGGGGAGACACTCTCAAGAGATTGGAGGGCAGTCTCCCTCGGGGGGGAAAAAAAGAACATAAAAGTAAGTTATAGATTATTTGATACACTTGCTCATGTGACAAATAATAGCAATAGAGGTTTCCCAGTTCTGTTGATTCATAAAGAAAAAATTATGAGAGGGGTATGGGAAAGCAAGCAAGCCGAAAATGAGGAAAAGCATAAAGTTGCACACGAAAGGAAACATAATCAGTGTTGAGTACAATACTGTCTCGGGAGCAAAGAGTTTTTACTTACTGTTGTGTAGGAAGAGTATTGATTTAATTTTTTAAAGTGTGATATAAGTATATTATGGGAACTGAAAGTTATGAGCTAAGACTTGTGCCATAATACGAAGTCAGTAGACAAGGTCAAAAATTGTTCTGTCAAAAAACAGAGTGAGAGAAAGAGAGCAGGAGCAGCCTCGCCTGCCTTGTGTGGGTAGCAGTCAGCACTTACCAAGAAGGTGCGTAAGGAAACTCCCCTGGGTGGGCGGGGGGGATGGGGGGTGGTGCGGCGTAAGCACTGCCTCTCAGGGACAGTTTGGTTTCATAGTCGTATGCCTAGGTCTGAACTCATGGATTGGTACATGTAAGATGTGTACATTTCATTGCCTATAAAATTTATTTCAAAAGGAAGGAGAAAAAAAGAAAAAGAACCACCAGCAAATACCGAAGGCTAATGAGATGCTTGGTGAAGTGTTTAGGGGTGAAGTGTACTCACCACTGCAGCTCTCTTGGAAATGCACCAGAAGGTAAGATGGAATGATGGCTGGAGACAAGGACAGAAAATTAAAGTTATGTGACAGAACAGATATGGCAAAATGTTAATTGTAGGGTCTGGTTGGTAGGTTTATTGGGCATTCACCTTC
This sequence comes from Nyctereutes procyonoides, assembly GCF_905146905.1. NCBI lineage: Eukaryota > Metazoa > Chordata > Mammalia > Carnivora > Canidae > Nyctereutes > Nyctereutes procyonoides. The sequence goes on from NW_026575140.1 coordinate 72,312,033, forward strand.
CAACGTTTTTATACATTTGGAATTTTTTTATTATACGATGTGGGGAAAAAAGTAGAAACATAACTATGTTCCTTGGGTGAAGGGCTCTACACAGGAGGAGAAATGGCCAAGAGCTGAACGTGGTTATCTCTGGAGGGAGGAAGAGATGTGATCAGCGCCTGCTGCCTGCCATGAAATATCTCTCGACATTATATTTGATTTCTCAGTTCTGTGTATGTATTCCTTTGGTTTAAAAAGCCTAATTTAAAAAGGAAAAGAAGGGCCTTCTTTAATTGATAAGTATTTTTAAACATGAAAAGTGTTTGCAAAAATATGTATACGATTTCATAATCTGTGAAAGAGGAGAGCAAGATGCCCGGAGGGAAGTGGGGTGCGCCTGGAGGCCGGGAGCTGGGGAGGGCCTGTCTGAGCCCCAGGAGGCGGGGTTTCAGGTAAAGGAAAGAATATCACAAAGGTCCAAGAAGGCCAGTGGTCCTTGGTGTAAGGGAGAAGGAGAAAGAGGATGAAAGGAGGAGGAGGAAGAGGGGAGGGGAGTAGGGGTGGGAGACAGGAGGGGTGGGGAGTCAGGGGGAGGAGAGGAGGTGGAGGGGGAGAGGGTGGGGGAGAAGGGGTGAGGGAGAACAGGAGGAGGACAGCGAGGAGGGAGCTCCAGGTAGAAAGCCCCAGGTGACCAGCAGGACTCAAAGCAGAAGAGGATTCATAGGCTCTTTGATTAACTGTAATTGCTGCCTTTTTCGTCTCCCAACAGTTTTGCTCTGTTTTTATAATGTCTGTGCTATGGAATCTCAGGGAAGATTTTCAGGCCTGAGTTCTAAAGGTTGGGGAGGAGGCAACAAGACCTCAGTCCTGGCACCTGGGGGCAAGGGCTCCCGGGGCAAGGTGGTCCATCTGGCCCCAGCCTCCCACCCACACTGTCCCAGCCCTGGGGCCTCCTCCCATGTTTAACCTCCGAGATCCTGCTTTCAGTTAACATTAACCCAGACGAAAGGCACCTCCCACATCTCCCACGATGCAGACTCCACTGTCACGGGGTGTTAGGCTCAGATTCCAGGGAAGTGTGTGCCCTTGCTCTTGAACCAGACCCAGGGTCCTCATCCCCAGCAGTGCTTGCTAGGCCCCCTTATGTCAGCCTGGACAGGATGATGCCTGGGTTGACACAGGGCATCCTGGTGAGACAGAGAGGAATTTAAAAGCAGGATGCAGAGAACTTGGGAAAACTAGGCTGGGTCACCCTGCAAGAGCAGAATTTTCCCCTTGGACAGTGGAGGGGACTGGGGGAACTGGCGGCCCTTCTAGGAACAAGGAAACGCTGGAGACAGAGGCAGGGAGGCCGCTTGCCCCCTGGGAAAGGTGTTCGAGGGGACTGCCTGGTTGTTGGAAGAGCTTCAGCAGGAGCCCGGAGAGCAGGAGATGCCCGCAGTCCAGAGCCCGGCGTGAGAGACAGCCATGCATCTCTGGCTGGCAGGTGCCCGCCCCCGGTGACAGCGAATGGCACGGAGCAGGGACGCCCAGGGCTTTGGCACAGAGCCGGCAGCTGCCACCGCTGAGGTTTTTATGCTAATGCCACTTGTCAGGCCGTCAGCACTCAGGGCAGCTGGACTTGACAGGGAAGCGGCTGGGTCCCCTGGGTTTTGCTTCCCCTGAGCCTCGCCCAGGCCCTCAGAGATGTCCAGCACAGAGAGCTGGAGGGGAAGCAGGGGATGCTCATGGAGGGCTGGGGCCTGCGGAGGGCAGAGGGGCCGTGGGGCCTCCATAAGAGATCTCACCCTCCCCTAACGCCCGCCCACTCTAAAGGGGGGCCCAGTAGCAGAATGGATGGCACGACTGGATTTTCCCAGTGGGAAGGGGGCAGAGGATTCATTCTACGTCAATTGTTCAGCCCCAGGGACCCTGGCTGGAGGAATCTGACAGGAGGCAACAAGTCATGGAGGGAAGAGCACGGGGCACAGGGGATGAAGACCTGGGTCCCAGCCTGCGTCCGTCTCTCACTGTGTGACTTGGGTTGAGTCGCTGTACCTCTGTGCTCCAGCATCCTCCTCTGTAAAACAATAGTGATGGTGGCCATTTAGATGCACTCATCTATTTAGTACATCTGCCCTGAATACTTCTTCTGTGCCAGGAGACCATATTAAATGAGAAAAGGTGAATAAATACAGCCTCTGCCTTCAGAGGGACTGGCATTCTGGTAGGAAGGATGGGGCACTCCTCACATCTCAGTCTCCAGGACTTGGGCACAAGGTATGCAGGGGATCCCGGGTTAGGGTGTATCTCACAGGATGTGAGGCAGAAATGGAAACTGTGACCTTCACCCCAGCACATGCCAGGGGCCTAACCTGGGCCAGAGATCTGCGAGATTCCTGGAAATTACTTTCGAAACTGTGTGGCAGGCAGGATCTGCGGGGAAATGTGCTCTCTGCCCTTTTCCATGAGAGATTGGGAGCATAGGTGGTGTGAAGAAGCACTGGGCATGGGAGTCTGGAGACCCATTTCTAGTCCCCAGGAGCTGTGTGACCTTGGGCGAGGACTCTCCCTGTCTCCACCAAGTTTCCATTTTTCCTTTGGCCAAATGGGCCCCATCCATACTGAGAATTCACTGCTTCTAAATGCAGAGCACATTTGCTGAGCCTTTCCAGGAAGTCCTCCTAAGGGTGGAGCCAGCCAGTGTGTCACAGCAGGTGGAACCCCCGAGGATGCCCAGTGGGTGCAAATGTGTGCTTACTCACCACCCGCTGGCCATCTACCAGCATTCCCCTAGACATGTGGGGGAGTTTCCTGTAATTGGTTTATGGACGGTTCTCTCAGCATTGTGTCTGGCCATAAAATATACACACTTAATAGTCTCCAAGGAACTGCCAGGCCTTCCAGCTATAACTCCGAGCCCCCAGCCCCTCCTGCCTGGCCTGACACCTTGTTTGGTGAATCTGATTTGATTTTGATCTTAAATCTGCTCTAAACGCCACTGAGCAGTAGCCACAGGAAGGGTGGGAGTGGGGAAGGGGAGGATGATTGCTGAGAATTATGACCCAGGCCCATTAGGAAGGGATGACCGCTCTGCACAGTCTCTTCTAAATCACGCCTGAGAAGCATGTCACCGACTCCGGAGCAGGCCTCTGGCTGGCTGGCAGAGACACTGGCCGGGAAGGCGGAAGTATGGGACTGTCAGCCTGGACTACATTTCCTCTGTGCTCAGAGTCCCCAGCACCCCTCCTGGGCCTTCCCATGGTTGCTGTGTCCTGGACACTCTGCTTCTCAGTCTTTCCAGCAAATCCATTCCTCCTTTTGCAGAATTCCAAGTAGTTGGGGACGAAAAGGTATTATGCTGTCGTGGGTGGGAACCTCATGGTGATGGAGATAAAAAGCACAAGGATGATAGTCCCTCCGTGTGATGGTAAGAGCCACTTGGATGCTCCTGTGACCTCATCTCCTTTTCTCCTAGGAAGGTGCCATGAAGAAAGATAGGGAGTGGAGCAGCTGCTGGCTCCCTCGCTCAGTAGACTGGGCCATCCCAGCTGCTGGCCAGAGTGGGGGGGGCCTCAGTCACGTCTGTTTGCAGAGAGTACAACATTGTGACTCCAGGAACCCATTCTGGCTTCCTAACTCCACTGTAACATCTCCTCCCCATAATCCATCCCTCCCTCCTCTGAGCGTTTGGGTCAAAAAAAGAGTGCAGTGGCTGAGGGCTCGAGCTCTGAAGTCCAACTATCTAGATTTCTAGATTCCACCACTGACTGTGTGACCTTAGACCATGACCTCACCTCTCTGTGCCTCAGTTTCCTCAACTAGAAATCTAGTACAAGGTAATGAGAGTGCATGCGTCTCAGGGTCAGTGTGAGAATTATCCGTATATGGCTCTCAGAGCAGACTTCCACATGTGTTAGCTGCTACTCCTCTTGTTAGCCTTCCCTGGGGTGGGTAGCTAGGGATGAGGGGCTCAGGAAGGGCACTGTGTGTTCCCTTTCCAGTAGACCATGTCCCCCCTATGTGTCCAAGGCTTAGGATGAATGAATGAATGAATGAATGAATGAATGAATGAATGAATAGCACTGAGCACAGGAGTATGCAGAATACAAAGACCCCAAGTACTTACCTTCTAGTTGAGCAGCCAGGACAGCCATCCCAGGGAGAATGTTCCATGGGCCAGTCTAGCAGCTGGAACTCAGAGGTGGATCGTAGAAGGCCATCAGCACCTGGAGTTCTGGGAGGGAAAGACCAGCTGTCTGAGCTTAGGGAGACCCCAGATACTCCCAAACAGTCCTGCCCTCTAGTGAATACCTATGGGATTGAGGCCCGAAGGGATGGTATGCAAGGGAATATAGGGGCCACAATTCACTGGATTTACGCCCAATTAACTCTCCCAAGCTTTGATGCATAGTTAAGATTTCCCAGGTGACTTTGGTCCCAGAGTATGAACCAAAGGATTTTTTTACTGTTCGTGGCTGGTGGTCTCAAAGTCACAAAGCCAGGGTGCCTGGGTGGCTCATTTGGTTAAGTGATTGCTTTTGGCTCAAATCATGATCTCAGGGTCTTGGGATCCAGCCCTGTGTCAGGCTCCTTGCACAGTGGGGAGTTGGCTTCTCCGTCTCCTTCTCTTCTCTCTCTCTCTCTTTCTCTCTCTCTCTCTCTCTCTCTCTCTCTCTCTCAAATACATAAATAAAATCTTAAAACGAAAAAAAAAAGAAAAAGTCACAAAGTCATGATTTTTTTTTTCCCTTAGAACTAGAGCGGCTTTAGGAATGAACATTTTTACCAGTGATTTTATAGAGGGGAAGCTAAAGGTCAGAGAGTCGAAATGCCTTTCCTAAGTCTGCCGAGCTTCTCTCCCCAGTGTGTCCCTTTATTGCTTGTCACTGACTCTCCATCCTCACCACTGGTAGAGAGGAACGGAAATCACTTTTCCAGTTTGAGGGAATTCAAAGTAAGAGCTAAGACCGGAACTGGTGAAGGGGCCTACCCGAAGCCCCCCTGCAGGTCAGCAACAGAACCAGCCAACCCGGGGCCTCTGACCCCAGTCCAGAACTTTTCCCCAAAGGTTAGCTGCTACCCTTCCTGCCCACCTCCCCTCCCTGCGTACCCCAACTGGCCCACTGTCCAGACACCCTGATCCTCTGCAACTGGAGCCTCCGGGAGCAGAGATGCTCCTGCTCGGCAGTGATGCTCCTGCTCGGGGTGGAGGGGAGCCTTCCCCCTGCATGGAGCACCTGGCGGAGAAGCTGGCCTTCCAAACCACCCTTTGTCATCTGCTCCTCTAAAGCAGAACACACTGCACGCAGCCTGAGAAGGAGCCCTGAGTGCCAGGGAGGCTCCAAGTCGGTATCAAGAGGATTTTCATAAACACAACTGTCTGTGTCTGGGCAGCCATGTGGAAAGTTGCAATATAACCCACTGATGTCATGTGGCAGGGGAAACAAGATTTCCAGAGGCAGCCGTGCTGCTCTTTCCAACCTCCGCGTGGAGCAGAATCCCAGACAGGCTTTTGAAAGAAAGGGAAGGGAGAAAAAAAAATCTGCAACAAATTGCAAAACAAAACCCTGGTTTCAAGGTCCACGAGGAAGGGCAGTAGGGAAAGGGGTTGGGGAGAGTCTGGAGTCAGGGGGAAGCATGCCGGACTGTGGGTCACCCTGAGGGCTCTGTTCTGTGGGAAGGTGTGGGCAGCCTCCCAAAGGCGCTGGTGTGCGTGGACCTCCCCGTGCCGTCCATCACCTCGGATCCCTGGACCTCAGAATCACCTGTTTCTCTCCCCTTGAGTGGACTACACTGAGCCTCCTCCAGACCCTCTCCTGGTTTTTAAAACCTCCAGATTTCAGACTCCTGGCACACCATTCCACCACCAGTTCTGACGTGTCTAAAGTCTAACTCACATTCAGGCTGCTGCGGTTTCAACATGGTCCTAGTCCCACACCGGGGTGGTAGGAGGACGGGGTGTCCTTCCTTCTCTGTTGGTGTCTCACAAAATGTTACCTCGCTTCTCCACTGGCTCTGATGGCTGGCACACCTTGGCCATGTCAATTCACCTGCCTACTCTGGGCTTTTCTTATTTCCACCATGGGGTGCAGGCAGGATATGGTATTCAGGGTTCCTTTTAGTTCAAAAAGTCTATCCTTTCATAACTATTTACACATAAGGAGTAGCAGAGTGGTGTAGATTACATAAAGGATATTGCATGGTTTTATGAGTACTTCTGGGGATCTTCTTCAAATTATAAAGTAATCATTCTAATGGCAGAAAACTTGAAAACCGAGATTAAGCATTAAACAAACAAACAAACAAACACCTGTTTCTCAAATACCACCCAGATATAATTTCTCTTAACTTTTGGAATGTGTTTTTCTAGTTTTGCATATCCATATTTTTTAAGTAGAAATATTATACTATAATAAGATTCTGCAGTCTGTAATCATTTTGGAATACACCATACAGGTTTTTTTCTTGTATGGATATTCTCCCGCAACATGGCATTTTCTTAACATTTATTCTTTTTTCTCATGATTTTTAATATTCAGGAAAATTGCAAATGAGGAAACACAAATGGCCAGAACCTATGAAAAATACTTTGCCTCAAGAATAATCAAAGGAAAGCAACGTGATGTTATTTTCACATATTAGGTTAGTATAGTTTCGTTTTGTTTTGTTTTGTTTTGTTTTGTTTTTTAAGCTGACACTAGGTTCAGGTTCTTTACCTGGATGAAGAAATGGAGAATCTTTTATATGGCTGAAGGCTGGGAATCTATCTATCTGGAAGAGTTTTTTTTGTATCAAGATATGAAATGTGTACGATTGTTGACTTGCCAGTTCTATTTCTGGGAATTGACCCTGTGAGAGTAACCACCTAAGCATGAAAAGATAGAAGTACGAGGATGTTTGCTGAAGCGTTGTTTATAAAAGCAAAATTTTCGTGACAACCTAAGTTTCGGGCAGTAGCAGGATGCTTAAGATAAGCATGAGAAAATTGAACACCAATAAAAATTAATTTATAAAAAAAAAAAAAGATAAGCATGAGATCTACGAAATGGGAAAATAGTATGCAGTCATTAAAAATGATAATGTAGCTCTATGTGTATTGACTGGGAAAGATGTCTTGGGAATTTTGTGGAGTGAAAAAAAATCAGATAACAGAACAGCATACAAAGTCTGAGCCCATCAGTGTAAATTTATATGCACAAATCTGTATGTGTGTCTTAGATAACAAAATGCCCCAAGCACTGCTGGCTTCAGATAGGAGAGGCTTAAGGGTGGCAGTCTGGTTGAGGGTTGGGCAAGGAGAGGATTAAGGACTCACTTTTAAACTGCATTTGCCAACTAGCCATCAAGTTTTCTTGTGTGAAATTGAACACCAATAAAAATTAATTTATTAAAAAAAATAAACTTTATATCCTAAAGCTTCAAAAAAAAAAGTTTTCTTGTGTGTGTGTGTGTGTGTGTGTGTGTGTGTGTGTGTGTTTTCTTAGAATGTACATTCATTTGGTATTGCAGAGAGGGACGCTGATATGGAGATTAGGAGCACCTCCATCTGCCGACAGGTGTTGCCCAAAATATTAGCAGTGATTATCTCTTGAAGGTGGGATTCAGTATGCCTTAATATCTTCTTTGAGTTTTTAGTATTATTTAAATACTTTTTAAAAAGGATTTTGCAGTATTTGCTGTAGGGAAGGCTCACAAGTGCTGTTTTCTTTCTTTCTTTCTTTCTTTCTTTCTTTCTTTCTTTCTTTCTTTCTTTCTTTCTTTCTTTCTTTCTTTCTTAATATCCCGAGAGCTCAGATTTCTGTGTCCCCTGTCTGCAATCTTAACTTCTCTCACCTTGCTCTTGCCCTTCCTCCAAGAACCCCAGTCACCTCCTGCCAAGTTTGGGGTATCTTGGTAGGTGCAAGCCTGTGGGCAAGCTCCAGGCTCACAGTCTACCTGCTTAGAACTCCTGCACAGTCTGCCTCTCCCCCACCACCGGCAGAAGGATGGAGTTCACACATTTCCATCCAGGCTGAGCAGGGACACCTTTGACCTTTGTCCCTTGCCTTCCTCTGCCATTCTTTTCTTAGACTTGTCTCTTAAGTTCTGATTCGACCAGAGGGCACTCACTGGATGTGGAAACTCCTGCTATCACCTCCACTCCTACCCTCATATCCTATTCTGATAATACCCAACTTGGCATCTGACTTTGCTGTCTTTGATTTTTGACTTTGCTGCTGCCGGGCAGTTTCAAGTCATCCCCACCATCCCAAGTGTGACAGAGCTCTATCCCACTGAGAGAACTGTTTTCAACAGTTCGAAAAACACCTACTGTGTGCTCCTTAGGTGTTCAAGCCCTGGGCTGGTTCTTCTGGGCACAGAATCTGTGAGTATAGGTCTCTACTCTAGAGGGAGCCACAGGGCCTCTGATAGCAGCTGACACTGAAAGTCTGTAACTGCCAGACATTGTTCTAGATGCTTCACATGTATTATCTCATTTAACCCTCGCTATAACCCTGTGAGGTACTATTATTATATCCATTTTGTAGAGAAGGAAACTGAGGCATAACTTCCCCAGGGTCACAGAGAATTGAGTAGTAACCCAACTCCAGAGGCATCAGTCGTAAACACCATGTGCTAGGAAAGAAAGGAGGCCACTTGTTCAGTGCTGTGGAGACACTTTCAGAAAGACTTGAGGAATTCAGCAAAAGTGAGTCATGCATTCTTTTTGCTCTCAGACTCTTGACCTGCATGAGACTCAGGCAGGTGACCAGCTTCCTCTTTGCTGCCCACCTAACCAAACTTCTGCTTTTATCTCTGCCCTGGTGTGACACATCGTCTGTGACTTAGACTCCGCATCACTCTGAGTGACTGGCCTCCAGCCCCCTGTCCACCTAGCTGCACATGCATCTGAGATCCCACATCATCTGAGATCCAGCCTGCCAAGCACCCCAGAGCTCTCCTGCTCGGGTCTGGGATTCTGCCCAATGAGCCATGAGCCCTCCCACCCTCCCACTGGAGAAGGAATGGTGAAAATTGCTCCACATCCCTTTTGCTTCCATATGTAGGCCATGTTTTCTGCAATAAAGATGTTCCAGAAAAGTTTGTCCAAACTAAATGTTTGTAAATTGAATATATTAAAATAATTAGCTAATGATACAGCAGCATCAGCTTGCATTGAGTCCTCACTACGTGCCGGGTTCTTTGCTTGTAATATCCCTTTAATTCTTAGAACACATCTAGAAGATGAGTACCATGTTCCTTGTCCTGATACAACCAAGCCCAGAGAAGTTAGTTGACTTGTAAGCTAGTAGGTGGCAGAGCTGACCCCTGGCCTGGCACACGGTCTACACCATCACTCTGCTTTATCTAGTCAAAGGAGTGTTCAGTGAATTCTTAGGCAAACAGTCTCTTAGAGAAATGTATCTATGAGCCCTGCAGGTGCGTCCCCCAGCAGGGACAGTAAAAGGTTCTCCCACTGTCCCCCTGAAGGGGGAGCTCTGCAGCTGCCCCACCTCCACCCCAAAGCACAGGTATGTGAGCATACACATGGTGTGCACACACACACACACACACACACACACGCACACACACACGTGTGGCTCCTGGTCCAGCCCATGACTGCCTCCTTTGACCAGCCAGCTACCTGGGAACACAGGACTGAGCCACCAGGAGCCAGGGCAGTCGAGAGCAAGAAAGCTGAATAAAAGCAGCTAATACTATATCTATGATATGCAGCTTTGGTTGTAATAAACACGGCAGCTGAATATTCCCGCAGGGACTTCCTAATGGAGGAGATGGATACACTCCAGAGCAACCCCAGGGGTTTTACACGCAGCTCTGACTAAACTCCCTATAAAATCAATCCCGCCTTTTCACCGGTTGTGACAGGGTGTTCTAATATTAATCCACTCTCCTTGTCAGTCAGCTCCCCCAACAAAGGCTTTAATGATCTTTAACCAGGCATAATAAACACTACACATTCAAGCACAGAACGCCTGGACCCAGGGAGCCCCCACACCTTACGACGACAATGAGCCTGGGGGTTAAGGGAGACGAGGGTGACCCCCTCAGGCCCCCTGAGCCACCTCCTCTCTCCCTGCAGAGAGGGGCAAGGAGGGCAGCCTCACGGGGGCAGGGGTAGTCAGCCAGCTGGGGCTGGCTGGGGGGTGAGGAGATGCAGGCCCGGCTCTGGTCAGACAGCCCCCTGGTTGCTGATTGTTCCAGGCAGTCCTGTTTCTACAGCCCTGCTTACCCCTTCTTCTGGGGGCAGCTCCCTTCTCCCCGGAGGAAGGTGGGCATGGGTGGAGGGTCTCCGCAGCCAGGGGAAGGAATGCAGAGACCTAGACTTTGGCCTTTGTGCTGGGCCCTCCCAGCATCCCCAACCCCAGTCTGCCCAGACTTTGCACACTCCTGCTTTTCCACCTACCCCTCTCCTGCTCTTCCACTTACCCTCTCCTGCTCCATCCTGCCCTGGATCCTTCCCTGGACCCTCCAGGCCAGTAGAGACCCCAGACGGGTGGACCTGGGACCAGAAGAGTGGCGGCGGCAGGGGGTGGGTGGTGCTGGGGTAGATGGACAACACAGAGTGGCAGGACCAGAGGTCTGGGCCCCGGGGTGAGGAAATGTATGGGTGGATGAGGGCGGTCTACACCACAGAAGCCTCCGTCCTTCTACTTCTAACCCACCCCTGAGTCTTCAAGGCTGCGTGCTGTTTATGGGAGCTGAGCAGGGGCCCCGCACTGGCTCTGGGGCAGCTCTGAGGCCTCCTCTCTCATACAGGAGCCTGTTTGAGAGGCAGCAAGGTAAACTGCCTGGCAGCCTCGGCCTGAACCTCCCGGCAAACTCCCTCAAGCGACAGCAAGTCAGAGCCCAGAGTTTGGCCTCTGACTCCAGAAAACTACCCTAACTGGCCTGAGATGGTGAATGCAGCCAACTGGCTGCTGCTGCCCACTGAGGGGCCGCTCGGCAGGACTCACTGCCCACCACACTCCCCTGCAGCCCCCCCTCACCCATTCACTCCCTACCCCCTCACCCCACCAGCCCTGCAGCTTCCCCATAGCTCTCGGGGCTCCCAGAGAGCAGGGTAAAGCTTGGGGAGCAGAGGCCTGCCTTCACTGTTGCAACAGAACCTGGTTACGTGCTTTTTCATGTTACCGACAAACATACTTAAGAAAAATAGGGATGTTGTAAAAACGTAGAAGGGGAGACTTGCATCCACCACCGGTAACATTTGCATGCACCGCCTTCCAGCTTGGCCTTGGTCTTGTACCAGACCTGTAAGTGTTCTCTTGCCCTTCGTGGGGAGAGGGAGGGATTCTAGCGCACGATTTATTGGGTGATCCAGGCGCCTGCCTTAACATTGTGCTTCCACTTTCTCAGTTATAAAAAGGAGACCGTAATAGCACTGACCTCACAGGGTGGTGAGAAGGGGGAAATGATTTTATACATGCAAAGTACTTAGAAAAGTGCCTGGTGTGGCATCCACATGAACTGAATGCGGTGGTGGCCTCACTGATAGCATTAGTAGGAGTATTGTCATGTGTTATTATTGGTACTATCTTCCCCGTGGGGAAAGAGGAGTTGGCATGGCCATCCCCACCCCCTTGCGCCCCGCAGCTCAGCTTCTGTGGGGCTGTCCAAACACCTAGCAGTGTAACCAGTGGGCAGGACAGGGCCCAGCAGGGAAAAAAGAAAGCCAAATAGGGCTCATCCAGGGCTCTGTCTTTGCCGGGGTGAAAGGGAAGATGCACAGCTACCTCGTCTAGTGTGGGATCTTGTGGCCCGTGTGGCTCCGCGCTGGTGCCTGTGCCAGGGCTGCTGCTCCCTCTCCCCTTCACTCCGGCGGGGATCATTAATGCAACCCCGCACCCTTTTGCCCCAGCCTCCAGGAGAGTGAGCGCCTCACCTCCCTCATCCCCGGCCCAGGTGCCTATTTGCCTGCCCTCTTAGAGCCCTTAGAACTTTCCAAGACCATCCGCATACCAGAACGTCCCTGGAAAGAACCCCAGAGATCCTCTAACAGCTTGACAGCTCTAACAGCTCAGATTTATTCAGTGCTTACTATGTGTCAAGCCCTTTGCTAAAAGCTTTCCATATATTATCTCATTTAAGCCTCACAACAGGACCATGAGGTAAGAACCATCGTTGTCTCCACTTTATGGATGAGGCCGCGGCTCGGAGAGATTGAGTCGTCTGCCTGCAGATTGATGTCCCGCTCCATCTGTCAGCAGGGTGACTTGAATTGAACTATGGAGAGACGGCCCTTTGTTCTGGAGAAACATCACTATAGACCTGTTCGTTTTCCACAGCTATTCTTCTAAGGGGACACCAGATGCTGTTGTTAACTTGAATGCTGATGAATAACGTATTTATTTTGATCATGTAAGCTGGGTGTATTCTCTTATATGTGACATGAAACTAAAAGGCCAATGAGTCGGAGAAACTGACTCAGACTTACCCAGAAAGGGTAAGCCTTTTCCATGGGCACACAGCTAGAAAGTCATGGACTTAGAACTAGAATCCAAGACTCCTCAGTCTCAAGTTCTTTTTTTTTTTAAGATTTTATTTATTTATTCATGAGAGAGACAGAGCGAAAGAGAGAGAGAGGCAGAGTCACAGGCAGAGGGAGAAGCAGGCTCCATGCAGGGAGCCCGATGTGGGACTCGATCCCGGGTCTTCAGGATCAGGCCCTGGGCTGAAGGCGGTGCTAAACCACTGAGCCACCCGGGCTGCCCTGGAGTTCTTTCTAGCACGTCCTGCCCATCACCTTCCCAACGGCCCTTGGTCAAGCCCAGAGACCACGTCCCATATCTCTGGTACAGCCCACAAGGCACCCAGAGCGGCCCCTGTACACAGGGAGGTGCTCACTCAATCCCTGACACCATGCTGGTGTTAACTCTCTGCAGGTGAGGTAGCAGCACACTGAAATGTGGCTCCAACCTTTGCTGATACCCAGCTGAGGCTCATTCATTCACAAATGGAAATGAGCTTAGGCAGAGGCTGCTTATGTCACTGACCTAGCACCCTAGGGAGCCTAGCACCCTAACTCTGACAACACAGCACAGCCTCAGCCCAAGACAGGGACCCTTGAGAAGTGAGCATCGTATAGAAGAATCCGGTGGGGGGATGGGGTAGCTGGGTGACAGGCACTGAGGAGGGCACTTGATGGGATGAGCACTGGGTGTTATACAATATGTTGGCAAATTGAATTTAAATTTTTTTAAAAGTTTAAAAAAAAGAATCTGAGAGAGGCAGAGTTGATTGGGGTTTTTGCAATGCTGATGCCTGGGTTCCTTGGGATCCTGCCTAATTTCTCTCTTCCCAGGTTGATGACTCCCCTCTAGATGGGAGGCAAGCAGGGTGGGCCAGCCTCCTCCAGCAGCGGCAAGTCTGGGTGGTGGTAACTGTGCATTTTTTATTGAGTTAGCAGGTTAATGGGTAGGTAAAACACACACCACTTGTCAGCCTGTTGGCCGCTGCCACAGCCACACCACTCTCCTGCCTCGGGCTCAACTAAATTGCTCCTCGGCTTGCTGTCTTCCTCTTTCTCCCTTTCCTGGTGTTTTTTAGTTTTTGGTTTTTATCACCCCAATCTGTACATCCCCTTCCCCCTCCTTGCACCGCCCCAAACAGCTAAAGGGTCCATAGGAACATTATTATTTATTTATTTATTATTTATTTTTAATCATTTTCCTGGGCAGCCAGTTCCTGAGCAGCCTGAGCCTTGACGGCTCAGCTGCCTCTGCCAAGTTAATGTTTTGTCATCTGTCCCTTCCCGGGACACTCACAATCAAGGACAGTGACAGCCCAGAGAGAGCTTCAGTCCAACAAAGGAAGAGGCACGTGGCCGAGAGCACTTGCCGGATGCCCGACACCAATGTCAGCTGTGCACACATGTTCAACTGCCCACCAGGGCAGGCTCACTGCCGGTGCCACCCTTGGCAGGCGACGACCGCGCATACCCCCACCTACCCACACTTCCCAAGTCCCACGCCTGCATGCTCATACTCAGCAACCCACATCTGCATGTCCAGACCCCACCATACAAACATTCTCAAAAAGTCCACATTTCAGGCAGTACTCATGAGGATTTACACTTGAAAGAGTGCATGCACACCCTGTAAGGTACCTCTCTCGCTGTATCTCCCCAAGGTGCATGCTCCAGCCTGCACATACGCTCCTCATGTGTACATACTCTTAACAGCATAGGTCTTCATGCACACTCCTACATCAGCACACTCCTAACTGTCCACGTGTACATTCATCCCCGTAGACACATCATCAAAAGGCCATTATTCACGTACATCCCCAGGTAGATGCATCCTGAGTACTGATGTTAGTCACAATCCTACAGGTATCCTCACAAATGTCTATTTCTGCATGCACACCCCCTAACCATTTACAGACACTCCCATGAGCTGAATGCTCCTTGCACGCTTCCAGTGTGTATGCACCTTTCACAGGGCACATCTGGATACACACACCCCAGAATCGCCCAGCCTCAGCAGCCTGCATCTGCAGTGTACACTTCTGCATACACATATACCATAGGTAGGCCATGTCCGCATGTGCATGCCCTACATACACACTTCCGGGGCATATCACCAAACCTCCAGATCTGTGGCAGAGTCATATAAACCAACACCCCTAGCAGCCGCTCTGTAGGTCAGCCTCTACTATATATTTCAGATTTATGTGCAAACACCTCGTGTACACATGAGCTTTATCCCATTCTACATGCTCATATCCCATGCATATAAACCCTCAGCCCTGACTTGTATGTATGTTCTATGTAAACTCCCCACAGTATTTCACTGTCTGTATGTTCACATCATCTGTACCCACAGAAGACCCCGAGTCTGCCCATACTCATACTCTGACATCTTCCTGTCTGCATGCACATCTCAAACGCACTCCCCTGAATGCCCTGTTCTACATGCACATGTGCCCTGCAGTAATTCTGTATCTGCTTACATAGTCCCCAGTACATGTATAGGGGACTTCCCACATGCAAAGGCAGCCATGGCCATTGTCGTATGCAAAGGCAGCCGTGTACGACTCTCTGGAACACCCTACGGCTGTGTCAAATGCCCACCATCAGTTCAATTTAATTACAACTCAACTAAACTATTGGGCCTGGAGCAGACTCTGTGTTAAGTGCTAGAAATATGGAGATGGAAAAGAACAGGGCCTTCCCTCAAGGAGCTCTGTGTCTGGGAAGAGAAATGGACAAGACGGCAAACAGTTATAACAAAGAACAAAGGTTAGTTCAGTATTAGAAGTATGCACACACACAAGGACAGGAACATTCTACATGCACACAGATGCACAAATGGGCACATTCATACATATTCCTTCTGTGCCCATTCCTCATAATTTTAACCATCACCAGTCACTTCAATTAGGCATAGGGACTTAAGAAGCCCTCTGTCGGGCTCTTCCCTCCTGCTAAAGCTGCTGTCAGGGTGAAAATGTTCTTCTATGAGCACTGCAAATGCTTGGACTGGATCTCCTCTCTTGGCCTCCTCACAGAGTACCTAGTCTATCAGTGACAGAGTCTTGGGTACACGGAGTGTTCTCTCCAACAATGGCCCAACTTCACTCTCAGCCTGACCTCAGACAAGCCACAGGCCTTGCGTTACCCTCCCCGTTCTTTGCCTTCTACAGAGGCTACTGTTGCCATGACAAGCCTAAGGGATCTTTCCTGCTCACTCTTTCTTGCTAGGGTAGTTGGCTCTAGCAGCTCTCTAAGTTTATTTTTAAAAGCTGATCCAATTCCATTCTGAATTCCTAGAATTTTAGTGTCTAGAGTAAAAAAGTTCAAGAAACTATGCCTCACAGGCCAAATCCAGCCCACTACCTGTTTTTGTAAATAAAACTTTGTTGAAGCATAGTCACATCCATTTGTTTAAATATTGTCTATGGTTGCTGTGGGGCTGTCACCACAGAATTCAATAGTTAGGACTGAGACTATGGCTACTTGAACCTACAATATTCAATATCTGGCACTAAACACAAAAAAATTGGCCAACTTGGCATCAAGCATGGAGGTGGTAGCCCTGGTCTGGTCATCTCTGGTTAAACAACATGATACATATTAAGAAGTAAATAGAGAAGCTTCAGAATGCAAAGGGAGAAGACATGGAAAGGAAAGTGATCCAAACCACTTCTTTAATTCATCCCACAGATACTGATTGAGTGTCTCTCACCCACTGACACTCTGCTGGGCACCAGGTTACAGCAATGACTAGAACACAGTTCCTGTTCTTCTGAGCTAAACAAGCCTAATGGAGGACGTTAAACCATAGCTCACCCAAGGACTGCAGAGTGAGCATTGTGATAAATACTGAGAAGAGATAAAAATGGGGAGTGTTGAAGCCAGGAAAACAAGCTTAGAAGTGCTTGGACAGGTGGGCTCAA